>NC_140989.1:89974874-92374874 GCF_052327205.1 Somniosus microcephalus | reverse complement strand
AAAAGCTGGCCTTGCCAGTGACACCCACATCCCATGAATGAATAACACAAAACTGTGACTTTTGTCAAACAGATTGGATAATGAGATTATGCACATTATAGATTTTGTTGCAGTTTTTAATTTCACCCCAAATTTGATTTACAAATTTAATAAAAAATTGATACATTTTGAATATTGTGAGTAACACTTTGTTTCATTTAGGATCATTGTTTGAGAGTATAATTTTCATTATGTTTCATAAAATGCTGCAAGATGCTTGTTTGCGTACAATACATTTAGAGATCAGAGACTGGCTGGCAGAGTGCATTACCTCACTGCTCTGCACTATAGTCTGTCAAATTCCTGGAACGAGCTTTGAATCCAGCCCAAACAGATGGGATGAAGGTCTCCTTCAGACAGCGTGCAAGAGAAATGGGTAATTGAAATCTCAACCCAGTCCCACGAGTCTGCAGCATGAAACTGGCCAAATTGTGACAAAAACAGATGATTTCAGCAGTTCTTGCCCTGAGGTACCACGAGTCCAAAAAAGCAGCACTGTGCCATTTCTGAGGCTCACTGAAATGCATTGTCTGAGCAATCAGAGGAGTCCCGAATGCAGCTGGCCATTGTCATTCCTGACTTGGGAGTGCTTGATACTGTTTCCAGGTGCAAAGGGAAACATTGTTGGATTGTTGGCAGTCTTCACGTTATTGAATTTGATGAGTCCAAAAAGAAAAAAAACAAATCTTCACTCAAGAGCTTTGCATTCTGAGTGTATGTTTTTAAAAGCAATGCTTAAAGTGAAAACGGCAGTTGCAAATGAGAGGTACGTTTTCTTCACTGACAAATCATGATGTATTAAAAATATCACATTTATTTCTGCAACTCACATGTATATTGAAGTATATTAAATATTCCCTTTGCTGAAACTACAATCTTTAAATAATATGCATCAAAGTGTAAAAGCCTACTGATAAGTTATGAATAAACGTCCGATTGTAACACAATATTTGGATCCTGTAACTCTAATTAATTTGCGCTATTTAGTAGCCGTATGCGGGGTTATTAAGCATTCTGTAAACCTTTGCAGTGACTTTGTTTTGCTGACACATACAGAATGGAATGATGACTACAGCAAGTGAAGCACGCTCAAAGCAGTGAGTGATAAAAAGAAATGAATAGAACTAAACTCTGGTATTTAACATAGCTAAGCCTATGGCTGAATGCAGTAATGCTGAATGGCAAAGTTTGTTGATTTGTCATTGTATTAAAGTATTCTAGAGCAGCAGTGATAAAACTAGCTGTGTAAACATACAGTTCCATGTGTCATAAAATGATAATCAAAAGACAAAAATTACTAGTGGCTTGGAAACCTATAAAATGACTTGAATTTAACAACCCTCTGTTAAAGCTGCAGCTCCCTGTAATCAGATTTTCCCTTACTGATGTATACGTAGGTACGAAGGAATTCTGCCCTTCATAACATTTTTTTCCTGTTCTCATCTGCTATAAAGACTGTTAGGTTTCTGGGGCAATTTCAAGAGTGTGTGATGAATCCATTAATACAAGTGACCGCTGCTTTTTGCACTTAATTTCTGTCTCTGTAACTAGCAAGAACCTGCATTGAAAAGTGGAGGTCAGCAATGCAGACACAGGCTTCATGTTGCTGAAATTAATCTCCACTCTGAAAACTTTAATATCTTCATAACCCAGGGGGTTAGAACAAACATCTTATAACTGTTAAACTTCCCTAACTCCTTCCATATGCAGAAAACATATTTCTACAATGGCATGGGGCTGAAACTTTGATTTTTTTTCATGTTATCACAAGCCCAATTAATATTTACATCTCACACAGGGAATGCATTAAATAGCAAGGAAACATAGTATTAGAAGTTAAAGTAAAATTTTGCACAGAAGTAACAAATGCATTATTAGTTCAATGATTCTGGTTGACCACAAATTCAGCCTATTTTCCACGAACGAAAGATAAAGACATGACTTTCACTTTCGACTATTATCGTTCACATAAAAAATAAATTAATAATATCGTCCAGAAATAAACAGTGTATTCAATATGATAAAATATTTAAAATTCAGCATCAATCATTCCTTTGGCTGATATAACATGAATTAAATGTACAGTTCCCATGATTTTACCTTAATAATGCACCTTAACCTCAACAGAATACTTGTTGCATTAGTGTGTATTTTTTCCATTTCTCGAATCAACCTTCCTCCTCTATTACTTGCTCAACTGGGTTTCCTGACCGAGAGCACGCACTGTTACATTACAGGAAATCTGTTATCCATTGGTGCCTAAATGCAATTTCCCCAAGTATTTCTGCTTTCAGCAATGAGTAAGATCAGCTTCAATACAATATGCCTATGCACTAACATTCTGACTAGTGCTGAAGCCAGGTAGAACACCTTGATGGTTTCAATCATTTGAGCCATTGCTATATGCTATAAATAAGACTCTCCTGTTAACTAATGTGGTTACTCTTATGGATAGCACTTTGATTACAATGAGGAATCCCAAAATTGAAATACCTTGGCTATGTCCAGTAACCATACATAATAAAGGTTTACGGTTTGTTCTTTGCTGTGCAACTCTATCCTTGGCCAACCCATTGCGATCCTCTGCCCTTTCTCCCCCAATCTTCTCTCTTCCATTGTTTAAGTTCCGCTGGCTCAAACAGTGGTTGCATTTTAGCCCTGACTACAAGTTCAAGCTGCAAGTTTAAAAGTTACCTGGGCCCACTATCCATTCCCTGAACATTCCTGCTCTTTGTTTTCATTGGTGAGCATTGGATCTTTGCTCAAATTTGGCTTCCAAATTCCTGGACTCCTCTGCCGTTAAGACTATGCTACTCCAGTAGATAGACTGAACTTCACTGTAAGACTCAGCTGCTGTGACTCTTCTATTCAATTGCTTAAGTTTTAAGGTAACTTTGTCTAAGCTACAGTCCATTCTCTACTGCTGCTGTTACCTGCTGAGCTTATGACTGTCCTACTGGTTTTTCAGCTTTATTTTGCTACAGTGTGGTTCCTGGCCAGAAATTCACTCTCCTGGGCCAAAGTCCATTTCTCCACTGCTTCTGGATCTTACAGTGACCTCCAATTTTGTCACCGTTTTTCTGCCCCTCAATCGATTTTGTACACCTCCTGGCTCTTCATTCCCACGGAAATACCTCTAGGAGTTCATCCTCCAATACTTTACCCATCAAATAGCTTCTGGACTCACTTGCCCTCCACACCTGTCTCCAAACCTGGACATCAGTTCATCGATGCTCCAAGCTGACTCCACCCTATCTACGTCAACTTTAGCCCACCATGGGACCTCTGAATTTAACTTTAGACTCCCTCCTAGTGCCTCCTCTCTATTCCCTGTTTATTACCAGGATGTATCTATCCTAATATTACTATGTAACCATGCCTATGTAACTTGAGTTCCCCTGTGTCCATTCACTTGCACGTTTTGGCTGCCACTCTGGACCCGAGCCCATCACTTCTGCTTCCCTTTTTCGCATCTTTTCTCTTTAGCCCTCCTAGGCCCCTCTCTCCTATCATCATGCCTCCATTAATTTCTCTCCTCTTGGGTACTCTGCCCCCAAAATCCCTACCCCAGCCTTTCAGCACTCCTCGACCTTCTGACTCACCTGCTGCCGTCCCAGGCTTGACTCCTTTTTAGATAAGTCTACTGCTTCCCTCTGTGCCTTTCTTGACATTCTCTGAAGGTCCCATCGCGGCATTCGTCATTGCCTCCTTACGAGAAGCAACCCCAACTGCCCCATCCTTCTCCCTTACCGACCTTCCTGCCCAGCGCGCCCGCTGGGGGCTAATCTTGCCAATCTCTGTCCCATCCCACTGACTCCTCCCAGCATTGACCCTGTGGACTCTGCCAGTGTCCCTCTCTGCATCTCCCTCCATAATGTCTAGTGAACAAGGCCCTTGCCATCCATGACTTATTGTGGAAGATTGCATTGGCATCACGGATTTGACAGGCTGAAGGGTGATAACACCTTCTCCGTTAATGAAGTCTCCCTGCCTGGCTGTACCTTCTACCACTTTCTCTGTCCAGACCACCATGGTGGCGGTGTAGCCCTTATTACCAAATCACACCTTGGTCTGTCCCCCTACTCCTCTGGCACCTTCTTCTCCTTTGAGGATCTCATCTTGTTTCAACCCTCTCGCCGCTCCTTTAAAATCCTTGTTCTTTACGACCCAACCAAGTACCATGCCAAGTTTCTCACCTAGATATCTTCACTGCTGTCCTCCCTCAGTCTCTGTACTTATTGATTACTGCTTTTAGCTACTTAATGCTTTCACTCTCCTGTCACTGTGAACTTAGAAATGATCTACTGTAGCGGTACCACCGAGTGTCCCTTACTCACTGTACATAATTCTCTTTAACGATGTTTATATAGAGTTTGCATGTACGGGGCGTTGCCCCTTTAAGTACGCGGGCAAACGCGATGACGTCATGTCGCACATCACGTGACCGCCCAAACGCGGGCAAACACGATGACGTCACGTCGCACATCACGTGACCGCCCAAGAGCGCGGGCAAACACGATGACGTCACGTCGCAGATCACGTGACCACCGAAGCGCGGGAAAACGCGGGCAAACGCGATGACGTCACGATGCAAACAACCGGACTGCCTAGTCAGTCCTCGTGGCATCCCCGTTGGGGAAAAACCTGCTCCATGGCTCTCCTGCATCGATCTTTGTTGTTTTTGGGAATTCATCTAATCCTAATTAAAGATCTGTTTGATTGATCTCCTGAGTTCGACCTCCATTATTTGTTAGGAATACGACAATTCCTACATTGGTGACCCCGTTTTTCGTGAACGTTTTTCAGGAAAGCAGCGCAGCCGGACCCCGATTTTTGTGAACGTTTTTCACAAAAGCAGCACTCCATGGAAGCAAAAGCCGTTTTGCTACGCTACCGCAGTTCTGGGAGCAACAACCGCCCTCGTGCTTTATTCTGGTAGAAGCCCCGTTCGCCCAGTGCAACATCGATGCGGCACAGACCACGTACCTGTATACGGTCTCCGTACTCGACAGCTCTACCGCCTCTCGGATCGTCCGCCTTCTCGACAACCCCCAACGGAACAGCAAGTATGAAACACTCAAAGCGCGGGTACTGCAGGTTTTCAGACCCACAAGATTGGAGTGCGCCCCCGCAGAGATGCCACAAGGACTCACCCCTCGCAACCCACGAGGGCTCACCCCTCACAACCTACGAGGACTCACCCCTCGCAACCCACGAGGGCTCACCCCTCGCAACCCACGAGGATTCACCCCTCGCAACCCACGAGGGCTCACCCCTCGCAACCCACGAGGGCTCACCCCTTGCAAACCACGACGACTCACCCCTCACAAACCACGGGGATTCATTCCTCGCAAACCTCGAGGATTCATCCCCCGCCGACGCCGCACCAGCCCGTCAGCCTGCTGGATTGTTTTTTCTGCCGCGAGCGGTTCGGCGTGAAAGCGAAGCGTTGCCGCCGTCCCGACAGTTTCCCCGTTTCAACCAAATAATAACTGACACTGCAACCACCGAGGTACGGGTCTACAGGCATCCCGTGGCCGCGAACGGCCACGCGGGACAATTGCTGCCCACTCCTGATCACAGATCAACGCAGCAACTGGTCACTCTCTTCGGTGTTACCACTGTAACACTACGTCGCGCACCGTTTCCTGTGCGTTCCCGACTTCTGAAGAGTACGCTCGCCTGCTCGGCGAGTTTCCCGATCTGACAAGACCCACGTTCAACATCTCCAGGATCGCCCGTTTCGGCGTTCCCCGCAGATCATTGACAGAGCCATGGACCTCGACTGCCCACCAGACAGCACTGCCTTTTGGCCACACATCGTCGTTATGGCACACCAGGTGTGACCGCCCGCCAGACCGCCAACTGGCCCGATGTTTTGCACCGGTGCCCACTTCGCGCCATGGGCCGCAGAGGTCACACGTTTCTGTGGTCCTTCACAAGGCTGAATACGTTTTATTCACCCTGACACATATACGGATCTGTTCAAAACCAACACCTTTAGACCTCGCCCGCCACGTCGAGAGCACAACCGCCAAGACCACCGGCCACCCATCGTCGTTACAGCAGACCAAGTGCTACCGCCCGCCAGACCGCCAGCTGCCCAGCAGCCTCCGCCTCGATACTACAGGAGTCGTTCGGACAAGCTCATCAGACCATCTCACCGTTTGACTTTGTCCGTTAAAGCAAATTCTGGGGGGGTGCATGTAGCGGTACCACCGAGTGTCCCTTACTTACTGTACATAATTCTCTTTAACGATGTTTATATAGAGTTTGCATGTACGGGGCGTTGCCCCTTTAAGTACATGGGCAAACGCGATGACGTCACGCCGCACATCACGTGACCGCCCAAATGCGGGCAAACGTGATGACGTCACGTCGCACATCACGTGACCGCCCAAGAGCGCGGGCAAACGCGATGACGTCACGTCACAGATCACCTGACCACCCAAGCGCGGGAAAACGCAGGCAAACGCGATGACATCACGACGTAAACGCGATGACGTCATGACGCAAATGACCGGACTGCCTAGTCAGTCCTCGTGGCATCCCCGTTGGGGAAAGACGATCTCCATGGCTCTCCTGCATCGATCTTTGTTGTTTTTGGGAATTCATCTAATCCTACATTAAAGACCTGTTTGATTGATCTCCTGAGTTCGACCTCCGTTATTTGTTAGGAATACGACAATTCCTACACTACTGTATAAAACTGTAACAACGGCCGGAATTTTGCCAACATTCAGCGGACGGGATGGGTGGCGGGTCAGCTGTTAAATTTAAAATGATTGACAGTGGGTCGGGAACCCGTTGTCAAAACACACACACTGGACTTTCCCGATGTCGGGTCTGCCGGCACTGAGCAGATCCGACAGGCAGCGGCGGGGGAGGCAATTCAAATCATTAATGGCTTATTTACAGCCACTTATCCATGGTTTTTCCCCCCAGCTTTTTGGACTTGACAGGTCGCCCACCGGTTTCCCTCTGTGCCTAGACCTCATCTGTGAAGCTGTGGCAGGAGGTCAGCTGTTGAGTTGACAGCTTCAAATATACAGTAAAAACTCCCACCTTATAGAGATATCTTCCATCAGCCACAAACTCTTCCTCACTGCATTTCCACAACAGATTCAGGATGCTGCAAATCTTTACACAAGTGTCCATCCAGTCTGACCTCATTACCTCTCTCACCATTGACAGATCGCTTCTGTCACCTCTACTTCACCTGCCATCTATTCCATCAGCATGGGTTCCTTTATACTCTTTCACCTTGGTCCTCAGAATCCCACCATGATCAGCCCCAACACCAGCAGCACCAGGCACAGCAGCAGCACCAACAACAACACCAACCTCCACAATTAACTGATGCTGCACAGGACACAGGGCATCAGCACCCGACCACATTGCTGCCCGGGAGGCCAGGGATGGCCTCACCATGGCCAAATTTACTTCACTTGATGCTGTAAATCCTGGCTACCACATGATGCACCAGGTTGGCACCACCCCACACCAACACCATAAAGTATCCCTACAATGCCCAAGCCATTCCTTTCACACCATTGCACGGGGTAGCGTTATGTCTCACCATTCACTGTAACTCACTAAGCCACTTGCAAAGGTGCACACAAATCTGTCCAAGAACACAAAGTGTTGAAAATAAAGGTATCAATGTTTGACACCACATTAGCAGAAACTTTACATGAACATTGCATAAAACACCCAAGTGCCTATCCTTGTTTGTTGTTAGTTGGTATGATTGCACTAGGATGAGAGTGAATGTGAGGGGTGGCTAGTGAGATGGGGATGTGATAATGTAGATAGAGAGGGATGAGTAGTGGTGCAAGGTAAGTTGGTGTGAGTAAGGATGTGCAGGAGTAGGGTAGGGAAGGCAGAATGATGGAGATGTGATGAGTGGCACAGCAGGATGAGGTTGAGTGTGGCCTTGTACTAACATTTTGTGATCTACTGAGATCATTGAAACGTTTGCAGCACTGCACCCAGGTCCTCCTGACCACATCCCTGTTTGTGCCCTCCTCTGCAATGTGCAACCAGGCTGTTTTGACCTCCTGGGGAGGTCTCTTCCGCCCATGATGTGACTCCTTCCATAAGCATATGGAGGGAGTCATGAGAGAACCTGGGTGCAGCCGTGCACCTCTGTGCAGTGAATGTCAGTGTTTGCCACACCTCAATGCTGTAGAACACTGACAGCACAAATGTCAAAATAAATTTGGACATGGTCCCTTTAAGAAAAACGGCTGATGACGCATCATCAAATGACGTCACCAGACCCGCTTCCTCTAATTGGGCCGGGAATGCGCTGGGCGGACATAACAAGCCCTATCAAGGGACATTCATTTCACAGAGTGGGATGGAGCCAGCCGTGGGGTCGGACCCGTCACAGATATCGCCTGCCACGACCCCGCCGAGGTAAGCAAAATCGCGGCCAGGGTCCATCTTTGTCTGAACCTGTTTCTGTTTTTAATCTATTTTATCCCCTTCGTCCATCAGCGTTTCCTAAAACCATCTTGTCCCACAAAGGCAACATTATCTTTTTGTTTTCGAATAACCCCGAGATGGGTTTCATATTTTGTTTCTCTTTTAATGAACCCACACTTGTGATGTGTGTTCTTTCTGTACATTTTCCATTAATGTTTATATTACAAAACAGTAAATCTTTGCAGGCATTTTAGAATGCCAAGTACAATAAATGAAAATCCTTGAAAATCACACTAATGCACTGCTGATTCCTCCCTCCCACCTTCCCTGAAGCTTTGAATGTCTTACTCATCCAAACTATGCTGTGGCATAGATTCAAAACTGCACTTTAATCTGACGGTACTCTTTTATATTTATTGATGAAAAACTACTGCAGATTGTAACCTGACCAACAGAGATGTTTTGTTACTTCACATGCTTTGTGATGTCACCATGCTGACTGTGAAGGGCTGAATAATGACTGGTTTAAGCAGCAGCTCTATTCATCTGTTGTATGTTTTGTTCAGTCAGTGTGTGTAATTATCACTCTGGCTTCTAAAAATAATGCTGTTCTGTTCTTTCAGAAAAAATCTGCAATCAAACCGTAACCCTTTCAACACTTCTCGGCTACATTCATGTTGTTGCCAAGTGGCATTTTGTTGTCATTGAAGTGGCATGTCCGGGGGGAAATAGGAAAAATCCTTTTCATAGTATGAGCATCCATTACAGTTATTAATTTTTTTTTTAGATTTTAGGGATCTTAAGAAAATGGCCTATCATTCAACTAAATTACTTGGTGTATTTACAGTTCCTGATTACTAATTACATTCTTCAATTCATCTTGTGATTTGCACTTGTGCAATGCATGACTGCTGCCTTGCATATTAAGGTGGTGCTTTTGACATTGAAAGAACCAATAAATGGTTGCAAAATGTTCTCTATTCTAAGTTAGATCCTAGCTTTCTGCCTGGCTGTCGCACCAGGGAAAGTGAAGTGGGTGGGCACTTCTGCCCACCCTAAGGCGCGGCACTGACTCCGACCAGTTTTCTGATGCTTGGATCATTACCACACCGAAGGTTTTGCCACTCTGGAGTCAGAAATGTGCAACTGTAGGCATCAATGGAGCGTAAGGCAGCTTCATTTGAACCTGCAGCATCCTTCACCTCAAAAGCGGCCCTGGACAGTCGGTGACTATAACACTAGGGAAGTACAGACTGCTACCTTTGTGGCAGTATAGGATAGATTAGACAGAAACCTGTGTAACGACTTTCAGTTGCTGGTGGTGCAAACAGCTGTCTCTCAGGAAGCAAGCAGTTGTTTCTCAGGATCTGACAGCTACCATTAAACCAGCAAGTTAGCTGATCAGTGGACACACAGATAGACAGATCCTACTGCTCCACCTTAACCTTCTTATTTCATAAGCTGGGCAATCTACCAAAAACTGGAAAAGAATGGATTCACTTTCATTTGTTTTTTCCAGATTTTACTTTATTCCCCTCTTCCTCTCATAACCACTGGTTTCTATTCTTCATGTCTCTTTCTGTTGGTCAGGTTACTGTTAAATCCGTGAATCTTGATGTATGGTGTCCTTCAACAAATAGACAGAGACTGCAGAGGAACAATCAACAGGTGTTTACTGGATGAGGGTCACACAAAAACTAACAGTACAGATCCCTGCTCAGGGTTTATATACAGGTGTGGGCACTGCCGGTACTACAGTATACAGGAGCTGTAAAAAGTAGTTCTCCCCTTAAAGGTACATACACTACAATTCCTCCCCTTATAGATTAACAGTACCATAACATTCATTTAACAATTAACACTTTTAACATGCAACATTATCTGAAAATAGTCCATTTATAAATTCAGTCTTTGGGGCAGCTTCCTGATCCTTTCTGGATAGCGCCTTTCCTGAGTGTCTTGCTCTTGGTGCGGAGGCGATTCTGGCCCCCTGTCATCGGTTGGTTCATCAGCTTCTGATGCTACTGTTTCTGGGGTAGATGCTACCTGTATGTCGGGTTCATCACCAGGTACGCGAGACATGGGGTTGACTCGTTCCTGTGACTCTAGGATCTGGTCGACATGGCATCGCACAATGTTCTCCCCAACATCCACTGTGTACATTAGTGGCCCCTGCCGTGTGCATATCGTTCCTGGTTGCCATTTCTCTGTTCGGTAGTCGCGGGCCAAGACTGGTTGCCCTACATTGAAGCTCCTTGTCGGCTTCTCATTGATGTGCTGGAATTGCTTATTCTCAACATCTCTTCGTACATTTGGTCTGAGCAAATCCAGATGAGATCTCAACCTTCGGTTAAAGAACATCATGGCCGGGGTCTGGTTGGTGACTGCATGTGTCGCATTTATGTAGGCTAACCGGAAATTGTCCACCTTATGCTGCAGTGGAATGTCGTCATCGCACATGGCCCTTACTGCCTTTTTAAAGGTTTGTACGAACCTCTCAGCCAATCCATTTGTGGTTGGATGATACGGGGCGGATGTGTAATGCCTTACCCCACTCCTTTTCATAAATTTCCAAAATTCTTCAGACACAAACTGTGGTCCATTGTCAGAGCAAATCTGCTCTGGCAAGCCGTTCCTGGCAAATATGGTCCGTAGGACTGCAATCGTTTTCTCCGTGGTGGTGGAGGACATTTTGATCACCTCAGGCCATTTCGAGTGCGCATCCACGGCTATTAAAAACATTGAGTCCATGAATGGACCAGCAAAATCAATATGCACCCGTTGCCATGGAGAGGAGGACCACTCCCATGGGTGTAGAGGGGCATGTGGTGGTGCATTTTGGAACTTCTGGCATCCTGAGCAGCTCTTTGTCAGGTCCTCGATTTGCTGATCGATCCCCGGCCACCACACATAAGCCCTAGCAAGGCTTTTCATTTTCACCCCTCCCAGATGGCCTTCGTGAAGCTCATTGAGCACTCCCTCCCTTAACTTGGGTGGAATTGCCACTCGGGATCCACACATCAAGGTCCCCTGGCATACTGACAGCTGTTCTCTTCTGGATGAGAATGCTGGCAGCAGTGAGTCGCCATGTGTTGGCCATCCCTTCACCGTCAAGTCATATACCCGAGACAGTGTCGGGTCATTTCGGGTCTCCTTCTCTATATCCGCGTTAGTTACTGGCAAGCGTTCAATTATAGTCGAATAAAATATTTCGACAGGGTCCACTGCTGGTGCTTCCTCCGCAGTAGGCAGTGGCAGGCGTGATAGCCCATCAGCGTTTCCATGCTTTTTCGTGCCCTTATACTCTATTTCATATTGGTTCGCCCTAGAAAAAGGGGCCATCTTTGTAGCGGTTGCGCAGTCATCACCGGAACGCCCTTCTTTGGATTAAAGATGGAGACAAGTGGTTGGTGGTCAGTCAGCAAGGTGAACTTCTGCCCGTGCAGATAGTGGTTGAACTTTTTCACTCCCCACACTAGGCTGAGGGCCTCCCTGTCAATCTGGGCATAGTTACGCTCGGCTGAGGTTAGTGACCGAGACGCAAAGGCTACTGGCCTCTCCGAGCCGTCCAGGAATTTGTGCGACAGCACCGCTCCAATACCATAGGGTGATACATCACACGCCAACCGAATTGGTAGTGCTGGGTTGAAATGAGCCAACACCTCTTTTGATGTGATCAATTCTTTGCACTTCTGGAAAGCTCGTTTACATTCGTCATTCCACTTCCATGGTACCACCGACTGCAGTAGGGTGTTCAGTGGGTGTAGTACTGTAGACAAATTCGGCAAGAACTTATGGTAGTAGTTCACCAGCCCGAGGAACGACCTCAGTTGTGACACATTTTCCGGTGCTGGAGCCTTGACTACTGCCTCAATCTTTTCAGGGGACTTATGTAACCCCTCTTCATCAATAACGTGGCCACAATACGAGATCTGCTTCTGGAAAAACTCGCATTTGTGGCGATTAGCTTGGAGCCCATATTCCTTCAATCTAGTGAGCACCTGCTCCAGGTTGGCGAGGTGATCACTGTCATTTTCACCCGTGACCAGGATGTCGTCCAGATGTGACGTCGTCATCCCTTTTGGCATCTACAGTCAGTGCTTGTATGGAATGCCAATCTAGCTGTATCTTCCGGATCCATTCACGTCCTAGTAGTGGTGGTCCTCCATCTGGCAATACATATAGGTCCATTTTTGGTGTTTCCTTGCCGTTGTATATCACGTTCAGCCTTATTTTTCCTTTGGGGTAGACTTTTTGCCCCGTGTACGTCTTCAAGACAATCTCTGTATCTTTCAAGGGTATATGTGAGAATAGCCGCTTATAGTCCCTTCGGTTTATGACTGTTAGGGCTAATCCTGTGTCCAATTCCATTTTCACTTGGACTCCGTCTATCTTGAGCGTGACCCAGATAGTTTGGTGATCCTCCATTTTGATTACATTATGTAGTTTCAGACAACCCAGCTCCTTGCTTCCGGAGTCTGTATCACTTTTCTGTTCATCTGAACTACTATCCGTCACCTTATGTACCTTTTTGTACTTCTCCTGTGGAGATTTCTTGCTGCTGGTTTTCTTTCCCGACCTGCAGACTCTTGCTACGTGTCCTACTTTTCCACACTGTCTGCACACTTGGTCCTTGAACCAACAATCCTTATGGTCGTGTGTTGTTCTGCCGCAGCGGTAACACTTCACTGCTCCATATGACATTTCATTTGTGCCATATTCTTGCGGTCTCCGTTGTATCTCTGCAGCGCCCCGTGCGGCTGCGTCATGTGATACTGCCATGCTGAAAGCCTTGTCCAGCGTAAGATCCTTTTCTGGTAGAAGCCGTTTCTGGGTTCCTTCACTTTGAAGCCCACACACAAACTTGTCCCTTAAAGTATCTGCTAGTCCCGTTCCAAACTGGCAGTGTTTCGATAGTTTGCGCAGTTCCGTTAAATACTCAGCATTACTTTCGTCGTTATGCTGGTTCCTTTTGTGAAACTTAAATCTTTCTGCTATCAGCAGCGGTGTGGGGTTTAAGTGGTCCTGTAGGATTGCCACTATGCTTTCAAAATCCTTTTCCACTGGCTTCTCTGGGGTTACTAGGTTTCGCAGTAAGCCATACGTTTTTGCACCCATGGAATTCAACAATACCAGTGCTTTCCTGGCATCTGGCACTTCATTCGCCTTGCAGTACACTTCTATGCGTTCTACATATGTCGCCCAATCTTTGATTTCATTGTCGAACGCTGTGACACTGCCACTCTTCGGCATCCCTGGGTGTGGTTAGACTGGCTAAAAATGGCGTCGCCCGTGCTCTCCCTTCTTCTCCGCTGCGGCTCAAAAATGGCGTCTCCCGCGCTCTCCCTTCTTCTCTGCTGCGGCTCAGAAATGGCGTCTCCCGCGCTCTCCCTTCTCCTCCGCTGCGGCTCAAATGGCGTCTCCCGCACTTTCCTTTCTTCCCCGCGGACGCTGCTCAGCCCTTGAACACCGGCCGCGCTGTGCGCGTTTTCCTGCGCGCCTCTCTCGTTGACACCGCTCAGTCTTCAACCCCGGCTGCACCCTGTGTGCTTTACCCTCTCTCTCTTTTTTTTTTCTCCGTCGACGCTGCTTGGTCTTCAACCCCGGCTGCGCCCTGTGCGCTTTACCCACTCTCCTCTCAGCGTCGATGCCGCTCGGCCTCCCCCTGTGCCGTCGGTCGGCTCCAGCCGCCGCTGTGCGGGAAGGGTCCGCGCCGTAGCTGCTGCCAGCCCGCCTCGCTGGAGTCTCCACTGGATGGTCGACGCCCGTGCCTCTGGACTCTCTGAAGAAACAGCAGCACCTTCTTCACTATCTCCTTGTCAAAGAGCCGTCCACAACAGAACCCACAGCAATGATGGAATTTCTTTCTGCAGAGTTGCAGGTAGGTTCGCATTTTCTTGTCGCCAATGTTAAATCCGTGAATCTTGATGTATGGTGTCCTTCAACAAATAGACAGAGACTGGAGAGGAACAATCAACAGGTGTTTACTGGATGAGGGTCACCCAAAAACTAACAGTACAGATCCCTACTCAGGGTTTATATACAGGTGTGGGCACTGCCGGTACTACAGTATACAGGAGCTGTAAAAAGTAGTTCTCCCCTTAAAAGTACATACACTACAGTTACAATCAGCAGTAGTTTTTCATCAATAAATATAAAAGAGATGAGAGAGTTGGCAAACATATTGCTTACTTTTAACATAGATTAACTGACATTTTTGTTTCCTGTCCAAATAACAGAACTTCCCCAATTTAGTTAGGATATAAGAAACAGGAGCAGGAGTAGGCCAATCGGCCCCTCGAGCCGGCTCCGCCATTCAATAAGATCATGGCTGATCCAATCTTGGCCTCAACACCACTTTCCCGCTCTCTCCCCATACCCCTTGATTCCCTTGTAGTTCAAATGTCTGTCAATCTTCGCCTTGAATATATTCAATGACTCCGCCTCCACAGCTCTCTGGGGTAGAGAATTCCAAAGATTCACGACCCTCTGAGAGAAGAAATTCCTCCCCATCTCCGTCTTAAATGGGCGACCCCTTATTCTGAAACTATGCCCCCTAGTTCTAGATACCCCCACTCGGCGAAACATCCTCTCAGCATCCACCCTGTCAATCCCTGTCAAGATGCACTGCAGCAACTCGCCAAAGCTCCTTCAACAGCACCTTCCAAACCCGCGACCTCTACCACTTAGAAGGACAAGGGCAGCAGACGCATGGGAACATCACCACCTACAAGTTCCCCTCCAAGCCACACACCATCCTGACTTGGACCTGTAACGCCGTTCCTTCACTGTCGCTGGGCCAAAATCCTGGAACTCCCTTCCTAACAGCATTGTGGGTGTACCAACACCATATGGACTGCAGTGGTTCAAGAAGGCGGCTCACCACCATCTTCTCAAGGGCAGTTAAGGATGGGCACTAAATGCAGGCCTAGCCAGCGACGCCCACATCCCATCAATGAATTTTAAAAAAAGAATCTTTTATGTTTCAATAAGATCACCTCCCATTCTTCTAAACTCCAATGAGTATAGGCCCAACCTGCACAACCTTTCGTCATACGTCTACCCCTTCATCCCACAGTTGTAACATGGTGTATGTCAACATTTTCTTAACTGTAACAAAATCTGGTCTCGATTTTAACTCGGGGCAAGCTTGATGCTTGGGGAGTGGGAACGGTGGGCAGGGTGAACGATAAGCTCATATGCTGAGGCCTGGAGAGATTAGTCTCAGTTACATTGGCAAGCGCGCACTCCTGCCCAAACCTGGCAGGAATCACTGCCTAGCCAGCAACCAGGGGCATTCCTTCGGGCGGCAGGAGGTTGCCGCAGGGAGCCCACGGGAATGGTCCCCCGCACAAGATAGCTCCATCAAAGAGCTCTGGGAGGAGAATACTTATTGTGGGAGTTGTGGGGGGGTGGGGGTTGGCGGTTGGTGGTAGTGGAGGGAAGCCCCGGGCAGGGGTGGCTCAAGGTTTCCTTCAGAGGCCAGGAGAAGCACTCCTGCTCCTCCTGACCCACAAGGAAACTAAAAAAAAAGTAAAAAATTACCTCACAGGGCCTCTTCTGGCCCTGGCTGCTGTTCCCACCAGGTTTGGCCTACAGGGCCAGCCACAACTGCTCAGGCCTCAGCTTAAAATGGCAGATCAGGCAAATTTTTAAAACTTACCATGCATCTGTTCTGACTTGGTGAAATTTTGGCCTTTGAAAAATACTGCCTTACTTCATAACATTTCTTACCAATAACTACTTTTAACGAAATAGTGAGCATTGCTCTAAGATGCATATATTGTTAAAAAAAAACAGCCAGTAACACAACAGAAATATTGGTATACCACAAACTCTGTAATATGAGCTTATGGCCTAGAAATTGGGTTTTGGCTTAGCCAGGGCTTTAGCACCGGAAATTAGTGCCGGCGCTAAGTCCCCTGCGCGCGCCAAAAATTCAGTGGCGCTGCGCCCAAACGGCTGCCGGCGCTACTGAAGGGTCTTAGCGCCTGGAAAAGGGCGCTAACTGCCGTTTCGCGCCGCAATTCCGGCGCTGCGGCACCCGATGCGGTGCGGCAGGCTGGGGAAGTGCAGGCCTCCTCCTTCCATTAAGGAGGAGCTGCCTGCACCCGGCCGCGGCCCGCGCAAATCTCCTCAAAAATGAGCCCGGCACCTCGGACAAGTGCCGGGCTTGCATCTGTTCCGGGGGGGGGGTGGGGGAGAAGTCCGGGGAGGGAGCTGCGGGCAGGCGGCCGGCGGGAAAGCGGCCGGCCGCCGCGCCTCCTTAAAGCGCCGGCGCAGACTCCGGCAGCACTCGTTTGCCGGAGTCTTAGTTGCGGCTGCCACTGGCGAGGCGGCCGCAACTGAATTTCGGCTTGGGGCCGGGTTACCACGGCAACCGGGACGCTGCGCACACCAATGACGTCATCGGTGCCGGCGCAGCGCTACCGGTCTACCGCCGCGGAAGGGCCCCAGGCAATTTAGGAACCGGCGCCAATTGCAGCGCTAGGCCCTCTAGCGCCGCAAAATCGGTGCTAAGGGCACTGAATTTCTAGGCCTATATTACGCTATTGCTTGTCAGATTGGATATTCCATACACTTTCTCTCAGAAAGCATTCTCGTGAGGCCTCTATGCATTAACCCCCAACCCCTAGTTGTTGGCAATTCTTTTTATTCTACCTACAAGTCACATTTGTTTCTTCAGCCTCCAAATACCTGTCAGAAATTCTGAAAGCATATCAAAACTTTTCATTTTCTATGTTTACATGCAGAGGATTTGGATTCTATGCTCAGACAGCATCAATAGGCTTTGAACAGTGGCATCAATTTGTGTGCTTTTATGTGTATTGGTGCTTGACAGTTCAGTATCAATGATACCAGCTGTGTCTTCCAGAATCTCTATAGAATTTTTCATGGACTCAGGTGCTGCAACAGTGACCATTTCCCTCACCAGCCTAGACACAGATGGATTCTGAAAGCCTGATCACCATTCAGGGAACCTAACCCATTGCAAGTAGAAAAGATGCATTTTATAGCCTTTTGCAATGGTTCAGCTGTATTTCAGCAAAGTCTCAAGTCCACAGTCGTAGCTTTAGGTGTGGAGGCTGACATCTTGATTTCTTAAGCAATCTTTTTGCTCAGGCTGTTCAGATATAATCTGTCCTTGTAGATGTAAGAACATAAGAACATAAGAAATAGGAGCAGGAGTAGGCCAATCGGCCCCTCGAGCCTGCTCCACCATTCAATAAGATCATGGCTGATCTGATCCTAACCTCAAATCTACTATCACTCTACATCCCTCCCGAACCCATGTGATCTCCTGGGAGAGGCGAAAAACCAGTTAAAAAACCCAATGGCCAATTTGAAGGAAAAAAATCTGGAAAATTCCTCTCCGACCCATCTAGGCGATCGAAACTCGTCCAGGAGATCACTGTCCCTATATTTCCTACAGTACTTACCTTCTGTAAAAGGTGATCTCCACCCTCTTATGTTCATTAATAAATAGACATTCTTATTATGAACACAGCTAGCTTTTGCTAGTTACTTTTATTGAGCACATGTGGACTAGGTACAGTATCTGTAGAGGCTTCCATCTTGACTGCTGCCTTGTGGGTAGCCTAGTGCCTCATGGGTAATGTAGTCTTAATATATATACAGCTGGGTAGTGTAGTCTTATACATACAGCTATATACAGCTCTACACAGCTCTACAGCTCCACCTAGTGTCCACTATAGAATGACATGTTATTGATCATTACATCCCCCTTTCTTTGAGGTTTAACAAAATCAATATCAATCAACTTTCAAAAAAACAATAAAGATAATATCAGTAACACTTTTGTTAGTGCTCTATAAACATAAACATTTTCAAAACAGTCAACACATTTTCAAAGCTTTACATTGTACTCAAAGATTAAGTCTATCAGGCTCTTTTACTTCACGTGTGGATCTTCTCAACACGGGTAAGTCTGATGTGTCTTCATGAGATTGTTCTGGCGGTGAATGACAAGATGCAGTTGCGGCATTGTCATCAATGTGCTCTTGTATAGATCGAGGTCTCCTTGCGATCTTTGCTTGGAGAGGGTTTCAGTGTTTCCTTCACTCTTCATGCCATAACTCTCAATGTAGTCAATGCACTCTCGAAAAACTGCTGGCAGCTGGATCCCATCATACAGCATAGTCCTCTCAGCAGCCTCGGCTAATGGAACACCAAAGATTGGCCTGAGGGAAGAAGGAGTATCCACCGGAACTGCTTCCTGCTCTGGTGCAGGCTTCTTCTTTTTCTTTTTCTCTTTCCACTGCTTAACAACATCTGCTGCGGTTATATCTTTGGACTTTTTCTCCTTGTGTTTTTCCTCTTTGTGCTTTTCTTCCTTTGGCTTCTCTTTGGCCTTAAAGTCTTTTTCTTTCTTCTTGGAGAAACTAGGCTTTTTGAAGACATGGATACCCTTTGGCCTTTTCATCCTTGATGGGCTCTCTGCTTCATCACCTGAGTCATCTGGTCTGCTTATGGCACAGTTTATACGGTAAACTCTCTTGACCAGTTCTAAGTCTTCACAAGCTTTGTCACCTAGTATTGAATCAAGTCTTTCAGCCACAACAGAAAACATTAGATGATGCACTTTGTCTTTGACTGTCACTTTAAGTCTGCATACACCTAAGCTATCTATTTTCTGTCCATTATAGCTCTTCAGTAGTACTGACTTTTTCTGTATTTTGGGCTTTTCTTTCATATTTTTTATGTCACTCATACTGATTAAGTTTGCTTTTGCCCCAGTGTCCAGTTTCAATGTAACTAATGCTCCATTTATCTGCAGTGGGATCATCCATTTGTCCACTTTTACTGCATTGACTTTATGTTCAGCATTGTCCATTTCTGAGGGCTGCACATTTTCTGTATCTTTTTTGATATCGTCACATGACACCATTCCTACAAAAAATGTCTCACTTAAATCAGTGTCCTCAATCACATTAACTTGTTGCCCTTTTGTTGTTTTTACTTTTGAAAAGCATTGTTTGGCAAAGTGATTCTTTCCATTACACTTTGTGCACATTTTTCCAAACGCTGGGCATTGTCTTAACTGGTGTTTGTAACCACAGCGTTTACAATTAAAAATTTCATCCTCCGATTGCTTTTCATTTCTGTTCTGCCCATGTTTCTTCCCCTTATATGACACAGCACCGACAGCAGCATTATCACTCATTACAATCGCATCATTATTGATTTCACTGAAAGTCTTCGCGTGCTTTCGAGCTAGCTCGCTGGCTTGGCATATTTTCACTGCATTTTCCAAATTTAGTTCGGTTTCTCTCAACAGACATTCCCTGACTTTTTTATCATGAATACCAAACACAATCTGGCCACGAATCATGGATGATTTCAGCTCAGAGAAATTACATGTCTGTGCTTTCAGTTTCAGATCAGTTATAAAGCTATCAAAAGTCTCATTTTGTTGCTGTGTCCGAGAACGGAAGATGTATCTTTCATATGTCTCATTCTTTTTGGGAGAGCAATGTGCATCAAATTTTTTTAGCACATCTTCTAATTTTTCTCTGTTCTCACCTGGATTAAATACAAATGTATTAAATACCTCTATCGCCTGTGGGCCTGCAACCGTAAGCAGCAATGCTATCTTCCTTGCGTCTGGCTTCGTACCGAATCCGATGGCTGCAATGTAGAGTTCGAATTGTTGTTTAAAAATCCGCCAATTGTAGTCGACATTTCCCTCGAGATTCAAACGCTCTGGTGGCTTCAAATTCTCCATGTCGCTTTTCACAATTTTCAGCAGATCTTCACCACCCTGGTACCATCTTATGTTCATTAATAAATAGACATTCTTATTATGAACACAGCTAGCTTTTGCTAGTTACTTTTATTGAGCACATGTGGACTAGGTACAGTATCTGTAGAGGCTTCCATCTTGACTGCTGCCTTGTGGGTAGCCTAGTGCCTCATGGGTAATGTAGTCTTAATATATATACAGCTGGGTAGTGTAGTCTTATACATACAGCTATATGCAGCTCTACACAGCTCTACGGCTCCACCTAGTGTCCACTATAGAATGACATGTTATTGATCATTACACACCCCAGCCAGGAACAGGAATAGAACCATCTCCTGAAATCTAACACATAATTAGAACACAAGAAGTAGGAGCAGAACCAGGCTACACGGCCCCTGGGCCCGCTCCGTTACCCACAGGGCCATGACCGTTCCGAACATAGACTCATGTCCAATTTCCTGCCTGCTCCCTGTAACCCCTAATTCCCTTTACTTCTAAGAAACTGTCTATTTCTGTTTTAAATTTATTTAATGATGTAGCTTCCACAGCTTTCTGGGGCAGCAAATTCCACAGACCTACTACCCTCTGAGTGAAGAAGTTTCTCCTCATCTCAGTTTTGAAAGAGCAGCCCCTTATTCTAAGATTATGCCCTCTAGTTCTAGTTTCACCCATCATTGGGAACATCCTCACCACATCCACCCGATCAAGCCCCTTCACAATCTTATATGTTTCAATAAGATCGCCTCTCATTCTTCTGAACTCCAATGAGTAGAGTCCCAATCTACTCAACCTCTCCTCATATGTCCACCCCCTCATCCCCAGGATTAACTGAGTGAACCTTCTTTGTACTGACTCGAGAGCAAGTATGTCTTTTCTTAAGTATGGACACCAAAACTGTATGCATATTCCTATTGTGTGAACTTACTCGGAACCTTGTGATAGTGGACAACAGTAACTTTTCCAGAACTGGACTGTGTTCCTACACAAAGGCTGGAATTTTCTGGGGCCCATGCAGGCACGATCGGAGGCAGGTCAGGTGGGAAAGATGAAATTTCTTGCAGCAGGTCGGGAACCCACCATCATCCCGCCCCCACACGCCTTTCCCTTGGGCACATCTGTCAGCGATTCGACCGGCAGAGGCGGGCGACTCAATTTAAACGATTATTAGTTTGTTGTCAGACCCTTAAGGGTATTTTAAACCTTACCTTTGCAATTTCACTGGCTGCCCATGGGACTCACGCTGCTCTGGGAACACGCCAGTCAACCTGCGGCAGGAGTTGAGTGGCCATTGATCCAGCTGATTAGTTGACAGCATCAAATGTAGTATAAAAGCTCCCACCTGACAGCTGATCACTTTCCTCAGGCAGAGGCTGTTGCTCACTGCATTCCCAGCACAGATTGAGCTTTCTGCAGGCTGCAAGTGTTTCTAGCAAAGTTTCCATCCAGTGTCACCTCATTGGAAGAACCTTTCTCACCATTGATAGATTGCTTCTGTCATCTCTACTTCACCTGCCATGTATTCCATCAACAAGGGCGCCATTTATACTGTCTCACCTTGGTCCTCAGAATCTGACCATGATGAGCCCCAACACCAGCAGCACCAGCAGCACCAGGCACACCAGCAGCATCAACAACTACACCACCAACCTTTACGCAATCACCTGATGCTGCACAGGACAGAGGGCATCAGCACCCGAACACATCGCTGGCCAGATTTACTTCACTTTACGCAGTACACCCATATGGCTGCCACATGATGTGCCAGGTTGGCACCACCCCACACCAACACCATAAAGCATCTCTACAATGACCAAGCCATTCCTTTCGCACTCACCACCATTGCTGGAGGTACCGTTATGTCTCACCATTCACTGCAACTCACTAAGCCACTTCCAAAGGTGCACACCAATCTGTCCAAGACCGGAAAGTGTTGAAAATAAAGATTTTTATGTTTGACAACACATTAATGGAAATTTTACATAAACATTGGATAAAACACCCAAGTGTCTACCCTTGTGAATCTACTTGCATGTCATCTTTCTCTGCTGCGTGCTTCTACGAGGTGCTACCCCTATGGCTTCAGCAGAGTAGAGGCAGCCTGCTCACTTCCCTGCTGCCAAGGAGCTGGAGAGCACCTTGCTGCACATCAGTGGGGCCATGAGGACCCACGTCTACGCTGACATCTCTGCTAGACAGGAGGTTTATGAGCCTCTGCCATCTATTCTCCATAGATAGCCACCTATTCTCCATATAGACTGTGATAATAATAATAACTTCCGGGAAGTTATGTCATCACTTCCTGTGAACTGTGAACTATGAACTATGAACTGTGTACATACCTCACTTCCTGTCATATGTCACTTCCTGTTGGACTGGTATAAATACTGGTCTGTTCAGTATTGTAAGAGGCTTCTACCAGAGGCATGGTAAAGACCTCTCTTGTATATAGTGTGTTTATAAGTTACTTAAAGCTTACTTTAAAGTTACTTGATGGTAAGACTCCTTTTTCTTACATCAATTTAAGTAACTTAGTATTTACACTCACAAATACTAGACCTTCGGACAAACTCGGAGTTAAGGATCCAGGGAACCACTCATCATGGAGAGAATCCTTAGACCTATTCGTCTGGACTTGGACCCGAATACACCAGCAGCTGGCAGGGTATGGAAGCATTGGTACCGTACTTTTGAGAATTTTCTGGATGAATGTAAAGCGGATGCTCCTGCTAGATTGAGGATACTTATCAATTATGTGACCCCAAAAGTGTTCGAATATGTTGATGAATGGGATAATTATGATGAGGTGACTCGGGCACTTAAGAAACTGTATGCCAAGACCCCAAATGAGGTCTATGCTAGACATCTACTGGCCACAGCCCAACAAGGGCCAGGGGAATCAATTGACGAATTCCTGCAAGAACTTCGCAGGCTCAGCATAGATTGTAACTTTCAGGCAGCCTCAGCTGAGCTGTACCGCAAAGAAATGATTCGTGATGCTTTCATCTGCGGGATTGCCTCTCCATTTATACGCCAGCGTCTACTAGAAAGTAAAACACTTGAGCTACAAAAAGCTTTTGACCTAGCTTGTTCTCTGGATTTGGCAAAGAGAAATGCAGACCTCTATCAGCTGCCCAGATCTCGATCTGCTGCTGTAGCTGCAACCAGACAATTCAAGCGGTCTCAGGTGAACCCTATCATGGGGGAATATAATTCTGATGAAGAAGAGGAGGATGACCCCACTTTAGCAGCCTCTTGGCAATCTAGGAAGGAGTGCTTCTTTTGTGGAGATGCTTTTCACCCTAGGAAAACCTGCCCTGCTCGCAATGCAATCTGCAGTTATTGCAAAAAAAAAGGACACTTTGCTAAAGTTTGCCTATCAAGGGCCTCTACGAGGGCCAATCCAGCTAAGGCCTACCGAACTGCTCCAATTAGGGCCTATCAAGATGCTCCAGCTAGGACCTATCAAGCTTCCTCTCGAGCTCTCTCCCGAAGAAGCACACCGAGAGTTTTAGCCACTCTCTGTGCAACGACACCAATTACAGCTGCTTGCCCACAGAACCTGTCTCATGCAGCCACAAAAATTTCAATTAAAGGGCATACCTTAGATGCCTTAATTGACTCAGGAAGTACTGATAGTTTCATTAAGGAACAGATTGTTGTGAAATTGAAACTACATGTCTTCCCATCGGACCAGGCAATTGCGATGGCTCAGTCATCACTTAATACCAGAATCTCCGGCTTTTGTGTTGTTGATATGACACTTCATGGTCGTATGTATCCCTCCACCCAACTTTCGGTGCTCAAGGACTTATGTAGTGATCTCCTCTTAGGGCTGGACTTCCAAAAACAGCATAAGAAACTCACCATTGAGTTTGGTGGATCCAAACCCGGACTTACTATTTCTAATATACCGTCTAAATTACCGTTTTGTGCATTGTCAGCAGCTTCACTTGATGAACCCTCATTATTTGCCAGTATTCCGCCTCGATGCAAACCAATAATAACGAAATCGCGGCGCTTTAATCAGGAAGACCAATCTTTTATTGCGGCTGAAATCTCTCGACTTCTAGCAGAGGATATCATCGAGCCATGTTCGTCGCCCTGGCGGGCTCAAGTCGTCATTGTCAAGAACCCTCTAAAACCTCACAAACAGCGACTATGTATCGATTATTCGCAAACCATCAATCAATATACCGACTTGGACGCCTACCCATTGCCACGCATTGATGATATGGTTAATAAACTGGCCGAATACAAAGTGTTCTCAACTTACGATTTAAAAAGTGCCTATCATCAGGTACCCTTGAAGGTCTCAGATAAGCAGTACACGGCCTTTGAGGCTAATGGACGGCTGTACCAATTTCGTCGCCTCCCATTCGGGGTTACTAATGGAGTGGCTGTCTTCCAACGGGCAATGGATGGCCTGGTTAAGCAGGAAAACCTAAGGGACACTTTTCCCTATCTTGATAACATTACCATTGCAGGTCACGATCAACAGGAACACGACGCCAACCTCCAAAAATTTTGGGATGCCCTCCATCGCCGTAATTTGACCCTGAATGAATCCAAATCTGTTGAGTCGCAACCAACCATCAACATCCTTGGCTACTGCGTAGGCAATGGTATCATTAAGCCAGACCCAGAAAGACTTCGCCCGCTCCAAGAGCTCCCGTCACCTAAGAATCCGGCTTCTTTACGTCGGGCTCTCGGTCTGTTTGCATACTACGCTAAATGGATTCCTCATTTTTCGGACAAAATCCAACCCTTGCTGCATGCTAGATCATTTCCACTGGGAACAGCGGCTGTTGCAGCCTTTAACCTTCTCAAAAAGCAGTTGGAGAAAGCGGCTCTTCACTCCATCGATGAGAATCTCCCTTTCGTGGTTGAATGTGATGCCTCGGAGGTGCCGATCTCGGCTACTCTGAATCAGGAAGGTCGTCCTGTAGCATTTATGTCCAGGACCTTACAAGGTGCCGAGCTACATTATCCTCCGGTTGAGAAAGAAGCCACAGCCACCAGAGAGGCAGTACGGAAGTGGAACCATTTTCTAGCTCGCCAGCACTTTACATTGATCACGGACCAACGATCAGTCGCCTTCATGCTCGATAATCGAAAACGAACCAAAATTAAGAATAATAAAATACAACTTTGGAGGATGGAACTGGCCTCTTTTGGTTATACCATTCTCTATCGGCCTGGCAAGGAGAATGTGGCCACGGACACCCTCACACGGGCATTCTGCTCCACTGTGTCATCCTCTACTCTCATGGATGTCCACAATGGATTGCGTCATCCTGGTGTTACGCGCATGCTACATTTCGTACGATCACGGAATCTCCCTTTTTCCACTGGAGATGTAAAGAAAATATGCTCAGAATGCCGGCTTTGTGCGGAATTAAAACCTCAGTTCTTCCGCCCCTCAGATGGTATACTCATACATGCAACCCAACCGATGCAACGACTTAGCATCGATTTTAAGGGCCCAGTGCCCTCTTCAACTCGGAACACATATTTGCTCACCATGATCGACAAATATTCACGTTTTCCGTTTGCCTTCCCCTGCTCCAATATGCTGGCGTCCACAGTAATCTGCTGCCTTGAGCAGGTATTTTCTCTCTTTGGCATGCCGGCTTATATTCACTCAGATCGGGGTCCATCCTTTATGTCAAGGGAACTCAAGGACTACCTCTCAGAACGGGGAATTGCTACAAGCAAAACAACACCATACCATCCCATCGGAAATGGGCAGGTAGAGAGGTATAACGGTATCATCTGGAATTCCGTACGTCTCGCTTTAAGATCTCGGGGCCTACCAGACCAGCAATGGGAAACAGTGCTTACGGATGCATTGCACTCTATACGGTCCCTGCTTTCTACAGCCACAAATACTACACCTCATGAGCGGTTCTTTGGATTCCAGCGTCGCTCATCTCATGGGACATCACTCCCATCATGGCTAACTACTCCTGGACCTGTATTACTCCGAAGATACGTTCGGACGTCTAAAAATGACCCTCTCGTAGACGAGGTCGAACTAACCGATGCCAACCCCACCTATGCAAACATACGATATTCCGATGGCCGAGAATCTACCGTATCATTACGGGATCTGGCTCCCTGCCCACCAGGACCTAGTGGGACATCGGGTGATGGCATTTCACCAGGAAACTCTTGGGACCTATCGGGTACCCCTCTCCAGGATCCTGATCGGACACCAACTAGCTTGGTGCCGGTAGAACCCCGTGCTCAAGGTTGCGACCCTCCCAGTACCGCGCATGAAAGTACTGATCCGCCACAGACCAGCTCTGCACCTCCCTCTGAACAGAGGCAGTCCGACTTTGAACCTATTGGGGCTCGTACTCGAAGCCATGATCTCCCCGACCCTTCACAGGGCAATCCAGGCCACACAGACTCTGACCAATGGCCAACCGCATGTAAGCGGACCAGCGACCCTCTACGACGGGAATCCAAACGGGTGCGACTCTTCCTTGTTCGGCGGCTGCGGACCAAAAGGTAGACCACAGCCTCCTAATCCTGCAGGAGGGAAGAATGTGATAATAATAATAACTTCCGGGAAGTTATGTCATCTCTTCCTGTGAACTGTGAACTATGAACTATGAACTGTGTACATACCTCACTTCCTGTCATATGTCACTTCCTCTTGGACTGGTATAAATACTGGTCTGTTCAGTATTGTAAGAGGCTTCTACCAGAGGCATGGTAAAGACCTCTCTTGTATATAGTGTGTTTATAAGTTACTTAAAGCTTACTTTAAAGTTACTTGATGGTAAGACTCCTTTTTCTTACATCATAGACCATGTGCTCCAGTGAGTGGCGCATTAGCTGCTCCATGTAGATGGCCATCCTATTCATGGAGCAGCCTACAGTCACCATCGCCTGCGACACAGTGGTGCTCATGTTGGTGATGTACCCCTCCATTCTCTGAACATTTGCAGAAATTGTGCTCACAAAACCTGTCAGAGGCCCATGCACTTCTTCCTGCACCTCCAGGACTGCCCTCTTTCTGGATGGCCCTGAGGCTCAACATCTGCATGCAGCTGAACAGAGCTAGAAGCATCCTACGCCCTCCGGCGAGGAGTCTCAACTGCTGTCCCTGTCTCCACCATCTGCTCTTGCTCACTTGTGAGTCATGAGACACCAGGTGACAACACTACTCTATGTTGCGTGGGCCCAACCCAAGTATACGTATCTGCGCTGGTGCTGGGTGCACTTAGGTCTGGTGACAGTGCGCCCTCAGAGGCTGGAGGCTCCTCTGAGGAGTCATCTTCCTCTTCCTCCTGGACAGTGGTGGGGTTGGGGGGTTTCTTAATGGATCTGTGGGAGAGTAAAGAGATGAGTTAGATATGTCATATGAAGAATGGGTACAGATACTGACGTAAGAAAACTACTAGGCACTTGGTCTAAGTATTAAACAAGGCTTTAATCAGCTGTTTTTCAACATGGAGATCTAGTTGTGTCCTTCACTAGTTCCTGTTAAAGAATGTCCTGAGCAAGCTGGGCCCATGCCCGAGTATTTATACTCTCCCTGGACAGCGCCACCAGCAGGTCGCCCAGTATCATTTCATAAGTCATTTCCACATGAATGACAAGATCCATGTCAGATACCATTATGCACATGATGACCATTCAATGGCTGCTGACATTTCTCCTTATGTGGCTCAGTGTCAAATTTTTTGTCTTACAATACTCCTGTGAAGCACCTTGGGATGTCTTATTATGTTAATGGTGCTATATAACGACAAGTTGTTGTTGTTTCAGTCCCCATATGCGTGACTGACATATGCCATGTAGCTGTGTGATATGTAATTCTGTCACCAGGTTGCTGAGGTGCCCCTCTCTCTCCATCTCCCACCTCCAGCTGTTCTGTGACTCCAGATATTTCTAAAGCAGCCTCCTCTGCTGTTGTAATGTTCACAAATGATGGAGGGGCACCACCAGTTTTCTCCCTCTCCTTCTTATTTTGGGCTCTCTTTTCCTGCAAGGAAGGAAAGAAGAGAAGGTTGAGTGAGAGTGATGGAATGTGTGTAAGGAATGGATGGGTTAGATCTTTAGAGGGAGACTACGATGGAGTGGGGTGCCAAAGCCAAGTGGCCTCCTTGTGTATTGTTTGTTGGTATGATTGTACTAGGATAAGTGTGAGGGTGAGTGTGAGGAGTGGTTAGTCAGATGGGGATGTGTTAACATAGATAGAGAGGGGTGGGTGGATGTGCAAGGTATGTTGGTGTGAGTAAGGATGTGCAGGAGTATGATAGGGAAGGCAGAGTGATGGGGATATGATGAGAGGCACAGCAGGATGAAGTTGAGTGTGGCTTTCTACTCACGTTTTCTGTTTGAATGAGGCCATTGAAACGTTTGCGTCACTGCACTCAGGTCCTCCTGCCCACATCCCTGCTGTTGACCTCCTCTGCAATCTCCAACCAGGCTGTTTCGGTCTGCTGGGGAGGTCTCTTCCGCCATTGGAAAGGAAGAGGACCTCCCTGCATGCTCTGACTCCCTCCACAAGCATATGGAGGGAGTCATCGGAGATCCTGGGTGCCGCCCTCTGCCACTGTGCAGTCATTTCCACAGTGTTTGCAGCACTCCAATGCTGTAGTGCACTGGCTGCACTATTTTAGATTAACCTTCAAATGTAATGTGGCCATGGCCCCTTTAAATATCCAGGCTGAAAATGCGTCATGGATGACGTCAGCAGACCCGCACCATTTAATTGGGCCAGGTAATGCGCAAGGTGGGCTTAATAGGCCCTATTGATGTAAAGTTGTTTTGTGCAGTGGGATGGAGCCAGCAACGGGGTCACGATCCACCATGGAGACCGCCCGCATCGGACCCGCCCAGGTAGGGAAATTTCCAGCCAAAGTCCCCAAATATAGATTCAAGCCTTTGTATACGCGGCCATTAGCTGAATCTTAGTAACCACCTTGCTCAGTTAGTAAAGTTGGGAATGACCAGCAGCTCAAGTAAGTAAGAGTGTGTGGTTGACTTTAAGGCTTTCTGCTGATTTGAAAGTCAGTAAGCCTCAGATATATTGTACACATAGCTTGTGAAAAGCTTTGTGCCATAGCTTCATTGCTAGCCAAACATAGTTTTGTGAATTTTACTTCCCACCAGTCTATTTAACCTCATTATGAAAGAAATCCTATCATTATCACAGATGGGGGACCATACTCTCTTAATTCAACCCGAACCTCGAGAAAACGCTCCTGCTTTCTCCAACCTTTCCAGGTTGTGATGTCAAAGTGTTTTCCATGTGTATTAAGAAAGGATTTTCAATATCTATTTTGTATTGGCAAACAAGACTGGACTAAGTCCTCTCCTGGCTTGAGATATCCTTGATAATAGTTCACATACCGATAATCAACAGGCATTAATGGGTGAAATTTTACAAGACTCAATGCCACAATGGTACCTTGCTCACAGTGGGTAGCTAATTGGAAAATCTCAGGTGTTGGCTGCCCTTGGCTTTCCATCCGTTGATTTAAATGGGAAGAAAATTGTGGGCAGCGTACCTGGGATTTCAGAAAATATTGCCATATATGTTTCCTCATGGAAGAGACAGACTGTTGTGTCGCTGCTTGGGGCCAGTGAAAAGTTGGTTCTTTCTGTAAGAATTGAATAAATTACAGATAATGCTTAGGTCTCAGAAACAGAGACTGGCTCGTTCTTTTTCATACCACCCGAGGTGGAGATCTACAACAAAACTCATACTTAGCAGGTGGCTTATTAGAAAATCACTGTCAATGATAGAGCATCACATCAGACCTCATTTTATGCTTAAAATATCAAGTGAATTTGTTTATAAAATATGAAGAAGCACATAAGAAACAGTCATATAATATAATTATATATTTAACTTTTAAAATACACCTTTCCTTAAGGAGGAGTGACTGATTTCAAATTGTCTTCTCATGGAATTTTCCAACTGTACCTCAATTTAATCAGAACAGTCTGTTTTTTTTATCCTGGGACTTCTTGGATTTGAATCTCCAATTCAAAAAGGAATTCTTTAGTCAAAAACAAACTGAAGCAATTACCCAACGTTGTTTAAGTTTGAACTAACCGTCTCTCAAACCTGTAACCAATTAATCTTGTAATACTGCATCAGGGAATCTCAGCACAACATTATTGGCTTCAGCATGATTTTTGTCTGCTAAACTCCATATGCATTATGATTGGATTTAAAGGAACAGCTACCAAAGCACTAGACAAAAAATAATCATGGAGAACTGGATGGCGCAGTGAGTTAGCACATTGTTTCTGGGCTCTTGGTTTACATTCAGCATAGCAGATGAGATAAAACATCTCAACCAAGGACGTAAAATTAAATGATTTGGAACATTTTAAATCTATTTCCCAGTGAAAAAAACACTGATAATTGAACACTAATTTCTCATTCTTGCTTCGAGAGGCCATAGGAATAGTTGTCAAACTACTCCATTCAGTAGGGTGTATTTTCTAAGGCTGTTAGTGCATGACTGCACTTCACAAAGTAACAGACTCTTTAATCTGCAATAAAACAATGTTATCCCCGATCTGCAAATGGTTAGTGCTGGGCGCAAAATGCTGTGAAATATTCCATTTCTCATGTGTGACATCCCTCACATTGACCAATATAGAAAACAAAAGTCACCAATAGGTGGATTCTAGACTTGATTGACTTACTGCTTACTTATTTTCATATACTCGTTCAATTAGCTACCATCACTTTTTAGTGGTGGACAAGTATTTCCAATATGGGGTCTTCTGTGGTAGCAATCCCAGGATGTCCATATACCACATCTCAGTTTTGAGTCTTCAGCTCTCAGAAGAAATGGGGAATTGATATTTACCTCTATCTGGATAATGGGTTAATCTGAGCCTCCTACCAGCACATTCCTTTGAACTGTAGCAGAATATACAGAGATAAAAGCTATAGTATACCACTTACGCAATTACAAGCTGGATTTCTCATATCTCAACAACATATGGTCCTGACACTTGGCAGAGCATTGTGTTTATGTAAACTATTAGATACTTTAAATATTTATGTACATCATTTGTGCAACAGTGGAAACTATAGGAGCAAGAAAGAGAGATTTAATTGACCCTGACAGCCTAAACCTTTCCATTCTTTCATCATTATTTTCCAATATTATGAGCATGTCCAAGCAAAAAAGAATCATTGCTGGAAATACATAGAAGTTACAACATGATAAGAGGTCATTCGGCCCAACCAGTCTGTGTCGATGTTTACGATCCACATGAGCAAACAGTCTAGTCACGTTTACCCACCCTGTTCCCATACCCCTTCAACCTCTTTTCCTTCATCCACCTATGTTGACGTAGTTTCTGCCTCAACCACTGACCCTGGCTGTAATTCTAGTCTCACAACTCTCTGTGAAGAAGTTTCTCTTCCCTCTGTTCTAAATCTCTTAAATGTAATCTTGTATCTGTTGCCCCTTGTTCTTGAGCCCTCAACTCCTGGAAACAGTTTGCTTCTATCTACCCTGCCTCATCCTTTATTAATTTTACACTCATCAGTCATATCAACCCGTAATCTGTGTTGTTCTAATGAAAAATGCACCAATTTTTCAAGTCTTTGTATTTGTATTGTCCCATACTAGGCTGCATCCTAGTGAATTTGTATTCTACCCACTCTAACGCCTCAATATCCTATCTACAGTGCTGAGTCCAATACTGCACACAATACTCTGAAATCTTATTTGGGGTTTATATAGGCTCATCTTTTCCTCTTGGTTTTTATATTTTATGGGCTAGAAATTCGTGGCCCTAGCGTCATTCTGTAGTGCCATTAAATGGCGCTAAAACTGTGGCCGCCTCTCTTTCGCCAACTGCTGGCCGTTCCCGCGGCGGCAGGTGTTTTCACCTTTACCATGCTGGAGAAAATGGTGGCGTTGTCATGTAAATTGGCGTGCAATGCCGACTTTACGTCACAAATGCAAACTTCGACCCTAGTGCTGAATTCAGCGCTGGGTCCTAAGCACGCTAGGTTAACCTGGCATGCAAGCAGGCTGACAGTGGTGATATCTGCACCTCTTAAAGGGACAGACACATCGTTCAGGTAAGCTTGGATTTAAGGTTTTGGACTGATTTATTTTGATTTTATTGAACTGTTGGCTTGCTGCAATAGATGTGAAAAGTTTTTCTAAGTACGCAGGGAGTGCTGATGGCGCTTGCAAAGGCTTGGATGGTAAATGAAGGCCATTGAGAAGACATAAAATGCTGTAAATACTCAGCAGGTCAGGCAACATCCGTAGGGAGAAAAACTGATTTCACATCTCAGGTCGAGATGCTTCCTGACCAGTTGAGTATTTCCAGGATTTTATGCTGTCATTTCACATTTACAGCATCCACTTGCAGAGGGAAGAGGAAGAAACAGAAGAGGAAGAAGCTGCAGAGGAGGAAGCAGAAGAGGAGGAATCAGACGGAAGGATGTAACCCAGACAGCCCCTTTGTGGCCAGGATATCCGGGATGGAATCATCCGCCTGCAGTCCCAGTGACCACGACCCCAATTCCCCTTTCAACATTAGTCCCATGCCTTACCATCTGTTACTGACCAACAAGCCACCACAAATCCACCTATGTACGTCTATCCGTCCAATGTGACATCAAGAAATCAACACATCACCCGTATGCATTCTCTTATTTAGTGTCTTGTGTGTGCCTTTGCCTATCCTACTGATCTCACGCAATGCTATCCCAGTGGCTGCAGCATGGCTGGTGGAAGGCTGCTGACTTTCAGTCCGAGACACTGCAAATGTCCTTGCTGGTTGACCTTGAGGAGCTGGTGGCTGGGAGTGTTAAATCAATCTTCTTCTTCTTGTTCTTCTTCACTCTACTCTCCCTCTTCTTGTCACCTACTGGTTGGGCAGGCTGCATTTCTTGGGTGTGTGAAATGAGGAAGGCACAAGGGTAGAGTTGTGGTGATGGGAGGGCGGGAAAGCAAGAGGTGCACGCCAGAAGGAGGATAACGTATGAGGATACCAGCATCTTTTATCCTTTCAGTCCTGCCGCTGGCCAAGGGCTCAGCCATGCCCCTGCCAAGCATGGCCTGCACCATCTCCTCCAAGGGGGTGAGGTGAGGCTAGGAATGGGAAGTGTGCCTCATGACTGGTGCAGATTGTTGGTAGATGAGTGATTGGGGGTGAGGGTCATACATTGAGCAGTGTGTGAGGCTAGTGGTGCAGTTGATAGGAGATGGCTTTTAAAGATGCATTCACTGACCTTGACCAGTGGTCTGAGGTCATAAAGCTTCTTTGGGCACTGTAGCCAGGTGGTGGAGGCAACACTGCTGGCAGTGACGGCCTCGGTGATGTGGTCACTCATCGTTATTTCTGGAGGGCCTCCAGGCCCCTGTGGGTAGAGGACCTCTCTTGCAGTGTTGACCCCCTGCACAAAGCTGGAGTGCTGCATGTGAGACCCTGGGTCTCCCTTCCCTGGCTTGCTGAGCCATTTGTGGGAGTGTTGAGGCATTTTTCCCATTTTTTGAGTTTAGGAAGGGAATTCAGCTTTAAGTGCTGAATATTCACAATTGGGACATCTTTTTAATGTTAAATATTTTTTTAAAGGCAGAAAGGGCTGAAAGCTGCATTGTTTCACTTCATTTTATTTTGTATTGCTTCAGTGTGCATGGCCCCTTTAATTCTCAGACCTCTTCATTGCCCACAATTCCTTGCGGGTGCCACAGCTTCGCTCAACAGAGGCTGTGGGAAGTTGCACACAAACTTCACCTTGGATGCCTCCAGCAACGCCACCAGGACGACGTTGCACGGAAGCTAAGCGCTGCACCAACAATCTCCATCTCCCCAGATCAATTTTGCTCTGTTAGCGTTGTGGCCATTTTCAGCAGCTGTTAACTCCAGTTGCTGGTACCGGCAACTTTACTGGTTAAAACGAATTTCCCCCCCTCTATCTCATGACAAAACCCAGAACTCTATTCGCTTTCTTTAGTCTTATCAACCCGAGGTGCTGCCTTTAATGTGTTGTCAACCGATATTTCCAATACCCTCTGCTCTCAACACCACCGTGCCTAGTTCCGTTCAGAGTATAATTACTGCTGTTATTTTTTTACCAAAATACCTTACCTCACACTTACTGTCATTGAATTCCATCTGCTACTTTTTAGCCCATTCCTCCATCGTATCAATATCCCTTTGCAGTTTCCTTTGGTTTTCTAAAAAAATAAACTATACATCCTAATTTAGTGTCATCTGAAAATGCTGACACCAGTCCTTCGAGGCCTGCATCCAAATTACTGTTATACACAGTGAACAGAAGTGCCCCCAGAATTGAACCTTGTCGGACACCACTCCCCACTACACTTAACTCCTACTCTCTGTTTTCTCCCTTCTGAGTAATTTTTAAGCCAGTTTGCTTCTTCCCTCTAATTCCATAAATGTCATGATTAATTTTATTAGTAATCGATGTTACGGCCATTTACCTTCTCTAAAGTTACCTTTTATATGAAGGATCTACCAAAATTTTCCTCAATTTCTAAAAAGAAAAGGATTATTTTTGGTACATGGAGGAGGAAGGAGAGAAATCCTGAAAGCAGGGACAGGAGAGAAACGGTCTGTTTTATTTAATTCACGTCGTTGTTATCTGTAGTTGCTGATTTTTCACTTCTTCAACTTGCATTTATAAAGATTTTTAACATAGAACAACATCCCAGGGCATTTCACAGAGGCATAAGGGGCAAAAATAATGCTGAGCCATAGAAGGAGGAGGTGACCAAAAGCTTGATCAAAGAGGTGGATCTAGAAGGGAGAGAGCTGGAAAAGTGGAGGGGTTTAAGGAGGGAATTCCAGAGTATGCAGCCTTGAAACATAGAAACATAGAAGAAACATAGAAGATAGGAGCAGGAGTAGGCCATTCGGCCCTTCGAGCCTGCTCCGCCATTCAATGAGATCATGGCTGATCATCCAAATTCAGTACCCTGTCCCTGCCTTCTCCCCGTATCCCTTGATCCCTTTAGCCTTAAGAAATATATCCAACTCTTTTTTGAATATATTTAATGAACTGGCCTCCACCGCCCTCTGTGGCAGAGAATTCCACAGGTTCACCACTCTCTGGGTGAAGAAATTCCTCCTCATTTCAGTCCTAAATGGCTTACCCCTTATCCTTAGACTATGACCCCTGGTTCTGGACTCCCCGGCCATCAGAAACATCCTTTCTGCATCTAGTCTGTCCAGACCTGACAGAATTTTATAGGTTTCGATGAGATCCCCTCTCAATCTTCTCAACTCCAGTGAGTATAAGCCAAATCGACACAATCTCTCCTCGTACGTCATTCCTGCCATCCCAGGTATCAGCCTGGTGAATCTTCGCTGCACTCCCTCCATGGCAAGAACGTCCTTCCTCAGGTAAGGTGACCAAAACTGCACACAATACTCAAGGTGTGGTCTCACCAAGGCCCTGTACAACTGCAGCAAGACATCCTTGTTCTTGTACTCGAACCCTCTTGCTACGAAGGCCAACATACCATTTGCCTTCTTAACTGCCTGCTGCACCTGCATGCTTACCTTCAGCGACTGGTGCACAATAACACCCAGGTCTCTTTGCACTTCCCCTTCTCCCAATCTATTGCCATTCAAATAATAATCAGCCTTCCTGTTTTTGCCACCAAAGTGGATAACCTCACATTTATCCACATTATAGTGCATTTGCCATGTTTCTGCCCAACCACCCAATCTGTCCAAATCGTACTGGAGTTTCACAACATCCTCCTCACTGCTTACCCTCCCACCCAGCTTTGTGTCATCTGCAAATTTGGAGATATTACATCCAATTCCCTCGTCCAGATCATTAATATATATTGTGAACAGCTGGGGTCCTAGGACCGATCCTTGCGCTACCCCACTAGTCACTGCCTGCCACTCGGAAAACGACCCGTTTATTCCAACTCTTTGCTTTCTGTCCGCCAACCAGTTCTCTATCCAAGTCAATACCTTGCCCCCAATCCCATGTGCCTTAATTTTGCACGCTAATCTCTTATGTGGGACCTTATCGAAAGCCTTCTGAAAGTCCAAATACACCACATCCACTGGTTCTCCCTTATCTATTTTACCAGTTACATCCTCAAAAATTTCCAGTAGATTAGTCAAGCATGATTTACCTTTTGTAAATCCATGTTGACTTTGTCTGATCCTGTCACTGCTTTCCAAGTGCTCTGCTATTACATCTTTTATAATAGACTCTAGCATTTTCCCCACTACCGATGTCAGGCTTACCGGTCTGTAATTCCCCGCTTTTTCTCTACCACCTTTTTTGAATAGTGGGGTAACATTAGCTACCCTCCAATCCATGGGTACTGTTCCAGAGTCTATCGAGTTCTGGAAGATGACCAGCAATGCATCTACTATCTCTAGGGCCACTTCCTGAAGTACCCTGGGATGTAGACCATCAGGCCCTGGGGATCTATCGGCCTTCAGTTCCATCAATTTTCCTAACACCATTTCCCTACAGATACTGATTTCTTTCAGTTCCTCCCTCTCATTAGACCCTATGTTGCCCGGCATCTCTGGGAGGTTATTTGTGTCCTCCTTTGTGAAGACAGAACCAAAGTATGTATTTAGTTGGTCTGCCATTTCCTTGTTTCCCATTATAAATTCCCCTGATTCTGACTGTAAGGGACCTACGCTTGACGTCACCAATCTTTTTCTCTTCACATATCTATAAAAGCTTTTACAGTCAGTTTTTATGTTCCCTGCAAGCTTACTCTCATATTCTATTTTCCCTTTCTTAATTAATCCCTTTGTCCTCCTTTGTTGACTCCTAAACTGCTCCCAGTCCTCAGGATTATTGCTTTTTCTAGCCAATTTATATGTCCTCTCCTTGGATCTTACGCTATCCCTAATTTCCTTTGTTAGTCACGGTTGAGTCACCTTTTTTGTTTTATTTTTATGCCAAACTGGGATGAACAAATTCTGTAGCTCATCCATTCGGTCTTTGAATGTTTGCCATTGCCTATCCACTGTCAACCCTTTGAGTGCCATTCCCCAATCAATCCTACCCAACTTGCTCCTCAGACCATCGTAGTTTCCTTTATTTAAATTCAGGACACTAGTCTCTGAGTCAAATACTTCATTCTCCATCTTAATGAAGAATTCGATCATATTATGATCGCTCCGACCCAAGGGGCCTCGTACATCAAGATTGCTAATTAATCCTTTCTCGTTACATACTACCCAGTCTAAGATGGCCTGATCTCTGGTTGGTTCCTCGACATATTGGTCCAGGAAGCCATCCCGTAAACACTCCAGGAATTCCTCCTCCACAGTATTGTTACTAATTTGGTTAGCCCAATCTATATGTAGATTAAAGTCACCCATGATGACTGCTGTGCCCTTATTGCACGCTTCTTTAATTTCCCTTTTAATGCCATCCCCAACCTCTGCCTTACTGTTTGGAGGTCTATATACCACTCCCACTAATGTTTTTTTCCCCTTGGTATTTCTCAATTCAACCCATACAGATTCCACATCATCAGAGCTAATATCCTTCATTACAATTGTATTAATCCCTTCTTTAACCAGTAATGCTACCCCACCTCCCTTTCCTTTTTGCCTATCTTTCCTGAATATCAAATACCCCTGGATGTTGAGTTCCCAGTCTTGGCCATCCTTGAGCCACGTTTCCGTAATCCCAACCAAATCATATTCGTTTACCTCTATTTGCGCAGCCAATTCATCCACCTTATTACAAATGCTCCTCGCATTAAGACACAAAGCCTTCAGGCTTGTTTTTTTAACACTCTTAGACCTATTAGAATTATTATTTATTGTGGCCATGTTTGATTTAAACCGTTGATTTCTCTGACTGCCACTTTTGTTTTTCTCCTTCCTAGCTTTTGCTTTTATCCCTGTTTTCCTTTCCTCTGTCTCCCTGCTCAGGTTCCCAACCCCCTGCCATTTTAGTTTAAACCCCCCCGAACAGTGCTAGCAAACCTCCCCGCAAGGATATTTATCCCACTCTGGTTCAGGTGCAACCCGTCCGACTTGTACAAGTCCCACCTTCCCCAGAAGCAGGCCCAGTGATCCAGGAAACTAAAGCCCTCCCTCCTGCACCAACTCTTTAACCATGCATTCATCTGCTCTATCCTCCTATTCCTATACTCACTAGCACGTGGCACCGGGAGTAATCCAGAGATTACAACCTTTGAGGTCCTACTCTTTAATCTGCTACCTAGCTCCCTAAATTCTTGCTGCAGGACCTCATCCCTCTTCCTACCCATGTCGTTGGTCCCAATGTGAACCACGACCTCTGCCTGTTCACCCTCCCCCTTCAGAATGCCCTGCAGCCGTTCAGTTGAAGGCACTGCTGCCAATAGTGGGGTAATAGGTATGTACAAGAGACCAAAGAGAGAAGAATGGAGAGTTTGGGAGGTGGGCTGAGCACTGGAAGAAGTTAAAGAGATATGTAGCTGAAGGCAGTTAATTAGGGAAACTAGATTAACTGGTTCTCCTGTAGCAGAACCCAGGAAGATCCTTTGTTTCAGGGCCTATAAAAACAGGCTTTGCAGTGCGATTTTGCACTGAGTGCGGTTTAAACAGAGTGCTGCGAGTTGAGTCAGTCAGGGAGTCTGGTGAGGAGTGGAAGGAGGAGCTCCTTTGCTTCGCTGTTGTTTTTCCTAACATTTCACCCTGTAGGAATTGGTTCTTACTTTACACCAAGGAGTCCGAGAGCAGGAGCAGTCAAACAACAACAACTGCGAAACCGCTAAAGTGATGTCACAACCAGGGAAGGAGCTGATTGGTGAGTAGGACCTGGTGAGTATTTCTACAGTCCAGTCGTTAAAGTAAAAGTAAGGTCTCTGGTTTAGAGTAAGTAGTGTTTAAAGGGAAGTAAGGTCCCTAGTGTATTTAATATTCTTTAATTTAAAGGAAGTAAAGGGAGTAAATTAAGGGTAGGACATGGCAGGGCAGCTCGGCAGCGTGGGGTGCTCCTCCTGTGCGATGTGGGAAGTCAGGGAGACTTTAGGTGTCCAGGGCGAACACATGTGCAGGAATTGTCTCCAGCTGCAGCTACTCGAAATCTGCATTTCGGAGCTGGAGCTGCGGCTGGAGTCACTGTGGAGCATCCACGAAGATCACCCCGCAGGTAAAGAGTGCACAGGCAGACAGGAAATGGGTGACCGCCAGGCAGAGTAATAGAACTAGGAAGGTAGTGCAGGAGTCCCCTGGGTCCATCTCCCTCTCCAACAGATTTTCTGTTTTGGATACTGCTGGGGGAGATGGTTTCTCAGGGGAATGCAGCAAGAGCCAAGTCCGTGGCACTACGAGTGGCTCAGCTGCACAGGAGGGGAGGAAAAAGAGTGGGAGAGCAATAGTGATAGGGGATTCTATTGTAAGGGGAACAGATAGACATTTCTGTGGCTGCAGACGTGACTCCAGGATGGTATGTTGCCTCCCTGGTGCCAGGGTCAAGGATGTCACTGAACGGCTGCAGGGCATTCTGAAGGGGGAGGGCGAACAGTCAAAGGTCGTGGTTCACATTGGTATCAACGACATGGGCAGAAAGAGGGATGAGGTCCTGCAACAAGAATTTAGGGAGCTAGGTAGCAGATTAAAAAGCAGGACCTCAAAGGTTGTAATCTCTGGATTACTCCAGGTGCCACGTGCTAGTGAGTATAGGAATTGGAGGATAGAGCAGATGAATGCGTGGCTAAAGAGTTGGTGCAGGAGGGAGGGCTTTAGTTTCCTGGATCACTGGGTCTGCTTCTGGGAAAGATGGGACCTGTACAAGTCAGATGGGTTGCACCTGAACCGGAACGGGACCAACATCCTTGCGGGGAAGTTTGCTGGTACTGTTGCGGGGAGGGGGTTTAAACTAACTTGGCAGAGGGATGGGATACAGAGTGGAGCTATAGTAGGGGGTGATGCACAGCCAAATATAGAGGAAAAAACAAGTCAGCCTGGAAGGTAGAGCAAATATGTAACAGCACAAGGGAGTATGGCAAGGCTGGAATTTAATGCAAGGAGTCTTGCAAGTAAGGCAGATGAATTGAAGGTGTTGATGAACACATGGGGGTATGATATTGTTGCTATCACAGAGACATGGTTGAGGGAGGGGCAGGACTGGCAGCTCAATATTCCGGGGTATAGAATCTTTAGGCGAGACAGAGGGGGGTGTAAAAGAGAAGGGGGTGTCGCAATATTAATCAAGGAGTCAATTACTGCTGTAAGGAGGGATGATATCTTAGCAGGTTCCTCTAATGAGGCCATATGGGTAGAACTTAAAAACAAAAAGGGGACAAGCACTTTTCTGGGAGTGTACTATAGGCCCCCAAACAGTCAGGGGGAGATAGAGGAACAGAAATAATAGGGTAATAATAGTAGGGGATTTCAACTTCCCCAACATTAACTGGGATAGTCAGAGTGTGAAAGACTTAGAGGGTGCGGAATTCTTAAAGTGCATCCAGGAGAGCTTTTTGAGTCAGCATGTAGAAAGTCCTACAAGAGAGGGGGCGGTACTGGACCTAATTCTAGGTAATGTAGCCAGGCAAGTGGTGGAAGTGTCAGTAGGAGAGCATTTTGGTGACAGTGACCATAATTCGGTGAGATTTAAGGTAGACATGGAAAAGGATGAAGATGGACCGGAAATAAACGTTCTAAATTGGGGGAAGGCCGATTTTAATATGATAAGGCAGGATCTGGCCAAAGTGGACTGGGATCAGCTACTTGTAGGAAAATGAACATCAGAGCAATGGGAATCATTCAGAAAGGAAATAGAGAGAGTACAATGGCAACATGTTCCCGTAAAGGTCAAGGGTGGGACCAACAAGCCCAGGGAACCCTGGATGTCAAGGGATATACAAGAATGGAGTAGGAAAAAAAGGGAGGCTTTTGGCAGATACAAAGGACTAAAAACAGTGGAAGCCCTAGAGGAGTATAGAAAGTGCAGGGAGGTACTTAAAAAAGAAATTAGGAGAGCGAAGAGGGGGCATGAAAAAACACTGGCGGGCAAAATAAAGGAAAATCCTAAGGTGTTTTATAAGTGTATTAAGGGCAAGAGGATAACCAGGGAAAGAGTAGGGCCCATTAGGGACCAAAGTGGCAATTTGTGTGTAGAGCCGAAAGATGTGGGTGAGGTTTTAAATGAATATTTTGCATCTGTGTTCACTATGGAGGAGGACGATGTCGGCATAGAAATCAGGCAGGGGGATTGTGATATACTTGAACAAATTATTATTGAGAGGGAGGAGGTACTAGCGGTTCTAGCGGGCTTAAAAGTGGATAAATCCCCAGGTCCTGATGAGATGCATCCCAGGCTACTGTGTGAGGCAAGGGAGGAGGTTGCAGGGGCTCTGACACAAATTTTCAGGACCACAGGGGAGGTGCCAGAGGACTGGAGAACAGCTAATGCAGTACCATTATTCAAGAAGGGTAGTAGGGATAAACCAGGGAATTACAGGCCAGTGAGCCTAACATCAGTGGTAGGGAAATTATTGGAAAAAATTCTGAGAGACAGAATTAGTCTTCACTTGGAGAGGCAAGGATTAATCAAGGATAGTCAGCATGGCTTTGTCAGGGGGAGATCATGGCCTAGAAATTCAGTATAGCCACATTTGGGGCGCTACAGCCGGGCGGCCGCTAAAGTTTGCGCCCGGCGCAACTTCGCGCCACCTTCGCCGATATTCAGTGGCATCGCCCCAAGAGGTTGCTGCTGCGCTAAAGCAGGCGATGCACGACTATCATTAGGTGCTAAGCCGGCGATCCGGGGCGCTAACACCGAGGACGGGCGCAGCGCAGGTGCGGCGAGTTGCTCAATGAAGGCAGACATGCTGGCGCCGGTCAGCTCTTAAAGGGGAAGGGTCGACTTGTTTGGCTGCCATGCCCTGCACACTGCAGCCCTGAAGCAAGGCCTGACCATTGCTGGTTCATCAGTTCTACGCCCTCAACCATGGGGAAGCCCGCTATTCTTCCAAAGCCGATTGCACGCTCTTGCTGCTTGTCCAGGGTCATGGGGAAGGAGATGTACTAACGTCTCCTTCTGAAAAGGGCATTGTTCACCTGGCGGATGCAGCAATGTACCGCGAACTGGGAGATGTTGGCAATGCCCCCAGTAGCGGATTGGAAGGAGCCAGTGGCATTGAAGTTGAGAGCCACCGTCACCTTCACTGCCACTGACAGAGACGTCCTGCTCCTTAGCTGTGGCTGCAGATCTCTGCGAAGCAGGTGGCAGATCTCAGTGACCACCTCCCTTCTGAATCGCATCCTCCGAACACACTGCTCCTCAGACATGTTCAGGTATGAGAACTGCTGGCGGTATACCCTGGGTGGGTAAGGCCTCCTGTGCCGACGCCTGTTGGCCAATCTCCGTCTGGCCATGACTGGCACTCTCTCACGGCGTCTCTGATCCCTTTGAATGCAATGCAGAAAGCCAACGTTTCCACCCATTGCAGCCCCCATTATATGTGGTGACTCAAGGCTATGGCACTGAAAGTGAAATCCAAGTGCAAAGCTCTGGCCTGAAGCCACAAGTACCTGTGCAAGCGCTGAGTCAAAGCAGAAAGCTCTCTGCCTTTGTCTCTCTCCAAATATCCGTCTCTCACACAGAGGGATTGGCACAAAATGGCTGCCACTTATACTGCAGGAGGAGTCCCCTTTAAGTAGCGCCCCCCGCGCCCCACAGTGACTGGGAACCGTTCCCCTCTACCAGTCGCTGGGGGCGCCAGGCGCAAAGAAGGGCGGCGCCACTGAATTTCCGGTTCGGGGCGCACAAAGGGCGTTGCACGATGAAATGACGTCAGGATCTGCGCGCGCAGCTGAGCGCGCGCAAAGGCTTTGCGCTGCCGCTAAATCTTTACTGAAGTTGGGGAGAGGCGCAGATCGCGCTGTGCCCGGCCGCTAGCTGCCTAGCGCCCCACATCTCCTCCTCCTAAGGCGCTAGCGGCTGGCGCAAACAACTGAATTTCTAGGCCCATGTCTAACCAATTTGATTGAATTTTTTGAGGGGGTGACTGAGGGTGCCGGTCAGTTCCTTCAGTAACCCCTAGATGGCACCTTCACTGGTTGGTTTCCCTTTGCTATTTTGTTACTCCTCTTTTTGTAGGGCCAAATAAATTGAACAAATAAACTGTAACTAAACCTCTAAAAAATCTTTAAATAAACCTTAACAAATCAAATTAAAATTTGGTTGTCCAATCCAATTATGCACTCCAGTCCCCGCGGCGCCCACCGGTCACGGAAGTGCTCGAGCGCGCCGGCGGACACCGCGTGCTCCATCTCCAGGGCCACCCGGGCGCGAACATGGCCGCGGAAGAGAGGGAGGCAATCTGGCTGGATGACCCCCTCGACCGCCCGCTGCCTGGACCAATTGATGGCTTTTTTCAGCCAGGCCCAGGAGCAGACCCACGAGGAGGTCCTCCAACCTGCCCGCTCCCCTCCGCACCGGGTGACCGTAGATCAAGAGCGTGGGACTGAAGTGCAAGCAAAAATCGAGGAGCAGCCCCTTCAAATAATGGAAGAGGGGCTGCAACCTCTCACACTCAACATAAACATGAAAAACAGACTCCTCCAGACCGCAGAACAAACAGGCGGTCTGGGAGTCCGTGAACCTACTTAACAATTTATTGCACGGGACTGCTCCGTGCAACACCCTCCAGGCCAAGTCCCCAATAGAACAAGGGAGGACTCCCGCATAGAGAGCCCTCCATTGGGGACCTCCGCCTCCGCCGGAAGGAAAAGCGGCACGCCACGGCGTGTCCGGACGGCAGGCGAAGATGACAAAGTGGAAAGTGTGCAGGAGCAGCCCGTACAGGAAACCCCTCCGTGCGGAATGAAAAGGCACGGAGGGCATCTCCTCGAGACGGCTCAAGTTGTGAGGCGCCGGTTCCCGAGGGGGGTTTCGGGGCAGGGCGCCGATAAGGAATTCCGTCCGAACGGGGGAAAGCTCGGACGGGATCGCCCCACGCGCTTGAGCCGCCTCGATACACCTCATGGCGCCGGGGCGCAGCATTGCTTTCACCGACTCGATGGCATCGACCGCGAGCCGGACGTTGTCCCAAGACATGCGCCGCGCCAACTCCTCCAGCGCCATCCAGCCCGCTCCTCCGCCATCGAGTAGGTCCCCGACTCTAGTCACCTTGCCAGGCACAGCCCTGCGTTCCGCCAGCCACCCGAACTCGCGGACGTGGAGGTGCGGATTCCTGAACAGCGGCTCCCGAAGGACAGCCGCCATTCCTGACGGGGGAGAGCTCCGCCTGGAGGCGACGTAGTTCCAAACCCATAGCAGTTCCTGGTAGAAGACAGGCAGCTCCCGCAGGCTGATACGCCTGCCGCCCACTTCCAAAAACAGTAGCTGCATGTCGTAATTGAGGCCGTGCAGCTGGCGGAAAAAGTACGTCGCCAGCGCACACCATCTCGGAGGATTCTCGACGTACAGGTATCTCTGCAGCGTCCGAAGACGGAAAGTCGCAGCCTGGGTGCGGAGGCACACCAACGCCTGACTGCCCTCCCTAAGCGGGAGACTCAGAACCGCGGCAGAGACCCAGTGCATCCTTTTGTCCCAGAAGAAGTCGACGAGCTTCTTCTGTATCTTGGCGACAAACGCAGGGGGAGGGATCAAAGTGACGAACCGGTACCACAACATGGCGGCCACCAGTTGGTTTATGACCATCGCTCGACCCCTGCAGGACAACACTCGGAGCAATCCTGTCCAGTGTCCTAAGCGAGTGGTGACTTTGGCCTCCAACTCTTGCCAGTTCGCCGGCCAGGCATCCTCGGCAGGGCTGAGGTAGACTCCCAAGTAGAGGAGGTGCGTGGTGCTCCAGGCGAAGGGCCTGAACTCCTCCGGCAGGGAGTCCACCTGCCACTGACCCACCAGGAGTCCAGAACATTTCTCCCAGTTGATCTTGGCGGAGGATGCGTCTGAGTAAATCTGCTGGCATTCCCGCATCCTCCGCAAGTCAGCGGGATCCGTGACCATGAGGAGCACGTCATCGGCGTAAGCCGAGAGGACCACCTCCACGCCCGGCCCTTGCAGAGCCAGTCCCGTCAACCTCTTCCGCAAGAGGCGCAGGAAAGGCTCTACGCAAACGGCGTATAACTGGCCGGACATGGGGCATCCCTGACGCACCCCCCTCCCGAAGCGAAGGGGCACCATCAAGGACCCGTTAACTTTAATCAGACACTCTGCGGCAGCGTACAGAAGTCGGACCCGGGCGACAAAATGCGTCCTGAACCCGAATGCGCGCAGAGTCCCGAAGAGATACTCGTGATCCACCCTGTCGAACGCCTTCTCCTGATGCAGGGAAAGGAAGGCGACCGACAGACCAGCCCTCTGGGAATGGTGGACCAGGTCCCGGACCAGATGGATATTATCGTGGATGGTCCGGCCTGGGACCGTGTAGGACTGGTCGGGGTGGATCATGTGGGCCAGCACGGCGCCTAGGCGAGCAGACATAGCCCTGGCAAAAATTTTATAGTCCGTGCTGAGGAGGGAGACCGGGCGCCAGTTCTTAAGGAGGCGGAGATCGCTCTTCTTAGGCAGCAGGACAATAACCGCCCTGCGCCAAGAGAGGGGCATCTCCCCGGTCGCCAAACTTTCCCCCAGGACCCACGCATAGTCGCTCCCCAAGACGCCCCAGAACGCCCTGTGGAACTCCACGGTCAGCCCGTCCAGCCCCAGGGACTTTCCCCTGGAGAGCTGGCGGAGGGCGCCGGTCAGCTCCTCCAGACTCAGAGGAGCGTCCAATTTTTCGGCGCCCTCCAGGCCGACCTTCGGCAGGTCCTCCCACAAAACTCTGCGTGCAGCCTCGCTGGACGGATCCAGAGAGAACAGAGCCCCGTAATAAGTGCGGGCCTCCGCACTGATTCCCTCCGGATCCGAGACCAGAGATCCGTCGTCGGCCAGCAGCCCCAAGAGCTGCTTACGGACCCCCTGTCTTTTTTCCAGCGAGTAGAAGAAGGGGAAGCCGCGGTCCAGGTCCCGCAGGAACTGGATCCGCGACCTCACGTACGCGCCTCGGGACCCGACAAGCTGCAGGTCCTTCAGCGCGCCCTTCTTCTCTTCGTACACCATCCGCAGGGCCGGGTCCTTGAAGACTTGACCGAGACGGGACTCCAGGTCGAGCACCTCCTTCTCCAACCGCCCGACCCGGGCCTCCCGCCTCTTGGTCGACCCCTTCGCGTACTCCTGACAGAAGAGATGGACGTGAGCCTTGCCCATGTCCCACCATAGCCTCAAGGAGGGGAAGCCCCCCCGAATCCTTCTCCAGTCGGCCCAGAACCGGCGAAACGAATCCCGGAACCGCGCATCCTCCAGCAGCCGGTTATTAAAATGCCAGTACGCAGACCCCCCCCCCGTGTGCGCAGCGGAGCGAGCTCCGCCCACACCAGGTGGTGGTCCGTGCACGGCACCGGCCGCATGGAAGCTGCCGGAACGCAGGAGACGTACGCCCGGGAAATATAAAAGCGGTCGATTCTGGACCATCCTCCTCCAGACCTCACGCTAGTGAAGGCGCTGGAGTCGGGGTGGAGATGTCGCCAGACGTCCACCAAGTCGAAGGACCCAACCAGGTCCCTCAACTTCTCCATCGCCGCCGGGCATCGCTGGGGGGCCGAACAGTCCCTCGCCTCGAGGGTGCAGTTAAAATCCCCCCCCGAGGATGACGCACTCGCCCGCGTCGATGGAGCCCAGAAGAGTGGACACTTCTTCAAAGAAGCGCACTTGCTGCGCACCGGCCTGAGGGGCGTACACGTTCACTAGATGGAGCGGCACGCCCCCCAGGCGCACAGTGACCTGGAGCAAGCGGCCCAGCACGAGCTCCTTGACCCCCAAGATCTCCGGCTGAAAATGCGGGGCCAGCAAGATAGCCACCCCGCTGGAAACGCTGGAGAGGTGACTCATGCTGACCCCTCCTTGCCACTCCAGGAGCCACGTGGCCTCGTCTCCCGGAACGGTGTGGGTTTCTTGCAGGAAGCACACCGCATACTTCCCGTTCCGAAGGACCGAAAGGTTATTAAATCTGCGGCGAGCCTACCTGCTGCCGTTGATGTTGAGGCTGGCTATGGTTATCTTCATCTCAGAAGCATAGTGCAACCTCTACCTACAACTAACGGGGGGAGGGAGTGCAGCCGCTAGTCGACTGCCACTCCCTCAGCAGCCCAGTGAGGAACGACCTGAGCTGACGCAGCTCGAGCGGGCTCACGTCCACGTCCGCGCCCATGGCCTTGATGGCGGCGCGGACCGACCCGATGAGCAGCGCCAGCTCCGACCACCTGGCGAGGGCCAGCTGGGTCTTATTCTGACGACCGTGGCGCACGGCCACAAAATCCCGGAGTTCCCTGACGGGAATGAAGGGGGACTCGGCAAGGGGCACGAGGTCATCCATCGCCCCGTCGGTGATGGAATCCAACTCGTCCTCCATGTCCATCACCGAGTCCCCATCCTCCTCCGGGGGGTCGTCGCCGGCGGCCGACCTGTCCGTCGCGCAGTGCGCAGCGAACGGCTCGGCCGCAACAGCCGGCCCTGCCTCTGCCCGGACCCCACCCCCAGGATCGGTGGCAGAGGAATCCTCCCTGGGCTCCTCTGGGGGCGCCGGGCCAGAAGACGGCGGCAGTTCGAAGCCCCCCTCTGCCTCAGACGCCTCAGACGCCAGAGGAATCGGGGAAAAAACAAAACCCAACTCCTCCAAGACGTCCGGCGCCGGAGACACAGTCAGAGGGCCCTCCTCTTCCCCGCCACCGGCCTCCGACCCAGCAGATGGGGTGACCTCGGCTAAAACCTCGACCAGGTCGAGCAGCCCCTGGGAAATGTCCGGGTCGCTTTGGGCGAGCTCACTTTCATCAAACTCGCCCAACCCAGACCCCAGGCCGCCCGACCCGTCGAGGGGTAACGGCACCGAGAGATAATCTACTTCTGCCGTGGGTTGTTCCGCGACCCCCCCCACGGGCAGGGCCTCGTCCCTATCCCCAGGAGGCGCGTGCTGGACAGACACATCTGCCTCAGCCTCCCGAGGGACAGGCGACCCCTGCCGAACGCCGGAGATGGTGACAGCAGAGGGGGGGTGCGCAGTGCCTGCGGCGGGCAACGACTCCCCCTGTTCGGAGGGACCTTCCTCCTCCCGGTCCTCCTCCTCATCCAGGGGGTCGCGCCTTCTTTTTAGCGCGGAGGGAGCGAGGGAGATCTCCATGCCTGCAGGGGCCTCCTCCTCTGCTCCCTCTGACGGGGCAGGTTCATCGGGTCCCTTGGGCCCGAGCCCGGCCGCAGGCAATAACGTTTCCGCCACGGCGGCGGCGGCCACAGGCTCGGGCATGAGGCCCCTCCCACCCTCGCCCGCCCCGACCAACTCCGCAATGAGCGCAGGTGTCAGGGGCTCTAAGTCCAGGGGCTCGCCCTCCGCGGGGGGACCCACCCTGAGATGTTTGGATTTGCCCCGCGCCTTCTTTCCGCCCGGACGCACTCCCTCCCCCCCGCCGGAGGCCTTGATGGCATCGGCCTCCGACGACAACCGCGCATCAGTTGTTTGGGGGGCACGGCCAGACCCGGGGAGAGGAGCGGTGGCGACGCCAGCCTCGGCCACGCCAGACGATCTGGCGGCCTTGGAGGCGGGGCAGTTCTTTCTAATGTGCCCCACCTCCTTGCAGGCGTGGCACCGCACACCGTCCGACGTCCAAAAGGCGCGGTAAGCGGTCCCCTCATGGAGGACGACAAATGCCCCGTCGGTGTCCTCCTCCCGCGCCAGCTGGATGTAGACCTGGCGCCGGAAGGAGAAAACGTGCCGAAGGCTGGCTTCCCGGCAGCCGAGCGGGATAGGCGCAATCCCCGACCTCACCTCCCCAAGTTGGCGCAGGTGGGGGAGGAGGAGCTCACCAGAAATGTAGGGCGGGACGTTGGAGATCACGATCCTCCGCGCGGTGGCCTCAAGAGGATCCACCGGCAGAAAGGTCCTGCCCACGGCGAGCCCCTTGGCGATGGCCAGCGACACTGCCCGCTCCGACCCCAGGAAGAACACAGCCTTCCCGTACATTTTTGAGGCGGCGAGGATGGCTGAAGGGCCGACAACCCCAGCCATGGCCTTAACGCACGCCTCAATTGTCATGTTGGGGTGGGTGTAGCTCTTCACCCCAAGCTTTTTGGTAATAAGTTTAAAAGGTGACGGGGCAGCAGAAGAAGCGGGAGCGGCTGTGGCTGTGGCTGCCACTCTCGCGTACGACCTGGCTGACCCCGCCACCAGCGAAGATGTACTCGCCATTATGGGGTGGTTCTTTTTTTTTTAAAAGAAAAAGCTACACCCATCCCAAGTCACAGGCCTGAAGGTGTTAAAAGGCCTCCGGAAAATTAAAGTCTTCCCTTGAGCAGAGGGAGCTGTTAAACTAAAGGCTCGCCTCTCCCCTTGTTAATTGGAATTGGGAGAGGGGCCTTCACCCCTCTGCTCAAGTGGCAATTAGTAAGAAGTTTTGAAACAGAGGTGCCTCCTGAGAGACAGAGAGAGAGACAAAGAGAGGGAGTGGGGGGGTGGGAAGGAGGGAGGCCGCAAAGGCAGGGGCGCCACTCAGGATGGTAGGTGGGTGGGTGGGTGTCGGCAGGGGGTGCACTCCCCGATGGAAAAATAAAGTCTCTGCGGGTGGTCTTCAGGCAGGGGGAGAAGATGTCTTCGCCTGGGAAAGCTGGAGAAAAGCCCAGGCTCAACCCCACACCAGGTCTTCGTGATGTACTGAAAAGGCTTCACCTGGGCAGCTCCAGCTAACCCAGGCCAGGCAATGGAAGGGGCTTTTGACACCCCTTGGTCTTCCGGCCTGGTCTTCTTTCCTCCCCCTACCCACAATACAAAGTCTTTGGGGAATGCACCGAATGACACCCCCCTGCAGAAGTTCAAATAGAAAAGAAGTTGCTCCTACCCTCCTTCCAAGCAATTGATGTAGAATGCCGCTCCTCTCCCCTCTCTCCCTCTCCTGGACTGGAGGCCAATTTGGGGAGGCAGTGATGGAAAAGCCTCTCCTGCTGTAAATGCTGGCCTCCTTTTTCCCTCTCCTCTTCTCTCCCCAGGCACCTCAGTTGATGATGTTGGTAGATGGTTGATGGTAGTGGTGGCCTGGGGTCTCTCCTTCCCCTCTACTCCCTGGTCAAGGCGACCACCACTTTCCACTCAGCAGCTGCAGCACAACCTGCTCCACAGAGAGCAAGGTCTGGAATGAGTGTGAGGGTGCCGGTCAGTTCCTTCAGTAACCCCTAGATGGCACCTTCACTGGTTGGTTTCCCTTTGCTATTTTGTTACTTGTTTACTTAACTGCCTTTTATCAGGTTCATTGGTTTCACCTGTTTTTGCTTGTATTTAAGTTCTGTGGTTTCTTCCCTCTGGGCTCAGTCCTGACAAGGGAGTTAGTCTTGACAAGGTGCTCTGTCTTGACTAGGTGCTCTGTTTCGACAAGCCATTTGCCTATGTGGTAGCTTGCCTTGACAAGCCGGTTGCCTTACTGGTTGCTTGTCTTGAGCTCCTATGTCTATAACTGTTTATCTGTGTTATGTTTTGCTTGTATTAAGTTCTGTGGTTTTTCCCTTTGTTCTCGGTCTTGACAAGGTGCTGACAAGTTGCTCTGTCTTGACTAGGTGCTCAGTTTTGGACAAGCTGATTGCCCTGTGGTAGCTTGCCTTGAGCTCAGTCTTGACAAGCCGGTTGCCTCACGGTAGCTTGTCTTGAGTTCCTATCTTGACAAGCCGGGTGCCCTGGAGTAGCTTGTCTTGAGCTTCTATGTTTGTATTGTTTACCTGTGTGATTCTAGTAAAGTACTGTTATTTAAGACTGCATATCTGCTTCTCGTCTCGTCTGTCTGCACTTGGGTCCAGAACCAGCCTCGCCCGGACAGCACGGCCCTGTTTCTACACGGCCCCGTGACAGCCAACCCTGACAGGTGACTAGGTGTGTGGATGAGGGTAGTGCAGTTGATGTAGTCTACATGGACTTCAGTGAGGCTTTTGACAAAGTCCCACATGGGAGACTGGTCAAGAAGGTAAGAACCCATGGGATCCAGGGCAATTTGGCACATTGGATCCAAAATTGGTTTAGTGACAGGAGGCAGAGGGTGATGGTCGAAGGTTGTTTTTGTGACTGGAAGCCTGTGTCCAGTGGTGTACCGCAGGGATCGGTGCTGGGTCCCTTGCTGTTTGTAGAGTACATTAATGATTTAGATATGAATGTAGGAGGTATGATCAGTAAGTTCGCCGATGACACGAAAATTGTAGAGGTAAATAGCGAGGAGGGAAGCCTCAGGCTACAGGATGATATAGATGGGTTGGTTAGATGGGCAGAACAGTGGCAAATGAAATTTAACCCTGCAAAGTGTGAGGTGATGCATTTTGGGAGGACTAACAAGGCAAGGGAATACACAATGAATGATAGGACCCTAGGAAGGACAGAGGATCAGAGGGACCTTGGTGTGCATGTACATAGATCCCTGAAGGCAGCAGGACAGGTAGTTAAGGTGGTTAAAAAGACATATGGGATACTTGCCTTCATTAGCCGGGGTATAGAATATAAGAGCAGGGAGGCTATGATGGAGATGTACAAAACGTTAGTAAGGCCACAGCTGCAATACTGTGTGCAGTTCTGGTCGTCACACTATAGGAAGGATGTGATTGCATTGGAGAGGGTGCAGAGGAGATTCACCAGGATGTTACCTGGGCTTAGCGCTTCAGCTATGGAGAGAGACCGGACAGGCTGGGGTTGTTTTCCTTAGAGCAGAGAAGGCTGAGGGGGGACCTGATTGAGGTGTACAAAATTATGAGGGGCATAGATAGGGTAGATAAAAAGGAACTTTTCCCCTTAGTAGAGGGGTCAATAACCAGGGGGCATAGTTTCAAGGTAAGAGGCAGGAGGTTTAGAGGGGATTTGAGGAAAAACTTTTTCACCCAGAGGGTGGTTGGAATCTGGAACTCACTGCCTGAAAGGGTGGTAGAGGCAGGAACCCTCACAACATTCAAGAAGCATTTAGATGAACAATTGAAACGCCATAGCATACAAGGCTACGGACCAAGTGCTGGAAAATGGGATTAGAATAGACAGGGCTTGATGGCCGGCATGGCCACGATGGGCCGAAGGGCCTCTTTCTGTGTTGTATAACTCTGATATATGGAGGGACTTAAACGCAAGGATGGGAATTTTAAATTTGAAGCACTGGGGAATCAGGGGCCAATGTTGGTCAATGAACTCAGGGGTGCTGGGTGACTGGGACTTGAAGTGGAATTGGATACAGGCCACAGAATTTTAGATTATACTAAGTTTATGGATTAAGTTTATGCAGGGTGGAGAATGGGAGGCCATCCTGGAGAACATTGGAATAAATTGAGCCTGAAAGTGACAAAATCATGGATGAGGGTGTCAGTAGAAAATGGGCTGAGGTAGTGGCTAGCAATGTTCCAATGGAAGTAGGCTATCTTTGTGATGGTGAAGATATGGGTCTGAAACTCAGCTCAGGGTAGAACAGAAAGCCAAGGTTGCAAACCATCTGGTTCAGTGAATAGTGGCTAGGGAGGGTGATGATGTCGGTGGCAAGGGTATGAAGCTAGTAGCAGGAGTTGAAGAAAATGGCTTCAGTCTTTCCGATGTTTAACTGGAGAAAATATGGCTCATTTAGGACTGGATCTGACAGCACAGAGACAGTGGAGGAGTTGAAAGAGGTGATGGAGAGGTAAAACTGAGTGTTAGTAGCATGAATGTGAAAGCTGACCCCCATATCTGTGGCTGATGTCACCAAAAAGCAGCATGTAGATGATCATAGAATCATAGAAAGTTACAAAGAGGCTGGTTTAAAAATGTTTCTAAAAATTCAGATACCAATCTTCAGTGGTCCAAGCCACAACCCAGCCAAAACCCCAAGGTGGTTCTTACATCTAGAATCATAGAATCATAGAAAGTTACAGCACGGAAGGAGGCCATTTCGGCCCATTGTGTCCGCGCCGGCCAACAAAGAGCTATCCAGCCTAATCCCACTTCCCAGCTCTTGGTCTGTAGCCCTGCAGGTTACAGCATCCTTGTAGTGTATGTACCTTGAAGAAGGAACTATATTCTGCAGCCCCTGTATACTGCAGTACCAGTAGTGACCACCCCCGTATATAAACCTGTGTAGTAACTTTGTATAGTAGTTCCAGTTTTGTCTCCATTCAGTAAACACCTGTTATAACCAACTTCTGCAGTCCGTGTCTCAATTACACACGGACATTACATTGGCGCCGAACAGATCCGAACTTACCTACAGTTCTGCACCACCTCACGGGGATCCATCCCTGAAGCGAAGTTATTGGAGGTCGAAGCCAGAAGGAAGAAATCCAAAAAGAAAAAAAACAGACAGAGGAAACGGGCGGCGACCATGGGCAACCGCCCTCTGATTCATCGAATTCGAAGATTTGCAGGAGAGGCTGTCGACAGCTGGGCTTGGTTCTCCAGTCTATGGTGTTCCAGCTAATCGGGCTGGTGGCAGGTAGTACACTGATCCTTCCTGGGCTGCGGCGGGCTAGAGCTCGATTGGGTGGCTTTTCAACGGGGCCGAGCAGCGTTGTCGGGAAAGAGAGAGAGAGAGAGAGAGGGTGGAGTACACAGGGCGCGGCTGGTGCTACGAAGCCGGGCAGCATACAGACCCGAGAAGAGGGAGGAAAGTGTCCCATAGGGTCTGCTCTGACAACGGGAACAGTAATTAAAATAAAGGAAAAAGAAGTTAGAAGCGCAGAAAGCCGTGAGGAGCTGCAGTTTGCCACGGGGACCGCGGAGAGCGGCGTTGGCAGCAGCGCGGGGGGAAGCGCGCGAAGACCATAGGGCGTCGCCATCAAGGCATAAAAATGCCAGCAACAGCGCTGGCAGCAGCGGAAAAGACAGAACGCGCGGGAGGCGCCATCTTAATCCAGCGGGGAAGATGGCAAAGCGCGGGAGGCACCATTTTGTTCAATCGGGGAAGAAGGCAAAGCGCGGGAGGCGCCATCTCAGATCTCCAAGATGCCGAAGATTGGCAATATCACTGCCTTCGATAATGAAATAGAAGACTGGACCACATATGTGGAAAGAGTCGAAGTATATTGCAAGGCAAATGAAGTAGCCGATGAGAAAAAGGCATCGGTACTACTAAACTTAATGGGCGCAAGAACGTATGGCCTATTGCGGAACCTGATCACTCCAGTCAAACCGATGGCGAAGAGTTTTAACGAAATTGTTGATATCCTACAGGAACACCTAAATCCTACACCGCTGCTGATAGCAGAAAGATTTAAATTCCACAAGAGAAATCAGCATAAAGATGAGAGCAATGCTGATTACCTTACGGAACTACACAAGCTAGCAAAGCACTGCCAGTTCGGAGCAGGACTGGCAGATGCCCTACGGGACAAATTTGTCTGTGGACTCCTGAGTGAAGGAACCCAGAAGAGGTTACTCTCGGAGAAAGAGCTGACGCTAGATAAGGCTTTCAGCGTGGCAGTATCATACGAAGCAGCAGCAAGGGGAGCTGCGGAAATACAGCAAAAGCCACAGGAATACGGCACCCATGAAATGACACGGGGATTTGAAAAACGTTATCGCTGCGGCAGAACAATCCATGACCAGAAGGACTGCTGGTTCAAGGACAAAACATGCAGGCAATGCGGAAAGATGGGACACATTGCACGAGTTTGCAGGTCGGGGAAGAAGACTAACGGCAACAAAAAGACTACTACGGAAAAGTACAGGAAAGTACAAAAGATGACGGACAGTAGTTCCGAAGACCAGAAGAGCGATAGTGAATCCGGGAACAAGAGACGAAGCTGTCTCAAACTACACAACGTAATCGCAAAAGAGGATCACCGAACCATTTGGGTCACCCTCACGATAGCAGGGTCCCAAGTCAAAATGGAATTGGATACAGGATCAGCCCTGACCGTCATGAATTGACGAGACTACGAGCGGCTATTCTCACACATACCCTTGAAAGACACATCCATTGTCTTGAAGACATATACGGGGCAGAAAGTATACCCCAGAGGGAAAATAAGGGTGCCTGTCGAATACAACGGCAAGGAAATACAGAAATTGTATCTGTACATACTGCAAGATGGTGGACCACCGTTATTGGGACGTGAATGGATCAGAAAGATAAGTTTAGACTGGCACTCCATTCAGGCACTGACTGTGGCTGGTAAAAAGGATGATGTCACACCTGGACGATTGTCAAAAATCTTAGCTAACGCTAAAGAGGTATTTCAACAAGGACTGGGCACTCTTAAAGGCGTAACCGCCTCGATAAAAATAGAAGAGAATGCAATTCCCAAGTTTTTCAAAGCAAGACCGGTACCGTATGCAATTCGCCCAGCCGTCGAACATAAGAACATAAGAAATAGGAGCAGGAGTAGGCCAATCGGCCCCTCGAGCCTGCTCCATCATTCAATAAGATCATGGCTGATCTGATCCTAACCACCAATCTACTATCACATGTAGAGCTGGAGAATGGAGGCGTGTTATCTAAGGTAGACTGGAGCGAGTGGGCGACACCCATCGTTCCTGTCATGAAGAAAACGTTAAACAATAAGTCTGAGGAGCCAAGGAAGGTTCGCATCCATGGGGACTTCAAGGTGACTGTGAACCCAGTCCTTCACACAGTACAGTATCCTCTTCCGAGGATAGAAGATATTTTCACCTCACTATCTGGAGGGAAACGTTTTACAAAAATTGACCTAGCGCAAGCATATTTGCAGATGGAGGTTGAAGAATCCTCTAGGAAATATCTCACGATAAACACTCAAAGGTCTTTACCAGTATAATCGACTGGTATTCGGAGTTGCATCAGCTCCGGCTATATGGCAAAGAGCGATGGAACAAGTCCTGCAAGGGATTCCGGGGACTCAGTGTTACTTGGATGACATCCTAGTGACAGGTGAAAATGACAGTGAACACCTTGCCAACCTAGAGCAGGTGCTCACTAGACTAAGAGAACATGGGCTACGAGGAAATCGCCCCAAGTGCGAGTTTTTTTAAGAAACAAATATCGTATTGTGGCCATGTGATTGATGAAGAGGGGTTACATAAGTCCCCTGACAAAATTGAAGCAGTAGTTAAGGCTCCAGCGCCTGAAAATGTGTCGCAACTGAGGTCATTCCTCGGATTGGTGAATTACTACCATAAGTTTTTGCCGAATTTGTCCACAATTCTGCACCCACTGAACGCCCTGCTACAAACTGGAATAGCATGGAAATGGAGCGATGAATGTAAGCGGGCCTTTCAGAAGTGTAAAGGCCTGATCACTTCAAGAGAAGTATTGGCTCACTACAACCCATCACTACCGATAAGACTGGCGTGTGATGCGTCTCCCTACGGCGTTGGAGCGGTACTGTCACATAAATCCCTTGATGGTTCAGAGAGGCCGATAGCTTTTGCGTCACGCTCGTTAACTGCAGCCGAGCGTAACTACGCCCAGATTGACAGAGGCCCTCAGCCTGGTGTGGGGGGTGAAGAAGTTCAATCACTATCTGCACAGACAGAAATTTACTCTACTAACTGATCATCAACCTCTTGTCTCCATTTTCAACCCTAAGAAGGGCGTCCCGATAATGACAGCACAACGGCTGCAGAGGTGGTCCCTTTTCCTAGGGGCACACCAATATGACATCGAGTACAAAGGAACTAAACAGCATGGGAATGCTGATGGATTGTCGCGCCTACCGTTGCCGACGGTGGAAGAAGCACCTGCAGTGGATCCTGTGGAGATATTCCACTCGACCATAGTCGAATGTATACCTGTGACAAATGCAAACATAGAAAAGGAAACACGAAATGACCCGACACTCTCCAGGGTCTATGATTTAACAGTGAAGGGATGGCCAGCACATGGCGAACCACTGTTGCCAGCATTCTCGCCGAGAAGAGAACGGCTGTCAGTGTGCCGAGGAACCTTGATGTGTGGATCCAGAGTAGTAATTCCACCCAAATTGAAGGATAGAGTGCTCAATGAGCTTCATGAGGGTCATCTGGGAGGGGTAAAAATGAAGAACTTAGCCAGAGCGTTTGTGTGGTGGCTGGGAATCGATAGAGAAATCGAAGAGATGACCAAGAGCTGTACAGGATGCCAGAAGGTCCAAAACGCCCCACCACAAGCCCCTCTACATCCATGGGAGTGGCCCTCATCTCCATGGCAAAGGGTACACATTGATTTTGCTGGTCCATTTATGGACTCGATGTTTTTAATTGCGGTGGATGCACATTCAAAGTGGCCAGAGGTAATAAAAATGTCCTCAACCACCACAGAAAAAACTATTAGTCTTACGAACCATATTCGCCAGAAATGAGCTGCCTGAACAGATTTGCTCCGACAATGGACCACAGTTTGTGTCTGAAGAGTTCTGGAGGTTCTTAAAGAACAATGGTGTTAAGCATTACACATCCGCCCCATATCATCCAGCCACCAATGGATTGGCTGAGAGGTTTGTTCAAACATTCGAGAAGGCTATCAAGGCAATGTGTAATGAAGACATACCCCTACAACACAAGGTGGATAACTTCTTGTTTGCCTACCGGAATGCGACACATGCGGTTACCAACCAAACTCCAGCCATGATGTTCTACAATCGAAGACTAAGATGCCGCTTGGATTTGGTTAAGCCAAACATCAGAAGAGATGTGGTGAACGGGCAGTTTCAGAATATGAATGAAAGGCCAACCAGGAGTTTCAAGATAGGTCAACCAGTTTTGGCCTGGGACTACCGCACAGAGAAATGGCAGCCAGGAACGATCTGCACACGGCAAGAACCTCTAATGTATACCGTGGATGTTGGAGAGAGCATTGTAAGACGCCATGCTGACCAGATTCTAGAGTCACTGGAAAACGTCAAATCTACACCACGATCCTATACACCTGGTGATGAAACCGAAGTACCAATTGGATCTACCTCAGAATCGGTGATATTGGAAGAAGACGAACCAAACAACGACGTTGATCCCGAATCAACTTTGCCAGAAGAACCTGATACCCCAAAGAGGCGTTATCTGGACAGAATCAGGAAGCCTCCTCAAAGACTGAATTTATAATTGATTAACTTCAGCTAATGTATATAGCAACTGTAATTGTAAATATGTTATTTAATTATTAATCGAATGTTATGTACTGTTTAGCTAAAAGGGGAGGAATTGTAGTGTATGTACCTTGAAGGAACTATATTCTGCAGCCCCTGTATACTGCAGTACCAGTAGTGACCACCCCTGTATATAAGCCTGTAATGTAACTTTGTATAGTAGTTCCAGTTTTGTCTCCATTCGGTAAACACCTGTTATAACCAACTTCTGCAGTCCGTGTCTCAATTACACACGGACATTACAATCCCAAGTGCACATCCAAGTACTTTTTAAATGTGGTTAGAGTTTCTGCCTCTACCACCCTTTCAGGCAGTGAGTTCCAGACCCCCACAACCCTCTGGGTGAAGAAATTTCCCCTCAAATTCCCTCTAAACCTTCCCCCAATTACTTTAATTCTGTGCCCCCTGGTTTTTGACCACTCTGCTGAGGGAAATAGGTCCTTTCTATCCACTTTATCTATGCTCCTCATAATTTTATACACCTCAATGAGGTCTCCCCTCAGCCTCCTCTGTTCCAAGGAAAACAGACCCAGCCTATACAGTCTTTCCTCATAGCTATGATTCTCTACTCCCCAGCAACATCCTTGTAAATCTCCTCTGTACCCTCTCTAGTGCAATCACATCTTTCTTGTAATGTGGTGACCAGAACTGCACGCAGTACTCTAGCTGAGGCCTAACTAGTGTTTTATACAGTTGAAGCATAACCCCCTTGCTCTTGTATTCTATGCCACGGCTAATAAAGGCAAGCATTCCGTATGCTTTCTTAACCACCTTATCTACTTGGCTTGCTACCTTCAGGGATCTGTGGACATGCACTCCAAGGTCCCTTTGTTACTCTACACTACTCAGTGTCCTACCATTTAATGTGTATTCCCTTTCCTTGTTAGCCCTCCCCAAATGCATTACCTCACACTTCTCCGGATTGAATTTAATTTGCCACTGTTCTGCCCACCTGACCAATTTATTGATATCTTTCTGCAGTCTACAGCTTCCTTCTTAACTATCAACCACACAGCTGATTTTAGCATCATCTGCAAACTTAATCATACCCCTATATTCAAATCAAGATCGTTGATATATACCACAAAAAGCAAGGGACCTAGTACTGAGCCCTGCAGAACCCCACTGGAAACAGCCTTCCAGTCACAAAAACACCCATCAACCATTACCCTCTGCTTCCTGTCTCCGAGCCAGTTTTAAATCCAACTTGACACTTTGCCCTGGATCCCATGGGCTTTTAACTTCGTGACCAGTCTGCCATGTGGAACCTTATCAAAAGCCTTGCCAAAGTCCATATACACAACATCAAACGCACCACCCTCATCTTCCCTCCTTGTTACCTGCTCAAAAAATTCAATCAATTTGTCAGACACGACCTTCCCTTAACAAATCCATGCTGACTATCCTCGATTAATCTGCGTTTTTCTAAATGAAGATTGATCCTGTCCTTCAGAATTCATTCCAATAATTTGCCCACCGCCGAGGTTAGGCTGACTGGCATGTAATTACTCGGTCTATCCTTTTCTCCCTTTTTAAACAAGGGTACCACATTAACGGTCCTCCAATCCTCCGGCACCACACTTGAAGCCAGAGAGGATTGAAAAATGATGGTCAGGGCCTCTGCTATTTCCTCTTTTGCTTCACTTAACAGCCTGGGATACATTTCATCCGGGCCTGGGGATTTATCCACTTTTAAAGCTGCTAAACCCCTTAATACTTCCTCTCTCACTATGTTTATTTCATCTAATATTTCACACTCCTCCCCCCCCCGATAGCAATGTCTGCTTCGCCCCTCTCCTTTGTGAAAACAGATGCAAAGTATTCATTAAGAACCCTACCGACGTCTCCCGCCTCCACACACAGATTACCCTCATGATCTCTAATAGGCCCTACCCTTTCTTTACTTATCCTCTTACTCTTAATATATTTATAAAAACATCTTTGGGTTTTCCTTGATTTTACTTGCCAAGGATTTTTCATGCTCTCTCTTTGCTTTCCGAATATCATTCTTAATTGCACCCCTGCACTTTCTGTACTCCTCTAACGATTCTGGAGTATTTAGCCCTTGGTATCTGTCATACGCCTCCCTTTTTTTCTTTATCCTACCCTGTATGTCTCGAGAGATCCAGGGGTATTCTGCCCTTGCAGCGCGTTCCTATGCAGAGCTAGACAGGTAGCTAACAACTTGATATCTTCCCATAAAAATCACAAGGCTTGACTTTTCTTGTAAACTTTACTGAAAGATTCTTATTGTGAAACTGAAATACAATACAGAAATGGAAGCACACATTAGTACACAAGCACATAACTGATATGCATACACAAATTTAGGTAAGCCTGAGCAACACAGTACATTTGGCATATAACTTACCAAAACATGTGAAAACACAGCTTACTGTGAATATACATTTAGCAAACTGAAAGGCATTCTCTTACATTCACTTTAAATTAGCCCTGTACATAGTGCATCAAATACAGCTATAAGTTAACCAGCTAGACAGAGAGCGAGCACTTCACAGCTAGCTGTGTACAGAGAAAGGTTACAAACTAAGCATTTTCTACAAAATATAGTGTACACTAATCATCTATAACATTCTCAAGTACTTACAGACAAATAGTGTCCAAGGCCAGAGCGTAACAAGAAAATAACTTCCAAGACCATGGCCTAGAAATTCAGTGGCATTTGCGCCCACTTAGCGCCTGAGGAGGTGTTTTGCGCTGGAAGTGTTGTTGCGCCTGAAATTCAGTTCTGGGCGAAATTCGGCGTTAGCTGGTAGCGCTGCGCCGGCACCGATGACGTCATCGGTGTGCGCAGCACCCCGGTTCCAACGCGATGCCGGCCTGACGCCCAAATTCAGTTGCGGCCGCCTCTCCCGTAGCGGCCGCAAAGAGCGTTTGTAAAACGGGACCTTGCAGCTCCGAGAGGCCGGGGCGTAAAGGTGGAGGTGCGGCCGGTCGCTTTCCCGGCGGTCGCCTGGCCGCACCTTCCTCCCCGGACTCCCACACCACCCCCCCCCGCGGCATTGGTCTCTGACCCCCGCGAGCCCGGCACTTCTCCGTGGTGCCGGGCTCATTTGCCGGGGGAATCCAGCGGCGATCTCACGGCTGCAGGCAGCTCCTCCTTAAGAGAAGGAGGAGGCCTGCAGTACCCCAGCCTGCCGCACCACATCGGGTGGCGCTGCGGCAGCTGGACGCCTGAAATTGACTTTCAGCGCCCCAAGCGGAGGCGGCCAAACCCTGCAATAGCGCCCGCCTCCGTCTTGGGGCGCTGCAACTGAATTTCAGGCGGGCGCTACGGGAATCCGGGCGCAGCGCAAACTTTTGGGCGCTAAACACCAGGCGCGGCGATAGGGAATTTCTAGGCCCATGTGTCGAGCTGCAGGTCTGTGACGGTTCTGTTAAAGGAGTATGAGCAGCTAGGGGTCAAATTAAAAAACAGAACCTCAAGGGTAATAATCTCTGGATTATTACCTGAGCCACGAGCGAATTTGGCTAGGACAAATAAAATCAGAGAGTTAAATGCGTGGCTCAAAGACTGGTGTGGGAGAAATGGGTTTTGCTTCCTGGGGCACTGGCACCAGTACTGGGGCAGGAGGGAGCTGTTCCATTGGGACGGGCTTCACTTGGCCAGTGCTGGGACTAGGGTCCTGGCGGATCATATAACTAGGGCTGTAGAGAGGGCTTTAAACTAACTAGTGGGGGGGAGGTTCCTAGAGAACAAATAATAAAAATGACAACAGAGAAGGTCATAGACTTAGGTAGCAATGGGGAAATGAAAAACCAGAGCGTGTCAGGAAGGGGCAGAAGGTATGGAGTGAAAGGTAAAGTAATAAAAAGGGCAAAAGCAGGAACTAAGTGTCAAAAAACACATTTGAAAGTTCTCTATCTGAATGCACGTAGCATTCGTAACAAAATAGATGAGTTAATGGCACAAATAGCTACATATGGGTATGATCTTGTGGCCATTACAGAAACATGGCTGCAGGGTGACAATGCCTGGGAATTAAACATACCAGGTTATTTAACGATCAGGAAGGACAGGCAGGAAGGAAGGGGAGGCGGGGTGGCTATGTTAATAAAGGAAGGAATCACTGTAATACAGAGAAATGATATTGGGTCAAAAGATCAGGATAATGAAACAGTTTGGGTGGAGATAAGGAATAATAAGGGGAAAAAAACACTAGTGGGCGTAGTCTATAGGCCTCCGAACAGTTGCAACTCAGTTGGACGGAGTATCAATCAGGAAATAGTTGAGGCTTGTAATAAGGGAACATCTATAATTATGGGGGATTTTAACTATCATATTAACTGGACAAATCAAATTGGGCAGGGCTGCCTTGAGGATGAGTTCATTGAGTGTATTAGGGATGGGTTTCTTGAGCAGTATGTAACTGAACCGACCAGGGGGCAAGCAACCTTAGACCTGGTCCTGTGTAACGAGACAGGATTAATTAAAAATGTCCTAGTAAAGGATCCCCTTGGAATGAGTGACCATAACATGGTTGAATTCCATGTTCAATTAGAGGATGAGGAGGTTGTATCTCAAACAAGCATGCTAAGCTTGAATAAAGGAGACTATGAAGGTATGAGAGCAGAATTGAGCAAAGTGGATTGGGAAAATAGATTAAAGGGTAAGACGATACATGATCAGTGGTGTACATTTAAGAAGTTATTTTACAACTTCCAAAAAAAGTATATTCCACTGAGAAGAAAAGGGTGTAAAAGAAAAGACAGCCATCCGTGGCTAAGTAAAGAAATTAAGGATAGTATTCGACTAAAAACAAGGGCATATAAGGTAGCCAAATCTAGTGGGAGGATAGAGGATTGGGAAAACTTTAAAAGACAGCAAAAAATAACAAAAAGATTGATTAGGAAAGGGAAGATAGATTATGAAAGTAAATTAGCAAAAAATATAAAAACAGATAGTAAGAGTTTTTATAGTTATATAAAAAGAAAAAGGGTGGCTAAAGTAAATGTTGGTCCCTTAGAGGATGAGACCGGGAAATTAATGGTGGGAAATATGGAGATGGCAAAAACACTGAATGAATATTTTGTATCAGTCTTTACAGTAGAGGACACCAAGAATATCCCAACACTGGACAAGCAGGGGGCTATAGGGGGGGAGGAGATAAACACGATCAAAATCACTAAGGAAGTGGTACTCGGTAAAATAATGGGACTCAAGGCGAATAAATCGCCTGGACCTGATGGCTTACATCCAAGGGTCTTGAGGGAAGTGGCGGTAGGGATTGTGGATGCATTGGTAATAATCTTCCAAGACTCCCTGGACTCAGCAAAGGTCCCAGCAGACTGGAAAACTGCTAATGTAACACCCTTATTTAAAAAGGGCAGTAGACAGAAGGCTGGAAACTATAGACCGGTTAGCCTAACATCTGTGGTAGGTAAAATTTTGGAGTCCATTATTAAGGAGACAGTAACAGGACATTTGGATAATCATAGTTTAATAAGACAAAGTCAGCATGGTTTTATGAAGGGGAAGTCATGTTTGACAAATTTGCTGGAGTTCTTTGAGGAAGTAACATACAGGGTGGATAAAGGTGAACCAGTGGACGTAGTGTATTTAGACTTCCAAAAGACATTTGACAAGGTGCCACACAAAAGATTATTGCTTAAGATAAAAAATCACGGGATTGGGGGTAATATTCTGGCATGGATAGAGGATTGGCTATCTAACAGAAGGCAGAGAGTTGGGATAAATGGTTCATTCTCAGACTGGCAATCAGTAACCAGTGGTGTTCCGCAGGGGTCAGTGCTGGGTCCCCAACTCTTTACAATCTATATTAACGATTTGGAGGAGGGGACCGAGTGTAACATATCAAAGTTTGCAGATGATACTAAGATGGGAGGGAAAGTAGTGAGTGAGGAGGACATACAAAACCTGCAAGGGGACATAGACAGGCTAAGTAAGTGGGCAGAGACTTGGCAGATGGAATACAATACTGGAAAGTGTGAGGTTATGCACTTTGGCAGGAAAAATCGTAGAGCAAGTTATTATCTTAATGGCAAGAAACTGGAAAGTACTGAAGTACAAAGGGATCTGGGGGTCCTGGTGCACGAAACTCAAAAGGTTAGTATGCAGGTGCAGCAAGTGATTAAGAAGGGCAATGGAATGTTGGCTTTCATTGCTAGGGGGATAGAATATAAAAATAGGGAGGTATTGCTTCAGTTGTACAAGGTATTGGTGAGACCGTACCTGGAATACTGCATACAGTTTTGGTGTCCATACTTAAGAAAAGACATACTTGCTCTCGAGTCAGTACAAAGAAGGTTCACTCGGTTAATCCCGGGGATGAGGGGATGGACATATGAGGAGAAGTTGAGTAGATTGGGACTCTACTCATTGGAGTTCAGAAGAATGAGAGGCGATCTTATTGAAACATACAAGATTGTGAAGGGGTTGGATCGGGTGGATGCGGGGAGGATGTTCCAGATGATGGGTGAAACTAGAACTAGGGGGCATAGTCTTAGAATAAGGGGCTGCTCTTTCAAAACTGAGATGAGGAGGAACTACTTCACTCAGAGGGTGGTAGGTCCATGGAATATGCTGCCCCAAAAAGCTGTCGAAGCTACATCATTACATAAATTTAAAACAGAAATAGACAGTTTCCTAGAAGAAAAGGGAATTAAGGGTTACGGGGAGCGGGCAGGAATTTGGACATGAGTTTAGGTGCGGATCGGTCATGGCCCTGTGGGTAGCGGAGCGGGCCCAGGGGCCGTGTAGCCTGATCCTGCTCCTGTTTCGTGTGTCTAATTCTGTTAGATTCAGGAGATAGTCCTGTCATAGTGGATTGTCGGTTAGGATCAGATCAGCCATGATCTTATTGAATGGCGGAGCAGGCTCGAGGGGCCAATTGGCCTACTCCTGCTCCTATTTCTTATGTTCTTATGTTCTTATGATATACAGTAGTTTACTTTACTGCGCTTTACTGCACTTGCTAGGTACCAAATATCCACTAGGTGGCGGCACACAATGGAAATCGACCCAAATTACTCAAACCCCTGAATTAACTTGAAAACTAACATAAATTCCTAAAGGAAGGCAGCACAAGGGGGCTCTAGATTTGTTAGTCCCACCTTTTTTCCTTAAAGGCACATATTTGGCCTGAACCCTCCGGATCTCCTCCTTGAATGCCTCCCACTGCTCTGACACTGAATTACCTTCATGTAGCTGTTTCCAGACCACTATGGCTAAATCCCCTCTGAGCTTAGCAAAATTTGATTTTCCCCAATTTAGAATTTTTATTCCTGGTCTATCCTTGTCCTTTTCCATAACTACCTTAAATCTAACAGAATTATGGTCACTAGCACCAAAATGCTCCTCCACTGATATGCTTTCTGCCTGCCCAGCTTCATTCCCTAAAACTAAGTCCAGAACTGCCCCCTTCCCTATGATGAAGTAAAGGGTCCAAGGATGGATCCTGGGGTACTTTCGAGGTGACAGTGTGAAGGCTGGAAGTTAAGCCATTGCTTTAGATGCTTTGGTTACAATTGGAGTGGTAAGAGTGAAACTAAGCAAAGACAGTCTCCCCAAGTGGGGCAATGGAAGAGTGTCTTTGGAGGAGGATGGTGTGGTCGTTCATGTCAAAGGTCGAGGAGAATGAAGAGGAATAATGCACTCTAGTCATCAGTGGGAATGTTATTCATCGCTTTGGTTAGAACCGTTTCAGTGCAATGGGAGGGCTGGCAACCTGATTGGAGGGATTCAAACAGGGAGCTACAGGAGAGACGAGCATAGATTTTGAGGGGGGACAACTGATTCAAGAAGTTTGGAGAGGAAAGGGAGCTTGGAGATAGGCCAGTACATAGCAAATACAGAGGGTTCAAGGGTAGGTATTTTAAGGTACGGGGTGATAACGGTGGTTTTAAATGGGAGGAGGGCAGTGCCTGAGGAGAGGGAACCATTTATAACGTCAGCTAGCATCGGGACCATGAAGGAAAGTTAGGTGGTCAGCAGTTTAGTCGGCATACGGACAAAGAATACTGGTGATGGTCTCTTCTTTTCCTCTAAATCTGCACTTTGTATGAAAAAGGATTAATAAAAAATGTCCTCGTAAAGGATCCCCTTGGAATGAGTGACCATAATATGGTTGAATTCCAAATTCAGTTTGCGGGTGAGAGAGTTGGATCTCAAACCAGCGTACTGAGCTTAAATAAAGGAGACTATGAAGGTATGAGAGTAGAATTTACTAAAGTGGACTGGGAAAACCGATTAAAGTGTAAGACGGTACAAGAGCAGTGGTCTACATTCAAGGAGATATTTCACATCTTTCAAGATAAATATATTCCACTGAGGAAAATGGGGAGTAAAAGAAAAGACAGCCATCCGTGGCTTAGTAAAATAATAAAGGATAGTATCCGACTGAAAACAAGGGCATATAAAGTAGCCAAATCTAATGGGAGGATAGAAGATTGGGAAGCATTTAAAAGCCAGCAAACAATAACTAAAAGATTAATTAAGAAAGGGAAGATAGATTATGAAAGTAAACTAGCAAAAAATATAAAAACAGATAGCAAGAGTTTCTACAGCTATATAAAAAGAAAAAGGGTGGCTAAAGTGAACGTTGGTCCCTTAGAGGATGGGACCAGGAAACTAGTGGTGGGGAACATGGAGATGGCAAAGACGCTGAACAAATATTTTGTATCAGTCTTTACAGTAGAGGACACTAAAAATATCCCAACACTGGACAAACAGGGGGCAATGGCGGCGGGGGAGGAGCTAAACACGATTAAAATCACTAAGGAGATGGTACTCGGTAAAATAATGGGACTTAAGGCGGATAAATCCCCCGGACCTGATGGCCTACATCCTAGGGTCTTGAGAGAAGTGGCGGTAGGGATTGTGGATGCATTGGTGATTATTTTCCAAAATTCCCTGGACTCAGGAAAGGTCCCGGCAGATTGGAAAACTGCTAATGTAACACCCTTATTTAAGAAGGGAAGTAGACAAAAAGCCTAACATCTGTGGTTGGCAAAATGTTGGAGTCCATTATTAAGGAAACAGTAACAGAGCATTTGGATAAACATAATTTAACAGGACAGAGTCAGCATGGTTTCATGAAGGGGAAGTCATGTTTGACAAATTTGCTCGAATTCTTTGAGGACATGACATACAGGGTGGGTAAAGGGGAACCAGTGGATGTAGTGTATTTGGACTTCCAAAAGGCATTTGACAAGGTTCCACACAAAAGATTACTGATCAAGATAAAAAATCACAGGATTGGGGGTAATATACTGGCATGGGTGGAAGATTGGCTATCTAACAGAAAACAAAGAGTTGGGATAAATGGTTCGTTCTCGGGCTGGCAATCAGTAACCAGTGGTGTTCCGCAGGGGTCAGTGCTGGGACCCCAACTCTTTACAATCTATATTAACGATTTGGAGGAAGGGACCGAGTGCAACATATCCAAGTTTGCCGACGATACAAAGATGGGAGGGAAAGCAGTGAGTGAGGACATAAAAAACCTGCAAAAGGACATAGACAGGCTAAGTGACTGGGCAGAGATTTGGCAGATGCAATATAATGTTGGAAAGTGTGAGGTTATGCACTTTGGCAGAAAAAATCAAAGAGCAAGTTATTATCTAAATGGAGAGAAGCTGCAAAGTGCTACAGTACAAAGGGATCTGGGGGTCCTGGTGCATGAAACACAAAAAGTTAGTATGCAGGTGTAGCAGGTGATCAGGAAGGCCAATGGAATCTTGGCTTTTATTGCAAGGGGGATGGAGTATAAAAACAGGGAAGTCTTGCTGCAGTTATACAGGGTATTGGTGAGTCCACACCTGGAATACTGCGTGCAGTTTTGGTTTCCATATTTAAGAAAAGATATACTTGCTCTCGAGGCGGTTCAGAAAAGGTTCACTTGGTTGATTCCGGAGATGAGGGGGTTGACGTATGAGGAAAGGTTGAGTAGGTTGGGACTCTACTCATTGGAGTTCAGAAGAATGAGAGGCGATCTTATCGAAACATATAAGATTGTGAGGGGGCTTGATCGGGTGGGTGCGGTGAGGATGTTTCCACTGATGGGTGAGGCTAGAACTAGGGGGCATAATCTTAGAATAAGGGGCTGCCCTTTCAAAACTGAGATGAGGAGATACTTCTTCACTCAGAGGGTAGTAAATCTATGGAATTTGCTACCCCAGAGAGCTGTGGAAGCTGCAACATTAAATAAATTTAAAATGGAGATAGACAGTTTCCTAGCAGATAAGGGAATTAGGGGTTACGGGGAGAGGGCAGGGAAGTGGACGTGAGTCTAGATTCGGATCAGCCATGATCCTATTGAATGGCGGAGCAGACCCGACGGGCCGTATGGCCTACTCCTGCTCCTACTTCTTATGTTCTTATGTTCTTATGTAAGGGTATGCATGTTTGCAAAATAATGTGTATTTGTTAGAAATGGAAATTGTGGGTGTATGAGAATACAAGAGAGCATGCGTAAGAGATTGCAGAGAGAGATTTGGAGGAATCTTGGACCAATTCGGGCCAGCTGTTCTTTTCTAGTTAAATAAGAATTCATTGATTAAGTTACCAAAACATGCCAGGCATATTCATTATGTTCCTGAGGATAACATATTATGCTAAGGAATTAATTTGTATATGCAATTAGGTAAATTAGAAAATTATAACCTTTTAACTAAAAAAATACATATTTTTATGAAAGTTAGATGTTATGTTTGCTAAACTAAAAGGGAGCTCATTTTATTGAAGTATGCTAATTCATTTTGTTAGAGGTGAAGGAAAGGCTAGGGGAATACATTACCTTCAAAGTATTGCCCCATTCTCTGTGGGTGAATAATTCTTACCATTATTTTATTCGACAAGTGTAACTGTTACTACTTGCTGTTTGTCTCCCTCACTGCTTGGCTGTTCCTGTCATGTCACAGTGATGGAGATCCTCCATGTCTGTCGCACCTGTCACGGAGCAGCTCCTTAGTAAATAGCAGGGCAATGAATTTGATCTGGCCTGAGATCTGCATTTGCAGTCAGTTGGGTAGTTGCCTGGGCTCCTGTGGCGCTGCATAAGCTCTCACATGGTCATGAGCTCAGGGAGAGAGAAGGTCAGGAGCTCAGGGGAGAGAAGGTCAGGAGCTCGGGGACTGGGGAGGGAGAGGGAAGGTCAGGAGCTCAGGGGGGGAGAGAAGGTCAGGAGCTCGGGGGAGAGAAGGTCAGGAACTCGGGGGGTGAAGGTCAGGAGCTCAGGGGAGGTCATGAGCTCGGTGGGGGAGGAAGATCAGGAGCTCGGGGGGGCAGAGAGGGTCAGGAGCTCGGGGAGGAGGAAGGTCAGGAGCTCGAGGGGCAGAGAATGTCAGGAGCTCGGGGGGGGAGAAGGTCAGGAGCTCGGGGGAAGAAGGTCAGGAGTTCGGGGGGGAGAAGGTCAGGAGCTCGGGAGGGAGAAGGTCAGGAGCTCGGGTGGGGAGAAGGTCAGGAGCTCGCGGGGGGAGAGAAGTTCAGGAGCTCGAGGGGAGAAGGTCAGGAGCTCGGGGGGGAAGAAGGTCAGGAGCACAGTGGGGAGAGCAGGTCAGGAGCTCGGGGGGGAGAGAAGGTCAGGAGCTCGGGGGGGGAGAAGGTCAGGAGCTCGGGGGGAAACAAGGTCAGGAGCTCGGGGGGGAGAGAAGGTCAAGAGCTCGGGGGGGAGAGAAGGTCAGGAGCTCGGGGGGGGAGGTCAGGTGCTCGGAGGGGGAGAAGGTCAGGAGCTCGGGGGGGAGAGAAGGTCAGGAGCTCGGGGGGGAGAGAAGGTCAGGAGCTCGGGGGGGGAGGTCAGGTGCTCGGAGGGGGAGAAGGTCAGGAGCTCGGGGGGGTAGAAGGTCGGTAGCTCGGGGGGAGAGAAGGTCAGGAGCTCGGTGGGGGGGAAGGTCAGGAGCTCGGGGGGAGAGAAGGTCAGGAGCTCGGGGGGGAGAGAAGGTCATCTTATGTTCATTAATAAATAGACATTCTTATTATGAACAGAGCTAGCTTTTGCTAGACACTTTATTGAGCACATTTGGACTGGGTACAGTATCTGTAGAGGCATCCATCTTGACTGCTGCCTTCTGGGTAGCCTAGTGCCTCATGGGTAATGTAGTCTTAATATACATACAGCTGGGTAGTGTAGCCTTATATACATACAGCTATATACAGCTCTACACAGCTCTACGGCTCCACCTAGTGTCCACTATAGAATGACATGTTATTGATCGTTACATCCCCCTTTCTTTGAGGTTTAACAAAATCAATATCAATCAACTTTCAAGAAAACAATAAAGATAATATCAGTAACACTTTTGTTAGTGCTCTATAAACATAAACATTTTCAAAACAGTCAACACATTTTCAAAGCTTTACATTGTACTCAAAGACTAAGTCTATCAGGCTTTTTTACTTCACGTGTGGATCTTCTCAACACGGGTAAGTCTGATGTGTCTTCATGAGATTGTTCTGGCGGTGAATGACAAGATGCAGTTGCGGCATTGTCATCAATCTGGTCTTGAATAGTCTCTTGTGTTTTTAAGGAGGGAACGGCGGTTCCTCCTGAGAATCTGTCCTTCCTCAGTTCTAACAGTGTATGACCTTGGTCCTACTTCCTCAAGAACTGTAGCTTTCCTGTTCCATGCATCTGGATCCTCAATCCTGACAACATCATCCCTTGTCAATGGTTTTAGAGTTTTGGATGACTTGTCATAGTATGATTTCTGTTTCAGCTTTAACAGTTTAAGTCTCTGTCTCAGTTCCTCACTTTGCTGTTCTTTTGCACAGCAGGGTAGCGTGGAGCGCAACTTGCGACCCATTAGTAGTTCAGCAGGTGAAGAACCACAGTCTAAAGGTGAGGCTCGGTAGCTCAGCAGGGCGAGATAAGGATCAGACTTGCTTTTTGTCGCTTTCTTCAGTAGCTGCTTGAGAGCTTGAACACCTTTCTCTGCCTTACCATTTGACTGAGCATACAAAGGACTGGATGTGATGTGCTGAAAGTCATAATGTGCTGCAAACTGTTGCCACTCCTTACAGTTGAAGCACGGACCGTTGTCGCTAACGGCAATCCTGGGAATTCCATGTCTGGCGAAGATGGATTTCACATGCATTATGACACTGCTTGCTGTGGTGCTTGAGAGCAGCGCCATCTCAGGATAGTTAGAATAGTAGTCAATCACTATTAGATAGTCTTTACCATTTAAATGAAAAAGGTCCATACCAACCTTTTGCCATGGTGCTGTTGGTATGTCAGCTACTATCATTGGTTCCTTTGCTTGTTTGTTTTGGTGTTTCTGACATGTCTCACATTTGCCTATCATGTTCTCAATGTCCTTATTTGTGCCAGGCCAATAAACAGTGTCTCTTGCCCTCCTTTTGCATTTTTCAATTCCGAGGTGTCCCTCATGAATCCTTTTGAGCATGTCTTGATGTAGAGCCTATGGAATGACTATTCTGTTCTGTTTTAGTAATAGTCCACTCAATTCTGACCTTATGTGAAAATATTTTGGACAGGAACCTTTTGGCCAACCATGATGAATGTTCTCTATTACTGTTTGTAATACTGTATCTTTTACTGTTTCTTCTGCTATTTGCTTTGATTTTGTGTCTGACACGGGCAGCGCAGCAGTGACCATACATGAACATCCACGCCTTCTTCAGTAGAGCTCACATGACTCATTGTGGGTGCTCGGGATAGTGCATCTGCTAACACTATGTATTTGCCTGGTGTGTAGATCAGTTCAAAGTCATATCTTTACAGCTTCATCATGAGTCGTTGAATCCTTGGAGACATCTCATTCAGGTTTTTTTTTATGATGGCAACCAGAGGGCTGTGGTCTGTCTCAACTGTGAAGGTGGGAAGTCCATATATGTAGCCATGAAACTTTTCTAGTCCAACTACCAAGCCTAGACATTCCTTTTCAATCTGGGCGTATCGACACTCAGTATCAGTCATAGACCTGGAGGCATAGGCAACAGGCTTCCAATCTTCACCCTCTGCTTGTAGCAAGACCGCACCTAGGCCATCTTTTGATGCATCCGTTGACACTTTGATTCTTTTTGTTGGGTCAAAGAAGATGAGTACAGGTGTGGTTGTCAGCACTGTTTTGAGGTTTATCCACTCTTGTTCATGTCTTTCTGTCCATGCGAACTCATTTGTTTTATGTAGCAGGTCTCGCAGACAGGCTGTCTTGGCTGACAAGTTAGGAATGAACTTTCCAATGAAGTTTATCATCCCCATGATGCGTAGCACTTCTTTTTTGTCAGTGGGTCGGGGCATTTTGAGTATGGCGTTTACTTTTTCCATATCTGGCTCTATTCCTTTACCAGATAGATTATCTCCTAGGAAAGTGACTTCCTGGACGCCAAACTGACACTTGGCTTTGTTGAGCTTCAGTCCATTCCGGCGTATGCTCTGTAGCACTTTAGTCAGTCTCTCATTGTGTTCTTTCAGTGTGGAGCCCCAGATGATGATGTCATCAACATAGACCCGAACTCCTTCCAGACCTTCAATTATGTGTTCCATCGCTCTATGAAAGATTTCAGATGCAGATATTATCCCGAAAGGCATTCTGAGGAAACAATACCTGCCAAATGGTATGTTGAAGGTACAGTATTTGGTGCTCTCTTCATCCAGTTTTAGTTGCCAAAATCCTTGTGAGGCATCGAGCTTTGTAAAGTATCTGGCACCTAACATTTCACTGGTGATTTCTTCTCGCTTGGGAATCTGGTAGTGTTCACGTTTTATGTTTGCATTTAAGTCCTTTGGATCCATGCATATTCTTAGATCATTGTTCTTTTTCTTTACACATACCATGGAGTTAACCCAGTCTGTTGGCTCTTCGACTTTCCTGGTGACTCCTAGTTTGGTCATTCTGTCCAGTTCTTTCTTGAGCCAGTCACGCAGGGGTGCTGGACCTCTTCGTGGAGCATGTACCACTGGTTGAGCATCCTCCTTTAGCTGGATCTTGTATGTGAATGGTAGAACTCCAAATCCTTTGAACACATCCTGGAAATTATTTACTACAGAATCCACTGAGTCATCTGGTCTGCTTATGGCACAGTTTATACGGTAGACTCTCTTGACCAGTTCTAAGTCCTCACAAGCTTTGTCACCTAATAGTGAATCAAGTCCTTCAGCCACAACAGAAAACATGAGATGATGCACTTTGTCTTTGACTGTCACTTTAAGTCTGCATACACCTAAGCTATCTATTTTCTGTCCATTATAGTTCTTCAGTAGTACTGACTTTTTCAGTATTTTGGGCTTTTCTTTCATATTTTTAATGTCACTCATACTGATTAAGTTTGCTTTTGCCCCAGTGTCTAGTTTCAATGTAACTAATGCTCCATTTACCTGCAGTGGGATCATCCATTTGTCCTCTTTTACTGCATTGACGTTATGTTCAGCATTGTCCATTTCTGAGGGCTGCACATTTTCTGTATCCTTTTTGATATTGTCACATGACACCATTCCTACAAAAAATGTCTTGATTAAATCAGTGTCCTCAATCACATTAACTCGTTGCCCTTTCTTTGTTTTTACTTTGGAAAAGCATTGTTTGGCAAAGTGATTCTTTCCATTACACTTTGTGCACATTTTTCCAAACGCTGGGCATTGTCTTAACTGGTTTTTGTAACCACAGCGTTTACAATTAAAAATTCCTTCCTCCGATTGCTTTTCATTTCTGTTCTGCCCACGTTTCTTCCCCTTGTAGGACACAGCACCGACAGCAGCATTATCACTCATTACAATCGCATCATTATTGATTTCACTGAAAGTCTTCGCGTGCTTTCGAGCTAGCTCGCTGGCTTGGCATATTTTCACAGCATTTTCCAAATTTAGTTCGGTTTCTCTCAACAGACGTTCCCTGACTTTTTTATCATGAATACCAAACACAATCTGGTCACGAATCATGGATGCTTTGAGCTCAGAGAAATTACATGTCTGTGCTTTCAGTTTCAGATCAGTTATGAAGCTATCAAAAGTCTCATTTTGCTGCTGTGTCTGAGAATGGAAGATGTATCTTTCATAGGTCTCATTGTTTTTGGCAGAGCAATGTGCATCAACTTTTTTTAGCACATCTTCTAATTTTTCTCTGTTCTCCTCTGGATTAAATACAAATGTATTAAATACCTCTATCGCCTGTGGGCCTGCAACCGTAAGCAGCAACGCTATCTTCCTTGCATCTGGTTTCGTACCGAATCCGATGGCTGCAATGTAGAGTTCGAATTGTTGTTTAAAAGTCTGCCAATTGTAGTCGATATTTCCTGTGAGTTTCAAACGCTCTGGTGGCTTCAAATTTTCCATGTCGCTTTTCACAATTTTCAGCAGATCTTTACCAATCCTGGTACCATCTTATGTTCATTAATAAATAGACATTCTTATTATGAACACAGCTAGCTGTTGCTGGACACTTTATTGAGCACATGTGGACTAGGTACAATATCTGTAGAGGCATGCATCTTGACTGCTGCCTTCTGGGTAGCCTAGTGCCTCATGGGTAATGTAGTCTTAATATACATACAGCTGGGTAGTGTAGTCTTATATACATACAGCTATATACAGCTCTACACACCTCTACGGCTCCACCTAGTGTCCACGATAGAATGACATGTGATTGATCATTACAGTCAGGAGCTCGGGGGGGGAGAAGGTCAGGAGCTCGGGGGGGAGAGGAGCTCGGGGGGGAGAGAAGGTCAGGAGCTCGGGGGGGAGAGAAGGTCAGGAGCTCGGGGGGGGAAGGTCAGGAGCTCGGAGGGGGAGAAGGTCAGGAGCTCGGAGGGGGAGAAGGTCAGGAGTTCGGGGGGGGAGAAGGTCAGGAGCTCGGGGGGAGAGAAGGTCAGGAGTTCGGGGGGTAGAAGGTCAGGAGCTCGGGGGGGGAAGGTCAGGAGCTCGGAGGGGGAGAAGGTCAGGAGCTCGGGGGAGAAGGTCAGGAGCTCGGTGAGGGGGAGAAGGTCAGGAGCTCGGGGGAGATGGTCAGGAGCTCGGGGGGGTAGAAGGTCAGGAGCTCGGGGGGAGAGAAGGTCAGGAGCTCGGGGGGGAGAGAAGGTCAGGAGCTCCGGGGGAGAGAAGGTCAGGAGCTCCGGGGGAGAGAAGGTCAGGAGCTCGGGAGAGAAGGTCAGGAGCTCGGGGTGAAGAAGGTCAGGAGCTCAGGGGGAGAGAAGGTCAGGAGCTCGGGGGGAGAGAAGGTCAGGAGCTCGGGGGGAGAGAAGGTCAGGAGCTTGGGGTGAAGAAGGTCAGGAGCTCGGAGGGGGTGAAGGTCAGGAGCTCGGGGGGGAGAGAAGGTCAGGAGCTCGGGGGGAGAGAAGGTCAGGAGTTCGGGGGGGAGAAGGTCAGGAGCTCGGGCGGGAGAAGGTCAGGAGCTCGGGGGGAGAGAAGGTCAGGAGTTCGGGGGGGGAGAAGGTCAGGAGCTCGGGGTGAAGAAGGTCAGGAGCTCGGGGGGAGAGAAGGTCAGGAGCTCGGGGGGAGAGAAGGTCAGGGGCTCCGGGGGAGAGAAGGTCAGGAGCTCGGGAGAGAAGGTCAGGAGCTCGGGAGAGAAGGTCAGGAGCTCGGGGGAGAAGGTCAGGAGCTCGGGGGGGGGGAGAAGGTCAGGAGCTCGGGGGAGATGGTCAGGAGCTCGGGGGGGGGAGAGAAGGTCAGGAGTTCGGGGGGGAGAGAAGGTCAGGAGCTCGGGGGGAGGGAAGGTCAGGAGCTCGGGGGGGGAGAAGGTCAGGAGCTCGGGGGGGGAGAGAAGGTCAGGAGTTCGGGGGGAGAGAAGGTCAGGAGCTCGGGGGGAGAAGGTCAGGAGCTCGGGGGGGGAGAGAAGGTCAGGAGCTCGGGGTGGAGAAGGTCAGGAGCTCGGGGGGGGAGAGAAGGTCAGGAGCTCGGGGGGGGAGAGAAGGTCAGGAGCTCGGGGGGGAGAGAAGGTCAGGAGCTCGGGGGGAGAAGGTCAGGAGCTCAGGGTGGAGAAGGTCAGGAGATTGGGGGGAGAAGTTCAGGAGCTCGGGGGGGGAGAGAAGGTCAGGAGCTCGGGGGGGAGAGAAGGTCAGGAGCTCGGGGGGAGAAGGTCAGGAGCTCGGGGGGGGAGAGAAGGTCAGGAGCTCGGGGGGGAGAGAAGGTCAGGAGCTCGGGGGGAGAAGGTCAGGAGCTCGGGGGGGAGAAGGTCAGGAGCTCGGGGGGGGAGAGAAGGTCAGGTGCTCGGCGGGGAGAAGGTCAGGAGCTCAGGGGGAGAGAAGGTCAGGAGCTCAGGGGGAGAGAAGGTCAGGTGCTCGGCGGGGAGAAGGTCAGGAGCTCAGGGGGAGAGAAGGTCAGGAGCTCAGGGGGAGAGAAGGTCAGGAGCTCAGTGGGGGAGAAGGACAGGAGCTCGGGGAGAGATGGTCAGGAGCTCGGGGGGGGAGAACGTCAGGAGTTCGGTGGGGAGAAAGTCAGGAGCTCGTGGGGGGAGAAAGTCAGGAGCTCGTGGGGGGAGAAGGTCAGGAGCTCGGGGGGGGGGAGAAGGTCTGGAGCTCGGTGGGGGAGAAGGTCAGGAGCTCGGGGGGGGAGAGAAGGTCAGGAGCTCGGGAGGAGAGAATGTCAGGAGCTCGCGGGGGAGAGAAGGTCAGGAGCTCTGGGGAGAGAAGGTCAAGAGCTCGGGGGGAGAGAAGGTCAGGAGCTCGGGGACTGGCGGGGAGAGGGAAGGTCAGGAGCTCGGGGGGAGGGAAGGTCAGGAGCTCGGGGGGAGAGAAGGTCAGGAGCTCGCAGGGGAGAGAAGGTCAGGAGCTCTGGGGAGAGAAGGTCAAGAGCTCGGGGGGAGAGAAGGTCAGGAGCTCGGGGACGGGGGGGAGAGGGAAGATCAGGAGCTCGGGGGGGGAGAGAAGGTCAGGAGCTCGGGGGGAGAGAAGGTCAGGAGCTCGGGGGGAGAGAAGGTCAGGAGCTCGGGGGGAGAGAAGGTCAGGAGCTCAGTGGGAGAGAAGGTCAGGAGCTCGGGGGAGAGAAGGTCAGGAGCTCAGTGGGAGAGAAGGTCAGGAGCTCGGGGGAGAGAAGGTCAGGAGCTCGGGGGGGAGAAGGTCAGGAGCTCGGTGGGGAGAAGGTCAGGAGCTCGGGGGGGGAGAAGATCAGGAGCTCGGTGGCGGGGAGAGAAGGTCAGGAGCACGGGGGGGAGAAGATCAGGAGCTCGGCGGCGGGGAGAGAAGGTCAGGAGCACGGGGGGGGAGAGAAGTTCAGGAGCTCGAGGGGGAAGAAGGTCAGGAGCTCGGGGAGAGAAGGTCAGGAGTTAGGGGGGAGAGAAGGTCAGGAGCTCGTGCGCAGAGAAGGTCAGGAGCTCAGGGGCGGGGAAGATGGTCAGGAACTAAACCAACCTTGCAGCTCAAATGATGTATAATAGTCAATGCTGTGGATTTGTCAAATTCAGCCTCAGAGAAATGGCTACATCACCCCGCATGATCTTGCATTACCTGTTAAGGGGTCACATTTTTGAAAGGGTCCACATGTCAACACAAACTTAGCATTGGTGGACATATCAATGGTGTGCAGGTGTTGCCTGATGGCACTATTGCTGATTCTTACTATCACTTTGCTGATTTCAAAAACAAAATATGCAGATGCTGGAAATTTGATATAAATTGCTGGAAACACACAGCAAATCAGGCAGCATTTATGGAAAGAGAAGCAGAGTTAATGTTTCATGTTCTGATGAAAGGTCATCGACCTGAAACGATAAGTCTGCTTCTCTCTCCACAGATGCTGCCTGACTTGCTGAGCATTTCCAGCATTTTATGTTATATCTCTCAACTAATGATTGGGAGGAGGTTGACAGGGCAGGCAGTACATGTGAGTTAACTTGCTTTTCTAGGTGACCCTCCACATTAGCAGGTAGATGCCACTGCCATGTCTGCAGTGGAGCAGCTTGGCTCGGGGAGCCTGCCTGTGACAATGACTGCATCAAATTACACATTGCAGAGACCGTCAATGACTCTGCAGCAGGCAGGATCAAATTACACATTCCAGACAAACTGGGTGTGTCTTGTCTTCCAAGGGGACCAATCAGAATTATGGTCCAACCCACTTGTGCAAATAAACCCAGCCAATTCTGTAGTAGCCAAAATAAATTGCTGAAACTAAGGCCTAGAATTTCCTTTGTGATTTATGCCACTATTGCCCCTTTAAGAAAAGCGTTGCAAGAGGTGTTGGCCTGCAGAGGGAGTTAAACACAAGTTTCCTGGCGTAAAATAGCTGTAAACAGCTGAGCCACCGGGAGGGAGAGGGAGAGGGGGCAGGGGGGTTATTATTTCCGTGCTTCTTCCACTCTGCTGCCAAAACATCAGTGGAAGGTCAGCATAAACAGGATCTCTGCCGAAGTTACAGTGGAAGAAGCTACAAAGGAATTCATTCTCTGGAAATCTCCTGTGCAGCCTTTTCAAAGCACTGTTCAGCCTGCGCTTTCCAGCAAGGGGGACAAACAGGTAAGACAGGAACAATGGCCGGAATATTGCCAGTGCTCAGCGGACGGGATGGGTGGCGGGTCAGTTGTTAATTTTAAATGATTCATAGTGGGTCGGGAACTCGCTGTCAAAATGTGCACACTGGACTTTCTCGATGTCAGGTCTGCTAGTGCTGAGCAGCCCCGACAGGCAGCGACGGGGGAGGCAATTCAAATCAATAGTGGCTTGTTTACAGCCACTTATCAATGATTTTTCCCCCAGCTTTTTGGATTTGACAGGTTGCCCACCGGTTTCCCGCTGTGCCTAGACCTCATCTGTGAAGCTGAGGCAGGAGGTCAGTGGCCATTGAATCAGCTGATGAGTTGACAGCTTCAAATGTCAAGTTAAAGCTCCCAGCTGATTGAGACGTGTTCCTGTAACCACTAACTTCTCTAAACTGCATTTCCACTACAGATTCATCATACTGCAAGTCTTTACACAAGTCTCCATCCAGTCTGACTTCATTACCTCTCCCACCATTGACAGATTGCTTCTGTCATCTCTACTTCAACTGCCATCTATTCCATCAGCATGGGTCCCCTTTATACTCTCTGACCTTGGTCCTCAGAATCCGACCACAATCAGCCCCAACACCAACAACAACACCAACCTTCTCTGCAATCAACTGATGCTGCACAGGACAGAGGGCATCTGCACCCGACAACATTGCTGCCTGAGAGGCCAGGGATGGCCCCCACCATGGCCAAATTTACTTCACTTGACGCGGTACACCCTGGCTGCCACATGATGCACCAGGTTGGTACCACCCCACACCAACACCATAAAGCATCCCTACAAAGCCCAAGCCATTCCTTTCACACTCATCACCATTGTGGGGGGTACCATTATGTCTCACCATTCACTGCAACTCACTAAGCCACTTCCAAAGGTGCACACAAATCTGTCCAGGAACGCAAAGTGTTGAAAATAAAGATTTCAATGTTTGACAGCACATCAACAGAAACTTTACATGAATATTGGCTAAAACACCAAAGTTCCTACCCTTGTGTGTTGTTAGTTGGTATGATTGCACTAGGATGAGGGTGAGTGTGAGGGGGGGCTAGTGAGATGGGGATGTGATAATGTAGATAGGGAGGGATGGGTGGAGGTGCAAGGTAAGTTGGTGTAAGGATGTGCAGGAGTAGGGTAGGGAAGGGAGAGTGATGGGGATGTGATGAGTGGCACAGCAGGATGAGGTTGAGTGTGGCTTTGCAGTAACATTTCGTGATCTACTGAGGTCATTGAAAGGTTTGCGCCACTGCAGCCTGGTCCTCCTGACGACATCCCTGCTTGTGCCCTCCTCTGTAATGTGCAACCAGGCTGCGTTGGTCTCTTCCGCCCATGTGAAGGGAAGAGGACCTCCTTGCGTGCTGTGATGCCCTCCATAAGCATATGGAGGGAATCATCGGAGAATCTGGGTACAGTTGTGCACCTCTGTGCAGTCATTGTCAGTGTTTGTAGCACCTCAATGCTGTAGAACACTGACAGCACAAATGTCAAACTAAATTTGGGGATGGTCCCTTTAAGGAAATTGGCTGATGACACGTCGTAATCATCAGACCTACTTCCTTCAATTGGCCGGCAAACACGCTGGGCGGGCTTAACAAGCCCAATCATCGGAAAGCAATTTCGGAGGCCGGGATGGAGTCAGCAGCGGGGCCGAGACCCGCCACCGACATCGCCCGCCACGGACCCACCAAGGTAGGGTAAATTGCGGCCAATGTCTTGCTTTCTCTCAAATTACTTTACTGCATGTCTTACCAAGATTTTGATTATACTTGGATCACTCAAGTGCCATCTGTGCCAAGAGGGCAGCAGGGCAGGGCTCCATCCAGGAGAAGAACACAGAAATTCAATGATGCAGACTGCTAAGCCATACTTGAGGAGACTGAAGGCAGGAGACGCAGGCTCCTGTGGTGTGTGTTCCACCAGACCTGTCAGCACTGTCACTCATGTCACCTGGTGGGAGGTGGCAGTAGCACTGAGTGCCAACCCCCTCACCCCCAGTGCTGCAGGTTCAATGGCTTGATCATGGCTGACAAGGCTGACATACTGATCACACTCTTCCTTTCCTCCTTGCCCAGCCTGGGCACCAACATACTCTTCACCCTCTTAAAGCATCTAATCCTTCACACTGCATTCTGGTTAAGGGCTCAAACACTCCCGCACTCTGACTACAAAGCTCCCGCAGCACACAGGAACTATGTGATCAGTATTCTGTTGCCCTGGCATCCCTGTGAAGCACCACACAGCCACAATACTTCACAATATTTTCGGGTTAAGGGGAGAGGTAGGCACCAAATCAGCATCTTGCACTATGGCTACCCATCTCCCCTCACAGCAGTTACTTACATGCACAACCCTGAAACCCCTTTTCCACTTTAACAGCCTCATATTTCTCTTACTTCAACTGCTAACCTTACCCTTATTCACTCTATCATATTGCTGGACAAATTGGCACACAATGTCTGCCACCCCTCCCCTTCTTGCTTGCATATGTTGTCTCTTGTTATGTGCCACTTTCTCCTGCAAGCAAACACAAAAAGGATATACATTGCAAAGGGAAATGTTACAGATGTGTGCCACCCAAGCACTGAGACCACCCAGCCACCTTCTGGGAGTGTGTGAACATGCCACATTCAGGTTTCTTGTGCTGGCAGCTACTTGGTGCTTTTTGCATATCACATTGATAATGACAACATTGCCCAGGAATAAAATGAGTGTGACTGCAATTAAAAAGATGAATAGTTGGCAAAGTGCCCTGCATTCTTCTTCTGTGGTGGCTTAGAATGAAGTGCAGTTAAGATGCCAGCAATCTTGCATAGCTCAGCACATACTCCTCAGTTTTGGCCACAAGGGAGACAGCATTTACGCTCTCCATCCATCTATCTCTGGCGCAGCTCTATTAGCAGCATTGCCGTTGCCTTCAAGAAGAGCCACCTTCTTCGTAGTACCTCCTCCAATAAAGCTTCGAGAGCTGTGTCACTAAATAAAGCAGTCCTTCTTCCTTGTTGGCTTTAAATGGGAGGTATTGGGGGACAGGGGGACCAATGTAGGTCGGCAAGGACAAGGGTGATAGGTGAGTGGAACCTGGTATGGGATAAGATATGGGCAGCCGAGTTTTGAATGAGCACTTTTTTCCCCTCAGAGACCGGTGTCGGGAGCAGGAGAGCGGCAGCACAGTGAGTATTTAAACTCACTTTCATGGGCTTTTTTCCTCAGAGACTTACCAATCTCGCAGACCGGCGGCGGCATTCCAGAGCCACGTCACAATTCAAAAAGTGACGCGAGCAAGAGGAAGCAGCTGATCGGGTGAGTACTTATACTACTCTATAGTTTGACAGTTAAGGTTAATAGTTTACAAAGTTTAGACGGTCTTAATTTTTGTGGTTTATAGTTTCTACGGTCTCTGTTGTGTAGTGGGGAGTGCTAGTAAACAAGGGCCCTTGAGTATATCATTTAATTGTAGTGTAATTAGTGGTATTGATTTGGTTTAATTTAATTTGAATTAATTAAAGGGTAAGTCATGGCAGCACAGCTCGGCCCTGTGGCATGCTCCTCCTGCACTATGTGGGAAATCAGGGACACTTTCTGTGTCCCTGACGACCATGTGTGTGGGAAGTGTATCCAGCTGCAGCTACTGGCAGACCGCATTGCGACGCTGGAGCTGCGAATGGATACATACTGGAGCATTCACGATGCTGAGGATGTCATGGATAGCACATTTAGGGAGTTGGTCACACCGCAGGTAAAGGCTGCACAGGCAGGAAGGGAATGGGTGACCGCCAGACAGAGTTGTAGGTGCAGGCAGGTAGTGCAGGGGTCCCCTGTGGCCATCCCCCTCTCAAACAGATATACCGCTTTGGATATTGTTGGGGGAGATGGCTTATCGGGATAAGGCAGCAGTAGCCAACTTCCTGGCACCATGGGTGTTTCTGCTGCATAGGACAGGAGGAAAAAGAGCGGGAGAGCTATAATGATAGGGGATTCTATTGTAAGGGGAATAGATAAGCGTTTCTGCAGCTGCAAATGAGACTCCAGGATGGTACTTTTGCCTCCCTGGTGCAAGGGTCAAGGATGTCTTGGAGCAGCTGCAGGGCATTCTGGAGGGGGAGGGTGAACAGCCAGTTGTCATGGTGCATATAGGTACCAACGATATAGGTAAAAAATGAGATGAGGTCCTAAAAGCTGAATATAGGGAGTTAGGAGGTAAATTTAAAAATAGGACCTCAAAGGTAGTAATCTCAGGATTGCTACCAGTGCCACATGCTAGTCAGAGTAGAAATAAAAGGATATTTCAGATGAATACGTGGCTAGAGGAATGGTGCAAGGGGGAGGGATTCAAATTCCTGGGACATTGGAACCGGTTCTGGGGGAGGTGGGACCAGTACAAACTGGACGGTTTGCACCTGGGCAGGACCGGGACCGATGTCCTAGGGGGAGTGTTTGCTAGTGCTGTTGGGGAGGGTTTAAACTAAAATGGCAGGGGGTTGGGAACCTGTGCAGGGAGACAGAGGAAAGGGAAGCAAGGATAGAAACAAAAGACACGAAAAAGAAAAGCAAAAGTGGAAGGCAGAGAAATCAAGGGTGTAAATCAACAGGGCTACAGTAAATAATAATTCTAAAAGGACTAAGAGTTTTAAAAAAACAAGCCTGAAGGCTTTGTGTCTTAATGCGAGGAGCATTCATAATAAGGTGAATGAATTAGCTGTGCAAATAGGTGTAAACAGATGTGATATAATTGGGATTACAGAGACATGGCTCCAGGGTGACCAAGGCTGGGAATTCAACATCCAGGGGTATTCAATATTCAGGAAGGACAGGCAAAAAGGAAAAGGAGGTGGGGTAGCATTGCTGGTTAAAGAGGAGATTAACACAATAGTAAGGAAGGATATTAGCTCTGATGATGTGGAATCTGTATGTGCAGAGCTGAGAAATACCAAGGGGCAGAAAACATTAGTGGCAGTTGTATACAGACCCCCAAACAGAAATGCTGTGGTTGGGGATGGCATTAAATGGGAAATTAGAGATGCATGCAGTAAGGGCATGCCTGTGCAGCCTTTATCATGGGTAACTTTAATCTACATATAGATTGGGCTAACCAAGTTAGCAACAATACTGTGGAGGAGGAATTCCTAGAATGTATACGGGATGGTTTCCTGGACCAATATGTCGAGGAACCAACTGGAGATCAGGCCATCTTAGACTGGGTATTATGTAATGAGAAAGGATTAATTAGCAATCTTGTTGTGTGAGGCCCCTTGGGGAGGAGCAATCATAATATAATATAATTCTTCATTAAGATGGAGAGTGAAGTAGTTGACTCAGAGACTAGGGTCCTGAATTTAAATAAAGGAAACTACGATGGTATGAGGCGCGACTTGGCTAGGATGGATTGGGGAACGTTACTTAAAGGGTTGATGGTGAATAGGCAATAGCAAACATTTAAAGATCGCATGGATGAACTACAGAATTTGTTCATCCCTGTCTGGCATAAAAATAAAACAAAAAAGGTGACTCAACCGTGGTTAACAAGGGAAATTAGGGATAGCATAAGATCCAAGGTGAGGACATATAAATTGGCCAGAAAAAGCAGCAAAGCTGAGGATTGGGAGCAGTTTAGGATTCAGCAAAGGAGGACAAAGGGATTAATTAAGAGGGGGAAAATAGAGTATGAGAGTAAGCTTTCAGGGAATATAAAAACTGACTGTAAAAGCTTCTATAGATATGTGAAGAGAAAAAGATTGGTGAAGTCAAGCGTAGGTCCCTTGCAGTCACAATCAAGGGAATTTATAATGGGGAACAAAGAAATGGCAGGCCAATTAAATACATACTTTGGTTCTGTCTTCACAAAGGAGGACACAAATAACCTCCCAGAGATGTCAGGGAACATAGGGTCCAATGAAAGGGAGGAACTGAATGAAATCAATATTTGTAGGTAAATGGTGTTAGGGAAATTGACGGGATTGAAGGCCTGATAATCTGCATCCTAGGGTACCTAAGGAAGTGGCCCTAGAAATAGTAGATGCATTACTGGTCATCTTCCAAAATTCTATAGACTCTGGAACAGTTCCCATGGATTGGCGGGTAGCTAATGTAACCCCACTATTTAAAAAGGTGGTAGAGAGAAAACGGGGAATTATACACCGGTAAGCCTGACATCGGTAGTGGGGAAAATGCTAGAGTCCATTATAAAAGATGTAATAGCAGAGCACTTGGAAAACAGTGACAGGATCGGACAAAGTCAACATGGATTTACAAAAGGTAAATCATGCTTGACTAATCTACTGGAATTTTTTGAGGATGTAACTGGTAGAATAGATAAAGGAGAACCAGTGGATGTGGTGTATTTGGACTTTCAGAAGGCTTTTGATAAGGTCCCACATAAGAGATTGGTGTGCAAAGTTAAAGCACATGGGATTGGGGGTAAGGTACTGACTAGATGTAATATCTCCAAGTTTGCAGACAACACAAAGCTCGGTGGGCGTGTGTGCTGTGAGGAGGATGCAGAGAAACTCCAGTATGATTTGGACAGGTTGGGTGATTGGGCAGATGCAGTATAATGTGGATAAATGCGAGGTTATCCACTTTGGTGGCAAAAACAGGAAGGCAGGTTATTATCTGAACGGCAATAGATTGTGAAAAGGGGTAGTGCAATGAGACTTGGGTGTCCTTGTGCACCAGTCACTGAAGGTAAGCATGCAGGTACAGCAGGTGGTTAAGAAGGCAAATGGTATGTTGGCCTTCATAGCGAGAGGATTCGAGTACAGGAGCAAGGACGGCTTGCTGCAGTTGTACAGGGCCTTGGTGAGACCACACCTTGAGTATTGTGTGCAGTTTTGGTCGCCTTATCTGAGGAAGGATGTTCTTGCCCTGGAGGGAGTGCAGCGAAGATTCACCAGACTGATACCTGGGATGGCAAGAATGACGTATGAAGAGAGATTGGGTCGATTAGTCTTATATTCGCTACAGTTTAGAAGAATGAGAGGGGATCTCATTGAAACTTATAAAATTCTAACAGGACTAGACAGACTAGATGCAGGAAGGATGTTCCCGATGGCAGGGGAGTCCAGAACCAGGGGTCACAGTCTAAGGATATGGGGTAAGCCATTTGGGACTGAGATGAGGAGGAATTTCTTCACCCAGAGAGTGGTGAACCTGTGGAATTCTGTACCACAGAAGGCAGTTGAGGCCAATTCATTAAATATATTCAAGAAGGAGTTAGATATATTTCTTAATGCTAAAGGGATCAAGGGATATGGAGAGAAAGCAGGGACAGGGTAATGAATTTGGATGATCAGCCATGATCTCATTAAATGGCAGAGCAGGCTCGAGGGGCCGAATGGCCTACTCCTGCTCCTATCTTCTATGTTTCTATGAAGGTTGCAGAATGTGGAAGAGACCAGCCGGGAGAACATTGCAATAGTTGAGTCTGGAGGTGACAAAGGCATGGATAAGGGTTTTAGGAACAAGTAGGATGAGGCAGAGGTGGAGACAGGTGATATTATAGAGGTGGAAATAGGTAGCCTTTGTAATGGAGAGCATATGGGGTGGGAATCTCAGCTCTGGGTCACATTGGATGCTGAGGTTACAAACAGTCTGGTTGAGCCTGAGACAATGGCTGGTGATGGGGATGGAATTGGTGGTGAGGGTGCAGATGACACCACTGTGAAACCCATTGACTGTCTTAGGATGAAGGAACTATAGGAGCTGTCAGGATAACGGGCATTCACATGCATAATACTTTAACTTGGTCACAGAACAGCTCCACATTCATGGCGTGGTAGCTCTTTGTGTTCATGAATGCAGCAGCATTGGGGGTAGGGTGCATATAGCTAGTAGTATAGTCAATTATGTCCTGTAGTCTGTGGAACATGGTAGAAGTGGAAGATTGTTTCTGACAGTTGGTTACTTTCCAAAGGGAAACTGTAGAATTCACTGGCCCTGGCAAACAATGCATCACTGATCTGCATGAAGCAAGTGCGCATTGAAGGTTGGAAGATGTGACAGAAAACTCCCATGGTTGCTTGAAAAGAGCCTGTTGTATAAAAGTTCAATGCAGCTGTAACCTTCAAAGACACTGACAGAGCCATCCCTGTCCTGGAAGTAGCTCCCAACTCTGGCTGCAAGAGTATGCACAGCTCTGTTGTGGCTTCCCTCAAGAATTTTCACTTTAGATGTGGGCAGAAAGCTGGCAGTTGCAGATTCAATAAATTCAATGAAAAGGAAAATCAGGTGGGCCCAATGCGCAACCACCAGCTTTCCAACGCCGTCCACAGTGAAAATTGCCCCTTAGTCTCCTCATGCAGGTGTCTTCAGACATATCCACATACAAGATCTTGGCTCTGTACACATGGGTGGCAGCATAAGGACAGGACCCAATGGAGTGTCTAAAGTGTAAATGCAACTGTCTGGTATGTCTGCATTGATTAGAAACTGCAAATTAAGTGGTATGTGTTAGATCCATGGTTCAGTGGATAAATAATTACACGGATGCTGTACATAAACAAATAACAGGTCTTTACTGGAGGAGGGTAATCTCTAGACTGGGGTACAGAAGCATGCGCACAGCTTATATACCGGTGTGGTCACTGCCGGTACTACAGTATACAGGAGCTGTAAAAAGTAGTTCTGACTTAAAGCACATACACTACAATTCCTCCCTTTTTAGATTAATAATACCCCCTTAATATTCAAATAACAATTACACTTTTACATGTACATTCAATAACAAAAGTCCATTTATAGATTCAGCCTTTGGGGCGGCTTCCTGACCCTTTCGGGATAGCGCCTTTCCGGAGGTTCTTATTCTTGGTGCAGAGGCGATTCTGACCCCCTTTCATCGGGTAGTTCATCGAGTTCCACTGCTACTGGGTCTGAAGTAGATACTACCGGTATGTCGGGTTCATCCCCAGGTACTCGAGACATGGGGTTGACGCATTCCTGTGATGCTAAGATCTGATCGACGTGGCATCTCACAATGTTCTCCCCGACATCCACTGTGTACATTAATGGCCCCTGCCTTGTACATATCATTCCGGGTTGCCACTTCTCTGTTCGATAGTCCCGGGCCAAGACTGGTTGCCCTACATTGAAGCTCCTTGTCGGCTTCTCGTTGATGTGCTGGAATTGTTTGTCCTCAACATTTCTTCGCACATTTGGTCTGAGCAAGGCCAGACAAGATCTCAACCTTCGGTTAAAGAACATCATGGCCGGGGTCTGGTTGGTAACTGCATGTGTTGCGTTTCGGTAGGCTAATAAGAAATTGTCCATCTTATGCTGTAGTGGAATTTCCTCGTCGCACATGGCCTTTATCGCCTTCTTAAAGGTTTGTACGAACATCTCAGCCAATCCATTGGTGGCTGGATGATACGGGGCGGATGTGTAATGCCTTACCCCATTCCTTTTCATGAATTTTTGGAACTCGTCGGACACAAACTGTGGTCCATTATCAGAGCAGATCTGCTCTGGCAACCCGTTTCTGGCAAATATGGTCCGTAGGACTGCAATCGTTTTCTCTGTAGTGGTTGAAGACATCTTTATCACCTCAGGCCACTTTGAATGAGCATCCACTGCTATTAAGAACATTGAGTCCATGAATGGACCAGCGAAATAAATGTGCACCTGTTGCCATGGAGAAGAGGGCCACTCCCATGGGTGTAGAGGAGCATGTGGTGGTGCATTTTGGACCTTCTGGCATCCTAAGCAGCTCTTAGTTAGGTCTTCGATTTGTTGATCGATTCCCGGCCACCACACATAAGCTCTAGCAAAGCTTTTCATTTTCACTCCCCCCAGATGACCTTCATGTAGCTCATTTAGCACTCTCTCCCTTAACTTGGGTGGAATCACCACTCTGGATCCACACATCACTGTCCCCTGGCATACTGACAGCTGTTCTCTTCTGGATGAGAATGCTGGCAACAGTGAGTCGCCATGTGTTGGCCATCCCCTCACCGTCAATTCATATACCCATGACAGCGTCGGATCATTGCGGGTCTCCTTCTCTATATCCGCGTTTGTTACTGGCAATCGTTCAATTATCGACGAATAAAATATCTCGATAGGGTCCACTGCTGGTGCTTCCTCCACAGTAGACAGTGGCAGGCGCGATAGCCCATCAGCGTTCCCATGCTGTCTCGTGCCTTTATATTCTATTTCATATTGATTCGCCCCTAGAAACAGGGACCATCTTTGTAACCGCTGTGCAGTCATTACTGGCACGCCCTTCTTAGGATTAAAGATGGAGACAAGTGGTTGGTGGTCAGTCAGCAAGGTGAACTTCTGTCCATGCAGATAGTGGTTGAATTTTTTTACTCCCCATACTAGGCTGAGGGCCTCCCTGTCAATCTGGGCGTAGTTGCGCTCGGCTGAGGTTAGTGACCGAGACGCAAAGGCTACTGGCCTCTCCAACCTATCTGGGAATTTGTGCGACAGCACTGCTCCAATGCCGTAGGGTGATGCATCACATGCCAACCGAATTGGTAGTGCTGGGTTGAAATGGGCCAACACCTCTTTTGATGTGATCAATTCTTTACACTTCTGGAAAGCTCGTCTACATTCGTCATCCCACTTCCATGGTAACCCTGTTTGCAGTAGGGTGTTCAGCGAGTGTAATACCGTAGACAAATTTGGTAAGAACTTGTGGTAATAGTTTACCAGCCCGAGGAACGACCTCAGTTGTGACACATTTTCCGGTGCTGGAGCCTTGACTACTGCCTCTATCTTGTCAGGGGACTTATGTAACCCCTCTTCATCAATGACGTGGCCGCAATACGAGATCTGTTTCTGGAAAAACTCGCACTTGTGGCGATTAGCTCGTAGCCCATATTCCTTTAATCTGGCGAGCACCTTCTCCAAGTTAGCGAGGTAATCACCGTCATTTTCGCCCGTGACCAAGATGTCATCCACATAACACTGGGTCCCTGGAATCCCTTGCAGGACCTGATCCATCGCCCTTTGCCAGATAGCCAGAGCCGAGGCTACTCCAAACACCAGCCGGTTGTATTGATAGAGACCTTTATGGGTGTTGATCGTAAGGTAATGTTTCGAAGCTTCTTCTACCTCCATTTGCAAGTACGCCTGGGCTAGATCAATTTTGGTGAAGCGTTTACCACCAGATAGCGAGATGAAAATATCCTCAATTCGTGGAAGCGGATATTGCACCGTGAAGGACTGGGTTCACTGTCACCTTAAAATCCCCACAGATGCGGACCTTCTTTGGTTCCCCAGGCGTATTACTCAATGACCTCTTCATTACAGGAACGATGGGTGTAGCCCACTTGCTCCAGTCCACTTTGGACAGTACTCCTGAACGTTCCAACCCTTCCAGCTCTGCTTCAACCGCTGGTCTGATCGCATAAGGCACTGGTCTGGCCTTCAGAAACTTTGGGCTTGCATTATCCTCTATTTTAATTGTTGCTGTTATTCCTTTTAGTGTTCCTAGTCCCTCCTGGAACACTTCTTTTGCGTCAGTTAGCATTTTTGACAGTCGTCCAGGTGTGACGTCATCATCCTTTTTGGCCTCCACCTTCAGTGCCTGTATGGAATGCTAATCTAAATGTATCTTCCGGATCCATTCACGTTCCAGCAGTGGTGGTCCTCCATTTGGCAATACATATATATCCATTTTAGGTATTTCCTGACCTTTATATGTCACTTTCACCCTTATTTTTCCTTTGGGGTAGACTTTTTGCCCCGTATACGTCTTCAAAACAATCTCTGTAGCTTTCAAGGGTATGTGTGAAAATAGCCGCTTGTAGTCTCTTTGATTTATGACTGTTAGAGCTGACCCTGTGTCCAATTCCATTTCCACTTGGACTCCGTCTATCTTGAGTGTAACCCAGATAGTCTGGTGATCCTCCATTTCGGTTACATTATGTAGTTTCAGACAACCCAGCTCCTTGCTTCTGGAGTCTGTGTCACTTTTCTGTTCGTCTGAACCACTGTCCATCACCTGGTGTACCTTTTTGTACTTCTCCTGTGGAGATTTCTTACTGTTGGTTTTCTTCCCAGACCTGCAGACTCTTGCTATGTGTCCTGCTTTCCCACACTGTCTGCACACTTGGTCCTTGAACCAACAATCTTTCTGGTCATGTGTTGTTCTGCCGCAGCGATAGCACTTCCCTGTTCCATAGGTCATTTCGTTGGTGCCATATTCTTGCGGTCTCCGTTGTATCTCTGCAGCGCCCCTTGCGGCTGCTTCGTGTGATACTGCCATACTGAAAGCTTTGTCCAGCGTAAGGTCCTTTTCTGATAGAAGCCGTTTCTGGGTTCCTTCACTTTGTAGCCCACACACAAACTTGTCCCTTAACGTGTCTGCTAGTCCCGCTCCAAACTGGCAGTATTTCGATAGCTTGCGCAGTTCCGTTAGGTACTCAGCATTGCTTTCGTCTTTGTGTTGGTTCCTTTTATGGAACTTAAATCGTTCTGCTATCAGCAGCGGTGTGGGGTTTAAGTGGTCCTGTAGGATTTCTACTATGCTTTCAAAATTTTTGTTTACCGGCTTCTCTGGGGTTATTAGATTTCGCAGTAACCCATAAGTTTTTGCACCCATGGAATTTAACAGAACCAGTGCTTTATTAGCATCTGGCACTTCATTCGCCCTGCAGTACACCTCAATATGTTCCACATATGTCGCCCAATCTTCGACTTCATTGTCGAACGTAAAGATACTGCCACTCTTCGGCATCCTTGGTTGTGCGTTAACTATCACCAATGGCGCCTCCCGCGTTTCCCCTTCTTCTCCACTGGCACAAAATGGCGTCTCCCGCGCTTTCCTTCCTTCCTGCGCTCGCCCGTCTTCTCCGCTGCGGCTTCGCAAAATGGCATCTCCCGCGCTCTTCCTTCTTCACCGCGGCTCAATGGCACCTCCCGCACTCTCCCTGCTTCTCCGCGGCTCAATGGCGTCTCCCCTTGCTTCGCCCCGCGGACCCTGATCAGCCCATGATCCCTGGCTGTGCTCTGCGCGTTCTTCTCTTGATATTTGTCGACGCCGCTCAGTCTAGAACCCGGCTGTTTCTTACCCTCTCTCTCTCCGGTTTGCAGTATTTTTCCTCGACGCCGCTCGGTGATCAACCCCCGGCTGCGCCCTGCTCTCTTCACCCTCTTTCTTACCCCGTCGACGCTGCCCGGCTCTCTCTCTGCCGTCGGTCGGCTCCAGCCGCCGCTGCTCGGGAAGGGTCTGCTCTGGACCTGTCGTCGGTCTCTTACTGCTCGTTGTGGCTTGGGAACCAAGCCTGGCTCTCCACAGCCTCCCCAGCGAAGTTGGATCTCTGCTAGCAAACAGTGGGGGGGGGGTGACTCGGAGTGTGGAGAGGTTGCACCTGGTGCGCGGCGGGCAATTTGGAAGCTGCTGGCTGCGGACTGTGAGTGGGGGGAGGGGTCCACCGTACGCCATCGTAACACTTTTAAGGTGGCACTGAAAATCTAACCCCAGTAGAACGGGAGCGCAGAGGTCGGGCAGGACCAGAAGTTTAAAATTATCGTACACAGTCCTGTCTACTATGAGTGTCACCACGCAGTAGCCGCCAATGTCCGCTGACTGGGACTCCGAGGCCATAGAAATCCGCTGGTGCGCAGGCAGGACTGGGAGAGAGCAACGCCGCACCGTGTCAGGGTGGATGAAGCTCTCCGTGCTCCGAGTCAAAAAGGCAGATTGTATCGTGACCATTTACCTTAATGTCCATTGTGGAACTGGCCAGTTGGTGCGGTCTCGCTTGGTCCAGTGTAACGGATGCCAGCGTAGGGGTCGGTGTGTCGCTGCGGGTATCAGATGAGGCGGTGTCGGGGGCCTGCTGCGTCCCGGCTGTCGTCCAAGATGGCGGCATCCATGATCCCCATGTGGCTGGAGGCGTCCAAAATGGCTGCTGTACCGGTGATTCGCACATGGCCGAGGAGGCCCAAGATGGCGGCCCGCATGGCCCACACGCGGCGCTGCTGGGGTTCGGGGTGGCTTTGGCCCTGCAGACGCTAGCGTAGTGTCCCTTCTTCCCGCAGCCCGAGCAGATCGCGTTTTTCGCCGGGCAGCGCGCTCTGGGGTGTTTTGCCTGGCCACAGAAGTAGCATTTCTGGCCTTGGGGCACTGCTGTCTGGCCTTGGGACACTGCTGCGGTAGTTGGGCCGTTGCTGGGGTGGCACGGCGCTATGAGGCGGTCCTACCGTGTCCCAGGCTGTCGTTCCCCGCGGCGTCCACGGTGCAGAGGAGTAGGCATCCATGCCCTGGTAGGCTGCATCCAATGATAGTGCGAGTTCAGAGGCCTTGTTGAGGTTGAGGTCACTCTGCTCCAACAGTCGCTGTCGGGTGTAATTGGATCTGTGGCCCGCTACAAAAGCGTCCCGGATAAGTTCCTCTGTGTACACAGCGGCCTTTACATCCTTACACCCACAGGCCCGGCCAAGCACGGACAGTGCCTGAAGATATTCCATGGTCGATTCCCCAGGTTGTTGTTTACGACTCCCCAGAAGGTGCCTGGCGTACACTTTGTTCACTGGGCGCGTGTACTGGTCCTTGAGGAGCTTGATAGCATCCGCGTATGAGGTCGCGTCTTGGATGACCGAGTACACTCGGTGGTTCACTTTGGAGGTCAGGACATCCAGTTTGTCCTCTTCCGATTTGATTGCTTCGGAGGCGGTCAGGAATTTTTCGAAACACTTAAGCCAGTGAGTAAACTTGGTGGATGAGTCCGCCTCCCGATGATTTAAGTCCAGGCATGCTGGTGTGAGGATCTTTTCCATTATAAAAATTTTGTTAATAAAATTGATGCGCTATCAATTACTCATAAAAGACTGAGAGTTAGAAGAGTAACTAAAGGCTTTTATTAACAAAAGAATGGAGGTCTGCCTCGAGTGGTTGACCGGTCCAGAAATACAAAGGGCTGGGGAGCAGCCACCTTTATACTAGGACTTGTGGGAGGAGTCAGCCGAGGCATGTCCAGGCATGTACACAATGGAATGCAAACAGTATACAAACAGTGGTTTACCACACCTGACTGCTGGGCGGTTGCTCGTGGTCGGCGCCCGTGTTCCTGGACTCGACTATTTTTTTTTTTTTTATGTTGCAGGTAGATTCGCATCAACACTCGTCGCCACTGTTAGATCCGTGGTTCAGTGGATAAATAATTACACGGATGCTGTACATAAACAAATAACAGGTCTTTACTGGAGGAGGGTAATCTCTAGACTGGGGTACAGAGGCATGCGCACAGCTTATATACCGGTGTGGTCACTGCCGGTACTACAGTATACAGGAGCTGTAAAAAGTAGTTCTGACTTAAAGCACATACACTACAGTATGCTCATAGGAACACCTATAGATTCCCACATGTTCAGCACACTAACAGCATTTGCTGAAGAAACTGGCACAGATGACGGACGCAGTACAATTTTATGATGATGTCAGGATCACTCCAAGAAGTTTGCTCAACAATAGTAATGTAGCAGGGAAATAGTAACGCAGACAGCTACACTAAAAAAAAATTATGTACTTAATGGCACAGTTTTAAAGAGTGTGCGGGGACAGAGGGACCTGGGAGTTAATGTGCATAGGTCCCTGAAGGTGGAAGGACATATTGAGAGAGTTGTGAGTCAGTCAAGTGACCACTCAGAGTTCTTGGACAAATAGGCAGCAGCCAGTATGTTTGAGCAATAGATCAGATTTATTAAGCTTACAACGTAATTAATACTTAACATCAGGCGATAGTAAAATGAATAGCTTGCAGCCCTTGGTCTCAGAAGCCCTTCGGACACGTCGTCCTAAGTCTGTTTCTTTTCTTCGCACAAATCTCTGTGTGAAGCTGTTCTTTGAGTATCGAGGTTTTAACCCATTCCTTATCAACAGTTCTTTTGGCCAGTGTCCACATATGTTCTTTAACAAAATCACCTTTTTTAATTGGTTCTAATGGTCAAAATACCATTGTCACTCAGGTTAAGGCTAGTAACCTGGCCATTCCTTTTCCAGTATATTTTCATTAACTCTGTTCCGCTGTCATGTTATCTTGTTTATAGCTTTTCACCCCATTGGAATTTACCATATCTCTTTCATTTCATTGCCTCCCTGGTACAAGGCCTTTATACCAAGGGTCCATATCATTCTGCTATCTCACTTGTCTTGAGGTATCCAGACTATCTACCAGATAAATACCTTAACTTCCATGATCTCTCTCATTTTATTGGAATTTATACTAATTATCCTTTAAATATTGTTGCAATTAGTTTTGTTAAGCGAATTCTAAGTTCTATTCAGCATTATAATATGTTTTTCTTAGCCTGGTTCCATTCTTATCTATCTAATCGTAACTAGAGAATCACCTGCAACTGCTTCTCTTCCCACTCCCTCATTATTACCTCTGGTGTCCCCCAAGGATCTAGCCTTGGCCCATCCCATTTCTCATCTACATGTTGCCCCTTGGTGACATCATCTAAAAACACAGCATCAGTTTCCACATGTATGCTGACGACACCCAGCTCTACCTCACTACCACTTTTCTCGACCCCTCCACGGTGTCTAAATTGTCAGACTGCTTGTCCAACATACAGTTCTGGATGAACAAATATTTTCTTCAATTAAATATTGTGACGAACAAAGCCATTGTTTTCGGTCCCCACCACAAACTCTGTTCCCTAGCCACTGACTCATCCCTCTCCCTAACATCTGTCTGAGGCTGAACCACACTGTTCACAACCTTGGTGTCAGATTTGACCCTGAAATTAGCTTCCGACCACATATCCGCAGCATAACAAAGATTGCCTACTTCTACCTCCGTAACATCGTCCGTCTCCGCCCTTGCCTCAGCTCATCCGCTGCTGAAACCCTCATCCATGCCTTTGTTATCTCTAGACTTGACTATTCCAATGCACTCCTGGCTGGCCTCCCACATTCCACCCTACATAAACTTGAAGTCATTCAAAACTCGGCTGCCTGTGTCCTAACTTGCACCAAGTCCCGTTCACTGATCACCCCTGTGCTCACTGACCTACATTGGCTCCCGGTTAAGCAGCGCCTCAATTTCAAAATTCTCATCTGTGTTTTCAAATCCCTCCATGGCCTCGCCCCTTCCTATCTCTGTAATCTCCTTCAGCCCCACAGCCCCACCCGAGATATCTGCGCTTCTCTAATTCTGCCCTCTTGAGCATCCCTGATTATAATCGCGCAGTCTTAGGGCCGAGGCAACAGAAGGCACGGCCACCAAAGCGCTGGAATTCCCTGCCTAAACCTGTCCGCCTCGCTACCTCTCTTTCCTCCTTTAAGGCGCTCCTTAAAACCTACCTCTTCCACCAAGCTTTTGGTCACCTGCCCTAATTTATCCTTATGTGGATCGGTGTCAAATTTTTTGTCTTAAAATACTCTTGTGCAGCGCCTTGGGATGTTTTACTACGTTAAAGGCGCTATATAAATACAAGTTGTTGTTGTTATGACTCTATGACCTTTAAAAGAAAGACCCAACTGAAAGTAAGAGGCCCCTCTTGCAGTGTCGATTTTGTATTCCAACAAGGTCAGACAGGAAAAGACCCTCTGGTCCATCCAGTCTGTCCCACACAACTGCAATGCCTTGTGCAGCACAAGATATACACTCCCCACCCCAGGTGTTTCTGGGTCATGTTATTGAGCACTGTGCATATAGGGTGCTCCATAGCCTCAGTGCCCCATAGTGTGGTGCGCAGATGTCAAAGATTGCATTGTTAAACATTATTAGAACAAGTTTTTAAAATAACGCTCCTGATGGGAAGCCTTAGCCACCAAGCGCAGGCGTCCGTCCCACACTTTTTCAGTGGGTGGTAAAAGGTTGGACAATGCACCCATGATTTCCCAATATATGCTGCCTGTGGATGAGGTTCCCTGCCGGGAGCATAATTTTGTAAAATCAGTTATTACATGTTTTGCTGCTACGTTAAAGGCCATTCTCAATTTTCAATGTGTTTCATTGTTTACATTCTATTAAACCACCCGTGGTCCTGCCATATATTGGTTTCCTATAAATGTGGGGTTTTTTCCTTTCGCCTAGATGGTGTACATGACTAGGTTTAATTCTTTAAACCACTGATTTAATGAGGGGCAGCTTCTCAGAAGAGGAGTGAAGAATGATGGCAGAACTAGTCCTGAATGAAAATCAGGAGAATAAGGGTTGAGAGATTGGTGTCACACAAGCTAAGAACACACACAGGCCACATCTGTTCTTGATCTGCACTCAGTCAACATCTTCTCTAATGCTGAGAGGATGCCGTGTACAGTGGTACAGGAAACTTTGGTTTATCCGGAGGCTGTATGTCCGGAAACCTCGATCTAACGGCAGAAATCAGCAGCCGTTTTGGTTAGGTTTTTTTTCTTCTCCTAGCATTTTTTTTTTAACAGCCAGGCTCTGGAAAGCGTCTCTGTAGCTTAGCAACAGCTTCTGAGACGCTTCCAAGGTACGGGCTGAGTGTTTACAAGCTGTTGCTAAGCAACAGTGTTTGTTGTCAGATACGGAGATGAAAACCTCCGTATCCTTCAACATTAGCGCTGGTCTATCCGGAAGTTTTGATAGATCGGCAGCAGCTCGGTCCCGTCGGTGCCAGATATCGCGAAGTTTCCTGTATGTTCAATTAGAACAGCAGAATGTAAAGCCTTTTAATAATGTATAAACAATGTAAATAACAAGACTGACAGAATAAGTTTGAAACATTTTTACCACTTGACCATCACAAAGAAAGTTTAATCATATTTTATATTAGCGCTAGGTTTCAAGAGAATTTATGGAATCTTTAATACTTAAAAAAGCGATTAATGCACAATACAGGAAACTTTCGTTTATCTGGAGGATAAATGTCCGGAAAGCTCTATCCACCGGCAAAATTCAGGAGTCGGTTCAGATAAGTTTTTTTTCTTTTCGTTGCTTTTTTTCTCCAGTCGTGGCTCTGCAAGGTCTAGCTGAAGCTGTTGCTTAGCTACAGAGATGCTTGCAAGCTGCAGGCGACTGTTTTGAAGCTGTTGGGTTTGTTGCTTCACACGGAGTTCAGAAGCTCCGTATGTTTTAACATAAGCGCTGGTTTCTACGGCAGTTTTGATGGGACGGCACCAGCTCGGTCCCGTCAGTGCCGGATACCAGAAAGTTTCCTGTAATTAAAAATGGCTTGATCACCACAGTTAACATTTCATTTAGTTCCATTCCTATTTTCTTACACTCATACTTTGACTGCAAAACTAATTGGTTCATATTTTTAAAATAAACATTCTGAAGTGTTTCCTTAAGGCATCCTAGCAGTGTGTCTCCAAATGAGTTTATTTTTAATATGATGAATATGAACTGCTTAATAGCACCTTTCGAGAGAAAACTCATCCTCAGTTTACAGTTCTACAGAGGAGGATCCTTTTGTATATTAGTGCAATCTTTTTCATATTACTCCTTTTCAACAGTAGATTATTGCTTGTTTTAATAATAAAGAAAAGCTTTTCCAATAAGCAGCAATCATGCAATTAGAGGCACTCAGCTGAACATGAACAATGGTAGCTGCTTCGGCTGTGAGCTGGGGAGCAATGTAACATCATGCTCTCAGTATCTGGTGGTGAAGTTACTGAATTCCAGTTTGGAGATCTCTTTCTCATTTGAAAAATGTGCCCGGTCAATGCGAGAACTTGGACTTCCCACTTTGCTTAACCAATTCTTCCTGTAGAGAGAAGCAAAGGAGTATTATACCATAATTTTTAAATTAATTCTCCCACCCACTTCTTTAACTGCAATCTCGAGCCAGACTGTTCCTCTGGCTGTGGAAGTGCTGCTGTGCAACCAGCCACTAGAAATTTGTAATACCAGTTGGGTTGACACGCCTCAGATTTTCCTTCTCCTTTCTGCATCTCTCTTGATGGCTTGGTTGACATCCTGATTAAACAGGAGTTGCACCATGATTTTTAATCTGTTGCATTTTACAGTGAAACTGAATAATTAATGCAACACATTTTAAAGGCAGTACTGTGCACTGGGAATATTGATGTACTTTTTGTACCCATAACCTAGCTTTTAGTGATGTGTGTAGCTGGCCATCCAAATCCCTGCTCCTCCACAGTTCCTAGTCCCTCATCATTAAGAAAATATTCAAATTTGTCTTTTTTGGATCCAAAGTGGCTGGCCTCGCACTTCCCCACAGTGAGCTCCATCTGCCATAGTTTTGCCCACTAACTTAATCTGTCTATGTTGGAAATTGGTTTGAATGTAACATCCTGCTCCCATTTAAACAACTTACTGTGCCTCCAAACTGAGTGTCATCTGCAAACCTGAATATGCAACTCTCTATTCCTTCATTCAAGTCATTAATGTATATATGTAGCAAATGTAACCCCACTATTTAAGAAAGGAGGGAGAGAGAAAACAGAGAACTACAGACCAGTTAGCCTGGCATCAGTAGTAGGGAAAATGCTAGAATCTATTATTTAGGACGTGGTAACAGGGCACTTAGAAAATAATAATAGGATTGGGCAGAGTCAACACGGATTTATGAAAGGGAAATTCTGTTTGACAAATCTGTTGAAGTATTTTGAGGTTGTAACTAGCAGAATAGATAAGGGGGAGCCAGTGGATGTGGTGTATTTAGATTTTCAGAAGGCATTTGATAAGGTGCCACACAAGAAGTTATTAAACAAAATTAGGGCTCATGGGATTGGGGTAATATACTAGCATGGAATGAGGATTGGTTAACGGACAGAAAACAGAGAGTAGGAATAAACAGGTCATTTTCGGGTTGGCAGGCTGTAACGAGTGGGATACCACAAGGATCAGTGCTTGGGCCTCAGCTATTCACAATCTACATCAATGATTTGGATGAGGGGACCAAATGTAATAAATCCAAGTTTGCTGATGATACAAAGCTGGGTGGGAATGTAAGTTGTGAGGAGGATGCAAGGAGGCTTCAAGGGGATATAGACAGGCTAAGTAAGTGGGTAAGAACATGGCAAATGGAATATAATGTGGAGAAATGTGAAGTTATCCACTTTGGTAGGAAACATAGAAAAGCAGAGTATTTTTGAAATGGTGAGAGATTGGGAAATGTTGGTGTTCAGAGGGACCTGGGTGTCCTTGTACACGAATCACTGAAAGTTAATATGCAGGTACAGCAAGCAATTAGGAAAGCAAATGGTATGTTGGCCTTTATTACAAGAGGATTTGAGTATAAGAGTAAAGACGTCTTACTGCAATTATATAGGGCCCTGGTGAGACCACACCTGGAGTATTGTGTACAGTTTTGATCTCCTTACCTAAGGAAGGATATACTTGCCATAGAGGGAGTGCAACGAAGGTTCACCAGACTGGTTCCTGGGATGGGGGTATTGTCCTATGAGGAGAGAGTGAGTAGACTAGGCATATATTCTCTAGAGTTTAGAAGAATGAGAGATGATCTCATTGAAACATACAAAATTCTTACAGGGCTGGACAGGGTAAATGCAGGGAGGATGTTTCCCTTGGCTGGGGAGTCTAGAACCAGGGGTCACAGTCTCAGAATAAGAGGTTGGTCATTTAGGACTGAGATGAGGAAAAATTTCTTCACTCAGAGGGTGGTGAATCTTTGGAATTCTCTACCCCAGAGGGCTGTGGAAGCTCAGTCGTTGAGTATATTAAAGACAGAGAGCGATAGATTTTTGAATATTAAGGGAATCAAGGAATATGAGGATAGTGCAGGAAAGTGGAGATGAGGTAGAAGATCAGCCAGGGTCTTACTGAATGGTGGAGCAGGCTCGAAGGGCCAAATGGCCTACTCCTGCTCCTATTTCTTATGTTCTTATATGGAGAAAAGCCCCAGTACACATCCCTGGAACACCACTTGTCACATTCCACCAATCTAAGAATGAACCCTTTATTCCTGCTCTCTGTCTCTTACATTCAAACCAATTTCCAACCCAAGTCACAAGGTTACCTTCAATTCCATGCACTTTTAATTTTTCTAATAATCTCTTGTGCGCAACCTTATCAAATGTCTTCTGGAAGTCTATATAGACAACGGCCTAGAAATTCATTAAGGCGCTGCCAGCTTTGCGCCCAGTTAATGCCTAAAGGGTGATTTTGCGCCAAAAATGAGTTTGCGCAGATATTCAGCGCAGCGGTATCGGCGGTGGTAGCCGTTAGCGCTGCGCCGGCACCGATGACATCATCGGTGTGCGCAGTGCCCCGGTTCCGCCCCGAAACCGCGCCGATCCCCATATTTAGTTGCGGCCGCCTCCTCCGAAGCGGCCGCAAACAGCGACCAGAAAACGGGGCCGTCCTGCTGCCTTAGTGGGGCGCTTTAAAGCGGAAGGTGCGGCTGGCCGCTTTTGCGGCGGCCGCCTGCCCGCACCTCCTTCCCCGGCCTCCTCCACCCCCCCCCCCCCCGCGGCATTGCCGGCTGCTTTCCGCGAGCCCGGCACTTCTCCGTGGTGCCGGGCTCATTTGCCGGCACTATCCAGCGGCGATCTCCCCGTTGCAGGCAGCTCCCCCTTAAGGAGGAGGCCTGCAGTACCGCAGCCTGCCGCTGCGCAGCGCCTGGCGCAGCGGCGCCAAGGGCGCTGATATTCAGTGTCAGCGCACCAAGCGGAGGCGGGCACACCCTGGTATAGCGCCCGCTTCCGAATTGGAGCGCTAACAATGAATATCTGACGATCGCTATAGGCTTCCCGCCCAGCGCTAACTTTTGGGCGCTAGCCAGCTGGCGGGGCCATAGTGAATTTCTAGGCCAACATCCCATAAATACTCTGCTATCCACCATACTAGTGACCTACTCATAAAATTCAACTAGGTTAGTCAGGCATGACCTACCTTCATAAATGCATGCTCTCTTTGATTAGCTCATATTTGTTCAAATGTTCAGTCACTCTGTCCCTGATGACAGATTCCAGTAACTTGCCCATAACTGAAAATAAACTGACAGGTCTGTAGTTTCCTGGAGATTTATCTATCTTAAGTCATATTATTTTTTTCCATTACCATTTTCTTACTTATATTAAATCCAATTAAGTTCCTCCCCTTGACTCATTTTTAGGATCCCTTGTACTGCTGGTACAGTATGTTGTCCTCTTCCTCTACTGTGGAAATGTGTACAAAGTATTTAACAAATCTGCCATTTCCTTATTATCTATTATAGTATCACCTGCATCTGTCTTTAATGGGCCCACATTTCCCCTTACCACTCTCTTTCTTTTAATATATTTATTAAAACTTTTACCGTTAGCTTTGATATCCCTTGCAAGTTTTGTTTCATTATACCTTTTTACACCTCTCATTACTTTCTTTATATCCCTTTGTTTCTTTTTATAGCTCTCCCAGTCTGCTGGATTTCAATTTTTCCTTGCATTTATGTAAGCTTTTTCTTTTATACTGTCTCTTACCTCATTTGTTGACCGTGGTTGCTCATTGGTACAAGTGGAGGTTTTGCATTTTAAGGGGTACGCACTGGTTTTGTATTGTACCAAAAATCTCTTTGAATACTTCCCACTGTCTGTGGGTTTATGCATTAACAGTTTAGCCCAGTTTATTTCTCATTCCTTTGAAGTTTGCCTTACTTAAATTTAAAACCTTGATTTGTGACTCTCACTTCTCCCTCTCAAACCTAATATCAAATTAGTTATGTTGCTGGATTAGTAATCCAGAGGCCTAAACTATTAATCCAGACATGCGATTACAAATCCCACCATGGCAGTTCGTGAATTTGAAGTCAGTTTAAAAAAAAAATACATTGGAATAAAAAGCTCGCATCAGTAATGGTGACCATGAAGATATCGGATTGTCGTAAACCCCAATAAAAATCACTAATGCGTTGAACCAGCCGTCCTTACCCGGTCTGGCCTAAATGCGACTCCAGACCCACAGCAATGTGGTTGATTCTGCCCTTCTAGCAAGCAATAGAAGTACAAGAAGAATGAAACTGGATGGCCCACTTGGCTTAGGCATTGGATTCAGATACGATAAAGGCACAGTCGACCCTGCAAAGTACTCCTCACTAACATCTGGGTCATGACATCAGGTCAAACTTGGGCAAGGAAACCTCCCGCTGATTACCCCCTATTACCTTCCGTCAGCTGATGAATCAGTACTCCTTCATGTTGAACACCACTCAGAAGAAGCACTGAGTGTAGCAAGGGTGGGGGACTTCAATGTCCATCACCAAGTATGGCTTGGTAGTCACAGAATCACAGAAACCCCACAGTGTAGATAGAGGCCATTTCGGCCCATCGAGCCTGCACCGACACATATCCCACCGATCCCCGTAACCCCTACACCAACACATATCCCACCCTATCCCCGTAACCCCACGTATTTAATCCCCCTAACACTAAGGGTCAATTTATCATAGCCAATCAACCTAACCCGCACATCTTTGGACTGAGCTAACTGAGCTGGCCGAGTCCTGAAGGACATAGCTGAGAGAACCAACAACCTACTTGACCTTGTCCTCACCAATCTACCTGTCACAGATCTGTCCATGACAGTATCAGTAAGTGCGACCACCCCACAATCCACCTTCACACTGAGGCACAACCACCGTGCTAAATGGGATAGATTAAGAATAGCTCAAAACTGGGCATCTATGAGGCGCTGTGGGCCATCAGCAGCAGCAGAATTATATCCTACCACAATCTGTAACCTCATGGCCCGGCACATCCCACAGTCTACCATTACCATCAAGGCAGGGGACCAACCCTGGTTCAATGAGGAGTGTAGAAGAGCATGCCAGGAAGGGTTCAACCCGAAACGTTGACTCTGTTTCTCCTCTCCTTGATGCTGCCTGACCTGCTGAATGTTTACAGCACTTTCTGTTGTTATGCCAGGAACACTACCAGGTGTACCTGAAAATGAAGTGCCAACCAGCTGAAGCTACAATACAGGACTACAGGCATGCTAAACAGTGGAAGCAGCATGCTAAGCGATGACAGATCAAAGCTCTGCAGTCCTGTCACATCCAGTCGTGAATGGTGGTTGTCAATTAAATAACTAACAGGAGGAAGGAGCTCCATGAACCTCCCCATCCTCAATGATGGCAGAGCCCAGCATGTGCGTGCAAAAGACAAGGCTGAAGTGTTCGCAACCATCTTCAGCCAAAAGTGCCGAGTGGATGATCCACCTCAGTCTTTACCTGAGGACTCCACTATCACAGATGCCAATTTTCAGCCAATTCGATTCACTCCACGTGATATCAAGAAATGGCTGGGCACACTGGATACAGCAAAAGCTATGGGGCTCGACAACATCCTGGCTATCATGCTGAAGACTTGTGCTTAGAACTAGCCGCGCCTCTAGCCAAGCTGTTCCATTACAGCTACAACACTGGCATCTACCCGAAAAAGTGGAAAATTGTTCAGTTATATCCTGTCCACAAAAAGCAGGAATATCGAATCTGGCTAATTAATGCCCCATCAGCCTACTCTCAATCATCAGCAAAGCGATGGAAAATGTCATCGCCAGTGCTATCAAGCAGCACTTACTCACTAATAACCTGCTCACCAATGCTCAGTTTGGGTTTCGCCAGGACCACTCGGCTCCAGACCTCATTACAGCCTTGGTCTAAACATAGACAAAATAGCTGAATCCTCGGGGTGTGGTGAGAGTGCCCTTGACATCAAGGTAGCATTTGACCGAGTGTGGCACCGAGGAGCCCCAGTCAAACTGAAGTCAATGGGGATCAGGGGTGAACTCTCCACTGGCTGGAGACATACAAGCACAAAGGAAGATGATTGTGGTTTTGGGAGCCCAATCATCTCAGCTCCAGGACATTGCTGCAAAAGTTCCTCAGGGCAGTGTTCTAGGCCCAACCATCTTCAGCTGTTTCATCAATGACCTTCCCTCCATCAGAAGGTCAGAAGTGGTGATGTTCACTGATGATTGCATGTTCAGTTCCATTTGCAATTCCTCAGATAATGAAACAGTCTGTGCCCGCATGCAGCAAGACCTGGACAACAACCAATCTTGGACTGGTAAGTGGCAAGTAACATTCGCGCCACACAAGTGATAGACAATGACCATCGACAATGAGAGAGAGTCTAACCACCTCCCCATGACATTCAATGGTAATACCATTGTCAAATACCAGGGTGTCACGATTGACCATAAACTTAACTGGACTAGCCACATAAATACTGTGGCTACACGAGCAGGTTAAAGGCTGGGTATTCTGTGGCAAGTGACTCTTGACTTCCCAAAGCTTTTTCACCACCTACAAAGCACAAGTCAGGAGTGTGATGGAATACCCTCCACTTGCCTGGATGAGTGCAGCTCCAACAACACTCAAGGAGCTCAACAGCATCCAGAACAAAGCAGTCCGCTTGATCCAGCCACTTTAAACATTCACTCTCTCCACCACCGGCGAACCATGACTGCAGTATGTATCATCTACAAGATGCACTGCAGCAACTCGCCAAGGCTTCTTCGGCAGCACCTCCCAAACCTGAGACCTCTACCACTTAGACGGATAAGGGCAGCAGGCGCACAGGAACAGCATCACCTCCAAGTTCCCCTCCAAGTCACACACCATCCTAACTTGGACATATATCGCCTTTCCTTCATTGTCGCAGGTTCAAAATCCTGGAACTCCCTACCTAACAGCAGTGCAGGAGTAACTTCACCACACAGACTGCAGCGATCCAAGAAGGTGGCTCACCACCACCTTCTCAAGGAAAACTAGGGATAGGCAATAAATGCTAGCCTTGCCAGCGACGGCCACATGCTGTGAATGAATAAATAAAAATGTTTTAAAAATCATAATACGGTCACTATTTGAAAGATAGTCTCTTAGAGAGATTGTTAACTAAATCTAGTTGGTTACTCATCACTAAATCTGGAATGGCTTTATCCTTTATTGGTTCTAAAACATATTGGGGAAAAATTGAGTCGCACCCCCTTTGGGGTGCTAACTTCGCTCAAAATTGAATGGTAGCGCCCCAAGAGGGAAGCGGGGCATTACTGGAAGCGCCCCGCCTCCCTCTTGGAGCGCTACGAGGGAATATCGCGGCGCTACGTGCTGTGGTACTGCGGGCCTTCCTCCCCTTCCAGGGATCGGAGTGCTGGCAAAAGAGCCTGGCACTCAAGAGAAGTGCCAGGCTCACGGAGCGCAGCCGGCACTCCGCGGGGGGCTTCTCAGAAGGCCGGGGACGGCAACGGGGGGCAGGTGCTGGCAGGTGGCCAGCAACAAAAATGGCTGCCCGGCACCTCGCCTTTAATTAGCGCGCCCTGGCCGCAGGTAGGCCCCCCTGACTCCATCGGACATAGCGTCCGGCGGTAAGTCGGGGGCGCCACCGAAGATCGCGGCTGGGGCGCTGTGCACGGCGATGACGTCATCGCTGGTGGCGCAGTGCCGCAGGACGCTAACGGTTACCGCCGCCGCTAACCTCCCGCTGAATTTCGCGGGAGGCGTTGGTGGTGCCGTGCCCAGGTGCTAGTTGCTTTGCGCCCCTCTTAGGGGGCTAACGGGAGGCGCAAAACAACCAAATTTTCCCCCCAATGTGCTGGAAAACTGTCTCGAATACATTCTAGAAATTCATTACCTTTACTATTTGAGCTATTCTGCTTCTCCCAGTCTGTGAGAAATAAAATCTCCACTTTGTTTCTGCTACATGCTTTATGATCTACGTATTTATAGTGACCAGGATAACATTTTTGCGGCATTTAAAAAGTATAATGTAAAAGACTTCCTATGTTTCAAGATAAATATTGAGTTAATTTTTTATTTCCCTGTTGAATAGCCAACATTCTGAACTGACAGCACTTCCCCTCTTGTAGTTACCAGGAGGCTCAAAATATTGTCTTATGAGACTGCTATAACATGAGCCAAAATCATGTACATTATTTGTTTGGAAGTTTTTTTCTAGATCAGTATTTCGCTATTACTTGTTCATTTGTTACAAGGGAAATATTGGAGCTACATTCAGTTCATGCTATGCTTGCATACCTCTTGAAGATCAACTCACTTATTGTATTGAAATTGGCCCGTGAGCAAGTCACTTTTCTGCCTTTTGTGGCACGACAAGGATTGATTTCTACAATGCTTTCTTGATCCGTATGCTTTTAGTCCAACAAGGAAGGAGGCAATGGTGGATCTAGTTCTAGGAAATTAAGTGGGGCAAAGAGGTAACATAAGGGTAGGGCAAACTTCTAGGAGACAGCAACAATAATATAATTAGGTTTGATATAAAAAGTGAAAAGACGAAGGAACAGCCTAAGATACTTGACGAGTAAAAACACCAATTTCAATTAGATTAAAAAGTGACCTGCCTCAGATAAATTGGAAGAAATATTTGCAGACGAGGAGAGGATATATATATTTATGGTAAAACTGTAAAAGGAGTAGAGGAGCAAAGGGACAGTAGTCTTATAATACACAAATGTTAATATGTTGGTGGACAAGTTGACAAAGCATATGGGATCCCAGGTTTCATACATGGGGGCATTAGGTACAAAATTGAAGTGGTAAAAGATTGGTTGAAGTGGTAAATCATTGGTTAGGTTGCAGCTAGAATATCTTGTCCAGTTTTGGGCACCCTAATTTAGGAAGGCTGCCAAGACCATGGAGAGGGTGCAGAAGAGATTTTCTAAGATGATACCAGAGGTGACAGGCTTTAGTTATGAGGAGAGACGAGAAAAACTGGGGTTCATTTCATCATTAGAATAAAGAAGGTTAAGAGGAGATCTGAAAGAGGTATTCAAAATTACGAAGGATAATTAAGGTAAATAAAGAAAAACTATAGCTTGCCTTGCCCTCCCCAAAGCCTGCTCCCAGTTAATATCCCCCACTTTGATTCTGCTAGCCTAAGTATTTCTACCCCCTCTCTATTCTCTATTTTACTTGAAAAAAACAATTTTTCTGCTAAATTTATCCCACCCTACATTTTTTAATCCCTTTAAATGGACATTGGAATTGTTTACTGTTTCTTTTACCTGGCTCCCACTGGCCATTTTAAAAGAACTGGCTGTAAACTGGCTTTAAAGTCCATTTTTACTAACCACTGAAAAGCTCAGACGTTGAAGACTAACATGCTCACATCACGGTCGTGACCAGGTGAATCTTTGGTGCATTTTTACGCTAGATATGAGGGCGCTGTGCCATCATGTCTGTCTGTCGTGCAGGATTGATCAATAGTAAATAATGGTGGAGAAATTGGTCTGCTCCTATTTTTGGGCTCTGAATTGGAGGTGCGTAAGTAGCAGCTCCCGATCATGTGGGCGGCATTAATTTTAAAAATTGTTCCCCTTGCCTAAGTAACATGGAATGGATGGGCTATCAGCGCTACTCGCGTTGTTTATTGACGGCTCACTAATGGGGAGGGGGGCAGAAATATCTGACAATTTATAGAAAGCTTGCACCTCTTAAAAGGGAGGTGTGCGTTGGCTGCTGTATACTGTCAATTGCTGTACAGACTTGAAAAATGCCTGGAATCAGCTGTTGTTCACTTAAATATTTCTTTTTTTGATCTCACTTTTCACTTTCAGTTCTTTGACTCTTTCTCCCCTGTTTTTATTTATAAATTTATCTTTTGAGTTGGACGATTTAAGGGGTGAATTTCCTTGGGGGGTTTTCAAATTGTCTGCATAACTTTGGTGGAAGAACCACGGACAATTTTCTGGGATTTCAAAGTCAGAAGTTACGCTGGACGGGTGGGTGAATTCCTGTGGAAATTCACCCCATAATCTGAATGATGCAAATGGTAAATCCATTAGATTTGGAATCCACCTCTTTTGTACACAACAAGGCCTGAAGTAAGGGGTTGCTAAAACAGTTTCCAAAGGAGATTCTGGCACAGACAGAGATGCACATATGGTTACCAGGTTATTTGTTTTAAACCTCCGGCTTAGAGCTCCAAAGATAGCTCAGAGGAGCTGGCGTTGGGTCAGAAAAACCAGAAGGTTCAGGTTTGACCCTAGAGTTTCTGTTGAGTTAGTTGATCGCAACCAGGCCAGCAGATGGGGAACAACAACTGACCTCAGTATCCTCATCTAAAGAGGGAAATGATAAGACATGGTTGTTGCTTCCAACTACTATCCAGTAACCACAGCTGGAAAGAATGCATGTGTGGTTTTGGTGAGGATGGAATCAGGCTTGGGTGTGAATAGCCTGCTAACACTCACTGCCTAGGGTCATTTACGAAGAATTTTCATTAGGGCGAGGTATCGAAGGGCTGCAAATGCCTGAGGAGTCATATATCAGAAAGAGGCAGCACCTTCAGGAGAGAATTAAAAATAAATGCTCCAGCTGAAATGTTCATTGTGATTGTTAAATGAGACCTCATTTCAGGTTTCTGTTTATTGTCAAATTTCCAAATAGTTCACTTTCCAGAATTTCAGCATATGAAACCAGCCACAGTGCATACTCGGGTATCATTTTCTCACACTGCATGAATAGTCAAACACTTCCATCAACGATTTCTGGATCTTGTTCAAAAGCAGAAATTCTAGCCACTGTTTTTTTTAACTTTTTGCCTCCCCAGCTCAGGAAACTGAATCCAGTTGTTACATCCCAATTGTCACTCAGGCTGAAATTTCTCACAGAAGAGTCGAGAGCCCCAATTTTAGTTCCCTGGTGGGAATCGTGTGGCCAAAGGCCGAGTCGAATGGCAAACCATCTGGTCCTCTGCAGCGTGATTTTAATTCGGTCCACTGCCCGAACCCAGCGGGAAACGCTAGCTCGCCGGTGGGCAGAAACGAGATACCTGGCGGCAGGATACAGCTGCCAGACAATCCCGGCATTTGGGCAAGTGGTTGGGAGGGGCTTCGGAGGGGCACTGCGGTTGAGGTTGGGCGAAGGAGGCCTGGGGCAGGGGAGGTCTAAGGTTTTCTTGTGGGGCCTGGAGGAGCACGAATAAAATAAAATTAGTCTACCTTTCTGGGCCTCTGCTGGCCCCGGTTCATCTTCCCTGTGTAGGCCTCAGGATAAAATTGCAGTTGAGGCCCAATGACCTGACTGGAGCCTGATCTGCATATTTAAAGAAGGGCCCTGCTGCTTTACGGCAGGTGGCGTTCTCGTCTGCTCAAAAGAGCAGGCTAAAATTACAACCCGCAGGCAGGCACCAGGATCGTGAGTAAGTAAGTCGCTGCAGCCATTTTAACAGCCCTTCCGGTTTCCGCCAGGTGGGCAGGATTGAAATAGGCCCTCTAGGTCCTCCATGGTCTGTATAGATTAGTTCCATATTGTGTGGCGCTTTTATTCACAACTATCGGAGTATTTTCACACATGAGCATATTCCCTCTTATCTTAGTGTCTATCATTTGACTGCACTGTCAGAATAATGCTCTATGCGTAGATGACAATTAAGCGACCTTGCGCCAGAAAGAACAAAACATGCATTCTCTCATCAACTAGAAAGCACGTTATTAATTATTTATCAACTGCCGGGTCCTTCATCCAGAAGTCTGCCCCAGTAGTGCTTAATGATTAGTGCTGCACATGATTACTGTAATGCAGGTTTACATTTACATCTACACCCCAAAACTCTGAAAATAATTTGCAATAAGCTCAACTGCTTCAGAGATCCTTCTGCTAAATGGCAACTAAAGCTGCTTTCACACAGGTATAAACAACCATTTATTTTGCTTATTCCTTTCACTTGCTGCAAAAGAAATATTTTCTGTTACAGGATACCTACATAAGTAAAGCATTTACAGATATAACCCCTTATGGTTGCTGCTGAATGGTTAGACCTTTCTTTAATATCCTACTGCAGAAAAATGGCTGGAAAAATCAAGAATAGACCTTTTTTTAATATCCTACTGCAGAAAAAAAGCTGGAAAAATCAAGAATAGATTTAAAATGTAACGCATTCATAATCCTAGTTTCTAATACCACATGAGGCCACACACATTATGACTGCAACTACTGGAGGCATCTAGGACGCATTAGGTCTAGCAGTATTTTTTTGGAGGGGCGGGGGGGTAAAAGGCCACGGCAGAAAGAAGACTGCAAGGACTGCGACCCTTCACCTTGCCCTCCCTCTCCTTAGAAGTTTTAAATCTTTCTCAAAGCTGGTTCCCCAGCTCTTAGTTGCACATACCATGTTTGCGACATATTTACTATGCGCAATAAGGCCGATGTAGCAGAGCCTGGTCTCCAATCGTCCTGGATCCCCTTGCCATTGGACCAAGACCTTACTCTGTCAAGCCCGTGTGGTAGCTGGCGTACAACAGCCACCCCACGTTAAAAGAATTCACGCACAGGCATCTCCCACCCTTTAAAATGAAGTTCGGGACCTGGAATGTCAGGACCCTCATGGACAACCCCAACAGCGACAGACTGGAACGCCGTACTGCTATCGTTGCCCGGGAGCTCAGACGTTTCGACATAGACATCGCCGCCCTAAGCGAGACCTGGCAGGCAGGGGAAGGCCAGCTCAAGGAGCAAGGCGGTGGTTACACCTTCTTCTGGAAAGGCAAACCTGAAGAAAAATGCCGCCTCCATGGGGTAGGCTTCGCCATAAAAAATGAGCTAGTTGGACGTCTCAGAGACTCCCCTTTTGGAATAAACGAACGCCTCATGACTCTTCGACTCACCCTAGCCCGGAACCAGTGCACTATGGTCATCAGTACGTATGCCCCAACACTGGAAGCCACAGAGGAATTCTATGCCAGCCTCGAACAATCCCAATCCCGAGTCCCAACGGGCAACAAGCTGATCCTCCTTGGCGACTTTAACGCCAGAGTTGGAAAGGACACAGACCTCTGGGGAGGTGTAATCGGCAGAGAGGGGGTAGGGAAAGCCAACTCCAACAGTACCCTTCTCCTGATGAAATGCTTAGAACATGGCCTTGTCATAACCAACACCTTGTTCCGTCAGAGAGACAAGTACAAGGCTTCATGGCAACACCCTCGCTCCATGCACTGGCATCTGCTGGACGACATCATCATCCGAGCGAGGGACCGCAAGGATGTCCGCATCACCCGCGCCATGACAGGAGCTGATGACAGCTGGACAGACCACCGCCGAATCCGCTCTGTCATCTCCATCAATGCAGCCCCAAAACAGTGGCGACAACAGAAACAATGCCGCAGGAAAATTAACGCTGGAGCACTCAAAGACCCTGCTAAGAAAGCCCTATTCAGCCTGCGCCTCACAAACAACCTGACGACTCCCAGTGATGCAGAGACACAGAGTGTCCACAGCGCCTGGTCTGCACTCAAGGCCTCCATAATCAGCACCTGTGAAGAGACGCTCGGTCACTCGACCAGGAAACACCAAGACTGGTTCGACGAGAACGACCAGGAGATCCAGGAGCTAATAAGCCGCAAGCGCAAGGCATTCCTGATCTGGAAACAGCAACAGAACTCGAGAGCAACAAAGCAGTTCTACAGACGCCTGAAGGCCGAGGTCCAACAAAAAACTCGCGACCTAAAGAATAGATGGTGGGTGGAGAAAGCGCAGGAGATCCAGCAGCTAGCCAACAACCACAACGTGCGTGGATTCTTTGGCGCAGTCAAGACCACCTACGGCCCAAGCACCCAAGGTCCTACGCCACTGCGGACCAAGAACGGAGAGGTACTCATCAAGGGCAGAGAGGCAGTCAGTGCCCGCTGGAAGGAGCACTTTGAAGATCTCCTTAACCGAGATTCTGTCTTCGACGCGAGTGTCCTTAACTCCATCCCGCAGCATGCTACCCGCCACCATCTCAGTACAAACCCAGCCCGGCATGAGGTTGAAAAGGCCATCTGATAACTGAAGAACAACAAGGCCTCAGGAGCAGATGGAATCCCCACCGAGGCACTAAAACATGGCGGAGAAGCACTATTGGCGTGAATACATGAACTAATTTCTCTTATTTGGAAGGAGGAGAGCATGCCAGTGGATCTCAGAGACGCCGTAATCGTGACCATCTTCAAGAAAGGTGACAAGTCCGATTGCAGTCATTACAGAGGAGTCTCCCTGCTGTCTGCCGCAGGGAAAGCCATCACAAGAATCCTCCTCAATCGCCTTCTCCCAGGCTGAAGAGCTCCTCCAAGAGTCGCAATGCGGATTCCGCCTACTAAGGGGCACAATGGACATTATCTTGACCGCGCGTCAACTACAAGAGAAATGCAGGGAACAGCACCAACCGCTGTACATGGCCTTCTTTGACCTCACAAAGGCCTTTGACACGTTCAACCGTGAGGGATTATGGAGTGCCCTCCTCAAATTCGGCTGCCCTCAAAAGTTTCTCACATATCCTCTGCCTGCTTCACAACATGCAAGCCGTGATCCTGACCAACGGATCCACCACAGACCCAATTCACGTGCGGACTGGGGTCAAGCAAGGCTGTGTCATCGCACCAACGCTCTTCTCGATCTTCCTGGCTGCAATGCTCCATCTCACCCTCAGTAAGCATCCCGCTGGAGTGGAGCTAATCTACAGAACAAACCGGAAACTGTTCAACCTCCGTCACCTCCAGTCCAGATCCATGGTCGTCCCATCCTCTGTTATTGAATTACAGTATGCAGACGATGCTTGCATCTGCGCACACTCTGAGGTCGAACTCCAAACCATCGTCAACATCTTCACCAAAGCGTATGAGAGTACGGGCCTTACACTAAACATCCGTAAGACAAAGGTCCTCTACCAAACTGCCCCTCCACACAGTACTGCTCCCCGATTATCAAAATCCATGATGAGGTCTTGGACAACGTGAACCATTTTCCATACCTCGGGAGCCTACTATCAACAAGGGCAGACGTCGATGACGAAGTCCAACACCGCCTTCAGTGTGCCAGTGCAGCCTTCGGTTGCCTGAGGAAGAGAGTGTTTGAATACCAGGACCTCAAACCCAGCACCAAGCTCATGGTCTACAGAGTAGTGATACTCGCCCTCCTGTATGCTTCAGAGACATCGACCATGTACAGCAGGCACCTCAAAACACTGGAGAGGTACCACCAACGCTGCCTCCGCAAGATCCTGCAAATCCACTGGCAGGATAGGCGCAACAACATCAGTGTTCTCGCTCAGGCCAACATCCCCAGCATCGAAGCTTTGACCATGCTCGATCAGCTCCGATGGCCGGGCCACATCATCTGCATGCCCGATACGAGACTCCCAAAACAAGCGCTCTACTCGGATCTCTGACATGGCAAGAGAGCCCCAGGTGGGCAGAGGAAATGCTTCAAGGACACCATCAAAGCCTCCTTGAAAAAGTGCAATATCCCCACCGACACCTGGGAATCCCTGGCCCAAGACCGCACAAAGTGGAGGAGAAGCATCCGGGAAGGCGCTGAACACTTCGAGTCTCTTCGCCAGGAGCAAGCGGAAGCCAAGCGCAAACAACGGAAGGAGCGCACGTCAACCCAAGCACCCCACCCACCCGCCCCCTCAACCACCGTCTGCCCCACCTGTGACAGAGACTGTAGGTCCCGTATTGGACTTATCAGTCACCTGAGAACTCATTTTTAGTGTGGAAGCAAGTCATCCTCGGTTCCGAGGGACTGCCTAAGAAGAAGAGAAGAATAATGCGCATTAAACATAAGAACATAAGAAATAGGAGCAGGAGTAGGCCAATCGGCCCCTCGAGCCTGCTCCGCCATTTAATAAGATCATGGCTGATCTGATCCTAACCACCGATCTACTATCACAGAACCATCTCCTGAATCTAACAGAATTAGACACACGAAATAGGAGCAGGATCAGGCTACACGGCCCCTGGGCCCACTCCGCTACCCACAGGGCCATGACCGATCCGAACCTAGACTCATGTCCAAATTCCTGCCCGCTCCCCGTAACCCTTAATTCCCTTTACTTCTAGGAAACTGTCTATTTCTGTTTTAAATTTATGTAATGATGTAGCTTCTACAGCTTTTTGGGGCAGCATATTCCATGGACCTACCACCCTCTGAGTGAAGTAGTTCCTCCTCATCTCAGTTTTGAAAGAGCAGCCCCTTATTCTAAGACTATGCCCCCTAGTTCTAGTTTCACCCATCATTGGGAACATCCTCCCCGCATCCACCCGATCCAACCCCTTCACAATCTTATATGCTTCAATAAGATTGCCTCTCATTCTTCTGAACTCCAATGAGTAGAGTCCCAATCTACTCAACCTCTCCTCATATGTCCATCCCCTCATCCCCGGGATTAACCGAGTGAACCTTCTTTGTACTGACTCGAGAGCAAGTATGTCTTTTCTTAAGTATGGACACCAAAACTGTATGCAGTATTCCAGGTGCGGTCTCACCAATACCTTGTACAACTGAAGCAATACCTCCCTATTTTTATATTCTATCCCCCTAGCAATGAAAGCCAACATTCCATTGGCCTTCTTAATCACTTGCTGCACCTGCATACTAACCTTTTGAGTCTCGTGCACCAGGACCCCCAGATCCCTTTGTACTTCAGTACTTTCCAGTTCCTTGCCATTAAGATAATAGCTTGCTCTGCGATTTCTCCTGCCGAAGTGCATAACCTCACACTTTCCAGTATTGTATTCCATCTGCCAAATCTCTGCCCACTTACTTAGCCTGTCTGTCCCCTTGCAGGTTTTTTATGTCCACCTCACTCACTACTTTCCCTCCCACCTTAGTATCATCTGCAAACTTTGATATGTTACACTCGGTCCCCTCCTCCAAATCGTTAATATAGATTCCGCTTTATCCACCCTATATGTTACTTCCTCAAAGAACTCCAGCAAATTTGTCAAACATGACTTCCCCTTCATAAAACCATGCTGACTTTGTCCTATTAAATGATGATTATCCAAATGTCCTGTTACTGTCTCCTTAATAATGGACTCCAAAATTTTACCTACCACAGATGTTAGGCTAAGCGGTCTATAGTTTCCAGCCTTCTGTCTACTGCCCTTTTTAAATAAGGGTGTTACATTAGCAGTTTTCCAGTCTGCCGGGACCTTTGCCGAGTCCAGGGAGTTTTGGAAAATTATTACCAATGCATCCACAATCCCTACCGCCACTTCCCTCAAGACCCTAGGATGTAAGCCATCAGGTCCAGGTGATTTATCCACCTTGAGTCCCATTATTTTACCGAGTACCACTTCCTTTGTGATTTTGATCGTGTTTAGCTCCTCCCCCCCTATAGCCCCCTGTTTGTCCAGTGTTGGGATATTCTTAGGCCTAGAAATTCAGTGCCCTTAGCGCCGATTTTGCGGCGCTAGAGGGCCTAGTGCTGCAATTGGCGCCGGCGCCTAAATTGCCTGGGGCCCTTCCGCCGCGGTAGACCGGTAGCGCTGCGCCGGCACCGATGACGTCATCGGTGTGCGCAGCGTCCCGGTTACCATGGTAACCCGCCCGAACTGGGAAATTGACTTGCGGCCGCCTCGCCCGTGGCAGCCGCAAGCAACGTTCTGGCAGAGGTGCCTTGCACAAGTTTGCGCCGGCGCATTAAAGGCCCCGCGGCGGCCGGCCGCTTTCCCGCCGCCCGCCTGGCCGCAGCTCCCTCCCCGGACTTCCCCCCGCCCCCCCCCGGAACAGAAGCAAGCCCGGCACTTGTCCGAGGTGCCGGGCTGATTTTTAATAAGATTATCGCGGGCCGTGGCCGGGTGCAGGCAGGTCCTCCTTAAGGGAAGGAGGAGGCCTGCACTTCCTGAACCTGCCGCACCGCAGCGGGCGCCGCAGCACCGGAATAGCGCCGAAATTCAGCGCATAGCGCCAGTTTTCAGGCGCTAACAGCTTTCAGCAGCGCCGGCAGCCGTTTGGGCGCAGAAGTAGTGAATTTTTGGCCCTCCAGCGCGACTTAGCTCCGGCACTAACTTCCGGCGCTAAAGCCGTTGCTGCGCCAAAACCCAATTTCTAGGCCTTAGTGTCTTCAACTGTAAAGACTGATACAAAATATTCATTCAGTGTTTTTGCCATCTCCATGTTTCCCACCATTAATTTCCCGGTCTCATCCTCTAAGGGACCAACATTTACTTTAGCCACCCTTTTTCTTTTTATATAACTATAAAAACTCTTACAATCTGTTTTTATATTTTTTGCTAATTTACTTTCATAATCTATCTTCCCTTTCTTAATCAATCTTTTTGTTATTTTTTGCTGTCTTTTAAAGTTTTCCCAATCCTCTATCCTCCCACTAGATTTGGCTACATTATATGCCCTTGTTTTTAGTCGAATACTATCCTTCATTTCTTTACTTAGCCACGGATGGCTGTCTTTTCTTTTACACCCTTTTCTTCTCAGTGGAATATATATTTTTTGGAAGTTGTAAAATAACTCCTTAAATGTACACCACTGATCATGTATAGTCTTACCCTTTAATCTATTTTCCCAATCCACTCTACTCAATTCCGCTCTCATACCTTCATAGTCTCCTTTATTCAAGCTTAGCACGCTTGTTTGAGATCCAACCTTCTCACCCTCTAATTGAATATGGAATTCAACCATGTTATGGTCACTCATTCCAAGGGGATCCTTTACTGGGACATTTTTAATTAATCCTGTCTCATTACACAGGACCAGATCTAAGGTTGCTTGCCCCCTGGTCGGTTCAGTTACATACTGCTCAAGAAACCCATCCCTAATACACTCAATGAACTCATCCTCAAGGCAGCCCTGCCCAATTTGATTTGTCCAATTAATATGATAGTTAAAATCCCCCATAATTATAGATGTTCCCTTATTACAAGCCTCAACTATTTCCTGATTGATACTCCATCCAACATAGTTGCAACTGTTCGGAGGCCTATAGACTACGCCCACTAGTGTTTTTTTCCCCTTATTATTCCTTACCTCCACCCAAACTGTTTCATTATCCTGATCTTTTGACCCAATATCATTTCTCTGTATTACAGTGATTCCTTCCTTTATTAACATAGCCACCCCGCCTCCCCTTCCTTCCTGCCTGTCCTTCCTGATCGTTAAATAACCTGGTATATTTAATTCCCAGGCATTGTCACCCTGCAGCCATGTTTCTGTAATGGCCACAAGATCATACCCATATGTCGTTATTTGTGCCATTAAGTAGTCTATTTTGTTACGAATGCTACGTGCATTCAGATAGAGAACTTTCAAATATGTTTTGTGACACTTAGTTCCTGCTTTTGCCCTTTTTATTACTTTACCTTTCACTCCATACCTTCTGCCCCTTCCTGACACGCTCTGGTTTTTAATTTCCCCACTGCTACCTAAGTCTATGACCTTCTCTGTTGTCATTTTTATTATTTGCTCTCTAGGAACCTCCCCCCCACTAGTTAGTTTAAAGCCCTCTCTACAGCCCTAGTTATATGATCCGCCAGGACTCTAGTCCCAGCACTGGCCAAGTGAAGCCCGTCCCAATGGAACAGCTCCCTCCTGCCCCAGTACTGGTGCCAGTGTCCCAGGAAGCAAAACCCATTTCTCGCACACCAGTCTTTGAGCCACGCATTTAACTTTCTAATTTTATTTGTCCTAGCCAAATTCGCTCGTGGCTCAGGTAATAATCCAGAGATTATTACCCTTGAGGTTCTGTTTTTTAATTTGACCCCTAGCTGTTCATACTCCTTTAACAGAACCGGCTTCCTAGTCCTATCTACGTCGTTTGTACCAACATGGACCACGACAACTGGATCCACCCCCTCCCACTGCAAGTTTCTTTCCAGCCCAGAGGAGATGTCCTTAACCCTGGCACCGGGTAGGCAACACAGCCTTCGGGACCCTCGCTCTCGGCTGCAGAGAACTCTATCTATCCCCCTAATAATACTATCCCCTACCACTACAACATTTCTAGTTACTCCCCCCTCTTGAATGGCCCCCCGTTCCACGGTGCTGTGGCCAGGTTGCTCATCCTCCCTGCAGTCCCTGCTCCCGTCCCCACAGGGAGTAAGAACCTCGAACCTGCTGGACAAGAGCAAGGGCTGCGGCTCCTCCAGCTCTACCTCCTGGATCCCCGTACCTGCCTCACTCGTAGTCACACCGTCCTGTCCCTGACCATGGGCTACATCTGAATTAATTAACTTCATAGGTGTGACCACCTCGTGATACACAGAGTCCAGGTACTTCTCCCCCTCCCTGATGTGTCGCAGTGTCTGAAGCTCAGACTCCAGCTCATCAACACGGAGCTGGAGTTCCTGTAGCAGCAGACACTTGTCACAGACGTAATCACCGTGAGCCTCAATGGGGTTCACCGGCTCCCACATCTCGCAACAGTAACACATCACCTGCTCCATTCTATGTAATTAATTAAATTTTTTATTGTTAGTTATGGACACCCTCTGCCCGATTATAGGTGCTAGTATCCCCTTTAATGAATTGGATTTAATTTAAATCAATCCCTCTAGTTACACTAGTTAAATGGTTTACCAACAGTCACTCTGCACCAGAAAGGCCTTATTAACTGCAACCCACAGAGTTAAAGTTTGAAAAGAGCACCTAACACCCCACTTACCCTAACTCACACACTTACCCAAACTCACAGCACTCTTTGATGACTCGCCCTCAGTGCTTGCTCGCACTAGGACTGGTCTTTTTATACTGTTTGTTTGTTTACAGCCAAATGAGTCACCCCTGCTGATTGGTTAGAAAACTGGTTTCCACTGCCTGCTGTGCCAATTTACTCCTACTGCAGTGTAACCTTGTTTTACTCTTCTTAAACCAACAGAATCCCAAATATTTAACTTTTCCCCTTTACTTAAACTGCTTAAGTAATCTTATCAAGAATGATTTAAAGAGAAATAACAATTAAAGAACTCACACACTTACCCAAACTCACAGCACTCTCTGCTGACTCGCACTAACAACTAAGAACATCCCCCAACAACAACAACTTGTATTTATATAGCACCTTTAACGTAGTAAAACGTCCCAAGGCACTGCACAGGAGAATTTTAAGAGAAAAAATTGACACCGATCCACATAAGGATAAATTAGGGCAGGTGACCAAACGCTTGGTCAAAGAGGTAGGTTTTAAGGAGCATCTTAAAGGAGGAAAGAGAAGTAGCGAGGCGGACAGGTTTAGGCAGGGAATTCCAGAGCTTAGGGCCTAGGCAACAGAAGGCACAGCCACCAAAGACTGAGCGATTATAATCAGGGATGCTCAAGAGGGCAGAATTAGAGGAGTGCAGATATCTCGGGGGGGTTGTGGGGCTGGAGGAGATTACAGAGATAGGAAGGGACCAGGCCATGGTGGGATTTGAAAACATGGATGAGAATTTTGAAATCGAGGCGCTGCTTAACCGGGAGCCAATGTAGGTCAGTGAGCACAGGGGAGATGGGTGAACGGGACTTGGTGCGAGTTAGGACACGGGCAGCCGAGTTTTGGATGACCTCAAATTTACATAAGGTGGTATGTGGGAGGCCAGCCAGGAGTGCACTGGAATAGTCAAGTCTAGAGGTAGCAAAGGCATGGATGAGGGTTTCAGCAGCGGATGAGCTGAGGCAAGGGCGGAGACGGACGATGTTACGGAGGTGGAAGTTGGCGGTCTTTGTTATGCTGCGGATATGTGGTCGGAAGCTCATTTCAGGGTCAAATATGACACCAAGGTTGTGAACAGTGTGGTTCAGCCTCAGACAGATGTTAGGGAGAGGGATGAGTCAGTGGCTAGGGAACGGAGTTTGTGGCGGGGACCGAAAACAATGGCTTCGTTCTTCCCAATATTTAAGTGGAGAAAATTTTTGTTCATCCAGAACTTTATGTCGGACAAGCAGTCTGACAATTTAGACACCGTGGAGGGATCGAGAGAAGAGCTAGTGAGGTAGAGCTGGGTGTCGTCAGCGTACATGTGGAAACTGATGCTGTTTTTTTGGATGATGTCACCAAGGGGCAACATGCAGATGAGAAATAGGAGGGAGCCAAGGATAGATCCTTGGGGGACACCAGAGGGAACGATGCGGGAGCGGGAACAGAAGCTGTTGCATGTGATTCTCTGGTTATGATTAGATACATAAGAATGGAACCAGGCGAGTGCAGTCTCACCCAGCTGGACAACGGTGGAGAGGCGTTGGAGAAGGATGGCGTGGTCAACCATGTCAAAGGCTACAAACAGGTCGAGGAGGGATAGTTTACCTTTGTCACAGTCAAAAAGGATGTCATTTCTGACTTTGATGAGATCCATTTCGATACTGTGGCAAGGGCGGAAACCTGATTGGAGGGATTCATACTTGGAATTGCAGGAAAGATGGGCACGGATTTGGGAGGCGACAACACGTTCAAGGACTTTGGAGAGGAAAGGGAGGTTGGAGATGGGGCGGTAGTTTGCAAGGACGGAGGGCTCAAGGTTTGTTTTTTTGAGGAGAGGGGTGATGACGGCAGATTTGAGGGAGAGGGGAACAGTACCTGAGGAGAGAGAACCTTTAACAATATCAGCTAACATGGGATCCAGAAAAGGAAGTTGGGTGGTCAGCAGTTTGGTGGGAATAGGGTTGAGGGAGCAGGAGGTGGTCTCATAGAGAAGATGAGTGCAGAGAGATCATGAGGGGAGATCGGAGAGAAACTGGAGAAAAATGCGAGTTCATGGCTAGGGCAGGGGGGAATCTTAGAGGAAGTTTGGCCCAGTGGGCTAGGGGAAGGAGGGGAAATGGCGGAGGCAGCTGAACGGATCTTAGAGACAAAGAAGTCCATGAGCTCCTCACACTTGTTATTGGACGTGAGAGTGGAGGAGACAGGGGAGAGGGGTTTAAGAAGACGGTCCAAAGATGTGCGGGTTAGGTTGATTGGCCATGATAAAAATTGGCCCTTAGTGTTAGGGGGGATTAAATACGTGGGGTTACAGGGTTACGGGGATAGGGCTTGGGTGGGATGGCTGTCGGTGTAGGGACCGGGTGCTAGGGTTTGGATGATCAGCCATGATCTCGTTGAATGGCGGAGCAGGCTCGAAGGGCCGAATGGCCTACTCCTGCTCCTATCTTCTATGTTTCTATGTTAGCAGTAGAGAATAAAAGTCGGGGTTTATCTTTGCATTCCAGAATGATTCTGGAATAGTGTGCAATTTTGGCAGACGAGAGCAGGGCCTGATAGTGCTTTATGTGGTCCAGCCAGATCTGGCGGTGAATGACTAAACCAGTTGTCCGCCATATCCGTTCCAGTTTGCCTCTCTTGGACTTAAGGGAGCAAATATGAAAGCCGTACCAGGGGGAATGGCCAGGGTGAGAGAGGGTAATTGTTTTAGTAGGGACTAGGGCATCAAAGATAGTGGGGAGGGTGTGGTTGAGCAGATTGGTAGCTGCAGAAATGTCATGGTGAATGGAGGGCCAGAGACTGGACAGTTGGGATTTCATAAGTGCAGTTGCAAGAGAGTTGGGAGAGAGTTTTTTCCAGGGGCGGACACAAAAGGAAGTAGGGTTGGGGGAGGTGGGTGGAAGGGGGATGTGGGTGGAGAACGATACGAGGAAATGGTCAGAGATGGCCTTATCTGCAATTGACACGATGGGAGTAGCGAGGCCACGAGAGATGGCAAGGTCAAGGGGGTGGCCGGGAATATGGGGTGGGGAGTTTACATGGAGGGAGAGATTAAGGGAGGACAGGAGGCTAGTGAACTCGGGGGAGAGAGAGTGTAATGTATGTAATGTATATATACCTTAAGGGAGAGAACTACTTTTTACAGCTCCTGTATACTGTAGTACCGGCAGTGACCACACCTGTATATAAAACCTGAGTAGTGATCTGTAAAGTTAGTTCTAGAGTAACCCTCATTCAGTAAACACCTGTTGAGTCGTTCCCTGCAGTCTGTTGTCTGATTATTGAAGGACACAACATTAAGATACACGGACATAACATTGGCGACGACGCAGATTCGAACCTACCTGCAACTCTGCATCACCTCCCAGGGATTCGCTCTTGGAGAACAGTGGAAGGAGGTCGAGTCCAGAAGCACGGGCGTCGACCACAGGCAACCGCCCAGTCAGCTAGCGGAGATTTGAGCATCGCAGGGGAGGCTGTCGAGAGCCAGGCTTGGCTTTCCAGTCACGGTGGTCCAGCGAAACGGGCTGGCAACAGGTACTGCGCAGACCCTTCCCGGACAGCGGCGGGCTAGAGCCCGACCGAGCGGCACAGAAAAAGGCCGAGCAGCGTCGACAGGGGAGAGAGAGAGGGCAGAGTGCACAGGGCGCAGCCGGTGTTCAGGACCGTGCGGCGTCAACGGGGGAGAGAGACGAGAGAGAGCAGAGCGCAGCCGGTGGTCAAGGGCCGAGCAGCGTCAACGGGGGAGAGAGGCACGCAGGAAAACGCGAGGCGCTGCCATTGCCACGAGGACCGCAGAGAGCGGCACTGGCAGCAGCGCAGGAGCAGCGCACGAAACCCACAGGGCATTGCCATTTGCCACGAGGACCACCGAGAGCGGCGTTGGCAGCAGCGTGGGAGACGCCATTTTAAGCCGCAGCGGGGAAGAAAGGAAAGCGCGGGAGACGCCATTTTAAGCCACAGCGGGGAAGAAAGGAAAGCGCGGGAGACGCCATTTTAAGCCAGTCTAACCACACCCAAAAATGCCGAAGAGTGGCAGTATCACAGCGTTCGACAATGAAGTCGAAGATTGGACGACATATGTCGAACGCATAGAAGTATACTGCAAGGCGAATGAAGTGCCAGATGACAAGAAAGTGCTGGTATTGTTGAATTCAATGGGTGCAAAAACGTATGGCTTACTACGAAACCTAGTAACCCCAGAGAAGCCAGTGGAAAAGGATTTTGAAAACATAGTGTCAATCCTACAGGACCACTTAAACCCCACACCGCTGCTGATAGCAGAAAGATTTAAGTTTCACAAAAGGAACCAGCATAAAGATGAAAGTAATGCTGAGTATTTAACGGAACTGCGCAAGCTATCGAAACACTGCCAGTTTGGAACGGGACTAGCAGATTCTTTAAGGGACAAGTTTGTGTGTGGGCTTCAAAGTGAAGGAACCCAGCAACGGCTTCTATCAGAAAAGGATCTTACGCTGGACAAGGCTTTCAGCATGGCAGTATCACACGAAGCAGCAGCACGGGGCGCTGCAGAGATACAACGGAGACCGCAAGAATATGACACAAATGAAATGTCATACGGAACAGTGAAGTGCTATCGCTGCGGCAGAACAACACACGACCATAATGATTGCTGGTTCAAGGACAAAGTGTGCAGTGTGGCAAAGTAGGACACATAGCAAGAGTCTGCAGGTCGGGAAAGAAAACCAGCAGCAAGAAATCTCCACATGAGAAGTACAAGAAAGTACATAATGTGACGGAGAGTAGTTCAGACGAACAGAAGAGTGATACAGACTCCGGAAGCAAGGAGCTGGGTTGTCTGAAACTACATAATGTGATCAAAACGGAGGATCACCAAACTATCTGGGTCACGCTCAAGATAGCAGGAGTCCAAGTGAAAATGGAATTGGGCACAGGATCAGCCCTAACAGTCATAAACCGAAGGGACTACAAGCGGCTATTCTCACATATACCCTTGAGTGATACAGAGATTGTCTTGAAGACGTACACGAGGCAAAAAGTCTACCCCAAAGGAAAAATAAGGGTGAACGTTATATATAACAGCAAGGAAACACCAAAAATGGACCTATATGTATTGCCAGATGGAGGACCACCACTACTAGGACGTGAATGGATCCGGAAGATACAGCTAGATTGGCATTCCATACAAGCACTGACTGTAGATGCCAAAAAGGATGACGACGTCACACCTGGACGACTGTCAAAAATGCTAACTGACGCACAAGAAGTGTTCCAGCAGGGACTCGGAACACTAAAAGGCATAACAGCGACGATCAAAATAGAGGAAAATGCAAGCCCAAAGTTTTTTTAAGGCAAGACCGGTACCTTATGCGATCCGCCCAGCCGTCGAAGCAGAGCTGGAAGGTTTGGAATGTTCAGGAGTACTGTCCAAAGTGGACTGGAGCGAGTGGGCTACACCCATCGTTCCTGTAATGAAGAGGTCATTGAGTAATATGCCTGGGGAACCAAAGAAGGTTCGCATCTGTGGGGACTTTAAGGTGACAGTGAACCCAGTCCTTCACACTGTACAACATCCGCTTCCGCGGATTGAAGATATTTTCGCCTTGCTATCTGGAGGGAAACGCTTCACTAAGATTGATCTGGCCCAGGCGTACCTGCAAATGGAGGTAGAAGTAGCCTCGAAACAGTACCTCACGATTAACACTCATAAAGGTCTCTACCAATACAACCGGCTGGTGTTCGGGGTAGCATCAGCTCCGGCTATTTGGCAAAGGGCAATGGAACAAGTCCTGCAAGGGATTTCAGGGACCCAGTGTTATTTGGATGACATCCTGGTCACGGGCGAAAATGACAGTGATCTCCTCGCCAACCTGGAGCAGGTGCTCACTAGATTGAAGGAATATGGGCTCCAAGCTAATCGCCACAAATGTGAGTTTTTCCAGAAGCAGATCTCGTATTGTGGCCACGTTATTGATAAAGAGGGGTTACATAAGTCCCCTGAAAAGATTGAGGCAGTAGTCAAGGCTCCAGCACCGGAAAATGTGTCACAACTGAGGTCGTTCCTCGGGCTGGTGAACTACTACCATAAGTTCTTGCCGAATTTGTCTACCGTACTACACCCACTGAACACCCTACTGCAAATGGGGGTACCATGGAAGTGGAGTGACGAATGTAAACGAGCTTTCCAGAAGAGCAAAGCATTGATCACATCAAAAGAGGTGTTGGCTCATTTCAACCCAGCACTACCAATTCGGTTGGCGTGTGATGCATCACCCTATGGCATTGGAGCGGTGCTGTCGCACAAATTCCCGGACGGCTCGGAGAGGCCAGTAGCCTTTGCGTCTCGGTCACTAACCTCAGCCGAGCGTAACTACGCCCAGATTGACAGGGAGGCCCTCAGCCTAGTGTGGGGAGTGAAAAAGTTCAATCACTATCTGCACGGGCAGAAGTTCACCTTGCTGACTGACCACCAACCACTTGTCTCCATCTTTAATCCAAAGAAGGGCGTTCCGGTGATGACTGCGCAACGGCTACAAAGATGGTCCCTTTTTCTAGGGGCGCACCAATATGAAATCGAGTATAAGGGCACGAAACAGCATGGAAACGCTGATGGGCTATCACGCCTGCCACTGCCTACTGCGGAGGAAGCACCAGCAGTGGATCCTGTCGAAATATTTCATTCGATTATAATTGAATGCTTGCCAGTAACTAACGCTGGTATAGAGAAGGAGACCCGAAATGACCCGACACTGTCTCGGGTATATGATTTGACGGTGAAGGGATGATCAGCACATGGCGACTCACTGTTGCCAGCATTCTCATCCAGAAGAGAACAGCTGTCAGTATGCCAGGGGACCTTGATATGTGGATCCCGAGTGGTAATTCCACCCAAGTTAAGGGAGAGAGTGCTCAATGAGCTTCTCGAAGGCCATCTGGGAGGGGTGAAAATGAAAAGCCTTGCTAGGGTTTATGTGTGGTGGCCGGGGATCGATCAGCAAATCGAGGACCTGACAAAGAGCTGCTCAGGATGCCAGAAGGTCCAAAATGCACCACCACATGCCCCTCTACACCCATGGGAGTGGCCCTCATCTCCATGGCAACGGGTGCATATTGATTTTGCTGGTCCATTCATGGACTCAATGTTTTTAATAGCCGTGGATGCGCACTCGAAATGGCCTGAGGTGATCAAAATGTCCTCCACCACCACGGAGAAAACTATTGCAGTCCTACGGACCATTTTTGCCAGGAACGGCTTGCCAGAGCAGATTTGCTCTGATAACGGACCACAGTTTGTGTCCGAAGAGTTTCGAAGATTTATGAAAAGGAATGGGGTAAGGCATTACACACCTGCCCCGTATCATCCAGCCACAAATGGATTGGCTGAGAGGTTCGTACAAACCTTTAAAAAAGCAGTAAAGGCCATGTGCGATGACGACATTCCACTGCAGCATAAGGTGGACAATTTCCTGTTAGCCTACAGAAATGCGACACATGCAGTCACCAACCAGGCCCCAGCCATGATGTTCTTTAACCGAAGGTTGAGATCTCGTCTGGATTTGCTCAGACCAAATGTACGAAGAGATGTTGAGAGTAAGCAATTCCAGCACATCAATGAGAAGCCGACAAGGAGCTTCAATGTAGGGCAACCAGTCTTGGCCCGCGACTACCGAACAGAGAAATGGCAACCAGGAACGATATGCACACAGCAGGGGCCACTAATGTACACAGTGGATGTTGGGGAGAACATTGTGAGACGCCATGCTGACCAGATCCTAGAGCCATGCTGACCAGATCCGAGAGTCACAGGAACGAGTCAACCCCATGTCTCGGCCATACGTACCTGGTGAGGAACCCGACGTACAGGTCGCAGCTACCTCAGAAACAATAGCATTGGAAGCTGATGAATCAACTGATGACAGGGTGCTAGAATCGCCTCCGCACCAAGAGCGAGACACTCGGGAAAGGCGTTATCCAGAAAGAATCAGGAAGCCTCCCCAGAGACTGAATATATGAATGGACTATTTTCATATAACATTGTATATTAAAAATGTTAATTGTTAAATGAGTATTATGGTACTGTTAATCTAAAAGGGGAGGAATTGTAACGTATGTAATGTATATATACTTAAGGGAGAGAACTACTTTTTACAGCTCCTGTATACTGTAGTACCGGCAGTGACCACACCTGTATATAAACCCTGAGTAGTGATCTGTACAGTTAGTTCTAGAGTAACCCTCATTCAGTAAACACCTGTTGAATCGTTCCCTGCAGTCTGTTGTCTGATTATTGAAAGACACAACATTAAGATACACGGATATAACAGAGAGCATGATGAGTTGAAAGGGAGGTTGAAATCACCAAAGATGAGAAGTCATTTGGTACACAGGTTAAGGGAGGAAAACAGTGAACAACAACAGAAAATGCTGGAAACACTCAGCAGGTCAGGCAGTATCATGGAGAGAGAAACAGAGTTAACGTTTCAGGTCAGAACTGGAAAAAGTTGGAGAAGTAACAGATTTTTAAGCAAGTGTGGGGCAGGGAAAGGAGGGAGGGGAGGAAAGAACAAAGGGAAGGTCTGCGATAGGATGGAAAGCAGGAGAGATTAAATGACAAAAGGGATGATGGTGCAAGGCAAAAGGAAAGGTAATGCGACAAGTTAAGAAACAAAAGATGACTCTAGATGAGGTGTAAATGACAATGGCAGAATCATAAACAGCTGCCATGTGAGAGAAAAAAGAAAACATGGGGACCAGGTTATAGTTTGAAATTGTTGGACTAAGAAAATCCCCCCCCTCCCCGTCCCCCAGTTTGGTGCAGGGAAAGCGGTTTGTGACAACCTGTCTTCTCTTCTAGAATGGCCAGATTGCTGTGGAACTGGATTTAAGTTCTTTAAAGCACTTTAAAGAAAATAAATAAAAACAGAAACTGCTGGGGTTACTCAGCAGGTCAGGCAGCATCAGTTCTGACGAAAGGTCATCGACCTGAAACGTTAACTCTGTTTCTCTCTTCACAGATGCTGCCTGACCTGCTGAGTATCTCCAGCATTTTCTGTTTTTATTTCAGATTTCCAGCATCTGCAGTATTTTCTTTTTGTATTAAAGAAAATAAAGTTGGTTCATGGAGATTGGCTGGGAATGCAGCAATCTTGCCTTTCTTGGGGCAGAGGTAGGTTAGCAGCAGAGAAGAGGGAGGGGGCACCAGCTCTTTGAACAGGAATGGGGAGATCGCACTGGCTCTTGGGATGGATCGCGAGTACAGAGAAGGGCAACATGCAGTGAGAGCAGAGGGAGGAAGCAAGGGTGAGAGGCTCAACCGTCACAGGTCTTAGGCTGGTGACACTGTTAGAAACAACACCACTGCAGCTCACAGACGCAATTTGGCAGCTGGTAGGACCAAAGTTGGACTGAGTCATGTGGAAAGAATGAGTCAATCAGTGCTAAGTATGAAAGATAGGGTTAAAAATAGGAAGCTTATGTATGACAGAAATGCCTTACAGATAGGCGTAATGGAAGTCATGTGATGGAAAAAGCGAGACATGAAAGTGCTACATTTACAGGAAGTGCAAATGTGCCAATACACAACAGTTTTAAAATATTTAAGATAGCTATGCAAGAGAAAGTTCAGTGATCCTGTGCTCCTGGTCTGGGACCTTGCTGAATGGAAACAGAGTTTGGAAAACTGGTGCTAATCTGTTGCAAGCCTATATCTGGCCAACAGCAACCTTCGAGTGAGGTTCCCACCTAGGAACACAGGATCGCTGCAATTACCCCATAGTTTTTCATGATTCACATGAGATAAGTGTGTCTGAGTGTAACCTGATTAGCTTTTATTACAGGGTTCAAGGTTTCTTTTTAAGAAAAGCCCCATAAATATTATTTTTGCTAAAAATGAATGTCTTTGTGGTGGAAACTGCAGAGCTGTATAATTAAACATGACAGTGTTGAATGATGTATGTCAAATCTGTCCATAGTTTACACAGTATTTATAACACAGAAACAGACCATTCAGCCCAACAGGTCCATGCCGATGTTTATACTCCACATTTCAGTATGGAATCAACAAGGGACTACAATCGTTGATTTGTGGAGCACCTCCATTTCAGTCAATCACTTTCAAGCAATTCATTTACCCTTACTGTTACAAGATTTGTTGCTTGGGTTATATTTTTCAATGCTACTCAATAGCAAGCTACATATCTTAGAATATTGGAAACATACAAAGACTGAGGCCTAGAAATTCAGTTGGCGCCGCGCCAGGGCTTTAGCGCCGGAAATTTAGCGCCGGCGCTAAGTCCCCCTGCGCGCGCCAAAAATTCAGTAGCGCCACGCCCAAACAGCTGCCGGCGCTACAGGAGGGTGTCAGCGCCTCGAAATGGGCGCTGACTGCCGCATTGCGGCGCTGCGGCACCCGATGCGGTGCGGCAGGCTGGGGAAGTGCAGGCCTCCTCCTTCAGTTAAGGAGGAGCTGCCTGCACCCGCCCGCTGGCCGTTGAAATCTTGAAAAAAATGAGCCCGGCACCTTGGAGAAGTGCCGGGCTCGCAGGCCAGACGCATCTGTTCCGCGGGGGGGGGGTGGAGGAGTCCGGGGAGGGAGGTGCGGGCAGGCGGCCGGCGGGAAAGCGGCCGGCCGCCGCGCGACCTTAATGCGCCGGCGCTAACTCGCGTAGGACTCTGCTGAAACATCGTTAGTTGCGGCTGCCACGGGCGAGGCGGCCGCAACTCAATTTCGGCGTTGGGGCCCGTCACCACGGCAACCGGGACGCTGCGCACACCGATGACGTCATCGGTGCCGGCGCAGCGCAACCGGTCTAACGCCGATGGCAGGGCCCCACTGAATTTACAAACCGGCCATAACTCCGGCGCTAGGCCCTCTAGCGCCTCAAATGGGGCGCTAACCCTACTGAATTTTCAGCCCTGAACCTTTAAAGTACCCCCTTCCACTTGATAACTTCACATCAGTTTTGAGGTATGAATACTATAGGTGAAATGCACAGCAGGTAACAATCACAATCATACTCCTTCAGAGAAGCAAGCAATACTTAATGGTTTACACCTTTAATCCTACTAACTGTTACTTAATTATAAAACAAGCAGCTTAACTGAATAACATGTGAGTTCTAAAGTCATGAGTGTCTTAGGATGACAGGTACACGAATTGTATAAAAACTCAGTTCAATGGGAAACTCCCTTATTTTCCCATTTATACTATAGTTTAGTTCTTGTGGTACTGTAAATATCTTAAAGAAAAAGCAATTGCATGTATGAGGAACAATTTAGGATAAAGCCTTGCAATTACCTTTTCTTATCATATTCCTAAAAAAATACCTGAGTGTATTTTTTCAGACTAATTTCAAAATGAAAAAATATACCAACTCTTGCTGGTTGACTTCTTGACCGGTGTTGATCATGATTGAAGATGAATGTTCCAGTCCTCTGCTTCAGTGCCTCAGTATGCCTTCTGTTCCATGAGATGCAATAAAATGGCCCCTCAGCCATGAAGTGTCTCTTTACAGACCAACCGAGAGGGGAATGGTTGTGTAGGTATATTGGGGCTTCTGCAATGTGCTGGTATTAGTTGGTACAAAATGAGGTCTCCTATGATCTGGGAGGAGGGGGTGGGGTAGTTGTATATCTTTATTACTTCTTCTATGGGGTTGTTATCATATGACAGTAAGGCAGAGGTTCCCTGGGTGGTGGGATAGTTATGGGGTGCCCTTGAGGTATTGAAAGGGGCTGGAATGTCCTCTAAGAATTTTGAACCTGGTGGGATAAACAATCCTGTACTTGAAGCCTCAGTTGTGGAGAGCAAGCCTGATGTTATCAAAAGCCTTGTGTTTCTGCAGGAGTTCTAGGGCACTTCAACAAGGTTTGATATGCAGTGGCCCTGGCAACATAGTTCAGCCTTGGTCCTGGCCATTACTAGCTCCTTTATTTGAAAGTTAACAACAACAAGAAAGGCCCTGGGGTGATGTAGGTCTGTGGGCATGGTTGTCAGTGTTCTGTGGACATGTTTTAGCATCAGGACTGCTCTACCATCCAGACCCAAGAGGAAATAGACAGTCTCCTGGATAAATGAGATTGGTCTGTTTCTCTCCAGATCTTCAGGGCTACCAAAGATCCGGATAATATTGCATCATCCCTGGTTGTTGAGGTCATCTATTTTTATGACTATTTCATGGTCCCTCTCCAGCAGGGATGCCATTTTGGTTTGAATTGATGTGACTTTCTCATCACTTTCGGGCTTCCAGCTGCTTTATTCAGTGTTCCGCCCTGCTATTTGCAAGCTGGTTTGACCCTGTTCCAAGGTGCGCCATCTGAGGTGGCTGAGCACCTATTACTCCATGGGCAGTGTTCAGGATGTTTGAGCTCATGCCACAGTCGTTTCTGGCATGAGTATCCAACAATTGAAGGCAATGATCAGCCATTCTGGAAAAGAAGGTGGTGTGCTCCCAGACGCTGGGTCTGAAAGGGAGAGGGGCACAATTAGGCTCTCAACCCGTCCAACCAACGCTGTTGCAATAGCAGGGCAGGTCTGCAGCTCATTATGGTGCCCAGTCACAAAGCTGCCAGCATCTTGACTGCTGAGCACATTTCAGGGCTACCACTGGTCACTCCAGCTGGAGGGCTCCCAGTCTGTACTGGATCAGAAGTCAGAGCTGTCGTGGCAGCCGTGTGGCAGGTAAGTTCACTGAATAATATAGCTGGTGCCTCAACCAGTCCTAAAGCTCTGTAAGCAGCATTTTTAAATGGTAGGCAAATAGCAGATCAGCAACAGAAGCATCAGCTGATCCTGCTAGCCGATCCATTGTAAATGTGTATGAGCGAACTGGGGATTTCATACTCAATTGCTACCCAATTGCAAATCGTTCGGTGGCATCTGGGTGGGAATTTTTCAGTGGAGTCCTTGTAGTCATTGGGTTGAGAAGTTGAGAGGAGGCCTAAGTCAGGAAGCAGGGGGATGTTCAGAGTTTGGAGAAGGTATTTCTTGCCTTGTGAGCTGTTTTCCTGGGAGGAGTGTTGTAGGGGGACCTGTGCTTTCTATTTTGTACGGTTTGCTGGATTGACTGGGATAATTCTGGGTAGAAATCAACATCCAGGCCCAGAATTCTCACTCTAGACAGCTTGATGGACCATGATGTCACAGATCCTTCCTCACTTTTTAAAGAGGTTTTGCCTTTGAAAAGCCTCATTAGAGATGCTCACAAAAGCACAGATTTGACTTAAAAATACTTGCAGAGGTATTTCAGCTTGAATCTGAATACAACGGTGAGAGGCCAAGGCTGAACGCTGAAGTATTGTGAATTAATGAAGCATGCAAGTGTCAACCAGATTAACTATTATTCTTTACAGTTTGACAATATTACAAGTTTCATGGTTTCTTTGGCAAGTTTTCACTCTTGTGGTAGACGACAAAAAAGCAGAAGCAATCGCCAACTCATTTCCCATTCAGCTAAGAAAAACTGTACACTACTCCGTACAAAGGTGAACTATTTGTGATGGCTGTGCTATAATGGCTGTTGTCTGTGCCATTTTTTATAAATCACAGAATCATAGAAATTTACAACACAGAAGGAAGCCATTCAACCCATTGTGTCTGCGTCGGTTGAAAAAGAGCTATCCAGCCTAATCCCACTTTCCAGCTCTTGGTCCGTAGCCTTGCAGTTTACTGCACTTCAAGTGCATATACAAGTACTTTTTAAATGCAATGAGGGTTTCTGCCTCTAACACCCTTTCAGGCAGTGAGTTCCAGACCCCCACCACCCTCTGGGTGAAAAAAGTTCTCAACTCCCCTCTAATCCTTCTACCAATTACTTTAAAGCTATGCCCCCTGGATATTGACCACTCTGCTAGGGGAAATAGGTCCTTCCTGTCCATTCTATCTAGGCCCCTCATAATTTTATACACCTCAATTAAGTCTCCCCTCAGCCACCTCTGTTCCAAAGAAAAGAATCCCAGCTTTACCAATCTTTCATCATAGCTAAAATTCTCCAGTCCTGGCAACATCCTCGTAAATCTCCTCTGTACCCTCTCTAGTGCAATCACATCTTTCCTGTAATGTGGTGACCAGAACTGTATGCAGTACTCTAGCTGAGGCGTAACTAGTGTTTTATACAGTTCTAGCATAACCTCTCCGCTCTTATATTCTATGCCTCGGCTAATAAAGGAAAATATCCCGTTTGCCTGCTTAATCACCTTACCTACCTGTCCTGCTACCGTCAGGGATCTGTGGACATGCACTCCAAGGTCCCTCTGTTCCTCTACATTTCTCAATATCCTACCATTTATTGTGCATTCCCTTGCTTTGTTAGCCCTCCCCAAATGCATTACCTCACACTTCTCCAGATTGAATTGCATTTGCTGCTTTTCTGCCCACCTGACCAGTACATTGATATCTTCCTGCAATCTACAGCTATCTTCCTCACTATCAACCACACGGCCAATTTTTGATTCATCTGCAAACTTATCACACCCCCTACACTGAAGTCGAAATCATTGATATATACCACAAAAAGCATGGGACCTAGTACTGAGCCCTGTGGAACCCCACTGGAAACAGCCTTCCAGTCACAAAAACACCTGTCGACCATTACCCTTTGCTTCCTGCCACTGAGCCAATTTTGGATCCAACTTGCCAGTTTCCCTTGGATCCCGTGGGCTTTTACTTTTTTGACCAAGCTGCCATATGGGACTTTGTCAAAAGCCTTGCTAAATTCCATGTAGACTACATCAAATGCACTACCCTCATCGACCCTTGTTACCTCCTCAAAAAATTCAATCAAGTTTGTTAGACATGACCCTCCTTAACAAATCCATGCTGACTTTCCTTGACTAATCTGTGACTTTCTAAATGATGATTTATACTGTCCCTCATAACATTTTCCAATAATTTTCCCGCCACCGAGGTTAGGCTGACTGGCCTGTTATTACTCAATCTATCCCTTTCTCCATTTTTAAACAATGGCACAACGTTAACAGTCCTCCAGTCCTCTGGCATCAGGCATGTAGCCAGAGAGAATTGGAAAATCATGGTCAGAGCCTCCACTATTTCCTCCCTTGCCTCTCTTAACAGCCTAGGGTACATTTCATCAGGGCCTGGCGATTTATCTACTTTCAAAAGATGCTAAACCTCTTAATACTTCCTCTCTCTCTATGCTTATCCCATCTAATATTTAACACTCCTCCTCCTTAACAACAATGTCTGCATTGTCCCTCTCTTCTGTGAAGACAGACGCAAAGTATTCAATAAGAACCATGCCCACGTCTTCTGCCTCCACACATAGGTTACTTTTTTGGTCTCTAATAGGCCCTACTCTTTCCTTAGTTATTCTCTTGCTCTTTATACATTTATAAAACATCTTTGGGTTTTCCTTGATTTTACCTGCCAATATTTTTTCATGCCCTCTCTTTGCTTTCCTAATTTCCTTTTTACAGGAAACTTTCATTTATCCGGAGGTTAAATGTCTGGAAAGCTCTATCCACTGGCAAAATTCAGGAGTCGGTTCAGATAAGTTTTTTTTCTTTTCGTTGCTTTTTTTCTGCAGTCGTGGCTCTGCAAGGTCTAGCTGAAGCTGTTGCTTAGCTACAGAGATGCTTGCAAGCTATGCCGACTGTTTTGAAGCTGTTGAGCAACAGGGTTTGTTGCTTCACACGGAGCTCAGAAGCTCCGTATGTTTTAACATTAGTGCTGGTTTCTACGGCAGTTTTGATGGGACGGCACCAGCTCAGTCCCGTCAGTGCCGGATACCAGAAAGTTTCCTGTAATTTCACTTTCTATACTCCTCTAGGCTTTCTGTAGTATTGAGCTCTCGGTATCTGAGAAAAGCTTGCCTTTTTTTCCTTAACCTACCTTGTATGCGCCTTGACATCCAGGGGGCTCTAGATTTAGGAGTCCCACCCTTTTTCTCTGTGCTAACATATTTGCTCTTTATCTCCTCCTTGAATGCCTCCCACTGCTCTGATACTGATTTACCTTCAAGTAGCTGTTTCCAGTCCACTCTTGCTAAATCACATCACAGCTCAGTAAAATTGGCCTTTCCCCAATCGAGAACTTTTACACCTGGTTTATCTTTGTCCTTTTCCATAACTACACTAAATCTAACTGAATTATGATTACTACAGCCAAAATGGTCTCCCACTGATACCCCTTATGTGATTGAATATACCTATCTTTGATAAACCACAAAATACATGAGCCTTGCACGTAATTGCAAGGCTCTCATAAAGTCTGCATTTAAAGCTGTAGTTATATTGTGACAGAAAAACTTTAGAGACAGATAGTAGGGAAACCCATGGTAGTCGGGGGCTTCCAACTTATTTGGCAATCACGGATTTTTCCACCCTCCGTAAACTTCAGTTCGTCCAAAACTCTGCTGCCCCTATCTCAATTCGCACCAAGTCTCGTTCACCTATCACCCCTGTGCTCGCTGACCTACATTGGCTCCCGGTCCAGCAACAACTCAAATTAAAAATTCTCATCCTTGGGTTCAAATCCCTCCGTGGCCTCCGCCCTCCCTTTCTCTGTAACCTCCTCCAGCCCCACAACCCTCCAAGAACTCTGTGTTCCTCCAAATCTGGCCTCTTGTGCATCCATTGGCAGCCATGCCTTCAGCTGCCTAGGCACTAGCTCTGGAATTCCCTCCCTAAACCATTCTGTCTCTCACTTCTTCTTTAAGGCGCTTCTTAAAACCTACCTCTTTGACCAAGCTTTTGGTCACCTGTCCTAATATCACCTTATATGTTACAAAGTATTACAAAGTATTTACGGCACAGAAACAGGCCCTTCAGCCCAACAGGTCCTTCCCGGTGTTTATGATCCACATGAGCCTCCTCCCACCCTTCTTCATCTAACCCCATCAATATATCCTTCTATTCCTTTCTCCCCCATGTGCTCATCTAGCTTTCCTTACACGTATCCATGTTATTCACCTCAACTACTCCTTGTGGTAGCGAGTCCCACATTCTAACCACTCTCTGGGTAAAGAAGTTTCTCCTGAATTCCCTATTGGATTTATTAGTGGCTATCTCATACTTCTGGCCCCTTGTTCTGGTCTCGCCCACAAGTGGAAACATCTTCTCTACGTCTATCCTATCAAACCCTTTCATAATCTTAAAGACCTTTATCAGGTCACCCGAGTCTTCTCTTTTCTAGAAAAAAAAGAGACCCTGCCTGTTCAATCTTTCCTGATAGGTATGACCTCTCAGTTCTGGCTCGATGTCAAATTTTGTCTGAGAACGATCCTGTGAAGTGCCTTGGGACGTTTTACTACGTTAAAGGCGCTATATAAATGCAAGTTGCTGTTGTTTCCCAGCGTTTGGATGGACAGTAAGACATAAGATGAATACACTGCAACATGTCAGGAAGACAAAACTCACTGTCCAGCAAATGACACTTGTGGGGCTTTAATTGCAAACATGTTCAGTAAATGTTTCTTACTTACATTTTTACTTTCAATGCTCATTTTTGGTATTATTAGACTGATTTTTTGAATGCTAACACCTGGCAGGTGCGGCTCCCTGCCAGGCCTGCACATTTGGAAAATCAGCACTCCTATGTGCTCATAAGTATATAGGAGATCAAGCCACTGCCCACAGTCTTTGCAAGGTCTGCGGCGTGGGATTGCTGAAAAATTTAAGAGATTTAAGTAGCAATATAATTATGATCTACGTGACCACTGCATACTTGAAAATGAATTGGGCTCAGATTGAGGATGCTACAATTAAAGAAACAGTCTACTTTTTTTTAGTTGGAGTAGAAGTAAAAGAAAAAAAGACTTGCATTTATATAACGCCTTTCACAACCTCAGGATGTCTCAAAGCACTTTACAGCCAATAAAGTACTTTTGAAATGTAGTCACTGTTGTAATGTAGGAAACACGGCAGCCAATTTTCACACAGCAAGCTCGCATTAACAGCAATGTGATATTAAACAGATAATCTGTTTCAGTGATGTTGGTTGAGGAATAAATATTGGCCAAGACACTGGGGATAGCGCCCCTGCTCTTGTTTGAAATACTGCCATGGGATCTTTTACATCCACCCGAGGGAGCAACCAGGGCCTCAGTTTAACATTTCATCCAAAAGACGCCATCTCCGACAGTGCAGCATGCGCTTAATATTGCACTTATGTGACAGCCTGGATTTTCTACACAAGTCTCTGGAGTGGAACTTGAACCCATAACCTTCTGATTGATATAGCACAGAGAAGGCCATTTGGTCTATCGTGCCTGTGACGGCTCTTTCAAAGAGCTATCCAATTGACCCTAACAGTAGCTACACTGTAGGACAGAGTATAAATCACAAAAGGTACTGCAATAATCATGGGTGATTTTAATCTTCATATAGATTGGACATATCAAATTGGCAAAGGTAGCCTTGAGGATGAGTTCATAGAGTGTATTCGGGATGGTTCCTTAGAACAATATGTTGTGGAACCAACCAGGGAGTAGGCTATTTTAGATCTGGTAATGTGTAATGAGGCAGGATTAATTAATGATCTCATAGTAAAGGATCCTCTAGGGAAGAGTGATCATAGCATGATAGAATTTCACATTCAGTTTGAGGGTGAGAAACTTGGGTCTGAAACTAGTGTCTTAAACTTAAATAAAGGCAATTACAAAGATATGAAGACAGAGTTGGCTAAAGTGGACTGAGAAAATAGGTTAAACGGTAAGATGGTAGAAAAGCAGTGGCAGACATTTAAGGAGATATTTCATAACTCTCAGCAAAGGTATATTCCAGTGAGAAGGAAAGACTCTATGAGAAGGATGAACCATCCGTGGCTAACTAAGGAAGTTAAGGATGGTATTAAATTGAAAGAAAAGGCATACAATGCTGCGAAGATTAGTGGTAGGCCAGAGGATTGGGAAATTTTTAGAAACCAGCAAAGGATGACTAAAAAAATAATAGAGGGAGAAGATAGACTGAGAGTAAACTAGCAAGAAATATAAAAAAAGACAGTAAGAGCTTCTACAGGTATATAAAAAGGAAGAGAGTAGCTAAAGTAAACGTTGGTCCCTTAGAGGATGAGACTGGGGAATTAATAATGGGAAACAGGGAAATGGCAGAGACTTTGAACAAATATTTTGTATCTGTCTTCACGGTAGAAGACGCTAAAAGCATCCCAATAATAGTAGATAATCAAGCGGCAAAAGGGAGGGAGGAACTTAAAACAATCACTATCACTAGAGAAAAAGTACTAGGCAAACTAATGGGACTAAAGGCTGACAAGTCCCCTGGGCCTGATGGCCTGCATCCTAGGGTCTTAAAAGAAGTGGCTGCAGAGATAGTGCATTGTTTGTAATCTACCAAAATTCCCTGGATTCTGGAATGGTCCCAGCGGATTGGAAAACCGCAAATGTAACGTCCCTTTTCAAGAAAGGAGGGAGACAGAAAGCAGGAAACTATAGGCTAGTTAGCCTAACATCTGTCATTGGGAAAATGCTGGAATCTATTATTAAAGAAGTACTGTAGTAGCAGTACATATAAAAAATCATAATACAATCAAGCAGAGTCAACATGGTTTTTTGAAAGGGAAGTCATGTTTGACAAACTTACTAGAGTTCTTTGAGGATGTAATGTGCAGGGTGGATAAAGCGGAACCAGTAGATGTAGTGTATTTGGATTTCCAGAAGGCATTCGATAAGGTGCCACATAAAAGGTTACTGCACAAGATAAGAGCTCACGGTGTTGGGGGTAATAGAAACATAGAAGATAGGAGCAGGAGTAGGCCATTCGGCCCTTCGAGCCTGCTCCGCCATTCAATGAGATCATGGCTGATCATCCAAATTCAGTACCCTGTCCCTGCCTTCTCCCCATATCCCTTTAGCCTTAAGAAATATATCCAACTCTTTCTTGAATATATTTAATGAACTGGCCTCCACCGCCCTCTGTGGCAGAGAATTCCACAGGTTCACCACTCTCTGGGTGAAGAAATTCCTCCTCATTTCAGTCCTAAATGGCTTACCCCTTATCCTTAGACTATGACCCCTGGTTCTGGACTCCCCGGCCATCAGAAACATCCTTCCTGCATCTAGTCTGTCCAGGCCTGACAGAATTTTATAGGTTTCGATGAGATCCCCTCTCAATCTTCTAAACTCCAGTGAGTATAAGCCCAATCGACACAATCTCTCCTCATACGTCATTCCTGCCATCCCAGGTATCAGCCTGGTGAATCTTCGCTGCACTCCTTCCATGGCAAGAACGTCTTTCCTCAGGTAAGGCAACCAAAACTGCACACAATACTCAAGGTGCGGTCTCACCAAGGCCCTGTACAACTGTAGCAAGACATCCTTGTTCCTGTACTCGAACCCTCTTGCTACGAAGGCCAACATACCATTTGCCTTCTTAACCGCCTGCTGCACCTGCATGCTTACCTTCAGCGACTGGTGCACAAGAACACCCAGGTCTCTTTGCACTTCCCCTTCTCCCAATCTATTGCCATTCAAATAATAATCTGCCTTCCTGTTTTTGCCACCAAGTGGATAACCTCACATTTATCCACATTATAGTGCATTTGCCATGTTTCTGCCCAATCACCCAACCTGTCCAAATCGTACTGGAGTTTCACGACATCCTCCTCACAGCTTACCCTCCCACCCAGCTTTGTGTCGTCTGCAAATTTGGAGATATTACATCCAATTCCCTCGTCCAGATCATTAATATATATTGTGAACAGCTGGGGTCCTAGGACCGATCCTTGCGGTACCCCACTAGTCACTGCCTGCCACTCGGAAAACAACCCGTTTATTCCAACTCTTTGCTTTCTGTCCGCCAACCAGTTCTCTATCCAAGTCAATACCTTGCCCCCAATCCCATGTGCCTTAATTTTGCACGCTAATCTCTTATGTGGGACCTTATCGAAAGCCTTCTGAAAGTCCAAATACACCACATCCACTGGTTCTCCCTTATCTATTTTACCAGTTACATCCTCAAAAAATTTCAGTAGATTAGTCAAGCATGATTTACCTTTTGTAAATCCATGTTGACTTTGTCCGATCCTGTCACTGCTTTCCAAGTGCTCTGCTATTACATCTTTTATAATGGACTCTAGCATTTTCCCCACTACCGATGTCAGGCTTACCGGTCTATAATTCCCCGCTTTTTCTCTACCACCTTTTTTGAATAGTGGGGTAACATTAGCTACCCTCCAATCCATGGGTACTGTTCCAGAGTCTATCGAGTTCTGGAAGATGACCAGCAATGCATCTACTATTTCTAGGGCCACTTCCTTAAGTACCCTGGGATGTAGATTATCAGGCCCTGGGGATTTATCGGCCTTAGATTGGATAGAGGATTGGCTAACTAACAGAAAACAGAGAGTTGGAATAAATGGGTGGGAGCTTTTACTGTACATTTGAAGCTGTCAAGTAATCAGCAGGAGCAATGGCCACTGAACCTCCGCCTCAGGTTGACAGCCATGGTCCCCGGACAGGGTGGTTCCCGTGTCCATGAAGTTAAAGTCAAAAGGTAAGTTAAAAAAGCCTGTTAATCAGCTGTCAACTAGGTGCAAATGAGTTTAATTGGGTCGCCCGCCGCTGCCTGTCCGGTCTGCTCAGTGCCGACATTGGGAAAGGCGCACTGTAGCGGGTTGACAGCAGGTTTGCTGTCAAAAAAAATCACTTTCCCACCCGACTCGCCACCGATCCCACCTGCTGACACCCCGGAAAATCTCGGCCATTGTCTCTAAATGTTTCCCCATCGCCGACGTTAGGCTGATTGTCCTGTAGTTGCCGGGTTTATCCCTCTGCCCTTTTTTGAACAAGGTTGTAACATTTGCAATCCTCCAGTCCTCTAACAGCAGCCCCGTATCTAAGGAGAATCAGAAGATTGTGGCCAGAGGCTCTGCAATTTCCACCCTTACTTCCCGCAGCAACCTAGGATGCATACCATCTGGACTGGGTGACTTTTCTACTTTGATCCCTGCTAACTTTTTTAGTACCTGCACTTTATTTTTATCCTATCCAATTTCTCTATTACCTCCTCCTTTACTGCGACATTGGCTGCATCTTCTTCTTTAGAGAAAAGAGATACAAAATACTCATTTAGTACCTCAGCCATGCCCTGCCTCCACAAGATGATGTTTTTGGTCCTGAATCGGCCCCAACCTTCCTTTGACTACCCTCTTACTATTTATATGTTTCTAAAAGACTTTTGGGTTCCCTTTTATGTTAGCTGCTAATCCATTCTGATACACTCTCTTTGCCCCTCTTATTTCCTTTTTCAGTTCTCCCCTGTACTTTTTGTATTCAGCTTTGTTCTCGAAAAAATTATGAACTTGACATTTATCATAAGCCTCCTTTTTCTGTTTAATTTTAATCTCTATATCTTTAGTCATCCAGGGAGTTCTAGCTTTGGATGCCCTTCCTTTCCCCCTCGTGGGACTGTGTCTAGTTTGCACCCGAACTATCTCCTCTTTGAAGGCCTCCCATTTCTAATTGACCGTTTTACCTGCCAATCTTTGATTCTAACCTGGGCCAGATCTGTTTTCAACTCACTGAAATTAGCCCTCCTCTAGTTGAGAATTTTCACATTTGATTTTTCCTTATCCTTTTCCGTAACTACTCTAAACCTTATGATATCGTGATTACTGTATCCCAAATGCTCTCGCACTGAAATATGCTCCAATTGCCCCACTTCTTGCCCCAGAACTAGATCCAGCACTGCTTCCTTCCTCATTGGGCTGGAAACATACTGATAAGAAAGTTCTCTTGTACAGATTTCAGGAATTCCTCCCCCTCTGTTACCTTTACACTGTTATTTTCTCAGTCTGTGTTAGGATAATTGAAGTCCATTATTACTACTCTGAAGTTCTTGCATCTTAACCCCGCGAGAACGGGGCAGATTCACGTTGGACGTCTGTTTCACACCGTGTCCAATTTTATGCTCCACTGACTTCAAGAGAGTGTAAAATCAGATGGGGTGTAAAACGGGTGCCCAACCCAAACCTGCCTCGTTCCCGCTGGGCAGGTTAAATTAAAATCGGGGCTCAAGTCTCCTGTGCTAATTTAATTAATTGTATACTTATAATTCACATTTTTTAGACCTTTATCCAATATTCATCAGTGATAAATTTAACTTGTCATCTCTATTGTATAGCCAATCTAAATAATTTTGCAAATCTTTGCTGCATCCTTCAATCACTGTTGACATGCTTATATCAATTTCAGTATTTATGCAGATTAAAAATAATAATGGTCCAAGTACTGAACCCTGAAAGACTCCATTCAACACTGTCTCCTAGTCTGACACTACACCTCTTCCAGGTATCTGGTTTCTTATTTTTAATGGATTTCTCATCCAGTCCCATGTTCTCTGTTGGATTGCTGTGGTTTTTAGATTAATTGTAAGTACAAAGAACTGTCGAAAGCTTTCTGAAAACCTAAAATGCATCAAAGGGAATAATTTATCTGTAACTTCCTCAAAAAAAAATCAGGCAGGACAATTCCCTTCTAAATCCATGCCAGCTGTTTCTTATTTAATTATTGCTATACAGATAGTCCTCTAGTTTAGAATAGATTCCATTATGTTAATTGTTATTGATTTTATGTAGTAGGGCCTGTAGTTTTATGGTTCCAATTATATGATATTCTGCTTGTCTCATTCCAGTCCTACAGAACTTCACCACGATTCCTCCATGACGACAGTCAGTGCCCTATACATTTCCTTCCGAGTCTCCTTCAGCATCCTAAGATATATATCATCTGGCCATGGGATTTGTTGTCTTACGTCTTCCTAACTGATCAAATATTACAATTACCTCAAAATCCTTGATCTACTACAGAAATTAGATAATAACTTAATACTTCCACAAAATATTAATCTAATATTTCAATATTCAAAGCCACCTTAATCATTTAGAGTTCTAACTTTCTCTCTGACAGCAATGATACTAGAAGAACTTTTCAGTATCTTGCTCAACATCCGAGCCAAAGTCATTTCTAGAGAAAAAAAACAAAAAAACTTCAGATGCCAGAAATCTGAAACAAAAACGGAAAATGCAAGAAACATTCAGCAGGTCAAGCAGCATCTGTGGAAAGAACAGATGAGTTAATGTTTTGGGTGTGGACCCTTCATCCACCCAAAATGTTAACTCATTTATTCTCTCCAAAGATGCTGTCTGAACTGTTGGAATGTTTCCAACATGTTTTGTTTTTGTTCCATCTCTAGAGTCCTCATTTTTTTATCTGTTTCAGCAAATTGCTACATTCCCACCAGAATTTTCTCTTCTTTTTTCCCAAATAAGCATTGAAATGCTTATTTTTGTTTCTTTATAATACTCATTTCAATTGACCTATTCATTAATTTTGGAGACTTTGTATATTTATTTCTCATGGGCATATCTTTAGGATCATATAACTTTACATTTGCTCCATTGTACCTGAAGGAGCGTGCCACTCAGAGCCATTCCGTTGCCCTTTTCCTGGCCCCTTTTAAATTTTTCTTTTTCAAATACTTATTCACTTCCATTTTAAAAGCTATTATAGATTCTGCTTCCACCATTATTTCTAGTAGGACTATCCATGTCCTAACAATTCCCTACATATAAATTAATTCTCCTTACCTCGCCATCATTGTTTTGGTGGGGATCTTAAATTTGTGTCCTTGAGTTACTGACTACTTCCCAATGGAAATTGTTTTTTCTGATTTACCTTCTCAAAACCCCTTCTGGGGTGCCAACTGTTCAATAGGCTGCTAGAGACAAACTTGGAGCTGTTGACTCTGTGCCAGGAGTGAGAAGTCTAGATGCTGAGTCTTTCGCTTATAGATTTATTAAAGGAAATTATACTCACAGACAACATACATGATGATATGAAGGCTGCAGGAGACCTCACATTACAGTTACTGAGCTCAGTCACAAGGTGACCATCCCTCGGGTCTTCCCCAACTTCCTTTACAATGGTGTCACTTTTTATCCTACAGCTAAAGCACCTCCTGCATGACCTTCCCTCTTAGAACATAAGAACATAAGAAATAGGAGCAGGAGTAGGCCAATCGGCCCCTCGAGCCTGCTCCGCCATTCAATAAGATCATGGCTGATCTGATCCTAACCGCCAATCTACTATCACAGAATCATCTCCTGAATCTAACAGAATTAGACACACGAAATAGGAGCAGGATCAGGCTACACGGCTCCTGGGCCCGCTCTGCTACCCACAGGGCCATGTCCGATCCGAACCTAGACTCATGTCCAAATTCCTGCCCGCTCCCCGTAACCCTTAATTCCCTTTACTTCTAGGAAACTGTCTATTTCTGTTTTAAATTTATGTAATGATATAGCTTCTACAGCTTTTTGGGGCAGCATATTCCATGGACCTACCACCCTCTGAGTGAAGTAGTTCCTCCTCATCTCAGTTTTGAAACAGCAGCCCCTTATTCTAAGACTATGCCCCCTAGTTCTAGTTTCACCCATCATCGGGAACATCCTCCCCGCATCCACCCGATCCAACCCCTTCACAATCTTATATGTTTCAATAAGGTCGCCTCTCATTCTTCTGAACTCCAATGAGTAGAGTCCCAATCTACTCAACCTCTCCTCATATGTCCATCCCCTCATCCCCGGGATTAACCGAGTGAACCTTCTTTGTACTGACTCAAGAGCAAGTATGTCTTTTCTTAAGTATGGACACCAAAACTGTACGCAGTATTCCAGGTGCGGTCTCACCAATACCTTGTACAACTCCAGCAAATTTGTCAAACATGACTTCCCCTTCATAAAACCATGCTGACTTTGTCTTATTAAACTATGATTATCCAAATGTCCTGTTACTGTCTCCTTAATAATGGACTCCAAAATTTTACCTACCACAGATGTTAGGCTAACCGGTCTATAGTTTCCAGCCTTCTGTCTACTGCCCTTTTTAAATAAGGGTGTTACATTAGCAGTTTTCCAGTCTGCCGGGACCTTTGCTGAGTCCAGGGGGTTTTGGAAAATTATTACCAATGCATCCACAATCCCTACTGCCACTTCCCTCAAGACCCTAGGATGTAAGCCATCAGGTCCAGGTGATTTATCCGCCTTGAGTCCCATTATTTTACCGAGTACCACTTCCTTAGTGATTTTGATCATGTTTAGCTCCTCCCCACCTATAGCCCCCTGTTTGTCCAGTGTTGGGATATTCTTAGTGTCCTCTACTGTAAAGACTGATACAAAATATTCATTCAGTGCCATCTCCATATTTCCCACCATTAATTTCCCGGTCTCATCCTCTAAGGGACCAACATTTACTTTAGCCACCCTTTTTCTTTTTATATAACTATAAAAACTCTTACAATCTGTTTTTATATTTTTTGCTAATTTACTTTCATAATCTATCTTCCCTTTCTTAATCAATCTTTTTGTTATTTTTTGCTGTCTTTTAAAGTTTTCCCAATCCTCTATCCTCCCACTAGATTTGGCTACCTTATATGCCCTTGTTTTTAGTTGAATACTATCCTTAATTTCTTTACTTAGCCACGGATGGCTGTCTTTTCTTTTACACCCTTTTCTTCTCAGTGGAATATATTTTTTTGGAAGTTGTAAAATAACTCCTTAAATGTACACCACTGATCATGTATCGTCTTACCCTTTAATCTATTTTCCCAATCCACTCTACTCAATTCCGCTCTCATACCTTCATAGTCTCCTTTATTCAAGCTTAGCACGCTTGTTTGCGATCCAACCTTCTCACCCTCTAATTGAATATGGAATTCAACCATGTTATGGTCACTCATTCCAAGTGGATCCTTTACTAGGACATTTTTAATTAATCCTGTCTCGTTACACAGGACCAGATCTAAGGTTGCTTGCCCCCTGGTCGGTTCAGTTATATACTGCTGAAGAAACCCATCCCTAATACACTCAATGAACTCATCCTCAAGGCAGCCCTGCCCAATTTGATTTGTCCAATTAATATGATAGTTAAAATCCCCCATAATTATAGATGTTCCCTTATTACAAGCCTCAACTATTTCCTGATTGATACTCCGTCCAACAGAGTTGCAACTGTTCGGAGGCCTATAGACTACGCCCACTAGTGTTTTTTTCCCCTTATTATTCCTTACCTCCACCCAAACTGTTTCATTATCCTGATCTTTTGACCCAATATCATTTCTCTGTATTACAGTGGTTTACACTAGCTTACGTCAGCTCAGTATTCCCAAGAGTGGGTCTCACAACAAAACTGTCCTTACCTAACAACAACAACGACTGGCATTTATAGAGTGCCTTTAACGTAGTAAAACAACCCAATGCGAATTTACAGGAAAAGTAAAGGTATAGTGACCAAACAGATGTATCTATTAGAAGGTCAGAATTACAAGATTATTTTATATGATGGCAGTCAATACCAACCTGCAAAGGGGCCTTGGTGATTTTGAGCAGTCTTGTGACATTCTACAATTATTGTCTGTTTCAACAGATTCTGCAAAAACTGTCTTTTGACCACAAAATAAAGTCCTCCACATAAAATGGATTTTTCAGTAAATCTTTCCTGCTATCAAGTTTCCTCTTTATCTTCTTTGTTCTAATAAAAAGAGGCCCAGTTTCTCTAGTCTGTCCTCATAACTAAAGCTTTCCATCCCTGGTATTATCTTAGTAAATCTCTTCTGCACCAGAAGTGGACACAATGGGGGGAAATTTTAACCCCCGAAAAACAGGTGGGTTGGGGTCAGGTGGGATGTTAAAATGTTAAAAATCTGAACCCCGACCCTAACTTGCCGACTTCCGGTTTTAACGGAGGCAGGACGAGCAACCAACTCGCTCGCAGGAGGCGGGTTGTCAACTTAAATATTTTAATGAGGATGGGAGCCTCACATTTAACCACCATTTTAAATTTAACCCTGGGCTGGCCGGGTATCCCAGGCCTTGGGAAACCCCGCAGCTAAAGGGAGATGAGAACTGCTGGATCCAGGAGGTAAGTGCCTTTCCACTTACCTGCTGGATCCACCTTACCTGCTTCACCCGCACCCCGCGATCGGACATCCCCCATGACCCTTCCGATCTCCTCCATGGAGCCTCCAATCCTTCCGATATCTCCCCTGCTTTGGCCTCTGGAGTCTAGTCACCCCGGCCTCCAATCTCCCCGATGATCCCCTGGCTCAGGACCCCTGCTCCGGCCACCCTGATCTCCCCCGGCTCAGGACTCTTGATCCTCCTTCCCCACTCTGATCTCCACGATGTTCCCCCGGCTCAGGACTCTTGATATTCTTCCTCCTCCAACCTCAGCCTCCCCAATCCCTCCCTACCTCCTCTCCACTCCCCGGCTGCGGTGTGGTGCTGAAGGCCCATCCACCCGCCAGCCAGCCAGCCTCTCAATCTGGCTGGCTATGGCTGAGAAACAGTGACAAGAAATGTTAACCAAGTCCTGCCGATTTTAACGGCAGGACCTGAGGGAGACCTGTTCTTCTGGGTTTCCCGACCTCAATCCAGCCCCCTTGCTCCCTCCCAGCCTCCGAGTTAATATCCAGCCCAATCTATCTGCAGCCTAACCACAGAACACAAGAACAAATAGGTTTAGCATTACCTCTTTGTTTTTGTACACTATGCACCTATTCATGTTTTTTGCAGCAACTTGGCAGAATTTTGCGTGGGGTCAATGGGAGCGATTGGTGGCGGCGGGTTGGGTGGGAAAGTGTTTATTTCCCCAGCGGGCCAGGACCCCACCGCCATGCGCCTTTCCCTGATTTCGGGTCTGTCAGCACTGAGCAGACCCGACACGCAGCGGTGGGTTCACAGCGGGGGACCCAATTCAGGTAATTAGTGGCTTGTTTAGAGCCACTTAAGAATGAATTTCAGCTCACCTTTTGCATTTGACAGCTTGCCCACTGGGTCCACGCTGGTCCTGGACCACATCTGTCAAGCTGAGGCGGGAGTTCAGTAGCCATTGAATCAGCTGTTGAGTTGACAGCTTCAAATGTGCAGTGAAAGCTCCCACCTTAGAGAGATATCTTCTGTCAGCCACAAGCTCTTCCTCACTACATTTCCACAACAGATTCACCAGTCTTTACACAAGTCTCCATCCAGTCTGACCTCATTACCTCTCTCACCATTGACAGATCGCTTCTGTCATCTCTACTTTGCCTGCCATCTATTCCATCAGCATGGGTTCCTTTATACTCTCTCACCTTGGTCCTCAGAATCTCACCATGATCAGCTCCAACACCAGCAGCACCAGACACACCAGCAGCACCAACAACAACACCACCAACCTTCTCCACAATCACCTGATGCTGCCAAGGACACAGGGCATCAGCACCTGACCACATTGCTGCCCGGGAGGCATGGGATGGCCTCAGCATGGCCAGATTTACTTCACTTGACGCTGTACATCCTGGCTGCCACATGATGCGCCAGGTTAGCACCAGCCCACACCAACACCATAAAGCATCCCTACAATGCCCAAGCCATTCCTTTCACACTCATCACCATTGTGGGGGCGGGGGGGCAGGGTACCATTATGTCTCACCATTCACTGCAACTCAGTAAGGCAGTTCCAAAATTGCACACAAATCTGTCCAAGTGTTGAAAATAAAGGTTTCAATGTTTGACACCACATTAACAGAAACTTTACATGAACATTGCATAAAACACCCAAGTGCCTACCCTTGTGTGTTGTTAGTTGGTATGATTGCACTAGGATGAGGGCGAGTGTGAGGAGTGGCTAGTGAGATGGGGATGTGATAATATAGACAGAGAGGGATGGGTGGAGGTGCAAGGTAAGTTGGTGTAAGGATGTGCATGAGTAGGGTAGGGAAGGCAGAGTGATGGGGATGTGATGAGAGGCACAGTAGGATGAGGTTGAGTGTGGCTTTGTACTAACCTTTCGTGGTCTAATGAGATCATTGAAGTGTTTGCGGCACTGCACCCAGGTCTGCCTCACCACATCCCTGCTTGTGCTCTCCTGTGCAATGTGCAACCAGGCTGTGTTGATCTCCTGGGGAGGTTCTTCCGCCCATGGGAAGGGAAGAGGACCTCCCTGTGTGCTGTGACTCCTTCCATAAGCATATGGAGGGAGTCATGGGAGAGCCTGGGTGCAGTCCCATGCCTTTGTGCAGTCATTGTCAGTGTTTGCAGCACCTCAATGCTGTAGAACACTGACAGCACAAATGTCAAAATAAATTTGAGCATTGTCTCTTTAAGGAAACCGCTGATGACGCGTCATCAAATGACGTCACCAGACCCGCTTCCTTCAATTGGGCCGGGAAATGCGCTGTGCGGGCTTAAGAAGCCCAATCATGGGAAATTCATTTGAGGCCCAGGGATGGAGACAACAGCGAGGTTGGGATCTGCCACCGACGTCGCCTGCCACGGACCCACTGAGGTTAGTAAAATCCCGGCCTTGCAAACTCAACATTATAGGTTATTAAATGTTCTATTTTTACCTCAGCTGAGATATATTTCTGTAATACTTTCCAGTTTTTAAAAATGAATTCCTCATTCTTTGAAGTCTGTCTTTCTGAAATCTTATTCTTAGATTAGAAAACTCCTGTGGCTATGCAGTGCTAAGACATTTAGTTTAATTGCTTGAGTAAGAATTACGTTGAAGCAGATTTCACTAGAGAACCTGGAGTCTGCACTGACAACGCTAATGATCCTTAACTTGGGGAATAAACAGCCATGGGCAAACCAGAAGGCCTAAATAAAAATGCTTTGACCAGAGGAATAATATAGTTGCAAAAGGGGGAAAGTGAGCAGTATAATGAAAGGAATGGCTTTGCTACTTAAATTAAGGTCAATTTTAATTGAAATTACATCAATCTTTGTGATAATTCAGTGCAATCTCCTGCACTCATCTTGTCTTCAGAATAAGATCACTTTATTGGCTTTCAAAAGCAATAAAAAATTCTGTTGCAGGGAAACATAATTTGTCAGATTTCAGAAGTCAACCGATGTTTGGCTTGCTGCCACCTTAAGCAGAAGACAGACCAATAGTATCGAAAAAAATAACTACAAAATGGAAGGCAAATTATGGAGCGAAATGACAGAGAATAAAACAAAGGATTATTACCTGGATCCCATAGTTCTGACAAACGGTCACAGACCTGAAACATTAACTCTGTTTCTGTCACCACAGGTGCTGCCCAACCTGAATATTTCCAGCATTTTCTGTTTATATCCCATAGCTGTGACCTTATTAATCTCCACAATACGTAGCACTCAAACATACAGACTGCATGTATGTGAACTATTTACAAAGAGGCATTATTTCACATATTTATCTACAAGTAGTTTACTATTACACATCACTTTCAATGGTCTAGAGAAGAAAGAAGGTCAGCAAACTTCTCTTAAATCTAGGCTGCCACTCCAGTGCAGTACTGAGGGAGCACTGCACTGTCGGTGGTGCCATCTTCCGGATGAGGTATTACACCAGGGCCCCATTTGCCATCTCAGGTGGAAGTAATAGATCTCATGGCAATATTTCAAAGAAGAGCAGGGGAAAGGACTGTAGATGCTGAGTTGTTGAGTATATTCAAGGCTGAGATAGGTAGATTTTTAGACTCACGGGAATCAAGGGATATGGGGATGGGGCAGGAAAGTGGAGTTGAGGTCAAAGATCAGCCATGATCTTATTGAATGGCGGAGCGGGGCCGTACAGCCTACTCTTGCTCCTAATTTTTATGTTCTTATGTAAATCTCCCAGGTGTCCCAGCCAATATTTATCCCTCAACTAGCATCACTAAAAAAATTGATTATCTGGTCATTGCCTTGTTCCACGCGTCTCTCTTCTCATTTAAAATTAGCATTTTCTACCGCCCACCTAAGTACCATAAAAAAAATTATCACTGAGAAATCTTCACTGCTTTCCTCCCTCAGCCTCTGCACCGAGCAACTTCTCATCCTCGGTGATTTCAACCTCCATCTCAATTCATCATGGTCTCTCTCCTCCGAGTTCACTACCCTCCGATCCTCCCTTAATTTCTCCCACCATGTAAACTCCCCAATCCATATTCACGGCCACCCCCTTGACCTTGCCACCTCAAGTGGCCTCGCTACTCCCATCTTGTCAATCACAAATAAGCCCATCTCTGACCATTCCTTGTATTGCTCTCCACCCACATCCCCTTCCCGCCTCCCCCACCCCCCACAACCCTACATCCTTCTGTGTCCGCCCCTGGAAAAAACTCCAAACCAACTCACTTACGAAATCCCAGCTGTCCAGCCTTTGGCCCTCCATTCACCATGACATTTCTGCAGCTACCAATCTGTTCAACCACACCCTCACCACCAGCTTTGTCCCTGTTAAAACCATTACACACTCTCACCCTGGCCGTTTCCCCGGTACGGCCCTCATCTTCGCTCTCTTAAGTCCAAGGGATGCAGACTTGAATGGATATGGCAGATATGGTTTAGCCATTCACCACCAGATCTGGCTGGACCACATCAAGCATTATCGGGTCCTGCTCTTGTCTGCCAAAACTGCTTACTATTCCAGGATCATTCTGAAATGCAAAGATAACCCCCGGCTTCTTTTCTCTACTGCAAACTGTCTTCTTAAACCCCTTTCCCCTGTCTCCGCCACCCTCATCTCCAACAACAAGTGCAAGGAGCTCATGGACTTGTCTCCAAAATTGAGACAATCCAATCAGCTGCTTCTGCCACTTCCCTTCCTTCCCCTAGCCCACCAGGCCAAACTTCCTCTAAGGTCCCTCCCGCCCTAGCCCTGAACTCACATCTTTCTCCACTTTCTCTCCGATCTCCCCTCATGACCTCTCTGCGCTCATCTTGTCCATGAGACCCACTTCCTGCTCCCTCGACCCTATTCCTACTAAAGTGCTGACCACCCAACTTCCTTTCCTGGCTCCCATGTTAGCTGATATTGTTAACGGTTCTCTCTCCTCAGGTACTGTCCCCCTCTCTGTCAAATCTGCCGTTATCACCCCTCTCCTCAAGAAACCAACCCTTGACCCCTCCGTCCTTGCAAACTACCGCCCCATCTCCAACCTCCCTTTCCTCTCCAAAGTCCTTGAACGTGTTGTCGCCTCCCAAATTCGTGCCGATCTTTCCCGGAACACCATGTTTGAATCTCTCCAATCAGGTTTCCGCCCCTGCTACAGTACTGAAACGGCTCTTATCAACTCACAAGTGACATCCTATGTGACGGTGACAAATGTAAACTCTCCCTCCTAGTTCTTCGCGACCTGTCTGCAACCTTTGACATGGTTGACCACACCATTCTCCTCCAGCGCCTCTCCACCGTCGTCCAGCTGGGTGGGACTACACTCGCCTGGTTCCATTCTTATCTATCTAACTGTAGCCAGAGAATCACCTGCAATGGCTTCTCTTCCTGCTCCCTCATCGTTACCTCTGGTCTCCCCCAAAGATCTATCCTTGGCCCCCTCCTATTTCTCATCTACATGCTGCCCCTTGGCGAGATCATCCGAAAACACAGCGTCAGTTTCCACATGTACGCTGACGACACCCAGCTCTACCTCATCACTGCTTCTCTCGACCCCTCCACTGTCTCTAAGTTGTGAAACTGCTTGTCTGACATCCAGCACTGGATGAGCAGAAATTTCCTCCAATTAAATATTGGGAAGACCGAAGCCATTGTCTTCGGTCCCTGCCACAAACTCCGTTCCCTAGACACCAACTCCATCCCTCTCCCTCGTAACTGTCTGAAGCTGAACCAGACTGTTCGCAACATTGGTGTCATATATGACCCTGAAATGAGCTTCCAACCACATATCCACGCCATAACTAAGACTGCCTATTTCCACCTCCGTAACATCTTGACTATTCCAACGCACTCCTGGCTGGCCTCCCACCTTCTACCCTCCCACGTTCTACCCTCCCACGTTCTACCCTCCCACGTTCTACCCTCCCACATTCTACCCTCCCACATTCTACCCTACGTAAATTTGAGTTAATCCAAAACTCAGCTGCCCGTGTCCTAACTCGCACCGAGTCTCGTTCACTTATCACCCCTATGCTTGCAGACTCCCGGTTAAGCAATGCCCAGGTTTTCAAATTCTCATCCTTGTTTTCAAATCCCTCCATGGCCTCGCCCCTCCCTACCTCTGTAATCTACTCCAGCCCCACAACCCCATGAGATATCTGCGCTCCTCTAATTCTGGCCTATTGAACATCCCTGATTTTAATTACTCAACCATTGGTGGCCGTGCCTTCAGCTGCCAAGGCTCTAAGCTCTGGAATTCCCTCCCTAAAACTCTCCGCTTCTCTACCTCTCTTTACTCCTTTAAGACGCTCCTTAAAACCTACCTCTTTGACCAAGCTTTTGGTCATCTGCCCTAATTTATCCTCATGTGGCTCGGTGTCAAATTTTGTATTTTTACACTGCTGTGAAACGCCTTGGGATGTTTTACTGCATTACAGGCACTATATAAATACAAGTTGTTGTTGTCATTATTACATCGCTGTTTGTGGGACCTTGCTGTGCACAGATTGGTGGCCTACTGTCACCCCTGATCCTCTCTAACTTTTACCGCTGCACAATAGAGAGCATCCTGACGAACTGTATCACAGTATGGTATGGCAGCTGTAGCTACTATGACCGGAAAGCCCTGCAGCGGGTAGTCAAAACTGCCCAACGCATTACCGGCACCCGGCTACCGACCATAGAGCACATATACCAGAAACGCTGTTTACGGAGGTCACGGTCCATCATCAAAGACCCTACCCACCCCAGCCACAGTCTGTTCGCCCTCCTGCCATCTGGGAGACGCTACAGATGCATTCGCACCCGTACAACCAGATTTAGGAACAGCTTCTTTCCCAGGGCTGTCATCCTACTGAACTCCACAAATAAACTCTAAAGCCTGCACATCTGCCAATGCACTTTATTATGGTTATGTTTATGTTAATGTATTACAAGCCAAATGTATGTTGAATGTTTAAATGTCTTAATCTAAATGTACTGTTCTGGACCGATGGACATTCTGAACATTTTATGTGTGTAGATAGCACCCTCTGGTGGCGGTTATTGTGTTAACAGTTTGTATGCTGGAAAGGTCATCTGACTTTTCCTCCTGTGTGAGGTCATTTGACCTTCTTACCTTTCTTCCTGTTGACCCCAGGAAGCAGTTTTACCAGGAAGAACCTGACTTAAGTAATGGAGAATTCCATGAGGGATTCAATCCAGTGTAATCTGACTTCATATGTTAGGCCAAACGCAATATCTGTGAGTATCTTTGGTTCTTAGCATAATAGCAATGTTGTCGGAGTAATATTTTGATGATACTATGTTTGTAAAAGGTTAATATTTAATAGTTACAGAAGATAGTTACAAATGTTAGTTAGTTATACAATTAGTCTATTCTACTGTTGTAAATGTGTTTATATCTTGTGTAATATCGAATGTATAGTACTCAGTTTATGTACAAAACATACTTTGTCTTTGTTTACAGTTTCACAAATTCGTTCAAGTAAAAGCTTCAAACAGCAACCGCTTCCTGTGAAGAATTATTATGAATGAGTGTTTAACTTGCTGGATAGCTAGATAGGAGCACGTCTAGCGCGGCCAGTACATGTACACTCTCGGGAGCCGCAAGCCTACATTTCGTTGTACTGCACTTGTGCACTAACAATGACAATAAAAGTTGATTTGATTTTTGATTTGATTTGATGTTTCCTGCATTTCTTTTCTTTCTTTTATTACAACAGTGACTACACTTCAAAAAGTACTTCATTGGCTGTACAGTGCTTTGAGATGTCCGGAGGTCATGAAAGGCACTATATAAATGCAATTCTGTGGCGGAGCCACTAAGAGACTCAGAACATTTGAGAATAATCTCTTTAACTGCATTGTAGTGCAGCCACGTACTGCACCTTTAAACTGTTTGTTAACTATACTGTATGTACCTTCCTATACTCTGCGTGATGACGTCATGACGCCGATCACGTGACCGCCTGTGGCGCGAAGAACGTGATGACATCATGACGTCGGTTTCCAGAACCTTCCAGCAGTCGAGTGCCTCGCAGCCTGAACAGACCTGTATGCATCTTCTCCTGTAGTTTACTAGTTACTTCGTTGTTATTAAACTTTGTTGTTTTGATTTACTGAGTCGAACTGCAATTATTCAGATAGGAACTACCGTTCCTACAATTCTTTCTTTTTTTCTTTAAAAAACAATATCCAGTAGAGATTTTTGTGTCCAAAAGGAGAAGAATCCAAAAAGGCTATTTATTCATTAAAATTTGTATATTTTATGTTGTATAATTAAAATGAGCTCATAATGACTCAAATGGGACTCTGAGTGATTCTGAAAAGTATTGTACATCTATTAAATTAGTCCAATAATCTACAAACTTAAGTTCATGGGCAGGTAAGCATTCTGAGTAAATAGTATTTGTTTTGATTAAAATAATGAGGTGCATTTCAATGCACACCAACCAATCAATTTCATCAATTTCAGTTGGCTTCAATCTCACACACACACACACACACGTGCACCCACACACATATATACTTGTGCGTGCATGCATTGCAGTGGATTCATTCTATGCTCAGTGCAATCTGGACAGGTGTAAAGCAAACACTGTCAACTGCTTTCTAAAAGGTACATACCTAAGGGCAATGCTGCAACATATGGTACTACTCACAGACTCACCATGCCCACAAAACCCACAGAGTTCCAGACCATAATGACCACAGACAGGAAGAATATGCAGCCAGACACATTGCACAGTCTACACCAGCACTCATGTTCACCTTATGTCTAAATAAGTTATCAGAATTGAATAATTTACATTTTTTTAAAACCCTAAACAGGAAAAATAGCAAGTTCAGTTGGTACGAATACTATGTATAAGTAGATAGGGAACATTTGAACCACTGCCCCTCACCATTTTGCATGCAGAATGGCTTTCTATATTTTCTTGTACAGCTGTAATTTTTTAAGACAAGGAAGCCTGAAATGTTAATAATGCTGCTATATAAGTGGGATAACCAGATTTTTCAACAATGCAATAATCTGGGACAAGCGAGGCCTGCTACTGCTGTCCTCTGGGTGAAGACACTGGGCGCGATTTTGGCCAAATACTTGAGGCACGAAACAGCCTCTGAGGTTGCCAACATGGGGTCTTAAGCTGCAACGCCGATTTAGCCCGCATTTAGCGCAAGTCGCCATCTTGGTAAAGGAGTTGAAGTGCGTGCTAGGAACGGCTGCCCAGAGGATCGTTAATGGGCTGATTGACAATTAAATTGCCTGCTAGTGCTCATTAAAGAGGCTGCATGCCATTTTGCTGGGTAACGATTCATTTAATGACCTCTCCTAACTAGCAGAACAGGAATGAACAAGTCATTGCTGAGGATTTAGAGCGATACTTAAAACCATGCTCAACTTCACTGTTCACTTGCTACTGGAGATCGACTGACTACACTGTGTTTGAAGAGGACTTTTGAGACACATCGGAAACTTTCTGCATCACTTTGTCAAGACTTCACCAACACTGTCAACATTTTTCCCGGAAATTCTCTCAGGACTTCACCTAAAAAGAGTGAGTGCTGTGCTACTCTACCTTCTTGGACACCATATAGGATTCTCCAGGAGAAAGGGAGTGCTTGGCCATGAGCATCTTGCTCGGGGTCCCCCTTGCTCTGCAGGAGGAATGGGAGGAGGAGATGAGGCCAGGCAGAGCAGCACCAGCTGCTGCAGGAGAGAAGAACAGGAGGGTGAGAAGGGCTCTCAGCAGGAGGCCCTATCCACCCAGGGTCTTCAGAGAGCACTACTCCTGCATTCACATGACCCAAGACCAGTGCATGAGGAGGCTGCACTTTACCAAGGAAGTCATCACAGAGATCTGTGGCCTCGTGGAACGAAGACTCAGACATCGCCGCACAGGACTGCACTGCCTGTGGCAGTCAAGGTCACAGTAGCACTTTATGCTACTGGAATCTTCCAGACTGCCGCAGGTGGTATAAGTCACATATCACAATCCTCTGTGCACTTCTGCATAAGGGAGGTCTCTGTGGCTCTATACGCTCTGAGGAATAACTATACATCATTCCCTATTGCCAGAGAAGATCAGAGGCAGAGAGCACCAGGATTCAATAGGATTGGGGATCCCCCATGGCCCTTCTTCTTCTCCTTCTTCTTAGGCAGTCCCTCGGAACCGAGGATGACTTGCTTCCACATTAAAAATGAGTTTGCAGGTGACTGATGAGTCCAATGCGGAACCTACAGTCTCTGTCACAGGTGGGGCAGACGGTGGTTGAGGGGGCGAGTGGGTGGGGTGCTTGGGTTGACGTGCGCTCCTTGCGCTGCCTGCGCTTGGCTTCCACTTGCTCCCGGCGAAGAGACTCGAGGTGTTCGGCGCCTTCCCGGATGCTTCTCCTCCACTTTGTGCAGTCTTGGGCCAGGGATTCCCAGGTGTCAGTGGGGATGTTACACTTTTTCAAGGAGGCTTTGAGGGTGTCCTTGAAACATTTCCTCTGCCCACCTGGGGCTCTCTTGTCGTGTCGGAGCTCCGAGTAGAGCGCTTGTTTTGGGAGTCTCGTATCGGGCATGCGGACAATGTGACCCATCCATCGGAGCTGGTCGAGCGTGGTCAAAACTTCGATGCTGGGAATGTTGGCCTGAGCGAGAACACTGACGTTGGTGCGCCTATCCTGCCAATGGATTTGCAGGATCTTGCAGAGACAGTGTTGGTGGTACCGCTCCAGTGCTTTGAGGTGCCTGCTGTACATGGTCCATGTCTCTGAGGCATACAGCAGGGCGGGTATCACTGCTGCTCTGTAGACCATGAGCTTAGTGCCGGGTTTGAGGTCCTGGTCTTCAAACACTCTCTTCCTCAGGCGACCGAAGGCTGCACTGGCACACTGAAGGTGGTGTTGTACTTCGTCATCGACGTCTGCCCTTGTTGACAGTAGGCTCCCGAGTGGTCCACGTTGTCCAAGGCCTTGTCATGAATTTTGATAATCGGGGGGCAGTACTGTGTGGTGGGGGCAGGTTGGTAGAGGACCTTTGTCTTACGGATGTTTAGTGTAAGGCCCATGCTCTCGTACGCTTCGGTGAAGGTGTTGACGATGGTTTGTAGTTCGACCTCCGAGTGAGCGCAGACGCAAGCGTCATCAGCATACTGTAATTCGACGACAGAGGATGGGACGACCTTGGATCTGGACTGGAGGCGACGGAGGTTGAACAGTTTCCCGTTTGTTCTGTAAATTAGCTCCACTCCAGTGGGGAGCTTACTGAGGGTGAGATGGAGCATTGCAGCAAGGAAGATCGAGAAGAGCTTTGGTGTAATGACACAGCCTTGCTTGACCCCGGTTCGTACGTGAATTGGGTCTGTGGTGGAACCGTTGGTCAGGATCATGGCTTGCATGTCGTCATGAAGCAGGTGGAGGATGCTGACAAACTTTTGAGGGTAACCGAATTTGAGGAGGACACTCTATAATCCCTCATGGTTGACAGTGTCGAAGGCCTTTGTGAGATCAAAGAAGGCCATGTACAGTGGTTGGTGCTGTTCCCTGCATTTCTCTTGTAATTGATGTGCGGTGAAGATCATGTCCATTGTGCCCCTTAGTGGGCGGAATCCGCATTGCGACTCTGGGAGGAGCTCTTCGGCCACTGGGAGAAGGCGATTGAGGATGATTCTTGCAATGACTTTCCCTGTGGCAGACAGCAGGGAAACTCCTCTGTAATTACCATGTGATTGTGGGATCCCCCTTGGTCCAGGGAGCCACTGACTGCACATATGTGGCCATGTGAGTCCCTAATTTAAACTCAGAGGTGTTCAGGAACAGGAAGTGTTCCATTCCCTCAACCTGCAGCTTGTCTGCGACCACCGCCAGTGCATCATGCTGGTGAATGCCTGCTATCCAGGGAGCTGACACGATGCATTTATAATGAGACAGTCATCCGTCCCACAGATCTTTGAGCTCCAATGCATTGTGCATGGCGATACCCTCTGATGCCATGGCTCATAACTCCCCTGAGAAACCCCCAGACACCAGCTGAACACTCATATAGCGAGAGCCACTCAGCCACCAGGAATATCACTGAGCAGACCATTGGGGTCCTGAAGAAGAGGTTTAGATGCCTTGAGCGGTCAAGAGGTGCCCTGCAGTACTTGGCCGAGAAGGCGTCCAGATCCGTAGTGATTTGCTGCACGCTCCACAATCAATGATCATGAGAGATCAGCCATTACCACCAGCAATTGTGCAGAGGGTCAAGCTGAGGAGGAGGTGGAGGAGGAAGGAGAGGGGAACCAGGGGAGCACCAGAGGGTTCCAGGTATTTGGCCTGCACCTGGGAGGGACGCTCACCGCCATCTAATTGAAGAGCGCTTTTGAGAGACGTGCTCCACCATCAGACTCCAGAGCATTACTGCCACATGATGTACCTTCCACGACTTACGATGCATCAGGCAGTCCAACATCTGTACTCAATCCTTTCAACCTCTTCCCCATGAAGATCACAATAAAAAAGACCACCGAATCCACCAGTACCCAATTATCATCATCACTGTTTATATACATCAAAAAAAAACAATGTAAACATGACAGCACTTACAAATATTAAATTATTCACCCTGGTGCTTATCCTTAGTGGCTATCTGTAAGTGCTCTTGTGTAATCTAGTGCTTCTACAAAGTGCAACCACAGTGGTGGCAGCAGCAGGCGAGGTGGATGGCTGCTGAGAATCTGAAAAGGGCAGTTCAGATGTCCTCCTGGGACGCTCTTGAGAGGCTGTGGGCCGTGATGGCCCTGCCTCAGACTGCACCATCTCAGCATGGGCTTCAGCAGTCTGGGCCACCTGGTAACAGCAAGGGCAATGGTGGAGTGGCGGGGGAAGGGAGAAGCAATGCTGGCATTCGGAGAGAGGCCAGTAGGTTCCTGATCCATGATTCCCACGCCACTACCTCGGGCCTCTGTTCAGCCAGCCCAGTGATCTGCTGGGGGACAGATCTCTGGCCCTCCTGTCCTGCTCTCCTGCAGCAGCTGGTGCTGCTCTACCTGCCCTCACGTCTTCTTCCAATTCCTCACGCAGAGCAAGGGGGACCCCCAGCAAGATGCCCATGACCAAGTACTCCCTTTCTCCTGGAGACTCCGACAGAGTGTTACATAAATTTAAAACAGAAATAGACAGTTTCCTAGAAGTAAAGGGAATAAAGGGTTATGGGGAGCGGGCAGGAATTTGGACATGAGTCTAGGTTCGGATCGGTCATGGCCCTGTGGGTAGCGGAATGGGCCCAGGGGCCGTGTAGCCTGATCCTGCTCCTATTTCGTGCGTCTAATTCTGTTAGATTCAGGATATGGTTCTGTGATAGTGGATTGGCGGTTAGGATCAGATCAGCCATGATCTTATTGAATGGCGGAGCAGGCTCGAGGGGCCGATTGGCCTACTCCTGCTCCTATTTCTTATGTTCTTATAAGGCAGAGTAACACACCTTTTAGGTGAAGTTCTGAGAGAATTTCTGGGGAAAATATTGTATATTTTGGGGAAAAAAATGTCAGAGACACTCTTGAAGCCCCTTTCAACCGAGGACCCAGAGCCACCATGGCAGCTGCCTGAGCTTCCATTGCAGCATTTTGCTGTCCCATGCTAACTGCAATGACTGCAGTGGAAGCTGCGACCTCAGTCATCAGACGCTGCATGTTGTTGGGCCTCACAGGTCACTGGCTGGAATCGACCAGCCTCTCCGCGTTGGCGAGGATGGGTTCCAGGATCTGCATCAAGCCACAGACCAAGCTGGAGGTGAACTCCTCCATCCCCCCGAACCACGATCCATAAGCTTTCAGGCAGGTTGTCCATTGCATCAAGCATTTGGTTTGTCAAACCCATCAGCCTTCTTCTGAAGCTTGGCCCTGCGAGGTTCCCACCTGACTCTTCTACAGCAGAACTAGTATGCAACCTTGCCCCCTCCTGGAAAGGTGGCACTTGTGGTGTCCCTTCCACCCTGTGTGGCTGCTGCCTGCTAGTGCCCGATGTGCCCCACTGTGAGGATCCCTCTTCTACCCTAGCCTCTAAGTTACGCGTGGTGCCGGTCTCTGAACTGGTGCCTGCGACAGTAGCAGCGATTGACACAGTGCATTCTTCCTCGCTCTCCTCCTCTTCCTCCAAGGGAGCGAGGTGGCTGTTGCTCATCGTGAACTTGCTCCGTGGGGCGAGGTGGATCTTACTCCTGGGAGCCTGCAATGATAAAGCTGGAAGGGTTAGGGTGCAGTGCATGTGACCACTATAGGAGGATGTGTGTGATGAGCTTGGGAGTGAGGATCGCTTTGGGTGATTAGGGATCAGGAATAGTTGTGCATCTGTAAGTAAGCTGGAGTGGCCACATAGCTCTCGGTGATATGTCCCCTGCTCTGCTTCTGGCCACAGCGTCTCCCACTCCCTTCCTGATTACGGCTAGCAGTGCCTCCTCAGGGGGAGTGATCTCATGCAGACGTGGATGACCTGCCCCGGTCAGGTCCTGCCGCTGCCTGTTATATGCTATTTTTTCCTGGAAGAGAAAGAATGGTGATTGTGAATGAGTGTATTGACATATCACACACATATGTGTGTGTGTGTGTGATACCTCACATGGACGAAGAGCTGTGAGATGTGTCTGAGGTGTGAGTAGTGCCTGTGAAGGGTGCAATACTGTGGTGTGTGAGAATGTCAGTGTAATCACAGAAATCACAGAAACCCCACAGTGCAGATAGAGGCCATTTCAGCCCATCGAGCCTGCACCGACACATATCCCACCCGATCCCCGTAACCCCTACACCAACACATATCCCACCCTATCCCCGTAACCCCACGTATTTAATCCCCCTAACACTAAGGGTCAACTTATCATAGCCAATCAACCTAACCCGCACATCTTTGGACTGTGGGAAGAAACCGGAGCACCCGGAGAAAACCCACGCAAACACGGGGAGAATGTGCAAACCCCACACAGTCAGTCGCCCGAGGCTGGATTCGAACCCGGGTCCCTGGTGCTGTGAGGCAACAGTGCTAACCACTATGCCACCGTGCTGTACAGTTAGATGGTGGATGAAGTGTGTTGAGTTTGTGATGCTGGTGGTGGTGGTGCAGCTATTGAGAATTGTGTTTGAGAGATGGGATCATACCTTGGCCACCCGTGTCAAGTCATTAAATTCCATGCGGCACTGGAACCATATCCTGGGGCCAAGGCTCCTGGCTGTGACCTCCTGGGCAATCTCCTCCCACATGCGCCGCATCAGCTGCCTCTGTGGCCTCCTTCCCCCTTGCGGGTAAAGGACATCCCTCCTCCTCTCTACCTCCTCCACCACATTAGAGAACCTGGGCACCCTCTCTCTAGCTCTTTGTTGACATCCTTCCACTCTCAGCCAGCGCATTCCACACCTTCAGTGGATGTGGGTGCATGCAGGCTACATATACAGCGCCAGGAAAATTGCGTCTAATCAGCGCTTGAGTGGTAAACCTGCAGTTGCCGGTTTCAGCGTCTGCAGTTGGCGGTTTCAGCGTCTGCAGTTGGCGGTTTCAGCGTCTGCAGTTGGCGGTTTCAGCGTCTGCAGTTGGCGGTTTCAGCGTCTGCAGTTGGCGGTTTCAGCGCCTGCAGTTGGCGGTTTCAGCGCCTGCAGTTGGCGGTTTCAGCGCCTGCAGTTGGCGGTTTCAGCGTCTGCAGTTGGCGGTTTCAGCGTCTGCAGTTGGCGGTTTCAGCGTCTGCAGTTGGCGGTTTCAGCGTCTGCAGTTGGCGGTTTCAGCGTCTGCAGTTGGCGGTTTCAGCGCCTGCAGTTGGCGGTTTCAGCGCCTGCAGTTGGCGGTTTCAGCGTCTGCAGTTGGCGGTTTCAGCGCCTGCAGTTGGCGGTTTCAGCGTCTGCAGTTGGCGGTTTCAGCGTCTGCAGTTGGCGGTTTCAGCGTCTGCAGGCACGTTCAAATCATGATAATCATTAATGAGCCCGAAAATTGCGTGCTAAATCCAGACTTTCAAACAGGCGGTCCTTATAAGCACAGCACCCGTTTAGTACCCGTTTTCACCCTCCGGCCAAAATTACCCCACTAATTTTAAGAAGTGGAGCCAATAAAGAGTCTTACATCAGGCGCAGTACAAATGAGAGCACGGCTGTGAAATTCTGGATGCACCATTTTGGGTGTCTCTGATTACCTGGTTCAGAAATTGCAAAGTCTGCTCTTTCCCTTCTACATTTACCACCCTGTTTTCATGCAATGCTCCATCTATTAGCCCTGCTAAGTGAACACACCAATGAAAAAAAATAATTTGAGTGGCAGGAACCACATGGACTCAAAATTATGGCCTTTCAAATTAGATACCAGTTTCAACCACTGGATCCAATTGATTGGCCCAGAATTTGCTGGAGTGGGGCATCTCATGGCATGCCCTATTAGACTTTTTTCTTCAGCTCGAAAATGTTTTGCACTGCAAAGTGCATTAAGTGCGAGCTGATAATAGGTCAAACGGGGCATCTGAGACCATAGTGAACGACGGGACCAACCGTTTATCTTCTTAACCAATGAAATTTGAGGATAAAGAAACAGAGGAACAATGGAGATGGAAATAGAGTGAAATAGAGTCAAATTATATACAGAAAGAGAAATAAAGAAAAGGAAAAAAAGATTGCATTATGAGAGAGAAAATAGAGACAGAAAAGAAAAATAAGAAAATAATTTAAAATTTTTAATTTTAAAAACCTCTAGGAACAATTTACTACCTGAAGGAATGAGACTCCACAGTTTCAATTGTTCCTTTTCTGGGCCGGAGAGGTTGAGCAGCATTGCAGGAACATAAATCCCCTCATTAAAAGGGTCCTTACGTTGTTAAATACCAGCCCTAACTTTCTGTGGCGAGTTTAATTTGCTTTAACAGCGCAAATGCAGCAAATTCTGGAAACTTACAGGGAGGTTGATGGCGAGCTCCCGATTTTGTAAACTTACCTGTGGAGCGGCATAAATCGTCCAGCAATTTGTGGCACTTCGCAGCTCATGTTATATCTCTTTGTTACCAAATATTGTTGGGGGTTTTTTACACACTAATAACGGTGTGCGCGTTAAACTCGCCGTTAGTTTCCCAGCAAATTCTGGGTCCTTATCTCAAAGCTCCTATCTCTAAGTTTTGATCAAATAAAGCGAAGGAACACTTCTAATTTACAATGTTTGATGAAATAATTTTAAAATAATCTAGTTCTACTTGAACTTTTCTGGAACAATATTACTTTTGCTCTTCATGTTTTAACCAAGTTAAAATCACATACAAAGAAAAAGCACATGCTGGTTTTGATATTAACAATAGTAAAGATTCAATGTAGGGAAGACATTCAAAAGATAATAGATTATTGTTTGATACTATGAAAACACTGCAACTATAAAATACAGGCTCTATCTGGTATGTCTTAAATTACTAGGATAACACTAAGCTTGGACACTACTTTCATTCAGTATCCATTATTTGATGTTCTAATGCCACAAAATGTTGGTAACTGCTCAGCAAAATCTGCTGAACTTTATGTAACATTTTTCAACATAAACCCACCAACAAAAATCATGTGATCATATATTTACTGGGAACAGTATACTGTGAATTGTGCATTTTAAATCAATTTTATCAGAATCTAAAACAGTTGCATAAAATTAATAAGAAAATGAGAGTGTACAATATGGACCAGGAAATGGGGCTTACTGCACTTCCATTAAAGAAATGAAATGCTCTTTGCAATGTAACTTACAGACACATCTGGATTCTTTTTAGAGAGCAGTGGCTGATGAGTTCCAACAATGGCATGTAAAACATTTAAACAAGGTCATGACATTGACATGTAACCCCATAATGATTACTCCTAAAACATTTCTTACAACTTCAAGCTGAATTATTATTTGTTTTGTTTACTACCTCCCATAATTTTAACGCTATACAACTTTGTTTCCCTTTCATTTATTATCTTTACTATGTCCCTGGTACACAGAAAGAAACTTGACTTTGTGCTGTTGATGTTGAACGGCAGTGTATGGTCAAAACAAAGTTAATTGAAAACAGTCTTAATAAATCAAATATCCAGGCCAGATGCATACATGTGCACCATGAAGTAATTCGTTCAGTATCACACTGTACGCCAGACTTAAATGTGGTCCAAAAAATACTCATTACTGGTATAAAGAAATTAGCTTTGTTATAAAACGTACATGAAAAAAATGAGGCACTTGAACGCTTCAAAAAAACTTAGAAGCATTCCAAGAAGTATAAATGCATGGACACCAATCAGCTGTTTCATGCCAACATTTGTGGTGAAGTTTTTCATATATGTGGTTTCAAAAGCAATAAAATATATACTGTGGTAAATGAAAGGCTCCACATTGTGGTAAATGAGGACCCACACATTGTGGTATACTGCTTAAGCCAGTATTTGTATTGCATTGCAGATAAAAGTCAATCCCAATGCTGCTGCCTAATGATATAGCCTGGGGCACTTAACTAGACAAGGCGAAACCTCCCTATCACCCACCACTGCACTACCACCCCATCCCACCTCCCGCCCCACCCCCTGGAGCAGTGCCTATGAAATGTTGTGTATATGGATTTCCAGAAAGTATCTGATAAGGTTCCACACACAAGAGATTATTAGCAAAAATGAGAGCGCACGGAATTAGAGGTAACTTTGTGATATGGGTTGCTAATTGATTGGGAGGTAGGAGACATAGAGTAGGGATAAAGGGAACATTCTCTCATTGGCAGGATGTGAAAATAGTGTTCCCCAGAGATCTGTACCGGGGCTTCAACTTTTCACCATATATATAGTCATGACTTGGATGAAGGAATAGAGAGTTGTATATCCAAGTTTGCCGGTGACATTAAGTTAGGAAGCATAGTAATGGTATAGATGGGACCAGAAGGTTACAAAGGGACAAAGACAGGCTAAGTGAGTGGGCAAAACTTTGGCAGTTGTAGTTCAATGTGGGGAAGTGTGAGGTCATTCAAGAAAGATAAATCTGAATATTTTCTTAATGGTGAGGGAATAGGAACTGGGGCAAAGAGTATATAAATCACTAACAGCTAGTGGACAGTTATAAAAAGTAATCAAAAAGGCTAATGGAATGTTGGGCTTTACCTCAAGGGGCCTGGAATACAATGGGGAAGTTATGCTTCAGTTGTACAGAGCCTTGGCCAGACCCTACCTGGAGTTCAGTTTTGGGCACTGAACGTCAGGAAGGATACACCACAAGGAACAGTTGAGATGAGTAGCATAGATGCATTTAAGGGGAAGCTAGATAAGTTAATGAGAAAGGAATAGAAAAATCTGCTGATAGGATTATATGAAGAGAGGTGGGAGGAGGCTCGTGTGGAGCTTAAACGCCGGCTAAGATCAGTTGGGCCAAATGGCCTGTTTCTGTACTGTAGACCGAATGGCACATAATTTGCAGTTAGCGACGAAGCAAAGGCACTTGCCACTGGCCCCGAAGAAAGCTGCTCACAGAGATTTCGCGATCTCTGTGGCGAGAAGTTTGCCTTTTTTGATGTTCAATTGATTTCAGTGCTCTGTATTGGGAATTCCTAGTGCGATGCTGGAGTGATGTCAACAAGCTGTCTAAGCAGCCAGTCACACTGCAGAATTCTCACAGACAGGAAACCAGGAAATGAGAAGCTGCTTTTATCCGGACTTTTTATAAATGTTACAGAGAGCGAAATAAAGATTGGGACTCTCACATGGGTATAAGGTAGAAGCTGAAATATTGTGAACAAACTTTAAAAAAAATGTTTTTCATAGAATCATAGAATGGTTACAGCACAGAAGGAGGCCATTCGGCCTCTCAAGCCTGTGCCAGCTCGCTGCAAGAGCATTCAGCTAGTCCCATTCCACCGCCCTTTCCTCGTAGCCCTGCAATTTTTTTTCCGTCAGGTTCTTATCTAATTCACTTTTGAAAGCCATGATTAAGTCTGCCTCCACCACCCTTTCAGGCAGTGCATTCTAAATCCTAACCACTCGCTGCATAAAAATGTTTTTCCTCATGTTGCCTTTGGTTCTTTTGCCAATCACCTTAAATCTGTGTCCTCTGGTTCTCAGCCCTTCTGCCAATGGGAAAAGTTTCTCTCTTTCTGCTCTGTCTAGACCCATTATGATTTTGAACACCTCTATCAAATCTCCTCTCAACCTTCTCTGCTCCAAAGAGAACAACCCCAAGTTCTCTAGTCTATCCACGTAACTGAAGTCGCTCATCCCTGGAATCATTCTCGTAAATCTTTTCTGCAGCCTCTCGAAGGCCTTCACATCATTCCTAAAGTGCGGTGCCCAGAATTGGTCACAAAACTCCAGTTGAGGCCGAACCAGTGTTTTATAAAGGCTTTTCTTATAAAAAAAAAATTTAAATTGTAATTTTTTATCATAATGGTGAAATTTGACACTCCACAAATATAAACATTAGTTTTTCAGGGCCAGAACGTTTGTTTACCAGTCAATAAACTGTTAAAACCCCAGTTACACCTATTCCAACAAGGCTTAACATTTAATAGGATCTTTAACAGCAATATTACCATGGAAAAGCCCAAGTTTTCGTCAGTTTCCTGATTTCACTGTTTATACAGATGATACTATGATTATACAATGCAGGAGGAGGGGTCCACAGCGCAGCCAGTGTCGGAACAGTGAATGACTGACTGCAACTTCAGGATATCCGCGTTTAGATGTGCATGTGCTAAATCCTGAAGTTGTGGTCAGTCTCAGAAGGGGAGCGACGGCGAACGCTGTTCGTTCGCCGTCATTACCCACCGCAAATTCCGGGCCATTGTATAATGCCTTGGAGGGGGCATAGTACAGATTCGCCAGAATGATACAGGGCCTTAGAGCTGCATAAACTTAGCTTGTATTCTTCTGAGTTTAAAAGGTTGAAGAGAAATCTAACTGAGGCCTTTAAATGATAAAGGGATTTGATAGGGTAGATACAGAGAAACTATTTCCTCTGGTGGGAGAAATCAGAACAAGGGAGTCATAGAGTCATAACAGCACAGAAGGAGGCCATTCGGCCCATTGAGTCCGTGCCAGCTCTCTGTAGAGCAATCCAGTCAGTCCCATTCACCCGCTCTAATCTCGTAGCCCTGCAAGTTTATTTCCCTCAAGTGCCTATCCAGTCTCCCCTTGAAAACATTGAGTGTCTCGCTTCCACCACTTCCATCAGCAACGAGTTCCAGGTCCTCACTACTTGCTGTGTAAAAATGTTTTTCCTCACATCCCCCCTGTATCTCTTGCCTAAAACCTTAAATCTGTGTCCCCTAGTCCTTGTACCATCAACTAGTGGGAACAGCCTTTCCCCGTCTAGCCTATCCAAACCCGTCATAATCTTGTACACCTCTATCAAATCACCCCTCAACCTCCTTTTCTCTAATGAAAACAAATCCAGCTTCTCCAACCTGTCCTTGTAGCTAAGATCCTCCATCATCTTAAAATTAAAGCTAGGCTATTTAGGAGTGAAATCAGGAAATATATTTTCTCACAAAAGATAGTGGAAATCTGGAACTCTCATCCCCAAAAGGCTGTGGATGCTGAAATTTTCAAGACTGAGATTGCTAGATTTTTGTTAGGTAAGGGTATCGAGGTAATGGAGATGAGGTACAAATCAGCCATGATCTAGTTGAATGGCAGAACAGGCTCGAGGGGCTGAATGACCTACTCTGTTCCTTGCTTCCTATATTACAGGTGCAACCCCAAGCCCTATTGAGTAAGTTTTAATTTGGTATTTGCAAGTACACACTGATGATTGAAAGAAAATACGTATTGCCCATCCAGTGGTTTGCAAGGAGATACCATTACATGTTAAACAAAACTACAAAACTTATGCCTTATGAGGAGCTTTGTCAGCATTTAAGGAATTCCATTCTTTGTTTTAAAGCCAGTTAATTAATTTTTGGCTCTTACTTGATTCATGCAATCCATGGACTAGATTAGAATTAGATATGAAGTAGTTTGCAATAGTAAATTAAGTAGTTTCAACTTTAGTGTATTTTGATGCGAACAAAAATGATTTAGGTTGAATTTAAAAGGGCAGGACTTTGTTAACTACAATTAATCTTATCATGCTAACCTGTAAGAAACTTTACAAAAATGTCAAATTACTTGTTTTTGGTGAATTCACTTTATAATTTAGGCAGCTGTTTTGAAGAAGGTGGGTGTGCAGCAAGTTCTCATAGTTTCTGAAATTCTATGTGCTTTAACATCTCTTCCCAATTTGAACCCAGGGATGTGACGGGTTGCTCCTCTCTGGCTTAAATTTGACCTATTTGGTCGAGTTCAGCAACGTGAATGATTTCTGCCTTTTCATTAAACTTAATCGCAGAGGATTTCCCTCCCAGAGAAAGTTCAGGAATATCTATCTGGTCTTCTTGAACCAGTATGCTTGCACCTCTAGGGGAAGTATATTAAGAATATAATTCAGCCTGGACATTATGTTCATCTTTAGAGTATTCATTTACCAGGCAGTAAGAGGAAGAGAGCTTTCCATATTATGAGCATTATTTCCTAATAAAACCAGTAACTAATGTATGTATGTGAACCTTTAATAATTGATGTAATAATAAGAATAAAAAATCTGAAAATGCTGTGAATCTGAAATAAAAAGAGAAAATGCTGGAAATACACATCAGGCTTGTTAGCATTTTGAAGAGACAGATTAATGTTTTGTGCATGGACCATCAAAACTGATGAATTAAGATGAGCTAACCTTAATAAAACTGAATTAAAAAAAACAAAAAAAGAGAGGAGGACGAGAAATAGTGGGTTGAATAGGTTTTATTGAAAAGCTGAAAGCTCATGGAGGAAGCATGAAGGCTTAGGGGGAAATTTTAACATGAAAAAAACGCGTTAGGAGCGTGGGGGTAGTTAATGTTTTAAAAAATCTACATCCCAACCCCAGCTCACCCACTTCCAACTTTTATTCAGGCAGGACAGGGGGAGGGTGGGCAGCCAACTCGTTGCCAGGAAGCGGGTTGGCATTTTAAATATGATAATGAGGCCTGAAGCTTCTGCTTTAACCTGCCGGGCCTCAGGATTCCCAGTAGCTGCAGTGAGTAGAGCACAGCCTCAGGGAGCAAGCCTTGTGGGCTGGGAGGATCAGGAATGCTTCCTCTCGGCCCCCCAAGCTCACCCACCAGCAGCCCACTCCCCCCCACCCTGGGGTCAGGGATCAGACCCCCCCCCGGCCCCGGGATCAAACTCACCCAGGAATTGGACTACCGCCCCAGGTTTGAACCCTGCCCCCACCCGCCACCCTTGGAACCCGCACCTACCTGCTGCCGCGGTGTCGTGTCCAGCCAGCGTTCCTCACCTGACTGGAAGCCAGCCTGTCAATCAGGCTGGCTTCCGGGCAGGGAACCTGCCCATGATGTCACACACACGCTGTGGAGTTGAAACTGACAGCTTGCGGGGAAACCCGGACTCGCGGTCTACTGGCCGCACCCCCCGCCGCCCAGACCCCGCTCCAGGTGGGTCAGAAACTTCAAAATCCAGCCCGTAGGAAGAGGGACAACAATAATGATGAACAGTCTGAAAGAGACAAACAAAAATCGTGTCATAAAGAGAAGATAAGGGCTCCTCAAGACTGGCATTTTTGGAACGAAAGTGGCAGCGAACCAAACAGCAAAAAGAAAAACTGCAAATGCTGGAAATTTGAAATAAAATCAGAAATTCCTACTTTACCACCACATATAATATGCAGAAGCACTGGTTCCATTTACCAAACCTCTGCTGGTATTGAACTGTTAGATGGGTCTGTAACTATTGCACAGTTCTTGCCAACATTAAAGTAAAAGCACCAGCAGAGTGTACTGGAGAATTTGGATTTCCTGGTGTAACTCTTCACAGTCTTTCAGTAACAAGCCTGGCAATTTAACTCCTTTCATGTTCCCAATTCCCCATTTCACAATAGATCAGTTGGAATTGATCTAACTTTAGAATCATCAGACCTGCAAAAAAGCAGTTGTACTCTGAGGCTGGTTACTACGGTTGGATTTTTCCGGGGTGGTAGCGGGCGAGATCGGTGGCGGGTCGGGTGGGAAAGCTGTTATTTTTGACAGCGGGTCGGGAACCCACCGTCATCCCGCCCCACGCGCCTTTCCCCCAGGCACGTCTGCCATCATAGAACCAGCCCTAACGGCAGCGACGGGCGACCCAATTAAGATGATTAACAGCTAGTTGTCAGACCTTTAACAGGCTTTTTTAACTTACTTTTTAAATTTAACTGCATGACCACAGGAACCACACAGTTCGGAAACCCCGTCTGTCAACCTGAGGCAGGAGTTCTGTGGCCATTGTTCCAGCTGATTACTTGACAGCATGAAATGTACAGTAAAAGCTCCCACCTGACAGATGATCACTTTCCTCGGGCAGAAGCTGTTGCTCAGTCCATTTCCAGCACAGATTCTGCAGGCTGCAAGTGTTTATAGCAAAGTCATCCAGTCTCACCTCATTGGAAGAACTCTCTCACCATTGACAGAATGCTTCTGACATCTGTACTTCACCTGCCATCAATCAACATCACTATAACAGATTATCTGGTCATTATCACATTGATGTTTGTGGGAGCTTGCTGTGCACAAATTGGCTGCCGCGTTTCCTACATTACAACAGTGACTACACTTCAAAAAGTAAAACACTTTGAGATGTCCAGTGGTCGTGAAAGGTGCTATACAAATGCAAGTCTATATTATATATTCCATCAACATGGGTGCCGTTTATACTGTCTCACCTTGGTCCTCAGAATCCGACCAAGATCAGTCCCAACACCAGCAGTACCAGTCACGCCAGCTGCACCAACAACAACAACCTTCTCCGCAATCACCTGATGCTGCATAAGACACAGGGCATCAGCACCCAAGCATATTACTGTCCAGGAGGCCAGGGATGGCCTCACCATGGCCAGATTTACTTCACTTGACGCTGTACACCCTGGCTGCCACATGATGTGCCAGGTTGGCACCATCGCAAACCAACACCATAAAGCATCCCTACAATGCCCAAGCCATTCCTTTCACACTCATCACCATTGCGGCGGGTACCGTTATGTCTCACCATTCACTGTAACTCACGAAGCCACTTCCAAAGGTGCACACAAATCTGTCCAAGACTGGAAAGTGTTGAAAGTAAAGATTTTTATGTTTGACACCACATTAACAGAAACTTTACATAAATATTGGATAAAACACCCAAGTGGCTACCCTTGTGTGTTGTTAGTTGGTATGATTAGACTAGGATGAGGGTGAGTGTGAGGGGTGGCTAGTGAGATGGGCATGTGATATTGTAGATAGAGAGGGATGGGTGGAGGTGCAAGGTAAGTTGGTGTAAGGATGTGCAGGAGTAGGGTTGGGAAGGCAGAGTGATGGGGATGTGATGAGAGGCACAGCAGGATGAAGTTGAGTGTGGCTTTGTACTAACGTTTCCTGATCTAATGAGATAATTGAAACGTTTGCAACTTTGCACCCTCCTGTACACATCCCTGCTTGTGACCTCCTCTCAATCTGTAACCAGGCTGTTTTGCTCTCCTGGGGAGATCTCTTCCACCCATCGGAAGGGAAGAGGACCTCACTGCGCGCTCACTGGAGAACCTGGGTGCAGCCCTGCACCTCTGTGCAGTCATTGTTAGCGTTTGCAGCACTGAAATGCTGTAGAACACTGACAGCACTATGTTGGATTAAACGTCAAATCTAATGTGATCATGGTCCCTTTAAAGATCCCAGCTGAAAACGTGTCATGAATGAAGTCACCAGGCCCGCTCCATTTATTTGGGCCAGCTAAGGCGCTGGGCGGGCTTAATAGGACCTATTAAGGGAAAGTCATTTTCAGCAGCTGGATGGAGCCAGCAGCGGGGTTGCACCCTGCCACGCCGACCGCCCACACTGGACCCGCCGCGGTAGACAAAATTCCGGCCTTCGATTCTGATTGGTACAGAAGTCTATGCAATTCACAAAATTCCTGGTTAACTTTAATGACGTCTGTCTGCTGATCCCTCGAATGCTCCTAGGATTGCTGCTGCTGTTTCCACCTGTTGCAGCTCCCTATCAGCAATATTCCTGAATAACCGAAAATGTTGGAAATAAGAAAGGAAAGATAAATACATATCAATCGAACAAACTTGCATGTATATAGATCCTTTTACAGCCTCAGGCTGTCCAAAAGCATTTCACAGCCAATGAATTACTTTTGAAGTCTAGTCACTATTGTTTTCTTGGCAATCATTACAGCCAATTTGTGCACAGGAAGGGTTCATGAACAGCAAATCAGAGAATTGACCAGTTAATCTGTTTTATGTGGTGCTAAGGTTTAATATTGACATGGACACTAGGAGAACACCCTGCTCTTCTTTGAAAAAGTGCCATAGGGTCTTTTACATCCACCTGAACTGGTAGACATGGCCTTGAGTTACTGACCCAGCTAAAAGACGGAGGCCCTGATATTTACGAGGAGGGTGCAGGGGAGGCCGAAAACAGCCGAAGAACCTGGGGAGGTCGTGCCAAATTTAACGGTAGGACTTCATAATCATATTTTTGATTCATTTCCCACCTGGCAGCCAGCCTAATTGACAGCCTGGCCAGCGACCGGGATGGAAAAGTAGCGTCAGGAGGCCGCAGCTGGGGACCCTTGGGGACAGTCCCCAGCAATCAGGAGGGGAAGATCGGTCATCGCGATTTGCAAGGGGGGTGGGGGGGAAGAGATCAGCCATTAGGGTGGGGGGAGAGAGAGGCCGTGATCGGTGGGAGGAAGCTGAAGACTTCCTTGAGGGGCTGGGGGAGCACTCATGCAATTTCTAGTCCACAAGGAGTACCTTGCGGAGTTGGCAACTCCCGCATCCCATTCACTGTCGGGAATCCCGGCGCCTAGAAAACCCATGCAGCAACAGTGAATTTTAAATCAGGCTCTCAATTGCACCATGGGAGCCCGATTTAAATAGGTTAATGAAGTCGCCCACCTCTTCATGATGGGACACTCAAGACACCTCAATATCGGCCGCCGCAAAAAAGGCAGTGGGCACGTGCACTCGTGTTGGGGATGCATTCCCCATATATAAGTCCCATCCCCGCCCCCAGGACCCTCTCCCGCCCATTGTGGGGGAGTTAATATCAAGGCTGGTGCCTCCAATAATGCAGCACTCTCTCTGCACGGCACTGAAGTATCAGCCTAGAGTTATGTGCTGGAATGGGGCTTGAACCCACAACTTCTGATTCAGAGATGAGAGCATTACCACTGAACCAAGATGAAACTGAAAATATACAGCAGGCCCTTCAGCATTTGTAAAGAGAAAAAGTAGATTAATGTTTCAGGTACTGATGAAAGGGTTACATGTGAAATGTTAAACTCTCTTCTCTCTTTAAAGATGCTGATGGACCTGCTGTGTATTTCCAGCATTTTCTGTTCTTGTTTCAGATTTCCATCATTTGCAGTTTTAAAATTTTTATTTTGCTGCATTATCTCCCTGGTCAAACTCAACAAACAGGAAAAGAACTCCTGAATCTTGTCCTTCCCACATTGAGGCTGAATGCGCTGCATCAGAATAATTGCTCCGAGACTTTACCCTGTGGTCCAAGGTAGCCAAGCCAATATTAGAGGCTTCAGACCCAAGTGTAACTCACTCTGACACATTCTAATATACTGTACTGAATATCTGTCTCACTCCTTTCCCTGAACAGAGATGGTCAGAGCTCTAAGTTGATATGTTGGTTGTCCAGAGTGCAACAACCAAATATATATCTGGGCTCCTCCCTTTTATATATTTTTTTCTCTAACTCAATGTTTGTAGCCACTGCTGCAATTTAAGAATCTTCTTGGATCTATTACATTCAGATGATCACGTCCCATCCTTAGCTCCCCTTTCTTCCTTGAAATTTGAGCATTTAAAAATTCGAGCATTTATAGTTGCTCTTGTGGATTGGGGCACAATTGCAGGGATTGACAATTTCCATCTTTGGAGATTCTTATACATCCAAAAGCCAGGGTAAAATATCCTGGAGAACATCTATAATATTCTTCCCCTTTACCTTCTTTGGCAGATCAATTAGACAGAGATTATTGCTGCTGGAACAAATTTCCAAATAGATCAACTTATTATTAATTTCTGCTGTTGTTTTTTCTCCAGCAAATCTATCCCCTTCAAGGCAGACACTAATTGGTCTGGTCTTGATTCTACACTCCTGGCTCCATTTCGTCAATTCCTGTCTGAGCAAGGTCATATCCTGCTTCGCCTCATCCGCTCTTTGATTTATGCAGCTTTTGATATCTATTAGTTGCCTGAGACAGCCCAGTCTGAAAGAGAGCCAGATTCTATTGAGCTGCTACTGCTGGCAGGAGACAAGGGCCTCTTAGGTTGACCAGGATTTTGTCTCGATATATTTCCCCATTACCTTATTCACTCCTCAGAAAATGTAGGAGGCTGTATCAGGGACTATTTCTATTACCTAATTTCTTCAGATTTAACTGTCCATGTTGGTTACCTTTGGCAGAGAACAAGTAGCAACTTCAATATTCTGCTTCTGTTTTCACAAGTGCATCACATGATTCTAGTCCTTGTTACTTCATCACCAATCTGCTCATTCCACCCCTGCTCGTTATTTCCTTTTCCCGTGTCTTCACCCTTGCCATTTTTTCCCCCCTCACTCTCCCTTAACATCTTCATTCTCTTACTGACTCTATTTTCATTTTCTTCTTGACTTCTTTATTCTATGCCCTCCTCCACTCCTCTTTCCACTCCTACTTCTTTTCTGCTCAAGTTCTTTTCCTGTCCCATTCTGCTGTAGTTTCCCCTCAAATCTATTAATGTGAGCCAGTGCTTTGAAAACCTTTTGATATGTCTGGTAAGATCTTCAAATTATCAGATTCCTTTGTTCTTTGGAATCTGAGCATTTAAAAAAAAATCATATGTTGTGCAGTATCCAATTTCTAACATAATAAACATGTTTGAAAACAACATCATTAAATCTACTTGAAAAATTCTGTTTTGTCTGTTTGAATTTCTTTCTCAGTGTTTTTGCTTGTAAGCCTTTTCATCTATGACAATTTGGGGCTGAATCCTGTGCTGGTGCTGCTTTTGCTAGGCTTTCTTGCCTAAATTCTTCTTTGGACTATGGCCTACCAAACATGCACAGCTGTTGACTGCATACACCCACATGAGTGATCAGCTTTTTTTGACTTCCAGACATTGCAGATTTCTTTTTCCATTCAGGTGACCTCTGGTCTCCAAGTCCCACTTTATTTTGGGCTTGTTTCTTCCTTATTATTTGAAAGTTTGTGACATGATTTTCTGCATTTTGTTGGTATTTCTAGTTTACTCTTCATTCAATCTTGTATATTAAGGACTTTCAGGATTTTTTTTCTATAGAAGCTAGGCCCCTGATTGTGAACGTGCGGTCATGGATCAGGAGTGTGTGCATGCACAATTGAGCCCCACTTTACTTTGTGTCTGTATCTTTTTCACTATTTTAAGGCTTGTGGCAACATTTTCTCCAGGTTTATTGGGTAGTTTCCCCCCAAAAAATATATACGATCTGTTATAATCAATGCCGTTAAAAAACACATAAAAATGTTTCTAAACAACAACAAAGCCTGAAGTACTATGCCTTCATTATAATAAGCAATAACTACCTGGCTTTTAAAACATTTATTTTACTTCTCCATTTACCCAGTAACATAGATAAAGCCACATTTTTTTTAAAAAACAAGTGTATGAAATTTTCATTCATGATCTAATGCTCCTGTGCCTAGAAAACAGCATATCATCCAACTGTGAGCAATGCCACAGGTGAAGAAGGTATGTGGTTATGGTACTGGACTAAAAACCCCAAGGTCAGGAGTTCAAAGCCCTCCATGACAAGTTGTGAAACCGAACTCAATCTGGTAATTTGTGGGCTAGCACCAGAAAAATGACCATGAAAGCTGCTGGTTTATTGTAAAAACCCAACCCACCTAGTCTGGCCTACTTGAGACTGTTAATGCCCTTAGGTCAACTAGCAATGGGCAATAAATGCTGCCTTGCTGGTGTCACCTTCATCCAAGAACAAATAATTTTTAAAAATCCACTCGTAAATTTACAAGAATATCAGCCAGTATTAAATGAGATTTAAATATTTTAATTACTTTGGGACTTGGACTATTTATTTATGTAGAACTACTTTAAAAATCCAATATTTCAATTTTATCTAATAATTTAAAATTTCCAAATTACTATGGGGGGAATTTAACTCCCTTTGGTCGGTGGAAACGGGACGGACTGGGAGCTAAAACCGAGCAGCTCTTTTTCCCACCCTAATACCACTCCGCGGTGATTTTAACATCGGGCAGCTGAGCTGCTCACTTGACTCAGGCGGGCGCCTTATTAACATATGTGGGGACCTGTTGCTCAGATAGGACCCTGAGGCAATTAAACAGCCTATTGGCTGTGTGACTGCTGTGGTCGCTCCGACCAGTGAAACTTGCTGTCACCCAGCAGAGGCGCCAAAGTAAAACTTTTCTTTGTGGGGCTAGGAGAAGCAGAAGCGCTCCTCTGGGCCCCACATTTAAAGCCTAGGCCCCTACCACCCCAGGCTCCCCCCAGCTTCCTAACCATGGAACCCAGTCGGAACACCCCCCCGCCATCCACCCCACACCCCCTTGATCCTGCAACTTGCCGCCAGGCAGCCTCTGGGTTGTCTGACCTTTGCCTGCTGGCAGCCAGCCAGCTGCCCTTTACGTCAATTACAGGTAGGCAGCTGCCTGGCAGAATGTTAATGAGGCCCGGCTGTTAAAATCTCTTTCCGCCTGCAAGTTAAGATGCACGGTTATGTTTCACACTTTATTAATGTCGGTAGAAGTGCACAATTCAAGACCATGAGAAACCTGTAACGGAAACTTGCATTGTTTGCATATCATAGTCTTGCATTTCTGTGTTACATTTTATCAAGGCACATTGTTGCCCATTGAGATGGTGAATGCAACATAAGCTTTACAAGTCCATTATCTTTGTTTCCTGTTCAAAACTATTCTGCTGTGACTTTTTTCCCCCATTTTTTATAATCTTTTAAAAGCTGCTGTCTGTGATTGCTAAACCAACATAGCACCAAAAGTGAAGGAACTTTAACAGTAACTGCACTATACATATCTAACCAGCCGGAAAATCCTTCTTGGCAAAGTCTAAAATCAAGCTGAGATTTTAAAAAGGACATTTTGAAAAAAAGTTAAACTGCACTAAAATTCTTAACCAGTCTTAAGTCCCAGTCTTGCCCCCTGGAGCTAACTTTTAGAGAAATCAGGACATAAGTTTAAAAAAAATCTAACTGGAAGCACTACTTGAATGTGGGCTGTATGAAATGCTATTCACCAAGGAGTTTGTGCTAAAGGTCAGCTATGCATGAGAGGAAGCTTGACAAATGGGCAATGTGTTGATCCTTAACTCATTGCGTAACATCAGAATTTTTAATCTTGTAACAGTGAAACAGTGAATCAAATTACCAATTAAAAAAGTAGACTTTTATCTTTAAAATCAAAGTAAAACTTAAAGACGCAGCAGCCACAGGAGTCTCTGACTAAAAATAGCGACACAAATACCCTTTACAGTAATTACAGTAAATAATATAATATTTAAGTGAATTATATGTTACATTATTTAATAGGCTCTTCAGCTTAATGTCAGCAAAATCGAAGTCACCCTCTTTGGCTCTTGCAAACACCTATTTGCCTCAATCTTAACGGTCGCCAAGATTGTTTTCTTTCACCTCCACAACATCATCCACCTCCATCTCTACCTCTTTTCCTCTGCTGCTGAAACCATGCCTTTATCACCTCAAGGTTGGACATTTCCAATGCTCTCAGCAACCTCCCAACTTCCACCCTTCATAAACTGCAAGATATCCATAATACCATAGCCTGCATTCTCACCCACTCTACGATCTGCAACCCCATCACCCCTCTCCTTATCAAGTTCTACTGGCCTACTATGTTCCAGAGAATTGTCCTCACCTTCAAATTCATCTGTGGCCTAATTTCTTAATCTCTCTGCAATCTTCACCAGCTATGCCCTGTGTGCACCCTCCAGTCCCCCGAAAACTGGTGCCTACCCCTTCAGCCAGTTTGCCCCATAATCTAGGAATATTGACCTCAGGATCTCTGTCTTAGCAGCTTCCTCCTTAAGACTTTTCTCTTCAATTGTGCTTTTGACTCTCTTTCCTTTCTCCTGCCTCTTTGGTATTCAGTCACAATCAACCGTCCTGTAAAGCACTCAGACATCTCACTGTAGAAATTGAGTGCTATGGACATGCAAGTTATTCTAGTCATTTTTGTTAAATCAAGCATTATTAGTAAGGCATCATTTCATTAAGAAACCTGTAATAACAGGTCTTTCAGATGCATTGGGGGGGGGATTTTAATCCCCTCATATGGCGGAAACTGGGTGGGAGGCCAGTTAAAATGAAGTGGTACACTTAACCGCTGACTGTTCTGCCCTGATCCTGCCAATTACAATTTTAAATTGCAGGCGTTAAGGACACTTGCCCAAAGCTGGCGAGGTCCTTGCTTAAGTGTGCAGATCAAGATCCGACTGCAATATAAACCCCAAGTCAGTGCGGGGAAGTCCTTATGGCTTCCCCTCCAGGCCAGACTTGCCGGGAGCAGGAGCCGGGGACAAATTAGGCACAGCAAATTAAGCTTGTTTAAATGTTCAGTAGTTTCCACCATCACCGCTCCACCATCTACAAGGCACAAGTCAGGAGTGTGATGGAATACTCTCCACTTGCCTGGATGAGTGCAGCTCCAACAACACTCAAGAAGCTCAACACCATCCAGGACAAAGCAGCCCGCTTGATCTGCACCCCATCCACCACATTAAACATTCACTCCCTCCACCACCGGCGTACCATGGCTGTAGTGTGTACCGTCTACAAGATGCACTGCAGCAACTCGCCAAGGCTTCTGCGACAGCACCTCCCAAACCCGCAACTTCTACCATCTAGAAGGATAAGGGCAGCAGGCGCATGGGAACACCACCACCTCCAAGTTCCCCTCCAAGTCACACACCATCCTGACTTAGAAGTATATCGCCGATCCTTCATCGTCGCTGGGTCAAAATCCTGGAACTCCCTTCCTAACAGCACTGTAGGAGTACCTTCACCACACGAACTGCAGTGGTTCAAGAAGGCGGCTCACCACCACCTTCTCAAGGGCAATTAGGGATGGGCAATAACGGGGTTAGGGTGGGATATGTGTCGGTGCAGGCTCGATGGGCTGAAATGGCCTCTATCTGCATTGTGGGGATTCTGTGTCTGTGTGCGAAATGCTGGCCTTGCCAGCGACGCCCACATCCCAGGAACTAATTTTTAAAAAGCTACGGAACCTCCTTTACCATCTACCTTAGTGCTGGGGACTGTTCCTTCTGTTCCCTGGTGGCGGCCTCCTGCTGCCTGGCTTTAATGGCTGGGGAGCCGCTTTCCACCAATTTCCCTGCTGTTTTGGTCAGGAAGTCGTCCAGCAGCATGTTAATAAGGCCTGTTCATTAAAATTGGCTGAGTCTCCCTGTTGCCACGGCTGGACAGGCCAGCTGCTCACTGTAATGATCAATAACATGTCATTCTATAGTGGACACTAGGTGGAGCCGTAGAGCTGTGTATAGCTGTGTGTATAAGACTACACTACCCAGCTGTATGTATATTAAGACTACATTACCCATGAGGCACTAGGCTACCCAGAAGGCAGCAGTCAAGATGGAAGCCTCTACAGATACTGTACCTAGTCCACATGTGCTCAATAAAAGTGTCTCGCAAAAGCTAGCTGTGTTCATAATAAGAATGTCTATTTATTAATGAACATAAGACTCACTAGGCCACTTTCCCACCCGGGAGATAAAATCGACCCCGTTACCTCTTTGTTTTGTTTCAATAATCAATGTCCTACTGAAACTACAACTACCACTTCAGCACCACGAGCCTCTACTTAATCTGAAATAAGACTCTTTCTGAAGCACTCATTCACAATGAGGGTGATGCCAACATGGGTTCCTGTCCCTTGGATAAAATGTCAAGGCCGTTACTCCTTAAAAAGAATATGCACAAAATTGATGGCAGGAATGACGTATGAGGAGAGATTGGGTTGATTGGGCTTGTACTCGCTGGAGTTTAGAAGAATGAGAGGGGATCTCATTGAAACTTATAAAATTCTAACAGGACTAGACAGACGAGATGCAGGAAGGATGTTCCAGATGCTCAGGGAGTCCAGAACCGGGGGTCACAGTCTAAGGATAAGGGGTAAGCCATTTAGGACAGAGATGAGGAGGAATTTCTTCACCCAGAGAGTGGTGAACCTGTGGAATTCTCTACCACAGAAGGCAGTAGAGGCCAATTCATTAAATATATTCAAGAAGGAGTTAGATATATTTCTTAAGGCTAAAGGGATCAAGGGGTATGGGGAGAAGGCAGGGACAGGGTACTGAGTTTGGATGATCAGCCTTGATCGCATTGAATGGAGGAGCAGGCTTGAGGGGCCAAATCTTATCTTCTATGTTTCTATGAAAGAATAAAATAGGAATAATTCAACATTAAAAAGACAATTTATTAAGTTGTGCTACATTAGCAGTATCTACACAATGTCTACTAGTCAGCAAATGGGGATAAAAATCATTCTTCTGCTGCAGTGTATCAGTGTAATGATGAATTGTCAAACTCAGCAGGTCTGATTGTCACAGGCTGGTATTCTACAAACAGACAATGTTTCAATAAATATATGATTGGTGTATTCTGATAATTGCTGAGTAATTATCCGTTTTGTTAAATTTGAATTCCTAGTTTGGCACTCCAAGATACAAAGCTGGAACACTAGCAAGCATTCCTTGTTGGTTGATTGATGGTCTAAACAATTAGACTTCTGTAGGAATCACTGCAATTGGACTAGTCTCCAGTTTCAGCTGGGACAACAGTGGTGCGAGAAGTATAAATGGTGAAATAACCTACCATCCGAAAGTAGTATGTTGCGTGCAAATTAAGAATGCACAAAACTTCAGCCTGAAATGCTGGAATTGCTAAGTCTCGTGAGAGACTAAGGCGTAGAATTCGATGGTGCTGCGCCTGTTTTTCAGGTGCAAAACAGGCGCCTGAGCATCCAATATGGCAGGTGGGAGATGTTCATTATGCGTGGAAGTGCACCACACTCCATATTAATGAAGACAGAAAAAGAGGCGTTCAGGGTCTGTGCCTGAAACAGGTGTTAGGCCCTTTGAATATGCAAATAGGGAGCCTAATGTCCGTTTTGAGGCCCCCTGTGCAAAACTGGGCCCTGCTGAATACAGTCAGCGCCGAGCCAGCTGCATTCAGGAAAACGTAGTCTACATGCAGCCTAACCAGCGACAATGAAGGATCGGCAACCTGAATATGGAGCTGGGTGGTGTAGGAGTGCTCCACCCGGCTTCACTGCAGTGCCAAAGACTGCTGCTGGCCACTGCTCCCCCCTTCCGATTGATTCCCGCCTTCCTCTAGATCACTACTTCCCCCCTCCCAGAACCTACCAGAGGGCTGCTACCAGCAACACAATGGCATGAAAAGGATATCCTCTTCAGCAACGAGCTGCCTGGGGGCACCCAGCAGGAGTGTGCAGCTCGCCGGCCTCATGTACATGAGGCCCGAGACTCAATATTGGGTGTACCTGAGGCCTACCCATTCTGGTACAAGGTTGCCAGTAGGAAACAATTTCTAGGCCTGTATGTCAAAATGATTGCACCTTCTTAAAATGGCTTTTTAAATATGTTTAAATTTGAAGCAAAAGTCACAAAATAGTTTCAAGTAACGGTTCTCAGAACAGAATATTAAAATTCAAAACATACACACATGCAATTTTTTTTTCATGGGTGAAATTGGCAACAGCTGGGTGAGGGACAATGGGGGAAAAATTTGTGTTTGCCAGCGAAGTTGCCGGTGCAGTTAACCGAGTGAAATTGGTCTGGGGGGTATGGAGATAGGTGGTGCAGCGCTCACCTTCTGTGCAACGCCGTCCTGGTGGTGTTGCTGGAGGGATCCTGGACGAAGTTTTTGTCCAGGTCCAGTGTTGCAGCTTCCCACAACCTCTGTGAGCGAAGCTGTGGAGCTCGCAGGGAATTGTGGGCAATGAAGAGGTCTGAGAATTAAAGGGGCCATGCACACTGAAGGAATACAAAATAAAATGCAGCGAATCAATACATTTCTCAACCCTTTCTTCCTTTTAAGAAATATTCAATATTTAATAGACGTTCCAAATGTGAATATTCAGCTGTTAAAGCTGAACTACCTTTCTAACCTCAACAAATGGGAAAATTGCCCCAGCACTAACAAAAATGGCTCAGCAAGCCAGGGAAGCAGCACCGGGGCTCTCATATGCAGCACTCCAGCTTTGTGCAGGGGGTCAACACTGCAAGAGCGGCCCTCTACCGCCAGGGGCTAGGAGGCCCTCCAGAAAGAAATATGTGGGAGTACATCACCGAGGCTGGCACTGCCAGCAGTGTTGCCCCCTCCACCTGGCTTCAGTGTCCAAAGAAGCTTCATGACCTCAGGCCACTGGTCAAGGTCAGTGAATGCTTCTTCAAAAGACACCTCCTATCAACTGCACCACTAGCCTCACACACTGCTCAATGAACAACCCCCAGTCACTCACCTACCAACAATCTGCACCAATGACGATGCACATCCCCATTCCTAGCCTCACCTCACCCCCTTGCAGGAGATGGTGGAGGCCATTCTTGGCAGGGGCATGCTTGAGCCCTTGGCCAGCGGCGGGGCTGAAAGGATACAAGATGCGGGTATCCTCATACGTTATCCTCCATCTGGCATGCACATCTTGCTTTCCCGCCCTCCCATCAGCACAACTCTACCCTTTTGCCTTCCTCATTTCACACACCCAAGAAATGTTGACCCACTGGCTGGGGAGGCTACAAGAAGAGGTAGCCTGCCCAGCCAGTGGGACCTCAGGCAGATGATTCCATCCCGGATAACCCGGCCACAAAGGGGCTGTCTGAGATGCATCCTTCTGTATGATTCCTCCTCTTCAGCTTCCTCTCCTTCTGCATCTTCCTCTTCAACGTCTTCCTCTTCCCTCTACAAGCGGATGCTGTAAATGTGAAATGACAGCATAAAATATCAGGCAGCATGTCGACCTGAGACGTGAACTCCGTTTTTTTCTCTCCATGGATGTTGCGTGACCTGCTGAGTATTCACAGCATGTTCTGTCTTCTCAAAGGCCTTCATTTACCATCTGAGCCCTTGCAAGTGTCCAGCAGCACTCCCTACACACTTTATAAACTTTTCACATCTTTTGCAGCAAGCCACCTCTTCAATAAAATCAAAAAAAAATCCAAACCCTTAAATTCAAACTTACCTGAATGATGTGTGTGTCCCTTTAAGAGCTGTAGACATCGCCACTGTCAGCCTGCTTGTAGGACCCAGTGGTGAATTCAGCGCTAGGGTCAAAGTCCGCATTGGTATATAAGAACATAAGAAATAGGAGCAGGAGTAGGCCAATTGGCCCCTCGAGCCTGCTCCGCCATTCAATAAGATCATGGCTGATCTGATCATAACCGCCAATCCACTATGACAGGACTATCTCCTGAATCTAACAGAAATTAGACACACGAAACAGGAGCAGGATCAGGCTACACGGCCCCTGGGCCCGCTCCGCTACCCACAGGGCCATGACCGATCCGAACCTAGACTCATGTCCAAATTCCTGCCCGCTCCCCGTAACCCTTAATTCCCTTTACTTCTAGGAAACTGTCTATTTCTGTTTTAAATTTATGTAATGATGTAGCTTCGACAGCTTTTTGGGGCAGCATATTCCATGGACCTACCACCCTCTGAGTGAAGTAGTTCCTCCTCATCTCAGTTTTGAAAGAGCAGCCCCTTATTCTAAGGCTATGCCCCCTAGTTCTAGTTTCACCCATCATCTGGAACATCCTCCCTGCATCCACCCGATCCAACCCCTTCACAATCTTATATGTTTCAATAAGATCGCCTCTCATTCTTCTGAACTCCAATGAGTAGAGTCCCAATCTACTCAACCTCTCCTCATATGTCCATCCCCTCATCCCCGGGATTAACCGAGTGAACCTTCTTTGTACTGACTCGAGAGCAAGTATGTCTTTTCTTAAGTATGGACACCAAAACTGTATGCAGTATTCCAGGTGCGGTCTCACCAATACCTTGTACAACTGAAGCAATACCTCCCTATTTTTATATTCTATCCCCCTAGCAATGAAAGCCAACATTCCATTGGCCTTCTTAATCACTTGCTGCACCTGCATACTAACCTTTTGAGTCTCGTGCACCAGGACCCCCAGATCCCTTTGTACTTCAGTACTTTCCAGTTTCTTGCCATTAAGATAATAACTTGCTCTACGATTTTTCCTGCCAAAGTGCATAACCTCACACTTTCCAGTATTGTATTCCATCTGCCAAATCTCTGCCCACTTACTTAGCCTGTCTATGTCCCCTTGCAGGTTTTTTATGTCCTCCTCACTCACTACTTTCCCTCCCATCTTAGTATCATCTGCAAACTTTGATATGTTACACTCGGTCCCCTCCTCCAAATCGTTAATATAGATTGTAAAGAGTTGGGGACCCAGCACTGACCCCTGCGGAACACCACTGGTTACTGATTGCCAGTCTGAGAATGAACCATTTATCCCAACTCTCTGCCTTCTGTTAGATAGCCAATCCTCTATCCATGCCAGAATATTACCCCCAATCCCGTGATTTTTTATCTTAAGCAATAATCTTTTGTGTGGCACCTTGTCAAATGCCTTTTGGAAGTCTAAATACACTACGTCCACTGGTTCACCTTTATCCACCCTATATGTTACTTCCTCAAAGAACTCCAGCAAATTTGTCAAACATGACTTCCCCTTCATAAAACCATGCTGATTTTGTCTTATTAACTTATGATTATCCAAATGTCCTGTTACTGTCTCCTTAATAATAGACTCCAAAATTTTACCTACCACAGATGTTAGGCTAACCGGTCTATAGTTTCCAGCCTTCTGTCTACTGCCCTTTTTAAATAAGGGTGTTACATTAGCAGTTTTCCAGTCTGCCGGGACCTTTGCTGAGTCCAGGGAGTTTTGGAAGATTATTACCAATGCATCCACAATCCCTACCGCCACTTCCCTCAAGACCCTAGGATGTAAGCCATCAGGTCCAGGCGATTTATCCGCCTTGAGTCCCATTATTTTACCGAGTACCACGTCCTTAGTGATTTTGATCGTGTTTATCTCCTCCCCCCCTATAGCCGCCTGCTTGTCCAGTGTTGGGATATTCTTGGTGTCCTCTACTGTAAAGACTGATACAAAATATTCATTCAATGTTTTTGCCATCTCCATATTTCCCACCATTAATTTCCCGGTCTCATCCTCTAAGGGACCAACATTTACTTTAGCCACCCTTTTTCTTTTTATGTAACTATAAAAACTCTTACTATCTGTTTTTATATTTTTTGCTAATTTACTTTCATAATCTATCTTCCCTTTCTTAATCAATCTTTTTGTTATTTTTTGCTGTCTTTTAAAGTTTTCCCAATCCTCTATCCTCCCACTAGATTTGGCTACCTTATATGCCCTTGTTTTTAGTCGAATACTATCCTTAATTTCTTTACTTAGCCACGGATGGCTGTCTTTTCTTTTACACCCTTTTTTTCTCAGTGGAATATACTTTTTTTGGAAGTTGTAAAATAACTCCTTAAATGTACACCACTGATCATGTATCGTCTTACCCTTTAATCTATTTTCCCAATGCACTTTACTCAATTCCGCTCTCATACCTTCATAGTCTCCTTTATTCAAGCTTAGCACGCTTGTTTGAGATACAACCTCCTCACCCTCTAATTGAATATGGAATTCAACCATGTTATGGTCACTCATTCCAAGGGGATCCTTTACTAGGACATTTTTAATTAATCCTGTCTCGTTACACAGGACCAGATCTAAGGTTGCTTGCCCCCTGGTCGGTTCAGTTACATACTGCTCAAGAAACTCATCCCTAATACACTCAATGAACTCATCCTCAAGGCAGCCCTGCCCAATTTGATTTGTCCAATTAATGATAGTTAAAATCCCCCATAATTATAGATGTTCCCTTATTACAAGCCTCAACTATTTCCTGATTGATACTCCGTCCAACCGAGTTGCGACTGTTCGGAGGCCTATAGACTACGCCCACTAGTGTTTTTTTCCCCTTATTATTCCTTATCTCCACCCAAACCGTTTCGTTATCCTGATCTTTTGACCCAATATCATTTCTCTGTATTACAGTGATTCCTTCCTTTATTAACATAGCCACCCCACCTCCCCTTCCTTCCTGCCTGTCCTTCCTGATTGTTAAATAACCTGGTATGTTTAATTCCCAGGCATTGTCACCCTGCAGCCATGTTTCTGTAATGGCCACAAGATCATACCCATATGTAGCTATTTGTGCCATTAACTCGTCTATTTTGTTATGTATGCTACGTGCATTCAGATAGAGAACTTTCAAATGTGTTTTGTGACACTTAGTTCCTGCTTTTGCCCTTTTTATTACTTTACCTTTTACTCCATACCTTCTGCCCCTTCCTGACACGCTCTGGTTTTTAATTTCCCCACTGCTACCTAAGTCTATGACCTTCTCTGTTGTCATTTTTATTATTTGTTCTCTAGGAACCTCCCCCCCACTAGTTAGTTTAAAGCCGTCTCTACAGCCCTAGTTATATGATCCGCCAGGACTCTAGTCCCAGCACTGGCCAAGTGAAGCCCGTCCCAACGGAACAGCTCCCTCCTGCCCCAGCACTGGTGCCAGTGTCCCAGGAAGCAAAACCCGTTTCTCCCACACCAGTCTTTGAGTCACACATTTAACTCTCTTATTTTATTTGTCCCAGCCAAATTCGCTCATGGCTCAGGTAATAATCCAGAGATTATCACCCTTGAGGTTCTGTTTTTTAATTTGACCCCTAGCTGCTCATACTCCTTTAACAGAACCGGCTTCCTAGTCCTATGTCGTTTGTACCAACATGGACCACGACGACTGGATCCACCCCCTCCCACTGCAAGTTTCTTTCCAGCCCAGAGGAGATGTCCTTAACCCTGGCACCGGGTAGGCAACACAGCCTACGGGACTCTCGCTCTTGGCTGCAGAGAACTCTATCTATCCCCCTAATAATACTATCCCCTACCACTACAACATTTCTATTTACTCCCCCCTCTTGAATGGCCCCCCGCTCCATGGTGCTGTGGCCAGGTTGCTCATCCTCCCTGCAGCCCCTGCTCCCGTCCCCACAGGGAGTAAGAACCTCGAACCTGTTGGACAAGAGCAAGGGCTGCGGCTCCTCCAACACTACCTCCTGGATCCCTGTACCTGCCTCGCTCGTAGTCACACTGTCCTGTCCCTGACCATGGGCTACATCTGAATTAATTAATTAACTTCATAGGTGTGACCACCTTCTGATACACAGAGTCCAGGTACTTCTCCCCCTCCCTGATGTGTCGCAGTGTCTGAAGCTCAGACTCCAGCTCATCAACACGGAGCTGGAGATCCTATAGCAGCAGACACTTGTCACAGATGTAATCACCGTCAGCCTCAATGGGGTCTACCGGCTCCCACATCTCGCAACAGTAACACATCACCTGCTCCATTCTATGTAATTAATTAAATTTTATATTGTTAGTTATGGACACCCTCTGCCCGATTATAGATGCTAGTATCCCCTTTAATTAATTGGATTTAAATTAAATCAATCCCTCTAATTACACCAGTTAAATGGTTTACCTACTGTCTCCACTACAGCACAGAGACCCTAGAAAAAAACCGCAGAATTTAAGCTTGTAATGAAAAGAAGAAATACTCACCAACCAATCCAACCAATCACTTACCGGCTTCCTGGTGACGTCACTCTTGGATTATTTTTTACCTCTCTCCTCTGCTGTTGAATTGGTACGCCTCGCCTCACCTCACTGCTCACACCCAGGTCCGATGCCGTAGTCGGGCCTCGGGTCGCTGCCGGTTTTAAGCTCTGCCTCGCCTCACCTCACTGCTCACACCCAGGTCCGATGCTGTAGTCGGGCCTCGGGTCGCTGCCGGTTTTAAGCTCCACCTCACCTCACCTTGTGATGAAATATGCCGTTCATCAGGCACTGTATTCTCTGTGTTTAGTTTAGTTTCAGTTTCATTTCCCCACCGGTACTGTATTGTGTGTAGGGCTCCGCCCATACCTGGCCACTACTTAAGCAGGCTGCACTGCCTCACAGGCAGTGCAGCAGATCTTTGGATGGGAGACACTTCTCCACTGTGTATTACTTTCTTAGTTAATAAAAGCCTTGCTTTGCTCCGTTAACGTCGAGTCTCGGATTCATTGAGGCACATCAATTTTATTAACTAAATTTTCAACGCAATGGATCAACTCTTGAAACCCGAACGTTTGGATTTGGACCAGCATGCTTCGGACGCATCGGCACGCTTCGGACACTGGTTTAAGTGTATGGAATTCTTCCTGGACAATTCCGTAGCCGTCACAGGCGCTACGGACGCCGAAAGTATGAAACTCGGAATCCTGCAGAATTGGGTAAGCCACCGAGTTTACCCCCTCATCCAAGACGCCGACACGTACCCGGCCGCCTGCGACATCCTAAAGGCGCATTACCAGCAGCCTACGAATGAGGTGTACGCTAGGCATCTGCTCGCTACTCGCGCACAGCGACCTGGGGTATCGCTGGATGAGTTCCTAGTCACCCTGAAAACGCTTGGCAAAGACTGCAAGTGCCAAGATGTAAAAGCCGCAGTGTACACTGACGAGCTTGTTCGTGATGCCATTATCACAGGCCTCAGCTCCACTTACATCCGGCAGAGACTACTGGAAAAAACGGGATTGGACCTGAAACAGGCTGTGGACACAGCGCAATCCCTGGATGTGGCCCAGAGAAACTCGGACGCCTACTTTTCAGCCCGCGCCGCCCACGCCGCCACGTGTGCACCAAGGGTGCCGCCATCTTGGAAGGCATCTTCCCCGCCCGGCAGCCCGACACCGTCGGGGCCCCGCTCCCTCCCCAGAAGCCCTACGACAGCCGCGACGCGTCGGGGCCCCAACTGCTACTTCTGCGGGCAGCCGAAGCACACCAGAAACCTGTGCCCGGCGAAAGGCACCACCTGCTTTAAGTGCGGTAAGAAGGGGCACTTTGGGAAGGTGTGCAGAGGGAACCCCGCTGGAAAACCCGCCACCGCCGCGTGTGCGCCGTGGGAGCGGCCATCTTGGACGCCATCTTGCCCGACCTCGTGGGGTCCGCCATCTTGTGAGCAGACAGCGTGGACGCCATCTTGTCTCGATCAGGGCCCTGCAGTGGCATCGGTCACAGTGGACCAGACCAGACCGCACCCGCTATCCAAATCAATGGTGGACATCGAGGTAAACGGGTGCGGGGTTAAATGTTTAATTGACAGTGGAAGCACGGAGAGTTTTATCCACCCTGAACTAGCACAACAACTCTCTCTAACGGTGGTCCCTGCTCAGGGCACCATCTCTATGGCTGATAAAACCCAGACATCGACCGTTATGGGTTACTGCGTGGTACAATTGTCCGTTAACGGAACTGTATATGATAATTTTAAATTGTTAATCATGAAGAATCTATGTGCGAGCGTGATCTTGGGCCTGGATTTCCAGTGCCACCACCAAAGCATCACGCTCAATTACGGTGGGTCCCAGCCGCCCCTCACAGTGTGCGGTCTGGCTACCCTGAAGGTAAAGCCGCCTTCGCTATTCGCGAACCTTACTCCCAACTGCCAGCCAATAGCGACCAAAAGCAGGAGGTACAGCTGGGAGGACAGGCGGTTTATCGCGACCGAGGTAGACAGGCTCCTGAAGGAGCGCATTATCGAACGCAGCAACAGCCCGTGGCGCGCCCAAGTGGTGGTGGTGAGGGGTAGCGAGAAGAAGCGGATGGTGATAGATTATAGCCAAACGGTTAATCTATACACCCAGCTAGACGCCTACCCGCTACCCTGCATATCCGAGATGGTGAACCAAATCGCCCAATACCGGGTGTTCTCCACCATCGACCTCAAGTCAGCGTACCACCAGCTCCCTATCAGACCAGAGGACCGCCCATACACCGCCTTCGAGGCGAACGGACGCCTCTACCAATTCCTCAGAGTCCCCTTTGGGGTGACAAATGGGGTCTCGGTCTTCCAGAGGGAGATGGACCGCATGGTCGATGACCACCACTTGCAGGCAACCTTCCCCTACCTCGACAACGTCACCATCTGCGGTCACAACCAGCAGGATCACGACTCGAACCTCGAGAGGTTCCTGAAAACCGCACAAAAACTCAACCTCACTTACAACGAGGACAAGTGCGTTTTCAACACCACGCGCCTCTGCATACTAGGCAGCGTGGTGGAGAATGGGGAAATCGGACCAGACCCCGACCGATTGCGCCCCCTACGGGAGCTGCCCCTGCCCAACACTCCCAAAGCCCTGAAAAGGTGCCTGGGGTTATTTTCTTATTATTCCCAATGGGTCCCCAACTACTCCGACAAAGCCCGCCCCTCTTGAAAGCATCCTCTTTTCCGCTCTCTGCTGAGGCCCACGCCGCCTTCAAAAGCATTAAGCAGGATATTGAGCGGGCCACGCTACAGGCAGTGGACGAGAACACTCCATTTCAAGTGGAAAGTGATGCGTCTGACTTCGCCTTGGCGGCCACCCTCAACCAGGCGGGGCGGCCCGTAGCTTTCTTCTCGAGGACCCTCCAAGGGCCCGAGATCAGACACTCCTCCGTGGAAAAGGAGGCCCAAGCCATCGTGGAGGAAGTGCGCCACTGGCGCCACTACCTAGCCGGCAAACGCTTCACCCTACTTACCGACCAGCGGTCGGTAGCGTTTATGTTTAATAATAAACAGAAGGGGAAGATTAAAAATGATAAGATTCTCAGGTGGCGGATCGAGCTCTCCACCTTCGAGTATGACATCATTTACCGGCCAGGGGCCCTTAACGAATCCCCCGACGCCCTCTCACGAGGGATGTGTGCCAGCGCCACCGGGGATCGGCTACAGACCCTCCACAACGACCTCTGCCACCCAGGGGTCACGCGGCTGTTCCACTTCATAAAGTCTCGCAACTTACCCTACTCGATTGAGGAAGTTCGGTCTCTGACCAGGAACTGCCGCACTTGCGCTGAGTGCAAGCCTCGGTTCTACCGCCCAGATAGAGCCCACTTAATCAAAGCTACACGGCCCTTTGAGTGGCTCAGCTTAGATTTCAAGGGCCCCCTCCCGTCAGTCGACCGCAATGTTTACTTCCTGAACATTGTGGACGAATACTCCCGTTTCCCATTCGCCTTCCCCTGCCCAGACATGACCAGCGCCACGGTCATTAAATGCCTCAACAGCCTGTTCTGTCTGTTCGGTATGCCGAGCTACATCCACATGGATAGGGGGGCGTCCTTCATGAGTGAAGAGCTACGCCAGTACATGCTGTCCAGGGGGATCGCCACGAGCCGTACCACCAGCGACAACCCCCAGGGTAACGGCCAGGTGGAGCGAGAGAACGGGACAGTATGGAAAGCAGTCACTCTAGCTCTAAGGACCAAGGGCCTCCCTATCTCCCGCTGGCAGGAAGTCCTCCCAGATGTGCTCCATTCGATACGGTCGCTATTGTGTACTGCCACTAATGCCACGCCTCATGAACGAATGTTTGTCTTTCCCCGGAAATCCACCTCAGGCGTATCCATGTCGTCATGGCTCTCCACCCCAGGTCCGGTATTTGTACGAAGGCATGTGAGGGGCTACAAGACGGACCCTCTCGTGGAGTCAGTGCACCTACTCCATGCCAACCCCCAATACGCGTATGTCCGGCACGCCGACGGAAGGGAGGACACCGTGTCCATAAAAGACGTCGCCCCAGCCGGTAACGACAACAACCACGACAACAACAGCAACAGCGATCACAGCAACTCTTACCCACCCACTACTCTTTCATCACCCCCGGAAGAACATCGACCAACAGTGACCCCACCAACTACCCCTTCAACAACCCTGGCGGCGCCCCCGGCAGAGACCCAGGAGCCCACCGGGGACACCCAGCCGACACCCGCGGCACCACGTCGGTCACAGAGGACTATCAAACCCCCGAACAGGCTAAATCTATAGAAGGGGTGAATGTGATGAAATATGCCGTTCATCAGGCACTGTATTCTCTGTGTTCTCAGGCACTGTATTCTCTGTGTTTAGTTTAGTTTCAGTTTCATTTCCCCACCGGTACTGTATTGTGTGTAGGGCTCCGCCCATACCTGGCCACTACTTAAGCAGGCTGCACTGCCTCATAGGCAGTGCAGCAGATCTTTGGATGGGAGACACTTCTCCACTGTGTATTACTTTCTTAGTTAATAAAAGCCTTGCTTTGCTCCGTTAACGTCGAGTCTCGGATTCATTGAGGCACATCACACCTCACTGCTCACACCCAGGTCCGATGCTGTAGTCGCGCCTCGGGTCGCTGCCGGTTTAAAGCTCCGCCTCGCCTCACTTCACTGCTCACACCCAGGTCTGATTGCACGCCGATTGATGTCACCGCGCTGCCATTTTTTTTTCCAGGACGCTGCCAAAGGGGGAGAGGAATATGGCGGCTGCTGGAGGACTCATCACCAGCTGGCGAAACAGCAGCAGCCGCCATTTCATGGCGCTATGGAGTGGCGGTAAGTACATGAAGTTCTAGCCCAATATGTCCCACCACTGCAAATCCAATGCATTGTGCCACTATGTCTCCTTGATGCCGATATATTTAACGCAATGTGTTGCCTGGTAACTGAACTGTTTGTTAGATTATTTAAGCTGGTGCTTGTTTTTCTGGCAAAATCCACTTACTATTATCAGATATTATCCTGGCCAATATTTATCCCTCAACCAACATAACAAAAACAGATTATCTGGTCATTATCACATTGCTGTTTGTGGGAGTTTGCTGTGCGCAATTTGGCGGCCGCGTTTTCCACATTACAACAGTGACTACATTTCAAAAAGTACTTCATTGGCTGTAAAGCGCTTTGAGACGTCAGGTGGTCGTGAAAGGCGCTATATAAATGCAAGTCTTCCTTTCTTATACATTTTTCTTATATATCTTGTAAGTTTTGTACTCTTAGACTATGTTATTCCTACATTTCACATCTCTTCAACATCACCAGTGGGAATCATTTAGAACAGCACAAAGATAAACTTCACAGAAGGTGTGGAGGTGTTATTCTGACTTAGCTCAGCAATAAAAATTATGCCATTCTCCTCATGAAAAAAGCTGAATTATGAAATACTTCACAATATTTTTTAATCCATCAGTGTAACAAACAGGCTGCGGAGCAAGATTCAAATAACTAAACAACTTTAAGAGACATCTCAAATGTGAAAGTAGATGAAAATCTAGTGTCAAGACACAAGGCCTTAATAATCTTTCACCAAGGGTTAAGGAAAAAAGTGTTTTCTTTGTTTTTCCTCCAGTTTATTCCCATGAGGCATCTTGCCTCAACATGATTTCCTGCAGCTGGGAGGGTGGAGTGCCTGTGGTTGCAAACAACTCCACAATCACTTCAAGGTTCTGCTCCATCAACCAACACATATCAGATGAGATGAATAACATCAGTGTTTTTGTGCTGACATGCTCTATTTGCATTCAGTGAAATCAAACACTTTCAAGTCAGAATTTTGTACATCTAATACAATGCAGAGTTCATCCTACGTTATTGCATCACATAATCCTCGTGCAAAATCATCTCACATTTTTCATGACCATGTTTTGACTTTCCAGTTCCTACCGCCCACCACTAGCACATATATGTCAGTCACCAAGGAGCTGCAGCGACTTCACAGTGCTCTGAAAAAACATTCAGGAAAGTAGAATGTGGATAAGATTCAATAAAGGTCAAAGGTTTGCTTTAAAATAAAACATAAAACCAACTGTATTGAGAGACAGTGATAACACACAGGCCTAGAAATTAGGGTGCGTCCGTTCCTGGGGGCGCAGGGTACAATCACTGCACCTGAATGGTGAAGTCCAAGGAGCCCCCGAAAAAGGGCCTCGGGCCTCATTATTAACAACAGTGTGGCCGGAGGAGACCACAGGCAAACAGTGAACCCTCGGGTAAGTGAAGAATAGGGGGTGGTGAAAATTGGCGCCAGTGATTAGTCAGAAGCCGGGCAGGGGCAGGGATCAGAAACCGGAGGGAGGGGGTGATCGGACCTCAGGGACGGGGGCTGGTAAAAATAGTGGGTCTCGGGGGGCAGCTAGAGATCGCGAGTTGTGCGGGGGGGGGGGGGGGAGGTAGAGATGGTGGGTCTCGGGGGGAGAGATGGTGGGTCTCGGGGGGAGAGATGGTGGGTCTCGGGGGGAGAGATGGTGGGTCTCGGGGGGAGAGATGGTGGGTCTCGGGGGGAGAGATGGTGGGTCTCGGGGGGAGAGATGGTGGGTCTCGGGGGGAGAGATGGTGGGTCTCGGGGGGAGAGATGGTGGGTCTCGGGGGAGAGATGGTGGGTCTCGGGGGAGAGATGGTGGGTCTCGGGGGGCGAGATCGTGGGTCTCGGGGGGCGAGATCGTGGGTCTCGGGGGGAGAGATCGTGGGTCTCGGGGGGAGAGATCGTGGGTCTCGGGGGGAGAGATCGTGGGTCTCGGGGGGAGAGATCGTGGGTCTCGGGGGGAGAGATCGTGGGTCTCGGGGGGAGAGATCGTGGGTCTCGGGGGGAGAGATCGTGGGTCTCGGGGGGAGAGATCGTGGGTCTCGGGGGGAGAGATCGTGGGTCTCGGGGGGAGAGATCGTGGGTCTCGGGGGGAGAGATCGTGGGTCTCGGGGGGAGAGATCGTGGGTCTCGGGGGGAGAGATCGTGGGTCTCGGGGGGAGAGATCGTGGGTCTCGGGGGGAGAGATCGTGGGTCTCGGGGGGAGAGATCGTGGGTCTCGGGGGGAGAGATCGTGGGTCTCGGGGGGAGAGATCGTGGGTCTCGGGGGGAGAGATCGTGGGTCTCGGGGGGAGAGATCGTGGGTCTCGGGGGGAGAGATCGTGGGTCTCGGGGGGAGAGATCGTGGGTCTCGGGGGGAGAGATCGTGGGTCTCGGGGGGAGAGATCGTGGGTCTCGGGGGGAGAGATCGTGGGTCTCGGGGGGAGAGATCGTGGGTCTCGGGGGGAGAGATCGTGGGTCTCGGGGGGAGAGATCGTGGGTCTCGGGGGGAGAGATCGTGGGTCTCCGGGGGAGAGATCGTGGGTCTCGGGGGGAGAGATCGTGGGTCTCGGGGGGAGAGATCGTGGGTCTCGGGGGGAGAGATCGTGGGTCTCGGGGGGAGAGATCGTGGGTCTCGGGGGGAGAGATCGTGGGTCTCGGGGGGAGAGATCGTGGGTCTCGGGGGGAGAGATCGTGGGTCTCGGGGGGAGAGATCGTGGGTCTCGGGGGGAGAGATCGTGGGTCTCGGGGGGAGAGATCGTGGGTCTCGGGGGGAGAGATCGTGGGTCTCGGGGGGAGAGATCGTGGGTCTCCGGGGGAGAGATCGTGGGTCTCGGGGGGAGAGATCGTGGGTCTCGGGGGGAGAGATCGTGGGTCTCGGGGGGAGAGATCGTGGGTCTCGGGGGGAGAGATCGTGGGTCTCGGGGGGAGAGATCGTGGGTCTCGGGGGGAGAGATCGTGGGTCTCGGGGGGAGAGATCGTGGGTCTCGGGGGGACAGATCGTGGGTCTCGGGGGGGAGAGATCGTGGGTCTCGGGGGGAGAGATCGTGGGTCTCGGGGGGAGAGATCGTGGGTCTCGGGGGGGGAGATCGTGGGTCTCGGGGGGAGAGATCGTGGGTCTCGGGGGGGGAGATCGTGGGTCTCGGGGGGGGGAGATCGTGGGTCTCGGGGTGGGGAGAGATCGTGGGTCTCGGGGTGGGGGGAGATCGTGGGTCTCGGGGGGGGGTGAGAGATCGTGGGTCTCGGGGGGGGGAGAGATCGTGGGTCTCTGGGGGGGCGGGGAGAGATCGTGGGTCTCGGGGGGGAGAGATCGTGGGTCTCGCGGGGGGGGGGGAGATCGTGGGTCTCGGGGGGGGGGAAGAGATCGTGTGTCTCGGGGGGGGGGGGAAGAGATCGTGGGTCTCGGGGGGGGAGAGATCGTGGGTCTCGGGGGGGAGAGATCGTGGGTCTCGGGGGGGGAGATCGTGGGTCTCGGGGGGGGGGAAGAGATTGTGGGTCTCGGGGGGGGGAGAGATCGTGGGTCTCGGGGGGGAGAGATCGTGGGTCTCGGGGGGGAGAGATCGTGGGTCTCGGGGTGGGGGGAGATCGTGGGTCTCGGGGGGGGGGAGATCGTGGGTCTCGGGGGGGGTCGAAATTGTGGGTCTTGGGGCGGGGGGTAGAGATCGTGGGTCTCAAGGTTAGGCACCACAGGTCAGGCATCGTGAGTCTTGGTGGGTAGAGATCACGGAGCTCGGGGTAGGCACAGCGAGTCTTGGGGGTATTGATTGGGTGCACAGTGGGGTAGTAATAGCTTGAAATTGGACAAGGCTCAAAAACAGGCACGGGTAACGCAATGTGCGATTAGCCCACGCCCGCTGAGTCCGGGGTGGTGCATTCTAGCTTCATAGAAACATAGAAGATAGGAGCAGGAGTAGGCCATTCGGCCCCTCGAGCCTGCTCCGCCATTCAATGCGATCATGGCTGATCATCCAAATTCAGTACCCTGTCCCTGCTTTCTCCCTATATCCCTTGATCCCTTTAGCCTCAAGAAATATATCCAACTCCTTCTTGAATATATTTAATGAATTGGCCTCTACTGCCTTCTGTGGTAAAGAATTCCACAGGTTCACCACTCTCTGGGTGAAGAAATTCCTCCTCATTTCTGTCCTAAATGGCTTACCCCTTATCCTTAGACTGTGACCCCTGGTTCTGGACTCCCCGACCATCGGGAACATCCTTCCTGCATCTAGTCTGTCCAGTCCTGTCAGAATTTTATAAGTTTCAATGAGATCCCTTCTCATTCTTCTAAACTCCAGCGAGTATAAGACCAATCGACCCAATCTCTCCTGATACGTCATTCCTGCCATCCCAGGTATCAGCCTGGTGAATCTTCGCTGAACTCCTTCCATGGCAAGAACATCCTTCCTCAGATAAGGCAACCAAAACTACACACAATACTCAAGATGTGGTGTCACCAAGGCCCTGTACAACTGCAGCAAGACATCCTTGTTCCTGTACTCAAACCCTCTCGCTACGAAGGCCAACATACCATTTGCCTTCTTAACCGCCTGCTGCACCTGCATGCTTACCTTCAGCGACTGGTGCACAAGAACACCCAGGTCTTGTTGCACTTCCCCTTCTCCCAATCTATTGCCATTCAGATAATAATCTGCCTTCCTGTTTTTGCCACCAAAGTGGATAACCTCACATTTATCCACGTTATATTGCATCTGCCATGCTTCTGCCCAATCACCCAACCTGTCCAAATCATACTGGAGTTTCTCGGCATCCTCCTCACAGCACACACGCCCACCCAGCTTTGTGTCGTCTGCAAACTTGGAGATATTACATCTAGTTTCCTTGTCTAGATCATTAATATATATTGTGAATAGCTGGGGTCCAAGGACCGATCCCTGCGGTACCCCACTAGTCACTGCCTGCCACTCGGAAAAAGACCCGTTTATTCCAACTCTTTGCTTCCTGTCCGCCAACCAGTTCTCTATCCAAGTCAATACCTTGCCCCCAATCTCATGTGCCTTAACTTTACACGCTAATCTCTTATGCGGGACCTTATCGAAAGCCTTCTGAAAGTGCAAATACACCACATCCACTGGTTCTCCCTTATCTATTTTACCAGTTACATCCTCAAAAAATTCCAGTAGATTAGTCAAGCACGATTTACCTTTTGTAAATCCATGTTGACTTTGTCCGATCCTGTCACTGTTTTCCAAGTGCTCTGCTATTACATCTTTTATAATGGACTCTAGCATTTTCCCCACTACTGATGTCAGGCTTACCGGTCTGTAATTCCCCGTTTTCTCTCTACCACCTTTTTTAAATAGTGGGGTAACATTAGCTACCCTCCAATCCATGGGTACTGTTCCAGATTCCATCGAATGTTGGAAGATGATCAGCAATGCATCTACTATTTCTAGGGCCACTTCCTTAAGTACCCTAGGATGCAGATTATCAGGTCCTGGGAATTTATCGGCCTTCAATCCCGTCAATTTCCCTAACACCATTTCCCTACAAATACTGATTTCTTTCAGTTCCTCCCTTTCATCAGACCCTATGTTCCCCGACATCTCAGCAGGTGGTGGAAGAGGCTGGGAAACAGACTAAGGAGCAAGAAAACTGAGTGATGGCACAACATGGCAGAGACAGAGCTGCCAGATTTTCAGACGCTGCACTGGAGACCTTGGTGTGGGCGGCGCACAGGAGAAGAGATCCTCGATCCACAGTGGGCCAGGAGGCCCGGCAGATAAACTGTGAGATGGCACTGGGACCAGATACCCATCGCGGTCAATGCGAGCAGTGTAGCCCCGAGGACCTGGATGCAGTACCGCAAGCAGTTTAATAACCTCACCCGGGTGGTCAAGGTCAGTGAATTCATGCTGGGCACGAGTGGCCTGCAGCCTGGGCAGGGGGAAATGGTAGTGCAGGTGCCAGCTCACCGGAGTGTTAGGTCGCACACGAGTTCTGCTGCATAGGATTCAGATGAAGACTTCAATGGGGCGGCCTATAAAAGAACGCTGAATGGGATCCATAATGAAATGCTTGATGCATTGGCAGGCCTGCCAGAAAGCCTGAATGCAATGTCAAGGAGCATGGAGGAGTCCAGCACCATCCTTGCACAGGGCTTTGCGCAGATCATGGAGCACATCCTTTCCAGCGTGGAAGGGGTGGGCAGGTCCATTAGAGCACATGCGGACCCAACCATCATGCAGAGTCTGATGGTCAATGTCTGAGCATTCACTGCAGCACAAGCAGAAGCCACCCAATGTCTGAGTGCTGCAATGGAAGCTCAAGCTGAAGTCATGCAAGATCAGGCTGCTCTTATGCAGGCTCAGCTTGCTGCCATCATGGTTGGGTTTACCAATGTTGAAATGGGCTTGCAGGATGTCACAGCAATCCAGCAATCTGCCCTCCAGCAGATTCCTAGGATTGCTGAGGCACCATCCCGGGGGAGTGGCATTGGCTCCGTGGATGATGAACCTGTTGTCCTCTCTCAGCATGACAGCATTCGTCCTCCCACCACTGCCACTCGGCCAGTGCCCTTGCTGTTGCCTGTCAGCCAGCCCAGACTGCTACCGCCCATGCTGAGATGGTGGAGTCCAAAGCCAGGCCTACTAGGCCCAGAGCTGCTCAAAATCGTCCTGCAAAGCCATCTGCAGTCTCCCCCACTGAAAGTCAGCAGCCAGCCACTAGCCCTGCTGCAGCTACTAGGGTAGCACGACATAGGAGCATAGAAAAAAGGCACACTGAAGACTGGCACTAAGGGAATGCACAAGGGTGATTAGTTGACTTTTGACTGAAATATTGTAATAGCATGATTCATAAAATTGGTATGGAATGTTTGTTTTGTGGTGGCTTTTATTGTAGCATTGTGGCCAAGAGGATGCTGTGATGGTCAGTAACAGAGGGAAGATAAGGTATGGGACTATTGTTGAATGGGGAATTGGGGATGCGTTCACTGGTACCAGAGTTGGATGCTTTGACCGCCGACAGCCTGGGCAGAAAGGGGATGTGTGGGTTGCCTCCTCCCTTCTGTTTCCTCCTCCTCCTCAGCTAGTCGCTGTATGCCTGGTGGCAAGGGCTGTGCCCTCATGATAGCAAGGTTGTGGAGTATGCAGCAGACCAGGGCGAATCTTGAGACGCGCTCTGGTGAGTACTGCAGGGCTCCTCCAGAGTGGTCCAGGCAGCGGAAGTATTGTTTAAGGACGCCAATGGTCTGCTCTATCAGATTCCGTCTGGCAACATGGTTTTCATTATATGCATGCTGCCGACATGTTGTTGGGTAGCACAGTGGAGTCGTGAGACAGATGGTCAGTGGATTGCCCTTGTATTCCAGTAGCCACCCTCTGGTTTGTCGTGGTGGCTCAAATGCTGACGGTACAGTGGACTGCCGTAGAATGATGGCATCGTGGCTGCTGCCAGGATACTGAGCATTGACTTGAATGATGCGTTGAGTATGGTCGCACACCAGCTGGACAGTGAGGGAGTGGAATCCCTTCGGGTTGCGCTACATCTCCGAACTGAAATGTGGCCCCCACAAAGTGACATGTGTGCAGTCAATGGCCCATGGGGAAGCCTGCTCTGCTGGTGAAGCCGCGTGCTTGCTCCGCCTGCTTCTCTTTGGCAAGAGAGAATGAAATGTCTTCAGCACCTTTAACGTAGTAAAACGTCCCAAGGCGCTACACAGGAGTATTATAAGACAAAAAATTTGATACCGATCCACATAAGGATAAATTAAGGTAGATGCTCAAAAGCTTGGTCAAAGAGGAAGGTTTTAAGGTGCGTCTTAAAGGAGGAAAGAGAGGTAGAGAGGCGGACAGGTTTAGGCAAGGAATTCCAGAGCTTAGGGCCTAGGCAACAGAAGGCACGGTCACCAAAGGTTGAGCGATTATAATCAGGGATGCTCAAGAGGGCAGAATTAGAGGAGTGCAGAAATCTCGGGGGGTCGTGGGGGTGAAGGAGATTACAGAGATAGGAAGGGGCGAGGCCATGGAGGGATTTGAAAACAAGGATGAGAATTGTGAAATCGAGGCACTGCTTAAAAAGGAGCCAATGTAGGTCAGCGAGCACAGAAGTGATGGGCGAACGGGACTTCGTGCGAGTTAGGACACGGGCAGCCGTGTTTTGGATGACCTCAAGTTTATGTAGGGTAGAACATGGGAGGCCAGCCAGGAGTGTGTTGGAATAGTCAAGTCTAGAGGTAACAAAGGCATGGATGAGGGTTCCAGCAGCAGATGAGCTGAGGCAAAGGCGGAGGCGGGTAATATTATGGAGGTGGAAGTAGGCGGTCTTTGTTATGCTGCAGATATGTGATCGGAAGCTCATTTCACGGTCAAATATGACACCAAGGTTGCGAACAGTGTTAGGGAGAGGGATGGAGCCAGTGGCTAGGGAACGGAGTTTGTGGCGGGGACCGAAAACAATGGTGTAGTGTCCGCGTATCAATAACACACGGACTGCAGGAGAACAATAACAGGTATTTATTGAACAGAGGGTAAGCTTAAACTGAAAGTACAGAAGCCTATGGCTTTATATACAGGTGTGGTCACTGCCGGTACTACAGTATAAAATCAGTTCTCTCTTAAAGGTACATACACAACAATTCCTCCCCTTTTAGATAAACAGTACATAACATTCATTTAACAATTAAATAATAACTAATTACAATTACAATTTTCTCTGTACTATATACATCAACTGAAATAATCATTTATAAGTTCAGTCTTTGAGGAGGCTTCCTGATCCTGACTGGATAGCGCCTTTCTCGAGTATCCTGTTCTTGCAGCGGAGTTGATACTGGCTCATTGTCATTGGTTGGTTCGTCAGCTTCCAATACCACTGATTCTGAGGTAGACGCAATCTGTACTTCGGGTTCATTACCAGGTGCACATGCTCGTGGTATGGGTTTGGCTTGTTCCTGTGACTCTAGAATCTGGTCAGCATGGCGTCTCACGATGCTCTCTCCAACGTCCACTGTGTACATTAGTGGTCCCTGCTGTGTGCATATCATTCCTGTCTGCCATTTTTCTGTTCGTTAGTCGCGGGCCAAGACTGGTTGCCCTATCTTGAAGCTCCTGGTTGGCTTCTCATTGATGTGCTGGAATTGCTTATCCTCAACATCTCGTCTTATGTTTGGTTTGAGCAAATCCAGGCAACATCTTAGCCTTCGGTTAAAGAACATTATGGCTGGAGCTTGGTTGGTGACTGCATGTGTCGCATTCCGGTAAGCAAACAAGAAATTATCCACCTTGTGTTGTAGTGGTATGTCGTCGTTATACATCGCCTTTATTGCCTTTTTAACGGTCTGAACAAACATCTCAGCCAATCCATTTGTGGCTGGATGATATGGGGCAGATGTGTAATGTTTCACCCCATTATTCCTCAGAAACCTCCGGAAATCCTCGGACACAAACTGTGGTCCATTGTCGGAGCAAATCTGTTCTGGCAAGCCATTCCTGGCGAAGATGGTCCGTAGGACTGCAATAGTTTTCTCCGTGGTGGTGGAGGACATTTTGATGACCTCTGGCCATTTCGAATGGGCATCCATGGCGATTAAAAACATTGAGTCCATAAACGGACCAGCAAAATCAATGTGTACCTGTTGCCATGGAGATGAGGGCCACTCCCATGGGTGTAGCGGGGCCTGTGGTGGAGCGTTTTGGACCTTCTGGCATCCTGTGCATCTCTTGGTCATATCCTCGATTTCTTTATCGATTCCCGGCCACCACACAAACGCCCTGGCTAGGCTCTTCATTTTTACCCCTCCCAGATGACCCTCATGAAGCTCATTGAGCACTATCTCTCAACTTGTGTGGAATTACCACTCGGGATCCACACATCAAAGTCCCCCGGCACACTGACAGCTGTTCTCTCCTTGGCGAGAATGCTGGCAACAGTGAGTCGCCATGTGCTGGCCACCCCTTCACCGTCAAAACATAGACCCGAGAGTGTGTCAGGTCATTTCGGGTTTCCTTCTCTATACTTGAGTTTGTAACAGGTAGACATTCGACTATGGTCGAATGGAATATCTCAACAGGGTCCACTGCAGGTGCTTCCTCCACCGTAGGCAACGGTAGGCGCGACAGCCCATCAGCGTTTCCATGCTGTTTCGTACCCTTGTACTCTATGTCGTACTGATGTGCCCCTAGAAAAAGTGACCATCTTTGCAGCCGTTGCGCCGTCATCACCGGAACACCCTTCTTTGGATTAAAAATGGAGACCAGAGGCTGATGATCAGTCAGTAGGGTGAATTTCTGCCCGTGCAGATAGTGATTGAACTTCTTCACCCCCCACACCAGGCTGAGGGCCTCCCTGGCAATCTGGGCGCAGTTACGCTCGGCTGAGGTTAACAAGCGCGACGCAAAGTCTATTGGCCTCTCTGAACCGTCAAGGAATTTGTGTGACAGCACCGCTCCAATGCCGTAGGGAGACGCATCACATGCCAACCGAATCGGTAGTGTTGGATTGTAGTGGGCCAGTACTTCTTTTGAAGTGATTAGGCATTTACATTTCTGAAAGGCATGCTTACACTCATCACTCCATTTCCATGTTACTCCAGTTTGCAGCAGGGCGTTCAGTGGGTGCAGAATTGTAGATAAATTCGGCAAGGACTTATGGTAGTAGTTCACCAACCCGAGGAACGACCTCAGTTGCGACACATTTTCCGGTGCTGGAGCCTTGACTACTGCCTCAATCTTGTCTGGGGACTTATGCAACCCTTCCTCATCAATCATGTGGCCACAATACGAGATTTGTCTCCTGATGAGCTCGCATTTGGGGCGGTTGGCTCGTAACCCATATTCTTGTAATCTAGTGAGCACCTGCTCCAGGTTGGCAAGGTGTTCACTGTCATTTTCGCCCGTAACCAGGATGTCGTCCAAATAACACTGGGTCCCCGGGACCCCTTGCAGGACTTGTTCCATTGCCCTCTGCCAAATAGCCGGGGCTGATGCTACCCCGAATACCAGTCGGTTGCACTGGTAAAGACCTTTGTGAGTGTTTATCGTGAGGTATTTCCTAGATGCTTCTTCCACCTCCATTTGTAGATACGCTTGGGCCAGATCAATCTTCGTAAAGCGTTTCCTTCCAGATAGTGAGGCGAAAATATCTTCTATCCGTGGAAGTGGATATTGTACTGTGTGCAGGACTGGGTTCACAGTTACCTTGAAGTCCCCACAGATGCGAACCTTCTTCGGCTCCCCAGGCGTGCTGCTCAATGATTTCTTCATTACAGGAATGATGGGTGTGGCCCACTCGCTCCAGTCCACCTTGGACAGCACACCCGAACGCGCCAGACTCTCCAGCTCTGCTTCAACGGCTGGGCGGATCGCGTACGGTACCGGTCTGGCCTTAAAAAATTTTGGGTTTGCGTTATCTTCGATTTTTATCGCTGTCATTACTTCTTTTAGAGTCCCAAGTCCTTGTTGGAACACCTCTTTCGCGTCAGTTAGAATTTTTTGACAGTCGTCCAGGTGTGACGTCGTCTTCCTTTTTGTCAGTCACAGTTAGCGCCTGAATGGAATGCCAATCCAATTGTATTTTTCGGATCCATTCACGTCCCAATAATGGTGGTCCTCCATCTTGTAGTATAGATACAGTTTCTGTGTTTCCTTGCCGTTGTATTTAACTGGCACACTTATTTTTCCTCTGGGGTAGACTTTTTGCCCCGTGTATGTCTTCAGTACAATGGACGTGTCCTTTAAGGGTATGTGTGAGAATAGCCGCTCATAGTCTCATCGATTCATGACAGTTAGGGCTGATCCTGTGTCCAATTCCATCTTTACTTGGGACCCTGCTATCAGGAGGGTGACCCAAATGGTTCGGTGATCCTCCTTTGCGATCACGTTGTGTAACTTTAGACAACTTAGTCTCCTGCTCCCAGAGTCATTATCACTCTCCTGATCTTCTGAGCTACTGTCTGTCATTTTTTTCACTTTCTTGTACTTTTCCTTAGTAGTTCTTGTAGTGTTGGTTTTCTTTCCCGACCTGCAGACTCTTGCTATGTGTCCCATTTTCCCACATTGCCTGCATACTTTGTCCTTAAACCAGCAGTCCTTCTGATCATGGGTTGTTCTGCCGCAGCGATAGCACTTTTCTGCTCCATATGCCATTTCGTTAGCGCTGTATTCTTGTGGTTTCTGTTGTATTTCCGTAGCTCCCCGTGCTGCTGCTTCGTAGGATACTGCCACGCTGAAAGCCTGTTCTAGCGTCAGGTCCTTTTCCGAAAGTAGTCGTTTCTGGGTTCCTTCACTCTGGAGCCCGCAGACAAACTTATCCCTTAAGGTGTCTGCCAGTCCTGCTCCGAACTGGCAGTGCTTCGATAACTTGCGTAGTTCCGTAAGCTAGTCAGCATTGCTCTCATCTTTGTGCTGGTTTCTTTTATGGAACTTGAATCTTTCTGCTATCAGCAGCGGTGTAGGGTTTAGGTGTTCCTGTAAGATATTAACAATCTCTTCAAAACTTTTCTCCATTGGTTTAGCTGGGGTAATTAAATTCCGCAATAGGCCGTACGTTCTCGCGCCCATCAAATTTAATAATACCGACGCCTTCTTTCCATCGGCCACCTCATTTGCCTTGCAGTACACTTCAATTCTTTCCACATACGTGGTCGTCTTCTACCTCGTTGTCGAAAGCAGTGATACTGCCACTCTTCGGCATCTTGGATGGTTTAAAATGGCGCCTCCCGCGCTTTTTCTTCTTCCCCAATGGATTAAAATGGCGCCTCCCGCGCTTTTCCTTCTTCCCCAATGGAATAAAATGGCGCCTCCCGCGCTTTTCCTTCTTCCCCTTGCTGCCACGCTGCTCCTAGCGTTCTACAGGGTAATGGCGGCGACCCGCGGCTTCTGCGCGTCTCACTTTTCCTTCCCCTCGTTTATTTTCTCTACGCTGCCCGGTTCTTGAGCACCGACCGCGCCCTGTGCGCTCCACCCTCTCTCTCTCTCTTTTCCTCCCGATGACGCTGCATGGCCCCTTTGTAGAGCCGCTCGATCGAGCACGAGCCCGCCGCAGTCCGGAAGGGTCAGCGCACTACCTGCTACCAGCACGATTTGCTGGAACACCTTGACTGGGGAGCCAAGCCCAGCTCTCCACAGCCTCCCCTACAATTCTCCGAACTCCGATGGATCACTGGGCGGTTGCCCGCGGTCGACACCCATTGCTCTGACTTCGACCTCCAAGAAGCTTCTTTTCAGGGAAAGATCCCCGTGAGGTGATGCAGTACTGCAGGTGAGTTCGAACCTGCTCGTCGCCAGTGTAGTGTCCGCGTATCAATAACACATGGACTGCAGGAGAACAATAATAACAGGTATTTACTGAACAGAGGGTAAGCTTAAACTGAAAGTACAGAAGCCTGCTATGGCTTTATATACAGGTGTGGTCACTGCCAGTACTACAGTATAAAATCAGTTCTCTCTTAAAGGTACATACACAACAAATGGCTTCGGTCTTCCCAATATTTAATTGGGAAGGCCGATAGTGGTGAGGGTGTGGTTGAGCAGATCGGTAGCTGCAGAAATGTCATGGTGAATGGAGGGCCAGAGGTTGGACAGTTGGGATTTCATAAGTGGAGTTGGGTGAGAGTGTTTTCCAGGGGCGGACAGAGAAGGAAGTAGGGTTGCGGGGTGGTGGGTGGAAGGGGGTTGTGGGTGGAGAGCGATACGAGGAAATGGTCAGAGATGGCCTTATTTGCGATTGCCACGATGGGAGTAGCGAGGCCACGAGAGATGGCAAGGTCGAGGGGGTGTGGAGTTCACATGGAGGGAGAGATTAAGGGAGGATAGTGAACTCAGTAAAACAGAGACATCGCATACACTGTTCGTCGCTGAGGTTGAGATAGGAGAATTGTTCCCTGAAGACCCTGGGTGGATATGGCCGCCTGCTGAGAGCCCTCCTCCTCCTGCCTTTTCTAGCAGCTTGTCCTGCTCTGTGTTGCCTCTGCTCATTCTCCCCATCATGCTGCAGGCCAAGGGGGATACAAACTACTTGTTGTATCCGTGTGTTAATAGAGACACTGAAGACAGGTGTTTACTGAACAAAGTCTGGAGGGGAACTAAAAGATACAACACAATATACAGGCTTATATAGCCCGAGTGGGCATTACCGGCATTACAGTACACAGGGGGCTCTTAAAGGCACATACACTACAATTCCTCCCCTTTTAGCCAACCAGTACATAATATTTTAAGTAATCATTAATTACATGTTACAAGAAAAATAATCTACACATTGCTGCAGTTAATCAATTATAAGTCAGTCTCTCTGGGGGCTTCCTGACTCGGTCCGGATAACGCCTCGGTGGTGTAGTAGTTTCTGATGGTGTAGTAGGTTCTTTTGGCAAGGCAGATTCGGATTGAATGCCAGTGTCGGGTTCATCGGGTTCCAGTATCACCGGATCGGAGGTAGATACTATGGGTATCTCTACTTCATCATTAGGCGTATAGAGTTGTGGTGTAGGTTGTCCCTTTTCGGATGACTATGATTTGGTCAGCATGGCGCCTTATTATGCTTTCTCCGATGTCCACGGTATACATCAGCGGTCCTAGTCGTGTGCAGATAGTTCCAGGCTGCCATTTCTCGGTACAGTAGTCCCGGGCCAAAACTTGTTGACCTATCTGGAAGGTTCTAGTTGGCCTTTCATTCATGCCTTGAAATTGCCGGTTCTCCACGTCCCTTCTGATGTTTGGCTTGATCAAATCCAGCCGGCATCTTAGGCTTCTATTGAAGAACATCATGGCGGGAGTTTGGTTTGTAACCATATGTGTTGCATTCCTGTATGCAAACAAGAAGTTATCCACCTTATGCTGAAGTTTTATGTCTTCATTACCCATGGCCTTTATGGCCTTCTTGAAGGTCTGGATAAACCTTTCAGCCAATCCATTGGTGGCGGGATGGTATGGGGCGGACGTGTAGTGCTTAACCCCATTGTTTTTTAAGAACTTCCTGAATTCTTCGGACACAAATTGCGGTCCATTATCAGAACAGATCTGTTCAGGCAGCCCATTCCTGGCAAATATGGTCCTTAATACTGTGATGGTTTTTTCCGTGGTGGTGGAGGACATCTTTATTACCTCCGGCCACTTGGAGTGTGCATCAACCGCGATTAAGAACATTGAGTCCATAAATGGACCAGCAAAGTCGATGTGCACCCTTTGCCAGGGAGATGAGGGCCACTCCCATGGATGTAGAGGGGCTTGTGGTGGAGCGTTTTGGACCTTCTGGCATCCTCGGCAGCTCTTGGTCATTTCTTCGATGTCTCCATCGATACCTGGCCACCATACAAACGCCCTGGCTAGGTTCTTCATTTTCACTCCACCCAGATGCCCCTAGTGAAGCTCCTTTAGAACTTTATCCTGGAGTTTGGGTGGAATCACCACTCTGGATCCACACATCAAGGTTCCTCGGCACACGGACAGCTGTTCTCTTCTTTGCGAGAATGCTGGCAACAGTGGTTCGCCATGTGCTGGCCATCCCTTCACTGTTAAATCGTAGACTCGTGAGAGAGTCGGGTCATTTCTAGTTTCCCTTTCAATGGCAGAATTTGTTACTGGTAGACATTTGACTATGGTAGAGTGGGAAATCTCCACTGGGTCTACGGTAGGTGCTTCTTCTATCGTTGGCAACGGTAGGCGCGATAAACTGTCAGCATTCCCATGCTGTTTTGATCCTTTGTATTCTATGTTATATTGGTGTGCCCCTAGAAAAAGGGACCACCTCTGTAGCCTTTGCGCTGTCATAATGGGAACACCCTTTTTAGGGTTGAATATGGAGATGAGGGGTTGATGGTCAGTCAACAAGGTAAATTTTTGTCCGTGTAGGTAATGGTTGAATTTCTTCACTCCCCATAGCAGGCTGAGTGCTTCCCTGTCGACTTGGGCATAGTTACGCTCAGCTGAGTTCAATGAGCGTGACGCAAAAGCTATCGGCCGTTCCGAGCCATCAGGGAATTTATGCGATAATACTGCTCCTACGCCGTAAGGGGATGCATCGCACGCCAGTCTGATTGGCAGTGATGGGTTGTAATGAGCCAAAACTTCTTTGGATGTGATTAAGTCTTTGCATTTATGGAAGGCACGTTTACAGTCTTCGCTCCATTTCCAAATTACTCCTGTTTGTAGCAGTTCATTAAGAGGGTGCAGAAGAGATGATAAGTTCGGTAAAAATTTATGATAGTAATTTATTAATCCCAGGAACAACCTTAATTGTGAAACATTTTCAGGTGTTGGGGCTTTTATGACCACTTCAATTTTTTCAGGTGACTTATGCAACCCTTCCTTATTAATTATGTGGCCACAATATGATATTTGATTCTGGAAAAATTCGCACTTGGGGCGATTTGCTCGTAGGCCCTGTTCTCTCAGCCTAGTGAGCACCTGCTCCAAATTGGCAAGGTGCTCGTTGTCGTTTTCTCCTGTTACAAGGATGTCGTCTAGGTAGCATTGAGTCCCCGGAATCCCTTGGAGGACTTGCTCCATAGCTCTTTGTCAGATAGCTGGAGCGGATGCTACTCCAAAAACCAGTCGATTGTACTGGTACAGGCCTTTGTGTGTATTTATCGTGAGATACTTTTTAGAGGCCTCTTCAACCTCCATCTGTAGATATGCCTGTGCCAAGTCAATTTTGGTGAAACGTTTCCCTCCGGATAGTGAGGCGAAAATATCTTCTATCCTCGGAAGAGGATACTGTACCGTGTGAAGGACCGGGTTTACAGTCACCTTGAAGTCTCCACAGATGCGAATTTTTCTCTGTTCTTCAGATTTATCATTATTCAACGTTTTCTTCATGACTGGGATGATGGGTGTTGCCCATTCGCTCCAATCTATTTTAGATAATACGCCTGCCTTTTCCAAATTCTCCAGCTCTGCCTCGACTGCTGGACGAATTGCGTATGGCACCGGTCTTGCCTTAAAAAACTTGGGAATTGCCGCATCTTCCACTTTTATTGAGGCGGTGATGCCTTTCAAGGTTCCTAGTTTCTCTTGAAACACTTCTTTGGCGTTGGCCAAGATGTCTTTTAATCGTTCAGGTATGACGTCATCATCATTTTTTTCCTTACTGGTCACCGTCAGTGCCTGAATGGAGTGCCAGTCTAAACGTATTTTCCTGATCCATTCACGTCCCAACAGCGGTGGACCACCATCTTGTAGAACGTATAAATACAACTTTTGTATTTCCTTGCCGTTGTTTACAACAGGCACCCTTATTTTTCCTTTGGGGTATACTTTCTGCCCCGTATATGTTTTCAAGATAATGGATGTGTCTTTTAAAGGTATATGCGGAAATAGCCGCTCGTAATCCCGTCGATTTACGACGGTCAGAGCTGATCCTGTATCTAGCTCCATTTTAACTGGGGACCCTGCTATCGTGAGGGTAACCCAAATGGTTTGGTAATCTTCTTTGGCAATTACATTATGTAATTTGAGACAGCTTAGTCTCTTGTTTTTGGAGTCACTATCGCTCTTCTGGTCTTCGGAGCTACTGTCCGTCATCATTTGTACCTTTCTGTACTATTCTTTTTTGATTTTTTTTTTCCTATCCGTGGATTTTTTTTTTCCCGATCGGCATACCCGTGCAATGTGTCCAATCTTTCCACATTGCCTGCATGCTTTGTCCTTGAACCAGCAGTCCCTCTGGTCATGGGTGGATCTGCCGCAGCGATAACATCTCTCGAAACGCTGTGTCATTTCATGGGTGCCGAAGTCCTGTGTCTTTTGTTGTATCTCTGCAGCTCCTCTTGCGGCTGCTTCGTATGATACAGCCATACTGAAAGCCTTGTCCAGTGTTAAATCTTTCTCAGGAAGCAGCCTTTTTCTGTGTTCCTTCACTTAGGAGACCGCAGACGAATTTTTCTTGAAGATAATCTGCTAGTCCTGCCCCGAATTGGCAGTGCTTTGATAGCTTTCTTAATTCGGTGAAGTAATCAGCGTTACTTTCATTCTTGTGTTGATTCCTCTTGAAGAATTTGAATCGTTCTGCTATTAGCAGCGGTGTTGGGTTTAAGTGCTCCTGTAGGGTATCAACAATTTCTTTAAAATTCTTGTCCTTTGGTTTGGCTGGAGTGATTAAGTTTCATAACAGCCCATTAGATTTAGAAGTACTGACGCTTTTTTTTCATTTTCTATTCCTTTGCGGTGCAATATACCTCCACTCTTTCCACATATGTGGTCCAATCCTCTATATCGTTATCAAAAGCATCAGTATTGCCAGACTTAGGCATCCTGGAAAAAAAAATGGCGCTTCCCGCGCTTTTCTTTCTTTTCTGCAGAAAAGATATGGCGCTTCCCCGCCGCTGCTGCCGATGACAACGCTATTTTCCGCGGGTTTCCCTTCTTTTTATTTATTTATTTACAGGTGGAGACTCGTTCCCGCCGGACACTCTCTCTGCTAGGTCCGAACGCCGACCTGCTTGCAGCGTCGGCCGTCTCCAGAGTGCTCCCTCCCCATCTGTTACTGCTTGCCTCCGCCTTCGCTGCTTGGCCTAGCTGCAGAGCCAGCCGCTGGAGCCCCAGCCCGACGCCCAGGAAGGATTATTGCAGTACCTGCCACCAGCTCGGCTAGCTGGTGAAACCACAGCTTTTTCTTTTTCTTGCTTTTCTTCGACTTTGGACGCCAGAGGAATCGATGTCCTTGAGGTGCTGCCGAATTGCAGGTAAGTCCGTTTCCAATTCGTCGCCACTGTTGTATCCGTGTGTTAATAGAGACACTGAAGACAGGAGTTGGTTTCGCAGGTGTTTGCTGAACAAAGTCTGGAGGGGAACTAACTGATACAACACAATATACAGGCTTATATAGCCCGAGTGGCCATTTCTGGCATTACAGTACACAGGGGGCTCTTAAAGGCACATACACTACACTACTGCACTGATGTCTGGGAGCAGACCCCTTGCAAGTCAGTACCAGTCCTTGGGCACGTGCCACACCACTCTTTGCAGACTTTAGGCAACTTTAAAGAAGTCTAGAAAGCACCAAACAATTGTACAAACTCAGCAACCGCTAGTAGAAATTAATCAGCAACTAACTTGTAAGTCATTGATGATCCCTTTAAATAGCGCTGGCGAGGGGGGTCCTTCCTGCTGCTGAACACATGTTCAGCTGTGCGAGGTTAAGAGAGGGCGTTAGCTGGAGCGTTGAGGTCAAAAATGGCTGTGTGTCATCAAATCATGATTGACATCATGATCTGCCTACTCTGCATACTTACGGCACACGCTCCCAGCGCCGACGCTAACACCCTCACCAAAATGGCGTCTGGCACGGCTCGCACCAGAAGTGCGTGCGTGCTGCTTGGACGCAATTTTGGACACAAAATGGCACCCGTAGCACCGAAAAACTGGACGCTACGGAGCCGAATTTCTAGCCCAGCGGGTCTCCGGGGTACAGTTCACGGATCAGGGTAGGCATCGAAGGTCTCGAGGGTAGGCATAGTGGGTCTTGTGGTGTAGAGATCCAGGGCTTGGAGGGTAGAGATAGCAGGTCTTGGGAGGTAGGCTTCGCGGCTCTCAGGGGTAGAGCCCATGGACCCGAGGCAGGCATAGAGATCACTGGCCCCTGGGTGGGGGGTTGATATCGCGTGCCTTGGGGCGCCATCAATGGCTGCGGGGGGATTGGTGAGTGGGGGGTTGTAGCCGCTTCCATTGGACACGAGTATCCTGCTGGATGGCAACCCAGTACAGGAAACTTTCAATTAACCGGCACCTAAATAACCGGAAATGTCGGTTAACCGGCAAAATTCAGGAGTAGGTTCAGGTAACTTTTATTACTTGCCTTCCTCCATGTGTTGCTGTGCAAGGGTGTGGCTGCAGCTGTTGCTAAGCTACAGAGACGCTTGCAACTTGTGCCGATTGTTTTGAACCTAAGCAACAGGGTTTGTTGCTTTATACGGAGCCCTCAGCTCCGTATCTTTTACTTTCGCTTTTGGTTATCCGGAATTTTTGATGAACTGGCACCACGTCGGTCCCGTCCGTGCCGGATAAAAAAAACGTTTCCTGTATTCAGAAACCAGAACTCTTGTCTCTGCTTGCTGGGACAGTCTGGAATGGGGCTTGAACCTATAACCCCCTGGCTCAGAGGCAAGAACGATCCCACTGAGCCATGGTTCAGGCTGGACATGACTAAGGCCCGAAAAATCTGCAGCTGCGCAATCCGGCAATTATGTCGGATTGTGCCCGTCACGAACCCTGCAGAGTTTGCAGGGCCAGGGAAGGGGTCTTCAGGAACAGACCTTCAGTGGTGTGTGGACACCCAGTTGCCGAAGACTCTGTAATGGCAGGCGTAAAGATCCGATGTCGGTGGCCACTTCCAATTTTTAAAAAACCAGCTGCTCAGTGGCCTTGTTTGGGATGGGCAGAGGCTTCAAAGTAGGGATGGGTCCCGGCGTATCTGGGTCCCAACGGAGCTTTTAGCCGGAATCACAGCAGTCCACATTTGTAGCCTAGTTGTATCTCCTCAAAGAGTGCTGGAAAGATGAAGCCCTGTTACGTCATCAGTGCATTATGTCACTGCAACACTCTTCTTTCAGTGTTTCAAATAATTCTTACATGTGATATTAAGGCGACCTCAAATAAATATGTATGTTATTTATCTCCTAAACTACAAAAAATTGGAAAGTAAATTATTTCAGAAATTCTATGGAATATATATTTACTAAAAATGATTTGTATCAACTTTTGTTCAAAATTGGTATTTTCTTTATCTATACCAGATTATGAGGAGCAACTAATAGCATCTTTAATAGTAAACCACTAGTTGCAGAACTGGTTGTGATATCTGTTTGTATGGAGTTTCCACTTTATAAATTATGGGCTACTTTTATAAAATGAGTAAATTTGTGCCCCTCATTGCTCAATTTTCTGCTCTTCTCTCCTGAAGGGTCCATTTGCACTTGCTTCTGCTACCATCCACTACCTCACCCATGTGACCATTCTTCACGTGTGAGCAAGAAGGGACCTGTGAGCTATTCAAATGTGAAGACATCACTCCTGTAACCAATTCTGTTCTCAACCAATATCCATGTATGTGTCTTTTCCAGCAGGAGGTCACTAGATAACGTTCAGATGTGGGAGTCCTTGCTAATTTTCCCCATTGCAGCCCAGAGTCACTGAGAGCAAGTGTAATACCTCAATTGGTGTTTTCAGATCAGCTGACTCAGAGTGAATACTTAACAAGAAATCCAAAAGTTTGATCAAATTCTAATAGCCTCTAAGTTGACTTAAAAATACCTGCCCGAGAGCTGTGATGTTCATGACCTAATATTGGAAGGCCAAGCATTAAAACATTTTGTCATTCAGTCATAATGCTCATATTACTGTTATTTTGTAGGATAACCTACCATTCATTTCAATATGGGGAGCAGCAATTACTGACCAAGACAAAAAGCATTGTAACATTGACAACTTTATTAAAGTACTGTTTCTTCACAAAAGTACTGTAATATTTCAACAATTCTTGAAGGAAACCCAATACCTATTTTAATATTCTACTCGGAAACTTAAGTACAAGAACTTCTGTGTTTGAACTCCTATGAATACATCTGGGATTTCTGTATACTGGAAAGAATGATGTCACAAATGGCATTGGCTCAGAGAATAACTGGCTTAAGTATGTCAATAGACAGTGATAACATGTTTTGTTTTCAGTCTCATCTGAGTTGTCTGAGGGAAGCAGTAAGTATTTTTTTTCATACTTGTTCTTGGGATGTGGGCAACACTGGCAAGGCCGTATTTATTGCCCATTGCTAGTTAACTGAAAAGGTGGTGGTGGTCCTTCTCTTTGACCTGCTGCAGTTCTTGTGGTGGTGGTGCTCCTACAATGGAATACCAGGATATTGACCTCGGAAAGGCATTTTATGTCCAAGTCTAGATGGAGGTAAAGGTGTTCCCGCGACATTGCTACTCTTGTCTTAAGTGGTAGAGGTTGTGGGGGAATTAAGTGGTGTCAAAATAACCTTGGTAACTTGCTGCAGTGCATCCTGTACATTGTACATACTGCAGCCACAGTGCGTCAGTGAAGGAGGCGATGGATGATGAGTCTAATGGCAGGAGCACCATTCCAGTGAACTGCTCTATCCTGGATGGTGTCCAAGTTTCTTGAGTGTTTTTGTGGCTGCAAGCATTCATGTGAGTGGGGAGTATTCCATCACTCTTCTGACTTGAAGCTTGTAAATGCTGGAGAGGCTTTGAGGGGCCACTCATTTCCGAGTACCCAGTCTCTAACACACTCTTGTAGCCAGTGTTGATAAGGCTGATCCAGTTAAATTTCTGGTCAATGGTAAATCAAAATATCCCTAACTGATCCTATATATTTCTGAACCTTATTAATCTGAATATCTCCACCATTTCCCCCCTCGCTCAGTCTTCTCTCTAACAGAGTCCTAGCTCTAAGTCTATTCTCATGTATTTTATTCTCTCGTCCCGTTATCATTCTAATAGCTGTTTTCCGCAATTTCTCCAGCTCAGATATATTGTTCCTTTAGTGAGGCTTCCATAACTGCACACAATACTCCTGGTGCAGCCTGACAAATCCTTCAATCTAAATCCCATTTTCTTTCTTGATAGCAGCCACTGGCTTGATTTCTTGACGGATTTAACTACAATGACTCCCAGGCCCCTTTTCAGATTCATTTTTGTAAGTATTTTCCCAGTAATCTTATAATCCTTCTGCTAATTTCATATCCTACACTTTTCAACATTAAGCTGCCTCTGCCAATTGTCAGGCCACCTCTCTGGGGTGACCTGTATTTTAACCAAAACTACTGACTATTGCTATGAATGCTGAGATAGTCTTGCCTCCATAATAATGTTTTGCTTTCTCTCTTTGGAGAAGGAGAGAAAGCAAGAGAAATGGCAAGAATTACTGGCAAAGTCCATATGTGGGAGATCGTGATCATCTGATGGGAATTCATGATCTCCTGCATGAGCAACCACCAAATATGGGGGAGGGGGGCGGGGGGAGTGAGCGGGGGATAGGTTGTATGCCTGCTGAGTCTGATATCCGTTCGGAATACTAAACATACTGAGTCATAAATACTCCAGGGCTCCAAATTGGCTTAGAACTTAGTTACTGAACTACAGCACAATATAAAGGAGTGTTATTAAACTCTGGAGACTTGTGGACATTACCAGCTGTAGCAACATGCATTCCAAAACGCCCCAGAATAATCACAATGTTGTCTATCAGCTGCTTGTTCCTGGGTGTGACCAGGAACTTACAGAACCAACTGCCATGTAAATCAGACACAAGCAGCTGCTGTAAGTGTTCAAGATGATTGATCCCAGCCTATTTCCCAGTTATCATTATCACTTCCCCATCTACTGCCTTGACTTTAACAGTCTCAGTTGTCTTCAACAGTCACATAGCTTTTGACACTTTCTGCAAATACCTTCAGATATCTCTGAGCAAAGAACAGACATAAAGACTAATTTAGCACTGATGGAAATTCTAAGCAGCAACCAAAGCACATTTACAGATTAGGTCAAGCAGAGACTTTCAGCTGTCCAAAAATAGGAACACACCGAAGACATGGTATACCAAATATTCAAATGTTGTGAATTTTCCATTTCCGGTTATGACAAATGGCTCATTCTTCACTGTTACACTATGTGGATTTAATCATTAAAAAATCTGTATTGCTCCATTGAATGTTAACTTGAGTGGAGTATCTGAAGTTATGGAAGTTGGACAAACAACAACAATAACGTCTATATACCTGAAATATTGTATGAAAAGTCAGGATGCCTGCCAGAGGCAGGAAGGCAGTAAAGAGGGCTATATCAAAGTCTACTTATCTAATGCATTTGAAATGTGCAAGTGCAGAGAAGGCGCCTTTCCCACAGTGGCTCAGGTAAAACTGGAGTGCAAGTCATTCCTGCCACTCATGCATATCTCCTAATAGCCAGTTAAAGAATGACAATCAGCAAGGCTTGCAAGCAGGTCACCTACCTGCCCCTTCAACTAGAGTGTATAATTAGCATGGGGGCAAAGTATGAAATAATCTACCAAAACCATCCAGAACATGTCACATCGTGAACTTCAGCTTGGACAGTTGAGTTGGACTGTCAGCGACCCGTGCTCACTGACCTACCAGTCTGACAATGCCTCGATTTTAAAATTCTCATCCTTTTATTCAAATCCCTTCATTGCTTTGCCCCTCCATATCTCTGAAACCTCCTCCAGCCCTCCGAGATCATCCTCCAATTGTCGCCTCTTGCACACCACCGATTTTTATTGCTCCACCATTGGCACCGGTGCCTTCAGCTGCCTAGGCGCTAGCTCTGGAATTCCCTCGCTAAACCTCTCCACCTCTATATCCTCCTTTAAGTCTCTCCTTAAAACCTACCTCTTTGACCAAGCTTTTGGTCACCTGGCCTAATATCTCTTTATGTGGCTTGGTGTCAAACATTGTCTGATAATGCTCCCGTAAAGCGCCTTGGGACGTTTTTACATTAAAGGCACTATATAAATGCAAGTTGTTGTAGAAACTAAGGTATGACACAAGAAATACTGGAATATATATTGCTCTTCAAAACGTGATATCAATATAACATTAAATTATAATGAGTCTATACAAATAGCACTCGCGGAAAATTGTTGTCATTTCTTCCCATCAAAGACATGTTTCCATTAACTTTAATTAAAATAAATTCATCTGAGTTCACAGGCTGTAAACAGATACGGGACAAAGAATTTTGAAATCAAAATTTAATTTTAGGACAACTGACTTAATAATGGAAAGCTAATTTTTTTAGAATACTCTAAAATCCAGTATTCTAACCTTAACTTATTTAACCTTAAAGATTCAGTAGCTATACCTCATGTTTTAATTTTATCACAAAGTTTATCTTGGACATTTTGATTATTAATAAACAAGAGAGCTACATATTTGAAAGAGATCATGTGGTCAAAATATATTTTATATTTTACAGTTGGACTATTTCAGTGTTAAGCGCTCTTATTCTCGCTGAGTTAACTTGCAAGACCACAATGAAAGAATCTGGGTGGCGTGCGGCATCAAAGGCGATGCACATCAGAACTGCAGCTGGATGCCAGCGACTTATTAAGGAAAGAAGCAGTGGACCTGTTAATAAACTACAAGGCAATGGAGCAAAGCAAAATACAGAGCATCTGGCTAGCTACACAATACCTCGTGATACAGCCAGTTAACCTAGCCAAGGACTGCAGCAAAAACTGATTAAACTCTGCACCTTCAAGCTATCTATACATTAAGAATGGTAGGCAGGCCTGGAATGCCACAAGATCCTGACAGGACATCATGAATAGCTGCTAAACAGATAGACTCTAGCTAGAAAGAGGATCGTGGTCTGATCTAGTTTTTGGAAATTGGTCATGGACAGGGGCCCATGTGATAAGACTGTCTGACCTGTAAGCCCGCAGAATGGCTCAAGGAGAATACATGCTTCAAGTGCGGGTCTAGACGGTGGGTCTAAGGGTGTGACAGCAGTAAGTGGGGTCCTGCAATCTGGTAATGGTGGGAGGGGTGTCCCACGGTCTTGCAGGGGAGGGTCCCCGGGCAGCAAGTAATGGGAAGAGGGTCGAGGGATCTGAGAGCAAAGAAGGAAAGTTCTAGGAGCTTTGGAGGAGTGGATTCTTTGGCGTTAGAGCATTGGGAAGGGTTTTTCTTTGGGCTGTGAACAGTGCAAAGGGGGTAGTGGGATCTGAATTGGAGAAAAAGTAGGCCAAGGTGTGAGAATACAGGGGGAGGAGCCCAGAGTCCATGAGGACTGGGATAGGGGTTCTTGAGTACTGAGGGGAAAAATTGAGTCAAATTTTAAATGCAGTGAAACCTGTAAATTAGGGACACCTAAGGGACTTGCATCAGGTGTCCTGTATTTGCAGGTATCATTATTTTCCAAAACAGTAATTATATGTACAGTAAACTGAATGAGCCAAATATCGCCAGCATTGGTTGTAGCTCCTGCAGTGTCCCTGCTTTTTTTCACTCTCATCTGGGATTGTGCCTAATTCTGGAGCCCTGCCAGTGGGATGAGATTTCAGTTCTATTTTCTATTCATTGGGTTTCCCAGTTCATTGCCATCCTGGGATCCTTTTCCATCGCAGGAGGGATGCCCTGATTTTGGCAGCCTGCACTGTTGTGTGAGAAGTTCCAAGAACCAGGAAACCACAGGAGGAAGCCTTCAGCCCCCGGTGCTGGTGCTGTCTTCTGTAACCCCCAGGTCCTTTTATATTCCTCCTTTTGAAATATTTAGCCCCTTCCCTTTCATATTAAATATTAATCTCTACCTCAATAGCCACATGTGGTGAAGGATCCCACAGTCTAACAGTGCTGTTTAAGCACCTTCCTCCTCCCTTCCCCCTTGGTTCTTCTACTTTACTGACTGCTCCTCTCTGTGCTGTTCCCACTCCATGGTGCTGCTGGCTCCGCCCGCCCCCTGCCCCCTCCCTGCTTGAGCCCCAATTTCCCAACTCCTAGTCCCCTTCTCTTCACTTTTTCCATCTCTCCCCGTGCCCCATTCTCCATCTCTCCCCCTCCCCCCCGCCGAGCCCCCATCTCTTCCCACAGCCGATTTCAGAGCCCACCTTGGTTTCAAAGCCTCCCCTGAATGCTGAGACACCCCCACCCCCGAATGCTGATTCAGATCCCCTTCTTGAATATTGACACCCACGATTCCCGACGTTCTCGCCCCCTCCCGACTGCGTTCCACGTGGATCTCTACGGTGGTGGTCAGGTTATGTCAGAGCCGGGGGGGTGGGGGGCAGGTGGGCACACTGCACTGAGAAATTTAACGCGATGATCGCCACATAAATAATCTAGAGGCAACGCCCTGGGGACCCATACCCCATTTCACGAGAGCACCAGTCATTCCAGTGCAGTTCCCTGCTTTTGTGGAATGGAGAGTTCTTTACCCAGCATCCATAGTGGCAGAGAAACCCCTCTATCCCTGGGATGGAGCCGTGCAAGCATTCAATCCCAGAGAAGGAGCAGTTTCTATGCTGCTATGGATGCTGGGTAAAGAGATCCCCAATCCACAAATGCCGTTTTTTTTTCACCCGTTGCCGCTTTGCAGTTACCTGCATGTTTTCAGTTACAAACGGACTTGGTGCACTGAAGTCTGTCTGTAGTTGGTAATTTGCGAGTGTCTGTGGTTTTGGGGTGCAGCTTGTATCTATTATAATGTAAGTTATTTGGGACTGTCAATGAGTGTCCACTTTTTGGGGGTGTCCGTTTGTACAGGTTTTACTGTATATAGAAATTACGAAGTCCTACTAAATCAGTTTACTATATGCACCCCAGATAGCTAAATCACTATGAGCACTGAATTACTCAACTGATATTTACCCTCAGACTTCTACTGCAAAAACATTGGGTCTTAAATTCTGGCAATTTTCATGTGCAACTCTATCTAAAGTATATGATCAAAGGATGATGGATGCTACCTAGCAGTTGTAAAACAGACTCCAATTGGGAGACTTAGGGGTAGATTTTCCAGAACCTGTCGGGAAGAAGGCGGGACTTCCCCTTTCAGGTTTTTGACCCGCCTACTTCGATGTCCGGCCAATCCGCACGATTTTCCCTTGATTGACCTTGTTGAGCCCGCCCAGCGGGCTCAGCAGGCCAATTAAGGGCCACCCGGCAACAGGTGACGTCACAGACTGAGATTTCATCTGTCAAGAGTTTTTGACAGATGAAATATCAGCGTTTCACAGCTGTTTGAAGCTGTGAAACACTGACAGTCTGAGTTCTGACATGAGTCATTCTGCACAGACTCAGTTAGAACTCTTACCGGCAGTCAAAGCTGAAGGCTGTCACTTTTGACAGATCGCAGCCGTTCAGCTTTCAATTCCGGCTGAGTGATGCGCTCCCGACGGCTACAGGAAGAAAGGCTGTGAAGGTAAGTACAGGTAAGTAAAAGTTCTTTACACACTTTAGACACACCAAATACACTTACCTTTACACTCATGCACCCATCACTCACCTGAGCGCCAACATCGCGACCCCTCCAACTCCTTCAACCCGACGGCCCGCCTGCTCTAACCTGGCGTGGTTTGGAGCTGTCGGGAAACCCACACGAAACCCCTCAAAATAGGGATTAGGCTAAAAACTGCCTGTTAACTACCTGTTAACAGGCAGTTAATTGGCACTAATCCCTTCCCGCCTGGTTTTGGCGGGTCCCAGTGCGGGGCGGATACCCGCCGCCCCTGAAACTTACGTGGGGCGGGGTTTTGGGCGGGATGGTGTCGGGACCCCCAAATTTGGGATTTTCAGCCCCCGCCCGCCTGAAAGCCCGCCCGACGGCTGGGGGAAAATCGGGGCCTTAATTTCAAATTGCATTCTTAACTAACATTCATACATTGATATCTCTTTGGGAAAAGGTTTACCATGTTTCTCCGCCTTATATAGGGGAGGGAGGGCATAGCTGGTCTGGGTCCCTTTCGGCATATTCAGACACATGATCGAGAAGTATTAACAGTGACATACATGGAACTGCGTTGGACACTATTGTACGCTAACCAAAAAGAGTTACATGTAAATGTTGAAACTGGCAGCTTTGTTCAGTGGGAATACAAATAAAATAAAAAAGCAAATTAGCGAAAAACAAAGTTTATACACAGTAATAAATGATGGTCTTTATGTGTCTCAAATTATATTAAGGACCAAGAGATAAAGTTGGTGGGGCTGACTGTACAGCAGCTTTTCTAACTCCACCCTGAACTTTCAATACTCATTGTTCAAGTCTGTAATCTTGGCAATTATTTATCCACATCTGTTATGTGGGTGTTCATAAATTCTACCTAGTCTCTGCTGTTATGGGAATGTGACTTTAACATTCTGTAAGAAATCATGAATAATAAACTATAAGGGGCCTCTCTAATCCTAAACAGACTGATTTTAGGACTTCTTTAAAAAAAAATGTTTTTTTTCCCATTTCCCAATAAATGTTTCCCTAGCAAACAGAGTGACCCACGGATGAACCAGCCTTCCTGCAGGGACGTGTCTGGTCTGTACTTGGCATTGCTGTATTGAGGAGTTTCAAACAGATGCAACTTATGGCAAAAAGATCGCCACAGACAGACTGTTGAACATGAATGTGTATGGCATGAAAACTCTAAGGGGAATAAGTGAAAAAGTAATGAATACACCAAAATAATTACTTCAGCCATTGAATTCTTAATTTAATGTAATTTATGTACAACTTTAAGGCCTTGATTTTAACTCAGCTGCGGGCTATTGGCGTGTTCCCCAAATTTCGTGTTTCCCACACAAATCTAAATGGATGTGGGAGATTGATGCAATTTTAACTCAATTGGCCAATTGATTTCCAACGTGTGGGAAGCCTTTGCAAATGGGTTTTTCATGACTGAAAGTCCCCTCCGATGATGTCATCATTGCTGCTGCATTTAAGGTCCACAGCAAGCCTTGCTTCTTCTGCAGACTGCCAAGCTTTCTCCATTTGATGGCACAGGAACCTACAGGAACAATGGCCAGCGGGAGGCCAAGAGCAGCTCCTAAGTTTGACAAGGCAGCACTACAGGCATTGGTGGATGAGGCTAGGGACAACAGGAAGGTCCTGTTCCCTTCATCAGGGAGGAAGAGGCCTCCCAGTCAGACCAAGGCTGTGTGGATACAGGTGGCTGGAGAGGTCAACTCTTTGGGGGTCACACGGCGCACCTGGATGTAGTGCAGGAAAAGATTCCATGACCTTCAACGCACTGGAAAAGTAAGTATAAAGTTCCCATCACCCTCAATCTGATCCCCATTGCCTTTCCTCACCAGCACTCAGCTTTAGCAATCTCTTCCTCCACATCCCACTTGACACTCACATCCATGCACCCTTACCCATTCCCTCTCTCTCTATGCTCACAATCACAACTATTCCACTATGCAGCCCTCACACTCCCTATCACTCTGATGCTTTGAACACAACTGACAATGCACAGGGAGGGCCCTTGGTCTTGCAACCTCACTCCATCTTTGTCTCCTTCTAAGTATCTATGCTATGCAATCTCTACACTCACTCCTTCATTCTCACTCAACCTCCACTTATCTCCCTCATTGCAGGAAAAGAGAGCTCACAATAAAAGGGAAAGAGCGAGGACAGGAGGAGGCCCACCATCATTAGCCCAGCTCACCCCCTGGGAGGAAGCTGTCCTGGAAATTGTCGGGGTTGAAAAAGATGCGCACGTTGGGGACGGACAGACGGGTGCATCACAGCAAGCTGGTGACAGAATAGTTTTCCATCTCTCTCATTGACATTGCGTGAGTCGCTGATAATGATTCTGAAGCTATAACAGATGGACTTATGATCATCTGCAATATGCAATGTGCATGTAACCTTGACCTCACATCTCTAACTCTTTCCTTTACTCCCCCACAGGACCATCGAGAGCCCCCGTCCCCACTGTCCAGGAGGAAGAGCCTGAGCTTCCAGACTCCTCAGAGGAAGCTGCAACCTCTGAGGGCGCAGCATCAGCAGAAATAAGTGCACCCAGCACCAGCGCACACACTCACACCTCGGTGGGACCTTCGGGACATAGAGTAGAGTTGTCACCTGGTGTATCACAGCTCACAAGTGAGCATCAGCAGATTGTGGAGACAGGGACAGCAGTGGAGAGCCCTCGTCGGAGGGCACAGGACTCTGCCAGCTCGGCTCAGCTGCATGTCGACCCTCTGCCTCTGGGTCCATCCATAAGATCAGAGGTGATGGAACTCCATGCACAGATGCAGGAGTCTCTGGCAGGTTTTGTCTCTAGGGTCGCTGTGAGTGTGGAGCGAATGGAGGAGTCCATAGCGAACATGAGCCTTTGTGGAGTCATTGGCGCATGAACGCATCAACACGGAAAGGATGGCTACCTACGTGGAAATGATTGCTGCCTCCGTGGTAAGGCTGGCTATGGTAGAGGAGAGAAGGGCTACGGCCATGGAGGAGGTTAGTCGCCAGGGTATGGAAAACATGGTGAGTGTTCAGAATAGAATGACATCTCTTGAGGAGCGATGGGCATCTATTGAACACAGAAACCAGACCTTCATGGAAGTCCTTCTGAGTAGGACTGCCATTGCAGATACGGGTCCCCATGGCCCCCCTGATGTGTAGCAAGGTGCTCTTCAGCCACTTGCAGGTGCAGAGGGGGAGCTGATCCATGAGAGGGAGGTTGGTGGCAGACCTCAATGAAGTTGGGGTTCCTCTCCAGGCGCTCACACTTCCATGCCACTGCAGAGCCCTCGGTCAGAGCCCCACCGGAGTCCACACCCAAGTGAGATAGACGTTTCAACCCTTGCACAGCCGCAGGAGTAGCAGACTGTTGATGAGCCCTCACAGGCTCGCCACCCCAGAGGACGCCCGCCAAAGGTGTCGAGACAGGAGCAGCAGGAAAGTGAGCAAGGGGCCTCCACATCTGCTGAAGCCACAGGGGAACCATGACGTAGGAGCACATGTAAGAGGAAAATAAAGCACAAGTAGTCACAAGGGTAGTCACTTGGGTGAAATGTTTTGTATTGTTAAAAAAAATCAGATGAATTCTGTCAATAAAAAGTCTGATGGCTACTGCAGTATTTGTGGCGTGTGTCATTTCGCGAATGGGACTTTCACATCGAGGGCTTGGGATTACTTGCAATTGTCAGTATGCTGGACAAATAGCTAGGAATCCACAGGGTCTTGGCCATTGTCGATGCTCAGGTAAGAAGCTGCGAGGCAAAAGTGCTTGATTGGCTAGGCTAAGCAAATCTGGCCAGGATGAGTGCGTTCCGTGCATCCCGGGCGGCAATGTTCCGGCATAATGCTGCTGCTGGTTGTTGGTCCTCTGCAGGATGGTCGTTTTCACCCTCCTCCTCCTCCTCATCATCTGAGGAGGGTATGTGAGGAGCCACTTGGTCCTCAGGAATCTGCAAGCCACGACGCTGTGCCATGTTGTGAAGTGCACAGCAAACCACGACGATTCTGGAGACCCTGGCTGCTGAGTACTGTAGGGCTCCACCTGATCTATCCAGGCATCTGAAGCGCATCTTCAGCAAACCGATGGTTTGCTCGATAATGGATCTGGTGGAAATGTGGCTGGAGTTGTAGCGCTCCTCAGCTTCACTGGCTTGCCTCCTCAACGGCGTCATTAGCCAAGTCCTCAGGGGATAGCCCGTGTCTCCAAGTAGTCATCCGTGAAGTTGGTCTGGCGGCCTGAATAGTGGAGGCACACTAGACTGGCGCAGTATGAAGGAGTCATGGCAACTGCCAGGGTACATGGCACAAACATGCAAAATCTCCTTCTTGTGGTCACACACCAGCTGAACGTTAAGGGAGTGGAAGCCCTTGCGGTTGACAAAAATATCTGGATTGCGATGGGGTGCCCTAAGGTCCACATGTGTGCAGTCAACGACGCCCTGCACCCTTGGAAATTCTGCCAGATGAGCTAATCCAACCGCTCGCGCCGTCACACTTGCGCGATCCTTAGTGAAATGGATGTGATTGTGCGCAAGGGCAAAGAGGGCATCGGTTACCTGCGTGATGCAAGTGTGTGCGGCCGCCTGGGAGATGCCGCTGATGTCTGCTGATGATCCCTGGAATGAGCCTGAGGCAAAAAAGTTGAGTGCGATGGTGACTTTGATGGCCACTGGTAAGGAGTGTCCACCTGGTCCTCTGGGCAGCAGGTCTTGCTGTAGCATTGCGCAGATGTCAGTCACTACCTCTCGCGAAAGTCGGAGCCACCTTTGGCACTGCTGCTCAGTCATGTTGTGGTAGCTGACCCTGTGTCTATAGACCCTGTTTGGGGGGTATCTCCTGTGCTGACGGGCTTCCAGGCGCTGGCCCCTTCTGGCCTGTGCTGCCTCAGGTGGGTGAGCAGCAGCCTGTCGCTCCTGCTGCTGCTGCTGTTGTTGCTGGCTCTGCTGCTGCCGTGCCTGGTGCTCGAGCTCCTCTAATGCCCAGAAGGGAAGGAAAAAAATGGCTCCCATGCTTCTGGCATATGTCTCCGTTGAGGAAGCGCTGAGTGAAGGTGGCGAGAGGGGTTTCCCAGGAGTTCACACTGGAGATGTGTGTGAGGCTCCAACCTTCCACAGATGTGGTTAAGCCTGGTAAAAGTTGCCCCAAGCCTGAGACAAAAAATCCTGCCAGCTGCAAATGATGGCTGATCAAATCTCCTCTTTAATGGTTGACCTGCAGCTGATAGTCAGCAAGCCAATAGTGCTCCCGCCAGGTTTCACAGTCGTGATTCCCACCAGGCGTGTTTTACGTGGGAAAAGGGTTAAAAGTGCAAGGGACTGTTAAAATGGCATTATAGAGGCCATTTAGTGGTGATTAAGGGCCTTAAAGGCCAGTCCCGCCTGTTGGATGCAGGACGGATTCGGGACCATCAGACACTCCTGAGTAAAAATGGCTCGGAGTCGGGAACCAGGCCGGGGGGGGGGGGGGGGGGGGGAGGGGGGGAGGGGGTCCCGCCCACCAGTTTTTGTGATTTTAACCCCCCACACGCCTCCAAGCCCGCCTCCACGGCTCAGTTAAAATCAAGGCCTAAGTATTTACAAAACAATCTGATAGTTAAATCCCAAAACTACACTTACATTTAAGTTAAAAAGAACTTTGTAGTTTCTGTGAAACAAATCTTTTTTCCTTTTATCTGGAGTGACTTACCCAATAATTTTTCTCCTATTTTTCCAATCAAGTCTCTCTCTGTCATGCGCTACCTGTAACTGGTATCCAAAAGTGCAGATAACCTGCTTCCAGACCTCTACCAGTGTTCTCTGAAAAAGTCACCAAGGGATACAAGACAGCAGCCTGGAGGTGACTCTCCCTCAGAATTTCCCCATCCCTCTCTTCCTGGAGGAGGTTCCTGCTCTCCGCTTGTGATTGGGAACTCAGCAAAGAGATGGACTGAATCTGTATCCTCCCACTCCATTGCTCAAAGATTGGTCCTCAAATGTGTTGCACGTAGCACTAATCTTTTCATAAGCTTTTTTTTTCCACTGAAGGATTCTACAAGCACAAACAACAGCGGAATAATACAAAACTGAGTAATTTGACAAATACAACACACCTGTACTGTATTATGTATTCTGAGCACAGGTAGTTGAACTGGGTAATCTTGGAAGAAGATACAATTATCGTTAATTTTGTGATCTGACAGCAGATCGGATGTGGAGCCTACGTGAACACCATTATGCACTTTACCAGTGGAGTACAGAACAAGGCCGCCCGAGGCTCAGCAACCTGGACAGCTAAGAAACTTGATGGGATAACTGTACAGCAGGTCTGTTTTTTGAGTGTGTCAGTGTTGGAGACCTTTACACAAGAGACAACTAGAGAATCCTTACAGGTATTTGAGTGAAAAAAGGGGGTGGTGTTCTAGTGGAGTACAATGGAACACAAACACTGGAGCTAAACAATGATGGGATATAGGTTACATCCACCACTCTGTTTAGTTTCTAGACCAGGCAGATCCTCCAGGGAAAGAGGTAGAAAAAAGTGAGAGTCAGCACCACACTACTCTTGTGTGTCTTTTGGAGCTAGTTCAGATTAGCTTTGTTTCAGATTGCAGCCATCCAAATTGTATTACACTGAAGGGAAAAATCCCAAACTCTGTGCTATTTGATTAGGGATCTGGATTCAGACATAGGTGGCGATATCTGCTGGCAAGTGGCAGCTCTTTCTGAACCAGGGTTGTCAAATCTTATAATAAGCTACGGAAAATCTGTAACTTGTTCATTGGCAGCCTAGTATGATTTTCCCAAGGTCTTTCTGCCTTCCAGCAATTACCAGGATCACACTAGGAAAACATTTGTCTTCATTATAGACACACCCAGCTGGACTCTGTTATATCATTTATTATTGAAACAGAAAAAAAGTAATCAGCTGATGAGTCACCCAGACTGCATGAGTGTACCTTCTACTGATGAGCTTAATACTTGTGCGGAAATTTTAAAAAAAATACTTGTGCGGAAGAGACTTGGGAAAGATGGATGACAGTGGGAAGAAAATACTGCAAGAAGCTTTAAATAAAACTAAATAATTTGCTACATGGTACAGAAAATGCAAAAGCTTATTGACATGAATCAGTTATTCATGAAAGAAAGACTTACGAAATAATACTGAGCGGCCTACGGGTGGCGCTGTCCAGGGAGAGTATAAATACTCGGGCACGGGCCCAGCTTGTGCAAGACATTCTTAACAGGAACTAGTGAAGGACACAACTAGACCTCCATGTTGTAAAACAGTTGATTAAAGCTTTGTTTAACGCTTAGACCAAGTGCCTAGTAGTTTTCTTACGTCATTTATCATTTTACAAAAGATAGTGTTATAATTGCAATGAAGGTCGATGGGATTTGATAAGATGTGCCGACTGAAATTCAAACTTCAAAATACTTACGTCCTTTGGACTTTTTTTATTGAGAAGCAAAGCTGAAAAGGCAGAGGCCAATAGTGCAGGGCAGCACCATGTTGGAAAAAAGGAGTAGGAGAGAAGACAGAATAAATCTAGTAGTGGTTAGGTGACACAATGGTTGGGTTTTAAGAGCTTGTAGGAACAGAAGATTGAGGAACATAAAGATGTACATTTTAAGGTCCTGTGAAAGAACTTTGATTCCCATGGGTGCTTCACTTGTCTCTTAACCTCATTAAGCAATTTTACACTACAGAAGTGAAGTCAGAGGCAAATAGGTGGTTCTTTCCCTGTATACTATCACACCTAAATGTAAATGAGGCAAAGCCATTGTGGAATGATGAAAATGTAGGTTTATGAATGTGTTGCCAGTGCAAAAATATAAATGCTGGGAACTGGTCCCCTGCATTTGCACTTTGGGTCTATGCATCACAGCAGAGCCTAGCACATCTACAAAAACATTCTCAATGCACAATATAAAAGCGTCAGAGCAGTGTATGAAAGTCACTCTACCTAAACAGGATCCCGAATAAGGGCACCCTGTCTTGCAGGGTACTTGCCTTGGTGCTTTCGCTGTTTAGAATATTTTTTTTGTATTTGTTCCTCGGATGTGGGAGTCGTTGGCAAGGCCCACCCCTAATTGCATTTATTGCCCATCCCTAATTGCTCAAGAAGGTGGTGGTGAGCCGCCTTCTTGAACCGCTGCAGTCTGTGTGGTGAAGGTATGTCCACAGTGCTGTTAGGGAGGGAGTTCCAGGATTTTGACCCAGCGGCGATGAAGGAATGCAAATATATTTCCAAGTCAGGATGGTGTGTAACTTGGAGGTGGTGGCGTTCCCATGCGCCTGCTGCCCGTGTCCTTCTAGGTAGTAGAGGTTTTGGGTTTGGGAGGTGTTGCTGAAGAAGCCTTGGTGAGTTGCTGCAGTGCATCTTGTATATGGTACACACTGCAGCCACGGTACGCCGGTGGTGGATGGAGCGAATGTTTAATGTAGTGGATGGGTTGCCGATCAAGCGGGCTGCTTTGTCCCAGATGGTGTCGAGCTTCTTGAGTGTTGGAGTTGCAGGAAAGTGGAGAGTATTCCATCACATTCCTGACTTGTGCCTTGTCGATGGTGGAAAGGTTTTGGGGAGTCAGAAGGTGAGATACTCGCCGCAGAATACCCAGCCTCTGACCTGCTCTTGTGGCCACAGTATTTATGTGGCTGGTCCAGTTAAGTTTCTGGTCAATGGTGACCCCCAGGATGTTGATGGTGGGGGATTCGGCGATGGTAATGCCATTGAATGTCAAGGGACGGTGGTTAGACTCTCTCTTGTTGGAGATAGTCATTGCCTGGCACTTCTGTGGCACAAATGTTACTTGCCACTTATCAGCCCAACCCTGAATGTTGTCCAAGTCTTGTTGCATGCGGGCATGGATTGCTTCATTATCTGGGGAGTTGCGATATCTGGGGAGTTGCGAATGGAACTGAACACTGTGCAGTCATCAGCGAACATCCCCACTTCTGACCTTATGATGGAGGGAAGGTCATTGATGAAGCAGCTGAAGATGGTTGGGCCTAGGACACTGCCTTGAGCAACTCCTGCAGCAATGTCCTGGGGCTGAGATGATTGACCTCCAACAACCACAACCATCTTCCTTTGTGCTAGGTATAACTCCAGCCAGTGGAGAGTTTTCCCCCGATTCCCATTGACTTCAGTTTTACTAGGGCTCCTTGATGTCACACTTGGTCAAATGCTGCCTTGATGTCAAGGGCAGTCATTCTCACCTCACCTCTGGAATTCAGCTCTTTTGTCCATGTTTGGACCAAGGCTGTAATGAGGTCTGAAGCTGAGTGGTCCTGGCGGAACCCAAACTGAGCATCGGTGAGCAGGTTATTGGTGAGTAAGTGCCGCTTGATAGCACTGTCGATGACACTTTCCATCACTTTGCTGATGTTTTGAGAGTAGACTGATGGGGCGGTAATTGGCCGGATTGGATTTGTCCTGCTTTTTGTGGACAGCACATACCTAGGCAGTTTTCCACATTGTCAGGTAGATGCCAGTGTTGTAGCTGTATTGGAACAGCTTGGCTAGAGGTGTGGCTCGTTCTGGAGTGCAAGTCTTCAGCACGACAGCCGGGATGTTGTCGGGGCCCATAGCCTTTGTTGTATCCAGTGTGCTCAGCGGTTTGTTGATATGACGGGGAGTGAATCGAATTGGCTGAAGACTGACTTCTGTGATGGTGGGGATCTCAGGAGGAGGCCGATATGGATCATCCACTTAGCACTTCTGGCCGAAGATGGTTGCAAATGCTTCAGCCTTGTCTTTTGCACTCGCGTGCTGGGCTCCGCCATCATCAAGGATGAGGATGTTCATGGAGCCTCCTCCTCCCATTAGTTGTTTAATTGTCCACCACCATTCACGACTAGATGTGGCAGGACTGCAGAGCTTTGATCTGATCCATTGGTTGTGGGATCGCTTAGCTCTATCTATAGCATACTGTTTTCGCTGTTTAGCATGCATGTAGTCCTGTGTTGCAGCATCCCCAGGTTGGCATCTCATTTTTAGGTACGCCTGGTGCTGCTCCTGGCATGTTTTTCTAATGCCAGAAGCAGCACCATTTGATAGTTCTGATTAAGAAGCCTTTTATATTAGTTGCATAATTTTGTAGTTGAGGTTTCTGCTCAGCAGCATGCTGTGCTAAAAAAAAATTACAAAAAAAGGTATGGTGCAGAAATGCTGTATTGGTAATTACAATCAGTAACCCCTCCTTTATCAGCTGGTTGACTCTTTAAGTGGATCAACCGCTCGTAATAATTAATAAAATTAAACATCTCCAGACCTTTACAGGCTGCAAACTAAAGGTGCAGAATTTTTACATTCTTTGCCATTTTATGTTGCTCATTTACTTCTGTTTTCTTTCTGCTAGATAAGGCTGAACCACTGGTAGAAGCATCACTACATAGATCAGGCTGTAGTTTGGTGCAATACCCCTAATGGCCGACTCTTGAATCATTTTTGTAAGCTCGTCGTGTGAATATAGCTCGATTACAATGGCAGCTCAGCATCGTGCAGCTCCAGGTTCCAGCATCATCTAACATTCCTCATTGGTACGAATGAACTCAGATGAATTTCAGCTTCTGCGGACTGGAACGCATGTCAGGCAGCTGCGTTTGCGTACAATCTTGACTAGTCAATTTATTAGGCCCATTAGCAGACGTGACTGCAGGTCGGCAGGACAGCATGATTGGAGGGTAGAAAACTGATGTCCACTGAATATCAAAGTCCTCTAAACATCTGTGACACATCAGTCAAAAAAAAGTTGGCCTAGAAATTGAGTTTTGGCGTAGCCAGGGCTTTAGCGTCGGAAGTTAGTGCCGGCGCTAAGTCCCCCTGCGCGCGCCAAAAATTCAGTAGCGCCGCGCCCAAACGGCTGCCGGCGCTACTGGAGGGTTTCAGCGCCTCCCAATGGGCGCTAACTGCCCCATTGCGGCGCTGTTCCGGCGCTGCGGCACCCGATGCGGTGCGGCAGGCTGGGGACGTGCAGGCCTCCTCCTCCCGTTAAGGAGGAGCTGCCTGCACCCGGCCGCGGCCCGCGCAAATCAGCTTAAAAATGAGCCCGGCACCTCGGACAAGTGCCGGGCTTGCATCTGTTCCGGGGGGGGGGGGGGGGTGGGGAGAAGTCCGGGGAGGGAGCTGCGGGCAGGCGGCCGGCGGGGAAGTGGCCGGCCGCCGCGGGGCCTTTAATGCGCCGGCGCAAACTGGAGTAAGGCACCTCTGACAGAACGTTGCTTGCGGCTGCCACGGGCGAGGCGGCCGCAACTCAATTTCGGAGTTCGGGCGGGTTACCACGGCAACCGGGACGCTGCGCACACCGATGACGTCATCGGTGCCGGCGCAGCGCTACCGGTGCAACGCCGATTTAGGGCCCCAGGGAATTTTTAAACTGGCCATAACTCTGGCGCTAGTCCCTCTAGCGCCTCAAAAGCGGCGCTAAGGCAACTGAATTTCTAGGCCGTTGTCTTTGCAAATTTGAAAAATGCTTAAACACTCAGAGTTCTGTCCTCTGCTATTTATTCATAACCTTTTAGACAGTTGAACCTATATTTGTGATGGCACAGCATCATCTCGGTGGTAGCAGGTGAAAATCACAGGAAGTTAAGCCATGTGAATACAGCGAGCTCTGATGACAAACTGCTGTTCATGTATAACGCTGTTTCTGATTTTGTTTGACACCTGCAAATGTCTAGTTCCCAATTCCAAAGAGTGCTTGCATGCATGTCTCAAAAATCAAAAACCATGGCTTGAAAGATGATACAGAAAAGAGGATTTCAGATTCCCAGGACATCGGGATGAATTCTGGAGCAATGGGAGCTATTCAGAAGTACAAGATCCTACCAATGGCCTAGCACAGAGGGAAGGATATACTTGCCATAGAGGGAGTGCAACAAAGGTTCACAAGATTGATTCCTGGGATGGCGGGACTGTCGTATGAGAAGAGATTGAGTAAACTAGGCCTGTATTCTCTTGAATTCAGAAGAATGAGAGTGGATCTCATTGAAGCATACAAAATTATTACAGGGATTGATAGGGTGGATGCTGGGAGAATGTTTCCCTTGGCTGGGGAGTCTAGAACCAGGGGCCACAGCCTCAAGATAAAGGGTAGGCCATTCAGGACTGAGATGAGAAGAAATTTCTTCTCACAGAGGGTGGTGAATCTTTGGAATTCTCTACCCCAGAGGGCTGTGGAGGCTCAGTCATTGGATATATTCAAAACAGAAGTCGATAGATTTCTGACTAGTAAGGGCATCAAGGGATATAGCGATGGGGCCGGTGAATGGAATTGAGGCAGAAGATCAGCCATGATCTCATTGAATGGCGGAGCAGGCTCGAAGGGCCGAATGGCCTACTACTGCTCCTATTTCTTATGTTCTTATATTTAGGACAGCTGAGGACAACTTAAACTAGTGAGGGGTAGCGGGCAAATAGAGCAGGCTGAACAACAGGGAAGATGAATGTTAGAACTAAAGAGATAGAGGCGAGATGTTGTGAAACAGAGGAGGATATGACAGATGGAAGTTTGATTTATTTTTTATTTGTTTTTATGGGATGTGGGTATCGCTGGCAAGGCCAGCATTTATTGCCCATCCCTAATTGACCTTGAGAAGGTGGTGGTGAGCCACCTTCTTGAACTGTTGCAGTCTGTGTGGTGAAGGTACTCCCACAGTGCTGTTAGGTAGGGAGTTCCAGCATTTTGACCCAGCGACGATGAAGGATCGGCGATATACTTCTAAGTCAGGGTGATGTGTGACGTGGAGGGGAACTTGGAGGTGGTGGTGTTCCCATGTGTCTGTTGCCCTTGTCCTTCTAGGTGGAAGAGGTCACGGGTTTGGTGGGGTGCTGTCGAAGAAGCCTATGCGAGTTGCTGCAGTGCATCTTGTAGATGGTACACACTGCAGCTACGGTACGTCAGCGGTGGAGTGAGTGAACGTTTAAGGTGGTGGATGGGGTGCCAATCAAGCAGGCTGCTTTGTCTTGGATGATGTCAAGCTTCTCGAGTGTTGTTGGAGCTGCGCTCATCCAGGCAAGTGGAGAGTATTCCATCACACTCCTTACTTGCGCCTTGTAGATGGTAGAAAGACTTTGGGGTGTCAGGAGGTGAGACACTCGCCGCAGAATACCTAGCCTTTGACCTGCTCTTGTTGCCACAATATTTATGTGGCTGGTCCAGTTAAGTTTCTGGTCAATGGTGACCCCCAGGATGTTGATGGTGGGGGATTCGGTGATGGTAATGCCATTGAATGTCAAGGGGCAGTGTTTAGACTCTCGCTTGTTAGAGATAGTCATTGCCTGGCACTTCTGTGGCGTGAATGTTACCTGCCACTTATGAGCCCAAGCCTGAACGTCGTCCAGGTCTTGTTGCATGTGGGCATGGACTGCTTCATTATCTGAGGAGTTGTGAATGGCACTGAACACTTTGCAGTCATCAGCAAACATCCCCATTTCTGACCTTATGTTGGAGGGAAAGTCATTGATGAAGCAGTTGAAGATGGTTGGGCCTCGGACACTGCCCTGAGGAACTCCTGCAGTGATGTCCTGGGGCTGTGATGATTGACCTTCAATCACCACAACCATCTTCTTTTGTGCTAGGTATGACTCCAGTCAGTGGAGAGTTCCCCCCTCCCCCGATTCCCATTGACTTCAGTTTTACTAGGGCTCCTTGATGCCACACTCGGTCAAATGCTGCCTTGATATCTAGGGCAGTTACTCTCACCTCACCTCTGGAATTCAGCTCCTTTGTCCATGTTTGGACCAAGGCTGTAATGAGGTTAGGAGCCGAGTGGTCTTGGTGGAACCTAAACTGGGCATCAGTGAGCAGGCTATTGGCGAGTAAGTGCCGCTTGATAGGACTGTCGATGACACATTCCATCACTTTGCTGATGATTGAAAGTAGACTGTTCTGGAGCACAAGTCTTCAGCATGATAGCTGGGATGTTATCAGGACCCATAACCTTTGCTGTATCCAGTGCACTCAGCCGTTTCTTGATATCACGTGGAGTGAATCGAATTGGCTGAAGACTGGCTTTTGTGATGGTGGGGACCTCAGGAGGAGGCCGATATGGATCATCCACTCGGCACTTCTGGCTGAAGATGGTTGCAAACGCTTCAGCCTTGTCTTTTGCACTCACGTGCTGGGCTCCACCATCATTGAGGATGAGGATATTCATGGAGCCTCCTCCTCCCATTAGTTGTTTAATGGTCCACCACCATTCCCGACTGGACGTGGCAGGACTGCAGAGCTTTGATCGGATCCGTTGATTGTGGGATCGCTTAGCCCTGTCTATAACATGCTGCTTCCGCTTTTTAGAATGCATGTAGTCCTGTGTTGCAGCTTCCCCAGGTTGGCACCTCATTTTTAGGTATGCCTGGTGCTGCTCCTGGCATGCTCTTCTACACTCTTTATTGAACCAGGGTTGGTCCCCTGGCTTGATGGTAATGGTAGAGTGAGGGTTATGCCAAGCCATGAGGTTACAGATTGTGGAGGAATACAATTCTGCTGCTGCTGCTGGCCCATAGCACCTCTTGGATGCCCAGTTTTGAGCTGCTAGATCTGTTCTGAATCTATCCCATTTAGCAGTGGTAGTGCCACATAACACAATGGAGGGTGTCCTCAGTGTGAAGATGGGACTTCGTCTTCGCAATGACTGTGCGGTGGTCACTGCTACCAATGCTGCCATAGACAGATGCATCGGCGACAGGTAGATTGGTAAGGATGAGGTCAAGTAGGTTTTTCCCTCGTGTTGGTTCTTTCACCACCTTTCGCAGGTCCAGACTGGCAGCTATGTCCTTCAGGACTCGGCCAGTAGTGGTGCTACCGAGCCACTCTTGATGATGGACATTGAAGTCCCCCAACCAGTGTACATTTTGTGCCCTTGCTACTCTCAGTGCTTCTTCCAAGTGGTGTTCAACATGGAAGAGTACTGATTCATCAGCTGAGGGCGGTAGGTGGTAATCAGTAGGCGGCTTCCTTGCCCATGCTTGACCTGAAGCCATGAGACTTCATGGGGTTCGGAGTGAATGTTGAGAACTCCCAGGGCCACTCCTTCCTGACTGTATACCACTGTGCCACCACCCCTGGTGGGTCTGTCCTGCCGGTGGACAACAAGAGCAGGTCAGAGGCTGGGTATTCTGCAGCGAGTGTCTCACCTCCTGACTCCCCAAAGCCTTTCCACCATCTACAAGGCACAAGTAAGGAGTGTGATGGAATACTCTCCACTTGTCTGGATGAGTGCAGCTCCAACAACACTCAAGAAGCTCGACACCATCCAGGACAAAGCAGCCCTCTTGATTGGCACCCCATCCACCACCTTAAACATTCACTCCCTCCACCACCGTGGCTGCAGTGTGTACCATCTACAAGATGCACTGCATTAACTGAATTTAAATTCCCCAGCTGCCGTGGTGGGATTTGAAATCAAGTCTCTGAATCATTAGTCCAGGTTTCTGGATTACTAGCCCAGTGACATTACCACTACGCTCCCGTTCTCCTGATTGCAGACAATGAAACAACAAAGCAAAAGGATATAACCATACAAAGAAGTAATGTAAGTAATAGGAGGGAAAGTGACAAGAGGAATTTAGTGAGATAAGGAATGTGAGGTAATGACAGATAATTACTATGAGAGAAAGGGAATGTGGAAGAGAAGAGAAAACTAGGAGAAAGCTGATGTATGTGGAGGAAGGGTTTGCGACTGGGGAGCGGGGGGTTGTGAGAGTACCATCTAGTTTTTAAGTAAATAATAGAAAACAAAGAACAACTTGCATTTATATAGCATCTTTAATGTAGAAAAACACCCCAAGGCACTTTACAGAAGCGTAATCAGGCAAAAATTGACACTGAGCCAAAGAAGGAGATATTAGGAGGGAAGACTAAAAGCTTGGTCAAAGGAACAGGCTCTAAGGAGCGTGTTAAATGTTGAAAGAGATGTAGAGAGATGGAGAGGTTTGGGTGGGAATTCCAGATTTAGGGCCTAGACACCTGAAGATATTTCAGGTAATGGTGGGGCAAAGGGAGTGGGGGACATGTCAGCGTTGGAGGAACACAGCGACCTCGGAGGGTTGTAGGGCTGGAGGAGGTTACAGAGTTAGGGAGGGGCGAGGCCATGAAGGGATTTGAACATGAGGATAAAAATTTTAAATTCGAGATGTTTGACAACTGGGAACAAATGTAGGTTAGTAAGCGCAGGGGTGATGAGTGAGCGGGACTTGGTGTGGGGTGGGATACAGGCAGCAGAGATTTGGATGAGCTCAACTTTATGGAGGGTCAAGGTTGAAGGAGAGCATTGCAACAGTTGAGTCTGGAGGTGACAAAAGCATGGATGAGGGTTTCAGCAGCAAATGCACAGAGGCAGGGTCGGAGACGGACAATCTTATGGAGGTTGAAGTAGGCAATCCTTGTGATGGAGAGGGCATGGGTTTGGAAGCTCTGCTCAGGATCAAATAGGACGGCGAGGTTGCAACCTGAGACAGTGGCCAGGGAGGAGGATGTAATCGGTGGTGAGGGAAAAAAGTTTATGGGGCCGAAGACAATGGCTTCAGTCTTCTCAATGTTTAACTGGAGGAAATTGCAGTTCTTCCAAGATTGGATATTGGACAACACAGAGACAGTGGAGTGGTTGAGAGTTTGTTGGAGTCAGAGTACATGTGGAAACTTAACCGTGTCTTCGGATTATGTCGTGTGGGGCAGCATGTAGGTGAGGAGGAGCAGAGGGCCAAGGATAGATCCTGAAGGAATTAGAGGATGGTATAGTCAACCATGCCAAAGGCTGCAGAGAGGTCAAGATGGACGAGGAGGGGAAAATACACCACAGTCACAGAGGATGTAATTCATAACTTTGGTTAGTGCCATTTCAATGCTGTGGTCAGTGCAGAAACCTGATTGGAGAGATTCAAACATGGAGTTGCAAGAAAGAAGGGCACAGATTTGAGACAACACATTCAAGGATTTGCGAGCAATGGGAGGTTGGAGGTGGTAAAAGGGGTTGTGTGGGTTTTTTGAGGTGGAAGGTGATGACGGCAGTTTTAAAAGGGAGGGGGCAGTATCTGAGGAAGGGACCTGTTTACAGCTTCAGGTAGCATGGGGGCCAGGAAGGGAAGTTGGGTGATCAACAGTTTAGTGGCAATGGGATCGAGAGAGCAGGAGGTGGGTCTCATGGACAAGATGAACTCAGAGAGGACATGAGGAAAGATAGATGAGAAACTAGAGAAAGACGTGAGTTCAGGGTTCGGGCGGGAGGAGCATTGGAGGAATTCTTTGGCTTTTTGGGTAAAGGTAAGAGGGAAGTCAGGCAGCGGCAGCTGAATGGATGGCCTCGATCTTAGCGACAAAGAAGTCCATGAGCTCCTCGCATTTGTTAGAGGTGAGGATGGAGGGAGTAGGGTGAGGGGTTAAAGGAGACAGTTGGTAGCACAGAAAAAAAGCCAGGGATTATCTTTGCATTCTAGGATTATCCTGGAGTAGTGAGCAGTTTTGGTTGAGAAGAGCAGGGCCCAATAGTGCTTGATCTGGTGATGAATGGCTAAACCAGTTATGCGCCAGATGTGTTCAAGTCTGCATCTCTTAGACTTGACTGAACGAAGATGTGAGCTGTATCAGGGTGAACGACCGGGGTGGGAGAAAGTTAGGGTTTTACTGGGAATATGGACATCAAAGGCAGTGGTGAGGGAGTGATTAAGCAGTTCAACATCTGTATTAATACAGTGGGGAATGGAGGGCCAAAGTTGGGAGTTTGAAAGTGCAGTTGAAGTGACTTGTGGGAGCATTTTTTCCAGGGGCAGACACAGAACGAAGTGGGGTTGTAAGGGGGCAGGGAAAATTTGAGTGGTGAGTGATACAAGGAAGTGGCCAAAAATGGCCTTGTCTGTGATTGAGACAATGGGAATACAGAGGTCTCGTGAAATGGCACAGTTAAGGGAGAGTTTAGTTAGAGGGAGAGGTAAAGGGGGGGAACAGCAGGGCAGTGAACTCAGAGGAGAAAGGAAAAGGTGAGTTCAGAAAGTGTCACCGAGGACAAGTCTGTGCTGAGGGTGAGTGAGGAAAGGAGTGAGGATATCTCGTTGAGAAACTGGGGGTGGGGCTTGGGCGGGTGGTAGGGAACAATGATTTTAAAGGAGAGGCAAGAGAGATGGAACAAGGTGAGGTGGTCAAAGGAGGAGAAGGTACCAGAGGAGTAGGGGGAGAGACCAAGGTGAGATTTGGTGATAAGGGCCATACTGCCAGTCATCTGGGCGGGGCTGGCAGTGGAAAGTATAGCCAGGCAGGAAGGCTTCAGCAAACTGGAAAAGCATGTTAAAAGTCATACTGATCGGTTAGATTTCAATATTTCTTGCATGGTATACTTGCAGTTAGTGAGATTTATCCGTATACAACTTATTTTTCTTGTTCTTGAGCTTTTGAAAGATTGGCTAACCCTGCAGTAGATGTTATATATTTAGCAGAACATTTGATGCAATGCAATGCCGACAATTGGTTCACAAGGTCAGAAGTCATAAATGAGGGAAACTTCTAAAATGGATTAGAAATTGGCTCACAGAGCAATCAAAGGTAATTCTACATGGAGCTGCAAAAGAATGGAAGGAGGTAATTAGGCGGGTGCCGCAGGAGTCACCAGTAGGGCCATTACTATTATGAGTTATGAAGTGACAAACAGATTACTGGGGCTCTAGTCTTGAAGGAAAGTGGCTAAGAGGGGACCTTATGGAAGTATACAACTTATTAAACAGTATAAATAGGATAGATCTTGGGCACTACTTCATGGTAACACGAATAAGGGGGCACATGCTAAAACTGGTGAAAGGTCAACATAGGACAGATATCACAAGGAGTTTCTTCAAGCAAAGAGTGGAATGGCTTTCAGTGGATAGAGGATGCAAAACCTTAGAGATTCAAGATACAGTTGAGATGAAATGATGGGATAAGTGCAAGTTTTTAAAAACGTTTTGGGTAAATGAGCCAAAATGGGCTAAATGGCTTCCCTCCTCTGACACCTATATTGTGGTCCAGTGAAACGAACCAAATAGTCTAGATGGATTAAACTATGTTGTGTAATGTGGACTTGATGAGACTGGGGAATGAGAATAGTATTGGGAACATAAAATCAGTGAATGATCATAGACTACAAGACTCACACAGAAGAGGGATTTGGGAATAATAGTGGATAGCTATTGAAACCATCTGCACAGTGTAATAGCAGTAAAGGCAGCAAATAAGATCTTAAGAGTGTATAATCAGATGAACATAAGTCTCAGAGGGTAGTAACGGCCTTGAATATAGCTTTATTCAGGGTCACTGTGAGGATGTAGCTCAGTGGTAGCATTCTCACGTCTGGCTAGAAGGTTGTGGGTTTAAATCTCATTCCAGAACCTGAGCACGCAATAGGTTGACACATCAGTGCAGTACCGAGGGAGTGTAACTTTATCCGAGGAGCTTTTTTTAGGATGACATATTAAACTGAGGTCCTGTCTGCCTGTTCAGGTGAATGCAAGAAGACCCCACTGGACTCTTTTGAAAAAGGATAGGAAATTCTGCCAGTGTCCCGGCGAACATTCATTCCTCAACCAACACCAAAACACATTAACTGGTCATTCATCTCATTACTGTTTGAGATCTTGTGCGTAAATTGGCTGCCTTGTTTGCCTACAAAACAACAGTGACTACATTTCAAGAGGTAATCATTGGCTATGAATTGTTTTAGGATATCCTGAGGATACGAGAGGACCTGTGCAAATGCAAATGTTTCTTTGTTTACTGAGTATTACATGTAAGAAATTGATTAATATTGATTTATTTTATGTTAATTTCTTTAATTTCTGGCTTTTGCCTGCTAAGTGAATTTCTGTAAGGTGGGAAATGTCAGTTTCATTTCACTGGAAATGAAAAGCAAGGTACAATTCAGCTACAAGCATTCTTTGTCCTAGCAGCTGTCCTCCTAGGGATTAATTCCTCCAAGGACACATCTGCGCAAGGCAAGGGATAACTGATTTATAGGAGAATCTTGGGCCCCTGTAACTGTCTCCAGTTGAATGGCTTCATTGACAGTTCAGTCAAGGTGAAGGATTGGGGAGTTATTCTTGTTAAAACTGAAGTCTAGCTAATTGGATGAGGTGATACTTTGATTTTCACGTAACCAGAGTGATTTTCACGTAACCAGAGTGAAAGAAAAGCCTAAAAAGAGAATAGATACTTCAGAATTCAACAAGGCCTGGCCAGCTGATTCCCCTTGAGCTTGAAACCTGTGATGCAATGAATTCTCCGTTAATTCATTTTACCGTACGTGTCTCAAATATATGTACAATTATTATTTGTAATAGTTATCAACAACTTATATTTATATAGTGCCTTTAACATAATAAAACGTCCCAAGGCGCTTCCATAGGAGTGTTATCAAAAATAAACAAAATTTGACACCGAGTCATCTAAGGAGATGTTAGGACAGATGACCAAAAGATTGGGCGAAGAGGTAAGTTTTAAGGAGCGTCTTAAAGGAGGAAAGAGAAGTGGAGAGGCGGAGAGAGTTAGGGAGTGATTTCCAGAGCTTAGGACTTAGTTGGCTTAAGAGACCTGCACCAATGGTGGACCATTTAAAATCAGGGATGTTCAAAAGGCCAGAATAGGTGGAACGCAGACGTCTAGGGGGATTATAGGGCTGGAGGAGATTACAGAGATAAGGAGGCGAGGCCATGGAGGGATTTGAAAACAAGGATGAGAATTTTAAAATCGAGCCGTTGCTTAACTGGGAGCCAACGTGGGTGAGCAAGCACAGGGGAGATGGGTGAGCGGGACTTGGTGCGATTTAGCACATGGGTAGCAGAGTTTTGGATGACCTCAGGTTTATGGAGGGTAGAACTAGGGAGGTCAGCCAGGAGTGCGTTGGAATAGTCAAGTCTAGAGGTGATAAAGACATGGATGAGGTTTTCGGCAGCAGGTAAGTTGAGGTAAGGGCGGAGACGGGTGATATTATGATGGTGGCAAAGGGTGGTCTTAGTAATAGAACAGATGAGGTAGAAAGCTCAATTTATGATCAAATATGACACCAATATGTGTGGTTATTGACAGCACAGCATGGCAGCACGGTGGCATAGTGGTTAGCACTGTTGCCTCACAGCGCCAGGGACCCGGGTTCAAATCCGGCCTTGGGTGACTGTCTGTGTGGAGTTTGCACATTCTCCCTGTGTTTGCGTGGGTTTCCTCCGGGTGCTCCGGTTTCCTCCCATAGTCCAAAGATGTGCGGGTTAGGTTGATTGGCCATGATAAAAATTGGCCCTTAGTGTTAGGGGGGATTAAATACGTGGGGTTACAGGGTTACGGGGATAGGGCTTGGGTGGGATGGCTGTCGGTGTAGGGACCGGGTGCTAGGGTTTGGATGATCAGCCATGATCTCGTTGAATGGCGGAGCAGGCTCGAAGGGCCGAAAAGGCCTACTCCTGCTCCTATCTTCTATGTTTCTATATAATAGTTATCATTGTATGCTTAATTTCTATGAAAGCTAATAAATGCCTTTGAACCCTATTATCTTGTGGAATAACGTATAAATTTATAAGAAAATCTACTCCCTAAGATTACAGTCCCCATTGCGTATAGTGGGTGCTTTTCCCACTATACGTGATGGCCGGTATAATGTGGCAGCATTAGTAAAATTAAAAATCATTTCTGTTCGAGGTAGTTGACCTAGAATGGCTGCTGAGCAGAATTTGTATTTGTATTTTACAGTTTTAAAGACTGACGGAGAGAAGACAGTTAAATTCATGCTACAGCATGTGCTAAAGATAACCGAAACATCAATAAAAACAAGAGAGAAATGTAACAAAAAAATAGCCTGGTGCTACCAGAGGTCTATATTTACCAGATAGCTTTCAAATCTGGGCCATTTATTACAACTGATGGACTGGTGGCACGAATTCACTGGAAAAGTAACAGAGTTCTCTCTGATTTGGTCAGTCTTAATGCAGGAAATCGTCTGCACAGTCATGCAGATTTTGGTGAAGGAAATATAAAAATATTAAAATTAAGTCTGCTTCATTAAGGCTCTTTTATTACATTCAGTGCACCTTAACAAGATGATATATACTTATGTTTGCTCTTGCATTCATAATGAGGTGCAAACTAGTGAGTAAGCACAGCTGTTTCTGGCTGAAATAAGCAGAGCAGTTGAGACGCTATAACCAGCAACTTTGAAATTGATGTTACTGCAAATGGATAATGGTTATTGCTTTTTGGCCAATATAAGCGACTGGCCATTCTAAGCATGGATGTTTTAAGTGGTGGGGTCTGTATTTTCATCATTAAACTACTGCGGGAGACACCTGGTTTAGGAGAGGTTACAGAGGAGAGTAACTAAACTGAAACCAAAAATTAGGCATTTGTGTTACCGGGAAAGATTAATGAAGCTACTAAATTGTGACATCACAGTACTCAACCCAAATGCTCACCATGTCTCTGAGCCCGAATTAGCAGCTCAACTGGCTGAAACGTTAGTGGAGCCACAAGGTAGGGGCAAGACATTTCAAAAAGAAAAACAAAATGGAAAAGCTTGACATCAGCAACTGGAGTTGACCCTCGAGTAGCTCCGTGCTCAGAACTGTGACTCTGAACAAAAAGTTTGTGATCCCTCTTATCTAGATGAGAACTTTCGATTAAATTTTAATGGGATTGCAACTTTGAGAGTATTTCCCAGCTGGAGTGTTTCTGGCTATATTTTTTCCTCCAAATAGACATAGAGGGAGTGCTTTGAACAAACTTTAGGCTGTCCTGTCCTTTAATCCTACATAAGTACAGCACACGTCACCTCTCCCATTTATGCGTGTTGTTTCATGGCACATTAGCACCATCATCTGGAAGGAAATATATATTTTACCAAGCCCAAGGTAAACGCACCACATTTTGTACTGAATATTGAGTAGATTCATCACTGATAGACAGACGTTAAAAGCAGATGAACATGTTCTGTGAGTAACTATAAATTCAACTGAATATAAAGATTAAATGAAATTTTACTGACATCTGATAAGCATTAGTGTTAATTTGAAAAATAGAAAGCAATGTAGATTGGGAACCTGGTGCAGCATACTGAAACACTGACATACTTTTTCCAATGGTATGGGGTGTTTGGATCTCAGTTACACCATCGGGGGAGGATACCGAGTGGTGACCAGAGGCTTCCGCACAGGAAAACAAAATCACATTCTAGTCACTCAAAGTCCCCACCCGCAGTAACTTGATATATAGTACTATTCCAGGAGGGCTGAAGCAGGTTTTATAGCCCATCCTCTATCCCGAGGATGGTGAATGGTTTGGAACAGACATTTTAAAAAATGTAGTCAAAATGAATACCACAGCCCCTGCCTCTGCATTCTATAGAAGCCTCTATTTATAGAATAGTCTGTTATAACTGGCACAGACGTAAGGCACAATCGAAGCAATTTCTAATTCACCCTTGATTCTTCACTCCCTACCCTGCCTTACCTCTGGTCTGGTCTGGATCACCTCCTGACATATCATGGGCACGCCACTGTGCTTTTTTTAAAAATGTTTAATCTATCTAGAAATTCAGAATTAAATTCATTTATGTCCATTAATAGACGTAAATTGAGTTAACAAAAAAAATTCTTAGACTGCATGCAACAGATAAAATTGCCTTCAGATTTCAATAATAAAATTAAAATGAACCTGATGGCTTGGTGAGTAAATGTGCTGTGCGTCACTAGGTCATACAGACCAGTAAAGTTGCAGGTTCCATCCCGGGGCTGTGCTGAATTGCCTGATCTCATCCTTATCTGAGGAAGGATGTTCTTGCCATGGAAGGAGTTCAGCGAAGATTCACCAGGCTGATACCTGGGATGGCAGGAATGACGTATGAGGAGAGATTGGGTCGATTGGGCTTGTACTCGCTGGAGTTTAGAAGAATGAGAGGGGATCTCATTGAAACTTATAAAATTCTGACAGGACTGGACAGACTAGATGCAGGAAGGATGTTCCCGATGGTCGGGGAGTCCAGAACCAGGGGTCACAGTCTAAGGATAAAGGGTATGCCATTTAGGACAGAAATTAGGAGGAATTTCTTCACCCAGAGAGTGGTGAACCTGTGGAATTCTCTACCACAGAAGGCAGTAGAGGCCAATTCATTAAATATATTCACGAAGGAGTTGGAATGATTTCTTAAGGCTAAAGGGATCAAGGGGTATTGGGAGAAAGCAGGGACCGGGTACTGAATTTGGATGATCAGCCATGATCACATTGAATGGTGGAGCAGGCTCGAGGGGCCGAATGGCCTACTCCTGCTCCTATCTTCTATGTTTCTATGTAATGTCACAGTGAGGGCCACAGCATTTGCAAACTAGCAAGTAAATTTGGTTCAGGAGAGGATCAGGATCCGCTCTAACAGCTCACCTAATTAAACGGTTTATCATTACGCACTCTCTAGGCCTCACGCATGAATAACTTTAACTTGGTCAAGGTGCTGCCACTTATGGAAATGTACCCAAGTATAAGTCACTGCCAGCAACAGTAGTAGTTGAATAAAGAAAGAGGAAAAAAACTGCATCATCATGGTCAAATAATCACAGATTTTCAGCGACCTCTAGAGGGCAGAATAGTAGATTGCTCGAGTGCGGCAATCAGATGCAGTTTGCTGAGAACTAAAAAAAAAATTCACCCAACTCAATTTGATGATTTAAACACAAGGGGGTTAAATTGGATAACCCTGAAAACAGGCGTGGGGATTGCGGTATTAACCCCCACCCGTTCATTGCGCTGCAGGCAGCATGCTAAATTCGTGCTGCCTGCTGTTTTACATGATTGCTGCGTGCAGCCAGCGCTAAACGTGCTGTTCATTGGCTACACGCATCAGCAGGGGGCCCGATATCGCGAGTGGCTAGCGCTCCTTAGTTGCAGCCTGCACCTCTTCAAGGGGAGGTGCAATGTGCTGCAAGAACTGATGGGAGTCATTTGAAAACTGAATCTGTGCTGTGATACTTTGAGGAATGGCTGAACATGCGAGAGAGCGTGTACCAAGGTTTTCTGAAAATGCACTAGAGGTCTTGGTGCAAGACGTAGAGAGGAAAGACATCCTGTTTCTACAGTGGGGCAGGAGATCTTTGAGACATATGCTCAGGAGGCAGAGGGAGGAAGTAGCAGAAGTCAATGCCAGGAGTATTGCTCCAAGAACATGGATGAAGTGCAGGAAGAAGTTTAATGATCTTTCATGGGTTATCAAGGTGAGTGAGTTCAATCTTCAAATAGCATAACCTACTAACTGCACCACTTGCCTCATCCACTGCTCAATTTACACCCCCATCATTTACCTACCAACAATCTCTATCAATCAGTACTCAACCCTTCAATTCATATGCTTTACCTCACCCTCACATACTTAGCACTGTTACAAGCCTCACACCCACAACTCTCACATTCTGACAGCTATTCAACCATGACAGCCACATCACCCCAAAATATTGCAGGAAACTCACTGACACACTTCCCTCTCTCTTGCAGGAGAAGGTGGTGCGTAACAGGAGGCAGCAGCAAGAAACTGCAGGAGGCTAAGCGCGTCTACACATTTTAACCCCATGGAGGAGAATGGTGCTGGCCATCATGAAAAGGCGCATCGCTGAGGTCATGGCCACTGGTAGCGCAGGAGGGAGTGATAATGAGGATCTCTGCATTCCTAATCCTCCTTCTCTCTTTCCAGTTTGCCCCCATCCCACAATCTCTTCAGACTCACAAGCTGCAGATGGTGCAAGCACACACTTCTTACTTTCTCTTCTCCCCTCACCACTACCCAACCCTTGTTCCTTTTTCATTTCAGATACCAAAGAACTGGAATCTTCCCAGCCGGAAGACAAAGAAGACAATGACGATGAAGAGACACCGTCACTCGATCTTACACTCGCAGCCACCAGCTCAGGGACTGACACCACGTGTATTTTAAGAGGTTAGGATAGAGGATGGATCTGCACGATATGAGACACCGGCACAAATGCACAGGAGCCAGGGCAGGGGGGAAAGGATACCACAGGTGCCAGCTCGCCAGAGCATGAGCTCGCACACTAATTCTGCTGCAGAGGAGTCAGATGAGGACGTCAATGGCCCAGGCTACAGAATAAGGGTGATGGACATATACAACCAAATGTTTGGTGAAGCCCGCACACAATGTCAAGGCACACGGAGGAGACTAACTCCAACTTCACACAGGGTTTTGTGCAGAGCTTGGAGCCCATCCTTTACAACGTGGAATGAGTGGTCACCTCCATCAGCACACCCGTGGCACAGTTTTCACTGTAGCACAAACAGCTTCTATTGAAGCTCTGACTTCTGCATTGGAAGTTCAGGCTGCTGCCATAGTGATTCTGAATACCACTACTGAAAGGGGCTTTCCGGGTATCACAGCAGTCCATCAATCTGTTTTCCAATTGATCATCAGGATTGCTGAGGCGCCGTCCCGGGAGAGTGGCAGTGGCTCCCTGGAGTAGGGTCCTGCTGTCCTTTCTCAGGATAACAGCATTCCTCTTCCCACCCCTGCCACACCGTCAGTGCTCTTACTGTTGCCTGTCTGCCAGCTGGCCCAGACTGCTGGAGCCCAGGCCGAGATGGTGCAGTCTGAAGCAGGGCCCTCTAGGCCACAGCTGCTCGAGGTCGTCCTCCAAGGCCATCTGCAGTCTGCTCAATTGTAGGTCAGCAACCTTCCACTACCATGCTACAGCCACAGGAGTAGCACCTCGTAGGAGCACTAGGATAGCTAAAGGCACATGGAACACAAGCACTAAGGGAATGCACAAGGGTGATTAGTTTCATTTTGTATGTATTGTTTAATGATTGAATTGATAAATTTGGATTTGAAGTTGCATTTGGTGGTGGTTTTTATTTCTATGGTGAACTGAGGGAGGAACCAATAATTGTAAGAAAGAGGGCAATGTGATGGTCAGGGAGAGAGGAAAGGTAAGGACTGTGGGACTGTTGGTGAATGGGGAGGTGTAGTTGTAGTTACTGGTATCACTCATGAATAATCTGATCACGTAGAATCCTGGCAGAAAGGGGCTGTATACAGTAAAGACATGCATTTATATAGCACCTTTCATGACAAAGCGCTTTATAGCCAATGAAGTCCTTTTTCAACTGTAGTCACTGTTGTAATGTAGGAAACGTGGCAGCCAATTTGTGCACAAGGTCCTACAAACAGCAATGTGATAAATGACCAGATAATTTTTTTTTTTAGTGATGCTGGTTGAGGGATAAATATTGGCCAGGATACCGGGATGAACTCCCCTGCTCTTCTTCGAATAGTGCTGTGGGATCTTTTACATCCACCTGAGAGGGCAGACGGGGCCTCGGTTTAGCATCTCATCTGAAAGACGGCACCTCCAACAATGCAGCACTCGCTCAGTACTGCAATGGAGTGTCAGTCTAGATCTTTTGCTCAAGTCTCTGGAGTGGGACTTGAACCCATAATCTTCTGACTCAGAGGCAAGGGTGCTACCACAAATCTCAATACCCGCTCAGCTGAGTACTGCAGGGCTCCTCCAGAGTGGTCCAGGCAGCGGAAGCATTGCTTGAGGATGCTGATGGTGTGTTCTATAATATTCCTTGTGGCAGCATGGCTCTCCTTGAAGGCCTGCTGTGCATGTGTGCGTGGGTTCTTGGCTGCAGTCATGAGGGAATAACCCTTGTCACTCAGTAGCCAGCCTTTGACTTGCCATGCTAGTTCATATACAGGTGGAACAGAAGACTGCCATAGAATGAAAGAATCGTGACTGCTGCCAGAATAACAGGCATGATGTGCTGCCTGTGGTCGCACACCAGCTGCATATTGAGGGAGTGGAATCCCTTTCTGTTTATGAATATGGCTGAGTTCAGATGAGGAGCACGCAAGGCAACGTGCATGCAGTCAGTGGCAACCGGCACCGTGGGGAAGCCTGCAATCTGCATAAAACCTCGTGCTCGCTCCTCCTGCAAGAGGGAATGAGATATACGTGTTTCTCATTGTAATAGAGAGTCTCAGTGACCTGCCTTATACAGCAGTGCACTGCAAACTGCATGACATGAGCCAGAGGCATAAAAATTAACAGCCACAGTCACCACGACAGCCACTCAATGCTGTCCTTGCCCTGCTTTGAGGCTGCAGTTGTGGCTGCAGCAGGTGACAGATTTCAGTCACAACCTCTTTTTTGAACTAAAGATGTCTCATGCATTGGTCTTCCCTGAAGTTGAGGTAAGAGAATTGCTCACTGAAGAACCTCAGCGGGTACGGCCTCCTGCTGAGTGTCCTGCTCCCCCTCTGCCCTCTTCTAGCAGCTTGTCCTGCCCTGCTGTGTAACTTCTCTTCATTTTCCCAGTCATGTTCAATTGACAGAGGAAGCCCTACCAGGCCACCCATGTCTGGAAGCAACTTTTTTTAACACAATATTTTAAATGACACAACAAGGACTGCAAGACCAGCCAAATCCCTCCCTGTAGAGTGCTGAAACTTTAGCGAAGTATAGGAAACTTCCAAAAATGCATACAATTGCACCAGCAGCCAGAAAAAATAATCCAGCAATGAACCTGTACTTCATGATTCCTTTAAATAGCACTGGTAGAGTGTTGGGGGCGGGGGGGGGGGGGGGGGTTCTTCATGCCATGTAACATCGTGTTCAGCTGTGCGAGGTTAAGATAGGGCATTGGCTGGAGTGTGGCATTCCAAATGGCAACAGTGGCTTCAAATCAGCATTGCACACGGATTCGCATCATCATCTCGCTGCTCTGCATGTTGCCAGCAGTCATTAGGAGCGCGTAAGCAAACCCTTTCACCAAGATGGTGTCCTGCGCACTTCCCATCAGAAGTGTGCACGTACACCTTGGACCCCATTTTGTAATATTAGGTGGCCACGTAGCGCCATAAAATGGTCGCTACACAGCTCAATTTAACTCTCATAGTTCCTGCAAGGCATCCAATTATCTTGTCAGCTCTTTTCAATCACTGGCCTAGCAGTAAAAGGCCAGTGAGCAGCACTCGGCCCATGTGTTTAACTATCATACATGGAGCTCTGCCTTTCCTCAACTTTACAAGGATGCGAACTAGCAGTGCAAACAAAGCCAATACTACAGCAATCAATGGAGTACAAGAGTGCCAGTGATGTACTCATTTTTTTTGTTCTTTTTACTTTTTCTTCACTTTTCAGAGCCACCTTGATATGGGGATTGCTAGTTTTCTCACCTTTATATCTCTCAGTCTCCATTGTGAGAAAAAGGATTCTACCTCCACCACTAAGTGGTGAAATGGACTGAACACTGGACAACCCAGTACTGTAATTCTTGGCATTTTGTCATGAAGTACCTTAACAAACTGTAATCAGAGTGGCTTGACTGCACCACCCTATTCAGACCTTGCTATACTCACAGAAATCTAAATTCACATATATTCCCATTAAAGCTATAAAATGGCTATGAAATGTATTTCAGTAGCGAAAGGAAAGGCTCTTGCTTTTCAGTCACATTTGTCTGTAATAATTGGTTTGATAACCTCAAGGAAGGGCCAATGTATTCCATATTTATGTTTCGCTGTTTTGGTTCTATATTAAATTTTAGTATCATTTAACAAGTGAAAGCCAAGTGACAAATAATTACAACTAATTCTACTAAACAAGCATACACTGGACTTCTAACACAGGGAAGATTGTAAATTTTAAAAAGTTAGGTACTTTTAATGATGTCCAAACAGTATTAAGACAGTTTAAACAAAGACAACTTAAATATCCACTCCTAAGATTTGCCAAAACACTCGAAGCACAAGGAGAAAAATGGATTTTAGATTTTTAAACTTGTATTATTCAAAATCTAACATTAACTTACAATAAAGAGAAGTGTAAATAACATGCATCACTTACATTAGGTTTACTAGTTCTTCTTTCCCCTGCACTTGTCCCTCTACAGTTCCTCCCCTAGTGTTTCGAACCCATCCCACCACACCAAGTTTTCTAGCCTGATCCTCTGTGTACTGAAACAAAATGAAACAAAGAGTATGATTTTGATATGGTTTTAATTCAGATCGTCAGGTTACATGGGTTTTCTAAAAAAAATACAGTTTGGATCTACTTTGCTGTTGTGTAACAAGAAGTAACATTTGACATGCAACACTGCAACTTGAGTATACATCAAGATGACATTAGAGCCGTTCCATTTGAATGACTGATAAAATGGGGATTGGAAAAAGAGAGTTTGGTACTTCAGTATTATTTTACATTTCAGTAGTTTACCCAAGAACAAAAAAAGTGAAATAATTATGCAATATGCTGCTATATATTTGCACCATTAGGAGATAGTGGGCAGCACGGTGGCATAGTGGTTAGCACTGTTGCCTCACAGCGCCAGGGACCTGGGTTCGAATCCGGCCTCGGGCGACTGTCTGTGTGGAGTTTGCACATTCTCCCCGTGTTTGCGTGGGTTTCCTCCGGGTGCTCCGGTTTCCTCCCACAGTCCAAAGATGTGCGGGTTAGGTTGATTGGCTATGATAAATTGACCCTTAGTGTTAGGGGGATTAAATACGTGGGGTTACGGGGATAGGGTGGGATATGTGTTGGTATAGGGGTTACGGGGATCGGGTGGGATATGTGTCGGTGCAGGCTCGATGGGCCGAAATGGCCTCTATCTGCACTGTGGAGTTTCTGTGATTCTGTGATATATAATCCTTGCTTATCGATGATGTAATCTATTCTAGAAAGGACATGATCACAGTAGCCGGCAAATGCAAAGTATTCTAGCTAATAGTTTGTTCTTTATGATCCCGTGAAAAGTTCTGTGGGGTAAACTGCACAGTATGATCTTGTTACAATGATAGAATCATTTCCAGAATGCATTGCAGAAGTGACAAGCTACAATATTAAAGGCTGAATTTTAGCTGACCTAGTGATGTAATGGGTTTTAACAGTCTTTTCACCCGAGATATGGTTTGGTCTTCTCTCTCAATTAATTATAATTATTCAACCCCATTTCCTGGTAGGTCCACAGCACAAAAAAGAAACAACAACTTTTATTTATATAGCACCTTTAACATAATAAAATGCCCCAGGTGCTTCACAGGAGCATTATCAAAAAAATCTGACACGAGACATATAAGGAGCTGTTAGGGCAGATGACCAAACGCTTGGGCGAAGTGGTAGGTTTTAAGGAGCGTCTTAAAAGAGGAAAGAGAAGTAGAGAGGCGAAGAAATTTAGGGAGGGAATTCCAGAGCTTACGGCCTAGGCAGCTGAAGGCACGACCGCCAATAGTGGAGCAATTAAAATCGGGGATGTTCAAAAGGCCAGAATTAGCAGAGTGCAAATGTCTAGGGGGATTATAGGGCTGGAGGAGACTACAGAGATAGGGAGGGGTGAAGCCATTGAGGGATTTGAAAACAAGGATGAGAATTTAGAAAACAATACTGCCCACAACTACCAATTTTATTCTGAGCTGCCACGATGATGGCATTTGTGAAATGGAAAGATTTACACTGATTCAGTATGGGCATTCCTGAGGTTGGGTAGAATCATAGAATGATACAGTACAGAAGGAGGCCATTCTGCCCATTGTGCCTGTGGTGGCTCTTTGAAAGAGCTATCCAATTAGTCCCACACCCCTGCTCTTTCCCCCTAGCCCTGCAAAGTTTTCCCCTTCAAGAATTTATCCAATTCCCTTTTGAAGGTTGCTATTCAATCTGCTTCCACCACCCTTTCAGGCAGTGCATTCTAGATCATAACAACTCGCTGCGTAAATTTTTTTCTCCTCATGTCACCTCTGGTTCTATTGCCAATGACCTTAAATCTGTGTTCTCTGATTACCGACCCTTGTGCCACTGAAAACAGTTTCTCCTTATTTACTCTATCAAAACCCTTCATGATTCTGAACACCTCCATCAAATCTCCTCTTAACCTTATCTGCTCGAAGGAGAACAACTCCAGTTTCTCCCCATTCTGGTACCATTATCGTAAATCTCCTCTGCACCCTCTCTAACATCTTGACATCCTTCCTAAAGTATGGTGCCCAGAATTGAATACAATACTCCAGCTGGGGCCTAACCAGTGTTTTATAAAGGTTTAGCACAACCTCCTTGCTTTTGTACTCTATGCCTTTATTAGTAAAGCCTTCTCAACTTGCCCTGTCACCTTCAAAGATTTGTGTACCCACATCCCCAGGTCTCTCTGTTCCTGCACCCCCTTTAAATTTGTACCATTTAGTTTATATTGCCTCTCCTCATTCTTCCTAACAAAATGTACCACTTCACACTTCTCTGCATTAAATCTCATCTGACATGTGTCTGCGCATTTCACCAGTCTGTCTATGTCCTCCTGAAGTCTATTACTATCATCCTCATTGAGCAAAGGCACAAAGTTGGTGTAGCACAGAATACAAATCTCCCGATCTATATGGGAGGATACAGGATCACCTGTGCCATCCTCAATCCAGTAATGATGCCGACAAACCTCCTAACTGCATTCCTCCATGGAGAGATGCTGCTCCGCGCTGCTGACCCAGGATCCTCTTTGGGACACTTATAAAATACACATATGGGAAGCTGTATACTTTGTTTATACATAGATACATAGAAGATAGGAGCAGGAGTAGGCCATTCGGCCCTTCGTGCCTGCTCCGCCATTCGATGAGATCATGGCTGATCCTTTAATTCAGTATCCCGTCCCCGCCTTCTCTCCGTAACCCTTAACCCCTTTTGCCCGTAGAAATATATCTAATTCCCTCTTAAATATATTTAATGAGCTGGCGTACACTGCCCTCTGTGGCAATGAGTTCCACAGGTTCACCACTCTCTGAGTGAAGAAATTCCCCCTCATCTCTGTCCTAAATGGTTTAGCCCTTATCCTTAAATTATGTCCTCTAGTTCTGTTCTCACCCGCCAAGGGAAACATTCCTTCTGCATCCAGTCTGTCTAGACCTGTCAGAATTTTATACACTTCTATGAGGTCCCCTCTCAATCTTCTAAACTCCAGTGTGTACATCCCTAAACTACATAGTCTCTCCTCATAGGTCATTCCCGCCATTCCTGGTATCAGCCTGGTGAATCGCCGCTGTACCCCCTCCATGGCAAGAACATCCTTCCTCAGATGAGGCGACCAAAACTGTACACAGTACTCGAGGTGTGGTCTCACCAGTGCCCTGTACAGCTGCAGCAAGGTATCCCTGTTCCTGTATTCTAACCCTTTTGCTATGAAGGCCAGCATACCGTTTGCCTTCTTGACCGCCTGTTGCACCTGCATGCTCGCCTTCAGTGACTGGTGTACAAGAACACCCAGGTCTCTCTGTACTTCCCCCTCTCCCAATCTATTGCCATTTAAATAATAATTTGCCCTCCCGTTCCTGCACCCAAGGTGGATAACTTCGCACTTGTCCACATTATAGTGCATCTGCCATTTATCCGCCCAATCGCCCAGTCTGTCCAAATCGCTCTGGAGCTTCCTGGTCTCTTCCTCTGAGCCCACCCCCCCTCCTAGTTTAGTGTCGTCTGCAAATTTGGAAATGCTGCATCCGACTCCCTGATCCAGGTCATTAATGTAAATTGTGAACAGCTGGGGGCCCAGGACAGATCCCTGTGGTACCCCACTTGTTACTGCCTGCCATTCAGAAAATGAGCCGTTTATTCCAACTCTCTGTTTTCTATCTGACAGCCAGTTCCCTATCCACGCCAAAACTTTCCCCTTTATCCCATGAGCCTCAATTTTCCATGCTAATCTTTTATGTGGGACCTTATCGAAGGCCTTTTGGAAGTCCAGGTACACCACATCTACAGGTACACTATCCCTTATCTGAAAGCCTTGGGACCAGCTGAGTTTCGGTTTTCGGAATTTTTCAGATTTCAGAAGGTATTATTATAAGACTGGAAAATTTGTATTTAATATAAATTTTAAAAGTTCAGGCTACCTCTTGCGACTGTTCCGTGTCTCATTCCCCTTCCTGCTTCTCTGGAAAGCCGGATATCAGCTGACTCCTACTAAGCTGGCCCGCAAATCAGGTCGGGGGTCGGGTGGGGGGGGGAGATAAGAATATCGGACGGGCCGCGGTTCAGGTCGGGGGGTGGGGGTCGTCGGGGGGAGAAAAGAATATCGGACGGGCCGCGGTTCGGGTCGGGTCGGGGAGAAAAGAATATCGGACGGGGTGGGGGGGGGAGAAAAGAATATCGGACGGGCCGCGGTTCGGTTCGGGTCGGGGGGAGAAAAGAATATCGGACGGGCCGCTGCAGCTATCGGATGGGCCACTGTACTGTTGGGTTCACTCTCCCGGTACCTCCTTCACACTGCCCGGCTCGGCCTGCAATCTCCTACCCAGGAGGGAACTCTGTGACCCTCTGCCCTGCTCAGCGTAAGTCGTGCGCCACTCTGGTCATGTCGTGCGCACGACTTACGCTGAACGAAAAAACTTTCGGTTTTTAGAGGTTTTCGGAAGTTCGGATAAAGGATAGTCTACCTGTAGTAGCAAACAGGTGCTGAAACGATCAAGTTTGGATAATTTGGCCCCTGTTTAGCATTATAAAATTAGTAATTTAACAAAAAAAATCAGGATAAAAGAAACTCACATTTTTGATGGGTTTCATTATTGCTACCTTCTAACAATTTAACTTCTGCTGCTATAAATGCCAGCAGCTTATGTTAGTAAAGTTGCAGCACTTCAAAATGCTTTACTTGTTTCTCTGCCCTTTAGAACTATGTTGAGCAGCAAAGTACTAGTAATCCCACAAAAAATACTTGACTGTCAGCCGGAAAAGAAGCAAAAGGGTAGAAGCAAGGATCATTTTTAGTTCTTCTTCCATCTCAACCACACACATTATTCTTGATCAAAATGGTACACAGGCAACCTCTTATCAGGCTATTGGGAACATGAGAGGGTGCGCCTTGTGTGGACACAACCGTGAATGCTTCCTTCCTCACTACAGGGGAAATGCTTCTTTCACAGGGTAGATTTTTAAGATCAGGAATTCAGGGTGTGCAAATCACAGGCACAAATCCCCATCCTACCTCTCTGAGGTACATTATGTGTATGCCAACAGGCTGGCTCACATTGCCCCCTTTCGTTTTCATTTGAAAGTTGGTGTTCTTGATGTGCCCTCAGTAGATGCAAACTGTAACAAGCATCATTGTTGAGTGCTGGTGAGATTTCGCAGGATTGGGAGCAGACAAATATAATACCTATACTTAACAGAGATAAATCTGATCCAGAAATAGTCCATTTGGGTTGGAAAGAAAAGCTCATGCCTGACAAACCTCTTCAACTTCGGCGAGGGTGTCAAGAGCTGAAGTAGACAATGGGATTCCCTATGGTATTGCATACTTGGATGTGAAGGTTTTTGATAAGAGGCCACATGAAAGAGGTGAAAGCCGTAGGAATTGAAAGGTAGAGTATGAGACTTAATATGAAGCTGGCCACTTAATATGAAGGGTTTTGAAAGAGGTGGCCATTGGGATAGTGGACGCATTGGTTGTCATCTTCCAAAATTCTATAGATTCTGGAACGGTTCCTGCAGATTGGAGGATAGCAAATGTAACCCCGCTATTTAAGAAAGGAGGGAGAGAGAAAACGGGGAACTACAGACCTGTTAGCCTCACATCAGTAGTTGGGAAAATGCTGGAATCTATTATAAAGGATGCAATAACTGGGCACTTAGAAACTAATAGTAAGATTGGGCAGAGTCAACATGGATTTATGAAAGGGAAGTCCTGTTGACAAACCTATTGGAGTTCTTTGAGGATGTAACTAGTGGAGTAGACAAAGGGGAACCGGTAGATGTGGTGAATTTAGATTTTCAGAAGGCCTTCAATAAGGTCCCACACAAGAGGTTGGTGAACAAAATTAGGGCACATGGAATTGGGGGTAATATACTAGCATGGATTGAGAATTGGTTAACAGACAGAAAACAAAGAGTAGGGATAAACGGGTCCTTTTCAGGATGGCAGGCTGTGACTAGTGGGGTACCACAAGGATCGGTGCTTGGGCCCCAGCTATTCACAATCTATATCAATGATTTGGATGAGGGGACTAAATGTAACATTTCCAAATTTGCTGATGATACAAAGCTAGGTGGCAGTGTCAGTTGTGAAGAGGCTTCAAGGAGATCTCAACAGGCTCAGTGAGTGGGCAAGAACATGGCAGATGGAATATAATGTGGATAAATGTGAAGTTATACACTTTGGTAGAAAAAACAGAAAGGCAGAGTATTTCCTAAATGATGAAAGATTGGGGAATGCAGATGCTCAAAGGGACCTGGGTGTCCATGTACATGAGTCACTGAAAGTGAATGTGCAGGTGCAGCAAGCCATTAGGAAGGCAAATGGTATGCTGGCCTTCATTACAAGAGGATTTGAGTATGGGAGTAAAGAAGTCTTACTCCAATTATATAGGGCCTTGGTGAGGCCACACCTGGAGTACTGTGTACAATTTTGGTCTCCTTACCTAAGAAATGATATACTTGCCATAGAGGGAGTGCAACGAAGGTTCACGAGATTGATTCCTGGGATGGCGGGACTGTCGTATGAGAAGAGATTGAGTAAACTAGGCCTGTATTCTCTTGAATTCAGAAGAATGAGAGGGGATCTCATTGAAGCATACAAAATTATTACAGAGCTTGATAGGGTGGATGCTGGTAGAATGTTTCCCTCGGCTGGGGAGTCTAGAATCAGGGGCCACAGCCTCAGGTTAAAGGGTAGGCCATTCAGGACTGAGATGAGAAGAAATTTCTTCACACAGAGGGTGGCGAATCTTTGACATTCTCTACCCCAGAGGGCTGTGGAGGCTCAATCATTAGGTATATTCAAAACAGAAGTCGATAGATTCTGACTAGTAAGGGCATCAATGGATATGGCGATAGGGCCGGTGAATGGAGTTGAGGCAGAAGATCAGCCATGATCTCATTGAATGGCGGAGCAGGCTCGAAGGGCCGAATGGCCTACTCCTGCTCCTATTTCTTATGTTCTTATGGTCAAAAAACAGCAAACCCAGGGTATTGGGAGAGGTATTGGGCAGGATTTTCATTGGGCCGTGGAGACGGGATTGGAGGCATGTGGGGGGTTAAAATCTCGAAATCGGGGGGGCCGACACCATCCCGCCCCCCAACCCGCCTCCATGTAGGTTTCAAAGGAGGCGGGTACCCGCCCCGCACTGGGACCCGCCTCCCCGAGGCGGGAAGGGGATTAGTGCCAATTAACTGCCTGTTAACAGGTAGTTAACAGGCAGTTTTTAGCCTAATCCCTATTTTTAATGTTGAAGTGTGAGATTCCCGATGGCTCCAAACCACGCCAAGTTAGAGGAGGTGAACCGTCGGGATGAAGGGTTCGAGATGTCCGGTGTTCAGGTGAGTGATGGGTGCATGAGTGCAAAGGTAAGTGTGTTTGGTGTGTGTAAAGTGTTTAAAGAAGTTTTACATACCTTTACTTACCTTTACAGCCTTCCTTCCTTCAGGTCTCGGGAGTCCCTCATCTCACCAGCACAGAAAGCAGAATGGCTGCGAGCTGTCAAAAATTGCAGCATTCAGCTTTCTGTTCCGGAGAGATCTCTAAATCAGCCTGAGAGGAATTAACTTAGAATACAGATTGTCAGTGTTTGACAGCTTCAAACAGCTGTGAAACGCTGATATTTCATCTGTCAAAAGGTCTTGACAGATGAAATATCAATCTGTGACGTCACCTGTTGCTGGGTGGCCCTTAATTGGCCTGCTGAGCTCGCAGGACAGGCTCAACAAGGTCAATCAAGTCAAAATCGTGTGGGTTGGCTAGAACTCGATGGAGGCGGGACTACAACCCTGAAAGTTGTAGTCCTGCCTCCTACCCGACTCCTCAATGAAAATCCAGCCCATTGTGTCAGTCTGGGTAAGGTGTTGCATGGTGATCTGCAGGAGTAAATGCTTTGACCTCTGATGTTTTTTATTTACATAAACAACCTGGATCTTGACACCAACTGTAAGATTGTCAAATTTATACATGGCACTAAACTAGGCAGTGCAGTAAAAAGCAAGGATAGGCAGAGGGATTGGGATAATTTATGGAAACATGCAAATAGATGGCAAATTAAATTTAATACTAAATAAATAATGTGTGACATTAAGTATAATATAAGGGCACCTTGTCCAGTAATAGTGGACTCATCTCTGGCAACTTCTGAACGATGTGAAGAGACAATTAAAACAGTAGAATACAAGTCTAATGAGGTTGTACGGAGACTGTACAATGCACTGTGTGCAGCTCTGATCATTGTGCAACCAAGAGTTGGAGAGGTGCAGAAAAAAGCAACAAGAATGATTCAAGTGTGTACATGTGACCTATAAGTAAAAGTTTAAAAAGCTCAATCTCTGCAACCTAAAGAAGTCAGTTAAAATATTAAATGCCTTGGATAAAGTAGATCTTGAATATTACCTCAAAATAAGGTAAGATAATAGGACCAGATATCATTAATATAAATTAGTAAACAAATAAATTTAGGCCAGATGCCAGAAGCGACTTCATCATAATTTACCAGGCAGAGTAGCAGTCAGTGTAGCAGCATTTAAACACAATTGGTCGCTGGGCTGGGCCAGTCAGAATTCCAGAGGGTTGTGTTTTACGCGTCAAATGGACTTTTTTTATCCTTGATTTTAATGACATTATTATGCTTAAGCCCTGCAGATGTTTTCCATTACCAGATCATATACAGGCCTGTCTAGCGATGAAGTTTGTATATTTCCATATAATTATACAAAATTATGATGAAATATAATTCATAATAATCAGAGCTTTGAATTTTTAATACACACACATATATACACGTATATTACATTTAAATGCAGGATTTAAAAGAGAAATGGATAAATATTTAAAAGAGAAAAATGTAAAAAGGTATAGAGGGAAAAGGCAAGGGAATGGGACGAAGTGGACAGCTCTTTATGAAAGCTGGCATGATGAGCCAAATAGCCTCCTTCCATGCTGTAAAATTGAGTCATACAATATATACGTGTCAGCTGTGGCTCAGTTGGTAGCGCTCTCACCTCTGAGTCAGAAGGTCATGGGTTCAAGTCCCACTCCAGGGATGAGTACAAAATCTAGTACTGAGGGAGTGCTACATTGTCAGAAGTGCCGTCTGTCAGAGTAGACGTTAAACCGAGGCCTCATCTGCTCTCTCAGGTGGACGTAAAAGATACCATCGCACTATTTGAAGAAAAGGGCAGTTCTCCCCGGTGTCCTGGCCAACATTTATCCCTCAACCAACATCACTAAATCAGATCACCTGGTGATTTATCACTTTGCCGTTTGTGGGCGCTTTCAAATTGGCTGCCGAGATTCCTGCACTTCTAAAGGACTTCATTGGCTGTAAATTGCTTTAGGACATCCTGAGGTCGTGCAAGGTGCTATATAAATAATACTTTCTTTTTTTTAAATGCACACCCCCAAACTAGTTGGCTTCCCATGGTGTTCTCTTTCACTCCCTTTCCCTTAATGTTTTTCTGTTTGTCTTCTACTCCTCTTTCTGCATGGCGCTCACATACTTTCTCTCATTTTTATCTTTATATCTCTTGGTGTGTGTCTTACTGTATTTCTCCCTCTTTCTGTATGTCTTATCTTCCTTTGTGTCTTTTCTATATCTCTCACATGCTTCTTCGCTAATTTACTGAATTTGTATCTTTCATCTTTCTTAAAGGTCAGGTCACACATCGAGATGGCAGCCATTATGTACTGGGTCAGAGGTGGGTTCTGGATTGGGCAGGAATAAAGAGAGTTGTTGCACCATATATAGCTGAGAGAGAAACAGGGGCTGGGACCTGAACTCTACCTTTTACTGGGTTTCTTTCTGTTTTGATGCTGTGCTGGATCTGAAACTGCAGCCCTGATTGGTACTGAAACATCTAGGAATTGACACAACTAGTGGGTGAGAAAAGTGGGCAGCTGGAGAATGGGAGGAGTCAGGTCCCAAGGCCGAGGTCCCACGCAGAGAAGTTAGAGCGGGAAGGGAGTGTACCAGGGCCAGAGACCCAAAGCTGGAAGGAAGGGGAAAGGTTTATTCTGCTGTTGGCATCTTTACTTTTGATGGTCAGGAGGAATAAACTGAGACAAAAGATGCAGTATGAAATCCGAGATGATTGAAACATTGCCAGACTTCTATTTAGTCCATTTTTTATCACTTAAATTTTAACCATAGGGCTATCGCAGCCATTTTAAATTGACATCCAGTCTCACTCAGCAGAATATCAGCTGATTTCCCAAGCTCTGATCCTTGTTAAAAACAAGAGCACAGCAGCAACATGATTAGCAGTCAAGAAATGAGCTGGTCCTCCAGTCTCAATACTAAGTGAGCCTGTCTCCTTAAAATGCAGGCTCCTTTCAACAGCCACTATGTACCTGACCTTTTGGCAGGTCCAGCGTTGTGGCAGCTACAATGGGAGGCTCAGTGCTGAGGCTAGGAAATAGTAGGAGCTTGACTCACTGCAAGGTGGAAACGAGGAAATAGCAGGAGTCTCGAACTGTGCGATGACTTCTGCATAATATGTTCCTTGTCTCAGTTAGACAGGCTTCCACAAGAAACAAATAAACACAAGAGGACAAGTTAACATGCCAGTTTCATGCACCTCCGTGCAGTTGAATTAAGACTGGCATTGGCGGAGTCCAGATAATGTCACCTGGCTACCATTTTGGTAGGTATTACTGTGTGGCATGGTGGGGGTGAGACAAAAAAAGATTTCAAACATGTAAGTGTTATTTATTGAAAGAATTAGAATAATCATCAGAATTCACTTAAAAGTTCAAAAAGGTCTATCCCAATGAATTAGGAACCTCTACTCCACTGATCTTTAAGAGTATTAAATGATGTTGTAGTAGTCACCTTACCATTCTGAAACAGACCCCTGTGTGGAATAAGAGAAAGAAAAACAGATCAACCATACTATCCTACAAAAACAATAAGGCTACACAATATACGAGTTCAATTATTTTACATAAAGCTGGTATGAAGGACATATCAAATTTATTAAAAATCTGCACACGGCCTGCGTTTCCTGTCCACAAATGTTACTTCCTCTAATATTTTTTATGTCAACATAAAAATGGGAAACTTCCTATTTAAACCTTTGAGAAATCCTTTGTAAACATTTTATAATTGGGAAATTCTCAACATTTTTTACATAGAATTGATAAAATGTTTACAAAGGATTTCTCATATTTCATAGACACGTATCAATCAAATCACTCAAAATGTTTTTGGAAAACAATGTTGTCTGTCATTTTTTTTCTCAGTAACTTAAAGCTTCGAGGTGGGAATTTTAATTCCCCTTGCCCAGTGGGCAGTTAAAATGGAGTGGGTGACCATTCCCACTCCATTCTGATTTTAAAATGCCTGATATTTCAGGTGTACGAGGCAGGAGCCTCATGCATTTATGCAAATTGTGATCCTATTGACAGCAATAGGTCCCCCGACGTCATCTTAACCTGAAAGAGAGTGGGCCCACAGTGGCCACCCTGGCAGCTACAACCACGTTCAAAGCCAAAGCTGGCATATGGATCAATAGGTAGATTGTGGAGCACTTGGGCCGGGCAGATAAGCAAGTGGGTTAGGATGCCCTTGGGCCAGGAAGCACTCAGGACAAGCAGGTGGTGTGGCATTCAGAGCAAGCAAGTGAGCTGACTGGCTGGGAAACATGGGGTAAATGGGAAGGAATGGGAGAAAGCATGGAATGCATTTGAAGCAGGCAGGCCAGGAGGCAATTGCGCAGCAAGAACTCAGGGTAGGTGGGCAGTCAAGCAAGTATTTAGGGTGGGCGGTCAGGAGACCTTTGCAGACTAGTTCTGCCAACCCTGCCCAAGTCATTACACAACCCCTAACAGCCCGCTTCTACCTCCTTCCCAAGAGCCACAAACAGGACTGCCCTGGTAGACCCATCGTTTCAGCCTGTTCTTGCCCCACGGAACTTATTTCTTCCTATCACGACTCTATTTTTTCTCTCCTCTTGTTCAGTCTCTTCCGACCTACATTCACGACTTTTCTAACACCCTCCACCACTTTAACAGTTTCCAGGCTCTAACAGTCTCCTTTTCCCCATGGACGTCCAGTCCCACTACACCTCCATCCCCCACCAGGACGGTCTGCGGGGCTTCTTCCTTGAACAGAGGCTCAACCAGTCCCCATCCACCACCACCCTCCTCCGCCTGGCTGAACTTGTTCTTATATTGAACAACTTCTACTTTGACTCCACTCACTTCCTCCAAGTAAAAGGTGTTGCTATGGGAACCCGTATGGGTCCTGGCTATGACAGTCTTTCCATGGGATACGTGGAACATTCTTAGTTCCAGTCGTACTCAGGTTCCCTCCCTCACCTCTTTTTCCGGTACACTGATGACTGTACTGGGTGCCACTTCCTGCTCGCGCCCCGAACTGGAAAATTTCATCAACTTTGCTTTAAATTTCCACCCCTCACTCGCAACATGGTCCATCTCCGACTCTTCCCTTCCCTCCCTTGACTTCTCTATCTCCATTTCTGGGGATAGGCTTTCAACGAATGTCTACTATAAGCCCACTGGCTCCCACAGCTACCCGAGTACACTTCCTCCCACCCCACTTCCTGTAAGGACTCTATTCCATTCTCCCAGTTTCTCTGCCTCTGTCGCATCTGTTCTGACGATCCCACTTTCCACACCAGTGCTTCCGATATGTTTTCCTTTGTCCACAACCGAAGAATCCCCTTCACCGTGATTGACAGGACTCTTGACTGTGCCAGAGTCATTTCCCGCACTTCTGCCCTCACCCCTTCCCCTCCATCCCAGAACCACAGTAGGGTTCCCCTTGTCCTCACCTTGCACCCCACCAGCCTCCACATTCAACAGATCATCTTCTGCCATTTCCGCCACCTCCAGCGTGATGCCACCACCAAACACATTTTCCCTTCCCCTTTTAGCATTCCAAAGGGACCATTCTCTCCGCAACACCCTGGTCCATTCACCCCCAACATCTGCTGCCCTTCCCACCACACCTTCCCATGCAAGCGCAGGAGATGCAACACCTGCCCTTTCACCTCCTCCCTTCCCACGTCCAGGACCCCAAACACTCCTGCCAGGTGAAATTGTAATTTACTTGTACTTCTTTTAATTTAATATACTGCATTTGCGGCTCACGATGTGGTCCATTTTAATTCTCTGTCCCGCTCCCTCTCTGACCTCGGCCTCCTACACTGTTCCAATGAAGCTCAACGAAAGCTCGAGGAACAGCACCTTATCTTCCAATTAGGCACTTTACAACCTTCCTCAACAATTTCAGATCATAACCACTGCTCCCATTTTTTCGGCCAGCAGGTGCTGGTAATGATTCTGCTGTTCATTTAAATCACTCCTCCCCTCCCCATCACAGACCTTCCCTTTTGTTTTTTCCTCCCCTCCCCACCTTTCTCTGCCTCTGTGCTTGCATAAAACCTGTTTGTTATACCTGTAACAGGAGCAAGGATGTCTTACTACAGTTATACAGGGCCTTGGTGAGACCATACCTGGAGTACTGTGTGCAGTTTTGGTCTCCTTACCTAAGAAAGGATATACTTGCCATAGAGGGAGTGCAGCGAAGGTTCACCAGACTGATTCCTGGGATGGCAGGACTGTCATATGAGGAGATTGGACCGACTAGGCCTGTATTCACTAGAGTTTAGAAGAATGAGAAGGGATCTCATTGAAACATATACAATTCTGACAGGGCTAGACAAACTGGGAGCAGGGAGGATGTTTCCCCTGGCTGGGGGTCTAGAACGAGGGGTCACAGTCTCAGGATACGGGGTAGGACATTTAGGGCTGAGATGAGGAGAAATTTCTTCACTCAGAGGGTGGTGAACCTGTGGAATTCTCTACCACAGAAGGCTGTGGCGGTCAAGTCACTGAATATATTTAAGAAGGAGATAGATAGATTTCTAGACACAAGAGGCATCAAGGGGTCTGGGGAGAGAGGGGGAATATGGTATTGAGATACAGGATCATCCATGATCATACTGAATGGCGAAACAGGCTCGAAGGGCCGAATGGCCTACTCCTGCTCCTATTTTGCTATGTTCCTATGCAACATTTTTCAGTTCTGACGAAAGGTCACCGGCCTACAATGTTAAAAATTAACTCTGTTTCTCTCTCCACAGATGCTATCTGGCCTGTTGAGTATTTCCAGTATTTTCTGTTTACCCTTCCCCTTTGTTGGCTTTCTCCTCAACTGTCCAAAGCTGTGTGGTTCTGTATTTTATCTTTGACCAGTGTCATAGTGAGGGGAACGGCAGCAAATTGGCAATAAATGTAACTGTTCATCAGATTTAGTAAGAATACAGGGGAGCTCAGGGGCAACAGGCTCCTAATTCCAGGCCTGTACATTCAGAATAAAAGACAAACCAGAGTAGTATTCTTAAGAGAGTGCAGTAAAAGTTAATACTGGGATTTTGGGAAAACTGACCAAACACTTGCAGCATGAAGGATACAACCTTCTACCTCAATTCTGAAAACTACTGATGCAATATGCTCAGATGACTCTCTTCACCTGTTCTAAGGAAGGAATATCTGGTCAAAGCCTGAAGAAAATGTTAATGATTGAATTATCTTAAATTCAGTGAGTAAATGTAATTATGCTATTGTAGAATATGTAGCTTTCCAGTGTTTTAATTTTGTTTAAAACCTTATCTTCGACGTTATAAAATGTCACTTACTGAGGGGAAAATGTGGCGTTTTTTTAAATTCAGAAAGCATTTTGAGTGATTCAATTAATTCCTTTTCTTTTAATTGTTGATAGGGTCTCCTGACTGGCCATTCAACATGACCTGTTTTCACACTTGCAGTTTTTTTTAAAGCCACTTTCAATTTATTCTTTCTTACCCCAGTTGCAATTTGTTGCATTTTTACTTTTAATGTTACAAGAAATAATCATGACCAGGAGGAATTGCGTATTATACACGAGACTTTCAATATATATTGGATGGTTGGATGTGTTTACAGACGCTCTGAAAAACCACGTGACAACTCAATGTCCTCAATAAGCTAAAGGTCTCGGAATAGAGGCTCTGACACTAGTTACCAGAACAGAATAATCCACGGGCTGTAAACTGCAACACAAGCTCTCTCGGTGCTGGTGACGGCACAAAAAGACGGATTTATTTGTGACCGTTTCAGATTGTTAACAGCCTTCAAAAGGTGCCAGTTTTCCGCTGTTCTCGAACATTTGGCTCCTCAAGGATTAACTTTCACAAGACAAACAAATATAACCCTTCAAACATAATGAAAATTCTTATACTTTCCAAAATAATTTAGTAAAGTATTAGTCTCTTGATCACTCGCTTTTTAACCAGCACTTTCCAAAACACTGACCTTTCCGGGTATGTGTGGGAGGGCGTTTTGCACCATGAGGTCAACCCCTTCCTATTTTAGTCACAAAATAACAGCTCCCTATTTTAATTAACTTCAGCTGCAGACGTAACAGACAACAATTTTATAGATCACAAACACCGCGTTAGAAAGCGAATCTCCAGTTGAATTCGCGACTGTTTTGCCCAGACTGCATTCCGCAGGCTCTATTTTTATACCGAAAGTGCTACTTACCCTGCACTCGGCCACTGATCTCATAATCCATCGATTTGAATCGCGCTGCGACTGACACCACCTTGGACATGATCACCAATAAACTAAAGCAAATCGCTACTTTCGCCGCACTGCACATCAGACAAGACAGCTCACTGCGAAACAGCCGGCTCGCCACCAAAAGAGCGCAGTCCGCTCCAGCCTTTCCCGATCCACTCCACTCCGCTCCAGCCTTTCCCGATCCGCTCCAGCCTTTCCCGATCCGCTCCAGCTTTTCCCGATCCACTCCAGTCCGCTCCAGCCTTTCCCGATCCACTCCAGTCCGCTCCAGCCTTGCCCGATCCGCTTCAGTCCGCGCCTTTCCCGATCCACTCCAGTCCGCTCCAGCCTTGCCCGATCCGCTTCAGCCTTGCCCGATCCGCTCCAGTCTTTCTCGATCCACTCCAGTCCGCTCCAGCCTTGCCCGATCCGCTTCAGTCCGCTCCAGCCTTTCTCGATCCACTCCAGTCCGCTCCAGCCTTGCCCGATCCGCTTCAGTCCGCTCCAGCCTTGCCCGATCCGCTTCAGTCCGCTCCAGCCTTGCCCGATCCGCTCCAGTCTTTCTCGATCCACTCCAGTCCGCTCCAGCCTTGCCCGATCCGCTTCAGTCCGCTCCAGCCTTTCTCGATCCACTCCAGTCCGCTCCAGCCTTGCCCGATCCGCTCAAGTCCGCTCCAGCTTTTCCCGATCCGCTCCAGCCTTGCCCGATTCGCGCCAGCCTTGTCAGATCCACTCCATCCTTACCTAAGAACATAAGAAATAGGAGCAGGAGTAGGCTATTTGGCCCCTCGAGCCTTCTCCGCCATTCAATAAGATCAACTCCACTTTCCTGCACTATCCCCATATCCCTCGATTCCTTTAAGATCCAAAAATCTATCGATCTCTGTCTTGAATATACTCAACCACTGAGCCTTCACAGCCCTCTGGGGTAGAGAACTCCAAAGGTTCACCACCCTCTGCGTGAAGAAATTTCTTCTCATCTCTGTCCTAAATAGCCGACCCCTTAATCTGAGACTGTGACCCCTGGTTCTAGACTCCCCAGCCAGGGAAAACATACTTCCCTGCATCTTCCCCGTCAAGCCCTGTAAGAACTTTGTATGTTTCAATGAGATTACCTCTCATTCTTCTAAACTCCAGAGAATATAGACCTAGTCTACTCAATCTCTCTTCGTAGGCGGACTGGAGTGATCCACGCTTGTCCGTACCAGCCTTGCCTGATCCACTGCAGTCCACCCCAAACACATTTACTCCGCTCCAGCCGTGTCTAATCCACTCCAACCAGCCTGATGTAGCTACTCCAAATGATGGCAGGTTGGATGATAATCAAGTTCAGAACTAACAGAATGGAGACCTGGAAGGGCAGCCGATAAGGCTGGTGCGTTTGATTGAGAGTGAGATGAGCAACATTATAATGGATAAAAGGAAATGTTTAGATAAATTGGTTAAGCTGAAGGAAGACAGTGTGCCAGAGCCTCCATCGTTAAGCAGTCCTTGCCCACATACAGCAAGACCTGGACAACATCCAGGCTTGTGCTGATAAGTGGCAAATAATATTTGTGCCAGGCAATGATTATCTCCAACAAGAGGTAGTCTAACCACTTCCTCTCGACCTTCATTGACATTACCATCGTCGAAACTCCCACCATTCACTCCCTCCACCACCGGCTCAACGTGGCTTCAGTGTGTGCCATCTACAAGATGCACTGCAGCAACTCGCCAAAGCTTCTTCGACAACACCTTCCCAAACCCGTGCCCTCTACCACCTAGAAGGACAAGGGCAGCAGGCGCATGGGAACACCATCACCTCCACGTTCCCCTCCAAGTCACACACCATCCTGACTTGGAAGTATATCGCCGTTCCTTCATCGTCACTGGGTCAAAATCCTGGAACTCCCTCCCTAACAGCATTGTGGGAGTACCTTCACCACATGGACTGCAGCGGTTCAAGAAGGTGGCTCACCACCACCTTCTCAAGGGCAATTAGGGATGGACAATAAATGCTGGCCTTGCCAGTGACGCCCACATCCTGTGAATAAATAAAAAATGAAAGCATTCTTAACTCCTCTCCAATACTTGGAAGATTTAGAGATCTCTTCACCTCAGAACATTCAACCCTCACAAAGAAGTTCTTCTAGTCCTTCACTTCTTTGAATGGTGCTCATTCATCACCATCCTTGTCTGCCTGAGGGAACTTGGTTTCAACAAAACTGAGTCTGGGTCTCAAACCAAAATATCTTTTCAGTTTTCAAATGCTGAGGGACCTAATGTGTTTTTTCAGCACTTTCTATTTATTCAAATTACTCCAGTCCAGTGTGATCCAATTCAACAAATATTTAAATATGTTTATATGTCTGTTCCTGTTACTGTTTTAAAATTGGTCAAGGAACCTGGGAACAATCTTCCATTCCCTCTTCTTCTCCTCCAAAAATGCTCAATAAATCTCAATGAATTTGCTCCATATTTTAACTGGGTTTTACAAACATATCTGAATCAAAATTAGTCCACTCAATCAATTAAAAACTATTTAAATCTCCCATGTAAGTGTGCTTTTGTGTCTATTTCTCTCTATCCTATGTAAGGTAATTCAACTACCATGCAGCCTCCCTCAGTCTTCTCTCAATTCATTGACTCCTGTGTCTCCATTTCCTTCTGTCTCTCTTTCCGCTGTAGGTGCTTTAACATTACTGTAGTGCTGTTAATCCATAATATGCAGGTCTCATGAAATTAGCAGCCTCCACGTGACCAAGAATGCCATAGGAGTACTTTTTTAATGTTTTCTCAATCTATTTCTGGAACTCTGACTTCCCTCATTGAGCTTTTAAATGCGCCGAGCTGGTTCATCTCTCCAATGTTTGTACGGTGATATAAAATTGAGTCACGATACAAGCACGTACGATGCACGGAGCAGGCTCAGCACCTATTCACAGACCACTGACTTGGAATTTTTAAAAACCTAAACTTTCTTTCAACTTGACAAATCATCATGATCAACCTGTGTCTCTGCGCTCTAATAGGTCCACTGGAAGGCAACTTGCTAATTAAGGAACTGGTCTTCTGTGCACATGCAGAAGATTAGGTCTCCATTTTTCAAATTGACCGGTCTATAGGAGAAAGACAGGCGTGGCAGTTAAATACAGGACAGCAATGCTTGTGCTCCTAAACTTTGGCTCAGTGGTAGCACTCTACCTCTGAGCCAGAATGTTGTGGGCTCAAATCCCACTCCAGAGACTTGAGCGCAAAATCTAAGCTGGCATTTCAGTGCAGTACTGAGGGAATGCTGCACTGTCAGAGATACTGTCTTTGGAATGAGACGTTAAACCGAGGCCCCGTCTGCCCTCCCAGGTGGACCTAGAAGAACCCATGGCACTATTTCGAAGAAGAGCAGTGCAGTTCTCCCTGGTGTCCTGGCCAATATTGATCCCTCAACCAACATCACTAAAAAAACAGATTAGCTAGTCATTATCGCATTGCTGTTTGTGCGACTTTGTTGTGCGCAAATTGTCTGCTACGTTTCCTGCATTACAACAGTGGCTACACTTCAAAATTACTTCAATGGTTGTGCAAGGCCCTATGTAAATGCAAGTTCTTTCTTTCCTTTCTAAAACATAGGGTGAGTGTAAAATCACCTGATTTTTGAACGTGTTTCTTTTTCTTTCAGTCTTCCTCTGTGCAACTCTGTTGCACCCTCTTGGATGTGTATCTGTTCCTGTGTACCGACAGAAATTAAACCAGGAGACAGATCCAAATGGGATACATTTATCTCTGTATACCAGAGCTGTCAACAATGGATAGATCATAGATATGAGATGTTTAGTCATGTACCACATACCTCAAGCATCAATTTACAGCAACATAGACAATTATAAAAGTGATAAGCTGGATCTGTCACATGGCTCGCAGGTGAGTGCCAAGTATAATTAATATAGCCTTCTTGTCTCTGTTTTATTGTCTTTTCTTTCTATTATTTTTTCTCTCTCTCCACAACCTGCTTGGCTAAGGGATTGATGTGAGTTTTCTGTCACTAGAATGCAAGAGAATGCTATGGACATGGACTTCTTCATGAATCCAAGGTGATAATAAAAGCCATCTGTTACACTTTTGCATTTTTAAAACCATCTTCTCGCTCAAGGGTCTAAAAGATTCCTTAAATAGTCCTTGTCCCCAACAATCAGGAAGCTGTGGCTTCTCTATACTCTGCCCTATACTTGTGTCCAAAGAGCCACTACTTCCAATAACCTACTTGCTGGACTTAACATAGTTCAAATATAAAAGGAAAAAAAGAAAGAACTTGCATTTATATAGCGCCTTTCATGACCTCAGGATGTCCCAATGCGCTTAACAGCCAATGAAGTACTTCTTAAAGTGTAGTCACTGTTGTAATGCAGGGAAGCGTGGTAGCCAATTTGCGCACAGCAAGGTCCCATAAACAGCAATCATATAATGGCCAGATAATTGGTTTTAGTGATATTGAGATTGCTACTAAACTCTTCGAAATGGCAGATTTTACAACACAGACCAGAGGCTCACATACCAAAGCAACTAATATTGTCTTTTACAAATAAATAACAGGATAAATTCATTGACCCTGCAATCCCAGCATGGACCTGAATTCAAAGGAAGCACGGGTCGGAGAATCGCCACTATAGTGCTATCTCCGATTCATGATTCAATGGGCACTCTCTCTTGTAGAAGTGTGGCTCCCCGCTGGGAACATGGGATCTGTGAATTTATTCTATACAGCACAATAGATACACATATCATGGGAAAGTCTATAATGGGCTAATTATTCTTGATCCTGTACCTTCAATGAACAAAATTTGGTTTCTAATAGTGAATTCAGCCAGAGTTGGCTGCAAACCTTGGACATGAGTGAAAACTGAGCCTCATGTTGATAAAATAATACATTTTGAAAGAACATGGTATGGTTCAAACCCCTGCTTTTAACTCCTTAGCTGTTAAAATCAACACTCCTGTTAACTCCTTGAAGTAGATGTTTCTAGACAAAAATCACGAATATGTGGCGGTACCACCGGTTGTACCTTACATAAAGACACATAATTCCCTTTAACTTACCTTACTGTATGTTTAACTAACCTTTTGGGGCCGTTGCCCTTTTAACTTACCTGTTGGGGCCATTGCCCCTTTAAGACGCGCCCTAGCGCGCTGACGTCACGTCACGTATGACGTGATGTGCGTGCGCCGGCACAGCCCGGCCTAGCGTCTTCAGCCGCATCGGCCAGCCGACAGGAGCGACGCGATCTTCCGCTCCCGCGGCAAGCACCGGCACAGCCTGGCCTCGCGACCTCGGCCTCAACAGCCAGCGACGCAACAACGCGCATCACGTGATGCCCTAAGCGCAGGAAACGCGAACAACGTGATGACGTCACAACACAAACGCGATGACGTCATCACGCTCCCCACAGGACTGCGAACTCAGTCCTCGTGGAGTCCACGCTGGGACAAGACCTACACCACGGTGCTCCTACAGTCAGCCATCCTACCTGATGTAATTAGTCTGTTCCTGTAAATAAACAACTTGTTAATAGTTCGTCGAAGTCAAACTCTCTTATTTAGTGGCGATCTACACGAACCGCTACATTGGTGACCCAACGACGTGAGTACGGGAGTTCATCAATTCCTACACTACAATTGGTGACCCCGTATCCGTGAACGATTTTCACGGTAGCAACGCGCAGCCTGACCCTCGTCTTCACAGAGGTACAGCACGCCCAACGGCAACCGTCGACCACCAACGCTACATTGGTGACCCAACGACGTGAGTACGGGAGTTAATCAATTCCAACGCTACAATTGGTGAACCCGTATCCGTGAACAATTTTCATGGTAGCAACGCGCGCCTGAAACTCGTCTTCCCACAAGACGACCAACGCACAACCGATGAACAACCACGGAACAGCAACCGCCTCACTCCGCCAAAGGCGACCCCGTCTTTGCGAACGTATTCGCAAGGTAAGCGCAGCCTGGAGCAGATCCCGTTTGACACGGACAAACCTCAACCGGACCCCGTTCCTTTTTTTTTTGTGAGCAATTTTCACAAAAGAAGCACGCCATGGAAGCACCAGCCGTTTTGCTGTCGCTACCGCAGTCCAGGGAGCCACAGTCTCCCTCGTGCTTTATACAGGTAGAAGCCCCGTTCGACAAGAACATCGATGCGGCGCCGACCACGCACTTGCTCACGGTCCCCGTACTCGTCTTTCCTGCCGCCACACGGATCGTCCGCCTCTACGTCCACAGCGACAGCAAGTATAAATCTCTCCAAGCGCGGGGTACAGCATGTTCGGGCCCACAAAATCGGAGCGCGCCCTGCAGGGATAACACGAGGACTCATCCCCGCAAAACACGAGGATGCACTCCTCGCGCACGAGGACCCATCCCTCGCGAACCACGAGAACCCATCCCTCGTGAACACCGACGACTCCTTCCCCGCTGACGACGCACCAGCCCTTCAGCCTGCTGTTTGTGTTACCTACTACACGATTCGGCGTGAACAAAAGGTGTGCCGCCCTCCCGGCTGTTTTCTCCTAAAGCAAGAACAGTTACAAGTGTTGCCGCCCTCCAGGCAGAGTTAACCCCTCCTGAAAGCAACAACAACCTGGACCGTTGCCGCCCTTTCTCCAGTTTTCCCTTTAACAAACGCAAACATCTACTGAAGCTGCACACATCGAGGACGGGTCCAACGGACATCCTGCGGCCGCGATCAGCCACGTGAAAGTTGCTAGCCTCACCGATCACAGGTTAACGCAGTAACTCTTCACCCTCTGTTGTGTTAACGTCGTAGCACTATGGCACACACCGTTCTGCGTGTTCCAGTCTCCTGAAGGTTTCGCTCACCTGTCGGCGAGTTCACTCACCTCGCCTGTCAAGTCCTTCTGGAACGTTCGTTAGCATTCCTGCAGAGTTCGTTATAACAAGGACTTGTTCCAACATCAACAGAGTCATCGCCCGCGTCTGCCCAACCTGCCCGTCACTCTGACAAGGCCTGCTGTTTCGCACGTCTCCACAGTCCTTCGCCTGACAGATACACTTTATTCGCCACGATGCGCGTACGGATCCCCTCACGAGCAGCATCTTCGGAACTCGCTCGCCAAGCCGAGACAGCACGACCGCCGAGACCACCAGCGTCAGACCATCTCATCCTTGGACTTTCATTAAAGCGAATTCTGGGGGGGCCCATGTGGCGGTACCACCGGTTGTACCTTACATAAAGACAAATAATTCCCTTTAACTTACCTTACTGTACGTTTAACTTACCTTTTGGGGCCGTTGCCCTTTTAACTTACCTGTTGGGGCCATTGCCCCTTTAAGACGCGCCCTAGCGCGCTGACGTCACGTCACGTACGACGTGATGTGCGTGCGCCGGCACAGCCCGGCCTAGCGTCTTCAGCCGCATCGGCCAGCCGACAGGAGCGACGCGATCTTCCGCTCCCGCGGCAAGCACCGGCACAGCCCGGCCTCGCGACCTGAGCCTCAACGGCCAGCGACGCAACGACGCGCATCACGTGATGCCCTAAGCATGGGAAACGCGAACAACATGATGACATCACAACACAAACGCGATGACGTCATCACGCTCCCCACAGGACTGCGAACTCAGTCCTCGTGGAGTCCCCGCTGGGACAAGACCTACACCACGGTGCTCCTACAGTCAGCCATCCTACCTGATGTAATTAGTCTGTTCCTGTAAATAAACAACTTGTTAATAGTTCGTCGAAGTCAAACTCTCTTATTTAGTGGCGATCTACACGAACCGCTACAAATACCTCATCATACATATAGACAACTAATAATTGTGACTAAATGACCTCTTCTTCATAAACCCTGTCCACCTTTCCCTGTGCTCGCTGACCTATATTGGCTCCCGGTCCAGCAATGCCTCAATTTTAAAATTCTCATTAATTTTTTCAAATCCCTCTACCTCCTCACCACACCCCGCCTTCCATCTCTGTAACCTCCTTCAGTCTTACAACCCTCTGAGATTTCTGCACTCCTCCAATTCTGGCCTCTTGCGCATCCCTGATTTTCTTTTCTCCACCATTGGCAGCCGTGCCATCAGCAGCCTAGGCCCTAAGCTCTGGAATTCCCTCACTAAACCTCTCCGCCTCTCTACCTCTCCCTCCTCCTTTAAGATGTTCTTTAAAACCTACCTCTTTGACCAAGCTTTTGATCACCCGTCCTAATATCTGCTTATGTGGCTTGGTGTCAACTGTTGTTTGATAATCGTTCCTGTGAGGTGCCTTGGGGCGTTTTACTATGTTAAAAGTGCTATATAAATGCAAGTTGTTGTTGTTTTTGTTTAAGCCCCCTTTCTCCCTGATACTTCTGGTGCCAATTCTCTATCCTTCCTTCGTATCTCCATTTGCCTACCTCTGATGTCCTTCTCTCCCTCCAATGGGCACTCTCTCTGATGCTCCCCCTCCCTCTACCTCTCATGTTCCCCATATGTCCTGATTCCTCCAACCTCTGTGATACCTTTTCTCACTCTGATGCCACCTCTATCTACTTCCCCTTTCTAGTGCCCTTCTCTTGCTATGATACCCTTTCTCCCTCTGAGGTCCCTTTCCCTGATGACGTCCATCCCTCTGATACCCCCTTTCTCTCTCCCTGATGCCCTCTCCATCTTTCTGATGCCACTTCAATATTCCATCCTTTCTGATTCCCGTTCTTTCTGATGGCTCCTAACTTTTGATACCCTTCTCTTTCTGATGTCCCATCTCTTTCTCAGACATAGCCTATCTCCCTGATATACCTCGCTCCCTGGTGTCTTCCCCCGGTGATGTACTCTCTTTCTCCTGGACACCCTTTCTCTGTGATTCCCTCTGTTTTGACACTCTCAGTTTTTCACTGATGTCCCTCACTCTATCCACGATTTCACCCCTTTCTCTCTCTCTGCCCCTGATTTTCTATTTCCCCTATGTCCTATCTCTCCCTGATCCTGCTCTTAATGTCTGATGTCTTCTCTTTTTAATGTCACCATCCCGTCAATGCTCCTATTTCTTCCTGATGCCCTCTTCCTTCAAAATACTCTCTTCCCAATGTTCTGTCTCTCCCTGATGCCCACTCTCTCTTTCTGATGCAGCCCGTCTCCCCTGATCCTGCTCTCACTTTGATGTCCCACTCTCTCCCTGATGCCCCTATTTCTTCCTGATGGCCTCTCGCCAATGTTCTATCTCTCCCTGTTACCACTCTTTCTGTCTGAGGACTCCTTTCTCTGATGTCCTCTTTTCCTTGATGTCCTCTCTCTCCTTCTGATGCCTCCTGTTTCCCTAATGGACCTGCTTCCTGATGCCCTATCTGTCTCACTTTCTGATGTACTAGCTCTCCATGATGCCCTTCTCTCTGTCTGTTGCCCTCTCTCTTTCCCTAATGCACTCTCTTTCCCTAATGTGCTCTTTTGATGTCCTGTCTCTCCCTGATACCCTTCTTTTTCCATGATGACCCATCACGTACCTTTATGCCCCACTCTCTCTTCCTGAATGCCCCACCTCTTTCCCTAATGCACCCTTCTTTGCATAAATCTGTCTCTCATTCTCTCCTTGATGCCGCTCTGTCGACCTGTTGCCCACATTTCCAAGGGTACCCCTTTTTCTCCTTCGTACTTCCTTTCTCTGAATTTCCCTTCGCTCTCACTCCAATGCCTCTCTCTCTATTTCCCTGATACTGCCCCTCTTTGAATCTACCCATGTCTCATTGATGTACCCTTTGTTTCCTTGAATACCCGTCTCCTGATGCTCTCTTTATTTCCCTGAATCCCCTTAATTTTCCTTTCCTCGCCCCCTGATGCCCCTTTCCCTAATACTCTCTCTCTCTTTCCCTTTGCCCCGTCTTTCCCTGAATCTCCCTCTCTTTCCCTGAAAAACTATAAGCCACCAAATAATGGGCAAGAGATAGAGGAGCAAATTTGCAGGCAAATTACAGAAAGATACAAGAAATTTAGAGTAGTGATAATGGGGACTTCAATTATCCTAATATAGACTGGTAAAATAACAGTGTAAAGGGCAAAGAGGGGGAGGAATTCCAAATGTGTAGAAGAGAACTTTCTTGCTCAGTATGTTTCCAGCCCAACAAGGAAGGTTGCAGTGCAGAATCTAGTTCTGCAGAATTAAGTGAGACAAGTGGAGCATGTTTCAGTTGGGGAGCATTTGGGAAACAGTGATCATAATATCATTAGATTTAGAGCAGTTATGAAAAAGGGCAAGGAAAAATAAAATGTGAAAATACTCAACTGGAGTTGAAAAGTGATCTGGCCCAGGTGGATTGGAATCAAAGATTGGCAGGTAAAACAGTAAATGAATATTGGAAGTCCTTCAAAGAGGAGATAGCTCAGGTACATGCTAGACACATTCCCACAAGGGGGAAAGGAAGAGAATCCAAAGGTAGAGCTCCCTGGATGACTAAAGATATAAAGATTAAAATCAAGCAGAAAAAGGAGGCTTATTCAAAATTCATTGGAGAAAGTACAAAGGAGAACCGTAGAAGGAAATAAGAGGGTCAAGGGGAGTGATTGAGATTAGATTAGCGGGTAACATAAAAGGGAACCTAACTCGATTGAATTCTTTGATGAAGTAATGGAGAGGGTTGATGAGGGTAGTGTGGCTGATGTTGTGTATATGTACTTTCAAAAGGTGTTTGATAAAGTACCACATAATAGACTTATCAAAATTGAAACCCATGGGATTAAAGGGGCAGTGGCTGTGTGGATACATAATTGGCGAAGGGACAGAAAGCAGAGTAATGGTGAGCAGTTGTTTTTCAGACTCGAGGGAAATGTGCAGTGGTGACCCAGGGGTTGGTGTTGGGACCACTTATCTTTTTGATATATATTAATGACCTGGACTTGCATATACAGGGCATAATTTCAAAGCTTGCAGATGACACAAAACTTGGAAATGTAGGAAACAATGAGGAAGATAGTAACAGACTTCAGGAGGACCAACACAAACAGGTGAAATGGCCAGACACATGGCAGATGAAATTTAACGCAGACAAGTGTGAAGTGATACATTTTAGTAGGATGAGGAGAGGCAATATAAACAAAATGGTACAATTTTAAAGGAGGTGCAGGAACATGAAGAACTGCGGGTGTACGTACACAAGTCTTTGAAGGTGGAACGACAGATTGAGAAGGCTGTTAAAAAGGCATGCAGATCCTTGGCTTTATAATTAGAGGCATAGAGTACAAAATCAAGAAAGTTATGCTAAATCTTTATAAAACACTAGTTCGGCCCCAGCTGGAGTATTGTGTCCAATTCTGGGCACCACACTTTAGGAAGGATGTCAAGGCTATAGAGAGGGTGCAGAGCAATGTTGCCTCTTATTTTTTTTCCGGTGCATGGGCCCTTTAACTGGCCCATTCAAATTTCTGCGCATGTGCGGTTTTTCCCATACAAAACCTTGTGAATGGCCTGCGTGGGACCTCAAGACCACTGCGCAGGCGCACAGCTTAACGGGAACACTGGTGCAGAGGAGATTTACTAGAATGGTACCATGGATGGAAGATTTCAGTTACGTGGAGAGACTAGAGAAGCTAGGGTTGTTCTCCTTAGAGCAGAGAAGGTTAAGGGGAGATTTGATAGAGGTGTTCAAAATCATTAAGGGTTTTGATAGAGTAAACAAGGAGAAACTGTTTCCAGTAGTAGAAGGGCCAGTAACCAGAGGACAGAGATTTAAGGTAATTGACAAAAGAACCGCAGGCGACATGAGGAAAATATTTTTTACGCAGCAAGTTATGTTGATCTGGAATGCACTGCCCGAAAGGGTGGTGGAAGCAAATTCAATAATAACTTTCAAAAGGATAAATACTTGAAGGGGGAAAAAATTGCAGGGCTATGGGGAACGGTCGGGAGAGTGGGACTATGTGGATAGCTCTTTAAAAGAGACAACACAGGCACAATGGGCAGAATGGCCTCCTTCTATGCTGTAGCATTCTATGATTTCCCCCTTTCCCCAACTTACCCCCACCTCTTTCCCCAACTTACCCCCACCTCTTTCCCCAACTTACCCCCACCGCTTTTCCAAAATTTCCCCCCTCTTTCCCTGAGTCTCCCCCCTTCTTTTCCTGAATCTCCCAGCTCTTCCTGATGGCTCCTTTTCCTGAATTTCTTCCCCAATTCCACCTTCCCTGACCTTCTTCCCCAAATTCTCTCCTTCACTTGAATCCCTCTCCCCATCCCATTGAATCTCTCTTTCCCCAATTCTCCCCATTCCCCTGAATCTCGCTCTCAATAGTTCTCTCTTTCCCCTGAATCTTGCCGCATCACCTGAATCTCTTTCCACAATTCTCCCCTTCCCCTGAATCTCTCTCTCGCGAATTTTCCCCTTCCCCTGATTATCTCTTTCCCCATCCCCGGAATCTCTCTTTCCCCAATTCTCCCCTTCCCCTGATTCTCTCTTTCCCCAGTTCTCCCCATTCCCTGAATTCCTCTCTCTCCCCATCCCCCTGAATCGCTCTCTCCCTCCCCAGCTCACCCTTCCCCTTTGACTCGCCCGCTGCCCTCAGTGTGTCAATGGGTAATCGGATCAGAGACAGGAAGTGAGTCAGAGAGCGCTGGGGTGGCGGTGACGGTGATTCTGGTGCTCGCCCTGCAGTTTCACATCCGCCTGCCTGGGCCTCCTCTCACACTGAGTCCGGCTCGGATGCCGGTGAGACGCGGTGATCCGGGAAGAGGCCGAGAGCTCGACATGAACGACGACAAGGGAGGCGAGTGGAGGCGGCGGCGGGAGGAGGCGCTGGGCTTCAGCCCGCAGAAGGAGATCCTCTACAACCAGCTGTTGCCGTACTCGGAGCGCCTGGACCGCGAGTCCAATGAGATCCTCGGCCAGATTAAAGCCAACCTGGCCCGGGCCGTGCAGCTCCGGGAGCTGTGGCCCGGAGTTTTATTCTGGACCAGAAAACTTTCAACGTGAGTGTGACCCGAAGCCAGAGTGGGTGCGGCGCCTTAACTTTGTCCCCGTGTCGGAGACCGGCTCTCTGATCCGCATCCAGCCCCGGTTTATGTTTTAATACTGTTTCTCCGGGATATTAATGCGGCGGCAGGCGTTTGGAAAGGTCTGGGCCTAGCCTGGGCCTTCTCACCGTCTCTAGGCCCCAGAGAGAGCACAGACCTGCTGCGAATAAAACTGACGTTTAAAAATAGAAATAAATCCCTCGGGAAGCAACGCGGCTCTTTGTTACGATCTCATGAACGTTGTCTGAAATCCGCGTAAAGCCAAGGGGAAGCGTAACGAACAAAAATAAAGGCTTTCTTTTAATTTTTTTTATTTTGGCTGACCTTTCACCAACTTGAAATGTTGAGCCGGCCTGTACTTGAAGTACAGCTGATTGTGACACGACACTTTTGCCCGCTGACAAAGTTTGATTTGTGGTGGTAAGCACTGGGTGCTGATGTTACATAAACAGCTATTTGGATTCAAATTCAGTGTCGCTTTGGACTTGAGGTTCATATTGTGTAAGTAGCTTAGCTTTGACCCCCGTCTCCAGGTTGGTAGGTTTTGTAGCCACTTTTTTTGCTAAGAAATAATAGTTGGAAGGTTCTACCCTAGGTGCTTACTCTTGCGTTTCTAATTTAGTGTTTGCAGTTCTTTCAAATAAAAAGTATTTTTTGGATTGCATAGGGTGTGTGATTGAAAATGTTGCTTCTTTTGGAATTTTGTAGTTCCAAAGGAATATTTTGATACTTTAACTGAATTTATCGGGGAAACAAGCCCTATTTATCAGCAGTCAATTAGATTTGTGAGCCATAGTTTTGGACATGACATCACATTATTAAACTTTTGAATGTGTTCCTAGTTTTTTTAGTCTTTTTGAATAAATGTATTGAGGACATTTAAGAAATAAGTCACCCTGTGAGGATATTGGGTCAAGATGTATATATTTTTGATCTTCGGGGTCTGTTATGCATCTGCCGAGATCCGGCACTGGTAGAGGCCTGGGATTTGAATGCTTTTTTGCCCACTTGAATGGGAAATGGCATATTTGTTTTGGGTAATATTGGATTAGGCCGGAGGTTTGGAAGAAGATGATCTAAAGAGTGTTAAAGTAATTTACTAAATGTGATCAAATATTTTTGTCCTTTTTAGTTGGGGTTCACAAAGTGCATTCACACTTTTATGAAGTTATTGTACAAATGGGTGGAGAGGAACAATACTTTCTAAAACTACTTTTGGTTTTCCTTTATTTTTATTGCTGAGATGTTTAAAAGAGGGTCGATATAATGGTTGTGAGCTGAAAATACATCTGCTTTTGTTTCCTCTACAAACATTCACATTTGTAAAAAAATCTCAATATTTAGTAACGTAACTGTTCAAAGTCCTCATTGTACATTAGCAATTTCAATTTCTGCTGTGATTGTTTCATTTAGTTAAATCACATTTTACCAGTAATTTAAGTTAATATTTTGTTGCAGCACCCATTAAATGTTGCAACATTAATTGATTCTATGCCAGCAAAATGTTATTTTTGACTATCTGTTTGAAATAAGATATGAAGCATCATGCATTTTTAAATTACATTTGTTCAAAATGTTGATGTGGAATTCTTTTTAGGTTTGCTTGTTTACTGTTCCATAAAAGATTCTGTGGCACAATTTGAAGAATAGCAAGTTTTTCTGCTGTCCTGGTCAACAATTGACCCTCAACCAACAACAAAGAATTCTTTACTCATTCATTCATTTGCTGTTTTTGGGACTTCGCTATGTGCAGATTGGCTGTTGTGCTTGTCTGCAAAACAACTTGCACGCCAAAAGTGATAAGGCTATATATATAAACACTACTTTTTCTTTCTTTCCCCTGTTAACCCTCTCTCTTCCCTATCTCAATTAAATTGAAAAAGGAGGAGTTAAGACTCTGAACTTAAAATTGGCAAAACTGAATGCTAAAGAGTTTAAATTAAACCTTCTCGCTTCTGTTTTATTGATGTAAGGAATAAACTATTGACTTGTAGATTGCTCTCAGAGGTAGTTATAAATGATCATGGTTTGTGTGTTCATCTGAACTTCCTGATGTGTTTCTATCTTGGATGATAAGTTGCTGTGTGATATCTTACTAGTGGAAATATGATTTTTGTTAATTTCCACAGTTTTCCCCATGTGCTGTAAAATATGTAATGAATATTTTGGAATGGTTTATACTTCAAAATGGATAAAGATAGACCGTGGTCAGTTCTGACCCGCGATGAGTGTCTCCACTGGTGAAGTTGACAGGATATTTTCATTTGACAGAACGGTCCATGATGTAGCCGATTTATATAAGACTTGAAGGTTTTCAACTGAAAACGTTAACTGAAGTGATTATCATAAAATTCAGTTGGTGCATTGTGATGTCACTTTGTCATTGTGATATCATGTAAGTGGAAACAATATTTATCTCTCCTGATTTTTTTACCACATTTCTATACCTATATCTGCAATTCCTAAGGATGTTGCAGGCTTGAGTGCATGCAGTGTGGAGAAACTCCTGCCATGTATCAGATTGTGATATTTCTCAGCACAAAAATTGATAGATTACTCAGGCTATAACAACAATTGTTTGTTTGTTCTAAATTATTTCAAAACAGAGTGGAGCTTAACCTTTTTCTGAGGTAACCAATCCTGCAGCAAGTCCTGTTCACCCATCATTTGACTCTGTCTTCATGACGTACATTCGCTCCCGGTTCCCCAAGCCTCAAATTCAAAATTTTGATCCAATCACTTATTGGCCTTCACTATATTTGTAACCTCCTCCATCCCTACATTTACACTTCCCCTTCCCGAACACTCTGTTGCTCTGACACCAGCCTCCCGTGCATCCTCTTCCCCCTTCACCCCACCATTCACGGCCTTGACTTCAGCCATCTGGGCACCGTGCACTCTCCCTAAATCGCCTCTTGAGTCAGAAGGTTGTGGGTTCAAGTCCCACTCAAGTTGTTTTGGATGGCAAATAGAATATTTGTAAAAAAGTTACACTTAATTGCAGCGATGAAAGGTTTTTTTTGAGTGAGAGCTGCGATCTACTCTTTATTATAATCCGCTTGAGGTCCTCTATTTAGTATATTAGCCGCTGGAATATTCATTAGCACATGGATTTAACTTGTAGTTTGTCTTTCACGTTCACAAATTTCTTCAGTTGATTCAATAAGTTAGGCTGTGTAAAGTATTCAACACAACAAAGAACGCTGGCATAATGCTTCTCTGAAATGATCTCAAATGTCATTTGTGGTACTGCTTTTGGTCCCTTGACAATTTTGTGAATGTGAAAAATTGATCCAAGGACTCCACTACTAAAAATAGACACAACAACATAGTGTTCATGCTTGGAACATAGAAACAAAGAAGATAGGAGTAGGCCATTCGGCCCTTCGAGCCTGCTCCGCCATTCAATGAGATCATGGCTGATCATCCAAATTCAGTACCCTGTCCCTGCCTTCTCCCCATATCCCTTGATCCCTTTAGCCTTAAGAAATATATCCAACTCTTTTTTGAATATATTTAATGAACATGTTTTATCAAGTGACTAAACTTAATAATTCGTAAATGCCTTTAGTATGGAGTTGTTGCACATCAATGTGAGTGGTGTATTATTCATACACCAGTCACCCTGTATGGTGGTTTCTATGTATTGGAAGAATATATTGTTCTTCGGTACCATAGAATCATACGGCACAGAAGGAAGCTATTCAGCCCATCGTGCATGTGCCAGCTCTTTAAAAGAGCTATCCAATTAGTCCCACTCCTCTGTCCTTTCCCTGTAGCCCTGCAAATGTTTCCTCTTTAAATACATATCGTACAAAGAAGTAACAGATGTATTATTCTGCACTCCGCTCTTCTGGCTGGCTTCCCACGTTCTACCCTCCAGAAACGTGAGGTCATCCAAATCTCGGCGGCCTGTGTCCTAACTTGTACTAAGTCCCGTTCACCCATCACCCCTGTGGTTGCTGACCTACATTGGCTCCTGGTTAAGCAGCGCTTCGATTTTAAAATTGTCATTCTTAATTTCAGACCCCCTCCATGGCCTCGTCCCTCCCTATCTCTCTAATCTCCTCCAGCCCCACAACCTCCCGAGATATCTGCGCTCCTCTAATTCTGCCCTCTTGAACAACCCTGATTATAATCGCTCAACCATTGGTGGCTATGCCATCAGCTGTCTAGGCTGTAAGATCTGGAATTCCCTTCCTAAACCTTTCTACTTCTCTTTCCTCCTTTTAAGACGCTTTTTAAAACCTACCTTTTTGACCTAGCTCTTGGCCATCTGTGCAAATGTCTCCTTATGTGGCTCAGTCAAATTTTTGTCTTGTAATACTCCTGTGAAGCGCCTTGGGACGTTTTACTACGTTAAAGGCGCTATATAAATGCAAGTTGTTCTGTTGTTTCTGTTAACTAATCTTGTCGGGGACATCTGTTGGGATGCAACAGATGGGATTAATGTCACCCAGCTAGAAAGTGGAAATGTAGGGTTTTTAGAAGTCTTTAGAAAGAGTGGGAGGTGAAACACATGCAGTAAAATACTGATGCCAGTTGTATTCACACCACATCCCATCAGCAAAAAGACTCTAAATGATATCCCATGATCAAAGCTACCTTTGGATATACAGTACAGTATTTTACAGATAACATACTCTGGAATGTTAAACAATGACACGTTGATAAACTACTTGAGCTTTGAGCTCACTGTTTGTTTGATTTCTCCTGGACCTTTCAGTATTTTATTGCCTTGTTATACAATCCTTGTATATCTTGCCTATGGTGCTACATGTTTCAATTCAACAGCAATATTACTTAATATATTGTAGGTATGATATTCTGCTATAAAATCAGTGGATTAAATTCCAGCATATATATATAAATTTGACAAGCAGATAGTGCACAGGGCTCTCTGTTTTATATCTCCATTCCTCCAGCGTTTTACACAATTTCCAATGTGTTACAGGCGGTGTGATGCTATAACTAAGTACCAGTGATCTGGGGATTAAAAATTATGGGATAAGCTTAAACCAGATGTAACATTGGGTGGCCATTTCTATTAATCAAATACTCCACTCCAATTAAGCATTCAGTTTGCATTTGTTGATACTTTGAAGTGTGAGCTGTACTCCTAAGTACCTCACTGCCTTTTTGCACCGCATCTGGTTGTCTGACTACCTCGTGGCCGAATTTCCTTTTGGGTTTTAAAAGAGGTAGCTGCAGAGATAGTGGATGCACTAGTAGTAATCTTCAGGAATTCCCTAGATTCTAGAACCGCCCCTAAGGATTGGAAGGTAGCAAACATAACCCCGCTATTTAAGAAAGGAGGAAGAGAAAAAACGTGGAACTATAGGCCAGTTAGCCTGACATCAGTAGTAGGCAAAATGCTAGAATCTATTATTAGGGACATGGAAACAGGGCACTTAGAAAATCGTAGGATGATTAGGCAGAGTCAACATGGTTTTATGAAAGGAAAATCGTGTTTGACAAATCTGCTTGAGTTTTTTGAAGATGTAACAAGTAGGATGTATAAGGGGGAACCAGTGGATGTAGTGTAGCTGGATTTTCAAAAAGCATTCGATAAGGTGCCACACAAGAGGCTATTGCACAAAATTAGGACTCATGGGATTGGGGGTAATATATTAGAATGGATTGGTTAATGGACAGAAAACAGTCGGAATAAACATACTTTTTTGGGTTGGCAGGCTGTAACTTGTGGGGTACCGCAAGGATCAGTGCTTGGGCCTCAGCCATTTACAATCTATATTAATGACTTCGATGAAGGGACTGAGAACGTATCCAAATTTGCTGATGATACAAAGTTAGATGGGAAAGTAAACTGTGAGGAGGATGCGAAGAAGCTGCAGAGATATAGACAGGTTGACTGAGTGGCCTACTCCAGCTCCTATTTCTTGTGTTCTTTCAAACATCCCTCTTTTCTGTTGGTCACAGCCAGCATATGCGACACAAGGATGTACTTAGGCCTCCTTTTTTGTCATTGATTTTGTTTTTCCTTATGTCAATTTTGTGTGCTTTTTCTATCTGTCTTGTGACTGTGTGATGTAGTATTACTGAGGCCATTTGACCAGTCAAATTGCAGAATCAGAAACCATTGTTCCTTCTGTCAGTCAGTTTACAGGGAAGCATCAGTGACCAGCAGCAGTGGGGTGAGGTTGGAAATCAATCCACATAAATCTGTGAGTAATATCACTGCAGATCAGCTAGTATATTTTAATTGCCTTACCCACCTACTTGCTTAGAATTTACTTTTCACCTACTATCAGCGCCCCCTTTGCTATGTGCCTCTGCCAATATGCTGCCATTGTGCAGCTGGCTGCGAGAAGGAACATAACCATGCCCAGAGTTCTGTGTTCTTCCTGGTAGGGCTGTGTCTTGTCTTCACTCCTCCTTTCTTTCTTCAACTGTACAAAATTGGAATCATTTATCCTATCTGTGGCAGTATATTACTGCACTTACCTATTAGACTACCTCAAAATCTCTAATTTTAATAAATTTGATTATCTTGGTTTAGCCAATAGCAAGGGTGTGTTTTCCATGGCAGTTTTGCACACTGTAGGTTGGGGAAGGCCACAATTCCTCCTATGTTTAAAATATTATCATTCAAATTATTCATGGGCTACATATTTAACCTACCTCCATGATAGATGGTATTATTTTAGGATTATACTTGCCCTAACTTTTAACTTCTGTCTCTTAAGAGGCAAACATCTTTTGGAGGAATATAAAATTCACTTTTCAGTATTCAGGAATGTTAATAGCTCCTGCCCTTACAATTGCAATAAAAAAGGATCACATTTTTTTCTCTTCAGTCATTATTTCAAGTTCTGCTTTGGCTCTATGCCAGTTGAATTGAATAATATTTTGAATGTCTGATTTTCCTTTTTGTATGCAGCCATGCTACCAGAAATTCTTTATGCAAATTGTTACGGGTTCCTAATGGCTCTTGCATGGCAGAGAAGCACGGAGCAGTGTGTTCAACACCTCTTCACTGTATTTATGTGGCAACATAGATATTTATGAATGATTTACACAGCAGAATAGTATGTTACTCATAATTCTAGTATCACTAAGCAAATATCACTGACTATCGTTGGAACTTAATTTTTTTTACTTTTCATGGTATATTCTTTTAATTTTGTCTTAATAAAACAAATGGCAAATTGAGGGGCAGGACTATGGTGCAGTGGTTAGGTATTCTTTTCTGAGTTGGGAACTTGACGTGTAAGAATTCATACTGGTGCTGTAGTGAATATTTAAGCATCATACAACAATAATTACATTAAAAAATGATTTAATTAACACTCAAATCATAGTCACACACTAGTTTTACTTCATTATTGAATCAGTGTCAGCATCTGACCTATGCCTATACCTCGCCTGGATTTGACAGAATATGTGGAAAATAGCATTGTATCTCTGCATTAGCAAGAACAAAATACCCAGAACCTTAACACTTGATACGAGTCATCACTAAAACAAATACATTTCAACCAAAAACATTGAATATTTGCTACAGATTGCAGTGAGTGAAAAATATTACTACTTTGCAAGATAAATCAGTTAATTGCGGAAGTTTTTCATATCCCAGTATTCTCCATGTAGAGTAATACTGTATTTACCAAGTTTGTTACTTGTTGGAAAGAATTGGCATTCAGTAATTTTACTGTTGTCTGCATTGTAATTAAAACATTGCTTATTCAGATGTTTTGACAATTAATGTAATACACAAATGAGATACAGTACTAACTTACACAATGGTAAGTGCCTAGCATGTGTATACATTCCAATAATCATCTTTCTACCACCACCAAAAACCAGATTGTGCCTGAATTTACTGAAAATGTGCGCCATAGAATCTACGGCATTATTATGGTGCAGAAACGGCAGCAAATTATGGCAGGAGTGACTGATGCCATTACTTTTGCGATGCCATAATTTGCTGGGACTTTTGCACCACCCCACCATTACCACTCACTGAAAACCGCTGTAGGGTAATTATAAAAGCCAATTAAAATTAATGGGGATTGTGAACTTGCTGCATTTAAGCCATTCCTCACACTGCTAACACCTAGACTGAAAAATAATGGCGTTGGAGTGGCGTGATTTATGTGCTTGTATTTGAGGAAGCAAGTTGTTTTATTTCCCAGGGTTTGGGTGTCTTTGTCGAGCTTGGCCCCACACACACACTCTTGCCGAATGACCCAAATTAGCATGTAATGAACACTATTGGGAAACAATCTAAACAATACAGATTTCTTCCTTAATCAATACAAAGCTTTTGACTTTAGAATCAGCCTGATCCTTTGAGATATATTCACATATTCTGACTCCATGAATCCAAGCAATACTCTGATCACAGTGATTTTTATGCTAGTGACCTCTTAAAACCCTGCCCTTAAGGAGACCGATTTGTTACATGACTCCAAGCACGATTCTTTGCTTTTTCTACCTTCCATGAGAGCACTTTAGCGTTTTGAATGCTACTTAAAAAAAAATAAAAAAAAGTTAAATTTTTTTGAACGTGCAGGACTGATTTCAATGCCGGTCTCTCGTGCTTCAAAAAACTCTGAGCTGCCTTATTAATTGAATGCTTAGTGTGCCATGTTTATTAAAGTGAAGATTGAAAACAGAAGTACGATGCAGAACGATATGACTTATTTCACTACATTAAGAGGACGTAAAAAGTGGCGGTGGGATCAATGCATTGGCAGCACCATTTCAGATTCACCACTGTACGCACCACAGCATATTCTAATCAGTTACCCAGCAACTTGTGGAGTTAATTTGTCATTGGAGAACTGGGGAGCACAACGGACTAACCTATGGCATTCCCTGCCTATATCACCATTGCAGCAATTCCGTCCCATTAACTAATCATTCATCTTAGTGCTGCTTATGAGAGATTGCTGTGTAAAAAATGGCTGCCATGATTGCCTACATAACAGTGACAGTAATTTATTTTATATGTAGTACTTGGGACATTTTTGAGAAAGTGATAAAGTGCAATACTTTCACAAATAAATACTCGTTTTAAAAAAAAAACTCATCTGCTCTATATTATAACTCCCAGTTTCAAAAATTGACAGTGGTGGGTAGAGAAGTTCAAAATCCCTGACCTTCTCATCACAGCAATAGTCAGTAGAGCTCTGCAAATGTTGACTACTTGTTGGGTATAGTTCCATGGCTGAGGATCACATTCTCGTGCCTTACTCAAGTAGCTTAAAATGAAGAGTAAAAGGGGGAGAAACATTGCCTTTGATCGAATCTCTTATCTCTACTGATCTAGATAGGACAGTTCAAGGTTTCCTGAATTCCTATCGCTTTATTCAGTAAAGAGGTAAAAATCTTGTTTCCATGGCCCTCATCAAGAGCGTAGAGGAGATCCTGTTTATCAGCTTCCTGAAAGGGATTCCAGAAGGGTCCTGTCCAGAATAACTTTAATCTGAACTAGTAAATTTGCTGCTGCAGAATTTCTCCATTTTTAGTGGAGGAATTCTGTTTGCCATCTCTTGAAATATTTTCACTCCAAGTTCAAATCAATCTATTGCAAATCTCTACTTATCCCCCTCCCTTTCAACAAAAATCCAGAAGACCAAGCTATTCGCTCAATGGTGGGAAGTACACTCGTATGGTGCCTGAGCATACCTGTGTGAATTTTGTTTTGTGGACATTGCCGTAATATTTATTTACACTAGCCATAGAATCATTCCTGGGGTTTGATCAAGAATGCGGAGAGGTTGTTTCCCCTGGCTGGAGTGTCTAGAACTAGGGGGGATAGTCTCAGAATAAGGGGTCGGCCATTTAAGACTGAGATGAGGAGGAATTTCTTCACTCAGAGGGTTGTGAATCTTTGGAATTCTCTGCCCCAGAGGGCTGTGAATGCTGAGTCTTTGAATATATTCAAGGCTGAGATAGATTTTTGGAATCAAGGGATATGGAGATTGGGCGGGAAAGTGGAGTTGAGGTCAATGATCAGCCATGATCTTATTGAATGGTGGAGCAGCCTTGAGGGGTGGTATGGCCTACTCATAGAAACATAGAAGATAGGAGCAGGAGTAGGCCATTCGGCCCCTCGAGCCTGTTCCGCCATTTAATGAGATCACGGCTGATCATCCAAATTCAGTACCCTGTCCCTGCTTTCTCCCCATATCCCTTGATCCCTTTAGCCTTAAGAAATATATCTAACTCCTTCTTGAATATATTTAATAAGTTGCCCTCAACTGCCTTCTGTGGTAGAGAATTCCACAGGTTCACCACTCTCTGGGTGAAGAAATTCCTCCTAATTTCTGTCCTAAATGGCTTACCCCTTATCCTTAGACTGTGACTCCTGGTTCTGGACTCCCCCGCCATCAGTAACATCCTTCCTGCATCTAGTCTGTCTAGTCCTGTTAGTATTTTATAAGTTTCAATGAGATCCCCTCTCACTCTTCTAAACTCTAGTGAATATAAGCCTAATCGACTCCATCTCTCTTCATACGTCATTCCTGCCATCCCAGGTATCAGTCTGGTGAATCTTCACTGCACTCCTTCCATGGCAAGAACATCCTTCCTCAGATAAGGCGACTAAAACTGCACACAATACTCAAGGTGTGGTCTCACCAAGGCCCTGTACAACTGCAGCAAGACATCCTTGCTCCTGTACTCGCATCCTCTCGCTATGAAGGCCAACATACCATTTGCCTTCTTAACCGCCTGCTGCACCTGCATGCTTACCTTCAGCGACTGGTGCACAAGGACACCCAGGTCTCGTTGCACTTCCCCTTTTCCCAATCTATTGCTGTTCAGATAATAATCTGTCTTCCTGTTTTTGCCACCAAAGTGGATAACCTCGCATTTATCCACATTATACTGCATCTGCCCAATCACCCAACCTGTTCAACTCATACTGGAGTTTCTCTGCATCCTCCTCACAGCACACACGCCCACGCAGCTTTTATTTATATATAGGAAACTCAAGAGTTACCGGCACCCAAACAACCGGAAATCTCGGTTAACCGGCAAAATTCAGGAGTAGGTTGTTAAGTTTTTCTTCATGTTAGTGGCCGTTCCTGGATCTGTGGTTGAGTAATCGGGGGTTTCTGCACTTGTTGCTAAGCAACAGGGATGCTTGGTCTGCGGCCGGGGTTCCTGCAGCTGTTGCTAAGCAACAAGGAAGCCTGGATTTGTTGCTGTGTACGGAGCTCTCGTACCTTAACTATAACTCTCTGTAATCCGGACTTTGATATACCGGCACCACGCTGGTCCCGTCGGTGCCGGATAAAAAAAAGTTTCCTGTATATAGTGAATAGCTGGGGTCCTAGCACTGATCCCTGCGGTACCCCACTAGTCACTGCCTGCCACTCAGAAAAAGACCCGTTTATTCCAACTCTTTGCATCCTGTCTGCCAACCAGTTCTCTATCCAAGTCGGTACCTTCCCCCCAATCCCATGTGCTTTAATTTGCATGCCAATCTCTTATGCGGGATCTTATCGAAAGCCTTCTGAAAGTCCAAATACACCACATCCACTGGTTCTCCCTTATCTATTCTACCAGTTACATCCTCAAAAAATTCCTATTGATTAGTCAAGCATGATTTACCTCCTGTAAATCCATGTTGACTTTCTCTGATCCTGTCACTGTTTTCCAAGTGCTCTGCTATTGCATCTTTTATAATGGACTTTAGCATTTTCCCCACTACCGATGTCTATAATTCCCCGTTTTCTCTCTACCACCTTTTTAAAATAGTGGGGTTACATTAGCTACCCTCCAATCCATGGGAACAATTCCAGAGTCTATAGAATATTCTTATTTCTTATGTTCTTAATAGGCACCTATATATTTCTTAAATATATCATTAGTTGATCTCCCATGGTATTGGACAAGGAGAGTCCAGATCCACTGTAGTTTTCAAGGAAGTGGGCTAGTGGGTAGGGGATAACGGGACCAGAATATGCAGATGTAATTATTTGAAGTCATATATTCTGTCCTTATTTTTATCTTTCCATAATAAATTCCTACATAAACATTTAGAATAGAAACTGCCTATTTAAACTTCACACTTTTAATTATACTATCCTGTCTGTTATGGCATTGCAGCACCTTCACTGCATGACAAGTTTGCATAGGCAATTCCCATTATAAATGTGGATATAGGAATTGCTAATGTGTGTGTGTGTGTGTGTGTCCTTCTCAGTTGTGGTTTAGTTGGTAGCACTCTCGCCTCTGATTCAGAAGGTTGAGGGTTCAAGTCCCACTCCAGAGACTTGAGCACAAAATCTAGGCTGACACTCCAGTGCTGCACTGTTGGAGGTGCTGTCTTTTGGATGAGATGTTAAACTGCTCTCTCGTGGGCATAAAATACACTATGGCACTATTTCGAAGGAGAGCACGTGAGTAATCTCTGGTGTCCTGGCCATTATTTATCCCTCAATCAACATCGCTTAAAAAAATAAAAAAAAACCAGGTTATCTGGTCATTATCACGTTGTTTGTGGGAGCTTGCTGTGTTTAAATTGGCAACCGTGTTTCCTACATTACAACAGTGATTACACTTCAAAAGTACTTCATTGGCCATAAAGCACTTTGGGACGTCCTGAGGTCGTGCAAGGCGCTGTGTAAATGCAAGTCTTTTTTGCTTGTGTGCACATGCACACATTACATATATAAAGTAGCATGGAATTAACTTGTTTTAGATTTTGTAGAGGACCAAAAAAAAGAGGCTTTAGTGGCTTAGTTTTACGATGACAGAGGAATGTTTTTTGAGGGAGTGGGACTAAAGGGTGGAGGCAACCACTAGTAAATTGGAATATTTACTCTTGGTTTCATTTTAAAATAATACAATTCTATATAACTATGATTCTCAAAAGAGAGGCTTTTTCTACTTTTTTAATAAGAAACAAACTACAGGTACTACAATCAAACAGCTTACAGGAATTCTGGGGAACATTTAATAATTAATGGTCCAAATTGGAAAAAATAAAATATATTGGATTTCTTTCATTATTGTAGTAGCTGAATTTACTTGCCTTTTTTTAGCAAGGAATGCACAGAAGTGAATATTTGTAGTGGTGGGGTGTTTAGGAAAAATCTGGCATAATCTTGCCTGCTTCTAGTTCATATCACTGTGACCTCCTGGTTCTAGGAGAATGTAGTAGCACATGGCCTGCAAGGGGAGAGGGGGAAATATTTCAAGCATTTTTTAGTCATGGGGTGGGAAGTAGGTATCAATAGCATCATGCGCTATAATCAGCCATTTCATTTTCCGTGGCTGTCTTCCAGTCCTGGATTTTTTTTTTGTACTTGTCTCGTGTTTGTGTGTGTGTGTGTGTGTATGTATGTATAGCTTCACTCTTCGAGTTGAGATTTTGTTAACGAGTATGTATGGAAGAATTGGGACACTGAGAGGATAGAGATACCTTGGAATAAACTGAGCATGAGTTATTGTGCTTGCCAAGCACAAACCACCAATGAAAAAAAGTTTGCTTTTTTAGTAATTGTGTAGAGAAATATTTAATTGGTTAGCGTGTTGTCACCTCCCAAAGGCACCGTATTACATAGTACTTACAACACAGAAACAGGCCATTCGGCCCAGAAGGTCCATGCCGCTGTTTATGCTCCACACTGGTCTCCTCCCATTCTTCTTCATCAAACCATCAACGTATCCTTCTGTTCCTTCCCCCCCCCATGTGCTTATCTGGCTTCCCTTTAAATGCATCTATGCTATTCGCCTCAAGCACTCCATGTGGTAGCGAGTTCAACATTCTAGCCACTCTAGGTAAAGCAGTTTCTCCTGAATTCCCTATTGGATTTATTAGTGACTATCTCACACTTCTGGCCCTTCGTTCTGGTCTCACCCACAACTGAAAACATCTTCTCTACATCTATCCTATCAAACCCGTTCATAATCTTAAAGATTTCTATCAGGTCACCCATCCGTCAAAAGAATCCCAGCCTGTTCAATCTCTCCTAATGAGTATAACCTCTCAGTTCTGGTATCATTCATGTAACTCTTGTTTCAACCACTCCAATCAGTTTTCTGCCCCTGCCACAGCACTGAAATGATCCTTATCAAAGTGACAAAAAACATCTTATTTGACTGTAACCATTGTGAACCATCCCTCCTCATCCTTCTCGATCTGTCTGCAGCCTTTGACAATGCCTCTCTTCTGTTGTCCAGCTGGGTGGGACTGCCCTTGTCTGATTCTATTCCCATCTATCCAGTCGTAGCCAGAGAATCTCTTGCAATGTCTTCTCTCACTCCCGCACCATTACCTCTGGAGTCCCCCAAGGATCTATCCTTGGCCTCCTCCTATTTCTCATTTACATGCTGCCCTCAACGACATCATCTGAAAACACTGTCAGATTCTGCAAGTATGCTGACAACACTCAGCTCTATCTCAACACCACCTCTCTCGACCTCTTCACTGCCTCTGATTTGTCTGACATCCAGTATTGGATGAGCTGCAATTTCTTCCAATGAAATATTGGGAAGAGCAAAACCATTGTCTTCGGTCCCCACCACAATTTAGATTAACGATTTAGTCTTTGGAATCAAGAACACAATTTCTAAATTTGCGGATGACACCAAATTGGTGGGGGGATAGTCAATACTGAGGAGGACTGCAACAAATTACAGGAGAACATAAGAACATAAACTGGAGCAGGAGTAGGCCAATCGGCCCCTCGAGCCGGCTCCGCCATTCAATAAGATCATGGCTGATCCAATCTTGGCCTCAACACCACGTTCCCGCTCTCGTAGTTCAAATGTCTGTCAATCTCCGCCTTGAATATATTCAGTGACTCCACCTCCACAGCTCTCCTGGGTTGAAAATTCCAAAGATTCGTGACCTTCTAAGAGAAGAAATTCCTTCTCATCTCCGTCTTAAATAGGCGATCCCTTATTCTGAAACTATGCCCCCTAGTTCTCGATACCCCCACTAGGGGAAACATCCTCTCAGTATCCACCATGTCAATCCCCCTCAATCTTGTATGTTTCAATAAGATCACCTCCCATTTTTCTAAACTCCAATGAGTATAGGCTCAACCTTTCGTCATATGTTAACCCCTTCACCCCAGGAATCAACCTAGTGAAGCTTCTCTGTACTGCCTCCGATGCAAGTTTACTTTTCCCTAAATATGGAGACCACAACTGTACACAGTACTCCAGGTGTGGACTCACCAGCGCCCTGTAAAGTTGCATCAAAACTTCCCTACTTTTATACTCCATACCCCTTGCAATAAAGTCCAACATTCCATTAGCCTTTCTAATTACTTGCTGTACCTGCATGCCAACTTTTAGTGTTACATGTACTAGGACCCCAGATCCCTTTGTACCGCAGCATTTTATAGTCTCACTCCATTTAAATAATAATTTGCTTTTTCATTCTTCCTTCCAAAGTGGATAACCTCACATTTTCCAACATGGTACTCGAACTGCAGAATTTTGCCCACTCACTTAACCTATCTATATCCCTTTGCCGACTCTGTGTCCTCCTCACAACTTGCTAACCCACCTATCTTTGTATCATCAGCAAATTTGGCTACAGTACACTCGGTCCCTTCATCCAAGTCATTAAAATAGATTGTAAATAGTTGAGACCCCAGCACTAATCCCTGTGGCACCCCACTAGTTACTGGTTGTCAACTGGAAAATGACCCATTTATCCCGACACTCTGTTTTCTGTTAGTTAGCCAATCTCCTATCCATGCCAAAATATTACCCCCAACCCCGTGCGCTCTTATGCAGTAACCTGTTATGTGGCACCTTATCGAATGCCTTCTGGAAATCCAAATACACCACATCCACTGGTTCCCCTTTATCCACCCTGTTACATCCTCAAAGAATTCTAGCAAATTTGTCTAACACGATTTCCCTTTCATGAAACCATGTTGACTCTGCTTGATTGTCTTATGATTTTCTAAATGTCCTGCTATTACCTCCTTAATGGATTCCAGCATTTTCCGAACGACAGATGTTAGACTAACTGGCCTACAGTTTCCTGCTTTCTGTCTCCCTCCTTTCTTGAATAGTGGCATTACATTTATGGTTTTACAATCCGCTGGGACCTCTCCAGAATCCAGGGAATTTTGGTAGATTACAACCAATGCATCCACTATCTCTGCAGCCACTTCTTTTAAGACCCTAGGATACAGGCCATCAGGTCCAGGGGACTTGTCGGCCTTTAGCCCCATGAGTTTGCCTAGTACTTTTTCTCTAGGGGGACATTAATAAACTTGCAGAATGGGCTTATTATTGGCAAATAAAGTTCAACACCGATAAATGTGAGGTATTAACATTTTGGTAGGAAGAATAGGGAGGTCACTTAGAGGTTAAGAGTCTAGGTGGGGTAGAGGAACAAAGGGATCTCTGAATACAAATACACAAATCATTAAAAGTTGCGACACAGGTTAGCAAGGCCATAAAAAAAGCAAACCAAGTACTCGGGTTTATTTCTAGAGGTATAGAATTGAAAAGTAGGGAAGTTATGCTAAACCTGTATCGAACCTTGGTTAGACCACACTTGGAGTACTGCGTGCAGTTCTGGTCACCATATTATAAAAAGGATACAGAGGCACTGGAGAGGGTGCAGAGAGGATTTACAAGGATGATACCAGAAATGCGAGGGTATACATATCGGGAAAGGATGAACAGGCTGGGTCTCTTTTCTCTTGAAAAGAGAAGGCTGAGGGGTGACCTAATAGAGGTCTTTAAAATTATGAAAGGTTTTGATAGAATGGATGCAGAGAGAATGTTTCCACTTGTGGGGAAGAGCATAACTAGAGGCCATCAATATAAGATAGTCACCAAGAAATCCAATCGGGAATTCAGAAGAAACTTCTTTACTCAGAGTGGTGAGAATGTGGAACTCACTACCACCGGGAGTGGTTGAAGCGAATAGTATCGATGCATTTAAGGGGAGGCTGGACAACCATATGAGGGAGAAGGGAATAGAGGGTTATGCTGATAGATTTAGATGAAGAAAGACTGGAGGAGGCTCGAGTAGAGCATAAACGCCTGGACTGGTTGGGCCGAATGGCCTGTTTCTGTGCTGTATGTCCTATGTAATGTAATCCTACGTAAAATCCGTTCCGTAGCCACCGACTTCATACCCCTCCCTGGCCACTTTGAGGCTGAACTGGACTGTTCGCAACCTCGCCGTCCTATTTGACTCTGAGCTGAGCTTCCAATCACATGTCCTCTCCATCACCAAGACTGCCGCCTTCTACCTCCATAATATCGCCCGTCTCTGCCACTCCCTCAGCTCATCTGCTGCTCATCAATGTCTTTGTTACCTCCAGACTTGACTCTTCCAGTGCTCTCCTGGCTGGTCTCCCATCTTCTACTCTACAGAAACTTGAGCTCATCCAAAACTCTGTTGCCTGTATCCTACCTTGCACCAAGTCCCATTCACCCATCACCCTGCGCTCGCTGACCTACTTTGGCTCCTGGTCTGGCAATGCCTCGATTAAAAAAATTCTCATACTTGTGTTCAAATCCCTCTATGGCCTCACCCCTCCCTATCCTCCTCCAGCCCAACAACCCTCTTAGATTTCTACACTCCTCCAATTCTGGCCTCTTGTGCATCCCTGATTCTCATTGCTCCACAATTGGCGGCCATGCCTTCAGTTGTCTAGGCCCTAAACAAATTTGTTCATTCTTTTGGGCTGATGAGCCCATTGTGCCACTTATAAAAACTAGGTTGTTGTCACATCTTTATATCAACTTTTAAAATTTCCAAGGTATCTGATGCAGGCTATTTATCAAATTTATCTTTTATTTTCCAGATATATCCGACTATATGGAAGAAAATTCAGCAAAGAAGATCATGTGCTATTTGTTAAGTTGCTGTATGAATTGGTTGTCATGCCTAAACTTGAGATCAGCATGATGCAAGGATTCACACGATTGCTAATAAGTTTACTCAAGTAAGTTCAGATTGAATTCCTTGAAAATGAGCTACTCCAAGCTATCACTAACCATTAACGAGTACTCTTAAGCTATAAAATTCCTCCTCATGGAGAGTATTTTAGGGGGAGTATGGAGGTGGATGAATATTTTTCAGACTGCGAGGTGGTTTGCAGTGGAATTCCCCAAAGATCAGTTTTGGTGTCCATTACTCTTCAGTTCCTATGAACGACCTAGACTGGGGTGTAGGGAGCAACATTATAAAGTTTGAAGATGATACGAAAACGTAGTCGATAGTGATGAGGATAGTTGTAGACTTCAGGAGGACATAGATAGGATAGTTAAATGGGCAGAAGCTCGGCAGATGGAGTTCAATGCGGAGAAGTGTGAAGTGATGCACTTTGGGATGACTAATCTGGAAAGACACTATGCTAAAAATGGCACAATTTTGAAAAGTGTAGATGAGCAGAGACACCTTGGTGTCCATATACACAAATCCTTAAAAGTGGCAGGGCAAGTTGATAAGGTGGTTTAAAAAAAAATATGGGTTACTTGGGTTTATAAATAGAGGAATAGAATATTAAAGCAAAGAAATCATGCGAGAACTTTCTAATTCACTGGTTAGGCCTCAGCTGGAGTATTGTGGACAATTCTGGGCATCACACTTTAGGAAAAATGTAAAGGCATTAGAAAGGGTACAGAGGAGGTTTACCAGGGATGAGGGACTTCAGTTACGAAGAGAGGTTGGAAAAGTTAGGTCTGTTTTCCTTGGAGCAGAGAACGTTAAGAGGTGACCTAATAGGTTTTCAAGATGATGAGAGGTTTTGATAAGAGTAGATAGAGAAAACTATTCCCTCTGGCAAATGGGTCAATAACCAGAGGTCATAGATTTAAAATCATTGGCAAAATGCTAGAGGGAGATGAGAAATCTTTTCACTCGGAGTTGTCGGGATCTGGAATGCTCTACCTGAAAAGGTGGTGGAAGCTGGTTCCATAAATAATTTTAAAGTGTGGGGTTGGACAGGTACTTGAGGATGAGGAACTTACAGGGTTACGGACAAAAAGCGGGGATGTGGGACTAAACACGACTTCTCTTTCAAAGAGCCGGCACAGGCACGACGGGCCGAATGGCCTCCTGTTGTGTAAGTTTCTATGATTCTATAATAAATCTAATGGGGAAATAAGGAGAAATGTATTTACTTAGAGAGTGGTTAGAATGTGGACAAGTACATGAGAGAAACGGGAAAAGAAAGATATGCTTAAAGGCTGAGATATGGCAGGAGACTAGTGTGGAGTATAAATACCAGCACAGACTAGTTGGCTCAAACGGCCTGTTTCTGTGCTGTATATTTTATATAATTCTACATATTTAACATCCTGGTCTGACTGAAACCTGGCTTACAGCTGATGACTCCTGCTGTCTCATCTGAGAGTTCACATTCCACCATATTCTTTGTCCAAATCACTAGAATGACAGAGTGGCAATCATTTCACAATCCTATATTGCCCTGTCCCATATTCACCATCCACATTATCGACTTTCTCCCAACCACACACACAGCCATCCCCTCAGCCCTTGAGATCTCCCAATGTCTTTATCATCAATAAGGCTTTCTTTGACTACTTCTTCAACTTTCTACACAGCCCATGCCCACTCCAAACCTCTCCATGCTTACCTTCTGTTCCTGGGGAAATAAATCTACCTCCAACTCGCTCTCAAGCTTTACCTTCCCTCTCTTCTGGCCTTCCATCCATATTGACGCCTCAATTGATTTATTCCACAGCATTCTCACCTGCAAATTTGCCAATTGTTCCAATAAGATCTGACAGTCTCCTCTTCCACCTTCCCCACCATTCCCCTTGATATAACAACCATCTACGTGGCCTCTAATCCATGGGCCAAGCTTGAATGCACATAACTGTCTACCAACACATCTAATTTAACTAACTTAACCTGTATTGCCTCTCCCTTTCCAAGCCAAATCCATTTGCCACTCAGATACTCCAACTTGCCATATCCTCCAACCTCATTCTTCCCTTGCCATATCCTCCAACCTCATTCTTCCCTTGCCCCACCCTAAAACAGACCTTCTATTCTTCTTTTGGAGTTAAATATAAGGGAACCATGGACTCTGTTCAAAAAGAGTACATGCCACAGTTGCATGAGGCCTGCTCTGGTCTCTCCTCTTTAAAGATCCTCGAGATACCAATCCCTCCCTGGCCCCCTTCCAATTAACTCCCCTTCCAGACCAGTTTCTGCAGTAGTTTCTTCATCTTTCCTCAGCTTCAGTTTGCCCATGAAAACTACCTACTGCCTTGATCTCCTCTCATTACAGCTACTGAACATCCAGAAGTCCACCAACCGCTGTTCAAGATTGTTCAGTCTTGCTTCCTCCCCACCTATGTGTTGGGTCAGTCACAAATGACAGTCCTGTGAGACAATGACCATGGCTTGTCTCTCCTCATCTTGCTCAACCTCTTCACTTCCTTTGACACCATTGACTACTCCTTCCATGTCTCTCATTTGCAGTCTATTTCTATGGCACTGCTCTCTTCTGATTTGATTCATACCTGTCACAACAAAACCATGGTCAGTCATCCTGGATTTTACTTGGGACTTTATCTTTGTTCCCCGCTCCTCTCCATCTTTTACTATGGAATAGCATGAAGAAGCACAGGTCAGGTTCTATATGTATGCCATTGACATCCAGCTTTACTCCTCCTCCCTCATCAAATTAAGACATGAATGTGCTGTAATTTTCCCAAGGTATGTGTTGGTAAAATGGAAGCCATCCATTTTAGCTCCTGTCAGCACCCACGTGCCTCTGGTTTCAACTCTATCAAACTCACTGACTGCCACCTAACTCTGGAGGTGCAGAACCTTAGTTATCCCAAACGAAGTTCCTTTCTCCACGTCTATTGTATTGCCAAGATCGGTTTCTTCTATCTCCGTAACATTGCCCACCTTCACCGTTCCCTTTGAAAGCTGTCAAAGTTCCACACCTGAATTGCCTTGAGACTCCACTTCTTAAAGCTTTTCTTGGCTATTTCCATAACAAACAGCTCGCTTAGAATGCCATGGCTTGCTTCACACTTAGTCCTACACTCCCATCACTGCCATGCTTCCCAAGCTTTACTGGCTCCCCATGCCCAAGCAAACTAACTTCAAGATCCTCTTCCTTGCTTTCAAATCTGTGTCCTTAATCCACCCTAACTCTGATCTTCAACCGTACGTGCCTGCAAACACCTTTCATTCCTCTGATATTGTTCTACATGGTCCCGCCACTCCTTCAGGCACTAAAACCCTAGCCACTGGAACTTCCTGCATTTTTCCACTTCCTTGCCTATTTTCAAAAGCCTTCTAAGAACACTTCTCTGTGCTTCCAGCTTTCCCTAACTTTTCTGCTTCCCTTTTTCCCTCCTGCTTGGTGTCGACTCTTTTTCCTGCACCCAATACAGGTGGACTACCCTTTATCCGAACTTCCGAAAACCGAAACCCTCTAAAAACCGAAGGTTTTTTCGGTCAGCGTAAGTCGTGCGCACGACATGACCAGAGTGGCGCACGACTTACGCTGAGCAGAGGGTCAGCATAAGTCGTGCGCCCGACCCCCCCCCGCCGACCCCCCCGCCGACCCCGACCCCCGCCGACTTACGCTGAGCAGAGGGTCAGCGTAAGTCGTGCGCACGACCCCCCGCCGACCCCGACCCCCGCCGACTTACGCTGAGCAGAGGGTCAGCGTAAGTCGTGCGCACGACACCCCCGCCGACCCCGACCCCCGCCGACTTACGCTGAGCAGAGGGTCAGCGTAAGTCGTGCGCGCGGACCCCCGCCGACGCCGACCCCCCCCGCAGACCCCCGACCCCCGCGGACCCCCGCCGACCCACCTTCCGAAATCCAAAATTTTCCGAAAACCGAAACACGGCTGGTCCCGAGGTTTTTGGATAAAGGATAGTCTACCTGTAATGTGCTCTGATGCATCTTTCTATATGTGAGCAACATAGAAATGATTTTTTTTCATAACCTTTTAAAGAAGAAATAAATTCCTTGTTTCTTTACCTTTTAAACACCTTTTAACTGTTGAGGTTTTTTTTTATCATGCTTGGCAAAGTATCTGAATTGATCCTAAAAGAAAGTTTGGTGGAGCCATGAATTGTGTTTTAAATTTGGTATGCTCATCCCTCAGACCAGCTGCAATGTTTGGCTTTCAACTTCTTTATGTGCAGTCCAGAGCAAAAGTAGCATCTGCTCTGATTTCTCCTAGTTTACAGTGCTTTGTTTCAAGCCCAGTAGATTAGCAAGTGAATTGATTTTCTAAAATAAGTCATCTTCTACCTTCTAGATCTATTATTATAGCTCAAACAGTGGAACAGATAGTGATTAATTTTTATGGTGCAATCTAATAGCAAGAACCCTTTTAGTGTAAACAGATGGAGCTTGTAGTTTACTATTTTGTACTCAAGTAGTGTAACTTGTGAATACTGTTTTTTAAAATAAATTTTATCTGGATTGTATATGGTTTAAAGCAGCAAGATACAAACTATGTGATATTGGAGCATGCAGTATTTTGCCCAGTTCATCCATACTGGGTATCTGGGTCCAATGGTAGCCAGCAGTAATAGCAGTGCCAAGGGTCTAGAGATTTGGTGACCAACAAATGAAGTTTAGGACCCCAGTGGTTGCTGTGTCAGATTTTAAAAGGTACATATTTTAAATTATGTCTTCAAGAATGTCTTTCTCTCAATTGATAATTCTTTTAGGTTTCATGCTTATTCCTTAAGGTTGTACAGCTTGGTGACATGCTCTTTCATGTTCCCTGGTGGTGATCCATGATCATCCAATAGGCATTGCTTCCTAGTTTATCTTCTGTTAAAAGGAATGAACTGCTATCATGCAGTGCTCCATGTTGTAGTTTTCCTGAGATCTGATTAAATTTGTGTTTCTGAAAATCTGACTAGTGATTCCTCTGTTTGTTAATCAGGCATTCCAAGAACGCTCCGTCTACATATTTGTTAAACCTTTTGTGCAGAGTTGGAATTATAGCATGGAATGACTCATAGTTAACTCAGTAACTTCTTTTTTCTTCAACTGTCCATGTTGCAACAGTACCATGACTTATCTCTTGTAGGGAGACAGTTATACAGCATCTTTTTGAAGGCATTTTAATTGGTCAATAAATGCAATGGCATCTGTATATTTGGGTTTTATTGTGTTGTAGATTATTTTGGTATGACGTGAAGTTGTTCCAACTGTGACTTTTAATTGTATTTACAATCAGTTATTTGATTAGCATTTTTCTTAAATATGCAACTTGAATTTCATTTGTATTTTTCTGGACTGGATGCAGACTCAAATTCCTGAAGTAGAAGATAATGTTTTAGCAATTGCAGCACCCAGTTTCCATAAAACGCATATGATATCAATATAACTCAAAGTTTTGTATACAGGCCTCTGCAATCACCCCCCCCCCCCCCCCCCAAGAAGAAGCTATTCCCTCCCTTTCAAATTTCCAATTCTTCTTTGGCCTTAGCTTCCTTCACATGGCTGCTAAACATGACCTGTTTAAATGCTCCCTTCCTTCTGCTTTTGATGCTCTTGTCTCCAACTCCCTTACTGCCTCCTAACCCACTATTTCTCTGATACAATTTGCACAACCACACCTTTAAATTGTGGACTGGTTGTCCACAGTTCGATCTGGATCACACTCCTAAAGCAATATTGCACCTCCCACTCCTCATCCGAACTCTCCCATTCTTCCAGGATTATGTTGGGGGCAGGCTCTTTTTGTAAAAAAAAAAATGCAAACCACCTCCTCTGACCCTTTCTCACCACCACCCCCCCCTCTTGTTCCATATCTCCAATACCAAATGTGAGGAGCTTTATGTTTTTCGCAGGCTGAAAATTGGAGACCACCTGCTCCCTGCCACTTTGGCCGTTACACCTCCTCCCCTAATTGTAATGTTTAAGATAATTGAAGGATTTGATGGGGTTATGTCAGAAAGCACTTCTTTACATAAAGGGTAGTGGAAATCTGGAACTCTTTTCCCCCCAAAAAGCTGTTGAGGCTAGGTCAATTTAAAAACTGAGATTGTTGATATTGGCTAGGCAAGGGTATTAAATCAAATCAAATCAACTTTTATTGTCATTGTACTGCACTTGTGCACTAACAATGAAATGTAGGCTTGCGGCTCCCGAGAGTGTACATTTAGATTAAGGCATTTAAACATTCAACATACATTTGGCTTGTAATACATTAACATAAACATAACCATAATAAAGTGCATTGGCAGATGTGCAGGCTTTAGAGTTTATTTGTGGAGTTCAGTAAGATGACAGCCCTGGGAAAGAAGCTGTTCCTAAATCTGGTTGTACAGGTGCGAATGCATCTGTAGCGTCTCCCAGATGGCAGGAGGGCGAACAGACTGTGGCTGGGGTGGGTAGGGTCTTTGATGATGGACCGTGACCTCCGTAAACAGCGTTTCTGGTATATGTGCTCTATGGTCGGTAGCCGGGTGCCGGTAATGCGTTGGGCAGTTTTGACTACCTGCTGCAGGGCTTTCCGGTCATAGTAGCTACAGCTGCCATACCATACTGTGATACAGTTCGTCAGGATGCTCTCTATTATGTTATGTTATGAAAACGAGATGGAGGTAAGATACAGATCAGCCTCCCCATACCTTGTCTTGCTCCAACCCCACATCACTCCACAACTTCTTTTCCTTACTCCTCCTGACCCTCGCCAAATCCATTGCCTCCATGGGACTTGCTTCATGTGCCCTTGACCCACTACTGACCCAACTCAGTAGATGTAATAACTGGGGCTAGTGATAGCAGTCACTTATCTCCTGACACTTGCTGGATTGTGTTCAGGGGTCAGAGAGGAATTCTTCCAAGTTGTTTTTCTTCTTGAATTGGCCTAAAGCTTTTTCTTTTTTCTTGTCACTCACTGCTGAGGGTTCTATGATGGTGCGCATAGGTTGCAGCATGTTTGGATGGGGCAGACATGATGGATCAGCTCATCATTTTCTATCCATTGCCTCCAGATTGAATTTTTCATTTATTACCGATCTTATTTCCCTTACAATTGGTGCATGCAAGACATCGGCCCCTATTCTCTGCAGATGCACAATCTTTCACAGTCAATTTCCTTTTTTGTTTTCTTTTCATCATGTAACTTAATATCTCCGCCTCTTGTTTTAGTCCCGCATTTGAAATTCACTGCAATTGCGCATGTATGATTAGGACCACCTTTCACCACCATCCGCATGATGCGCATTTAAAAAAATAAAAGCAGATTAAAAAAGTAGACGGCTATAAGAACCGAGGTATAAGAATAAGATGATATAGATGGTAAGAGATAATTTTCTGAGATGAACATGAGGATTTAAAAATAAAAACATGAAAGAATTAAAGATATTAAGGCAGAAAGAGAGGTAAAATAAGAGGCAGCAGTAATGAGAACAGACCAATTGTTTTACAAAAATAAGGTGTTGCAAACAAATCATTCAGTAAGATGAAGGGAGCGAAAGAATATTTAACAAATGAGGGAAATGCAACATAAAGAAGAAATTTTAAAAAAGCACATGGTGGATAAGGGAAAGAGACACAAATGATCTTTTTTGCCATGAATAATGCTATGGGAAATCAATTAGTAATATATAAAAATAAATATTTAATTTAGAGTTCAGCTGATTATAAAACTCAACTTTGGTTTGTGATTTATATTGCAGTTTGAACCCCTCCGTTAGATAAATGCCAAGTAATCTTTCCAAGGTATTCTGTTTCACTTAAGCGTTTCTAAATTACATTTTTGTATTTTTATTATCACCTAGAAAAAAAGAACTCTTATCGAGGGAGGATTTGCAGTTGCCATGGAGACCATTGTATGAAATGATAGAAAGAATTTTGTACTCTAAGACAGAGCACCTTGGACTAAATTGGTTTCCGAAGTAAGTAGATTTTTTTTTTGCATTGCTAAAATATTACTGAATTAGAATTTTGCAATATTAACTTTTTGTAAGGCATTTTCCCTTTCTGCAGTTTGTCTCCCCATTGCTAGGGAGCATTTCCGGGTGAGAGGGAAAACAGGCAATTCAGGCTCCTCCCATTACTATTCTCTGAAGCAGGTGTGGCAGAGTGAATCATTCGCACTCTGTTTTATCACATTTATTTGTTCTCTATTTGTCAACTGGCAGCATATGTAGCAGTAACTAGTTGGTAAAGTATTTTTCCCAAGGGTTGTGTGATTCTGACTTGGCTCCCAGGCTGATCCAATGTACCAATTCTCATTAAAGTGATTGCACCCATACCAGGATGCACACATTCCCTCCCCTATAACTGACAACATTGGAGCAGATCCAAAATGGCAGGTTTCGTGAGTCAGAAATCAAAGGTACAGTCCCCAGCTCTTGTAGCACGAGCACTAGTGTTAACGTGATTGGCCCGCTATAAGCGTTGGGCGGTGTATCATCTAAGACCATCCTCGCTAACGGAGGACTGAGAACGGAGAATGGGGCACACACACTCGCTCTCTCAGCCGGGCACCACTCCACACCCGTTTGTTTAAGCTTGTTCCCTTCAAAGAAGGTGAGATTGTCTCCAAAGTGAGCGCGCACTGCCCTGTGTTTGACTACATCCCTCTGGAACTGATCATCCTGTTCATCTCCAACCTTGAGGAAAACGCCGCCTCCTACATCTACCAGCTGATGAGTAAACTCTACAACTGTGGCAACCACCAACTCTAACTTAATAAAACCCGCTAAAACCTGAAAGAAAAAAGAGACACCAAGTGATCCATGGAGGGAATTTAAATACAGATACAGTATGATAACAAGGCAGGAAAAGCATATTGAATCACCCAAAATATCAAGCCTGCTTATAATGTGTTATAAGCGGCGCATTTGTAATTGACTTCAGTGGAAATGGGAAATGGCTAGTGCCATTTGTCCGATATAGGCAGCTGCCCATGATAAGCGTGAACGGTGTAAGTGATGGTGACTGTATTTTATAAAAGAGTAAATCTTCATAAAGTATGATATATGCCGATGCTATATTGAGATAATCAAAACTATCAAAAGACACCGTTGATGTGAACATGTGTAGATATTTTGGGGGGAAAAAAGTCATCTAAATTTGACATTTTTGTTGAATGTTGAAGTAATTACATTTCTTAACATTCATTGATATTGCTTATATGTATTTAATATTACCATGAACTTCTGTACTTTCCTTGATCAATTTCATTTGGCAAAGATTGAAGGGTTTTTTTTGAAGATGCTTTGACCACACACAAAATTTAGTCAGCACTTTTTTATGAATTTTCCCCCTTGATAGTTGCAAATGATCAGACAAAATTGCTGCTACTGATGTGCAGTGCGATGTATTCTCAATGGTGTTGTGGGAACATTGTTTCAATTTACTGTTCATCTCAAATGTACTTTCAAAAATACATAAACTGGGATGACAAGTAATTGTTGCTGTGTGAACACCACTTAAATGTCAAAGACTCCCATGTGCTCTTGCTGAGCACCACAATTTTTCTTTTTACAGTTTATACACCAGTGTTGCTAATTCCATTGATTTCTGTGCCCTGTTTGACCTATTTCTCTTTATTATTCAGTTCGTTCCGACAAGGCTTGTCTTCCCCTAAATCGTGTGTGCTTAGTGTTTTGCATAGGTGGTAAGGAAGATGTTTATACATTTGCCCGATCAATAATGCATGTGTTTTTTTAAATGTGGTGCTCATCACACAGATGTAACATTTTTACTAAAAATGCATCTTTTCCGGTGCATTATTTGATTAAAAACAGAATGATAGCATTACACCACAATTGAGAATGTCGCACTGCATTTAAATTTCCCTTTGGGATGTTTTGGGGCTGCTATTTACATAAATGCCTTCTATGCACTACTAATAATAGAGTGGAGTACTGCTAATAAGAATTTTTTTAATGTATTACATAGGTTAAAACATTCAGTTACAAATAGAAATAAAGTACAAAATTCTCTTGTGCATATTCTATTTACAGTTACATGATTTTATTCATGAGTTAATTTTGTCATATTGATTAGGTCATAGATATTTAAGACCATTTGCAGCAAAGATACACAAGGATACTTGTTATTCGAGTGAGATTTCATGCGTTGAGAAATTGAATAAGTGAATTAAAATCCAATATGCTCAGCTGCAATGTTCAAGGTGTTTTGATATGGAATTTAGGGAGCAGTTTGTTTTTGAACTTGGCCCTCATTTGAAATTTTTAACTGTTTGACGATAGAAAATCTGGTTTATCCTGCATTTAGAAAAGTGAAAAAGGAACTTCACTCGATTCACGCTTTTGCTCTGGTAGTTTTTTTTGTGACAATTATAATGATATTTTGTGGTTCTTAACATCAGAAGAAGATAAAACTAATTGGGAAACATGGGTTTGTAAAATAACCAGAAAGAAACACAATTGGAGTATATAAACTTGTATTGAGGTATAAACCCTGTCAGTTTGCGTTCCAGCTTCCTTTAGATTCTAAATAGAGTTGAAAGGTAAAGTAAATTCTTAAAGATGGTGCACAGTATTAATCTTGTTGATTAGCTTTGTGTGGAAGTAGTGGATTAAGCTATGCATGCACATGGGTGATGTCTAATTATTTCAATCTTCACATGCAACATTTTACTAGATACCTCTGCTGATCAGTTGTTTTGAATGTTGCTTCTGTTTATAATATTACTAATTCTCTCTTTCTTTTTTAAGTTCTATAGAAAATGTGTTAAAGACACTGGTGAAGTGCTGTCGACCGTAAGTACAGAATTTCTTGTCGTAATATTTTCAAAGGGTTTTAAGTGTCTTGATCTTATTTTCTTTCCTTGCTGTTCGAGTTTCTACCATCCCATGGAGCATTTTCTCACAATATAGTAATTCGAAGTATCAGCAGTTAGAGAATGTTTACCATATAATACAGGAAACTTTGGTTTATCCGGAGGCGCTATGTCCGGAATACTCGATCTAACGGCAAAAATCAGGAGCCGTTTTCTATAAGTTTTTTTAGTTCTCGTTCTTTTTTTTTTCCCCAGTCAGGCACTGCAAGGTCTGTAGCTATAGCAACAGCTTCAGCTAGAGACACTTGCAGCTGCAGCCGACTCTTTAGAAGCTGTTGTTAAGCAACAGAGTTTGTTGTCAGATACGGAGATGAAAACCTCCGTATGCTTCAACATTAACTTTGTATGTCCGGCAGTTTTGATAGATCGGCAACACGCCGGTCCCGTCAGTGCCGGATATCTCAAAGTTTCCTGTATTTAAGAATTTTATAATTTAAATTTTTTTTCCATGAAGCTGACGAGATGGGTTTAGCCTGATTTATAAGGTTTAGATAAACAGAACTTAAAGGACAGTTTCACCAATCATCGGAGGGGCAGGTTTATAAAAACGGCCACCAGACTACAACAGAAATCAGTAGTTATCACAGACCCAGAATAACTAAATTTGCAGTAGTTTAATGTCTCAATACTTGATTAACCCATCAGCTTTTCAACCCATTTCACACAAAAATCAACTTTCTTTACTGGGATTGGAAGTTGCCATTATCAACCATTCGGGTCATTTGGAAGGTGGGACTGGAGCCATTCAGGAATTCCGATCAGTTGGATGGTGGGATGGGGGCTACCAACATCAGATAGGTTGGTGGGTAGGACTCAAATGAATCGATCAGACCTTACTTTCTCTCATTTTAAGTTGAGTACAAACTTAATGCAGAAAAATGTAATGTAAGTACAAAGTAGTTTCTGGGGCATGCCCAAATATGGTCCTATGTGAAGATTTATTTTCTTGAAGACAAGTTGCAGCTGTTTTTTGTGATAAAGGGGATATTTCATGGTGTGTGTGCATGCATGCATTACCTGGCTTTATTAGAAGATTTCTGGTTTGGAAATAAAATGTGGAGTAAGGTTTGTGAGGTGGCGAATTTTACTTATTTTAAAAATGACAGAGATTTACACTGTTACATGCAGTAGGCTCCAAAATACTGATTGAATCCATCAGACTGAGGGAAAATATATATAGTGCATTCAGCACTGACATCCCTCTGGTAATTTCTAAATCATTACTGTTGAAACTACTTTTGTGTGCTAAAAAAATCGAAGTTGCAAGGATATACCTGCAACTTAAGGTATAAGCCCGTGTCCCACTGCACTTAGTCTAATTGCTTTCTTCAAATGTCATGACGCCCATATTAATGACACTTTCAGCTGTTGATATTTAAGGACTGTCTCAGCTTTTCTTTAAGCTGTTGATGAACTTTTGCTAGTTTTGTAGGCTGCCATGCATGCTCCTTTTAGTTGAAACTGCCAAAGTGCCTTGGCAGTAATTCAGTATTGTACAATGCATGTTTATTTGGCTTTTTGTGTAAATTGCGAATAAAACAAGGCATACAAAACAATATGCCTACAGAGGTGGGCACATTTGTCCTGTCACACATTCAGATTTTTTTCTTGCCAATGAGCATAATAAATGAGTGTGAGGCACATTCATAAGGCAGTTCTTCACCAGAAAAAGGTCTTATTTCCGATAACAGCTTTGAAGTACACAGTTTTGTTTTAATAACTATACATTTATCTTGCATGTTCTGCAGAACTTGCCCAACAGACCATTTGAATGTTTATCTCTATCTGCCTGTACTCTCAACTTCAGCTGCTGTACTGAAGGAGCTCAATTGCTTGCTGTCTATGTATAATCCTTTTGCAATTTACAGTTAGGTTTTACAGCGAGTTATATTTCATATTGGTTAAAAAAATTCTTTAATGTCCTGAAAATCCTGGAGACATTTGAAAAGTTATTTTCGAATGATATGGGAAGAGAATTCTCAACATAGCTTGTCCCACCTTACTCTACTATCTCTCTAAGTCAAGTCGATGAATGTGTTTCTCGTGTCCATTGGACTGTTTACTGATTGGAGTGTGTGACAGGCTTAAACAACTGCAGTTCCCTTGGCCAGTTCATGTTCAAAAATTGCAGTCCTGTCACAGTATTATATGAAGTATCAAAACGCAGCAGTTTGATCTGGAGAATAAAATAGCTATTTACTGATTTCAAGCTGTTTTCCCCCCACCCACCCCAACATTCTCCCCTTCCTCCATGCCCCAACATCCGCTGTTCTCCTGCTGCCCATTTTACACCTACTTCAACTGTGCCACCTCATCCCTGCACTGCTTCAGACCTTCTCTTCCATTTGAGCTCTGCATTTACTGAATTGATGCTGCAGTTCTCTTTGGTCTTACTTCACAGTTAGACTCATTAGTGCTATAGGTATTCTTTTTTACTTTGAGAACTTAAAAACTGATGCCAATAGAAATGAAAATCGTGCAGTTTCGATAATGGACAGCTCATCCACTCGGCCAGTTTATCGTCTAGTTGATGAAGATGAAAATTACCCACTAGTTGTTTGCAGATTTCCAGACGTTTTGCTTTGCTACAGATGCAGACTCATCTGTAAAGGCTACTTCTGGTCTGAATACTGAAAATAATGAGCACATTTTAAGTTGAAGTTTCCTGACAAAATAAAATGGGGTAATCCCAACTTGTTTACTATTAAAGACCTGTCAGTTTAACATCAGTTGTGAGGAAGTTACTATAATCTATCTTCAGTTTGAGTGACTGAGCACTTGGACAGGCATTAGTTGATCAAAGAGAATCGGCATGTGTTTGCGAAGGGTAGGTCATGTCTGACTTAAGTCTGTCAATTTTTTTGTCTTCTAATATTCCTGTGAAGTGCCTTGGGATGTTTTACTGCGTTAAAGACACTATATAAATACAAGTTGTTGTTGACTAATCTAGCTGAATTATTTAAGGAGGTCACTGGCATATTGGATAGGAATATCCATAGATATTGTCTATTTGGACCTGCAGAAAGCATTTGATGAAGTTCACGAGATTATTAGCAAAAATAAGAGCGCATGGAATTGGAGGTAACTTTGTGACATGGGCTGGTAATTGGTTAGGAGGTAGGAGACAGTTTCGAGGGTTCAGTTTCTGATTGGTGGGATATGACAAGTGGTGTTCCCCATATTTATTCATGACTTGGATGAAAAAATCCAAGTTTGCAGATGCCACTAAGTTAGGAGGCACAGTCAGTTGTGTAGATGTAGCAGGAAGTTTCAAAGGGATATAGACAGACTGAGTGGGGAAAAACTATGGCAGAAAGAGTCCATTGTGGGAAAGTCATCCACTTTGGATCAGCGAAAGACAAATTGGAATTTTTTCTTAATGGTGAGAGACTAATAGCTGTGGAGGAACAGAGGGATTTAGGTGTGCATGTACACATCACTAAAAGCTAGTGCACAGGCACAAAAAGTAATCAAAAAGACAAATAGAATGTTGGCCTTTTATCTCAAGTAGATTGGAATTCAAAAGTGTGGACGTGATGCTTCAGTTGTACAGAGCCTTAGTCAGACAGCATCTGGAGTACTGTGTTTAGTATTGGGCACTGAACCTCAGGACTCACTCCAACCTACCTCCCTCTGAACTTGCAGCACTCCATTCTTTCAGATCCAAACCCGACATTATCATTAAACCTGCTGACAAGGGTGGTGCTGCTGTTGTTTGGCGAACCGACCTCTACCTAGCGGAAGCTGAACGTCAGCTCTCCGACACCACCTTCTACCTCCACCTGGACCATGACCCCCACTACCGAACATCAAGCCGCCGTTTCCAAGACTGTCACTGACCTCATCTCCTCTGGAGATCTTCCCCCCCCCCCCCCCCCCCCATGGCCGCCAACCTCATAATTCCCCAATCCCGCACAGCCCGCTTCTACCTCCTTCCCAAGATCCACAAACAGGACTGCCCTAGTAGACCCATCGTTTCAGCCTGTTCTTGCCCCATGGAACTTATCTCTTCCTATCTCAACTCTTTTTTTCTCCCCTTGTCCAGTCTCTTCCCACCTACATCCGCGACTCTTCCGACGCCCTCCGCCACTTTTCCCGGCCCCAACCGCCTCCTTTTCACTGGACGTACAATCCCTCTACACCTCCATCCCCCACCAGGATGGCTTGAGGGCGCTCTGCTTCTTCCTTGAACAGAGGCCCAACCAGTCCCCATCCACCACCACCCTCCTCCGCCTGGCTGAACTTGTTCTCACATTGAACAACTTCTCCTTTGACTCCACTCATTTCCTCCAAATTAAAGGTGTTGCTATGGGTCCTAGCTATGCCTGCCTTTTCGTAGGATATGTGGAACACTTTGTTCCAGTCCTACTCGGGTCCCCTCCCTCGCCTCTTTTTTTCCCGGTACATTGACGACTGTATCGGTGCTGTCTTATGCTCTCGCCCTGAACTAGAAAATTTCATTCACTTTGCTTCCAATTTCCAACTTTTCCATGGTCCATCTCCGACTCTTCCCTTCCTCGACTTCTCCATCTCTGGGGATAGGTTATTGACTAACATTCACTACAAGCCCACTGATTCCCACAGCTACCTGGACTACACTTCCTCCCACCCCGCCTCCTGTAAGGACTCTCTTCCATTCTCTCAGTTTCTCCGTCTCCGCCGCATCTGCTCCGATGATGCCACCTTCCATACCAGTGCTTCCGACATGTCTTCCTTTTTCCTCAACCGGGGATTCCCCTCTACTGTGGTTGACACGGCCCTCGACCGTGTCCGTTCGATCTCCCGCACTTCTGCCCTCACCCCTGCCCCTCCCTCCCGGAACCACGATAGGGTTCCCCTTGTCCTCACCTTTCACCCCACCAGCCTCCACATTCAACGGATCATACTCCGCCATTTCCGCCACCTCCAGCGTGATCTCACCACCAAACGCATCTTCCCCCTCACCTCCTGTTTCAGCATTCCGTAGGGACCGCTCCCTCCACGACACTGTAGTCCACTCCTCAACCACCCCCAGCACCCCTTCCCCTTCGCCCGGCACCTTCCCGTGCAAGCGCAGGAGATGCAACACATGCCCTTATACCTCCCCCCTTCCCACTGTCCAGGGCCCTAAACACCCCTTCCAGGTGAAACAGCGATTTACTTGTACTTCTTGCAATTTAGTATACTGGATTCGCTGCTCACGATGTGGTCTCTACATTGGGGAGACCAAACGCAGATTGGGTGATCGTTTTGTGGAACACCTCCGTTCAATCCATAAGGGGGACCCCGAGCTACCGGTGGCCTGTCACTTTAATTCTCCGCTCCATTCCCACTCAGACCTCGCTGTCCTCGGCCTCTTGCAGTGTTCCATGGAAGCTCAGTGTAAGCTCGAGGAACAGCACCTCATCTTTCGATTAGGCACTCTACAGCCCTCTGGACTCAACATAGAATTCAACAATTTCAGATCATAACCTTGGCCCCTATCACATACATATATATTTTCTTTTTTTTTAGCCACAATTTTTGTTTGGCCCCCCTTTTTTTCTTTTTCCCTCCCACATGGCAGCTGTCTTTCATTCTGCCAGCGCAATTCACACCTCATCTAGAGCCATCCTTTGTTCCGTCACCTGTCCTATTACCACCTCCTCTCGCCTTGAATGTCTCTTAATCTCTCCTGTTTTCTATCCTATCAATGACCTTCCCTTTTGTTCTTTCATCCCCTCCCACTTTTCTCAGCCCCTAAACCTGCTTTCCATTTCCTGCTTTTTTTTCCAGTTCTGACGAAAGGTCATCGACCTGAAACGTTGACTCTGTTTCTCTCTCCACGGATGCTGCCCTGGCCTGCTGAGTGTTTCCAGCATTTTCTGTTGTTACTCAGGAAATATATATTGGCCTTGGGGTGGATACAGCACAGATTCACTGGAATGATACCATGGCTTAAAGGCATAAATTATGAGGACAGATTGCATAAACGTGGCTTGTATTCCTTTAATTTTTAATGTTGAGTGATCTAATCGGGATATTTAAAATGATTAAGCGATTTGATAGGCTAGATACAGCGAAACTATTTCCACTAGTGGGAGAATCCAGGACAAGGGGGCACGATCTTAAAATCACAGCCATACACACTCACTACACACAAAAATGGCTGGGAGTCAGGTTTATTCTTCTGAGGGACAATACCTTGCTCAGTGCAAGACAGTCCAGCTTGTAACCTGGCCAAGAACTGGTGGAATTAATGTGTGACTAATGGGTCAGGCAGTGGTGTGCGTGAATGTCAACTATCCAGCCCAGTTTTTGAGGGGGAAACTGAGCAGTACTCCAAGCTGCACAGTCCAACACTGCATAATTATATATAGTATTACCAATTCCATTACAGACATGTTTTTATTTTTTGAGTTGCTATCCCACTATTGATGCATCACAGCTTCCGGCTTCATCAGATAGGTATACAGGTGATGTTGGAGATCTGGTTCGTGTGTATTTTAATTCTTATATCTGATATTTACCACAAATAAATATCTTGCTTAAATTCCTAGACATTGAACCTTGGGCTCTAATGCCACGAGGGCAACTAGAGACAGTAAATTGACAGTGTGTGAGACAGGTGATCTTTGTTCCAGAGACAAATCAATAGTCTTAGGTTACTTAAGAACATTCTTGACCTAAGACTTATTTCAGCAAAGTAAATAAACATGAACTCCCAGATATATTTATATGTATTTCTGTTTTTCGGCGGCTCAAGTTTCAGCTCTTCATAGTCTATGTGCCATATAGACAACAGTTAAACCAAACTCTCTCAATGTTCCGTTTATTTGAATCCTACAGCTCTTTGAAGTGAACAATTATTGGAGGAAAAATTGTTGAGCACTATTCCTAAATTGTTAACTTGCTATGTGAATAGTATGTGTTTATATGTACATTTTTAATACTTTATTGTATAAATGTGCTATTTACAATATTTTGTTGGAACACGAAGTGCTTTTTTGTGAGCAGAAATGGTTTCTTGTGCCCAGGTATTTTCCAGATGAAGCTACAGCAGAGATGTTGGATGAATGGCAGCCATTAATGTGTCCTTTTGATGTCACCATGCAGAAGGCAATCAGCTATTTTGAAATGTTTCTTCCTACCTCCCTTCCTCCTCATCTGCATCATAAAGGATTCAGGTCAGTATACAGATAGCTCATTATTCCATTTTAGATTTTCTTTTTCTTCAGATAGTTTCTCTCCCTGTAGTGTACACCATTCCCAAGCTCTGAAAAGGCATTCATTTCCTAGGCTTCTGTAGTAACACTACTAAAGTGACTGGAGGTGATTGGCCTTCATGTTTTTCTTCCTTCTTGTGGGGAAAGTCCAGGTATTTATTTGTCTGGCAATTCCCTTTGATGGCCTGGCCAAGATTGGGAATCTTGCAAAATAAATTGAAGCAGCCAACACGGATTTCAGAAAAGATGATTGTGCTTGACAAGTCTAATAGAGTTCTTTAAGATATAGTGGAAGTGGGAAATGCAGTCAATGTGGTGCACATGGACTTTCGGAAAGCCTTTGGCAAGGTACCACACAGATGACTAGTGGAGAAGATGAAGGGGTATAGAATTATCAGAATGGTAGAAATTTGATTTTTTTTAAATGGTAGAAGCGCAAACAGTAGAAGTTCAGGGTATTTTCTCAAAATGGTTGTCAGTGGATAGTGATGTCCAACAGAGTTCTGTTTTGTGACCTCTTCTGTTCACTGTATACATCAATAATTTAGGTATGGGGTTAGAGGGAGTGGTATCCATATTTGCAGACAATACTAAAATAGGAGACATAGTAAATAATTTTGGACTAAACCGAGGGAAGCTGCAGGAGATAAAAGTTGGTAGAATGGAATTCCATGTCAGTAAGTTTGAGGTGCTATATTTTGGTTTAAAATAAAGTAACTTTGGGGGAAGGTTGGATGATATGGAAGAGCAGAGCTATTTTGGGGTTCAAGCCCACAAGATATTAAAAACAGCAGCTCTAGTGGTTTAGACCATAAAGAATCTAATGGAATACTGGGTTTTATGGCAAGAGGTACAGAGCATAAAAATCAATGGTGAATCTATATAAAACTTAGTATGACCACAGTTTGAGTACCATATGCAGTTTTGGACTAAACACGATAGGAAGGATGTTGAGGCAACAGATTCACTTGGATGCTGCCTGGTATGAGGAAATGTAAATACGAAGAAAGACTTGGAAAATTGGGACTTTATTCATTAGAACAGAGGGCATCATGGGGTGATTTGATGGAGGTATTTAAAATAATTAAGGATGGAACTGGATAGATAGAAACGAGATGTTTCCACTAGCTGAAGGGTCTAGAACGAGGGGACGTAAATAGAAGATTAAATGTAAGTGATTTAGGACAGAGAGCAGGAGGAACTGTTTATACACAGGGGGTTGTGAGGCTGTGGAATCCACTAGTGGAGTTCGTGGTTGAAGCAGAGATTAAAGGGAGAGACCATGAGAAAAGCAGCCGCACAAAGATAGTAGAGACAGCTGAGAGACCACATTCTATGACTTATTGTGTGCAACGCTGCGGAAAATTGATTAGTAATATATTAAAAATCTTGGATTTGTCTACACTTGTCAACTATTTTCATTAAGAATTCCTATTTTCACATTTATAATGGAAGCTGCCTATGTAAATATGTCATGCTGTACTTGCACCCTCCTGCTGAGGAGCCACTGCAGTGTCACCACCGATGGGAGGGTGAAATTACAGCATGACAATTTGCATTATAAATATAAAAATCTAAATTTATAATGGAAATATAACACATCACTTTAAAATGGGAACTCAGTTACTTCTGTGCACCTTTGTCCAATTATTCCCTGCCCTCTAACCTCTCTCCACCTGAAGACGACACTTTCTCTACTCCCCATGTGCAGTACCACAGGAAATCAACCAGCTGAAGATAAATATGTGGGAATCTACATATTTTATACAAGAACAGTGATTCTTTTGCTTATTGAAGGTGAAACTGCTAATATGTTTTCATTAACATATTTTGAACCATTTTTTGTTTTTTGTTTTCCTACAGGCTTTGGTTTGATGAATTTATAGGCCTTTATGTCACAGTTCAGAATCTCCCACAGTGGGAAGGGGTAAGCCAATCATTCCATGGACTAATAGAGTGAAAGACCCTTGGTGATATCATCTGTAGATATTGGTCAGCTTCCATATGTATGTTGACAGCACCCAGCTCTAACTCTCCACCACCTCTCTCAATCCCTTGACTTCCTTTTTGCTGTCAGACTGGTTGTCTGACATCGAGTCTTGGATGAGCCGTGAATTCCTCCAGCTAAACGGAGGTCTTCACCTCCGTCACAAGTGCCATATGTTTGCCATCAATTCCATCCCCATTTCTGAATCATATCGTTTGCAACTTTAGTGTCCAATTGAATCCCGAAGCGAGCTTCTAACCCTATACCCCAAAACCCAAAGCTGTTTTATAAATATATTAAGAGTAAGAGGATAACTAAAGAAAGGGTGGGGCCTATTCGAGATCATGAGGGTAATCTGTGTGTGGAGGTGGGAGTCTTTGGTAGGGTTCTTGATGAATACTCTGCGTCTGTTTTCACAAAGGAGAGGGGCGAAGCAGACATTGCTATCGGGGGAGGAGTGTGAAATATTAGATGAAATAAACATAGTGAGAGGGGAAGTATTAAGGGGTTTAGCAGCTTTAAAAGTGGATAAATCCCCAGGCCCGGATTAAATGTATCCCAGGCTGTTAAGCGAAGCAAAAGAGGAAATAGAGGCCCTGACAATCATTTTTCAATCCTCTCTGGCTTCAGGTGTGGTGCTGGAGGACTACTAATGTGGTACCCTTGTTTAAAAAGGGAGAAAAGGATAGACCGAGTAATTACAGGCCAGTCAGCCTAACCTCGGTGGTGGGAAAATTATTGGAAAGAATTCTGAAGGACAGGATAAATCTTCACTTATAAAGACGTGGATTAATCAAGGATAGTCAGCACGGATTTGTTAAGGGAAGGTCGTGTCTGACAAACTTGATTGCATTTTTTGAGGAGGTAACAAGGAGGGTAGATGAGGGTAGTGCGTTTGATGTAGTGTATATGGACTTTAGGTTCCACATGGCAGTCTGGTCACGAAGTTAAAAGCCCAGGGGATCCAGGGCAAAGTGTCAAGTTGGATTCAAAACTGGGCCGGAGACGGGAAGCAGAGGGTAATGGTTAATGGGTGTTCTTGTGACTGGAAGGCTGTTTCCAGTGGGGTTCCGCAGGACTCAGTACTAGGTCCCTTGCTTTTTGTGGTATATATCAACGATTTTGACTTAAATATAGGGGGTATGATTAAGAAGTTTGCAGATGATACTAAAATCGGCTGTGTGGTTGATACTGACTGCAATGTCCGTGTGTAATTGAGACACGGACTGCAGAAGTTGGTTATAACAGGTGTTTACTGAATGGAGACAAAACTGGAACTACTATACAAAGTTACTACACAGGCTTATATACAGGGGTGGTCACTACTGGTACTGCAGTATACAGGGGCTGCAGAATATAGTTGCTTCTTCAAGGTACATACACTACAATTCCTCCCCTTTTAGCTAAACAGTACATAACATTCGATTAATAATTAAATAACATATTTACAATTACAGTTGCTATATACATTAGCTGAAGTTAATCAATTATAAATTCAGTCTTTGAGGAGGCTTCCTGATTCTGTCCGGATAACGCCTCTTTGGGGTATCAGGTTCTTCTGGCAAAGTTGATTCGGGATCAATGTCGTTGTTTGGTTCCTCTGCTTCCAATATCACCGATTCTGAGGTAGATGCAATTGGTACTTCGGTTTCATCACCAGGTGTATAGGATCGTGGTGTAGATTTGACTTTTTCCAGTTACTCTAGAATCTGGTCAGCATGGCGTCTTACAATGCTCTCTCCAACGTCCACGGTATACATTAGAGGTCCTTGCCGTGTGCAGATCGTTCCTGGCTGCCATTTCTCTGTGCGGTAGTCCTGGGCCAAAACTGGTTGACCTATCTTGAAACTCCTGGTTGGCCTTTCATTCATATTCTGAAACTGCCTGTTCTCCACATCTCTTCTGATGTTTGGCTTAACCAAATCCAAGCGGCATCTTAGTCTTCGATTGAAGAACATCATGGCTGGAGTTTGGTTGGTAACCGCATGTGTCGCATTCCGGTAGACAAACAAGAAGTTATCCACCTTGTGTTGTAGGGGTATGTCTTCATTACACATTGCCTTGATAGCCTTCTTGAATGTTCGAACGAACCTTTCCGCCAATCCATTGGTGGCTGGATGATATGGGGCGGATGTGTAATGCTTAACACCATTGTTCTTTAAGAACCTCTGGAACTCTTCAGACACAAACTGTGGTCCATTGTCGGAGCAAATCTGTTCAGGCAGCCCATTTCTGGCGAATATGGTTCGTAAGACTGATAGTTTTTTCTGTGGTGGTTGAGGACATTTTTATTACCTCTGGCCACTTTGTGCATCCACCGCAATTAAAAACATCGAGTCCATAAATGGACCAGCAAAATCAATGTGTACCCTTTGCCATGGAGATGAGGGCCACTCCCATGGATGTAGAGGGGCTTGGGGTGGGGCGTTGTGGACCTTCTGGCATCCTGTACAGCTCTTGGTCATCTCTTCGATTTCTCTATCAATTCCCGGCCACCACACAAATGCTCTGGCTAAGTTCTTCATTTTTACCCCTCCCAGATGACCCTCATGAAGCTCATTGAGCACTCTATCCTTCAATTTGGGTGGAATTACTACTCTGGATCCACACATCAAGGTTCCTCGGCACACTGACAGCTGTTCTCTTCTCGGCGAGAATGCTGGCAACAGTGGTTTGCCATGTGCTGGCCATCCCTTCACCGTTAAATCATAGACGCTGGAGAGTGTCTGGTCATTTCGTGTTTCCTTTTCTGTTTGCATTCGTCACAGGTAGACATTTGACTCTGGTCGAGTGGAATACCTCCACAGGATCCACTGCAGGGGCTTCTTCCACCGTCGGCAACGGTAGACGTGACAATCCATCAGCATTCCCATGCTGTTTAGTTCCTTTGTACTCGATGTCATATTGGTGTGCCCCTAGGAAAAGGGACCACCTCTGTAGCTGTTGTGCTGTCATTATTGGGACGCCCTTCTTAGGGTTGAAAATGGAGACAAGAGGTTGATGATCAGTTAGTAGAGTAAATTTCTGTCCGTGCAGGTAGTGATTGAACTTCTTCACCCCCCACACCAGGCTGAGGGCCTCTCTGTCAATCTGGGCGTAGTTACGCTCAGCTGCAGTTAACGAACGTGACGCAAACGCTATCGGCCTCTCTGAACCATCAAGGGATTTATGTGACAGTACCACTCCAACGCCGTAGGGAGACGCATCACACGCCAGTCTTATCGGTAGTGATGGGTTGTAGTGAGCCAATACTACTTCTCTTGAAGTGATCAGGCCTTTACACTTCTGAAAGGCCCGCTTACATTCATCGCTCCATTTCCATGCTACTCCAGTTTGTAGCAGGGTGTTCAGTGGGTGCAGAATTGTGGACAAATTCGGCAAAAACTTATGGTAGTAATTCACCAATCCGAGGAATGACCTCAGTTGCGACACATTTTCAGGTGCTGGAGCCTTAACTACCGCTTCAATTTTGTCAGGGGACTTATGTAACCCCTCTTCATCAATCGCGTGGCCACAATACGCTATTTTTTTCTTTAAAAACTCGCACTTGGGGCGATTGGCTCGTGGCCCATGTTCTCTTAGTCTAGTGAGCACCTGCTCTAGGTTGGCAACGTGTTCACTATCATTTTCACCTGTCACTAGGATGTCGTCCAAGTAACACTGAGTCCCCGGAATCCCTTGCAGGACTTGTTCCATCGCTCTTTGCCATATAGCCGGAGCTGATGCAACTCCGAATACCAGTCGATTATACTGGTAAAGACCTTTGTGAGTGTTTATCGTGAGATATTTCCTAGAGGATTCTTCAACCTCCATCTGCAAATATGCTTGCGCTAGGTCAATTTTTGTAAAACGTTTCCCTCCAGATAGTGAGGCGAAAATATCTTCTATCCTTGGAAGAGGATACTGTACTGTGTGAAGGACTGGGTTCACCGTCACCTTGAAGTCCCCACAGATGCGAATCTTCCTTGGCTCCTCAGACTTATTGTTTAACATTTTCTTCATGACAGGAACGATGGGTGTCGCCCACTCGCTCCAGTCTACCTTAGATAACACGCCTGCATTCTCCAGCTCTGCCTCGACGGCTGGGCGAATTGCATACGGTACCGGTCTTGCTTTGAAAAACTTGGGAATTGCATTCTCTTCTATTTTTATCGAGGCGGTTACGCCTTTAAGAGTGCCCAGTTCTTGTTGAAATACCTCTTTTTAGCGTTAGCTAAGATTTTTTGACAATCGTCCAGGTGTGACGTCGTCATCCTTTTTACCAACCACAGTCAGTGCCTGAATGGAGTGCCAGTCGAAACTTATCTTTCTGATCCATTCACGTCCCAATAACGGTGGTCCACCATCTTGCAGTATGTACAGATACAATTTCTGTATTTCCTTGCCGTTGTATTCGACAGGCACCCTTATTTTCCCTCTGGGGTATACTTTCTGCCCCGTATATGTCTTCAAGACAATGGATGTGTCTTTCAAGGGTATGTGTGAGAATAGCCTCTCGTCGATTCATGATGGTCAGGGCTGATCCTGTATCCAATTCCATTTTGACTTGGGACCCTGCTATCGTGAGGGTGACCCAAATGGTTCGGTGATCCTCTTTTGCGATTACATTGTGTAGTTTGAGACAGCTTAATCTCTTGTTCCCGGATTCACTCTCGCTCTTCTGGTCTTCGGAACTACTGTCCGTCATCTTTTGTACTTTCCTGTACTGTTCCTTAGTAGTCTTTTTGTTGTCGTTAGTCTTCTTCCCGGACCTGCAAACTCGTGCAACGTGTCCCATCTTTCCGCATTGCCTGCATGTTTTGTCCTTGGACCAGCAGTCCTTCTGGTCATGGGTTGTTCTGCCGCAGCGATAACATTTTTCAAATCCCCGTGTCATTTCATGGGTGCCGTATTCCTGTGGCTTCTGCTGTATTTCCGCAGCTCCCCTTGCTGCTGCTTCGTACGATACTGCCAGGCTGAAAGCCTTATCTAGCGTCAGCTCTTTCTCTGAGAGTAACCTCTTCTGGGTTCCTTCACTCAGGAGTCCACAGACAAATTTGTCCCGTAGGGTATCTGCCAGTCCTGCTCCGAACTGGCAGTGCTTTGCTAGCTTGCGTAGTTCCGTAAGGTAATCAGCATTGCTCTCATCTTTATGCTGATTTCTCTTGTGGAATTTAAATCTTTCTGCTATCAGCAGCGGTGTAGGATTTAGGTGTTCCTGTAGGATATCAACAATTTCGTTAAAACTCTTCGCCATCGGTTTGACTGGAGTGATCAGGTTCCGCAATAGGCCGTACGTTCTTGCGCCCATTAAGTTTAGTAGTACCGATGCCTTTTTCTCATCGGCTACTTCATTTGCCTTGCAATATACTTAGACTCTTTCCACATATGTGGTCCAGTCTTCTATTGCATTATCGAAGGCAGTGATATTGCCAGTCTTCGGCATCTTGGAGATCTAAGATGGCGCCACCCGCGCTTTGCCTTCTTCCCCGATTGAACAAAATGGCTCCTCCCGCGCTTTGCCGCCTTCCCCGCTGGATTAAGATGGCGCCTCCCGCGCTTTCTGCCTTTTCCGCTGCTGCCAGCGCTGTTGCTGGCGTTTTTATGCCTTGATGGCGACGCCCCCGCGCTGCTGCCAACGCTGCTCTCTGCGGTCCCCGTGGCAAACTGCAGCTCCTCGCGGCTTTCTGCGCTTCTAATTTCTTTTTCTTTTATTTTAATTACTGTTCCCGTCGTCAGAGCAGACCCTATGGGACACTTCCCTCCCTCTTCTCGGGTCTGTACGCTGCCCGGCTTCGTAGCATCGGCCGCGCCCTGTGTGCTCCACCCTCTCTCTCCTCTTCCCGACAACGCTGCTCGGCCCCGTTGATAAGCCACCCGATCGAGCTCTAGCCCGCCGCAGCCCAGGAAGGATCAGTGTACTACCTGCCACCAGCCCGATTAGCTGGAACACCATAGACTGGATAACCAAGCCCAGCTGTCGACAGCCTCTCCTGCAAATCTTCGAATTCGATGAATCAGAGGGCGGTTGCCCACGGTCGACGCCCATTTCTTCTGTTTGTTTTTTTTGTTGGATTTCTTCCTTCTGGATTCGACCTCTAATAACTTCGCTTCAGGGATGGATCCCCGTGAGGTGGTGCAGAACTGTAGGTAAGTTTGGACCTGTTCGTCGCCAATGTAATGTCCGTGTGTAATTGAGACACGGACTGCAGAAGTTGGTTATAACAGGTGTTTACTGAATGGAGACAAAACTGGAACTACTATACAAAGTTACTACACAGGCTTATATACAGGGGTGGTCACTACTGGTACTGCAGTATACAGGGGCTGCAGAATATAGTTCCTTCTGCAAAGTACATACACTACACTGACGAAGGAAGCTGTAGACTGCAGGAAGATATCAATAAATTGGTCAGGTGGGCAGAACAGTGGCAAATGGAATTCAATCTGGAGAAATGTGAGGTAATGCATTTGGGGAGGGCTAACAAGGAAAGGGAATACACATTAAATAGTAGGACACTGAGTAGTGTAGAGGAACAAAGGGACCTTGGAGTGCATGTCCACAGATCCCTGAAGGTAGCAGGCCAAATAGATAAGGTGGTTAAGAAGGCATACGGAATGCTTGCCTTTATTAGCCATGGCATAGAATACAAGAGCAGGGGGGGCTATGCTTCAACTGTATAAAACACTAGTTGGGCCTCAGCTAGAGTACTGCGTGCAGTTCTGGTCACCACATTACAGGAAAGATGTGACTGCACTAGAGCGGGTACAGAGGAGATTTACAAGGATGTTGTCTGGAGTAGAGAATCTTAACTATGAGGAAAGACTGGATAGGCTGGGTCTGCTTTCCTTGGAACAGAGGAGGCTGAGGGGAGACGTTATTGAGGTGTATAAAATTATGAGGGGCTTAGATAAAGTGGATAGAAAGGACCCATTTCCCTTAGAGGTGTCAAAAACCAGGGGGCACAGATTTAAAGTAATTGGGGGAAGGTTTAGAGGGGATTTGAGGGTTGTGGGGGTCTGGAACTCAGTGCCTGAAAGGGTGGTAGAGGCAGGAACCCTAACCACATTTAAAAAGTACTTGGATGTGCACTTGGGATGCTCTAACCTGCAGGGCTATGGACCAAGAGCTGGGAAGTGGGATTAGGCTGGATAGCTCTTTGTTGGCCAGCGCGGACACAATGGGCCGAAATGGCCTCCTTCCGTGCTGTAACTTTCTATGATTCTCTCCATCACAAAGACCTCCTACTTTCATCTCCGTAACTTTGTCCACCTCTGTCTCATCCCATCTGCTGCTGAAGCCCTCATCCATGCCTTTGTCACCTCTAGACTTGACTATTCCAATGCCCTCTTGTTCGACCTTTCATCCTCCACTCTCGATGAGCTTCAGCTCATCTAAAACTTTACTGTCTGTATCCTATCCTGCAGTAAGGTGCACACCCATTTCTGCTAACCTACATTGGTTCCTGGTCCTCAAAAAGCCTCAATTTTAAATTTTCGAAATTATATTCAAATCCCTCTATGGCCTCATCCCTTCCTGTCTCTGTAATTTTCTCCAGCCCTACAGCCCTCTAAGACTTCTGCATTCCTCCAACTTTTGCCTTTTGTGTACCCCCTCGTCTGGCCACTCCATTGGTTGCCATTGCTTTAGCCGTCTTGGTCTCGTGCTCTGGAATTCTCTCGCTAAGTTTCTCCATCTCCTTCTTTAAGACACACCTCTTGACCCCTCCCAATATCTCCTCCTTTGGCTTAGTGTCCATTATTTTGATTATGCCTCTGTGAAGCGCTTTGAGACATTTCTCTATGCTAATAGTGCTATATAAATGCAAGTTGGAAATAACTAAAGCACACAGTATATAAATTATAGTGTGACTGCTCATTTTTTGTTCATACTTTTCACTCATAAGAGTTAAAGATTTAGATTGTTGCAGATGCATTTTAATTTATGAAACCATTTAATGGAGAATGTTGGTGGGAAGAATTTTTGGGGATCATCCTGTGCAATAATGGATGGATTGATGGTTTAAAAAAGTTTTTAAATTTATTTTATGAGAATTGAATTTGTTTTTTTTTGCTTAAATGTTTAAAAGTACCAAATTAGGGTTTCTGAGTGCAGTAATTCTTGTGTGTAGTTTCCAGTAACTAGCGATTTTTCAACTATTTTAAGGAAGTTTCTAAATTGAGATATGCTTGTTAGTGAGATTAATGCAGTGGAACTTAAACATTTCTTTTCTGCTATTGACAGAATTTGGTAAACCTATTTGCTCGTTTGGCTACGGATAACATTGGGTACATAGATTGGGATGAATACATTCCAAAGGTAAATTGCATCATTTATTTTCAATATAGAAGCTAGTTGTTTATAGCTTGACGTTTTGATTTATTAAAAAAAAAAAAAAAAAAATTGTTTATGGGATGTGGTCGTCGCTGGCAAGGCCAGCATTTATTACCCATCCCTAATTGCCCTTGAGAAGATGGTGGTGAACCGCTGCAGTCTGTGTGGTGAAGGTACACCCACAGTGCTGTTAGGTACGGAGTTCCAGGATTTTGACCCAGCGATGATGAAGGATCGGCGATATACTTCTAAGTCAGGATGGTATGTGACTTGGAGGGGAATTTGGAGGTGGTGGTGTTCCCATGCGCCTGCTGCCCTTGTCCTTCTAGTTGGGAGGTGCTGCCGAAGAAGCCTTGGCGAGTTGCTGTATTGCATCTTGTAGATAGTACACACTGCAGCCACGGTATGCCGGTGGTGGAGGGAGTGAATGTTTAAGGTGGTGGATGGGGTGCTAATCAAGTGGGCTGCTTTGTCCTGGATGGTGTCGAACTTCTAGTGTTGTTGGAGCTACACTCATCCAGGCAAGTGGAGAGTATTACACTTGGTTAGACTCTCGCTTGTTGGAGATAGTCATTGCCTGGCACTTCTGTGGCGTGAATGTTGCCACTTATCAGCCCAAGCCTGAACGTCGTCCAGGTCTTGTTGCATGCGGGCATGGACTGCTTCATTATCTGAGGAGTTGTGGATGGCACTGTGCAATTATCAGCGAACATCCCCATTTCTGACCTTATGTTGGAGGGAAGGTCATTGACGAAGCAGCTGAAGATGGTTGGGCCTAGGACACTGCCCTGAGGAAATCCTGCAGCAATGTCCTGGGGTTGTGATTGTCCTTCAACCACCACAACCATTGAAAGTAGTGATTGTGTCGAAACCTTTTTGCATCAATAATAGTGTTCAGTTGTTTCTTCGTTCATCATCAGTGATCCAAACATCTATCAGGAGAAAAGATGCTGCCACAATTTTAATTCTACATTTTGGTTGTTTATATGGTTTGCTACCTTAAGTAAAACTAATTAACAGAAAGTTATATTGTTTAATATAACATTGGTTATTGAATACTTTATATTTTGCAGATTTTTACCAGATTTCTGAGAAGCTTAAATCTGCCAGTAGGAAGCAGCCAAGTTTTAATTTCCAAATATTTATCTAGCGCATATGAAATTGGCCATGTAGTGGTTTGGATGACTTCCATGCTGGTTAGTATTTAATTATGGATCTTATACTATTCATAGGAAGTGTCTTTACATTTTACTGATCTCATGGTCAATGCTAGTGAACAAATTTAAGTATTTTATTTAAATTCATTCTTGTGCTGAAGAAAATCTGTTTGTAAATGTTATTCAATGTCTCAGTATAATTGTCCAATCAAACATGCTGGGGTAGTATCATAGTTATGTAGAATGCATTTGTGAATGGAAGGAAGGACATGTTAATTATTCAGCGTTAATTTTATTAGTCTGCACTGCTCTATTGTGCTCATTATTTAGAAACTTTTTTCAGCAGCACTTGCCCATTGATAGTTACAGAAATCCCTCTGAAATGGTGGGATTTGATTGCACAGCTTGGAATCTTGGAAATCAAGATTCACAAACAGCTAGATGACAGTTTCCATAAGGAGAACAAGTCTCTTACTCTTACTCTTGGCTGTATATGAGTTACCAACGTCTAGATATAACAATTAACACGATTTGTCAGTAAATAATTTACTAAAGAATGTGCGGGATGCCCACCATTTTCTCCTGTTACTTCAGAAAATAGGAAAATAACATGCCAAGAGACTACTTCATGCAGGCTTAAACAAGCTGTCCAGATTTATTAGTAAAAAAAAAACTCAGAAGCACAAAGGTAGGTGAGGTACTAATACGGTATAATACCTAAAGTTACACAATATACAAACAGTGTTAACTATTTAAAAAAGATGGCGTCCATAATTCTTACTGCTCTGATCAGCAAGCTCTTAGAATAGTCCCTGATGGTAAAGACATAAGATTATTTCTGATGCAACAACTTGCATCTACATATTGCCTCTAACATAGAGAAACATCTTGAGGCATTTCAGAGAACAAGATGAGAACTAGTGTCAAGTTTTGGACACCCCACCTCAGGAGCTATACATTAGCTTTGGAAGATGTACAGTGCCAATTCACCAGAATGAAACCAGGGCTTAAAGGTTAAATTATCAGAACAGCTTGCATAAACGAGGCTTGTGTTCCTTTGAGATTAGAAGGTTGAGGGTGATCTAATTGAGAGGTTTAAAGTTATAAAAGAAATTGATCGAATAGATACAGAGAAGCTATTTCCTCTGGTGGGGGAATCCAGAACAAGGCGGCATAATCTTATCATTAGAGCTAGGCCATTAGGAGTGAAATCATGTCGCATTTTTCACATGAAGGGTAGTAGAAATCTGGAATTATCACCACCAAAAGGCTGTGATTGCTGGGTCAATTCAAATTTTCAAGACTGAGATCGATGGGGGATGCTTCACTGTCGGAGGAGACATCTTTTGGATGAGATGTTAAACCAAGGTCCCCTCAGATGGATGTAAAAGATCCCATGGCACTATTCGAAGAAGAGCAGGGGAGTTCTCCCTGGTGTCCTGGCCAATATTTAACCTTCAACCAACATCACTAAAACAGATTATCTGATCATCAGTGTTGTTTTGGGGATCTTGCAGTGCACAAATTGTTTGCTACGATTCCCCACATTCAACAGTGAATATATTTTAAAAGCACTTAATTGGCTGTAAAGTGCTTTGGGATGCTCTAAGGTCATGAAAGGCACTATATAAATGCAAGTTCTTTCTTTATTAGGTACAGGTATGAATGGATGTGAATTGAAGGCAGGTAAATGAAGTTGAGCTACAGATCTGCCATGACCTAATTGAATGGTGGAACAGGCGAGAGGGGCTGAGTGGCTTACTCCTGTTCCTATGGTTGAGTCACATGATGGAAAGAGTTGCAGATCTTAAGTTACATCATGACAATATGGGATAAGCTTGATGGATCAGCTGATCTTTTCCTGTCGTTTTTAAATGTTCGTAAGGCATGGATGAAAGTTTCAGTGGTGAAAGAGAAATTAGTGAAGTTGCACAACATTGTCATTTATGTGATTTCAAAATTCACTGATTGTGAGGGAGTTTCAAGGCAGTTACACTATGTTATAGCATTAGAATTTTAAATAATTTTCCATTGTGAATTTGTTAGTTTTAATAAAGCATATTTAAATGCTGGAGAAAGCAAACTCTTAATATGGAGAAAAATTTATCTGCAAACAACTTCCACTTTGAATTTTTACTGTGTAAGATACACTTATTTTGGTGTGGTTTGGACATTACTGTGTAGTTCAAATTGAATAACAACTTCTAATTTTTTTCATTTGATAGGGTGGTCCCAGTAAACTAGCACAGAAGCATCTGAGTGGATTTTTTAACAGCATTGCATCATTCTACCATCCTTCTAATAACGGGAGATGGTTGGTAAGTACTTCTGATTTTTATTGCCATCTGTGTAAAGAAATAATAATGCAATCATGAGAGGCAAAATGTTGTCTGTTCAGTTGTTTACTTATTTGAGTGGATGTTCTTGGCTTCCTGTACTATCCCATTCGTATTAAATGTGCAAACTATTCCTAATACATGACTCGAAGGATGTGTTGTAATCTCAAGTACAGTAACTGAACTCTGAACAGTAAAAGAACTCTCCTTGACTCTTGTATGTTTATATGTAACAAGATCAGTAGCTTGAAACATCATTGACCAAGTCCACCTAAATATTAGTCAATACTTAATTATTTCTGCTTCACCCTGAATTAAAATTCTACATCTAATTTTTCCTCTTTTTAAACACCAATAACTTGCAGGTGGGGCAGAAAAAATGCTAAGTCTTGATTGGATTTTTCAGGTTATTGTTTGAAGTTAATTCCTGTCTGGATTTACATGTTTGCATTAGCAGTAAGCAGCAATGACATTTCTGTGCTTGGTATGCACTTCCCTACCAGGAAATAACTTGATTGCTGCAATGACTTTTGCAGGCTTAAGTAACCTATATGCCCATATTGCATTATAGCTGGAAATATTTGGTATTGAATGTTGTAGATGGAGCATATCAGAGATATTTGTATGTTTGCATAATATTTCTCTCAAAATCTACATGAAATGATAAGTGAGTTAATTAGTATACAAAATGGAAATAAATGCTCTGCACATAACCAGTAATTTGATATACTCTAACTTTTCCAACTAGATAAATTATTCAGAGCTTTGTTTGGCCCTTAACGTTAAACCTTACTGGTTGTTGTAAAATTTGGGACATAATCTAACCATTAAAAAAGAATATTAACTGTAAATGAATTAACACTTTAAAAAGAAATGGACTGTGAGGGATAAAGATTAGTTTTCTTCCAATTAGAAAAACAATAACTGCTTAAAATGTGTTCCTGTTTTTCTTCCCCCCCCCCCCCCCCCCGCACACTCTCTTGATTCTAGGTTTTCAAATTACAACCTTTGGGGTTCTGCAAGGAAATTTCAGAGTTTCCCAAGATCACCATATTTCTGTTTTTCTGTGTTTGTTGACTAGATGTTGTTTCTGTTGTATACTATTTTCCTTTGTCTAGTTAATACTGCCTTTCCAAAGTTAGGATAGGGAATCCTTGGGCGTGTATCAGTGTTTGCAGGGGGGTCCCCCCCCATAGTGAAAAGTTTGAAAGCCACGGTTTAGATGCAATGAGGACACTTGCATCTCACTGCTACTGATGTTTTAGCATTCCCTGATACTTGGATTTCTTTTTCCTCCATATTGTCCATGTTCTACATGTTTTTGTTAGCAATGAAATCCCTGGTAGGAAATTACACATAATATCTTGGATGTTTAGCTTTGGATACCAGGATCATAAATAAAATCATAAAGATTTCAGCATGGAAGGAAGTCATTTAGCCCATTGTGCCTATATTAGTGCAAGCTCCATCAGAGTTATCAATTCCACCTTCATTTCCCCATTTTCCCCTTCTACCCTTTTAATACTTTGGGGGAGAAATTGGGTATGTAGCGCCACCTATTAGCACCTAAAGAGGGCAGTCAGTGGCTGTAGCGCCACTGGCCGCACCTCCCGTGATATTCAGCGGGGGCGCTAATGGTGGCGTTAGCCTGTTGCGCTGCGCCGCCACCGATGACGTCATCGGTGTGCGCAGCGCCCCAATCGCGATATTTGGTAGCGAACGCCGCTGTGGCGCCGTTCGCTACCCGCGCCCGGTTCACGGGGCCTTGCTGTGCTGGCAGTGGCGCAAGTTAAGGTGGAGGTGCGGGGCGGCCGCCTGCCAGCACCTCCGTCCCCGGCCTCCTGACCACCCCCCCCCGTGGCATTGCCGGCATCGGGGATCGCGCTGTTGCAGGCCCCTCCCCCTTAACAATGGGAGGAAGGCCTGCAGTGTCGCAGCGTGTGGCGCTGCGGCACGTAGCGCTGCGATATTCAGTTTCAGTGCCCTAAGAGGGACGCGGAGCGCCTCGAGCCTCGCCCCGTCTCCCTCTAGGGGCGCTGAAACTGAATTTCTGACGTTCGTTAATGCTCCGAACGCTGCGCAAAAATCAGCGCCCAGGCGAACTTGGCGCCACTTTGGCGCCTCAACCCAATTTCTAGGCCTTTGTGTTTATATAATTCCCTATTCTGTGTTGTGATTGACTTGGATTCAGTGGCTACTGAATGCATTCCATATTTTAAACCTTTGCACACAAAAAAATGCTTCTAACTCCAGGCTATGGTCATCTCTGGATGTTGCCAATTTAACTTTTTGGATGTCCTGACAAGAGTTACATTTGACTGGCTTGGGTATATTTTAATTAAAACTATTTTGTCATAATTCTTCATCATTCATTTGCATTTCCTGTCCTCTTTCCTTCCCCCTCAATTAATGGATTAGTAATTGACTTTTTTTTAAACAGATGAAACTGATGAAGTTGTTACAACGGTTGCCTGCTAGTGTTGTGAGAAGACTCCACAGAGAACGGTACAAAAAGACAACCTGGCTAAACACCATACCGGACAGCCACAAACTGACTGACCAGGACGTTACTGATTTTGTGGAAAGCATCAAACAGCCTGTAGTGCTTGCTATGTTCAGTAAGACTGGAAGTCTGGAGGCTGCTCAGGCCCTTCAAAACCTTGCTCTGATGCGCCCAGAGCTTGTCATCCCACCAGTACTTGAAAAGTAAGTCATAAATAAGGCTTTTCTTTTTTACGATAGCAACAGTTGACATTACTCGCATAACATATGTGGAACTATTGTTAGTGATTTTTGAAAATAATGGTTTATATTGACTTAGAATATATCTTAAATAGAATTCATTTTGAAACTTGTTAAAATTATTTGCTTTTAAAACAGCCAAATGGTGTAGCATCTTGGTGTATAAATGTACTCTGCTACAGTTGGTATAAAACAGGGTTGTGCTGTGTAATCTCTCCATGCAATGAGTTCTCCGTATTAGCTGGGATGTAAAGAAGAACCAGCCCTAAAGCTTGATGGAAAGAGAGACAGAGGGTGGAATTTGTCATAATTTGGTATCTTTAGTTGCGATAGATTAACTTATTTTCTTTGTATTATCATTATAGTCTCACAAAATTTAGTTTCATGTTATTTTTGATATCCAGCTTTTAAATATAATCTCTGTTCTGTTTATTTCTTGATCTTTAGAACATATCCTGCATTACAGACTTTGACAGAACCTCACCAACTTACAGCAACCCTAAGCTGTGTGATAGGAGTTGCTCGCAGTCTGGTCTCTGGAGGGAGATGGTTTCCTGAAGGCCCAACACACATGCTACCTCTGTTAATGAGAGCTCTACCTGGTGTGGACCCAAATGATTTCAGCAAGTGCATGGTACATCAGTACTCCATTCTTAGCTGTGTGGATAGATATATGTGGAATGAAAGTAAACACATTCAAAGATAGTTTTATTCTTAAACTTTACTAAAATCTAGATTTTAAAATCATTAAATGTAATTTTTCTATAACAATTGGAGATTATACATTTTATTTAAAAAATGAAAAATTAATGAATTGTTTCCATACCCTGCTATTATGCAACTTTATGACAATGAAGCTGCATTGGTATTCCGTGCTTAAAGAAGAAAGAAAGGAGGAGTACTCTTGGTCTTTTATATAATGTAAAAAGATCATGTTCCTCCGGGAGCAGCTATATTTAAAGCAATTGGGACAGAGAATCTGGACGGTTCTGAGAGACAATCTGGAGATAACTAATTCCAGGAATCTATGCTACTGGCTGGGGATGTAGTTTGCCATTTGAGCTTTCCTTTTTTTTGGCTGGTGAGGAAAAAAATCAGTTCCACTTCTGATTGCTATTCAGTGACCCTAGATGGAAGGTGTATCTGTGCAGAGGTTGCGTGAGGAGTGGATTGGACTTTCTGTGAACCTTCCCATACTCATTGCCTAGATTCAAACATAAAGAATGGTGACTTGGGCGAGCTACCAGAGGATGACCAGCACCCATGGAACCGCATCCATGAGCCAGCACCTTTCGAAGGGGCAGTGGATTCCCCCCCCTTCACACAGATTGGAAAAGTTGTGGAGAATGTTTCCTCTCATGGTTTCCTTTGTAGAAGTGTGGCATGATGGAGACTTGACGGGCTCTTGTGCAGAAAAGTCTAATTCAGTAATTAATGTATTAATGGGTCTATCTGTGGTTGGTTACTCTTCATCAGAGCAGGGATTCGCATCCTTTCTGGTGCTGGATGTCAATCCTGGAAATTAAATACAACTCCGACTGAATCCCAGTGGCTTGAATTCTCACCGTTTATTAGGGTCTAAATTCAATATCGTTGTGGCCCATTTATGAGCGTAAAATTGGTGTAATGACAAATTTAGCAGTAGAAAGGCTGCACACAATTTGCACAAGTGCCCAGGCCTTTTTTTCAGGCGGTCATGGCACCTGCCCCTAGTCCTGGACCCATTCTCATTGTTGCCAGCTCCGACTACTTTTTCAGGCTCTACAGCGGTCCTTAAGTTAGAGGCTGCAGGTAATTTTTCTTTTTTACCTTGCTTTAATGTGGAGCCAGGAGGAGCTACCGGAGGACAAATCTGCACTCCATAGAAGGGATTGTATTATTCTGTCGTAGTTACTTGAAATTGGAAATTAAAATGAAGCTAAAGGTTACAGGTATTTAACTTGTGGCAATGGGTGTATAAAAGGTTTGTTAGTGCCAAAATTGAATTAATTGTGCTGTAAACTGGTTGGGTTTTGATGAATTCCAGTTCCAAAAAAGAAATACCATTGAGGCAACTGTGCCAATACAGGTGAGAAAGTCATTTTCTTGTCATTTATGGATACTAGTGGTTATCGTATTTGTCCAACTGTATTCTCCAAAATGGCAAAAGAAAAATAGCCCAACATAGCTGTCTTCCTTTTTTTACCTTTGCTTTTCGAGAAATTATCATAAATAATATAAATATATATCGATAACAGTTCTATTTTTGGTTTGTATTTGGTTTTTTAAATTAAACTTGTGCTTTTTAAAACAATATTTTATTTCCATAGATCACATTCCAGTTTATAGCCACGTTTTCTACTCTTGTGCCTTTGGTGGACTGTTCATCTGTTTTGCAAGAGAGAAATGATCTTCCTGAGGTAAGTTCATTTAATAAGTGACAGCAGCAAGCTTTTGTTTCCTTAAAAACAAGTTAAAGCTTTAAGAAAAGCTCTAGAGAAGACTCTAAAAATATAATGGGCCAGAAATTCCAGGCCAGAAGCGTGAGTACGGTCGGCTTACTCACGCTTCTGGCCGTTGGAAATGCCGGCGTTCAGCATGAACAGCGCATGCGGGGAACGCCGGCATTTCCAGACCTCGAGCGCGTGCGACTGCACAGGCAGCGCTTGCGCAGTGAACTTCGTGGATTTCATTCATGAAATCCGTGAGGTTAAGTCCTTAGAAGTTACACTTGAAAAAAGCAAGTGTAAAGTTGTTCATTGGCTGCGGAGGAAGATATATTTTATCGTGGAGCTTTTGAAATGCAATATTTTTGTTTGGGAAAGGGAGGGAAGTTATTTTAAGAAATTTTAAGTAAGTTTAAAAGTTAAATTTTTTTAAATTTTTTTTTTATATAAAGTGTTTTCAGAACGGTAGGTAGAAGGAGCAATTGTGGCTGTGTGAATGGAATGAGTTATGTATGTATGTCCACATATATTCCTTTACGTATATGTATGTATGTTTTATATTCCTTTACTAATGTGTATGAATATGTTTTTAATTATGATTTTCCAATAAGTTACTTTCTCTGAAAGTCATAATTAAATAATACATTCATACACATAAATAAAGGAATATATACATAACACGCAAAGGAATATATACAGACATACATACTTTCAGAAGCTCCACGATAAGAAATATCTTCCTCCGCAGCCTCTGTAGCAACTGTACCCATGCTTTTTTCATGTGTAAGTTGTAATGACTGGACCTCACTGAAAGCATTAATGAAAGCGGCGAATTATACTGCGCACGCGCTGCATGTGCAGTCGCACGCGTTCTGCCTCTGAACCCCTTCGTTCAGAGGACAGGAAATGCCGGTTTTCCCCACATGCACTGTGCATGCTGAAAACCGGCATTTCATCCGGCCAGATGCGTAAGTACCCCGACCGTACTAGCGCAGTTGGAAGGGAATTATTGGGCCAACATTTTACACGTCAATAAAATAAAAAATTTAACAATTGCACGACTTACCCCCTCGCATCTGCGACTGAGGGTCCAAGGAGGTGCATTGCGCAAGAGGTCATCATCGGACGTATCCTCACACTGTTCCCTTTGGGGAACTGTATGAAGTGGTGGAAGGATTTATGGCCGTGATTAACGCTCATTCCATGACCGTGAACATCTTTGAACCAGCCATTAGGGTGGTTAGTCCTATGGCGGGAGGGTTTTACGGGCTCCCACAACCCATCTGAGGGGGGGGGGGGTGGCCACCAACACCCACGGGCGCAAGTATCCCGCTGGATGTCCACCCAGACTTTAAAGTTGGAGCTCCGACTCCACTTGCCGGGACTGTCTGGAGTGGGGTTCAAAACCCTACTCCTTCTGGCCCAGCGGCAGGGATGCTTACTGCTACGCAAAAGGCCCACTCCGCACAAAAGGTGACACCCATACGTTTCCTGCGCCTTTTCCCTCCGTGACTGGAGCCCTATGCTGCCATTTCACGTTGCTAATCGGATTGGGCCTTTGTCATAGCGGTAGGATCCCCGCCGCTGGGCCAGATCAGGGTAGGGTTTCGAACCCTGCTCCAGACAGTCCCGGCAAGTGGAGTCGGAGCTCCGGCTCTAAATTCTGGGTTGACATCCAGTGGGATATTTGTGGGTGTGGGTGGCCCCCCCTCCTTGTATAGCTTGTGGGAGCCCGTAAAACCCTCCCGCCATAGGACTAACCGCCCTAATGGCTGGTTCAAAGATGGTTACGGTCACGGAATGAGCGTTAATCACGGCCATAAATCCTTCCACCACTTCATACAGTTCCCCAAAGGGAACAGTGTGAAGACACGTATGACGACGACATTGCTAAATAAATAAATGGAATTAAAAAAATTCTTTTAGGGCTTTTAAAAGTCTTTAAATTGCTTTAATTCTCTTTAAAACTACTTCAGATTACTCAAAATAATGTAAACATTTAAAAAAGTTTATAAAAGTTACCAAAATCTTCAAAAAACTTCCAAAAACCTATTTAAACTGCTGCTTTGCATGTAAAAAAGCAAAGCAGCTTGACAGAAACATTGGGGGCGTGTCCAGTGAAACTGAGACCTCAAGGGGCGTGTCTCACTTACACTGCACGCTCCTGGCTCCGCGCTGGCTGCACTCCTGGGCGGCGTGATGTCATACGCTGCCCGGGATTCTTCTTTCAGTTTCTGCAAGTGCAGGCGTCCCTGGAGCTGATCGGCAGGAGTGCGGGGTAAGTGCAAATACGGGGCTTGCACGCGCTGCAAGCCCCGTTCTGGAATTTCTGGCCCAATGCTTATAAGCTTTATGCAATTATATAGAATTTTACAGCACGGAAACTGGCCACTGTGCTCTCACTGACTCTTTGAAAGAGCTATCCACTTAGTCCCATTCCCGTGTCCTTTGCCCCTTTCCCCACAAACTTTCAATTTTTTTTTTCAAGTTTATTATGGTAGAGCAACAGGAAATGCCCAACAGGCCAGTCAGCATCTGAAAATAGCAAAGACTGGTTCATGCTAGTTCCCACTGGAAGGAGGAAAGCCACAGAATGAGAACGGGGTGTAAGCCGTCATAGGATTACATAGGATATACAGCACAGAAACAGGCCATTTGGCCCAACTAGTCCATTTATGATCCACTCGAGCCTCCTCTCGTCTTTCCTCATCTAACTCTATCAGCATAGCCCTCTATTCCCTTCTCCCTCATATATGCTTATCTAACCTCCCCTTAAATGCATCTATACTATTTGCTTCAACCACTCCCTGTGGTAGTGAGTTCCACATTCTCACCACTCTCTAGGTAAAGAAGTTTCTTCTGAATTCCCTATTGGATTTCTTGGTGACTATCTTATATTGATGGCCTCTAGTTATGCTCTTCCCCATAAGTGGAAACACTCTCTCTCTACCTACTCTATCAAAACCTTTCATAATTTTAAAGACCATAATTAGGACACACTCAAGAGAAAAAAGACTTAGCCTGTTAATCCTTTCCTGATAGATATACCCCTGCATTTCTGATACCCTCCTTGTAAATCTTCTCTGCACCCTCTTCTGTGCCTCTATATCCTTTTTATAATATGGCGACTAGAATTGTACGCAGTACTCCAAGTGTGGTCTAACCAAGGTTTAATACAAGTTTAGCATAACTTCAGTACTTTTCAATTCTAGCCCTATAGAAATAAACCCTGGTGCTTGTTTTTTTTTTATGGTCTTGTTAACCTGTGTCGCTACGTTTAGTGATTTGTGTATTTGTACTTAGATCCCTTTGCTCCTCTACCCCACCCAAACTCGTGACCTCCCTATTCTTCCTACCAAAATGTAATAGCTCACATTTATCTGTGTTGAAATTCATTTGCCAATTATATACCCATTCTGCAAGTTTATTAATGTCTTCCTGTAATTCGTTGCAGTCCTCCTCAGTATTGACTATCCCCTCCCCCAATTTGGTGTCATCCGCAAATTTAGAAATTGTGTTTTTGATTCCAATGTCTAAATCGTTAATATAAGTTGTGAACAACAGTGGTCCCAGCACTGATCCTTGTGGAACACCACTTCCTACCTTCTGCCACTCTGAATTACCCCTACTCTTTGCTTTCTGTCTTGAAGCCAGCTAGCTATCCATTCTACTACTTGTCCCCTGACTCTGTATTCTCTGACCTTATTCATTAGTCTATTATATGGTACCTTATCAAAGGCCTTTTGAAAATCTAGATAAATTACATCTACTACCTTACCCTTGTCTACCCTCTGTTACCTCTTCAAAAAAATTCAGTGAGATTGGTCAAGCAAGACTTTCCCTTTTGAAATCCATGCTGATTTTTCATTTATTATATTTTTGGTTTCTAGATGTTCTTCTATTTTCTCCTTTAGTAGGGATTCCATTATTTTTCCAATGTTAAGCTGACTGGTCTGTAGTTCCCTGGACATGTTCTATCTCCCTTCTTAAATATAGGTTTATATCCTTTTCCTCCCCAGAAGGTTTTAAAAATTGGAATAGGGTTTCCCCACAATTTTGCTGGGGAAGACTGTTACTTAACGCTCAACTGGTGCTTGTACTATACTATATATGCTGTTTCTACTTTTAATAATAAAGGCTTTCTCAAAGTTTTGGGAATTCCAACCACATATGGCAGGTGCAAAATATTTCGCCTCTTCACGGTAAAAGCTTATTTCTAGACGTGAATGGGAACCAGCTTTAAATTGCTTGTGGTCCTGGTCTACATTTATCCCTCAATCATTGCTAAAACAGACTATCTGGTCATTTGTCTCATTGCTGTTGGTGAACTGGCTGTTTTGTTTGCTTACATTACAACAGTGACTACATTGTACTTATTTCATTGGCTTTGGAAAGTCCTGAGGATATGAAAGGCGGTATATAAATATAAGTTCTATCTTTGTTTCTACAATAAAGTATAATGAAAACCATTAAGCAACTTAAAGCCAATTCCTGCTCGTAGCTGGAAACCTGCTTTTGCACTGCAGGACTCGAGGAGCCAACAGTTTGTTGGGTTAATTCAGGGCAGCAGTGGGGAAGGGGGGCTTAGGTCAAGGCTGAGGGAGACATGAAGGGGGTAGTGGGTGGTTGTGTGTGAGAGTGCATACGTCAGGTGAAGGCAGGTTTGGGTTTGGCTGTGATGCCTCTTGCAGTCAAATAGCGCACCCAAACTCTCTGGGTTGGATTTTGTCAATGGGGAGCTTTTGGAGGCGGGACTCCCACTTGTTGGGTTTTAGTCCCGCCTCCATCGACTTGTGGCCAACCCACGCTATTTTCCCTTGATTGACCTTGTTAAGCCCACCCAGCGGGCTTAGCAGGCCAATTAAGGGAAAGCCAGTTACAGGTGACGTCAGCGAGTGCCGTTTCATCTGTCAAGAGCTTTTGACAGATGAAATGTCATCGTTTGACAGCTCTGTGAAGCTGTCAAACACTGACAATCTGTCTTCTAAGTTGTCTTTACTCAAGACTCAATTAGAAAGCCTTCCTGACCAGAAAGCAGAAGGCTGCAGCTTTTGACAGTTCAGCGTCCATTCTGCTTTCTGTGCCGGTGAGCTGAGGGACTCCCGAGACCTGAAGGGAAGAAGCCTGCAGGAAGAAGTAAAGGTAAGTAAAACTTATTAAAACACTTTACACACACCTCACACACTTACCTCTGCACACATGCACCCATTACTCACCTGCACACCGGACATCTCGGCCCCTCCGACCCCCGCAGACCGACGGCCCGCCTCACTGACCCTGGCGAGGTTTGGAGCTGTCGGGAAGCCCACACTTCAGGGCTCAAAATAGGGATTAGCCAAAAAACTGCTTGTTAACTACCTGTTAACACAGTTAATTGGCATTAATCCCCTTCCCACCTCAGCACGGGTCGGCTCCCCGCCTCCTTGCAAGATGGCATGAGGCGGGTTGGGCACCCGCCCCCAAATTCTGCCATTTCCCTGGCAGTCCTGCCTCCAAACCCACCTCCCCAGGGCTGGCAAAATCCAGCCCCCTGTCTTTCACACATGAACTCCCTCTTGACTGTGATACTCGTGTGCCCAGTTCCTATGAAACTGTAGCCTAGCAAGAATCATTTGAGAAGGAGAAAGGATAGAAAATTAGTGGACAAATTGAGGGGGAAAATCTTAACATTCATCCACATTAAGATCATAATTTTCATTTAACTGTGCACATAAAAGCTTTTGACTTCTATTAATGTCTTTAATTGAAATAACATTGGTGTCCTTTTCTGTTTTAGGTAGAGAGGGAACTTTGCTCAGCCACAGCAGAATTTGAAGATTTTGTTCTTCTGTTTATGGACAGGTATGTTTTAAGGGTTCACTTATTGACTGATCCTGGTAATAGCAGGATCATAGACTACGGATGTTAAAGAAACCATTTTTCATCAGGTTTGCAGGAAAAAATAGTTTATGCCATATTTATTAACTCCTTTATTAAAAAGCTGATAAATATCTGTTTAGGTATGAGGTTGAAGTTCACTAGTGTCAACATAGGTAATCAAGTAGTCCATGGATTACATTTGTTTCCAAGTTTCTGGCACCATGGAAATTAATCAAGTAAACAGTGGAACAATATTGAAATATGGAGATTTTTAGATTTGAAATTTTGCTTTGGGAGACTAATAAAGTGGGGCAGAGTCTAAGTTATACTGTATACACTCTTGGGAGTAGCAGGTTTGATGGGCTAAATGACACTTTCTCATCCAAAGTGGCCCCTCTTCCCAAAGAAAAGTAATCAACTCATGCTTTGGTGTAGTTCTCTGACACTTTTCCAGATGGCCATTCTTCACACGTGAGCTCAGATGGTGAATAGCTCAGATTATTTGAGCATGAACAGCATCATAACTATATATCATCTATCTTTTTAAGAGTGATTACTATATGAATGTTTCCTTGCTGCTTTCATCGGCAAATATGCCCACGATGAGTTACAGTGTGGGGAACAGGAAGCGAGTGCGTTGTAAGCTTTGTTTTCAAGAAAATAAACTTTCAGACATGATTATAATAGACAATAAATGTAAACATTTTCTACAGTACACATTAATATTTCATACATTCGTGACTTGGATGGTCACTCTTACTGACTCTTCCTTTTTTAACCCCAAAAGTAACAGAATAACGCCAGTTCTCTAATTCTCATTTATAAATTTCTTCAGGTTAGAAAATGAGAAGCCATAATTTGCACAGCAATTGTCAGAAATAGTAAAGTTATTAAGGACTCTCTTATTGCCATTGGAAAGACTGATGTGCTAGAGACTAGAGTTAATTTTAAAATGTAATACTTGTGGAACATTGAAGTAGCAGTTGAAAATCATTTCAATCAGATAGACTTCCATTGAAGTCAATGGAAAGGAAAATCAGGCGGGGTGTGTAACGGACGGCCAATCTCCGATCTCCCATATTGTGCCCCTGCCGAAGTTGAATTTCACCCCCAGAGAGTGGTAAAGGAGAATGTAGACCCATTAAACACAGATGTAGGTGAGATTATAGTGGACAATAAGGAAATGGCAGAACTTAAATGAGTGTGTTGTATTTATTTACACAGTGGAAAAAGTGGACAAAATACTCAGTGGTAGAAGGGCACCTAAAAAGTAATTTGAGAAGAACTTAACTGGATTTAATTTGAGTAAAAAATGGTAATGGAGAAAATAATGGTATTTAAGGCAGACGAGTCTCCAGGACCAGATGGTTTCCACCCAAGTGTATTAAAAGAAATAAGTGAGGAAATTGCAATCGTCAAAATGTTCTAATGCCTTCTAGATTTATTAATTCTGCATATGGATTGGAAAATTGCTGTTCTCACTCCATTATTTAATAAGGGGGTAAAGAGAAACCAGGTAACATCAGTTGTGGGAAAGTTACTAGAATTTATTATCAAGGACATGACTGAGCACTTTTGGTCAAGTATCAGCTGATCAGAGAGTCAGTATGGATTTGTGATGGGTAGGTCATGTCTGACTAAAGTAGTTACATTTTTTCAGGAGGTCTCTGACATGGTGCATAGGAAAGTGTCTGTGGATGTTGTCTGTATGGGCTTTGAGAAGGCATTTGATGAGGTTTAGCACAAGAGATCATCAATGAATGGGCACGGAATTGGAGGTTACTTTGTGACTTGGGTTGGTAATTGGTTGAGATATAGGAGACAGACTAGGTATAAATGGAAGGTACTCTGATTGGTGGGATGTGACAAGTGATGTTCCCCAAGGATCTCTACTGGGGCTTCAGCTTTTCACCATATATGTCAATGACTTGGACGAAGGAATAGAGGAGAATTGCATATCTAAGTTTCAGATGCCATTAAGTTCGGAGGCATAGTAAGTTGTGTGGATGGGAGCAGGAAGTTACAAAGGGACATAGACATATTAAGTGAGTGGGCAAAACTATGGCAGTTGGAGCTCAATGTGAGGAAATGTGAGGTCATCCACATTGGATCTGAGAAGGACAAATTGGAATACTTTCTTAATGGTGTGAGTTTGGGAGCTGTGGAGGAGCAAATCGATTTGGGTGCCCATGTACATAAATCACTAAATTCTAGTGCACAGGCACAAAAAGTAATCAAAAAAACTAATGGAATGTGGACCTTTATCTCAAGAGGATTGGAATACAAAGAGGAGGAAGTTATGCTTCATTTGTACAGAGCCGTGGTCAGATCCCACTCGGGCACTGCGTTCAGTTTTGGGCACTGCATCTCGAGCGAGAGATATATTGGCCTTGGAGGGGGAACAGCATTGGACCTCGAGAGAGAGGTATTGGCTGTAGGGGCACAGCACAGATTCATCAGACTGATATCTGGACTTAAGGGGTTAACGAATGAGGACCAGTTGCATAAGCTTGTATTCCCTTGAGGTTAGAAGGGTTAGGGGTGATCTAAACAAGATGTTTAGAATGATAAAAGCATTTGATGGGGTTGAATCAGGGAAATTATTTCCTGTAGTAAGGGAATCCAGAACAACGGGGCATAATCTTAAAATGAGGGCTAGGCCATTCAAGAGTAAAAAGGGATCACTTTTTCCTACGAAGGGTAGTGAAAATCTGGAACACTCTTCCACCAAAAGGCGGTGGATGCTTGATCAATTGAAATTTTCAAGACTGCGGTTAACAGATTTGTTAGGTATGGATCAACGGCATTGAGTTACCGATCAGCCATGATCTAATAGAATAGTAGAATAGGCTCGAGGGGCTGAGTGGCCTACTCCTGTTCCTGTTTAATTTACTTTACCATTGTTCTGCCCAACGATATTTTATCTAATTCATTCTGTAATCTTTAAGGCTGCCTTCTCCAATTCCACTGCTCTAGTTTGACATCACACCCTGTTAGACTTTTTCGTACATGTTTAGGTTTTAAAATTCTTTGCCCTCCATGTTGCTGAAAGTGCGAGCTGATAACGGCATGGCGAGGGTAATGGGGTATCTGGAACCTTTGTGTGTAACGGGACAATATATCTCCTTAACCAATTAGTTTAAAGGATTGAGAAATAAACAGAGGAAGGAATGAGAAGGTGGGGGAATTCAATGTCTAATCAGGTATAGAAAGAGAAAGAGGGGGAAAGAAATATTGGGTTTAGAGAGAGAGAACAAAAGAGACCAAGGAAGATAAAGAAAGAATATAAAATTAAATATTTGACTTTTTAAAATCAACAACAATTCACAACCTGAAGAAATGAGACTCCACACTATTAATTGTTAACTTTTAGGGCAAGAGAGGTTGATTGGCAGTCATTTACAATTATCACATTGTTAAAAGGGTACTTACGCGATTTATTACTAGACGTAACTTTCCGTGGAGAGTTTAACGGGCAACTAATGTGCAAATCCAGCAACTTCATGAAAATCATGGGGAGGTTAAGGGCGAGATGCAGTTTTTGTGAAGCTAACGGCAGAGAGGCACAAATTGGCCAGCAACTTGTGGTGATTCGCAATTCATGGTATTCCTTCGTTGCCACCAGTTGCTGGTCGATTTGCACATTAATAACACACACTTAATGGCTCAGTATTTGCTGAAAAAGTAAGTTTCTGAATTCATCATTTTATATAAATTAAAAATAATAGTGGTCCCAACACTGAGCCCGGGGTACCCCACTCGGTACTTCCCACACCTCTGACATAGCTCTTCTAATTTGTATGCATTTTTTTCTACCCTCCAGCCAATTTCTTATCAATTTGAATCCCTACAACTTTGAGTTTAATGAGTAGCTTTTTGTGTACAACTTTGTCAAATGCCATGTGGAAGCACAGGGCATACCCCAGTCCAAATGGGTTGTCACTTCCTCCAAAAAGTTAAGGAGATTGTTTAGACAGGATCTTCCCCGCCCCCCCCCCCCCCTCCCTTTGACACTATACAGATAATCAAGTTTATCCTGATTTGTTCCTTTGTATTACATGGAATGGAAAGAAGACTAATGAATATGTAATTGCATGTGTTTGTTTTGTCCCTCCTTTTAAATATGGGCACTGCATTTAGCATCTTTTCAATTTAACGCCCCAGTATCCCGTGACTCCCTCATGATCACCTTCCTTGTCTCTCAACACTTCAGGATAAATAACATCTCCCTTGCAATTTATTTGTTCTTGGGTCATAGAATATCTAAAGTTTCCATCTCACCTACATGAAAGTCCTATTCAATTAAGTTCTGGTTTAACTTTTTTTGCTGGAGAGATTAAGGAAAGGAGTCATTTTCTTAAATGTGGAGTGTGTGTTTTACATTGTGGCTTGTTTGGGTTTAGGTGTTTTGCTCTGATTGAAATTAGCACGCTGGAACAAACGAGAGAGGAGACAGAAACTGAGAAGATGACTCATGTGGAAAGCTTGGTGGAACTGGGACTCTCTTCAACTTTTAGTACCATTCTCACACAATGCTCCAAAGACATTTTTCTGGTATATGGATTACTATTCATATCTAGTTAGTTATCTGTAAATTTACTAGAAGGAAAGATTGCAGTATGGTTTCTAAAATGTTTGTGCTTTTTACCTGGAGCTCTGTTTTTCCTGTTGACGTAAAGGTGAGAGATTGTACCAAGAGCAATAACTAAATATCTGGTTAGAATGGCATTGACTACAAAAATTAACAGATTCCAGGTTTCTTGTAGAAATTCTAGCTTTTCAAAAATAATCTGTTTGGGCATTCAACCAATTATCAAAAACCCTGAGGTTATTCAAGAAACAGGCAGCTGCTGCAATGATGTATAATTTTGTCTGGATGGAGTAATTAGAATGGGCCGAATGGCTTTCCAGACCTTCCATGGCATTGTCCACAGTAAGTGATATAATATGGTCTTTTTGAAGGATACAGCATTCATTGCCGTAGCTGAAATCATGTGGCACATTTTCGGGGAAGTGGGTCAGAATTACTCGAGCAAAGTGAGGCCAGGATTTTCTTGAATAACTCCAGGGTTTTTGATAATTGGTTGAATGCCCAAACATTATTTTTTGAAAAGCTAGAATTTCTGCAAGAAACCTGAAATCTGTGCTGCAACTGTTAATTTTTGCAGCCACTGTCATTCTAACCAGATATTTAGTTACTGCTCCTGGTACAATTTCCTACCTTTGTCAGCAGGAGAAAAGGAGCTCCAGGTAAAAAGTTACTTCCATGTGTTTGAAAAATCTTGAAATTTCTGTGTGTACTTAACACTGCAGACATTATAAGGAGTTTGTGCCTCCTCAGCCTGAATAAAATAGCTCTTCTACTGGTTTATACATGGAGGCTGTTGTAATTCAGCAAATTTTAATTACCACCTGAATGTGCTTTGTAATTAGCAAAAATACAGATGAGCTGGTTTGAGTGTTCGTCGCTGGTCTCATGTAAATCTGCTGTTTTGTTGGCCCAGGTGACATTAATTTGGAGGTTTTCTAAATGTCTAGATTACTATCAAAAATAATGATGGTATTTATGACCATTAGCTTTGATGAACTGTAAATGTAATGTTTGTATACTCCAATGTGCGATGCTCCTATACTGAGCATCTTGTGTGCCATTCAGTAAGAATGACTGAAATGTAACCATACTAGATTTTTTTATGGTGCATTTTCTGGGGCGAGAGGGAAAAAGCAAACAATTAAAAACAAGAACTTGCTTTAGCAAAGGAAATAACCGCGTAATATGTTGTAATAATCTGTTTATCCATTCTAATTTTAGGTTGCTTTGGAAAAGGTGTTTAACTTTGCTACGACAAATATTTTTGAGACCCGTGTTGCTGGCAGGATGGTGGCAGACATGTGCCGAGCAGCTTCTAAGGTTTGAAACTTCTAGAATTGTTGCAATAGACCCACTGCTGCAAATCTAATTTAACCTTTTTAAATTGTGGTCACGTTTATTTATTGCAACATGCTTTTAAAAAAAAAAAAAAAAAAAATTGACACTGCGCAACAATTTTTGAATTGTCATCATAGAACATAATGATTGAAGACCAAGCATCTGCTGCAAGGGGGGTGGGTTGTGAATTTTTCAATCCTACAAGGATCTATTCAAAGCAAATCATTATTTAAGTCAGAAGTCAAAAGAGATAACAAGATATTTAAAAAATGGCCGTGGAAATGTTAGTATTCACTACTGCAAAGTAATATTGGACCCCAAATCTATTATTGCACCTTGTTTACATACGAACATATGAATTAGGAGCAGGAGTAGGCCCCTCGAGCCTGCTCCGCCATTCAGTAAGATCACGGCTGATCTGATTACTCCACATTCCCGCCTACCCCCGATAACCTTTCACCGCCTTGCTTATCAAGAATCTATCCACCTCTGCCTTAAAAATATTCAAAGACTCTGCTTCCACCGCCCTCTGAGGAAGAGATACAAGCCTAGCCTGTCCAACCTTTCCTCATAAGACAACCCGCCCATTCCAGCTATTAGTCTAGTAAACCTTCTCTGAACTGCATCCAACGCATTTACATCCTTCCTTAAATAAGGAGACCAATACTGTACACAGTACTCCAGATGTGGTCTCACCAATGCCCTGTATAACTGAAACATAACCTCACTACTTTTGTATTCAATTCCTCTTGCAATAAATGATATTCTATTAGCTTTCCTAACTACTTGCTGTATCTGCATACTAACCTTGTGCGATTCATGCACTAGGATACCCAGATCCCTCTGCAATCTCCCACCATTTAGATAATATGATTCTTTTTTATTCTTCCTGCCAAAATGGACAATTTCACATTTTCCCACATTATACTCCATTTGCCAGATCTTTGCCCACTCACTTAACCTATCTATATCCCTTTGTAGTCTCCTTATGTCCTCTTCACAATTTATTTCCCTACCTATCTTTGTCTCATCAGCAAATTTAGCAACCATACCTTCGGTCCCTTCATCCAAGTCATTTATATAAATTGTAAAAAGTTGAGGTCCCCAGCACTGATCCCTGTGGCACACCACTTGTTGCATCTTGCCAACCAGAAAATGACCCATTTATGCATACTCTCTGTTTCCTGTTAGCTAGCCAATCTTCTATCCATGCCAATATGTTACCCCCTACACCATGAGCTTTTATTTTCTGCAATAACCTTTGATGTGGCACCTCATCAAATGCCTTCTGGAAATCTAAGTACAGTACATCCACCGGTTCCCCTTTATCCATAGCCCATGTTACTTCCTCAAAGAACTCCAATAAATTGGTTAAACATGATTTCCCTTTCACAAAATCATTGTTGACTCTACCTGATTACCTTGAACTTTTCTAAGTGCCCTGCTATAACATCTTTAATAATAGCTTCTAACAGCTTCCCTATGACAGATGTTAAGCTAACTGGCCTGTAGTTTCCTGCTTTCAGTCTCCACCCCCCCCCCCCCCCCCCTTTTTGAATAAAGGAGTTACATTTGCTATTTTCCAATCTAATGGAACCTTCCTCGAATCTAGGGAATTTTGGAAAATTAAAACCAACGCATCAACTATCTCACTAGCCACTTCTTTTAAGACCCTAGGATGAAGTCCATCAGGACCTGGGGACTTGTCAGCCTGCAGCTCCAACAGTTCCCTGGTGATTGTAATTTTCTTTAGTTCCTCCCTCCCTTCCATTTCCTGATTTACAGCAATTTCTGGGATGTTACTTGTATCCTCTGTAGTGAAGACCGATGCAAAATACCTGTTCAATTCAACTGCCATCTCCTTATTTTCCATTATTAATTCCCCAGACTCACTTTCTATAAGAGCAACGCTCACTTTGTTAACTTTTCTTTTTAAAATATCTATAGAAACTCTTACTATCTGTTTTTATGTTTCTAGCTAGCTTTCTCTCGTACTCTAATTTTTCTCTCCTTATTAATCTTTTAGTCATTCTTTGCTGTTTTTTATATTCTGTCCAATCTTCTGACCTGCCACCCATCTTTTTGCAATTATATGCTTTTTCTTTAAGTTTGATACTATCTTTAACTTTTTTAGTTAACCACAGATGGTGGGTCCTCCCCTTAGAATTTTTCTTTCTCGTTGGAATGTATATATTCTGTGTATTCTGAAATATTCCCTTAAATGTCTGCCACTGCAACTCTATTGACCTATCCCTTAACCTAATTTGCCAGTTCACTTTAGCTAGCTCTGCTTTTATGCCCTCATAATTGCCCTTATTTAAGTTTAAAATACTAGTCTTGGACTCACTCTTCTCTCCCTCAAACTGAATGTAAAATTCAATCATATTATGATCGCTGCTACCTAGGGGCGCCTTCACTATGAGGTCATTAATTAATCCTATCTCGTTGCACAATACCAGGTCTAGTATAGCCTGCACTCTGGCTCCAGAACGTGCTGTTCTAAGAAACTATCCCGAAAACATTAGATGAATTCCTCATCTAGGCTAACTTTGCCCATCTGATTTTTCTAGTCTATATGTAGATTAAAATCCCCCATGATTATTGTCATACCTTTCTGACAAGCTCCCATTATTTCTTCCTTTTATACTCCATCCTACCATGTAGTTACTGTTGCGGGGCCTGTACACCACTCCCACAAGTGACTTCTTGCCTTTATCATTTCTCATCTCTACCCAAACCGCTTCTACATCCTGGTTTCCTGAACTTCATATTTTTCTTCCTTCTCCCTGTTCTTACCACCCCTCCCCCCCCCCCCCCCCTCCGCCCCCCCACCCCCCCAAAAAGCCATAGCTCTGCCTGGTTATATAGGATTAGCCTTGGGCTATCCCGTTCAGCCGCTGGCCCCGCTCCTGTTCCTGCTGTCTATGTTGTTGTCCCAGCTCAAGGCTGCTGTTAAATCCTGGCCCCACTTTGTTCAAGTGCTTCTGCTCACTTCTCTGAAAATGTGTCACATGTTTTCAGCTACGGCAATGAATGCTGCATCCGATCTACATCCACTTCCTTCTAAAAGACCATGCCATATACGGTACAGTAGCATAGTGGTTATGTTACTGGACTAGTAATCCAGAGGCCTGGAATAATGATCCGGAGACATGAGTTTAAATCCCACCACAGCAGCTGGGGAATTTAAATTCAGTTAATTAAATAAAAGTCTGGAAGAAAAAGTTAGTATCAGTAATAACGACCATGAAACTACCGGATTGTCGTCAAAACCCATCTGGTTCACTAATGTCCTTTTAGGGAAGGAAATCTGTCCTTACTTGGTATGGCCTATATGTGACTCCAGACCCACAGCAATGTGGTTGACTCTTAACTGCCCTCTGAAATGGCCTAGCAAGCCACTCGGTTGTACCAAACCGCTACGAAAAACATTAATAAGAATAAAACCAGATGAACCACCCAGCTTTCACCTGGGCACCAGATTCGGACACGACAAAGGCACAGCCCAGTCGACCCTCCTCACTAACATTTGGGGACTTGTACCAGAATTGGGTGAGCTGTCTCACAGATTAGTCAAGCAACAGCCTGACATAGTCATGCTCACAGAATCAGATCTTTCAGCCAATGTCCCAGACTCCTCCATCACCACCTCTGGGTCTGTCCTGCTGATGGGACCAGAGGTGGCGGCACAGTGTTGGGAGTGGCCCTGGGAGTTCACAACATTGACTCCGGACCCCATGAAGTCTCAAGGCATCAGGTCAAACATGGACAAGGAAACCATCATCACCTCCCTCAGCTGATGAATCAGTACTCCTCCATGTTGAACACCACTTGAAGAAGCACTGAGGGTAGCAGTGGGACAGAATGTACTCTGGGTGGGGCTCTTCAAACATAGAAACATAGAAGATAGGAGCAGGAGTCGGCCATTTGGCCCTTCGAGCCTGCTCCGCCATTCAATGCGATCATGGCTGATCATCCAAATTCAGTACCCTGTCCCTTCCTTCTCCCCATATCCCTTGATCCCTTTAGCCTTAAGAAATATATCCAACTCCATCTTGAATATATTTAATGAACTGATCTCCACCGCCCTCTGTGGCAGAGAATTCCACAGGTTCACCACTCTCCGGGTGAAGAAATTCCTCCTCATTTCAGTCCTAAATGGCTTACCCCTTATCCTTAGACTATGACCCCTGGTTCTGGACTCCCCGACCATCGGAAACATCCTTCCTGCATCTACTCTGTCCAGGCCTGACAGAATTTTATAGGTTTCGATGAGATCCCCCCTCAATCTTCTAAACTCCAGTGAGTATAAGCCCAATCGACACAATCTCTCCTCATACGTCATTCCTGCCATCCCAGGTATCAGCCTGGTGAATCTTCGCTGCACTCCTTCCATGGCAAGAACGTCCTTCCTCAGATAAGGCGACCAAAACTGCACACAATACTCAAGGTGCAGTCTCACAAGGCCCTGTACAACTGCAGCAAGACATCCTTGTTCCTGTACTCGAACCCTCTTGCTACGAAGGCCAACATACCATTTGCCTTCTTAACCGCCTGCTGCACCTGCATGCTTACCTTCAGCGACTGGTGCACAAGAACACCCAGGTCTCTCTGCACTTCTCCTTCTCCCAATCTATTGCCATTCAAATAATAATCTGCCTTCCTGTTTTTGCCACCAAAGTGGATAACCTCACATTTATCCACATTATAGTGCATTTGCCATGTTTCTGCCCAATCACCCAACCTGTCCAAATCGTACTGGAGTTTCACGACATCCTCCTCACAGCATACCCTCCCACCCAGCTTTGTGTCGTCTGCAAATTTGGAGATATTACATCCAATTCCCTCGTCCAGATCATTAATGTATATTGTGAACAGCTGGGGTCCTAGGACCGATCCTTGCGGTACCCCACTAGTCACTGCCTGCCACTCGGAAAATGACCCGTTTATTCCAACTCTCTGCTTTCTATCGGCCAACCAGTTCTCTATCCAAGTCAATACCTTGCCCCCAATCCCATGTGCCTTAATTTTGCACGCTAATCTCTTATGCGGGACATTATCGAAAGTCTAAATATACCACATCCACTGGTTCTCCCTTATCTATTTTACCAGTTACATCCTCAAAAAAATTCCAGTAGATTAGTCAAGCACGATTTACCTTTTGTAAATCCATGTTGACTTTCTCCGACCCTGTCGCTGCTTTCCAAGTGCTCTGCTATTACATCTTTTATAATGGACTCTAGCATTTTCCCCACTACTGATGCCAGGCTTACCAGTCTATAATTCCCCGCTTTTTCTCTACCACCTTTTTTGAATAGTGGGGTAACATTAGCTACCCTCCAATCCATGGGTACTGTTCCAGAGCCTATCGAGTTCTGGAAGATGACCAGCAATGCATCTACTATTTCTAGGGCCACTTCCTTAAGTACCCTAGGATGTAGATTATCAGGCCCTGGGGATTTATCGGCCTTCAGTCCCATCAATTTTCCTAACACCATTTCCCTACAAATACTGATTTCTTTCAGTTCCACCCTTTCATCAGACCCTATGTTCCCCGGCATCTCTGGGAGGTTATTTGTGTCCTCCTTTGTGAAGACATCACCAAGAGTGGCTCGGTAGCACCACTACTACGACAGAACTGGCTGAGTCCTGAAGGACATAGCTGCTAGTGGGGCTTGCAGCAGGTGGTGAGAGAACCACCACGAGGAAAAAACCTATTTGACCTTGTAGTGTATGTACCTTTAAGAGGAACTATGTTTTTGAAGCCCCTGTATACCGTAGTACCAGTAGTGACCACTCGGGTATATAAGCCTGTGTAGTGTCTTGGTTAGTTAGTTCACCTCCAGACCTTGTTCAGTAAACACTTGTTAAATCAACTCCTGCATTCCGTGTCTCCATTAACACACGGATCTAACAGACCTTGTCTTCACCAATCTACCTGTCGCAGATGCATCTGCCCATGACAGCATTGGTAGGAGTGACCACCACACAGTCCTTGTGGAGATGAAGGCCTGTCTTCACACTGAGGACACCCTCCATCGTGTTGTGTGACACTACCACCGTGCTAAATGGGATAGATTCAGAACAGATCTAGCAGCTCAAAACTGGGCATCCATGAGGCGTTGTGGGCCATCAGCAGCAGCAGAATTGTATTTCACCACTATTTGTAACCTTGTGGCCAACCATATTCCTCGCTCAAGCCAGGGGACAAATCCTTGTTCAATGAGAAGTGCAGAAGAGCATGCCAGGAGCAGCACCAGGTGTACCTAAAAATGAGGTGCCAACCTGGTGAAGCTATAACACAGGACTGCATGCATGCTAAACAGTGGAAGCGGCATACTACAGACAAAGCTAAGCGATCCCACAACCAACGGATCAGATCAAAGCTCCGCAGTCCTGCCACATCCAGTCGTGAATGGTGGCCAAATAAAACAACTAACGGGAGGAGGAGGCTCCATGAACATCTCCATCCTTCTTGATGGCGGAGCCCAGCACCCCGAGTGCAAAAGACAAGGCTGAAGCGATTGCAACCATCTTTAGCCAGAAGTGCCGAGTGGATGATCCATCACGGCCTCCTCCTGAGTCCCCACCATCACAGAAGCCAGTCTTCAGCCAATTCGATTCACTCCATGTGATATCAAGAAACGGTTGAGCTCACTGGATACAGTAAAGGCTATGGGCCCCAACAACATCCCGGCTGTACTGCTGAAGACTTGTGCTCCAGAACTAGCCACGCCTCTAACCGAGCTGTTCCAGTTCAGCTACAACATTGGCATTGAAGTGGAAAATTGCCAAGGTATGTCCTGTCCACAAAAAGCAGGACAAATCCAATCTGGCCAGTTACCGCCCCATCAGTCTACTCTCCATCAGCAGAGTGATGGAAGGTGTCTCCGACAGTGCTGTGAAGTGGCAGTTACTCACCAATAACCTGCTCATGGATGCTCAGTTTGGGTTCCACCAGGACCACTCTGTTCCAGACCCCATTGCAGCCTTGATCCAAACATGGACAAAAGAGCTGAATTTCAGAGGTGAGGTGAGAGTGACTGCCCTTGACATCGAGACAGAATTTGACTGAGTGTGGCATCAAGGATCCCAAGTAAAACTGAAGTGAATGGAAATCGGGGAAATCTCCACTGGTTGGAGTCATACCTCGCACAAAGCAAGATGGTTGTGGTTGTTGGAGGCCAGTCATCATAGCCCCAGGACATCGCTGCAGGAGTTTCTCGGCAGTGTCCTCTGCCCAACCATTTTCAGCTGCTTTATCAATGACCGTCCCTCCATCATAATGGGTCGGATATTCCGATCCCTACGGGTGAGTATGCATTGTGTACTCACCCGTAGGGACATCGGAAATGCCGGTTCCAGGCATGCACAGCGCATGCGCTGGAAACCGGCATTTCCAATCTGTCAAGAAAGCACGACAGATTCTCCGGCTGCCCTGCCTCTGCAGGTGGAGTTCCGCTTTTTGGAGACCCTCTGCCCGCAGAAAACCCTTACACCTGCTTTTACCAGGCACAAGAATTGTAAGGCCTGCTTTTACCAGGATAAGAGTTGAAGAAAAGTAATACATTTTTTTTCACTGATCTTTCATTTAAAAATACTTTTAAAAAAGGTAATTTTATTTTTAGCCCCATAAAAAAACTTTTAATAATTTTTTTCAAAAATGTAAACTTTTGTTTCAAATAGTTAATTTAATGGCCCAGAAATTCGGGTCGGGGGCTTCCCGCGGGTGCAAGCCCCCGACCTGCACTTAGCTTGCGCGCCGGCAGTTGAACTCTGTGCTCCCGTGGAATTCCGCTCCGGGCCTTGTCCCAGCTGCCGGCACGCTGTGCTTGCGTGTCCCAGGGGCGTAGTTAGTGCGATGCGTCCCCTGGGATCACGTGAGCCATGGGCAGCCAATCGGAGGAGGGAAAAGCCCATTCATAAGATTGACAGGAAGACCTGTCTAAACTTATGAATACTCCGGCCCCAAAATAGTAGTAAACCTTCAAATAAAATTTTAAAAATCATCTCACTTTTTAAATAAACTATAAATTACATTAAATAACTATTTTAAACAATTTAAATTTTTGAAAAAAATAATTTTATAAAAAAACGGGGCTAAAAATAAACTTACCTTGCTTTAAAGTATTTAAAAATAATAAACCTGTGGGGAAAAAATGTTTTAATTTTAATTAATTGACCACTTACCTTTTAAAATGCAGGCCTTGCGTCTGGTTTTTACATTTCTAAAATCTAAAGACTTACCAATGATAGAACGGATTCTTTTACCCTCAGTCTGGTTCAGTAATCACTGAGTCGAATGCAACTGGAGAATTCAAACGATTTATTTTCCGCGGAGTCTTACTCTGAAATGTCGGCGCCGACTCCTGCAAGAGTCTGACGAACCCAACAGAGCAAGCAATTTGTCATACAGTGTGCTACAGTATTATACTTGCATTTGAGAAGACATTAACACCTCGTATATTCCTGCACCAATCCTGAGCTGTGCACGTATACATTTAATTTGATTTCCTGGCCTGGCAGTTTGAAATAAAGAAGTCACATTTAACTGAATGGGTTACAGCTAAGTAAACATCCTGGTAATGTGTTCATGATCACCTAAACATTATGGTAATGCGTTTGCAATCATGGTAATGCGGTTTCTGATCACCTATTGTCTGTATAACTTCTGCACGCTGCCTTACATTGTTCCTATCAGCAAGGTGTGACATTGTGGGCGCCAGCCATATTAGCAGCCAAAGATCAGTTTAGCCTTTTTATTTTACTTCTTGCTGCCTTCACAGTTTCTTGTTTCTATTTCCTTGACCTTGGTATTCTCACCCTCATGGAAAAACCTGTTTAAAAAAACAAAAACGTAAGTTCAAAGCGCACGCGCAGACTCCCGTGTGCACGCGTTCGACCTCTGAACCCCTTTGTTCAGAGGAACGGAAGTGCTGGTTTCCCGTGTATGCAAGAAACCGGCACTTCCATCGGGCCCACGCGTGAGTACCCCGTGCATACTCGCGCGTTGGGACCCGAATTACTGGGCCATTGTAATTTCAAGTCATTTTAAAAATGTGATTTAAAAAAAAAAAAAAAAAATTATTTAAAGTATTACTATGTTTTGGGGTGATCTCCATTCATATATTTGACAGGTCTTCCTGTCAAGTGTATGAACATAGAAACATAGAAGATAGGAGCAGGAGTAGGCCATTCGGCCCCTCGAGCCTGTTCCGCCATTTAGTAATGAGATCATGGCTGATCATCCAAATTCAGTACCCTGTCCCTGCTTTCTCCCCATATCCCTTGATCCCTTTAGCCTTAAGAAATATATCCAACTCCTTCTTGAATATATCTAATGAATTGGCCTCAACGGCCTTCTGTGGTAGAGAATTCCACAGGTTCACCACTCTCTGGGTGAAGAAATTCCTCCTCATCTCAGTCCTAAATGGCTTGCCCCTTATCCTTAGACTGTGACCCCTGGTTCTGGACTCCCCCGCCATCGGGAACATCCTTCCAGCATCTAGTCTGTCTAGCCCTGTTAGAATTTTATAGGTTTCAATGAGATCCCCTCATTCTTCTAAACTCTAGCGAATACAAGCCCAATCGACCCAATCTCTCTCCATACGTCATTCCTGCCATCCCAGGTATCAGTCTGTTGAATCTTTGCTGCACTCCCTCCATGGCAAGAACATCCTTCCTCAGATAAGGTGACCAAAACTGCACATAATACTCAAGGTGTGGTCTCACCAAGGCCCTGTACAACTGCAGCAAGACATCCTTGTTCCTGTACTCGAATCCTCTCGCTGTGAAGGCCAACATACCATTTGTCGTCTTAACCACCTGCTGCACCTGCATGCTTACCTTCAGCGACTGGTGCACAAGGACACCCAGGTCTTGTTGCACTTCCCCTTTTCCCAATCTATTGCTGTTCAGATAATCTGCCTTCCTGTTTTTGCCACCAAAGTGGATAATCTTGCATTTTTCCACATTATACTGCATCTGCCATGCATCTGCCCAATCATACTGGAGTTTCTCTGCATCCTCACAGCACACATGCCCACCCAGCTTTGTGTCGTCTGCAAACCTGGAGATATTACATCTAGTTGCCTCGTCTAGATCATTAATTATATATTGTGAATAACTGGGGTCCTAGCACCGATCCCTGCGGTACCCCACTAGTCACTGGGAGATTCCCTTCTGTGATTGGCTCCCCATGGCCCACGTGATCTCAGGGACACTGCGAACTACCTGCGCCTCTGGGATACGTGGGCCCTGCGCACTTGCAGTTTGGAGAGGCCCAGCACCGGAATTGTGCGCGTCCCGGGAGCCCTCGGGTAAGGGCGCAGATTTTTCCAGATCGCAGTCCTCCGCCCGCGGGAGGCCTGCGATCGGAATATCTGGGCCAATGTCAGCAGTGGGGATGTTCATTGATGATTGCACAGTGATCAATTCCATTCGCAACTCCTCAGATAATGAAGCAGTCCATGCCCGCATGCAGCAATACCTGGACAACATTCAGGCTGGAGTAAGTGGCAAGCTACATTCACACTAGCAGGGTAGATAAAGGGGAACCAGTGGATGTTGTATATTTGGATTTCCAAAAGGCATTCGATAACATGCCACATAAAAGGTTGCTATGCAAGATAAGGGCTCATGGGGTCGAGGGTAATGTATTAGCATGGATAGAGGATTGTTTAATGGACAGAAAACAGGCTGTACCTAGTGGGGTCCCGCAAGGATCAGTGCTTGGGCTTCAGCTATTTACAATCTATATTAATGACTTAGATGAAAGGACCGAGTGCAGTGTAGCCAAGTTTGCTGACGATAGAAAGCTAGGTGGAAAAATATAAGCTGCGAGGAGGCCACAAAGAGCTTGCAAAGAGATATAGACAGGTTAAGTGAGTGGGCAGTGAGGTGGCAGATGCAGTATAATGTGGGGAAATGTGAGGTTATTCACTTTGGTAGGAAGAATAAAAAAACAATTTTTTTTTAAATGGTGGGAAACTATTAAATGCTGGTGTTCGGAGACATTTAGGTGTCCTCGTACAGGAAACACTAGGTTAGCATGCAGGTACAGCAAGCAATTAGGAAGGCAAATGGCATGTTGGCCTTTATTGCAAGTACAAGAGTAAGGAAGTCTTGCTACAATTGTACAGGGCTTTGGTGAGACGACACCTAGAGTGCTGTGCACAGTTTTGGTCTCCTTATCTGAGAAAGGACATACCTGCCTTAAAGGTGGTGCAACGAAGGTTCACTAGATTGATTTCTGGGATGAGAGGGTTGTCCTCTGAGGAGAGATTGAGTAGATTAGGCCTATACTCTCGAGTTTAAAGAATGAGAGGTGTTCGCATTGAAACAGGAAAGATTCTGAGGGGGATTGACCGGATAGATGTGAGAGGTTGTTTCCCCTTGCTGGAGTCTCAGGATAAGGTGTCGGCCATTTAAGACCGCGATGAGGAGGAATTTTTTCAATCGGAGGATTGTAAATCTTTGGAATTCTATACCTCAAAGGGCCCTGTGGATGCTGAGTCACTGGATTTATTCAAGGCTGAGATAGCTAGATAGATTTTTGGACTCATGGGGGATCGGGTGGGAAAGTGGAGTTTACTAAGATCAACCATGATCTTACTGAGTGGTGGAGCAGGCTCGAAGGACCATATGGCCTACACCTCCTAATTCTTAGGTTTACCATCATCGAATCCCTCACCATCAACATCCTGGGGGTCACCATTGACCAGAAACTTAACTGGACCAGCCACATAAATAATGTGGCTGCACAAGCAGGTCAGGGGGGGGCTGGGTATTCTGTTGCGAGTGACTGACCTCCTGACTCCCCAAAGTCTTTCCACCATCTAAAAGGCACAACTAAGGAGTGTGATGGAATGCTCTCCACTTTCCTGGATGAGTGCAGCTGTAACAGCACTCTAGAAGCTCGACACCATCCAGGACAAAACAGCCCGCTAGATTGGCACCCCATCTACTACCTTAAACATTCACTCCCTCCACCACCGGCGCACCGTGGCTGCGGTGTGTACCATCTACAAGATGCACTCGAGAACTCACCAAGGCTTCTTCGACAACACTTCCCAAACCCACAACCTCTACCACCTAGAAGGACAAAGGTAGCAGGCGCATGAGAAGACCATCACCTCCAAGTCGCACACCATCCTGACTTGCAGATATATCGCTGTTCCTTCATAGTCACTGGTTCAAACTCCTGGAGCTCCCTACCTTACAGCATTGTGGGAGCACCTTCACCACATGGACTGCAGCAGATCAAGAAGGCACGCCACCACCTTTTCAAGGACAATTAGGGATGGGCAATAAATGCTGGCCTTGCCAGCAACACACACATCCCGTAAATGAATATATAAAAGACAACTTGCTGTGGGCAATGCCATGGGAGATCTGGAAGACCATTCGGCCCATCCTAATTACACCATCCAGATAACTTGTACATCATTACATCTGCTGCCTGTTTCTTGAATAACTCCAGGGTTTTTGGTAATTGGTTGAATGCCCAAACAGTTTTTTTTTTAAAGCTACAATTATCTCCGTAACATTTGCTGAAAGTTGGGAGTTCTGTTATTCCAGTTGCTACAAGCGAGGCATTCAGTTCATGAGTTTTTATTTTTGAAGGAATTAACGGCAGTTTACAAAATGGTCTGCCACTATTGGAATAAGGTTGAGTCATTTATATTTACAAGTGCAGCTGCTTGGAGAAGTACTGCATGCTCGTCATCGGCTGCGCTTTAGTAAAGTAAAAACACATGGATGTTGATATTCTTCAAATTTACTGTTTGTTTCCTTGTTTTGTTTCTAGTGTCGTCCAGCAACCGCTCTGAAACGATTTGTGCCACACTGCTGCAATGCAATAACTCAGCTAACCATCAGTAAGCATTGTAGTTTTAATATAAGTCGATTACACTAATCACGTGGTAATGGTGAAATTGAACATTTAATTTAGAGTGTTCAAAAGTTTTTCATAACAAATTTGTACAAAGAAGAACGGAGCCTGATAAAGACTATTGTACAAGTTTACAGTGCAAATTGTGGTTCAAGTTGGCCCAAAATCCGGCTTGTGTTCAGTTCTATTAATGCTCCAAGTTCCCTAAGGGTTGGGGCCAATTTGGATGTGTGTATGTATCTGCCACTATCTCTGGTAATTCATGACCTCTGTTCCATTCCATTGACCATCATTATTCCAATATTAAGTGAATATATTAACTGTTCTAACCCTGGTTGGTCCAGAGAATTCCTGGTCTGGCCATTTTATTGAGATTTCAGTTCACACTGATGCCAGAACAAATCCTTAAATTGCAGTATTAAAGTATTTAAATATTGGGCGTTGTGTAATTTCTGTAATCCGAACCTTACCCTAAAATTTGAACGATTTCTACTTGTGTTGCCTTCCCTTTTACTTCCCATTCTCTGTTCTATATTTTATTTTTATACTGTTCTAAATATATTTTAATTTTTCCTGTAACTTTTTTTTAATGTTTAAACTTATCTGTTTTCCAGTGCCACTGGGCTCTTTCAAATTGGTAAAAACTGGTGTGTTGAACTGTACAAATACATACCGACTCCTTTAGGTTTAAATGTCGAGTGCTGAAAATGGTGAATGTTGCAACTAGAATGAACTTCTGTAGTGGAAGGGCACCAAGCCAATTGACCCAACTTTCAGGCTACCTAAAACCTGATTTCATGCATACCTTAGGATTTCTATCAGCAATTAGCCCATTCTGAGGATGGGTCTTCATTGTTCAAACCTGGAGCCTGCTTGACTGAAAATTTACTTGAAAGACCAATTTTTGAGGTCATTAAAGATTGACCTGGTCATTGCATTGTCAAAGCAACCCGGTCAATCTTTTGACATTTTTTTGAGCACATTTGTTTGAACACTCGGTTAGGTATCTTGTTAGTAGTCTAATAGGCAGGTGATACCAGAATAAACTATCCGCTGTGTCCTTGAAAAAATTTCAAGTGTGTGCATGTATGTTAGGCACGTGCAACATCTAATGTGCATTAATGAAGAAGTTTGCTTCAACGGACTGATCTGTGAAGTTATGTTCCCATCTAACCTGGGTAGCTACACCAACTTAGAAGCTGTAGTGGTGAACCTGTATTATAGTACTAGGTTTCAGAATAGAGGGGTGTGGTACTAAGTCATGTTTACATACATATAGATACGACCGTAACTTGACAATTGATGGGACCCGTGTTAATCAGGGCTTGTCAGCAAGGATTTCTAAATGGAGGATTGTGCTTGATGTCAAAATTCTGGGAACAACTTTCAGAAAGGATAAGTAAAAGAAATTTAGTGGATGTAGTTATTTGGATTTCAAAAAGCATTCGACAGTATCAATGAGAGTTTTATGGCAAAGATCTAGCTTGGCCCATAGAATTAAGGGAAATATGTAAGAAATCACACAACACCAGGTTATAGTCCAACAAGCTGTTGGACTATAACCTGGTGTTGTGTGATTTCTTACATTTGTCCACCCCAGTCCAACTCCGGCATCTCCACACTAAGGGAAATATGATGGCAGAGAGAGTTGGTTGGAGGGTAGAAAGCAAAAGGTAGGGCTAACTGCAAGTTTCTCAGACTGGAAAGATGTGGTGAGTGGTGGTCCATTGGGGTCTGTGATGGGGCTGTTGCTATTTATCCAAAACCTGAACTTGGCAGTGAAATGGTAATATAGAAATTTGCTGATGACATGAACTTGGGGGTATGGTAAATTGTGACTAGAACTGTGAAAGACTAAGAAGGCATTGATAGGCTAGCAGGATCGACAGATGGGTAGTCCTATGCAGCTCAATGTAGAGAAATGTGGTGTGAAGTAATACTTTTTGGAAATAAGAATAGGGAAAGGAACTGTACCTTCCTGGAAGGATAATAAAGTTTAAAAAAAAAAACAATCATTTAAGGAACAGTTGGATGATGTGATGGGGAAATTATAGGATCTTTCTGGAATGATGATCTAAGTTGGGTTACATGGCCTTCCTCATCTGTGTCAATCCTAAGAATTTTGATTGATGATTGACTGTAAATCTGCATGTTTGGGAAAGAGGAGCCTAACAGCTGCATCTGACTTATTTTTTCATTCTTTGTAGATGATGATGTATTACAAGAACAGGAATTGGATAAGGAACTGCTTTGGAATCTCCAGTTGTTATCAGAGGTAAATTCAAGAAATATCAAAATGAGCCATGACTTTCACAGGTGAAAAACTTGAAATTGACCTAATAGAATATGGTGGGCTTGTCCCCTTTTACACCCATGATGCAGCATTTTTAAATATATATATTTTTTATGCTTTTGTTTGCTCCTACATTGGTTTGATCTGTTTCTGAGCACCCTATTTGATTTTTTGGATTCTTCTGTTATAATCTCCCATTTGCAATGTTAGGTTCAGAAAATGTAGGAACTAAACATGGACTCCTATTATGTGCAATAGTTTGGCATCACCAGAGGTTCTATCATGTCAGGAACATATCAAGACTTGATATCTGGTTAACTTGGAAACCAGAATGGAAGGAGACATAAAGACAACAGCAGAAGAATTAGCTAAATGCTTTTCAGTTTAAAAAAAAAGTGTTTGAAAAATGATGCGGGTGCTCATTCCAAATTTCCATAGCTTAATGCAAATACTTACATTTTTTTCAGATAACACGCGTAGATGGTGATAAGTTGCTGCCATACAAGGATCAACTTGTAAAGATTCTACAACGAACACTGCACTTGAAGTGTAAGCAGGGATACACTCTGGCTGGAAACTTGTTACATCACCTACTTCGTTCAACTACACTAATCTATCCGACAGAGTACTGCAGCGTGCCAGGTGGTTTTGATAAACCTTTCACAGAATACTTTCCCATTAAGGTATGCATTATTTATTAATGAATGTGATAAATATGTATTCATCTGATTTTCTTTTGATTTATGCTTCTACAAAGCGTCTTGGGACATTTTTCTTATGATAAAGGCGCTATATAAATGCAAATTATTGATGATCAGTTTGAATGTTTTTGCTAAGTCATTGTATTTAAATGATATGCATTTTTCCGCTCTCTTCCACGTCCCCCAAAATATGTTTGTAGGATTGGGGAAGACCAGGAGATCTTTGGAAGTTAGGAATTCAGTGGCACGTGGCTTCTGCAGAGGAGATAAGTTTTGCTTACTACTTGTTGGATAACTTCCTTCAGCCTGAACTGTGCAGACTCCAACGATGTGCCGACGGAGAAATAGAAATGTCAAGGTTTGTTATCTCATCTATATATATAAAGCGGCTCTTCTGTCTGTCTGTCTGTCCGCCTGGTCTCTATACGTTTGGAAGTTACAGAGCGTACCGACGCGCGCGTCGCCTCAAAAGAAAGCTTGCGATTCCGGACCGGTCATCGGCGTATTTACGTTTCGGCCGCACAAAAATCCCGCCCACGGTATCCCAAAAACGTTCAGCGTTCTGCTCATTAGCATCTCATGAGCGACCGCGTGACGTCTAGGTCTTCCTACAGTTGAGTGTCGAGTGACTCGACGATTGACCAATCCTACGCTTCGGTGACCTGACCGGTCGACCAATCGGTGCGTGTGTGGGCGGGCCTTATCCTTCTGAACCGAGGTGAGTGGCCGCCATCTTGATTTTTCACGATTTTTTCCCCCACACTTTCTCTGTTAGGGAACTAAGGTAAATATTTTAATGATGTGTTAGGGAATTAAATAACAATTTAATGGGGGGGGGGGGGAGAGCCTCGGGAAATCGCGGGGGGTGGGGAGAGCCTCGGGAAATCGCGGGGGGTGGGGAGAGCCTCGGGAAATCGCGGAGGGGGGGGAGAGCCTCGGGAAATCGCAGGGGGGGTGGGAGAGCCTCGGGAAATCGCGGGGGGGGGAGAGAGCCTCGGGAAATCGCCGGGGGGGGGGAGAGAGCCTCGGGAAATCGCCCGGGGGGGGAGAGAGCCTCGGGAAATCGCGGGGGGGGGGGAGAGAGCCTCGGGAAATCGCGGGGGCGCGCGAGCCTCTGGAAATCGCGGGGCGCTCGCGCCGGCCGCACTGACCGCGCATGCGCCGGCCGCGAGAGCCCGCTCCCGGCGCCGGCCGCCGCTCAGCATTCCCGCTCTGGCAACGGCACCGGACCTCAGGTAGGCAGGGGGAGGGGCCGGAGAGAGGGACAGAGGGGAGCGGGGGAGGGAGGGTCACAGACAGGGGAGGGGGTGGGGGTGGGCGACGGGAGGGGAGGAGGGGAGCGGGGGTGGAGAGGGGAGCGGGTGGGCGAGGGGAGGGAGGGAGGGAGACAGGGGAGGGATAGGACAGGCAGAGGACATGACAGGGAGAGGGGGGACACACAGGGGCAGGGAGACCAAGCGCCCCAAAATTGCCCTCGTGCCCCAAAATTGCCCTCGCGCCCCAAAATTGCCCTCGCGCCCCAAAATTGCTCTCGCAACGCGGGGCTCCCCAGCTAGTTATTGATAAAACAATCTTTGGGAGTAACTAGGGAATGGGGGAAAAGATGAGACGGCTATTGTAAAATAATGGAAAAATTGATGGTCATTTCATAGGATTCTTTTGTCAAAGCTATTCTTCTAATCCTGGCAATTTAATAATGTATACAAAATACATTTTTGCAGTTAGCATGTAAATCACTTGTACCAGCTGATCTCATGATGGTCTAATGATTCTAATTAGTTGGGTTTCTTATTGAAATTGTGCATTTGGATAAAGTTGTGGGATTGAGCCTGTAAACATGAAGGGGATGCTTCTTTGTCTTGAATTCTATCCCATGCAAACTAATTGATGTGTCTTGTGAAGGTGCAATGTTTTCAGCATAAGACTGGAATAAAGATGTTGGAATATTGGTAAAAAATAACCTTTAGACTGCTGGTTAATCGCAGGAAATTTCCGTTTCTTTGGGTTGACCATTTCAGTGCACATACTATGATGCGATATACTATATACTAAAATTCAAATACCAAGAATGGCTTTATTTCTGTACTAATAGCTTTATATAAATATATTTAAAATCTTGCATTTGCTTCCATTTTTTCCCTACAAAATCTTGCTTCCTATTGTCATGTTTTTTTGTCACACTTTTGTGTCAACTGTTCCATTATAAATTCTTTTGTCCACTTGTATAACATGTAAACCTCTGATGTAAACTTGTCGTGCTATAATTGCACCCTGTAGCCCCTGATGGCAGTGTGAATGTTCTTTCCCAGCAGCGAAATATTAAAAATCCTGCATCTGCACACCCTGGTCCAATGTTCCCTGCCCTCGATCCCCACCTCGCCTGAAGACTGTACCTGGTCTTCGCTCACTGTGTGCATCGCCATGGATAGTAACTAGTTCTACTAAAATAAATACATTTAAATAATTTTAAAGTTTTTTGGTTGCACTTTCTTTTCTTCCATTTTGGTTTTAATATTAATTTTCACCTGGCTTCTAGAAGGAGTGCTCCATTCCTCCCTACACCCATTGTGACAACCAATTGTTTCTTCAATAACTCGTGTTTTCACCGCCACTGCTACCCTATGGTCAGTCCTAAATTTGCCTTTCACTGATTTGAACCTGTGCCCCCTTATTGGACTCTTGCAATTTTGTTTGACAAAATTTAATGGATTTATCTCTTCTATACCATTTGCTATCTCAAGATCCTCTATAGGATCACCTTTAAGTCTCCTACTTTTGAGGTTGGAAGGCCAAAATATTTCTAGTCTTTCCTCATCTCTGATGCGCAGAATCAGCTTTGTGGCTTTTCTCTGAACTGCCTCCAATGTTTACCTATCTCCTTTTCTGTCTCGGTGATCAGAACTGAACACCGTACTCAAAGAAGGGGTTCAGAGGTTGAACGCGTGCGCAGGAGAGGCTGCGCATGCGCATCGAACTTAGGTTTTCTTTGCAGGTTTTCCCGGGAGGGTAAGTCTGCAGAATTTACACATTTAAAAAGCAGTCGTAAGGCCTGCTTTTTACAAGGTAAGTGGTGAATTAATTAAAATTAAAACATTTTTTCCACAGGCTTATTATTTTTAAATACTCTAAAGAAGGGTAAGTTTATTTTTAGCCCCGTTAGAAAATAAAATTAAGTTTTTCAAATTTAAGTTATTGTTCAAAATAGTTATTTCATGTATTTTATAGTTTATTTAAAAAATGTGATGTTTTTAAAAAAATTATTTGAAGATTGTGATGTTTTGGGGCCGTAGTATTTAAGTTTTGACAGCTCTTCCTGTCAAACTTATGAATGGAGCATTCCCTGCTCCGATTGGCTCTCCATGGCCCACGTGATCCCAGGGGATGCATCGAACTAACTGCGCCCCTGGGATACGCAAGCACTGCGCGCCAGCAGTTGGAGCAGGCCCAGGATCGGAATTCCACGGGGGCCCACAGCTCAACGGCCAACGCGCATGGTAAGTGCAGGTCGGGGGCTTGCACCCGCAGGAAGCCCTCGACCCGAATTTCTGGGCCAAAAGCGTTTATTTATGACAACTCTTTATATTTATGGTGTGGAGATGCCGGTGTTGGACTGGGGTGGACAAATGTAAGAAGTCACACACCAGGTTATAGTCCAACAGTTTTATTTGAAATCACAAGCTTTCGGAGCGCTGCTCCTTGTCAGGTGAAGTGAAGAATTGCATATAAGCACAGCATATATAGTCAGAGAGTACTGCCAGATGATTACAGGTAATCTTTCTAACTGCCCTTTATCACACCTTGGCAGAGAGATAATCACCGCAATCACAGGTGTGAATGGTGTCCAAACAGGTCAGTCAGGAAAACATTACATCAAAGAACAATGAGGTGGAGTCACAAGGGGTCAAATGTTGCAGATGCTGGGGCCTGTATGGAAAAACAAACAAAAACCTATTTTTTTTGCTGGAAATCACAGCAGGTCCGGCTGCATCTGTGTAGAGAGAACAAGCCAATGACTACTCGAGTCTGGATGACTCTACGTCGGGTGGGGCTACATGTAGCGTGACATAAACCCCAGATCCCGGTTGAGGTCATCCTCATGAGTGACCCCACCTCATTGTTCTTTGATGTAATGTTTTCCTGACTGACCTGTTTGGACACTGTGGTAAACCACTGTTATACCTGCCTGTGTGGGTGTTTGTATTCCACTGTGTACATGTCTGTACATGCCTCGGCTGACTCCTCCCACAAGTCCAGGTATAAAGGTGACTGCTCCACAGTCCCTCTGTATTCTGGACTGGTCGACCACTCGAGGCACACCTTCATTCTCTTGTTAATAAAAGCCTGTTAGTTACTCGCTTAACCTCAGTCTTTTGAGTAATTGATAGCGCATCAATTTTATTAACAAGATTTTTATAATGGAGAAGATCCTCACACCGGCATGCCTGGACTTAGACCATCGGGAGGCGGACGCATCCACCAAGTTTGCTCACTGGCTTAGGTGCTTTGAAAGATTCCTGATCGCCTCCGCTGCAACGGTCAAATCGGATGAGGACAAACTGGATGTCCTGACCTCCAAAGTGAACCACCGAGCGTACTCGGTCATCCAGGACGCGACCTCGTACACGGCTGCTCTCAAGCTCCTCAAGGACCAGTACACGCGCCCAGTGAACGAGGTGTACGCCAGGCACCTCCTGGGGAGTCGTAAACAACAACCTGGGGAATCGACCGAGGAATACCTTCAGGCACTGTCTGTGCTTGGCCGGGCCTGTGGTTGTAAGGATGTAAAGGCCGCCGTGTACACAGAGGAACTTATCCGGGACGCTTTTGTAGCGGGCCACAGGTCCAATTACACCCGACAGCGACTGTTGGAGCAGAATGACCTCGACCTCAACAAGGCCTCTGAACTCGCACTATCATTGGACGCAGCCTACCGGGGCATGGATGCCTACTCCTCTGCACCGTGGACGCCGCGGGGAACGACAGCCTGGGACACGGTAGGACCGTCTCATAGCGCCGTGCCACCCCAGCCACATCCCAGCAACGGCCCAACTACCGCAGCAGTGTCCCAAGGCTAGAAATGCTACTTCTGTGGCCAGGCCAAACACCCCAGAGCGCGCTGCCCGGCGAAAAATGCGATCTGCTCGGGCTGCGGGAAGAAGGGACACTACGCCAGCGCCTGCAGGGCCAAAGCCACCCCGAACCCCAGCAGCGCCGCGTGTGGGCCGTGCGGGTCGCCATCTTGGGCCTCCCCAGCCATGTGCGAACCACCGGAACAGCAGCCATTTTGGACGCCTCCAGCCACATGGGGATCATGGACGCCGCCATCTTGGACGCCAGCCGGGACGCAGCAGGCCCCCAACACCGCCTCATCTGATACCCGCAGCGACACACCGACCCCTACGCTGGCCCCGGTTACGCTGGACCAAGCGAGACCGCACCAACTGGCCCGGTCCACAATGGACATTAAGGTAAATGGTCACGAAACAACCTGTCTTTTTGACTCTGGGAGCACGGAGAGCTTCATCCACCCCGACACGGTGCGACGTTGCTTTCTCCCAGTCCTGCCTGCGCACCAGCGGATTTCTATGGCCTCCGAGTCCCAGTCGGCGGACATTGGCGGCTACTGCGTGGTGACACTCTTAGTAGACGGGACTGTGTACGATCATTTTAAACTTCTGGTCCTGCCCCACCTCTGCGCTGCCGTTCTACTGGGGTTAGATTTTCAGTGCCACCTTAAAAGTGTTACGATGGCGTACGGTGGACCCCTCCCCCCCCCCCCCCCCACTCACAGTCCGCAGCCAGCAGCTTCCAAACTGCCCGCCGTGCACCAGGTGCAACCTCTCCACACTGAGTCACCCCCCCACTGTTTGCTAACCTCACCCCCGACTGTAAGCCCATCGCCACAAAGAGCAGGCGATACAGTGCCGGGGACAGGGTTTTCATTAAAACCGAAGTGGCGCGGCTCCTGAAGGAGGGGATTATTGAGGGCAGCACCAGCCCCTGGCGAGCCCAGGTTGTGGTCGTTCAGACCGGCGAGAAGCAGCGCCTGGTCATCGACTACAGCTGGACAATAAATCGCTACACCCTGCTGGACGCTTACCCACTCCCCCGCATAGCTGATATGGTCAACCAGATCGCGCAGTACCGCGTCTTCTCGACCATTGACCTGAAATCAGCGTACCACCAGCTCCCTATCCGCCCTGAGGACCGCCAGTATACTGCCTTTGAGGCAAACGGCCGCCTCTATCACTTCCTTAGGGTTCCCTTTGGCGTCACCAACGGGGTCTCCGTCTTCCAAAGGGAGATGGACCGGATGGTCGATCAAAATGCATTGCAGGCCACTTTCCCATATCTGGACAAGGTGACCATCTGCGGCCATGACTTGCAGGACCATGACACAAACCTCTCAAAATTCCTCTGCACCGCCCAACTCCTGAACCTGACGTATAACGAGGAGAAGTGCATATTCCGCACAACCTGCCTCGCCATCCTTGGCTGTGTTGTGGAACACGGAGTCATCGGTCCCGACCCCGACCGGATGCGTCCCCTTATGGAACCCCCACTGCCTGAAGGCCCTGAAGAGGTGCCTAGGGTTTTTCTCTTATTACGCCCAGTGGGTCCCCTACTATGCGGACAAGGCCCGTCCGCTGATCAAGTCCACCTCTTTTCCCTTGACGGCAGAGGCCCGCTTAGCCTTCCACCGTATCAAGGAAGACATTGCCAAAGCCACCATGCACGCAGTGGACGAATCCATCCCCTTCCAGGTGGAAAGCGACGCGTCCGACTTTGCCCTGGCCGCTACCCTTAATCAGGCGGAGAGACCCGTGGCCTTTTCACAAACCCTCCAGGGCCTGGAGACCAGACACTCCGCTGTTGAGAAGGAGGCCCAGGCTATTGTGGAGGCTGTGCGTCATTGGAGGCACTACCTGGCCGGAATACGATTTACCCTGCTCACTGACCAGCATTCAGTTGCTTTTATGTTTAACAACAAGCAGAGGGGCAAAATCAAAAATGACAAGATCTTGAGGTGGAGAATCGAACTTTCCACCTACAATTACGAGATCTTGTACCGGCCCGGGAAGCTCAATGAACCCCCGGATGCTCTATCGCGTGGCACCTGCGCCAGCGCGCAGATCGATAGACTGCGGGCCCTCCACAATGACCTCTGCCACCCGGGGGTCACCAGGTTCTTCCACTTCATCAAGGCCCGCAACCTGCCTTACTCCATTGAGGAGGTCAGGACCATGACCAGGAACTGCCAAGTCTGCGCTGAGTGCAAACCGCACTTTTATAGACCAGACAGGGCTCACCTGATAAAAGCCACTCGCCCCTTCGAGCGCCTGAGCGTCGATTTTAAAGGGCCTCTCCCCTCCTCCGACCGCAATGTGTACTTCCTCAACATTATTGATGAGTACTCCCGTTTCCCGTTCGCCATCCCCTGCCCGGACATGACCAGTGCCACGGTCATTAAATGTCTGAACGACCTCTTCACCCTGTTCGGTTTCCCCAGCTATATCCATAGCGACCGGGGCTCATAGTTTATGAGCGACGAACTCCGCCAGTACCTGCTCGCTAGGGGTATTGCCACAAGCAGGACCACCAGTTACAACCCCCGGGGGAACGGACAGGTGGAAAGAGAGAATGCGACAGTTTGGAAGGCCGCCCTGCTAGCCTTAAAGTCTAGGGGCCTTCCGACCTCCCGCTGGCAGGATGTGCTCCCCGATGCGCTCCACTCTATTCGGTCACTGCTCTGCACTGCCACTAACGCCACCACTCATGAGAAAATGTTTGTCTTCCCAAGGAAGTCCACATCGGGGACATCGCTACCGCCATGGCTGACGTCCCCAGGGCCGGTCCTACTGAGAAGACACGTGAGGACCCATAAAACGGACCCCCTGGTCGAGAGGGTCGACCTCCTCCACGCCAACCCCCAGTATGCTTACATTGCGTACCCGGACGGGCGGGAGGACACAGTCTCCATACGAGACCTCGCACCCTCGGGGGCCCCAGTAACCCAATATCCAACCCCAGCAGACGGCACGCCTGGGCCCCGCGACCCGCTCGACACCCACGAGGACTACACACCAGTGCCCCAGCCTACGCGGGACTCGAAGCCGGAAGCTTCACTACCCCTGCCGTCGCCACGTCGATCACAGCGGCAGACAAGACCTCCGGAGAGACTCCAATACACAAACTTTTAATACACTTCGCCCCGCCGGACTCATTTTTAAACAAGGGGTGAATGTGGTAAACCAGTTATACTTGCCTGTGTGGGTGTTTGTATTCCACTGTGTACATGTCTGTACATGCCTCGGCTGACTCCTTCCACGAGTCCATGTATAAAGGTGACTGCTCCACAGTCCCTCTGTATTCTGGACTGGTCGACCACTCGAGGCACACCTTCATTCTCTTGTTAATAAAAGCCTGTTAGTTACTCGCTTAACCTCAGTCTTTTGAGTAATTGATAGCGCATCAGACACCATTCACACCTGTGATTGCTGTGATTATCTCTCTGCCGAGGTGTGATAAAGGGCAGTTAGAAAGATTACCTATAATCATCTGGCAGTACTCTGACTATATATGCTGTGCTTATATGCAACTCTTCACTTCACCTGAAGAAGGAGCAGCGCTCCGAAAGCTTGTGATTTCAAATAAAGCTGTTGGACTATAACCTGGTGTTGTGTGACTTCTTAGCTTTATATTTAGATTGCAGCCATTTGGAAAAAATTCAAAAAAGGTCAATTTGGCAGAAGTACCGGCAGAGCCTGCATTTCATGTGTCTTAATATTATTTAAATCACAATGTTTCAGAACCCAGAGGAAAAAAACAGCAATTTATAAAAAGAAAAACATATTTTCTTGCTTAAACATAGATATGTGCTAGAGCATGCTTCAAATTGGTGTATTTTTTAAGGTGAATATTTATGCTTCTAAAAAATATATTTTTCTTTTGTCCCCCAACAGAGATGACATACACCAGAGTTTATGTATTGTCCAGAACTGCCTGATGGGCTCAGGGAGCCTGTTGCCTTTCCTGGGAGGCGAACCCATACGTGGCTTGTAAGGGAAATTCATGCCTAATATGAATTGTCTTTCATTTAAAAGCATTTGAATCCCTTTGCTTGCTCTTTCCATTTTTCCCTTTAATTTCCTCCCCATCTCTCCTGATTTATGGTAGGTTATGGTTCTACAAGTGCTGGCTGCCTTCTGCAAATTCACCCAAGGGTCAATTCTTCATGTGTGAACTAAAATAAAGTATCAGGAGGCTATTTGGCTATTGTAGGCATCACAGTTGAACCTTGTCACTGTATGCTGTCTGTACATACCATTCTATTCAGGACAATTGGATATCATTCAGGAATGGCAGCCCAGCTTATTTCCCTCAATCTCTAGTAGGGAGACTGAGGCTAATTATAGCACTTGCTATGCTAAAATCGGCTTACTCTGTTCAGACCAGGCTGTGTATTTATTCATTGAGATCACCCTGTGTATTTTCTTCTTGGCCTCAAGACGGTTGAATTGTTTCACGGCAATATCCAGAAAAATCAATCGCTGCTTCAACATACCTTGAGTATGCATGGAAATATTAAAACAAAGACAGTGTTAAAAGCAAAGAGTTTTCTTGTAGAGCACAGGATTATCCAGATAATTAGCATCACTGCAAGTGGAGTACACATTTGGGCAATTATTTTAATGGAATACCCAGTTTAGTACATCATTGGCTCTTGAGATTATTTTAATATCTTATACACCTACATATTTTGTGTGTAATTAACAAAAGAAACGACACACATAGCACAGAGAGATATCACCTCTTGCACTTTTACACATTTTTGTAAAGTCCTTACCTCTGGCAAACTTATCAACATGGAGAAAATTCTGAAAGTAGCAGTACTGGTAATTAGAGGCAGCCTGAGAGTAGCTCCTGGTGGTAGATGCAGAACAAGAGGGCATAGCCTTACAATTAGAGCAAGGCCGTTCAGGAGTGATGTCAGGAAACACTTCTGTACACCAAGGTTTGTGGAATTCTGGAACTCTAACCCCCCAATCCCTCCCAAAAAGCCGTTGAGGCAAGGTCAATTGGAAATTTCAAAACTGAGATCGATAGATTTTTGTTATGCAGGGGTATTAAGGGTTACGGAACCAACGCGGGTGGATTGAGTTAAGATACAGATCAGCTATGTTAACGTATTTAAAAATGCATTTTTAAGTTGAATATTCAGATTTAATGTGACGCTGCATTTTCTTTGTATGGGTGATGAAATTATTTTTATGCAGGGCTCCAACTTTGATGTCTTTGGAAGAGACCAAACTCTGTACTGGTGTTAATTATGGTATGTAGTAAAATAATTAGTTCTATTTCACAAATGCACACTTTTCAGTTTTGATTTCCGTAACTCCAAATATAAATGATTCATAGTAAATTCCATATTTGGAAACTCTTCATGTAAAGCTTCTAAGAAGCGAACACTGGTGTAAGATTGTACTTCTGTGTTTCTAATGTCAGAGTTGATGAGATGGAAATTATCTTCATTGGACCATTGCAACAGTGAATATGTAGGCAATGCAAATTCTGCTCACTGAAATCTTTTAGAAAATAATTTTGTTTGCTTGAGAAATTGAACCTGGTAACTGGAGAGTTCTCTTTGCAGTTGTGCTTAATGATTTGTGCATGGTGGGTATAAAAGAATACACAGTGATTTATTTCAAATTATTTTATACAACATTGATCAGATAAGTATCAAGTATATAGAGGCTTCAGAACCAGTTCCTATGAAATTAATACTGTAGGAAGAAAAGTTGTAGAAACCTTGGATATATATGTACCCAGATGGCTAAAGTATTTCCCCCTTTACTTATATACACAAAACCGGTTGTTTTCCCCCACACTGTATAGTCTTCCTGTGCCACACCTTCCCTGACTGAGGGGGTCAGCTTCTTCCTATTTGCTGGGAGATGTGTGTGAGGAGCCTGGTGTAATTTGGCTCTGAATTTAATTTCACTGTTGTAAACAAAGTGCATCTCATCTCCTGATTTTGCATTTAGATTGCATCCCAACATAAAACCAAAATTCCTGCTGTTGTGCCTGCTATAGACCTGCTTCTGAAACTAAACAAAAGTGCAATTGTGCTGCTGGTGTAAAATCCTGGCTCCATCTCTGACCTATACTGTAATTTCTGATTTAGATCCTTCAAGAGAAAACTACAGGGAAGCGATTGCTCAAGTCATGAGGAAACTGCTACGTAAGTATCAAAGTATGATGACATCACTTTACACTGATGTTTTCCAGTGATGATCATCTGATAATTAGCAGAACATAAGGAAGTATGGAACATAGAAAAAGCATCAAGCCCTCAATCCTGTTCTCTCAGCAGGCCATAGACAATTCCCATTCCCCCAGGTACCTACCTTCACTGCTATATCTTGCATTCCCCTTTTGATGTGTATCCTCAGCTTTAGAAACAGTTGGGGATAAAATTGAATAAGTAGGTAAAGGAACCTATATATCCGTTTTTACAGAATAATAAACAGAATCTGGGAATTTGATCTCAAAAACAACAAAAATCGCAGAGTGACATAGTAAAAACAAAATTTTACTTATTCAGTTCCCATAAATCAGTGGTCCTAATGGCCCACATGGCATAACACCACTGTTATAAGTACCCAGAATACCCAGGCTCTCATCTGCTCTAGTTTATGTCGTTGGTCCAGTTGAGTTTCTAGTTAATGGTGACGCCCAGGATGTTAATGGTGGGGTACTCGGCAATGGTAATGTCATTGATTGTCATGGGAAGGTGGTCAAGCTCTCTTGTTGGAGATGGTTAGTGCCTGGACTTGTGTACATGTTTGAGTCAAAGCTGTAATGAAGTCTTGAGCCGAATCATCCTGGCAGAACCCAAACTCCGCATATGTGAGCAGATTATGGTGAATAAGTGCTGCTTGATAGCGCTTTGACGACTCTTCCCATTATTTTGCTGATGATTGGGACTAGACTGATGGGGTGGTAATTGGCTGGGTTGGCTTTGCCCATCTTTTTGTGGACATGACATACCTGGGCAATTTTTCATATTGTCTGGTAGATGCCAGTGTTGTAGCTGTACTGGAGCAGCTTAGCTAGAGGCGTGGTTAGCCTTGGAGCACAAACCTTAAGCAGTATAATCAGGATGTTATTGGGGCCTGTAACCTATGCTGTGTCCAGTGCACTCAGCTGTTTCTTGATGTCACGTGGAGTGAATCAAATTGGCTGAAGACTGGCATTGGTGATGGTGGAGACTTTGGGAGGAGGCCGATATGGATCATCCACTCAGGACTTCTGGCTGAAGATGGTTGCCAATGCTTCAGCCTTGTCTTATGCGCTTGCGGGCTATACTCCACCATTGTTGAGGATGGGGATGTTCATGGAGCCTCCTCCTCCCGTTGGTTGTCCACCACCAATCACCACTGGATGTGGCAGGGTTGCAGAGCTTCATCCTGATCTGTTGATTTTGGGATCGCTTAGCTGTCTATAGCATGCTGCTATCTCTGTTTAGCATGTATTTAGTCCTGTGTTGCTGCTTCACCAGGTTGGCTCCTCATTTTCAGCTATATCTGGTGCTGCTCCCAGCATGCTCTTTCATTGAACCAAGGTTGGTCAGCGGGCTTGATTGTAATGAAGAAGTGAGGCATATGCTGTGCCATGAGGTTATAGATTGTGGTGGTATACAGTCCTGCTACTACTGATGCCCCACAGCATCTCATGGATACCTAGTTTTGAGCTGCTAGATCTATTCTTAATCTATCTCACTTAGCATGGTGGTAGTTCCACACTGCACAATGGAGGGTGTCCTCAGTGTGAAGATGGGACTTGATCATTCCTATCGCTGCTATCATGGACAGGCACATCTGCGACAGATAGATTGGTAAGGATGAGGTTGTGGGAGACTACAGTCTCCCGCGTAAAGAAATAGGCAACACAGCGAGCTACAAGAAATAGGTCTTTACTCCAACTCTCTCAATACAGTACTGAATTCGTAAAGCCCGCGAGCCTGTGATGACTCACGGATTGGTCACCTGCTGGAACCTGATTGGTTTTCCTTCTCTCAGCAGCAGGCAAGTCTGAACATGCCTTATTCCTCTCAGCTTGCAACTGTCTTGCGGGGGGAGGGGAATACAGCAGTTAAAAGGGGATTATACAGGTTTATCTACATACAGTGTTTCCCCAATGTGGCAATGCCACATACGCCCCCCCCAGAATCCTCATTAACTGTAAAAGTCAGTCTCTGCGGAGGTTTGACCAAACGGCCGTAGCGGCTGTAGTAGCCATCTGGCGTGTGAGGAGAGCTGTCTGGGAGGTCGGCCGGTTGGTTCGTCGGCTGGTCTGCCGGTGGGCTGGCTGGACGGGCTGCCGGCGAAGGTGGGGCGGCGGCCGGGAAGTAAGGTTCTGGCGTGTCTTGGTCCTCTTGTGGGGCCGCCGCCAACGCGGGAGGTCTGCCCCGCCGTGGGGGAAGAGCCGGATGAAACGGGAAGCTGAGGTCCAGGTGTGCCAGTTTGAGGCGGTCTATTGAAATAAGGTCCGGCTTCCCGCCGACGTCGATAAGAAAAGCTTTGTCCCCCGTCTCCAATACTGAGAAGGGGCCGGTGTATGGTGCCTGCAGCGGGCCTCTGTGCGCGTCCCGGCGCACGAAGACGAACTCCGCATGTCGTAAGTCCCGAGGCACGTAGGACGGCTGCGGGCCGTGTTGCGAAGTGGGCACTGGACGGAATTGCTGGGCCGCGTCCTGGTGCAGGGAAAGCTGTCTGGCGGCCGACCACGGCTCCGTTGTCAGGGGGAGGAAGTCGCCTGGTACTCTGAGCGGTTGGCCGTAGACCCACTCGGCCGCGGAGGTCCTCTTTGGGCGCGGTGCGCAATCCCAGGAGGACCCAGGGTAATTTGTCGATCCAGCTGGTGTCGGCCAGGCTGGCGCGGAGGGAGGCTTTCAAGGAACAATGAAAGCGCTCGCAGAGCCCGTTGGCCTGTGGGTGGTAGGCTGTTGTCCTGTGCAACTTGGTGCCGAGGCCGGCGGTGATGGCATTCCACAAGTGGGAGGTGAACTGGGGGCCTCTGTCCGAGGATATGTCGGTCGGCACGCCGAACCGGGCCACCCATGTCGAGACGAATGCTCGCGCGACGTCGGTCGTGGTGGTGGAGGTGAGGGGAACCGCCTCGGACCATCTGGTGGTGCGGTCGACGATCGTGAGCAGGTGTGTGAAACCGTGCGACGGCGGCAAGGGGCCTACCAGATCGACGTGGACGTGGTCGAAACGCCTCTCGGGCACCGGGAAACACTCCAATGGCGCCTTGGTGTGCTGCTGGACCTTAGCGCGCTGACACGCCACGCATGTGTTGGTCCAGTCTCATCCTTGTGGAGTCCAGGCCAGACGAACTTGGCGGACATGAGTTTCTGAGACGCACGTATCCCTGGATGTGAGAGGCCGTGGATGATGTTGAAAACTCGCTTGCGCCAGGCGGATGGGACGACCGGCCTAGGCGAGGGGACTGAGACGTCGCACAGGAGGGTTGTGCCGGCTGCGTGGAAGTGGATGTCGGCCAGAGTGAGGCTGGTGGTTGACGTCCTGAGGGCCTGGATCTCCGCGTCGGCGGCCTGGTCTCTCGCCATGCTGGCGTAGTCGACGCCCAGGTGCACTGCGTAGAGCGAGGGTCTTGAGAGGCAGTCGGCCACCAAATTGTCCTTGCCAGCGACGTGGCGGATGTCCGTGGTGAACTCAGATGAAGTTGAGTTGGCGCGCGGACCAGGGTTCGGTTACTTTGGCCATGACGAAAGTGAGCGGCTTGTGGTCCACGAATGCGGTGAACGGCCGGCCTTCCAGGAGGAAATGGAAGTGCCGGATTGCCAGGAACAGGGCCAGGAGCGCTCTGTCGAACGTGCTGTAGGCCTGCTCGTTCTTGCGCAGCTGTCGGCTGAAAAATGCCAGTGGCTGCCACGCGCCTTCGACCCACTGTTGCTGGACAGCGCCGACGGCATAATCCGAGGCGTCCGTGGTGAGGGCGGTCTTGGCGCCCGGGATGGGGTAGGCTAGTAGTGTGGCGTTGGCCAAGGCGCTTTTGGTCTGGTGGAAGGCTGTCGCCATCTCGCTGGATCAGGTGAGTTGGTCTTTGCCCGTTTTGCCCCTGGTGGCTTCGTGGAGGGGGCGCATGAGTGAGGCGGCCTTGGGCACGAAACGGTGATAGAAATTGACTATCCCCAAAAATTCCTGCAGCGCCTTGACCGAGGTGGGCTGGGGAAAGTCCGCCACCGCCTGCACCTTGGAAGGTAGGGGAATGGCTCCCCTTGGCGAGATTCTGTGGCCGAGAAAGTCAATTTGGGCTGCTCCGAACTGGCATTTGGCCGGGTTGACGATTAGCCCGTGTTGGCTGAGGCGCTGGAAAAGAGAGCGCAAATGCGCGATGTGCTCGGCCTTGCTGGTGCTGGCCACAAGGATATCGTCCAGATAGATGAACAGGAAGCTCGGGTCCCGTAGGACGGAATCCATGAGATGTTGGAAGGCCTGTGCGGCGTTCTTGAGCCCGAAGGGCATGCGCAGGAACTCGAACAGTCCGAAGGGGGTGATGACCGCCGTCTTCTGGACGTCTGCGTGGTGGACGGGGACCTGATGGTAGCCGCGAATCAGGTCGACCTTGGAAAAGACGGACTTTCCTGCTAGGTGTGCCGAGAAGTCTTGGATGTGCGGAATGGGGCATCTATCGGGCGCGGTGGCGTCCTTGAGCCGTCTGTAGTCGCCGCAGGGGCACCGGCCGGCTTGGGCACAATGTGGAGGGGGGACGACCAGGGGCTGTTCGAGCGGCGGATGATGCCCAGTTTCTCCATCGTGGCGAATTCTTCCTTGGCCACCGCCATCTTGGCTGGGTCCAGGCGTCTGGCTCGGGCGAACACTGGTGCTCGACACCATGCTTGGCTGCCGCGGCTGAGAAGGTCGGTTGTGTGAGCCTCGGGAAATCTGCGAGTAGGCGGGCATAGTCGTCATCCGCCAGGGCAGAGCAGGACCAGACGAGGGCCGGGCTGTTGTTCTGCTGGCAGGCCAGTGAAGCGAAAGTTGCTGCGTCGATCAAGCGCCTGTCGCGGACGTCGACCAGGAGTCCGTGGGCGCAAAGAAAGTCAGCGCCCAGCAAGGGATGTGCCACCGAGGCCGTCACGAAATCCCACGTAAATCGCTGGCCGTTGAAACGAACCTCGGACCGTCGCTTTCCAAAAGTAGCGATGGCTGCGCCATTTGCCGCCACGAGGGGTGGGCCGCTGCAGCCTGCCTGGATGTCGAGCTGGGAGGCAGGAATTATGCTGCATTGGGCTCCGGTGTCGCAAAGGAATCTGCACCCTGAAAGGGAGTCGGTTATGTACAGCAGTTTACCTGCGGTGCCGATGGCCATCGTGGCGGCGGGGGTGCGGTCGAGCGGGCCTAGACGGCGGCGCGGGGCTGGCGCGTTGGGCCAGGTGGCCATCTTGGTTTGATCGAAAGAGCAGGGTGCTCTGCAGCGTTGGGCCTTGTGGCCGAAATGCGCGTGGTAGTAGCATAGTTCTGCGGCCTGGCGTGGCGGCGCGCGCTCGGTGGTGTCGGGGAGCCTCGCGGCTGCACAGCCGAGTTGGGCGACGGCGAAGACTTTGTCCGCGGCGGCTGCCAGTTGTACGCAGTCCGTGAGCGGGGACCCCGCGAGGGCAGTCTGTACCTGCTGAGGAAGCAGGCTGAGGAAAAGGGCCCGAAACAAGAAGCACTGCGGTTCAGAGCCCAGGAGCGCAAGCATCCGGCTCATCAACTGGGTCGGGGTAGAGTCGCCGAGGTCTGGTAGTGAAAGAAGCCTACGGGCCCTCTCCTTCCCCGGACAGGCCGTAAGCCTGCAGCAAGCGGCCCTTAATGGTTGAGTACTTGCCGGTCTGTGGTGGGTTCCCCAGCAGGTCGAGAACTTTGGCGGCGGTGGAGCTTGCTAGTGCTGAGACTACGTGGAGGTACCTTTCTTCATCGTCTTGAACCCTGCGCAGGGTGAATTGGGCCTCCATGTGCGCGAACCAAGCTGGTGCTTGGTGTTCCCAGAAGGTGGGGAGCTTCAAGGACGCGGCGCCGGCCGACATCGGGCTGCTGCTGGCTGCCGTCGGGTCGTTGCTGGCCTCTGTAGGGCTACGTGAGTCGGGGGCTTCGGCCGCCGACATTCGGGGTCACCAATGTGGGAGACTACAGTCTCCCACGTAAAGAAATAGGCAACACAGCGAGCTACAAGAAATAGGTCTTTACTCCAACTCTCTCAATACAGTACTGAATTCGTAAAGCCCGCGAGCCTGTGATGACTCACGGATTGGTCACCTGCTGGAACCTGATTGGTTTTCCTTCTCTCAGCAGCAGGCAAGTCTGAACATGCCTTATTCCTCTCAGCTTGCAACTGTCTTGCGGGGGGAGGGGAATACAGCAGTTAAAAGGGGATTATACAGGTTTATCTACATAGTGTTTCCCCAATAGGTCAAGTAGGTTATTCTCTCGTGTTGCTTCTCTCTCTACCTGCTGCAAGTGCAGTCTGGCATCTATGTCCGCAAGGACTTGGCCAGTTTTGTCAGTGGTGGTACTTCCTTCAAGTGGTGTTCAACATGGAGGAATAATTGTTGCCTTGATGTCAAGGACAACTACTTGTCTCATAGATTTAGCTCTTGTCTTCATGTCCAGATCAAGGCTGTGTCGAGTTCAGGAACAGATGCTTCAAACTAAACATCAGCAAGCAGGTTATTGATGAGTACAGGGCCAACTGAGTTGCGATTGCCTTGTCCTAAGTTAATGCCTGGGTCACTGCCGATAGATCGTCTGGTATTTTTCGTCTAGACTTGACTATTCGAAAGCACGCCTGGCCGGCCTCCCACGTTCGACCCTCCGTAAACTTGAGCTCATCCAAAACTCTGCTGCCCATGTCCTAACTCACACCAAGTGCTGTTCACCCATCACCCCTGTGCTCACTGACTTACATTGGCTCCCGATTAAGCAGCGCCTCGGTATTAAACTTCTCATCCTTGTTTTCAAATCCCTCCATGGCCTCGCCCCTCCCTCTCGCTGTAATCTCCTCCAGCCCTACAACCCTCCGAGTTATCTGCGCACCTCCAATTCTGGCATCTTGAGCATCCCCAATTTTAATCGCTCAACCATTGGCAGCCGTGCCTTCAGCTGCCAGGGCCCTAAGCTCTGGAGTTCCCTCCCTAAACCTCTCTACCTCTCTTTCCTCCTTTTAAGGCGTTCCTTAAAACCTACCTCTTTGACCAAGCTTTTGGTCATTCTGCCCTAATATCTCCTTATGTGGCTTGGTGTCAAATTTTGTTTGACAACAACAACTTCTATTTATATAGCACCTTTAATCTAGTAAGATGTCCCAAGGTGCTTTACAGGAGTGTTATAAGACAAAAAATTGACACTGAGCTACATAAGAAATTAGGGCAGATGACCAAAAGTTTGGTCAAAGAGGTAGGTTTTAAGGAGCATCTTAAAGGAGGAAAGAAAGGTAGAGAGGCGGATAGGTTTAGGGAGGGAGTTCCAGAGCTTAGGGCTTAGGCAGCTGAAGGCACGGCCACTGATGGTTGAGCGATTTATGATCAGGGATGCTCAAGAGGGCAGAACATAAGAAATAGGAGCAGGAGTAGGCCAATTGGCCCCTCGAGCCTGCTCCGCCATTCAATATGATCATGGCTGATCCGATCCCAACTGCCAATCCACTATCACAGAACCATCTCCTGAATCTAACAGAATTAGACACACGAAATAGGAGCAGGATCAGGCTACACGGCCCCTGGGCCCGCTCCGCTACCCACGGGACCATGACCGATCCGAACCTAGACTCCTGTCCAAATTCCTGCCCGCTCCCCGTAACCCTTAATCCCCTTTACTTCTAGGAAACTGTCTATTTCTGTTTTAAATTTATGTAATGATGTAGCTTCTACTGCTTTTTGGGGCAGCATATTCCATGGACCTACCACCCTCTGAGTGAAGTAGTTCCTCCTCATCTCAGTTTTGAAAGAGCAGCCCCTTATTCTAAGACTATGCCCCCTAGTTCTAGTTTCACCCATCATCGGGAACATCTTCCCCGCATCCACCCGATCCAACCCCTTCACAATCTTATATGTTTCAATAAGATCGCCTCTCATTCTTCTGAACTCCAATGAGTAGAGTCCCAATCTACTCAACCTCTCCTCATATGTCCATCCCCTCATCCCCGGGATTAACCGAGTGAACCTTCTTTGTACTGACTCGAGAGCAAGTATGTCCTTTCTTAAGTATGGACACCAAAACTGTACGCAGTATTCCAGGTGCGGTCTCACCAATACCTTGTACAACTGAAGCAATACCTCCCTATTTTTATATTCTATCCCCCTAGCAATGAAAGCCAACATTCCATTGGCCTTCTTAATCACTTGCTGCACCTGCATACTAACCTTTTGAGTTTCGTGCACCAGGACCCCCAGATCCCTTTGTACTTCAGTACTTTCCAGTTTCTTGCCATTAAGATAATAACTTGCTCTATGATTTTTCCTGCCAAAGTGCATAACCTCACACTTTCCAGTATTGTATTCCATCTGCCAAATCTCTGCCCACTTACTTAGCCTGTCTATGTCCCCTTGCAGGTTTTTTATGTCCTCCTCACTCACTACTTTCCCCCCCATCTTAGTATCATCTGCAAACTTTGATATGTTACACTCGGTCCCCTCCTCCAAATCGTTAATATAGATTGTAAAGAGTTGGGGACCCAGCACTGACCCCTGCGGTACACCACTAGTTACTGATTGCCAGTCTGAGAATGAACCATTTATCCCAACTCTCTGCCTTCTGTTAGATAGCCAATCCTCTATCCATGCCAGAATATTACCCCCAATCCCGTGATTTTTTATCTTAAGCAATAATCTTTTGTGTGGCACCTTGTCAAATGCCTTTTGGAAGTCTAAATACACTACGTCCACTGGTTCCCCTTGATGCACTATCAATTGCTACAAAAGACTGGAGATTGAGAAAGTAATAAACAGGCTTTTATTACCAAAGAACAGAGCACGCCTCTTGTGGTTGCCTGGTATCCAAAAGGGCCGGAGGCTGCCGAGCAGCGACCTTTATACCCAGCCATGAGGGTGGAGCCAGGGGCGGAGTCAGCTGAGGCATGCACAGACAAGTACAACAATATGTAAGAGTGAACAACAGTACTAACAGTGAACAACAGTACTAAACAACAATACTAACAACAGTGGTTTACCACATTCACCCCTTGTTTAGAATTGAGTCCGGCGGGGTGAAGTGCACTAAAAATTCGTGTACTGAAGTCTATCAGGAGGCCTTGTAAGCCGTCCTGAGCGTCACAGCGGCGGTGATGGTGCAGCATCCAACGTTGAACCCGGTGTCTCGTTCAGAGGAGGTGTAGCAGGTGGCGGACCCTGGGGCTGCTGCATGCCGTCTACAGGGGTCAGAGCATGGGTAATGGGAGGCGATGGTGGTCTCTCAGAGGCACCCGAAGGTGCGAGGTCTCGTGCGGGGACTGTGTCCTGGGGGTAGGCAGGAATAGCGGTGGGTGGCGAAGAGGGTGTTTCAGGAGCACCCGCAGGTGCGAGGTCTCGAATGGAGACTGTGTCCTCCCGCCCGTCCGGGTACACCACGTAAGCATACTGCGGGTTGGCGTGGAGGAGGCTCACCCTCTCGACCAGGGAGTCCGCCTTATGGGTCCTCACGTGCTTCCGCAGTAGGACGGGACCTGGAGAAGTCAGCCATGTTGGTAGCGAAATCCCCGACGTGGACTTCCTGGGGAAGGAGAACATTCTCTCGTGAGGAGTGGCATTGGTGGGTGTACAGAGCAGCGACCGAATGGAATGGAGCGCCGCAGGGAGGACCTCCTGCCAGCGGGAGGTCGGAAGGCCCTTAGTCTGGAAGGCAGTCCTTTTAAACTTAATCTGTCGCATTCTCCCTTTCCACCTGGCCGTTACCCCGGGGGTTGTAGCTGGTGGTCCTGCTTGTAGCAATGCCTCTCGCGAGCAGGTACTGCCGAAGTTCGTCGCTCATAAAAGATGAGCCCCTGTCGCTATGGATATAGCTCGGGAAACCGAACAATGCGAAGAGGTCATTCAGACATTTAATGACCGTGGCACTGGTCATGTCCGAGCAAGGGATGGGAAACGGGAGTACTCATCAATTATATTGAGGAAGTACACATTGCGGTCAGAGGAGGGGAGGGGCCCTTTAAAATCGATGCTCAGCCGCTCGAAGGGGCGCGTGGCTTTGATCAGGCTCGCTCTGTCTGGCCTATAAAAATGCGGCTTGCACTCGGCACAGATCTGGCAGATCCTGGTCATGGTCCTGACCTCCTCGATGGAGTAGGGCAGGTTACGGGATTTGATAAAATGGAAGAACCTGGTGACCCCCGGGTGGCAGAGGTCATTGTGGAGGGTCTGTAATCTATCAACCTGCGCGTTGGCGCACGTACCACGTGATAGGGCATCTGGGGGCTCATTGAGTTTCCCGGGCCGGTACAAGATATCGTAATTGTAGGTGGAGAGTTCGATTCTCCACCTTAATATCTTGTCATTCTTGATTTTGCCCCGCTGCTTATTATGAAACATAAAAGCTACTGAACGCTGGTCAGTGAGCAGGGTAAATCGTTTTCCGGCCAGGTAATGCCGCCAATGGCACACGGCTTCCACAATGGCCTGGGCCTCCTTTTCAACAGAGGAGTGTCGAATCTCGGGGCCCTGGAGGGTCCTTGAGAAAAAGGCCACGGGTCTCCCCGCCTGGTTAAGGGTTGCAGCTAGGGCAAAGTCGGATGCGTCGCTCTCCACTTGAAAAGGGAGGGACTCATCCACAGCGTGCATTGTGGCCTTCGCAATATCGTTTTTTATGAGAGTGAAGGCTGCACAGGCCTCTGCTGTCAGGGGGAAGGAGGCGGACTTGATGAGGGGTCGGGCTTTATCCGCATAGTTGGGCACCCACTGAGCATAGTAAGAGGAAAAACCCCAGGCATCTCTTCAGTGCTTTCTGGCAGTGGGGGAGGGGGAGCTCCATAAGAGGGCGCATTCTATCGGGGTCTGGGCCGATGACTCCGTTCTCCACTACGCAGCCAAGAATAGCAAGGCGCTTAGTACGAAACATACATTTGTCTTTGTTGTATGTGAGATTCAGCCGCTGGGCCGTCCGGAGGAATTTCCCTAGATTAACGTCGTGGTCGTGGCCGCAGATGGTGACGTTGTCTAGATATGGGAAAGTGACCTGGAGCGCGTTCTGGTCAACCATCCGGTCCATCTCCCGTTGGAAGACAGAAACTCCGTTGGTGACGCCGAAGGGAACTCTGAGAAAGTGATAGAGCCGACCGTCAGCTTCAAAAGCTGTGTACTGGCGGTCCTCAGCCCTGATGGGGAGCTGGTGATATGCCGACTTCAGATCAATCGTCGAGAACACCTTGTATTGTGCTATCTGATTGACCATGTCAGATATGCGGGGGAGTGGGTATGCATCCAACTGGGTGTAGCGATTGATCGTCTGGCTGTAGTCAATAACTAGGCGCTGTTTTCCGCCAGTCTTCACCGCCAGTCTTCACCACCACCACTTGTGCTCGCCATGGGCTATTGCTGCTCTCGATAATCCCTTCCTTCAGGAGTCTCGCTACCTCGGATTTAATGAAACCCCTATCCCCGGCACTGTAACGCCTACTTTTGGTAGCGATGGGCTTACAGTCGCGGGTGAGGTTAGCGAACAAGGAGGGGTGGGGGGAGACTTTAAGGGTGGAGAGGCTGCAAATGGCGCGCGGCGGGCGATTTAAAAACTGCTGGCTGCAGACCGTGAGAGGGGGGAGGGGTCCACCGTACGCTAAAGTGACACTCTTAAGGTGGCACTGAAAATCCAACCCCAGTAGGACGGCAGCGCAGAGATCGGGCAGGACCAGAAGTTTAAAATTTTTGTATTCAGTACCCCGCACTGAAAGAGTCACCATACAGTAGCCACCGACTTCCGCTGACTGGGCTTTGGAAGCCATAGAGATGCGATGACGCGTCGGCAGGACCGGGAGAGAGTAACTGCGCACCGTGTCGGGGTGTATAAAACTCTCCGTGCTCCCGCTGTCAAAAAGGCAGGTAGTGGCGCGGCCGTTTACCGTAATGTCCATCATGGACCTGGACAGTTGATGCGGGAGAGATTGATCCAGCGTCACGGAAGCCAGCGTATGTTCAAGCGCGTCGATGCGGTCGTCCGATGAGGCGGTGGTGGAGTCCGGGTCCCCCGTAACCGAAGTCTGAGGTGTCCAAGATGGCGGACAAAATGGCGGCACCCACGGTCCCGATCCCCACGCGGCTGGGGGAGCCCAAGATGGCGGGCAAGATGGCTGCGCCCACGGTTCGCACGCGGCGCTGCTGGCGTGAGCGGTCTTCCCTTTGCAGGCGCTAACGTAGTGACCTTTCTTCCCGCAGCCGGAGCAGGTAGCATTCTTCGCGGGGCAGCGTGCTCTAGGGTGTGTAGCTTGGCCACAAAAATAGCATTTTTGTGCCTTGGACATCGCTGCAGCAGTCGGAGGTGGCGGTCCCATGGCCCAAGATTGCGGCGTCCACGGCGCGGGGCGATTAGGGGAGAAAGCGTCCATATTTCTGTGGGCCGCGTCGAGCGAGAGCGCGAGGGACACTGCCTTTGTCAGGTCTATTTCACCCTTCTCCAGCAGCCTCTGCCGGGAGTAGTCGGACCTTAGACCCGCAACGAAAGCGTCTCGTATCAGTCCCTCCGCATGTGCCGCGGCCGATACTTCCTTGCAGTCGCAGCCACGTCCGAGTACCCGCAGTGCCCGTAGGAAGGCCTCCACCGATTCCCCGGGCTGCTGTCTGCGAGATCTTAAAAGGTGCCTGGCATAGACCGTGTTAACCGGGCGTGCATACTGCCCTTTCAGTAGGTCGATAGCCGCCGCGTAGGTCGTCGCATCTTGGATTAAAGTATAGACTTGGTGGCTCACTTTCGAGGCCAGGATTTTCAGTTTATTTTCATCAAGAGTCACGGTCGAGGCTTCCAGATACGCCTCAAAGCAACGCAGCCATTGTGCGAATTTAGGCGACGAACCCGCTTCTTGGGGGTCTAGGTCCAGGCATGTTGGTCTGAGGGCTCGCAGCAGCGCCTGCTGCTCAGCGTTTTGCGCCATCGGTTGATCAGCATCCGCAGCCAACATTTAACTTTGGTAATAAAATTGATGCACTATCAATTGCTACAAAAGACTGGAGATTGAGAAAGTAATAAACAGGCTTTTATTACCAAAGAACAGAGCACGCCTCTTGTGGTTGCCTGGTATCCAAAAGGGCCGGAGGCTGCCGAGCAGCGACCTTTATACCCAGCCATGAGGGTGGAGCCAGGGGCGGAGTCAGCTGAGGCATGCACAGACAAGTACAACAATATGCAAGAGTGAACAACAGTACTAACAGTGAACAACAGTACTAACAACAGTGGTGAACAACAATACTAACAACAGTGGTTTACCACACCCCTTTATCCACCCTATATGTTACTTCCTCAAAGAACTCCAGCAACTTTGTCAAACATGACTTCCCCTTCATAAAACCATGCTGACTTTGTCCTATTAAATTATGATTATCCAAATGTCTTGTTACTGTCTCCTTAATAATGGACTCCAAAATTTTACCTACCACAGATGTTAGGCTAACCGGTCTATAGTTTCCAGCCTTCTGTCTACTGCCCTTTTTAAATAAGGGTGTTACATTAGCAGTTTTCCAGTCTGCCGGGACCATTGCTGAGTCCAGGGAGCTTTGGAAAATTATTACCAATGCATCCACAATCCCTACCGCCACTTCCCTCAAGACCCTAGGATGTAAGCCACCAGGTCCAAGTGATTTATCCACCTTGAGTCCCATTATTTTACCGAGTACCACTTCCTTAGTGATTTTGATCGTGTTTAGCTCCTCCCCCCCCCCCCCCCCCCCCCCATAGCCCCCTGCTTGTCCAGTGTTGGGATATTCTTAGTGTCCTCTACTGTAAAGACTGATACAAAATATTCATTCAGTGTTTTTGCCATCTCCATATTTCCCACCATTAATTTCCCGGTCTCATCCTCCTAAGGGACCAACATTTACTTTAGCCACCCTTTTTCTTTTTATATAACTATAAAAACTCTTACTATCTTTTTATATTTTTTGCTAATTTACTTTCATAATCTATCTTCCCTTAATCTTTTTGTTATTTTTTGCTGTCTTTTAAAGTTTTCCCAATCCTCTATCCTCCCACTAGATTTGGCTACCTTATATGCCCTTGTTTTTAGTTGAATACTATCCTTAATTTCTTTACTTAGCCACGGATGGCTGTCTTTTCTTTTACACCCTTTTCTTCTCAGTGGAATATATTTTTTTTGGAAGTTGTAAAATAACTCCTTAAATGTACACCACTGATCATGTATCGTCTTACCCTTTAATCTATTTTCCCAATCCACTCTACTCAATTCCGCTCTCATACCTTCATAGTCTCCTTTATTCAAGCTTAGCACACTTGTTTGAGATCCAACCTTCTCACCCTCTAATTGAATATGGAATTCAACCATGTTATGGTCACTCATTTCAAGGGGATCCTTTACTAGGACATTTTTAATTAATCCTGTCTCGTTACACAGGACCAGATCTAAGGTTGCTTGCCCCCTGGTCGTTCAGTTACATACTGCTCAAGAAACCCATCCCTAATACACTCAATGAACTCATCCTCAAGGCAGAATTAGAGGAGCGCAGATATCTCAGTGGGGTTGTGGGGCTGAAGGAGATAAGGAGAGTCAAGGCCATGGAGGGATTTGAAAACCAGGATCAGAATTTTGAAATCGAGGCGTTGCTTAACCGGGAGCCAGTGGCAAGCACAGGGGTGATGGGTACGCTCCTGTGAAGGGCCTTGGGATGTTTTACTACATTAAATGTACTATATAAATACTTGTTTAGTGTTCTGTTTTTAGCAATGGTTTTACAACTGAGTGACTTTCCTGGCTACTTCAGAAAATGGTGCGTCAACTACATGTTGTGGGATTGAAGTGATATGTAGGCCAAACCCTAGGGGTGGCAGGTTCTCTTCCCTGAATGATGCTAGTAAACCAGTTAGCAGCTTTCCTTATCACTTTTCCTGGTGCTAGCCCATAAATGATCAGATTTATTGAATTTATTTGAACAACATGTAATGGTGGGATTAGGACTTAGAACCTCAGTTGCTAGTCCAGTACAATAACCACTAGGCCGCCATACTTCTCCATATTTAGTGTTATCTGCCACAGTTCCGCCCACTGGCAATTAATGTAGGTCTCTGACTATCTTCAAATTCAGTGGCCCCCCTCCTCAGTTCGATATCGTCATTAAAAGTAAATTCAATCCAATAGGTTTCCCAACACTGATTTCCTAGGCCACTCCACTCCGCAGTTATCCTACTGCCTAACCTGACATTATTCTCCTATCAAGTATCCACTGCTTCTATCCTTCACCTAACTTTTATCCATTCACAGGTTTACCTTGAATCCTACAACTTTAAGTAGCAGCCTTTCATGTGCGACTCGAGACTTTTTGATGACCACGAGCACCATTTTCTAGATTTTATATGACACAAGAAGACATTTAAGATTACTACTATACCCTATGTTCTTTCTCAGAATATAGTTCATTTTTGTTTCAAATTTTCCTTTCAACAGCTTGTTACTAATAAGTCACCTAGCCTTTAAAATCCTAATCCCAGCATTTGTGCTGTTTACAGAGTTCTGTGCATTCAGCAGGGTAAGGGTCCAGACAAAAGGAGTAAACCAATACAATGAGCCGCTGTTTCTTTTTCCCTCTTTCACAAAAGTGCGTGAAAGACAAGTGGTTAGGAAGTAGAATGCTTCTTATTGTAAACACATTTTTTCCTGTTTAGCAAAAACAAATGTAAAGACAGAAACAAAACACTAGAAAAAATGTTAAGTACTTGTTCCTTATCTATTCTTTTAGATCACATGTTGGATAACTCTGAAGATGACACAAAGTCCTTATTCGTCATAATTAAGGTGAGAATGGAAACTAGTTTAAAACTATGCTTTTGCTGTCATGATGGCTCAGTTAAGTGCACTACCCAGTGGAATTGAGTCATACATGGCTTTGTCAGGGGGAGATCATGTCTAACCAATTTGATTGAATTTTTCGAGGGGGTGACTAGGTGTGTGGATGAGAGTAGTGCAGTTGATGTAGTCTACATGGACTTCAGTAAGGCTTTTGACGAAGTCCCACATGGGAGACTGGTCAAGAAGGTAAGAGCCCATGGGACCCAGGGCAATTTGGCACATTGGATCCAAAATTGGCTTAGTGGCAGGAGGCAGAGGGTGATGGTCGAAGGTTGTTTTTGTGACTGGAAGCCTGTGTCCAGTGGGGTACCGCAGGGATCGGTGCTGGGTCCTTTGCTGTTTGTGGTCTACATTAATGATTTTAGATATGAATATAGGAGGTATGATCAGTAAGTTTGCAGATGACACGAAAATTGGTGGAGTGGTAAATAGCGAGGAGGGAAGCCTCAGGCTACAGGATGATAGACGGGTTGGTCAGATGGGCAGAACAGTGGCAAATGAAATTTAACCCTGAAAAGTGTGAGGTGATGCATTTTGGGAGGATTAACAAAGCAAGGGAATACACAATGAATGGTAGGACCTTAGGAAGGACAGAGGATCAGAAGGACCTTGGTGGGCATGTACATAGATCCTGAAGGCAGCAGGACAGGTAGATAAGGTGGTTAAAAAGGCATATGGGATACTTGCCTTCATTAGCCGAGGCATAGAATATAAGAGCAGGGAGGTTATGATGGAGCTGTACAAAACGCTAGTTAGGCCACAGCTGGAATACTGTGTGCAGTTCTGGTCGCCACACTATAGGAAGGATGTGATTGCATTGGAGAGGGTGCAGAGGAGATTCACCAGGATGTTACCTGGGCTGGAGCGCTTCAGCTATGAAGAGAGACTGGACAGGCTGGGGTTGTTTTCCTTAGAGCAGAGAAGGCTGACTGGGGACCTGATTGAGGTGTACAAAATTATGAGGGGCATAGATAGGGTAGATAAGGAACTTTTCCCCTTAGTAGAGGGGTCAATAACCAGGGGGCATAGTTTCAAGGTAAGGGGCAGGAGGTTTAGAGGGGATTTGAGGAAAAACTTTTTCACCCAGAGGGTGGTTGGAATCTGGAACTCACTGCCTGAAAATGTGGTAGAGGCAGGAACCCTCAACATTCAAGAAGCATTTAGATGAGCACTTGAAACGCCATAGCATACAAGGCTACGGACCAAGTGCTGGAAAATGGGATTAGAATAGATAGGGCTTGATGGCCGGCGCGAACTCTATGACTAACCAAGAAGGTGGTATATTTATATCTCACTTGAGCCTACTGATCTGAGCAAGAGCAGCAGTTGGGTGCTATAATTGGCCCCAGTGTCTTCGGGCTAGGGAAGGGAAAACCAGTCATGGTTTCCTCCTAATTTCTGTCCAATGACTTTTTCTGGAGAATATGCTGCACAGCCAAAGTAGTCTTCTGATGCTCTCCATCTAAGCTCACAAATGAAGAATGACCACAGGATAATGGATGGAAGTTGTGTCCATAGAACCACACTCCAGTATGAGTCACTGCCTTCAGAAGAGGAAAGGGGATTGATGTATCTTGTACAGTTAAACAAATATTACGCTATTCATTTCAGATTATGGGGGACTTGCTGCAGTTTCGTGGTTCTTATAAGCATGAGTTTGACTCCAGATGGAAAAGCTTTAACCTTGTCAAAAAATCCATGGAGAACCGGGTAAGGATGACTTACTGATAACACTTTTTTTTAAATAAAATTATTATTTACGATCTTTCATTTAATATCTAAGGCTGGGGAGACTCTAATATGGTTTTCTAGTTCTATTAAGATCCAGGGTAAAGTATTTTATAATTCACTTTTTGAATGAGCAGTATATTTTTTGGGAATTTTATTCAATTGCAGAGCACAAACTCACTATTTCCCCTCTGTTGTAATTTCCATTACCGTTTGTGGTGTGCTGTTTATTCACAAGTCATATTCATTGGTAAACGTCCTTTTATGGGGGGCGCAGAGTTGGTCTTTTTATTCAAAAAGATATATACAGATGAGTGAGACCATTTGGCCCATCTGTCTCATCATTCCATGGAAATCTTTGATGCCGTTCTGAATCGTGGCATCTAAAGCATTGCTGATAAATGGAGACCTCAAGACGAGAGAATGGAGACTATGCATGGGTCACTAAGCGAACTGAAGGACTACCTCAAACCAAAATACTTGCAGCAAGTTAATCGCTTCATCTTTGATACCTTGGCAATGGATGTGTAGAAAATTTGTTTTATTTTGTTAAAATTGAATCATTGTGAAAATTAAATTATGTACTGAAAAAAAAAAACTAGAGTTTTTGCCTCCACTACCCTACATGGAACACCTGCCATCATTCCTGAACTTGCTTTTAATCAGTTTGTACCTCTGCAATCATAGTTTAATTTGAAATAGTGCTCTGGATTAACCTTTCCTGTTCCACTTAATATCTTATCTAAGACCATCTCTCCCAAAACTTGTCGTTTGAATACATTCAGTCCAACTTCTGCCCTGCTCACAGCATTGAGGTTGCCCAGGTCAGTTACAGATGACATCCATGTGACCGTAGTGCATTACTCCTCCTTGTCCCCCTCGACCTCTGCAACGTTTGATATGGTCGGCCGCACCATCCTTCCCCATTGTGTCTCTTCTGTTTGTCCAGCTCCATGTGTTTGCCCTTGTGTAGTTCCATTCCTGCCTGTCCCGCTGTAGCGAGTGCATTGCCAGCAGTGACTTCTCTTCCTAACTTCACATAGATTTATCATTGGCCCCTCCCCTTTCTTATCTATATGCGAATCCTTCGTGACATCACTTGCAGACACCGTTTTAGTTTCTAAACTTATGCCGACAACACTCAGCCCTATCTCTTCCACCATTTCCCATGACCAGCTCTATTATTAAGCTGTCTGCCAGTTAATAAGTGATAAGTCGAAATTTCCTCTAACAGAACAGCGGAAAGGAGCAAAACCATAGTTTTTAGCCCTTGCCAAAAACACCCTGTCCTTGCCACTGTCTCTAACCCCTTCCTTGCTACTCACTCAAACTGAAATACGGTGTGCAAAACCTGAATATGCTGTTTGACCCTGAGCTGTGTTTTAAATCTCATGGCCAATCCATCAGCAGAACCTCTTAGATTTCCACCTCTGCCCCATCTCGCACCCATTGCCACAAAAACTATTATTCACGTTATTGTCATCTCTGGTCTTAATTTATTTCCGCAATGTCCTCTTTGATAGCTTTCCAGCTTTCTCCCACCATAAACTCCAACTTCTCAAAACCTCAGCCTGTATCCTATTTCACATTAAGTCCTATTAACCCATACTTACTCTGGCTTACTAAATCAAATTTAAAATCCCTCTGCTGCTTTGCCCCTCCCTACCTCTGCAACCTCCTCCAGTCTTGCATTACGTCACACACTCTTTAGGCTCTTTAGTCTCAGTTCAACTGAGAGCCAACATGGATTTGTAACGGGTAAGTCATGTCTAACAAACATAATTTCATTTTTTGAGGAAGGAACTGAAGTAGTAGACAGGGAAATGTCTATGGATGTCATTTTTATGGACTTCCAGAAGGCAATCAATAAGGTTCCACATAAGAGACTGTTAGCTAAAATTGAAGGCAAATTATTGACCTGATTAGGAGGTTGGTTAGGTGGTAGAAAACAGAGAGTAGAAATAATGAGTATGTACTCAAATTGGAAGGAAGTGACTAGTGGTGTCCCACAAAATCTGTGCTGGGGCCTCAACTATTCACTATATTTATTAATGACTTGGATAATACCATATAGAGCCATATATCCAAGTTTGATGATGACACAAAAGATTGGTGGCATAGTAAATAGCTGGGAGCATAACATTACAAAGAGACATTGATAGATTAAGTGAGTGGGCAAAACTGTGGCAGATGGATTTCAACACAGGTGAAGTGAAGTCACCCATTTTGGACCAAAAAGGATAGATCCGAGTTTTTTTAAACGGTGAAAAGCTAGGAACAGTGGAGCTCCAAAGAGATTTAGGGATCCATGTACATAGATCACTAAAATATAGTAGTCAGCAACGCTCCCTGTAAGCTGTGTGGCCGCGCAGCTCTCTGCCGGTCCTGTTCAGGCTGGGACTACCATCTGAATTTATGTTTATGCAATGTTCCCTTTAACTTTTTTTTATCATGCGCAGTCCCTTTAAATTTGCTGCATGGCCGCACGCGCAATATCTCTTGCAGGAGCTGGCGCAGGACCTCACGATTGCTGCACGTCTGCACGGTCACGCACCTTGGGAACATTGGTGCACAGCCCTCAACCACTCACCTAAACTTGTTAAGTGGCCCTCCAGCCCAAATAATTGCCCACCCCTGATATAAATGCAAGTTTTTACCATATACCTCGAAAAGGTATCCTCCATTTTGCCTACTTTCAAAGCTGAAGAGTCCCAAGTTTTTGAACATTTCCTTTATAACAGCATCCTCTGACACTAGGGATCGTGGTCCTTCTGTGCACCACTTCCAGGGCTTGAATATTTCCTTTGTGCCTCGATGATAACGAAATGCATTGTACAAGGTTCAACTTGTCCACAACATCATCTGTACAACTTCGATATGATGGCCTCAAACTTGTACTCTACTGATTTAGTAACATAGCTCTGCCATTTTGTTTTTTTTATTAATTGTTACTCTGCAATGACTGGAAATGGTCAGTGTTGAGTTTGCTATTGGTATCTTCAGCTTCTTCCATAGTTACTTCCAACACCTTTCATTAAGGAAGCATGTCTCTTTTTTTTCTTCCAATATTTAAGACCGTACACTCATTTATTGAACTTAATCAGCCTTTGATTTGCTCACTCGGAAATATTGTCCAGGTCTCTCATTCTTCCGTTGCTTCATTAAATTCTACTTCACTCACATTTGGTATAATTTCTGTATGTGACCAACTTACTTTGAGGTTCTAAATTGTGATCATTTATGTGGCTCAAACAGTAGGAGCACTGGCACTGATTCCTGGTGTACGCCGCTCAGTACACCTCCCCAAATTATAATCGTTCCCACAACAAGTATCAGCTGCTTCCTCTTATTCAGTCAATTCCTTATCCACCTCCATACTATGTTCTGTAAATAAATACATTTGCAATATTGTACATAAAGATGTTTTTAAAATATGATTAAATTGCTTTTCTAATTGTTTAATATACAGTTACATGGGAAGAAACAACATATTCGAGCGCTGTTGATTGATCGAGTTATGCTACAGCATGAGGTAAGTCCATTCTAAATTAACTAAACCTGGTGTTTATCTCACTGGATTGAATTAATGTGAATGTTTCTTAAAGCTATATGCACTTAAAGTGTTAACTAAATTTTAATGCAAGCATGTTTGAGAGAACTTTAAATCTTTAAATGTTATGATTTCAAGATGTTAAACCATTACAGTTTGCATCAGGTGCTCATTGTTCTGTTTCTCTTGTGTACAGCTACGAACTTTGACTGTTGAAGGTTGTGAATACAGAACAGTGCACCGTGACCTGATGCGAGATCTCCTGCTTTTGTCTACTAGTACATACAGTCAGGTGACTTATTTTAATACTTGGAATTATTATAGAAATAAGCCATTTGTCATTTCTAATCTTTGCAGTATTTTTTCTGAGTACTGAGTCTAATCTGTCTCCTGCTCGTTCCCCATATACCATTAATATTCCTCTTTTTCAAGCAATTATCTGATTTCCTTTTACAAGTGCTCAAGGGCACTGCTTCAGCAAAACATTGCGAACCAGTGCACTTGCTCTTTGCTATTCCACTGCCGAATACGCCTGCCCTGCATGGGAAAGGTCTACTCATGCCAAGAAGATGGATGCCGTTCTGAATGCAAGCTGCCGATTTATCACAGGTTGCTTAAAACCAACAAACACCAACAGCCTATATATCCTGGTGGGTATCGCTCCCCCTGATATAAGAAGAACGGTAGTCAGCAAGAAAGAACGACTCCGTCAAACATCAGATGAGAGACACCCTCTGCATTGTCATACACCTACATCCAGCTGCCTAAAGTCAAGAAAGAGCTTCATGAACAGTGTTGTTCCATTACTATCAACCTCATCTGAAGCCCGCATCGCCTTGTGGAAAGACCGGCTCGCCAGTCTTGAACAACCCCCAGCGATGGAAAGTTTACTTGATGAAAGCCTTCCCCGGGAGCTAATTGCAACTGGGCAACCTGGAAGTGCCTTAACAGACTTAGGACCGGTGTAGGTTGCTCAAAGGTGTCACTAAGCAAATGGGGATGTTCAACCAGCCCGACAACTTGTGAATGTGGAACTAAGGCACAGACTATGCAACATCTCCTGCAATGCCCATCGTTGGAGGAACCCTGCACTGTTGCAGATCTTGCCGAATTCAACAACAAGGTGCAAAAATGTGTCCAGTTCTGGCTGGGCTATGTATAGACTGTCCGTGGACACAAGAAGAAGAAGCAGCAATTGTTTGTTGCAGAGAATTCCACATTGTAACTATGAATTTTATAAAGAAACTTTTTCTAACCTTCCCTTTAATTAATTATTTTGTGTTTATCTTACCTTCGTACCCTTTCATTACTATCTTGCCAATCCATGGAAACAACCTTCACTATTTACCCTGTTATCTATAATATAAAAAATATGACGTCTAAATCTTTTTACCACACTTTTTTGTGTCAAGAGTTTTCATTATAAATTCCATGTCGACGTTTATAATGGCAACGCCCTAAAACTCTCCCCCTCTAAATCTCTGCCCTCCTTGCATGCTCCTTAAAACCTACCTCTGACCAAGCTTTTGGTCACCTGTTGTAATATTTCATGATGTGGCTGGGTGTCAAATTTTATCTGAAAATGCTGCTGTGAAGCGCCTTGGGGCATTTTACTGCGTTAAAAACACTATATAAATGCAAGTTGTCATTGTGTAAATTTGTCAAGCTATAATGACACCCTCCTGCCAGTGGTGGCAGTGTCGCAGCTCAGTTTTGCACATCTCCGATCCTCAGCCTGTATTGCAAGAAACTGTTGTGGTCCAACCAATTGTACTTCTCTGGTTCCCACATTGCCATAAGTTTTGTTATTTAACTTTAATAATATAAAATTGAAGTAATGTTATAGAAAAATAAGGAACCCAGAATATATGACTTCAAAATGGGAACTGAATTATATCTGCATTTCCAGATCCAATTATTCCCCGTCTTCTAATCAATTTTCACCTAAAGACTACACTTGGGCGTGACTCCCTTTATACAATGCCATGGCAGATAGACTAGTAACCCTTAATAATCTTGAAGATCTCCATCTGGCCACTTGTCACTTTTCTCAGCTTCAATAGGGTAAAAAAAAAATCTTAACTCTCCATTCCCTGATAACATTCTGGTGAATTTACACTGCACCCTTTCCATTGCTTTATACCTTTCCTGCAATGGGATGGCCAAAACTGTACACAGTAAGCCAACTACAGTCTAACTAAGGCCTTGTACAAGTTCAACATTACCTCCTTGCTTTTGTATTCTATGCCTGTGGATACATAACACCGAATTCTGTGTGCCACTTTTATGGTGTTAAATACTGTGCTGGCACCTTTTTAAAACTAATGCAACTGCACAAAATTCCTGTACGCCATGTAAAATCTTATCATTTAAGGTGCACTTGCTGTCCCTATTCTTACTTCCAATATGTATTACTCACATTTATCTACACTGACCAGTATCTCCCCAACTGGCAGTCTATATATGTCCTCCTGCAGTTTTTCCCAGCCCTTGTTGCAGTTTGCCATACCCCACCCACCAATTTGGCATCGTCAGCAAATTCCAGTATTCCTAAATCCAAATCATTTATGTATATAGTAATTCGAATTGGCACCAACACACACTTTCCAGTCTACGAAACTTCATTTTACTTGCCTTTTACTTTCTGCCATCCAAAGATCTCTATCCATGCAGCCACATTACATTTAATTCCATGTGCCATTATCTTTGCCTTAAGCCTCCTATATGGTACCTCGTGAAGTGGGTTTTTTTTTTTTTTGACTCCATATACACCATATCTGGTCTCAACACCAACCCATGGGGAACACCACTGCACACTTCCCTCCAGTCTGAAAAACAACTGTTCACCACTACTCTCTGCTTTCTGTCCCTTAGCTGAGTTTGTATCCACGCAGCCACTGCCCCTTTAATCCCAAGAGCTTTAATTTTGTGCTCAAGCCTATTATGTTGCACTTTATCAAACATCTTTTGAAAGTCCATATGCGTATCAACCCTTTCTGTTACTTTATCAAACGACTCAATCAAGTTTGTCAGACATGATTTGCCTTTAACAAATCCGTGCTGTCTTTCATTTATTAATCCATATTTTTCCAAGTGCCAATTCATTTGTCTCTGATTAATGCCTCAAAGTTTCCCCATCACCGATGTTGAGCTGACTGGCTTGTAGTTGTCGGGTTTATCCCCCTCCCTTTTTTTGAAACGGGTTGTAACATTTGCAATTCTCCAATCCTCTGGTACCACTCCACACTATCTAAGGAAGTTTATGTCATGAGGCTCCACAATTTCCACCCTTACTTTCTTCAGCAACCTAGGATACATTCCATCCAGACCGGGTGACTTTTCTACTTTTAAGTACTGTCAGCCTTCCTAGTACTTCCTCTTTATCTAATTTTATTCTATCCAATTTCTCTATTACCTCCTCCTTTACTGTGACATTGCATCTGTCTTCACTAAAGAGGATGCTGTCAATGTACTTATTTAGTATCTCAGCCATGCCCTCTGCCTCCACAAGAAGATCTCCTTTTTGGTCCCTAATCGGCCCTACCCCTTGACTACCCTTTTACTAATTATATGTTTATAAAAGATTTTTGGATTCCCTTTTATGTAACCTAATCTATTTTCATACACTCTCTCTTTTCCCCTCATATTTCCTTTTTCAGTTCTCCCCTGTACTATTTGTATTCAGCTTGGTTGTCTACTGAATTATGAACCTGACATTTATCATAAGCCTCCTTTTTCTGTTTCAGTTTAGTTTCTATATCTTTAGCCGTCTAGGGAGCTCTAGGTCTCAGTGGCCTTCCTTTCCTCCTCGTAGGACTGTCCAGTCTGCACCTCAACTGCCGCCTCTTTGAAGGCCTCCCATTCCTCATTTTAGTGTTTGATTCAAATCCACCTGGGTCAGATCCCTTTTCAACTTACTGAAATTAGCTCCCCTTCAGTTGGAGTATTTTCACATTTGATTTTTCCTTGTCCATAACTACTCTAAACCTAATATTGTGATCGCTAGTTCCTAAATGATCTCGCACTGAAACATGCTCCCCTTGTCCCACTTCATTCCCCAGAACTAGATCCAGCACTGCTTTCTTCCTCGTTGGGTTGGGTGCATACCGATCAAGAAAGTTCTCTTGTACACATTTCAGGAATTCCTTCCCCCTCTTTGCCCTTTACACTTTCCCAGTCTATATTAGGATAATTGAAGTCCCCCATTATCGCTACTCTAAAGTTCTTGCATCTTTCTGCCATTTGCCTGCAAATTTGCTCCTCTATCTCCTGCCCACTATTTGGTGGCACATAATATACACCCAGCAGTGTAATTGTTCCTTAATCCTAATCAAATAGGTTCTGTCTTTGAACCCTCAAGTACATCATCCCGTTCTAGTGCTGTAATAGTATCTTTGATTAATACTGACACACGCCCCCATCTTTTTTCCCTTCCCTATCTTTCCTGAATGCATTATAGCCAGGAATATTAAGTGCCCATTCCTCCCCTTGCTTGAGCCAGGTCTCCATTATTGCCTCTATATCATAATCCCATGTGGCTACTTGTACCTGCAGCTCACCAACCTTAGCTACGCACACACACTCTAAACCCATTGTAGTCTGCTTCACATTTCCCCCCCTGTCTGATCCCTTCCATTTCTGAGCTACTCTTTATTCTAGTACTGTTTGTGTCTCCCATTCCTCTCTGCATCTTGTATTTTGACTCTAATGCTTCATCCTGGTTCCCACCCCCTGCCAAATTAATTAAAACCTTCCACCTCTCTTTTCCCCCCCCACTCCCCACAGCACCAATTAACCTCCCTGTGAGGACATTGGCCCCAGCCCTGTTGAGGCGCAACCCGTCCATCTTGTGCATATGCCTCCTGCCCCAGAACGGGTCCCAATGCCCCAGGAATCTGAAGCCCTCCCTCCTGCAGCATTCCTCCAGCCATGTGTTAACCTTTCTTATCTTACTGCTCCTATACTCACCAGCACATGGCACTGGGAGTAATCCAGAGATGACTACTTTTTGAGATCCTGCTTTTTAATTTCCTCCATAGCTAGTTTGATAAACACACTTCCTGCACCACTCACCCATTACTTATCAGTAAATTCCCACTCTTACCAAATTCCTGTCGTCACTCTGTTTAACAGGTTCACCCAACTCTCATTAAACTCTGTGTTTAAAACTCTCTAAAGCTAGTAAGCTCAAAGTGCATTCAATAAGGTTACTGCAGCCCTGTATGTAAACAGCAACCATACATCATAGAATTTGAAGGTAGAGGAACATGCGCTTACTCCATGTTTTGTTTGTACTTCATGTTTTCTTTTCCTTTTTGTTTTCTTTGTGCTGATTTTCTCTTCCTATACACAAGAAAGCACGTGGTCTTGTAACTGTGGTTGACAAGTCTGTATACAGTTGTGAGCCCTTGTATGTGGTGTATTATGTTACATTACAAATTTTGGATGAAATTCTTCTATTTTTTAGATTTTTAGTACCTTCCTAAGGAGGGAGGAGAATGAAGACTGGTGCAGAAAATTAGTTTAGATAAACCCTGACAATCTCAGAAATGTCCATCTTCTACGAAGGAAACAAATATGAAAACGTAGTACAAATGGAAAAAAAATTGCAAATGCTGGAAATCTGAAACAAAAATAGAAAATGCTGTAATTACACAGAACGTCTGATGAGGGGTTATAGCCGAAGTGCATTTACAGCATTATCTGTTTTTGCTTTATATGAAACATAGGCTTTTATTCAGTGAAGTTTTTGAAAGGGCAGCTTAGTGCTGTCTACTGAAATAAGCCTTATGAATATTCTTTTTCGTTCCAATGTGTAAATGATAGAATAAGGCTGATTAGATATTTTGGCATTATACACACAGTTTTTATTAAAATGTCATGTACATTTTAAACTGATTTTAATAATTTACAGTTCATTATTTTCCTTATTAATTAAATGAGTCATTCAAGAAGTTTAAAAAAAATTGATGTTTGTAATTAGAAGTTTGCTTTATGTTGTGAAAAAAAATAGTTTGGCTTTTTCTCATAATGATGTATGCATTTGCAGGTGCGTAGTAAAGCCCAGCATATTTTCTTCACAGCCTTGGGGACTTATAATTTTTGCTGTCGAGATCTTATTCCACTGGTGCTGGAATACTTGCATCCTGACAAACAGAATATAAGGCAGCAACAATTGAAAGTAAGTTTTTGGTGTATGATAAAGAATTAAACAATCATAGAGCACCCCCTTACTATATCAGTCCAATTGCAACAATTTGTTAATGGTTCTCTCATTGATGAGAATCCCATCTGAAATTATCTTTCTGTAACTGTTATCTGCCTGTAGCGTACTTTTTCTTCTGCTGTGTTAGAGTGGGTCATTGTTTTAAAAAAATATTGTCAGAACCTAGTAATGATGCAATTTTTTTCCTACTTGCAATCTTTAGAGTCTTGCATTGAAAGATTATGTAACTATTCAACTGTTAATTTAATTCTCCTTAGAGAAGACTTTCAGTAGAGTTGAGTGATCTTTTCCGAGAGCTGTTTTGGAGACCTTTGTCAGCTTGGTCTTCACATTTTACTCTCTCCCTAATTGGTTATGTGCAATAGATTAGGTTTCCTTGATTCTGAGATTTTCAGAATTTATGCCAGTACTGTCAATTATCCTTGTTCCTTTAGTTGCTTTATTCACATCAGCAAATTCATGGTGGGGCGGGGGATCTGTAAGGCAGGCCAGAATCTTGCTCTATGCTGATGATTTATGTCTCTCACTTACAGCTTTCCATCCTTTTATGTTTTGGATTGTGCACAGCAATTTGGCTTTTGGGGAATAAAATCAAATCAAAGGTTATGGTTTTGGGACTGTCGTCATCTCCAACAGTTTGTAGCTTCTTTTCCTTTCATCGACCAGTTCAGAGTTTTGGTGTTTGGGGATGCAGATCACTCCAGATCTACTCCACCTCTACTGTGCCAATTTTCACCCTGTTTTCAAGACTGTAGAAATGGATTGTAAGATCATTGGGCTGATTTTCCACTAGTTCTTTAGGGAAGCATTGTGTTTTGAAGAAGAATAATTTACTTATTTCAAATGCTTCTGGTCTGTAAACTGAGATGTACCTTTATGGACCTTGATTGCTGGATATTGGTTTTTCAGTGGAAGGACAAGCCTTTTGCCTTGGGTTTTAGTTGCTACAATGATCTGTCATGTGGAGGGGTAGGGGGTATGGTGGGAGGGCATGGTGGGAAGGGAGTGAAGAGCAGGATCCCCTTGTTTCCTGTTCTATTAGCGAGTTGTGTAATTTACATCTCTGTTGGGTTGGTCATCTGCTTCCCTGTAATTTCTTGGCTGGGCATGGAGCAAGTTTACTCTCCAGCCTTCACCAAGACCATCTTCTCCTTCTCTCCTTACTTAATCCTCACTGCTGCCAAAATACTCATCCATGCCTTTCACTTTCTGCTGTACTATCCTGGCATTTGTGAGCTCCCACCCTGTTTGTGAGGATAGTCCTGTGAGTATGCCGTAATATCTGTTTGTAATCATTTGCACATTCTGAGGGGCCTGTCTGCTGGCTCCCCTATATAGGGCAATCCTATTTAGCCCCTTCACTTGTCTCTTAAGGATTTTTATCATTGGCATGAGCTAGGTCTTTCACATCTCTCATTCGTTGGAGAAGGAAATGGTTACATTTTCATTTCTTTGCTGCACCTTTTTTCTTTTAAAGGTTATCTCTCTCTTTTGTGCTGGAACCCTGTTGCAGAATTTCTAGGAAGGTGTCTATTCTGGACTTTTATTAGTCCTCAACTCCATTCCCCTTCCCACACGCTAACTCGGGCTGAATTAGATAGTGCACAATCTGAGCTTCAAAATGTACATCCAGTCAATCACGAAAAAAGAAAGACTTGCATTTATATAGCGCCTTTCACAACCACCGGACGTCTCAAAGTGCTTTACAGCCAATGAAGTACTTTTGGAGTGTAGTCACTGTTGTAATGTGGGAAAGCGGCAGCTACAGCAAGCTCCCATAAACCACAATGTGATAATGACCAGATAATCTGTTTTTGTTACGTTGATTAAAGGATAAATATTGGCCAGGGCACCGGGGATAACTCCCCTGCTCTTCTTCGAAATACTGCCATGGGATCTTTTACGTCCACCTGAGCGCGCAGATGGGGCCTCAGTTTAACGTCTCATCCGAAAGACAGCACCTCCAACAGTGCAGCACTTCCTCGGTACTGCACTGGAGTGTCAGCCTAGATTAACGTGCTCAAGTCCCTGGAGTGGGATTTGAACCCACAACCTTCTGACTCCGAGGCGAGTGTGCTACCAACTGAGCCACAGCTGACACTGTGAAAACCATCCCTTGTCTCTTCACCCCCTCACCTCAATCTTAACCACACTGCTGGAGTATTGTGTCCAATTCTGGGCACCACACTTTAGGAAGGACGTGAAGGCTTTGGAGAGGGTGCAGAAGAGATTCACCAACATGGTTCCAGGGATGAGGGATTACAATTACATGGATGGACTGGAGAAGCTGGGGTTGTTCTCCTTCGAGCAGAGAAGGCTAAGAGGAGATTTAATGGAGGTGTTTAAAATCATGAAGGGTTTAGATAGAGTAAATAAAGAGAAACTGTTTCCAATGGCTGAAGGGTCGATAATGAGGGGGCACAGATTTAAGGTGATTGGCAGAAGAACCAGCGGCAACATGAGGAAAAATGTTTTTATGCAAAGAGTGGTTAGGATTTGGAATGCACTACCTGATACACTGGTGGATACAGATTCAATAGTAGCCTTCAAAAGGAATTGGATATATACTTGAAGGAGAAAAAATTGCAGGGATATGGGGAAAGAGTGGGGGAGTGGGACTAACTGGATTGCTCTTCAGAAGAGCCGGCACAGACTTGATGGGCTGAATGGTCTCCTGTGCTGTACTATTCTATGATTCTGCTGCCAAAACTCTCATCTATGCCTGTCACTCCGAGGCTTGACTTCCTTCACAAGTTTTCTATCCCAGCCTCTTGTACAAGCTACAGCTCATCCAGAACTCTGCCTCCCATGAATGAATAAATAAAATTGAAATTGTGAAATGTTTGCTTTCTTGTTCCAATTTGAAACTTGTTTCTTTGTAATGATTGACTTTTTGTTCTGTTATTCCAGATTTACTCATTAGCAGTTTCAAATATATTTTCAATTGTATTTCTCTTTTCTTTGCATATTTTAAACTAGGGTGCTCTGTATTGCCTTCTTGGAAACCACAATGGAGTCTGCTTGGCCAACCTCCATGACTGGGACTGCATTGTTGCAACATGGCCGGCTATAGTCTCTTCAGGGCTCAGCAAAGAAATCTTTCTGGAGAAACCGTCCATAGTTCGTCTGTTTGATGATCTTGCAGAGAAGATACATAGACAGTATGAAACCATTGGCTTAAATTTTGGAGTAAGTAATTATTAATGCTGTAATTGGGCACACAAAATATTAGGGGCAGTTTTCCTCTCCTTTGAGTCTGGGGAATGCTCAACTTTCAAGCATAAAGCCAGGTCTCTGCCCCCTTTATGTTGCTCAAGCTTCCTGGGGAATACCGGCAGTGGGAGCAGTTATACTCTAAGCAGCGCAGCCATGCAAATGAGTCAGACTGTAGTTTCTTCCCCAACACAAGGCAGCTGCCCATTTGGAGGGCCTCCAGGAAGAAGTGGGCCTTAGGTTCTGTGTTCAGACCCTCTCAAATTGGAGGATCTGAAGGAGTCAGCAGCAAGAAGATGGAGCCAGAAAAAAGATGAGTATTTCCTTACAAGTAAAGGACATCATCTTCAGGGTTGAAGTCCTCTGGCTGCTGTTTTTGGATAGAGGCCTTTACCACTGCTGTAGACCTGTGACCTGAAGCAGCAGTTGGATTTCCACAAATGTTTCTAGTTGTAAGACCTTCTCAGGGGCAGGACTATGCCAGGAAAGCATCTAGCCTAAATAATGATCTGAACCCAGAAATCCATGTGATTTCATGTCAAGTCATGTGGAGCCTAGGAGATGGGGGGAAGAACCGCCTTCTCAACTTTAGGTGTTCAGATGCTATTTTGTGCACTTGATCTCCACTTTCTTTTGGTTATTTGAATGATCAAATTTTGATTTGTAATTGTACAAAGAATAGAAAATAAATGCATGTAAGAGTATTCCAGGACATTACCCAGTAAGTAAAAACTGCTTGTATTTTTACAAATCCACAGTTGGTAGTTCCATTGATATTTTGGACAGTGTGACTGACTATTTTCTTGTGAGATTTTAATGGCTATTCAGCAATAAACATATACCTCCTCTGCTCAGATTTCAGATCGCTGTGTGGAGCTTTCTGTATCCTTGTCCCAGGCAAAAAAACCAGATTCTGGTTTGCCTTTTCTCACTGCTGAAGAGATTGAAAATGGAGCCCAGAGCCAAAAAGCAAAAAATAATGAGTCCTTACAGTAAGTAGAGGACAATCTGGGCTGAGTTTCAGTAAAATTTAGGGGTACATTTAATGTTTTTCTTCATAATTAAGATAATTCTTTTTATTGTTTAGGAATTATGAGAAACTAATCGGTATCTTGTTGGATTTGCTTGACCAGCGAAACTTGTAAGTTTTTTAAACTGTACGGTAATCTCTTTTTAGTTTGATAGCACTGTATTTTAGCTTCCCAGCATGCCATGTTTCTAGTATCTAGGCTGTTTTCATAAAGGGGAGGGTAGATTGTATGGAAAATCATTTAATGCAGCTGTTGGACAGTTTTTCATTGGAAATTCAGAAGCAGTGCTGCAATATAAATCGGGTAGGATATATAGTGACCCTCAGGAGAGAGATTTGCTGGCTGTGTCCAGAGGAAAAGTGCCACTGGTGGCAAAGGTTAACTGCTTGCCACTGGTTGCACAGACTGAGCTCTGTTGACCTGTACAGGCCAGCAATAGGGTTTACACATGGGGATGATCAACAACCAGAGTGCACCCACTTAGTTCCGACTCCTGATGTTGCCCAATGACCTCTGCTCAAAGTGCATCAATGTGCACATTGGGTGAGGTTAGTATCTGGCTCAGCTTTGATGGACCAATAGTCATTTAGCCTCCCTTCATTCACTGGTCAGGTTCATATATGAAGAATGACTCTTTGTGCGAGGGTCTGGAATAGTGCTGCTGGTTAAGGAACTATTCCAGAATGAGTTTTTGCCCCCAGGAGAAGAAAGGTAAGGAAGCAAAATCAGAAGGAAATGTGGCAATGGAGGGAAATACCACATTGAGGTACAAAATCATCACATTAAGATGCAGTTTTCCCTACAATTTTTCACTGTAGTAAAATGTTACATACATTTTTCCAATACCTATGCTGGTAACTCATCCTGATAGTGTCCCTAGGTGGAAGAATATGCAGAGGAATCACAAGAATGATGCCAGCCCTGTTGCATTCTGAGCCAGTGGGAAATGTACTGTTTTTGTTGCATGGTCTGATGTATCTCATGTAATGTCCAAAAAAAGAACTATTATGCATCATTATACAATATGAGAGTCTTGACTGCAATGAGTGTTCAGGATTGATGATCAAATTGTTGTGAAATGAACAATTTGCTACTGAACTGATTTACAGAAGTGGGCATTTTAACACTGCAAAGTTTTCATTAGTTCTTGTATGTTTGCCATCAAACATTAACACCCTTGAACAAATCTTTTAAAGGAGTTGTATTTTTGATCAGGTAACTTTGATTTTTTTTAGATCATGGAAATTTGAACAAATAGCCATTGGCTTTCTCTCCCTGTTGCTGAGAGATGACTTGCCACTGCCTACGAGAGGAATCAAATTCTTCATACAGAGCCTCAATCATGATGCTTTAGTAGTCCGGAAGGTAAGTTTTTTAGGAAGCTTGTTTTTGTTGTTCATTTCACATTTCTAATGACTAGAGGAGAAGAATTCGATTTTTAGTACTTAATTTTCAAGTCTGTGGTGTCCCTCATCAACTGCAAGAAATATGAAGGATGAATCGCCATGGGACCCTGAGATGATTGTCTTTGGCAAGTTTCAGAATCAAAATAGTGGGTTTCCAGGAGGTTGTGGTACTAAAATTCAAAATCAAATTTGTTTTACAAATCAGGAGATCTTTATAATGACTAACGTTTTAAGAAATAAAGGAAACTGGAAACTGCAGGCATAAAACACAATATTCCAACAGGGAGGTTGCATGATTAGCATCAATTAAAGTAAGTGAATTATTACAAGACATCAGTAATCAGTAGGACAATGACAAAGGAAATGTACATAAATATGATGCTGAATAAAAGGCATGAAGGGAAAATATGCCTACCCAGGTAAATGGTTACATGGTTGGTTTGCTTTTTGAAACACCTGATTACAAAAGATAGCTGCTTACAGTAGCCTTGGGAAAGGAGCCATGTTTCAAAATATTGCTGTCTCTGTTGCAGATGGAAAGAATACATAACACTCCTACTGAACCATTTTCCATAATGTCTGCATCTGTGCTTTATATGTGGAGAGGTGCAGACTAGCATAACAGTGAAATATAGTTGCATGTGGAAAGCCAATAATATATTCGGACCATGTATAGATCTAGGGTATTGTTGAATTGACAATCCTTTTAAATCAAGATCAGTTGAGATGTTTATTATCATTGTACAAGTAAAATGGAAGATCATTTCCTGACCGCCTAAATCTCAGTTACTCGTGTTGACTTCAGAGATTGCAGAGCAAATGCCCTTTCACTCTCCTGATTACCTAGAGGTGTCTTTGAACTGCAGCTCACTAGTTAAATTGATTGAAAAGAAAATTAAATAAAAGATCTAAATTGTCATTCTTTTCTTAGCAAAAGGCACTTTTTTTTATAACCCATTTGAGCCAGGAGGCACAAAAGGAGGGCAATGACTAGATTAACTGTGTCTAGAGAGTGTGAAGTAGAAGGAGCTAAAAAATCTCCAACGGCTGTGGAGGTCTAACCCAAGGTGGTCAAAATTTTATATAAAGCTGCTCTAGAAGAAGAAAAAATGAAGGGATGATTGCTGTATATTTGTTATATGTGCAGTTTTCCTATACCTTGTATACTTTGCATCTTTGAAAACAGAAGCTCAGAACACAAAGTATGAGGATGGTAATTTATTCGGAGCAGTTGCACGAGTGAGAAATGCAGCCAGACCAATCCAAGTTATCGTTAAGTCTAGCAGATAATTAAAGGTGCTGTCATCCCCTTTCAATCTAGCTAGAGATGTACAGGAGTACTTATCAGTTGCTTTCTCCATTAAAGTGAGTTTGATTGTTGCCTGATGAATTGATCTGTCTCAAATCTTGATCCTTCATTGTTTGTGTTATTATACATACATTAACCATGTGGAGGGTCACAGCCATCAACTTTCATCACGAGGCATCTTATGGTAAGAAAAATTAATCAGAAATGGAGTAAACGCCACAGCAAATTTTATATGGAGAAAATGGAACTGGGAGTGACTGCAAAGCAGTAATTTCAATCGGGGATTCCAATGGTATTTTTGAATACCTTAGATTACACACTCACACTCTATATTTTTGGGGTCTTAAGAATTACCAGCCAGAATGCCTGTCTTATGTGGTACTCCCAAAAAAATCACAAATGTGACCAATGCATGAATCGATTTGTTTTCATCTGTAGGTGGCAATATCTGCTGTGGCTGGCATCATGAAGCAGTTGAAAAGACCTCACAAAAAAATAGAGATTGATCCATATGCTGTTAGTAAGTAGAATTGATCTTTCAGTGATTAATTCCTTAATACAGGAAACTTTCGATATACCGGCGCCTAAATAACCGGAAATCTCGGTTAACCGGCAAAATTCAGGAGTAGGTTCATACTTCATATTACTTGCCTTCCTCCATCTGTTGCTCTGCAAGGGTGTGGCTGCAGCTGTTGCTAAGCTACAGAGACGCTTGTAACTTGTGGCCATTGTTCTGAACCTGTTGCTAAGCAACAGGGTTTGTTGCTTTATACGGAGCTCTCAGCTCTCGTATCTTTTACTATAGCGTTCGGTGATCCGGAATTTTTGATGAACCGGCACCACGTCGGTCCCGGATAAAAAAAAGTTAAAGCTTTTATTATAGAGTATTTTTTAAAAATTTAAGTAATTAAAGTATTTTGAACAAATTATGCTTATTTCTAACTCAATGTTCATAAGACATAGCACAAGTTCTAATAATTCTGGAAACCTCGCAATTTTGTCCAAATGTTTTATTTGTCACTGACTTAGTGGGGAAAAAGTTGCAACATGGTTTTAGAATTTGCTTTCATTTGTAAAGAGAATTGACCTAAAAGAACATGATTATCATAACGTGCACAACTAAATTGAAATTTGAACATTTAAATATGAGCCATACATGGTGTCTTTGGACACATTCAAATCTCTGTAGAAGGTACTTCCAACATGCAACTTGTCTTGCTTTTGATTTTAATTTCCACCATTGTATACACAGATTATTCTTGGGTGGAACTGTCCACTATTGAGTTTTCCTGTTGAAAGCTTTTGTGATCCCAGCTCTAAATTCTCTTGCTTGTGCTTACTTGACATGGTATTTGTGCTTCTGCTAGTCCACCCACAGTTGGCACTACTCGGAAGCTTTGGTATTGTTGGCTGTATTTCCAGCATCCATATCACAAAAGCCCTTTAACAAATTTATTTGTAAACGTTTTGTTAAAAACATTTCAAACATTTATTTTACTGGCTGTTGAAAGTTTGTATTTAGCATTGTCAGGCTCACTGTATTAAAAATGATGTGACTAAAGATGTTTCAAACACTGATCATACAACAAAAGTAGAATTAAAATATTCGTGAAAATGATTTGGTATGCTGAATGTATTACTACTGATAAGAACGTGGCACATGCTAGACGAAAAAGACAAGGTCCGCCTACCATCCTGGTAGTCACATGATACGACAATAATGGAGTTGTTGACTACTTATAGCAATCAATCTCTATCAATTGGTGTACAACAAGCCCAGACTTGAGGTGAGGAAAACCCCATTGGTGGAAACCTTTGGGAACCATGGGTCCAGTCACCTGCTTCTCACAAGCATTTTACACGTGCTCATTTATGATTGTTATTTTCAGATTTTTTTCCAGTTGTGTTTACCAGTGAAAGTTTGAAACAAATATTTTGACCCTAATGTTTCCTCATTTTTATTTTAAGCCTCTTCTCATGAATACTGTGAGTTTTTGTATTGTGTGCACTTCCTAACTAGGTGGCTCTTATTCAACAACAATCCAGCCAGGAGATAGGCCTGATAACAAGTGGCTCCATTACGATAGCTCCAATTTACTAAGGACTAAGGATGAATGGGAAGCCTGTTTATTTGTGGAAAAGACGCACTGGGGGTACTACATATGGCCTCGGTAAGTGGCGAATAAGATCGGTGTATTGTATTCCGGGAAATGTAAGTTATAGGAATATTTTCCATTCAAATCCTTAAATGTTCATGCTCTGTGAAATTAATCTGTGCAGGCAACTGAAGTACTTTTTGGTTTCCATATTTGAAGAGTTAGATTTGTTTTCTACATTTGAAGAATTAGAAATATTTCCCTATTATCCTATTATAAATGCTGAATACTTCAAAATCAAGTAAAACGATGTCAAAATAATGCATTAACACAAGCTATGTCATTAGATACGTCAATGTCATTATTGTTCTAGCAAAGCATGATGTTGTGTCTGGTATCTTAGCATTTCTATATCAGAGCATGTTATGGTGAAAATGAAGTCTTGCAAAGGGTTTTTAAAAACTAATTGAAAGATGGATACATGTGAAAATCGAGTTTCTCTCTAATTAGGAAGCTGCTTGTTTATGCCCCAGTGGACCAACAACCTAAACTAGGAAGGAGTAGAAAAGAAATGTCAGAGGTAAGAAATGCTTTAGTGGTAAAAGTTTGTCAGAATTTCCCATTAAGCAATTCAGGATTATTTGCTAAACTTGCAATAAAGAGGTGCTGATTGTTAATCTGAAGGTGTGATGGTTATGAATCATCAATGATGTAGAGCGCACTGAGCATCAATACCTGCACTGATGGATAAACTGAACAAAAATATCAGACAGAATTTAACCATATTAATAATAACTATTAAATAGCTGTGGGATGAGCATAGTACTCGTACTCTTCACTTTTCAGATGGCATTTAGAAACTGCTTAAAGGAGAAGGAAAGTCTGACTTTCTTTGCTTACGAAACAAAGTAATTTTGCCATATATCTTTCTCAAAACATGAGTACAGTATATATATTTTTTAAACTGAGATTTTACAACTTAATTTCTTCAGTGAAGCTTGACATGTTGTGGCGGCAGTTGGGATGCCAATCAGGAAGCCTTTAGCAATGTACATTTCAGTACAGGTTGGATGTCAATGTCAGCAGTAGTTCGTTTTTGAAATTCTACATTCTCTCGAATGATCACCTAATACTGAGAAGAATGTTGATCCGCACAACCGCTGCTTGCTTGCTTCATGTTAAAATACTCCTTCCCTGCCTCCTTCAATAATATTTCCCTTTAAGTTTAGAATGTAGCAACATATACTCCCTTGGACCATAGGCTTACTTGATAGTTTTTGAAGGCAACGTATTAGGAATTTTCCATGACTGCTCTCATAACTGCATACACTATTTGTAAGGCTGGTGTTGATACTGTAGCTGAGAAAGCTCTGGTAGAGTTCATTCAAATGTTGATTGACATGTGTTACAGCTAAATTTACCATCTTGGTTTGTTATTTGGAGCTTGTTGTATAGCAGCGCCTCATTGGAAGATTTTTTACAGAGGCAAAGCCACTACTTGCATGTTAATTAAATGTGTTTTTTGTATCTTTTGGTGTGATTTGCCTGAAGCTCTATATCCTTCTGCACTGGCACAGTTAATGACTTCTAAATATCTTCCTTTTGTAGGCAGAGCAAGTAATTTATGATAATTTCTCTGACCCACATTTCATGGAGCAATTAATTAAATTCTTATCCTTGGAAGACCGAAAGGGAAAGGACAAATTTAATCCACGCAGGTTTTGCCTATTCAAGGTAAATGGGCTTGTATGTGTTTAATATTAATAAGCTAATATTAACCATCAGCTAATGTGTCTAATGTAATGAGTGACTCCCAGCAACCACCCAGGATCACATTCTTGAGACATCTCTCCTTGTTACAGTCTCCTCCAACTGTATAATACTAAGTAGTATAGTACTGAAATAGTACTAAGAGCTATATTAACAATGACTTACTGATTTGGTTATAAAGAAAGAACTTCCAATTATATCGCGCCTTTCATGACCTCAGGATGTGCCAAAGTGCTTTACAGCCAATGAAGTACTTTTGAAGTCTAGTCACTGTTGTAATGTATGAAACATGGCCGCCAATTAATGCACAGCAAGATCCCACAAACAGCAGAGACCAGATCATCTGTTTTAGGAGTTAGTTCCGCGATAATTATTGGCTAGGACACCGGGAGAATGCCCGTGTTTTTCTTCAAATAGTGCCATAGAATCTTTCACAACCACCGATGGGGCCTCAGTTTAACATCTCCTCTGAAAGACAGCACATCTGACATTGCAGCGTTTCCTCAGTATTTCACTGAAGTTTCAACCCAGATTAGGTGCTCAAGTCTCGGAAGTGGGTCTTGAACCCATGACCACCTGATTCTGAAGCAAGAGAGCTACCACTGAGCCATGGCTAACTCCTGCTTATTCTCCTCTTTACTGTTCGTTATTTTAAATTTGATTTTGTATGAAAAAGCGGTTACATTCAGAAGTCCTTTGGACCACTGTTCAAATTACTTACTAGTAGTATGACTTTGATTATCTATAATCAGGAATTTCCCTGATCGTAGTTCGTTCTGCATTTTTAAGATGGGGGAAATGGTTTCTGGCTGTAGAGCAGAGAAGCTTTTTTTTCTCATTCAACATCCTCCACAAACTGTTGGTGACTAAGTCAGTAGGGAGGCCTTTGCGAGGAGTCGGAGATCCCAGCTGCTAGAACACTTCTGCCAAAACATAATCATCCATGGGTGTCAAATCCAAAGAGCAATGTTTGATAAAGATATGAAGGTTACTCCATGTGGCATATACCATCTGTGCACACCAGTCTGGTTTAACTTCAGTGAGTGTGTGGTGGATGCTTCCTATTGTGAAATGAAAATCACCATACAAGGTGGTTTGTTTTTTTATTTTTCTGCTTTGTCATAAGATGTATATGCAGATCCTATTCACACCACCTCATGTCCTCCTTGCTGTTACACAACGCCTTCATCCTTCTACTTGTTGAATCTAGTTTTGTGTTCTGCATGTCTGTCTGTGTTCACTGCACTAGGTGGCAGTGTATTCCATAAGTTAACAAGTCTTAATCTGAATTAGGAGTTTTTAAGCTATGTTTGCCTCACCATGCCCTCTCTTCTGCTTCAGCACAAATGCTCACACCAATTAGCTCATCATTTTGAAAACAGATGTTTTTTCCACTTTCCTTTTTTCCAATGAATAGCTTCAGATCATTCTTTTTCCCATTCTTGAACCATTTCTATTCGCTTTTTGGTTTAAACTATGAAAATGTAACCAGAATTCAATAGTATGTTCCCAGTGTTGTAATATTAGTGAAGTGTACCTCCTTAGACTTGTACTATCGATCTGCTAAAATAATTTGTTGTAGTAGTTGCTTCAATACAACTATTCTTTCAAGACAGTACAGGAAACTTTGTGCTATCCGGCACCCACGGGACCGAGCTGCTGCCGTTGCCTCAAAACTGCCGTACTCTCCAGAGTTAATGTTGAGAGATACGGAGATTCTCATCTCCGTATTTGACAACAAACACTGTTGCTTAGCAACAGCTTCTAAACACTCGGGTGTGGCCCTAAAGCTCTGTAGCTGAAGCTGTTGCTATAGCTACAGACCTTGCACAGCTTGACTGCTCAAACAAAGCAAAAAAAACAAACAAAAAGAATAAAAAACGGCTGCTGATTTTTGCCGGTGGCTCCAGATTGCCGGATAGCTCACCTCCGGATAGCACAAAGTTTCCTGTAATAGTTTTCCTATGGTCTGGCTGTGATTTCCATTTGTAACATCCCCCACACAATCAAAATGCCCATTGATTCTGAATGTTCAGGCTCTTGCCTAAAATATGTCCATTTTGGAGCGGTACTGGCGGGCTGTCATGCCCTGCGGAACTATATCCCAGCATGAGGGGAAGAATTAGTCATCTGTTATTTTCAACAGCCCTAAAACTTCTTTGGCTTCCAAATTTGAACTAAAGAATTATTTTGCAAATGTGAAGTAATGTGAGTAAAATCAATTTTCCATATAATTTCAGGAAGGGTAATTTAAAAAAAAAAAAAAAAAAGCTGAACAGATTTAAAACATTGTTCAGTTCAGCCCAATAACAAATTCTGGATTTTCAACTAGCAACTTAAAGGTTGAATTCCGAGTCTTAACTGACGTTTATACTGTGGCTTCCCATTTGGGGTAAGTGACAAGTTTGCTGGCTGTGGCTGGGTAGGAGGAAGAGAGAAAATGAAAATTACATGGAGCAAGATCCTTTCTTGTACATTGCAGTGCATTTCTTGGAAGCTCAACCAAAAGGACTATGATTGCATTTGTTAACTATTTGTTCAAATTTTTTTTGCATGAACTAAATTCATGATAAATTTTAACAGTTTTGTGTTGTGTTTTGAATGTTATTGATCTATTTCTGTTCACTGCTTTCATGATAGGGTTTGTTCAGGAACTTTGATACAGCCTTTTTAACAGTGTTAAAACCACATATGGAACGTCTTGTCTCCGATTCTCATGAAAGCACTCAGCGCTGTGTAGCTGAAATCATTGCTGGATTAATCCGAGGTTGTAAGCACTGGACATATGAAAAGGTAATGCCATTGGTTTTATGCTCTACACAATAATTTGGTGGGGGGGGGGAGAATGTTTACATACATGTTCATGCAGAATTAAATTGACAGTATTCATAGTTACAGTGGGCAGAAAAGTGGCAAATGGAATTCAATCCTGAGAAGTGTGAGGTAATGCATTTGGGGAGGGCTAACAAGAAAAGGGAATACACTGTAAATGGTAGGATACTGAGAAGAGTAGAATAGAGGGACCTTGGCGTGCATGTCCACAGATCCCTGAAGATAGCGGGACAGGTTGATAAGGTGGTTAAGAAGGCATACAGAATACTTTCCTTTATTAGCCGGAGGCATAAAATATAAGAGCAGGGAGGTTATGCTTGAACTGTGTAAACACTAGTTAAGCCACAGCTAGAGTACAGTGTACAGTTCTGGTCACCACATTACAGGAAAGATGTGATTGCACTAGAGACGGTACAGAGGAGATTTACGAGGATGTAGCCAGGACTGGAGAATTTTAGCTATGAGGAAAGATTGGATAGGCCGGGGTTGTTTTCTTTGGAACAGAGGAGGCTGATTGAGGGGCCTAGATAGGTCCTTCCTCTCCACTCTATTTCCTCTAGCAGAGAGGTCAATAACCAGGGGGCATAGATTTAAAGTAATTGGTAGAAGGATTAGAGGGGAGTTGAGGAGCACTTTTTTTCACCCAGAGGGGAACTCATTGCCTGAAAGGTGGTAGAGGCAGAAACCCGCATCACATTTAAAAAGTACTTGGCTATGCACTTGAAGTGCCGTAACCTACAAGTCTACAACGAAGAGCTGAAAAGTGGGATTAGGCTGTAAAGCTCTTTTTCAGCCGGCACAGACACGATGGGTCGGATGGCGTCCTTCTGTGCCGTAACTTTCTATGATTCTATGAGATAGGACAGTCAGAATGGTTCATTTTCATTTAAACCAATTTGGTACTACATACCTCTTAATACTCTGGCTTGAATCTTTAATGCAACTCATATTGAGAACCATTTTAAATGAATACATGATGAGTTTTGAATAGTGTTGAATGTACATTTTATGGCGATCAACAAATGTGGGCAGTTTAAGTGGTGGGGGCTGTGTAGCTAAGGATGGAAAAACTGAAATTAAATTTTATGCTGTCCAATCTTGATTTGCAATATTCCTGTAGCTGGAATATAGACTTTTTTTACATTATTGTTCAGTCCCTTGAACAAGAGTTGATTATTTTTGTGATTATAGGTGGAGCAGCTGTGGGAGATTCTCTGTCCCCTTCTGAGAACTGCCTTGTCCAACATCACAGTGGAGACCTACAGTGACTGGGGAACATGCATTGCCACAGCTTGTGTAAGTAAAATGGAAAAATTATTTACCTGAACTGCACAATACTTGCATACCTTTTAAATTTAACATTTGCCTTTCTTTTGGTTCTGATGTAAAATCCAAATCATTACCTCATTTAATATTAAATAAATTAACTATACAGTCAAGTCTTTCTAAAATATAACTGCCTGGACTACCTAATGCTTAGATATGTGTTAAAATAAATCTTGTTGGAAAGGGTAAACAGCTTAAGAAAACATAGCAAAAGTGATGCATGTTCGGACATTAATTCCATGTGCGAGCAAGACCTGTAAATAAACTTATTGACTTTACTCAATAATTATTAGGTTTTCATAACCGTGAAATAACATTGTTCTCCATTGTGTTTTATGCAAATGTTTGAGATAATTTTGTTTAAAATTAATTTTGAAACAAAGGGGATGCTTTTATATGGATTCTCAGTTTAAGGTGGTCATTTAAAAAAAAAATGCATTATATCAAAGTTTTCTGTATTTTGTAAAGACTGAGTTGAATTAGTTGAAAAGAAAGACTGACATTTATTTAGTGCCTTTCATAGCTGTTAAGTATGTGTATTGTATTGAACAATTAACACAAAGACTTAAACGTATAACTCAAACAGGTCTTTACTGGTTGGAGGTAGGGACTATACATAGGTCTTTACTTCATGCCCACAGGCGGGAACTGAGGGGGATCAGTACCCACAGTACTATTTATACCCCTATGGCCAGGAGTGGTACTGCGTATCACTACGCCCAACAAGTAGTGCAGTCCTGTCCATAGGTTCAAAGTAGCACACATATTACATACACAACATTCCTCCCTTCCTAGCTTTACAGTCATCTCCCCATTTAACATAACGTAATAACATATATACATATATAACTTCAGGTTTACATAACAGAATAACATAGATACATAGATAACTTCATGTCAAAAACAGATCACAGATTCAGTCTCTGCGGAAAACAGTTCACAGATTCAATCTCTGTGGTGTAGTCGGTTCACGTTGCTAGAGTGACTCATTCAATAGTCCTTCCATGGATTTAACAGTTTGAACTTCCGAACTGAATTGGCTCCGTTCGGAGGGACCACGTGTGTGATCTGGTAGAGGTGATAATGGTTCAGATGGGTCATCTTCTGTTTTTCCTTTTCCTTTTCTGCTTCTTGGAGACTCTCTGGGCTCCATTGTCAGCTGCCACAGCTGCATGCGCAGTTCCTCCTTCTCTTCCTCCTGTTTCCGTCGTAGAGCCAGCTTCTCCCGATGTTCCGTAGACTTTTGGTGCTCCTCCATGATTTCTGCACTTTGGGAGTCGAAGTTACAAGCTGGGCAGGACAGGACATCGTAATATTCGGTGTCGTCCTGAGCTAGACCAGTGAGAGGGTCGTCTATTTCCTCCATACCTAGCTGGACGTTAGCCAGCTCTTGTTCCAAATCCAGACATCTTTCCTGAAGAGACTTCTTCATGTGTACCTCTGCATCCAGCTTTTTCTGGGCTTTCAGCAAGTCGTTTACTAGTGACCTCATTTGTGATTTTAATACTTCAACTTCCTTTGGAGATTGATTGATCGGACTATGCAATCCCTCTACCGGAGCAGCTGTTTCAGCGGTCTGTTGTTCTACGTTGACGTGAGTCAGCGTACTTTTGGCATCCAAGGGCTGCTCTGTTGCAGTCATCTCAGTCTGTGTTGCCACCTCAGCTCTTCCAATAACCTTTGAGAGCTCCGAACCCCTTTTGTTTGAATATTGAAGTTCATGTTCAAGTTTTTCCCATTTCAGAGTCCTGTCCTTCAGCATATGCAGGAGTTGGCTGACCGTTAACTCCTCTGACATCAGACGTTTTGTGTGCTCCTGCTCCATTTTCTCCATCAGCTGCTTCTGTTGTCTTTCCAGATTCTCCAACTCTATATCAAAGAACTCTTTCGTTGCATTCAACTCTTGCTCAAAACGGCGAAGCATTTGTTCTAATTGCTGTTGTAGTTTGAAATGGAGTTGAGTTCGAGCCCGGTGTCCCTCAGAAATGGGCACATCAGTAGACTTGCCAGACTCAGAATCCACAGTTAAACTATGTTGTTGTTGCTCAGTGGAATTCTGTGCTGAAACTTTGTCTTTTGCACCTGAGTTGGGCTTACCATCATCCGTTCCAGAGTCTGGGCCGACTATCTTCACCGAGTTCTCACTCGTTATTGTTTGTAGGAAATGCCAGTCCATATTCATTTTCCTAATCCACTCCCGTCCTAGTAGTGGAGGACCTCCTTCAGATATCACATATAAGTCCATTATTTGACTGTCTTCGCCCTTGTGGGCCACTGCAACCTCTATTTTCCCGATGGGGTACACTCTTTGCCCCGTGTATGTTTTCAATATAATCCCCGTATCCTGTAGGGGAATATGTTGGAATAACTTTCCGTAATCTTTCTTATTTATGACCGTCAATGCCGATCCAGTGTCCAATTCCAGTTTTACTTGGACTCCTTCTATCTGAAGAGTGACCCAAATTGTCTGGAGGTCTGCACCCTTACCAGCGTTGAGTACTCTTAAGCTAGCCAGTTCATTACAGCTTAAGCTAGCCAGTTCATTACTGCTAGCGTCTGAATCGGACTCCTGTTCGGTCACCTTGTGTACCTTTGCGTATTTTCCTTGCGGTGACTTCTTGTTGCTGGTCTTCTTCCCTGACCTGCATACTCTAGCTATATGTCCAAGCCTACCACAAGTTCTACATTCTTGGTTTTTAAACCAACACTGGTTCTGATCATGCGTTGTCTTTCCACAACGATAACATTTGCTAGAACTCTCACCCAATTTGTGTGCACTGAGCTCCGGTGACCGTAGCTGCATTACTGCCGTGCCTCTCGCTGCGGCTTCGTGTGCTGCTGCCATAGTGACCGCCTTCTCAAGCGTCAGCTCATTCTCCTCGAGCAGTCGCTTTTGTGTATCCTGTTTAAATAAACCACACACAAATTTGTCTCGTAATGCATCTGTCAATCCCGTTCCAAACTGGCAATATTTCGCTAATTTACACAATTCCAGCAAATATTCAGCATTGCTTTCATGCTGTAGCTGCCTTCTGTCGTAAAATTTAAATCGTTCCGCTAGCATCAGCGGCGTGGGGTTTAGATGATCTTTCAGGACAGTAACAATCTCATCGAACGTCTTATCCGCCGGTTCATCTGGTGATAACAGGTGTTTCAATTGCCCGTACGTCTTCGCACCCATTAAATTTAATAATGTTAGAGCTTTATCTTGGTCACGAATTTTATTGGCCTTACAATAATTTTTTACTCTTTCAACATATATGGCCCAATCTTCGAGGTCACTATCAAAGGTGCTAATATTCCCGTGTTTAGGCATTGTAGATTTGCAATTTCTCAGATTTTATTTTCTTTACTTGTTATCAAAGATGGCGGCTTCCCGCTCTTGCCGTCGTCCTCCGCCCACAAAATGGCGGTTTTCCCGCGCTTGGCGGTCTTCACCCGTCCCCCGACGCCGTCTCCCTTCAGCCCTCGAGTGCGGCCCTTATCTTCGCCGCGATCGATAGCCCGCGCTGTGCACCGCGACTCTCGCACCTTGAGCTTCTGCAGCCGCCGCGCCTTTCAGTCTGAGTGCGGCTCTTATCTTTGGTCCCGATCGCTGGCCCGGCTGCGCCCCTCACTTCAAAGCGGCCCGGCCCTTATCTGCCGATCGCTATCGCCCTACCTCTCTCTCTTCCCCAGTCCTGTCTTTACTCCGGTTCACAAGCTGATGGAGGCTTCAGGGTCCTAATGCCTGTCTCTTCCAGTCGCTGGAAGCTGTCAGGATTTCTGCTGCCCTTCAGTTTTGAGTGGGGTGTTGAGGATTGAAACCTCTCTTCAACGTCCTGTCTTTGGACGAAGCCGCCTGGAATAACTGCCGCAGGGTAAGAGCCTGACTCGTCGCCAGTGTTAAGTATGTGTATTGTATTGAACAATTAACACAAAGACTTAAACGTATAACTCAAACAGGTCTTTACTGGTTGGAGGTAGGGACTATACATAGGTCTTTACTTCATGCCCACAGGCGGGAACTGAGGGGGATCAGTACCCACAGTACTATTTATACCCCTATGGCCAGGAGTGGTACTGCGTATCACTACGCCCAACAAGTAGTGCAGTCCTGTCCATAGGTTCAAAGTAGCACACATATTACATACACAACAATAGCCTCAGAACATTCCAAAGTATTTCACAGCCAAGGAATTACTTTTGAAATATAATCTGTTGTTTTGTAAGAAAATCGGGCAGCCAATTCACACGCAGCAAGGTCCCACAAGCAATGAGATGGAAAACTAGCCATTCTGCTTTTGATGGTGTTTGGGGGATGAATGTTGGTCAGGATACCAGGAGAATACCCTGCTCTTCTTTAAAAAGAAGTACCATGGGATCGTTTACATTCACCTGAACAGACAGGCGGCCATTGTTTAACATCTAATCTGAACAACAGCATCTTAGCACTGCCCTACTTAGATTATGTGCTAAAGTCCTGGAGTGGGGCTTGAATGCCTTCTGACTCCAAGGCAAGATTGCAACCACTGAGCCAGCCTGACACCTGAATGTGCTTTGAAGTGGAATGTGTAATCCCTTGCTACTTTTGGTCTTGTGCTTGTGTTCAGCAACCTACTGTTCAAAAACCAACTCGGGACTGCATACACTGTGATTATCCATTGTACTCAGGTATTTTGTGTTTGCTCCTAATTTGTAAATTAAGAAAAATTATTCCACACTCAGGTTTAAAATATGGAATTATTTCATATTTTAACACTCCAGGTATTCCTTTCTAGACTGCAATTTAATCTTGCCTTGACGTTTTGATTTGGGGGGGCTGGGGGAAGAGATCTATTTTTAGCCTACCAAAAATATGGTATATCAAAACTACTCAAAATCAATCCATTTATAATGATTGGCCAAAGAAGAGGTATTCACTCTATATTGTCATCTTATGCTTATATAGCCTTTCTCACTTTCTGTAATTCATGCTAGTCCAGAATGTATATCCATCCTCCTTTTAACTTGCACTACCATTTTCCATTAAATTTATCAGTTGCTTCCGATTCCTGGGACTGCAGATCTCAGATGACCTGGCCTGGAACCACAATACCAAGGCCATTCTGAAGAAGGCACACCAGCGCCTCTACCCTCTACGGTGCCTGAGGAAATGCGGCATAAGTGCACAGTGGCTTGTGAACTTTTACCGCGGCACCATAGAGAGCGTCCTGATGGGTGGTGTCAATGTGTGGTATGGTAACACCACTGCACAGGACAGGAAAGCCATCCAGAGGGTTGTGAGGATGGCAGAAAACATCATCGGATGTGCACTTCCGTCCATCGAGGAGATCTTCCAGACCAGGTGTCGGAACAAGGCTCGCTCCATCATCCAGGACCCCAATCACCCTGGGCACGAACTGTTCTCCCTCCTGCGGTCCGGCCGTCGGTACCGCAGCATCCGAACCAGGGCCAGCAGGTTCAAGAACAGTTTCTACCCACAGGCAGTGCGCCTACTGAATTGCTAACTGCACTGCCCCACATATCATAGTCACATTCTCCCCCCCCCCCCCCCCCCCACCCTGGAATTGTATATCACATGAACCGTGAACGCACAAGAACATTCTTGATCACTGGACTGTGTGCACATAGGACTCTTATACCTCAACCTTAACTTATAACTCATTTGTACATTGCACACTGTATTTTAACTTATACTTATTATATTTATACTACCATATATTTATTATCATATTACATTACTATTACTTCCAGTGGTAATAGAGGCTTTTTGCACTATTCATTATATCCTGCAACTTGGACTGTCATTGCTATACTTATTTGTTTATTTGCTGTTGTTTCTATATTTATACTTGTTTTACTTTTTTGCTTTTTATATTCATACTTATATTGTGGGAGTGAGTGGGGAGTAAGCATTCCATTGTACCAGTTACATATGGCAATAAAATAATCTTTAATCTTGAATCTAAAGAGTTCTAATGAAAATGAGCATTATAAACAGAGTAAGTGGAAATAATATGTACAAAACAGCAAATCCATAAGACAATATTGCATAGAATTTACAACACAGAAACAGGCCATTTGGCCCAACTGGTCTATGTCCGTGTTTATGCTCCACACGAACCTCCCCCCACCCTATTTCTTCCAGTCCTATCTGCATAACTGTCTATTCCTTTGTCCCTCAAATTAGAATAGCTTTAATATAACTCAAAGTTTTAAGATTAACTACTGTATTTACTTTTCCATTGCATTATTTCCGGTGTACTGTAGATCAATCAAAAGAAAGAGGACAGGAGAATTGCATTATGAAAAAAAACAATCACTTCATTTTATTTTCACAGGAGAGCAGAGACCCTCGTAAACTTCACTGGCTTTTTGAGTTGCTAATGGAGGCCCCATTGAGTGGAGAAGGGGGATCATTTGCAGATGCATGGTAGGTGAATCATAAATCCATTCAGAATGTAGTGCAGATGGGAGCAGGAAGTTGCAAATGGTCATCGACAGATTAAGTGAGTGAGCAAAACTATGGCAAATGCAGTTCAATGTAGGCAATTGTGAGGTCATCCATTTTGGAACCAGGGAAGATAATTCAGAGTATTTTCTACATGCTGAGAAACTAAGAACTGCAGAGGAGCAAAGCGATTTGGGAGACCAAATACACAAATCATTATGGTATGTTGGCCTTTACCTCAAGTGGCCTGGAATACAAAGGGGAAGAAGTTATGCTTCATTTGTATAGAGCCTTGGTTAGACCCCATCTGGAGTACTGTGTTCAGTTTTGGGCACCACACCTTAAGGATATATTGGCCTTGGGTGCAGTGCAGATTTAGCAGAATGATGGGCTTTGAGGGTTAAGTTACGAGGACAGGTTGCATAAATTTAGATTATATTCCCTTGAGTATAGGAGATTGAGGAGTGATCTGATTGAGGTGTTTAAAATTTTTAAACGGATTCCATAGGGTAGATACGGAGAAATTATTTCCTCTGGTGGGGAATTGAGAGCAAGGGGACATAATCTTAAAATTAGAACTGGGCCATTCTGGAGTAAAATCAGGAAATGCTTTTTCACACAAAGAATAGTAGAAATTTGGAAAACTCTTTCTTTCCACCGCCCCCCCCCCCCCCCGCCACCACACCAAAAGGCTGTGGATGCAAGGACAATTTCAAGACTGAGATAGATAGATTTGTGTTCGGTGAGGGTATCAAGGGATATGGAACAATGGCAGGGAAATAGAGTTGAAATGCAGATCTCGATGCCATCATCTAATAGAATGGCAGAGCGGGCCCGAGGTGCTGAATGGCATATTTCTGCTCCTGTGTTCCCAAGAAAAGGATTCTAATTCCACGCATTCTGTAAAAGGCTGAGTAAAATACAACTATTTATTGGCATACAGTTGAAAGCCAAAAGGAAATATTGTAATATTGGCATACAGTTCAGAAACTGGAATTACATTGTCCATAAATTCATACATTTAAACAGCACACATTGGAATATTGTTACTTAAGGTTGCCATGTACTTTTAGCATGTTAACTGAAAAAATTATATTCCATATTGGTATAATGCATACAGCAATGGAGTGCTAGCACCCTTTAGCTTTGTCAGTTACTGCTGTGAATGTTCAAAACCATAGTTTAAAGTGTTAGTACTCCACAATGTTCTGTGGTTACATTTCATAAATCAGAAATGGATCTGATAACTCATGACAAACCTATAGTATTATGAGCTGTTTCTAATTTATAATCAGAATTGTGTTAGAAAAGGTGGTTTAGTGGTCTAAAATGTTGGTTTACCAATGTGCTATGCCATAGGAGTGCAGGATGCAGCTCCTACCTGCAGTTTACCATCTGAGCAGTCTATAGTCTCAGACTATTGAGGGTGAAGTACTTATTGGAGGCAAGGAAACAGCTAGGCATCCCTGGCTCTACGCTACAGCTGGGAGCAGGTTACCTGCTGTATGCCAGGTAATAGTGTGGTGTAGGGGATCTAAATAAGATGGGGTGGGATGGTGGTGAGGTGGAGGAGAGAGATATTTTATTGCATAATGTATTCTCTGTAGGATTCAGTACTTGTAGCCAGGGGATAGTAATCTTAATGAAGTATAAATCTCCTTCAAACAAAACTAGTTAATGATGTGCAGTGAGAGTTTACTGTTGGACTTTGATGGGAGGGGGTCTTCCTAAGATTTTTTGAGGTGAAGGGACAATTCTTGGTATACCCAATCTCTTTTGTAAGGGAGCGTAATCTGATGGAAGACAATTTGCTAGCTCGGCCAAAGATAATTTTGGTACACAAAATAAAATCCAATTCACCAGTAAGGAACTTGTGCTATGTAAATGCCCGCTCCATAGAACTGTAAAAATTTACCCCACAGAAGGAGGCTATTTGGCCCATCATGTATGTCCCACCTCTTTTTGCTGGAACAATCCAAAATTAATCCCACTGCCTTGCTCTCTTCTCCACAGACCTGTATATTCCTCTGCTTCAAATGTTTACTGACTCTTCCTTTAAAAGATGTAATACAGGTAGACTACCCTTTATCCGGACTTCCGAAAACCGAAGGTTTTTTCGTTCAGCGTAAGTCGTGCGTACGACTTACGCTGAACGAAAAACCTTCGGTTTTTAGAGGGTTCCGGTTGCGGAAGTTCGGATAAAGGGTAAGTCGTGCGCACGACCCCCCCACGGACCCCGCCGGCCCCGACAGCCGCCAGCCCCGACAACCGCCAGCCCCGACGACCGCTGACCCCGCCAGCCCCGACAACCACCGATCCCCCCGCCGGCCCCGACAACCGCCTACCCCGCCGGCGCCGACCCCGACTGACTTACGCTGAGCGTCAGCGTAAGTCGTGTGCACGACCCCCCCGCGGACCCCCGCCGACCCACCTTCCGAAATCCGAAATTCTCCTTTATCCGAAACTCGGCTGGTCCCGAGGTTTTCGGATAAAGGATAGTCTACCTGTAGTATCTCCCTTAACTGCTCCATGTGGCAAAGCATTCCATGCTCTAACCACTCTCTGCGTAACAAAGTCTCCTGACCTCTCCTCGTGATCATTTTAAATATCCTCTTGGTCTTTTCTGCTATTTTGGAAGTAGTCCCGGTGTCTTGAGTTTTTCCTCATAGCTATAGTTCCCCATCCTTGCACTATTCTGATGAATCTACATGTATGCTCACCATGGCTTCACTATTCTTTTTATAATGGGGCACCCAAAAATACACGCAATCTAGAACTGTGGCCTAACCATTGTGTTGTATGAAGTTGTCATTACCTCTTTGTTGTTGTACTCTATGCTCCTTTTCGTAAAACCCAAAGACCCTTTTATGGAATTGTGTATTTGTATCCCAAAGTGTCTCTGTTCCTCTACCCTTCAGCATTGTTCTATTTGAGTTTATACCCCTATTCCTCATTTTGTTTTCAAAAATGTATTATCTCTCTCATCTGCCAACCTGTCTATATCCTCCAAAGGCCTTGTATAGTCCTCCTTTCTGTTTGCCTATCCTCCTACGTTTGTTGAAAAAAAGTACAAATCAAAGTCTCCAGGGAAAAGATCAAAGATCAGTCCCTGCTGCTTCAGGCTAATGTTCAAAAAGAACTTGATCTCTGGATCAAGTGGAGCAACTCTATATAAGATGAGAACTAGAAATTACAAAAATGGGAACAAATCTGATCATTTCAAAAAACTAAATAATTTTATTAAGAATATCGTTCAGTTTGCTAGAAAACTTTTTAATTAGACTCCACAATGATAAAATCCGTTGAAGTGGTGTTTATGATGCCCTGTGTTCCTTACAAAGCTTTCCAAGAATTAAGTAACTTGCTTGACTCAATTACTATCCCTCTGTGTCTTAGGAGAGTAAGAACACATTGGAAAAATGTGTTCTTTGGCGAGGGCCACTGTTGTTGTGGGATATCTTAATTTAATTGTCCTTATCAGAAAGTGTTGCTCCAAGTCTTCTGACAATCTATAATGAGGCGAGTAAAAATAAATCTTGCTTCTGAATTTGAACAAGGCAACATTCTGTGCTTTTGTAACCAGATATGGACCCCCATGTCTGCGGGAGGTGTACACATTTTGCAAAAATTATGGCAAAGACACTGGAAGAAGTACTAGCAGCGTTAATACCTCCAGATCAGGTGGGCTTTGTTAAAACAGGTATTCTGAAATGCTCTTATTTGAGGCATTCCATGCATCCAGATTGAAGTCTGCTTACGAATCTGATATGGAGGGCTGTGCATATAGTAAAGGGGGGTTATGCTTGTCAGTGACATTTGAAAGCTATGTACACACTGACGTAAGAAAACTACTAGACACTTGGTCTAAGCGTTAAACAAAGCTTTAATCAACGGTTTTACAACATGGAGGTCTAGTTATATCCTTCACTAGTTCCTGTTAAGAATGTCCTGCGCAAGCTGGGCCCGTGCCCGAGTATTTAAACTCTCCCTGGACAGTGCCACCCGCAGGCCACTCAGTTGATTCATGTCACACACCGTATCTAAATATTTTTCCAGTCACTTCAAAGCACTATTGGAGGTTCTTGTTTAAACCAATGATATCCAAATTCAGACTTGGTTGATAAAATACTGAAAAGTACAAAAGTTTCAGAAAACTCAATTACATTACATATTGGAGGGACTGTGCACATGGGAATAGCAATCACAGTAGGTAACTGAGTTAAAAGACATGCTACATGCCAAGCTTAATGTAATCCAAATTAGAATGTTCTACCATGCTTGTATAATTTCAGCTTGGCGTCACAAATTAACAATCTCCCCATAGTCAGTGTGGAAGACATACTACTGATGGAGTTTCCTGTAAACATATGGTGTGAAATTGTACAGTTGGTTCGAAAGTTCACACTAAACTGAGTATTTTGTAATCTGGAGGTAAACTCTGCCAAGTTTGATGTTTTTTTATAATAAACTTTTGAATGATGCAGTGGGAGTTACTTGTGCTTTGACAGGCAGATTAAGCTTTCAAATAAGTGCTTGAGAGCCAATTTGTTCTCAAGTACTTGTATAGCAGTTTAACCTGCCTTTCAAAGTACAAGTAAAGTGAGATGAGAGTTCTGGTCAATAATTGGTAAGAAATTGTGGAAATGCAGTAGTGGAACTGAAAGGGAACCCTTTCCAGAAAATATATATTGAATATGAATTTTTTTTTGTTGGCAATTGCAATAAAGTTTTGAAGTATGTAAAAGCATAGACTGCTGTGAATGTGATGATTCGCTGTGTGCACAATCCTAGTGTGTATCTATTTCCCTTTTTTCTACACAGAATTTATTTTCAACAGAATTGTTTCTTCTTGGATAAATACTTTTTTTTAAGGCCTGATCTTTTGAAAGATATGTTGGTTAGAAATACTGTGGTATTCTTACTGTGATTCATTATTTTATTGTTTGTGGGTACTGTAATACATTAAAATACTCATTGTTTCTTGCTTAAAACCTTTTTTAGTGCTTTGAAGATGAACATTGGTAAGAAATAGAGTATGTCTTAAACTGGTATTTCCTTAAATTATATTGTTTTTTTCCCCAAAGTAAAGTTGAACATTTGTGAGTGTCAAAGTAATCGATCTCGTGATCATTTTATTATAACAAATTGAATGGGTATTCAGCACATGTGCATTGCATTATTAACAATACATGCTTGAGAACATCAAATGGGATACATCTGTGCACATACTCCGAATTAGTTTTTTTTTTAAGTCAGCCTGACGCTCTCTGGTTTATCAGTTAAACCTAATGCCTTTCTCAATCAGTCCTATCAAAGTTCTGTTAACTTTTTAAATAAACAGTGAGGGTACTCTAAATCTACATTGCTTTTAATCACTGACATCTAGAGATTCACCTAGTATATATTGCACAAGCAGTAGTTTTCATGAGAGAAGTTAGTTGTTTATAAATATAAAAATGCCTTGCATTTTAGTATCGTAAGTTGCAAACTGAAAGTCACAATGGGGAGTAACGTGTCATGAAGGCTACTACATTCACAACAAATTTGATATTCCTTATCTACCTCCACCAATTAATTTCCACATACAAACAAAATGACTGCCATATTTATGAAGGAATATTAGATTGTATGGGATTTTAATGTTCTTTTCCACAATTTTATGTTGAACCCACCTGAATATGGATTTCTTATATATATGATACACTAAATTCACAATGTTAAAGACATTTATGTTGACTTACAGGATTAGTGAGTTTCAAGTCTTTTCCTACCTACCCTGTTTACTTTGAGATGTGGATATGACAATCACAAAAAAAATTCATGTCTAAAGTTGTCACTTTTGTCACTTATCTTGGGAAATTGGGAGTTAAATTGCTATATGCTATTGGATGTGTCTTCCCTTCAAGAAAACATCACTTTGCTGAAGTTCGTGGAGCCTTAGTTCTATGCATAGGTCGAGCCTAGGCAGTTATTTTTCATTTGGAACCAATACAGTGGGTAAACCTAATACAATTAGTGTGCAACTAAATGGGTTGTGAAATGTACTACAGGAAACTTTCTGGTATCCGGCACTGACTGGACCGAGCTGGTGCCGTCCCATCAAAACTGCCGTATAAACCAGCGCTAATGTTAAAACATAGAGCTTTTCAGCTCCCATGTGAATCAACAAACCCTGTTGATTAGCAACAGCTTCAACAGTCAGCTGCAGCTGCAAGCGTCTCTAGCTGAAGCTGTTGCTTAGCTACAGACCTTGCAGAGCCTGACTGGGGAAAAAAAAAAGCAACAAGAAGTAAAAAAAAACTTATAGGAAACGGCTCCTGAATTTTGCCGGTAGATAGAGCTTTCCGGACTTTTAACCTCCGGTTAAACAAAAGTTTCCTGTACTTGAGTATACTTCAATTTCCACATGCAAAGCGCCCTCCCTCCCTGCCTTCAGTTCTCTCTCTGACCTGGCACAATGTGGAGCATGCAGTTTTTGTATGCTCAAGTTCTTTGCACCACCTTGAGGTCTCTGCTGATGTCTCAATTTAAAAGAACTGATTTTTCCTTCCAGAGTAATACCTACATATAGAGTAGGAGTGGAGAATGACCACATCACAAATATGAACTTTGTTTGATTTTTTTTCTGGTTCCTAAAGCTGTTGACCAAAATTGAGGTATGGTTCCATGAATGTCAGCCATCCTCTGGTAACTTGCCCAAATAACAAGTATCTTTGAGCAAAGCCTGGATCAGGCTCATCCCTGGCAGTATCACTGCTGAGCTCAATTCTGTTCTTGCTTAACAACCCCACAAACAAAATTGGCAGCAGGAGATGCCAGTGGAAACCCTGGCTGACTTTTTTTCTCCTCCCAAGCTCAAGGAGTGTTGTCAGCTAGTTAGTCATCAGGCTGAGCATCAAATCTTGAACCTGCAGGTCTGCACTGGATAGTGCCATCATTACTGATGCCCAACTCTTTTAGGGACAGTGTCCCAGTGATCCTCCCCCCCCCCCCCCCCCTTCATTTCCTTCTACTGCTTTCTTTAAATGAAGCAAATTCATTTGTATGTGAAAAGTGAACACCTGTGAAGGGATGCAGAAGACCATGCCTGTAATTGGTGATCAAAGAAAATGTTATGTATTCACTTTCCTTGATTTACAAGAAATGAAAACAATCATTTACCAGCTCACATTCTTTGTGTTCCGTTGCTAGTCGACTCTACGTTTTGCAGGGTGGTTTGGCACAGCAAGAATGGAGAGTACCTGAACTGATGCATAGACTCCTTCAGTACCTTGAGCCCAAACTCACACAGGTCTACAAAAATGTGCGAGAAAGGATAGGAAGGTGAGTGCTTATAGGGATTTTAAATAGTAGGATTTAAAAATGTTGCAATATCTTTATTATTCTTATAAAGCGTGTATGTACACAGTTGTGAGTTTGATTTGAATCGTTCTAAATCTGTATTTGTGTATTAAATTGCACGAGCTCTACAGTCACCTCGTACTAAAAGGCATGGCTAGAATGGACATCGTTCTTAATTTACAGTGGCCACTTTGGAGTGAATCTATTTAACTTGTCATTAGCACTGTGATGCTAATGAAACAATGTAATGATCTTGATTAGCATTGACTAGCAGATGTCCCATGGTGTTAGTAGGAGGCTAACAATAGGGCTGTATAACAGAAAGCGAAACCCTTCTTCAGAACTGAGAAAAAAGCGGGAAATGAAACCGATTAAAAAGCAAGTTTGGGGGCTGGGAAATGGGGGAGGGGATGAAAGAACAAAAGGGAAGTTCTGTGAGAGGTGAAGCGACATTGAGATATTCAAGGCGAGACGCAATGGTAATAGGACAGGTAAAGAAACAAAGGACGGCTCTAGATGAGGTGTGAAATGCGCTGGCAGAATGAAAGACAGCTGCCATGTGGGAGAGAAAAAAAGGAAAAGGCACAAACCAAAAGTGTGGATAAAAAATATATAAAAATATAATAAGGGCCGAGGTTATGATCTGAGATTGTTGAACTCGATAGCGAGTCCGGAAGGCTGTAAAGTGCCTAATCGGAAGATGAGGTGCTGTTCCTTGAGCTTATGCTGAGCTTCCGTCGAACAATGCAAGAGGCCGCGGACGGTGAGGTCTGAGTGGGAATGGAGCAGTGAATTGAAATGACAGGCAACCGGAAGCTCGGGGTCACTCTTACGGACTGAACGGAGGTGTTCCGCAAAGCGGTCACCCAATCTGCGTTTGGTCTCCCCAATGTAGAGGAGACCCCATCGTGAGCAGCGAATACAGTATACTAGATTGCAAGAAGTACAAGTAAATCGCTGTTTCACCTGGAAGGGGTGTTTGGAGCCCTGGACAGTGGGAAGCAGGGAGGTATAAGGGCAGGTGTTGCATCTCCTGCGCTGGGAAGGGGAAGGGGTACTGGGGGTGATAGAGGAGTGGACTAGGGTGTCTCGGAGGGAGCGGTCCCTACGGAATGCTCAAAGGGGAGGGGAAGATGCGTTTGGTGGCGGGATCATGTTGGATGTGGCGGAAACAGCGGAGGATGATCCGTTTAATGTGGAGGCTGGTGGGGTGAAAGGTGAGGACAAGGGGAACCCTATCGTGGTTCCGGGAGGGGCAGGGGTGAGGGCAGAAGTGCGGGCGATAGAACGGATGCGGTCGAGGGCCGTGTCAACCACGGTAGAGGGGAATCCTCGATTGAGGACAAAGGAAGACATGTCGGAAGCACTGGTATGGAAGGTGGCATCGTCTGAGCAGATGCGGCGGAGATGGAGAAACTGGGAGAATGGAATAGAGTCCTTAAAGGAGGCGGGGTGGGAGGAAGTGTAGTCCAGGTAGCTGTGGGAGTCAGTGGGCTTGTCGTGAATGTTGGTCAATAACCTATCCCCAGAGATGGAGATGGAAAAGTTGAGGAAGGGAAGGGAAGAGTCGGAGATGGACCATGGGAAGGGTGGAAATTGGAGGCAAAGTGAATGAAATTGTCTAGTTCAGGGCGAGAGCAGGAAACAGCACCGATAGTCATTAATGTACCAGAAAAAGAGGAGAGGGAGGGGACCCGAGTAGGCTGAACTCGTTGTTCCAGTCCTACTCTGGTCTCCTCCCTCACCTCTTTTTCCGGTACATTGATGACTGTATCAGTGCCGTTTCCTGCTCTCGTTCTTTCATCCCCTCCCCCATTTCCCAGCCCCCAAACTTGCTTTTTAATCTGTTTCATTTCCTGCTTTTTTCTCAGTTCTGAAGAAGGGTTTCGACCTGAAACGTTAACTCTGTTTCTCTCTCCACGGATGTTGCCTGGCCTGCTGAGTTTTTCCAGCGTTTTCTGTTATTTCGAATTTCCAGCATCCGCAGTATTTTGCTATCGTAATAGGGCTGTATACCTCATATAAAGGATTAAATATCTAGATCTCTCTCTCTCTCTCTCTCTCTCTCTCTCGCACACCCTTCCCTTTCTCACTCTCGTTCTTTCCCCCTCCCCCTCCTTTTTCCCTTCCTCTCCCCTCCCTTTTGCTCTCTCCCTTTCACCCTTTATCTCTCACCCCTTCATCGCTCATCTCTATCCATCTCTATATCTCTCCCCTTTATCTATATTTCTCTCCCCTTATTTATCTTTATCTCTCCCCATCTTTATCTCTCTCCCTCTTTCTTTCTCTCTCTCCCTCCTCTCTCTCTCTCGCCGTTACTTTATGTCCCTGTGAGAAGCATCATAGTTGAGCACAATCCTATCCTCACCTTCCATCCACTGATGCCACATTCTAGCAGAAGTCACTGGATAGTAATCAGAAGTGGGAATCCTGGCTAATTTTTTTCCCCACTCAGTAGCCCAGAGGCACTGACCTCAATTGTAAAACTCCAACTGTCATCCTGGCTGATATCAGCTAATTCATTCTTGACCAAAGATTTAACATCAGACCTTCTGATCCATATGACTCAGTTAAACTCCACTCTTTACCAAATGATTAGCTCTCTAAAATGATTCACACACAAACAAACTTTTCAGGGTGGAAAAATATATCTGGAATTTGTGTTCCCAACCGCTCTTCAATAGCGATTCTAAAATCCTTTAATTTGTCAAATGTCACTGAAATTCAAAGTTTTGTTATTATGCAATATAATTTATAACATTTTGTACCACACCATTCCTTTAATCATTTTACTTCTCAAATATTCCCTCTACAGCGTCCTAACGTATTTATTCATGATTGACATCACCCTACCTAATTCGAATCCAACACTGTCGCCACATGTCTCTGAATTCACTGGCCGTATCTTAGGCCAACTTAAGCCCCTTATGGAAATTGATGAAGAGATACAAAATCACATTGTTGAGGAAAATGGTGTTGGGGAACAAGATGAAAGAACCCAGGCCATTAAACTTCTGAAAACAGGTAGGCAATTAATTATCTCATGATGAGTGTATTAATCTTCCATTGGTAGTTTATGGTCTGGAGTATAGTTGTAATTGTTAGCTGCTAAGATGGAGGATTGGTTAATCTGGCCTGCCCCTTTTCAAGCCGCTAAGTTGGATGTGGAGATGTTTATAGGGAGAGGAGCTATATACAATTTGCGTTCGCTGTTATTACCCTGTTGAAACTGACTAACTTCAAGATGGAGCGCATCCTAACGTGGAAATCCTGAAGTTGCGGTCAACCATTCATTGCTCCGACACTGGCTGCGCTGTGGTCCCCCCCACCTCCTCCCTTCCATAGCTGGTAATCAGGGAAACCAGTGAAACTGACGAAAACTTTGGCTTTTCTGCAGTAATATCACTGTTAAATACCCCATTAAAAGTTACTACCTTTTGGAGTAGGTGTAACTGGGGTTTTAACAGCGTATTGACTGCTAAACAAAAGTTAAGGCCCTGAAAAACTAATTTTAATTTTGTGGAGTTTCAAATTTATCCATTTTAATAAAAATGTTTTTAAAATGTTTTAAGTTTGTTCATCTTTATTTCAGGTTTACCTTTTTCCCCATGTGAGAGCCCCAATCTTTGTTTTGCTCTTTAACATTTTTAAAAAGTTACAATAATAGGAGCTTACTCACTGCCTGTGAGTATTCTGCATTGTGATTGGCTGCTTAGGCAGCTTGTTGCTGTCACAGCAGCTCACACTAGGGGATCCCTATTAACTTGCACTGATATCAACTGAACGTTGGAAAAGCCAAACTTCTCGCCTCGGAGATTGCGAGATCTTTGTGGGAAGCTTACTTCAGAGCCAGCGGCGAACGCCTTCGCATCGCCGCTGACTGCAAATTACAGGCAAATGTATTATTCTGCTACGATCAAGCTGTGTGTATTGAAGGCTACAAAGGCTAATTGTTAGATAAACACTGAGTGAGTTCATTCAAAGTTCTACAAGCAGCCTGTAGACATTGTGACTCGGGTATTTTTCTGTACATTGTAGTTGAGACACTGTTTATTAATACTTTGTCACACAGAAAAATGCATTAAACAGTGTGTGATGTCTGAAGTATGATGGACAGGAAGGGCGAGTTAGACATACTGGGGCATAAATTCAAGAGTGTTCCTGATTTATGGCTGAATTTAGCAGTGTAACAGCCCATGCCCAAATTGTGCACGCGTTCGGGTTACTGCTAAATTCGGCAGTGTCTCTTTTTAGGCGGCCGCCAGCAGCAAGCGCTGACTATTAAAATGGGGGATCTGCACTTGATTCAGGACCCGTTTGATAAATTTGTCTGGTTCTTAAGCCTGCTGAGCGAATCATGTTGGAAAGAGTCAGAAAGCAGGCTACAGAAGCACCAGTATCCGCTCGTATCTTGTTATTCCCTCCCTGCTATTCCTAGATCTCTACCACGGGTCCATGTAACTTAAAATCTTCCTCTATATCCATTTGCATGCTTATTTTGGCTGCTATTCTGCATCCAAGCCCCCTACTTCCAGATTTCCTTTTTGGCTCTTTCTGGGCCTTGCTTTGTTCTCCCTTTTTCATCTTTTCAACTCACTATGGCCCCTTCACCTCCCTTGATGCTTTCTCAGCTTACATTCTCTGTCCTAGGCTTGAGTCGCTTCTCTGTCTAAAATTGTAATGAATAAGTTAAAGTTTTTTCAAATTGGGCAAATAGAAGTCATCGTTCTTAGCCCCCACTGTAAACTCTGCTGCCTTGCCACTGAGTCCATCACCTCCTGGCCATTTGGTTAAACTGAACCAGACCAAATGAAACCGTGGCGTCCTGTTTAACCTTGAGCTGAGTTTCAAACCCTGCACCCTACCCATAAGCAATGCTGACATTTCCATCTGCACAGCATTGCAGCCTCTGCCCCACTGTTGAATAAAATTATTTTCGCCTTTATCACCTCTATACTCGATTTTTCCAATATCAACTTTGCTAGCCTCACATCCTCCACTGCCTATAAACTTCAAATTATCCAAAGCCCACCTGCCTGTGTTTTGTCAGACATTTTTTGCTGTTAACTCTCGGAATGTGGGCGTTGCTGGCAAGGCTTGCATTTATTGATCATAGCCTGAGAAGGTGGTGTTGGGGCATTCTTTTTGAACTGCTGCAGTTTGTGTGGCTTGATCCAACTGAGTGGCTTGCTAGGCCACTTCAGAGGGCAGTTAAGAGTCAGACTAAAGCTGCCTGGGCCCTACTCACTAAACACATCTACCTCTCCACTTGTCCCTGCCCTTTAGAACCTTCCCAAAACTCAACTTTAAACCAAGCTTCCAATCACCTCTCCTCATGTCTCACTCCATGGCTTGACATTCCCTTATTCTTTATAAATACACCTTGGATTGGAACATGGGAAGATGTGACCAGGAGTAGGGCATTCAGCCCCTCTAGCCTGTTCCACCATTCAATTAGATCATGAACTCATCTCCATTTAATGTTTTCTTTTAATGTTTTCTGCTTTATAATTGCAAGCTATTGTTATTTGTGCAATAGCTAGAAGGCACTTTACTGATATAAGACAACCAGCTAGCCATGGCTGAACCATGATAAATGACCTCCTATGCTGGTCACTGAATATTGAACAGTGGGGAAAAACTTCCCTTGGCAGGACAACACCAGCAATAGTTTCTGCAAGAACTACAAATCCACTGTGGAAAGTGAGGGGGAGAGGAGGAAGGTTTTCAGGAGGGAAAAATAAATAAATAAACTACACGTATCTTAGACAAATATTGGAAATCCACTGTGGGAGATAGAGCAAAAAAATTGTAATGTAATAACTGGCAATAAGAGGATCTAGGTAGGGAAGAACCAAGTTATTACTTGGTTTTGCAAGGCTGTAAGTAAATAACATTACAAGTATTCTATCTGTGAGGCCTGTACCTTTCAGTATTGATAACGTATGTAAATTTTTACCTCCAGTCAATCATATGATATATTTCTTCAGTAAATTTGCTCCGTTATAATGATGTGAAAACTACTGCTCCATTTAGGGACTGTAAATGCCAAAAAACCTCACGGCAGGTATGCAACCACCCACATGGGAAATCTAGTATTTTTATTTTTAATAAAAGCGCTTCATTTTTGTTTTTGCATTTATAGCTTGATCGTTATGTCAACAGACAATATTGCTTGATATTAATCAAATGCTATTGCTTGAAATCATAAGTAATGTCAGTAGTGAGAAGACTATTCTTGCATTGTGGCATTTGTTAGTCTGTTTCATATTTTGCTCCAAAGGTTGTATGTGTTTATGCACTGTTTAGCAGGAAAGGCTTGTTTTTAGTCCTGATGAATACAGAGAACTTGCTTTATTGAAATGGAGTATGTGTTTTTTATTTTCTGTTATGTAAAACTAAAATTCACAGTGAAGGTATTGAAGATATTGACATTCTAACCAGCTGCATGCTTTTTTTTGCTGTACAGTGCTGAAGTGGTTAATGGCAAGTGCAGGAAGGTCATTCTCTACAGCAATTGAAGAACAGCTCCATCTCATGCCACTTTTATTCAAGGTATGTTGTAATCTTAGTGTTCATATTCATTTTTAATTTACTTTGTGCATTTGAGACGAAATCATGTACATTAGTTTGACCTGTTGCTTAAATGTGATTTGTACTGTGTAATTTTAACTTAAGATTTATTTGGTTTAATGTCCTTGCTGCCAAAGAGCAGATGGCCTGCCTCTGTCAGTGTCCTTTTCCCCATATGCAAGCAGAAGGTACTGCCCAGACAAGACATCCCATCTGTTTTTCTGTCCTCCCTGTGGCCTCCTTCCAGCACTTTTTCATTGTACATAGGTCAAGTCTAGAACTGAATGGAATGAGGTATCAAACTCTTCCTCCTCAGCCTGCATACTAGTGCTTCAACCCTTGGTATAACCCCCCACCCCCCCACCTTTAGTTGGACTGAGCCACTTCCAGCTTGATCAAACCGAAAACAAATCCAGTCCTCTGCTTTAAGTATTGTTGTCCTTTCACCTCTGTGTTTGTTTTCTGTCTGATATTTTGCTGCATGTTGTTGTTCTTCAATTGCTAATTGGTTGAAGCTAAAAGTGAACTTTATCACTTTGTAAGGTTAGTTTCCTCCCAAGTTTTAGAATATAATTTTTTGTGAAGTGGAGTAAAGAAAAAGCACTCACAAAAAGCAATATTCCCCATGTTCACTTGGAGGAAATTTAGTTCTCTGGTTGCATTAAGTGCCAACTTCATTTACAGCATTTTTCTTGCCAAATTAATCTATCCAATTGACATTCTAAGTTATCTGTTAGTTTAGTTCAGTGTTTAAACTGAGACTGTAAATTACTTTTCCCTATTTTTTCCCCCTTAAATTTAGATTGCTCCTGTGGAAAATGATGAGAACTATGATGAACTTAAAAGGGATGCAAAGATGTGTTTATCACTCATGTCTCAGGGATTGCTGTATCCCCAGCAAGTGTTTATGGTGCTAGATGTTGTAAAACAGGTAAATTGTGCATTTTCATAGGTCTATCTTTTTAACTTGAGATTTTAGTAACTGGAACAGACCATATTTAGGGCAAAACCAGAAAAATAATCCAAAAAATTGGATCGTTGAGTTAAATACCAGTATGCACAGGGCATTCTTCAGATGAAACTGGCGTCTTATGAGTCCCACTGGATTAAATTAACTTTGTTCATTCTCGGGCTATGGGTGTCGCTGGCAAGGCCAGCATTCGTTGCCCATCCCGAGCTGCGCTCGAGAAGGTGGTGGTGAGCCGCCGCCTTGAACCGCTGCTTTCTGTGTGGTGAAGGTCCTCCCACAATGCTGTTAGGTAAGGAGATCCAGTATTTTGACCCAGCAACAACGAACAATGATACATGTCTACAGCAGGATGGTTTGGAGCAGAACTTGCTACCCTTCTCCTAGGTAGTGGAGGTTGCGGGTTTATAAGTGAGTGAGCTGGTCAAAAGTGCAGTGCTATTTTCCAAACCTGTACCACTGTCGGTTTTCTACAGTTCATCATTGACATCAGAGATTTAGCAGTTAGATCAGTTATCTAAGGTCTTTGCAGACAAAGTAAATGTTTAATGAGTCTCGGTATAGTACTTTTGGTTTTTTCCCCTCAGTATTTTTAAATCTAAGTTTTAATGTTGGTGTTAGGATCATATATGATGCAGTGGTCCCAATATTGACCACTGGGGGCAGCACTGTTCACATCTCTGCAGTCAGAAAAGCATCAATCAATCACTGCTCCTGCATTCTGTCCTTTAATTAAATTCCCATCCGTAATGCCATGTTCTCTCTAATGCCATACACTGTAATTTTATCAACATGCCTCTAATTTGATCATTTACCAAACCCATATTCAAAACACCCACTGCATTTCCTTTATCAATACACTGTTATTTCTCAAATAACTCTGTTAGATACAATTTGCATTTTACAAAGCAGAAAGCAAAATACTATAGTTGCTGGAAATCTGGGGGTACAGTTTCCGCTTTGGGCGCAATCAGTGTTTCCGGTGCAAATTTGAAGTGTTTCTCTTTCTGAGTTTCCACTCAAACTCATTTGCGTATTACCGAACGCAAAATCTGACATGAACCAGCGCAATCGGGCAGCGTTTTAAAACATCATTTATAAAAAAAAAAAAAAAAAAATTACTTTTATAATGTATTCTTTGATATATTTAAGAGTGGTACCTTGGTAAAGTTTGATTAATACAGCTGAAATTGGGTTTAACACAAAAAATAAGCATTTTAAATCAATGTCAATCTGATGAGTAGCCCGATTTTAAATGATTGAAAATGACTTTAAAAAAATACACACTACTATTTTCTAGTTAGATTGGGGTACAGTAGTCAGTTTCTTAGTAAATTAAAAAATTTACTAAGGAAACACACAGCAGGTCAGGCAGCATCTGTGGAGCCTTTTTAAATATATGTGCTGGCTATGCTTATGTCATTCTCGGTGGTATTATAATTTATTTGGTCTGTAGTTATCTGGTTTTATCCCTTTCTCCCATTTTGAAAAGAGATGTTACATTGGCAACCCTTCAGTTCTCTGGTATAAATTCAATATCCAAGGATGTTTGAAAGATTGGGCCAGAGCCTCTGCTATTTCATCTCTGACTTCCTTCACCTTTCTAGGAATGCTTGTCGTGAGGACCTGGTGCCACCAACTGTTTTCCCAGTACAGTACTACTATTTTATAGCTATCCAGTTTAATTGTCCCGCTCTCTCTTGTACCCTTTAGTTCAAACTGCCAGAATCATCTTTGAAAACTGATGTAAAGTAGTCATTTAGTATCTCCGTCATTCCTTCACCTTCCTGGGATTTCCTTTTTCACCTCTAATCGGCCCTATTTTTCTTTAACTATCCTAATACTTTTAAAATTTATAAAAATCTTTTATTTAGCTTTATTACCTCCCTTTTTTTGTATACCCTCTTACCTTTGCTAATCATTTTTTGCTTCCCTCTATTTTCAATACACCACTTGATTTCATGTTTTTAAGTCTCACTTCATTTTGAGTTTCTCTGCTTATCCATGGAGCTCTGACTTCTGCTTCACGCCCTTTACTTCCTGTGATAAAATATCTAGTTTGTAACTAAATATCTCCTAATTGAACATTTTCCATTGCTTGTCCACTGTCTTATCTGCCAGTTAAAAAAAAATGTAAAAAATAAAAAATAAAAAAAAATGATCTGGGCTACTTTTTAAAATCTTGTTGAAGCTGGCTTCTTCCAGTCGAGCCTCTTTGGGCTGAATTTTAATGAGAAGGTGGGGTGCGGGGCGGGTGGGGTGTTCAGAGGCGGGCGGGCGAGCCAACTTTAATGGCAGGGCCTGATTTGCATGCGAGGCCTCTGTTTCCCACCTGCAGCAAGCCAGATTGAGGGGCTGCCTGGCTCCGAGCGGGTAAGCCTGCGGCACTAGGCTGTACAGAGGAGGGAAGGGAGGGATCGGTTGGGGGCCGGAGCCGGCCTTCGGTTTTGGGGGGTTGTTGGGGGTGGGGGGTAAAGAAGATCGTGGCTGGCCTCCGGAGGATCGGTGGGGGAGGGAGAGAAGATTGAGGCCGGAGGATCAGGGGTGGGGGGGAAAGAACATCGGAGCTGGCGCCTGGATTATCATCGGCGGGGAGAGAACACTGGGGCCGGCCTCAGGATCATTGGTGCGCGATCGGACACCTCGTGAGGGAGTCTCCAATCGCGATGAGTCGACTAGGCAGAGACCCTGGATCCAGGAGGTAAGTGTAAAGGCACTTACCTCCTGGATGCAGCAGTCCTCGCCTTGCTATAACTGCCAGGTTTTACGAGGTGTGTAAAACCCAACCAGCTATAGTTGAACACAAAATGGAAGTTAAAGAAGAGGCTTCCAGCCTCATTAGAATATTTTATATTGACGACCCGCCTCCTGGCAACAGGTTGGCTGCCCACCCCTATTTCGGCTCCTGTCCCGCCTCCATTAAAACCGGAAGTGGACGGGTTGGAGGCGGGTTGAGGTCAGGATTACGATTTTTAACACTTTAACTACCGCCTCCCTCCCACCCTGCTCCTAATCCACCCTTTTTTTTTTTAGATTAAAATTATCCCCTTTATCTTTTATGTTCTCCTGAATTTTTATACTGAACCTAATTGTTCTATGGTTGCTGTTTCCTACATGTTCCTCCACCCTTCAATTGCCTCCTTGCCCACTTCATTTATTCAAACAAGATCCAGCACTGCCTCCTTCATTGATGAATTAAAAACTTACTAAGCTAGAAAGCAGTTCTGGACACATCATAGAAGCCCTTTCTCCTTCTTCATTTGTATAACTTTTATCCCTATTTATCTTTGGATAATTAAAGTAACCCATTAGTATGGTCCTGTTCTATTTTTCTCTAATTTGTTGATGTATTTCTTCCTCTATCTCCTTTTCACTGTTCAGTTGTCTATAATATACTTCAAGCAGTAACAGTTGCCACCTTATACCTTAACACTAATCAAATAGATTCAGTTTTTGCACCATTCCCTCATTGTATATTGTAGTACTGTAATGACATCTCTGATTACTACTGCTGCTACTCTATTCCCTCTGAATATTTTGTCATCTTGGCAGAAACACAGTGACTGCATTTGGGATCATAAAAGTTGTACTCATTAATTTGCACCTCACATTTCTTTGCACTAAATTATGAGAAGCGGAAGGTTGAAGAATAAAGAGAGGAAATATATGTTTAATGGTAAATCTTTAAAAGGAGATGAAGAGTAAAGACTTAAGAGTTCAGAAACACAAATCCTTAAAAGTGGGAGGGCAGTTAGATAAAGCTGTGGGGAAAAAGTATATGGAATCCTAGACAATGTTCCCTTTAAGCTGCGCAGCGCTCTGGAGGTCCTGTGCAGCTGACTCACCGGCTTTTAAATGGAAAAAACGCATATGCACAGAAAATTAGAGGGAACATTGATCCTAGATATTATGGGCAGAGTAAAGAGGTAATTCAAAACCTATGTAAATCATCGGTTCGGCTGCAGTTAGAATATTGTGCCTAGTTTCGGGTGCCCTACATTAGAAAGGATTTCAAAACTTCATCTAGCTTCGTCATCATTGAGGATGTTCAGGGAGCCTCCTCTCCCGTTAGTTGCTTAATTGCCCACCAGCATTCACGACTGGATCTGGCAGAACTGCAGAGCTTTGACTTGCAGGGACGATGTTGGTAGCTTTAGGTTTACTGTGAAATGTACTGATTGCTTGTAAAATATCAAATTGTAGGACATTTGGGAACTATTGCATTGGGAATCTGTTGAATGTAATTAACTCTTGCACTTTGGCTGCATATTTAACCTTCAAATACCTATGTTCCAGATTATTATAATATGAATTGTTTGTTTTTATTTGCACAGACAGCAGAGAGCAGTTCTTGGCATGCGAAATACACTGTTCTAACCTACCTCCAGACCATGGTGTTCTACAACCTGTTTATTTTTTTGGACAATGAACAGGCAGTCCGAGACGTAAGATGGCTAGTTATAAAACTCTTGGAGGATGAACAGTTAGAGGTAAGAGTAATCAGATTACAGAGGAAAATAGTGGTAAATTTTAGTCTAAACCATAAACAACATTTTTGTTCTTAATGCACTTTATAACTAGGGTGAATTTATGTTGTGAATATTATTTTGTGCAGAAACCATGCTTCACATGTCAGCTTAGTTGGTTAAGACTCATCTATGAATCAGAAGATTCAAGCTTCGCTCCAGAATTTGAGTGCACAAAATTTAGACAACACTTCAGTGCAGTGGTGAGGGAGTGTTACATTGTTAAGGCGCAGCCCTTCAAGAAAGATTTTAAACAGAGATGATGTCAGCCTGATCCAGTAATTCAGGTGGATATTAAATAATGAAGAGTTCTCCCAATGTCCAGGCAAACATTCCTCCCTCAACCAAACACCAAAAATACAGACTTAACTTTTTATTGCTGCCTGTCAGATCATGCTTTGCACCTTCAAAGTAAGTCATTGTATGTGAGAGAGCTAATGAGGTTATATATAAATGAGTGCTCCAGCATAAGATCCTACAACAGTTTAATCCTTGTGTATTTGAAAGATTACACAGACACACTGGCTGACCTAATTGGAACCACCATCTTCACAATGATCTTGAGGAAGCGTGCTCAGTCTCACGATTCATTGATTTTAGTGACGCATCGGAGGTGTAGGGAGCTGAAGCGACCTGAAGAAATGTTATGCTTCAGAGCTTTATCTCGGCAACGTGGCAAATGTTTCCCTGACCAGGAAGCCAGCCGTGATATGGTGTGTTTTGAAACTAAAATTCACCTTTAATATATATATTTATATCGTTTGCTGATAAATAATGAACAAACCAAAATCAAATCGATTCAAACGAAAAGTCTCACCTGAAGTATCGGAAGAAAATGCCTGGACCAGGATAACAGTTCTTGGTGAACAAATTATGCCTTTATTAGGATTTAATTAATTGTTGTGCATAATGGATAGTGCAGTCATCATGCATATGCAGCAATTGCATACATCCATGCAGTCATACAAATGGTCTCTACTGTATTCTGAATTCATTAGTGGTACCCAGCCTTGCTTGAAATGTTTACACTGCTAATTTTGTCAATTATATTTAAAACACATGGAATTTATCTTAACTAGTTGATTAATTAGTTGATAACTATGTTTTAATACACAGCATAAAATCCATATTATGTGCAATCTAACCTAATTCATACTTTTCATGCACTGCTGACAACTAACACCAGTTCAGTGATTCTTTTAATCACGCTTTACTATCACTGTGTCGGCAGTCAGTCACATGAAGATCAGCCTGGTCATCTGCCTTCCTTCTCTTTTGAAATCAATGTATTTCCATGTGGCATGGAGGAATCCAATTGTGGGGGTCAATTGTTCAAATATTTTAATCAATAGCTAGCAGAAGTTGGATCTCTGACCAACTATGGGTTCAAACAAACCTTTCTAAAAGTCACAAGCCCAGTAAATGCTCATGTCCACTAATATTTTATCGTTGATTTAGTAACAAAGATGTTTAAAATGAGGGGAAGATCAGATAGGTGTAAAAACTTTCTTGCACGTTGCTGGAAGTTTTGTGGATACTTCTGTTGATTATCGAACCTGCCCAACCAGGTAACATAAGCAACTAAAATAAGGGTGAAAAAGAATTGGTTTCATTATACTGGTTCATTTTCTGGATGCATCTGTACTTTTCTTTTATAGTTCCATATACTAACTGTTTAGTTTTAAGGTGTATTATGTATTTTGGTAGAAAAAGCAAAAATAAACAATACAAGTTGAGACCCAGATAGGGCCAGAAATCGCATGGTTTGCATCAGCACTCATGGTTAATTTGTCTTTCCATCAACTCTCTACACTTTGATCTACAAATCCTCCTCTTGGCCTCTTAGTGACACCTCTTGTTTGTTTTGTGATGACTGATGTTCATATACCCACATTTAAACCCTGCTTTCTACCTCTTTCCAGCTTTGAAATTCCTCCAATAACTTGCTCTAAATCAGTTATAACTTTTTTACATTATTGGACATGTGTTATTAATGTAAACTTGTATTTCATGGGAAGTAAAATGGGAATAATTTGGCATCGTAATCATTCCCATTGTAATGAGTATTAGGATAACAAAATATTTCCCTAGTCTATCAAATGAGGCCTTAATATGATCACAATTACTGTAAATGTCCTGCAGTTAGTTTCTATAATAAGCGCAATCCCCTTACAGACACCAATCAAGTTTAACTAACACAGCTTTAAATTGTCAATCTTTTTTCATAAACGGGTCACTTGTACGATAATTGTTTAATGCAGAAAAGATGCAAACACTTGCCAATGAGCACTTTTCGGCACTGTGCACAACATTCGTATTAAATAGTAATTATAAATATATTAATGATCTGGACGAGGGAATTGGATGTAATATCTCCAAATTTGCAGACGACACAGCTGGGTGGGAGGGTAAGCTGTGAGGAGGATGTCGTGAAACTCCAGTGTGATTTGGACCAGTTGGGTGATTGGGCAGAAACATGGCAAATGCACTATAATGTGGATAAATGTGAGGTTATCCACTTTGGTGGCAAAAACAGGAAGGCAGATTATTATTTGAATGGCAATAGATTAGGAGAAGGGGAAGTGCAAAGAGACCTGGGTGTCCTTGTGCACCAGTCGCTGAAGGTAAGCATGCAGGTGCAGCAGGCGGTTAAGAAGACAAATGGTATGTTGGCCTTCATAGCAAGAGGGTTCGAGTACAGGAACAAGGATGTCTTGCTGCAGTTGTACAGGGCCTTGGTGAGACCGCACCTTGAGTATTGTGTGCAGTTTTGGTCACCTTACCTGAGGAAGGACGTTCTTGCCATGGAGGGAGTGCAGCGAAGATTCACCAGGCTGATACCTGGGATGGCAGGAATGACGTATGAGGAGAGATTGTGTCGATTGGGCTTATACTCACTGGAGTTTAGAAGATTGAGAGGGGATCTCATCGAAACCTATAAAATTCTGTCAGGTCTCGACAGACTAGATGCAGGAAGGATGTTTCTGATGGCAGGGGAGTCCAGAACCAGGGGTCATAGTCTAAGGATAAGGGGTAAGCCATTTAGGACTGAAATGAGGAATTTCTTCACCCAGAGAGTGGTGAACCTGTGGAATTCTCTGCCACAGTTGGAGGCCAGTTCATTAAATATATTCAAGAAAGAGTTGGATATATTTCTTAAGGCTCAAGGGATATGGGGAGAAGGCAGGGACAGGGTACTGAATTTGGATGATCAGCCATGAGCTCATTGAATGGCGGAGCAGGCTCGAATGGCCTACTCCTGCTCCTGTCTTCTATGTTTCTATGTAGATATAGATGATATACATCGACAAATAAATTGGCAGGTTTATTCTGAATATACATATGTGAATGACAACATTTCTCAAAGTCAATATCCGTTTTATTCCAACCAGCAAGTATTGGAGTACTCTGGTTGTGGTTATTCAACACATCTTCACAAAGGACACCTAGAAATTGCCAAATGTATCATCGAAAGTACCCTGGTCAACTGTTCATTTCTAATTTAGTCACTTTCCAGGATAAAGTAAGGATGACGTTTTTAAAAAAAAAAAAAGTCTGTTCAAATTAAGTCATCTATGTATTTTCTTCAATTTTCCATCACAATTTTATCAGTATTCCCTCTTTCCATGTAACTGTTTTATTTGTTTTACAGAAATAGAACTTTTATTTAAAAATAAATCTGGAAGCCATTTCCTATGTTAGCTCAAATTATCAGGACTTATTTAAATTCAATAGAAAATTTGTCACTGAGTTAACTTGTAGCATATTACCCCCTATGACAAAGAAATTGCACTGTTAGCAGAGAGATCAGTTTGTTGGCCAGTGGCTTTGTCTCTTCTAATTTGCTGCTATGGTTGCCGTGGGATACTCTAGGTAGAAAACCAGAAAATTTTGGAGTAAGTTAGCAACACCGAGATCGGTGTGCAAAATGGCAAAATCTGTAGCACATGCCACTGACCGCGTCATTGTAGGAAATTCTGGGCCAGTATATGGGGAACAGCCCAATCTGCCCACTTCATTTTATATTTGAAGCTGTTCCCATAGTTCTTGGTTGTATGGAGGTATTAAATCAGTATTGATCCCAAGAATTTTGCAGTTGCATCACAGTATCTGCATATAAATTCCAAGTTCTCTGTAGCTTACTCAAAGGTGTTGGTTGTGGGAGCCTGACTTTGTGTCAATAGTCTGGTCTAATGATGGTGTCAACCCTGCCTGATTGCTCTTCCCGGAGAGAAAAGAGAAAAAAATTGCACCCTTTATACTAGAAGTAAGGATGCTGTATTGGATTTAAATCAGTCTCAAAAATTATGCATTCCCAATCGAGCTCGGAATAAATTAGAGAGAGCATGTAAAGTAATGGCCCAGAAATTCGGGTTGGGGGCTTCCCGCGGGTGCAAGCCCCCGACCTGCACTTACCTTGCATGCCGGCCGTTGAGCTGTGGACCCCCGTGGGATTCCGATCCTGGGCCTGCTCCAACTGCCGGCGCGCAGTGCTTGCGTATCCCAGGGGTGCAGTTAGTTCGATGCATCCCCTGGGATCACGTGGGCCATGGAGAGCCAATGGTAGCGGGGAATGCTTCATCATTCATAAGTTTGACAGGAAGAGCTGTCAAACCTATAAATACTATAAGCCCCAAAACATCACTAAAACCTCAAATAATTTTTTTTTTTAAATCACATTTTTAAAATAAACTATAAATTACATGAAATAACTATTTTAAACAAATTTAAATTTTTGAAAAATTAAATTTCATTTTCTAATGGGGATAAAAATAAACTTACCTTTCTTTAAAGTATTTAAAAATAATAAACCTGTGGAAAAAATGTTTTAATTTTAATTAATTCACCACTTACCTTGTCAAAAGCAGGCCTTGCGCCTGCTTTTTACATGTGTAACTGCTGGAGACTTTTTTTTTGCAGGTTTTTCCGGGAGGGTAAGTTCAATGCGCACGCGCTGCCTCTCCGGCACACGCGTTCGACTTCTGAACCCCTTCTTTCAGGAGAACGGAAGTGCCGGTTTCCCATGCATGCACAATGCATGCGTGAAACCAGCACTTTCGTTGGGCCTACACGCGAGTACCCCGTGCGTACTCACGCGTTGGGACCCGAATTTCTGGGCCATGTTTGATTTATCCATTGGTACCAGGAAAATTAATTGATCTGAAAGTTTCCTTGGTGGATAGTGATTTGCAATACTATTTCTGTTATGAGTCTTTAATAATAAACAAACTCTTGGGTTTAGCACAATAAATGCTGTGATGAGTAATATAAATAGCAGCAGAGCTTCAAATTTAGGCTGTAAATTGTCTTTTAATTTTCTTAGTTTTACATTTAAGGAACGCATGTGCGCACAAATACATAGACACTAAAATTGTAAATTGATTGAATAGATCTGAATAAGCAATACTGCAGTTAGGTCACTTATCTGCTAATCTAGTTGTCCTAACATATTTTACTGGGTGAGTAATTCCCCATTGTCTTCCCGTCTCCTGTTTGTAATGCAGAGAATTAGTTTTGTACCATAGCATGTATAATTTTATAGACTTCTTCTATCCTCCCCCTCCTCCCATGCATTGTACCGATGTACAGGTACACTATCCCTTATCCGAAAGCCTTGGGACCAGCTGAGTTTCGGTTTTCGGAATTTTTCGGATTTCAGAAGGTATTATAAGACTGGAAAATTTGTATTTAATATAAATTTTAAAAGTTCAGGCTACCTCTTGCGACTGTTCCGTGTCTCATTCCCCTTCCTGCTTCTCTGGAAAGCCGGATATCGGCTGACTCCTACTAAGCTGGCCTGCAAATCAGGTCGGGGGTCGGGTGGGGGGGGAGAAAAGAATATCGGACGGGCCGCGGTTCAGGTCGGGGGGGGGGGGGTATCAGCGGCAGAAAAGAATATCGAACGGGTCGGGTCGGGGAGAAAAGAATATCGGACGGGTCGGTGGGGGGGGGGGGGGGAGAAAAGAATATCGGGTGGGAGAAAAGAATATCGGACGGGCCGCTGTATTGTTGGGTTCACTCTCCCGGTACCTCCTTCACACTGCCCGGCTCGGCCTGCAATCTCCTACCCAGGAGGGCACTCTGTGACCCTCTGCCCTGCTCAGTGTAAGTCGTGTGCCATTCTGGTCATGTCGTGCGCACGACTTACGCTGAACGAAAAAACTTTCAGTTTTCGGAAGTTCGGATAAAGGATAGTCTACCTGTACCAGTTTTTTTTGCAGTAGGGAGGTAGATTAATTTGTTTTGATTTTGCATTCCAGCTGCCGTTGATTTGTTTTCATCAAAATAGGTATCCATATGGCATTTTGAAAACTTGTATGGATATGTTTTGCAACCTGCTGTTTCATCTTAATTTAAGATATTTTGATGAAATTTGAAATGTTTCCTTCATTCGCCACATGTTTGATTGTCACGAAGAGCCAATTTTGAGTGTATATATTAACAATGATAAATAAGTTTGGCGTATAGGCCATATATTTGCAATTGGGCATGGCAATAAATGGAACAAAAGCAATGTTATGATTATTGGATGGATATAGATAATGGACTGAGACTGTGTTGCTCCATTTTTAAAGGGATTTATGTGTTGATCCAGGGAAACCGGACTCATTGTTCTTTACCCCTTCCATGTCACTGAAGGGGATGGTTGCAATTCATTAGTGTGAAAGGTCTTGCTTTTTGCCAGTTGTCCCAAAACACTTTAATCCTATATCCTATAATGCTGTTCAGATTATAGAGGGCGTTCTTTGGCACAAAGAATATGCCACCTATAGCGACAAACTCTGCCCTGAATGGGAATAGAACAAAAATACAAGGCAGTAAGTATAATGTGTATGATATGATATGAGAGCACAGAATATATTTAACTCGTTTAGGAACTCAGTAAATATATGTGGCCTAAAGTGTACAGACCCTACAATAGGTTCTGTTATTAAAGGAGATTTGTACTTCAAAGTTAGGTTCTGAAATCTGACTATTGGCACAAGGAGTTTTCAGTTCATTTGATTGTTTTAACCATTACTTGTTGAATCTGGTGAAAAAATGTAGACTATTCATTTCCAAACTACATTCTTGCTGGCAGCAGTTCGTAGTCACAAAAGTAAAGCCCCCTATTTTCACATCCTTCAATAGCCTTAGGTTCATATGATCCACCTTTAATCTGTGTTGAGCCTTTCCTGGTGTTTTTATGCAGAGGAAGTCATAATGAGGGAAGGAGCTGGTTAAAAAGTCAAAGTATCAAAATGCCCTTTGGAAATAACCTATTCATTTTATTTTTTGAACAAATTATTGGGTCTGTGGTCAGTATTGTTAGAAAAATGGAGATCAGTTTTAAGGATGTCCCATAAGGGAAATTTAATTAATGGACTTCCATAAATCGGCTTCTTTTTAAAAAAAAAAGTAATAATAATTAAGGGTCATTTTAGCCGTCACGCCTGAGCCCATGTGTAGAGTTTCCTGTTGTGAGCTCTAACCAAGTTACTCAATTTCCTGAAGCAACTAGCTAATCATTAAAACTTTCACAAGATCTCATCCTTCCAGTTTACCAAGCCAACTTCCAAGAAGATAAAGCTATGACATTTCTAACTTGGGCCTTAAGGTAATCTAGTTAGGAGTTTCAGCCTAATAATAACAACCTACATTATTCAACCTAGTGCAGCTCCATTACATAAAAAGCATTTCATGGTCCCTGTACTCCCACCACCAGCATTGGAAACTATTATGTTAAAGTATTTGCTCATCTATATCTGTACTTTAATCCTTAAAACCTTCAATCCCTGTTTTAGTGAAATATTTATCCAGTCCTTTAATTGATTTACATAATTAAACAATAACTGATTTTGCTGGGAGTCTATTCAATGACTCTCTGAAAATTGTTTGGGGGGAGGGATGTGGTGGTTAAATTCTAATCTCCAGTCTTATTAATTTTTGCCTTGTATCCACAAAATTGACAATCTTGTTACAAGAAAAGTAACTTGGTTACATGCCTCTCCATTTTAAAGATCTAGATCTTCTTTCCTACCACACCACCACCTTTCTTCAGTCAAACCAGATTAGCACTTTGACTTTGTGTGTGGTCTCACAAGGTCTCATTTGTCTTTGTAACATTTTTTGAGATCTCCCCAGTGCATCAATGACGTACTGAAGGTATGCTGTGTAAAATTACATGCTGTATTCTAAAAGTGGCCTTACCACTTGAGTATATGACGGATGTTTCCACTTGAAGAATAAAATGACAAATTGAAGCCTGAATTTTTGGGGAGCTAGGCTGATATTACACAGCATAGAGTTTCCGTAATAAAAACAGAAAATGCTGGAAATACTCAGCAGGTCAGGCAGCATCTGTGGAGAGAGAAAAGAGTTAATGTTTCGACCTTTTGTAATAGTTTCCGTAACCTCAGAATATGTCAGTTTAGTTCATTTAATGATTATTATGGAACTTGGCGGGGGGGGGGGGGGGGGGGGGCGGGGGAACTGAGCACTTTTAAATATAAATAGTGCATGAGCAACAGCTTCTGACACTGGGCTGGTTGCTAAATGTGCTCATGTGCTAAATGTAACTGTCCGTAGTCGTATTCATATTGCAGTGTAGTTAATGCATTTAAATGCAAGAAGCAATGTAGTAAATGAAATGGATCCCTGATGGTTTTGCTCATTTCATAGTCAGGTATCATACTGGTCTAGGATTGCATTAGCACTTAATCTTTCATTTAATAGTACAGGCCTTAAGGAATTCAGCTGATCTTGAAAGAGGTTTGCCAGTTACTTATAACAGTAAAACTGGATTTTTTTTTTCATTTTACATTTTTTCATCTTTTTAAAAAAAAAAAAAAGTTGTTTTCATTTGAATAACGTGCTTTGGCAACTCTTTAGTTCATTGTACTGTAGTAACTCTGTTTAATTAGCATGACGCTTGCAGCAGCACTCTGCCTTACAGGGCATCAGAACGTTGTGTTCATGAATTAAAATTTAATCTGCAGGATTGTATGCAAAGTGCTGTTGAAAGTAGTTTGTACAATAAGTTGATGAATACTCAATGGCCTGGAATTTGCGGTCGAGATGACCGCGAGCTGTCAGCGTTTGTCGTCATTCCGCCTTTGAAACTGACCACAACTTCGGGATTTGGCGCATGCGGAAATCCTGAAGTTGCGGTGAGTCATTGACAGCTACGAAACAGGCTGCAATGTGTCTCCCCACACAGCCGGCATCTGTGTAATCTGCCAAATCATTGAAACTGACAAATACTTTGGCTCTTCCGCAATAAGTGCGCTGTTAAATTCCCCACTACAGGTTCAACCTAAACGGATTAGGTGTAACTGAGGTTTTGACAGCGTTATTATTGCTAAACAAATGTTAAGGGCCAGGGAAACTAATTTTAATTTTGTGCAGTGTGAAATTTGTCCATTTTAATAAAAAAATAATTTTTAAGAAACTTTAGAAGTTTTTTTTTGTTAAAATTTGCCCATCTTTATTTCAGGTTTGCCTTTTCCCCATATGAGAACCCCAATCTTTGTTTTGCTCCCTAATATATTAAAAAAGTTAGAATTTTAAGCGCTTACTCGCTTCCTTGTTCACTGAGAGAATTCTGCGTTTTGATTGGCTGCTTAGACAGCCTGTTGACGTCACAGTTCGAACAAGGGGCTCCCCACTAACTTCCATTGATTTGAATTGAAGGACGGAAAACCAGAAGTCCTCGACACAGGGATCATGAGATCCTTGTACGAAGCGTACTTTGGAACCAGCAGCAAATGCCTTCACTCCTTGCTGACCACAAATCCCGGGCCAATATGAACATTGCAGTGTATTTTTCTTTTGAGACAATATTGCAGAGACTATAAGAAAGATGCTAATTTTGAGATTATGTGAACTACCTTCCTAATCCTCTGAAAATCCAGGAAATTTCAGTCTTCCTAAACTTGCCATTTTAAGTTTTCAGCACATTCACTGACATTGAAACAAACACAAATATTACAATAATAAAGCTCCTCCGATGTTAGGATCAATTTTACGCTGTAATAACTGAACACCTAAAACAGTTGTATAAATAAAAAATATTTTAAACACTTTTCACCCTGCCATCATCTATGGCAACTATCCACATTGCCCATACATGTGTGAGAAATATCAATGCCAGTATAGTATTCCTACTTCTTGTTGCTACTCCAGTTATGAATGCTACTGCATGCTGGCAGGAACTCGGATTAGGCATTCCTGCCATGTGCAGCAGTGCAATCTATGCAGGTAGGAGTCCCACGTGAGGAGGGAGCCCAAGTGCAGTATTGAGGAAGGGGGAGGGTCAAGCCTGAGGGAGCAATGGTATGCTTCTTGAACAGCTTTACTGAGTTTCACTGTGAACTGCTATCAAATTGTTCCTTTGTTATTTATATAAAGTATAGTGCAATTATGTTTTTAAAAAATGTTTCTTGACAATAGCAGATATCACAGCAGACACCAGTCATTTATCATTGATGTGGGATGTCATCCACACTGAATGATTAGTGATTTTGACCTAAACACAGCAAGTTTATCATAGTGGTATTTACAGCTGACTTCAGTATATAATACATGTATAACCATAGCCATACATGAATAGGGTATATAACTATTTGTGTTAGTTTTATTTCCCCACTTGCCCACCACAGAGCTTTTCCAACTGACCTGTACTGAAGTATTGTTCCACCAAACCCCTGAGGTGCTTTTCCTATTCCTCTTCGCTCCCTCTCACTGAGGTAGTTTCCCTGTTGGCCCTGTTGCTTTCCTCTCTCTTACTACTCCTCTCTCCTCCTCCCGCCCTTCTCTCACCCATCCACCTTCTTTATTTACCCTTTTCCATCTTCCTCCTCCAGTGTTCGAGGTGGAAGTAGGTTGCTTTTGTGATGAAGAGAATATGAGGTCAATACCGCAGCTCGAGGTCAAAACAAATACACCAAGGTTCCAAACTGTCTGGTTCAGCCTGGCACATTGGTTAGGGAGGGGTGTGGAGTTTGTGATGGGGGTCTTGACCATGTTTTCGGTCTTCACAATGTTTTGCTGGAGGAAGTTACAGCTCATCGAAGACTGGTTGTTAGATAAGCAGTGTCGAAAGCTGGTGGAGAGTGTACGTGTGGAAGTTGACCCTGTGAGTTCAGCTAATGTTGTCAAGGGGGAGCATGTAGGAGGAAAAGGAAGCAGCCAAGGATGGATCGGGTGGGGTGGGAGGGCGGGGCGGCGCTTGCTCCAGAGGTGATGGTGGAGGGCTGGGAAGAGAAGACATTGCTGGAATCGCTTTGGCAATATTTGGATGGGTAAGAATGGAACCAAGCAAGAGCAATCCCATGCAGCAGGAGAGTGGAGAAGAGGTGTTGAGGATTTTGTGATCGATTGCGTTAAAGGCTGCAGAGGAGTTAAGGAGGCACAATGCTTTTTATAACTTGGGGCTATTTCGTTACTGATGGGGTCGGAACCTGATTAGAGGGATTCGCACGGGGTTGCGGGAGAGGTGAAGAGAAGCGGCAACATGTTTAACGACTTTGCAGCGGTTGCACGTTCGACCATAGTTAGCAATACAGGAAACTTTCTGGTATCCGGCACGGACGGGACCGACGTGGTGCCGGTTCAGCAGCAATTCCGGATAACCGAACGCTATAGTGAAAGATACGGACCTTAGAGCTCCGTATGAAGCAACAAACCCTGCTTCAGAACAACGTCCACAAGTTGCAAGCGTCTCTGTAGCTTAGCAACAGCTGCAGCCAAACCCTTGCCTTCCTCAGTTTGTTGCTGTGCAAGTAAGAAAAGTTAGCTGAAACCGACTCCTGAATTTTGCCGGTTAACCGACATTTCCAGTTATTTAGGGGCCGGTTAATCGAAAGTTTCCTGTATATAGTTGACAATCAAACTGCTGTACATGTTGGAGTGAACGAATAAAATATTAATTCTAGGCTTTGGTGTAGGAAAGGACATGAGTGACGCAGGATAGTGTGTTGGACACATTGTGTGACCAGTGGGTATCAACTGATGAATATCTTTTTACTGCTCACAGGCGAGAGAAATGGCTGCTACCACCCTGAGTGGTCTGCTGCAGTGCAACTTCCTGACGATGGATTCCCCAATGCAGCGTCACTTTGAACAGCTCTGCAAGACCAGACTTCCAAAGAAGAGGAAAAGAGACCCAGGCGCAGTAGTGGATACAATTCCTCCAGCAGGTAAAAATTGTGTTTATACAATATCAGAAACTGACTTTCAGCAGGGAGTGTAATCATTTAATATTTTGTTGTTACTAAGCATCTTTTTTCCATGGGCTGTCTAAAAAGTGAATCTGCAATTAAGTGAGCAAAAGTTAAAAGCTACAATAAGATTTTTAAATATGAAAATTTGACACAATTAAGATAAAATTGGTAATACTTTTCACCCACCTCTAGATTTGGTTCGACGACATGCTGGAGTATTGGGACTAAGTGCCTGCATCTTATCGAGTCCATATGAAGTGCCAACTTGGATGCCACAGCTTCTGATGAACCTCAGTGTACATCTGAATGATCCACAACCTATAGAGGTAAAAAGAAACTATTTAAAGAAACTACATTCCCTGGTTGCATTGGTGGCAGAATTGTGAATGTGGCAATTTATTTGCTCATAAAATGAAAAATAAGCCAATTAAAAATACAAAATTACATATTTTTAATCCCAAGAAAGAACTGAAACTGCACATACCATTCATATTGCCTAATATTGTGTTGTACAAGATACAATAACCTAGATTTTCTGATATGGGTGAATTTTGCATCCGAATAATTTGAAATTGATGTTGGCCTGAATGGGAGTGTCCTGTTTTGTAGTCAGCATATTATCACGATGCGTAGCTTCAGGTGCAGCTTTGGATGCATGCAGGGACCACAGTAGTGAAGGCAACAGAAAATAGCATGTCAATTAAATATAGAAATACAGAGACAATTAAAGGGAAATGTCAAATTAGGCAGCAAAATTTCTTCGTGTTAGGAAAGACACAGAAGGCATTTTAAATCTTGATAGTCTTTACCAAGGTTAAAGGGGGCAAATTAATGTTAAAAAGGAAAAAAGAAGCAGGAAAAGCAAATCCAAGGTGCAGGCCCAAGTCTGCAGAGAATTAAAAGCAGCCCAGCACCAACCCCTGGTAGTTACAATGGAGGCTGTCCTCTCTGCTCACTCCACAGCACATCCTCCCATAGGTCAGCATTATAGCATGCTTGCAAGGAGGTTTTGCCAAGTTTCAGGCTAATTGCTATGCTGTAGGAATTGGTAAATTCCTGACGAAAATACTGAGAGCGAGTCAATCAGCTAACCAAAACGATGTTTAATGCAAACTGGTGGAAGTAACAAACAAAAACGCAGGAGAACAAATCAATAGGTGCTTGCTTAGTGCTGGCTCCACGAGGACTGAGAAGGGGAGGCTCCTCAGTCCGACGTCATCACGTTTCCCGCCGTTGGGAACGTCACGTGACCCACGTGATGATGTCATCGCGTTCGGTCTTAACCCTTTAGAGCCCGCGCTATTTACATACAGCGAAAGAATACAGATTTAAAGGCAATTATATACATTTGTATAAGAGTTCCTTGGTGGCTCTGCCACAATGCCACTGAATGTGCCAGCCCTATGCTGCATGGTAGCAGTAAGTGTTCTTGCAGAAGATGGTACAGCTCTGCTTCTACTTCTCTGATGACCTGGACTCTGAAGATAGTTCCCTGCAGTCATTGCCAGGTAGATATGGATGATGGCCTCTTGTCCCATGTGTGCTCAATCAAGGTACACTAGCTGTTGATCAACATATGTTTTCTGTCATACAGTGCATTTGAGAGCATGACATTACTGTGATTGGGTGCTTTTGAGGAAGCATTCAACATTACAGTTAAGTATTTACTTTTATTGGGAGCACCATCCAGTGTGCTTTTCAAACCTCTTGAGAATAGGATCCTGTAGCTATCTGTCAAAGCAGTGTATGTTTATCGCTGTCTGCAGGTGTGAGTACTTTGGTTTCTGTCTTCACAAAGGAGGACACAAATTACCTCCCAGAGATGTCGGGGAACATAGGGTCTGATGAAAGGGAGGAACTGAAAGAAATCAGTATTTGTAGGGAAATGGTGTTGGGAAAATTGATGGGACTGAAGGCTGATAAATCCCCTGAAGGCCTGATGGTCTACATCCCAGGGTACTTAAGGAAGTGGCCCTAGAGATAGTAGATGCATTTCTGGTCATCTTCCAGAACTCGATCGACTCTGGAACGGTACCCATGGATTGGAGGGTAGCTAATGTTACCCCACTATTCAAAAAAGGTGGTAGAGAAAAAGCGGGGAATTATAGACCGGTAAGCCTGACATCGGTAGTGGGGGAAAATGCTGGAGTCTATTATAAAAGATGTAATAGCAGAGCACTTGGAAAGCAGTGACAGGATCGGACAAAGTCAACATGGATTTACAAAAGGTAAATCATGCTTGACTAATCTACTGGAATTTTTTGAGGATGTAACTGGTAAAATAGATAAGGGAGAACCAGTGGATGTGGTGTATTTGGACTTTCAGAAGGCTTTCGATAAGGTCCCACATAAGAGATTAGCATGCAAAATTAAGGCACATGGGATTGGGGGCAAGGTATTGACTTGGATAGAGAACTGGTGGCGGACAGAAAGCAAAGAGTTGGAATAAACGGGTCGTTTTCAGAGTGGCAGGCAGTGATTAGTGGGGTACCGCAAGGATCGGTCCTAGGACCCCAGCTGTTTACGATATATATTAATGATCTGGACGAGGGAATTGGATGTAATATCTCCAAATTTGCAGACGACACAAAGCTGGGTGGGAGGGTAAGCTGTGAGGAGGATGTCGTGAAACTCCAGTACGATTTGGACAGGTTGGGTGATTGGGCAGAAACATGGCAAATGCACTATAATGTGGATAAATGTGAGGTTATCCACTTTGGTGGCAAAAACAGGAAGGCAGATTATTATTTGAATGGCAATAGATTGGGAGAAGGGGAAGTGCAAAGAGACCAGCGTGTTATTGTGCACCAATCGCTGAAGGTAAGCATGCAGGTGCAGCAGGCGGTTAAGAAGGCAAATGGTATGTTGGCCTTCGTAGCAAGAGGGTTCGAGTACAGGAACAAGGATGTCTTGCTACAGTTGGACAGGGCCTTGGTGAGACCGCACCTTGAGTATTGTGTGCAGTTTTGGTCACCTTACCTGAGGAAGGACGTTCTTGCCATGGAGGGAGTGCAGCGAAGATTCACCAGGCTGATACCTGGGATGGCAGGAATGACGTATGAGGAGAGATTGTGTCGATTGGGCTTATACTCACTGGAGTTTAGAAGATTGAGAGGGGATCTCATCGAAACCTATAAAATTCTGTCAGGTCTGGACAGACTAGATGCAGGAAGGATGTTTCTGATGGCAGGGGAGTCCAGAACCAGGGGTCATAGTCTAAGGATAAGGGGTAAGCCATTTAGGACTGAAATGAGGAGGAATTTCTTCACCCAGAGAGTGGTGAACCTGTGGAATTCTCTGCCACAGAGGGTGGTGGAGGCCAGTTCATTAAATATATTCAAGAAAGAGTTGGATATATTTCTTGAGGCTAAAGGGATCAAGGGATATGGGGAGAAGGCAGGGACAGGGTACTGAATTTGGATGATCAGCCATGATCTCATTGAATGGCGGAGCAGGCTCGAAGGGCCGAATGGCCTACTCCTATCTTCTATGTTTCTATGCTTACTGGCAGGTAGACACACAGCATGTTTTGTGCAGCCTGACCCGCCTGGTATTCCTTCACGTCAGATATGGAAACCCATTTGCTGGGTGACAAAAATAAATTTAGAACAATTAGCGCAATGGCTCATGAAAACCTAAATGACAGCATAAAAAAAATAACAAGAATGAAGAAAAATGGTTCAGCATTGACTGAAATATACCTTTTCTATACCATTATCTTACAACCCGGGTTTCCATTTCACATGGGTGTGAATTAGAAAAGCCAACCTGCATGCCAGAACTTTGGGTAATGGTGAGCAAGAAGTTCCCATATCCAAATTAATGCTTAAATAAAGATTCATCAGAATTCTTCAAAGAATTCCAATAAGCTTGATTTGCTGTTTTTAAATCGGCATTAGTTTGGAATTAATGGCTTAATATTATAATTAAATTGACTTGAATTGTTACCTTTAACAAGGCCATCTCTGATTCCTTCCTCATCTGTCACACCATCCACATCTCCCTGCCCACACTCTCTACACATGGAAAACTCTTTTCCACCCTTACTGCAGCTCTCTCACCAACACGCTCCTGATTTCCCCACTCTCTGCTCTGGCTCTCTGTGACCCATACAGCTTCTGTTGACCTGTGCAACAGCAACCTTTGTTCTGTCTTTGACACATTTGTTTCTACTGACTCTTTCATGGTCTCCTGGTACAGTTCCCAACTCGAGATCTTTGTGTCCGAGGCCTTCAGTATTCAGTGCACCTGCTGCAAGACTGGCCTGGCTGTCCACTGTCCATCCCAGACACTTCAATGACCAGCTGCCTCCTTTGACTCTCCCACCCCTTCCATTCTCACTTTCAACATTAAATACAATGACCGTAAGGACGTCATCATCTTGAGGATTGAAACTAGCTGCACAATTGACGGCTACCACCACCTTCGCCCCCACCCCATAGATTATCCCTCACCTATTCCTAACTCTGTAATGCTCTATCTTTTTTCAGCCCCAGCGCTCGCCATCTTTTCTGAGACCCACCTCCTGCTCCTTTGATTCCCTCCAATCCAACTTTTGACCACTCGACTACCTTTCCTTTCCCCATGCTTACCGACATCAAAACGACTTTCTTTGCACTGGCACCACTCCCCTGCCCTTCAAAACTATCATCGGCTTTCTACTCAACAAAAAAACCCTGACGCTTAATCGCTGCATCACCTCCAACTACCACCCATACTCTAACCATTGTTTCCTTTCCAAGATCGAGCAAACAATTGGCACCCTGCTCATTTCTCCCACAATTACCAGTTCAAATCCCTTCAGCTGGTTTCCACCATGCCCACATCACTGAGATAATGGTGGTCAAAGTCACCAGTGATATCTTGTGTGACTGCAGTCATGGCATATTATTTCTCCTAACTTTTCCATGGTTTCTGACGTGGTCAGCCATTCCATCCTGTTCCACCTTCTCTCCTCTGTAGTCTGCTTCAACTGGAATGCCCATGATTGGTTCCACGACTACTTGTCCTAGTTTAGCCACCATATCTTCAGTAATATCTTGTCCTACCACAAATAGTTCCATCCTTGGACCTCTCATTTTTATTACTTATTGCCCCTTGGCACGGGGTCAATTTCCTATGTGCACTCTTGACATTGAGCTCCATCTCTCCACAACTGCGTTGATCTCAGACATCATGATGTGAGTGAGACAGAACTTCCTCCATTTGAACATTAGGAAGACCAAAGTCATTTTATTTAGCTCAGACCAAAAAAAGTCTATAATCTTTTCCTGCCTCTAGCCCCCTACCCAGACTGTGTGCAGCCTTAGTGCCCTGTTTGGCACGAGTTGAGTTTCAAAACCCATATCTTATCCGTCGTCAAGACCGATTCCTTCCAACTCCCAATATTATTGTTCGCTGCCTCACGCCCACTGCTTCTGAAACCCTATTCCACACTTTTCTAACTTCCATGCTTGGTTTCTCCAGTGCCCTCTTTGCTGAGCTCTTTGCCTAAGCAGCTCTTCTGAAACTCGGTGCATCACTTGCTTCTTATAACACAAACTTCCCAGAATGTTCTCTTAATCAGTAAGGAAAGGATTAGAGCAGGAATGTGCAGCACCTCTGGTTGGAAAAACGCAGATTTGATACTGCACTCTTTTCTACAGATCACTGCTGGAATTTGCTGGAGCAGACCATCTCTTGCCGTGTTCGATTAGTTAAGATTTTTCCTGCATCTATCAGCTCAAAACAAAATTGCCCCATGAGTGCCACCAAAATGGCACGGTGGCATAGTGGTTAGCACTGTTGCCTCACAGCGCCAGGGACCCGGGTTCAAATCTGGCCTCGGGCGACTGTCTGTGTGGAGTTTGCACATTCTCCCTGTGTCTGCGTGGGTTTCCTCCGGGTGCTCCGGTTTCCTCCCACAGTCCAAAGATGTGCGGGTTAGGTTGATTTGGCTATGATAAATTGACCCTTAGTGTTAGGGGATTAAATACGTGGGGTTACGGGGATAGGGTGGGATATGTGTCGGTGCAGGCTCGATGGGTCGAAATGGCCTCTATCTGCACTCTGGGGATTCTGGATTCTGGAGTTGCTGGAAGTGCGAGCTGATAACTGATTGTGAGTGCAAGAGGGCATCTGGGACTTTGGTGAACGACGGGACAAGCAGTGTATCTCCTTAACCAATGAGATTTAAGGATTGAGAAATAAGCACAGGAAAGACTGAGAAGGAGGGTGAATTAGAGAAAGAGAGAAATGGAGAGGGAAAGAAAGATTGAATTAAAGGAGAGAAAAAAGAGACCGAGGAAAAGTAAGAATTTAAAATAAAATTTGACATTTTTAAAATCTCCAACAACAGTTCACTACCTGAAAGAATGAGATGCCATACTTTTAATTGTTCACTTTCTGGGCCAGAGAGGCTGATTAGCAGTCATTAACAATTATCATGTACAGGTAGACTACCTTTTATCCGAACTTCCGAAAACCGAAACCCTCTAAAAACCGAAGGTTTTTTCGTTCAGCGTAAGTCGTGCGCACGACATGACCAGAGTGACGCACGACTTACGCTGAGCAGAGGGTCAGCGTAAGTCGTGTGCACGACCCCCCGCGGACCGGCCCCCACCGACGACCCCCCCCCCCCCCCCCCGACGACCCACCCCCGACAAATTTCCCAGTCTTATAAAATACCTTCCGAAATCCGAAATTTTCCGAAAACCGAAACACGGCTGGTCCCGAGGTTTTCGGATAAAGGATAGTCTACCTGTAGTTATAAGGGTACTTATGCTATTAATTATTAGACTTGAGTTTCTGTGGCATGTTTAATGGGAATTTAATGTGCAAATGCAGCAACTTAATGAAACTCATGGGAGGTTAAGGGCGAGATGTCGTTTTCACGAAGCGAGGGGCCAGCAAATGGTCCAGCAAATTTTGATGATTCGCAATTCACAGGGTATCTCTTCCTTGCCATAAGCTGTTGGCCGATTTGCTCATTAATAATGGAGCGCGTCGTTCAGATGTTGTTATTTTTTCAGCAAATTCTGGCCCATTTATTGTTTTTCAATGACTGCATAGATTGAGATATTTGCTGATTCATTTTTGGTTTACTTTGTTCATAGGAATCTACATTTATATATTCTTATACTAAGGTGTTTTAAAATTCTGTTTTGTCTGACAGCTGACTGTGAAGAAAACATTATCTAATTTCCGAAGAACTCACCACGATAACTGGCAAGAACATAAACAGCAGTTCACAGATGATCAGTTAGTGATTCTTGCAGACCTCCTTGTGTCACCATGTTATTATGCCTGAGGAGGTATAACAGCTATTGAAATCAAATATTTACAAAATACAATATTTGTCTTGTCCTGTTATCACCTTTTAGTTTATTGCTGATACACAGTAGATTGCAAATAAGAAAGTGCTGAGTTTTTTGGAGGGAGTGGGTTGGATTTCAAGATTGTATTGTGGATATTCCTGTGTATTGTGCTGAGTTTGGGAGCATTGCGATGCCATATTACATTTGGAGTAACAGTTGGTCTGGAGTGTGGCACGGCTCTAACATAATGAAGATGCTTTGATATAAAACTATAAAAGCTGAGCTGAAGCGATTTTACTTAAGTCACCTGAACTCCAAAGTTGTGTTGCAAAGCACAATTTAAATTGGTGTAACTGTTAAATTATATAGCCTGCATATGTTTTGTAAAATGATTTACTTGTGCTGGGGAGATGATGTCTGTCACTGAATACTGGACGTTACAAATGCCAGTGGATGAAGGCAAGATTTAATTGATGCATGAATTATGACTCCATTTTAGGATTTGTAGCTTTCTTTGTATGATTTTTGTGTTGACTTCCCCTTTCCTCCTCTCCCCAAACTGATTACTGTTTGAATTCTGTCTTGGAATAGATCATTAGTTAAATTACTTTTGCCTATACTGGGAAAGTAATTATTTTTTCAACTTTTTTAACGAGTGCTCCCAGGTCAGGTATCATGTGCATTAGTTGTAGGGTAGAGTTTCCTCTGTAAGGTTCTGGAATAGAGGAGGTAAGGCTACTTTCAGTACAGAGAAATCTCCCCCACCCTCTTTTTGAGTTAACAAGACATCTCCAACCTACTGAATAATATTGTCACTTATAGAGCATTTTTGGCTTCACTGACGCCCCCAAATTTTAGGGGCTAAATCTGTGATGATTACAACAGTGATGTGCATGTGAGCCAACATTTTTCATTGGCTTGAGGACATTTCTGTAAATGCGAAAATCACAAATGACTGGATACTTTTTTTTAAATTTTGTTTATGGGATCTGGGCATCGCTGGCAGGGCCAGCATTTATTGGCCATCCCTAATTGTCCTTGAGAAGGTGGTGGTGAGCCACCGCCTTGAACCGCTGCAGTCCGTGTGGTGAAGGTACTGCCACAGTGCTGTTAGGGAGGGAGTTCCGGGATTTTGACCCAGTGACAATGAAGGATCGGCGATATACTTCTAAGTCAGGATGGTGTGTGACTTGGAGGGGAACTTGCAGGTGGTGGTGTTCCCATGCACCTGCTGCCCTTGTCCTTCTAGGTGGAAGAGGTCGCGGGTTTGGGAGGTGCTGCCAAAGAAGCCTTGGCGAGTTGCTGCAGTGCATCTTGTAGATGGTACACACTGCAGCCATGGTACACCGGTGGTGGAGGGAGTGAATGTTTAAGGTGGTGGATGGGGTGCCAATCAAGCGGGCTGCTTTGTCCTGGATGGTGTTGAGCTTCTTGAGTGTTGTTGGAGCTGCACTCATCCAGGCAAGTGGAGAGTATTCCATCACACTCCTGACTTGTGCCTTGTAGATGGTGGAAAGTCTTTGGGGAGTCGGGAGGTGAGACACTCTCCGCAGAATACCTAGCCTCTGACCTGCTCTTGTTTCACAGTATTTATGTGGCTGGTCCAGTTAAGTTTCTGGTCAATTGTGACCCCCCCAGGATGTTGATGGTGGGGGATTTGGCGATGATAATGCCGTTGAATGTCAAGGGACGGTGGTTAGACTCTCGCTTGTTGGAGATAGTCATTGCCTGGCACTTCTGTGGCGTGAATGTTACCTGCCACTTATCAGCCCAAGCCTGTATACTCTTGTTTTCCAAGATTGTGCATCACTGGATCAGCTTCCAAAGCATGTGTTTGCATTAAAATCAATAAAACACTATTTATTTGTGTAGGTTGCCTCTGTAACCTGTGTCATGGCAGTGGCTCAAGAGGGCAGTGAAGACTTAAAAATGTTGGTCTCCATGAAACTTAAAATACATGACAAAATTAAGGATATTTACTGATAGGTTGGAGAGGTGTGAGCTGTACTTTGTACAGAAAGACAAATTAGAGAGGTGTACATTAACAATAAAATCATAATTGTAGGAGATTTTCATTTTCCAAAAATAGACTGGGATAGGGAATTTTTTGTGGTGAGGAAAGGGAGGTTCCTTTTTAGTGCTCAGTCAATATATTTCTGCTCCTACAAGGAAGGAAGCATTACTTGACCAGATTTTAGGTAATGAAGGAGATAAAGGAGAGGATCATCGGGAAAATGGTGACCACAATGTAATTAGGTTCCATGCAAAATAGAAAGAAAAAATGGTACAGACGCGGATACTTGACTGGCAAAATAAAACAAATTATAATTAAATAAAAAGGGATCGTGCTCAGATTAAATGGAAAGAAAATTGCCAAATACATCAACAATGAGAAATATTTGAACAGGAGATGGCAAAGGTACAAATTAAGTATATTCCTGTAAAGAAAAAGAGAAAAATGGTGTCATGATATTAAGTCAAATTCAGTACAAAAAAAGTATGTAGCAGATAATAAAGAAAGCTAGGACAAATATAAAGAGTATATAGGAAAGCTAGAGAAATGGTGATCAGAAAGTTGAGAAGATGTATGAGAACCAACTAGTCTTTTTAAAAATAAAATAAAAGCAGTAAAATTACTTTTTATAGGTACATTAATAGCAAGAGGATAGACGAGTTAGGGTGGACCACTAAGAGATGAAAGGATGTAGGCCTGTAATGCAGTGTGAGGCAAAGAAATAAATAAGTACTTGTCACACGGTTCACAGAGGAGGTGGGTATTGAGATTGTAAAACTACTAGAGATGGGGGTACAACAGTTAGTGGAGGATATAACCAAAAAAAGGTACTAAAGATGTTACTCAAGTTTAAGATAGATAAATCACTGGGACCTGATGATTTACGTCCAAGTATCCTGAGGGTAGCTAAACTAGAATTAGCAGAGGCTCTGATTGTAATTTTCCAGAAGTCTGTGGAAAGGAAAATTCTACCAGAGAATGGGATGATGGTAAATGCGATGACCCTTTCCAAAAAAAAAAGAGATGGGATAAACCAGGAAATTATAAGTTAACTAGTCTTTCTTTGATTTCTAATGGGCATGTTATCCTTAAACAAACTTATAGAATTCTTTGAAGAGATAACTGGATGATAAATAAAAGTAATGCAATGGGTGTGGGTTATATGGATTTTAAAAAATTATTGATATGGTACCAGATAAGAGACCATGCAAAGAGAATTGTACTTGAAGTTGAAGCAAATGTGGCCACATGACTATGGTTGGAGGGAAGAACAGAGGATTATGGGTAAAGGGAGCGCTTCTTAGACTTCAAAGTTGTGCCTGTGCGTGTTTTCAAATTCCTCTGTGGCCTCGCCCCTCCCTATCTCCGTAACCTTCTCTAGCCCTACAACCCTCAGATATCTGCACCCCTCCAATTCTGGCCTCTTGCACATCCACCATTGGCAGCTGTGCCTTCAGCTGCCGAGGCGCTAAGCTCTGGAATTCCTTCCCTAAACATCTCTGCGCCTCCACCTCGCTTTCCTCCTTAAAACCTACCCCTTTGACCAAGCTTTTGGCCATCTGCCCTAATATCTCATGTGGCTCGGTGTCAAATTTTGTTTGATAAAGCTCCTGTGAAATGCCACGGGATTTTATTACTACATTAAAGGTGCTATATAAATGCAAATTGTTGCTGTTTTTGAGTAATGTTTCACAGGAGAGCACTGATCATTACCATATACACAAGTAATCTCTATTTGGCAATATCACACTTTGCTGATGACACCAAATGGGAAGGGGGTGGGAATGGAAAATTGTGATGAGGACTATGAATAACTGCAGGAGAACATCGATAGGCCAGCAGGATGGACAGACAAGTGGCAGATGCAGTTTAATGTGTAGAGCACTGAAGTAATACCTTTTTGGAATTAAGAATAGGGGAACAAAGTACACCTTAAATGGTAAGATTTTAAATAGAGCAGATACATTCAAGGTGGCAGTACAAATAGATAAGGCCATAAAAAAGGAAACACGATGCTTGGTTTTGTGTCTAAAGACAAAGGAAGTATTGTTGAGCTTGGGCAAGATCTTGGGCTACATTGGAGTATTGTGTGCAGCTTTGGGCACCCCCTTGTAGGAAGGATGGAAAAGATGCCATGTTGATTCACTAGGATGTTACCAGGGGTGAGGATTCCAGTTATGAAGGAAGACTGAGAAGTTGGTCCTTTTTCATTAGAGTTGAGAAAGTTGAGGGGTGACCTGATAGAGGCAGCCATTCTGCACTGATCCTGTGGATTTACCCTTCACCCTTTCTTTGCTCCCTGGTCTTCACTGTTCTTTGTTTTTGGGTTTCAAACCCACTGTTTCTCCTTTGCTGGTCCACTGGTGCAAACTGTTAACACCATGAGCACTGCACACCTCCGTTGAACCCCGGAATCAACCGCTGCTGGCTCATGCAAAAAACAAAATCCTGCGGATGCTGGAAATCTGAAATAAAAACAGAAAATGCTGGAAATACTCAGCAGGTCAGGCAGCATCTGAGGAGAGAGAAACAGAGTTGACGTTTCAAGTCGATGACGAAAGGTGGAGGAACATGTTGAGTGGGAAATAAAGGGGGAGAGGAGACGAGAGCAAACATTGTATTTCTGCTCCAACTTTAAGCCTGATCTGGTTGTCTTTGACATTTGGAATCGGACCAATTTAGATCTCACCACATTTTTCCCTTTTTCTTCTCCTATACAGTAGTTCTGTTGACACTAATGGAAAGGAGTGTTGGTGCTACCACTAATGAACGATGGAGAACATTTGTTTTGTACATATGCCTGAGAATCCCATTAACCGTATAAACCTTCTGAAGACCCAAGAAGCTGCAAATACTAATTTTTGTTCCCTTAAAGATATGCAGATTTTTTCCAGTCTAAATACATAGAAATTCACAGAACAGCAGAAATTGTGTATGTATGTAAATGTGTTTAGTAGAATTTTCACTTTAAGTTTCTAATATATAGACAGTTTTTTGCTTACTTACAGAAATATTGTAATTAAACAAAAATCACTCTGCTGAATTTGTAAAATTCTTGTACAGTTTTTGCTTGAAACATCCTCAATTTCTTGAACGCTCTTACAACAGCTCCTCTGGCTATTTAATTGACATATTTCATAACTGTTATATGTAGAGCTGTAAAAGAAATGTAAAAACTGTAGAGACAGGAGACGAGCTAATACATTTGTACAAAATGTAATCTTTAAAGATGTGCTGTGATATTTGTTGTTGAATTTCATTTGTAGATGCAATGGTGTGAACTTAATAGTGGTTTTGTCTTCAGATCATGTGCTTTACTCATGGTTCTAGGGTTTATGCTTTCAAGAAAATGCATTTTAGCCCTCAGTTTTGCTAAACTTTACAAAGTTTATCATGCTGCTGGTCTTGGTTGTATTTACAATAATTTTAATGTGTCTCAATGTCTTCACTCTTTTTATCCAATTCTGTTACCTTTATTTGCTTTCTCCAATTGCTAAGCATTTGTTATAATATATGATGTGGCAGCATCAAATGTACTATCCTTTGTTGAACAATTAGTATGATGATAAACCATGGGTAAATGGTCAGATCATATTACTGTGTGAGTACTCATGATAGCATGTCAAAGACTTAACCACTATATAGGATAGTGCCAAAAAGGAGTGGTTTTAGATGTACTATTTGGTTATTTTAAATCCAATAAATGGATTGTTTGTAACAAATTTGCATTGTTTTGTGAGAATGTGTGTGTGTGTGTCTTTAAAAAAAAAAAAAAAAAGTATATATATATATCAGTACAAATTCTGTAGGAAGACTAAATGCTTCCTTATTTCTTCAATTGTCACATGATTAGGAAAATCACTCCGGAAGACATTTCAGTCAAATGATCTCTTTTGCCTTGGCCATTCACACTCATCCCCAGCCCTGCTGATTCACGGCCTTGACGCGATTCTAGCCTCAGATTTTTTCCCCCTTTGGTTCAGTGCATAGGGCTGTACCTGTACGTGAATATAATCATGTATTCAGTTGTTGCAGAGTATATCCTCATTTTATCAGATGGATAGTTGGTAGAGACCAATGAGAGGCTCCATTGTCTGCTTACAGTGATCCCCTCCAATACAGTATTTTTGGGAGACAACCTGATGATTCTCAGACTCTCCATATTCCATGTGATGAGTTTTGCATGTTGCTGGCAATTCGGTCAGAGGTACGCTATGGTCAGGAACGCTTGGGGTTCTGCTCCATCTAATTTGGGGTTCTGAAAAACATTGGGGTACTACCCTGGATCTCAATGGGTGTCGGCAGTCTGTTCAGTCGCAGGCCATTGTAACCAAGCCTCTTCCTCTTCTCACCCGATGCTTACACGTAGCCATTTCCAGGTGATGTCATTGGATAGCAATTAGCAATGGAAGTACAGATCAATTTTCACCTACAGCCACTCTGTCCAGAGACTACTTAATTTAGCATGGACAGGGGTTTGAACCCGGAGCCTTCCTAGTCAATATGGTGGAGCTACTAACTAGAAAAAGTAATGAGCAATTGGGGAGCCTTTGATGACAGAAAAAAGCTATTTCTAATTGCTTTTTCTGGGTAAACATTGAAGCAGTAATTTGTACACCATTCTCAATCCTTTTTAGTGGCAATGATCATAATTAAATCAAAATTAATCTTGAAAATTGACCTTTGGTTTTTTTCAGATCTGCAATAAAAGGGGTTCACATTTTTTAAAAGTCAATCCAATATGATTGTGTTTTCTCATATTCCTCTCATTTTGGGTTCCTATGCTGCACACTATTCCCTACCACAGAGACAACCTAGTCTACTTATGCTGAATTAATGAGCACTGATTGGTACAATATAGGTTGAAATCCCATCCACATTTCCCATTCTGTGAATCAGCATCTGGCCTCTGCTCAAGATCGATCTTCCTCTCCATAACATCTGTCTGAGGCTGAACCACGCTGTTTGCAACCTTGGTGTCATATTTGACCCTGAAATAAGCTTCCGACCACATATCCGCAGCATAACTAAGACCACCTATTTCCACCTTCGTAACATTGCCTGTCTCCGCCCTTGCCTCAGCTCATCCACTGCTGAAACCCTCATCCATGCCTTTGTTACCTCTAGACTTGACTATTCCAACGCACTTCTGGCTGGCCTCCCTCGTTCTACCCTACGTAAACATGAGGTCAGCCAAAACTCCGCTGCCCGTGTCCTAACTCGCACCAAGTCCTGTTCACCCAACACCCCTGTGCTCGCTGACCTATATTGGCTCTCGGTTAAGCAACGCTTCGATTTCAAAATTCTCATCCTTGTTTTCAAATCCCTCCATGGCCTCACCCCTTCTTATCTCTATAATCTCCAGCCCCACAACGCGCCCCCTCCCCCGAGATATTTGCACTCCTCCAATTCCGCCCTCTTGAGCATCCCTGATTATAATTGCTTAACCATTGGTGGCCGTGCCTTCTGTTGCCTAGGCCCTAACCTCTGGAATTCCCTCCCTAAACCTCTCCGCCTCTCAACCTCTCTTTCCTCCTTTAAGACGCTCCTTAAAACCTACCTCTTTGACCAAGCTTTTGGCCATCTGCCCTAATTTCTCCTTACGTGGCTCGGTGTCAAATTTTTTGTCTTATAATATTCCTTTGAAACACCTTGGGACGTTTTACTAATTTAAAGGCGCTATGTAAGTACTGGTGGTGGTTGTTGTTCCTCCCTCCCTCCCTCCATTCATGCACACAGTATTCCACCTGAATTTCTGTGGAGGTTGTAGATGCCAACTCTTTAGTGCATAAAAATACAGCTTTTCATGCCATCAAAATTCACTTGGAAAACAAGTGGAAATCCTCACACCAAGTACTAAACATTACTGTGTAAGATCTTAATGATCTCTCAGTTCTTGGACAAGACACCAATAGGCAGCAGCCAGTATGTTTAAGCAATAGATCAAGATTTATTAAGCATACAGCGTAATATACTTAATATTAGGCAATATTTTTAACGAGTAGCTCGCAGCCCTTGGTCTCTGGAACCTCTCGGACACAGATGATGTTGTCTTAAGTCTGTTCCTCTGTTCTTGCAGTACGTCTGTGTAAAGTAGTTCTTTGAGTATCGAGGTTTTAACCCTTTTATCAACAGTTCTTTTGGCCAGTGTCCATATATGGTCTTTAACAAAATCACCTTTTATAATTGGTTCTAATGGTCAAAATACCATTGTCACTCAGACTAAGGTAGCATCCTGCCTTTCCAGTATTTTTCCACCAACTTTGCCATGCTCAGTGTTATCTTGTTTATAGTTTTACACCCCATTGTAATTTACTTTATCTCTTTCATTCATCTCTTCCCTGGTACAAGGCCTTTATACCAAGGGCCCATATCAGCGCTGTTTCACTAGTCTTGAGGTATCCAAACTATCTCACTTTAATCTACCAGATAAATACCTTATCTCCATGATCTCTCTCATTTTATGTCCTTATACTAATTTCTTTTTTAAATATCATTGCAATTAGTTTTGGTAAGCAAATTCTAATTTCTACTAAGCATCATATGTTTTTTTAGCAATTTAACCTTCACTCGCAGTCTGTGGCTGTTTGTTATCAAAACTGCTTTTGACTGTCCTTCGAAGCTGCATTTTGAACAAGTCTTAGCTTTTTAGTTACCCAGGAGTAATTATGGGTAATATTATTTGGTCAATGGCTAACTTGAAGTTATACATATATGATTCTCATCTACTAAATATCCCTAAATATCAGCCTTTCGTCCAACTGTCTAGACTTAACTGCAAAAATGACTTCCTGTTTGGAAAATAAACCTTAAGTGTAATTCTGAGGTACCGATCTGGAAGTGCTCTCCTCCATTCTAAGTGAGAATCCACTGGTAAGTGGAGGATAACAAACAAGAAAAGATTCTTCCTTGGGATGTTTTCTACATTAAAGGCACTACATAAAAGCAAATTTGTTGGATTGCTACAGTTGGCAATAAAGCATCAGTGAATATCCAATATTGGTTCTTTTTCCTCCTATTGTAAGTAACATTCCTTCCAACCAGACAGTACCTCTTGTCTATACTGCTGGATTGGAACTGTTCTTTCCAGGAGAAAGCTCTACACATGCATGGTTACATTGTAGTTGCACTTGTGGTGTCAAATGCAATCAGTGAAAGACAACCTCTTTCAGGGGATCTTGCACCACTTCTCTCCAGAATCAGTTGGGCCTGATCCTGGATCTATACTGCAACTTTAGCATTGCTGCGAAGTGAAAAGCACTTTGACTAAGCGTAAAGTTGCAGTATAAATGCACGCTTAAAATAATGTATTTCAGATCATTTATTTTGCCCCAGCTTTGAACCCTGCTCTGTACTGAGTTAATTTATCTCGGGCAATGCTGGCTACAAATAGCTTGAGTCTGCAGGCTGGGAGGGGGAAATTCAGCCAGGGTGCCGCATAAAAGGTTACTGCACAAGAGCTCACGGTGTTGGGGGTAATATATTAAACTGGAGAGAGGATTGGCTAACTGACAGAAAACAAAGAGTTGGAATAAATGGGTAATTTTCAGGTTGGCAAACTGTAACTAGTGGGGTGCCACAGGGATTTGTGCTGGGGCCTCAATATTACAATCAATATTAATGAATTGGATGAAGAGACCGAGTGTACTGTTGCCAAATTTGCTGATGATACAAAGGTAGGTGGGAAAGCAAGTTGTGAGGAGTACACAGAGTCTACAGAGGGATATAGATAGGTTAAGTGAGTGGGCAACAATTTGGCAGATGGAGTATAATGTGGGACAATGTGAGGTTATCCACTTTGGTAGGAAGAATAAAAAAGCAAATTATTATTTAAATGGAGAGAGACTACGGAAAGCTGCAGTACAGAGGGATCTGGGTGTCCTCGTACATGTAACACAAAGGGGGAGAAATTTGGTATCGCCCCGTTTCGGGCGTAATTATCGACCGGGCGCAAAGTTTAGCGGCTGGCGCTAATTATCGCCTCTGACTGCAAACTTGGCGTCTATCGCCCCTGGAGGTGATTGAAGCACTAAATCAGGCGCTACCTCAGAGCGCTGGCGAAGCTTGTGATGTCAGTCAGCAATGGAACACAAATACACTGGCACCTGCCAGTTCTTAAAGGGGAGGGTCGATCTTGCTCTCCATCCACACCCTGCTCATTGCAGCCTTGAATCTCAGCCTGGAGAGACCTGTACATCAAATCTGCTGGAAAGAACAATGGAGAGGCCCAGGGAAAGAGCTCAGAGTGCAGCCCCCATAGTCTCTTCTAAATCGATGCAGGTTCAATTTGATTTGACCTTCCTTGCAAAGTATTGTTCAGTACCCAAAACTCCACACAGCGTTGAATCTCTCCAGAAGTCAGTCTCAGTCTCAGTCTCTCTCTCTCTCTCACAGAATACGTGGTTCAAAAATGTCACTGACAAAAAAAGGCAGGAAGCGGTCGCCTTTAAATAGCTCTCCCCCAGTCCCTTCCCGACTGCAAAATGCTCCCCTTAATCTGTCATTGCTAGCGGTAAGGCAGGGGGCGCCACTTAATATCTGGTCCGGGGCATTGCACACTCGACTGACGTCATGATCTGCGGGCGCAGGAGATCGTGGCGGTAGTGTTTAGCGCCGCCGTAAAATGTCTGGTCAATTTCGCAAACGGCGCAAACATTGCCACGCACGGGCGCTTTGCTTTGCGCCCCATTAGCGCCAACGGGAGGCGCAAAGCAACTGAATTTTTCCCCAAAAAAGTTAGCATGCAGGTACAGCAAGTAATTAGGGAGGCAAATGGAATATTGCCCTTTATTGTAAGTGGGATGGGGTATAAAAGTAGGGAAGTTTTGCTAAACTGTACAGGGCATTGGTGAGACCACACCTGGAGTACTACGTACAGTTTTGGTCTCATTTAAGGAAGGATATACTTGCATTGGAGGCAGTTCAGAGAAGGTTCACTAGGTTAATTCCTGAGTTGAAGGGGTTGTCTTATGAGGGCAGGTTGGGCCTATACTCATTGGATTTTAGAAGAATGAGAGGTGATCTTATTGAAACATATAAGATTCTGAGGGGGCTTGACGGGGTAGATGCAGGGAGGATGTTTCCCCCCGTGGGGGAATCTAGAACTAGGGGGCATGGTCTCAGAATAAGGGGTCGCCCATTTAGAGTCATAGAGTTATACAGCACAGAAAGAGGCCCTTCGGCCCATCGTGTCTGCGCCGGCCATCAAGCCCTGTCTAATCTAATCCCATTTTCCAGCATTTGGTCCGTAGCCTTGTATGCTATGGCATTTCAAGTGCTCATCCAAATGCTTCTTGAATGTTGTGAGGGTTCCTGCCTCTACCACCCTTTCAGACAGTGAGTTCCAGATTCCAACCACCCTCTGGGTGAAAAACCTCCTGCCCCTTACCTTGAATCTATGCCCCCTTGTTATTGACCCCTCTACTAAGGGAAAAAGTTCCTTTCTAGCTACCCTATCTATGCCCCTCATAATTTTGTACACCTCAATTAGGTCCCCCCTCAGCCTTCTCTGCTCCACGGAAAACAACCCCAGCCTGTCCAGTCTTTCTTCATAGCTGAAGCGCTCCAGCCCAGGTAACATCCTGGTGAATCTCCTCTGCACCCTCTCCAAAGCAATCACATCCTTCCTATAGTGTGGCGACCAGAACTGCACACAGTATTCCAGCTGTGGCCTAACCAGCGTTTTGTACAGCTCCATCATAACCTCCCTGCTCTTATATTCTATGCCTCGGCTAATGAAGGCAAGTATCCCATATGCCTTTTTAACCACCTTATCCACCTGTTCTGCTGCCTTCAGGGATCTATGTACATGCACACCAAGGTCCCTCTGATCCTCTGTCTTTCCTAGGGTCTTACCATTCATTGTGTATTCCCTTGCCTTGTTAGTCCCTCCAAAATGCATCACCTCACACTTTTCAGGGTTAAATTCCATTTGCCACTGTTCCGCCCATCTGACCAACCCATCTATATCGTCCTGCAGACTGAGGCTACCCTCCTCGCTATTTACCACCCCACCAATTTTCGTGTCATCTGCGAACTTACTGATCATACCTTTTACATTCACATCCAAATCATTAATGTAGACCACAAACAGCAAGGGACCCAGCACTGATCCCTGTGGTACCCCACTGGACACAGGCTTCCAGTCACAAAAACAACCATCGACCATTACCCTCTGCCTTCTGCCACTCAGCCAGTTTTGGATCCAATGTGCCATGGCACCCTGGATCCCATGGGCTCTTACCTTCTTGACCAGTCTCCTATGCGGGACTTTATCGAAAGCCTTACTGAAATCCATGTATACCACATCCACTGCACTACCCTCATCCACACACCTAGTCACCCCCTCGAAAAATTCAATCAAATCGGTCAGACATGATCTTCCCTTGACAAAGCCACGCTGACTATCCCTGATTAATCCTTGCCTCTCCAAGTGGAGACTAATTCTGTCCCTCAGAATTTTTTCCAATGATTTCCCTACCACTGATGTTAGGCTCACTGGCCTGTAATTCCCTGGTTTATCCCTACTACCCTTCTTGAATAATGGTACTACGTTAGCTGTTCTCCAGCCCTCTGGCACCTCCCCTGTGGCCAGAGAGGTTCTGAAAATTTGTGTCCGAGTCCTTGCAATCTCCTCCTTTGCCTCACACAGCAGCCTGGGATACATCTCGTCCGGGCCTGGGGATTTATCCACTTTTAAGCCTGCTAAAACCGCTAGTACCTCCTCCCTCTTGATGCTAATATGTTCAAGTATATCACAGTCCCCCGGCCCGATTTCTATGTCTACATCGTCCTTCTCCATAGTGAACACAGATGCAAAAAATTCATTTAAAACCCCACCTACATCTTCTGGCTCCACACACACATTGCCACTTTGGTCCCTAAAGCCAAAAGGAAACAGACACTGCGGTAAGAGCAAGGGAGGCAGTTTGTGCATTTACACTAACAATGCCTGGTGCACTAACACTGACATAATTGATAGATCCTGCTCGGCTGATTTGGAATTCCTCATGGTAAGGTGCAGACCCTTCTACCTGCCTCGGGAATTCACGGCTGTTATCATCACTGCGGTCTACATCCCACCACACGCTAATGCCAAACTAGCACTGAAGGACCTCTACAGGGCCATCAGCGAACAACAAACTGCGCACCCAGACGGAGCTTTTATCGTCGCGGGGGACTTCAATCACATAAACCTAAAAACTGTACTACCGAAATTCCACCAGAATGTCTCCTGCCCCACAAGAGGGGAGAACACACTGGATCAAGTCTACACGAGCATTGTAGATGCTTATAAGGCCATTCCCTGCCCCCACCTTGGGAAGTCTGACCACCTCTCCCTGTTTCTAGCCCCGGCATACAAACCGCTCATCAAAAGAGGGAGAACATCAGTGAGAGCAGTGAAAGTATGGCCAGAGGGGGCAGTATCGGAGCTTCAGGATTGCTTCGAACGCACTGATTGGGGCATGTTTGCCCATAATGACATTGAGGAATACGCATCCACAGTGCTATTCTACATCAACAGCTGCGTCGAGGTCGTCACGACCCATAAAAATATCAGGACATACCCCAACCAGAAACCCTGGATGAACGGAGAGGTCCGCTCACTCTTGAAAGCACGCGATGCAGCATTTAAATCTGGCGACGCGGCGGCTTACAGTGCAGCTAGGACCAACCTTAAAAAGGGTATCAGGACTGCCAAAAGGAAACAGACACTGCGGATAGAGGATCAATTCCGCAACAACTCGGACCCCCAGTGCATGTGGCAAGGCATCCAGTCCATCACTGACTACAAGGGCAAAAACACCAGCCCCTTGGTTAGCGATGCCTCCCTTCCGGAGGAGCTTAACAACTTCTACGCTCGCTTCGACAGGGACAACAGGGAGCCGGCTACCAAAGCCTTGCCACCCCCGGAAGACCAGGTGCTCACTCTGTCGACCTCCGGCGTAAGGGGTGTTCTACGCGGAGTGAACACACGAAAGGCTGCTGGACCGGATAGCATCCCTGGACGGGTACTCAAGGAATGTGCTGATCAGCTGGCTGATGTCTTCACCGCCATCTTCAATCTGTCATTGGCCCAGGCAGTAGTCCCTACATGCTTCAAGACCGCTACCATTATTCCTGTGCCAAAACAAACGGCTGTGACGTGCCTGAACGACTATCGACCTGTCGCACTCACACCCATCATAATGAAGTGTTTCGAGAGACTGGTCTTAGCCCACATCAAAGCCAGTGTTCCTGCCTCTCTTGACCAACACCAGTTTGCCTATCGTGCAAACAGATCAACGGAGGATGCAATCACAACTGCTCTACACTCGGCACTGAATCACCTCGATGGTAAGGAGACCTACATCAGAATGCTGTTCATAGACTACAGCTCAGCATTCAACACTATCGTCCCCAATAAGCTGGCCACCAAACTCCAAACTTTTGGCCTGAACACTTCCCTCTGCAACTGGACCCTGGACTTCCTAACAAACAGACCCCAGTCTGTCAAATTAGGTAACCACACCTCCCCCCCCGACCCTGAACACGGGGGCCCCACAAGGATGTGTGCTGAGCCCCCTCCTCTACTCCCTCTTCACCCACGACTGTGTGGCTGTTAATGGTTCCAATACCATCATCAAGTTTGCGGATGACACCACAGTAGTAGGCCAGATCACCAACAACGATGAGTCAGCCTACAGGGAGGAAGTCCAGCATCTCGTGAAGTGGTGCGCTGATAACAACCTGGCCCTTAACATCAAGAAAACCAAATAAATCATTGTGGACTTCAGGAAGTCCAAAGGCGGAAGTCACACCCCCCATCCACATCAATGGGGCTGTGGTGGAAAGGGTGGACAGCTTTAAGTTCCTCGGAGTCCACATCATGGAAGACCTCTCCTGGTCCCTCAACACCTCCTCTCTGGTGAAGAAGGCCCAGCAGCGCCTATATTTCCGAAGGAGGCTGAAGGGATGTAACCTGTCACCCCTGATCCTCTCTAACTTTTACCGCTGCACTATAGAGAGCATCCTGACAAACTGTATCACAGTATGGTATGGCAGCTGTAGCTACTATGACCGGAAAGCCCTGCAGCGGGTAGTCAAAACTGCCCAACGCATTACCGGCACCCGGCTACCGACCATAGAGCACATATACCAGAAACGCTGTCTACGGAGGTCACGGTCCATCATCAAAGACCCTACCCACCCCAGCCACAGTCTGTTCGCCCTCCTGCCATCTGGGAGACGCTACAGATGCATTCGCACCCGTACAACCAGATTTAGGAACAGCTTCTTTCCCAGGGTTGTCATCCTACTGAACTCCACAAATAAACTCTAAAGCCTGCACATCTGCCAATGCACTTTATTATGGTTATGTTTATGTTAATATACTACAAGCCAAATGTATGTTGAATGTTTAAATGTCTTAATCCAAATGTACACTCTCGGGAGCCGCAAGCCTACATTTCGTTGTACTGCACTTGTGCACTAACAATGACAATAAAAGTTGATTTGATTTGATTTGATTTGATTAATGGGCCCTACTCTTTCCCTAGTTATCCTCTTGCCCTTAATATACTTATAAAACACCTTAGGATTTTCCTTTATTTTGCTCGCTAGTGTTATTTCATGGCCCCTCCTCGCTCTCCTAATTTCTTTTTTAAGTATCCCCGTGCACTTTTTATACTCCTCTGGGGCTTCCTCTGTCTTTAGTCCTTTGTATCTACCAAAGGCCCCCCTTTTTGTCCTAATCCATTCTCGTATATCCCTTGACATCCAAGGTTCCCTGGGCTTGTTGGTCCCACCCTTGACCTTTACGGGAACATGTTGCCATTGTACTCTCTCAATTTCCTCTCTGAAAGACTCCCATTGCTCCGATGTGGATTTTCCTACAAGTAGCTGATCCCAGTCCACTTTGGCCAGATCCTGCCTTATCATATTAAAATCAGCCTTCCCCCAATTTAGAACCTTTATTTCCGGTCCATCTCTGTCCTTTTCCATGACTACCTTAAATCTCACCGAATTATGGTCACTGTCACCAAAGTGCTCACCTACTAACACTTCTACCACTTGCCCGGCCACATTCCCTAGAATTAGGTCCAGTACCGCCCCCTCTCTTGTAGGACTTTCTACATGCTGGCTCAAAAAGCTCTCCTGGATGCACTTTAAGAATTCCGCACCCTCTAAGCCTTTCACACTCTGACTATCCCAGTTAATACTGGGGAAGTTGAAATCCCCCACTATTATTACCCTATTATTTGCACATTTCTCTGAGATTTGCCTACATATCTGTTCCTCTATCTCCCCCTGACTGTTTGGGGGCCTATAGTACACTCCCAGCAAAGTGCTTGCCCCCTTTTTGTTTTTAAGTTCTACCCATATGGCCTTATTAGAGGAACCTGTTAATATATCATCCCTCCTTACAGCAGTAATTGACTCCTTAATTAATATTGCGACACCTCCTCTTTTACCCCCCCCCCCCCCGTCTCGCCTGAAGATTCTATACCCCGGAATATTGAGCTGCCAGTCTTGCCCCTCCCTCAACGATGTCTCCGTGATAGCAACAATATCATACTCCCATGTGTTCATCAACACCTTCAGTTCATCCACCTTATTCGCAAGACTCCTTGCATTAAAATAAATGCCATCCAGCCTTGCCCTACTCCCTTGTGCCGTTACATATTTGCTCTGCCTTCCAAGCTGACTTGTTTTTTTCCTCTATGTTTGGCTGTACATCACCCCCTATTATAGCTCCACTCTGTATCCCATCCCCCTGCCAAGTTAGTTTAAACCCCCCCCAACAGTGCTAGCAAACCTCCCCGCAAGGTATTTGTCCCGTTCTGGTTCAGGTGCAACCCGTCCGACTTGTACAAGTCCCACATTCCCCAGAAGCATACCCAGTGATCCAGGAAACTAAAGCCCTCCCTCCTGTACCAACTCTTTAGCCACGCATTCATCTGCTCTATCTTCCTATTCCTATACTCACTAGCACGTGGCACTGGGAGTAATCCAGAGATTACAACCTTTGAGGTCCTGCTCTTTAATCTGCTACCTAGCTCCCTAAATTCTTGCTGCAGGACCTCATCCCTCTTCCTACCCATGTCGTTGGTCCCAATGTGAACCACAACCTCTGACTGTTCACCCTCCCCCTTCAGAATTCCCTGCAGCCGTTCAGTGACATCCTTGACCCTGGCACCAGGGAGGCAACAAACCATCCTGGAGTCACGTCTACGGCCACAGAAACGCCTATCTGTTCCCCCTACAATAGAATCCCCTACCACTATTGCTCTCCCACTCTTTTTCCTCTCTTCCTGAGCAGCAGAAGCACCCCCGGTGCCAGGAAGTTGGCTGCTGCTGCCTTCCCCTGGTAAGCCATCCCCCTCAACAGTATCCAAATCGGTATATCTGTTTGAGAGGGGAATGGCCACAGGGGTCCCCTGCACTACCTGCCTGCTTCTACTGCTCCGCCTGATGGTCACCCATTTCCCTTCTGCCTGTGCAGCCCTTACCTGCGGTGTGACCAACTCACTAAACATGTTATCCACGACCCTCTCAGCATTGCGAATGCTCCAAAACTCTTCCATCCACAGCTCCAGTGCCTCAATGCGGTCTGCTAGAAGCTGCAGCTGGATACATTTCCGGCACACATGAACGTCAGGGACACTGGCAGTGTCCCTGAATTCCCACATAGCGCAGGTGGAGCATAACACGGGGCTGGGCTGTCCTGACATGACTTACCCTTTAATTAATTTAAATTAATTCAATACCACCAATTAAAGATATACTCTAGGGCAGTTGTATGGCAGAAGTCCCCGCTACACCACAGAGACCCTAGAAAATATAAACTGCAGAATTGAAGTTACCTTACAACTAAATTATATATTTAAGGGCCCTGGTTCATTAACAGTCCCCGCTACACCACAGAGACTTTAGAAACTATAAACCACAGAGTTAAGGTTTAAAAAGAGAGAAATACTCACCAACCAATCACTTACCTGCTTCCTGGTGACATCACACTTTGATTACTTTTTACCTCTCTCCCCCGCTGCTGAATTGGTATGCCTCGTTCGCTGCCGCCGGTTTTATACCTCGCCACACTCCTTGCTGCTCTCACCCAGGTCCAGCCGCTGTGGTCGGGCCTCGTTCGCTGCCGCCGGTTTTATACCTCGCCGCGCTCCTCGCTGCTCTCACCCAGGTACAGCCGCTGTGGTCAGGCCTCGTTCGCTGCCGCCGGTTTTATACCTCGCCGCGCTCCTCGCTGCTCTCACCCAGGTACAGCCGCTGTGGTCAGGCCTCGTTCGCTGCCGCCAGTTTTATACCTCGCCGCGCTCCTCGCTGCTCTCACCCAGGTCCAGCCGCTGTGGTCGGGCCTCGTTCGCTGCCGCCGGTTTTATACCTCACCGCGCTCCTTGCTGCTCTCACCCAGGTCCAGCCGCTGTGGTCGGGCCTTGTTCGCTGCCGCCGGTTTTATACCTCGCCGCGCTCCTCGCTGCTCTCACCCAGGTCCAGCCGCTGTGGTCGGGCCTCGTTCACTGCCGCCGGTTTTATACCTATTTAAAATGGAGATGAGGAGGAATTTCTTCTCTGAGGGTCGTGAAATTTTTGGAATTCTCTACCCTAGAGAGCTGTGGAGGCTGAATCATTGAATATATCCAAGGCGGAGATAAACAGATTTTTGATAAACAGAAATCAAGGTTTATGGGGAACGGGCAGGAAAGTGGCGTTGAGGCCAAGATCAGATCAGCCATGATCTTATTGAATGGCAGAGCAGGCTCAAGGGGCCGAATGGCCTACTCCTGCTCCTAATTCTTATGTTCTTGTGTGTCTGATCCTGATTGGTATCCAGTGACTGTTGTTGGAAGGTGCACATGTGCAGATGTATGATGAATCAGTGTTCCCGCTAAGCGTCATCTGCAAGGTCCCGCGCAGGCCGCTCACTGGCTTTTAAATTGTAGGTACTGCGCATGCGCAAAAATTTGAATGAGCCACGCATTGGGGGAGGCAGGCCGCGCAGGAGGCAGTGCGGCTTATGGGGGGACATTTAACTGATGCCTCATAATTGAATAGTCAGTCCACATTCCCCAGCTAAAAAGCATAGCTGTCTCTGACAACAGATTTGTTTCTGTTGCCATCGGAAGTGATGCTGTCACTGGAGGTGATGGCCACGCCATTTACCTTGCTGGTTAGCTTCAATTGGGGAGAAGGAAATTTAGGAGGTGGAGAAAATGTAGGATAGTGAGTAGTTTATTTGCATGTGTAATATGTCTGTGCATTGTGACTGCACAAATCGGACAGGTAAATAATTACATTTAAAGGAGTATTATGCATGTTATGCCCCTTAGTGACATCATTTGAAGATGTCAAGTTACACTTGTACACTGACGACACCCAGCTCTGTTGTAAGACTGCATGTCAACCAAAGCTATCACCTTTGGCCCCCACTACAAACTCCGTACCTTGCACCGCCGATTCCATCCCCTTCCCTGTCGCAGATTGAACCAGACTCTTCGTCACCTCCGCATCCTATTTAATTCAGCGCTGAGCTTCCGACTCCATATCCTCTACATCACAAAGACTGCCTACTTGCACCTCCATAACATCACCTGCCTCCACCTCTGCTCATCTGCCGTTAAAACCATTATCTAAGCTGATGGTGAACTTATATTGTACCAGATGCTGTTTGGAAAATAGGGTCTGATGTAGGAATTAACGAATTCCAACGAATAACGGAGATCGACACAAGAGAACAACTAAACAGGTCTTTACTCAACAGAGATGCCAAAAGGACTGCCTGGGCAGTCCTGTGGTTTGCGACATGACGTCATCGCGTTTGCCCGCGTTTTCCCGCGCTTTTAAAGGGGCCACACCCCGTACATGCAAACTCTATATACAAAACACAGTAATGCCTAACACAATGGTACAGGTTTAGGCTGGTGTTAGAACATCATTAAAGAGAATTATATACAGTTAGCCAGAGTCATTCAGTAGTTCTGCCACACTGAGTGTGGGTGGAAGGGAATTCACAACTGCAGTTGCTCAGTTCATCCTTGTTTTAAACACCCAGTGCTTGTTTGCATTCTAATGGTAAGGCCTCGAACTTAGACTCAGATTAATCTTTGGTGATATAGCATATAGTAATCTGGGATGTTATGATTAAGGTTATCCACCAGGTGGTGCTGTAGCCAATGCTGCTGCTAAGGTCAGGGGTTTGCTTCCTGCTAAGGTCAGTGTAGTGTATGTACCTTTAAGAGAGAACTACTTTTACAGCTCCTGTATACTGTAGTACCGGCAGTGACCACACCTGTATATAAGCCTTGAGCATGCCTCTGTACCCCCAGTCTTGAGACTACCCTACTCCAGTAAATACCTGTTGATTGTTAAGTTACAGCATCCGTGTAGTTATTGAAAAACATCATACTCTCAGAATCACGGATCTAACAGTGGCGACGAGTGTTGATTCGAATCTACCTGCAACTCTGCATTTCCCTTCGAGGATTCGCTCCGGGAGGGCGGTGGAAGAAAATCGAGGCCAGAAGCACAGGCATCGACCACGAGCAACCGCCCAGTCGTCCAGCAGAGAGTGAACATCGCAGGGGAGGCTGTGGAGAGCTGGGCTTGGTTCCCCAGCCACGACGATCAGCAACAGACTGACGACAGGTACAGCGCAGACCCTTCCCGGACAGCGGCGGCTGGAGCCGACCGACGGCAGAGAAAAAAGCCAAGCAGCGTTGATGGGGTAAGATAGAGGGTGAAGCGCACAGGGCGCAGCCGGGGGTTGAAAACCGAGCGGCGTCGAGGAAAAACAAAACGGAGAGAGAGAGGGTAAAGCAGCAGCCGGGTTCAGGACCGAGCGGCGGAAACGGGAAAGGCGCACAGAAAAAAAAAATGCGCAGAGCACAGCCAGGGCTCAAGGGCTGAATGGTGTCCGCGGGGAGAAGAAGGGAGAGCACGGGAGACACCATTGAGCCGCGGAGAAGGAAGAGCGCGGGAGACGCCATTTTTAGAAGCCGCAGTGGAGAAGAAGGGCGAGCGCGGGAAGAAAGGAAAGCGCGGGAGACGCCATTTTTGTGCCAGCGGAGAAGAAGGGAAAGCGCGGGAGACGCCATTTTGGACAGTTAAATCACACCCAGGGATGCTGAAGAGTGGCAGTATCTCTACGTTCGACAATGAAGTCGAAGATTGGGCGGCATATGTGGAACGTATTGAGGTGTACTGCAGGGCGAATGAAGTGCCAGATTCTAGGAAAGCACTGGTTTTGTTAAATTCCATGGGTGCAAAAACTTATGGGTTACTGCGAAACCTAATAACCCCAGAGAAGCCCGTGAATAAGAATTTCGAAAGCATAGTAGAAATCCTACAGGACCACTTAAACCCCACACCGCTACTGATAGCAGAACAATTTAAGTTCCATAAAAGGAACCAACACAAAGACGAAAGCAATGCTGAGTACTTAACGGAACTGCGCAAGCTATCGAAACACTGCCAGTTTGGAGTGGGACTAGCAGATATGTTAAGGGACAAGTTTGTGTGTGGGCTTCAAAGTGAAGGAACCCAGAAACGGCTTCTATCAGAAAAGGATCTTACGCTGGACAAGGCTTTCAGTATGGCAGTATCACACGAAGCAGCCGCAAGGGGCGCTGCAGAGATACAACGGAGACCGCAAGAATATGGCACCAATGAAATGTCCTATGGAACAGGGAAGTGTTATCGCTGCAGCAGAACAACACACGACCAGAAGGATTGTTGGTTCAAGGACCAAGTGTGCAGACAGTGTGGAAAAGCAGGACACATAGCAAGAGTCTGCAGGTCTGGGAAGAAAACCAACAGCAAGAAATCTCCACAGGAGAAGTACAAAAAGGTACACAAGGTGATGGACAGTAGTTCAGACGAACAGAAAAGTGACACAGACTCCGGAAGCAAGGAGCTGGGTTGTCTGAAACTACATAAGGTAACCAAAATGGAGGATCACCAGACTATCTGGGTTACACTCAAGATAGACGGAGTCCAAGTGAAAATGGAATTGGACACAGGATCAGCCCTAACAGTCATAAACCAAAGGGACTACAAGCGGCTATTTTCACATATACCCTTGAAAGCTACAGAGATTGTCTTGAAGAGGTACACGGGGCAAAAAGTCTACCCCAAAGGAAAAATAAGGGTGAAAGTGATATACAAAGGCCAGGAAATACCTAAAATGGACTTATATGTATTGCCAGATGGAGGACGACCACTGCTAGGACGTGAATGGATCCGGAAGATACAATTAGATTGGCATTCCATACAGGCACTGAAGGTTGAGGCCAAAAAGGATGACGATGTCACACCTGGACGACTGTCAAAAATGCTAACTGACGCAAAAGAAGTGTTCCAGGAGGGACTCGGAACACTAAAAGGCATAACAGCAATGATTAAAATAGAGGAAAATGCAAGCCCAAAGTTTCTTAAGGCCAGACCAGTGCCTTATGCGATCAGACCAGCCGTCGAAGCAGAGCTGGAAGGGTTGGAACGTTCAGGAGTACTGTCCAAAGTAGACTGGAGCGAGTGGGCTACACCCATCGTTCCTGTAATGAAGAGGTCGTTGAGTAATACGTCTGGGGAACCAAAGAAGGTCCGCATCTGTGGGGATTTTAAGGTGACAGTGAACCCAGTCCTTCACACGGTACAATATCCGCTTCCACGAATTGAGGATATTTTCGCCTCGCTATCTGGAGGTAAACGCTTCACCAAAATTGATCTAGCCCAGGCATACTTGCAAATGGAGGTAGAAGAAGCCTCGAAACAATACCTCATGATCAACACTCATAAAGGTCTCTATCAATACAACCGGCTGGTGTTCGGGGTAGCATCGGCTCCGGCTATTTGGCAAAGGGCGATGGATCAAGTCCTGCAAGGGATTCCAGGGACCCAGTGTTATTTGGACGACATCCTGGTCACGGGCGAAAATGACAGTGATCACCTCGCCAACTTGGAGAAGATGCTCACCAGATTAAAGGAATATGGGCTACGAGCTAATCACCATAAGTGCGAGTTTTTCCAGAAGCAGATCTCGTATTGTGGCCACGTCATCGATGAAGAGGGGTTACATAAGTCCCCTGAAAAGATTGAGGCAGTAGTCAAGGCTCCAGCACTGGAAAATGTGTCACAACTGAGGTCGTTCCTCGGGCTGGTAAACTACTACCATAAGTTCTTACCAAATTTGTCCACGGTATTACACCCTACTGCAAACAGGGGTACCATGGAAGTGGAATGACGAACGTAGACGAGCTTTCCAGAAGTGCAAAGAATTGATTACATCAAAAGAGGTGTTGGCCCATTTCAACCCAGCACTACCAATTCGTTTGGCATATGATGCATCACCCCATGGTATTGGAGCGGTGCTGTCGCACAAATTCCCAGACGGGTTGGAGAGGCCGGTAGCCTTTGCATCTCGGTCACTAACTTCAGCTGAGCGCAACTACGCCCAGATTGACAGGGAGGCCCTCAGCCTAGTATAGGGAGTAAAAAAATTCAACCACTATCTGCATGGGCAGAAGTTCACCTTGCTGACTGACCACCAACCACTTGTCTCCATCTTTAATCCTAAGAAGGGCGTTCCAGTGATGACTGCACAACGGTTACAAAGATGGTCCCTGTTTCTAGGGGCGAATCAATATGAAATAGAATATAAAGGCACGAAACAGCATGGAAACGCTGATGGGCTATCACGCCTGCCACTGCTTACTGTGGAGGAAGCACCAGCAGTGGACCCTATTGAGATATTTTATTCATCAATAATTGAACGATTGCCAGTAACGAACGCGGATATAGAGAAGGAGACCCGTAATGATCTGACGCTGTCTCGGGTATATGATTTGACGGTGAGGGGATGGCCAACACATGGCGACTCACTGTTGCCAGCATTCTCATCCAGAAGAGAACAGCTGTCAGTATGCCAGGGGACAGTGATGTGTGGATCCAGAGTGGTGATTCCACCCAAGTTAAGGGAGAGAGTGCTAAATGAGCTTCATGAAGGTCATTTGGGGGGAGTGAAAATGAAAAGCCTTGCTAGGGCTTATGTGTGGTGGCCGGGAATCGATCAACAAATCGAAGATCTAACCAAGAACTGCTCAGGATGCCAGAAGGTCCAAAATGCACCACCACATGCCCCTCTACACCCATGGGAGTGGCCCTCCTCTCCATGGCAACGGGTGCATATTGATTTTGCTGGTCCATTCATGGACTCCATGTTCTTAGTAGCAGTGGATGCTCATTCGAAATGGCCTGAGGTGATAAAAATGTCCTCAACCACTACAGAGAAAACGATTGCAGTCCTACGGACCATATTTACCAGGAGCGGCTTGCCAGAGCAGATTTGCTCTGATAATGGACCACAGTTTGTGTCCGAAGAGTTTCGAAAATTTATGAGAAGGAATGGAGTAAGGCATTACACATCCGCCCCGTATCATCCAGCCACAAATGGATTGGCTGAGAGGTTCGTACAAACCTTTAAGAAGGCGATAAAGGCCATGTGTGATGATGAAATTCCACTACAGCATAAGGTGGACAATTTCTTATTAGCCTACCGAAACGCGACACATGCAGTTACCAACCAGACCCCGGCCATGATGTTCTTTAACCGAAGGTTGAGATCTCGTCTGGACTTGCTCAGACCAAATGTGGGAAGAAATGTTGAGGATAAACAATTCCAGCACATCAATGAGAAGCCGACAAGGAGCTTCAATGTAGGACAACCAGTCTTGGCCCGTGACTACCGAACAGAGAAATGGCAACCCGGAACGATATGCACAAGGCAGTGGCCATTAATGTACACAGTGGATGTCGGGGAGAACATTGTGAGACGCCACATCGATCAGATCTTAGCGTCACAGGAACGAGTCAACCCCATGTCTCGCGTACCTGGGGATGAACCCGACATACCGGTAGCATCTACCTCCGAACCAGTAGCAGTGGAAACCGATGAACTAACCAACGAAAAGGGGCCAGAATTGCCTCCGCACCAAGAACAAGAACCTCAGGAAAGGCGCTATCCCGAAAGGATCAGGAAGCCGCCCCAAAGACTGAATCTATAAATGGACTATTGTTGTTTAATGTACATGTTAAAGTGTTAATTGTTATTTGAATATTATGGGTACTGCTAATCTAAAAGGGGAGGAATTGTAGTGTATGTACCTTTAAGAGAGAACTACTTTTACAGCTCCTGTATACTGTAGTACTGGCAGTGACCACACCTGTATATAAGCCTTGAGCATGCCTCTGTACCCCCAGTCTTGAGACTACCCTACTCCAGTAAATACCTGTTGATTGTTAAGTTACAGCATCCGTGTAGTTATTGAAAAACATCATACTCTCAGAATCACGGATCTAACAGTGGCGACGAGTGTTGATTCGAATCTACCTGCAACTCTGCATTTCCCTTCGAGGGTTCGCTCCGGGAGGGCGGTGGAAGAAAATCGAGGCCAGAAGCACAGGCATCGACCACGAGCAACCGCCCAGTCGTCCAGCAGAGAGTGAACATCGCAGGGGAGGCTATGGAGAGCTGGGCTTGGTTCCCCAGCCACGACGATCAGCAACAGACTGACGACAGGTACAGCGCAGACCCTTCCCGGACAGCGGCGGCTGGAGCCGACCGACGGCAGAGAAAAAAGCCGAGCAGCGTTGATGGGGTAAGATAGAGGGTGAAGCGCACAGGGCGCAGCCGGGGGTTGAAAACCGAGCGGCGTCGAGGAAAAACAAAACGGAGAGAGAGAGGGTAAAGCAGCAGCCGGGTTCAGGACCGAGCGGCGGAAACGGGAAAGGCGCACAGAAAAAAAAAATGCGCAGAGCACAGCCAGGGCTCAAGGGCTGAATGGTGTCCGCGGGGAGAAGAAGGGAGAGCACGGGAGACACCATTGAGCCGCGGAGAAGGAAGAGCGCGGGAGACGCCATTTTTAGAAGCCGCAGTGGAGAAGAAGGGCGAGCGCGGGAAGAAAGGAAAGCGCGGGAGACGCCATTTTTGTGCCAGCGGAGAAGAAGGGAAAGCGCGGGAGACGCCATTTTGGACAGTTAAATCACACCCAGGGATGCTGAAGAGTGGCAGTATCTCTACGTTCGACAATGAAGTCGAAGATTGGGCGGCATATGTGGAACGTATTGAGGTGTACTGCAGGGCGAATGAAGTGCCAGATTCTAGGAAAGCACTGGTTTTGTTAAATTCCATGGGTGCAAAAACTTATGGGTTACTGCGAAACCTAATAACCCCAGAGAAGCCCGTGAATAAGAATTTCGAAAGCATAGTAGAAATCCTACAGGACCACTTAAACCCCACACCGCTACTGATAGCAGAACAATTTAAGTTCCATAAAAGGAACCAACACAAAGACGAAAGCAATGCTGAGTACTTAACGGAACTGCGCAAGCTATCGAAACACTGCCAGTTTGGAGTGGGACTAGCAGATATGTTAAGGGACAAGTTTGTGTGTGGGCTTCAAAGTGAAGGAACCCAGAAACGGCTTCTATCAGAAAAGGATCTTACGCTGGACAAGGCTTTCAGTATGGCAGTATCACACGAAGCAGCCGCAAGGGGCGCTGCAGAGATACAACGGAGACCGCAAGAATATGGCACCAATGAAATGTCCTATGGAACAGGGAAGTGTTATCGCTGCAGCAGAACAACACACGACCAGAAGGATTGTTGGTTCAAGGACCAAGTGTGCAGACAGTGTGGAAAAGCAGGACACATAGCAAGAGTCTGCAGGTCTGGGAAGAAAACCAACAGCAAGAAATCTCCACAGGAGAAGTACAAAAAGGTACACAAGGTGATGGACAGTAGTTCAGACGAACAGAAAAGTGACACAGACTCCGGAAGCAAGGAGCTGGGTTGTCTGAAACTACATAAGGTAACCAAAATGGAGGATCACCAGACTATCTGGGTTACACTCAAGATAGACGGAGTCCAAGTGAAAATGGAATTGGACACAGGATCAGCCCTAACAGTCATAAACCAAAGGGACTACAAGCGGCTATTTTCACATATACCCTTGAAAGCTACAGAGATTGTCTTGAAGAGGTACACGGGGCAAAAAGTCTACCCCAAAGGAAAAATAAGGGTGAAAGTGATATACAAAGGCCAGGAAATACCTAAAATGGACTTATATGTATTGCCAGATGGAGGACGACCACTGCTAGGACGTGAATGGATCCGGAAGATACAATTAGATTGGCATTCCATACAGGCACTGAAGGTTGAGGCCAAAAAGGATGACGATGTCACACCTGGACGACTGTCAAAAATGCTAACTGACGCAAAAGAAGTGTTCCAGGAAGGACTCGGAACACTAAAAGGCATAACAGCAATGATTAAAATAGAGGAAAATGCAAGCCCAAAGTTTCTTAAGGCCAGACCAGTGCCTTATGCGATCAGACCAGCCGTCGAAGCAGAGCTGGAAGGGTTGGAACGTTCAGGAGTACTGTCCAAAGTAGACTGGAGCGAGTGGGCTACACCCATCGTTCCTGTAATGAAGAGGTCGTTGAGTAATACGTCTGGGGAACCAAAGAAGGTCCGCATCTGTGGGGATTTTAAGGTGACAGTGAACCCAGTCCTTCACACGGTACAATATCCGCTTCCACGAATTGAGGATATTTTCGCCTCGCTATCTGGAGGTAAACGCTTCACCAAAATTGATCTAGCCCAGGCATACTTGCAAATGGAGGTAGAAGAAGCCTCGAAACAATACCTCATGATCAACACTCATAAAGGTCTCTATCAATACAACCGGCTGGTGTTCGGGGTAGCATCGGCTCCGGCTATTTGGCAAAGGGCGATGGATCAAGTCCTGCAAGGGATTCCAGGGACCCAGTGTTATTTGGACGACATCCTGGTCACGGGCGAAAATGACAGTGATCACCTCGCCAACTTGGAGAAGATGCTCACCAGATTAAAGGAATATGGGCTACGAGCTAATCACCATAAGTGCGAGTTTTTCCAGAAGCAGATCTCGTATTGTGGCCACGTCATCGATGAAGAGGGGTTACATAAGTCCCCTGAAAAGATTGAGGCAGTAGTCAAGGCTCCAGCACTGGAAAATGTGTCACAACTGAGGTCGTTCCTCGGGCTGGTAAACTACTACCATAAGTTCTTACCAAATTTGTCCACGGTATTACACCCACTGAACACCCTACTGCAAACAGGGGTACCATGGAAGTGGAATGACGAACGTAGACGAGCTTTCCAGAAGTGCAAAGAATTGATTACATCAAAAGAGGTGTTGGCCCATTTCAACCCAGCACTACCAATTCGTTTGGCATATGATGCATCACCCCATGGTATTGGAGCGGTGCTGTCGCACAAATTCCCAGACGGGTTGGAGAGGCCGGTAGCCTTTGCATCTCGGTCACTAACTTCAGCTGAGCGCAACTACGCCCAGATTGACAGGGAGGCCCTCAGCCTAGTATAGGGAGTAAAAAAATTCAACCACTATCTGCATGGGCAGAAGTTCACCTTGCTGACTGACCACCAACCACTTGTCTCCATCTTTAATCCTAAGAAGGGCGTTCCAGTGATGACTGCACAACGGTTACAAAGATGGTCCCTGTTTCTAGGGGCGAATCAATATGAAATAGAATATAAAGGCACGAAACAGCATGGAAACGCTGATGGGCTATCACGCCTGCCACTGCTTACTGTGGAGGAAGCACCAGCAGTGGACCCTATTGAGATATTTTATTCATCAATAATTGAACGATTGCCAGTAACGAACGCGGATATAGAGAAGGAGACCCGTAATGATCTGACGCTGTCTCGGGTATATGATTTGACGGTGAGGGGATGGCCAACACATGGCGACTCACTGTTGCCAGCATTCTCATCCAGAAGAGAACAGCTGTCAGTATGCCAGGGGACAGTGATGTGTGGATCCAGAGTGGTGATTCCACCCAAGTTAAGGGAGAGAGTGCTAAATGAGCTTCATGAAGGTCATTTGGGGGGAGTGAAAATGAAAAGCCTTGCTAGGGCTTATGTGTGGTGGCCGGGAATCGATCAACAAATCGAAGATCTAACCAAGAACTGCTCAGGATGCCAGAAGGTCCAAAATGCACCACCACATGCCCCTCTACACCCATGGGAGTGGCCCTCCTCTCCATGGCAACGGGTGCATATTGATTTTGCTGGTCCATTCATGGACTCCATGTTCTTAGTAGCAGTGGATGCTCATTCGAAATGGCCTGAGGTGATAAAAATGTCCTCAACCACTACAGAGAAAACGATTGCAGTCCTACGGACCATATTTACCAGGAGCGGCTTGCCAGAGCAGATTTGCTCTGATAATGGACCACAGTTTGTGTCCGAAGAGTTTCGAAAATTTATGAGAAGGAATGGAGTAAGGCATTACACATCCGCCCCGTATCATCCAGCCACAAATGGATTGGCTGAGAGGTTCGTACAAACCTTTAAGAAGGCGATAAAGGCCATGTGTGATGATGAAATTCCACTACAGCATAAGGTGGACAATTTCTTATTAGCCTACCGAAACGCGACACATGCAGTTACCAACCAGACCCCGGCCATGATGTTCTTTAACCGAAGGTTGAGATCTCGTCTGGACTTGCTCAGACCAAATGTGGGAAGAAATGTTGAGGATAAACAATTCCAGCACATCAATGAGAAGCCGACAAGGAGCTTCAATGTAGGACAACCAGTCTTGGCCCGTGACTACCGAACAGAGAAATGGCAACCCGGAACGATATGCACAAGGCAGTGGCCATTAATGTACACAGTGGATGTCGGGGAGAACATTGTGAGACGCCACATCGATCAGATCTTAGCGTCACAGGAACGAGTCAACCCCATGTCTCGCGTACCTGGGGATGAACCCGACATACCGGTAGCATCTACCTCCGAACCAGTAGCAGTGGAAACCGATGAACTAACCAACGAAAAGGGGCCAGAATTGCCTCCGCACCAAGAACAAGAACCTCAGGAAAGGCGCTATCCCGAAAGGATCAGGAAGCCGCCCCAAAGACTGAATCTATAAATGGACTATTGTTGTTTAATGTACATGTTAAAGTGTTAATTGTTATTTGAATATTATGGGTACTGCTAATCTAAAAGGGGAGGAATTGTAGTGTATGTACCTTTAAGAGAGAACTACTTTTACAGCTCCTGTATACTGTAGTACTGGCAGTGACCACACCTGTATATAAGCCTTGAGCATGCCTCTGTACCCCCAGTCTTGAGACTACCCTACTCCAGTAAATACCTGTTGATTGTTAAGTTACAGCATCCGTGTAGTTATTGAAAAACATCATACTCTCAGAATCACGGATCTAACAGTCAGCAAAGGTGCAATGCCTGGATGCAGGCCTGCCTGGTTGTTTCGCAGTTGTTTAATAAAGTACTCGTATTAATTCTAATACCTCGCCTCTTGTCTCACTACATGGAGTTATCACATAGCAGCAATATATGAGTCCAGCACCTTAAAAACCCCATACCTGAAGATAAGTGTGTGTGTGTATGTGTGTTGATCAAAATTTGTTTTAAAAGTTCTTGTATTGAGAGGGGGAAACAGAAAATCACCCTAATTTTGTTAGCGTTTTTAAATAGTTAAATAAGGCAAACTTGAATCGACAGCTTTTCTCCCAATATTTGAAAGCTAATAGTAATATAGTAATAGTTTCAGGCAGGAGAAGAGCTTGGGTCCCCCGAGCCCACCTATCCACAGTGTTCCCACCCTAAATCTGATCTGTTAACAAGAACCTGTCTCGTTCCTTCTCCACACCCATGAAGGTTTCTTGTTCCACCACCGTGCTGGTAATCTGTACCAGGTACATCCCTTTTAGATACATTTACTCCTATATTTCCTATTTTATTTTGTTCTCCGTTAATTTGTCTATGACTCCTCGTGCTTGAATTTTGTACACGGCAGAAAAGCTTACTTGGATCCAATTCGTCCAAACTTTTCATAATTTTAAACACTTGTATCATATCCCCTCTTAGTCTTTGTTTTACAAGAGAGAAAAGACCCAGGGTAGTCAATTTTTCCTGATAGGTCATTTGCCGAAAATCTTAGATCAACCATGTTGCCCTTTTCTATACCCCTCCAATAACTGAATATTCTTTATGGGGGGACCCAAACTACCCGGGCCAAATACATTTTAAAATGACCTCTGTGCATTTGTTCTGCCCCCTTGCCGTGCACCCCAACATTCTGCTTGTTTTTTAACAGCCCGGAAACATTTGATTTGATTTGATGTCAGACATTTGCTGATAACGAGGTATTCGCAGATTTTCTAAAATGAGTGCGACTTGATTCAACTACTCGGGCCTAAATTATTTTAAACCTTCCAGTGATAAAAAATCAGACGCGCTTCATTTTAAATATATTTTACAAGTTCTGCTCCTAACCTTTATTCCCTAAGCATTGTGCTATTTATTATTTCTACATGTCTATTAGAAACGGTGCCGATACGAATATTGTCACATCCCTCTTTGTCGACCCCCTTTTTCCTTCCTGGTGGGTTTTTTTCTGGCAGCCGCTTCAAGTATAAATGATTGCAGTGTGGGCTCTGGTTCCCATGGCGATTTGCCTCCGTTGCTGCACAGTGTGTGAATATTAATGGTTTGGCCGGCTCCGGGCGGCCGCTGGCCGGCGGAGATTTCCTGGCGATGAGAAGGGGAGGCGGGCGCTTGGCGCTGGCTGGAGGAGCTCTGCGAGCGGCAGCTCCAGGCGGTTCAGCTGTAAAATAACGAGGACTCTTTTGTCAGATGGATATTTGTTAACGTGCTCCCGGTCTTTTGAGGAGGGGCAGGCGGGGAGGGTGAGCTTTGCTCCGCTCCGACTGCACGCCTCAGTGTTTGGCCGCTTTGGTGCGCCCCACTCGGCGAGTCTCCAAATTCTGGCGTATTCTCTGCTTTCCAGGAATCAACATCGGATGGGCCGGGCCGGCGCTTCAACAGATTAAAGACCCTTCGACTTTAGACATGTAACGATTGGAAATGGAGAGGGTTATTGTCGACCCGAATGTTTTTTTTTGAAAATTAAACTTTGGCCAAGTTATCTCCGAATTTACACATCTATTTCTCAGTAGCGGAGATCGGCGCCCCTCTGTGGTGTCTCCGCTCATTTTTGGTGCAGCGTTGCGGGAATCCCTGAAGCCGCCGGGGTGCCGAGCAGTGAAGGCGGGCCGGGCCGGGCCGGGTGAGTTTGGCTGAAGACCATCCCAGCCGGAGCCGGGACTGGGCGACATTCTCCGCCAGCGAGAGCTGCCGCACACTCGGCCAGCGGGACAAGGTAAGGCGGTGTGACGGAATCTTTCTCCGGGGAATCAGCTGTCGGTGTTAACACGGCCAAAAGCCTTTTGTTGTACAATCTGCACCTCGGTTCAAACGGCGACACATTTAAGTGTGAGGGTCTGGTCGGTGTAAAATATTGGAAGGTTTTTTAGGGAATGAGGGAGGGGAGTTTCCCCCGGCTCAACAAACTCTAGCTCTTGAGCAGTAACCTGAGAAAATCACATTTTGAATTCTTGGTTTCCATCACTTGGGCACAATTGATTCACAATGTAACCTTTCAGTGGGTGGAGGCATTTAGAGGATGGGACCCCCCCCCCCCACACACACAAGGTATGAGAACCCCATATGGAATATTTGTTGGCGGGGGGGGGGAGGATCTGGTTTTCCTGTTACCCAGATTAAGTGCAAATCCCAAAACACTGCATTCAATGATTCCAACCTATGAACTGTGATTGTATGTAGGTGTCACAGGGAAGACAACTGATATTCAATGAAAACCCATCTTGGCGTTTTTAGAAGCTGGTTCTCCAGACACTCGGTTGGAAAGATGAATCTGACACAAAGAACATGGCCTTCAGCAGACCAGAGCTTTCCAAATGTAATTAACACCTCTTATGCCTGGATCAGTGGTAATGTAACCGTGGGAGATCTCCAGGAGCTCATCCACATGGCCACGCTCTCCACATGCACTCTCCTACTGGTATTTATATTCTGTTTAGGAACATATGGCAACGTGATTGTCGTCTTGTCCTTCTTCGATCCAGCATTTAGGAAATTCCGGACTAACTTTGACTTTATGATCCTGAACCTTTCATTTTGTGATCTATTCATCTGTTGTGTGACAGCACCCATGTTTGCTTTCATTTTATTTTTTGATTCAGATAGCAATGTCTCTGAGGCTTTCTGCTTCACCTTTCACCTCACCAGTGCTGGATTCATAATAATGTCCCTGAAATCTGTGGCAGTTATAGCACTCCATCGTCTGCGCATGGTGCTGGGCCAGCAACCCAACACAACTGCTTCTTTTCCCTGTACTCTTATCCTAACCATCAGTCTGTGGACCATAAGTTTTACCCTAGCCACCCTGGCTACCCTCAGGACATACCCTGAGAGATCCAGAGTATGTGTGCCCCTCTTTGGATGCATTAATGGAGATGGTAAAGTCATACTCTATCTATATGTTATAGATTTTGCCTTGTGTGTGGGCATTGTGTCAGTCTCCTATGTGATGATAGCCCATGTACTGAGGAAAAATGCACAAGTGAGGAAATGTGCTATCATTACTGTTGATACATCAAGACCCAAGGCCCTCATGAGCACAGGGATTGATCGTGTACAACCTGTAATGCAGCCCCTTTACCGAAATCAGAATTACAACAAACTCCAGCATGTGCAAACACATGCCTACACCAAAAAACTTACCCATGTCCAGACTTCTGCAAACAGGTTGCAACTTGTGTCTTCAGTGAATCTTTCTGGCACAAAAGATTCAAAGGCTGTGGTGACATGTGTTGTCATTGTGTTCTCAGTATTAGTTTGCTGCCTGCCATTGGGAATCTCCCTCATACAAGATGTTTTGACACCACAGAGCAGTTTTATTTTAAATCAGTTTAAGCTGTGTGGATTCACATTAATATTCTTTAAATCAGGATTAAATCCATTTATATATTCACGTAACAGTGCTGGACTCAGGAAGAGAATTCTCTGGTGTACACAGTATGTGGCTCTTGGCTGCTTGTGTTGCAAGCATAAGACGACTAGGTTACGAGCAGTAGGCAAAGGGAGCCTGGATGTGAACAGAAATAAATCGTCTCATCATGAAACAAATTCAGCTTATGTGTTGTCTCCTAAACCACAGAGAAAGTTGGTGGACCAGGCTTGTGGACCCAGTCACTCAAGGGACAGTGTGTTAAGTCCCAAAATGTCTGTTGGCCACCAGCATTATGCACAAAGTAACTCGACACCTATCAACACAAGGATTGAGCCTTACTACAGTATTTACAACAGCAGCCCTTCCCAGGAAGCAAGCACCCCAAACAGTTTGCAGCCAGTGAATTCTACCTGTGGATTTGCCAAATCACACATTGCCATGCATTACCATACGGCAAAAATACCAGATTTTGTGCAGGAGTGTGATAATACTTCCATGAAGCAAATACCGGTCCCATCAGTTTAACAACAGGTTATAATCATAGAATAATACGGCACAGAAGTAGGCCATTCAGCCCACCGTGCCCGGTGGCATAGTGGTTAGCACTGTTGCCTCACAGCGGCAGGGACCCGGGTTCGAATCCGGCTTCGGGTGACTGTCTGTGTGGAGTTTGCACATTCTCCCCGTGTTTGCGTGGGTTTTCTCCAGGTGCTCCAGTTTCCTCCCACAGTCCAAAGATGTGCGGGTTAGGTTGATTGGCTATGATAAATTGACCCTTAGTGTTAGGGGGATTAAATACGTGGGGTTACGGGGATAGGGTGGGATATGTGTCGGTGCAGGCTCGATGGGCCGAAATGGCCTCTATCTGCACTGTGGGGTTTCTGTGATTCTGTGTGTGAAGTGTGTCAGCTGTTATGTTTTTTTCTCACCTGAATATTCTATAATCATCAATAGATTGAACATTAGAAAGGCATGAACTTTTCATCCCTCTCGCCATAGCCTATATTTACATAACATTTTTTGGCAAAATTAAATGCTTGATTTTAATAAATCCCAATGCAGGAATGTGTGGATTGTTTAAAAGGTACGTTATTTGTAAGAAGTAATGTCGAATAGAGCTCAGCAATGATAATAACTGCTGTGGCAACTAAGAGTCTGGCTTTTGTAGTTGCATCACTGTTTCTGAAATACTGCACAGCTCTAATCATGTCAACTTATTTCTTCAATAAAGTTGTGATTTTTTGCAATTATTTTATTTTCATTTCTTGAAACTAAAACAAAATTGCATATGTAGCAGTCACCATACCTTGTTTAATTGAATTCTGTTTTGAAATAAAGTTAATTTCACATCTCTTTTGGTGGATAATTTATTACGAGGTTGGTAATAAGTTGACTTCACTAAGATAGAAGTTAACTAATTATTCTTTAAATCTTTTGTATCATTTTTGACGTGTGTTTTGTGCTTGTAAAGTTGCAGCAGGTCAGTATTGAGAAATGGAATAGGTTTCCAGATTTTGCTCCCAGAATAAGCATTAAACAATCCACGTCACTTTCACATTGTGTTGGCTCCCATATAACATCCTCCAAGTCTGTCAATGGCAACCTATCTGTCACCAATTACTGTGGGTAACATTGAGGATTTGTTTTGTTACTGGGTGTTTGCAGGTGACATCTCCAATCTTATACTGTGATACTTATCATGCATTACTTTTTCCTTGTTTAAATTATTTTGCATTTTTCCTCTTAGTTTTTTCAGGTCTCCTAATCTCCTAACACCATGCATCTTTCCTCAGCTGAGAGGGCAGGAGGACAACGTTCTCCTGGGCCTTTGGCCCTGCCACTGACCGACTGGGCACACAAAGGTTTGTAAGACTGGTTAGGAGAGATTCGTCTTCCAACTTTTCTCTTCCACCCTGTTCCTCTGCTTAGCACATTTCTCAATGAGAACGCACTTGTGGGATTTGCAGGCATGAGCCCAAGTTCTACCATTGTTACAGCATTTTAAAGAATTGTTGTGATCATCATTATCAGTGCATCCCCTAGAGCCATAAAGATGTAAAATTTTTTAGAATAGAATATACTGCAGTACTTTCTACTTGCTTTGTGTGAATATTGTGCTAATCAGTCTGAAGGGTGTTCATGGTAAGAAATGGAAGATTTTCAATTTTAGTTTCAGCAGGGTTAGAAGCAGAGTACAATTCCTTCTGCTTTGCCCCAACAACTTGCTTCACTCTTAACCTACTGCATAAGCATAAATATTTTTCCATTTCCCAACTCAACCATTCTATGGCCTCTGGGTGAGCTTGCCAAGTAGTGGCAGTCATGTACTGTGGGCACTGTCCAAACTCATTTCACGTAGGCCTCGGAGTCAGCAGAGAAAAGCTGATGTGTATTTAAACCCAGGTCCTAGGGGTGAAAGGCTAATGTACTGCCCATTGCACCACTTCTTGAAGTATGTTCCAACATACTTATCCTGTCTTCCTTCAATGGCCTTTCTGAATTTACCATTCTAAATGTAGACAAGATAAACAAGTAATAAAGCAAGCTCAACTTGGTTCAATTGGAAATTGAGATTTCCAGCCCCACTCTAGGACTTGAGTGCAGGATCTAACCTAAAACCAGAGGGAGTTGAAGACGCTGTTCTTTAGAGGAAGGGGAACATTTTACAGAATTGTTCTCTCGGCTGGGACTACGATTTGATAAAATGATCCCTGAAATGTTAAACTGAAGTCCAAGTGGATATTAAAGATCTTGTGCACTATTTGAAGAAGAGCAGCGAGTTTGCCCTGTGTCCTGGCCAACATTCTTCCCTCAACGAAAAACAAATGAAATGGTGATTCATCTCATTGCTGTTTATAATATCTTGCTATGTGCAAAATGGCTGTGTTTCCCGACATAACAACAGTCTCTGTACTTCAAAGTAATTTATATGAAGTACTTTGAGATGTTTCTGAGAGATATGATGTGTTATATAAACATGTCATTTTTGAATTAAAGAGGGTATTTTCAATGTGGGTCATGACCCTTCAATATTTTTGTTATTGTTTTAACCTGTTGTTTCCTTATGAAGCACACAGTTAAAATTACCTGATTTTCCTTTAAATAATACAATTTGTGTTATGAGCAGGTATATGACTTATACAGGAACTATGAGCCCGTGAGTACCCATTTTACCTATACTATTTGGCAGGACAAAAGGTCCAATGAAACTCCAGTGGCCTAAATAAGTGAGTGCAGAGACCTCTTGCCATTGGAATAAGAAGTAGTTCAGAAAGTCTAAGATTAGTTTTCCTGTAGTAGCGCTCAGCCAGCTCCTTTGTTTCAGGGCCTATAAAAACAGGCTTTGCAGTGCAATTTGCACTAAGTGCGGTTTGAACAGAGTGCTGGAGTTGGGTAGGTGAGGGAGTCTTAACTGTTTTCTAAAAAATCTAAATTTTGTTTGTTTCACATTTAATGTTACTGTTTAAAATCTAAATTTCCCAGCCATAAGCAGGGATATAAAAGGCCTACAATTCAGAGCAGCTGAAGGCAGTTAATTAGGGAAACTAGATTAAACTGGTTTTCCTGTAGCAGGGCTCAGCCAGCTCCTTTGTTTCAGGGCCGATTAAAAACAGGCTTCGCAGTGCGATTTGAACAGAGTGCTGGAGTTGGATGAGTGAGTGAGTTAGGTGAGGAGTGGAAGGAGGAGCTTCCTTGCTTCGCCGTTGCTTTTCCTAACTTTTCACCCTGTAGGAATTGGTTCTTTACACCAAGGAAAGAGTCCGAGAGTGGGAACAGTCAAACAACAACAACTGCAAAACCGCTAAAGTGACGTCATAACCAGGGAAGGAGCTGATTGGCAAGTAGGACCTGGTGAGTATTTCTACAGTCCTGTCGTTAAAGTAAAAGTAAGGTCTCTAGTTTAGAGTAAGTAGTGTGTAAAGTGAAGTAAGGTCCTTAGTGTATTTAATAATCTTTAATTTAGAGGAAGTAAAGGGAGTAAATTAAGGGTAGGACATGGCAGGGCAGCGTGGAGTGCTCCTCCAGTGCTGTGTGGGAAGTCAGGGACACTTTCAGTGTCCAGGACGAACACGTGTGCAGGAAGTGTCTCCAGCTGCAGTTACTCGAAATCCGCGTTTTGGATCTTGAGTTGCGGTTGGAGTCACTGTGGAGCATCCGCGAGGCTGAGATCTACGTGGATAGCCCGTTTAACGAGGTGGTCACACCGCAGGTAAAGAGTGCACAGGCAGACAGGAAATGGGTGACCGCCAGGCAGAGTAATAGAACTAGGAAGGTAGTGCAGGAGTCCCCTGGGTCCATCTCCCTCTCCAACAGATTTTCTGTTTTGGATACTGTTGGGGGAGATGGTTTCTCAGGGGAATACAGGAAGAGCCAAGTCCGTGGCACTACGAGTGGCTCAACTGCACAGGAGAGGAGGAAAAAGAGCAGGAGAGCAATAGTGATAGGGGATTCTATCGTAAGGGGAATAGATAGACGTTTCTGTGGCCGCAGACGTGACTCCAGGATGGTATGTTGCCTCCCTGGTGCCAGGGTCAAGGATGTCACTGAGCGGCTGCAGGACATTCTGAAGGGGGAGGGTGAACAGCCAGAGGTCGTGGTCCATATCGGTACCAACGACATAGGTAGAAAGAGGGACAAGATCCTGCAAGCAGAACATAGGGAGCTTGGAAATAAATTAAAAAGCAGGACCTCAAAGGTAGTAATCTCAGGCTTACTCCCAGTGCCACGTGCTAGCGAGAGCAGATATAGGAGAATAGACCAGATGAATGCATGGCTGGAGAGATGGTGTAGGAGGGAGGGATTTAAATTCCTGAGGCATTGGGATGGATTCTGGGGAAGGTGGGACCTGTACAAGCTGGACGGATTACACCTCGGCAGAACCGGGACCAATATCCTCGCAGGGGGGCTTGCTAGTGCTGTTGGGAAGGATTTAAATTAGTTTGTCAGGGGGCTGGGAACCTAAGTGTGGGCCCAGAACGTTGAGAAACAAAGCTGGAAGTGCAAGTTAGAAAAGTAGTCAGCAAAACTAGTAGGGAGCAGAAACAAAGGCCAACAGTAAAGAGGGTCAAAGTGCAGAAAAATATTAAACAGGCAAAGTTGAAGGCACTTTATCTAAATGCACGTAGCATTCGCAACAAGGTGGATGAATTAATGGCAGTAATAGAAGTAATTGGATATGATTGCCATTGCCATTACAGCTGTGAACTGAATATTCCAGGGTACTCAACATTTAGGAAGGACAGACGAAAAGGAGGTGGCGCAGCGCTGTTAATAAGGGGTGAGATCAGTACGTTAGCAAATTCCATAGATTCACCACCCTCTGAGTGAAGAAGTTTCTCCTCATCTCAGTTTTGAAACGGCAGCCCCTTATTCTAAGATTATGCCCCCTAGTTCTGGTCTCACCCATCAGTGGAAACATCCTCCCCGTATCCACCCGATCAAGCCCCCTCACAATCTTATGTTTCAATAAGATCGCCTCTCATTCTTCTGAATTCCAATGAGTAGAGGCCCAACCTACTCAACCTTTCCTCATAAGTCAACCCCCTCATCTCCGGAATAAACCGAGTGAACCTTCTCTGAACTGCCTCGAAAGCAAGTATATCTTTTCTTAAATATGGAAACCAAAATTGTACGCAGTATTGCAGGTGTGGCCTCACCAGTACCCTGTATAACTGAAGCAAGACTTCCCTGCTTTTATACTCCATCCCCCTTGCAATAAAAGCCAAGATTCCATTGGCCTTCCTGATCACCTGCTGTACCTGCATACTAACCTTCTGTGTTTCATGCACCAGGACCCTCAGATCGCTTTGTACTGTAGCACTTTGCAGTTTCTCTCCATTTAGATAATAACTTGCTCTTTGATTTTTTCTGCCAAAGTGCATAACCTCACACTTTCCAACATTATATTCCATCTGCCAAATTTCTGCCCGCTCACTTAGCCTGTCTATGTCCTTTTGCAGGTTTTTTATGTCCTCCTCACTGACTGCTTTCCCTCCCATCTTTGTATCGTCGGCAAACTTGGATACGTTGCACTTGGTCCCCTCCTCCAAATCATTAATATAGATTGTAAAGAGTTGGGGTCCCAGCACTGACCCCTGCGGCACACCACTAGTTACTGATTGCCAACCCGAGAATGAACCATTTATCCCCACTCTCTGTTTTCTGTTAGATAGCCAATCTTCCACCCATGCCTGTGATTTTTTTATCTTGTGCAGTAATCTTTTGTGTGGCACCTTGTCAAATGCCTTTTGGAAGTCCAAATACACCACATCCACTGGTTCCCCTTTATCCACCCTGTTACGTCCTCAAAGAATTCGAGCAAATTTGTCAAACATGACTTCCCCTTCATAAAACCATGCTGACTCTGTCTGATTAAATTATGCTTATCCAAATGTCCTGTTACTGCTTCCTTAATAATGGACTCCAACATTTTACCAACCACAGATGTTAGGCTAACTGGTCTATAGTTTCCAGCCTTTTGTCTACCTCCCTTTTTAAATAAGGGCGTTACATTAGCAGTTTTCCAATCTGCTGGGACCTTTCCTGAATCCAGGGAGTTTTGGAAAATTACCACCAATGCATCCGCAATCCCTACCGCTACTTCTCTCAAGACCCTAGGATGTAAGCCATCAGGTCCAGGGGATTTATTCGCCTTAAGTCCCATTATCTTACCGAGTACCATCTCCTTAGTGATTTTAATCGTGTTTAGCTCCTCCCTCCCCCCCCCCCCCCCCATAGCCCCCTGTTTGTCCAGTGTTGGGATATTTTTAGTGTCCTCTACTGTAAAGACTGATGCAAAATATTTGTTCAGCATATTTGCCATCTCCATGTTCCCCACTACTAATTTCCCGGTCTCGTCCTCTAAGGGACCAACATTCACTTTAGCCACCCTTTTTCTTTTTATATAACTGTAGAAACTCTTGCTATCTGTTTTTATATTTTTTGCTAGTTTACTTTCATAATCTATCTTCCCTTTCTTAATTAATCTTTTAGTTATTCTTTGCTGGCTTTTAAATGCTTCCCAATCTTCTATCCTCCCACTAGATTTGGCTACTTTATATGCCCTTGTTTTCAGTCGGATACTGTCCTTTATTACTTTACTTAGCCACGGATGGCTGTCTTTTCTTTTACGCCCCTTTTTCCTCGGTGGAATATATTTTTCTTGAAAGTTGTGAAATATCTCCTTGAATGTACACCACTGCTCATGCACCGTCTTACACCTTAATCTATTTTCCCAGTCCACTTTACTCTCATACCTTCATAGTCTCCTTTATTTAAGCTTAGTACGCTGGTTTGAGATCCAACTCTCTCACCCTCCAACTGAATTTGGAATTCAACCATGTTATGGTCACTCATTCCAAGGGGATCCTTTACTAGGACATTTTTTATTAATCCTGTCTCATTACACAGGACCAGATCTAAGATTGCCTGCCCCCTGGTTGGTTCAGTAGCATACTGCTCAAGGAACCCATCCCTAATGCACTCTATGAACTCTTCCTCAAGGCTGCCCTGCCCAATTTGATTTGTCCAGTCAATATGAAAGTTAAAATCTCCCATGATTATAGCTGTTCCCTTATTACAAGCCCCAACTATTTCCTGATTTATACTCCGACCAATAGAGTTGCAACTGTTAGGAGGCCTATAGACTACGCCCACTAGTGACTTTTTCCCCTTATTATTCCTTATCTCCACCCAAACTGTTTCACTATCCTGATCCTTTGACCCAATATCATTTCTCACTATTGCAGTGATTCCATCCTTTATTATCATAGCCACCCCACCTCCCTTTCCTTCCTGTCTGTCCTTCCTAATAGTCAAATACCCCTGGGTGTTTAGTTCCCAGTCATGGTCACCTCGCAGCCATGTTTCTGTAATGGCCACCAGATCATACCCATGTGTAGTTATTTGTACCGTCAACTCGTCTATTTTGTTACGAATGCTGCGTGCATTCAGATAAAGAACTTTTAAATATGTTTTGTGACAATTTATTCCTGCTTTTACCCCCTTTACTACTTTACCTTTTATCTTTATATATTCTGTCCCTTCCTGACACGCTCTGGTTTTTAATTTCCCCACTGCTACTTTGCTCTATTGCCTTCTCTGCTGACATTTTTATTTTTCGCTCTCTTGAAACCTCCCCCCCACTAATTAGTTTAAAGCCCTCTCTACAGCCCTAGTTATTCGATTCGCCAGGATTCTAGTCCCAGCACTGGCCAAGTGAAGTCCGTCCCAACGGAACAGCTCTCTCCTGTCCCAGTACTGGTGCCAGTGTCCCAAGAAGCAAAACCCATTTCTCCCACACCAGTCTTTGAGCCACGCATTTAACTCTCTGATTTTACTTACCCTAGCCAAATTTGCTCGTGGCTCAGGTAGTAGTCCAGAGATTATTACCCTTGTGGTTCTGCTTTTTAATTTGGCCCCTAGCTGCTCATACTCCCTCAGCAGAACCTCTTTCCTTGTCCTATCTATGTCATTGGTACCAACATGGGCCACGACAACTGGATCCTCCCCCTCCCACTCCAAGTTTCTCTCCAGCCCAGAGGAGATGTCCTTAACCCTGGCACCGGGCAGGCAACACAACCTTCGGGACTCTCGCTCTTGGCTGCAAAGAACCCTATCCCCCTTATGATACTATCCCCTACCACTACAACATTTCTTTTTACTCCCCCCACTTGAATGGCCCCTCGTTCCACGGTGCTGTGGCCAGGTTGCTCATCCTCCCTGCAGTCCCCGTTCCCGTCCTCATAGGGAGTAAGAGCCTCGAACCTGTCATCCGGAATTTTTAATCAACCGGCAACACGTCGGTGCTGGATACCAGAGAGTTTCCTGTAGTTGGAAAAATGCTGGAATCTATTATAAAGGATGCAATAACTGGGCACTTAGAAACTAAGATTGGGCAGAGTCAACATGGATTTATGAAAGGGAAATCCTGTTTGACAAACCTATTGGAGTTCTTTGAGGATGTAGTGGAGTAGACAAAGGGGAACCGGTAGATGTGGTGTATTTGGATTTTCAGAAGGCCTTCGATAAGGTCCCACACAAGAGGCTGGTGAACAAACTTAGGGTACATGGAATTGGGGGTAATATGGATTGAGAATTGGTTGACAGACAGAAAACAAAGAGTAGGGATAAATGGGTCTTTTTCAGGATGGCAGGCTGTGACTAGTGGGGTACCGCAAGGATCGGTGCTTGGGCCCCAGCTATTCACAATCTATATCAATGATTTGGATGAGGGGACTAAATGTAACATTTCCAAATTTGCTGATGATACAAAGCTAGGTAGCAGTGTCAGTTGTGAAGAGGATGTGAAGAGGCTTCAAGGGGATCGCGACAGGCTCAGTGAGTGGGCGAGAACATGGCAGATGGAATATAATGTGGATAAATGTGAAGTTATCCACTTCGATAGAAAAAACAGAAAGGCAGAGTATTTCCTAAATGGTGAAAGATTGGGGGAATGCAGACGCTCAAAGGGACCTGGGTGTCCTTGTACATGAGTCACTGAAAGTGAATGTGCAGGTGCAGCAAGCCATTAGGAAGGCAAATGGTATGCTGGCCTTTATTACAAGAGGATTTGAGTACGGGTGTAAAGAAGTCTTACTCCAATTATATAGGGCCTTGGTGAGACCACACCTGGAGTACTGTGTACAATTTTGGTCTCCTTACCTAAGGAAGGACGTACTTGCCATAGAGGTAGTGCAACGAAGGTTCACGAGATTGATTCCTGGGATGGCGGGACTGTCGTATGAGAAGAGATTGCGTAAACTAGGCCTGTATTCTCTTGAATTCAGAAGAATGAGAGGGGATCTCATTGATGCATACAAAATTATTACAGGGCTTGATAGGATGAATGCTGGGAGAATGTTTCCCTTGGCTGGGGGAGTCTAGAACCAGGGGCCACAGCCTCAAGATAAAGGGTAGGCCATTCAGGACTGAGATGAGAAGACATTTCTTCACACAGAGGGTGGTGAATCTTTGGAATTCTCCACCCAGAGGGCTGTGGAGGCTCAGTCATTGGGTATATTCAAAACAGAAGTCGATAGATTTCTGACTAGTAAGGGCATCAAGGGATATGGCGATAAGGCCGGTGAATGGAGTTGAGGCAGATCAGCCGTGATTTCATTGAATGGCGGAGCAAGCTCGAAGGGCCGAATGGCCTACTCCTGCTCCTATTTCTTATGTTCTTAGATTACCTATACAAAACAATAAAGACTTCATTAATTTTTTTCACATCTCTTCTTACCAAGTGAATGGAAAGGCACCTACCTCCTGGATGCAGCAGTTTTCGCTTTCCTTTAGCTGCCGGGTTCTGAGGCCCGGGACACCTGGCCGCCCAGGGTTCTTCCATCTGATTGATTGGTTGAAGAGCCTCGCTGTTTCTTGACCTGCTCACAGACGCCACAGTTCCCCTGTAGAGGGCATCGCGCTGAATCGGGCGCCAGATTAGAACAAGTTTCCACTCTAAAGCCAGAGAAAACTTTGTGGGCAGCTGTCAGTGAGGTGAACGCGAGCGCCGTTCCTTTGCCGCTGACCACAAAATCTGGGCTATGATGTATGCTGGCGCTGAGGGAGTGCTGCACTGTTGGAGCTGCTGTCTTTCAGATCAGACATTTAATCAAGCCCCATCCGCTTTCTCAGGTGGACATAAAATATCCCATTGCACTATTCGAAGAGGAGGAGTCCTGGAGAATATTTATCCCTGAACCAATATCAATAAAAGATTATTTGGATATTTATTTCATTGCTGTTTGTGGGACTTTGCTGTGCACAAAATGGCTGCTGCATTTCCCTACATTGCAACAGTGACTACACTTTAAAAGTAATTCATTGGCTGTAAAGCATTATGGGGCATGAGGATGTGAGCGGCGTTATATAAATGCAAGTGCTTTCTTTAAAATTCTGCAGTAAAAATGGAATTTGACTTTGCCAGTCACTATAAACAAGTGTCTCATTATTTTATATGTATTTCTCATCTATTCTGTAGTACCAAGTTATTAGTTTTACGTGCATGCAGAATATCATTTTGTAAAATAGTGCAAAGTATTAATTTCTGCTTAAAATTTTATTACCAAAATAGGCACAAATAATAAAGTACACTTTAGAGCTGCTATATGGAAATAAAGAGTGGGTTCTGATTATTTTCCATCTATACACAAGTAATACAGGTGTACAATTTAAAAATATTGGAGCTCGTCATTGCTGAAAAGTAAGCATTTTTCCACTGTGGTTATCCAATATCACCATTAAGCACCTATCGGTAAGGTTCAGCACGGACAAATTCAAAATAAACCTCTCTCTACTCCATCCTAACAATTGACCCTAACTCCAAGCTCAACTTCTACTGCACCTGGGACCTCTGCGATTGTTAATTTAGTGGGGATTCATGCCAAACTATAGGAAGTTTTGATACTGGCTAACCCTTAGTCAGCAGACAGCTTGTCAGAGCTGGTGATTTTACATATTTTTAGGTGTAGGTTGTTTTGATCTGTATCTCAAACATTTAGAACATCTACATTTATAGCAGTTATTAAAAGGTTTTAATGGAATTTCCCATGTAAGAAAATATGACATTGTGGCGGAGCCACTAAGGGACTCCGATCAGTTGTATATAATTCCCTTTAATAATATGTTAGCTACAGCCGGAGTCTGTATCTTTGTTTTCACTGTTTACATGTACAGAGCGCAATCACTGCTCTGTACATGTAAACGTGATCCCCCAGCGGCGGGAAAAACGTGATGACGTGATGATGTCAGCCACGGGACCGCCCAAGCAGTCCTCGTGGAGCCTCCGAACTGACGACCTATATTCGATGTTCTCCTGTAGTTATCCATTAAACTCTGTTAGCTTTCATTAAACCTTGTTTATTTGATTGCCTGAGTGGACCTCAGTCTTTTGGATAGGAACTAGACATTCCTACATTGGTGACCCCGACTTTCGCGAACGGTTTTTGCAGAAGTTACTGAACATGGAATCGAACGCCGTTGCTTTGAAGCTACCACAGTTCTGGGAGCAACAGCCAGCCGCGTGGTTCATCCAGGCTGAAGCCCAGTTCGCAATCCAGAACGTCGTTGCGGATCAGACCCGTTACTATCACGTGGTCTCTGCCCTCGACAGCGCCACAGCCTCGCGGATCATCGGCCTGCTTGGTAATCTACCAGAAGATCGCAAGTATGAAACGATAAAGGCGCGGTTGTTACAGGTCTTCGGGCTCACGAAGTCGGAGCGCGCCAGCTGGCTGCTCAATATGCCCGGCCTCGGGGACTCCAAGCCGTCCGAGCTCATGAGCCAAATGCTCACGCTCCTGGGCTCCGAACCGGAATGCTTCCTCTTCAGGGAGCTATTCCTCAGCCAGCTACCGGAGCAAGTTCAGGCTGCCCTAGCCAGGTCGGAAGTCACAGACTGCGCAGAGCTGGCTGCCAATGCGGACAAGATCTTCGCAGTGACACAGCAGTACTGCACTGCCACGAGGCGCCCATCCCCCACAGACGCCGCTCCAGCCCCTCAACCTGCGGGGTTGTGCTTCTACCACGCCTGTTTTGGCGCAAAAGCAAGATGCTGCCGCCCTCCCTGCAGCTTTTCGCTCAAAAAAAACAGCAGCCACCCTGTCGAAAGAGGACCGGTTATAACGAGCGCCCTGGGGCTGCGATGGCAATCGGCAATTTGGGAAAACTCCTCTTCATCAACGACTCCCTATCTGGTCGACGTTTCCTCTGCGACACTGGGGCGCAGTGTAGCATCCTACCCGCGTCAAATCTTGATCTACAAGCTGGGGGGGCACGGCCCCTCCAGGTGGCTAATGGGGCCATTCGGACTTTCGGAAGCCGGCGGGTCCAGGTGTGCTTCGGCGGCCAGCGGTTTTACTGGGATTTCATCACGGCCAAAGTCTCTCAAGCCATCCTCGGGGCGGATTTTTTGTGCGCCAACGGCCTCCTGGTGGATGTATGGCATCGCCGGTTGATCAAGGCGGCCACTTTTCACTCCATCCCAAGCCACCGCGGTAACACCGTGGCGCGCACTGTCTCCTGCGCGTTTCCACCTCCGGATGACTTCACTCGCCTCCTCGGAGAGTTCCCAGACCTGACCAGACCCACTTTCTCTTCCACGGCCACGAAACATGGTGTTGAACATCACATCACCACTACTGGCTCCCCAGTCTACGCACGGGCCCAGCGCCTCGAATCTGGCAAGCTCGCGACTGCGAAAGCGGAGTTCGACACGATGGAGCGGCTAGGGATTATTCGCCGGTCGAATAGTCCCTGGTCTTCGCCTCTCCACATTGTTCCGAAACCTGGCGGCTGATGGCGGCCTTGCAGCGACTACCGACGCCTGAACGATGCCACTACTCCTGATCGGTACCCGATCCCTCATATTCAGGATTTCTCGGCCCATTTGGCGGGAAATACCATTTTTTCAGAAGTCGACCTTGTCCGTGGCTACCACCAGGTCCCCGTACACCCGCAAGACGTCCCGAAAACTGCAGTCATCACCCCTTTCGGCCTGTTTGAATTTCTGCGGATGCCGTTTGGATTGAAGAACGCTGCACAGGCTTTCCAGCGCTTGATGGACTCCGTGCTTCGGGACCTCAAGTTTCTAATCGTCTGCCTCGACGACATTCTCATCGCCAGCCCTAATAAAGAGGAGCACATCTGCCATTTGCGCACCCTCTTTAGACGCCTCCGTCTACACGGCTTGATCATCAACCCGGCCAAGTGCCAGTTCGGCCTGCAGCAGATTGATTTCTTAGGCCATCGCATCACATCGGACGGCGCAATTCCCCTGCAAACGAAGGTGGAGGCAGTTACTTCGTTCCCGCGCCCGCAGACCATCCAGGCCCTGCAGGAGTTCCTAGGGATGGTAAATTTTTATCACTGGTTCGTCCCTAATGCAGCTCTGCTCATGCAACCCCTGTACGAGGCCCTCAAGAGCAAGTCCGGCAAGGATCCGATTAGCTGGACGGTCGACATGGACCGGGCGTTCGTTGACACAAAAGGCGCCTTAGCCAACGCAACCATGCTGGCACACCCGCTGCCAGGTGCCACCATCGCCCTTACCACCGATGCGTCGGACTACGCCATCGGCGCAGTGCAGGAACAGTGGGTGCATGAGACGTGGCAACTGCTGGCGTTTTTCAGCCATCAACTACGGCGAAACGAATGGAAGTACACAGCACGTTCGACTGGCCCTTTTTCTTGCCATCCGCCATTTCCGGTTCTTGCTAGAGGGGCGTCCGTTCATGGCTTTTGTGGACCATAAGCCACTAACGTTCGCTATGGCCAAGACCGCCGAACCGTGGTCAGTTCGGCAGCAACGTCAGTTGACGTTTATCTCCGAATTCACCACGGACATTCAGCATATGTCCGGTAAAGACAACCTGGTGGCGGATTGCCTCTCCCGCGCGACCGTTCATGCAGTCCAGCTCGGCATCGACTATGCCCTCATGGCTGCGGATCAAGCCTCGGATCCGGAAGTCCAATTTTACAGAACCAAACCCTCTAGCCTCCAAGCGGCCGACGTCAAATTCCATGCCGTGGGCACTACGCTACTTTGCGACGTCTCCGTAGGAGATCCTCGCCCTATCGTGCCGGTCGCCTGGCGCCGAAAAGTTTTTGACGCCATACACGGGCTGTCGCACCCTGGCATGAAGGCCTCGCAATGGCTGATGTCATCCAAATTCGTGTGGCGGGGCATGCACATGGATGTTCGCGACTGGGCCAACACCTGCGTGGTCTGCCGAAAGGCCAAGGTGCAGCGTCACGTCAAGGCTTCATTGGCCACTTTCGCTATTCCGGAACGTAGGTTTGATCATGTGCATGTGGGGCCACTTCCGCCTTCGCACGGGTTTACTCATCTTCTTACAATGGTGGACCGCAGTACTCGATGGCCGGAGGCGGTTCCTTTGTCATCCACCACTTCCGCAGACATCGCCAGGGCATTCATCTCCTCTTGGGTTGCCCGTTTCGGGGTACCGGCGGACATCTCGTCTGATCGTGGGCCGCAGTTTTCTTCTGAGCTCTGGAACGCTGTGGCTCAGGGGCTCAGTGTCAAGCTACATCACACCACTGCCTACCATCCACAGGCGAACAGCCTGTGCGAACGATTCCACAGGTCGCTCAAAGCCGCACTGCAAGCCAGCCTTCAAGGCGCGGGCTGGGTGGACAGGCTTCCATGGGTCCTTTTGGGTCTTTGTACGGTGCCTAAAGAAGCTCTTCAATCGTCCTCGGCGGAGCCCGTATATGGCCAGCCGCTACGTGTACCAGGAGATTTCCTTCCGACTCCAACAGAGCCATGATCCGCATCCCAGCAGCTCATCAGCCAGCAGGAGGCGGCCAGAAGTTTCGCTCCAGTGCCTACGTCACATCACGGCTTGCAGAGCTCCCACGTCCCAGCTGAGCTGAAGAACGCCGACTATGTGTTTACCCACCACGACGCGCATCGGGATCTGCTCAAACCCCCTTACACTGGTCCTTTCTGCGTGATAGAGCCGGGAGACAAAACTTTTTCAGTCGATATCGGTGGTAAACCGGACCACATTTTGGTTGACCGGTTGAAGCCGGCTCACTTGGACCTTGACCGCCCAGTCGAGATCGCACAACTGCCGAAACGTGGCCGACCGCCCACAGTCGCCGTGCCAGATCAAACGCAACCGTCCGCCAGCTCGCCCGCCATCCATCAGCTTCCACTTCAAGGCTACAGAAGTCGATCTGACAGGCTTGTCAGGCCTCCTCGCCGTTTTACTTTTGCTATTAAAGACAATTCTGGGGGGGCGCATGTGGCGGAGCCACTAAGGGACTCCGATCAGTTGTATATAATTCCCTTTAATAATATGTTAGCTGCAGCCTGAGTCTGTATCTTTGTTTTCACTGTTTACATGTACAGAGCTCAATCACTTTAATAGCGCAGGTAAACGCAATGACGTCACGCCATTCATCACGTGATCCCCACCGGCGGGAAAAACGTGATGACGTCATTTTGGATAGGACCTAGACATTCCTACAACATCATTGAAAAAAAATCACAAAGTCTTATCAGTTTATCACAACTACAATTTCAATAAATTGTTCTCCAACCTATTAACTTTGTTCAGTGTTCAAAATGAAAAGACAACACAAAAGCCCAAACTCTATGGTAATCAGTGAGCAGTACAGATTTCAATGCACTGCAATCTTATGTATTTCTGCTTTGTATTATTCCAGTAAACTTAAATTGCATCACTAATAACAAAATGGAGCATTAAGCCTTACTCCAAGATGTTTTAAATGATTAAGGAATCCATTTCAGTCTGACAGATCGAACCTAAACTGGGAAAACATCTCGAGTTACATTTAAGCTGTAAAGCTTTCTGCATGAATTTTAGGGATTCAAACCTTGAAGATTCCACAGAACATGTATTCCTTTTTACCCCTTGGAGTAGCAACGACAAGTTACCTGGTCAGAATTTGACCATGCACTCTACAAGGCCATAGCAATCCTTACACTATGAACCTTGATTGGCTATAAAGTTTAGCTAGTTTTGAGCAGCTCAAAGGTCAATTTTGAATGATGTGGGTCCTATCTCCAGACAGAGGAAAGGTCCCTATAGGTATAGGAAAAGAGGCAAATAGAGTATCTAAAAACATAGGTGTACAACAAAGTTTTAGCAGACAGGATACTTTCATCCAATAGATTTTTTTGTTGTTGTGCTAACTTTATTCTTTGGCTGTATAAAGTTCGTGTTAAAAATGCAAATACTCATGCAATCAAGAACCCTGATCTTGTACATATTATAGTTAGAGTTCACATTTTGTTTTTAGGACAATCTCTCTTGTCCAGGACATGCTGAAACTATAGAAACAAATTCACACATTGATGAAATCAAAGAGAAGTTATAACTGGACTTAATTTTATTTTTTCTTGTTTATATATTAGCAGATAGATTAAATCAACACAATTAGATTAACTAGTAGGCAGACATTAATCCACACTAAAGTGCTGTCACTTTGAATTTCAAAGCACTACCCAATAAGCTTCTAATAATAGCTATGAATGAATGATTCGGCAGTCTCACATTTTAACCAGCTTTATACCTCCTCTTCCAGCATAGAGGTTCATTTATTATAGGAACAGGAATAAGCCATTCAGCCCCTCAAGCCTGTTCTGCCATGGCTGATCTGTATCCAAACTCCATCCACCCACTTGGTTCCATATCCACTTATACCCTTGGCTATCGATCTCAGATTTAAAATTATTAATTGAGCTAGCATCTACTGCTTTTTGTGGGAGTGAGTTCCACACTTCTACCACCCTTTGCATGAAGAAGTGTTTCCTAACTTCTCTCTTGAATGGCCTGACTCTGATTTTAAGGTTATGTCTGTAATGATCAGTAACCTGTCATTCTAGAATGGTACACTAGTTGGAGCTGTATGTTGGAGCTGTATATATAAGAGTGGGCTACCCATGATGCACTAGGCTACCCACAAGGCGGTAGTCAAGATGGATGCTGTACAAGTCCACATGGTGAATAAAGTGACTAGCTCAAGCTAGCTGTTCATAATGAAAACGACTAGTTATTAATGAACATAACATGGTACCAGGATTGGTAAAATCTGCTGAATATTGTGAAACGCGACATGGAGATTTGAAGCCACCGGAGGGTTTGAAACTCATGGGGAATGTCGACTGCAATTGGCGGACTTTCAAACAACAATTCGAACTCTACATTACTGCCATCGGGTTCGGTACGATGCCAGACACAAGGAAAATAGCATTACTGCTCACGGTTGCAGGCCCACAGGCTATAGAGGTATTTAATATGTTTGTATTTGATCAAGAGGAGGACAGAGAAAAGATGGAAGATGTGCTAAAGAAATTTGATACACATTGTTCTCCCAAAAAGAACGAAACCTATGAGAGGTACGTGTTCCATTCATGGACACAGCAGCAAAATGAGACTTTTGATAGCTTTGTGACCGATCTGAAACTGAAAGCACAGACATGTAATTTCTCTGAACTGAAATCATCCATGATTCGTGACCAGATTGTGTTTGGTATTCATGATAAAAAAAGTCAGGGAACGTCTGTTGAGAGAAACCAAACCAACATTGGAAAATGCTGTGAAAATATGCCAAGCCAGTGAGCTAGCTCAAAAGCACGCGAAGACTTTCAGTGAAAATAATAATAATGCAATTGTAGTAAGTGATAGTGCTGCTGTCGGTGCTGTGTCCTACAAGGGGAAGAAACATGGGCAGAACAGAAATGCAAAGCAATCGGAGGATGGAATTTTAAATTGTAAACGCCGTGGTTACAAACACCAGTCACGACAATGCCCAGCATTTGGAAAAATGTGCACAAAATGTCATGGAAAGAATCACTTTGCCAAACAATGCTTTTCAAAAGTAAAAACTAAGAAAGGGCAACAAGTCCAAGTCAATGTGATTGAGGACACTGATTTAAGTGAGACATTTTCTGTAGGAATGGTGTCATGTGACAATATCAAAAAGGATACAGAAAATGTGCAGCCCTCAGGAATGGACAATGCTGAACATAAAGTTAATGCTGTAAAAGAGGACAAATGGATAATGTCACTGCAGGTAAATGGAGCATTAGTTACATTGAAACTAGACACTGGGGCAAAAGCAAACTTAATCAGCATGAGTGACATTAAGAATATGAAAGAAAAGCCCAAAATACAGAAAAAGTCAGTACTACTGAAGAACTATAATGGATAGCTTAGGTTTATGCAGACTTAAAGTGACAGTCAAAGACAAAGTGCATCATTCATGTTTTCTGTTGTGGCTGAAGGACTTGATTCACTTCTGGGTGACAAAGCTTGTGAGGACTTAGAACTGGTCAAGAGAGTCTACCGTATAAACTGTGCCATAAGCAGACCAGATGGCTCGGTGGATTCTGTAGTGAGTAATTTCCAGGATGTGTTCAAAGGATTTTGAGTTCTACCATTCACTTACAAGATCCAGCTAAAGGAGGATGCTCAGCCAGTGGTACATGCTCCACGGAGAGTTCCAGCACCCCTGCATGACTGGCTCAAGAAAGAACTGGACAGAATGACCACACTAGGAGTCATCAGGAAAGTCGAAGAGCCAACAGACTGGGTTAACTCCATGGTATGTGTAAAGAAAAAGAACAATGAGCTAAGAATATGCATGGATCCAAAGGACTTAAATGCAAACATAAAACGTGAACACTACCAGATTCCCAAGCGAGAAGAAATCACCAGTGAAATGTCAGGTGCCAGATACTTCACAAAGCTCGATGCCTCACAAGGATTTTGGCAACTAAAACTGGATGAAGAGAGCACCAAATACTGTACCTTCAACACACCATTTGGCAGGTATTGTTTCCTCAGAATGCCTTTCGGGATAATATCTGCATCTGAAATCTTTCATAGAGCGATGGAACACATAATTGAAGGTCTGGAAGGAGTTCGGGTCTATGTTGATGACATCATCATCTGGGGCTCCACACTGAAAGAACACAATGAGAGACTGACTAAAGTGCTACAGAGCATACGCCGGAATGGACTGAAGCTCAACAAAGCCAAGTGTCAGTTTGGCGTCCAGGAAGTCACTTTCCTAGGAGATAATCTATCTGGTAAAGGAATAGAGCCAGATATGGAAAAAGTAAACGCCATACACAACATGCCCCGACCCACTGACAAAAAAGAAGTGCTACGCATCATGGGGATGATAAACTTCATTGGAAAGTTCATTCCTAACTTGTCAGCCAAGACAGCCTGTCTGCGAGACCTGCTACATAAAGCAAATGAGTTCGCATGGACAGAAAGACATGAACAAGAGTGGATGAACCTCAAAACAGTGCTGACAACCACACCTGTACTCACCTTCTTTGACCCAACAAAGAGAATCAAAGTGTCAACAGACGCATCAAAAGATGGCCTAGGCGCGGTCTTGCTGCATGCAGAGGGTGAAGATTGGAAGCCTGTTGCCTATGCCTCCAGGTCTATGACTGATTCTGAGTGTCGATAAGCCCAGATTGAAAAGGGATGTCTAGGCTTGGTAGTTGGACTAGAAAAGTTCCATGGCTACATATATGGACTTCCCACCTTCACAGTTGAGACAGACCACTGCCCACTGGTTGCCATCATAAAAAAAAACCTGAATGAGATGTCTCCAAGGATTCAACGACTCATGATGAAGCTGCAAAGATATGGCTTTGAACTGATCTACACACCAGGCAAACACATAGTGTTAGCAGATGCACTATCCCGAGTACCCACAATGAGTCATGTGAGCTCTACTGAAGAAGACGTGGATGTTCATGTGAGTATGGTCACTGCTGCGCTGCCCGTGTCAGACACAAAATCAAAGCAAATAGCAGAAGAAACAGTAAAAGACACAGTGTTACAAACAGTAATAGAGAACATTCATCATGGTTGGCCAAAAGGTTCCTGTCCAAAGTACTTGCACATCAGGTCAGAGTTGAGTGTCGCAAGTGGACTATTACTAAAACAGAACAGAATAGTCATTCCACAGGCTCTACATCAAGACATGCTCAAATGGATTCATGAGGGACACCTCGGAATTGAAAAATGCAAAAGGAGAGCAAGAGACACTGTTTATTGGCCTGGCATAAATAAGGACATTGAGAACATGATAGGCAAATGTGAGACATGTCAGAAACACCAAAACAAACAAGCAAAGGAACCAATGATAGTAGCTGACTTACCAACAGCACCATGGCAAAAAGTTGGTATGGACCTCTTTCATTTGAATGGTAAAGACTATCTAATAGTGATTGACTACTATTCTAACTATCCTGAGATGGCACTGATCTCAAGCACATCAGCAAGCAGTGTTATAATGCATGTTAAATCCACCTTCGCCAGACATGGAATTCCCAGGATTGCCGTTAGCGACAATGGTCCGTGCTTCAACTGTAAGGAGTGGCAACAGTTTGCAGCACAGTATGACTTTCAGCACATCACATCCAGTCCTTTGTACGCTCAGTCGAATGGTAAGGCAGAGAAAGGTGTTCAAGTTCTCAAACAGCTACTGAAGAAAGCAAGTCTGATCCTTATCTCGCCCTGCTGAGCTACCGAGCCTCACCTTTAGACTGTGGTTCTTCACCTGCTGAACTCCTAATGGGTCACAAGTTGCGTACCACGCTACCCTGCTGTGCAAAAGAAAAGCAGAGTAAGGAACTGAGACAGAGACTTCAACTGTTAAAGCTGAAACAGAAATCATACTATGACAAGTCATCGAAAACTCTGAAACCATTGACAAGGGATGATGTTGTCAGGATTGAGGATCCAGATGCATGGAACAGAAAAGCTACAGTTCTTGAGGAAGTAGGACCAAGGTCATACACTGTTAGAACTGAGGGAGGACAGATTCTCAGGAGGAACCGCCGTTCCCTCCTAAAAACACAAGAAACTATCCAAGAGCAAATCGATGACAATGCTACAACTGAATCTTGTCAATCACCACCAGAACAATCTAACACAAACACACATACAGGCTCTCATGAAAACACATCAGATTTACCTGTGCTGAGAAGATCCACACGTGAAGTAAAAAAGCCTGATAGACTTAATCTTTGAGTATAAAGTAAAGCTTTGAAAATGTGTCGACTGTTGTGAAAATGTTTATGTTTATAGAGCACAACAAACGTGTTACTGATATCATCTTTATCATTTTTCTTGAAAGTTGATTGATGTTAATTTTGTTTAACCTGAAAGGGGGATGTAATGATCAGTAACCTGTCATTCCAGAATGGTACACTAGTTGGAGCTGTATGTTGCTGTATGTAGGAGCTGTATATAAAAGAGTGGGCTACCCACAATGCACTAGGCTACCCACAAGGCAGTAGTCAAGATGGATGCTGTACAAGTCCACGTGGTGAATAAAGTGACTAGCTCAAGCTAGCTGTTCATAATGAAAATGACTAGTTATTAATTAACATAACAATGTCCTCTTGTTCTAGACTCCCCCACCAGCGGAAAAAAGTTTCTATCTACCTTGCAAATCCCTTTCAAAATCCTAAAAACCTCAAATCAAATCAGATCTCAGAGGGTTGTAGAGCTGGAGGAGGTTACAGAGATATTAGGGGCAAGGCTATGGAGGGATTTGAAAACAAGGACATTTGAAATCTCTTTGGACCTCCACTCTTCCTAACATTTCACCATTTAAAGAATACTCAGATCTATCCTTTTTTGGTCCAAAATTGATGACCTTACCTTACCTGCGTTGAATCCTTCTGCCAGCTTTGCCCACTCATGTAATCTATCAATGTCTCTTTGTAATTTTATGCTCCCGTCTACACTATTTACTAAACCACCAATCTTTGTGTCATTGGTAAACTTGGATATATGGCTCTCTATTGTGTTATCCAAGTCATTAATACAGTGAGTAGTTGAGGCCCCAGCACAGATTCTTATGGGACACCACTAGTCACTTCCTTCCAATTAAAATACATACCCATTATCCCTACTCTCTGTCTTCTACCACCTAGCCAATCTCCTAACCAGGTCAATAATTTGCCTTTAATTCCATGAGCATGTGGAACCTTATCAAATACCTTCTGGAAGTCCATATAAACTACATCCATAGATATTCTCTTGTATACTACTTTAATTACTTCCTTAAAAAATTCGGTTAAGTTTGTTAGATATGACCTACCCCAGTACAAATCCATGTTTGCTCTCTCTAATTAGCTCAAATTTCCCTAAATGCTCACATTGTCCTTAATTATAGATTCCAATAATTTCCCCACAACAGATGTTAGACTAACAGGTCTATAATTTCCTGGTGTCGCTCTCATCTTTCTTAAATGATGGAGTTACATTTGCAACTTTCCAATCTAAAGGGACAATTCCTGAATCGAGAGCACTTTGGAAGATTATGGCTGGAATATCTGCAATTTCCTCACCGACTTCCTTTAAAACCCTCGGGTGGAAAACTTGTAGATTTGTCAGCTTTTAGTGCCATTACTTTTTCTAAACTGTTTTCTTGCTTACGTTGATTTTAGTGAGTTCCAGACCTTGATTCATTATTAATTTCCCTGGGATGCCAGGTATATTAATTAGGTTTAAGATAAAGCTTGAGAAGGACATAAGTAAGACAAAGACCATAATAATAAATTGGAAAAAAGCTGATTTTATGGGGATGAGAATGGAACGAGGAAAGTAAACTGGAAACATTTACTGACAAACATAGAAATAGAACAGTAGTGGGAAACATTTAAAATGGTGATCAAGAGAGTCCAGGAGAAATGTATCCCACTAAAAGGCAAGAACAAACTAGCCAGTAATGACACACCATGGATGAATAAAGAAATAAGGACAACATTGAAACTAAAGAAAAAGGCATGCACTAAGTACATAACAACAAAGGAGAGATTGATGAAAGGGAATATGAAAAGGTTAGGAAAGAAGTCAAAAAACACTTAGGAAGGCAAAGAGCAACTACAACATTAATTTATCAAGGAATATAAAAAGAAATAGTACGGTATTCTACAGACACATAAATAACAAAAGAAAAATCAAGATAGGGCCACTAAGAGATACACACGATAAACTCACAGGTAATGACAGTGAAATGGCAGAAATATTAAATAATTACTTTGCTTTGGTATTTACCAGGGAGACCAACATGGTGGACATGACATTAGAAGAGAACAAAGAAGATATAAAGACATTTAAGATGGAAAGGGGAAGAGATAATTGATAAACGAATCAAACTTAGAGAGGAAAAAGCCCGTTTCTTCCCTAACTTTTAATATGCGCGGATTAAAGAAGAGATAACAGAGGCACTATTAAATACATATTAAAAATTCGTTAGAAAAGGGAATAGTGTCAGAGGACTAGCAGACAGCTAATGTGATTCCTATATATAAAAAGGGAGACCGAATAGGTCCAGGGAACTATGGACCAATTAACTTAACGTCGGTGGTAGGAAAGATAATGGAATCCTTTCAAAGATGTAATAGAAAAACATCTAGAAACTGAAAATATAATAAAGAGTAGTCAGCACGGATTCCAAAAGGGATGGTCATGCTTGACCAACCTTACTGAACTCTTGGAAGAAGCAACAGAAAGGGTAAATAAGGGTAATGTAGTAAACGTAATATATTTGGATTTCCTAAAAGTCTTCGATAAGGTACCACATAATAGACTCCTGACGAAGGTCAGAACATGTGGAATCAGGGGACAAGTAGCAGAATGGATAGCAAGCTGGCTACAGAACAGAAACAGAGCGTAGGGGTTAAAGGTAGTTACTCAGATTGGCAAATGGTAGAAAGTGGTGTGCCACAAGAATTGGTGTTCATTTACATAAACAATTTGGACTCGGGAATCGGAAGTACAATTTCAAAATTTGCGGATGACACCAAATTGGGGGGTGTAGTTAATACAGAGGAGGACTAACAAATACAGGAAAACATTAATAAACTTGCAGAATGGGTGTGTAATTGGCAAATGAACTTCAACATAGAGAAGTGTGGGGTAGTACATTTTGGTACGAAAAATAAGGAGGTCACATACTCTTTGGAAAATAAGTGTCTAAACGGGGCAGAGGAACAGAGGGATCTAGAGGTACAGATACACAAATCACAAAGTAGCGGCACAGGTTAATAAGGTCATAAAAAAAGCAAACAAACCACGGGTTTATTTCTAGAGGGATAGAATTGAAAAGCAGAGAAGTTATGTTATACTTGTATAGAACCTTAGTTAGACCACACTTGGGAGAACTGTGAACGGTTCTGGTCTCCGTATTATAAAAAGGACATAGAGGCACTGGAGAAGGTGCAAAAACATTTACTAGAATGATACCAGAACAGAGAGATTATACCGATCAGGAAAGATTGAACAGAGTGGTGCTGTATTCTCTAGGAAAGAGAAGGGCGAATGGTGACCTGATAGAGGTGTTTAAGATTATGAAAGGGTTTGATAGGGTAGACGTAGAGAGGATGTTTCTACTTGCAGGTGAGACCAGAACTATGGACCATAAATATAAGATAGCCACTAATAAATCCAATTGGGAATTCAGGAGAAATCTTTTACCCAGAGAGTGGTTAGAATGTTGAATTCACTACCACAAGGAGGAGTTGAGGCAAATAGCATAGATGCATTCAAGGGGAAGTTAGATAAACACATGAGGGAGAAAGAAATAGGATATATTGGTGGGGTTAGATGAAGAAGGGTGGATAGAGGCTCGTGTGGATAATAAACTCCGGCATGGATCTATTGGGCCGAATGCCCTGTTTCTGTGCTGTAAATAATTTGTAATTATCCTCTTCCTTCACTGCGAAGGCTGACAAAGTAATTATTCAACAAATCTGCCATTTCCTTATTTTCATTTGCAATATAATCCACATGTTTTTAAAGGGCCCACATTACCACCCGGGTCGCTGGTGACGTCATCGCCGAGCGGCGCAACCCCTTAGCGCCCCGCAGCAGAAATTCGGCTGCACCCGAGGCTGCAGTGTGTGATGTCAGCGCCAGCCTCACAGGTCGCGACCTGCACCGCCATTTTCTTCTTTTGGTCGACCTCCAGGTCGGCCCTTTGTAGTGGCTCTTGGCGTGGTCCGTGGCCCATGTCGCGCGGCCCTGGCACCATGCTGCCCTGGTGGCCTCGTGTGGGCCATCAGAGGCCCTGCAGAACTCGCAGCATCCCTCCGCGGAAGGGGAATGGCGGTGAAACACATCAGCGCTACGTGGAGCGGCCACGTCGCGCTCCAGCGTTTGAGCGTTTTGCGCCCCCGACACCACCGAGAGAAAGGAGCACCCGAGATAGCGCTCCACTTCCTCTCTGGGGCGGTAAGCCGAATTTAGCGACTGGGGCTGTACTTCCGTGCCGGGCGCTAAATATCCAGCACTAATTCGGTTACCGCCCCCAAACGGGGCATAACCAAATTTCGCGCCTAATATTCCAGTTGCGGTTGAACCAGTGTTTTATAAAGGTTCATCATAACTTCCTTGCTTTTGTATTCTATGCCTGTATTCATGAAGCCCAGGATCCTGTTTGCTTTTTTAACCACTTTCTCAACCTGCCCTGACACCTTCAACGATTTGTGCACATATACCCCCAGGTCTCTCTGTTCATGCACCCCCTAGTTCATATTGCCTCTCCTCGTTCTTCCTACCAAAATGTATCACTTCGCACTTTTCTGTGTTAAATTTAATCTGCCACGTGTCGGCCTATTCCACCAGCCTGTCTATGTCCTCTTGAAGTCTATCACTATCCTCCTCACTGTTCCCTATACTTCCAAGTTTTGTGTCATCTGCAAATTTTGAAATTGTGCCCTGTACACCCAAGTCCAAGTCATTAATATATATCAAGCAAAGCAGTGGTCCTAGTACTGACCCCTGGGGAACACCTCTGTATACCTTCCTCCAGTATGAAAAATAACCGTTCACTCTCTGTTTCCTGTTACTTAGCCAATTTCATAGCCATGCTGCCATTGACCCTTTTAGTAGAGCTCTTGCCCCTAAGGAGTATATACTGGTCCTGTATTAAGCTAAATTCCTTTTTGAACATCTCCTACTGTTCAGCTGTAGTTTTACCCAATAACAGTTTTGACCAGTTTGCCATCATCAGTCTCTGTCTCATCCCATTAAAGTTAGCCTTACCAAAATCTAGAATCTTAGTGATGGGCCTTCAATAACCACAAAACTAGAAGTTATAGACTTAAGCAAGTAGGCTTTTAATCACGAAGATCAGAGCTAACATCTCAACACACCGACTGGTTCACAGGAATGAGTCATACAGATCCTGGGATCTTTATGTAAGAGAAGTCAGGGGCGGAGCCAAGAGCCAAGACCTGGAACCTCCCAGGTTAGTCGGGAAAGAGGAAGTGAAACTATACACAGTGGGGGGAGGGTAATATACATGAGTGCAAAACGAATACAGGATCAAGACAAACAGATTTCATTACATTCACCCCTTCTATAGATTTAGTCCATCGGGGTGATGTTTCTTAAAAGTTGGTATAAGTGAATCTGTCAGGAGGTTTTGCAGTTCTCAGTGATCGGCGCAAAGCCGGTTGGGGTGCCTCTAGGGGAGTGGATTCTGGTTCCTCCGCTGTCCGGGCCTCCGCAGTGTCTTCCAGGTTATCTGCAGTGTCCTCCAGGTTAAAGTTGGGTATTGATACCTCTGGGCGTCCTGTCTCTTTGTAGTGTAGGTCTTCATCGGGTAGTCCATCGTTCTCTCTGCTCCCCGAGGGAGCGAGGTCTTTTATGGAAACAGTGTCCTCTCGCCCGTCAGAGTATTCGATATAGGCGTACTGAGGGTTTGCATGGAGGAGCTGTACCTTTTCCACAAGGGGGTCCGTTTTATGGCCTCTCACGTGCTTCCGCAATAGTACTGTCCCCGGAGACATCAGCCACGCGGGTAGAGATATGCCTGAGGTGGATTTCCGGGGGAAAACGAACATCTTTTCATGAGGGGTAGCGTTAGTGGCAGTACATAACAGAGACCTTATGGAGTGGAGCATGTCTGGGAGGACTTCCTGCCAGCGGGAGGCCGGAAGGCCTTTTGACTTTAAGGCTAACGTGACAGCCTTCCAAACAGTAGCATTCTCCCTTTCCACTTGCCCATTACCCCGGGGGTTGTAGCTAGTGGTTCTGCTAGTGGCTATCCCCTTTGAGAGCAAGAACTGGCGCAGTTCGTCACTCATAAATGACGTCCCCCTATCGCTGTGTATGTAGTTCGGCATGCCAAACATGCAGAATAGATTACCGAGACACTTGATGACCGTGGCACTGGTCATGTCTGGGCAGGGAATGGCGAAGGGGAAGCGGGAATATTCATCGATGATATTGAGGAAGTATACGTTACGGTCGGCAGAGGGAAGGGGTCCCTTGAAGTCCAGACTTAGGCGCTCGAATGGCCGTGTGGCTTTGATAAGGTGTGCACGGTCAGGCCTGTAGAAACGAGGCTTGCATTCCGCACAGATGCGGCAGGCTCTGGTCATTGCCCTGACCTCCTCGATGGAGTGGGGCAGATTGTGGGACTTTATAAAATGGTATAGTCGGGTGACCCCTGGGTGACAGAGGTCATTGTGGAGACCCTGTAATTTGTCCGTATGAATGCTGGCACACATTCCCCACGATAGGGCGTCTGGGGGCTCATTAAGGGCTCCCGGCCTGTACATAATATCATAGTCGAACATGGATAGTTCGATCCTCCACCTGAGTATTTTGTCATTCTTGATTTTCCCCCTTTGTTTGTTATTAAACATGAAAGCCACCGACCGCTGGTCGGTGAGCAGGGTGAAACGTTTGCTGGCTAGGTAGTGTCTCCAGTGCCGCACTGCCTCCACTATAGCCTGTGCCTCCTTCTCGACAGAAGAGTGCCTGATTTCAGGTCCCTGAAGGGTTCGGGAGAAGGCGGCCACAGGTCTCCCAGCCTGATTGAGGGTCGCAGCTAAGGCAAAGTCTGATGCATCGCTTTCGACTTGAAAGGGAATGCATTCGTCCACTGCACACACTGCAGCCCTTTCAATGTCCTGTTTAATACTGGTGAAAGCCTCCCGAGCTTCAGCTGATAGTGGGAAGGACGTCGATTTAATGAGGGGTCGGGCCTTATCAGAGTAATTGGGCACCCATTGGGCATAATACGAAAAAATCCCAGGCACCTTTTTAAAGCTTTGGGATTGTGTGGCAGGGGCAGTTCCTTTAGGGGGCGTAATCAGTCAGGGTCCGGTCCAATTACCCCATCTTCCACCACACAGCCGAGGATACAGAGACGGGTTGTGTTGAAGACACATTTGTCTTCGTTGTAGGTTAGATTCAGCTTTAGGGCAGTTTTTTAAAATCTCGCAAGATTTAGATCGTGGTCTTGCTGGTTGTGCCCGCAGATCGTGACATTGTCCAGATAGGGGTAGGTAGCTCGTAGTTTATTCTCGTCAACCATGCGGTCCATCTCACGTTGGAAGACCGAGGCCCCATTTGTTACCCCGAAGGGCACTCTGAGAAAATGGTAGAGGCGCCCGTTCGCCTCGAAGGCGGTGTATGGGCGGTCCTCCGTTCTAATGGGGAGCTAGTGATACGCGGATTTGAGGTCGATAGTCGAGAAGACTCGGTATTGCGCAATCTGGTTGACCATTTCTGATATGCGGGGTAAAGGGTAGGCGTCCAGCTGGGTATAAATATTAACAGTCTGGCTGTAGTCAATTACCATCCGTTTCTTTTCGCTATTTTTAACTATGACTACTTGGGCACGCCACGGGCTGGTACTGCATTCAATAATGCCTTCCCGCAGGAGTCTGTCCACTTCCGCCTTGATAAAGTGTCTGTCTTCCAGACTGTACCGTCTACTTTTGGTCGCTATGGGCCTACAGTTCGGAGCGAGATTAGCGAATAAAGAGGGCGGGCTGATTTTTAAGGTTGATAGGCCACAGACTGTGAGTGGCGGCTGGGACCCGCCATATGCTAGCGTGACACTTTCGTGGTGGCACTGGAAGTCCAGGCCCAAGATTACATTAACACAGAGTTCTGGCATCATGAGGAGTTTCAAATCCTTGTAGTCCGTGCCTTTTACAGTCAGTGTTACCACACAGTAGCCGAAAATGTCCGAAGTGTGGGGCTTAGCAGCCATAGCAATTCTGCTCCGTGTAGGGGTTACCGTTAATGAGTGCCGCCGTACCAGGCTAGGGTGGATAAAACTCTCGGCACTCCCACAGTCAATTAAACATTTCGTTAAATTCCCGTTTACCTGTATGTCCATCATAGATTTTGTCAACGGATGTGGCCTGGATTGATCCACCGTGATCGAAGCCACTGTTGGGCCCTGGGCGGCCGTTGAGTTGGGAAAAGATGGCGGATCCCAAGATGGCGGCCCACACAGCACGCACGAGGTGGTGACGGAGTTGGAAATCGGATTCCCCCTGCAGACTTTGCTAAAATGCCCCTTTTTCTTACATTTGAAGCATGTAGCGTCCTTCGCTGGGCATCGTTGTCTGGGGTGCTTGGCCTGGCCACAGAAGTAGCATTGCAGGCCTCGAGACATTGCCGCTGTAGGAGGACTCCTGGGTGAACTTCTGTGTGGGGACTCCGGCGGCGTAGAGCTGGTCTGAGACCTGGATGGGGAAGATGGCTGATTCCAAGATGGCGGCCCCCTCAGCGCGCACGAGGTGGTGAGGGCCGCATGGCCGGAAGAATAGGAGTCAGAGTTTCTCTGGGCCACGTCCAGCGATCGCGCAGTGGCCACTGCCTTTTTTAAGTCCAGGACCTCCTTCTCCAGCAGTCTCTGCCGGACATAATTCGATTTGAGGCCCGTGATGAAGGAATCGCGGACCAATTCGTCAGAGTACGCGTTGGGCATCACGGCCTTGCAGTTACAGTCCCAGACCAGGTCCTTTAGGCCCTGTAAGAAATCGTCCATTGATTCCTCTGGTCGCTGCCTGCGTGTAGCCAGCAGATGTCTGGCGTACACTTCGTTTACCGGCCTCTGGTATTGGGCCTTCAGGATAGTGATGGCCTCCGTGTAAGAGGTAGCGTCCCGGATGAACGAATAAATCCGATGACTTACGCGAGTAGTCAGTAGACTCAGTTTATCTACCTCGCTAGCGGATGAGGCCCCCGCAAAGAGTTCGAAGCATTTGAGCCAGTGTCCAAATTGATTTGATGCTTCGGCAGAATGTGGATTCAAGTCCAGACGCTCTGGTTTTAGGAGTCGATCCATCCTAGTATTCTTTAGTGATTAAAATTGATGGGCCTTCAATAACCACAAAACTAGAAGTTATAGACTTAAACAAGTAGGCTTTTAATTACTAAGATCAGAGCTAACATCTCAACACGCCGACTGGTTCACAGGAATGAGTCATACAGATCCTGGGATCTTTATGTAAGAGAAGTCAGGGGCGGAGCCAAGAGCCAAGACCTGGAACCTCCCAGGTTAGTCGGGAAAGAGGAAGTGAAACTATACACAGTGGGGGAGGGTAATATACATGAGTGCAAAATGAATACAGGATCAAGACAAACAGATTTCATTACATTTAGTAACTGCGTTAAGTTTCTCCTTCAAGCCCAACATTGAATTCGATCATATTATGATCACTGTTAGATAAATGTTCCCTTACTATTACATTATTCATGAAGTCTGGCTCATAACTAAATCTAGTATGGCCTGCCTTCTTGTTGGTTCTAGAACATATTGCTTCAGAAAACTATCTTGAATGCACTCAAAAAATTCACTACTGTAAGGGGACAAAAATGACTTCTTAGAATTAAAAGTTAGAAGAAACTATAACTTCTTAGAATTAAAATTAGTGGAAAATAAATGTGTCTCCTATCCTTGCTTAGGAATGTAGGACCCAGATAAGACAGGAACTGTAAAGCTAATAAGCTGGTCTTTTGTCCTTGCTTAAGATAAGGCAGGACATACAGATTCTCAAAGCATGATGTAAGCACCTCCTGACCAGAGCAGGAACAGATAAATTAGCCTGCGAATGCTGTAAAGATGGGTTTCTGTGAACCATTCAGCAACCTCCCTGATAAGGGGCATCGAATGGACACAGCCCTTCACCTATTCTGTAGACCAATCAATGATCGTGGAAGGGGGTGCATGCCTCAAGTTAGGGTACAATTGCTGTACGTATTTGATACTCGGTGGAAGAATCCTTTCTCTGGGATGAGACTGAGATTTTCCCCTTGCATATGCGTGAATAAAGATCGTGAAACTTATCCGTCTGGTGAATTCATGGTTGCTATAGGGCAAGTGTTGACCCCTTATCTCAGGGGGTCCGCTTAAGAGGAGGGAAGACTTCCCTTTTACCCCAACAATTGGCGTAGTCGGCAGGATACAGACTCTCCGGCCCGAACAATGTGGCAGCTGTTGGGGTGAGTACCTTTTAAATACCACCTACAAGTTAGAGCTGATGCATTGTGGATGGAAGGGGAGATAATCTGTATAAAAGAACTAAGTATAGCAAACCACGAACTGACGGGAATCGAGAAATAAGCACGATATGGGTTATGAGTAGGTCCTGAAACACGGCCAACGAGGCAATACCTGTGAACTGGTATTGGTCATATATGGTCGGGGCAGACAAGAAGGAGTACAAGATTAACCTAGGGGCGACTGGGGACCGGAGGGGTCCTTAGTAAAAATGCTAGCGGAAAAGAATGTGAAACTAATAGATGCGATGAAGAAAAAGGGGTGGCAGCCTGAGGACCCACCAAACAGGCAGAGGAAGTGGTGGGATAGCCAAAAAAATAAGACGGAGCAGGCACAGATAATATAATAGCAAAATACTGCGGATGCTGGAAATCTGAAATAACAGAAAATGCTGGAAATACTCAGCAGGTCAGGCAGCATCCATGGAGAGAGAAACAGAGTTCTGATGAAGGGTCCCAGACCTGAAATGTTAACTCTGTTTCTCTCTCCACAGATGCTGCCTGGCCTACTGAGTATTTCCAGCATTTTCTGTTGTTATTACGGATAATAATACTTGCCTGTTACGGAGAACAAATAAAGGAGATCGATACTCAAACAAAACTAGTCCAAGGATTAGAAGCTAAGATAAAGAAGTTGGAGGGAATAACAGGAGCGCGAATGACAAAACAACAAAAACTGGGATACCTAAAACACGGGATGGATGAGTGTTGGGGACCGGTTAGGACTAATTAGAGTAAAATATTGAAAGTAACTCAAAAAGCCGGCGAAAGTGTAGGGGAATACGGGGAACGAAAATGGATTGAGTACAAAGACCACTCCGACTCCAATAACCCTGACAAAGATGACGCGGCATTTTAAAAAATGTTTAAAGACGGATTGGGTGAAGCACACCAAAAGATAATTAAATTGGGGTTCAAGGTGGGGGATGATTATGACGAAACTCTAGAATGGGCAGAGAATGTGGAGGAGTTAAAGGCAGAGCAGAAGGAAAAAATAGCTAAAATGGCAGCAGTGACAGTGGCAGGGGGAGAGGAGGAGATACCTCACGCAGCTCCCTTAACGTGTTTTAACTGTAGCCGAGAAGGACACTTTAGTAAAGAGTGCCCACAGAAGAGGAAAGGACAGGGAAATTACAGGCCAAAATGTCAGAATTGTGGGAGATTGGGACATACATCCAAAGACTGCAGGGCAAAGGGAGGGGGCGCGGCAGAAAATGGCCCTCAGCAAGCGAAAGGGGGAACACCAGTGACCCGCGAAGAATTGATGGAAATGTTCAGATACTGGCACCATTACCACCTCCCCCCACACCTGTGGCACCTTCTAAGAAGGATTTGATCAGAATGCTCCGACTTACGAGCACACGCTAGGGGTTAGCAGCCCCCGGCGAAGGTATGGGACAGCAAGTAGAGGACCCACGAATGTTTATTAGTGCAGTGTTAGGGGGCCGGCAGTGCGATATGCTAATAGACACGGGAGCGTCCATATCCATAACTAACTTGGATTTGCCCCTTACCAAGAGAACAGTCAACATACAAGAAGCAGGAGGAGGATACAGGAAAGCCATTTTAAGTGAGATTGTATTACTAGAAGTACAAGGGATAATGTTACCTACTCAGTTTTGGTGTTGCCCTAATCCGGAAGGCACCATATTGGGGATAGATACCCTCAGAGAGATAGGAGTACTGATAGACCCTCAGCGTAACCGAATAGTTTTGGGGGACAAACACCAAAACCAAAGTAAATTCAATCACCCGGGACACCAACAGCAACAAGTGGCCGGGATAACCCCAGTACGGCCTGAATGGGAACTAAAGGGTGTTTGGGGTAGTGTGTGCCAACTGTACCCGAGTTTGTGGGCCCAATACAAGCAGGATTGTTGGTTGGCAGGGGTGCCACCCATTAAAATCCCCGGAGCAGAACACAAAGCTCATCGACAATACCCACTGAAACTCAAAGCTGAAATGGCGGTCCTCCGGATAGTGCAGGACTTAGAGGAACAAGGGGTAGTGAAGCAAATAACAGCCACAACTAATTCGCCTGTGTGGCCAATAAAGAAGCCCGACGGGTCTTATAGATTAACAATCGATTATACAGCCCTGAACAAAATCGCCCCTAAAGAACACCCGATAGTGGCAAGTCTGGCCACTATCTTTAATGGCCTAGGACCAGAGCTTAAGATATTCACCGTGCTTGATATAGCGAACGGATTTTGGGCCATACCCTTAGATGAGGGATCTCAAGGGAAATTTGCCTTCACCGTAAGGGGAAAACAGTATACATGGACTAGAGTACCGCAGGGATTCCACAAGAGCCCAAGCATATTTCACAGAGTATTGTCAGGAATCCTGTAACCAATAAACGTAGGAGAAGGAAGCACCCTCTTACAATATGTGGATATCCTTATCGCCTCCCGTACCGAACAGCAGCATGTACTAGCCTTGACTACAGTACTGGGAGTCTTACAGAATGTGGGACTAAAGATAAACCTTAGAAAAGCACAGGTAGGGAAGGATGAAGTAACTTACCTAGGATACATAATAACACAAGGGAGGAGACAAATGCCCGATGACATAAAAGAGGCTATTAGAACGATACCAAGGCCAGGAACTGTGAAAGGGGTCAGGCAGGTACTAGGGCTATTTAATTATTGCCAGAACTTTATCCCAGAATATGCAGAAATGGCCCAGCCTATACAGGATTTGATCAAAGGGGGGAAACCATCCCAGGAGCCAGTGCACTGGGGCCCCGACCAAGAAACAGCTTTTGTAAAGTTAAAACAAGCCCTCGTAAGCACCCCTGCCCTGGGATTACCAGACCAGAATAGGCCATTCCACATCTATAACTACCACAGTAAGGATCATTACAATGCGGTAGTAACCCAGGTGCATGGGTATAGACAAAGGTCGGTAGCGTACTACTCCACTAAGCAGCAGCCTGTCCAGATGCGTTGCTGCCCTCGACTGCGCTGCGTGGGCCATCAGAGTTAGTGAACCAATAGTGATGTCAGGACAAATTATCCAGCATACCCTAGTAGAGTTGCTTATCACAGGAAGGCTAAGAACTGCATCAGATGCGCGTAGAGCCACATGGGAGGTGATGCTCATACCCCCCACCCCCCCCCCAATGGCACAGTAACAATAGTTAAAGACAACGGTAACAATCCCGCAGGGTGGATTATAACGGAAGGAGAGGAACATCAGTGTAACATGACAGGAAGTGAAGGGGAAAATAGCCATGTTAGTGAAGCCCCGCTCGAGGAAGCGGAAATGGATCTATATGTAGATGGGTCCCGGCGATATATAGACGGGACACCACGAACAGGATGGGCAGTGGTAGATGGCAACGGACAGGTTAAAAGGGAAGGTCGGCTAGAAGGAAGCCTATCGGCTCAGGTAGCAGAATTGGTGGCTCTCACCGAAGCCCTGAGGTTAGCCGAAGGAAAAAGGTTAAATATATATATAGATAGTCGGTATGCCTTTGGGGTGGTGCATGATTACATGGTGGCCTGGAGTAGGCGAGGATATATGACATCAGGAGAGGGATCCATAAGACACGAGAATATAATCAAGGAATTAGTAGGAGCCTCTCTCCTACCCCAAGAGTGCGCAATAATAAAAATTAAAGCACACAAGATGATTACTGACCGACACCAACAGGGCAATGCATGGGCAGACGAGGCAGCCAGGCGGGCAGCTGAGGAAAAGAATCTGACCAATGAAGCCCAAGTCGGTGCGTGTGCAATTAGGCCTGAGGAGGTGAACATGTTTAAGGTATAGATAGAAGCTACACCACAAGAAAAGGACAGGTGGAAGCAGATGGGAACCCAACAAGGGACAGACGGGGTTTGGAGGAAAGATGATAATGTGGTAGCCCCAGAGCCTGCTGAATATATACCATGGGTACGCACATACCGGTAAAACAAGTATGACGAGTTCAATGACTCGATGTTGGTGGTGGAAAGGAATGGGTAGAGATATAGAAAATTACTGCAGAAAATGTCTGACATGCGCCAAATATAACCCCGGTGGAAAAATAAAGGTCAGAATGGGACACCAACCCTGACCCAAGGGACCCTGCGAAAACTTAGATAAATTTTACCGGGCCAATACCCAGCCAAAAAAGGGAAAATCACACTGCTTGGTTATAATAGATCAGTTTACAAGATGGGTAGAAGCTTTCGCCACTAGAAATTGCTCAGCCGAAACGGTGGCTAGAATCTTAGCCGAGGAAATAATACCTAGGTGGGGGATGCCACTGCAGCTGGACTCAGATCAAGGTACACACTTTATGGGAAAGGTGATGAAACAGGCATGCGCCCTACTGGGGATTAGACAGAAATTCCATATCCCGTATCAGTCGGAGTCATCCGGATTAGTGGAACGAATGAATAGGACCTTAAAGACAGCATTAGCCAAGGCAATCGAAGAGTCCGGACAGGGATGGGTGGACATGTTACCCAGAGTCCTGATGAAATTAAGGGCAACCCCTAGGCGGACTACAGGACTGACGCCCTTTGAGTTAATGACGGGGAGAGCAATGAGACTGCCCGAGGTACTGGTCACAGGAAGTGAGGACATAGGACCATATAAAGACAGAGTACAGAGATTCGTGATGGAACTCTGTAAGCAATTACATGACCTGAAAGCACAGGCTAGGGCCCAGCAAGTAATTAAAGACTTAGAGAACGACACCAAGGAACAGAAAGTCCAAATACCCCAAGTAGGCAGTCAGGTAACGGTAAAGATAAACCCAGCAAAACCCGGGTTTTCGACAAAATGGACTGGCCCCCATCAGGTAATAATGGTAAGTGACACGTGCGCATGCGTAGATATAAGGGGCACCGGCAAATGGAAACACTGGACCCAGTTGAAAAGGCATGGACCCTAATTAAGCGGTGACGACCGGGAAATATTATGTTTTACAGGATCTTATCCCTTATAGGGGGAGCCACGGGAGAAGCTGTGCAGACCGGCCAAAAGAACCAACAAGGCTTGTATTACAAAAACTCAAGCGACATTAGCTGTGATCAGGAGCAAGGAACATTAACGATGACAATCGGAACAACCACAAACTTAAATTGTAGTATTGGACTAACAGGTATCAGCGTATTCAACGATAGACCTGGCTGGCACACGGGAGATGCCGATATAAGAGGGACGGTAGTGAGGTGGAAAGAGGTGGGCACCATATGTTTCAAGAAAATTAATGATGAGATATTCTCATGTGTGCCAGATAAAGGGGTGCGAGTAAGATGCGAGCTAGATTACATTCAATTCTCTGGTTACCCCCAACAAAGGGAGGATGAATGGGGAATCTGTCCAATCTCCCAAAGCTCCCAATACCCAGACTCAGATGATTGGTGTTGGAAGATTAGCCCCCGCAATGACCCCACTGCTACTAAACATCCTACCACTGCTTACGTGCCCAACTATGAAATCTGGAGCAAAAGGGGGATTGGTAATAAAGAAAACCAAAGATAAAATACACTTTGGGGTACGCCAACAAATAATTACAGTGTTTCTAAACCTAACGGATATAACTATTCCCAGCTTTTGTGGAAAGGAAACAATAAGCCTGTACAATAACTTGACCCTACAAGCTCTTGAAGGCCCTGAATCAAGAACCATGACATTTAATGTGAAAAGGAAGACAGGTAGAAAAGGGGACAGAGAGGAAAGAGGGATACTAGAAACGGCAGGCGTGGGATACGCGGCAGGGGTTGCGACGGTGAAAACTATAGACCTGCACACCATAGACGATCGGGTTGATGCCCTAATCCGAATCTTACAAGAATTGTTGGATAGGGAAGGGGATAATCAAAGACTGCAGGCACAGCTAGGTGATGGTGCAGAAGGAGAATTACTACAAGTGACCCACATGTTGCGGGACCACGCCAGAACTATAAATTTGATAAACAAAGCAGGGGAAGACGTGAGCCGGCAACTTCAGTCGGAAATAGTTTGCGCAGGGTACGGAGCATGGATACTCAGTGAGTTATTTTGATGGAAGAAATAGATAAGCTACAAAAGGACACTGAAGAAATGTTGGCTAGTCGGCCTTGGTATACTAAGTTTTGGAATGCTGGACTCAATGTGCAAATACACCCCTGGATAAGGATAATATCACATGTATTGGTTGTCATACAAGGCATTGTATTGGTGATTTTGTTATTGTTATCCTGTCAAAAATGTAGCAGGAATAAGAGACAAGCCATAGCGAGAGCAATAAGTAAAAAACTGGATAAGGCAAATTTAAAAAGTCCGGCAGAAAGGACTTATCTTCTATAACCTCAATGGGAAAGTCAACAGGCGGATCCTGCAGTTTAGGAAGTAGCTACCCAAATGGAGGGACAAACCTGGGGCTCACCCGCGAGAAAGTAATAGGGAAATGGCCTTGCTTGGGCATATAGCCAAGGGGGGATTGTAAGGGGACAAAAATGACTACTTAGAATTAAAAGTTAGAAGAAACTATAACTTCTTAGAATTAAGATTAGTGGAAAATAAGTTTGTCTCCCATCCTTGCTTAGGAATGTAGGACCCAGATAAGACAGGAACTGTAAATCTATATGAAAATTAGTCTCCCTTTAAAACAACTTTTCTTTTGCTACAAGCCTCTCTAATCTCTGAATTAATACATTCTGCCACTTCATTGCTGCTAGCAGGAGGCCTGTAGACAACTCCCATTATAGTTTTACGTCTTTTTTTATTCCTCAATTCTAACCATAGAGTCTCCGCTGATTGCTTTCCCTTACCTATATAATCTCTTGCTTATGACCTTGTTCAAGATGGATGAGAATAAGATGTTTTGTCATATTGCAGTGGTATTCTTTGTGATGCTTCCCCCCCCCCCACTGTGGTTGCATCATATCAGCTATATAAAAATGGGTATTTGGGTGCAAGGAATTTTATTTAGTCAATACCCTCATATTTTATCGTGTTTTGCAGACTACGGACACTACTATGCAGATAGTTATAAATATCCATTCAATGTCTGTCACACAGAATTGCAAATGAAAGAGAAAATGTAATAAATCAACAATTGTAATCACAAATAATCCAAATACTAGCCGCTGTAATGAGCTGAATCTAAAAGCTTCAGCAGTAATGGGTTCTAAAGAAATGTACCACAATGTTCAGGGAAAAGATCCAGGAGGTCCAAAAGTTGAGGTGCGGTAAATAAACATTCTTCTTTGATAGCTTATGAACAATTAGTATATGCAGCAACATGTTGTACTTCAAAGTACACTGGGAACAGCTTATTGGCAACTTCCAGTGCTAACTACTCAGTCAGGATCACGCTATTTATACATTAAAAAAAATAAATTGGTCTGCTATTATACTTTACTTTTGTAGGGGGTGGCGGGTGTGGCGCGTGCGCCCAGTCAGTTATGCCCCTGACTGTTGGTGAGTGGCTCGAATCGCTCCCACGCCCCTGGGTTCTAGACACTGGACTTAGGTGCAGGCGGCGATACAGAAAAATTCGAGTAGACAAGTGGTTTGGTGTAAGAAAACCAAGATTTTATTAAAACAGAAGTCTTGAGAAATTTACTGGTAAATACAGGCATAAACAAATAACTATATACTTATACAGGGAATGGGGAACACACGGCACATCGAGGGAAAAACAACTACCGTAACAATCCCCTTATCCTTATCCCACCCCCTATACCTAACTAGATTAAGCTATGAGGGGCCAGAATTCATGCTCACCAATCCAAGGCTTGTTGCCTGAACCATTGCGAGTTTTGAGGTTTGGCCTTCTGTCCTTTGGGGTACTCCGTCGCCACGTGGTCTCAGGGCCCGGTGCTGGAGCTGTTGCCGCGGCACACCTTTCCTCTCCTCAGCTACCGTCGTCGTCTCGTCGCGATGGGTTCTCTTCTTCTCCCTCGGGCGGTCGGCGGCGGTAACGTTGCGTTGGCAGTCTTTACTGCTTAGATTTTTCTACTCATTCTTAGAACGCCATCATACTCGTAATATGAATTTCTTCCCCAAGCGCCAGCTTACAACTAGGTGCTCGGTCTTTATCAATGCGTCTTTCGCTGCCCTTCTCTGCTCTTGTCGGGTCTCTACCTTGTTCTTCGTCTCGTTTCGTTTCATTGGGCCTCGTTTCCTCTGCCCTCTTTCGTGGCCCGGGTGACTTTGGACTCGGGTCTCGTTCCCCTCTCCGCGATTGGTATGGATGTCCTTGGCTGTTATGCACCCAATGCGGGGAGAGAGAAGAGAACCCGCCACGAGGCCAGGGCACGAGTACGGGCGGCAGCAGCCCAAGAGGTCAGAGTCAAGAGAAGAGAGCATAAGAGAGCGATTGGTACTGATGGGCCTACAATTATGCTCCTTCGGAAGGCCCCAATCTGCGCGCCAAATCAGGTCAGTCCATTGTTTAACTTTTGGCGGGCTGTTTTAAATGATTATACCAATCTAAACTAACTGGCTTTAGACGGCTGTTTATCGCACCTGATGTCCGAGCTGTATTGTCATTAATGCATTTTAATTGGCCTGTCCAGCTTTGGTGGCTTCCTTAAGCCGTTTCCGATTATTTATGCGGTCAAACTAATGGCTTTACACTTAGGCCTAACTGGGTTGATCTGTTCCAATCTGACGAAATGCATATTCAGTGTTTGCTTAACTGTCTGGTTTTTCCAAACACAAAGTCCTTTTCACAGAAATGCATTTTAAGTTTCGATTTCCCGAAACTGCCTGTTCTGTGCTACAGAGTCCAAGCTTTTAAAAATCTTTCAGGCTTTTGGTCACGAGGTGCGGACGCCATCTTTTGGGTACCCTTTTTAAAATGTCCATACAGGGTCCCTTTTATTAATAACCTTGGGGGAATTTTGCGAATCCTACACTTTTAAGGTTGTTGGAACCAAATGAAAAAGTGAGAAGCCAATCTGCTTTCCCCCCCCCCCTCTTTTTTCATCCATTTCCTCCCCATCCCTATTGAAGGCATTGACTCTTTGCTTTGGTGTGGATTTATTGGCACCAGTTGTCCTACCATACTTTACCCAAAAGACTATTATTCATGTTTGAGCTTTGGCAGCAACCACGGCAAATGGGCCGCATTGCAGTTCACCCGATCATTTATCAGACGTGCACATATATAGGTAATCCCAGAATAGGTCATGGGATAGTGCTCAGAAGAGGAAAAGCCTTCTCAATTGTCCCCTACCTAACCCGGTGTCCTGAGGTCAATTGTAGTGCCTCTTCCTGCTGCCCCACTGAGATGTTACCCAAGGACAGATTGGAGATCCAATCTGGGACCTTCCTGGTTTGTACGGCTCAGTTAGTCACAGCTCCTGGAGATGTGCATCTAAACAGAAGTTACAATCTACTTAGTACTAATTTTTCTGTAGTGAATGTACCCATTATGAAGCATTTTGCAGCAGTTGCTGATGCCATCTAGTTGGATGTTCAGTCACAGTCATAAGGAAACTATATGCATTGATATAATCCTAGTGTTAACAGATTTTGTTTTATTCAATTTAACCACAATTTTTGCTTATTCTGATTAGGTAGAAAGAACATTTAAGATATGTGGAATCAGAAGTCATAATACTTTTCAAAAATGTTATAAAAATTGAATGGAAAATAAAAATAAAATTCGGAGAAATGCACCACAATGTTCAGGGAAAAAAGATCCAGGAGGTCCAACAGTTGAAGTGCAGTAAATAAATATTCTTCTTTGATAGCTTATGAATAATTAGTATACGCAGGAATTTAACAAAAAGATGACTCTTGCAATAAAGATCTGGAAAAAAGTTTAAATTTAAAATTTACATCTTTGTAAAATTACACTTCGCACATCAGATGTACAAGTTTCAAGTATCATTTCAAACATTATACAAGTTCAAAGGTACCCCAATGCAGTCTACATTTTTTATAGTGTATTTACAACCACTCATCACAGTGGATGGCTTACTCCACTGTTTCCTTATACTATTTAGACATAAATGTCCATCAAATACTTATTTCCAGGTGTCCATTTTTAAAAGCAACTGATATGTAATAAATGCTGATAATGGGAGTATCGCACTATATCGGTGTATTTATTCCCACAAATATTTAGCACAATAAATTTTGTTCTACCAACAGAAATCTAGTCTGTTCAGTCGTTCAGCTGGGTACTGAAAGCAATCCATTTTCATCAGCTGTATCCAGAATTTTACAAATTACCGGTGATTCCACCTAAAGAAAAAGAAACATTATATAAAGTTCAGTCCTGACAATTAAGACACAGCATGGCGGTCAATGCCATTGTCCACATCAATGCTCCAGCTGCAATCAACTAATTCAGCACAGACCAGAGATTGAATCTGGGACCTTGCTGTGTGACTCTGCTGACTCACTGTATAAAACCCACTGGGTCACTGGAGAAGCAGCAAGCCCATAACATTAATAATCATACATTCTAATAGCTGGAGTGTTACTGCCCTATTAAATATGATGTTGGGAAGCAGATATACTCTTCAGGAACCCATGATATAAATTTAACTTGTGTGCGTGCTTGACTTGTCCATTTCCTACATGGGCTACTTTGTTGGGACCTTTACTGTACTGGCAACAGAGGAAGTCATCAGTTTTGTTCCAACTTTAATTGGAGGCTGGAGAAGTACCAACACCCTCATGGTATTTCCCAATTTTACAATTGCTTCCCACAGTATTTAACAGAGTATAGTATAAATGCCTGGAACAGATAATAGTGACATGCATACATCTTCAAGAACAACTGTTCAAAACAAAATGTAAATGAGAGACTTGGGAGGTCTAGTGGTGGAGCACTGGACTGTCCACCAGAAGGTCACTATGGCCGTTTGGAGTATAGATGCTTTACTGCTCAAGAATATGTAAATGCAAGGACTTTTTATTTTTAAGAAAATAAAGAGGATAAATGGATACACACACAAAATGTAACTCTGCAAAATATTACAACAGATATACTCTACTTACCCCCAGAATGTACTGGCAGGTTTGTGGTTCAAGCATGTAGATTGTGACTGCATGAGGGGACTCGGATTCCTTACACCTGTGAGAATATATATTTATTTAAATACACACAGTACAAAGAAAAGGAAAGTATGACCAAAATTTACAAAACTCAGCATGTTACGGCTTAACACTCAAAATATCTGCAGAATATCGATTTGAAAATTAAAATTAAATTAAAAAGATTTTCCTATAGAATCAAATCCAAGACTGGCAAAAGATAGGTCTGTAGTGTGGCAGTAGCAGAAACTAAACTTACTTCAATTTTACAACCACCTGTCGTGGTTTTCCTGTCAAATCACAAAGATCACCATTTCCGTAAAAATGTGAAACAACCCTGAAAAAAAATGTGAAATTAACTGCAATATCGAACAGCATTCGCAACATCAATTCTCAGCTAATGTGATTAGAAAATACAACACTGAACATATACTCTATTACTAGGCTACTTCACTAATGTTTTATAGAGATTCAAATGAGAAGCTTTATACATCGCCAAGTAAGAAAGTACTAAACTGACGTGGAGGTCAACCAAAAGATCTTCATGACTTCTGCCAAGCAAAGTTTCATTCTAGAATTATCCAGATAATTTACTGTTTTCATCTGCAACTGGATCATAATGCAGAGAAACAGTTATACAGTTCAACATGGTGGGCTCCAAGATTGCTTGTACAGAAGTGACAAAAACATTGATAATTGCTTCTAAGATAGGTTTACAACCTCCAACAACATTTAAAAAAAACAAATTTCTACTACAATTTAATGCAAAATTCCTCAAAATCAGGAAACTTGAAACAAATGGTTAATGCTTATTTCAAGCGTACAACAAAGATAGTATTTAAATCGATATGTGTACGTTTCTGCATCGTACTACAAAGCAGCAACACAGAGGGCTCACACGACACCATAAATCATCAGAGCAGCTTATCAATATGATCTCTATTTGCTGCAGTCTTACACTACACAGTTATGATTCTGGGGTACAGTTTTCCATTTTTTGCCAGAAGTATCATGGCCCACACCGATTGATGGATGTTTCCTGTGATTGAATCGCACATTATTAAACAGAGGTGCACCATATGATCTGAACTGAAGCGGTGGTGGAATTTATTTGATAACTTGCACGTTAGCCATAGAATCTTACAGCACAGAAGGAGGCCATTCAGCCCGTCGTGCCTGTGCCGGCTCTTTGACAGAGCAGTCGTACTTAGTCCCACATCCCTGCTTTTTGTCCGTAACCCTGCAAGTTCCTCATCCTCAAGTACCTGTCCAACTCCCTTTTAAAATTATTTATGAAATCAGCTCCCACCACCTTTTCAGGCAGAGTGTTCCAGATCCCGACAACTCAGTTAATAATGAGAAAATAATTCTCATCTCCCCTCTAGATCTTTTGCCAATGATTTTAAATCTATGACCTCTTATTGACCCACTCGCCAGAGAGACTAGTTTTTCTCTATCTACTCTATCAAAACCTTTCATTGTCTTGAAAACCTCTATTAGGTCACCTCTTAACCTTCTCTGTTCCAAGAACAATCCTAACTTTTCCAACCTCTCCTCATAACTGAAGTCCCTCATCCCTGGTAACATCCTGGTAAACCTACTCTGTACCCTTTCTAATGCCTTTACCTCTTTCCTGAAGTGTGAGGCCCAGAATTGTCCACAATACTCCAGCTGAGGCCTACCCGGTGAGTTTTTGTATATTACAACCTACAAATTTACCTCACTTTCTGTGTTCCATCTTCTCTCCATTGGTAAGACCGTGCTGAATTTTTTGCAGCCCACGTGATGTGCTCTTCTTTATTCCAGGTCCCAACCACTATGATGCTTTTTCCAGCTCCTTTATCCTTCAGATAATATAAAAAATTATTTTGTGACATCCTTATTGTTTCAGCTTAAAATAAAAGGGATGAAAGTGTTCATCAGGATGGGGGCAATCAGTATTAGGAGGATATTTTCTGGGGGAAACTAGGTGGCACGGTGGGGTAGCCACTAGCCTTTCACCTTTGGCATCTGGGTTTAAATCCAGCTCTGCCTGATGGGATTAAAATTTCTTGTCTTCTGGCAGTAAGGGTCCTAGGTGAATTAGTCTTAATCCAGTTCACACACCAGCCCCTAATTTTGCAGTAAATTGCACTCTCCCTCAGAGACATGGTTGTGGGAAATGGAAAGTAATGCAGCAGGGGCAAGCTCTTTTGAAACAGAGGTATATTGATGGGGTAGAGTAAAGTGAGCTTTACTCTGTACCTGGCAGTCCTTTACCTGACCTGGGAGCACTTGATGACACTGGGTGCCTGAAATGACAAATGTTCCACGAACACCCTCATTATAAAAAGATAATTTTCCACTTTTTGCACCCAGTGTCAGCACCAAGCACTTCCAGGTTTCCAGCATAGCATGGGCTATATGCATAGTAGAGATCCTTTTGCACTCCTCTAACAGTCTCCCTTCATCAGAATTTCAGGCAAGCACCAATGTTTGTCACACCAGCTATAACTGGCTCCCTTACTAAACCACTAATTCAACTCGTGACAAATTAGTGCTAATTTTATGTTGTGATCTGTGCCCACTAAAAATTGCATGCACACAAGTATGTGAGTGAGGGAATAAGCAAGTGCGCTGTTTTTCTCCTTGGTGGGGTATCCCAGCTGAGCTCGATCATGTTCTTACCCAATGTCCACATATTTCCAGGAGGGGCCACTGGAGTGATCAGGAGTAGGAACTCTGGTTGATTTATTCCTCCAAATCTCCCTTATCCACTGGGCTAAGATCAGCTAACTCAACATAGACTGAACTTGATCTTCCTGGTGTGTTTGGCTCAGCTAGTCACTTTCTTAATCAGGTGAGCCATGGGGAGACTTCAATCCCATTAGTTTGAATATTCAACTCTAGGTGCCATGATTAAAAGGGAAGTTGAAATTTACTTAATTATCTAGTTCTCCCAATTCTAATTTTAGGATATTTTTTATAAATACACATGATGTAGTTAAGAAGTGTTTACATAGCTACATTTTTAACAACAATTTGTATTTATATAGCGCCTTTAATGTAGTAAAATGTTCCAAGGCGCTGCACAGGAGTATTTTAAGACAAAAAATTTGACACCAATCCACATAAGGATAAATTAGGGCAGGTGACCAAAAGCTTGGTCAAAGACGTAGGTTTTAAGGAGCGTCTTAAAGGAGGAAAAAGAGGTATCGAGGCGGAGAGGTTTAGGCAGGGAATTCCAGAGCTTAGGGCCTAAGCAACAGAAGGCACGGCCACAAAAGGTTCAGCGATTATAATCAGGGATGCTCAAGAGGGCAGAATTAGAGGAGTGCAGAAATCTTGGGTGGTTGTGGGGCTGAAGGAGATTAGAGATAGGAAGGGGCAATGCCATGGAGGGATTTATTTATATTAATGGCTATTTTCTCCACATAGCCTCCTTCAGCCAAGGATTACTGTGAACTACCTGTGGCCCCACACTGTGTACAGGTAGAATGTTTGTCAATATATGGAAAGTGCTAAATCATTTCTTTACCTGCCAGAATCCTCTAGATGAAATGGTCTCAACAAGTAACCCGTAACAGGTTAGCAGATTTCATCATTAAAGTGTACTATTGTGTTACAATAGTCCATAACTATAACAGGAATGTGAAGTAGGAATCTAATTATCAATTACTGTTAAACATCAAGAGGAATGTAGATGTTTCATCCTATAGCACGGTTTCCTGGGATTGGCTGGACATAAAGCGGCCCTTGGTTTTAAGTTCCAGTCCCCCAGCATTTGCAATGGAGCTGGTGTGCGAAACTCCCCATAGCAGACAGAAGCACAGCAACTTAGCGGGGAGGAAGATCCTTTCGTATCCTAAATAAAAAGCATTCCCCCGAGTAGATTGTTCTAAATGAAGAGCTAGCACTGACACAGATAATGAGCTGCTTCTTTCTGTGCTGAAATTTCTATGATTCTATGTCTTATGTAAAGTTTTGTGCTGTGAAAGATTTGGCAGATAATTGGGAAGACACACGATGGAAGTTCCATCTAACTGTTCAATGGCACCTCTGGAAAAAGATCTAGAAAACTCTAGTATGTGTTGGGTGAATTCACATTTCTAAAAAGATCCCTGCCTGTCAATGTTATTTTTCATTGGACGGAGAGGCTGGCTAGGCATAATTTGCCATCTGACTGGCAAAATTAACTGTCGGTCAAAGTTTGGCTATGGCCACTACAGGAAAAAATTAGTACAGTTTAGATTGTATTTCCTGAATCTGATGCTCTTTGGGCCTCCACATAGAAATATGCTGATGGAGTATTCTATCAGAACCACTTTCCAATCAATCAATCAAGTAGACATAAATTATAACGGCTCTGAAATTGCAGTGTGTATGACAGCGTACTCTCAAAGTACGCCGTCGTATTCCCGTTAAAATGCCCCGCACGTACAGGATTTCTACATGGGCTTGAGCGTGCGCACGCGAAATCTGGAGCTTGTGGCCTGTCAACAGCTGCGGAAAAGCAATGGCTGGCGCAGAGTACAGACAGACCAGTGATTGCGCACGGAAGTCTTACGGTTGATGCAAGCAGGCACAGAGCCTGTTTGCATCAGAGTAAGGAGATATCGAAGGCTTTAATTAAACATTTTCATATCCGAAATTATCTCATACATTGTATGAAATGAGTTTATACAAATATTGGCCCGGATTACAGATTTAATTATGTATAAAATTATCAAAATTATTACATTTTTAGTGAGATTGATGGACTGAAGGTAATTCTGAATAAAATTCCAATTCTGTACATTACATAATTATTAGATTTGGGGATTCCATTGCATTTCATGAGGGGATTCCTTTCGTAAATCATTGAAATGGAATTCTGCTTATTGATTGGAGGACCAGGCCCACATGATCCCAGTGCGCTTCCGCACCGCCTGCATCCCTGGAATCTGTGGGCCATTACGCTGCCCTCCGCCTCAAGGCCAGAGGCCGCATGCTTTCAAAGCCTGGCCACCAGTATTTACTTTTGTAATTCTTTCACGGGTCGGAGGCTTACTCCGGAGGTACGCCTCTGACCACAATTTCGAGCCCAACATTTCAAAATTTTACTAAAATGTAGTTATAATGCCAATGACTTCCATTTGTAATGTCCTGTGTGCTTGGATTAATCATCTGGATCTACATATGTGATCAGTAAATAAATTTCTTGCAACATAAATTGTTGTGTAAATTTTAACAGTTAGGGGCAATGTAGTTACTGACAAATAGGCTATACGGTCCTCAAGTCTTGTACACGTACATGCAATGCTGGTTACAAGCTTTGACTTTAGTTTCAAAATACTTAAGATTCTTGTCAGATGTAATCTCAAAACACACAAATTAAAAACCTTAAAAATACATTTTTACTGAAAATGAAATAAATGCATTTTCCAGCTACACATACCTCATGATACTGCTGCACATGCTTACCATAGCAGAATTCATATTTCCACCATCCTACACCCTGTTAATATAAGAATCAGAGTGAAGCAAATTACTTTGGTTTTGTGGCATTTCAACTTTGAATAATGTAACAAAACACACATTGAGAATGGACAGCTAAACTAGAGAAATAGCAAATGTTAGCAATTTCTGAGGATGTTCCACTCAATCATTTCTAAATGGTAAGTTCTTGTGTTACAATTTAAAAGAAAAAAAATATGCACAAACTATACAAAACAGACAAATCAAAAGATAGATGGCAAATTACACTTCTGGCAAAGGAACAAAGCATTCCCAAGAAATTTTAGTTGCAGTTATTTTTTTTGAGGGCTTAACTCCCTTTAAGATGCGTTTAGTTTTTCCTGCTAACAAAGGCTTCTCTATGCTATGCACCATCCACGGGTGAGCAATCAGCTACTCAGTCCACACTACAGCTGCCCTGAAACCACCTGGTGGAAGATGTACAAGACAAACTTGGGGGATGGAGAAGATCATGAGTGGGAAACCACCCCAACAATTTTCTCTGTCTTTTAAATCATTTAAAAAAATTCAGTTTGACTATCATGGGTACAATTATATTTAGAACTCTCCATTTGATTCACTGGCTCAGCGATGTCCAACCTTTCGGAGCTGGGGGTTGGAAACTTGTGTCAAAACCAGTGCGTGGCATAATTTTGCAGAAACGCAAACCCGGATGGCACAAAAAATGCAAACATTCCCGTACACAAAAACAGCGAGACTTCATACACAAAACTGTGGCATCACATGCACACAAAAATCAAGATCTCCACATACACAAAAACACAGACTCCCCCATATGCAAAATAGTCAAGACACAGAATTACATAGAACATACAGCACAGAAGCAGGCCATCAGCCTAACTAGTCTGTGCTGGTGTTTATCCTCCACACAAGTTTCCTCCCATTCTATTTACCTCATCTCAGCCTTTCAGCATATCTTTCCATTCCCTTTTCTCTCATGTACTTGTCTAGTTTCCTTTTGAAAGCATCTAAGCTATTTGCTTCAACCACTTCCCGTGGTAGCGAGTTCCACATTCTAACCACTCCCCAAGTAAAGAAATTTCTCCTTATTTCCCTACTGGATTTATTAGTAAGTATCTTGTATTTATGGCCCCTAGTTTGGGATTCTCCCACAAGTGGAAACTTTCTCTCTACATCTACCCTGTCCAACCCATTCGTTATTTTAAACACTTCCAAGTCTTCTCTTTTCTAAATTAAAATGCCCCAACCTGTTCAGTCTTTCCCAATAGCTGCAATCTCTCAGTTCTGGTACCTTGTAAATGAGAAGACGCACATGCGTGAAAGGACTTGCGGGCATGATTTGGTCCTAGGGACACCGGTTGGACAATTCTGCATGAAGACCGTGTCTGATGTGTATTTTGATTTTCCCCTTTGTGCTCCAGCCTATAAATGTTGATCTCTAACACAAACCACATTGAAGTGTCACCATAGCCCTGTATCTCCCTCTCCTTCAAATGCTTATCCACTTTTCCCTTAAAAGATGCAATGGTTTTTGCCTCAAACATTCCGTGGCAAAGTATTCCATGCACCAACAATTCCCTGCGTAGTTTTTCCTAACCACTCTTCTCATTCCCTCAGTGACAATTTTAAATTGCTGACTCCTCGTCACTGACTCCCCAACCAGAAACATGCCATTCCCTATTCACCCCATCAAAACCCTTTAATTTAAAAAAACTTCCATTAAGTCTCCTCTGAACCTACCATGCTCTAGTGAAAATAGTCCCAGCATCACAAATCTCTCCTCATAACCATAGTTTCTCATCTTTGGCATCATCCTGGTGAATATACACTGTATGATCTCAATGGCTTTCCTTCCCTTTCTATAATGTGGCACCCTCAAAATCCACACACTACTCCCAACTGTGGTCTAACCATTGCCGTGTATAAATTTATCATTACTTCTTCACTCTTGTACTCTATGCCCCTATTTAGAAATCCCAAATTCCTATTGGTTTTTTAATGGCTTCACCCACTTGCAGACACACTTTCCACGAATTACGTTATTAGAACCCCTAGGCATCTCTGTTCACCCACAACCCTTCAGTGTCAGTGGATGCTCCCAATTCTTGTTTTCCCTCACAAAATCTAATACTTCACACTTCTGATAAAAGATTATCGAACTGAATCGTTAACTCGGTTTCTCTTTCCACAGTTGCTGCCTCGCCTGCTGAGTGTTTCTAGCACTTCCGGTTTTTATTTAAAATTTCCAGCTTTTGTTTCAATATAGTACTCCGTGCCCAAGTCCAAATCATCTATATGTATTGATAACAAGTGATCCAGCACTGATCTCTGGGACACACCTTTTGACCCTTCCCCAATCCATGCATTAACCTTCAACTTTTGTCTATTATCAACCAATTTTCTATTCATGCTGCTACATTTCCTCTTATATCATATGCCTGAACTTTTGTAGCTTCCTGCAAGGCACCTTATCAAATGTCTTCTAAAAATTTATAGATACTACATTCCTTTCATCTAAAGAATCGCTTCTTCAAATAAAAAAAGCTCTTCATTTTGTCAAACACTACTTGCATTTAACAAATCCATGCTGGCTGGCCTTGACTAACTCAAGCATTTCTAAACGGTCACTACTTTGATCTCAGATTATGGATGCCAAGAGTTTACCAACAACTGATGTTGGGCTAACTAATTTAGAGTTGTCTAGTTTATCTTTCCCTCCCTTCTTGAGAACAGTATTACACTTGACACCCTTCTATTCATTGGCACAATTTTATCTAAGTAAGTATGAAAAACTGTGGCCTCAGTTATCTCCTCTTTGACTTCTTTCAACAGTCTAGGGTGAATGACACTAGGACTTGATGAGTTATCCACTTTGAGTTCTGTTCATTTTTAAGATCTAATGCCATTTTTGTTAGTTATTCTAAAAAAGATTCCTCATCTCTTGTACACCTACATTCTCACTTCCACCATCATTTGTAAATACTGATGCAAAATATTTAGTATCTTCACCATACTTTCATGCATATTTTTTTCCATCTTTATCCCTAAACAATCCTAATGTCTAAACAATTTTTACTTTTTATATTAGCTTATAAAGGCCCTTACTATTTCCTTTATCATCAAGTAGCCTTTGTTCTTATTCTCTCTCAATCTCCCTTTTCACGCTCCACAACACTTTCTATATTCCTCATGATTATCTTAGTATTGTTAGCTCTGATTTTATCATATGCCTCCTTTCTAAGTTTCAGTTTACTTTTAATCACTCTATCCAAGGAACTCTATCCTTTTAAAACTAGCTTTTTACCTTACAGGAATGTATTTATTTTGTATTTTACTCATGTCACATTAGAACATTTCCCACTGCTGATCTGTCATCCCAACTACCAACTTTTCTACCCAATTAATCTCTTCCTATCTCATGAAACGTTGCCTTTTTCCATTCCAGTACTTTATCTTCGACTCATCGTTATCCTTTTATAATTTTACATTGAACCCAACTATTAAAATACATATCATTAACTTCTAGCTTTATTTCTCAACGGCATAAATTTTCATCCAATTGACTTAATTTTATATTTAATGCTGTGATCTGTAATTTAGCCATTAGTATTTTTATGATTATCCTGGAAAAATACCAAGGAAGGGCTAGAATCTTACCCCATGGAAACAATAGGAGCCACTGAGAAATTCCTGAATGAGCTGTTCGTCAGTCAGTTTGGAAATGTGAGTAGTTCCTACAGCAACTGGCTGTTGTCCGGCAACACTGATAGACTTGTGGGATGAAAGCTTTTCATCTCTTGTGGATGTTGTGTCTATTTCCTATTATTAATCCAATAATGAAAACCATTTTCAAAAGTAATTAATTCAAATGCATGAGCACTACTTTCAAAATAATAGGTCCACTTACTTCTCAAGTCCAATATGGAAATTAAAGAATGTCTGCTGCTTATTTGGAAGTTACATGGAAGGAACATCTGAAATTACGGTTATGAAAACAAATTCTGAGTGGAATACTGTTTCTGGACAAATCGCTCGGGAAACAGCCAAACATCTGTTTAATATCCCCCGGAATAATGTCCCTGTACTGTACATTACACAGCTTCAAACATACTGTCAACTCTTAATATTCAGGAGTTTGAAATAATTTAGTTGTGAAGCACTCAAACCTCATCAGTGAGCTATACCAATGTAGATATGCATATGAATAACAATGTTAAAATAAGGTGATGGAAAAAGTTTCAGCAGCTTTGATGTTTGATCATAATATGCCAAGCCATATTATGAAGTGGGTTCATCCTAAAATCCCTGATGTTGAGGGGTTTCATTACAGAGGAGGCACTAAACTGAAGCGACTTTTTCAAAAATGAAGAAAAATGAAAGTCACTGAAGAAGGGTCACGTGCTCAGCTGGAGAGCTACAATAGAAACCCCAAAATAAAATCGATTTTACTCAGCACTTCAATAACATGCAAAAGATCCTCCAAAAATAGGATTCAGTTATTAAAACTCAGAATTCTCACACAACAAAATTGTTAATCACTGTTAGGGTGAAAATTATATAGCTTAAAGCAGCAACATAAAGAGTTAAAGAATGAACTTGTAAATAAGAAACAATGGCACAAGACAAAACAAACTCAGCTTAAGATGGGGCAGGAATTAACTGTTTTGTGTCTGCTCCCATTAAAACCATTGTGCTTGACATTATTGTTGAACAGTTATTGAATGTGGGAAACACTAAATATTTCACAATTATTCAGTGGTGCAGCCTTCTGCAAACTATTTGCTGGAAGCCCTTTGGATGTATTGATGAGTTACAGTAATTGGTAGCTGCAAAACTGCCCATTTTGTAATTAACCGCCCAAAGTTCTAGAAGGTTCCATATCATTCCTGTGAGGACAGGGGAGTTGTTGCTGAGGGAGCGTGATTGGTTGAAGACACCTGTGTGTAATATTTTGCTATAATGTATAAAAGAAGTTTTAATACCTTGTTGCTGGGGGAACGTGATTGGATGAGGACAAGAGAATTGTTGCTGGGGGAACATAATTGGATGAACACATTTGTGTGAAGTTTCAATATCTTGTTGCTGGGGGAACGTGATTGGATGAGGACAAGAGAATTGTTGCTGGGGGAACATAATTGGGTGAACACATTTGTGTGTAGTGTTTTGCCTGTATAAAAGAAGTTTGATGTCACTAACGGTGAGAAGGTGACCACTAGACCGCGGGGTCTAAGGCTCTTCTCCCAGAACGTTCTGTTAATAAACTGTGTACTTTTACTTTAAGACAGACTCGAGTGAATCTATTTTTCACCAACAATGGCATAGTCGGCAGGATGCTCCGGAACTGAAAGACCGCCTGCACCAGTGAACCCGGACGAGAAGTCAAATTTTGACCGTCCAGAAATTGAGTCATCTGGGGAGGCGGAAGAACAGTGCCGTAGCATCACGAATCAAGTAAAAGTCTGCAAGAGGTAGGAGAACACAGTTGTATGGTGTGAATTATATGAAATAGGGAACACTGTGTTGCGATAAAAGTCGTGAAGGAATGAATGGTACTTGACTGATCGACACGGACAAGGAGGATACCTGTCTCATCAATGCTAGCCTGAGCCGGAATTAAGAGGGCAATTGGGCCCCACGTGATGGCTAGGATTAAGTAGGCTGAGAGACTCAAAAGTATCCTAGGATCGTGAGGTCTAGGACTATGTATGTGTCTGACTGTGTGAGAAGGAAGAGAACGTAGGAGAAAGGGTAAAAGTAGGTCCGAATTGAGACACAAACGCCAAAATTGTCTAACCAGAAATTGTTTCAGGAGTCGCAGACCAGCCCGAATAGAGGAACTCAGCCGAAGCAAGTCTGAAGTTGGACTAGTTATGGCATCGGGGAAAGAAATAGAGGGGGGACCCCCTGGGTCTCTCTCTCTCTCTCTCTCTCTCTCTCTCTCTCTCTCGAGGTTCTATGCAGATGACCGGAAGGGTATGGTAGACAAGATGCGGAAGGACGGGTGGGACCCGTTTCAGACGCCAGACGCTCAGAGGGAGTGGTGGGATAAACAGAAACAAAAAAGAGGCAAAAAGGCAGGAGTGATTTTGGTAAATCAATTGGTATCAATGATACAAAAGAATAGCGAACTGCGCTGTAAACTGATGAGGCATAGAGAAAGGATAGAAGTATTGGAACAGGAAAATGAGTTCCTGGAAAAATGGAACACAATGGAAAGATGGATATAGGATGGACAGGTCAGAACTTTGGAATGAAGTAAATGTGGGATTATGCGCCGCAGGAAGCGGGGTTGAGGAAAGGCCCCCACCTTACAACAAGGCGGAAGCCACTGCACCACTAGAGGCAGGTAGTGCAGGAGACCGCTGTGACCATTCCGCTCTCAAACAGGTATACCGCTTTGGATACTGTTGAGGGGGATGACTCACCAGGGGAAGGCAGCAGCAGCCAACTTCCTGGCACTGGGGGTGCTCCTGCTGCCCAGGAAGGGGGGAAAAAGAGTGGGAGAGCAATAGTGGTAGGGGATTCTATAGTAAGGGGAACAGATAGGCGTTTCTGTGGCCGTAGACGTGAATCCAGGATGGTTTGTTGCCTCCCTGGTGCCAGGGTCAAGGATGTCACTGAGCGGCTGCAGGGCATTCTGGAGGGGGAGGGTGAACAGCCAGAGGTCGTGGTCCACATTGGTACCAACGACATAGGTAAAAAGAGGGATGAGGTCCTGCAGCAAGAATTTAGGGAGCTAGGTGAAGGATTAAAGAGCAGGACCTCAAAGGTTGTAATCTCTGGATTACTCCCGGTGCCACGTGCTAGTGGGTATAGGAATAGGAAGATAGAACAGATGAATGCGTGGCTAAAGGGATGGTGCAGGAGGGAGGGCTTTAGTTTCCTGGATCACTGGGTCTGCTTCTGGGAAAGGTGGGACTTGTATAAGTCGGACGGTTTACACCTGAACCAGAGGGGAACCAATATCCTTGCGGGGAGGTTTGCTAGCACTGCTGGGGGGGGGGGGGGTTTAAACTAACTTGGCAGGGGGATGGGGTACAGAGTGGAGCTATAGTAGGGGGTGATTTACAGCCAAATACAGAGGAAAAAAGTCAGCTGGGAAGGCAGAGCAAATATGTGAAGGCAAAAGGGAATATGGCAGGGCTGGAAGGCATTTATTTTAATGCAAGGAGTCTTGCAAATAAGGTGGATGAACTGAAGTTGTTGTTGAACACATGGGAGTACGATATTGTTGCTATCACGGAGACATGGTTGAGGGAGGGTCAGGACTGGCAGCTCAATATTCCGGGGTATAGAATCTTCAGGCGAGACAGAGGGGGGTGTAAAAGGGGAGGGGGTGTTGCAATATTAATTAAGGAGTCAATTACTGCTGTAAGGAGGGATGATATATTAGCGGGTTCCTCTAATGAGGCCATATGGGTAGAACTTAAAAACAAAAAGGGGGCAAGCACTTTGCTGGGAGTGTACTATAGGCCCCCAAACAGTCAGGGGGAGATAGAGGAACAGATATGTAAGCAAATCTCAGAAAAGTGCAAAAATAATAGGGTAATAATAGTGGGGGATTTCAACTTCCCCAATATTAATTGGGATAGTCAGAGTGTGAAAGGCTTAGAGGGTGCAGAATTCTTAAAGTGCATCCAGGAGAGCTTTTTGAGCCAACATGTAGAAAGTCCTACAAGAGAGGGGGCGGTACTGGACCTAATTCTGGGGAATGTAGCCGGGCAAGTGGTGGAAGTGTCAGTAGGAGAGCATTTTGGCGACAGTGACCATAATTCGGTGAGATTTAAGGTGGTCATGGAAAAAGACAAAGACGGCCCGGAAATAAGGGTTCTAAATTGGGGGAAGGCCGATTTTAATATGATAAGGCAGGATCTGGCCAAAGTGGACTGGGAGCAGCTACTTATAGGAAAATCCACATCAAAACAGTGGGAGACTTTCAGAAGGGAAATAGAGAGTACAACGCCAACATGTTCCTGTAAAGGTCAAGGGTGGGACCAACAAGCAAAGGGAACCTTGGATGACAAGGGATATACAAAAATGCATTAGAAATAAAAGGGGGGCTTTTGGCAGTTACAAAAGACTAAAGACGGAAGAAGCCCTAGAGGAGTATAAAAAGTGCAGGGGCATACTTAAAAAAGAAATTAGGAGGGCGAGGAGGGGCCATGAAATAACACTGGCGAGCAAAATAAAGGAAAATCCTAAGATGTTTTATAAGTATATTAAGGGCAAGAGGATAACCAGGGAAAGGGTAGGGCCCATTAGGGACCAAAGTGGCAATCTGTGTGTAGAGCCAGATGATGTAGGTGGGGTTTTAAATGAATTTTTTGCATCTGTGTTCACTATGGAGAAAGACGATGCAGACACAGAAATCGGGCAAGGGGATTGTGACATACTTGAACATATTAGCATCGAGAGGGAGGAGGTGCTAGCGGTTTTAGCAGGCCAAAAAGTGGATAAATCCCCAGGCCCGGACGAGATGTATCCCAGGCTGCTGTGGGAGGCAAAGGAGGAGATTGCAGGGGCTCGGACACAAATTTTCAGAACCTCTCTGGCCACAGGGGATGTACCAGAGGACTGGAGAACAGCTAATGTAGTACCATTATACAAGAAGGGTAGCAGGGATAAACCAGGGAATTACAGGCCAGTGAGCCTAACATCTGTGGTAGGGAAATTATTGGAAAAAATTCTGAGGGACAAAATTAGTCTCCACTTGGAGAGGCAAGGATTAATCGGGGATAGTCAGCATGGCTTTGTCAAGGGTAAATCATGTCTGACAAATCTGATTGAATTTTGAGAGGGGGTGACTAGGGGGGTGGATGAGGGAAATGCTGTGGATGTGGTTTACATGGACTTCAGTAAAGCTTTTGACAAAGTCCCGCATAGGAGACTGGTCAAGAAGGTAAGAGCCCATGGGATCCAGGGTGCCTTGGCGCGTTGGATCCTAAACTGGCTGAGTGGCAGGAGGCAGAGGGTGATGGTCGAAGGTTGCTTTTGTGACTGGAAGCCTGTGTCCAGTGGGGTACCTCAGGGATCGGTGCTGGGTCCCTTGTTGTTTGTGATCTACATAAATGATTTGGATGAGAATGTAAAAGGTATGAGCAGTAAGTTCGCAGATGACACGAAAATTGGTGGGGTGGTAAATTGCGAGGAGGAAAGCCTCAGGCTACAGGACGATATAAACGGGTTGGTCAGATGGGCGGAAAAGTGGCAAATGGAATTTAACCCTGAAAAGTGCGAGGTGATGCATTTTGGACGGACAAATAAGGCAAGGGAATACACAATGAGTGGTAGGACCCTAGGAAGTACAGAGGGTCAGAGGGACCTTGGTGTACATGTACATAGATCCCTGAAGGCAGCGGAACAGGTAGATAAGGTGGTTAAAAAGGCATATGGGATACTTGCCTTCATTAGCCGAGGCATAGAATATAAGAGCAGGGAGGTTATGGTGGAGCTGTACAAAACGCTGGTGAGGCCACAGCTGGAGTACTGTGTGCAGTTCTGGTCGCCTCACTATAGGAAGGATGTGATTGCTTTGGAGAGGGTGCAGAGAAGATTCACCAGGATGTTACCTGGGATGGAGCGCCTCAGCTATGAAGAAAGACTAAACAGGCTGGGGTTGTTTTCCTTGGAGCAAAGAAGACTGAGGGGGGACCTGATTGAGGTGTACAAAATGATGAGGGGCATAGATAGGGTAGATAAAGAGGAACTTTTCCCCTTAGTAGGGGGGTCAATAACAAGGGGGCATAGATTCAGGGTAAGGGGCAGATTTAGAGGGGATTTGAGGAGGAACTTTTTCACCCAGAGGGTGGTTGGAATCTGGAACTCACTGCCTGAAAGGGTGGTAGAGGCAGGAACCCTCACAACATTCAAGAAGCATTTGGATGAGCACTTGAAATGCCATTGCATACAAGGCTATGGACCAAATGCTGGAAAATGGGATTAGACTGGACAGGGATGGATGGGCGGCGCAGACACGATGAGCCGAAGGGCCTCTTTCTGTGCTGTAAAACTCTATGAGGAACTTGTTTACTTAAGTGTATAAATATGCTGCGATTGCTGATGATTTTCGGAGTTGCTAGCCTAGCCCTTGACTAGACACGCTCCCCTTGTGCACAAGTAAAATAAACTAACAATCTGACGGTACTGCTTGTGTGATAGAGTCTTACTCGGAGTCGAGATTTCGACGGTAATACTTGGAGGTTCCACTGAGATCGCTTAGTACTTGCCGGTGAGTAAACGGACAAAAACTCGGTGACTCTCTAAGGAACGACCCTAACTGGCCAGATATCGGTGATATTTTAGTCACTAAAGGGGCCCTTCCTTGGACGGTGTGCGAGTGTAGTCTGTTTGTCTCGGCAGGAGTACTGCGATCTGCAAGACTCATTTCAGGGTTGTGTTGAAATTTTTGTAATCACTTCCTCTTTCAGCTTGACGGTAAAAGGAGACAGATTCCGAAAACTTGAACCCTGAAACAGGCCGGGCAGATTGTATAAGGGGAAGGTAAGAAAGACGTCGTCAGAAGGTTCCTGTTTCTTGTGTGATGGAAACAATTACCCTTGTGTGATAGGGAAAAATAAGAAGGGACGTGATCCTTGTTTGATAGGATCGATCCTTGTGTGATAGGATCTTAAAGTTGTTAAGTTGCTGTGTTAAGGACTCAGTCTGTAGGGGCGTACAACGCAGACTGAGGATTGACTATATGTTTAGTTAGAGCATAAGGATTATGATCTGTATACCCCTTTGGGTTTTCGTGGTTTTTATTATCTTCGTGATATTATTATGTGCGTATTTTTGTGCGTCAATTGTCTGTGAGCTTGTAGGAAGACATAACAGGGAACTCAATAAGGGAGGTTGTGTCTCTGAAACACTTAAATTGGTGGAGAGTAAACAGTGATCGGTTGATCGACACACCCGTGGTCCGTGTCCAACAGTATCTCACACACCCAGACTGAGCCCGAATTAAGAGCCCAAATGGGTCACGTGACAGCCAGGTGAAGTGGGCGTAGAGAACTTGGTTGGAACGGAAGGATTGTGATACCGAATACCTGTGATAACCTCAACCATTAAGAATGGGTGCCGGAGCAAGCAAAATACCAGAAAAGGGCACACCAGCCTGTTATATGCTCCAGAATTGTGGTCAGATATCAATAAATGACTTACCAAAATGGGTAAAATGGACCAAAAAGGGAAATAGGCCGTTTCCACCAGATGGTACATTTAACCTCGACAGGATAACGTGTCTCGAGGAGTGCCTCTTAAATAGAGACCCAGGGAGGAGTGGTAAGAAGGTGGTGAATTGGTCAGCATTTGGGGACTGGAAACGAGAAGCTGAGAAAAGACGTGAGCGAAGTATCGAGGCTAGTAATGCAGGCCGTAGAAAGAAAAAAAAAAGCAAGTCAGGAAGGTCTTGGGGTTGTTTAATTACAGCAGGAATTTCATCCCAAACTTTGCAGCAATAGCAAAGCCAATTCAGAGACTGGTAAAAGGAGGGAACCCCGGTAATGCCGGGATTGACTGGGGACCTGAGCAGGAGAGCGCATATTGGGATTTGAAACAAGCCTTAATGGCGGCCCCCGGGCTGGGATTACCCGATATGGAGAAACCCTTCCATATCCACTGTGAGAATGAGGGAGGATTCTACGCAGCAGTGGTGACCCAGCAACATGGGCACAGAAGACAGCCAGTAGCGTATTATTCTACGCAACAGTCACCAGTTGTGGCAGGACTATCACGGTGTGTGGCGGCACTGGATTGTGCGGCCTGGGCAGTAAAAGTGAGTGAACCAACTGTGATGACCGGGGATATTATTTTACACACTATAAGCACACTTTGGTAGAAATGTTAAACAATAACAAATTACGGTCAGTGTCCAACATGCGCAGAGCGCATTGGGAGGCAGTCCTGATTCCCCGAGACAAGTCAGTTTTGATTGTCCGCGATACAGGGGAAAACCCGGCGGAAGGTATGTTGGGGGCAGGCAACCCCCATAGATGCGCTGATGTAGACGAGGAAGTAGGGGAAGGAAAAATACGAGATGAATCGTTGGAAGGAGCACAAGTCACCTTGTACGTTGATGGGTCTAGAAAGTACATTGAGGGGGCCCCACGTACAGGATGGGCGGTGGTCAATGGGCAGTTGAAAACCGAGGCGTCAGGACGACTCGATGGTGGGTTATCGGCACAGGTAGCGGAGATAGTAGCTTTAACAAAGGCGTTGGAATTGGCAAAGGGGAAAACAGCCAATATATATATATACTAGCTGGGGGAGCCCGGCGGTGCCGAGGCTTTCTCGAGGGCATGTTGTTGTTGGAAGAGAGAGAGGGAGCGACTGGGGGGGAAGAGAGAGAGGGAAGGAGAGAGAGAGAGAGAGGGAATGAGAGAGAGGGAAGGAGAGAGAGAGGGAAGGAGAGAGAGAGAGGGAAGGAGAGAGAGAGAGAGAGGGGGGGAAGGAGAGAGAGAGAGAGAGAGAGAGAGGGGGAAGGAGAGAGAGAGAGATGGAAGGAAAGAGAGAGAGAGATGGAAGGAGAGAGAGACGGAAGGAGAGGGAAGGAGAAAGAGAGGGAAGGAGAGAGAGACAGAGAGAGAGGGAAGGAGAGAGATTGGGAGTGTGAGAGAGAGAGAGATTGGGAGTGAGAGAGAGAGAGATTGGGAGTGTGAGAGAGATTGGGAGTGAGAGAGAGAGATTGGGAGTGTGAGAGAGAGAGAGAGAGATTGGGAGTGTGAGAGAGAGAGAGAGAGACTGGGCGTGTGAGAGAGAGATTGGGTGTGTGAGAGAGAGAGAGATTGGGAGTGTGAGAGAGAGAGATTGGGAGTGTGAGAGAGAGAGAGAGAGATTGGGAGTGTGAGAGAGAGAGAGATTGGGAGTGTGAGAGAGAGAGAGATTGGGAGTGTGAGAGAGAGAGAGATTGGGAGTGTGAGAGAGAGATTGGGAGTGAGAGAGAGACTGGGAGTGTGAGAGAGAGATTGGGAGTGAGAGAGAGAGAGAGAGATTGGGAGTGTGTGAGAGAGAGAGATTGGGAGTGTGAGAGAGAGAGATTGGGAATGTGTGAGAGAGAGAGATTGGGAGTGTGAGAGAGAGAGAGATTGGGAGTGTGAGTGTGATATCTGGAACAAAGGACTCATAACGCCCATATACAAAAGTGGGGACAAAATCGACCCAAACAACTATCGAGGCATCTGTGTAAACAGTAACCTGGGGAAGGTATTCTGTAGCATCATAAACAAAAGACTTATAAACTTCCTTGAGGAGCACAATGTCTTGAGTAAAAGCCAAATTGGATTCCTGCCAAACTATAGAACATCCGATCATATCTTCACCCTACAGACCCTAATTGACAAACACGTTCACCATAACAAAAGCAAAATCTACGCATGCTTTGTAGATTTCCAGAAGGCTTTCGACTCCATCTGGCATGACGGTTTATTCCTGAAACTTATCGAAAGCGGGGTAGGAGGGAAAACATATGATGTAATTAAATCAATGTATACAAACAACAAATGTGCAGTTAAAATTGGAGACAAACAAACAAAATACTTCCCACAGGGGCGGGGGGTGACGCAGGGCTCGCCAATCTCACCGACACTCTTTAATATTTACATAAATGGATTGGCAAAACTACTTGAACAATCTACAGCACCCGGCCTCACCCTATATGAATCCAAGGTTAAATTCCTCCTCTATGCAGACGACCTGGTTCTGCTGTCACCAACTAAAGAGGGTCTACAGCAGAACCTGGACCTGCTGGAGTCGTACTGCCAGACTTGGGCCCTGACAATAAATCCCCAAAAAACCAAAGTCCTTGTGTTCCAGCAAAGATCCAAACATCAGGGACCCAAAATAAATTTCACAGTAGGAACAACCAAAATTGAACAAACCACTAACTACACATACTTGGGCTTAAAAATCAGTTCGACGGGAAACTTCAAACTGGCTGTGAATGAACTGAAAGAGAAAGCAAGAAGGGCTTTCTATGCCATCAAAAAATCAATCCAAATAGAAATCCCAATTAGCATTTGGCTCAAAATTTTCAAATCAGTAATTGAACCAATCGCACTCTATGGCAGTGAGGTATGGGGACCGCTAACTCAACAAGAATTTGCAAAATGGGACAAACACCCAATTGAGATCCTACATGCAGAATTCTGTAAAAGTATCCTCCGGACTCAAAGGAAAACAGTAAACAATGCATGCAGGGCGGAACTAGGCCAATATCCATTAATAATCACTATCCAAAAAAGAGCCACCAAATTTTGGAATCACCTACAAATGAGCAATCCCCAATGCTATCACTACGACGCCCTGAAATGCCAAGAGCTGACCATAAAGAAGAATACCCTCAGTCAACTAGTCCTGGGACTCAGTGAAGTAACTACTAACAATACTAACAATAACCAGCCCCAGGACAGTGACAGGGTAACACAAAGAATTCGACCCAACACAATCGTCGCTAAGCAAAAGGAAAAATATCTGACATATTGGGCAGAAACAACAAAAACCCAAAGCAAACTCAATTGCTACTTGGCCCTAAACAGACAATACAACATAGCTGATTACCTGACCATGGTAAAGGATAACAAACTGAGAAGAACCTTGACAAGGTACAGACTTAGCGAACACAGCCTAGCGATCGAAAAAGGCAGACACAGGCAGACCAGGCTACCAAGAGAAGACAGGATATGCTCTCACTGCAGTCAGGGAGTAGTGGAGACAGAGATGCACTTCCTCACAGCCTGCGGAAAATATCAGGGCATCAGGGAGAATTTCTACCAAAAATTCTCACAAATATGCCCTGATTTCAGAAATCTGAATGACAACCAAAAACTCCCATTCCTACTGGGAGAGGAGAGAAGCTGTATAACACTGGCGGCACACTATGTTACAGCTTGCCATGAACAGAGGGACAACCAGTAAACTAAGAAAAGAATATATATAAACAATGCGAATGTATATTTATACACTCAGGGATATACCTGTTTATACACTGTATGAATAGAACTGCGTTTATGTGCTAAACCATAAATGTATTTTGATGCTTTGGCAACATAAGATGTAACTTATCATGCCAATAAAGCGATTTGAATTGTGAATTGTGAGAGAGAGAGATTGGGAGTGTGAGAGAGAGAGAGATTGGGAGTGTGAGAGAGAGAGATTGGGAATGTGTGAGAGAGAGAGATTGGGAGTGTGAGAGAGAGAGAGAGATTGGGAGTGTGAGAGAGAGAGATTGGGAGTGTGAGAGAGAGAGAGATTGGGAGTGTGAGAGAGAGAGAGATTGGGAGTGTGAGAGAGAGAGATTGGGAGTGTGAGAGAGAGAGATTGGGAGTGTGAGAGAGAGAGATTGGGAGTGTGAGAGAGAGAGATTGGGAGTGTGAGAGAGAGAGAGAGAGAGAGATTGGGAGTGTGAGAGAGAGAGAGAGAGATTGGGAGTGTGAGAGAGAGAGAGAGAGATTGGGAGTGTGAGAGAGAGAGATTGGGAGTGTGAGAGAGAGATTGGGAGTGTGAGAGAGAGAGACTGGGAGTGTGAGAGAGAGAGACTGGGAGTGAGAGAGAGAGAGGCTGGGAGTGAGAGAGAGAGATTGGGAATGTGAGAGAGAGAGAGATTGGGAGTGTCAGAGAGAGAGATTGGGAGTGTGTGAGAGAGATTGGGAGTGTGAGAGAGAGAGAGAGAGAGAGATTGGGAGAGAGAGAGAGAGAGATTGGGAGTGTGAGAGAGAGAGAGAGATTGGGAGTGTGAGAGAGAGAGAGAGAGAGAGATTGGGAGAGAGAGAGAGAGAGATTGGGAGTGTGAGAGAGAGAGAGAGATTGGGAGTGTGAGAGAGAGAGACTGGGGAGAGAGAGAGAATGGGGAGATAGAGAGAGAGAGAGATTGGGAGTGAGAGAGAGAATGGGGAGATAGAGAGAGAGATTGGGAGTGTGAGAGAGAGAGACTGGGGAGAGAGAGAGAGAGAATGGGGAGATAGAGAGAGAGAGATTGGGAGTGAGAGGGAGAGATTGGACGACTCGATGGTGGGTTATCGGCACAGGTAGCGGAGATAGTAGCTTTAACAAAGGCGTTGGAATTGGCAAAGGGGAAAACAGCCAATATATATATATATACACACAGATAGCAGATACGCCTTCGGAGTAGTACACGATTATATGACCGCTTGGGGGAGAAGGGAGTTTCTGACAGCTGGGGGGGGATTCCATCAAACATGAGGAACGGATAAAGGCTCTCTTGGAAGCCACAGAGGCTCCCTTACAAGCAGCCGTGATAAAAATAAAAGCACACCAGAAGGTGGAAAGCCCAGAGCAAAAAGGGAATCAGGCTGCAGATTTAGCAGCAAGACAAGCCCTTGAACAAGAACTAGTTGAGGAGAGTGTCAAGCGTCCAGGTAGAACACATAGACATCAGTGAGTTGCACAAAGATGCCTCTGAAGGAGAAAGACAAGAGTGGCATCGCGCAGGGGGCAGGCCAGATTCCGGGGGAATCTGGCGAAAGGTGGAAAGGTGGTGGCTCCGACATGTATCCGACAGATACTCCTGGAATTGCACCATGGGGATACCCACACAGGAAGGGGAGCAATGATTGAGTTATTAAGTAAAGAATGGTGGTGGCCGGGTTTGGGAAAGGACGCGGCAAAGTACTGTCAACAGTGCCTGAGGTGTGCACAGTATAACCCAGGGCGACCGATAAAGATAATTAGCCCACCAACCCCGACCACGGGGGCCATGGGAAAATATACAGATAGACTTCACGGGTCCACTTCTCACTTCCAGGGGACGAAAATATTGTTTGGTAATCATAGATCAATTCACCAGATGGGTTGAGGCGTTTGCGACTCGGGATTGTACAGCCACCACTGTAGTTAAAATCATGGCAGAAGAAGTAATTCCCAGATGGGGAGTGCCAGTACAGATCGATTCCGACCAAGGGACACATTTTACAGGAGCTGTAGTGAAAAAGATATGTGAATGGATGGGAATAAAACAAAAATTCCACATCCCCTATCATCCCCAAAGTTCCGGGATGGTGGAACGAATGAATCGAACGACGGGCTTATCCCCGTACAAATTAATGACGGGAAGGGCAATGCGGCTTCCCCATGGAATAATAACTGGTGGGGAAGAGGTAGGCCCCCTCAAGGACAAAATCCGTAGATACATATTGGAATTAAGTGACCAGTTGAAAGAAATGAGGCAACAAACTCAGGATCGGCAGGAGGAAAAGGACAAAGATTTGGAGTTAACTGCGCTCCCGTACATTCCTCCGGCGGGGACTAAGGTAATGGTTAAAAATCTACCTGAGAAACCCGGATTTGCACCAAAATGCTCAGGGCCATACCAAATTCTAATTAGTGAGGATACGTGTGCTTGCATTGATATGAAGGGCATGGGACGATGGAAGCACTGGACGCAGTTGAAAGTCTATGACCCTTCATCAGCTTAGCAATGGCTACACCAGAACAGATACCCTTTACAGATAGCGAAGAATATATCAGGCAATACAAAGAATGGGAATGGATGATAGTACGAACATTGGTATGGATAATATGTATTATCCTAATGGGATACACCTTGGGGTGCATCCTGAAGTATGTATGGGAACAATCCCGCCGACCCCAACTAGCCCCAAGGCGGGAGGAAGTCCAAATGGTTATGTTCGAGGACTTAAGCTAATGATATTTTATCCATCCCCACAGGAGAATAGAATCTACAAGCAACAGACAGTTAGGGTTGGCGATATAGCCTTTGGGAAGTTGTTAACATAAAGTGATAAGAATTGTTCGGTGTCAATGCAAGCGTAATGCGTGCGTGATTTCCGGCTCTTGTTTAAAAAAAAAGGGGACAACTGTTGTAATAATGGAAAAAGGGATACTGCTGTTATGTGCGTGTGTAGTGGGTGCCTGCCTAATTGTTATGATGAGACAGGTCCCCGGACCAGAGAATGATAACAAGCGACGTAGAGAACTGAAGGTGAATACCTTTTTGTATATGTCCCACAAATATGCTACGGAAAACAATAAGGAAGGAGGTTGCTGGGTATGTACCCAAATCCCTATCCACTCTAAAGGAGGGATTCCTCTTAGACCTGTCCCACTTAATCTGTCAGAAGTAGTAGAGTGGTAAATATACCAGAATGGCACATGCCAATCCCCCAGGATGATAAGAGTTGCGTCTGTGGTAAAAGACGGAGAGAGGCATCCTCTACTTTGTCATTTTACCCCATATCCGCAGAGCCCTGGGAAGCGGGGGGATATTATCTGAATACCTTCGAAGGGTGGTACCAACCAGGGTACAACCGTTCCCAACAGCCTCCTTTCCTCACCCTCACCAAGGCCACAGGTATGGGAAGGCTACCGGGGACAATATGTTTAGTAAGGAATTTGACTGGGGGAATATTCGTAGGCACTAGTCGGTGCGCGTATAATTTTACAGTAACTGGTACTGCTGACGGGTTTCCCCTTTATACGTCCTCTCAGTATTATGGTTGTACACTGGAAGTCCCATACGCCAATCAGACAGGTACTTTCAACTACTCCCTGGTATCTGCAGGGTTTGATATATTGATAAAACCACCTCGTACAATGGGACATACTTTATTTGTGGCCACAAGGCATACCCCTGGTTGCCACGGGGCTGGACAGGATCATGTTACCTGGCATATGTGGTGCCATACATTTATCACTTGCCCTCTCTAGCGAATCATTATCATTATCGATCCAAAAGAGCTATTACTGAAACAGAACGATTCTTCGTTATCCTATTCCCCGGGTATGGAACAGCCAGGGCAATAAAAGAAATTCGGCTTGTAGCCTCGATTCTTGAGGAAGTAGCCAATGATACGGCTGAGTCACTGAGTAAAATTAACACCGAGATGGTGGCAATACGCACAGTTGCCTTACAGAATAGAATGGCTCTAGATTATCTGCTAGCGGAGAAGGGTGGAACATGTGCCATGATAGGATCTGAGTGTTGCACATACATTCCTGACAGTTCAGAAAATATAACTAATTTGGTCGAACATATTCGGAAGGAGGTGGGAAAACTTAAGACAACCACCTGAATCGACTGTGGAATTGGACAACCGGGTGGTTGGGATCAATTGGACCCTCATTGTTACATGGATTGATGTTGGCCTTTGTTATAATAATCCTAATGTACTGTGCATTCTTAGCAATAAAATGTTGTTGTGCCCAATTGGCAAATGATGCTGTACCTGCCGCACCAGTCGGACAGGAGTATTGTAACGTTCGAGAGAGAGCTTTGTTTATTTAGGAGTACAAACAGTTAGATGGAAAATGCTTATGCGCAGGTAACGTTTGCATGAATATTTGTATAAGAAATGTCTTAGAGATAGAGTAGGGTTCAACCAGTGGTTATGGCATAAGGCACAAGAAGAAACAGATAAACAGATGAAGAAGGAAACACGAACAAAAGCAAAGGAGAAAATGGGTATCAAAGAGAAGGACATGTTATCGACACATCAGATAAGAATGAAGGATCAAAATGGACAATAGCCAATAATGGCATAAAGGAATCATCAAGAGTGTCATAAACAATTGTGATCGTTGTTGGATTTCGTAAACGGATAACAAGGAGCTGCGTGCCGCCATTTTTACCCTGGTACATTGGTTCCCAGAACAAATCAAGTTTTGATCAGGGACCAACAGGAGTGACTGTTAGGGTGAAAATTATATAGCTTAAAGCAGCAACATAGAGAGTTAAAGAATGAACTTGTAAATAAGAAACAATGGCACAAGACAAAACAAACTCAGCTTAAGACGGGGCAGGAATTAACTGTTTGTGTCTGCTCCCATTAAAACCATTGTGCTTGACATTATTGTTGAACAGTTATTGAATGTGGGAATCACTAAATATTTCACAATTATTCAGCGGTGCAGCCTTCTGCAAACTATTTGCTGGAAGCCCTTTGGATGTATTGATGAGTTACAGTAATTGGTAGCTGCAAAACTGCCCATTTTGTAATTAACCGCCCAAAGTTCTAGAAGGTTCCATATCATTCCTGTGAGGACAGGGGAGTTGTTGCTGAGGGAGCGTGATTGGTTGAAGACACCTGTGTGTAATATTTTGCTATAATGTATAAAAGAAGTTTCAATATCTTGTTGCTGGGGGAACGTGATTGGATGAGGACAAGAGAATTATTGCTGGGGGAACATAATTGGGTGAACACATTTGTGTGTAGTGTTTTGCCTGTATAAAAGAAGTTTTATATCACTAACGGTGAGAAGGTGACCACTAGACCGCGGGGTCTAAGGCTCTTCTCCCAGAACGTTCTGTTAATAAACTGTGTACTTTTACTTTCAGATAGACTCGAGTGAATCTATTTTTCACCAACAATCACCTAAACCAATTTTTAGATAATATAGAATCTGAAGATGTAATTACATCGGTAGTTACAGCTGGTCTTATGGAACAGATGCCAGTTTAAAAAAAAACCTTTAGCTGCTAGCTCATTTAAAAGAAGCAAATGTTTGATAGTAAATGGCCAAAAGAAACAAAGTACCATTTACCTTTTGCAGGTCATATGCTCAAATTTCATGAACTTATTTTTATAAACAAGGACTAAAATACAAAGCTTTTATATTTCCCAATCAAAACAAAACTAAGTTACGTGAAACATAGCCAGCGACTGAACAGGTATCCGTAGCTATTTGTGAGATTATTTAAAATTTCCATTTAGTATAGACAGTTACCTCGTGGGCTCTTTGGGTAGTGAAAGGTGGTTTCATCAGATCTTCTTGCTGTTTTTCTAACTGCTCAAGACTTTGAGGCCTTAATGGTGAGCCATGTACAGACTGGCAAAATATGTCATTAACTGGGGAGGATTTAAATCTATATAAAATAAAAACAAAGTTAACTCTCACATGTGGCATCAAATTATTAAGAGTACTATTACAAGAATGTGGTCAGAATATGTTGTATCCGTGTGTTAATGGAGACACGGAATGCAGGAGTTGGTTTAACAGGTGTTTACTGAACAAAGTCTGGAGGTGAACTAAAAGATACAAGACGCTATACAGGCTTATATACCCGGAGTGGTCACTACCGGTATTACAGTACACAGGGGCTCTTAAAGGTACATACACTACAATTCCTCCCCTTTTAGATAATTAGTACATAACATTTTAAGTAATCATTAATTAACATGTTTACAAGAACAATAATCTACACATTTGCTGCAGTTAATCAATTATAAGTCAGTCTCTCTGGAGGCTTCCTGACTCAGTCCGGATAACGCCTCGGTGGTGTAGTAGGTTCTTTTGGCAAGGTCGATTCGGCTTGAATGCCAGTGTCGGGTTCATCTGGTTCCAGTATCACCGGATCGGAGGTAGATACTATGGGTATCTCTGCTTCATCATTAGGCGTATAGAGTTGTGGTGTAGGTTGTCCCTTTTCGGATGACTCTATGATCTGGTCAGCATGGCGCCTTATTATGCTTTCACCAATGTCCACGGTATACATCAGCGGTCCTAGTCGTGTGCAAAAAGTTCCAGGCTGCCATTTCTCGGTACGGTAGTCCTGGGCCAAAACTTGTTGACCTATCTGGAAGGTTCTAGTTGGCCTTTCATTCATGCCTTGAAATTGCCGGTTCTCTACGTCCCTTCTGATGTTTGGCTTGATCAAATCCAGCCGGCATCTTAGTCTTCTATTGAAAAACATCATGGCGGGAGTTTGGGTTGTAACCACATGTGTTGCATTCCTGTACGCAAACAAGAAGTTATCTACCTTATGTAGTAGATTTATGTCTTCATTACCCATGGCCTTTATGGCCTTCTTGAAGGTCTGGACAAACCTTACAGCTAATCCATTGGTGGCGGGATGGTATGGGGCGGACGTGTAGTGCCTAACCCCATTGTTTAAGAACTTCCTGAATTCTTCGGACACAAATTGCGGTCCATTATCAGAACAGATCTGTTCAGGCAGCCCATTCCTGGCAAATATGGTCCTTAATACTGTGATGGTTTTTTCCGTGGTGGTGGAGGACATCTTTATTACCTCCGGCCACTTGGAGTGTGCATCAACCGCGATTAAGAACATTGAGTCCATAAATGGACCAGCAAAGTCGATATGTACCCTTTGCCATGGAGATGAGGGCCACTCCCATGGATGTAGAGGGGCTTGTGGTGGGGCGTTTTGGACCTTCTGGCATCCTAGACAGCTCTTGGTCATTTCTTCGATGTCTCCATCGATACCTGGCCACCACACAAACGCTCTGGCTAGGTTCTTCATTATCACTCCACCCAGATGCCCCTCGTGAAGCTCCTTTAGCACTTTATCCTGGAGTTTGGGTGGAATCACCACTCTGGATCCACACATCAAGGTTCCTCGGCACACTGACAGCTGTTCTCTTCTTTGCGAGAATGCTGGCAACAGTGGTTCGCCATGTGCTGGCCATCCCTTCACCGTTAAATCGTAGACTCGAGAGAGAGAGTCGGGTCATTTCTCGTTTCCTTTTCAATGGTAGAATTTGTTACTGGTAGACATTCTACTATGGTTGAGTGGAACATCTCCACTGGGTCCACTGTAGGTGCCTCTTCTACCGGTGGCAACGGTAGGCGCGATAAACCGTCAGCAGTCCCATGCTGTTTTGATCCTTTGTATTCTATGTCATATTGGTGTGCCCCTAGGAAAAGGGACCACCTCTGTAGCCTTTGCGCTGTCATAATGGGAACACCCTTTTTAGGGTTGAATATGGAGACGAGGGGTTGATGGTCAGTCAACAAGGTAAATTTTTGTCCGTGTAGGTAATGGTTGAATTTCTTCACTCCCCACACCAGGCTGTCGATCTGGGCATAGTTACGCTCAGCTGAGTTCAATGAGCGTGACGCAAAAGCTATCGGCCGCTCCGAGCCATCAGGGAATCTATGCGATAATACCGCTCCTACGCCGTAAGGGGATGCATCGCACGCCAGTCTGATTGGCAGTGATGGGTTGTAATGAGCCAACACTTCCTTGGACGTGATCAAGCCTTTGCATTTATGGAAGGCACGTTTACAGTCTTCGCTCCATTTCCAAATTACTCCCGTTTGTAGCAGGGCGTTAAGAGGGTGCAGAACAGTTGACAAGTTCGGTAAAAATTTATGATAGTAATTTATCAATCCCAGGAACGACCTTAATTGTGAGACATTTTCAGGTGCTGGGGCTTTTATGACCGCTTCAATTTTTTCAGGTGACTTATGCAACCCTTCTTCGTTAATTATATGGCCACAATATGATATTTTTTTCTGGAAAAATTCGCACTTGGAGCGATTTGCTCGTAGGCCCCGTTCTCTCAGCCTAGTGAGCACCTGCTCCAAATTGGCAAGGTGCTCGTTGTCGTTTTCTCCTATTACAAGGATGTCGTCTAGGTAGCATTGAGTCCCCGGAATCGCTTGCAGGACTTGCTCCATAGCTCTTTGCCAGATAGCTGGAGCTGATGCTACTCCGAAAACCAGTCGATTGTACTGGTACAGGCCTTTGTGGGTGTTTATCGTGAGATACTTTTTAGAGGCCTCCTCAACCTCCATCTGTAGATATGCCTGTGCCAAGTCAATTTTGGTGAAACGTTTCCCTCCGGATAGTGAGGCAAAAATATCTTCTATCCTTGGAAGAGGATACTGTATCGTGTGAAGGACCGGGTTTACAGTCACCTTGAAGTCCCCACAGATGCAAATTTTTCTCTGTTCTTCAGATTTATCATTATTCAACGTTTTCTTCATGACCGGGACGATGGGTGTTGCCCACTCGCTCCAATCTACCTTGGATAACACGCCTGCTTTTTCCAAATTCTCCAGCTCTGCCTCGACTGCTGGACGAATTGCGTATGGCACCGGCCTTGCCTTAAAAAACTTGGGAATTGCCGCATCTTCCACTTTTATTGAGGCGGTGACGCCTTGCAAGGTTCCTAGTTCCTGTTGAAACACTTCTTTGGCGTTAGCCAAGATGTCTTTCAATCGTTCAGGTATGACGTCATCATCATTTTTTTTCTTACTGGTCACCGTCAGTGCCTGAATGGAGTGCCAGTCTAAATGTATCTTCCTGATCCATTCACATCCCAACAACGGTGGACCACCATCTTACAGAACGTATAAATACAACTTCTGTATTTCCTTGCCGTTGTATACAACAGGCACCTTTATTTTCCCTCTGGGGTATACTTTCTGCCCCGTATATGTCTTCAAGATAATGGATGTGTCTTTCAAAGGTATATGCGGAAATAGCCGCTCGTAATCCCGTCGACTTATGACGGTCAGAGCTGATCCTGTATCTAGCTCCATTTTAATTGGGGACCCCGCTATCGTGAGGGTAACCCAAATGGTCTGGTAATCTTCTTTGGCAATTACATTATGTAATTTGAGACAGCTTAGTCTCTTGTTTCCGGAGTCACTATCGCTCTTCTGGTCTTCGGAGCTACTGCCCGTCATCATTTGTACCTTTCTGTCCCTTTCTTTATTGATTTTTTTTCTGTCAGTGGATTTTTTGTTTCCAGATCGGCATACACGTGCAATGTGTCCCATCTTTCCGCATTGCCTGCATGCTTTGTCCTTGAACCAGCAGTCCCTCTGGTCATGGGTGGATCTGCCGCAGCGATAACATCTCTCGAAACCCCGTGTCATTTCATGGGTGCCGAAGTCCTGTGGCTTTTGCTGTATCTCTGCAGCTCCTCTTGCTGCTGCTTCGTATGATACAGCCACACTGAAAGCCTTGTCCAGTGTCAAATCTTTCTCAGAAAGTAGCCTTTTCTGTGTTCCTTCACTTAAGAGACCGCAGACGAATTTGTCTCGTAGAGAATCTGCCAGTCCTGCCCCGAATTGGCAGTGCTTTGACAGCTTTCTTAATTCGGTGAGGTAATCAGCGTTACTTTCATTCTTGTGCTGATTCCTCCTGAAGAATTTGAATCGTTCCGCTATCAGCAGCTGTGTTGGGTTTAAGTGCTCCTGTAGGGTATCAACAATCTCCTTAAAATTCTTGTCCATCGGTTTGGCTGGAGTGATTAAGTTTCGTAACAGCCCGTATGTCCTTGCGCCCATCAGATTTAGAAGTACCGATGCCTTATCATCCTCTACTTCATTCGCTGTGCAATATACCTCCACTCTTTCCACGTGGTCCAATCCTCTATATCACTATCGAAAGCAGTAATATTGCCAGTCTTAGGCATCCTGAAAATCAAAAATGGCACCTCCCGCACTTCCCTGCCGAGAAAAAATGGCGCCTCCCGCGCTTTCCCGCCGCTGCTGACAACGTGGTTCTCCGCAGTTTTTTATTTACACAGATATTTTTAATAGTTGGAGACTCGTTCCCGCCGGACTCTCTGGGACTTTTCCCTCCCTCTGCTTGGTCCGAATGCCGACCTGCTTTGCAGAGCCGGCCGTCTCCCGAGTGCTCCACCCTCCGTCTCTGTTTGCCTCCGCCTTCCGACTCGCTGCTCGGCCCCGCTGCAGAGCCACCCGATCGAGCCCCAGCCCGCCGCCCAGGAAGGATTAATGCAGTACCTGCCATCAGCCCGGCTAGCTGGTGAAACCACAGTTTGTTTTTTTTTCTTCGACCTTCGTCTGAGGAATCGATCTCCTTGAGGTGCTGCCGAATTGCAGGTAAGTCCGTTTCCAATTCGTCGCCACTGTTGTATCCGTGTGTTAATGGAGACACGGAATGCAGGAGTTGGTTTAACAGGTGTTTACTGAACAAAGTCTGGAGGTGAACTAAAAGATACAAGACGCTATACAGGCTTATATACCCGAGTGGTCACTACTGGTATTACAGTACACAGGGGCTCTTAAAGGTACATACACTACAGAATAAATTATCTTTAAATTACTGACGCTATAATTATGTATCATTTCTATTGTGCAAAGAGGTTTTAAAGACTGCACAGTACAGTTGGCTATTTTACCTGTATTTAGGATGGCTGCACAATAGTGGTGTCAAGATTACTAATTCATATTCGCAGGTGGTGACTTCAGCAACTGAGAGAATCTCATGTTTGGCTTCAGGGTGGCAGACATACATTACAGTGGTGACTCTTGGTTTGTTCTGTTTTAAGCTGCAAGGTGTACCATTTCCCATTATTACTGGGTAATACGGAGTGATCTGTCCTTCTATGTTTTTGGTGTGAACCTTAAAATAAAATAATTGCCACTTTAGTACATTTCCTTTTCAACAGCTCTGAACAAGATTTATCTTTGGTTATTAATTATGAAAGAGGAAGCATTCACAACACAGAATACAGGAACATAATCACTGCATCTGAAATGTTACAGGCTCTTCTTCTCCATCATACTATATATAAAGAGGATAACCAATTTTCACCTTTTACACATTAGTTTTGGGAGGATGCAAGAAAACGTTAACGGGAGATTAAAAAAACAATAGTCCCTTGTATAAAATCGCAAACACAAATTTGAATTCTGAAATCTTTTAAAACTAACATCTGGTCCGAAAAGGAACTTTATCGAAAATGATTGTACAATCTACAGTTTAAAAAGTGAAAGCAAAAGCTTTGTATTCATTTATTATATTTAGTTTAATTCAGTAACTTAATTTAAATTATCTGATAAGAACATAAGAAATAGGAGCAGGAGTAGGCCGTACAGCCCATCGAGCCTGCTCTGCCATTCAATAAGATCATGGCTGAACTTTTACATCAACTCCATTATCCCGTCCTATCCCCATATTCCTTAATACCCTTGGTGCCCAAAAATCTATCGATCTCAATCTTGAATATACTCAACAACTGAGCACCCAGCGGCCTCTAGGGTAGTGAATTCCAAAGGTTCACAATCCTCCGAGTGAAATTTCTCCACATCTCAGTCCTAAATGGCCCACTCCTTATCCTGAGACCATACCCCCTAGTTCTAGACTCTCCAGCCAAGGGAAACAATCTCTCAGCATCTACCCTGTCAAGCTCTCTAAGAATTTTGTACGTTTCAATTGGATCACCTTTCATTCTTCTAAACTCCAAAGATAGGCCCATTCTACACAATCTTTCCTCATAGGATAGCCCTCTTAGCCCAGGAATCAATCTAGTAAACCTTTGTTGTACCCCTCCAGGGCAAGTATATCCTTCTTTAGGTAAGGAAACCAAAACTGTACACAGTACTCCAGGTGTGGTCTCACCATAGCTCTATATAATTGCAGCAAGACTTTATTATTCTTATACTCCAATTCCCTTGCAATAAATGCTAACATACCATTTGCCTTCCTAAGTGCTTGCATGTTAACTTTGTGATTCATATACAAGGACTCCCAAATCACTTTGAATACCAACATTTACCAGTCTCTTACCTTTATATATAAAAAAAAAAATTCTGCTTTTTCATTCTTCCTACCAAAGTGGATAATTTCACACTTCCCTCACATTATACTGCAACTGCCACTTTTCCAATCACTTCACCGGTCTATATCCCTTTGTGTCCTCCTCACAGCTCACTTTCCCACCTAGCTTTGCAAGTTCAGCAAACTTGGATATATTACATTGTAAATAGCTGAGGCCCAAGCATTTATCCTTGCGGCACTCCACTAGTTACACACTGCCATCTTGAAAATTACCCGTTTATTCCTACTCTGTTTTCTGTCCGTTTATCAATGCTCAATCCATGCCAATATATTACCCCCAGTCCCATGAAACCTAATCTTGTGTAGCACCTTATTAAATGGTTTTCTGAAAATCCAAATATACTACATCCACTGGGTTCTCCCTTACCTACCATGCTCGTTACAACCTCAGAAAACTAAGATTTGTCAAGCATGATTTCCCTTTCATAAAACCGTGTTGACTCTGCCTAATCATATGATGATTTTCCAAGTGCCCTATTACCACGTACTTAATAGATTCTAGCATTTTCCCTACTACTGATGTCAGGCTAACTGGCCTATAGTTCCCTGATTTCTCTCTCCCTCCTTTCTTGAACAGCAGGTTTACAATTTGCTACCTTCCAATCCATCGGGACCATTCTAGAATCGAGGGAATTCTGGAAGATTTAAACCAATGCATCCACTATCTCTGCAGCCATCTCCTAAAACCCTAGGGTGTAGGCCATAAGGTCATGGGGATTTGTCGGCTTTTATTCCATTAATTTCTTCAGTTGAGTTAGAAGATCAGCCATGATCTTACTGAATGGCGGAGCAGGCTCGAGGGGTCGAATGGCCTACTCCTGCTTCTTAAGTTCTTATGTACTTTTTCTTTACTAACATTGATTACATAAGTTCCTCACTTTCATTCGCCCCTTGGTTCCCCATAATTTCTGGTATGTTCTTTGTGTCTTCTACTGTGAAGACAGACACAAAATATTTGTTTAAAGTCTCTGCCATTTCCTTATTCCCCATTATAAATTCTCCTGTCTCTGCCTGTAATGGACCCACGTTTACTTTCACTAATCCATTCCTTTTAACATGGTTGTAAAAGCTCTTACAATCTGTTTTTATATATCTTGCTAATTTACTCTCATGTTCTATTTTCTCCCTCTATCTATTTCTTGGTCCTCCTTTGCTGATTTTAAAACCCTCTCAATCCTCAGGCTTACTACTCTTTTTGGCAACATTGTAAGCTTCTTCTTTTAATCTAATACTATATTTTAAAAATCTAATACTATCCCTAACTTCTCTAGTTACCATGGCTGTACCAGTTTTCCAGAGGAGTTTTTATTCCTTAAGAGAATGTATATTCATTGATAATTATGAATTATTTCTTTAAATGTTTGCCATTGCTTATCTACCATCATATCTTTTAATCTAATTTCCCAATCTACCTCAACCAACTCGCCCCTCATACCTCCGTAATTGGCTTTGTTTAAATTTAAGACCCTAGTTTCAGACTTAACCACATCACTTTCAAACTTAATATGAAATTCTATCATATGATCACTCTTCCCTAGAGAATCCTTTACTATAAGATTACTAATTAACCCTGTCTCATACACAATACTAAATCTAAGATAGCCTGTTCCTCGATATATTGTTCTAGAAAACTGTCTTGAATGCGTTCCATGAACTCGTCCTCCACGCTGCTTTTGCCAATTTGGTTTACCCAGTCTATGAAGATTAAAGTCTCCCACGATTATGGCATTACCCTTGTTACATGCTGCTCTAATTTCCTGATTTATACTCTGTCCAACGCTATGATTACAGTTAGGGGGTCTATAAACTACCCACCAGTGTTTTCTATCCTTTGTTGTTTTGTAGCTCCACCATACTAATTCAACATCCTGATTTTCTGGGCTAAGATCCTTTCTCCCTACTGCCTTTATCTCATCCTTTATCAGGGCTACCCTACCTCCTTTTCCATTTTGCCTATTGTTTTTTTTTAATTTTTTTTTATAAAAAAGTACCCTGGAATATTTAGTACCCAACCTTGGCCACCTTGCAACCACACCTCAGTAATGGCTACTAGATCAAACCCATTTATCTCTATTTGTGCCATTAATTCATCTATCTTATTATGAATGCTTCGTACATTCAGATATAGTGCCTTTAATTTTAACTTTTTACTATTTTTACCTGATGTGGCTAATGCCCTATTAGTTATTAAACTCTGCCCTTTCCTGACGCAATCTGCTTGATTTTACTGAAATCGTTACTCTGCTCTACAGCCTTGACTTTTCTCTTCAGACTTATAAATTTACCCTTATCTGAACCATCCCTCCTCATTAGTTTAAAGCCCCATCTACCACCCGAGTTATTCGATTCACCAGGACACTGCTCCGAGTCCGTCCCAACAGAACAGCTCCCTCTTTCCCCACTACTGGTGCCAGTGCCCCATGATGTGAACTTTTCAGCATGTAATTACCACTTTTCTACACTATTTACATTGCTTAATTCAATTCTTTAGTGCAAGAAATGATTTTGAATTATCCAGTAATTTGAGTTAAATGACGTGAATAACATAGCAAAGTGGGAATTTAGATTAATTAAAAAAGTAAAGTGAAATTATAAGTACGACCTACTCCCATTAAATCAGTCATTCTTTGCTCAAAAAAAGTGAATTATTCTGTAATTTATATTCAATGATTTATAAAACAAAAACCAAAAAAAAAATTGAATGAAGCAACTTCAAATTAAGAGTGACTACTCTGAAAAAGGTAAGCCGCTACAGTAATGCCACTTAAATGCACATTGTTTTAGGCAGCAAAAGATGTGCAAAAACCAGGCTGAAGATTTAATCAAACTTCTATTTTAATGGATTCCACATCAGTGAGTGGAAGTTTACAACAGCAAGTGAGCTGGTTGTATTTTATCTTGTTAATACTGATCACTTATTCGACATTGCTAATTAGGGCATTTCAAACAGGATTTTTTTTTGAAGTACAGTTAAGATATATCGTCTTATTCATTCAGTTCTTGCAAAATTGCTACTCGCAAGAAACTAATGTCACTTTCCATTTCTTAGATTCAACAGACTGATCTTTAACAGTATGCAAAAGATCTAGGAATAGCGAGAAATTTCCATTAATGACAATTGGTTTCTAGTTTGTGTGCATGTGTTGAGAATTTTGCGTTTATAGAAATGAGCATAACCCAGCATCAGACATCCGTTTTTTTCCCCTCATCAAGGAACATTTTTCAGTGAGTGGAATTCACTCACTTATTCAGCAATTCAGCAGAATGATTCATGAGAACCAGTTTGCCAGGTGGCTTAGCAGCACCTTGAGTAGGCACATCTACAGTAACTAGCTTTGATTGTTTTGTGTTAAAAGGTTTGAAATATTGGCCTGCATTTTAATGGGGAGGCGGGTTGGGAGCAGGGAGGAGGTGGTGCCCCAAAGTGGTTGGGAAACCTGGGAGAACGGGTTTCCTGCAGGCCCTGCCGAATTTAACAGCAGGGCCTGATTTGCATGGGAAACCTCTTTTCCACCCGGATCGCGTGGGAGCCAGAGCAGCACAGGAAGGGCTGGAGGAGCAGGGGGAGGGGGTCGACACCAATCGGAGAGCTAGGAGCTGCAAATCGTGGGGCCAGACCAGCATTGGGGGGGGGGGGGGGGGGGCTCCGATCCCAGGGGGATGGGTTAGGCAGGGACGCTGGATCCAGGAGCTAAGTGTAAAGGCATTTATCTCCTGGATCTAACAGTCCTCGCCTTACTTTAGCTGGCAGGTTTCACGAGGCTTGCAAAAACCCGACCAGCTAAAGTTAAATTCAAAATGGGGGTTAAATCTGAGGCACGGCAGCCTCATTATAATATTTAAATGGACAGCCTGCCTCCTGGGAGCAGATTGGTTGCCTGCCCCCGTTAAAACCAGAAGTGGGATTCAGGTCGGGATTCATACTTTTAACACTTTGACTTCTCACCCGACCCAAACCCACCTGTTTTTTTGGGTTAAAATTCCCCCCATTGTGTCTGCGTGGGACAACAGGCTGGTGAAACTAGAATGTGAACTTAGGCCAGTGAATCAATCAGCAGCTGTGAAAACCTGTACACTCAAATGGAATGTCCTTTAAACCAGTGTGCATTTGAACAGAATATTTAACATTGAAATAATAGCGAGAGTCTGGATTTGGAAAAAAATGTTAATTTAACCAATATGGGCACTTAACTGGTTTTCACTGTATTTGGTAAATTTGGATTGTGTAGTTCATAAAACAGTATCTCTCATTCTTATTTTGGTCAAACTTTTATTTTACTCTGACCAGTACAGAAATCAAAAATGTTTTGACCAAACATTTTATGACTCAAGTAATACTAGATGACAATGTTTTATTTGGAAAACAGCAGCACAGGGTGCTATCCTTGCATTCACATTTTAAAACATGTGCATAGGATTGTATTTACAATAAGGAGGCCAGAATTAGTGATGACAAATTCCACTCTTCAAAAGTTGCATTTACTTCCTCCCTCAAAAGCCAACCAACATTTCCCAAGTGAGCCAACAATTTCAGGATGCTTAATTGCAACTGCAAAAAACCTCTTGCAATTCTGAGAGAAACTCAGATTTTGTTTGAGAAAAAAAGATATGGCCTCTGTTGCCTCCCATGCCATGGTAATAATTTAACAATTTACCACAAAGAACTGACATCCATGGTACAACCTGATGCTATTTTTAAAATTAAGATTTCTAACATTTATAGGCAATACATTAGCCCATATTTTCCAACCCCCACGGGTGCGTACGAGGTGCACATGCGCCCATAGGGGCTGTGCAAGTTCCGGGTTTAGGAATGCGAAGCGCATGCGCTGAAACCCGGATCTTGACAGATCCAACACATGCCCAAGAAAAGTGCCTCTGCGGGTGGAGAGTTGCGCTATTTGCTCAACTTCCGCCCGCTGAAAGGCCATAGAATTCTTACGCCTGCTTTTACCAGCATAAGAGTTTTAAAAAATATTAAAATAAGATTTTACCACTCACTGATAAATTAAAAACCCCGTCCAATAAGGTAAGTTTATATTAAGGCCCGTTAAAACAACACAAAAAAAAAGCAAAAAATTAAATTGTTTAACATATTTAATTAAATGCCATTTTAATTAATTTAATATATGTAATGGTTTTTCTTTATTTGTTTCAGTGTGTTGGTGCATTTTTGTAGTCATCCTTTCATACTTTTTACAGTTCCGTGTGTACAGAACGGTCAAAAGTATGAAGGGGGATTCCCTTCTTCCATTGGTTGAGCTGGCCCACGTGATCCCAGGGGCACTTGCGAACTGCATGCGCCCCTGGGATACATGGGCCTCTGCGCATGTCCAAGAGAAGCCCTGGATCGGAAGCCTCTATCTCCAGGACCAGCAGGTAGGTTCGTAGATTTTTTGTTGATCAGAGGCATCCACCCACAGGAAGCCTCCGATCGGATATTCAGGGCCATCATTGCTGGCAAAAGTTGCACACAAAGGCTTCATAATGATTCTGCACTGCAGTATTGCTTAACTTCCCTATTAATAGTGCCATCTAGGGGTGAGATTTTAGCTAACTGAAAACTACAGACTCACAGTATTAGTAGTGATTATAGTGGAGTTATATTATATGGGCAATAAGATGACATTTAGGATGCAATTCATTCAAATTGTTAATAATTTCCAAGATTCAAATTCTATCATTTTATGAAATTATTTCCATTACCTAATTTCAGGAAAACAGAATATGTTCCTGCCGACTAACAGTGACCAATCGCACTTCAAAGAAATTATAATTTGGCCAGAAAGTGCTTTGGGGCACCTTGAAGACAGGAAAGGTGCTATATAGGTGCAAGTGCTTTCTTAACCCGTCAGAATTTTGTGTTTAAACTATAGTAAGAGATCTGAATTATCCTGGAAAAATGTGGAAAACAGGCGATTACAATAAGGATTCATTCCACTTACTTTCAATTTCTCAGTTTCAGATTCTTCTGGCTGTTCTGCAGTGGAATCTAGACAAAGAAACAGAAATCTGGAATGTTTTAAATACATTTGAATGTTCACCAATTGTTCATACATAATTTTACTCATAATTGACAAGAAAAACTCTCCCATAGGACTTTGCTCCTGTTAGAAATCCAACTGCAGAAAAGTCCATTTTAATGGGTGGAAATGTCCATATTAATGTCACTACTGCTAGCCTGAGCACAATGCTAATTCTCAGACACTCTCACTCCACACCTTCCTCTGCTTATTAGTTGATATTTTAGATATGCTGATGTAATGCCCGAGATGATGAGCATTTTTTCTGCTGCGCAAATTAATCCCAGTGAAAAACTTAATACTGGTCCAGGGTAAAAGGTAACTTCAGTGCTTCACATCTTTCAAATCTTTTGTAAGAGGTTCCATACTGTTCTGGAAAAGGACTAGGATTTATGATATTCCCATTATTGTTTTTATGAAGATCTGCTTTGCATTTCACATTCTGCTGATCTAAAGCTTGATTCCTTGTGTATGACATTTCAAGCATATTTAGAGCATGATTCATGAACCTGCAATGAATGAAAATGTATAAAAATAAAAGTATTGAATTAAAAAATGGTCATCTGTTGCACGGGGTTAAACTGGAGTTTGGGTTTGTGGAACCATAATTTCATAAATTAAACACATTTCTTTTTGTTGCTCAAGCAGCAGCATCAGATTCCAGGTTAGTTTACAATCCCTCCATGGCCTTGGCCTTGCCCCGCCCCATCTCTGCAACCTCCTCCAAGCCTACAACCTTTCAAGAATTCTACACTCCTCTAGCTCTGGCCTCGTGCATTCCCCAATCCCTTCGTCCCACCACTGGTGTCTGTGCCTTCAGCCACCCAGGTCATAAGCTATGGAATTCCCTCCCTAAACCTCTCCTCAAACCTATCTTTGACCAAGTGTTTGGTCACCTGTCCTAATGTCTCCTCCTGTGGCTCCTGTCAATTTTGGTCTGATTACGATCTTGCAAAGAGCCTTGCGACCTTTTATTATGTTAAAGGTGCTATATAAATGCAAGTTGTTGTTGTAGTAGTTTTTTTGAAGTCACACAATGTAAATATGAATTGAGATATAATAAGTGATGAACCAGAAGTGAACAACCCATAACATATTTTTGGCTACAAACAGTATCTGAAATGGTCAGGTCTAAAAGGATTATTTTTAAATTGTTGCTTCTTTAACGTAAACAGCCTTTCATTCCAATTGTCATCATACAGGATTCACTTATTGACAGGTTTGCAAATAGCAGATGACAACAAGAACATACTGTGCTGCATAAATGAAAATTCAAATTTTTTTTTAAAAAAGCTAATTGCAACTGGGCAACCTGGAAGTGTCTTAACAGACTTAGGACCGGTGTAGGTTGCTCAAAGGTGTCACTAAGCAAATGGGGATATTCAACCAGCCCGACAACTTGTGAATGTGGAACTGAGGCACAGACTATGCAACATCTCCTGCAATGCCCATCATTAGAGGAACCCTGCACTGTTGCAGATCTTGCCGAATTCAACAAAAATGTGTCCAGTTCTGGCTGGGCTATGTATAGACTGTCCGTGGACACGATAAGAAGACGACGTGCTTTCTGATAGACATTGTTTCTTACCTTTGGTCTCCGAATCAGCTGGTGTGCTCACGGTACCAAGGTAATATTCTTGAATATTAACTTTCTGCTTAATCAGAAGATACATAAAAGTTAGCAATACAATCACTTAACTGTTGGTAACACTAGAGACTGATAAAATCAGGCACTGTACCTGGCCAGTTTCTTTTTCCTCATGGTATTGGCGAATGTGTTTTCCATGGCACACTTCATATGTCCAGTAAGATTCAATCTGTAGTGTGTAAAGATTTCTATTTTAGAAATATTCAGCTAGTAGTATTTGCATATAAATCAATGGGTCAAAGATAAGGACATAAATGTAACATAAAAAATTGTATACAAATTGAACACTAACTATTGTAGGAAACAAAATCATGTGGATATTAAAGGAGCACTTCAAAGTTTTACATATTTAATATTTTAAGTGTAACATGATCTTGTATAACTGAATACACTTTTCACAGGAATTGGATCTTCAAAAAACCCAAAACATTACCAGTGTACCCAGGCAATGAACAGAAAACCCTTGTTAGTGTACTTTGTCTCTCAACGTTACCTTCCTTGCCTTTGGAAGGCAGTAGGTGAAACTGGTTGATTGTGGCTTTAACTATAAAATGTCAAGTTTCTTAAACAGCAAGTGGATGATTGGCCAGTAATGACACAGAATGGATTTTACAGTAGTTACCAGGTGAACTCTCACTCCTTGAATTGGTAGAATATAATGAACCGTTGCATTCGCTTTGTTAAAATGAAAGCTGTTTTTCTAGAATCTTTCTCTGACCCATCGCTTTCTCCAATAGCTTCAAATGGACTATTCAATTTCAACAAGTCGTGCTGAGAAATAATTTTTTTTTAATTTTAAAAAGAGCGACCCAGAAAAAAAGGAAATTTAAATATGTATGTTAAACTCAGAAAAACTCAGAAAAAGCTGCCAATCAAGCATATATACAAATAAAACCTACAGGCTATGTGTATTCGAATTGAATGGCTATGGCCTTCCCTAAAACACTGTGGCTCCTCCCTAGAACAGTTGGCCAGACAATAGCATATGGTTAAATAAGCTGAGCCCTTTGTGAATGAATCTGGGTTTAAATCCCATATGTACCATGACAAAAGAAGCTATTCCATGATACATCATAGACAAAAATGATTAATATATGTCAGCCAACTTTGGACATGACACTATAATGCACTGAGAAACAAGCAAGTCTACAATTTGGAAGAACAACGAAATCTAACAGAATTAGTAGCAGTAGCTGAATGCTTTTATAACTATATATACACTTGTTTAATGTACATTGGTGTGGGAGGGGAGTGGCGTCAACCATCTAGAAAACAGCTAATGAGGTGGATAAAGAAGTATAGATGAGATGCAAAGTGGCAATGGGTTACAAACCACTGAGCAATATGGGAAAATACTAGTCTGTTCTTGATATACCTATCAATTCCTCCAATAAAAGGCGAAGAGTTACGAAGGTGACTAAAGGTTTTTATTGACTAAATAACAGAGCCCACTCTCGTGGGTGATCCGATCCAAGCAGGAGGAATACCAGCCAGTCGCTCACCTTTATACCTGGCCTGGTGGGTGGAGCCAAGGCGGAGTCGGCAGTGGTCATCCCAGGTATAGCAGTGTGGCAAGAGGCGACCTCGTACCGTGATACAATAGTGGTCAGTGATACAGTTATAACGAACAGTGGTGAACAGTGCTAACTACTAACAGTGATACGATAGTGAACGTGGTTTACCACAGTTCTTAATGAGGAAAAGAACATCTAATCCTATTATCATAATACCTTTGGCAGTAAAACGATCACTACCATCACCTCAAGTTTAATCAAAAAACCCTGTATGAAAGTATGACCTAAAGACTGCATTGTATAGCCCAGGAAAATGACTTCCCACAGCTTCAAATAGACTCTGTGAATTTATTAATTAATTACAAACAACTTACTCTGTAAGAGCAACTGCTCTGTTTGAAGAGTGGGTCCAATAGCTCACCAGGCCCATGGCCTTTGTAATCATGTTCTTCATCCTAAGTATAAAGGAGGAAAAATTAACTGCCCAGAAAAGCATCCATTTCAGTCATATTAGGAACTCACCCTACTGTAGACAGTAACCATTCAAGAAAATACAATGGCCCAGAAATTCGGGTCAGGGGCTTCCCGCGGGTGCAAGCCCCCGATCTGCACTTACCTACCGCGCTGGCCGTTGAGCTGTGGGCCCCCGTGGAATTCCGATCTGGGGCCTGGTCCAGCTGCCGGCGTGCAGTGCTTGCGTATCCCAGGGGTGCAGTTAGTTCGATGCGTCCCCTGGAATCACGTGGGCCATGGGGAGCCAATCGGAGCAGGGAATGCTCCATTCGTAAGTCTGACAGGAAGTGCTGTCAAGACTTATAAATACTACGGCCCCAAAACAGCACTAAATCTTCAAATAAATTTTTTTTTTTAAATCACATTTTTTAAATAAACTATAAATTACATGAAATAACTATTTTAAACAATAATTTAAATTTTTGAAAAAAACAATGTTATTTTCTAACGGGGCTAAAAATAAACTTAACTTGCTTTAAAGTATTTAAAAATAATAAGCCTGTGGAAAAAATGTTTTAATTTTAATTAATTCACCACTTTGTAAAAAACAGGCCTTACGCCTGCTTTTTACATTTCTAACTTCTGGAGACTTACCCTCCCGGGAAAACCTGTAAAAAAAAAAAACCTAAGTTCGACGCGCACGTGCAGCCCCTCCTGTGCACGCGTTCGACCTCTGAACCCCTTCATTCAGAGGAACGGAAGTGCCGGTTTCCCGCGCATGCAGGAAACCGGCACTTCCATTGGGCCTACGGGTGAGTACCCCGTGCGTACTCACCCGTGGAGACCCGAATTTCTGGGCCATTGAAACTGTGATCCCCTAACTGTGTTAGCAGCACAGTGAAGCGTTAACTCATAGGACAGGGTTTTTTGGATTAGACAGTACTGCAGCTGTAAAACGAATTGAATGCTTTGCATCTGCTAGCAAAGTAAAATTACATTTGTTATTATTTTATATTCAACCTTGACAAAAATTTTAGAAAATCTTCTATTGCATTAATAATATTTTTGTGGGGCTTAAACAATGGAAACAGATTGTGGGACTGAAGTACATACTATACCACAGCATTCATAGAAAAATATTTTCCGTGCAGAAACTAAACCAATCAGCACTGCGTAATAAAAACTATGCTTTACAGAGTATGAAAATGTAATCGCGTCAGTACCAGAGCAAGCATGATTATAATACAGTATATAGTTTATTTTCTGTTAGGAGTAAGCCATTCAGCCCCTCGAGCCTGTTCGCCATTTAATGAGATCATGGCTGATCTGCGACCTATCTCCATATACCTGCCTTTGGCCCATAATCCTTAATACCTTTGGTTAACAAAGAGCTATCAATCTCGGATTTAAAATTAACAATTGATCTAGCACAAATTGCCCTTTGCAGAAGAGAGTTCCAAACTTCTACCACCCTTTGTGTGCAGAAGTGTTTCCTAATTTCACTCCTGAAAGGTCTGGCTCTAATTTGTAGACCATGCCCCCTAGTCCTAGAATCCCCAACCAGCATAGAAACATAGAAGATAGGAGCAGGAGTAGGCCACTCGGCCCCTCGAGCCTGCTCCGCCATTCAATGCGATCATGGCTGATCATCAAAATTCAGTACCCTGTCCCTGCTTTCTCCCTATATCCCTTGATCCCTTTAGCCTTAAGAAATATATCCAACTCCTTCTTGAATATATTTAATAAATTGGCCTCTACTGCCTTCTGTGGTAGAGAATTCCACAGGTTCACCACTCTCTGGGTGAAGAAATTCCTCCTCATCGGTCCTAAATGGCTTACCCCTTATCCTTAGACTGTGACCCCTGGTTCTGGACTCCCCGACCATCGGGAACATTCTTCCTGCATCTAGTCTGTCTAGTCCTGTTAGAATTTTATAAGTTTCAATGAGATCCCCTCTCATTCTTCTAAACTCCAGCGAGTACAAGCCCAATCGACCCAATCTCTCCTCATACGTCATTCCTGCCATCCCAGGTATCAGCCTGCTGAATCTTCGCTGCACTCCTTCCATGGCGTCATTCCTGCCATCCCAGGTATCAGCCTGCTGAATCTTCGCTGCACTCCTTCCATGGCAAGAACATCCTTCCTCAGATAAGGCGACCAAAACTGCACACAATACTCAAAATGTGGTCTCACCAAGGCCCTGTACAACTGCAGCAAGACATCCTTGTTCCTGTACTCAAACCCTCTTGCTACGAAGGCCAACATACCATTTGCCTTCTTAACCGCCTGCTGCACCTGCATGCTTACCTTCAGCGACTGGTGCACAAGGACGCCCAGGTCTCGTTGCACTTCCCCTTCTCCCAATCTATTGTCGTTCAGATAATAATCTGCCTTCTTGTTTTTGACACCAAAGTGGATAATCTTGCATTTATCCACGTTATATTGCACCTGTCATGCTTCTGCCCAATCACCCAACCTGTCCAAATCATACTGGAGTTTCTCGGCATCCTCCTCACAGCACACACACCCACGCAGCTTTGTGTCGTCTGCAAATTTGGAGATATTACATCTAGTTCCCTCGTCCAGATCATTAATATATATTGTGAATAGCTGGGGTCCAAGGACCGATCCCTGCGGTATCCCACTAGTCACTGCCTGCCACTCGGAAAAAGACCCGTTTATTCCAACGTTTTGCTTTCTGTCTGCCAATCAGTTCTCTATCCAAGTCAATACCTTGCCCCCAATCCCATGTGTCTTAACTTTACACGCTAATCTCTTATGCGGGACCTTATCGAAAGCCTTTTGAAAGTCCAAATACACCACATCCCAGTTACATCCTCAAAAAATTCCAGTAGATTAGTCAAGCACGATTTACCTTTTGTAAATCCATGTTGACTTTGTCCGATCCGGTCACTGTTTCCCAAGTGCTCTGCTATTACATCTTTTATAATGGACTCTAGCATTTTCCCCACTACCGATGTCAGGCTTACCAGTCTGCAATTCCCCGTTTTCTCTCTACCACCTTTTTTGAACAGTGGGGTAACATTAGCTACCCGCCAATCCATGGGTACTGTTCCAGAGTCTATAGAATTTTGGATGACCACCAACAATGCATCTACTATTTCTAGGGCCACTTCCTTAAGTACCCTAGGATGTAGATTATCAGGCCCTGGGGATTTATCGGCCTTCAATCCCGTCAATTTCTCCAACACCATTTCCCTACAAACACTGATTTCTATCAGTTCCTCCCTTTCATTAGACCCTATGTTCCCCGACATCTCTGGGAGGTTATTTGTGTCCTCCTTTGTGAAGACAGAAGCAAAGTATGTATTTAATTGGTCTGCCATTTCTTTGTTCCCCATTATAAATCCCCCTGATTCTGACTGCACGGGACCTATGCTTGACTTCACCAATCTTTTTCTCTTCACATATCTATAGAAGCTTTTACAGTCAGTTTTTATGTTCCCTGCAAGCTTACTCTCATACTCTATTTTCCCCCTCTTAATTAATCCCTTTGTCCTCCTTTGTTGAATCCTAAACTGCTCCCAATCCTCAGGTTTACTGCTTTTTCTGGCCAATTTATATGTCCTCTCCTTGGATCTTATGCTATCCCTAATTTCCCTCGTTAGCCACGGTTGAGTCACCTTTTTTGGTTTTATTTGCAGAACTAGTTTCTCTCCAACTACCCTATCTGTTCCCCTTAATATCTTGAAAACTTCAATCAGATCACCCCTTAACCTTCTAAATTCTAGGGAATATAACCCTAATTTGTGTAATCTCTCCTCATAACTTAGCCCTTGAAGTCTGGGTATCATTCTGGTAACCCTACGCCGCACTCCCTCCAAGGCCAATATATCCATCCTACGGTGTGGTGCCCAGAACTGCTCACAGTACTGCAGGTGTGGTCTAACCAGGGTTTTGTATAGCTGCAGCATACCTTCTACCCTCTTGTATTCTAGTCCTCTAGATATAAAGGCCAGCATTCCATTAGCCTTTTTGATTATATTCTGTACCGGAACCTCAAATCCCTTTGGACTGCCACTGTTTTTAGCTTTTCACCATTTAGAAAGTACCCTGTTCTATCCTTTTTTAGACTTCACGTTTGCCTACACAGAAATCTATTTGCCACAGTTTTGCCTATTTGCCACAGTTTTGCCTATTCACTTAATCTATCAATATCCCTTTGTAATTTTATGCTTTCATCTGCACTGCCTGCAATGCCACCTATCTTTGTGTCATCGGCAAATTTGGATATGTGACTTTCTATCCCATCATCTAAGTCGTTAATAAATACTGTGAATAGTTGAGGCCCCAACACAGATTCCCTGTGGGACATCACTATTCACCTTTTGCCAATTTGAGTACCTACCCATTCTCCCTACTCTGGCTCCTGACGCTCAGCCAATTTCCTAACCAGGCCAATGTTAAGTAATACATAATACATCACATTACAAAGCTATTACAGGGAGCATTCGTAACAAAACTACTGTATAAATCCGAGGCTTACCTGGTCTCCATTTCCAATCGATGGCAACATACATTTGTATCTTTCATTATGCACTGTAGTGATAATTATATAATCATCAGGTTTGTACAGGCCTCCTGTTGTTGGCTAAAAAAAAATTGAGCAACGTGACTATCAATATTCTCCTAAATAGAATATTGTATTTTATACCACAGTGCACAACTTTACTTTTCATTACTACATGCTAACATCTGCAAGCAAAATGTTTAATTTTAACAACACACAGAACAGGAATACCATATGCTTCGCTGGCACCACAATCATACTGACCCTAACTATACTCAATTAAGGTGATTCATCTTCAGGAATGTGTATATTTTTTCTAATATCCATGTAGTATAAGGTAACTAATGAACTGCACCACCTTGGGTTATTAATTTCACAGCAACAGGCCACAATATCACAGGAAAAGAACAAAAATATTATGATGGACATAGAACCCCTTTAGTAGAATGTGCAATAACAAGCATTTTCTTTTGAAACTTAAGTCTCCCTTAACATTAGAAACTGATGCAAGTGACACACACAACATAATAGAATACCAAATAGTCTACTCCTGATAATTCATTTTTGTACTAAAACAATTGAATTATCCAATAATTTGGATTAAGCAGCATAAATAAACAGCAAAATGTGGACACAGTGCTAAAAAAAAGTCAGACAATTTGAATTAAAAGGCGTCTGCACACTATCCTTGTAAAGCACCTTGGGATATTTTATTACGCTAAAGGCACTATATAACAACTTGTATTTATATAGCGTCTTTAACGTAGTAAAACGTCCCAAGGCGCTGCACAGGAGTATTTTAAGACAACAAATTTGACACCGAAACACAAGGATAAATTAGGGCAGGTGACCAAAAGCTTGGTCAAAGAGGTAGGTTTTAAGAAGCATCTTAAAGGAGGAAAGAGAGGCGGAGAGGTTTAGGGAGGAAACTCCAGAGCTTAGGGCCTAGGCAACAGAAGGCACGACCACCAAAGGTTGAGCGATTATAATCAGGGATGATCAAGAGGGCAGAATTAGAGGAGCGCAGATATCTCGGGGGGGTTGTGGGGCTGGAGGAGATTACAGAGATAGGAAGGGGCGAGGTCATGGAGGGACTTGAAAACAAGGATGAGAATTTTGAAATCGAGGCACTGCTTAACCGGGAGCCAATGTAGGTCAGTGAGTACAGGGGTGATGGGTGAATGGGACTGGGTGCGAGTTAGGACACGGGCAGCCGAGTTTTGGATGACCACAAGTTTACGTAGGGTGGAATGTGGGAGGCCAGCCAGGAGTGCGTTGGAATAGTCAAGTCTAGAGGTAACAAAGGCATGGATGAGGGTTTCAGCAGCGGATGAGCTGAGGCAAGGGCGGAGACGGACGATGTTACGGAGGTGGAAATAGGCGGCCTTAGTTATGCTGCGGATATGTGGTCGGAAGCTCATTTCAGGGTCAAATATGACACCAAGGTTGCGAACAGTGTGGTTCAGCCTCAGACAGAAGTTAGGGAGAGGGATGGAGTCAGTGGCTAGGGAACGAAGTTTGTGGCAGGGACCGAAAACAATGGTTTCGGTCTTCCCAATATTTAATTGGAGAACATTTTTGCTCATCCAGAACTGTATGTCGGACAAGCAGTCTGACAATTTAGAGACCGTGGAGGGGTCAAGAGAAGTGGTAGTGAGGTAGAGCTGGGTGTCGTCAGCGTACATGTGGAAACTGACGCTGTGTTTTCGGATGATGTTGCCAAGGGGCAACATGTAGATGAGAAATAGGAGGGGGTCCAAGGATAGGTCCTCGGGGGGCACCAGAGGTAATGATGCGGGAGCGGGAAGAGAAGCCGTTGCAGGTGATTCTCTGGATAAATGCAAGTTGTTATTATCTGTTCCGAACAGTAATATGAATTTTTAAAAGGCAAGCTCTAAAGAACACCGAAAATGACATTAGAATTTTTTTGATAAACATTACAGTGCCCAAGTAGCTCAAACAGCAACAGTCTAATAAAATCAATTTATGGAAATCAGTGTTTTACCATAAAAGCCTGGCATGAGACTTGTTTTGTTTGTTTGTAAATATTTCCTGTGCTTAAACAATGGGTAAATTTGGGTGGCACGAATTAAAATGTCTGCGGAAATCTTCATATAGCCAACCTCTGCTCTTTATCTCGGGTTCTTATCCATCACAGAGCTAGAATTCTCGGGTAAGGGGCCGAGGACAGCAGCAGGAATTCACAACCTGCACATTGCTAAAACCAACCACTGTTGTGATAACTTGAGTGTATAGTTGTAATAAATACTACTGGTTTAAAAAAACACAGGCCTTCTTCAATTTGTATATTTTGTATATATTGTCTGACATCTAGTTCTGGATAAGCAGAAGTTTTCTCCAATAGTGGGAAGGCCGAAGCCATTGTTTTTGGTCCCCACCCCAAACTCCGTCCTAACTCGCACCAATCCTGTTCACCCATCTCCCCTGTGCTCGCTGACCTACATTGGCTCGCGGCGGTTAAGCAACGCCTCGATTTCAAAATTCTCATTCTTGTTTCCAAATCCCTCCATAGCCTCGCCCCTCCCTTTTGCTGTAATCTCCTCCAGTCCCACAACCCCCAGAGATATCTGTGCTCCTCTAATTCTGCCCGCTTGCGCAGCCCTGCTTATAATCACTCAACCATTGGTGGCTGTGCCTTCTGTTGCCTAGGCCCTAAGCTCTGGAATTCCCTGCCTAAACCGGTCAGCCTCTCTTTTCTCCTTTAAGACGCTCCTTAAAATCTACCTCTTTGACCAAGCTTCTGGTCACCTGCCCCAACTTCTCCTTATGTGGCTCGCTGTCAAATTTTTTGTCTTATAATACTCCTGTGAAGCACCTTGGGACGTTTTACCACGTTAAAGGCGCTATATAAATACAAGTTGTTTTGTTGCAAATATAGGACACCTGAGGAGGTATTCAAATTGACTGCATCTTTAATCTCTATAATAGCTTTTAAAAGTTAATTGCAGACTCACATTTTCACCATCATCTTTAACTGAGTATTGATCTGAGGTCCTGTCACTATTGCTGAGATTCCCCCTACACATTTTTCTGCAGAAATAACACAAGGGCCTGGAAACTGCAGTCGGAGGCTTGCCGCCCACATACGCCTCTGAACTGAAAGAAAACTACAAACTTACCTGGTGTTTCCTGAGCTTCGGACTGTTCCAGTCCTGGTCCTGCAAGCGTACGCCTGCGTAAAGGCCCACGGATCACAGGGGCGCACGCAGTTCACAAGCATCCCTAGGACCCCGTGGGCCAGGCCAATCAATCAAAAAGGGGGATTCCATTTAAATACGGAATCCCCATAAGCATAATAGAAATCACCTAATAAAATTTCACACCACTTAAATAAAAATAAATGATCACAAGTTCAAAATTAATTAAAAGATCCATTAATTAAACTTTTATAATAATGTAATTAAAAAAATAAATTTAAACAGGACAAAATTTACCAAAACTAATTTTAAATGTATGTTTAAATCATTAAAAAAATGTATTTTAACATTTATTTTAACCTTTACGTTGGTAAAAAGTTTTGCCGGTTTCGTGTGTATTCGCTGGGCAGTAGATAGCCCAACTCTGCGCCAGCGAAAGTGAATTTACAGTGGATCTGTCCAAGTGAACCTTGACAGATCGCAAGTTCTGAGTTTTCGCATATGCGCAGCGCATGCGGAAACCCGGAACTTGCGGGGCCATTCTGAAGGCTTCCGACAGCGTATACTGTGAATATGCTGTCAGAAGCACCACAAAATCCAGGCCAAGGTCTTTTAAGGTTGCTGTTACACAACCACTTTTAGATGATGCAAAACAGTTTTAGATGCACATCAATGCAAAAATGGTTTTAAATGAAATCAAAGCCCTGAGGTGTACGAATTTGCATAGCATCTACAAACAGCCTGGCTGTTACTGGCAATAGTTATTTCACTACTCTGATAGATTTCCAATGCCAGCACTCAACACGGATTTGCTAGATATATTTTTGAAATTACTTTTCTCTATTATGTGACCTTAGTAGTGAAACATTTCCACTTGTGAAAGGAAAACTGACAAGCCATCTTTTGCAATTAACATCTTGTAAATTAGAAAATAGATTATTCCCCAGTGTTCCTTGGGAGGCCTGATTTGTAGAAACCATAGGAAGAACTGGGCAAAAAAAGACATTTAATGAATGCAATAATCCAATGGTATAACTAGAAGTTGGCAATTAAACTGTTTTTCTTTTTTCTTTGTGCCGTCCACAAAATGCCTTTCTATGTATGGCCTGCCATTTCGCGTGTTTATGCTGATCCAGCTCCATCAACAGATTAACGAATTTATAATCATTATGACCAGGAAAACACAAGTCAGTGTAGTGTCACCGCGAGTACAGCGTAATACTTTGGTGCAAACACGTCGGTTGACTACAATACTTGGGCCATCGCGTACTGACCAGCGTGAATTCGGCCCCGGGCCACGTTATCCTGAAGGGGATATCGTCGCTTAACACAGGGACTGTCCGGCTCCAGCTCTGCTCCACAACAGCGCAAACCCGCAGCAGCAGGAGGAGGAGCGCGGGCCTGGCCGGCACCCCTTGACACAACATCCTCACAGCGGCACACTCCGAGCCGATGTCAATGACGGCTCCGCGGCATTAACACTGGCGCAGGAGCGCGGACTGAGGGCCAGCGCCCAGGAGCCGGCCGAACTGACCCAGCTTCACCACACTCGGCACCCGCTCCATCTGCCACGTCTATTTCCGGTACACCGAAACAGCAGTACTTCCGGGGTCAGACGGCCTTGCGTGGACCAATGGCAGCTCGAGGCTAGCGGCCGCGGTGTCCGGCGGGTGAGTCCAGGCACGGCCCGCGTTTGGCTCCCTGCTGGCCGCGTCGGGTGGGGCAATCACTCGACCTTTCATAGAATCACAGAGCCGACAGCACAGAGACAGAGTCTTGACAAAGGTTTCGACCCGAAATATTGACTCTATTTCTCTCTCCACGGATGGTGCCTGGCCTGCTGAGTTTTTCCAGCATTTTCTGTTATTAGCACAGAGACACATTCGGTTTTTGATCCATGCGCCACACGAGCCTCCTTTCACCCTACTTCATCTAACTACATCCTTCTATTCCTTTCACCCTCATGTTTATCCAGCTTCCCCTTAAATACGCCTATGCTACTCGCCTACTTGTGGTAGCGAGTTCCACATTTTTACCATTCTTTGGGTAAAAGCATTCTCCCGAATTCCTATTGGATTTATTGGTGACTATCTTATTTTTATGGCCCCTAGTTTTGGTCTCCCTTTCCTACGTTAATTGTGGGCATTGTACCAGCAACATTTTCCAGCGAATTACTCCTATCTTAATGTGCTTCGATTTAAAACTTGACTGTTCAATCTTAATGGAGGTTTAGGGCCAAGGCTTTCACTAATCATTTCTGCAGCTAAAATTCTACTCGGTGTCAGTATTGGCTCAGTGACAGCATTCTCACCCGAGTCAGGTGTTTGTGGGTTCAAGACCCACTCGAGAGACGAGCACATAATCCAGGCCGACACTTCAGTGCAGTAGTGCTACACTGTTGAAGGTGCTATCTTTCAGATGAACTGTTAAAGCGAAGCCCTAGCTGCCCCCTCTGGTGGATACAAAAGTTGCAAAAACGTCCATAAATTGGTAATCTTTTGATTACTCCCAGTGCCTTGTGCTAGTGATAACAGAAACAAGAAGATAGTGTAGATGAAGAAGCATGGCTGGAGAAGTGGTGCAGAGGGTGGGCTTCAGATTCCTGGGGCAGGTAGGACCTGAAGAGGGCTGGGACAAATGTCCTCGTGGGAAGGTTAACTAGTGCTGTGGGGGAAGAGTTTAAACTAATTTGGCAGAGGGAGGGCCACCAGGATGTAACAGCAGTGAGTGGAGACAAGGTGCATAGAAAATTAGGAGGGACAAACAGCAACAAAACAAAGAATAGTGTAGAAAGAGCAGAAGTTAGGTGGAGGAAAAAAGCAAAGCCGACTAGGATGGTGTTGGAATGCATGTTTGTTAAGGCGAGGCGTGTTACAAATAAGGTTGACGAGTTACAGGTGCAAGTTGCCACATGGGGTTATGATATAGTGGCTATAATGGAGACCTGGTTTAAACATGGACAGGAATGGGAACTGAACATTCCTGGCTACAATGTATTCAGGAGACATAGTGAAGGAAAAAAAGACAGGAGGGGGATGGCAGGCTTAATCAAGAATATTACAGTTCTACGGAAGGGCGATATACTAGAGGGTTCAAAGACTGAATCTATTTGGTTAGAGTTAAGGAACAGAAAAAGAGTGGTTATATTGTCTTTATTATAGACCCCCCCCAAATAGTGAAAAGGAGATAGAGGAGCAAATCTGTACTCAAATTTCAGAGAAACATAAAAGTAATAGAGCAGTAATAGTTGGGGACTTCAATTATCCTAATATAGATTGGGGAGGGAAAAAAGAGTAAAGGGCAAGGAGGGTGAAAAATTCCTAAAATGTGTACAGGAGAACTTGCTTAATCAGTATGTTTCTAGCCCTACGAGGAATGAAGCAATGCTGGATCTAGTTCTAGGGAATTAAGTAGGGCAAGTGGAGTGTATTTCAGTGGGAGAACATCTGGGTAATAGTGATCATAATATAATTAGGTTTAAAGTAGTTATGGAAAGGGACAAAGAAAAATCAAAGATGAAAATACCCAACTGGAAGAGAACCAATTTCAGTGATTTGAGAAGGGACTGTTGGACTGGAAAGAAAGATTGGCCAGGAAAACAGTAAATAAGCAATGGCAGGCCTTCAAGATACTTCGAGTACCAACCAAGCATATTCTCATAAGGAGGAAATATGGGCTATCCAAAGCTAGAGCTCCCTGGATGACAAAGGAAATAAGAGGTTAAAATAAAACAGAAAAAGGTTAGCAAAACAATTAAAAATGCAAACAAAGCACTGGGATTTATTTCTAGGTGTATGGAATTCAAAAGTAGTGAAGTTATGTTAAACTTGTATAGGACCCTGGTCAGGCCACACTTAGAGGACTGTGCATAGTTCTGGTCTCCATATTATAAAAAGGATATAGAAGCACTGGAGAAAGTGCAAAAAAGATTTACAAGGATGGTACCAGAACTGAGAAATTACAGCTATTGGGAAAGATTGAACAGATTAGGTCTTTTTCTTTAGAAAAGAGACTTAGAGGTATCCTGATAGAGATCTTTAAAATTATGAATGGGTTGGACAGGATAGATGTGGAGCGAATGTTTCCACTTGAAAATCCAAAACTAGGGGCCATAAATACAAGATAGAATCATAGATAGTAATAAATCCAATAGGGAAATAAGGAGAAATTTCTTTATTCAAGAGTGATTAGAATGTGGAACTGGTTGAGGCAAATAGCATGGATGCTTTCAAAAGGAAACTAGATGACTACATGAGAGAAAAGGGAATAGAAAGATATGCTGAAAGGCAGATGGAATGGGAGGAGACTCATGTGGAGTATAAAGAAAGACTTAAAGAAAGACCTGCATTTATATAGCATCTTTCATGACCTCAGGACATCCCAAAGCACTTACAGCCAATGAAGTACTTTTGAAGTGTAGTCACTTGTAATGTAGGAAATGCGGCAGCCAAATTGTACACAGCAAGCTCCCACAAACAGCAATGTGATAATGACCAGATAATATGTTTTTGTTATGTTGATTGAGGGATAAATATTGGCTCTGACACCGGGATAACTCCCCTGTTCTTCAAAATAATGTCACGGGATCTTTTATGTCCACCTGAGAGAGCAGACAGGGCCTCGGGTTAACGTCTCATCTGAAAGACGGCACCTCTGACAGTGCAGCATTCCCTCAGCACTGCACTGTCAGCCTAGAGTTTTGTGCTCAAGTCACTGGAGTGGGACTTGAACCCACAACCTTCTGACTCAGAGGCAAGAGTGCTACCACTGAACCACAGCTGACACAGCAAAAACTAGTTGGGCTGAATGGCCTATTTCTGTGCTGTATATTCTATGTAATGTAATTTAGGACAAATGTCAAGTGCAGAATACAGTAGAAAACCAGGTAGAATACAGAGTGCTGGGGAAATTAAAAAAGGATATTGGGGCAAAGAGAGTATGAGAAAAGATTAGCAGGTAACATAAAAGTGAACCCAAAAATCTTTTATAAACATATAAAAAGTTAAAGGGTAGTTAAAGGAATAGTGGGGTCGATTAGGGACAAGAAATCTTCTTGAGGCAGAGGGCATGACTGAGGTACTGAATGAGTATTTTGCATCTGTCTTCACAAAAGAGGATGAAGTTAATGTTGCAGTAGAGGAAGGGCGAATAGAGATATTGTATAGATTCAAAATAGACCGCTCAAAGTCAACAAGTCACCCAGTCCAGATGGGATGCATTCTAGGTTGCTGAGGGAAGTTAGGGTGGAGATAGCAGAAGTTCTGACCACAAACTTTCATTCCTCCTTAGATATGGGAGTGGTGCCAGAGGACTGCAAACATTGGAAAAAAAGGGGCAAGGGATAAACCTGGTCGCTACAGGCCAATCAGTCTAATGGTGGTAAATCTACTAGAGACCATTGTCGAGGACAAAATTAATTCTCACTTGGAAAAGCATGGGTTAATAAGGGACAGCCAACACGGATTTGTTAAATGCAAATCATGTCTGACTAACCTGATTGAATTCTTTGATGAAATAACAGAGGGAAGTAGTGCAGTTGATGTATATATGGACTTTCAAAAGGCATTTGATAAAGTACCACATAATACTTATTTTTTTATATAACTGCAGGGGACATTTGTAGGTTTCTGTGATGCATCATTATTTGGAAAATAGAAGCACATGGTATTAAAGGGGTTGGTGGTAACTTGGCTACGTAATTAGTTGAGGGATGGGGGCAGAGAGTAGTGGTGAGCGGATGTTTTACTGACTGGAGACAATTATGCAGCAGGGTCCTCCAGGGGTCGGTAATAGGACCATTGTTTTTCTTGTTATATATAAATAACCTGGACTTGGTTATAGACAGTACAATTTCAAAGTTTGCAGATAATCCAAAACTTGGCAATGTAGTAAAGGAGCAGAATAGTAGCAGATTTCAGGGGGGACATAGACAGACTGGTGAAATGGGCAAACACATGGCAGATGCAATTTATTACAGGTAAGTGTGAAGTGATGCACTTTGGGAGAGAAAAAACATGGAGAGGTAGTATAATCTAAATAGTGCTATTTTGATGGGAGTGCAACAGCAGAGGGACCTGGGGCTGCATATTCACAAATCCTTGAAGGTGGCAGGGCCAAGTTGATGAGGTAGTTAAGAAAGCATATGGATAATTGGCTTTATAAATAGGGGCATTGCAAGGAAGTTATGCTGAACCTTTACAAATCATTGGTTAGGCCTCAGCTGGAGTATGGTGTACAATTCTGGGCATCGCACTTTAGGAAGGATGTCAAGTCCTTGGAGAGGGCACAGAGGAGGTTTACCAGGATGATACCAGGGATGAGTTGCTGCAATTGTACAAAGCTTTGGTGACACCACACCTGGAGTACCATGTACAGTTTTAGTCTCCGTACCCAAGGAAGGATACTACTTGCCTTAGAGGCAGTGCAACAAAGATCCACTAGATTGATTCGTGGAATGAGAGGGTTGTCCTATGAGGATTGAGTAAAATAGGCCTATACTCGCTGGAGTTCAGAAGAATGAGAGATGATCTCATTAAAACATAAGATTCTGAGAGGACTTGACAGGGTAGATGCTGAGAGGCTGTTTCCCCTGGCTGGAGAGTCTAGAACAAGGGGGGCATAGTCTCAGGATAAGGGGTCGGCCATTTAGGACTGAGATGAGGAGAAATGTCTTCACTGAGGGTTATGAATCTTTGAAATTCTCTATCCCAGAAGGCCGCTGATGCTCAGTCATTGAGTATATTCAAGGCTGAGATCAATATATTTTTAACTCTAAGACAATCAAGCGATATAGGGAGGCAGGAAAGTGGAGTTGAGGTCGAAGATCAGCCAGGTTTTTAATGAATGGTGGAGCAGGCTCGAGGGGCTGTATGGCCTACTCCTGCTCCTATTATATTCTTATGAGGGACTTCAGTTATGTGGAGAGATTGGAGAAGCTGGATTGGGAAAGTGAAGGGGAGACCTAATAGAAGTGATCAAAATTATGATGGATTTTGATAGAGCATGTAGGTGGGTCAGTAACCAGAGGTGATAGATTTCAAATAATTGGCAAAAGAACTAGAGGGGAAATGAGAAATTATTTCATGCAAAGGGTTGTGATGATCTGGAACACACTACCTGAAAGGGTGGTGGAATTAGATTCCATAGGAACTTTCAAAGAGCAATTGGACATGAATTTGAAGAGAATTAATTTGCAGGGTTATGGGGAAAAAGCTGGGATGTGGGACTAAATTGGACAGCTCTTTCAAAGAGCCGGCATAAGCACGACGGGCCGAATGGCCTCCTTCTGTGCTGTAAGATTCCATGGAATGTCTTTTTCCAATTAGAAAATGATGGAGTCATGAAATTAATTCAACTTGGGGTAATAAAATTGCTGTGTGTTAAACAGGTCATACCAAATAGAAATTAGGATTGTTAAGTTTCAAGCCTTAAATAATAGCAGTCAATACCGCGTAAAACATGATTCTCACTCGAGCTTAAATTAGAACTTACGATTTGTAAAATTTGGCATTATCCATCAGTAAACACCGGAGAATGAATACATTTCCAACCACCATTCCCATTACTGGTATTGCATTTATTTTTTTTAAAATGTCTTTTTTTTTAGGTTCATTCGAAACTGGTACGGTTCGATCATGACGATATTACTGTATATCACATTCATGAAGCACAGGATCACATTTGCTAAAAGACAGCAGCTTGACAAATGTGAATTACAATGGTGCCTTAGAGCAATCCCCGATTTAAAAGTAATTTTCAGTGCAAGTCAAAAACCTCTGACTAGCTTCTATTATAGCTTCAAACTAACTAAAAATGATCATATGTATTTTTATTCATAGCTTTACATTCTGAATATAATTATGGCTCATTGTAGTTTGCAATCTCATCTTTTCCAAATATCTAAGTATTTATTTGACAGAAATCAGTATATCGATTCAATGTTTTAAAATCCTCAAGTACATTGTTCATAAACCATGTACACAAACTTGTGTGCAATCTGGACATTTTCTAGTTTGGCTTAGACTAATCACAGAGAATATTCAGCACAAGTGTTCTCTAGTACAAAAGCAAAATACTGCGGATGTTGGAAATCTGAAATAAAAATCAAAAATACTGGAAATACTCAGCAGGTCAGGCTGCATCTGTGGAGAGAGAAACAGAGCTAATGTTTCAAGTCATTGACCTTTCATCAGAACTGGAAAAAGTTAGAGATGTAACAGGTTTTAAGCAAGTACAGGGGCAGGGGTGAGAAACAGGGGAGGAAAGAACAAAAGGGGTCTTTGATAGGATACAAGGCAGGAGAGATTAAATGACAAAAATGGGATGATGGTGCAAGGCTATGAAGGTAGCCTAGCAGACTCAAGATAGAGTTCAATAATTTCAGATCATAACCATCGCTTCCATTTATTTCAGACAGCAGGTGCTTGTAATGATTCTGCTGTTGCCATTTACACCTCCTCTGGACAAATCTTTTGTTTCTTTACTTGTCCCATTACCACTCCCTTTTGCCTTGCACCATCATCCCTTTTTGTCATTTAATCACTCCTGCCTTTCAGCCTAACGCAGACCTTCCATTTTGTTCTTTTCTCTCCTCCCCCACCCCACCTCTGTACTTGCTTAAAAACTGTTACATCTCTAACTTTTTCCAGTTCTAATGAAAGGTCATTGACCTGAAACATTAACTTTGTTTCTCTCTCCACAGATGCTGCCTGACCTGCTGAGTATTTCCAGCATTTTCTGTTTTTATTTAAGTGTTCTCTAGATTCTGTTGAGATGAGCTACAGAGCTGGCAATTTACAGTAAAAAAGCTTCAATTATCAAATGTTGTACATACACAGATCAACTTCTGGGACAAATTTTGCATTCCAACATAGATCTACTGTATACTTAATACAGGAAACTCTCTTTTAACCGGCATCTAAATATCCAGAAATCTCTCAACTGGCAAAATTCAGGAGTAGGTTCAGGTAATTTTTACTATATATTAGTGGCCGTGTAACCGGGGTTCCTGGATCTGTGGCCGTGTAACCGGGGTTCCTGAACCTGTGGCCGTGCAACAGGGACTCCTGCACCTGTGGCCGTGTACGGGACTCTCGTACCTTGGTAAGTATGCCTCTCTGTAATCTGGACTTTTTGATCAGCCGGCACCACGCCGGTCCCATCGGTGCCGGATAAAAGAGTTTCCTGTACATTGATTTTAATCCCTGAATGTCTGCTGTTTCCAGCAACAATAAAGGCTGACATTTTACTGGATGATCATATAATCCTGCCAAGTTGAAATTTAACTTGTAGCTTCTCCACTTAGATGTTATGGCAGTATTATAGCAGATGATGATATTGCCCATAATACCTATTCTTGGGATTAATCTATACCAGTTTTATCGTGCAATTACATCTCTAGAGCAAGCATGACTTTTGCTTTGCTAAGGACCACGGTTGAACAATGAGAACACCAATTCTGATAGGCAGGATACATGGATTACACATACACATTTTAGATATCACACTAAGGTCATCAGCATTGCATTTAATACCTTCTACTCTGTTTTGGTGGGCAATTGTCAGGAATAATAGTGATACAGTAAGAATAAATTAAATAAAGAGTAAGAAGGGGTTAAAGTGAAAACAGTCTTTGTTCCAAGCCTACTTTGTTGCCTCAATCCTTTATATACAGTTACTTTTTCCATTTCTCTCTAAAAGTTCCTTGACCATTTTCTCCAATGAAAAGAGGTGCTCATCTGTATCTTCTGGAACAAGCTTTCGTAAGGAGTCAGCAAGTTCAAATAAGTACTCTGTGTTCCTTCCACTCTGCCCAACAGCATTTAAAATCTGCAGCGCCATGTCTTCCAAGGGTGCTGGGCCCAAGTAATTGGGATTATCACATGTTCCTATGTATTGCATCACAGGGAAAGGATCTATTGAAGTATCCTTAGGATAAAATGTAACAGTAATAGTCCTGTAACCATCTTTTTCTCGAAAGTCAAGATATTCCTTCACCTCGTCTTCCTTTCCATCTGGAAGTTTATACACTACACCCCATACAAGGCCCTGGACATAAACACATGATATTGTAATACAACTGTTCAAAATATTTTTTATTCAACAATGAATTGCACTGATTTATTGTAGAAAACATGTTTACGGATATTATACATATTTCACAATCATGTAATAGGCTACTTGCACGAAGACATTTGAGGTTGCTTTATGGATTGCTGAAACCATCCATTATATATGCTTATCAATGGAAATATTCATGTTTTGGCTTGGTGCAATTTGTTCCCTTCCACCCCTGATTAATAGCATGGCAGATCCTAATGCTGTAGATAATTTGTAACAGTAGACAAAAAAAAAAGGTTCTCTGTATATATTTCACATCCTAATTTTCATGCTAATGTTCTAGAATATGCTCTCTCTAATAATAGAATACTGTAATTGAAAAATGTCACTAACCCATCTGATATTAGGAATTATTTCCCCATCTTGAAATGTTCCATATAAATGACTGTATTGTTGCACAAAATTTACAAAAGATGAGTAATCATGAAACTTCCATTTTCCTTACTAAAAATTCCATCCCTTCCCATCCTTACCTGACCCAATCCCAAACCTGAAAGTGTTGCTTTACATTCCCTCTGGGGAAGCCTTTTCACGTAATTTGCATGTCTCCCAACAACTTGGCTGAGATCAGAAACTCAACATGGAGACAAATTGCCTCCCAAAACTTAAAATCTAAAGTATTTGTATTGACCCAAATAGTCGGTTAGTCGAAGTTCTCACCAAAATAGTCAAACATGACTGAAAGTCAGTCTTTCTTCAGACAACATGCAAGGAGAAAAAAAAATCAAGATTGCAGTTACAGTTTAACATTGCTTTTGCACCACCCCCTTCAAAAGAAAGCTTGAGGCCTCAATAAACATATTGTTATGGAACTAGTGTTGATGAGCATCAAATTCAATAAGGAACATATGAAATTAAAATTGTGTTTAGTTTTACATATTCATACCAAAGGTAGCAAAGAACAGAAGGCCCCCTGGCTAGCTTATGGATAGCTGAACTGTTTGGATAGTTTATTAGAAAATATGTCCAGTTATAGATTAGTGAATTGATCTACTGTGGTTTTTCTGCATTGTAAGATCAGCATTAGTCAGAAAATACTATGATTTACATTTTCTGCAATTTCAATGCCTTTTAGATCAGAAAGATATCAAACCATAATTATTTCCAAAAGTTACATGAAATTTCTAAAATTTGTATACTCGGAAAGATGAAAAGCATACTCCATATTGGAATTATTCTTACTTATCTCAATTGTGGCTAACCTCGGTTTAAGTTTAGCTCAGCCTTATTAACCTTCTGGGTGATGTTACGGAGTGTTTACCAATATTTTTGGTGTCTCTCCTTACCCCTCTAGCACCATCTCCTCCTTTGGGCACCTCACCTTGTTCCACCTCTCTCACCTTTTCTTTAAAATCCTCATTCTCTACTGTCCATCCAAACCCCACCCAGAGTTTCTCATCAAGATATCCTCAATGCTTTCCTCCATCAGCCTCTGCACCGAGCGACTCTACATCCTTGGTGATTTCAACCTCCATCTCAATTCACCTTGCCCTCTTTCCTCAGAGTTCACTGCCTTCCTGTTTTCCCAACCCATATTCACGGCCACCCCCTCGACCATGCCAGTTCATGTCACCTCTCTATTCCCACTGTCTCAATCACAGGAGAAGGCCACCTCTGATCACTTCCTTGTATCCCTCACAACTGCCTTCCAACACTTGCATGTCTGCAGCTGGAAAAATCTTTCCCCAAATGGTACTTACAACTGCACTTTCAAACTCCCAATTGTCTAGCCTTTGGCACTCTGTTCTTCACAATACTTCTGCAGCTGTTGATCTGTTCAATCTCTCCCTCAACTCCACCTTGCAGTCCATCTCCCCAGTAAAATTTGGTCATACCCCCAGTAAAGCTCCCAATTTCAGTCGCAGTATTGAATGCATCTGGCGCACTACTTTTTGGCTGGACCACATCAAGCACCATCAGACTCTACTCTCCTGTCAAAACTGCTCAGTACTCCAGGGTCATCCTGGAATGGAAAGATAAACCCTGGGTTCATTTCTCCATTACTAGCCATATCCTTAAACCAGTCTCCCCTGTCCCATACACCCTCACCTCCAACAAGTGTAAGTAGCTCATGGACTTCATTATTAAAATTGATACCATCCGTTCAGCTGCCTCTTCTGTTACCCACTTCCTCTTGCCCACCATGCCAAACCTACCCCAAATTTCCCACTGCCCTAGTCCTGAACCAGTGTCTTATCTCCCCTCATGCCTTCTCCAAGCTCATCTTGTCCATGAAACCCATCACCTGCTCCTTTAACACCATTTCCAGTAAACCGTTAACTACCCAACTTCCCATCCAGGCCCCTGTGCTAGCTAGTAAATGGTTCCCTCTCCTCAAGGCACTGTCCCCATTACTTTCAAAACCATCATCACCTCCCCCTCAAGACATCCACCTTTTACCCCTCTGTCCTCGTCAGCCACTGCCCCACCTTCAACCTCCCATTCCTCTCCAAAGTTCTTGTCGCTTCTCAAATAGATGTCCATTTTTCTTTCAACTCCATATTTGAATCTCTTCAAACAAGGTTCGATTCCAGTCAAGCACTGAAATGGGCCTAATCAAAGTCACAAACGACATACTCCATGACTGTGACCATGGTGCACTATCCCGCCTTCGCGACCTCTCTACGGCCTTTGACACAGTTGACTACGCCATCCTGCTCCAATGCCTCTCCTCCATTATCCAGCTGAGTGAGACTGCCCTTGCTTGGTTGCATTCTTAGCTATTGTGATGAAGTGTACATTCACTCACAATGGGCAGCAGGACCATGGGGAGTGGATGGTGGCGGCCATCTAAGCTCCAGCGGTTGACTGAATTGAATCGATTTCAAGAACACAAAGGCATGATACAAGTGTTGGCCATCCTGACAAAAGGGGCATTTGATTACACTATCCAATCATAGCCAGAGAATCACCTACAATGGCTTCTCTTTCCAGCCCTGTACCATCACCTCTGGAGCTCCCAAGCATCTATTCTTGGCCCTCTCCTATTCCACATTTACATGCTGCAACATCAGGTTTCACATGTATGCGGACGACGCCAAGCAATATCTCATTACCACCTCACTTGATCCCTCCACTGTGTGTTGTCAGCCTGCTCATCAGACATCCAGTCTGGGATGCAGCACAATTTCCTCCAATTAAACATCAGGAAGACCAAAATCATTTTTTTGGCCCCCAGCACAAACTATGTTCCCTAGCCGATTCCAAAACCCTCCCTGGCCACTGGGATTGAAAAATTGCAAATGTAAAGGAGAGAGAGAGAGAGAAAAACTGAGAAATTATAGACCTGTTAATTTAACATCTGTTGTGGGGAAATTATTGGAATCTATAATTAAGGTTAGAATTACTGAGCACTTAAGAGAAATTTGAGCTGATTAGAGAGCCAACATGGATTTATAAAGGGTAGGTCATGTCTAACGAATCTAATTGGATTTTTTGAGGAAATAATTATAGTCGATAGGGGAATGTCTATGGATGTAGTTTATATGGACTTCCAGATGGCATTTGATAAGGTTCCACATAAGGTACTGTTAGCTAAAATTAAAGCTCATGGAATTTGAAGGCAAGTCATTGACCTGGTTAGAAGATTGGTTAGGTAGAAGACAGAGAATAGGGATAATGGGTATGTACTAGAATTGGAAGGAATTGACTAGTGGTGTCCCACAAGGATCTGTGCTGGGGCATCAACTATTCACTATATTTATTAATGACTTAGATAACACAAGAGAGAGTTATATATCCAAGTTTGCCGACGACAAAGATTGGTGGTATAGTAAGTAGTGTAGACGGGAACATAAAACTACAAAGAGACGTTGATAGATTAAGTAAGTGGGCAAAACTGTGGCAGATGGATTTCAATGCAGGTAAGTGAGAGATAATCCATTTTGGACCAAAGGATAGATCAGAGTATTATTTAAATGGTAGAAAAGGTAGAAACAGTGGAGGTCCAAAGAGATTTCAAATTTCCTTGTTTTCAAATCCCTCCATAGCCTCGCTCCTCCCTATCTCTAACCTCCTCCAGCCTTAACAGATCTCTGCGCTCATCTAATTCTGGCTTCTTACATAATCCCGATTAAAAAAAAAAAAAATCAATCGCTGGTCCACTGGCGGCCGTGCCTTAAGCTGCCTGTGCCCTAGGCTCTGGAACTCCCTCCCTAAGCCTCTCCGCCCGTCCCTTCTCCTTTAAGACGCTCCTTAAAACAGAATCACAGAAACCCCACAGTGCAGATAGAGGCCATTTCGGCCCATCGAGCCTGCACCGACACATATCCCACCGATCCCCGTAACCCCACGTATTTAATCCCCCTAACACTAAGGGTCAATTTATCATAGCCAATCATCCTAACCCTAACTCTTTGACCAAGCTTTTGGTCACCGATCCTAATATCGCATGTAGCGTGTCAAAATTTGTTTGATAACGCTCCGGTGAAGGGCCTTGGGACGGTTTACTACGTTAAAGGCGCTATATAAATACAAGTTGTTGTTGGAACAGTAATGTGTTATAGATGTAACTTGGTATTATGCTTTACTCAATACAATATGAACAATGTTCTCTTGAGGCTTTCTGGCAATCATCTTTTTCTTTAAAGAAAGGAGGCAATTAAATAGCAAATGCATAGTGAGCATTACAAAAGAATCCAATCACACCATTTGAAACTAGTTTGCTATACAGGATCTGTAGTTAACATTCATCACCAGTCAGCATCACCACATTCCTGCTTAATAACATTACGTAAGTCCCGATAAAGCTCAGAGGGGACATATTGTAAAATTAGAAACACTCTGAAATGGCTGGCCACATAAATAAACATGTGTGGCAAGAGTGTATAATTTGGAAGAAAATACTTGTTCAATAGGGCACATTCTTTGGAAAATACAATTTTACAGTAATTCCTGGAGATTAATTCCTCCAAGTTCAAAATTAGTCGAGTTGTGTAGCAGTTAGCGTAGAAATTTGTTTTAGAGTTTTGCTACTGAAAAGGCAGAATCAAAGCAAGACTAAGGATGATATAAATGAAGGATAGGCTGTCAAAACATGGCAATAGACACCCAGCAAGCAAACATTTATGGTGAAATGGCAAATTTTGCAAAAATCTATCAACTACTTGCATTTATTTAGTAATCTATAAAGCATCTTTAACATAGAAAGTAACCTAAGGAGCTTTACAGAGGGGGTGGGGGGAAATGGATGCCAACTAAGAGAGAGATCAGGAGGATTGACTATAGGCTTGGTCAAAGAGGTGGATTTTAAGGAGGGTCTTAAGGACAGGAGAGAAGTAGAGAGGCTAAGAGCTTTGCGGAGGGAATTTCATAGTAGGACAGCCAACTAAAGGCATGGCTGCCAATGGAGGACCCAAGGGAGGGGGGGATAAATAGAGGTCATAGTCATACCGCATAAGAGGCTTCTCTGCATGTCAGGACTGTAGATGACGTTTGACTGCTTCAGGCAGATCTTGATGCATTGGGCTTGTGACTGGCAAATGATGTTTAACTTGGAAAAGTGCAATGTTATGCATGTAGTGAATACTAAATATAGATACACACCCTTTAGGGGAAAGCATTAAAGCAGGTAAAGAAAGAGAGATCTGGGTGCTCTAATGCAGTGGTTCTTAAGCTTCTTTGGTTGAATGACCTCTTTTCAAATAGATTAGTAATCACGGACCCCCATCTAAATTATACTATAAATGCCTTGCACATTTACATTTCTGATTTGCATTTATTGCTCACCACTAATTGCCCTTGAGAAAGTGGTGGTGAGCCGCCTTCTTGAACTGCTGCAGTCCGGGAGGTGAAGGTTCCAGAATTTTGACCCAGCGACGATGAAGGAATGGCGATATATTTCTAAGTCAGGATGGTGTGTTACTTGGAGGGGAACTTGGAGGTGATGGTGTTCCCATGCGCCTGCTGCCCTGGTCCTTCAAGATGAGCATTCACGATGCTGAGAGGGTCGTGGATAACACGTTTAGTGAGTTGGTCACACCGCAGGGTAGGGCTGCACAGGAAGAAAGGAAATGGGTGACCACCAGGCGGAGCAATAGAAGCAGGCAGGTAGTGCAGGAGACCCCTGTGACCATTCCCCTCTCAAACAGGTATACCGCTTTGGATACTGTTGAGGGGGATGACTCACTGGGGGAAGGCAGCAGCAGCCAACTTCCTGGCACTGGGGGTGCTCCTGCTGCCCAGGAAGGGAGGAAAAAGAGTGGGAGAGCAATAGTGGTAGGGGATTCTATAGTAAGGGGAACAGATAGGCGTTTCTGTGGCCGTAGACGTGAATCCAGGATGGTTTGTTGCCTCCCTGGTGCCAGGGTCAAGGATGTCACTGAGCGGCTGCAGGGCATTCTGGAGGGGGAGGGTGAACAGCCAGAGGTCGTGGTCCACATTGGTACCAACGACATAGGTAAAAAGAGGGATGAGGTCCTGCAGCAAGAATTTAGGGAGCTAGGTGGAAGATTAAAGAGCAGGACCTCAAAGGTTGTAATCTCTGGATTACTCCCGGTGCCACGTGCTAATGAGTATAGGAATAGGAAGATAGAACAGATGAATGCGTGGCTAAAGGGATGGTGCAGGGGGGAGGGCTTTAGTTTCCTGGATCACTGGGTCTGCTTCTGGGAAAGGTGGGACTTGTATAAGTCGGACGGTTTACACCTGAACCAGAGGGGGACCAATATCCTTGCGGGGAGGTTTGCTAGCACTGTTGGGGGGTGGTTTAAACTAACTTGGCAGGGGGATGGGATACAGAGTGGAGCTATAGTAGGGGGTGATTTACAGCCAAATACGGAGGAAAAAACAAGTCAGCTGGGAAGGCAGAGCAAATATGTGAAGGCAAAAGGGAATATGGCAGGGCTGGAAGGCATTTATTTTAATGCAAGGAGTCTTGCAAATAAGGTGGATGAACTGAAGTTGTTGTTGAATACATGGGAGTACGATATTGTTGCTATCACGGAGACATGGTTGAGGGAGGGTCAGGACTGGCAGCTCAATATTCCGGGGTATAGAATCTTCAGGCGAGACAGAGGGGGGTGTAAAAGGGGAGGGGGTGTTGCAATATTAATTAAGGAGTCAATTACTGCTGTAAGGAGGGACGATATATTAGTGGGTTCCTCTAATGAGGCCATATGGGTAGAACTTAAAAACAAAAAGGGGGCAAGCACTTTGCTGGGAGTGTACTATAGGCCCCCAAACAGTCAGGGGGAGATAGAGGAACAGATATGTAGGCAAATCTCAGAGAAGTGCGAAAATAATAGGGTAATAATAGTGGGGGATTTCAACTTCCCCAATATTAATTGGGATAGTCAGAGTGTGAAAGGCTTAGAGGGTGCAGAATTCTTAAAGTGCATCCAAGAGAGCTTTTTGAGCCAACATGTAGAAAGTCCTACAAGAGAGGGGGCGGTACTGGACCTAATTCTAGGGAATGTAGCCGGGCAAGTGGTGGAAGTGTCAGTAGGAGAGCATTTTGGCGACAGTGACCATAATTCGGTGAGATTTAAGGTGGTCATGGAAAAAGACAAAGACGGCCCGGAAGTAAGGGTTCTAAATTGGGGGAAGGCCGATTTTAATATGATAAGGCAGGATCTGGCCAAAGTGGACTGGGAGCAGCTACTTATAGGAAAATCCACATCAAAACAGTGGGAGACTTTCAGAAGGGAAATAGAGAGAGTACAACGCCAACATGTTCCTGTAAAGGTCAAGGGTGGGACCAACAAGCAAAGGGAACCTTGGATGACAAGGGATATACAAAAATGCATTAGGAAAAAAAGGGGGGCTTTTGGCAATTACAAAAGACTAAAGACGGAGGAAGCCCTAGGAGTATAAAAAGTGCAGGGGCATACTTAAAAGAGAAATTAGGAGGGCAAGGAGGGGCCATGAAATAACACTGGCGAGCAAAATAAAGGAAAATCCTAAGATGTTTTATAAGTATATTAAGGGCAAGAGGATAACCAGGGAAAGGGTTGGGCCCATTAGGGACCAAAGTGGCAATCTGTGTGTAGAGCCAGATGATGTAGGCGGGGTTTTAAATGAATTTTTTGCATCTGTGTTCACTGTGGAGAAAGACGATGTAGACATAGAAATCGGGCAAGGGGACTGTGACATACTTGAACATATTAGCATCGAGAGGGAGGAGGTACTAGCGGTTTTAGCAGGCCAAAAAGTGGATAAATCCCCAGGCCCGGACGAGATGTATCCCAGGCTGTTGTGTGAGGCAAAGGAGGAGATTGCAGGGGCTCCAACACAAATTTTCAGAACCTCTCTGGCCACAGGGGATGTACCAGAGGACTGGAGAACAGCTAACGTAGTACCATTATTCAAGAAGGGTAGCAGGGATAAACCAGGGAATTACAGGCCAGTGAGCCTAACATCTGTGGTAGGGAAATTATTGGAAAAAATTCTGAGGGACAAAATTAGTCACCACTTGGAGAGGCAAGGATTAATCGGGGATAGTCAGCATGGCTTTGTCAAGGGTAAATCATGTCTGACCAATCTGATTGAATTTTTCGAGGGGGTGACTAGGTGTGTGGATGAGGGAAATGCTGTGGATGTGGTTTACATGGACTTCAGTAAAGCTTTTGACAAAGTCCCGCATAGGAGACTGGTCAAGAAGGTAAGAGCCCATGGGATCCAGGGTGCCTTGGATCCTAAACTGGCCGAGTGGCAGGAGGCAGAGGGTGATGGTCGAAGGTTGCTTTTGTGACTGGAAGCCTGTGTCCAGTGGGGTACCTCAGGGATCAGTGCTGGGTCCCTTGCTGTTTGTGATCTACATAAATGATTTGGATGAGAATGTAAAAGGTATGATCAGTAAGTTCGCAGATGACACGAAAATTGGTGGGGTGGTAAATTGCGAGGAGGAAAGTCTCAGGCTACAGGACGATATAAACGGGTTGGTCAGATGGGCGGAAAAGTGGCAAATGGAATTTAACCCTGAAAAGTGCGAGGTGATGCATTTTGGACGGACAAATAAGGCAAGGGAATACACAATGAGTGGTAGGACCCTAGGAAGTACAGAGGGTCAGAGGGACCTTGGTGTACATGTACATAGATCCCTGAAGGCAGTGGAACAGGTAGATAAGGTGGTTAAAAAGGCATATGGGATACTTGCCTTCATTAGCCGAGGCATAGAATATAAGAGCAGGGAGGTTATGATGGAGCTGTACAAAACGCTGTGCAGTTCTGGTCGCCTCACTATAGGAAGGATGTGATTGCTTTGGAGAGGGTGCAGAGAAGATTCACCAGGATGTTACCTGGGATGGAGCGCCTCAGCTATGAAGAAAGGCTAAACAGGCTGGGGTCGTTTTCCTTGGAGCAAAGAAGGCTGAGGGGGGACCTGATTGAGGTGTACAAAATGATGAGGGGCATCGATAGGGTGGATAAAGAGGAACTTTTCCCCTTAGTAGGGGGGTCAATAACAAGGGGGCATAGATTCAGGGTAAGGGGCAGGAGATTTAGAGGGGATTTGAGGAGGAACTTTTTCACCCAGAGGGTGGTTGGAATCTGGAACTCACTGTCTGAAAGGGTGGTAGAGGCAGGAATCCTCACAACATTCAAGAAGCATTTGGATGAGCAATTGAAATGCCATTGCATACAAGGCTATGGACCAAATGCTGGAAAATGGGATTAGACTGGACAGGGATTGATGGACGGCGCAGACACGATGGGCCGAAGGGCCTCTTTCTGTGCTGTAAAACTCTGTGACTCTATGGTAGAGGTCACGGGTTTGGGAGGTGCTGTTGAAGAAGCCTTGGCGAGTTGCTGGGCCGAGGACATTGCCCCGAGGAACTCCTGCAGCGATGTCCTGGGGCTAAGACGATTGGCCTCCAAAAACCACAACCATCTTTCCTTTGTGCTAGGTATGACTCTAGCCAGTGGAGAATTTTTCCCCTGATTCCCATTGACTTCAATTTTACTAGGGCTCCTTGATGCCACAATCGGTCAAATGCTGCCTTGATGTCAAGGGCAGTCACTCTCATCTCACCTCTGGAATTCAGCTCTTTCGTCCATGTTTGGACAAAGGCTGTAATGAATTCTCGAGCCGAGTGGTCCTGGCTGAACCCAAACTAAGCATAGGCAACCTGGTTATTGGCAAATGCTGCTTGAAAGCACAGTTCATGACACCTTCCATCACTTTGCTGATGATTGAGAGTAGACTGATGGGGCGGTAATTGGCCAGATTGGATTTGTCCTGTTTTTGGTGGACAGGGCATACCTGGGCAGTTTTCCACATTGTTGGGCAGATGCCAGTGTTGTAGCTGTACTGGAACAGCTTGGCTAGAGGCGCAACTAGTTCTGGAACACAAGTCTTCAGCACGACAGCTGGGACGTTGTCGGGGCCCATAGCCTTTGCTGTATCCAGTATCAGCCATTTCTCATCACATGGAGAGAATCAAATTGGCTGAAAACTAGCTTAGAATCATAGAATGATTACAGTACAGATGGAGGCCATTTGGCCCGTCGAGCCCATGCCGGCACTCTGCAAGAGCACTTCAGCTAGTCCCACTCCCCCACCTTTTCCCCATGGCCCTGCAAATTGTTTTCCTTCAAGTACTTATCCAATTCCCTTTTGAAAGCCACGATTGAATCTGCCTCCACCACCCTCTCAGGCAGTGCACTACAGATCCTAACCACTCACTGCGTAAAAAAGTTTTTCCTCATGTCACCTTTGGTTCTTCTGCCAATCACCTTAAATCTGTGTCCTCTGGTTCTCGACCCTTCTGCCAATGGGAACAGTTTCTCTCCATCTACTGTCTAGACCCCTTATGATTTTGAACACTTCTATCAAATCTCTTTTTAACCTTCTCTGCTCTAAGGAGAACAACCCCAGATTCTCCAGTCTATCCACATAACTGAAGTCCCTCATCCCTGGAACCATTCTTGTAAATCTTTTCTGCACCCTCTTGAAGGCCTTCACATCCTTCCTAAAGTGCGGTGCCCAGAATTGGACACAATACTCCAGTCGAGGTCAGACCAGTGTTTTATAAAGGTTCATCATAACTTCCTTGCTTTTGTACTCTATTTATGAAGCCCAGGATCCTGTATGCTTTTTAAAACTTTTTTCAACCTGCCCTGCCACCTTCAAAAATTTGTGCACATATACCCCCAGGTCTTTGGTTCATGCACCCCCTTTAGAATTGTACCCTTTAGTTCATATTGCCTCTCCTCGTTCTTCCTATCAAAATGCATCACTTTGCACTTTTCTGCATTAAATTTCATCTGCCACGTGTCCGCCCATTCCACCACCCTGTCAATGTCCTCTTGAAGTCTATCACTATCTTCCTCACTGTTCACTATACTTCCAAGTTTCTATGATGGTAGGGACCTGAGGAGGAGGCCGAGATGGATCATTCAACCGGCACTTCTGACTGAAGATGGTTGGGAAAGGTCCAGCCTTGTCTTTTGCACTCACGTGCTGGTCTGCCATTATTGAGGTTGGGGATATTCATGGAGCCTCCTCCATGTTTGACCTGATGCCATGGGGTCCGGAGTCAATGTTGAGGACTCCCAGGGCCACTCCCTCCCACTGTGCTGCCACCTCTGCTGGGTCTGTCCTGCAGGTGGCACAGGACATACCCAGGGATGGTGATGGAGGAGTTTCCCTTGATCAGCTAATAAATATACAATGGCCTGCTGTTGTTCCTACACAGAAACTTAAATATTTCAAATACATACATTCATTGCGCTTCGACCTTCCTACTATCGTGTCACTGTCCCAGGCTTGACTCCTTCTTAGATAAGCCTACAGCTTCCCTCTGTGCCTCTCTTGGTATCCTCTGAAGGGGCCATCGAGGCACTCGTTGCCTCCTCACGAGCAGCAACCTCAACTGTCCCATCCTACTCTCTCAGCGACCGCCCTGCCCAGCGCACCCGCTAGGGGCTAATCTTCCCAATCTCCTCCCTGTCCAACTCACCCCTCCCAGTGCTGACCCTGTGAACTCTGGCAGCGGATCAGCTATCACCGCCCCTCTCCGCATCTCCCTCCACAATGTCCGCTGACTTGTGAACAAGGCCCTTGCCATCCATGAGCTTATTGTGGATGATTGCATCGACATCATGGCCTTGACGGAAACCTGGCTGAGGGGTGATGGCACCTTACACCTAAATGAAGCCTCCTCGCCTGGCTATACTTTCCACCATTTGCCCTGTCCAGACCGTCGCGATGTGGCTCTCATCACCAAATCACACCTTGGTCTGTCCCCCTACTCCTCTGGCACTTTCTCCTCCTTTGAGCATCTCACCTTGTTCCACCCCACTCATTTAAAATTCTCGTTCTCTACCACCCACCCAAGTACTATAAAAATTCTCTCACCGAGATATCTTCACTGCTTTCCTCCCTCAGCCTCTGCCATGAGCGACTTCTCATCCTCAGTGATTTCAACCTCCATCTCAATTCATCATGCTCTCTCTCCTCAGAGTTCACTACCCTCTCTTAATCTCTCCCTCCATGTAAAGTCCTCAACCCATATTCACAACCACCCACTTGACCTTGCCATCTCACGTGGCCTCGCTACTCCCATCATGTCAATCACATAAGGCTATCTCTGACCATTTCCTTGTATCGCTGTCCACCCACATCCCCCTTCCCCCCAATCCTACTGCCTTCTGTATCCGCCCCTTTAAAAAACTTTCTCCCAATTCACTTACAACTGCACTTACGAAATCCCAACTGTCCAGCCTTTGGCCCTCCATTCACAACATTTCTGCAGCTACTGATCTGCTCAACCACACCCTCACCACCACCTTTGATGCCCTAGTCCCTGTTAAAACCATTACTCTCACCCTGGCCGTTCCCCCTGGTACGGCCCTCATCTTCACTTCTTTAAGTCCAAGGGACACAGGCTTGAATGGATATGGCGGACAACTGTTTTAGCCATTCACCGTCAGATCTAGCTGGACCACACCCCTCTCCTGTTTCCTCCACCCTCACCTCCAACAAGTGAGAGGAGCTCATGGACTGCTTTGTCTCTAAGATTTGGGACCATCCGTTCAGCTGCCTCTGCCACTTCCCTTCCTTCCCCTAGCCCATCGGGCCAAACTTCCTCCAAGGCTCCCCCCTGCCCTAGCCCTGAACTTGCAACTTTCTCCAGTTTCTCTCCGATCTCCCCTCATGCCCTTTCCACACTCATTTGTCCATGAGACCCACTTCCTGCTTCCTCAACCCTATTCCCGCTAAACTGCCGACAACCCAACTTCCTTTTCTGGCTCCCATGTTAGCCGATATTGTTAACGGTTCTCTCTCCTCAGGTACGGTCCCCCTCTCTTTCTGATCGGTCGTCATCACCCCTCTCCTCTTGATGATCTTGTTGAATGGCGGAGCAGGCGCGAAGGGCCAAATGGCCTACTCCTGCTCCTATTTCTTACGTTCTTATTTTCTTCAAAAAATTCACCCTTAACCCCTCCATCCTTGCAAACTACCGCCCCCATCTCCAACGACCTTGAATGTGTTGTTGCCTCCCAAATCCGTACCCATCTTTCCCGGAACTCCATTTGAATCCCTCCAATCAGGTTTCCGCCCCTGCCACAGTACTGAAACTGCTCTTATCAAAGTCACAAATGACATCCTATGTGACTGTGACAAAGGTAAACTATCCCTCCTCATCCTTCTCGACCTATCTGCAGCCTTTGACATGGCTGATCACTCCATGCTTCAACGCCTCTCCACCATCGTCTAACTGGGTGGGATTGCACTCGCCTGGTTCCATTCTTATCTCTCTAATCGTAGCCAGAGAATCACCTGCAATGGCTTCCCTTCCCACTCCGTTACCTCTGGTGAGCAACCCTTGGCCCCCTCCTATTTCTCATCTACATGCTGCCCCTCGGCATCCGAAAACACTGTCAGTTTCCACATGCACATCGACGACATCCAGCTCTACCTCACCACCACTTCTCTTGACCCCTCTAGGGTCTCTAAATTGTCAGACTGCTTGTTTGACATCCAGTTCTGGATGAGCAGAAATTTCCTCCAACTAAATATTGGGAAGACCGAAGCCAGTGTCTTCGGTCCCTGCCACAAACACCGTTCCTTAGTCACCGACTCCATTCCTCTCCCTAGCATCTGTCTGAAGCTGAAACACACTGTTCGCAACCTTGGTGTCATATTTGAGCCTGAAATGAGCTTCCAACCACATATCCACGGCATAACTAAGACCACCCCTTTCCACCTCCGTTACATCGCCCGACTCTGCCCCTGCCTCAGCTCATCTGCTGCTGAAACCCTTATTCCTGCCTTTGCTACCTCTAGACTTGACTATTCCAATGCATTCCTGGCTGGCCTCCCACATTCTACCATACGTAAACTTGAGCTCATCCAAAACTCTGCTGCCCGTGTCCTAACTCGCACCAAGTCCCGTTCACCCATCACCCCTGTACTCACTGACCTACATTGGTTCCCAGCTAAGCAATGCCTGAATTTTAACATTCTCATTTTTGTTTTCAAATCCCTCCATGGCCTCGCCCTTCCCCATCTCTAATCTCCTCCAGCCCCACGACCCCCACCCCCCCTTTTGTTACCTGCCCTAATTTCTCATGTGGCTAGGTGTCAAATGTTTTATAACACTCCTGTGAAGCGCCAATTGTTGTTGTATGAATGAATTAAAATATCTAAAACTAAAAGGAACGATTTACATTTTTACATTATTCTTTTACCTCAGGATCTTCAACAAGTGTGACAACTCTTCCAGGCTACAGGGATGGAATGAGAAATACATAAAATGTTAAGAGATGTATAATCACACAATTTAATTATACCATGATTTGAAGGACAAGCCAAATTTGGCCTAATTTTAAAATCTCTTAAAATGAAAATTATTTCCTTGCTTTACAACAAAACTGACATATTCTTGGGCCCTAAATATTCTGGTTCCAGTAAAATATATGACTCAAACCAGACATTTTATTAATTACTGAACACATTGTAAATTGTCCTTTCAGAAACCACACTACAGACTACTTACCTGTACTTTGCAATGTTTCCTCAAGGTGTGTGGCCGTGCACCAATCGCAAGGTCCCGTGCAGGCCACTCACCAGCTCCTGCTGATGGCAGAGATACCGCGCAGCAAATTCAATGGGACCACGCACAAAAAACATTTAGAGGGAACATTGGTACTCTGCCACAAGATTATCAGGCAAATTAAGTCAATATACTGCAGAGTCATGTTTTGATTTCTTTTTGGGTTCAATAAAGACTCATTTCTGAAAGAGAATGTTGTTTAATCTAAAGTCTTGTTCAAGACTTTCTACAGCTTTTTACAGAACACACTATGCTGTGATGCATCTAGAATGAAACTGAAAGTAAAACTCCTCTGGACTGCTTGTCTCTCACATGACCTCTGCTGGTCAGGCACAAGTAATCAAAAACAGAGACAAATATGCTGTAAGGCATAAGTAATCAAACACAGACAAATATCATCACTATTTGCTGATATCCTTACATCTCCCTTTCTTAAAACAAAAGTATTTTACTTTTAACTAACAACATTTAATGAACTTACATCATCATTATCATGATCAAGGTTTTTTACCCTTGCTTTGTGTGTTCACATGAAATATGTCAATACACTAGAACTTGAAGAAAGAATAAGGTAACATTACTTCCTTCTTTAACAATAGTCCTTAAATTTGCTCAATGAGTCTCTCAGGAGGCTTCACGTGTCTTGAGGATTTTCTGATTGATTGTCCTTGAATCTGAGTTGTTGCCTCAGATGATTGGTTCTCAGCTGTGTGATCAGGTTGTTCACCAGTATCAGTCTCTTGACCTGCTGTGGCTGGTCCCATGAGAAGATCTCGACGATTTCTTCTCAGAACAGCACCCTCATCTGTCTGAATGGTGTATGATCTTGGTTGAACTTCACTTAGGACAGTTCCCTTCTGAGTCCATGTGTTTGTTTTGTCTTTCAACCTTACTTGGTCACCAGTGTGGAGTTCAGGTAGGTTTTGTGTTCCTCTGTCATAGTAGTACTTTTGCTTTTCTTTCTGTTGCTCTTTGAACTTCCTCACTTTCTCCCCCTCTTTTGTTTTCAGGAGGTTCTCCGGGATGGGTAGGTTTGACCTTAGCCGACGTCCCATCAGGAGTTGGGCTGGTGACATACCACACTCGAGCGGCGTTGTGCGGTATACAAGCATGCTTTGGTAGAAGTCAGTTCCACTGTCTTTTGCCTTGTACATCAGTCTTTTCACTGTCTGGACCGATTTTTCCACTAGTCCATTGGACTGTGGATAGCGAGGACTTGACGTTGTGTGGACAAAGTCCCACTCTTTGGCAAAGTGTCTGAAATTTGCATTGTTAAACTGGGGTCCGTTGTCTGAAGACCTCGCTTGCCACGCCATGTTTAGAGAATATGGCTTTCATACTTCTTATCACAGCTTCTGCAGTGGTGGTGTACAGTCTACAAACCTCTGGATACAGGGAGTAATAGTCTGTGACGACAAGATAGTCCTTCCCTTGACATACGAATAGGTCAGCGACTACCTTCTGGTAAGGTCTGTCTGGTGCTGGGTGTGGCTTTAGTGGTTCTACCGGATTGCTTGCTCGATATTTCAGGCATATTGTGCAGTTTGACACCTCATTTGTCACATCTTGGTTGATTCGTGGCCAGTACATCACCTCTCGTGCTCTTTTCTTACACTTTTCGATTCCCAGATGTCCTCCATGGATCTTTTTTAGCATCTCTCTTCTCAGACTCTTTGGGATAACTATTTTACTTCCTTTGTAGATGATGTCTTCGACCACTGATCGTTCCGCCCTGCAGTTCCAGTACTCTGCTATATCAGGTGAGCAGTCTTGCTTCATGTTGGGCCATCCATCCAAGATGCTTTTTCTCAGTCGTCTCATTGTTTCATCTTTGTTTGTCTCAGTCTTTATGAGCTCCATTTTTGCATCTGCTATGGGCAGTGCACTTGTGATCATGTCCACGTAGGCGTTCACTTTTTCATCCATTGTGGTGTTTGCGGGCTCACTTGGGTCAACAGCTCTGGACGTGTCTGCTGTATACATCAGCTTACCCGGTGTGTACGCAACATTCAGTTCATCATAGACTGTCTCTCCTTCGCTTTCCACAACGAGGACTCTCTTTACCAGGTTCAGTCTCTCACAGGCTTTTAACCCTAGTATGGCTTGCACATCCTTTGGCACCACGATTAATGCTAGCGTGTGCTCTCTGTCCTTGTGTGTTACTTTGACAATGCATTTTCCTTTCACTGGTATATCAGTACCTGAGTATCCGGTCATTTTCACTTGTATTCCATGTAACTTTGGTCTGGGTCTAATTCTCTTAAAATCGGTCTCTGATATCACATTAACTTGTGCTCCAGTATCCAATTTAAATGGAATGTGTATGTCATTCACTTTTAGTGTCAACATCCAGTCTCTTTCTTTTTTGTTTTCAGACACAACATCTACATTGAATTCCTCTATCTCGCTTTCATCTACTGTATGGACCTTGCTTTGTTGCGCTTGGTTCTTACAGCAACAGGCATAATGGTTGTTCTTGTTGCAACTATAGCAAGTTTTACCATATGCTGGACACTTTCTTGGTGGATGCTGTGTACCGCATCGACTACATGACTTCCGATTGTCCCTTTCATTTTCGTTTGCTGGCCACGTCTCTTTTTTCACATTGGCGCTCTCTTTGTTAAACGGTTTGTATCCGTTCTTTCTCACTGCATCCACGTTGCAGCTACTGTCACTGAGCAGCTCCTTTGCCTGCAACTTCACAGTTTCTGTAACCCTACACAGTGCTATGGCTGTTCCCAGGTCTAGATCTTGCTCTCTTAGCAGTCTTTCCCTTAGACCATTATCTCGAATACCACACACCAGTCTGTCTTTTATCAGCGAGTCTGTGAGTCCCCCAAATTCACACGATTTGCTCCGGTTTCTCAGTTCAGTCACATACTGATCAATAGTCTCACCGATTTTCTGTACACGTGAAAAATTTGTGCCTCTCAAAGGTCACGTTGCGTTTAGGTATGCAGTAGGCCTCAAACTGTTCCATTATTTTATCTAGCTTCATTTTGTCTCCATCAACAGCGAATGTGAAGTTATTATACACCTCCAGCGCTGCATCACCCACTACATGTAAAAACACGGACGATTTCTGTTTATTACTTTTATCGTCAGCTCCGATTGCTGATAAATACAACCCTACAAGTTGTTTGAATCTCCTCCAATTTTCAGCCACATTACCGGTCAATTGAAGCGTCACCGGTGGGTGTAAACCTTCCATTTTTTCACTTCGTTAGCTATTCTCTAATGGTAAGCAACGATGTTCTCTTCTGGCTTGCTAATATGTGGAGAGCTGATTTCGCTTACTTGCCACAACTGCTTTCACTGTCCCATCAAGTTGCTAACTTCAGATTTTTTCTCTTTCAGCCACTTCTGACATCATGTTTTGATTTCTTTTTGGGTTCAATAAAGACTCATTTCTGAAAGAGAATGTTGTTTAATCTAAAGTCTTGTTCAAGACTTTCTACAGCTTTTTACAGAACACACTATGCTGTGATGCATCTAGAATGAAACTGAAAGTAAAACTCCTCTGGACTGCTTGTCTCTCACATGACCTCTGCTGGTCAGGCACAAGTAATCAAAAACACAGACAAATATGCTGTAAGGCATAAGTAATCAAACACAGACAAATATCATCACTATTTGCTGATATCCTTACAAGTCACACTATATTCTAAATGTGAATTTAGTATAGTACAATTGTATGCACAAAATTAGATGTATTTTAAAGTTTTTCGTCCATCGGTACTGTAGAAATAGTTGAAATAATTAATTAGTTATACTGGCAAATTACCGGCACTTTATTTTACTTTAATGGAAATAAACCCCTAGAAAAAAAGCACCGATACACATTTTAAGATTTGTTTTTTTTAAATAAAAAAGTAATCCTCAATGTGAGGAAAAACACTGATTATACAGTTCAGTAGTGTTCGTGCTCAAGGTCCTGGACTAGCAAGTCAGAGGTGGCGAGTTCAAATCCCACCATGACGAGTTGTGAAACTGAACAATAATTCTAGTAATTTGTGGGTTGGCTGGACTTCTGTAAAAACAACTGGTTCACTCCACTTACCACATGGGACTTTAGTTCCACATTATGTGGTTGACTTTTAATGCCCACAGAAAACTAGGGATAAGAACATAAGAAATAGGAACAGGAGTAGGCCATTCGGCCCCTCGAGCCTGCGCCGCCATTCAATAAGATCATGGCTGATCTGATCTTGGCCTCAACTCCACTTTTCAGCTCGTTTCCCATAACCCTCGACTCCCCTGTAGCTCAAAAATCTGTCTAACTCAGCCTTGAATATATTCAATGACTCCGCCTCCACAGCTCTCTGGGGTAGAGAATTCCAAAGATTCACGACCCTCTGAGAGAAGAAATTCCTCCTAATTTCTGTCTTAAATGGGCGACCCCTTATACTGAAACTATGCCCCCTAGTTCTAGATACTCCCACTAGGGGAAACATCCTCTCAGCATCCACCCTGTCAATCCCCCTCAGAATCTTATGTTTCAATAAGATCACCTCTCATTCTTCTAAACTCCAATGAGTATAGGCCCAACCTGCTCAACCTTTCGTCATAAGACAACTCCCTCATCTCCGGAATCAACCTAGTGAACCTTCTCTGAACTGCCTCCAATGTAATAAATGGGCAATAAATACTCCCCTGCCAGTGTCACCCACATCCCAAGAACTGCAAATACTTGAATGCCTTATTCTGATATTTCTGGATTATAATCAGTCATTATTTTCTCAATGCAGGACCTGTGATAAACATGCTGTCTACATGCTATTTTCAATAATCAAAACCACTTTCAGTGGTCAGTATTTGCCATTTTCTAGAAAATGGTTTTTAATTTACTGCAAATATAATCCCCAGAGAAAATGCAAAGCAAAAGGTCTGTCTTTGCACTAGAAAAAAAAAGTGAAATGCCAAGTACAATACCCATTTTGAATCAAGAATGAATAGCCAATAATGCATACAATTCATTTAAAAAGTATCTAGAAATTTTTTTCTATTGGCGGTACTCCAAAATGACAGGTACAGAAACACAGACTATGTAGAGGCAGCAAACAGGAGTTTTCATTAACCAGACACTGATCTCCCAATAAAAGAAATCACGAGGCAAAAAAGAAAACCTTTTTGAAATGATCAGCTCAGGAATTCAGGTCGTGCCCAAGCTTGGATCAAGGCTGTAATGAGGTCTGGAGCAGAGTCCTACTGGCAGAACCCAAACTGAGCATCGGTGAGCGAGTTATTGGCAAGTGCTGCTTGACAGCACTGTTGGCGACTCCTTCCATCACTTTGCTGATGATTGGAAATTGACCGATAGGGCGGTAATTGGCAGGGCGGTAATTGGCTGGATTAGATTTGTCCTGCTTCGATGCAGTGAAAATCTGAGCCAGTCAACTAGACCCAATAGCTTAACAAACAGGACAAATAATGAAAACTAATCTAAAGGTCGGCTGCAGGAGTAACTGTATAGGGCTACCTTAATAAATAAAGCATGACTGACGAGCCTTCTTGAGTTCTTTGAAGATGTTACAAATAAAAACAGATAATTAAACTATAAGAGTGAACTTTAAGAATTTGATTAAGTCCCGTGTGAAAGATTCCTAATTAAGTTAAACGCTACAAAAGCCAAAGACAGAACATGGAACTTGATTAAGCAATTGGTTAAAAAATAGAAAACAGAATAAACTTTGAGAGGCCTAATATTAACTTGGGGAGGTGTTGACAGGTGTCATGCAGGGGTCAGTTCTTGGGACACTGCTGTTTCTCGTCTGAATATTGAAACCAAATACAAGCTGGTCAAATTTGGTGGCAACACGAACATAGGGAAAGCAGTAAAGACAGAAGATGCAGCTAAAACTTTGCAGGATTTAGATTAGCTATGCAATTGAGAAGACAAATGGCACAATGAAAACTGATAAATATTAAAGTATGGACAGAGGGAAACATAAGAAATAGGAGCAGGAGCAGGCCATTTAATGAGATCATATGTAAGAAGTCACACAACGCCAGGTTATAGTCCAACAGCTTTATTTGAAATCACAAGCTTTCGGAGCGCTGCTCCTTCGTCACCTGATGAAGGAGCAGCGCTCCGAAAGCTTGTGATTTCAAATAAAGCTGTTGGACTATAACCTGGTGTTGTGTGACTTCTTACATTTGTCCACCCCAGTCCAACTCCGGCATCTCCACACCATAATGAGATCATGGTTGATCTGATCTTGGGCTCAGCTCCACTTCCCTGCCCACTCCCCATAACCCTTCACTCCCTTATTGTTCAAAAATCTGTCTATCTCCACCTTAAATATATTCAATGACCCAGCCTCCAGCGCTCTCTGGGGTAGAGAATTCCACAGATTTACGACTCTCAGAGAAGAAGTTCCTCCTCTGCTCAGTTTTAAATGGGCGACCCCTTATTCTGAAACTTAGAAAGGGGTTCCAAGAGTGATGGTATACTCATGACTTTCAGTGTCTGGACAATGTGTGCAACAATTAAAAAAACCCAGAATACTGGGGTCTATAGCCAGAACATTGGAGTACTAAACACTCGAGCTTATGCCGACACATTATAATGCACAGGTCAGATCATACTTGGGGAACACCTACAAGTATTGGAGGGGTAACAGAAGAGCAACAAGAAAGATGTGGTAAAAAAGGGATGAGTTATGAGGAAAGTTTGTAGAAACTCAACTGTTCAGTCTAGAAAGAGGGGACCTCTTAAGGTGCATAAAATATTAAATGGTATATAGGTACAGCCGTTTTTGTTGCATATTGCAGACAACACAGACAGTACACATTACTGAAAGTTAAAAGAGACAGTAACTAAGAGTAAGGTTTGCTTAGCTGATTGCTGATCAATGCCACATCATCATGGTGGCCAAGTCATCCAGCAGTTTTCAGATCTCCCAACCCAAAGAAAAATTAAGGAAGACAAAGTCACAGCTAAGTGACGAAGGTGCAAACCATCGTCAAGTTGGCTGGGGATCCAGGGGCTGCTGCAGTTTCCATGGGGCTCTAGTTAATCTGATGTATATCTTGGACTCTTGAGGAACATCCCTCCTTTATCGCTTTTCATATTAACACTTTGCACAGTGGTGTATGTGCTGACAGCCAAACATTTCCAGCACTCCACAGCCTTCTCATTTGTTCAGTAGTGAATCAACCCTCAGTACTTATTGCTGTGGTTGATTAGTTCTGTCTATCGCAGTGCAGCCCTGTCTTTGATTACTTGACAAAATAACTTGGGGAGGCAAGAAGAAAAACCTACAGATGACTTGCAGTCATGGGTAGCCAAAGATTCATTTTAGCTGTATCAACACTAAAGAACTCAAGGGTTATCACCAAACTCTTCATTTATTATGTTTGATATAAATATACCAATAAAGGAAGTAATGAGGTAAGTAAGTTTGCATTTTTTTTGAAAATCAGGGTGCTGCATATACAGACCAAGAAAATCCCAGGTTTAATTCTGGTAATATGTTGAGTTGGCTGAACTCAGTTGGGCAGCAGCAAGGGTGATGCAATCTCCTCAGTATTCCTAGGTTAGGATCGGGAGCAGAAAATCTACGTGGCATCGTGCTCCGAATTGCTATCCAGCAATCCTTGCACGTAGTGCCTTTGGGGTTACACTGGCTGACATTGGACTCCATTGTGCGGTCTCCCATGGTAAAATAACCTGACACCCTCTGTCAAGGTTCATAAACATAAATAACACTCACTTGGGTGAGGGTGCAATTGGTCCCAGTGATATTGTACTTGAGCAAGGAGTGAATGTCCTCAGCATAGAAAGGGAAGAGAGAAATTAAAGGAGAAAATAAGGGCCTAATTCAAGGAGAGGGCAACTGTTCAGAATTTCGGCTGTGACCGTTAACATGAGGGCGAGCTGGAAGGTCTGAGTTCTATGATAGGTCACATGGAACATACAGTGCTTACTTTAAACAACTTACATTTATATAAGGATAACCAAGGTTGCGAACAGACTTGATCAGCCTCAGACAGTTGCCAGATAGAGGGATGGAATCTGTGACTAGGGAACAGAGTTTGTGGCGTGGACTGAAGACAATGGCTTTGGTCTTCCAAATATTTAATTGGAGGAAACGTCTGCTCATCCAGTGCTGGATGTCGGACAAGCAGTCTGACAGTATAGAGACAGTGGCGGGCTCGAGAGAGGTAGAGCTGGGAATCATCAGCGTACACGTGAAAACTCATGCTGTGTTGTCGGATGATGTCACTGAGGGGCAGCACGTAGCTGAGAAATTGGAGGGGGGGCCAAGGCTAGATCCTTAGGGGACTCCAGAGGTAACAGTGCGGGAGTGGGAAGGGAAGCCATTGCAGGTGATTCTACGGCTATGTCTGGAAAGATAGGAATGGAACCAGGCGAGTGCAGTCCCATCAAGCTGGACGATGGTGGAGAGACGTTGGAGCAGAATTTTGTGGTCAACTGTGTCAAAAACTGCAGACAGGTCGAGAAGGGATAGTTTAATTAATAATTAAGATGGCAGGGCAGGTGGTGTGTCGTAACTGCAGCTTGTGGGAGTTTGTGGAGAGCATCGCAATCCTGAGCAACCACATCTGCAGTAAGTGTCTGCAATTCGAGGAACTTCGGCTCAGAATTGTTGAGCTGGAGTACGAGCTGCAGACATTGCGATGCATCAGGGAGGGGGAGAGTTACCTGGACACTTTGTTCCAGGAGGCAGTCACACCCTTTAGGTTATGTAGCACTGAGTTAGTCAGTGATCAGGGACAGGACAGTGTGACTGCAAGTCAGGAAGGTATGGGGACCCAGGAGGTAGTGATGGAGGAGCCTCAGCCCTGGACCTTGTCCAACAGGTACAAGTTACTTGCTACCTGTATGGATGAGGAAAAGGACTGCAGGGAGGATGGGCAAACTGACCACGGCATTGTGGTACAGGGGACCATCCAAGTTGGGGGGGGGGGGGGGGGAAGAGAAGGAAGGAATGTGGTAGTAGGGGACAGTATAGTTGTAAGAGAGAGTCCCGAAGGCTGTGTTGCCTGCCCGGTGCCCAGGTTAAGGATATCTCCTCACGGCTGGAGAAGAACTTGGAAGGGGAGGATCCAGTTGCCGTGGTCCATGTAGGAACCAATGACATAGGTAGAACGGAGCATGAGGTTCTGTTGAGGGAATTTGAAGAGCTAGGGGTCTAAATTAATAATCAGAACCACAAGGGTAATAATCTCTGGATTACTACCTGAGCCACTCGCAAATTGGCATAGGGTCAAGCAGATCAAAGAGTTAAATGCGTGGCTCAAAGAGTGGTCTGGGCAAAAGGGGTTTCAATTCATGGGGCACTGGCACCAGTACTGGGGAAAGAGGGAGCTGTTCCACCGGGACGGGCTACACTTAAACCGGGCTGGGACCAGCGTCCTGGCGAATTGAATAACTAGGGCTGTAGATAGGGCTTTAAACTAAAAAAAAAAGGGGGGGGGGGGAAATTTAGAAATCCAAAGAGAAAGGTCAAGGCAATAGAGCAGTGTAGCAATTTGGGTAAAAATAAGCAGAGCGTGACAGGAAGGGACAGAGAGTTTAATGGTAGCAGTGCAGCAGAGAATAAGGTCAAAGTAGGGAATAATGGTAAAAAAAAAAAAAAATTAAAGACTCTTTATCTGAATGCACGAAGCATTCATAACAAGATAGACAAACTAGTGGCACAAATAGAGATACATGGGTTTGATCTAATAGATATTACAGCAACATGGTTGCAAGGTGGCCAAGGTTGGGAACTAAATGTTCCAGGGTACTTGACGTTTCAAAAAGACAGGCAGAATGGAAAAAGGAGGGGGAGTAGCCCTGACAATAAAGGATGTCATAAGAACAGTAGCGAGAAAGGATCTCGGCTTGGAAGATCAGGAAGTAGAATCAGTATGGGTGGAGATAAGGAATAACAAGGGGCAGAAAACACTGATAGGAGTAGTATATAGGCCCCCTAACAGTAGCTATACCGTTGGACAGAATATTAATCAAGAAATAGTAGGAGCTGGCAACAAAGGTAAGGCAATAATCTTGGGGGACTTTAATCTTCATATAGACTAGACAAATCAAATTGGCAAAAGTAGTCTGGAGGACGAGTTCATGGAATGCATTCGGGACAGTTTCCTAGAATATGTCATGGAACCAACCAGGGAACAGGCTATTTTAGATCTTGTATTGTGTAATGAGACAGGGTTAATTAGCAAAGGATCCTCTGGGGCAGAATGATCATAATATGATAGAATTTCACATTAATTTTGAGAGTGATTTGCCCAAGTCCAAAACTAGAGTCTTAAACTTAAATAAAGCCAATTACATAGGTATGAGGGGTGAGTTGACTAAGGTAGATTGGAAAAATAGATTAAAAGGTATGGCGGTAGATAAGCTGTGGCTAGCATTTAAAGAAATATTTCATAATTCTCAACAAAAACACATTCCATTGAGAAACAAAAACTCCACGGGAAAAGTGATGCAACCGTGGCTAACTAAAGTAGTTAAGGATAGCATTAGCTTGAAAGAAGCTTATAATGTTGCAAAGAATAATAGTAAGTCTGAGGATTGGGAGAGTTTCAGAAACCAGCAAAGGTTGACCAAAAAATTGATAAAAAGGGAAAAAATAGAATGAGAGAAAACCAGCAGGTGGTTTGAGAAGATGGTTTGTGGTGAAGAGAAGCTGGGTGTTAAAATGCCCACAAGCCTACCACTTCGACAGCACCTCTCAAACCCGTGACCTCTACCACATAGAAGGACAAGGGCAGCAGGCGCATGGGAACACCATCACCTCCAAGTTCCCCACCATCCTGACTTGGAGGGGAATTTGAAGGTGATGGTGTTCCTTCATCGTCGCTGGGTCAGAATCCTGGAACTCCCCCCCGAACAGCACTGTGGGAATACCTTCACCACAGGGACTGCAGAGGTTCAAGAAGGTGGCTCACCACCACCTTCTTGAAGGCAATTAGAGATGGGCTTGCCAACAATGCCCATATCCAAGGAACGAATATAAAACTGATTCTGCAAAGTATTGTGGCTACTCACAAACGGAAATTTAGGTTCACTACGGGGATTGCAATGTTTTACCCCACATGAATCCCCCCCACGGGATACTTGCCTTTATTAGCTGAGGCATAGAATATAAGAGCAGGGAGTTTATGCTTGAACTGTATAAAATGCTAGTTAGGCCTCAGCTAGAGTACTGTGTGCAGTTCTGCTCACCACATTACAGGAAAGATATGATTGCGCTAGAGAGGGTACAGAGGAGATTTACGAGGATGTTGCCTGGACGGGAAAATTTTAGCTATGAGGAAAGATTGGAGAGGCTGGGGTTGTTTTCTTTGGAACAGCGGAGGCTGAAGGGAGACTTAATTGAGGTGTATAAAATTATGAGGGGCCTAGATAGAGTGGATAGGAAGGAACTATTTCCCTTAGCAGAAGGGTCAATAACCAGGGGGCATAGATTTAATGTAATTGGTCGGAGGTTTAGAGGGGATTTGAGGAGAAATGTTTTCATCCAGAGGGTGGTGGGACTCTAGAACTCACTGCCTGAAAGGGTGGTAGAGGCAGAGACTCTCATCACATTTATGAAGTACTTGGATATGCACTTGAAGTGCCGTAACCTACAGGGCTACGGACCAAGAGCTGGAAAGTGGGATTAGGCTGGATAGCTTTGTTGGCTGGCATGGACAAGATGGGCCAAATGGCCTTCTTCTGTGCTGTAAATTTCTATGATTCTATGAAGCAGGCATAACAAACCATTAAAATGTCGTGAAGAAACATGCCAGCGGTAGATAAGCACTGAACCACTAATACAATTTAACCAAGAAGTGTTATCCCCATAAGTATGTAGTGAAGCACAACCTAACTACAGAACTACATATAAAGGCTAAAAAGTAACTCCTCAAACGTGAATAAATGTGTCTATAAATGACTAAAATTGCTAGATGTGCACCTTTCCTTCCCAGCGATTAAATCTGACCCACATTTTACGGTGGCCAGGGAAAGTATTATTGGGTAGGACGAGTTTTCTTGAGACACAAAAACTTACAAAAGAAAAAACACTGGTTGCTTGTACTTTGCGGCATAATACGCCTTCTCCCAGTGGCTGAAGAGCTCCTCCCAGATTCGCAATACAGATTCCGCCCACTAAGGGGCGCAATGGACATGATCTTCACCACATGTCAATTACAAGAGAAATGCAGGGAACAGCACCAACCGCTGTACATGGCCTTCTTTGACCTCACAAAGGCTTTAGACACTGTCAACCGTGAGGGATTATGGAGTGTCCGCCTCAAATTTGGCTGCCCTCAAAAGTTTCTCACCATCCTCCGCCTGCTTCACGACGACATACAAGCCGTGATCCTGACCAATGGATCCACCACAAACCCAATTCACGTACGGACTGGGGTCAAGCAAGGCTAGGTCATCGCACCAATGTTCTTTTCGATCTTCCTGGCTGCAATGCTCCATCTCATTCTCAGTAAGCGCCCTGCTGGAGTGGAGCTAATCTACACTCCGTCGCCTCCAGTCCAGATCCAAGATCATCCCATCCTCTGTCATCGAATTACAGTATGCAGACGACGCACACTCTGAGACCGAACTCCAAACCATTGTCAACACCTTCACTGAAGCGTACGAGAGCATGGGCCTTGCACTAAACATCCATAAGACAGAGGTCCTCTACCAACCTGCCCCCGGCAAACAGCACTACTCCCCGATTATCAAAATCCATGACGAGGCCTTGGACAACGTGGACCACTTTCCATACCTCGGGAGCCTACTGTCAACAAGGGCAGATGTCGATGACGAAGTCCAACACCGCCTTCAGTGTGCTAGTGCAGCCTTCGGTCGCCTGAGAGAGTGTTTGAAGACCAGGACCTCAAACCCAGCACCAAGCTCATGGTCTACAGAGCAGTAGTGATAGCCACCCTCCTGTATGCTTCAGAGACATGGACCATGTACAGCAGGCACCTCAAAGCATTGGAGAGGTACCAACGCTGCCTCCACAAGATCCTGCAAATCCATTGGCAGGATAGGCGCACCAACGTCAGTGTTCTCACTCAGGCCAACATCCCCAGCATCGAAGCTTTGACCACGCTCGATCAGCTCTGATGGACGGGCCACATCGTCCGCATGCCCGATACGAGACTCCCAAAGCAAGCGCTCTACTCGGAGCTCCGACACGGCAAAAGAATCCCAGGTGGGCAGAGGAAACGCTTCAAGGGCACCCTCAAAGCCTCCTTGAAAAACATCCCACTGACACCTGGGAATCCCTGGCCCAAGACCGCACAAAATGGAGGAGAAGCATCTGGGAAGGCGCTGAACACCTCGAGTCTCTTCGCCGGAAGCAAGCGGAAGCTAAGCGCAAACAGAAGGTGCGCACGTCAACCCAAGCACCCGTCCCTTCAATCACCGCCTGCCCCACCTGTGACAGAGACTGTAGGTCCCGCATTGGACTCATCAGTCACCTGCGAACTCATTTTTAGTGTGGAAGCAAGTCATCCTCGGTTCCGAGGGACTGCCTAAGAGAATACGGAATAAGTCTTGTCTGCACTGCTTCCAAATTTACACTGATCAGGGAAGCTCTGCGGTTTGGAGAAGGAGACACAACCAAAGCTTGGAAGTAAAAACAGAAATGCTGGAAATACTCAGCAGGTCAGGCAGCATCTGTGGCGAGAGAAACAAAGCTTTGAAGAGTGGGGTGGGTCAGAGTGGGGGGGAGGCGTCTCCGTCTCCCCCTCCCTCTGACCGTGATTTAAACAGACGCGACAGCTGGGGACCATTAGTCACATCATAACTCAGCTCATCAGTAGCTTCCAGCAAAAGCAGCCAGTGCCGAACCCACCAGTGGCACAGCCCGGGCTCCCTCTGTCACTCACCTTGCCCGGCACACCGCGGTGGTCGGTGCTACCCTGCCAGAAGCGTCGGATGTAACCCCGAATGTACCCCACTAACTTCTCCTGGTAAGGGAAGTCCACTTTCCAGATCAGCGAGCCGTACCCGAATATCCACATGTCCGCCCCCGCTGTTACCGGTTACCCCTGCCAGTGACGGATTTTTTTTAAACCGTAAACCGACCGACGCCGGGCTAAATTTCAGCGCCCTGCAATTAAACCAGGAGCCCACTCCACAGAGGCGGGCCGTCAGTGCGCAGGCGCACGGGCGAGGAGCGCGCAAGACCTCACGGGACCTTGAGTTCCGTTTGTCGCGCGCTCTCGCCGGCCACTCGCGGCGCGTGAACAACAATTCCCAGCAGGCCCTCTCGCTTCTGATTCGCCTGTCAGAATCAACCAATCGCTGCAGTCGCGCGGCCGGGCGCGCTGATCAGATGTCAGCCACGCGGGCGAGTGCGCGCGCGTAGAACGGTGACGTTTCCGCTAAACAGGAAGTTGGGGAAAAGGTAAAGGGAGCTGGAGGTGCTGCTGAGTGAAAGGCTCAGATGGGTTGTTGAGTAATAAAGTGCAAGCGGGACGGTTTGTTTTGTTGGTTAGATCAGGGGCGGTCCTGTTGCAAGTCAAATTCTGGCGGCGTTGTGTTTGGAGGAAATTTGCCACCCGGCGCTGGGATTCCCCATGATTTGGTTTTACGTGAAGTTAATGTAAGTTATCGAAGAATTGGTGCCAGCCCAGAATTGTAATGCAGGATTGTGTCTACTTTATTATCGTGCACTTGCCAGTTGTCAGGTTGTCGGCTAGTTACACAAAATATCAACTTTTTCCAGTGGGATTAGAAGCCGTTGATATCAGCTAATAAGATTTGTCGGATGGTGCAGTATAGGAACAGGATTAGGCCGTTCAGCCCCTCGAGAATGTCCAGCCATTCAGTTAGATCATGGCTGATCTCTCTCTCAACTCTATTACTCACCTTTTGCTCCATATCCCTTGATATAGATGTCAGCTGTGACTCAGTGGGTAGCACTCTCGCCTCTGAGTCAGCGGGCTGTGGGTTCAAGTCCCACTCTAGAGACTTGAACACAAAAATCTAGGCTGATGCTCCAGTGCAGTACTGAAGGAGTGCTGCACTGTCTGAAATGCTGTCTCTCCAGTGGATGTAAAAGATCCCATGGCACTATTTTGAAGAAGAGCAGGAGAGTTATCCCTGGTGTCTTGGCCAATATTTATCCCTCAATCACCATCACTCAAAACAGATTATCTGATCATTATCACATTGCTGTTTGTGAGCGTGCTAAGTGCAAGTTGGCTGCCGCATTTCCTATATTACAACAGTAACTGCACTTCAGAAAGTACTTAATTGGCTGTAAAGTGCTTTGGGATGTCTGGTGGCCGTGAAAGGTGCTATATAAATGCAAGTTTTTTGAGGGGAGAGGGAGTTCCAGATTTCCACCACCCTTTGTGTGAAAAAGTGCTCCCTTGTTCAGGATTCCCCCACCAGATGAAATAGTTTATCGGTATCTACCCTATCATCCTTTTAGCATTAGATAGGACAAGGAAGGAGGTTCTGCTGAGGGAGTTTGAGCAGCTAGGGGCCAAATTAAAAAGCAGAACCACAAGGATAATAATCTCTGGATTACTACCTGAGCCACGTGCAAATTTGGCTAGGGTAAATAAAATGAGAGAGTTAAATGCGTGGCTCAAAGACTGGTGTGGGAGAAATGGGTTTTGCTTCCTGGGACACTGGCATCAGTACTGGGACAGGAGAGAGCTGTTCCGTTGGGACGGACTTCACTTGGCCAGTGCTGGGACTAGAATCCTGGCGAATCGAATAACTAGGGCTGTAGAGAGGGCTTTAAACTAATTAGTGGGAGGGAGGTTTTAAGAGAGCGAAAAATAAAAATGACAGCGGAGAAGGCAATAGAGCAAGGTAGCAGTGGGGGATTTAAAAACCAGAGCGTGTCAGGAAGGGACAGAATGTATAATGATAAAGGTAAAGTAGTAAAAGGGGTAAAAGCAGGAATAAATTGTCAGAAAACATATTTGAAAGTTCTTTATCTGAATGCACGCAGCATTCGTAACAAAATTGACGAGTTGACGGTGCAAATAACTACACATGGGTATGATCTGGTGGCCATTACGGAAACATGGCTGCAAGATAATCATGACTGGGAACTAAACATACAAGGGTATTTGACAATTAGGAAGGACAGATAGGAAGGAAAGGGAGGTGGGGTTGCTATGTTAATCAAGGATGGAATCACTACAATAGTCAGAAATGATATTGGGTCAAAGGATCAGGATAGTGAAATAGTTTGGGTGGAGATAAGGAATAATAAGGGGAAAAGTCACTAGTGGGCGTAGTCTATAGGCCTCCTAACAGTTGCAACTCTGTTGGTCGGAGTATAAATCAGGAAATAGTTGGGGCTTGTAATAAGGGAACAGCTATAATCATGGGGGATTTTAACTTTCATATGGACTGGACTAATCAAATTGGGCATGGCAGCATTGAGGAAGAGTTCATAGAGTGTATTGGGGATGGGTTCCTTGAGCAGTATGTAACTGAACCAACCAGGGGGCAGGCAATCTTAGATCTGGTCCTGTGTAATGAGACAGGATTAATAAAAAATGTCCTAGTAAATGATCCCCTTGGAATGAGTGACCATAATATGGTCGAATTCCAAATTCAGTTTGAGGGTGAGAGAGTTGGATCTCAAACCAGCGTACTAAGCTTAAATAAAGGAGACTATGAAGGTATGAGAGTAGAATTGACTAAAGTGAACTGGGAAAACAGATTAAAGTGTAAGACGGTACAAGAGCAGTGGTCTACATTCAAGGAGATATTTCACATCTTTCAAGATAAATATATTCCACTGAGGAAAAAGGGGAGTAAAAGAAAAGACAGCCATCCGTGGCTTAGTACAGTAATAAAGGATAGTATTCGACTGAAAACAAGGGCATATAAATTAGCCAAATCTAGTGGGAGGATAGAAGATTGGGAAGCATTTAAAAGCCAGCAAACAATAACTAAAAGATTAATTAAGAAAGGGAAGATAGATTATGAAAGTAAACTAGCAAAAAATATAAAAACAGATAGCAAGAGTTTCTACAGCTATATAAAAAGAAAAAGGGTGGCTAAAGTGAACGTTGGTCCCTTAGAGGATGGGACCGGGAAACTAGTGGTGGGGAACATGGAGATGGCAAAGACGCTGAACAAATATTTTGTATCAGTCTTTACAGTAGGGGACACTAAAAATATCCCAACACTGGACAAACAGGGGGCAATGGGGGGGGGGGGGGTGGGGAGAGGAGCTAAACACGATTAAAATCACTAAGGAGATGGTACTCAGTAAAATAATGGGACTTAAGGTGGATAAATCCCCCGGACCTGATGGCCTACATCCTAGGGTCTTGAGAGAAGTGGTGGTAGGGATTGTGGATGCATTGGTGATCATTTTCCAGAACTCCCTGGACTCAGGAAAGGCCCCGGCAGATTGGAAAACTGCTAATGTAACACCCTTATTTAAGAAGGGAAGTAGACAAAAAGCTGGAAACTATAGACCAGTTAGCCTAACATCTGTGGTTGGCAAAATGTTGGAGTCCATTATTAAGGAAACAGTAACAGAGCATTTGGATAAACATAATTTAATAGGACAGAGTCAGCATGGTTTTACGAAGGGGAAGTCATGTTTGACAAATTTGCTCGAATTCTTTGACGATGTAACGTACAGGGTGGATAAAGGGGAACCAGTGGATGTGTATTTGGACTTCCAAAAGGCATTTGACAAGGTTCCACACAAAAGATTACTGATCAAGATAAAAAATCACGGGATTGGGGGTAATATACTGGCATGGGTGGAAGATTGGCTATCTAACAGAAAACAAAGAGTTGGGATAAATGGTTCATTCTCGGGCTGGCAATCAGTAACTGGTGGTGTTCCGCAGGGGTCAGTGCTGGGACCCCAACTCTTTACAATCTATATTAACGATTTGGAGGAAGGGACCGAGTGCAACATATCCAAGATTGCCGACGATACAAAGATGGGAGGGAAAGCAGTGAGTGAGGAGGACATAAAAAACCTGCAAAAGGACATAGACAGGTTAAGTGAGTGGGCAGAGATTTGGCAGATGCAATATAATGTTGGAAAGTGTGAGGTTATGCACTTTGGCAGAAAAAAATCAAAGAGCAAGTTATTATCTAAATGGAGAGAGACTGCAAAGTGCTACAGTACAAAGGGATCTGGGGGTCCTGGTGCATGAAACACAAAAAGTTAGTATGCAGGTGATCAGGAAGGCCAATGGAATCTTGGCTTTTATTGCAAGGGGGATGGAGTATAAAAACAGGGAAGTCTTGCTGCAGTTATACAGGGTATTGGTGAGGCCACACCTGGAATACTGCGTGCAATTTTGGTTTCCATATTTAAGAAAAGATATACTTGCTTTCGAGGCGGCTCAGAGAAGGTTCACTCGGTTGATTCCAGAGATGAGGGGGTTGACGTATGAGGAAAGGTTGAGTAGGTTGGGACTCTACTCATTGGAGTTCAGAAGAATGAGAGGCGATCTTATCGAAACATATAAGATTGTGAGGGGGCTTGATCGGGTGGATGCGGTGAGGATGTTTCCACTGATGGGTGAGATTAGAACTAGGGGGCATAATCTTAGAATAAGGGGCTGCCCTTTCAAAACTGAGATGAGGAGAAACTTCTTCACTCAGAGGGTAGTAAATCTATGGAATTTGCTACCCCAGAGAGCTGCGGAAGCTGCAACATTAAATAAATTTAAAATGGAGATAGACATTTTCCTAGCAGATAAGGGAATTAGGGGTTACGGGGAGAGGGCAGGGAAGTGGACGTGAGTCTAGATTCAGATCAGCCATGATCCTATTGAATGGCGGAGCAGGCCTGAGGGGCCGTATGGCCTACTCCTGCTCCTATTTCTTATGTCCTTATGGATCACTCCTCAACCTGCTATACTCGAGGGAATTCAAGCCAAGATTATGCAACTTTTTTTTTTAGTTTAACACTTAAACCCCTGGTATTGTTCTGATGAATCTGCTGTAACCCCTCCAAGGCCATTATATTTTTCCTGAGGTGCAGTGGCCAGAACTGAATGTAGTACTCAAGATGGGGACTGACCAAGGTTCTATACAACTGAAGCATAGCTTCCTCTGTGTTCCAGCCCCCTTGAGATGAAGGCCAACGTTCCATTAAACTTTTTGTACCTGTGCACTAGCCTTTAGTGATCTGTGTACTTGGACACCCAAATGTCTTTGCTCCTCCACAGTTCCTAGATTCGCACCATTAAAAATGTATCTTTTTTGGATCTAAAGTGGATGACGTTACACTTCCCCCACATTGATCTGCATTTAGAAACATAGAAAAATAGGAGCAGGAGTAGGCCATTCGGCCCTTTGAGCCTGCTCCGCCATTCAATATGATCATGGCTGATCCTCTATCTCAATATCATATTCCCACTCTCTCCCCATACCCCTTGATGCCTTTTTTGTCTAGAAATCTATCTATCTATCTATCTCCTTAAATATATTCATTTGCCACAGTTTTGCCCGCTCACTTAATCTGCCCATGTCCCTTTGTAACTTCCAGTTCCTATCTGCACAATTTGGTGTCATCTGCAAACTTGGATACACAACTCCTTTACTCCTTCATCCAAGTTATTGATCTATATGGTGAAAAACTGAGTTCCAGTATAGATCCTGGGGAACACTACTTTCACATTCCACCAGTCAAAGAATGTTCCCTTTATCCCTACTCTCTGCCTCCTATCTCCCAACCAATTTCTAATTCATGCTGCAAGGTTACCTCCAATTCTTTCATTTTTGCTAATAATGCCTTGTCAAATGCCTTCTGGAAATCCATATAGGCAACATCCATAGACTCTCCCTTATCCACCATGTTAGTGACCACTTTAAAAAAAAAAAAAAAAATCAACTAGATTAGTGAGACATGATTTAGCGTTCAGAAATCCATGCTGACTCTCTCTAATCAGCTTATACTTGTCCAAGTGTCCAGTCACTGTGTCCCTGATGACAGATTCCAGTAACTTCCCCACAACCGATGTTAAACTGACAGGCTGTAGTTACCTGGTTTTTCTCCCTTTTTAAATAATGTAAATTTGTAGTACATTTGTAAATTTCCAATCCAATGGCACAATTCCTGAATCAAGAGAGCCTTGGAAAATTATGACTAATGCATCTGCAATTTTCTTTTAATACCCTGATTTGTCTATCTTGTACAGGTATATCATTATTTTCTCCATTACCATTTTTTAAAAACTTGTATTAAATCCAATAAGTTCCTCCTCTTGATTTATTTTTAAATCTTGTTCCACTGGTATTTTTTCCTCTTCCTCTGCTGTGAAAACTGATACTCAAAAGCAAAGTACTCATTTAACAAGTCTGCCATTTTTTATTGCTGATTACAGTATCACCTGCATCTGTCTTTAATGGGCCCACATTCCCCTTTGCCGCTCTCTTCCTCAATATATTTATAAAAGCTTTTACTGTTAGCTTTGCTATCCCTTGCAAGTGTTTTTTCTCCATATTTTCCTTTTGCACCTCTTTAATACTTGCTTTGTATCCTGTTGTTGCTTTTTACAGCTCTCCCAACTTGCTGGATTTTGATTTTTTCCTTGCATTTATGTAAGCCTTGACTTTTAGGTACTGTATTTTACCTCATTTGTTGACCATGGTTGCTGAACTGTCTTTTAGGGGTATATCTTGTACTGTACCAATTACTTCTTTGAATACCTTGCACTGTAGTTTACCCATGCAGCCCAGTTTACTATGGTCAATTTATGTCTCCTCCCTTAGAAATTTGCCTTACTTCAGTTCAAAACTGTGGCTTGTGACTCTCCCTTCTCCTCCTCAAATTTAAAAGCAAATTAATTATACTATGGTTACTGTGTTAGAAAATGCTTGAAATATAAAATAGATTAAAGAGGAAAAGACAAGGTAATGTTTGGGTGCGAACCTTCATCAGAACTTGGTTCTAAGGTTATGTTTAAATGATATTGACTTGCTCTCGTCCCTCCTGGAGTTGTTTAAACAGTGGTCAGTGTACCCTTAGTTCATGTCATCTTGCACCTGTTGCTGTGTCTCCATGGGGTTGGAGACGAGGGCTGATATGATGGTGAACTTGGTTTTATTTTGTGTATGTAGAATGCACCCCTGTATTGGATTATTGTAGACATAGGTTGTAATGATTTCATTTCAAAAATTGATATAATGTATCTGGGGTCAGATTTTCTGGACCCTTTAAAATTGTTTTGAAGTCCACATAACTACTTTCAATTTCATATCTAAAAGATCTGAAACCATTCCAGGAGAAATTATTTTTGGCTTAATGGCAGAATTGGAGTATGTGCCAAAAGGTTGGAAATGAAACATTTTCTGGGGATGTCCCAGATCGCTCTAGAAAATAAATCTCATGCCTTCAGCACTTGTATATCCCTTCAGTACATTCTAAATACATCACTGCTGCAAACTGCATTTTGCAACTCATCTCCACTCCCTTGAGTGCCAGGGATGCAGACTTGAATGTTTTTGGCGGACAACTGGTTCAGCCATTCATCGCCAGATCTGGCTGGACCACATAAAGCACTATCGGGTCCCCTGCTTTCCTCTGCCAAAACTGCTCACTATTCCAGGATCATCCTGGAATTCAAAGAAAAACCCAGCTTCTATTCTGCGCTACCAGCCATCTAATGAAACTCCTCTCATTTGCCTTCTCCACCCTCATTCCAAGTGTGAGGAGCTCATGGACTTCTTTGTCACCAAGATTGAGACCATCGTTCAGCTGCCTCTGCTCTTACCTCCATTCCCCTAGCCCACTGAGCCAAACTTTCCGTAAAGTCCTCCCTGCTCTAGCCCTGAACTCGCACCTTTCTCTAGTTACTCTCTTACCTCCCCTCATCCTTCTCCAAGTTCATCTTTTCCATGAGACCCACCTCCTGCTCCCTCGACCCTATTCCTACCAAACTGCTTACCACCCAACTTCCCTTTGTGATCCCCATGTTAGCTGATATTGTTCCCTCTCTTCAGGTACTGTCCCCCTCACTTTCAAATCTGCCGTCATCAAACCCTCTTCCCCAAAAAACCACATAGTTTTTGCAAACTACTGCCCATCTCTGACCTCCCTTTCCTCTCAAGTCCTTGAACATGTCGCCTCCCAAACGTGTGCCCACATTTCCTACAGCTCCATGTTTGAACCCCTCCCATCATGTTTCTGCCCCTGCCACAGGACTGAAACTGCCTTTATCAAAGTCATAAATGACATCCTATGTGACAGTGACCGTGATAAACAAACCCTTCTCGACCTGTCTGCAGCCTTTGATGAGGTGGACAACAGGACATAGAAAGCCTAGCTGAATGGGCAGACAAGTGGCAGATGGAATTTAATACAGAGAAGTGTGAGGTGATGCATTTTGGCAGAAGGAACAGAGAGAGGCAATATACACTTAATGGTACAGTTTTAAAGAGTGTGCAGGTACAGAGGGACCTGGGAGTTAATGTGCATAGGTCCCTGAAGGTGGTGGGACATATTGAGAGAGTGGTTAGCAAAGCATATGGGATCTTGGGCTTCATAAATAGAAGTATTGAGTACAAAAGCAGAGAAGATATGCTGATCCTTTTATAAAGCACTGGTTAGGCCACAACTGGAGCATTGCGTCCAGTTCTGGTCACCACACTTTAGGAATGATGTGAAGGCCCTTGAGAAAGTGCAGAGGAGATTTACCAGAATGGTTCCGGGGATGGGGGATCTTGCCTACAAGGACAGTTTGGAGAAGCTGGATTTGTTTTCATTAGAACAAAGGAGGTTGAGGGGTGATTTGATAGCGGTGTATAAAATTATGACGGGTTTGTATAGGCTAGATGGGGAAAGGCTGTTCCCACTGGTTGATGGTACAAGGACTAGGGGACACAGATTTAAGGTTTTGGGCAAGAGATACAGGGGGGATGTGAGGAAAAACTTTTTTACGCAGCGAGTGGTGAGGACCTGGAACTCGCTGGCGACGGAAGTGGTGGAAGCGGAGACACTCAATGTTTTCAAGGGGAGACTGGATAGGCACTTGAGGGAAATAAACGGGGATAGAGCAGGGGAATGGGACTGACTGGATTGCTCTGCAGTGAGCCGGCGTGGACTTGATGGGCCGAATGGCCTCCTGTGGCCTGTGGCGTATGACTCTATCTGCTTTTAAATCCCATTGAGTATGAGATATGGCAGCAGTGGACAGGTGACTGTTTTATGTAGGTGACCTAATTACAGGTTCCATTTTATATGTGTATAAAGGGCCAGTTTTGACACCCATCAAGAAATGGTTACTTCAAAGATCGTGGGATCCGCCCTTCCCCAAGATAAGGTTTGTTCAAGCAGAGGGATGCTGGAGCATGGAATGCTTTGCCACAGGCAGTGGTTGTGGATTTTTAAGGTACTGGATGTGAACTAATACTTTTGATGGCGGCTGGGTGAAAATTATTTTTGGAGTACATTTGCTAGCTGATATTGATGTTTCTGTGACTCATTTACTATAAGATGACACTTTAAGTTCAGACATCTGTTTGGGCCATCTGGGGAATCCTGACTACCTCAATTTACCCACTGGCCATGTTTGGGTGTTTAAAAAAAGGAAGCTTGGATTCAGTACCTGGTAGTCAAGGCAAACTGGTTTATTGTAGCGGTTTTAATCAGGCTCGAATCCCGTGGAGGTGCTTGCTGCATATTCATTGTTACTGGTGTGTTGAGACTGGTACACTCTAGGAAAACCAATTGCACTTGAGAACTTTGAATACACTGTTGGCCCGTAATTTCTGATTCGCGGATGCCTCCTATCGGAAAAAAATCTACGCACTTACCTGAGGGCTCCCGAGGCCCACACATTTCCGCTCCTGGGCCTCTCCACAGTCGAACTGCGCAGGGCCCACGTATCCCAGGGCCGCAGGCAGTTCGCAAGCATCTCTGGGATCACGTGGGCCAGGCCAGCCAATGAAAGAAGGGAATCTCCCTTAATACTTTTGACAGGTAGACCTGTCAAAAGTATGAATGGAGATCACCCCAAAAAGACACTAAAACATTAACTACATTTTTAAAAAACCATCACGTTTTTCAAATGAGTTAAAATTACATTAAATTAAATATTTTAAACAAAAATGTAATTTTTTGAAAAAAATAATTCCAGTTTTTTACGGGGCTAAAAATAAACTTACCTTTTTTTAAAAGTATTTTTTAAATTATAAATGAGTGGGGGGAAAAAATGTTTTTTTACTTTTTTTCAACTCTTATGCTGGTAAAAGCAGGCCTTACGCTGCTTTTACCAGGCGTAAGATTTCTAAGGGTTTTCAGCAGGCGGAGGTTCTACAGAAAGCGAAACTACATAAGAACATGAGAACATAAGAAGTAGGAGCAGGAGTAGGCCATACGGCCCCTCGGGCCTGCTCTGCCATTCAATAGGATCATGGCTGATCCGAATCTAGACTCACGTCCACTTCCCTGCCCTCTCCCCGTAACCCCTAATTCCCTTATCTGCTAGGAAACTGTCTATCTCCATTTTAAATTTATTTAATGTTGCAGCTTCCGCAGCTCTCTGGGGTAGCAAATTCCATAGATTTACTACCCTCTGAGTGAAGAAGTTTCTCCTCATCTCAGTTTTGAAAGGGCAGCCCCTTATTCTAAGATTATGCCCCCTAGTTCTCGTCTCACCCATCAGTGGAAACATCCTCACCGCATCCACCCGATCAAGCCCCCTCACAATCTTATATGTTTTGATAAGATCGCCTCTCATTCTTCTGAACTCCAATGAGTAGAGTCCCAACCTACTCAACCTTTCCTCATACGTCAATACCCATATCTCCGGAATCAACCGAGTGAACCTTCTCTGAACCGCCTCGAGAGCAAGTATATCTTTTCTTAAATATGGAAACCAAAACTGCATGCAGTATTCCAGGTGTGGCCTCACCAATACCCTGTATAACTGCAGCAAGACTTCCCTGTTTTTATACTCCATCCCCCTCGCAATAAAAGCCAAGATTCCATTGGCTTTCCTGATCACCTGCTGCACCTGCATACTAACTTTTTGTGTTTCATGTACCAGGACCCCCAGATCCCTTTGTACTGTAGCACTTTGCAGTTTCTCTCCATTTAGATAATAACTTGCTTTTTGATTTTTTTCTGCCAAAGTGCATAACCTCACACTTTCCAACATTATATTGCATCTGCCAAATCTCTGCCCACTCACTTAGCTTGTCTATGTCCTTTTGCAGGTTTTTTATGTCCTCCTCACTCACTGCTTTCCCTCCCATCTTTGTATCGTCGGCAAACTTGAATATGTTGCACTCGGTCCCTTCCTCCAAATCGTTAATATAGATTGTAAAGAGTTGGGGTCCCAGCACTGACCCCTGTGGAACACCACTAGTTACTGATTGCCAGCCTGAGAACGAACCATTTATCCCAACTCTTTGTTTTCTGTTAGATAGCCAATCTTCCACCCATGCCAGTATATTTCCCCCAATCCCGTGATTTCTTATCTTGATCAGTAATCCTTTGTGTGGAACCTTGTCAAATGCCTTTTGGAAGTCCAAATACACTACATCCACTGGTTCCCCTTTATCCACCCTGTATGTTACATCCTCAAAGAATTCGAGCAAATTTGTCAAACATGACTTCCCCTTCATAAAACCATGCTGACTGTCCTATTAAATTATGTTTATCCAAATGCTCTGTTACTGTTTCCTTAATAATGGACTCCAACATTTTGCCAACCACAGATGTTAGGCTAACTGGTCTATAGTTTCCAGCTTTTTGTCTACTTCCCTTCTTAAATAAGGGTGTTACATTAGCAGTTTTGCAAACTGCCGGGACCTTTCCTGAGTCCAGGGAGTTCTGGAAAATAATCACCAATGCATCCACAATCCCTACCGCCACTTCTCTCAAGACCCTAGGATGTAGGCCATCAGGTCCGGGGGATTTATCCGCCTTAAGTCCCATTATTTTACTGAGTACCATCTCCTTAGTGATTTTAATCGTGTTTAGCTCCTCACCCGCCCCCCCCCCCCCCCCCCCCCCATTGCTCCCTGTTTGTCCAGTGTTGGGATATTTTTAGTGTCCCCTACTGTAAAGACTGATACAAAATATTTGTTCAGCGTCTTTGCCATCTCCATGTTCCCCACCACTAGTTTCCCGGTCCCATCCTCTAAGGGACCAACATTCACTTTAGCCACCCTTTTTCTTTTTATATAGCTGTAGAAACTCTTGCTATCTGTTTTTATATTTTTTGCTAGTTTACTTTCATAATCTATCTTCCCTTTCTTAATTAATCTTTTAGTTATTGTTTGCTGGCTTTTAAATGCTTCCCAATCTTCTATCCTCCCACTAGATTTGGCTACTTTATATGTCCTTGTTTTCAGTCGGATACTATCCTTTATTACTTTACTAAGCCACAGATGGCTGTCTTTCTTTTATTCCCCTTTTTCCTCAGTGGAATATATTTATCTTGAAAGATGTGAAATATCTCCTTGAATGTAGAACACTGCTCTTGTACCGTCTTACACTTTAATCTGTTTTCCCAGTCCACTTTAGTCAATTCTACTCTCATACCTTCATAGTCTCCTTTATTTAAGCTTAGTACGCTGGTTTGAGATCCAACTCTCTCACCCTCAAACTGAATTTGGAATTCAACCATATTATGGTCACTCATTCCAAGGAGATCCTTTACTAGGACATTTTTTATTAATCCTGTCTCATTACACAGGACCAGATCTAAGATTGCCTGCCCCCTGGTTGGTTCAGTTACATACTGCTCAAGGAACCCGTCCCTAATACACTCTATGAACTCTTCCTCAAGGCTGCCATGCCCAATTTGATTAGTCCAGTCAATATGAAAGTTAAAATCCCCCATGAGTATAGCTGTTCCCTTATTACAAGCCCCAACTATTTCCTGATTTATACTCCGACCAACAGAGTTGCAACTGTTAGGAAGCCTATAGACTACGCCCACTAGTGACTTTTTCCCCTTTATTATTCCTTATCTCCACCCACACTATTTCACTATCCTGATCCTTTGACCCAATATCATTTCTGACTATTGCAGTGATTCCATCCTTGATTAACATAGCAACCCCACCTCCCTTTCCTTCCTATCTGTCCTTCCTAATTGTCAAATACCCTTGTATGTTTAGTTCCCAGTCATGATTATCTTGCAGCCATGTTTCCGTAATGGCCACCAGATCATACCCATGTGTAGTTATTTGTACCGTCAACTCGTCAATTTTGTTACGAATGCTGCGTGCATTCAGATAAAGAACTTTCAAATATGTTTTCTGACAAATTATTCCTGCTTTTACCCCTTTTACTACTTTACCTTTATCATTATACATTCTGTCCCTTCCTGACACGCTCTGGGTTTTTAATTCCCCCACTGCTACCTTGCTCTATTGCCTTCTCCGCTGTCATTTTTATTTTTCGCTCTCTTAAAACCTCCCCCCCACTAATTAGTTTAAAGCCCTCTCTACAGCCCTAGTTATTCGATTCGCCAGGACTCTAGTCCCAGCACTGGCCAAGTGAAGTCCGTCCCAACGGAACAGCTCTCTCCCATCCCAGTACTGATGCCAGTGTCCCAGGAAGCAAAACCCATTTCTCCCACACCAGTCTTTGAGCCACACATTTAACTCTCTAATTTTATTTACCCTTGCCAAATTTGCACGTGGCTCAGGTAGTAATCCAGAGATTATTACCCTTGTTGTTCTGCTTTTTAATTTGGCCCCTAGCTGCTCAAACTCCCTCAGCAGAACCTCCTTCCTTGTCCTATCTATGTCGTTGGTACCAACATGGACCACGACAACTGGATCCTCCCACCCCCCCCCACTCCAAGTTTCTCTCCAGCCCAGAGGAGATGTCCTTAACCCTGGCACCGGGCAAGCAACACAGCCTTTGGGACTCTCGCTCTCGGCTGCAAAGAACTCTATCTATCCCCCTAACGATACTACCCCCTATCACTTCAACATTTCTTTTATCTCCCCCCACTTGAATGGCCCCTCGCTCCACGGTGCTGTGGCTGGGTTGCTCATCCTCCCCGCAGTCCCCATTCCCATCCTCACGGAGCAAGAGCCTCAAACCTGTTGGACAAGAGCAAGGGCTGCGGCTCCTCCAACACTACCTCCTGGATCCCCGTACCTGCCTCACTTCTATTCACACCATCCTGACCCTGGCCACGGACTACATCTGAATTAATGAATCTAATTGGTGTGACTACCTCGTGATACACAGAGTCCAAGTAACTCTCCCCCCTCCCTGATGTGTCTCAGTGTTTGAAGCTCAGACTCCAGCTCTTCAACACGGAGCCGGAATTCCTTGAGCAGCCAACACTTACTGCAAATGTGATCACCGTGAGCATCAATGGTGTCCACCAGCTCCCACATATTGCAGCAGCAGCAGCACATCACCTGATCTCCCATTCTATGTAATTAAATTTATTAATATTATTCTTAAATACCCTCTGCCCCGATTCTAGATGATGAATATCGCACCTTAGAAACTATAAACCACAGAGTTTAAGCTTAAAAAGAGAGAAATACTCACCAACCAATCACTTACCCGCTTTCTGGTGACGTCACACTTGGATTACTTTTTACCTCTCTCCTTCTGAGTTCCAAGATTGGAGATTGGTACGCCTTACCTGGGTCTCGGGAGCCTTTATACAGCCGCTCAGCCCGCGATTCCCGCCGATTCTCGCACTGAGGCCTTACCTGGGTCTCGGGAGCCTTTATACAGCCGCTCAGCCCGCGATTCCCGCCGATTCCCGCACTGAGGCCTTACCTGGGTCTCGGGAGCCTTTATACAGCTGCTCAGCCCGCAGTTCCTGCTGATTCTCGCACTGAGGCCTTACCTGGGTCTCTGGAGCCTTTATACAGCCGCTCAGCCCGCGGTTCCTGCTGATTCTCGCACTGAGGCCTTACCTGGGTCTCTGGAGCCTTTATACAGCCGCTCAGCCCGCGATTCCCGCCGATTCTCGCACTGAGGCCTTACCTGGGTCTCGGGAGCCTTTATACAGCCGCTCAGCCCGCGATTCCCGCCTGAAACCGGCACTTCCGATGTCCCTACGGGTATGTACACAGTGCGTACACTCCCATAGGGATTGGAAATTACGGGCCAATATGTTTTTTTGTTTGATATTCCTAATTACTTACTCAAATTGCGACCATCTCTGCCATAACAAGTTGGTAGGGTTGCAAAATTCTGGGAATTTTTGAAAGAGGAAACTTTCCATGGGAATTTTCAAGAATTTATGGGAATTTGGGGAATTTATGGGAATTTTGAGTTTTTTTGCACACTGATGGTTTTTGTCTCTGACCCTTATATTATCTTTATCATCAAAATAGACATACTGTTCCATACAAATAAAAACAGGCTTTCAAAACTTTATTTAGGTTATAATTTTGAACTTTATTGAACCCCCACAAAAAAGACCCATCTAAAATAAAATAAAGAGCGTCAGCTTATTTAGCCTGTAATTTGTCCTTATTTTGTTCTACTCATGAGTCTTCTGAGCCTTCTACTCATCATTGCTCCTCCTGATTCTCTGACTCTGGCTCTGACGTGTCCATTTCCTCCTCTGTGTCACTGTCTAGCTGTGTGGTGGACACTTCTGTATCTGGCTCAATAAGTTGTAGGTTCGCCCGGATAGCCACCAGTTTCTCCACTCTCTTGTTAGTCAGTCTGTTGCGCACCTTTGTATACGTATTCCCAAAAAGTGACCAGTTTCGTTCAGAGGCCGCTGATGAAGGTGGGATTTGGAGTATCACCGATGTGCATCTCAGGCCCTGTCACCCATTGCAAAGTCCCTTCCACCAGGTATGTGCACTGATATGCTTGCATGATTCCCATATCCCGTCCCCATTCCAAAGACCTTGCTTGGTAGAGAACTTTGCCAGACTACCTAGAACTTTGCCCATGTCCAGATTGAGGTGGCGTGAGAGGGTAGAAATCACACTAAGCACTGTTGATCTGTTCTCCAGAAAGTATTGGTCTCCCAACATGCTTTGGGTTCAGCATGTATGCTGCAGCATGAATCGGCTTGACACAAAATTCTTGACGCCTCTGTATGAGTTGAACAATTGCCTTCTCCTCTGTTTGAGCAGCAGGGATGTGGGTAGGGCAATGCTGATTTGTTCTTTTAAATCAGCAAAAAGCCTGAGAACATCTGACAAGACAGCGTCATCACCTTCAATCTGAGCAATTGCAGATGCTACTGGTAAGAGTAGTTTAAGGCTGCTAACCACTCTCTCCCAAAACACATCATCCAGCAGTATTTTCTTGATGGTGGTTTCCATATCCCCAGACTGGGATATTGCCATTTCTTGCAGCGACTCCTTACCCTCCAGAAGGCTGTTGTACATGTAATACCCACTGGAAATGTTATGTACGCTAAGTATGGTTATCAATCTTTAACTTAGACACTGTATTATCATTGTTATAAATCCCTGGGTTAAAGTTGCCCATTTGAAGGTACGGCAAGAACTTTTAAGGACACAATGTGACTAAGAACAGACTTTCCATAATTCTGCACCAGTATCAACTGTTGCAGACAGTGAGGCTGCGCAGTCTCCAGGCAGAAACCCCAGGAGGAAGGGGTGGAGTCGGGTTTTTCGAGCGGGAAACGAGAGCGACTGGAAGAAAAGAGGGCAGGAGCTCTGAAAAGAGGGCTCAGGAGGCAAATGGCTGCCGCATCCCGTCCCGGGCTTCCAAACTCGGCCGCCGCCCTTCGTATTAGTAGCTCTGCATCCAGAACTCAAAGTGGGATTCAGTGATCGTGAAGAGAATTCAACGAAGGGGTTCGGAGTCGTAAGTCTTGCAGACATTATACATACCATGAGCTCCAACTTAAGCGCGCCAACGAAAGAGTGCACTCGAATTTGGACACGGGGACAGTCCTTTGAATTCATGTAAATGGAGAATGTATGTTTATTATGATAGAGTCATTCTAATGTATGCAAATGTCTAATTTAGTTCATTGACCTGTAATCTTCTTATACTGTCTGATGTTAAAACTATAAAGTAAGATGGTTAGAATTAAGCCATTGTAGTAGTGATCTCCTTACTGGACTATAGAATACTGTCTACAACAGAGACCACATCTCACATATATCTAAAAGAACCGTGAAGGGGTTACATACATTATGACAACGTCACCCCATCTAGTGTTGCTGGGCAGCTTCGGTGTGGTGTTCTTGTTCTTTGCCGTTTGCTTGGAGTTGTAGGTTGCTGCAACTACCTGTTTTCCCCTGACATACTTAACAACTTGCTTGGCTCTCTTGTACAGTGTTGTACAGTGTTTCCATGGTTCTCAAATCCATGATGTCCTTGAGGAGCAGGTTGAGCCCATGAGCTGCGCACCCAATAGACGTAATATGAGGGTAGGCCTCCTCCACTTGAGCCCAAGCAGCCTTCATATTCGCAGCATTGTCAGTAACTACTGCAAAGACCTTTTGTGATCCAAGATCGTTGATGACCGCTTTCAGCTCATCAGCAATGTATGTGTCTGTTGTCCTTCGTGTCTGTGCTCTTGAAGAACACTGGGAGAGGAGTGGAGATGATGTAGTTTATGATGCCCTCCCCTCGTACATTCGACCACTCATCTGAGATAACTGCAACACAGTCTGCCATCTCTATCGTTTCTTTGAGCTTTCCTTGGACTCTGTTATACTCAGCCTCCAGCAAATAAGTAGACAAAGCATGTCTGGTGGGAGGACAGTATGCAGGACGAATAACATTGAAAAATCTCTTCCAGTACACATTGGCGGTGAGCCTGTCGCATATACAGCTCGAGCAAGGCACTCATCTGCATTCTTCTGGCTATGGTTATCCATTGTATCAAAGAACCTTCCAAGTGGGCCAGGAGTTGCTGATGATAAGGAGCCTGATGCTGAATGTGAACCATCATCTTCTTGAATGGAAGCAGAGGAACTCTGGGCTGACTGCTGTGAACTTTGAGTGAAGCTGTTGCATTTGGATAAATGCTGCTGCATCTTTGTGGCATTCTTTACATATGGCTTTGTACAGTGTTTGCACTTGTACACAGTCTTTCCATCTTTAATGCCTGGGGTAAAATGCTTCCACACATCCGACGGTAAACGTGGCATTGTTCTATGCAGAGAAATAAAGGGCATTCGTCTCTCTGTCGAACTGCGGTCGATCAGCACGATTGCAACAGGGTGAGTAAATTTTTCCTGATGCTCCATGTGATGGAAGCATGACCTGTGCACGCACGATGCTACATCACCAATAGAGGGAGCTAATCGCTCATCCAACGAATCGGACATATTTGTTCACAGTCACACACAAAACTTGTAATTATTAAAACAAGCCAAGTAAGAAGATAAACATATATTGATTAGGAAATTCCTTAATAGTTAAGATTCCATCTCTGTTAGTAATTTTAAGAGAGGACCTGTGGGGAAAAAAAATGAAAGAAATACCAAAAAAAACAATATTATGCTAGCATGTGCTTTTTGGGGCAAAATTCCCAAGCTAAACTTCCCGTGGAAAATTTCCGGAAATTTACTGGAAACTTTCCACCCATTCGCAACCCTACTGACCTGCTCACTCCAGTGTTACAGAATTAAAGGGCCAGGATTGTGCAGTCAGTGGCGAACGAATGTCACTCGCCGTTCATTACACTTACACTTATACACAGACTTTCTATGGGCTTTTGCATGGGACGTTGTGGTAATTAGAAATCCAAAACAGCGTGGCACCCTCTACGAGGGATCTGGGACCTGTGTGAACAGGGAAAGCAACAGTGTGTCTCCTTAACCATTCAGGTTGACAAATCCTTACTGAGGCATGCAGAATCTGAACCAGGAAGTGTAAGTTAGAATAGTTAATTCAATGCCAAATTAAGTACACAACAATGACCCCTTTAATTTTTTTTGGGTGCGTGGCCCTTTTAAGGGTCTGTGCGGCCCATTCAAAATACCGGCATGCGTGGTTTTCCCCGTTTAAAAGTTGATGAGCCGGATGCACGGGAGCTCCAAAGGGAACATTGGTACTGAAAGCGAAATAAAGAGTGGGAAAGAAAAATGGCAGAGAGAGAGAGATAAAAGACAGAAAGAAAAAGTTAAAAAAATTTACATTAAAAAATGTTTTTTAAATCTCCAACAATAATTAAAATCTGAAGGAATGAGACTCAACACCTGTAAATGTTAATTTTCAGTGCCAGAGAGGTGGTTTGGCAGTAATTAAGACTTTTCACTTCACTTACACTTGAATGGACAAGCCCTAACTTTTTCTGGCGCGTTTAGTGGGTATCTATTATGTAAGTAACCCAACTTCACACCGTTGCATGTATTTGAATGTTGTGTCTCGGCCAGATACTGGTATAGCTTCGCTTCTGGAGGAGCAGGGCAACTTGGACAGCAACTTTCCGATTTCTGCATTTAACTGCGCATGTGCGGTCTCCGGAAGTTGCTGTCCAATTTACTCTTTAATAACGGTGAGCACTGACAGTCGCATTGTTATTTTTACCACAAAATAGGGGCCAAGATGTTCTTTCCAGGCAGAATCCAAGGTTGGAAGGACAAAATCCGTAATTGTAATGCTGGATGTGTTCCATAATACGAAAAAAATCACATACCCATCATTATGCTTTACTGAAATGTTAGTGATATACTGGTCTGAAAAGTAGTGCTCTTTCAAAGATACTTTTATTAAAATGTCTTGCCCTAGCATGTTTCTTGTCTCATAGTCCCTAACCTTGTTTATAAAGTCAGCTTTGAATATTTGGGTGCTAACTTTCAAGATGAATTGTGTAGAAGTGATGTAACAGCTAACATTTTCTGAACTCAATTTAATTTTCTTGCTTTATTAATTCAGCTCTGGAAAATGGACTTCACTGAGGCATACTCTGATACCTGTTCATCTGCTGGATTTGCTGCAAGAAAAGGAAATGTAGAACTTTTGAAAGCCTTGATTAAAGCAGGTCATAGCCTTGACATTGCAGACAACCGTGGTTGGTGTCCAATCCATGAAGCCGCAACTCACAAATCGTTGAGATGCTTGAGGCTTTTAATACATGCAGGTACTGTAAATGACTAAGTATTTATACAGTTATTGTTGAAATAAGACCTGTTCCTGACACACAAACAACCAACCTGACTAATTGCTTGAACATTACAGTTGGAGGCATTGTTCAGTTAGTGTCATCCTGGTGAATGTTGACAGCTATGTACCATGATCGGTGATCAGGCATTTTGTATATAAATTGTGTCTGGGCTGTGATATCTTTACAATCCTTAAAGTCTTTTGTAAGAAGTCAGAATGTTGCAGGGTGGCACCTTCCATTGAAACCAAATTAGGAAACATAGAGGCAGAAATTCCGATCCCTACAGGTGAGTACGCGCTGTGTACTCACCCGTAGGGACATTGGAAATGCCGGTTTCAGGCATGCACTGCGGATGCGCTGGAAACCGGCATTTGGAGCAGGGCCTCTGCGGGTGGAGAGTTCCGTTTTTTGGAGACCCTCCGCCCGCAGAAAACACTTACAATTCTTGTGCCTGTCCAGGCTAAGAGTTGAAAGTAAAAAAAAAAAAAAAAAAATTTCCACTGATTTATCATTTTAAAATACTTTAAAGAAAGGTAAGTTTATTTTAGCCCCGTTTAATTATTTTTTCAAAAATTTACATTTTTGTTTAAAATAGTTAATTTATGTAATTTAGTCATTTTAAAAATGTGATTTAAAATTTTTTTTTATTTGAAGTTTTACTTATGTTTTGGGGTTGATCTCTATTCATAGATTTGACAGGTCTGCCTGTCAAATCTATGAATGGAGATTCCCTGCTCTGATTGGCTCCCCAGGGCCCACGTGATCCCAGGGACGCTGCGAACCACCTGCACCCCTGGGATACGTGGGCCCTGCACACCGGCAGTTTGAAGAGACACAGCAACGGAACTCTGCGCCTCCCGGGAGCCCTCCGGTCCAGGCGGAGATTTTTCCAAATCGCAGCCCTCCGCCCGTGGGAGGGCTGCGAACGGAATTTCTGGGCCATACTTTTTTTCCTTGATCAAATAAAAGTAGTTGTAAACCCTTTTCATTAAATTGTAAAATTGAAGCATAATAATTGCATATAATTTAGTGGCTTATACTGTGGTGGTGTTCACAGTAAATTGGAACACACACTCTTTTACCTGTCTTATTTGTCTTTGTGGTGCTACTTCTCCGTTTGTCTTTTTTTTTCTTTTTTGCTTTTCTTTTGCCCTCTCTCCCATTCTCCCTCTCTACTTGTTCCTGGTTTCCTGTCCTCATTATGGATGATTCTGTTGACATCCTGGCACGATGGAAACTTGGCTCATGATCAGAAAGTTCTATGCCTCCTTGAGGAAGGATCCCCACCAGCCCTGCCCAAAATGTTGTAGTGGCAGCTTGGCCCTCATTATCAAGTTCATCATGGCCTCTTCACCCACCCGCCCCCCACCCAGCAGCACCTTCTCGTCCTGTTCAGTATTTCATCCTTTAATTTTATTCCATCCCTCACACCTCTTAACATCCTTGTTGCTTACTGCACCCCTACACAACGTTCCTTATAAGGTGTGCGGCCCTGCCAGTCCTGTGCAGCCCGGGACCGGCTTTTTCAATGTAAAATTTTGTGCATGCTGAAAACTGTGAATGGGCTGTGCAGCCCATTAAAGGGGCCACGCACCCCAAAAAAAGGGAACATTGCCCCTAGATCAACTTCATCCCATCTCTCATCCCTGAGTCTCTGTGGTCTTCATCCTTGGTGATTTCAACCTACACCGCACCTTCCTAAGCCCCTCTCCTCTGATGTCACTAACCTCCTATTTTCAATTAATCTCACTCTTGATATAAATTCTCCTACCCATTTCTTTGGGCACCCTCTTGACCTTGTCCTCTCGTGGCCTTTCTGCACCAAGATCTCGATCACTGACTAGGCAATCTGTGAGCACTTGTTTTCCTTACCACCCGTATAGATCTATTCTCTTCCATTCCCACTATTCTCACCACCTGATCACAAGGAAAAAACTCTTCCCCAACTTCCTCAAAATTTACTCTGAAATTCCCAACTTCCATGACTAATCCACCACCCATCACAGCACCTCTGTTGCAGTCAGTCTGCTTAATCGCTCCCTCAGCTCTGCCTTCACCACCCTTGTTCCTAGTAAATCAATCACTGTGTCCCCGCCTCTGCCCGTCCCCGTGTCACTCCCCTGGTTCAGCTCCTTTTACTTGTTCAAGTCAAAGGAATGCCAGCTTAAACGTGCCTGGAGCATAACTGGCTTCCTCATTATTCGGCAGAACTACCTTGCCCACATAGAAACATAGGAGATAGGAGCAGGAGTAGGCCATTCGGCCCCTCGAGCCTGCTCCGCCATTCAATGAGATCATGGCTGATCATCCAAATTCAGTACTCTGTCCCTGCTTTCTCCCCATATCCCTTGATCCCTTTAGCCTTAAGAAATATATCCAACTCCTTCTTGAATATATTTAATGAATTGGCCTCAACTGCCTTCTGTGGTAGAGAATTCCATAGGTTCACCACTCTCTGGGTGATGAAATTCCTCCTCATCTCTGTTCTAAATGGCTTACCCCTTATCCTTCGACTGTGACCCCTGGTTCTGGACTCCCCGACCATCGGGAACATCCTTCCTGCATCTAGTCTGTCCAGTCCTGTCAGAATGTTATAAGTTTCAATGAGATCCCCTCTCATTCTTCTAAACTCCAACGAGTATAAGCCCAATCGACTCAATCTTTCCTCATACGTCATTCCTGCCATCCCAGGTATCAGCCTGGTGAATCTTCGCTGCACTCCTTCCATGGCAAGAACACCCTTCCTGAGATAAGGCGACCAAAACTGCACACAATACTCAAAGTGTGGTCTCGCCAAGGCCCTGTACAACTGCAGCAAGACATCCTTGTTCCTGTACTCGAACCCTCTCGCTACAAAGGCCAACATACCATTTGCCTTCTTAACCGCCTGTTGCACCTGCATGCTTACCTTCAGCGACTGGTGCACAAGGACACCCAGGTCTCGTTGCACTTCCCCTTCTTCCAATCTATTGCCATTCAGATAATAATCCGCTTTCCTGTTATTGACACCGAAGTGGATAACCTCGCATTTATCCACGTTATATTGCTTCTGCCCAATCACCCAACATGTCCAAATCATACTGGAGTTTCTTGGCATCCTCCTCACAGCGTACACGCCCACCCAGCTTTGTGTCGTCTGCAAACTTGGAGATATTACATCTAGTTCCCTCGTCTAGATCATTAATATATATTGTGAATAGTTGGGGTCCAAGGACCGATCCCTGCGGTACCCCACTAGTCACTGCCTACCACTCGGAAAAAGAGCCGTTTATTCCAACTCTTTGCTTTTTGTCTGCCAACCAGTTCTCTATCCAAGTCAATACCTTGCCCCCAATCCCATGTGCCTTAACTTTACACGCTAATCTCTTATGCGGGACCTTATCGAAAACCTTTTGAAAGTCCAAATGCACCACATCCACTGGTTCTCCCTTATCTATTTTACCAGTTACATCCTCAAAAAATTCCAGTAGATTAGTCAAGCACGATTTACCTTTTGTAAATCCATGTTGACTTTGTCCGATCCTGTCACTGTTTTCCAAGTGCTCTGCTATTACATCTTTTATAATGGATTCTAGCATTTTCCCCACTACCGATGTCAGGCTTACCGGCCTGTAATTTCCTGTTTTTTCTCTACCACCTTTTTTGAATAGTGGGGTAACATTAGCTACCCTCCAATCCATGGGTACTGTTCCAGATTCTATTGAATGTTGGAAGATGATCAGCAATGCACCTACTATTTCTAGGGCCACTTCCTTAATTACCCTAGGATGTAGATTCAGGCCCTGGGGATTTATCGGCCTTCAATCCTGTCAATTTCCCTAACACCATTTCCCTACAAATACTGATTTCATTCAGTTCCTCCCTTTCATCAGACCCTATGTTCCCTGACATCTCTGGGAGGTTATTTGTGTCCTCCTTTGTGAAGACAGAACCAAAATATGTATTTAATTGGTCTGCCATTTCTTTGTTCCCCATTATAAATTCCCCTGATTCTGACTGCAAGGGACCTATGCTTGACTTCACCAATCTTTTTCTCTACACATATCTATAAAAGCTTTTACAGTCAGTTTTTATGTTACTCTCATACTCTATTTTCCCCTTCTTAATTAACCCCTTTGTCCTACTTTGTTGAATCCTAAACTGCTCCCAATCCTCGGGTTTACTGCTTTTTCTGGCCAATTTATATGTCCTCTCCTTGGATCTTGTGCTATTCCTAATTTCCCTTGTTAGCCACGGTTGAGTCACCTCTTTTGTTTTATTTTTATGACAAACTGGGATGAACAAATTCTGTAGTTCATCCATGCGGTCTTTGAATGTTTGCCATTGCCTATTCACCGTCAACCCTTTGAGTGACATTCCCCAATCAATCCTACCCAACTCGTGCCTCATACCATCGTAGTTTCCTTTATTTAAATTCAGAACCCTGGTCTCTGAGTCAACTACTTCACTCTCCACTGTAATGAAGAATTCGATCATATTATGATCGCTCCGACCCAAGGGGCCTCGTACAACAAGATTGCTAATTAATCCTTTCTCATTACATAATACCCAGTCTAAGATGGCCTGATCTCTAGTTGGTTCCTCGACATATTGGTCCAGGAAACCATCCCGTATACATTCTAGGAATTCCTCCTCCACAGTATTGTTACTAATTTGGTTAGCCCAATCTATATGTAGATTAAAGTCACCAATGATAACTGCTGTGCCCTTATTGCATGCTTCTCTAATTTCCCTTTTAATGCCATCCCCAACCTCCGCATTACTGTTTGGAGGTCTATATACCACTCCCACTAACGTTTTCTGCCCCTTGGTATTTCTCAGTTCTACCCATACAGATTCCACAACATCAGAGCTAATATCCTTCCTTACAATTGTGTTAATCCCCTCTTTAACCAGCAATGCTACCCCACCTCCTTTTCGCCTATCTTTCCTGAATATTGAATACCCCTGGATGTTGAGTTCCCAGCCTTGGCCACCCTGGAGCCATGTTTCTGTAATCCCAATCAAATCATATTCGTTTACCTCTATTTGCGCAGCCAATTCATCCACCTTATTACGAATGCTCCTCGCATTAAGACACAAAGGGCCAGAAATTCAGTGGGCTTTGCGCCCAGTTTCCGGCCAAAGAGGGCTTCTGCGCCACTAGAGGAGCTTGCGCTGATATTCAGCGCCGCGTTAATGGCGACGGTAGCCGGCAGCGCTGCGCCGACACCGATGACTTCATCGGTGTGCGCAGTGCCCCGGTTCCGCCCCGCTACCGGCCCGACCCCCATATTTAGTTGCGGCCGCCTCTTCCGCAGCGGCCGCAAACAACGTTCAGCAACCGGGGCCGTCCTGCAGCCTTATTGGGGTGAGTTAAGGCGGAGGTGCGGCCGGCTGCTTTTTCGGCGGCTGCCTGCCCGCACCTCCTTCCCCGGCCTCCTCCACCCGCCCCCCCCCCCCCCCCCCCCCGCGGCATTGCCGGCTGCTTTCCGGGAGCCCGGCACTTCTCCGTGGTGCCGGGCTCATTTGCCGGCACTAGCGAGCGGCGATCTCGGAGTTGCAGGCACCTCCCCCTTAAGAGAAGGAGGAAGGCCTGCAGTACCGCAGCCTGCTGCTCCGCAGCGGGTGGCGCTGCAGCACCTAGCGCGCCGAAATTCAGTTTCAGCGCCCCAAGCGGGGGTGGCCACACCCTTGAATTGCGGCCGGCTTCGACTTGGGGCGCTGAAACTGAATTTCCGGCGGGTGCACGTGGCTCCGCGCGCAGCGGTAACTTTTGGGCGCAAGCGAGCTGGCGGGCCCAAAGTGAATTTCTAGCCCAAAGCCTTTAGGCTTGTTTTTTTAACGCTCTTAGACCTTTTAGAATTATTATTTACTGTGGCCATGCATTATCGTGCTTCATTCTCCTCAGCCAAAATCGCCTACTACTTCATGATCATCCTGAAGGGTAAGGATGAATCTGGCTCCACTTTTTCATGACCATCTACTTCCTTAAAATCCTGTTCGCTCACCTCAATTACCAAATGTGAGGAGCTTATGGACTTCTTTCATCTTCAGGATTGAAATCATCTGTGCAGCTGCCTCTATTGCTTCCTCCCCTTACTCCTACCTACTTTAGCCCAGGACCCCATTTTTTTCAGTTTCTTGCTTATCTCCTCCCAGTTCTTTCAAAGTTCAACTCATCCATTGGACCCGCCCCCTCCTTGCCCCTCAACGATCTCCCTACTCAACTCCCTTGCCTGGCTCCCTTTCCTTCAAAAGTGTTATCAATTACCTTCAACATTGACACTTTCGAACTCCCGACCCATCTCTAACTTCCCTTTTCTCTCTAAGGTTCTTGAATGTAATGTTGGCTCCTAGCTCTTTGCCTATTGCTCCTGAAACTCCCTTTGCTATCGATTACATTCCACTCCCCAGATACCGTCTCACACTGAACAAGATGATTTGTAATTTTGGTACCCTGTTTGGCCCTGAGCTGAGCTTTAAATCCACATCCTCGGCGTCATCATTCCTTCCACCGCTGCAATATTGCCCATGTCTGCCTCAGCCTCTCCGCTGTTGAAACCCTTATATGTGGCTTTGTTATCTTCAGACTCAATTAGGCTTAAAGTTATCCTTGCTGGTCTCCCATCCTCCACCCTCCATAAACTATAATTTAATACAAACTTTGCCAAATGTATTCTGCTCCAGTCTTTGCTGACCTACACTCACGCTGCACCCCAACACATCAAAATTTAAAATTCTGTCCTTGTTTTAAAAATTCCCTTCATGGCCTTGCTGCAACCTATTTCTGGAATTTCCTCCATCCCGATATCTCTTCCTCTGGCTCCAGCCTTCCGTGCATTGCACCTTCTTTTCAACCCCCCCCCCCCCCCCCCCCCCCAAGGCAATTGGTGGTAGAGCTTTCAGCCATCTTGGAACTCCCTCGCTACTTCATCTCCCTCTCCACCTTTAAAAAGCCTCCTCGTTATCAAGTTTTCAGTCACCCCTCCTAATCTCTCCCTTCTTGGCTCAGCATCCATTTTATTTGTGCAGCAGCTTGGGACGTTTCTTTATATTGGAAGTGTAAATGAAAGTTTTTTTTTCATTTTCTTGTCTGCTGTTGAGTTTGATTCTTGCGCTGTACTTGCCGACTGTAATTGCAATTGGGAAGTAGAAGAACCGAAAATAGCAAAAGTTGATGAGAAGTTGGGTAGGCGGCTGGTGAGGGTTGGGAATAACTCTGGGTCAGGGCAGCCCGAGAGTGATTTTAGGAAGGCGTTTGACAAAGTACCACGTAGAAGGCTGGTTAACAAAATTGAGGCTCATGAATAGGTGGGTCAGTGACGGCTTGGATAAGGAATTGGCTTAAGGACAGAAAACAGCGAGTTGTGGTAAATGGCTGTTTTTCAGACTGGAGGATGGTCGACCCCAAGGGTCAGTGCTGGGGCCGCTGCCTTTTTTGATATATGTAAATAACTTGGATATTGGAATAGAGAGTAGAATTTCTAATTTTGCCAATGACACCAAACTTGGGAGTGTGGTAAACAGTGAGGATGATACCAATCGACTGCAACAGGACATAGAAAGGCTAGCAGAATGGGCAGACAAGTGGCAGATGGAATTTAATATGGAGAAGTGTGAGGTGATGCATTTTAGCAGAAGGAACAGAGAGAGGCAATATACACTTAATGGCACAGTTTTAAAGAATGTACAGGGACAGAGGGACCTGGGAGTTAATGTGCATAGGTCCTTGAAGGAGACGGGACATATTGAGAGAGTGGTTAGCAAAGCATATGGGACCTTGGGCTTCATAAATAGAGGTATTGAGTACAAAAGCAGAGAGAAGTTATGCTGAACCTTTATAAAGCGCTGGTTAGGCCACAAATGAAGTATTGTGTCCAGTTCTGGTCACCACACTTTAGGAATGATGTGAAGGCCCTTGAGAGGGTGCAGAGGAGATTTACCAGAATGGTTCTGGGGATGGGAGATCTTAGCTACAAGGACAGGTTGGAGAAGCAGGATTTGTTTTCATTAGAGCAAAGGAGGTTGAGGGGTGATTTGCTAGAGGTGTACAAAATTATGACGGGTTTGGATAGGCTAGACGGGGAAAGGCTGTTCCCACTAATTGATGGTACAAGGACTAGGGGACACAGATTTAAGGTTTTGGGCAAGAGATACAGGGGGGACATGAGGAAAAACTTTTTTACGCAGCGAGTGGTGAGGACCTGGAACTTGCTGCCGACGGAAGCGGAGACACTCAATGTTTTCAAGGGGAGACTGGATAAGCACTTGAGGGAAATAAACTTGCAGGGCTACGGGGATAGAGCGGGGCAATGGGACTGACTGGATTGCTCTACAGTGAGCTAGCGTGGACTCGATGGGCTGAATGGCCTCCTTATGTGCTGTTGTGACTCTATGACTAAACTAGGTCAGGTTGCAAAGCTATCCTGCCTACTTACCTGCTTGTTCACTCCTGTGCCGGTCCAATGTAAGTGCTTCTTGGCCTGTTCTTGAGTGCAGCAATTACTCGCCTGCATGAGTGCCTCCGGCTTGATGAGATGTGAAATTGGAGAGTAAGGGACAGCAGAAGGTGGAGGAGTGAAAGTGTGAAGAAAAGTGAAAAATGAAGGAGGAGAGCAAGAGAGAGTGAGAAGTGAAGTACGAGAGTGAGTTATGTAAGCATTTGTAGAGACTGTATCTTTATTTGAATGAAAAGTGCTAATTTTTTGTTTGTACTTTCCTCTAGCTTCGTCGACTCCATGCATAGAATTGAAGACCTTTGAAGGTGAAACAGCGCTGCATCTTGCTGCCAAATGTGGCCATCTAAAAATTGTTCAGATTCTGCTAAAGGCTGGGGCAAATTCGAATGCCATCACTAATGAAAATGTAACACCACTTTTTTTAGGTAAGACACTGAAAACATAGATTTTTGGGCCATAATTTGCTGTGGAAGGGCATCTATCGGTGTCCGCTGTTAGACTTGCCCTTGCACTTTTAGGTTTTTAAATTTTTTGCTTGGCAAGTTGCTGAAAGTGCGAGCTGATAACATTGGAGCGAGTGAAACCAGGCATCCAGCACCGGAGTGAACAGGACAAGCAACTGTGTATCTCCTTAACCAATCAGATTGAAGGATTGTGAAATTAACAGTGCATGGACTGAGAAGGAAATATAAATTAGAGTGAGTGAATTCAATGTCAGATCAGGTATAGAAAGAGAAATAGAGAGGGAAAGAAAGATTGGATTGAGAGAGGAAAAAAAAGAGACGGAAAGGAAAAGTTAAAAGAAAAGTTTAAAATTTGACTTTTTAAAATCGCCAACAACAAATAAAATCTGAAGGCATGAGACTCTACGCTTGTAATAGTTAATTTTTAGTGCCAGAGAGGTTGATTGGCAGTCATTAACACTTATCACGTCGTTAAAAGAGACGGGAATGGGCAAGACCTAACTTTCTGTGGCGACTTTAGTTCGCACCTACTGTGCAAATTCAGCAATTTCACACCATTCAATGCATTTTAATGCTGAGGCAGATGGCGAGCTGCTGTTTTCGCAAAGCTAATTGCAGAGCGGCGCAACTTGGACAGCAACTTTTGGGTATTTGATATTAACCGCACATCTGCCCCATGCCTGAAGTTGCTGTAGCATTTGAGCATAATTAATGGATTTAAATAATTGATTATATTAGTTCTGTATCTGTTATAATTTGTATTTTTCATTAAGTTTAAAGGAGTTCAATTTCTTTGAGCTTCTTCGGCTCCACTCGTCCATTTTGGAGGTGAGAGCAGCATAAAATTTGGCCTTTAACTGCCTGGAAAACTGGCTGCAGTTGATGATTTTCTTTTTAAAACAACCAGTCAAGGCTCAGAACTCTGAAGATTAATCTGATCACAGGTGTGACCAGGATAGTCTTCAAATACAATTTTCTTGCATGGAGACTTACTGCCATTAGATGTGTTACATGGCGCTGTCAGTCTGATAGAGCTGGGATGACAATTTGTCCACAGCAGACCATAGTTTGATTGATAAACTTCTTAACTTGGTATTGTCCTGGGATGAATAAAATTTGTACACTTCAAAATATTTAGCATATTCTATATGGAGAAGCCACCTCTTCATTCATTTTACAACTTGTGCATCAATTGATTCTTCATTTAAATACCTACACACATTGTAAAAACTAGCCTTGATAGGTCTGAAGCAAACACAATCTATGAATACCCACGTTACGACATTGCAGTTGGGTGGCACTACATGTGGTCTCCTTCTCCTGTGTCATTTAAACCCACAGCACTTGCATTTTAGTGTCGATTAATTTTTTCTTCAGTTTTTCATTGGTCAACTGGGCGTCTTGACATTTATTTTTATTCATTTATGGGATGTGGGCATTGCTGACGAGGCCAGCATTTATTGCCCATCCCTAATTACCCTTGAGAAGGTGGTGGTGAGCCGCCTTCTTGAACCGCTGCAGTCCGTGTGGTGAAGGTATTCCCACAATGCTATTAGGAAGGGAGTTCCAGGATTTTGACCCAGCAACGATGAAGGATCGGCGACATACTTCTAAGTCAGGATGGTGTGTGACTTGGAGGAGAACTTGGAGGTGGTGGTGTTTCCATGCGCCTGCTGCCCTTGTCCTTCTAGGTGGACGAGATCGTGGGTTTGGGAGGTGCTGCTGAAGAAGCCTTGGCGAGTTGCTGCAGTGCATTTTGTAGATGGGACACACTGCAGCCACGGTACGCCGGTGGTGGAGGGAGTGAATGTTTAAGGTGGTGGATGGGGTGCTAATCAAGCGGGCTGCTTTGTCTTGGATGGTGTCGAGCTTCTTGAGTGTTGATGGAGCTGCACTCTTCCAGGCAAGTGGAGAGTATTCCATCACACTCCTTACTTGGGCCTTGTAGATGGTGGAAAGGCTTTGGGAAGTCAGGAGGTGAGACACACGCTGCAGAATGACTAGCCTCTGACCTGCTCTTGTTGCCACAGTATTTATGAGGCTGGTCCAGTTAAGTTTCTGGTCAATGGTGAGCCCCAGGATGTTGATGAACATTGTTGAATCATATCCCTTCACCATATTAGAATCCAAGCTACTGAGAAATCTACTTAAGTACAGAGCACACTTTCTCCCAGTAAGAACACATCACAGCTTGCCTTAGTCCAGCAATCATAGGCGTCGGTTGGCAGAGCCAAAGCTTATGGATCCCAAGTATGCGCATGGGTAATAAAACAGGGGTGTCTCCCTCCCACAGAAGCAGTGTCATTAGTCAATCATTAGATAACTGACGAGCATGTTTTTTTAATCAATCTCTCTTTTTCTTTCTCTTTCACATGTGTCCCTCCTAAACCCCTCTCCTTCCAGGACTGCACAGAATAAGCTTCTGGGAATGAATAGGATGTGCCAGTGCAATCAGTTAACAATGAAAGTGCTCTTTGTTATGTATATATTTGGGGCACATTGGGTTACAGCTTCAAAATACAAGATCTATTCTAAATAATAAAAGTGGGAAAAAATAGCAGATTCTTTAAACAATTTATCTGCAGCTGTAAAAGAATCAGCTCACAAAATCAGAAGGAGTCGTAATGAGCTATGAAATAAAAACAGAAAATGCTGGAAATATTCGGATCAGGCAATATCTGTGGAGAATGAAACAAAGTTAACGTTTCAGGTCGATGACCTTTCGTCAGAGCTATGATTAGTTTATGGATACAACATCTCCATTTTATACCAGGAATGATATCTCAACTGGATAATATTTAAGCATTCCAGTTATTTCTTCACATAATGTGATCAGTATTTAAAATGCGTCTGTTTATCTTGTATGTATTAATATGACTACAATTTTGATTGTTTTCATCTTTCCATGTTTGAAGCTACCGAGAAAGGCCACATAGCTGTTGTAAGGACACTGCTAAGACATGGAGCAAGGATTAATGGGTCCCATTCTGCATGTTTATGGAGTGTTGTGCACCAGGCTGCTTATCAGGTACTGTGACATTCATTGTATATCTCCATAGGGAAGGAGGAAAGGTTTAAAGCAATGTTAGTGTCATCATGAATACTAGTGGAATGTATTAATTTTGTTTTTCATTCTTGGGATGTGGGTGTTGCTGACAAGGCTGGCATTTTGGTCCTACCCTAGTTGCCCTTGAGAAGGCGGTGGTGGGCCTTATTGTACTGCTGAAGCCTATGTGGTGAAAGTGCTCTCACAGTGCTGTTGGGTACGGAGTTCCAAGATTTTGACCCAGCGACAATGAAGGAATGGTGATATATGTCCAAGTCGGGATGGTGTGTGACTTGTAGGTGATGGTGTTCCTATGCACCTGCTGCCCGTGTCCTTCTACATGGTGGAGATCGCTGGTTGAGGCGATGGTGCCAAAGAAGCCTTGTAATATATAAATCTGAAGTATGTATTCTAATATATAGCGTAGTCAGGGGTAAACTTTGTGTGGTAGGTTTTCCTCTCATCTGCACCTTCGGAACACGGTTTCCAGATGCAAAGGAGGGAAAAATGGATGGAGCCTTGTTCGGCACGGTCTTTACCCCTTTACATTGTGTGAGAATTTCCTGGAGATCCCCTGATTTTGCGGGGGGGGGGGTGCGCGGGGTGGCAGCACAGAGCACTTGAGCCTGAAGCAGGTGCAGCTGTGTATATCACATTGTAATGAGGCAGGAAGGGCCTAAATAGCATCATATCTCATTTTTCTCTCTGAATTTCAGTTAGGTGCCCAGAAGAAGCAGGCAGTAAGGTCTTTCTCTTGGTCTTGCTCAGATCAGAGGATCCAAGCATAACCTGGGTGCCACCTGGAGGCCAGCTGGAAAGTAAGCCCTTCCTTCAACTGGGCCATGTTTTTGAACAGCAGCCAGAAGGTCTTGAAGCTGAAAGCCGTTGTGGAACCAACCAGGGAACAGGCTACATTAGATCTTTTATTGTGTAATGAGACAGGGTTAATTAGTAATCTCATAGTAAAGGATCCTCTGGGGAATAGTGATCATAATATGATAGAATTTCACATTGGGTTTGAGAGTGAAATACTTAAATCTGAAACTAGAGTCTTAAACTTGAAAAAAGCCAATTACATAGGTATGAGGGGGGAAGTTGGCTAAGGTAGATTGGGAAATTAGATGAAAAGATATGACAGTAGGTAAGTAGTGAAAAACATTTAAAGGAATATTCCAGAATTCTCAATATACATTCCATTGAGAAATAAAAATTCCACGGGAAAAGTAATTCATCCATGGCTAACTAAAGAAGTTAACGGTAGTATTAGATTAAAAGAAGAGGCTTATAATGTTGCAAAGAATAGTAGTAAGCCTAAGGATTGGGAGAGCTTTAGAAACCAGCAAAGGATGACCTAATAATTGATTAAAAGGGATAAAATAGAATATGAGAGTAAACTAGCAAGAAATATAAAAACAGATTGTAAGAGCTTCTACAAGTATGTAAAAAGGAAGAGAGTAGCAAAAGTAAGCGTTGGTCCCTTAGAGGTTGAGACAGGAGAAATTATAATGGAATAAGGAAATGGCAGAGACATTAAACAAATATTTTGTATCTGTCTTCACAGCAGAAGGCACAAAAAAATACCAAAAATAGTGTGGAACCACGAGGCTAATGAAAGTGAGGAACTTAAAGTAATTAAGATCAGTAGAGAAAAAGTACTTGAGAAACTAATAGGACTAAAAGTTGACAAATCCCCTGCACCTGATGGCCTACATCCTAGGGTTCTAAAGAGGCGGCTGCAGAGATGCATTGGTTGTGATTTTCCAAAATTCCCAAGATTCTAGAATGGTCCCATTGGATTGGAAGGTAGCAAATGTAACCCCGCTATTCAAGAAAGGAGGGAGAGAGAAAACAGGGAACTACAGGCTAGTTAGCCTGACATCAGTTGTCGGGGAAAATGCTGGAATCTATTATTAAGGAAGTGGTAATAGAGCATTTAGAAAATTTTAATATGATCAGGCAGAGTCAACATGGTTTTATGAAAGGGAAATCATGTTTAACAAATTTATTAGTGTTTTTTGAGGATTTAACTAGCAGGGTAGATAAAGAGGAACCAGTGGATGTAGTATGTTTGGATTTCCAAAAGGCATGCGATAACGTGCAACATAAAAGGTTGCTACGCAAGATAAGGTCTCTCAGGGTTGGGGTAATATATTCGCATGGATAGAGGATTGGTTAACGGACAGAAAACAGAGAGTAGGGATAAATGGGTAATTCTTAGGTTGGCAGGCTGTAACTAGTGGGGTGCCGCAAGGATCAGTGTTGGGGCCTCAGCTATTTGCAATTTATATTAATGACTTCGATGAAGGGACTGAGTACAATGTATCCAAGTTTACTGACGATACAAAGCTAGGTGGGAAAGTAAGCTGTAAGGCGGACACAAAGAGCCTGCAAAGGGATATAGACAGGTTAAGTGAGTAGGCAATAAGGTGGCAGATCGTGCATAATCTGGGGAAATGTGAGGTTATTTGTTTTGGTAGGAAGAATAGAAAAACAGAATAATTTTTAAATGGTGAGAATCTATTAAATGTTGGTGTTCAGAGAGATTTCAGTGTTCTCGTACAGGAAACAAAGTTAGCATGCAGGGTACAGTAAGCAATTAGGAAGGCAAATAGCATGTTGGCCTTTATTGCAAGGGGGTTGGAGTATAAGAGTAAGGATGTCTTGCTACAATTGTACAGGGCTTTTGTGAGACCACTATTGGATTACTGTGCACAGTTTTGGTCTCCTTATCTGAGGAAGGATATACTTGTCTTAGAGGTGGTACAACGAAGGTTCACTAGATTGATCCCTGGGATGAGAGGTATTGATCCCTGGGATGAGAGGGTTGTCCTATGAGGAGAGTTTGAGTAGACTGGGCCTTTTCTCTCTGGAGATTAGAAGAATGAAAGGTGATCTCATTGAAACATACAAAATTCTGAGGGGGTTTGACAGGGTAGATGCTGAGATTGTTTCCCCTGGCTGGAGACTCTAGAACTCGGGGGCAGAGTCTCGGGCTAAGGGGTCGGCCATTTAAGACTGAGATGAGGAGGAATTTCTTCACTGAGGGCTGTGAATCTGTGGCATTCTCTGCCCCAGAGGGCCGTGAATGCTGAATCATTGAGTATATTCATGGCTGAGATATAGATTTTTGGACACTAGGGGAATCGAGGGATATGGGGATCAAGCAAGAAAGTGGAGTTGAGGTCATAGATCAGCTATGATCTTATTGAATGGCAGAGCAGTCTCGAGGGTCTGTATGGCCTACTACTCCTCCTAATTCTTCTGTTCTTGTGTTAAAGCCATTACTGGTGTTGCAGGCCTCGGGACGGCAGCAGTGGATAGATTTCTGCCCTCTGCTTATAGATGCAAAGAAGGAAAGAACTTGCATTTACAAAGCAGCTTTCACATCTTCCAAATGTCCCAAAGTGCCTCACAGCTGTGTATAGCAAGGTCCCACGATGAGCTAATTGACCAAATAATTTGTTTCATGGATATTGGCTGAGGGATAAATGTAGACCAGGACCCTGGGAGAATCCCATTGTTCTTCTTTGAACAGTGCTACTGGATCTTTACACTCACCTGAACAGATAGACAAAATCTTGGTTCAAAGTCTCACCTGAAAGAAGGCAGTACCAACAGTGCAGCACTTCCTTTGTACTGCATTAAAATGTCAGCCCAGATTATGTCCTGAACTGGGGCTTGAACTCATGACCTTCTGTCTCAAAGGCAAGAGTGTTACCACTGAATGAAGCTGACAAGGGCTTGCACCTGGACTACATTGGGCTGATTTAAATCAGTTGAAGCTGTAAATACCAGTGGGTTGAGATCCGTTCAGGTTGTTTGGAGAGGTGAGGGAGAATATCAAGATCCACATAACCCAGAAATTCGGGTCGGAGGCTTCCCGTGGGTGCAAGCCTCTGACCTGCACTTATCTTGTGCGCCGGCCGTTGAGCTGTGGGCCCGCGTGGGATTCCGATCCTGGGCCTGCTCCAACTGCCGGCGCGCAGTGCTTGCGTATCCCAGGGGCGCAGTTAGTTCGATGCGTCCCCTGGGATCATGTGGGCCATGGAGAGCCAATCGGAGCAGGGAAATGCCCATTCATAAAATTGACAGGAAGAGCTGTGAAACCTATAAATACTATAAGCCCCAAAACATCACTAAAACTTCAAATAATTTTTTTTTTTTAAATCACATTTTTAAAATAACTATAAATTACATAAAATAACTATTTTAAACAATAATTTAAATTTTTGAAAAAAATTATTACATTTTCTAATGGGGCTAAAAATGAACTTACCTTTCTTTAAAGTATTAAAAAATAATAAACCTGTGGGGGAAAAAATGTTTTAATTTTAATTAATTCACCACTTACCTTGTTAAAAGCAGGCCTCGCGCCTGCTTTTTACATGTGTAACTCCTGGAGACTTACCCTCCTGGAGAAACCTGCAAAAAAAACGTAAGTTCCATGCGCACGCGCTGCCTCTCCGGTGTACGCGTTCGACCTCTGAACCCCTTCCTTTAAGGGAACGGAAGTTCTGGTTTCCCGCGCATGCGCAGTGCATGCATGAAACTGGCACTTCCGTTGGACCTACCGGAGAGTACCCTGTGTGTATTCACCCGTGGAGACCCGAATTTCTGGGCCATTGGCTGAAGTTATATAGTCTCGCTGAGTAACAATAAGTTATGTTGCTGAGTATTTCCAACTTTCTCTGTTTGTGTTTTCAGATTTCCAGCAGCTGCATTATTTTGCTTTTTGTTCCTATTTTAAGTCATTGTCTTTAACCTTTTTGCATATGTCAGGCTATCTTTATCATTCATAGGGTGCCTTGCAATGACATACTCGTCCATTCCTCACTAGCTTTGCACTGTGCACCATTTTAACAGACACATTCTAGCCAGCCAGCTAGAACCTCGCATCAGGCAGACATGGGCCTCCTTGAAATTCAAAAGTCGGGGTCAGATGACATCATTCAGACCCTGACTATTTTTAAATGCTGGACAGCCATGTTTGGTGCCCGAAGCCGGCCTCGTCAGGAGCACTGTACGCGAAGGAGCAGCTACGCCAGAAGAGGACCAAAAAAGGTAAGTAATTTGTTTTTAAAAGGTTTCCTTGTGGGCCAGGAGGAGCAGGAAAGACATGAGCGCAAAAGACAAGGCTGAAAAACCCATCTGCAGCCAAAAGAGCCGAGTGGGTGATCCATCTCGGCCTCCTCCTAAGGTCCTCAACCTTCACAGATGCCAGTCTTCTGCCAATTCGATTCACTCCATGTCACATCAAGAATCAGCTTGAGTGTATAGGACACAGCAAAGACTACAGGTCCTAACAACATGCTAGCTGTAGTGCTGAAGGCCGGTTCTCCAGAATTAGCCTCGCCCCTAGCTAAGCAGTTCATGTACAGCTCCAACAGTGGCATCTACCCGATGACGTGGAAAATTGACCAACTGTGTTGTGACATGCAGAGTCACTGAACTGCAAGGACTTATTGTTCCACCACATTTGATTTAACATTCCAACAGGCGCTCCTCAGAACTCGCTCAGACTTCCTACCAATACTTGCTACTCCGTTTCGTTTTGCCCAAGCTTCCCTCCGATGAAGGGAAATGAGATTTAAGCCAGATACAGTTACCAGAATTTACCCAGGTGCAGAGGATTCAGGAGGAACAGATAGCACCTCTACAGAAGAAGATTTGTCACTGATGTCTCAGAAGGCTAATACTATCCTACCAGAGGAAGGCAAGGCAACTAGTTCATTCATGCCAACTCACAAGGATGAAGCCATATAAAATCCGGAACCATTGCTAACTACAAGCATATAGACGTTAACCTATTCAATAGAATGGCTATCTAATGCTGCTAACTTGTTAACTATCTGAATCCTAAATTAATCTCACCAACTTATCAATCTTAGACATTGATTGCAACTGTAAATTTATAATCAACAAGCAGTTAATACTGAATTATTGTGTTCTGACAGAACTGCCTTTGTAACCTTTTAATTTTGTCAATTAACCCTATCCACTAGTTATTTGCATACTCAGTGTTTAAGTTTTAAGTGCTGCTAACTATGACTTTAAGGTTAATAAACAATTGTTAGTTCATGACTTTGTTGTCTGACAACTTCTTTGCTAATTTGTGAGAAAAGGTTAATTAATTCACTCAGTAGCTTGTGCGATCCTGATGGGAAGTTGATTGCGTAAATGCTAATATATTCTGAAATGGTTGATGTAAGAACGTTTTTAGTGAACCAAATTTAGGTGTCATTAACTCCTAGGCATAGATTGGGTGATAATTCTAAAATGGTTCCTTGACCAGGACTTAAGGTGAAGGAGCCAGTGATTTGACTGATGTCCTTGATGAATATTCTTGTCAGGGTATCGATCCCAGTATTCTTGCCTGTATTCCTTATAATCAATCAAGCCAGTCTTAACTACTGTGGTATGTACATCTATCTCTCTTGAACATGAGCAGCTGAGCAAACCTTTCCTCTACTGTCATTGACTGAAAAGTTTAGCAATTCCTACCTAGAGGACATTATAACTGCCCTCGAATTTAACTGAATGGTCCCAATGAGTTGTCGAACCAGTTTTCACATTATATTGAACATGCCATAAACCATAGTTAACTTTAGAAGAATCATGTCTAAAACTTTTGAATTATAATGTTTTGCAGGAACACTTAGAAGTATTAATGCTCTTACTTGAAAAAGGGGCTGATAAAGAAGCAAGGGACGATTATGGAATTACGCCATTGTTTCTTGCTGCTCAGTATGGAAAACTGGAAAGTCTACGAGTCCTTTTACAACATGGTAATTGTTCTGAATTTTATGATATTGCATTAGATGAAAGTAATAAATGCTGGTAATTTTGAAATAGGCTATTTTAAAATCATGATAACATCGCAATTGCACTGTTTGTATTGCTGTCCTCGTCGGAGATTATTGCATTTAAATCTGAGATTATATAATTCCAATGCTAATTAAAAATGGCTCCAGACCGTGGAAATTGAGTAGCATAGTAGGTTAGCATGGTGTTCCATCTCTGTGAGCAGAGTTTGCTGAAGTGAAAGTATTCTCTACCAGCTGCAAGAACCTTACATGAATGTAGTGACTGTTCTAAATATACTGAGTGCTGTGACTGTGTGTTTGCCCACATAAAACAGTCACTGTACTCCAAAAATCATCCATTGTTTGAAGCGCTTTGAGATGGTTCCTCTTGATGAGATTCTATATAAATTCAAGTATTTTTATTTTGTGAAATGTGTTTGGGCAACCTCAACCTAGTTCTTTGTGCTATAAATCCACTGAGCTTGTAATTTAATGTAAATATGCTATCTCAGTCAAAAAGGATACAGGGGCAATGGAAAAATACGCTCCAATGCTCTTGAAATTTAAATTAAGGTATGCTGTTGAACAGAGTAAGGAACTTGTTCTGCATCTGAGTGTTAAATTTGATCTGGGATTATTTGATGCTAACACTTGGTGGAAAAGTGTTCAATTTCTAGTGCTTTATCCTTCGCTTGATGAGCAGAAAAATAGTAACGCAAGACCAGTAGCTTTAACTCGTCCCCTTTTGCTCCAGATATAAAAGCCAGGATGCTTTCCCTTTTATGTATGCCTTTGGTTTCTCTCCCTGAAGAGGCAATGGCACTAAATCCCCGGACTGGCAATATGCAACCAACAGATGGGTTGGGACCAGAAAGAAAAAAGGAAATAATTAGATAACCTGGAAAAAGAGACTTGGTCATGGAGAAAGTCTCCATGAAGAGAAAAACTTGAAGCAAAGAAAACCTCAGTAACAGAGAAATGAGAAATACTGGGGGGGGGAATTTTAATCTGGTGGACCGAATTAGACCAAAATTTCAACTGACTTTTAAATTTAACGGTGCATCCACGAGTTTCCCAGGATTCCTAAAACTCTCCAGTAAAAGCAAGTTGAGAACACAGCGGCAATTGGGGGGGGCGGGCGGGCGAGCTGAATCAAACTCACGGAAATACTGCAATAAATACTCAGTACTGACAGCCGCATTCTTAACTGCTAATGGGAAAGGGTTTGTTCACAGTATTTTTGCTGAGAGTTTACTTTTTACACTTTGTAGGATTTCTGAATCACTTAAGGATGGGTGGTGCCTTGGCTACCTTAGATAGAACCTTGGAGTAGGAGCAATATCACCAGCACCAGCCTGCTCTTGAGAGACCTGTAGCTGGATAGCAGAGAAGGTGGTGCAGCTCACAGGAGGCATTACCTGCGACACAAGATGTACAGGCAGAGGCTGAGTTTCCTTGACATGTCTGAACAGCACTGTTTCAGGAGGCTCAGGTTGTCACGTCAGATGGTGGCAGACATCTGTAGCCTCCTAGAAGAAGACCTGCTGGACCTGGTGGCCATGTGTTACCGGTGGCTGTCAAAATCACCACCGCCCTCAACTTTTTAGCCTCCGTTCCTTCCAGGGCTCTGCCGGAGACAGATCCAGGATCTCCCAGTCAACGGCCCACAAATACATGACCGGTGACTGATGGCTTGGGCTTGTTTGCCAGGTCTGGCAATTATGTGAACTTCGCTTGTGATGACGCCAGTTTTGCATCTCTGGCTGGCTTTCCACGGGTGCAGGGCGTCATCGACTGCGCACACGTGGCAATCCGGGCACCCCCAGAACAACCAGGCATATTAGTCAACTGCAAGCACTTCCACTCCATCAATGTACAGCTGGTGTGCAACTGCAAAAAGATATTTATGCAGGTGTGAACAAGATTCCTGGGGAGCTGCCATGATGCTTTTGTCCTGTGGCAGTCCAAGCTCCCTGACTTCTTCGGATCTTAAGGGGGGTGGCTGCTAGGAGGCAAGGGATACTCACTTCAAACTTGGCTGATGACACCTGTCAGAAACCTGACCAATGAAGTTCAACACTGCTACATTGAATGCCATATGACCACCAGATGCATGATCGAACAAGCCATCAGCATGCTGAAGATGCGCTTCAGATGCCTAGACAGATCTGGAGGCGCCCTTCAGTACGCACCAGCCAGGGTGTCCAGAATGGTTGTGGTGTGCTGTGCTCTGCACAACATTGGACCTGCTGAAGGAACAAGGCACAGAGCTCAGATCCTCTTCGGACGATTCTGAGGAGGAAGGTGATGAGGGCAATGCGCCACCAGCTGCTCACATTGCTGCCAGGGATGTCCTTATTAATGCAAGGTTCACTTTGGTTCACTGGTGCAACCTATGTCAGAAGCACATGCAACTGCCACTCTTCCCACACGCCCTCACCGCCAATGCTACTGACACAAAGCAGTACTGCGACTAACCAACCACCCCTTGCACATTTCGCCCCCCCCCCCTCCCAAATTGGTCCACGTCAATTCATGTCTTCCCATTCACCATCAAACAGCTTAAAGGGCGACTTGCCAACCAGCAACCAAGAAAGGGCAAGACGGGAAAGTGGTGCATAAGAATAACATGTATGTGCTTTAATTAAACAGAAAATTAACATTACATTTTATCAAGCACCCACGTGCAGACCCTTGTGTAATTACAAAGCTTTCCTTTTCCTTCCCATCCCACGTGATGCAAGCCCTGTGGCTTGAGCAGAGGTAGAGACAGGCTGCGCAGATCTCTACTCTGACTGCTGAGATGCTTTTGGCCGGCGACCTCTGGGTTTTGGAGCCCCGCCAAAGACTGCTCTACCTGCACCTGTGCAGGGGCAAACTCTGCCATTGGGAGACAAGGCAGCATGTCGGGTACTGACTGAGGGGGGTGGGGGGCTGGTGAGGGACAACGGGTGAGAAGTGGAATTGCTTTGAGTGGAGTCTCTACTTCCATGTCCCCTTTCGCCATCATCCCTCTCATGGCCCAGCTGTATTTCACTGCTACCATTGTACTGGAAAGCACTTTGATGCAGATCAGTGCGGCACTGTAAGGCTGAATTATCTGTCATCCTATTTAAGGGGGGAGACATGTCATCCAGAGTCTGCACGGCCGTGGTCAAGATCATGGACTCATTTGATTGGAGCGTTTGATGTTCCACGGAGTTGGCCACTCTATTCATGGAAAAACACATCATCGCAATTCCCTGCGACATCAACCCACTCACGCTTGAGGTGGACTCCTCTATTCTCTCTGCAGTCGTGATCAGTGTGGCCTGTCAGTGCATCGCATATTCTCTGCTGCTGCAGCTAAATGTTTCTCCTTTTCATCGACGGCCCGCAGGGTACAGTATCTGTGTCCAGCTGAGCAGAGCTTGCAGAGGCTGCGCCCTCCAATATGGACTCTCCACTGCTGTCCCTGCCACAACCATCTGCTCTTGCTCACTTGTGAAGTGTGAATCATCAGGTGAAAACCCGACTATCTGTCTAACTAGTCCCAAGGAAGTGTGAGCATCTGAGCTGGTGCATGAGTCCTGTGCTGGAGGAGGATTCTGCTGCTCTGAGGAGTCATCGTCTGCGACCTTAACTGACTTCTGCTGCATGCATGAAGGCCCTGTTGAGATAAACTATATGAATTTGTACTGGCAGGGTAAGAATGTTGCAAGCTGTCATTATGAAGATGATCATATTTCACTCGCTGTTGGTCAACATGACTGAGTGCCATATGACATAAGAACATAAGAAATAGGAGTAGGAGTAGGCCATTTGGCCCTTTGAGCCTGCTCCGCTATTCAACAAGATAATGGCTGATCTTCTACCTCAACTCCACCTTCCTGCATTTTATCGACCTCTGTCTTGAATATACTCAACGACTGAGCATCCACAGCTCTCTGGGGTAGAGAATTCTAAAGATTCACAACCCTTTGAGTGAAGAAATTTCTCCTTATCTCAGCCCTAAATGGCCTACCCCTTATTCTGTGACTGTGACCCCGTGTTCTAGATTCCCCAGCCAGGGGAAACATTTTCCCAATATTAATCCTGTCAACCCCCTAAAGAATTTTATATGTTTCAATTAGATCATCTCTCATTCTTCTAAACTCTAAGGAATATAGGCCTCGTCTACTCAATCTCTCCTCATAGGGCAATCCCCTCATCTCAGGAACCAGTCTAGTGAACCTTTGCTGCACTCCCTCTAAGGCAAGTATGCCTTTCCTTAGGTAAGGAGACCAGAACTGTACACAGTACTCCAGGTGTGGCCTCACCAATGCCCTGTGTAATTGTAGTAAGACTTCTTGGCCTACAAATTTACTATAGCCCTGTTTGGGGCGCCAGCCTTGCCAGGGCGCTAAAAGTAGCGCCCCGGAAGCATTCGCGGCTGCCTGCCGGAAATTCAGTTGGAGCGCCCCAGAGGGAAGCGCAGCGCTACGAGAGGCGCCCCGCATCCCTCTTGGGGCGCTGCAACTGAATATCGTAGCGCAACGTGCCGCAGCGCCACACGCTGCGATACTGCAGGCCTTCCTCCCCTACTTAAAAGGGAGGGGCCTTGTTCTGCGCGATCTGGGGCCCAGCTGGGCCCCCGAGGATCACGAGTGCCGGCAAAAGAGCCCGGCACCGAGGAGACGTGCCGGGCTCTTGGAACGCAGCCGGCACTCCGCGGGGGGGAGTGGCGGCGATCAGGAGGCTGGGGACGGCAGCGCGGAGAGGTGCTGGCAGGCGGCCAGCGACAAAAATAGCCGCCCCGCACCTTCTTTAATTTGCGCCTCTACCGCCGCAGGAAGGCCCCCCTGAACTGGTCGCACATAGCGTCCGGCGGTAAATCAGGGGGCACTTCCTAATATCGTGGCCGGGGCATCGGGGGCACTGCGCACACCGATGATGTCATCGGTAGTGGCGCAGCGCTAACGGCTAGCGCCAGCATTAGCATCCCGCTGAATTTAGCGGGAGGCGTGGCCAGTGGCTTCTGACCCACTTAGCGCCCTCTTAAGGCGCTAACGGGTGGCGCAGCCCACTGAATTTCTAGGCCCTTTACTCTTACACTCTAATTCCTTTGTAACAAAAGCTAACCTACCATTTGCTTTCCTAATTCCTTGCTGTACCTGCATGTTAACTTTCTGTGATTCATGTACAAGGACACCCAGGTCCCTCTGAGTGCAAACATTTCCCAGTCTCTCACCATTCAAAAAATATTCTGCTTTTTTGTTTTACCTACCAAAGTGGATAACTGCACACTTCCCCATATTGTAATCCATTTGCCATGTGGGTCGCTGATATTTAATTGTGTCACCAGATAGCTGGGAGGTCCCTGTCTCCCCATCTCTGATGGCCAGGGACGCTGAAACTCCACCGATCTCCAGCGCTTCCTTCACTGCACTTGAGCTGGGAAATGTATGGAGATCCACCTCTGGTTCTCTCCCTCGTGTTCTGTGCTCTTTTCTGTAATGAGGGAAAGAACACACCTATCAGTGAGTGTAATGGCATGTGTTCATCTGATGGATGCAGTGCATTTGGTGAGGGTGACGCTAGGCATCCAGTGGTCCATAAGTGATGTTGCCAACTTACTGTCAAATAGTGTTGGTTTTGGCCAGGTCTATACCCACTAGAAAATGGATTGAGTTTGCCTAAACTAATTTCACATAATATCCTCACAACCAACACAGACATTCTTCCCAGAAGTGAAATGCCATGTCTAACCTATTGCTTTACTTCACCATATCTGTGGTGCGTAAATTCTTGCCAAACTTTGCATACACTTCATCAACAGAACCTCCCCTTAGAAAGAACGAAAGAAGAAAGAAAGACTTACATTTATATAGCGCCTTTCACGACCACCGGACATCTCAAAGTGCTTTACAGTCAATGAAGTACTTTTGAAGTGGAGTCACTATTGTAATGTGGGAAACGCGGCAGCCAATTTGCGCTCAGCATGGTCCTACAAACAGCAATGTGATAATGACCAGATAATCTGTTTTTGTTCTGTTGATTGAGGGATAAATATTGGCCTGGACACTGGGGATAACTCCCCTACTCCTCTTCGAAATAGTGCCATGGGATCTTTTACGTCCACACGAGAGAGCAGACGGGGCCTCGGTTTAACATCTCATCCGAAAGACGGCACGTCCAACAGTGCAGCACTCCCTCAGCACTGCACTGGAGTGTCAACCTAGCTTTATGTGCTCAAGTCCCTGGAGTGAGACTTGAACCCACAACCTTCTGACTCGGAGGCGAGTGTGCTACCAACTGAGCCACAGCTGACACCGAAATATTAGAGAAATATGCCAAAGTAATACTGCATCTGTTTCTATTGTGGAGCTGTTGAGTGATTACACACTAAAGTCATTAATAACTGGTTAAAAAATAATTTTAAAATTAAAGACAGAAATATTGTTAGCTTTAGTAAAATAATTGTTTTTCTCTCCATCTTCCACACAGTGGTGCTGGTGAGATGTTTTTCATGAATTTATCCATTGCTAAAAAATTATTTTATCGCTAATTTTTTGAATTTGCTGCTGACCTTTTCAAATAACAATATACTGTAGTATGAAATTCTGGAATAAGTGCTAAACAAATATAAAAATTTTAAACAATGAATGAAGTAATATTGGTATGTGTAATAATATTGATATGTGACTATTGAATCATCATTTGATGTTCTTAATCAGAAGAAACTTTTTTTTGGTCTTATGTGTTGTACACAAGATCATTCTCTAATAGATTGTTATCCTGTGTAGATATTCTCCTTTATTTACAATGTACTGTAATAGTTGATGTGTTGCATCTTTGTGCTTGTTATACTCTAGATATAAGGCCAAAAATTGCAGTTGGAGACGTACCCCTGGAGTATGCCTCTGACCCACAAAAGAATTATGAACCAACCTGCTGGCAGTGAGGTTGCGAAAACTTGCGGTCTCTGGCCTTGAGGCGGAGGGCAGCGTCATGACCCACAGATCCCAGGGATGCAGGCGGCGCGGAGGTGTACCTGGGATCACGTGGGCCTGGTCCTCCAATCACAAAGCAGAATTCCATTTTAATCATTTCCGAAGGGAATCCCCTAATGAGATGTAATGGAATCCCGAGATCTGATCTAATTACAATTTACAGAATTGGAATTTTATTTGTAATTACCGTCATTCCATCAACTTCACTAAAAATAAAATTTTTTGATAATTTTGATTAAACTGTAATCCAGGCCAATATTTGCAGAAACTCATTTGATACAGTGTACGTGTATAATTTATGATCAGAAAATGTTTAATTAATGCCTTCGATATCCCCTTACACTGATGCAAACAGGCCCTGTGTCTGTTTGCATCAATCTTGACACTTCCATGCGTAATTGCTGGCCAGTCAGTGGGCAAAGAGCCCAACTCGGCGCCAGCAATTGCTTTTTTGTGTCTTGCACGGATGGCCTGCCAGTGCATACATTGACGGATTGCAAGTTCTGGATTTCACGCATGCGCAGGCACAAAGTCCAGGCCATAGAGTTTCAATTTATAAGCCACTGTTCAAGTCTAGAGATTCTACTGATAGGGAAAATGTAAAATCTCACCAATTTTGTTCCCATCTTGTCTCAAAGGCATTGACTCCTCGTTAGGGAACAGTTTCACAGATATTGGGCACCCACCTGTACCTTGCTGTAGTGACCATTATTCAAGTGCAATCCTTGGTAGCCAGTGTTGGCACAGTGTGTGGGGGGGGGGGAAGTGGAATCACACCGTGGCCCAATCCTGTTGTCTTGTGACATCCACAGACATGCACCGTCAGCATCTTCTTAGCAATCAGGACTACCAGTTATAACAAACCAAAGAATCCTGAGATGAAAGCAGTCAGCGTGACTGTTGTCAAGAAACTGCAGCTCTCGATAAATTAAAGAACAAAAGGCTTTTTTTACATTACATAGAAATACTTTGAACTAATGAAATGTGTCATACTGACCTGTTGAAAATGCCACTTCAGTTTCCATAGCAATTGAGATTTTCTGAAAGAGGAAACTAATATTCATGTATTATAATGAAGAGTATTTTGATGCAGTACTATCTTTCTCCCTAAAAGTAATGTTTCCCAGAGCATTCTACCCACTTAGAAGTATTAATGTTATTTCATCGCCTCATAATTATTGTGATTTGTGTATCGTGGTATTATGGCACAAAAATCAATACAGAACTACTGAATTTGAATCTGTTTCAGGTCTGCTAGCTCTGCCAAATCTACACTAGCTCTAAAGCAACATTGGCACCTCCAGTATAATGGCTGGAGCCAACATAAATGCATGTTGTGATCTCATGATGTGCATTGAAACTGCATTAGATCTATGTAATGATGCATCACCCATTGCTTGTGCCAATAGACAGTATGTTGGTGGATAGATATAATGGCCGCGATTTCGCCAGCCATGGCGAGTCCGGTGCGGCCGGAGCAGACAGCGGCCTCAAACTCCGCACCTGTCTTCTTCACACCTCCTCCAAGTGCTTTTGCCCTGATTGGGCTTGTTAAATCCGCCCTCCGAGGTTCCCAGCCAATTAAGAGGAAGCGCGTCTGATGACATGTCGTCTGATGATGTGTCATCAGCCGGTTTCCTTGAAGGGACCACGGCCACATTTATTTTGACAGTTGTGCTGTCAGTGTTCTGAAGCATTGAGGTGCTGCAAACACTGACGAGCACTGCACAAAGGTGGGAGTCACAGCATGCAGGGAGGTTCTCGTCCCTTCCAATAAGCAGAAGAGACCTCCCCAGGAGACCAACGCAGCCTGGTTGCACATTGCACAGGAGGGCACGAGCAGGGATGTCGTCAGGAGGGCCAGGCTGCAGTGGCACAAACCTTTCAATGATCTCAGTAGATCACAAAACGTTCCTGCCAACCTCAACACTCAACCTCATCCTGCTGTGCCACTCATCACATCCCCATCACTCTGCCTTCCCTACTGTACCCCTGCACATCCTTACTCTCACCAACTTACCTTGCGCCTCCGCCCATTCCTCTCTATCTACATTATCACTTCCCCATCTCACTAGCCACCCCTCACACTCGCCCTCATCCTACTGCAAGCATACCAACTAAGAACACAAGGGTAGGCACTTGGGTGGTTTAGCCAATGTTCATGGGAAGTTTCTGGTAATGTGCTATCAAACATCGAAATCTTTATTTTGAACACTTTGCCTTCTTGGACAGATTTGTGTGCACCTTTGAAAGTGTCTTAGTGAGTTCCAGTGAATGGTGAGACATAACGCCCCCGCCCCCCTACAATGGTGATGAGTGTGAAAGGAATGGCTTGGGAATTGTAGGGATGCTTTACAGTGCTGGTGTGGGGTGGTGCCAACCTGGTGCATCATGTGGCAGCCAGAGGGTACAGTGTTAAATGAAGCAAATCTGGACATGGTGAGGCCATCGCTGGCGTCCCGGGCATCAATGTGCATGGGTGATGATGCCCTGTGTCCAGTGCAGCATTAGTTGGTTGCAGAGAAGGTTGGTGCTGCTGGTGTACCTGGTGATGCTGTTGTTGGGGCTGATTGAGTTGGGATTCTGAGGACCATGGTGAGATTTTTTCAAGGGCACCGATGCTGATGGAATAGATGGCAGGTGAGGTTGAGATGATAAAAGTAATCTGTCAATGTTGAGAGAGGTTCCAAGGAGGTGACAGTGGATAGAGAGAGAACTCCAAACACCTCAAAAGTGCATAAAGCTAAAAAGTGGGTTCCAAATCATTAATGCTCCAGCTTCTGACATTGGAAAGTGACCAGCTGTGAAATGGTAGCTTTTAGACCACCTTTGCAGTTTTCACCTATTCAAAGAAACGGAGAGTTGTTCAGAACCTGACATACTTACCTGCCGTGATCCCCGAGCGACGTAAACCTCGTGGAAAACTTGGGAAAATGGTTTGTACCTGGTAAAATGCTGATTAAATTGCTTTAAAGACCCTCAACTATCTGAATTGCCTGACCCGCCGCTTGGTGCCGGGTCTGCAAATTGCAGGCAGAACCGACACTAGGGAAACTCCCAAGGAGGCGGGTTTAGAGCGGGATACAGCCCCGCTGTCAATCTTTTTGATTTTGACAGCGGACCTGCCTCTGAACCCACCTTCTGAGCACCGGCAAAATTCAGCCCAATATGTGTGTGGCACATTATTCATGTAGTACACACTGGGCGCTTTGGTTCATCCAAATCTTAGAGCCCAAATGTTCATGGACAAGCACATGTATAATACATAATGGCCCAGTAATTCCGGGCACAACGTGTGAGTAAGGACGGGGTACTCACGCGTGTGCCCGGAGGAATTGCCGGTTTTCAGCATGCACAGCGCATGCGCTGAAAACCGGCATTTCCTGTCCTCTGACCCAAGGGGTTAAGAGGCTGAACGCGTGCGCGGTATCGGGCAGCGCGTGCGACTTGGATTTCCTCTATTTTTTAGAGAGTTGCGCGTGTGTAAAGGCCTCCGGTATTTACGCACACGTAAGTACTTAGTTTTACAGGTAAGTGGTCTATTATACAATTGAGACATTTTTTTTCCACAGGTTTGTTATTTTTAAAGAATTTACAGTAAGGTAAGTTTAGTTTTAGCCCTGATTTTTTTATATAAATTTTTTTTTTCAAATTTTAAAATTATTGTTTAAAATAGTTTTTCAGAGTTCTTTATGGTTCATTTAGGTAGTGCAATGTTTTTTTAAATTTTCTTTCAGGTTTAAGTAGTGTTTTGGGGCCAGGAGTTTTCATGAGTTTGACAGCTCTTACTGTCAAGCTAATGAATGAACTTTTGCAACCTCCCATTGGTTGCCCTGTGCTCACGTGATCCCAGCCGGCTCATCGCACTAAGTACGCCGCTGGGTCACACACGCACAGCGTGGCAGAACCTCAAGCGGGCCAGTGAGAGGAAATGCAATGCGGGCCAGAATTAAAATGTCAGCGCGCCGGGTAAGTGAATATCGGGGGCTTGCACGCGCGGCAAGCTCCCGATCCTAATTTCAGGGCCATAAATTCAGCATGTACATACCTTTAAATGGATATTGTTACTTTGAGTTATGAAGGAAATCAAAATACTTGAGGTTCTGTAACCAATATAACCAGGGTGAATAAAGCAATATTCTTGAATGCTATATTGGTCCAGTTAGCCCACACAGAGTACAAGTTCTAGAATTATATTACTTCAGTATAAAATGTTAATGTAGATAAATATCTTAGCAGAATGTTGTATAATGGCAATAAATTCAACTTGTACAGAGAGTTCTTGGCAATAAATTGCTCCTATGTTTTGATTAAATGCCTTGGCATTTAATCAGTACATGAGCTGTTTATGTCCTCGTGCAGGCGTTTTCACTTAAATGCAACCTGTTTCTAGTGATTTATCCTGATTAATTGTCCACCTTTGTAACATCTAATAAAAGGAAGTAAGCTGGACTGTTTGGATGAATTTAGATCACAAGTTGCTGAATTTAGTGTTTTTCGTGCATTATCTGGTGTATTTCAACTGTGACTGCAGAGCACATTGTTAAAAGGCAGCAACAATTATAGCTACAAACTGAAAATTGGTAATCTATAGGGATGTCTCTTAAATTCAGCACAGATTGCTATATCACATACACCTGTATCAGTGCTGTAATCTACAGCTGATACCTGGCTGATCATTTGAATTGTACCTTTCCCCATTAACAGTATCAAAGCTTGGTAAGTAGATTGGCACAGATTTTTACTTGTAAAAAATGTATTTGTGCAAGGGACAGATGTTCCTGAAACATAGAACCAGATAGTTAGCTGTTTTCACTGTAGTGCATGCAATATAAAAGTGAGTTTTAAAAAGGTAGATTTGTGAACTGCATCTGCTGTCTCACTACATATTCTGCCTATATGATTAATGTCCCCACTCCAGGGACTTGAGCACATAAAGCTAGGTTGACACTCCAGTGCAGTACTGAGGGAGTGCTGCGCTGTTGGAGGTGCCGTCTTTCGGATGAGACGTTAAACTGCGGCCCCGTCTGCTCTCTCAGGTGGACGTAAAAGATCCCATGGCAGTATTTTGAAGAAGAGCAGGGGAGTTATCCCTGGTGTCCTGGCCAATATTTATCCCTCAACCAATATAACAAAAACAGATTATCTGGTCATAATCACATTGCTGTTTGTGGGACCTTGCTGTGTGCAAATTGGCTGCCGCGTTTCCCACATTACAACAGTGACTTCGCTTCAAAAGTACTTCATTGGCTGTAAAGCGCTTTGAGACGTCCGGTGGTCATGAAAGGCGCTATATAAATGCAAGTCTTTCAAGTCTTTTCTTAAAATATTGAAGAGGTATGCATATGAATTGAACTGTATTAGATTGAACACTTTTTGGTATGTTCCTTCTGTCATACAGATTCATTCAGATTATTTTGTGTCTAATAATTACAAAATGATAATGGCAAAAAAAATTAGCGTAGAATTTTAGTAAGTAAATAATTAGTTTGTACTTTTAATATTTCAAATGCATTACACAGTGCTCTTGGGATATGACCCTTTTTTAGCACATGAGCCATGAACTGAATTTGCAGCAAGATAACCTTTTAAATCTATTTTACAGGTAGTAATGTTAATTGCCAGGCCTTTGATAAGGCCACACCATTGTTCATAGCAGCTCAAGAAGGCCATACAGAATGTGTTGAACTGCTGTTGTCAAATGGAGCTGATTCAAACCTTTACTGCAGTGAAGATGATTGGCAGTTGCCCATTCATGCTGCTGCCCAGATGGGAAAAGTCAAGTAAGTGCTCACAGACTAACTGAGTTATTGAAAAGGCAGGTATTTTGAGCAATTTGTGATTGTAAAATTTATTTTGAAATTTATATTAAGCATTGCTGTACATAGGCTACATGTAAGATTGCAGAACAGAATTGAAGATCACAAAGTAGAATTTGTATTACTACAGTAGTACTTATTCTCCTTTTTATATTTAAAAAAAAAAAAATCTTAAAATGAGCCAGAATGCATCATTTTTTATTTTAAAATTCAGAATTTTCCAGGGGAGCATGCCTCCACCTAGACATGCATCTCTAATTTTGTGCCTTCAGCATTTGAATTTCACCCTCAGGCTTTCATGCTTTTTTTCCCCCTTCCAGTGTAAGTGAAGGAATGTTGTGTGTTCCTGCTGCTTAAATTACGAAGCCCTTGTAACTACTTGCTTTCACATGTCAGGATTGTTCTTGAATTGTCAATTTTTTGGGGATGTGTCTTTTTGTTTTCTAGGTTGACATCTATGCTTTTATGCTTAGCATTTCACAGATTCAATGCTGCAATGGATACACTCGGCAAGGATAAGGTCCAGCGTCCTAAATGGTTTCAACCAGAACATGGTCTTAAAGTCAGCCTCCGCAAAGTTCCCACCCAATTTACTCCTTGAAACTTTCTTATGACTTGTGTTGTTTCAAAATGTATTCAAATAAATTTGTGTGTATTGCATTGGTTGCATTATCATTCAAAATCTTGCATTATTTATAATTCAAGCAAAAAGCCAAGAGCTGTTTCTTTCTTGTTTTTGTTGTGTGTGAATGCAACATTCATTTAATAGTATGTATTGATTTCTGGTAGGGTGCTGGAATTCTTAATACCGATCACTGATCGAATATGTGATACAGGGAGGAATAAGGTGAGCCCAGTCTATTCAGCAGTGTATGGAGGACAGCAAGTATGCTTAAAAATGTTACTACAAGCAGGCTACAGTCCGAATGCCCAGGAGTGCCCATTGTATGAGTGTCTATCGCCATTGTGCATGGCTTTTTCTCGGAGGTAAGCTATTCAACTTTTAGAGCTTTTTGATTGCAATTTCTGCATAATTATAAAAGATCTAAATTATTCAAATTATCTGCAGCTATATCCACAGACATTGTAATACTGTATTAAAAAAAAAAAAAAAAAATATATATATATATATATATATAAAAGGATACTTCTGTCTGTCATTCTGTCTGTCTGTCTTGAATTAACTCGAAAGTTATAGAGCGTACCTACACGTGCGTTACTTCGAAAGAAAGCTGACGATTCCAGAACCGTCCTAAGCATATTTATGTTTCGGCCGGACAAAAATTGTTCGCGCGTTATGTAAAAAACCTTCAAAATTAAACTCATTATCTGCTAAGTAGCATTGATTGACTGACGTCAAGGTCGACCAATCCTGTGCCGGCACGATTGACCAATCCTACAGTTCAGTCGCCTTGGTTGGCCAATCGCTGTGTCTGTGGGCGGGACTAATCGTTTTCATCTCAGGGATCTGGCAGCCATTGCCTCAAGCTAAAAACCCCATTTATTTCCAGCTCAAAATCTGCTAATCCAGCTTCGAAAAAGTTAGTATCTCTTTTAAAAATAACATAAGATTTACCAAAAACGTTTTATAAGTACTTTCACTTTCATCTTTCAAGGTATTAAAAGGTAGAAATGTTGCCCAGCAGCAGATTGAGAGAGGGACACAGAGACAGAGCCCAAAAGCCTGGGACTCGATTTAAAATGTTGCCCGGCAGCAGATTCACAGAGGGACACAGAGAGGCCCCAAAGCCTGGGACTCGATTTAAACCGCCCGGCCCAAAACAGCCCTGGCAAAGCCGGGCTCCCCCAGCTATATATATATATAATTGGGCCGGATTGTGTAGGCAGCAGTGAACAAACAGCGCCAGCCATTCATTACATGTGCCCACAGACTTGCTGTAATTAGAAAGCCATTTTTGCACAGTGCCTTCTACAGGGGATGTGGGACCTGTGTGAACAGGACAACTGTGCATCTCCTTAACCAATCAGATCAAAGAATTGTTACTGAGCCGCACAGAGTCTGAACCAAAAAGTATAAGTTAGGATATTTAATTCAATGCCAAATCATGTACAGAAGCGAAATAGAAGGAAAAAAATTGGGATTATTAAGAGAGATAAAAGACCGAAAGAAAAAGTTTAAAAAAAAAAAAAAATGTATTTACATTTTTGAATTTTTTTCAAATCTCCAGCAGTAATTAAAATTTAAAGGAGTGAGACTCCACACTTGTAAAGGTTAATTTTCAGTGTCCAAGGGGTATTTAGGTAGTAATTCTCTCGACCCCCTCCACGGTCTCTAATTTGTCAGAATGCTTGCCCGACATCCAGTTCTGGATGAGCAGAAATTTTCTCCAATTAAATATTGGGAAGACCGAAGCCATTGTTTTCAGTCCCCGCCACAAACTTCATTCCCTTGCCAGTGACTCCATCCCTCTCCCTAACATCTATCTGAGGCGGAACCACACTGTTCGTAACCTTGGTGTCATACTTGACCCTGAAATGAGCTTCCGACCACATATCCACAGCATAACAAAGACCGCCTATTTCCACCTCCATAACATCGCCGTCTCCACCCTTGCCTCAGCTCATCCGCTGCTGAAACCCTCATCCATGCCTTTGTTAGCTCTAGACTTGACTATTCCAACGTACTCCTGGCTGGCCTCTCACATTCTACCCTACGTAAACATGAGGTGATCCAAAACTCGGCTGCCTGTGTCCTAACTCGCACCAAGTCCCGTTCACCCATCACCCCATGCTCGCTGGCCTACATTGGCTCCCGATTAAGCAACGCCTCGATTTCAAAATTCTCATCCTTGTTTTCAAATCCCTCCATGGCCTCGACCCTCCCTATCTCTGTAATCTCCTTAAGCCCTACAACCCCCCGAGATATCTGCGCTCTTCTAATTCTGCCCTCTTGAGAATCCCTGATTATAATCGCTCAACCATTGGTGGCTGTGCCTTCTGTTGCCTAGGCCCTAAGCTCTGGAATTCCCTGCCTAAACCTCTCCGCCTCTCTTTCTTCCTTTAAGACTCTCCTTAAAACCTACCTCTTTGACCTAGCTTTTGGTCACCTGCCCAAATTTCTCCTTATGTGACTCGGTGTCAAATTTTTTGTCTTATAACACTCCTGTGAAGCGCCTTGGAACATTTTACAACGTTAAAGGTGCTGTATAAATACAAGTTGTTGTTGTTGTAAATGAGACTTATCACTGCATTAAATATTTGCTTACACTAGAATGGACAAGCCCTAACTTTTTCTGGCGAGTTTAGTGGATATATATCATGTAAGTGCAGCAACTTCATGCTGTTCCATGTGTTTTAATGCTGAGTCTCTCGGCGAGATATAAGTCATAGAGTCATAGAGTTTTACAGCACAGAAAGAGGCCCTTCGGCCCATCGTGTCTGCGCCGCCCATCCATCCCTGTCCAGTCTAATCCCATTTTCCAGCATTTGGTCCATAGCCTTGTATGCAATGGCATTTCAAGTGCTCATCCAAATGCTTCTTGAATGTTGTGAGGGTTCCTGCCTCTACCACCCTTTCAGGCATTGAGTTCCACATTCCAACCACCCTCTGGGTGAAGAAGTTCCTCCTCAAATCCCCTCTAAATCTCCTGCCCCTTACCCTGAATCTATGCCCCCTTGTTATTGACCCCCCTACTAAGGGGAAAAGTTCCTCTTTATCTACCCTATCTATGCCCCTCATCATTTTGTACACCTCAATCAGGTCCCCCCTCAGCCTTCTTTGCTCCAAGGAAAACAACCCCAGCCTGTCCAGCCTCTCTTCATAGCTGAGGCGCTCCATCCCAGGTAACATCCTGGTGAATCTTCTCTGCACCCTCTCCAAAGCAATCACATCCTTCCTATAGTGAGGCGACCAGAACTGCACACAGTACTCCAGCTGTGGCCTCACCAGCGTTTTGTACAGCTCCATCATAACCTCCCTGCTCTTATATTCTATGCCTCGGCTAATGAAGGCAAGTATCCCATATGCCTTTTTAACCACCTTATCTACCTGTTCCGCTGCCTTCAGGGATCTATGTACATGTACACCAAGGTCCCTCTGACCCTCTGTACTTCCTAGGGTCCTACCACTCATTGTGTATTCCCTTGCCTTATTTGTCCGTCCAAAATGCATCACCTCGCACTTTTCAGGGTTAAATTCCATTTGCCACTTTTCCGCCCATCTGACCAACCCGTTTATATCGTCCTGTAGCCTGAGGCTTTCCTCCTCGCAATTTACCACCCCACCAATTTTCGTGTCATCTGCGAACTTACTGCTCATACCTTTTACATTCTCATCCAAATCATTTATGTAGATCACAAACAACAAGGGACCCAGCACCGATCCCTGAGGTACCCCACTGGACACAGGCTTCCAGTCACAAAAGCAACCTTCGACCATCACCCTCTGCCTCCTGCCACTCAGCCAGTTTAGGATCCAACGCGCCAAGGCACCCTGGATCCCATGGGCTCTTGCCTTCTTGACCAGTCTCCTATGCGGGACTTTGTCAAAAGCTTTACTGAAGTCCATGTAAACCACATCCACAGCATTTCCCTCATCCACCCACCTAGTCACCCCCTCGAAAAATAAGTATAGCGAAGCTCCTGGAGGAGCAGGGCAACTCGGACAGTAACTTCCTGATTTCCCCGTTTAATTGCGCATGTTAGCGTAGTTATAGAAAAGGACAAAGATAGATCAGGAGTAAAAGTTCTCGATTGGGGAAATGCCAATTTTACTGAGCTGAGATGTGATTTAGCAAAAGTGGACTAGAAACAGCTACTTGAAGATAAACTGTGTTAGAGCAGCAGAAGGCATTCCAGGAGGAGATAGTGGGGGTTCAGAGTAAATATGTTCCCACAAAGAAAAAAGGTGGGACTCCCAAATCTAGAGCCCACTGGATGTCAAGGGGCATACAGGGTAGGATAAGGGAAAAAAGGGAAGCTTATGCCAAATACTGAGAGCTAAATACTACAGGAAAGCCTAGAGGAGAATAGAAAGTGCAGGGCTGAAATTACAAAGGAAATTAGGAAAGTAAAGAGAGAGTATGAAAAATTATTGGCAAATAAAATCAAGGAAAACCCAAAGTTGTTTTATAAATACATGAAGAGCAAGAGGATAACTAAAGAAAGAGTAGGGCCTCTTAGAGACCAAAAAGGAAGCTTGTGTGTGGAGGCAAAAGACGTGGGTATGGTTCTTAATGAATACTTTGTGTCTGTCTTCACAAAAGAGAGGGATGATGCAGACCTTGTAGTTGAGGAGGAGTGTGAAATATTAGATGAGATAAACATAGTGAGAGAGGAAGTATTAAGGCGTTTAGCATCTTTGAATGTAGATAAATCACCAGGCCCGAATGAAATGTATTCCAGGCTGTTAAGAGAAGTAAGGGAGGAAATAGCAGAGGCTCTGACCATTTTTTTTATCCTCTCTGGCTACAGGTGTGGTATTGGAGGACTGCTAACTTTGTTCAAAAAGGGAGAAAGGGATAGACCGAGTAATTATAGGCCAGTCAGCTTAACCTCGGTGGTGGTCAAATTGTTGGAAAACATTCTGAGGGACAGTATTTATCATCATTTAGAAAGGCACTGATTAATCGAGGACAGTCAGCATGGATTTGTTAAGGGAAGGTTGTGTCTGACTAACTTGATTGAATTTTTTGAGGAGGTAACCAGGAGGGTTGATGAGGGTAGTACGTTTGATGTAGTCTACATGGATTTTAGCAAGGCTTTTGACAAGGTCTCACATGACAGACTGGTCAGAAAAGTAAAAGCCCATGGGATCCAAGGGAAAGTGGCAAGTTGGATCCAAAATGAGCTGCATGGCAGGAAGAAAAGGGTAATGGTCGAAGGGTGTTTTTGTGACTGGAAAGCCCTTTCCAGTGGGATTCCACAGGGCTCAGTGCTAGGTCCTTGTTTTTTGTGGTATACATCAATGAGTTAGACTTCAATGTAGGGGGCATGATTAAGAAGTTTGCAGATGATACAAAAATTAGCCGTGTGGTTGATTGTGAGGAAGATAGCTGTAGATTGCAGGAAGATATCAATGGACTGGTCAGGTGGGCAGAAAAGTGGAAAATGGAATTCAATCCGTAGAAGTGTGCGGTAAGCCATTTGGGGAGGGCTAACAAGTCAAGGGAATACACAATAAATGGTAGGGTACTGAAAAGTGTAGAGGAACAGAGGGACCTTGGAGTGCATGTCCACAGGTCCCCGAAGATAGCAGGACAGGTAGATAAGGTGGTTAAGAAGGCATACGGAATACTTTCCTTTATTAGCTGAGGCATAGAATATAAGAGCAGGGAGATTATGCTTGAACTGTACAAAACACTAGTTGGGCCTCAGCTAGAGTACTGTGTACAGTTCTGGTCACCACATTACAGGAAAGATGTGATTGCACTAGAGAGGATACAGAGGAGATTTACGAGGATGTTGCCAGGACTGGAGAATTTTAGCTATGAGGAAAGATTGGATAGGCTGGGGTTGTTTTCTTTGGAACAGTGGAGGCTGAGGGGAGACTTGATTGAGGTGTATAAAATTGTGAGGGGCCTAGATAGAGTGGATAGGAAGGACCTATTTCCTATTTCCCCTAACAGAGAGGTCAATAACCATGGGGCATAGATTTAAAGTAATAGGTAGAAGGATTAGAGGGGAGTTGATTACTTTTTTCACCCAGAAGGGGGTGATGGGGGTCTGGAACTCACTGCCTGAAAGGGTGGTAGAGGTGGAAACGTTCTTCACATTTAAAAAGTACTTGGATATGCACTTGAAGTGCCGTAACCTACAAGGCTACAGACCAAGAGCTGGAAAGTGGGATTCGGCTGGATAGCTCTTTTTTGGCCGGCACGGACAAAATAAGTCAAATGGCCTTTTTCTGTGCCGTAAATTTCTATGATTTCTATGTGTGGTCACCGGAAGTTGCTGTCGAATTTACACTTTAATAACGGCGAGCACTGATAGCCTCACCACTGTTTTTACCAATAATGTACCATATGATAGACTTGTTAGCAAAATTGAAGACCATGGGGGGCTGCATGGACACAAAATTGGCTGAGGAACAGAAAGCAGAGAGTAATGGTGAACAATTGTTTTTCAGACTGGAGGGAAGTGTGCAGTGGTGTCCCCCGGGGGTCGGTGTTGGGACCACTGCTCTTTTTGATGTATATTAATGACCTGGACTTGGGTATACAGGGCAAAATTACAAAGTTTGCAGATGATACAAAGCTAGGAAATTTAGTAACCAATGAGGAGGATAGTAACAGACTTCAGGAGGACATGGACGGACAGGTGAAATGGACAGTCACATGACAGATGAAATTTAATGCAGGGAAGTGTGACGTGATTTGGTAGGAAGAATGAGGAGAGGCAATATGAACTAAATGGTACTAAAAGGATGTCTCGGGGCGGCTGCAGGGCATTCTGGAGGGGGGAGGGTGAACAGCCAGTTGCCGTGGTGCATATAGGTACCAACGATATAGGTAAAAAACGGGATGAGGTTCTAAAAGCTGAATATAGGGAGTTAGGAGGTAAATTAAAAAATAGGACCTCAAAGGTAGTAATCTCAGGATTGCTACCAGTGCCACGTGCTAGTCAGAGTAGAAATAGAAGGATATTTCAGATGAATACATGGCTAGAGGAATGTGCAAGGGGGAGGGATTCAAATTCCTGGAACATTGGAACTGGTTCTGGGGGAGGTGGGACCAGTACAAACTGGACGGTTTGCACCTGGGCGGGACCGGGACCGGGACCGATGTCCTAGGAGGAGTGTTTGCTAGTGTTGTTGGGGAGGGTTTAAACTAAAATGACAGGGGGTTGGGAACCTGTGCAGGGAGACAGAGGAAAGGGAAGCAAGGATAGAAACAAAAGACAGGAAGGAGAAAAGCAAAAGTGGAAGGCAGAGAAATCGAGGGTGTAAATCAAACCGGGCTACAGTAAATAATAATTCTGAAAGGACTAAGAGTGTTAAAAAATCAAGCCTGAAGGCTTTGTGTCTTAATGCGAGGAGCATTCGTAATAAGGTGGATGAATTAGCTGCGCAAATAGATGTAAACGGATATGATATAATTGAGATTACAGAGACATGGCTCCAGGGTGACTAAGGCTGGAAATTCAACATCCAGGGGTATTCAATATTCAGGAGGGACAGGAAAAAAGGAAAAGGAGTTGGGGTAGCATTGCTGGTTAAAGAGGAGATTTACACAATAGTAAGGAAGGATATTAGCTCTGATGATGTGGAATCTGTATGGGCAGAGCTGAGAAATACCATGGGGCAGAAAACGTTAGTGGGAGTTGTATACAGACCCCCAAACAGAAATGCTGAGGTTGGGGATGGCATTAAACGGGAAATTAGAGACGCGTGCAATAAGAGCACAGCGGTCATCATGGGTGACTTTAATCTACATATAGATTGGGCTAACCAAATTAGTAACAATACTGTGGAGGAGGAATTCCTAGAGAGTATACGGGATGGTTTCCTGGACCAATATGTCAAGGAACCAACTAGAGATCAGACCATCTTAGACTGGGTATTATGTAATGAGAAAGGATTAATTAGCAATCTTGTTGTGCGAGGTCCCTTGGGGAGGAGCGATCATAATATGATAGAATTCTTCATTAAGATGGAGAGTGAAGTAGTTGACTCAGAGACTAGGGTCCTGAATTTAAATAAAGGAAACTACGATGATATGAGGCTCGCGTTGGCTAGGATGGATTGGGGAACGTTACAAAGGGTTGACGGTGAATAGGCAATGACAAACATTTAAAGATCGCATGGATGAACTACAGAATTTGTTCATCCCTGTTTGGTGTAAAAATAAAACAAAAAAGGTGACTCAACCTGTCTAACAAGGGAAATTAGAGATAGCATAAGATCCAAGGAGAGGACATATAATTTGGCCAGAAAAAGCAGCAAACCTGAGGATTGGGTGCAGTTTAGGATTCAGCAAAGGAGGACAAAGGGATTAATTAAGGGGGGGAAATAGATTATGAGAGTAAGCTTGCAGGGAACATAAAAAACTGACTGTAAAAGCTTCTATAGATATGTGAAGAGAAAAAGATTGGTGAAGTCAAGCGTAGGTCCCTTGCAGTCCGAATCAGGGGAATTTATAATGGGGAACAAAGAAATGGCAGACCAATTAAATACATACTTTGGTTCTGTCTTCACAAAGGAGGACACAAATAACCTCCCAGAGATGTCGGGGAACATGGGGTGTAATGAGAGGGAGGAATTGAATGAAATCAGTATTTGTAGGGAAATGGTGTTAGGGAAATTGACGGGAATGAAGGCCGATAAATCCCCAGGGCCTAATAATCTACATCCTAGGGTACTTAAGGAAGTGGCCGTGGAAATAGTAGATGCATTGCTGGTCATCTTCCAAAATTCTATAGACTTTGGAACAGTTCCCATGGATTGGAGGATAGCTAATGTAACCCCACTATTTAAAAAAGGTGGTAGAGAGAAAACTGGGAATTAAAGACCAGTAAGCCTGACCTCGGTAGTGGGGAAAATGCTAGAGTCCATTATAAAAGATGTAATAGCAGAGCACTTGGAACGGCAAAGTCAACATGGATTTACAAAAGGTACGTCATGCTTGACTAATCTACTGGAATTTTTTGAGGATGTAACTGGTAGTATAGATAAGGGAGAACCAGTGGATGTGGTGTATTTGGTCTTTCAGCAGGCTTTCGATAAGGTCCCGCATAAGAGATTAGCGTGCAAAGTTAAAGCATATGGGATTGGGGGTAAGGTACTGACTTGGATAGAGAACTGGTTGGTAGACAGGAAGCAAAGAGTTGGAATAAACGGGTCTTTTTCCGAGTGGCAGGCAGTGACTAGTGGGGTACCGCAGGGATCGGTGCTAGGACCCCAGCTATTCACAATATATATTTAATGATCTAGACAAGGGAATTAGATGTAATATCTCCAAGTTTGCAGACGACACAAAGCTGGGTGGGCGTGTGTGCTGTGAAGATGATGCAGAGAAACTCCAGTATGATTTGGACAGGTTGGGTAATTGGGCAGATGCATGGCAGATGCAGTATAATGTGGATAAATGCGAGGTTATCCACTTTGGTGGCAAAAACAGGAAGACAAATTATTATCTGAAGGCAATAGATTGGGAAAAGGGGAAGTGCAACAAGACCTGGGTGCCCTTGTGCACCAGTTGCTGAAGGTGAGCATGCAGGTGCAGCAGGCGGTTAAGAAGGCAAATGGTATGTTGGCCTTCATAGCGAGAGGATTCGAGTACAGGAGCAAGGATGTCTTGCTGCAGTTGTACAGGACCTTGGTGCGACCACACCTTGAGTATTGTGTGCAGTTTTGGTCACCTTATCTGAGGAAGGGTGTTCTTGCCATGGAGAGAGTGCAGTGAAGATTCATCAGACTGATTCCTGGGATGGCAGGAATGACGCATGAAGAGAGATTGGGTCGATTGGGCTTGTATTCGCTAGACGTTTAGAAGAATGAGAGGGGATCTCATTGAAACTTATAAAATTCTAATAGGACTAGACAGACTAGATGCAGGAAGGATGTTCCCGATGGCGGGGGAGTCCAGAACCAGGGGTCACAGTCTAAGGATAAGGGGTAAGCCATTTAGGACTGAGATGCGAAGGAATTTCTTCACCCAGAGAGTGGTGAACCTGTGGAATTCTCTACCACAGAAGGCAGTTGAGGCCAATTCATTAAATATATTCAAGAAGGAGTTAGATATATTTCTTAAGGCTAAAGGGATCAAGGGATATGGTGAGAAAGCAGGGACAGGGTACTGAATTTGGATGATCCGCCATGATCTCATTAAATGGCGGAACAGGCTCGAGGGGCCGAATGGCCTACTCCTGCTCCTATCTTCTATAGTTTTAAAGGGGGTGCAGAAACAAAGAAACCTGGGGCTGTAGGCACACAAGTCTTTGAAGGTGGAAGGACAACTTAAGAAGGCTGTTAAAAAGACATATGGGACACTTGGCTTTATAAATAGAGGCATAGAGTAGAAAAGCAAGAAAGTTATGCTAAACCTCTAGAAAGCACTGGTTAGGCCCCAGCTGGAGTATTGTGTCCAACTCTGGGCACCACACTTTAGGAAGGATGTCAAGGCTATAGAGAGGGTGCAGAGGAGAATTACTAGAATGGTACCAGGGATGAAAGACTTCAGTTATGTGGAAAGGAGAGAGAAACTGGGGTTGTTCTCCTTAGAGCAGCGAAGGTTAAGGGGAGATTTGATAGAGGTGTTCAAAATCATTAAGGGTTTCAATAGAGTAAATAAGGAGAAACTGTTTCCAGTGGCAGAAGGGTCAGTAATCAGAGGACAGAGATATATGGTAATTGGCAAAAGAACCAGCGGTGATATTAGGAAAAAAACATTTACGCAGCAAGTTGTTATGATTTGGAATGCACTGCTTGAAAGGGTGACGGAAGTAGATTCAATAATAACTTTCTAAAGGGAATTGGATAAATACTTGAAAAAGAAACATTTGCTGGGCTGTCGGGGGAAAAAGCTGGGTAGTGGGACTAATTGGATCGCTCTTTCAAAGAGCTGGCACAGGCACAATGAGCTGAATGGCCTTCTGTGCTATATTCCTTTTTTTAAATTCGTTCCTCGGATCTGGGCGTGCTAGCAAGCCCAGCATTTATTGCCCATCCCTATTTGCCCTTGAGAAGGTGGTGGTGAGCCTCCTTCGTGAACCCCTGCAGTCCGTGAGGTGAAGGTACTCCCATAGTGCTGTTAGGGAGGGAGTGCCCGGATTTTGACCCAGCTACGATGAAGGAACGGTGATATATTTCCAAGTCAGGATGGTGTGTAACTTGGAGGTGATGGTGTTCCCATGTGCCTGCTGCCTTTGTCCTTCTAGGTGGCATGGGTTTGGGAGGTACTCTCAAAGAAACCGTGGCAAGTTGCTGCAGTGCATCTTGTAGATGGTACACACTACAGTCACGGTGTGCCGGTGGTGGAGGGAGTGAATGTTTAAGGTGGTGCATGGGGTGCTAATCAAGTGGGCTGCTTTGTCCTGGATGGTGTCGAGCTCCTTGAGTGTTGTTACAGCTGCACTCATCCAGGAAAGTGGAGAGTATTCTAACACACTCTTGACTTGTCCCTTGTAGATGGTGGAAAGTCTTTGGGGAGTCAGAAGGTGAGACACTAGCTGCAGAATACCCAGCCTCTGATCTGCTCTTGTGGCCACAATATTTATGTGGCTGGTCCAGTTAAGTTTCTGGTCAGTGGTGAGCCCCAGGATATTGATGGGGGATTCGGCGATGGTTATGCCGTTGAGTGTCAAAGGGCAGTAGTTAGACCCTCACTTATAGGAGATAGTCATTGCCTGGCACTTGTGTGGCGTGAATGTTATTTGCCCCTTATCAGCCCAAGCCTGAATGTCTTCCAGGTCTTGCTGCATGCGGGCATGGGCTGCTTGTGAATGGCGCTGAACACCGCAGTCATCAGTGAACATCCCCACTTCTGACCTTATGACAGAGGGAAGGTAATTGATAAAACAGCTGAAGATGGTTGGGCCTAGGACACTGCCCTTAGGAACTCCTGCAGCGATGTCCTGGGGCTGAGGTGATTGACCTCCAACAACCACAATCGTCTTCCTTTGTGCTAGGTATGACTCCAGCCAGTGGAGAGTTTTACCCCCGATTCCCATTGACTTCAGTTTTACTAGGGCTCCTTGATGCCACACTCGGTCAAATGCTGCCTTGATGTCCAGGGCAGTCACTCTCGCCTCATCTCTGGAATTCAGCTCCTTTGTCCATGGTTGGACCAAGGCTGTAATGAGGTCGGGAGCCGAGTGGTCTTGGCGGAACCCAAACTGGGCATCAGTGAGCAGGTTATTGGTGAGTAAGTGCCGCTTGATAGCACTGTCAATGACACCTTCCATCACTTTGCTGATGTTTGAGAGTAGACTGATGGGGCGGTAATTGGTCGGATTGGATTTGTCCTGCTTTGTGGACAGGACATACCTAGGCAGTTTTCCACATTGTCTGATAGATGCCAGTGTTGTAGCTGTACTGGAACAACTTGGCTAGAGACGCGGTTAGTTCTGGAGCCCAATTCTTCAGCACGATAGCCGGGATGTTGTCGAGGCCCATAGCCTTTGCTGTATCCAGTGCACACAGCAGTTTCTTGATATCACGTGGAGTGAATCGAATTGGCTGGAGAGTGGCTTCAGTGACGGTGGGGACTTCAGGAGTAGGCCGATATGTATCATCCACTCAGCACTTCTGGCTGAAGATGGTTGCAAACGCTTCAGCCTTGTCTTTTGCTGGGTTCCACCATAATTGAGGATGGGGATATTCATGGAACCTCCTCCTCCCGTTAGTTATTTAATGGTCCACCACCATTCACGACTGGATGTGGCAGGACTGCAGAGCTTTGATCGGATCCGTTGATTGTGGGATCGCTTAGCCCTGTCTATAACATGCTGCTTCCGCTTTTTAGCATGCATGTAGTCCTGTGTTGCAGCTTCCCCAGGTTGGCACCTCCTTTTTAGGTATGCCTGGTGCTGCTCCTGGCATGCTCTTCTGCACTCCTTATTGAGCCAGGGTTGGTCCCCTGGCTTGATGGTAGTGGTAGGATGAGGAATATGCCAGGCCATGAGGTTGCAGATTGTAGTGGAATACAATTCTGCTGCTGCGGCTGGCCCACAGCACCCCATGGATGCCCAGTTTTGAGCTGCTAGATCTGTTCTGAATCTATCCCATTTAGCACGGTGGAGCGTGTCCTCAGTGTGAAGATGGGAGTTCATCTCCGCTAGGACTGTGTGGTGGTCACTGCTACCAATACGGTCATGGACAGATGCATCTGCAACAGGTAGATTGGTGAGGACGAGGTCAAGTAGGTTTTTCCCCTCGTGTTAGTTCTCTCACCGCCTGTCGCAGGCCCAGACTGGCAGCTATGTCCTTCAGGACTTGGCCAGCTCGGTCAGTAGTGGTGCTACCGAGCCACTCTTGGTGATGGAATTTGAAGTCCCTCACCCAGAGTACATTCTGTGCCCTTGCTAATCTCAGTGCTTCTTCCAAGTGGTGTTCAACATGGAGGAATACTGATTCATCAGCTGAGGGAGGGCGGTAGGTGGTAATCAGCAGGAGGTTTCCTTGCCCATGCTTGACCTGAAGCCATGAGACTTCATGGGGTCTGGAGTCAGTGTTGAGGACCCCCAGCGCCACTCCTTCCTGACTGTATACCACTGTGCCGCCACCCCTGGTGGGTCTGTCCTGCCGGTGGGACAGGTCCTACCCAGGGATGGTGACAGAGGAGTTTGGGACATTGGCAGAAAGGTATGATTCTGTGAGTATGACTATGTCAGGCTGTTGCTTGACTAGTCTGTGGGACAGCTCTCCCAATTTTGGCACAAGTCCCTAGATGTTGGTGAAGAGGACTTTGCAGGGTTGACTGGGCTGGGTGTGCCGTTGCCATGTCCGTAGCCGAGGTCGATGCCGGGTGGTCCGTCCAGTTTCATTCTTATTGTTTCTCGTAGCAGTTTGGTACAACGGAGTGGCTTGCTAGGCCATTTCAGAGGGCATTTAAGAGTCAACCACATTGCTGTGGGTCTGGAGTCACAGATATGCCAGACCAGGTGAGGACGGCAGATTTCCTTCCCTGAAGGACATAAGTGAACCTTGATGGGTTTTTACGACAATCCGATAGTTTCATGGTTACCGTTACTGATACTAGCTTTTTATTCCAAATTTATTTAACTAACTGTATTTAAATTCCCCAGCTGCTGTGGTGGGATTTGAACTTCCGTCTCTGGATCATTAGTCCAGGCCTCTGGATTACGAGCCCAGTGACATTACCACTACACTACCGTTCCTGCATAAACTGTCGATTATTTAAAGTTTGTTTTTTGACAGTTTTCTTAAGATTTTTAACACTTTCTTCTAAATTTCTTTTCAGTCTTTTTATACAGTCTACAAGGATTTTTAAAGTATTTTTGACCACAGTTTTAAGTTTTAACCTTATAGGCTGCACCTTGGAAACCAATGGGATCTCCCTTAGGCCTCCCTTGTATGACAGCTTTGAGGAGGAAGAGCAGTAGGATCAGGAGGCACACCACAGGGATGTCAGGCTGAACAGGCACCTTATTGGCCTCTAGCCACTTCCTCCTTTTTGGCAGATGCAGGTTGAGCTACTTCACCATGACTCAACAATGCTTCAGAAAGCCACACCACCCACGTGAAACAGGAACTGAGTAGTGCTAGCTGCTCTACAGCTGTAAGCACAGTTCATCGGAGAAGGCATCAGCTGACTAATACCCAAGGCCACTGCCAAATGAGTCTTGCCATTATGAACCCTTTTGGCAACAAACTCAATTCAGTCACTTGTTGATGTGTAACACTCCTACACAACTACCAAGGCTCCCATTTGGAGATCAGTATGCTACTCTTTGTACAAGCATTCCCCCCCACTTTCCCTAAATCATCCTACACATCAGTGACAAAAACATCTCGCTGCTAACAAATCTGACAACTTTCTTACTGTTGAAGGCCACTGTGGTTCCCTTTAGTGCCTAATTTTGTGAGCTATTTCAATCTTGGCCTTCTACTTCTCCTACAGTGGCAGGAGGTTTTGAGGTGGTTAACTGATAACTTGCAGAAGAAGTCTTGGGGATTAAGATGGTACTGTGTTGTCTTGATTGTGGACCGTTTCCCCTTTAAGAAAAAGAAAGTATGAATACACCCTGTATGCCATCCTATGGAATGCAGCTCAGCTTTCAACTCAACTTTTTATTGAGCAGAGGTGGCACTCACTTCCAGGTCCCTCTCCTTCCATTGACCCAGATCATGCACTCCTTGGAGTCCAAAAGCTGGACCCTCCTTTCCTGGATTACATACAGTAACATCTTAACTGAAATCTTTAAATTTATGGGCTTGGTGCCCTGAAGAAAGACCAGCCTCAAACATTGCAGTGAGCATTATTGTAACAGACACAAAATGGCTGCTCTAATGCTTTTCAGCTGCTACTGCAGCAGTAGACTTCTCCTCCTTGGAATCCAGGGCAAGCTGTCTGTAGAGGGTGCTCAACGCACCTGGAGCCCTTTATTATATGTATATACTGTATAATGAAGGTTCACTGAGGGAAATTGGGTTGTTCCTCTGATACATGTTCCTCCTATCCTCTGGCTGCTGTGATAATTTTAATCCCATGAGAGCTTTATTTAATTTAAAGGTAACATTAATATCAAAATTACCAAGATCCTTCCCATGCAAAAATGTTGAAAAATAGCAATTGCATCACAATAAGTGGAAAGGAAGACAAGAGTGTTTTGTTGTAAATTAAAATATGCGACCTTGAAATGGAAAGCGTTTTACTGAAAAATAGTATACGCCTTCTGAGTTTATAATAGTCTTTATAATAAATTGTGCACTACCATTATTATCGTTGTCCTTTGAATTTAATTTGTTCTAGTGTAGTGGAATATTCTGCATAAGACCAAGTAATTTTGATTGGAAAGATTTAATTAAAATGCTGATTTCATTACTGTTGTACCACATTTTTGTCACATCTCTTCATTAAGAAAATGAGAATATACTAAATGGCTTAAATTTCTTCATTTTACCATTCAATTACATGCAGCTGTGTTTTGTATTTTTTTTAAACTCTGCAAAAAGAGGATTTTTCTGTGATATCAAATTTACTTTACGGCTCCTCATCTAAGAATAGGAGAAGAAAAGTGGATTGTCTGTGCTCAAAGGTGCCTCATAAAATAATAGTGCAAGGTTTGAAATTAAGTTTTTGAAATGGAAAAATAAGCAAGAATTGCAAGTTCAAAAGTGTAGATTTTAAAGGACACTTGTGTAGAACTGAAATGAAATGAGGTGGGAAAAAAGAACTGTGCTAGAAAATAGCATTTGACACTTTGCTTCTGTTTCAGCTTTGCTTGTGAATTAGAATTAGAACTTTGGGTGATCTGCTATTTTTCTGATTTGGTTCTGCTCTCCATTGTTGAAGTTTAGACATCAAAAACCCAGAATTTTTTCAGCTTTTTCCATCAAAACCTGAACACCCATTCTTAATTGATACAGAAATGTTATTGTATATCAGAATTGGAAATAACTTCGGCTACCATCCAAGGAGAGGTGGCAATGAAAAAACTCAAATTGCTGTATGCTGCTAATTAATGGCGTGAAGAAGCCATAGAATTACATAGAGTGTACAGCATAAAAACGGGACATTCGGCCCAACTGGTCCATGCCGATATTTATGCTCCACACGAGCCTCCTCCTACCCTACTTTATCTAATCCTATCAGCATAACCTTCTATTCCTTTCTCCCTCGTGTTTATCTAGCTTCCCCTTAAATGCATTTTGGAGAAAGTTCTGTGGCAATTTTTAATTTTAATTTTTTTCCCTTATTGGCCCTGGGTTTTTGCCTCTCCCAGGAGATTACATGGCTGCAGGGAGTGGGGTGGGAAGTGTATAGTCAAGATGCTCCAACCATCGTGAGATGTGGGGCAAGCTTGATCCCTGGGATGAGAAGGTTGTCCTATGAGGAGAGATTGCGTAGATTGGGCCTATACTCCTTTGGAGTTTAGAAGAATGAGAGGCAATCTCATTGAAACAGAAGATTCTGAGGGGGATTGACAAGGTAGACGCTGAGCAGTTGTTTCCCCTGACTGGAGTGTCTAGAACTAGGGGGCATAGTCTCAGGATAAGCGGCCAGTCATTTAAGACTGAGATGAGGAGGAATTTCTTCACTCCGAGGGTTTTGAATCTTTGGAATTCTCTGCCCCAAAGCACTTGAATATACTCAGAGTATATTCAAGGCTGAGATGGATAGATTTTTGGACTCCAGGAGAATCAAGGGATATGGGGATCGGGCAGGAAAGTGGAATTGAGGTGGAAGATCAGCCATGATCTCATTGAATGGCAGAGCAGGCTCGGGGGGCCGATGGCCTACTCCTGCTCCTAATTCTTGTGTTCTTATGGAACAGCTAGTCTTTTCCTGCCTGCAATTTTGTATGTTTGTAATTTAAATGCCCTTTTGAAGGAGCTCTCCTGTCAATAGTTTAATCTTTAATATTTATACGTGTCCAGTAAGTGTATATTACAGAAACATTTTAGAAGTAAATCTTATACAAGTCAAATTAGAGGAAATCTGTTATCTCATTTGCAAATGTAACTTTATTTCTTAAAGATATCTTCTTCAGGGGCATCACAAAATCTAACTTCCAAGTTTTGTAATATAGAAACATAGAAGATAGGAGCAGGAGTAGGCCATTCGGCCCCTCGAGCCTGCTCCGCCATTCAATGCGGTCATGGCTGATCATCCAAATTCAGTACCCGGTCCCTGCTTTCTCCCCTTATCCCTTGATCCCTTTAGCCTTAAGAAATACATCCAACTCCTTCTTAAATATATTTAATGAATTGGCCTCTACTGCCTTCTGTGGTAGAGAATTCCACAGGTTCACTACTCTCTGGGTGAAGAAATTCCTCCTCATTTCTGTCCTAAATGGCTTACCCCTTATCCTTAGACTGTGACCCCTGGTTCTGGACTCCCCGACCATCGGGAACATCCTTCCTGCATCTAGTCTGTCCAGTCCTGTCAGAATTTTATAAGTTTCAATGAGATCCCCTCTCATTCTTCTAAACTCCAGTGAGTATAAGCCCAATCGACCCAATCTCTCCTCATACATCATTCCTGCCATCCCAGGTATCAGCCTGGTAAATCTTCGCTGAACTCCTTCCATGGCAAGAACATCCTTCCTCAGATAAGGCGACTAAAACTGCACACAATACTCAAGATGTGGTCTCACCAAGGCCCTGTACAACTGCAGCAAGACATCCTTGTTCCTGTACTCAAACCCTCTCACTACGAAGGCGAACACACCATTTGCCGCCTTAACCGCCTGCTGCACCTGCATGCTTACCTTCAGCGACTGGTGCACAAGGACACCCAGGTCTCGTTGCACTTCCCCTTCTCCCAATCTATTGCCATTCAGATAATAATCTGCCTTCCTGTTTTTGTCACCAAAGTGGATAACCTCACATTTATCCACGTTCTACTGCATCTGCCATGCTTTTGCCCAATCACCCAACCTGTCCAAATCATCCTGGTGTTTCTCAGCATCCTCCTCATAGCACACACGCCCACTCAGCTTTGTGTTGTCTGCAAATTTGGAGATATTACATCTAGTTCCCTTGTCTAGATCATTAATATATATTGTGAATAGCTGGGGTCCAAGGACCGATCCCTGCGGTACCCCACTAGTCACTGCCTGCCACTCGGAAAAAGACCCGTTTGTTCCAACTCTTTGCTTTCTGTCTGCCAGCCAGTTCTCTATCCAAGTCAATACCTTGCCCCCAATCCCATGTGCCTTAACTTTACATGCTAATCTCTTATGCGGGACCTTATCGAAAGCCTTTTGAAAGTCCAAATACACCACATCCACTGGTTCTCCCTTATCTATTTTACCAGTTACATCCTCAAAAAATTCCAGTAGATTAGTCCAACACGATTTACCTTTTGTAAATCCATGTTGACTTTGTCTGATCCTGTCACTTTTCCAAGTGCTCTGCTATTATATCTTTTATAATGGACTCTGGCATTTTCCCCACTACCGATGTCAGGCTTACAGTCTGTAATTCCCCGTTTTCTCTCTACCACCTTTTTTGAATAGTGGGGTAACATTAGCTACCCTCCAATCCATGGGTACTGTTCCAGATTCCATCGAATGTTGGAAGATGATCAGCAATGCATCTACTATTTCTAGGGCCACTTCCTTAATACCCTAGGATGTAGATTATCAGGCCCTGGATTTATCGGCCTTCAATCCCATCAATTTCCCTAACACCATTTCCCTACAAATACTGATTTCTTTCAGTTCCTCCCTTTCATCAGACCCTATGTTCCCCGGCATCACTAGGAGGTTATTTGTGTTCTCCATAGCATTTAATGTTTGTTATAGGGGAAATTTATCTTTTCATTAACTTATTTTTCATTTATAGTTGAATTGATTAGTAGTCTTTTGCAATATGTTCTCCATGTGAGCTAAAGGGCTATATTGTCAAAGTTAATGCTTTAGATATATTGATAAAGATATTGAACAGTTTACGATAGTGTCATTTCTTTTCGCTGTTGCACAGCCAAAATTAAAAAGAAAAGTTGCCATAAGCTACATCATGGCAGCTGGCAAATCAGGCCAATTGTGCCATTTGTTTAGTTTGATGTGCATATGTAAAATGATTGTATGTGCATACATTTATTCATTTTTAATCAACCTTGGAAAATAGCTTAACTGATAAAGTATGAGGATTATATGTTCCAAAAAAAAAATCAACCTGTGTTATATGGTTCAGGGAACCAGACTAATTATTCTTATTTATCTTATTCCTCAGATTTTTTGTAATTGTTTACATCCTCCTTAAAGCTGGAGCTGTTGTAACAGGTCTCCATTATTGTCATTGTCTGCAATATCAGAGCTTCCATTTGCTGCAGTTTCTTCTGCAACAGGGTTACTTATTGCCATCGGGCAGTCATTTGGCTGACATTGCAAAGTATGGATTATTATCAGAACACCAGTATAAGCAGTGGTTACCTCACCTGTTATTGGCTGGATTGAATCCTGTGGACCTGCTTAGTGAAACTTGGTAAGTTCAGAGATACACCTAATTGTTATTTTAGAATAAGCTACAAATGTCTTCTTTATAGTTGAAATGGCAATACAGAAATAGATACATTGGTTGGAATATTATAATTCCAGCTTTGTTTGTATTTAACTACAGTAATGAGCTTGAGCATGCAAGGTTATTACATTATCTGCAAGCTTCATTTGGTAATGGATATCACATCCAAGACTAATTGTAGGGAGCAGGCCAGTATTTTAATTACTCCCTATGGAATACTTTGTGTGCCAGAGTGTAGAATTGATTTGTAAATGACAACTTACATATAGAAGTAACCCTTTAATGGGCTTGTTAATATTGTACTAAGCAGTTTAATGTTGCAGACCAATAACATACTAAGACATTTCTAGATATTGCAGTTATTTTTTTCTATCGTAACAACATTTTCTAATTCAAGCAGCATTCCCAATCCAATATCTGACCTTTACATTTTTTTCCATTGGAATGGGTGGTGTTACTTGAACAATTATTTTTCCATCCCAACCTCCAAATACAAGATATGTTATGCACCTTCTACACTGTGTGTTTTATGTATTTTTTGGTGTCTGTAAAATGATCTAAGAATAAAAACATTAACAGAAGTAATTATCAAAAGAATAATATGTATTGAAGAATCAAAACTCATTCCTGAGATGCTGTTGATGATAAACTGAGGAATAGTTTGCCAATGAGAAGTGTGGGGGAAAAAATTCCTGGGGACAAAATTCCTGACTCCCACTCCACATGGTAACTATGGTAGAGCAGAATTTATGCTCCAGTGGCAGACCTGGACTTGACCCTGATTCTGCTGGAGTATCCAGTGTCAGGTTATTTTAATAAACCAGGCCAGAGCCCAGGTCAGTATTGGTGCATCTTGGATGCCCACTGGAAGGTAGGATGCAAACCGTGGTCCCAGGATAGCCACTCGAGAAGCGGGTGAAGATGCCAAAAACTCTAGAAACCAGCCCTCTTTATAAGAGGGATGATTTTATTGTGCCAGCCTGTAATCTTCTGGGGTATTCCAGGCTAACACTCAGGCCAGGGGGACACCTGTTGGCTCCACTTGACTTGGATGCTGGTATCTTGCTGACATCCAGGCTCCTTGGATCAGCAGGAATTTTGATGGGTGTCTCATCATTTGCCACAGCCCTGAGAAAATTTGTAGCGATTGGTTCTCTACTCTGAACAGAGGCCTTGTCTGCTGCTTTCATGATCTCCTTCAGAAAGTTTTTTCAGCTATTACAGCTTAATCCCCCTGTAAATACCAGTTGGGGTTATATTTTCATGACCATTAAATAGTCTTTGTCACTAGAAGATTAAGCAGTGCTAGTTACCTGGAGCATGACATAAGCAGATTCACCATCAAAGGAACATGGATATGTAGTGCACATTGTAAAAAAAATTCCTCACCATTTTCTTACAAAAAAGAACTCCAGCCAGGAACACATTAGCGGGCAGGTAGCAGTGTTTTCTTTTCAAGCCTCCAGCATTTAAAGAATGTGGTTATGTGTATTTCAGTCTATTTTAGGATTTATTTTAAGAATCTTGCAGCGAAGACTAACCCCAGCTTAATTTTGTCAAAGGCTTAGGGGTTTGATTTATTTAGCACCACTGATTAATCTGTTCATGTTAAAGTTTTATCTGTGCTGTTTAATGCAGTCATTAACCTATCAAAATAGATTGGGAATGACTGCATTAAAATGGCAGAGAGAGAAGTTTATTATTGTAAAAAAGCGCATGGCAGAAACTAAACCCACTAATCTGTATATTTTGTCTTTTTTTAAAAAAAGGGGAAAGTAATATATTTATTTTTAAGATATTCAAAAATACAATGAAGATATAAACCCCAGATAGTTTGAACTACTGTTGTCCAGTATTCCAAATTCAATATCTTACTTCCCCACCCCATGCATGAAGGAAGATAGAAGGATAGCAAAATACTGCAGATGCTGGAAATCCAAAATAACAACAGAAAATGCTGGAAAAACTCAGCAGGCCAGGCAACATCCGTGGAGAGAAAATAGAGTCGACGTTTCGGGTCTAACCCTTTTTCAAAACTGGAAAGGAAATGAAATAGATCGAAAGGCAGGGCTGGGACAGAACAAAAGAAGAGAAGAGACATTAAGAGGTATTCAAAATGAGACGAGATGGTGATAGGACTAGTGGAGACAAAAGAAGGCTCTAGATTAGGTCCAGCATTTTCTGTTGTTATTAAGGAAGATAGAAGACTAGTTCTCAGACCCCAAGGAAGACGAAGGGATAATTCCAAATGTTTTTGAACAGCCTTGGAAGATTGACATGCATTATCTTAGGACATTGTATAAAAAGGACTTTAAAAAATATCTGCTCCAAACTTCACCTCGATGGTCCCACCAAGCACTAGTTTGGGTCCGAAGCAACCACCACAAAAGCAGCTTGAGACAGCAGGCCCAGAAGTACCACTTTGTGCTAGGGAGGATAAATCTAACTGAGGCATATGAAATAATGGGGAAAGTTATTTTTATTTACAGACTAGATGCATTGTAACAGTTAAAGGGGAAAATGTAGACATAATTTTATTGTGTGTGAAATGACAGCAGTTTCTATGTACCTGTACTTGTGGAGGTTCACATTTTAGCAATTGCACAAAAAATGATACAGATATAGACTAATCTTGTGCTGGGATTATTTTACATAAAACCTGCTTTAAATTATACAAATATTTACAGCAGTTGAGAGCTGTGCTAGTAAACTATTGTGATAGAGGTTCTAGGAGTGATGGAGAGAGTGTTGCAAAGGCCAGAGTTCAAGATTAAACCTATGTTGTGCTTCTGTAACTCGAGAGCAGCAGCTTATCAATCTTGTCTTGAAAGCTGCAGTTAATATTTGTTTCATTATATCTTTTTGAGCTAAATTTATTTCAAAAATAGGAACGGTTTTTGCTTGCTTTATGACAGCAGCAGATGACGCGCACTAATCTATTATCATGAGTGAAAACTTGCATGCGATGACTCTTCAACTAATCATAGTAAATATTTTGCTCAAATAATAATGATTAATGACTGTAATAAATATTATCTAATTAAATTTCAAATCTTTTCATTTTTTCTTTCTTCCAATGGTAAGTTTTCATCAGGAAGGTTGTACATTACAAATCTGACTTTTAGAGCTTTCAATTTGGAGGTAATTTTATTCATGCTGAAATAAAGCAGCACATTAATAGAAAGTAAATGCCAACCATATATTTGGTTGATTATTTGTCACTGGTTCATGATTTTTGAGGCATTTTTATCATCATAAAATGTAATCATCGAGTTTGTTTGTTACTGATGTGCTGTCCAGTGGTAAATCTACCTGTCTGCCATAGTAAGGCAAGTCTACTGTAGCGTGAATTAGTGCAATGTAATATAATCTATCACGAGGAAACTCATTTCCTTGTTTTTTCAAGCATCAGTATGACGGATTATTTTGCTCAACCCAAAAGGCCAGCAGCATATTGCTGATACAACTGGAACATATATTTTATGGCTGTCTATTTGAACTCTTTTAAAATTAGTTCTTTATGCAAAAACACATTTAATTTTAGCCACAAAATTTGTAGGCTTTTTTTAAACATCATTAATAACATCTATGATTTTAACTTCTTACTAAAATATTATGATCAAATATATTATTAATTTCTACATAATGCAGAAGTTTGTGCAGTGTTCCTAGGAAAAGATAGGATGACCTCCCTCAGAGATGTGACATTTGTTGTTTTGTCTCTTGACCTTTTCCGTTCCTGTTTGCAAGCATAGACACAGTTGGTTTCTCCCTAAATTAGAAAAATTGACTCTTCACATTGCATGTGCAATGAAAATTTGATTTCCACCGTCATTCTTAACTTTTGTTGTCGAGCAGCTTTTTGAAAAAGATCTCTGTCCATTTATCAGGCTTCAATTCTGTACCAAGTATAGTCCAATGCTTTACACCAGCGATCATTCACACTGATGCCTCTTGTCAAAAAATATATGGTGTTGTGCAAAATCTGCCATGGTTCTCATCCACACCCATTGAGACCAGCTTCAGAGACCTGAGGCCATCCTATAAGATTGCCTTCGCTGAAAATGGAGGCATGGTTTCACCCTCCCAGACAACACAACACTGCCCGAAGCCTCTGTTCAATACTGGGTGGGTTCAATTACGCCAGCTCTAGAAAGGGCCTGGGGAAGGTGCATTGTTGTCTACTGGTGCTGTTAAATGGATCAGCTTATTATCAGCTGGCACAGAGAATTGTAGATTAGTCGGAAAACCTTTGGTGTTGATCCAAACAGGAAAAAAAACAACAGTGATTTCTCATCTATGTTTCCTTTTTTGAGACAAGGTGGTAGGAGGTCACATTAGATGTTTGATTAGGGGAGACCATCATCAGGGATTACCACTTCTATCCAAGTCAGTCCTCCCAATTAATTCAGTGATGTTGTCTCCGCCAGTCATTTTAGATGCAGTGAGTTGGTGCTCATACTTACGACTGAGATTAGCAGCCTACTGCCTGTTGCTTGAAAAGAGGATTTTATTTGCACAGTTCTGATCTCCAAGTCTAAGTTTCCATGTTTTATTGGATCTTAGACCGTTTAACAAAGGTCTCAAGAAAGGGAAATTCAACATGGGAACATTGCCTCAGGCTATTGAGGCTGTGTGCCCAGGAAACTGGCTGGCCAGAATAGATCTCCAGATGTTTGCTGCGGGAGAGTCCAGTCCATTTGGCATTGTAACCGACTCAGACTTTGAACAGTGCAGTTATCTTCATCCTCTCTTCAACCAATCAGTAAATCACTGAACACAATAGTAATTTGGTCCTGATCTCATTTTTGCTCCTGGGATGCAATACTGATTGTTTGTTTATTTGTTTGTTGACACAGTAATCATATAGTTCTCAGACCTCAACACTGACATATGGACTTGAATTCCCTTGAAACAGAAGAAATAATTCAGGCATGTTTTGCTGATTGAAAATAAAAACAAATACTAAAAATACACAGCAGGCCATTCCATTTCCTTTACAGAGAAGTTCTGTTTTGGCGGTGTACCGTTCATCAATAACAGCAGAACTCCTTCACAGATGCTGACTGACCTGCTGAGTATTTCTAGCAGTTTCTGTTTATATTCAGATTTCCAGCATTTGAAGCTTTTTTTTACCTTGTATATTTAATTATATTTATGTATCATAATTTGTTTTTTATTCTGCAGGTTAAATACTGCCAATGATAACATGCTTAACTTCACACTTGAGTTTACAAACTGGAAGAGGCTTCCTCCGTTTGTGGGACAGATTCTTTTCTGTCGCATAGCAAATTCCACTTGGATTCAACAGAAACATTTTGGTATGTAAGTTTCCAAATTACAGTAGCTCACTGCAGGAGCATGCTTAAGCTCACAGGAGGGAAAAACCTGGAAAAATTCAACCATACCTGTATATGCCTTAATTTCTAGATATTATTCCTTGGTGGTCTGCCTAAGGGAAACCTATCGCTGGTCTTTAATTGCATGACCATCCCTCTGATTTATCCTAGCTATTTTATACCTTGATCATTTTCCAGACAGTGGGACTAGTTCAGAGGTGATGGGGATAGTAATTTGCTATTTAATGGCTTCGCATTCTCAACATAAAAATAGATTTTACGATAATTCCCAATGAGAAGACCTTGAATGTGTAACATAGCCATGTTAACATTTGTGACGTTGCTATCGTCTTTGCTCCCCCAATAATGCATTATAGATCGGGAACTTAAAGTGGATTCAAGTCTCTGTCCCAACAATACACAATGCCAGCACACCAACTTATCAGTGTCATTTATAATATCTTATTTAGAAAGTATCAATTTTATTGTATCCAGTTGTGACAAAAATGAAGCATTGTTGTCAAAATTAGTATGACCGTGATTCCTTTAATTGAGTCACAATACATAATGGGGTAGAGTTTCTGCTAGGTTGCCCTGGTATTTACAGCACAATTTGCACAAAATTGGCCAAAGCAGCGCGAAAGATCGAGGAATTTCAAGTGCAAATTATGTCCAGCGCAAATAGAGTTTCTGCGATCTTTTGTGTTAGTTTAAAAAGAATTGCGCTGAAAGCCAGCCCCGCCCACAAAACTGACCACACCCGCAGATTGAATGAATCACCTTTGCGAGTTTCCACTAATTGCGCCTGTTTGTGGGTGTTCGAGGAGGATCGTAAAATTAAGTGTTTTTTTGCACTAGTAGGCACCTTTTTTAAAAAAACTTTTAAATATTTAAATTTGCTAAGAAACTGAGTACTGAACACCAGTGTAACTAGTAAATGGTGCTGTATTGTTCTTTAAAGTCATTTTCAGTTATTTAAAATTGGGTTACTCAGGTGGTCGACTAGGCACTTGATTAAAAATGCTAATTTTTTGTGATAAACCCCATTTGAACTGTTAATAAAACTGCACCAGGTTACCATTCTTAAATATATCCAGGAATATTTTTTAATGCCGAAAAAAATACTGCATTGTAAAATGCTGCTCGATTGTGCTACTTCATGGAAGATTTTGCGTTCGGCGATATGCAAATACATTTGAGCGGAAACCTGAGCAAAAAAATTAAATTCAGAAAACTAGCGCAATTTGTGCCCGGATCACCGATTGTGCCCAAAGCGGAAACTCTACCCCAATGAGTTTTGAAAACCAGCTGTATTCAGAATGCATGTCCCAGCCTCATTTAATACAATGTTGCAACAACTACTAATCAGTTTGGTCTCCGAGTAAATAGCTTGGGAGAGGAGCCAGGCCATACAATTCAAACACACACATCTGTGCAGCTTAATTAGTTATGTATATGACAGACAGTTTCTTTTGAATTTAACTGACAGTTACTCAAATCTATGAAACCCCAGCAACAGTCCAGGAGAATTTAATTAGTTGAACTGTTCAAATCAGAAATTTGGCTTGAAACTTTTGTAGAAATCAAGTCAAACTAATTATCTCCTGCAGTTGGTAAAATATAAGAGGAAAAGAATAATAAATTATATATTATAATTAAATTTTTACATATAATTAACAGAGATTGCAAACCATTTATTATTTTCCTTGTTTTTCAGCAGTTAGCATGTTTTAATATTACAGTAAATATATATATATATATATATATATAGTTAGTTATAAATGTACACCTCTATTCAATACATTTGTCAGTTAAAGCCCAAATTAAGATCTGTTGTTTGTGATATTCTGCCACTTCTCAAAGACACATGAAGGTGCAGGTTAGGTCCAGTAGTTAAAGCAAAAGCCAAAAAAAAGCTTTTTGTTCATTATCTTGGAAATGCTATCAAATCTTTTCCAAGTATCAGGGCCAGTGAAGATATTCTCAAGGCCATAGACTCGCATATAAGAGTAGTCTAAAATACAGAAGTTGAAATATCTAGAAGAAGAAGGGCAGTAGAGATCCCAACACATAACACTCGTCATGATCCAAGTACTGAGTGTTCACTTTGATAAACTGTCTCTGATTTGTTAGGCTGCTTGTCCAACATCCAGTATTGGATGAGCAGAAATTTCCTCCAACTAAATATTTGGAAGACTGAAGCCATTGTCTTCAGTACCCGCCACCAATTCCATCCCGGGATGGTTTCCTGGACCAATATGTCGAGGAACCAACTAGAGATCAGGCCATCTTAGACTGGGTATTATGTAATGAGAAAGGATTAATTAGCAATCTTGTTGTGCGAGGCCCCTTGGGGAGAAGCAATCATAGTAAGATAGAATTCTTCATTAAGATGGAGAGTGAAGTAGTTGACTTAGAGACTAGGGTCCTGAATTTAAATAAAGGAAACTACGATGGTATGAGGCACAAGTTGGCTAGGATGGATTGGGGAATGTTACTTAAAGGGTTGACGGGGGATAAGCAATGGCAAACATTTAAAGATCGCATGGATGAACTACAGAATTTGTTCATCCCTGCTTGGCATAAAAATAAAACAAAAAAAGTGACTCAACCATGGCTAACAAGGGAAATTAGGGATAGCATGACGTAAGAAAACTACTAGGCACTTGGTCTGAGTATTAAACAAGGCTTTAATCAACTGTTTTTCAACATGGAGATCTAGTTGTGTCCTTCACTAGCTCCTGTTAAAGAATGTCCTGAGCAAGCTGGGCCCATGCCCGAGTATTTATACTCTCCCTAGACAGCGCCACCAGCAGGCCGCCCAGTATTACTTCATAAGTCATTTCCACATGAATGACAAGATTCATGTCATAGCATAAGATCCAAGGAGAGGACATATAATTTGGCCAGAAAAAGCAGCAAACCTGAGGATTGGGAGCAGTTTAAGATTCAGCAAAGGTGGACAAAGGGATTAATTAAGAGGGGGGAAAATAGATTGAGAGTGAGCTTGCAGGGAACATAAAAACTGACTGAAAGCTTCTATAGATATGTGAAGAGAAAAAGATTGGTGAAGTCAAGTGTAGGTCCCTTGCAGTCAGAATCAGGGGAATTTATAATGGGGAACAAAGAAATGGCAGACCAATTCAATACATACTCTGGTTCTGTCTTCACAAAGGAGGACACAAATTACCGCCCAGAGATGTCGGGAACATAGGGTCCAATGAGAGGGAGGAATTGAATGAAATCAGTATTTGTAGGGAAATGGTGTTAGGGAAATTGATGGGATTGAAGGCCAATAAATCCCCAAGGGCCTGATAATCTACATCCTAGGATACTTAAGGAAGTGACCCTAGAAATGGTAGATGCATTGCTGGTCATCTTCCAAAATTCTATAGACCCTGGAACAGTTCCCATGGATTGGAGGATAACTAATGTAACCTCACTATTTAAAAAAGGTGGTAGAGAGAAAACGGGGAATTATAGACCGGTAAGCCTGACATCGGTAGTGGGGAAAATGCTAGAGTCCATTATAAAAGATGTAATAACAGAGCACTTGGAAAACAGTGACAGGATCGGACAAAGTCAACATGCATTTACAAAAGGTAAATCATGCTCGACTAGTCTACTGGAATTTTTTGAGGATGTAACTGGTAGCATAGATAAGGGAGAACCAGTGGATGTGGTGTATTTGGACTTTCAGAAGGCTTTCGATAAGGTCCCGCATAAGAGATTAGCGTGCAAAGTTAAAGCACATGGAATTGGGGGTAAGTTACTGTCTTGGATAGAGAACTGGTTGGCAGACAGAAAGCAAAGAGTTGGAATAAACGGGTCTTTTTCCGAGTGGCAGGCAGTGACTAGTGGGGTACTGCAGGGATTGGTGCTAGGACCCCAGCTAGTCACAATATATATTAATGATCTAGACAAGGGAATTGGATGTAATATCTCCAAGTTTGCAGATGACACAAAGCTGGGTGGGCTTGTGTGCTGTGAGGAAGATGCAGAGGAACTCCAGTATGATTTGGATAGGTTGGGTGATTCGGCAGATGCATGGCAGATGCAGTGTAATGTGGATAAATGCGAGGTTCTCCACTTCGGTGGCAAAAACAAGAAGACAGATTATTATCTGAATGGCAATAGATTGGGAAAAGGGGAAGTGCAACGAGACCTGGGTGTCCTTATGCACTAGTCACTGAAGGTAAGCATGCAGGTGTAGCAGGCGGTTAAGAAGGCAAACGGTATGTTGGCCTTCATAGCGAGAGGATTCGAGTACAGGAGCAAGGATGTCTTGCTGCAGTTGTACAGGACCTTGGTGAGACCACACCTTGAGTATTGTGTGCAGTTTTGGTCACCTTATCTGAGGAAGGATGTTCTTGCCATGGAGAGAGTGCAGCGAAGATTCACCAGACTGATACCTGGGAATGACGTATGAGGAGAGATTGGGTCGATTAGGCTTATGTTCGCCAGAGTTTAAAAGAATGAGAGGGGATCTCATTGAAACTTATAAAATTCTAACAGGACTAGAGAGACTAGATGCAGGAAGGATGTTCCCGATGGCGGGGGAGTCCAGAACCAGGGGTCACAGTCTAAGGATAAGGGGTAAGCCATTTAGGACTGATGAGGAGGAATTTCTTCACCCAGAGAGTGGTGAACCTTTGGAATTCTCTACCACACAAGGCAGTTGAGGCCAATTCATTAAATATATTCAAGAAGGCGTTGGATATATTTCTTAAGGCTAAAGGGATCAAGGGATATGGGGAGAAAGCAGGGACAGGGTACTGAATTTGGATGATCAGCCATGATCTCATTAAATGGCGGAACAGGCTCGAGGGGCCGAATGGCCTACTCCTGCTCCTGTGGTCTTCTATGTTTCTATCCCTCTCTGGCCACTGTCTGAGGCTGTACCAGACCGTTCGCTACCCTGGCATCCTATTTGACCCTGAGATGAGCTTCCAATCCCATACCCTCTCCATCACAAAGACTGCCTGCTTCCACCTCCGTAACATTGCCCATCTCCGTCCCGCCTCAGATCATCTGCTGTTGAAACCTTCATCTGTGCCTTTGTTACCTCCAGTCTCAACTATTCCAGTGCTCTCCTGGCTGGGAGCCTTGCAGCCTCTGCAAACTTGAGCTCATCCAAAACCGCTGCCTGATCTGAACACGTGCCAATTCCCATTCACCATAGCCTCATCCCTCCCTATCTCTGTAACTTTCTCCAGCCCTACTATCCTCCTCTTCTGGCCTCTCACGCATTCCTGATTTTCATTGCTGCTCCATTGGCAGCCGTGCCTTCAGCTGCCTAGGCTCTGGAGTTCCCTTCGTAAACCTCTCTACCTCTCTCTCCCTCCTTTTAATATGCTCCTTAAATACTACCTCTCACCTTTCCTAATATCTCCTTAGGTGGCTTGGTGTCAAATTTTGTTTGATAACACTCCTGTGAAGCTCCTTGGGACGTTTTACTACGTTAAAGGTGTTATATAAAAGCATGTTGTTGTTGTTGATCTTTATGGATCCACATACTTGGTATCATTTTTGCTACCCTGAAGTGCAGGTCCTTTTTAATTAATTAACTACTAAAAAGAAAAGAAAAACATGCATTTATATAGCACCTTTCACGACCTCAGGACATCCCAAAGCGTTTTACAGCCCATCAAGTACTTTTGAAATGTAGTCACTGTTGTAATGTAGGACACGAGGCAGCCTGCACGGAGCAAGCTCCCACAAACAACCATGTGATAATGACTAGATAATCTGTTTCCGTGATGTTGGTTGAGGGATAAATATTGGCCAGAACACTGGGGAAAACTCCCCTGCTCTTCATCGAAATAGTGGCATGGGATCATTTACATACACCTGAAAGGGCAGATGGGGCCAGATTACCTCCAAACAGATGCCTAAAAGTGTTGTTACAAGTTTTTCAGTTAATTTATAGCTACAGTATTGGGGATTATTTCCCCCCCCCCCCCCCCCCACTATCCCTCAACACTATTATCAGAGTGGATACAATAATAGTTCTTGTACTGGCCAGTATCTGGCAGAGCCGTACTCTTCAGCATATAGTTGAAAACCATCAGCTGTAGTGGCTCTCTTTGTGGGAAATTTTAAACACTCCAGTGTAAAGTTTTCAAGTCTGGGTGACCCTTCCCATTACTCACCCTCATTACTGCACCTTCCAATTATTTAATGACTTTTTTTCCAAGTTTGACAGTTAGGTTCTACTAAAATCAATTCTGTACACTAGGGGCAGTATTTTGCAAGGAATTACCACTGATTTTGGGTAGTGATCTAGCAGGCTGGGGGACAAAATGGGTTGGAGAACCATTACCTCGACTATCTGCCTACTTTGGGATTTCCTGCTGGGAGTGACAGCAGATACAGCCCTATATAGGGACTGACATATTCAAATAGGTTAGTAATGATGGAGAGACATCATATATCACATTTTCTGTCATTATCACCTTGGCAACGCTGGATGCTGTACTGGAATTGTACTTGTGTCCATGGAAAACATTGCAGCCTATGGCTCAGCTCAGGCATTGAAGCTTTGGGAGCTGAACAGAATGCAATCCCCAGGTCCTTGAAATCAGAGAGGCTTGTGCAGAGAAACTATTGGAAGATGAGATGGAGAAGCTTTGTCTTTATTCCCAGAATTGTTGAATTTTTTAATATATTTATCATTTGTAGGGATGTTTAATGGAATGAGCTAACATGATCATTCAAAGAAGTTACTTTTTTCAGGGATGTGCCCAGTTTTTACTTTGTAAACAAGAATTTCCTTTTTGGAAAAATAGTAAATTTCACTGTGCTTTTTTTGATTGGTTGCTTTTTATTGACTAAAATTTAAGCCAATTTGCATGCTTCGTGCCCTATGTATATATATCGTACAAAACTTTTATATATAAAAATAGATTATTTTTATCTGGACTACCTATCTTTTGCTAGAACTACTATAATTGGGTGTAATTAAGGGCCCAATGTCAAAATTTACCTAATTAATTCACCAGTAATTGTATTTCTTTTATAGATTTCTAATTTCTCCAGTTTCAACAAAACATTTTCACTTCTAGCTGTTTTCAAAGCTTCTTGCAAAGTAGCAGCTGTGTTTTTGCTTGTCACAATAAAATTATCTGTTTCATATTCTGGTTACAGCCACATATTCCTCATAGATTTTTTGAATATGTTTCTACTTGACATTCACCTCTGCATGACTAGTTCCATAGCAACTATACTCTTGTGTGCGCAGATTTTGATGGATTCAATGGCCAAATCCAGTTTGGAGAATAATAACTACTGATGCAACAAAATGAAATCAGTTGTGAAGTAGATTTTATGACGGGATGCACACATGGATCACTTGTTCTTTGGGTGCTGTAGCTGTCATATATTGTATATTGTTGCAATAATCTCAAGTGATGAGCATGATGACTCCAGCTATAAATCTCACTTAAAGCTTCACAAAGTGACGCAACAACTAAGTGGCTATTGCCCCAAATACACATAGTAACTAGGACAATTGCAAGGTTACTAAGATTATGAATCTGCTTTGACCACCATTAAATGCGTATACACCATAGTAGTGACTTCATTTTAGATACATTGGCCCGGATATTCCGATGCCTACGGGTGTGTACGCACTATGTACCTACCCGTAGGGACATCAGAAATGCCGGTTTTAGGCATGCGCACAGCGCATGTGCCGAAAACTGGCATTTCCGATCTGTCAAGAATGGTGTTGACAGATCCTCCAGCTGCCCTGGAGAAGGGCCTTTGCGGGCAGATAGTTCCGCTTTTTGGAGACCCCCTGCCCGCAGAAAACCCTTACGATTCTTATGCCTGGTAAAAGCAGGCATAAGGCCTGCTTTTACCAGAATAAGAGTTGAAAAAAGTTTTTAAAAAAAAAATGTTTTCACTGATTTATCATTTAGAAATACTTTTAAAAAGGGTAAGTTTATTTTTAGCCCCATAAAATACTTTAATTATTTTTTTCAAAAAATTTAATTTTTGTTTAAAATATTTAATTTATTGTAATTTCAAGTCATTTTAAAAATGTGATTTAAAAAAAAAAATTATTTAAAGTTTTACTATGTTTTTTCATTGATCTCCATTCATATATTTGATAGGTCTTCCTGTCAAATGTATGAAGGGAGATTCCCTTCTGTGATTGGCTCCCCATGGCCCACATGATCCCAGGGATGCTGCGAACTACATGTGCCTCTGGGATACGTGGGCCCTGTGCACGGAGAGGCCCAGGAGCGGAAGCGTGTGCATCCCGGGAGCCCTCAGGTAAGGATGCAGATTTTTCCAGATCGCAGGCCTCTGCCCGCGGGAGGCCTGCGATCGGAAAATATGGGCCAAAGTATTTAAAGCACAGAAACAGGCCATTCAGTCCAACAGGTCCATGCCGGTGTTTATGCTCTACCCGATCCTCCTCCCATCCCTCTTCATCTAACCCTGTCAACATATCCTTCTATTCCTTTCTCCCTCATGTGCTTATCTAGCTTTCAAATCAATTCAATTCAATCGCTTTATTGGCATGATGACAAGTTACATCTTATGTTGCCAAAGCATTGGAAAACATTCATGTTTGTTCACAAAAATACAGATCTATCCATACAGTGTATAAACAGATATATCCCTGAGTGTATAAATATACTTTCATATAATTTATATATACTCTTATCTTATCTTTAGTGGTTGTCCCTCTGTTTATGGCAAGCTGTAACATAGTGTGCCGCTAGTGTTATGCAACTTCTCTCTTCCCCTAGTAGGTATGGGAGTTTTTGGTCGTCATTCAATTTTCTGAATTCCGGGCATATTTTTGTAAATTTTGGGTAGAAATTCTCCCTTATGCCCTGATATTTTCTACAAGCTGTGAGGAAGTGCATCTCTGTCTCCACCATTCCCTGACTGCAGTGAGAGCATATCCTGTCCTCTCTTGGTAGCCGGGTCTGCCTGTGTCTACCTTTTTCGATCGCCAGGCTATGTTCACTAAGTCTGTACCTTGTCAGGATTTTTCTCAGTTTGCTGTCCTTTACCATGGTCAGGTAATCAGCTATGTTGTATTGTCTGTTTAGGGCCAAGTAGCAATTGAGTTTGCTTTGGGTTTTTGTTGTTTCTGCCCAATATGTCAGAGATTTTTCCTTTTGCTTAGCGACGATTGTGTTGGGTTGAATTCTTTGTGTTACGCTGTCACTGTCCTGGGGCTGGTTATTGTTAGTAGTGTTAGTAGTTACTTCACTGAGTCCCAGGACTAGTTGACTGAGGGTATTCTTCTTTATGGTCAGCTCTTGGCATTTCAGGGTGTCGTAGTGATAGCATTGGGGGTTGCTCATTTGTAGGTGATTCCAAAATTTGGTGGCTCTTTTTTGGATAGTGATTATTAATGGATATTGGCCTAGTTCCGCCCTGCATGCATTGTTTACTGTTTTCCTTTGAGTCCGGAGGATACTTCTACAGAATTCTGCATGTAGGATCTCAATTGGGTGTTTGTCCCATTTTGCAAATTCTTGTTGTGTTAGCGGTCCCCATACCTCACTGCCATAGAGTGCAATTGGTTCAATTACTGATTTGAAAATTTTTAGCCAAATGCTAATTGGGATTTCTATTTGGATTGATTTTTTAATGGCATAGAAAGCCCTTCTTGCTTTCTCTTTCAGTTCATTCACAGCCAGTTTGAAGTTTCCCGTAGAACTGATTTTTAAGCCCAAGTATGTGTAGTTACTGGTTTGTTCAATTTTGGTTGTTCCTAGTGTGAAATTTATTTTGGGTCCCTGATGTCTGGATCTTTGCTGGAACACAAGGACTTTGGTTTTTTTGGGATTTATTGTCAGGGCCCAAGTCTGGCAGTACGACTCCAGCAGATCCAGGTTCTGCTGTAGACCCTCCTTAGTTGGTGACAGCAGAACCAGGTCGTCTGCATAGAGGAGGAATTTAACCTTGGATTCATATAGGGTGAGGCCGGGTGCTGTAGATTGTTCAAGTAGTTTTGCCAATTCATTTATGTAAATATTAAAAAGTGTCGGTGAGATTGGCGAGCCCTGCGTCACTCCCCGCCCCTGTGGGAAGTATTTTGTTTGTTTGTCTCCAATTTTAACTGCACATTTGTTGTTTGTATACATTGATTTAATTACATCATATGTTTTTCCCCCTACCCCGCTTTCGATAAGTTTCAGGAATAAACCGTCATGCCAGATGGAGTCGAAAGCCTTCTGGAAATCTATAAAGCATGCGTAGATTTTGCTTTTGTTATGGTGAACGTGTTTGTCAATTAGGGTCTGTAGGGTGAAGATATGATCTGATGTTCTATAGTTTGGCAGGAATCCAATTTGGCTTTTACTCAAGACATTGTGCTCCTCAAGGAAGTTTATAAGTCTTTTGTTTATGATGCTACAGAATACCTTCCTCAGGTTACTGTTTACACAGATGCCTCGATAGTTATTTGGGTCGACTTTGTCCCCACTTTTGTATATGGGCGTTATGAGTCCTTTGTTCCAGACATCAGGGAAGTAACCGACACTCAGAACCAAGTTGAAGAGTTTTAGGATAGCCAGTTTCATTTTGTCGTCTGTGTGTTTAATCATCTCGTTTAGTATGCCGTCTGTCCCGCAAGCTTTTCCTGGTCTTTCCCTTGAATCCATCTATGCTATGCACCTCAACTACTCCCTGTGGTGGCAATTTGCACATTCTAACCACTGTCTGGGTAAAGAAGTTTCTCCTGAATTCCTAATTGGATTTATTAGTGACTATCTTATATTTATGGCTCTTAGCTCTGGTCTCGCCCAGAAGTGGAAACATCTTCTCTACGTGTACCCTATCAAACCCTTTCATAATCTCTCAAACCTCTATCAGTTACTCCTCATCTGAAATTTGCATGATGGTCTGGTGTTAAAAATCTTTTTAAAAAGAATGTCTGCAGTGTCGATGAAAGCACAATTGAATTAAGCACTGAATAGAACATTATGCATGGAATAATGCTAAATGTGAAATGGATCAATCTATAAAATTGATAATGCCAGTCAAATTATCACCTGACTTTGTCAGCTTTCACTCCAGCCACACTTTGTATGATTGTAGTGGATATTCAAGTTCCGAAGCAATGGCATTCACTTTCTGCTGCTTTCAATTGATAGTTTTTGACATTAATCAGTTTAGGATTTGTATAGAATTGTGGCTTTTATGATCACTATTTGACGGGGATTTTTTTTTGTTGTTGCTGAATTTCTCCCCATCTGCCTGAAGGCATTGACTCCTACTTGAAGTGACATTCCATGGACCCAGGGCAGCCTCTTGTAACTTGCCAAAGTGTCAACACTTCATGTGTGAGCCCAGACAATGAACGTTGGTAGTACGGGGCATCACAAAGTTAATCTTTTCCTTTTGATATTGTTCACACAAAAGCACTGTCCAGCAGGGCATCACTGGAGAGTAATCAGGAGCGGGAACTCGAGTTGATTTTTTTTCTTTCCACTTCCACTGCCCAGAGATGCTGAGGCCTATGGTAGCATGCCAGTTTTTTTCTTTCAGATGAGATTAACTTGGGATCTTCTGGTCTGTAAGGCCCTGTTACACAGCTGAACCAATGAACATGAGGGACTCCCATTGTGCAGTCAGAGGGAAGGTGGTGGACAAATGCATAGGGGCAATATGAACTTATTTTTTGTTGAAAAACTTCTATAACTGGTACCCAGGATCGAGAGATGGCCACTAATTTGAAGCCTACTTGTTAAGAGTGACTAACATTTATTGTTGACGCTGACGCCGAATAACCACTTCTTGAGGATTTTAATTTTGAGCACCTATTGTGTATTAAAAGTGGAACCTTGATAATAACCATCACCCTTACAGAGCCTAGTATATCAGGAAGAGGGGTGAGGGGAAGAAGCGGAACGTCGTGAAATAATCCAGCTGAAAAATGGCAACAATGCATTAATGTGTGTGATAACTGATGCTATATTGATGCACACCTGCAGAAAAGAAAAGTAAGTATTGCAGGTTTTCAGCTAAAATCCCTCTGGATATGAGCCATAACACAAAGCTGCACCAAATGTGTATAATATTCTCGATGTTTTTGATATATCTTGGTTAAGTTTTGATTTTATGCTCAGTGCTACTTGCTTTTTTGTTCCAATTTAGATGATATTCCTTCATTGACACACCTCAGTCGTTTAAAAATCCGATCAACACTAAAAAGTGAATCCCTTCGTTCTGATCAATGTATTCGCCAGTTACCACTCCCAGCCTGTCTGCATGATTTTCTTCTTTATAAAGAAGTATTGAAACTGCATGGCATTCCAGAAATTTCAGAGAATCGAGAAGAAATGGAAACAGAAAATAATGACATTGAATATTCAGGAGACTGATCAAAGAAAACATCAGATATGTGGAAGGTGAACAGAAAAATATGGATGGTTTGGCTGTTGTATCGTAAGCTTAAGCTGTCAATCATCATTAAATCTACACGTGTATATATCTGGCAGCTTGAGGGTTTAATTTTGCAGGTCTTTTTTTTTCTAATTAAACTTTTTGTTCTACAGTATTTGGATTTAGGATCTGCCATCATAGGTTGCGAAAGGTGGACTGTGGACAACATTTCTCATTTATGGTGTCACTGGAGTTTATCTTCAAATGTCCTATCACGGAGAGTTTCTCACAAAATCCCAGTCCCATGGCTGTGTGTGTCTCTTTCTCTCCACCATTTTATTTCTCTCTCCCTGTCTTGTTTACTTCCACAATTGCCCAGCATCCTCCAGTACCTCACCCAAGAGGCTGTTCCTCATTTGCGAGCCTTGCCGGTGAATCCTGGCCGATTGTTTGACTGTGGGGATAATTACAGTCAAGTATAATTCTGTTCGCAGCCAATGACTATGTATGTGTACTTTGAGCAGGGGTTGCTGGATACTGATAGATTGAGGACCTTAGCCAATTTTCCCTTCTGTGCAGAGGCCAGTTGTAACACCCTTTCTGCTGCTCTGGTTGAAATCAACTAAAGCAGCACAAGCTGGGATTGAAGCTGGGACTTTGCTGATATGTGCAGCTCAGTCACTTATTAGATACATTCATAGAATCATAGAATGACGCAGGACAGAAGGAGGCCATTTGGCCCATTGTACCTGTGCTGGCTCTTTGAAAGAGCTATTCAATTGGTCCCACTCCACTCTTCTTTCCCCATAGCCCTGAAAATTTTTCTCCTTCAAGTATATATCCAATTCCCTTTTGAAAGTTACTATTGAATCTGTGCCTACCACCCTTAACCGGCAGTTAATTCCAGATCATCATAACTCGCATAACAATTTTTTTCCTCATGTTGTCTCTGGTTCTTTTGCCAATTACCTTAAATCTGTGCCTCTGATTACTGACCCTTCTGCTATTGGAAACTGTTTGCCCTTATTTAATCTATCAAAAGCCTTCATGATTTTAAACACCACCATTAAATCTCCCCTTAACCTTCTCTGCTCGAAGGAGAACAATCCCAGCTTCTCCTGTCTATCCACGTAACTGAAGTCATGCCTTCATCTGCAAAGGGCTATAGACAGGCTAAGTGAGTGGGCAAACATTTGGCAGATGGAGTATAATGTGGGAAAGTTCGAGGTTATCCACTTTGGCAGGAAAAATAAAAAAGCAAATGATTATTTAAATGAGAGAGATTACAAAATGCAACAGTTCAGAGGTACCTGGGGGTCTTTGTGCATGAAACACAAAAAGTTAGCATGCAGGTACAGCAAGTAATCAAAAAGGCAAATTGAATGTTGGCCTTTATTGCAAGGGGGTTGGAGTATAAAAGCAGGGAAGTCCTGCTACAACTGTACAGGGTATTGGTGAGACCACCCCTTGAGTACTGCGTACAGTTTTGGTCTCCTTATTTAAGGAAGAATATACTTGCATTGGAGGCAGTTCAGAGACGATTCACTCGGTTGATTCCTGAGATGAGGGGGTTGACTTATGAAGAAAGGTTGGGCCTATACTCATTGGAATTTAGAAGAATGAGAGGTGATCTTATTGAAACATATAAGATACTGAGCGGGCTCGACAAGGTAGATGCAGAGAGGATGTTTCCCCTCGTGGGGAAATCTAGAACTCGGGGGCATAGTTTCAGAATAAAGGGTCGCCCTTTTAGAACTGAGATGAGGAGGAATTTCTTCTCTGAGGGTCATAAACCTGTGGAATTCTCTGCCCCAGAGAGCCGTGGAGGCTGGGTCATTAAATATATTTAAGGTGGAGATAGACAGATTTTTGCACGATAAGGGAGCGAAGGGTTATGAGGAGTGGGCAGGGAAGTGGCTTTGAGCCCAAGATCAGCCATGATCTTATTGAATGGCGGAACAGGCTCGAGGGGCCAAGTGGTCTATTCCTGCTCCAATTTCTTATGTTCTTATGTTCATTGAAGTATCAAGGGAGCTACCTAAGCTATCTCTGATCAGCAGAATGGAGAGCTTTGAACTCCATATTTAAATCTCTCCAATCAGGTTTCCGTCCCTGCCACAACACTGAAACGGCACTAATCAAAGTCACAAATGACATCCTCTGTGACTTTGACTATGCTGTATTTTCCCTCCTCCATCTCTCTCTAGCCATTCACATGGTCGACAACACCATCCTTCTCCAATGCCTCTCCTCCATTGTGCAGCTCAGTGGGACTGCCCTCGCTTGGTTTCCCTTGTACCTATCAAATCGTAGCCAGCGCATCTCCAGCAATAGCTTTTCCCCCAGCCCCTGCACCATTATTTCTGGAATCCCCCAAGGATCTGTTTTTTGTCCCCCCTCCTCTTCCTCATCTACATGCTGCCTCTTAACGACATCATCCGCACAGAGATTTTTTGCTCATCAGGATGAGGGGTATTAGTGCTGGGAATGGAGCGCTTCCTGTTTCAGGCACCCAGTGTCAGCATCCAACACTCCCAGATCAGCTATGGCACAACTAAATGGAGAGTAAAGCTCCCTCTACCCTGCCTTAACAACATGCATCAACACAAACCCCAAAAGAGCATTCCCTACCTCTCCATTTCCCACACCTGTGCTCTTAGTAATATTACAAATTAGTGCCAATGTAAAGGCAGTTTTCGTGCTATCGGCGCACACCAACTGGGAATTGGATTGAACCAACCCAAACTCATCAGCTAGCAGACAGGAACATTTCATCCCATCAGTCTGAAAACAGACTGGGCTAGATTTGAATCCGAGGTCAAAGGCCAGTGTACCATCCAGCTTCCCGTTTCTTAATTTATGTGACATTTATTTTGTTTCACAAGATCATTTTATGCATGATAGCCAAGCAAATATTTTAACAAGAAAATCAAAGTACAGTAGCTATTTATAATACTGCTTAAAGAGAAATTGATATTGGATTCTTTTGCTTGTCAGGAAATTAAATAGACTTGTGAAACAAATAAGTTATAGAAACATAGAAGATAGGAGCAGGAGTAGGCCATTTGGCCCTTCGAGCCTGCTCCGCCATTCAACGAGATCATGGCTGATCATCCAAACCCTAGCACCCGGTCCCTACACCGACAGCCATCCCACCCAAACCCTATCCCCGTAACCCCATGTATTTAATCCCCCCAACACTAAGGGTCAATTTTAATCATGGCCAATCAACCTAACCCGCACATCTTTGGACTGTGGGAGGAAACCGGAGCACCCGGATAAAACCCACGCAAACACGGGGAGAATGTGCAAACTCCACACAGATAGTCACCCAAGGCCGGATTTGAACCCGGGTCCCTGGCGCTGTGAGGCAACAGTGCTAACCACTATGCCACCGTGCTGCCCACTATGCCACCGATTATCTGCTGATGTCTCATAATTTATCTCCAGATTTGATTATGTTTTATATTTGATTGGCTGATGAAAATCGATCAAGGCTGGTGAAGGGACATTGTTCATTTTTTTTAATACAATGAAACTAAAGCTGCATAAATCCTAAAGAAAACCTCTAGAACAGCTGCCAGAAGTTCATACAGTAAGTAGTAAATGAAATACTTAATGAATAAGACGGACTGAACCTACAACATGCCAACTGAAATTATTTTCTTATAAATGGGTGGTATCGTTTTTATACAAAATGTAGAGAAATTTGCCAGTTGTGTAACTGCTGGAACCTTTACTGCAATGCTTAAGAAACTGGGACCAAGCATCTTGAGCAAAGTGTATCACCAATCATTGCCTGGAACACTGGTTATAGTGCTTTTTAAATGTGGTGAAAATTTGAAGCAAATGGGTACTGGTCTAAGGAGGGCAGCAAAGACTCACCAAATCAATTTGAGTATGATAGTAGCTTTGTACCCTCTCAAAGACCACATGTCAGATTATAGATTATGGGGGTGGGGGGGGGGGGGTGGGCGGGGGAATGGGTGAAAAGAGACAGACTCTCACCTGCTGAGCTGTCAAAATTAATTTTTATTTTGCAGCTTTTATGATGCATACTGTCAGATACTCCCTTCTAATTTAATCGAGTGCAGTCTAGTTTTAAACTTTGAAGACAAGTGTGATTTTCTGTATATGAACCTTCTGGTTTCTTTTATGGGTTATTGACATTCTTGTCATCAGTCACTACATTTGAATTAATGTGCTGTGCTTGTTACAGCTATATTTTCTTCACTTAAAATGGTAAAAAAAAAATATCTGAAACAAAGCAGAAACGTTATTTTGTTTTTGAACTCTTATGCAATATGGAGCCTTTCTCTTTGTGTATGGGTATTTCTGCTCAGTATTGCTTTGATGTGTTTTTGTTCTGATGTAGAAAGAAGCAAGCTGAAGAGTAGTTAGCGGAGACACTAATTTGGCCATTGCCATTAAAGATGTGACGAACCGGATTCGTTAGATGACCAGCACTGAACAATTAAAGAGATTATATACAAGTACAAGTGAACAAAGGAAGCAAAAAGTTGGGTGACAGACCTTCCACGCAGAAAGATTACATGTGAGGACTGTGATGACATAAAGAAATAAAACCAATTATATAATGAGGATGCCTTTCTCATGCTGTCTCTTCCTCCCCCTCATTTATAAAAGTATTGAATGTTACAGTTTGTCATTGCTGTTTATCATAACTGTAAGGTGACCATATTTTATTCTTATTTGAGGTCGGTATGTCGGCGCACTCTCAGATTACACCATCACACTGCCTTTGAAATTGACCGCAAGTTCGGGATTTCCGCATGCGCTAAATCCTGAACTAGTGAGCTGTCAAATTCTGAATAGAAAGATGATCCGCTGCGACTATCAAATCCTCATTGCTGGCGAAAAGTTGGGCTAACTGCCTATCAATGATGCTGGAAAATTTTAGGGCTGACTCAAACAGGCGCAGGAGCCTGTTTGCACAGAGTAAGGGGAGAGGGGGATGAGAAAATTGCAATTTCAAAGCCATAATATAATTTGTGTGTTATTTACAAATAATATCAAGTTTATGGCGTCAAAGTGGATTTCAACTTTTTGTCAGGTCATTTACAGATATATGGAAATATATTGATGTAAGCTTGCAAGAAAACGTGTTAAAAGAAAAATAAATCTAAGAGTGAAGGCCAGCCAGTATTTATAGTGAGGCTGTCGGGTTGCTATGCTTAACTCTCAAACGGGCCTTTCTATATTTCCTGATTGGTTAGTGAAAGGAGCGCCGCCCCACATGATCCCTGGTTCACTTATGCACAGTTGTGCGCCACTGGGAGGCGTGGGCCGCTACGCTGCGCATAACTTTGCGGCATTGTTTGGGAGTCAGCGGTATACTCCTGAGCTACGCCGCCCACTGCAATTTCAGGGTCATAATTTTCAATCCTCCAGCAAAATTATGGGATTGGACAGTTTTGAAATGTATGCTTCCTGATGATGCAATTTCATTACTGGGAGTGGGGGATAAAGTAGCCAGTCATGAAATAGCCATAACAATGATTTTTTTTTCTCAAACGGCTAATGAGCCACTTATGAGCCAGTATGAATGCCAGAGTTTGTTGATGTATATGTGAAGTGTACAATGTATTTCTGTCAAAAGTTTGCAAATTGCAAAATTCATGATTTACCCATGAGGCACCCTGCATTTGCACACTCTCTGTTCTGTCTTTGCTCAGTGTAAACTTGCCATGTACACAAGTCCTTTTTTAATTTTTGAACAAGTACACATAGGCCTCCAGCTCTGCGATAACTAACAATTTATGGTAGCTTATTACCAAATCAATAATTATATATATTAAATGTATTCACATTATCATAGTGATATATTTGCCAAATAAAACATTGTTTCTACTATGTCATAAACTGCACTGGGTCTTATGGACTAGACTTGCCATGCCCCTCCTCTGGTTTGGGAAGCATTTGTAGTCAGGTGGGACATTTTGCCTCTGAGATGCCCCTTTGGCCTCAGCCTATTCCAAGTCCAGTGGTCTTTTACGTACTTGTGGTGGGCTCCCCAGCCTCCACTGAGGAGTTGCACTAGAGTGGAGAAGGAGACTTGCTACGGCAGTTCTTGGTAGCTTATCTCATTGGGTGAAAAGAGTCGCCAGCAAGTTGCCCGTTCAAGAAAAACCATCTTCAAAAATGTCTAATTTATTGATGGGGCTTGAGTATGGCAGTGTTCCAAGTGTTTGCATGGACCGCTCTTCAATTTTTATCCTGAGGCCCCCTCCATTGATCTCTGCATGTCAGATACCAGGGCCTAGCAGGCAGTCCCTACATCCAGCTTTCCAATAGTGCAAATTAGCAGGAGCCACAGCAGATGCAATGTTTCCCTCATTTACATATTACCATGTGCCCACCTACATATGGGTGAATGCAATTAGCTCTGATGGAACCAGCTCCTGGATAAAGGTGTGCATGCAGAGAAGCAGATCCCTGAGTTGCTTTCTGCCTCTGCCCGCCTCAGACTGCTTCATGATCAGTGGGAGAGCAGGTAGAAAGCCTAAGCATATATGTGCAGCTACTAATGATGCAAAATACTTTGCCATTATTTGCTAGCTGGCTCATTAGCATTAAGTTAATAAAATAAAGAGTACTGTGTTTTACTTCACAAAAAAGTGTTATGTGTCTTAATACATTTGTTATAGCAACATGGTCAGTCACTGATCTAAGAATCTCTATGTGTACATAGGAACAGGAGTAGGCTATTTAGCCCCTCAAGTCTGTTCTGCCATTCAATGAGATCATGGCTGATCTGTGACCTAACTCCATATACTTGTCTTTGCCCCATATCCCTTAATACCTTTGATTAACAAAAATCTATCAATCTCAGATTTAAAATTAACAATTGACCTAGCATCAATTGTCATTTGCAGAAGAGAGTTCCAAACTTCTACCACCCTTTGTGTATAGAAATGTTTCCCAGCTTCACCCCTGGAAGGCCTGGCTCTAACTTTTAAGCTATGTCCCCTAGTCCTAGACTCCACAACCAGTGGAAATAGTTTATCTAGTTCATTCCCCTTAATATCTTGAAAACTTCAATCAACCCTAGTTTGTGTAAATCTCGTAATTTAACCATTGGAGTCCTGGTATCATTCTGGTAAATCTAGGCTGCACTCCCGCCAAGGCCAATATATCCTTCCTAAGTTGTGCCCAGAACTGTGCTCCAGGTATAGTCTAACTAGGGCTTTGTATAACTAGCAAAACTTCTATTCCCTTTTATTCTCGTCCTCTAAATATAAAGGCCAGCATTCCAATATCCTTTTTGATTATTTTCGGTACCTATCCATGACATTTTAACAATCTATGTACATGGATTCCTAGGTCTCTTTTCACCATTTAGAAAGTACTCTGATCTAACCCTTTTAGGTCCAAAGTGGATGATCTCACACTTGCCTATATTGAAATCCATTTGCCACAGTTTTTCCCATTTGCTTAATCTATTAATATCTCTTTGCAATTTTATGCTTCCATCTACACTGCTTACAATCTTTGTGTCATCAACAAACTTGGCTATGTGCCTCTCTATCCCATTATCTAAGTTGTTAATAATACAGTGAATAGTTGCGACCTCAACACAGATCCCTGTGGGACACCACTAGACACATCCTGCCAATTAAAGTACCTGCACATTATCCCTACTCTGTTAACTGCCGTTCCTAACCAGGCCAATAATTTTCCTTCAATTCCATGAGCTTCAACTTTAGCTAACAGTCTCTTATTAGGGACTTTATCGAATGCCTTCCGGATGTCCATATAAATAACGATAGACATTTCCCTGTCCACTACTTTAGTCACCTCTTCAAAAAAATTCAAACAGATTCAAGAGGCATGACCTCCCTTTACAATTCCATGCTGACTCTCTGGTCAGCTAAAAAATTTCAAGTCGCTCTATCCTTAATTATAGATTCTAGTAATTTCCCCAAAATAGATGCTAGGCTAACAGGTCTATAGTTCCCTGGTTTCCTCCTCACCTTAAATAGCGGAGTGATATGCATAATTTTCCAATCTAAAGAATGGTTCCTGAGAGAACTTTGGAAGATTATAGTTAGGGCATCTGCAAAGTTCTCATCTACTTCCTTTAAATCCCTGGGATGGAAATCATCTGGTCCTGGGGATTTGTCACTCTTTAGTGCCATTATTTTTTTCAATACTGTTGTTTTGCTGACATTAATTTTGGTGAGTCCCCGTCCCTGATTCAATATTAATTTCCTTGGGATGTCCAGCATAACTCTGCTACTATACTGGAGATTTTAGCTGCCATATGGTATAAGGTGAATTTGTCAGTAATTTTACCAATCCCATCAGATGAGGATCTCTGATACATTTATATTTTGCCATACTCAGTGGGGTCAATTTTGCATTTGCATGGGGTGAAGGTAATCTGAGCAGAATGTATCTCAAATTTGGGAGTGTGCTGTGCTCAGTTTCCTGATGTGACCATTTAATGGATCGATGACCGGAAGTGAAGTGAATAAGGAGTATGTGCCCAAATTTCTGATATGTACTGATGGCAGGCAAGGTTCTCTGCTGGGAGTATGAAGTCTTATAATTGCCTCTGTAGTATTCAACTGAGATCTGATCACCTATATAATTTATAGATGATCAAACCTATTTACAGTCATTGTTTCAACTTGTTATAAACCAGGAGTATTGCAAGAGTAATTTATAATAAAACAAAGGTCAGTGTTAGCACCTTAAATCATTTTGCATTTTTAATTTGATTAATAAAATAATAATGACAAATTTCTTGTGTGATTATTGAATCCTGCAGAAGATTAACTGAAGTGAACCTGAAGTACTCTGGGAACTTAACCTGCTGTAAAAGTTTGCCTAATTAATTTTTATAGCTGTCTTGAGGTTAGTGGAAAGTAAAATCAAGTGGAGTGTAAAATGGGCAGCTGATTCAATCCCATCTGTTTCCCGCCAGTCAGGCTAGATTAAAATTTTGCTTTTTAATTTAAAGTAATAAAACAATAAAAACAGAAATGTATGTGATTATTGAATTATGAGATGGCAGTACTATATTAGTATGGATTGAGGATTGGTTAACGGACAGAAAGCAGAGTAGGAATAAATGAGTCGTTTTTGGGATGGCAGGGTGCAACTAGTGGGGTGCCGCAAGGATTAGTGCTTGGGTCTCAGCTATTTACAATCTATATCAGTGACTTAGATGAGGGGACCGAGTGTAATCTCTCCAAGTTTGCTGATGATACAAAGCTAGGTAGGAAAGTAAGCTGTGCGGAAGACGTAAAGAGGCTGCAAAGGGATATAGACCGGTTAAGTGAGTGGGCAAGAAGATGCGAGTATAATGTGGGGAAGTATGAGGTTATTCACTTTGGTAGGCAGAATGGAAAAGCAGAATATTTTTTTATAAGGTGAGAGACTGGGAAATGTTGGGATTCAGAGGGATTTGGGTCACAGAAAGTTAACAAGCAATTAGGAAGGCAAATGATATGTTTGCATTTATTGTAAGAGTGATACTATACAGAGTAGGGTTCTTTGTCATAACCCATGGGTCTCACTATCATTTATCTAGCTATTGGGTGGAAAGAGGTACATTTGGGCTTAAGGGACTAAGGGTTCAGTGAAACTACCTGAAAATACTTCTAGTGTAAAAACCCAAAAACTTGACTGACAGGAGATACTGGAAACCGGCTGAAGGGTGGGTAGAACAGAGCTACCTAGGGGTTCGAATACACAATTCCTTGACTGGGCTAGTGGAGGTTGATAAAGCCAGTGGCAGTTTGAATTTTATAAATGGGGCTTAGAATAGAGAGATAATTAATTAGGCCACTGTTAAACATACTGGGCAGGAATTTCTGCTAGGTTCGGTCAAACCAGTGCAAAAGATCGAGGAATTTCAAGTGCAAATTACGTCCTGTGCAAATTAAGTTTCTGCGATCTTTTGCACTAGTTTAAAAAGCATTGCGCTAGAAGCCGGGTCCGCCCACAAAACTGGATCGAATAAATCACCATTGCGAGTTTCCGCTAATTGCGCCTGTTCGTGGGCCTTGAGGAGGCTCTTAAAATTAAAGGCCTAGAAATTCAGTTAAGGCCCGCCAGCAGGCTAACGCCCAAAAGTTAGCGCTGCGCGCGGAGCCAGGTGCGCCCGTCAGATATTCGGCTTTTGCGCCCCAAGTCGGAACCGGGCGCTATTCCAGGGTGTGCCCGCCCCCACTTGGGGCGCTGAAACTGAATTTCTGCGCTGTAGGCCCCGCTGCGCCACCCGCTGCGGAGCGGCAGGCTGCGGTACTGCAGGCCTCCTCCTTCTCTTAAGGGGGAGGTGCCTATAACCTCCCTATAGCCGCTGCAGAAGAGGCGGCCGCAACTAAATATGGGGTTTGGGGCGGAACCGGGGCACTGCGCACACCGATGACGTCATCGGTGTCGGCGCAGCGCTACCGGCTACCGCCGCCATTACCACAGCGCTGAATATCAGTGCACCCTCTTACACTTGCGCAGAAGCCCTCTTTGGGCGGTAACTGGGCGCAAAGCCCACTGAATTTCTGGCCCAAACTCTTTTAGGCGCAAGGACACAAATAGACACGTTTTAAAAGCTTTCACATTTTTTTAATTCACTAAGAAACTGACTACACCAATGTAATTAGTAAATGGTTCAGTATAGGTTTTAAAGTTATTTTCAGTTATTTAAAACCGGGTTACTCACAGATTAAAAATGCTTATTTTTTGTGATAAAACCCATTTTCAGCTGTATTAATAAAACTGTTCCAGGTTGCCACTCTATTCTAAAACGTTGATTGGCGGAGCAGTCTCGAAAGGCCGAATGGCCTACTCCTGCTCTTATCTTCTATGTTTCTATCCTTCCTCAGATAAGGCGACCAAAACTGCACACAATACTCCAGATGTGGTCTTACCAAGGTCCTGTACAACTGCAGCAAGACATCCTTGCTCCTGCACTCGAATCCTCTCGCTATGAAGGCCAAAATACCATTTGCCGCCTTAACCGTCTGCTGCACCTGCATGCTTACCTTCAGCGACTGGTGCACAAGGACACCCAGGTCTCGTTGCACTTCATCTTTTCCCAATCTATTGCCGTTCAGATAATCTGCCTTCCTGTTTTTGCCACCAAAGTGGCTAACCTCGCATTTATCCACATTATACTGCACCTGCCCAATCACCCAACCTGTCCAATTCATACTGGAGTTTCTCTGCATCCTCCTCACAGCACACACGCCCACCCAGCTTTGTGTCATCTGCAAACTTGCAGATATTACATCTAGTTCCCTCATCTAGATCATTAATATATATTGTGAATAACTGGGGTCCTAGCACCGATCCCTGCGGTACCCCACTAGTCACTGCCTGCCACTTGGAAAAAGACCCGTTTATTCCAACTCTTTGCTTCCTGTCTGTCAACCAGTTCTCTATCTAAGTCAACGCCTTACCCCCAATCCCATGTGGTTTAACTTTATATGCTAACCTCTTATGCGGGACCTTACCGAAAGCCTTCTGAAAGTCCAAATACACCACATCCACTGGTTCTCCCTTATCTATTCTACCAGTTACCTCCTCAAAAAATTCCAGTAGAACATGCCAGAGAGAGGGCGCCAAGGTTCTCCAATGCAGCACTGGAGGCCTTAGTGCAGGAGGTGGACAGGAGGAGAGAGGTCCTGTATCCACAGGGGGACAAGAGGCCCTCCAGCCAGACACTGCAAAAGCAGTGGGAGCAGATAACCATGGAGGTAAATGCCAGCAGCGTTGTCCCGAGGACCTGGATGTAGTGCCGAAAGAAGTTCAATGACCTCACATGAGTGTTCAAGGTCAGTGAATGCATTTTCAAATGCCATATCCCACCAACTGCACCACTCATTCAATGCACCACACCACCATCACTCACCTACCAACAATCTCTATCAATCAACTCATACCTCACGTTCATGTGCTCCACCTCACCCTCACACACTTACTGCAAGACTCACCCCCACATCTCACACACACTGCCAACTATTCAACCATGACAGCCACATCAACCAAGCACATTGCATCACACTCACTGACACATTTCCCCCTCTCTTGCAGGAGAGGGTGGCGCACAACCGCAATCAGCAGGAGCAAACAGGTGGTGGCCAGGTGCGCCTGCATATCCTAATCCTGATGGAGGTGATGGTGCTTGGCATTATTGGAGTAGCTGTAAATGAGCCCATGGCCTGTAGCAGGGTTGAAACCATTGAAGATGACAGTATGCTCATACCTAATCCTCCTTCTCAAATCCCAGTTCCCCCTCATCCCACAATCTCTTCTGATTTACAAGCTGCACATGGTATAAGCATGCGCCTCTTGCTTTTGCCCCCTCCCCTCAGCACAACCCTACCCTTGTGCCTTTCTCCTTTCCACCCAAGATCTCCAACCTGGGCAGGCAGTGGTGGAAGAGGGAGAAGACATTGATGAAGAATCTCTCGATCTCACACTCGCAGCCACCAGCACAGATACTGGCAATGTGCGTAGTTTAGAGGGTAGCATAGAGGCGGGATCTGCACATGGTGAGTCACCAGGCACGAGTGGGCTGCAGCCAGGGCAGGGGAAAGGGTAGCACAGGTGCCAGCTCCCTGGAACGTGAGGTCACACATGAATTCTGCGGCGCAGGACTTTGATGAGGACCTCGATGGGGTGGCCTACAAAAGAAGACTGATTGGCATGCATAATTAAATGCTTGGTGCATTGGCAGACCTGCCAGAAAGCCTGAATACAATGCCAAGGAGCATGGAGGACTCCAGCACCAACCTTGCACAGGGCTTTGTGCAGGGCTTGGAGCCCATCCTTTCCAGTGTGGAAGTGGTGGGCAGATCCATTAGCGCACGTGGATCCAGCTATGATGCAGCATCTGATGCCCGATGTCTCAGCTTCCAGTGCAGCACAGTGGAAGCTCAGACTGAAGTCATGCAAGCTCAGCTTGCTGCCATGCAAGCACAGACTGCTGCCATCATGGCTGTGGTTACCAGTGTTAAAAGGGGCTTGCAGGATGGCACAGCAGTCCAGCAATCTTTCCTTTTTTAGGATTGCTGAGGTGCCGTCCCGGGAGAGTGGCAGTGGTACTGTGGAGCACGAACCTGCTGTCCTCTCTCTGGGTGACAGCATTTGTCTTCCCACCACTGCCACTCCATCAGTGCCCTTGCTGTTGCCTGTCAGCCAGCCAGCCCAGACTGCTGCTACCCATGCCAAGGTGATGCAGTCTAAAGCCGGGCCTTCTAGGCCCAGAGCTGCTCGAGGTCATCCTGCAAGGTCATCTGCAGTGTTCCCCACTGAAAGTCAGCAGCCGTCCACCAGCCATGCTGCAGCCACTGGGGTAGCACTACATAGGAGCACTAGGACACGCAAGACAGGCCCTAAGAGAATGCACAAGGGTGATTAGTTGACTTTGTTATGTAGTATTTGATGTATAAAGTTGATTTGGAATGTTTATTTTGTGGTGGCTTTTATTGTAGCATTGTAGCCAAGAGGACGGTGTGATGGTCCGTAACAGAGGGAAGGTAAGGTGTGGGACTGTGGGTGAATGGGGAATTGGGCTGCGTTCACTGGTACCGCAGTCGGATCAGTTGATCACGGGCAGTACGGTCAGTAAAGGGCTGTCTTGCTTGCCGCCTCCTCCTCCTCCTCAGCTCTTCGCCGTATACCTGGTGGCAAGGCTGTGCCCTCATGATGGCGAGGTTGTGCTGCAGCAGACCACGATGTATCTTGATGTATGCTCTGGTGAGTACTGCAGGGCTCCTCCAGAGTGATCCAGGCAGTGGAAGCATTGTTTAAGGACCCCGATTGTCTGTTCAATCACATTCCTTGTGGCAGCATGGCTTTCGTTATATGCATGCTGTCCACGTCTGGTTGGGTTGCGCAGTGGAGTCATGAGCCAGGTGGTCACCGGATAGCCCTGTCGTCCAGTAGCCACCCTCTGGTTTGTTTTGGTGGATCAAATGCAGATGGTACAGCGGACTGCCGCATAAGGAAGGCATCATGGCTGCTACCAGGATACCGAGCATTGACTTGCATGATGCGCTGAGTATGGTCGCACACCAGCTGGACATTGAGGGAGTGGAATCCCTTCCAGTTGCAGTACATCTCCAAGTTCACATGCGGTGCCCGCAAAGCAACGTGTGTGCAGTCAATGGCTCCCTGCACCATGGTAGCCCCAACTCCTTGAGCATTTCCTGATAACTAAGTGCCCTAAGACTGGGTATCTTTCTGGTCATCTTCTTCAGTAACTTCAATTTCTCTCCCCGCCCAAATATGTGGGGTCCAACATTGAATACATTACTTCAAGTGCAGCTGTACCAAGGCCTTGTACAGCCTAACTATAGTATTCTTTGTTTTACATCGCACTCTCATTGTAGTGGCGCTTCTTAGTTTCCAAACAGGCAGGCCACTGGGCTGTGGGGCTTTTAACATCGAGTAGACGCGTGTCGAAATAAAACGTTCCCAAACGTAGCTTTGTCTTTTAAACGGTTTACTATAACACTTAACAAACAGAATTACAAAGCAAACACGTATAAACGAACACGGTCAAAAACTGTACTGCTCCAAACCTCACAGCTTCTGCCTCTTTCACCACGTGCAGTTTAAAACTGTAAGATGGCTGCACCCATGTGTGGCTTAGGGACTGTTCCATTGTGGCAAGAATGAAGGGGGTGTCGGACTATACTACTGGAGCAAGAAAATAGGGGGTTTCTTAATACAATAAGTCGTTCAGGTAAATTAACTGTATTATGCCATTTAGCCACTATTTTAAAGTATTTTCTTAAGCTTTTATGGCTCTTACATTCCGGCCCCTAATTGACTAGGCACATGAAGCATATCAATTACTCAAACATTAAGAGTCATAAACTAATGAGTTCAACATATTTACAATACAAGTGTCCACTTTTTTCTTTCGTTCAGGAGCCTTTCACGCTGCTTCTTGTAGCAGGCAGAGCTTTGTGATCGGTCTCTCCAGGGTACTGGTCTTGGTTTGCAAACAGATGCGACGAACGACGCCTCTGGAGTCTGGCATGGTCTTAATTATTTTTCCCATCAACCAAGAATTTCTAGGGGCTGAATCATCTACAATTAAGACAATGTCTCCGACGATGAAGTTCCTCTTTATTTTGGACCATTTTTGACGCTCCTGTAGCAGAGGTAAGTATTCTCTTGTCCATCTGGTCCAGAAGAGGTCTGACATATACTGAACTTGCCTCCACTTCCGACGGGCATACAGATCTTCCTTTTTGAAGACTCCCGGGGGCATGGCTGGCTGTGTTTTCAACAACAACAGGTGGTTCGGAGTCAGGGCTTCGAGGTCATTGGGATCATCTGATGTCTTAGTTATCGGTCGGTCATTAATGATGGCTTCGACCTCGCACAGAACGGTTTGGAGTCCCTCGTCGTCCAGCGCTTGCTGCTTCAGTACAGAACTGAGTAGTTTTCTTACGGTGCGTATCTGTCTTTCCCAGACACCTCCGTGGTGGGATGCAGCCGGAGGATTGAAGATCCACTTAATTCCTGTTTGCATCATGGCTTCCTGTATTTTAAGCTGATTCCAACCTTCAATAGCTTCCCGTAGTTCTCTCTCCGCTCCGACGAAATTAGTGCCATTATCAGAACGCATAATGGACACCTGTCCTCTTCTACAGACAAAGCGCCGCAAGGCGTTAATACAGGAATCAGTGTCAAGCGTGTGTGCCACCTCAATATGAACTGCTCTGATGGTCAAACAAGTGAAAAGCACACCATATCTCTTGACAAGGCTCCGTCCTCGCTTTACCTCGAAAGGCCCGAAATAGTCCACCCCTACGTTTGTAAATGGGGGCTTGTCTGGTAACAAACGGTCTTCAGGCAGGTCTGCCATTTTCTGCTCCCCAGCTCTAGCGTGTAACCGTCTGCAAACAATACATTCAGAGAGTATTTTTCTTATTACGGAATTAGCTCCTGGAATCCAGTATCTTTGTCTTAGCTTCGCAAGCACGTGATTCCTCCCACTGTGTCCAATACTCTGGTGTATATGCTGAAGAATGAGGGTAGCAACCCGGAGGTCCTTAGAAAGGATAGCAGGGTGCTTGGCCTCCTCTGGCATAGCAGATTTGTTTAGTCTCCCTCCCACCCTCAGCACTCCATCTTGCAGTGTAGGGTCCAGCTTGTAGATATGACTACCTTTCTTGATTGGAGTATTTTGCTGTAGAGCTTCGGTTTCTTCTGGGTATCTTTGTCTTTGACTGAAGCAAACTATCTCCTTCTCAGCCTTGGCCAAATCCTCCACGGTCAATGAATTATTGCTCAATGTGGTCTTGTGCTGATGCATATACTGCTGTAGAAGCATTCTCTGCTTATCAGGGTTACTTTCAGACTGACTGATAGTGGCTCGGTACTCTTTTCTCTTACCGCTCAGGTGTAGCAGCAACTCTTTCAACCTTAGAAACCATGCAACTGCTTTCCTCAACTGGTGCCATCCTGAGAAATGGTTAACAAGCTTGTTCACTGTGTCAAAGTTCTCTTTCGTAGTTATGAAATTTACTGTGACTGATCTCTTGACTTCGACGTCGTCTTCAGTAATCTGACTTGGCATATCTGGTCTTTCTGGCCATGATCTCTCTGTTTCCAGCAGATAACTTGGGCCTTGTATCCAAGTTTCACTCCTCATGAAGTTTTCAGCCTTCAAGCCCTGTGAGGCTTGATCTGCTGGGTTTAATGAGGTGTTTACATACCTCCATTGAGATGGTTGTGTAGCTTCTCTAATGGATGAGATTCTGTTTGCTACGAAGGTCTTGAAGCGTATCTCCTCATTCTCTATATACTTCAGCACCGTCGTGCTATCCGTCCAGAAGACAGATTCTTCTAATGGGAGCTGTAACTCTTTATGCATCACCTGGTCAACTTTAACTGCAACAACCGCTGCCGTCAATTCCAGTCTCGGGATGGTGACCTGCTTCAGCGGAGCCACCCTGGATTTTCCCATGAGGAAGGCACAATGTTTCTGGCCCTGTTGATTTGTCAGCAAGAGGTAGGTAGCCGTGCCATAGCCGTCCTCACTGGCGTCCGAGAAATGATGTAGTTGAGCCGTCTTTGTAACTCCAAAACTCGCGGGCTTGATGCATCTACTGATGTTGAAGCTAGAAAGTTGTTGCAAATCTGTCAGCCATCTGTGCCATCTCTGAGCTTGACCTTCTGGGATATCTTCATCCCATCTTCTCTTGTCTCTACACAGCTCTCGTAGCATCAGCTTCACCGGCAGAATGAGTGGTGCCAGGAATCCGAGAGGGTCGTAGATGGAACTGACCATGGAGAGAATCCCTCGTCTTGTGGATGGTCTGTCGTTCACCATTATCCTGAAGTTGAACGTGTCTGACTCGATGCACCATTGTACACCAAGAGCTCTCTCGATAGGAAGGACATCGTGGCTCAGGTCCAGATCTTTGACTTCAGTGGCTCTTTCCTTTTCTGGGATAGAAGCTAGAACTGCTCTGCTGTTGCTTATCCACTTAGTCAGATGGAATCCTCCATTCGAACACAGAGTTCTAAGGTCTCTTGACAGTGCGATGGCATCGTCTTCTGTTGACACGGACTTCAGACAGTCATCGACATAAAAGTTTCTGAAGATTGTCTCCACAGCCTCGGATGGTGCTTTGCCCTTGCCATCTTCTGCAGTTTTTCTGAGAGCGTAGCTTGCACGGCTGGGAGATGATGTGGCTCCAAACAGGTGTACGGCCATTCTACATTCCACCATCGCTTCACTAACGTCGCCATCTGGCCACCAAAGGAAACGCAGAAGATCAGCATCTTCGTCAGGGATTCTGACTTGGTAGAACATTGATTCTATGTCTGCCATCATGGCAACGAGCTCTTGTCTAAACCTAGTCAAGACGCCAATGAGGGTATTAGTAAGATCAGGACCTTGAAGCAACTGGTCATTCAATGAAGTTCCTCTGAATGAGGCGGCGCAGTCAAACACTACACGGATCCTTTTCTTCTTTGGGTGATACACCCCGTGATGAGGAATGTACCAGACCCTTCCATCGTCTCTGTTCAACTGTTCTTCGGGCACTTTTACAGCATAGCCTTTCGCTATGATGTTTCTCATGAAGTCTTTGTAGTCTTCGTGAAAGTCGGGGTTCTTGTTCAGCTTTCTCTTTAGACTGATGGCGCGTTGCTCTGCTATGCAGCGATTGTTCGGCATCTTTGCGGTCTGTCTTCTCAGTGGCAAACCAATGTGATAGTGGCCATCAATGAACTGTGTAGACCTTGTCATCAAACCCATGAACTGATGGTCTTCTTGTGACATCTCTGTCTTTTCCTCACAGCTGCGTTCTGAGAAGTCTGCGTTGAACTGCTGTATCAACAGCTCTTCAATGCTTGCGATAGAGATGCGATTAACTGTGATGTTTTGTCGTTCCTCCTTGTTCGACTTGTGGCCATCATCTCTCCTTACCGGTCCATTGATTACCCATCCAAGGGCTGTCCTGACGGCGTAGGGTCCGTCATCCTTGCTGTTTAATCACCTGCCATGGCTCCATAGTTTTGTAGGCATTGATTCCAATTAATAGGCCAATTTCTGCTTCAATGTATGGGAGACGCACCTTTTCTAGGTAGGGCCATCTATCCACATCCTTCTGCAGGGCTAGGTTCCCTATTCTAACAGGAATCTCCCTCTGTGTGAAAACATTAGGCAGGTCTATGAAGTCCTTCTCTTCAAGTCCACACACTTCTAGGTCTGACAGGATATAACTTTGCATTGACTTCTCATGACCCATGGTGCGTAATAGGATTTCTGTTCTTCTGCCTCTAACGTTCAGCTGTCGCATGAGTGACTCTGTGCAGAACGTTGCTGAACTACCTGGATCCATGAAGGCGTAAGTCTCCACAACCTTCTCACTCCTCTTAGACTTGATCCTTACTGGTACGATGGCAAGAATACAGTCACTGTCACCGGCCCCAGTGAGTCCACAAGTCTCTGGTTCTAGCGACACCAGAGCACTTGAAACAACCTTCTCGTCGGTATTGTTTTCTTCACTCTTCTTAGAGACTTGTTCTTCTTTATGGATATGCAGCAGACTGGGATGTTTCCGAGTGCACTCTCTGCATGTTGTTCTTTGCTTACAGTTTCTACTCAGGTGCCCCTGAGAGAGACATCCAAAACATAGGCCGTTGTACTTCAGGAATTCGATTCTGTCCTTATGTGGCTGTGCTTTGATGTCGCTGCAGAAATCCAATGTATGATTCTTCTGGCAGAATAAGCATGGCTTCTGAAAGGCATTAGCAGGCGTCACTGTGCTGCTCTTTTTGGGAGATGAGTTCTGGGGCCTTTCTTCCTCGGCCTGAGTGACGATAGTTGCAAAGCTGCTTCCCCTGGAACCACCTTTCCTGAGAGTCTTTGATTCAGCAGGCTTGGCTTTCACTCTTCCATCGGTGGTCGGGCTGACATCCTGGATGTTTCCAAACAATGGGTCCCTAGCAATTTTAGCCTGTTTGTCTATGAAATTCACTAAGTCTGCAAACCTGGCTCTACTTTTCCGTCTCTCCATTATCTCAAAGGCTGTTCTTCTCCATTGTTCTCTCATCCTGTAAGGAAGCTTAGAGATGACGATTCTCATAGTCGTAGGATTGTCCATCTCTTCCATGAATTCAACATCCTCCATGGTGTTGCGACATCCTATGAGGAAGAGAACATATGCGTTCAATGCCTCTCCGTCTTCCGATCTGATCTGTGGCCACTTGGTAGCCTTTTCGATATATGCAGTGGCTATCTTCAGCTCGTTACCATAGTGCTCCTGCAGCAACTTCCTGGCTTCTATGTATCCCCGGTCCGGTCTCATGTGTTCACAGCTTCTGACCAGGTCTTGTGGTTTACCACTGGTGTACTGTCCCAGGTAGTACAACTTATCACTGCTGCTCTCTGTCTTGGAGTCAATGGCTTGTTCAAAGGATCTGATGAAGGGCTTATACTTGAGTGGGTCGCCTTGGAACACTGGTATGTCTCTTTGAGGGAGTCGAAACAGATTCTGTTGTTTTACAAGCATCTCTGTAATTTCGTTCTGACGTTGCATCACTCGGTATAGGCTTCTCCCTGTGTCTTCAGGCCTCTGGTGGTCATCGGCAGGGTCTAGTCTAGACCGTCTGACGTCTGGGGTAGCATCACGTGCTCCTGTTAGTGGAGAGGCCACTCTTCCACGCTGTAATGCCGGGGAATTGCTTTCGGGCTCTGTTGTAACTCTTGAAGGTGCCCTGGATCCGACTCTATGTGGCAACGTTGACTGGCAGTGGCTCCCGCCGTCCCGTGAGCCTTCATAATCTTCGTACGCACTCAACCTGGCATCTGAGACCTCGATAGCTGTTTTCATCTCCAGCCGTTCTTTCTTTGCCTGCACCTGGGCCCGCTGGGCCTGCACTTGGGCCTGTTGGGCCTGCACTTGGGCCTGCAGTTGGGCCTGTTGGGCCTGCAGTTGAGCCTGCAGTTGGGCCTGTTGGGCCTGCAGTTGGGCCTGCAGTTGGGCCTCTTGGACCTGCAGTTGGGCCTCTTCCCGTTCAAGAGCTTGCTTCTCGTCTAAAGATGCTGCGCGCGCCATCAACGCCGCCCATTCAGCCTCCGCTCTCATGCGTCGCGCCGAGCTTGTGGTAGAAGCGACTGACCTGCGTCCAGAAACAGAGCTACCTTCTTTTCAATTTTTGCTCGGTCTGGTGGAAGTCTCTGAAATGCTATCGTCTGGTCCGACTTCATCGTCAACCTTATCTTTCTCTGCTGTATCAGCATCTTGACGAATTTTTAACATCCACTGCTCCATGGCCTTGATATAGTCCTTAATGCTGGTTGATTTAAGATCAAACCAGTCGTGCTGATCAGTGTTTCCCTCTTCTTCAGACAGAAGTGCTAATACATCTTCATTGAGTATATTAAATTCTTCATGCAGCTTGGAGAAATCGTAATACATCATGTCTTCAGCTTTCTTAATATTAGCATTATCTTCCATGAGACGATCAATTATCTTCATTTTTCCAGTTATCTGAACTAATTTAGCCTTCCTTGCACCTATGCTTCTATGTAACTTCTCTTCCCTTGCCTTTGGGGTGAGCTTTATTTCCCTCTTTTGGCCAGCAATCCTTCTGGCTGGGGGAAGCTCCTGGCTCCGTAAGGCCTCGGCCATTTTACCCGCAGCTCTTATTTAGCTTCTCAACAGAATGAACAAAGCAAGTAACAGTCACTGTACCTTCGCTTTCTTAAATTGTCGTCTGGCTCCGTGACCATTCATGTATACGTTCGCCGACGATTCCGTCCCTTCCTTCTTAGGGAGCTAGTTTTTGACTAATGTAGTGGCGCTTCTTAGTTTCCAAACAGGCAGGCCACTGGGCTATGGGGCTTTTAACATCGAGTAGACGCGTGTCGAAATAAAACGTTCCCAAACGTAGCTTTGTCTTTTAAATGGTTTACTATAACACTCAACAAACAGAATTACAAAGCAAACACGTATAAACGAACACGGTCAAAAACTGTACTGCTCCAAACCTCACAGCTTCTGCCTCTTTCACCACGTGCAGTTTAAAACTGTAAGATGGCTGCACCCATGTGTGGCTTAGGGACTGTTCCATTGTGGCAAGAATGAAGGGGGTGTCAGACTATACTACTGGAGCAAGAAAATAGGGGGTTTCTTAATACAATAAGTCGTTCAGGTAAATTAACTGTATTATGCCATTTAGCCACTATTTTAAAGTATTTTCTTAAGCTTTTATGGCTCTTACACTCATCATCAAGCCCTATTTGCCTTCCCAGCAGCCTATCACATTGCTTGAGGACCTTCACTGATTTATCAGCTATTCTCAGACACTATTTCTAATGATTCCCTAAAGGTAATGGCAAGGATGTGTCATTTTCACTGGCAACATGTGTAAGTACCTTTGTAGGAAGTCCATCCAAGCCTGATATCTTGTTTTCCTTCAACTTCTTTAGCATGTCTGCTTATCTGAAATTTCCTTTTCCTTTATTACTTCATACATTTTCCTGCCGCCTCCCCCCCACCCCACCCAATTCAAATTAGTGTTGGGGAGACTGCTCCTGGTCTCCTCCATGAACACAGAAAAGTAGAATTAATTCAGTATATTTGCTATTCCTTGGTTTGTGGATATCACGTTACTCTTGGGATTTTTCAGCAGTGTTGTAGGAGTCTATGCACTCCTAACAAAAACACTGTGAACTAAACTGGTAGTTAACAAGCTTAGTTTAATGCACTGAAAGTATTACAAAACAAGAAACGCAGGAGAAACTCCAAACAGGTCTGTACACTAGCTCACTCCACGAGGACTAACTGGAAATGCCCTTCAACCCTGACGTCATGACGTCATCACGTTTCCCGCCGTTGGGAACGTCACGTGACCCACGTGATGACGTCATCGCGTCAGATCGCGATTTTATCGATCCCGCGCTGTTTAAACAGGGCAAACATTAAAAGGTAACAATACTGATTAAAGACAATTGTACAAGTTACTGTGAGAGTCTCTTTGGTGGCTTTGCCACATACGCCCTTCCAGAATTGTCTTTAATGAGGAAAGTCAATCGCCGAGGAGGTCGGACAAGCCTGTTTGACCGACTCCTAAATTCCCGGAGAGGAAAACGCTGAGCAGGTGGCGAGCTGGCAGGTAGCACGGTGTGATTAGGCGTAGCGGCGGCCGGCCCCGGCACGGAGGCTGCGCCAGTTCGACCGGCTGTTCGAGGTCCAGGTGCGCAGGTTTGAGGCGATTAACGGAGATGTGATCAGGCTTGCCATCGACGTCGATCACAAAACTCTTGTCCCCAGTCTGTAGAACCTGGAACGGACCTGCATAAGGAGGTGCGAGCGGGGTACGATGGCCGTCTTGGCGCACAATAATGAACTTGGCCTTTGACAGCTCCCCAGGGATGTTGGAAGAAGGCAAACCGTGCTGCGAGGTCGGAACTGGGTGGAAACACTGAGCCACGTCCTGATGGGCCTCTCGCTGACTGCCTGCAGACCACGGCTGCGTAGGGGACGGCAGGAACTTGCCCGGAACTCGAAGTGGCTGACCGTAAACCATTTCCGCGGCCGACGACTGTAGATCCTCCTTCGGCGCCGTGCGCAGTCCTAGCATCACCCACAGCAGTTTATCGACCCATGCTGCATCCAGAAGGCTGGCCCTGAGCGACGCCTTCAATGAACGGTGGAACCGCTCGCACAAGCCGTTCGCTTGTGAGTGATAAGCCGTAGTGCAGTGTAGTTTAGTGCCCAATACTGAGGCTACCTCATTCCATAGTTCCGATGAAAATTGTGGCCCGCGATCTGACGAAATATCTGCAGGGACCCCAAACCGGGCTACCCATGATGAGATGAAGGCTTGCGCGACATCTGCAGAGGTGGTGGACATCAGGGGAACCGCCTCCGGCCACCGCGTGGTGCGATCCACCATTGTCAGAAGGTGCATAAAACCACGGGACGGTGGAAGTGGGCCCACTAGGTCAACGTGAATGTGGTTGAAACGCCGCTCCGGTACCTCGAAGGTGGCCAGAGGGGCCCTGACGTGCCGTTGCACCTTGGCCCGTTGACAAACCACACAAGTGTTCGCCCAGTCGCGGACGTCTTTGCGTATTCCTCTCCATACGAATTTGGAGACTAGCAGCTTCTGCAACGCCCGCACTCCAGGATGCGACAGCCCGTCAGGTGGACGGCACAATTGGATGGGGTGCACCCAACGAAATGTCGCAGAGTAGAGTGGTACCTGCTGCATGGAATGGTACATCTCTTGGCTGGAGGCTGGCGGGGACAGAATGAAAGGCCTGAGTCTCTGGGTCGGCAGCCTGGTCGGCTGCCATTCTTGCGAAGTCAATGCCTAATTGAATGGCCTGGACGGCGGCGCGGGAGAGGCAATCAGTGACGACATTGTCCTTGCCGGCCACGTGCCTGACGTCGGTGGTGAACTCGGAGATGTAAGTGAGCTGCCGTTGTTGCCGAGCCAACCACGGTTCAGCTGTCTTGGCCATCGCGAACGTCAAGGGTTTGTGGTCAACAAATGCAGTGAAGTGGCGCCCTTCGAGGAGGAATCGGAAGTGGCGGATGACCAAAAACAAAGCTAACAGCTCCCTGTCGAAAGTACTGTACCGACGTTCGTGCCGTTGCAGCTGGCAGCTAAAAAATGCCAGAGGCTGCCATGCGCCATCGACCCATTGCTCCTGGACGGCCCTCACAGCGTAATCTGACGCGTCCATCGTGAGGGCGATGATAGCTCCTGGCAGGGGATGTGCCAACATCGTCGCGTTCGCGAGCGCGGTCTTCATATCCTCGAAGGCGCGACCCATTTCTTGCGACCAAACCATGGGCTCCTTTCCCGTCTAGCCCCTGAGGGCCTCGTAGAGCGACCGCATGAGCTGTGCGGCCCTGGGGACGAACTGGTGGTAAAAATTAACCATTCCCAGGAACTCCTGTAAGGCTCTCACGGATTGCGGCTTCGGGAACGCTGTGATCGCCTCCACCTTAGCTCGAAGCGGCGTTGCCCCTGCGGAAGTTATGCGGTGGCCTAGAAAATCAAGCTGCGCCAGGCCGAAACGACATTTGTCTGGGTTCACAATGAGGCCGTGCTGCTGAAGCCGTTGAAAAAGGACACGGAGATGCTTAAGTGGTGCTAGCAATCAGAATGTCATCCAAGTAGACGAACAAAAAATCGATGTCCCGCAGAACCGAGTCCATAAGGCGCTGAAACGCTGGCGCCGCATTTTTAAGCCCAAAGGGCATGCGGAGGAATTCAAAAAGTCCAAAAGGGGTGATTGTAATGTATGTACCTTTAAGGGGAGAACTACTTTTTACAGCTCCTGTATACTGTAGTACCGGCAGTGACCACACCTGTATATAAACCCTGAGTAGGGATCTGTACAGTTAGTTTTTAGAGTAACCCTCATTCAGTAAACACCTGTTGATTGTTCCCTGCAGTCTCTTGTCTAATTATTGAAGGACACAACATCAAGATACACGGATCTAACATTGGCGACGAGGATGGGATTCAAACCTACCTGCAACTCTGCATCACCTCCCAGGGATTCGCTCCTGGAGAACAGTGAAAGAAGAAGGCCGAGTCCAGAAGCACAGGCGTCGACCACGGGAAACCCCCCAGTCATCCAGCGGAGGTTTGAGCATCGCAGCGGAGGCTGTCGAGAGCCAGGCTTGGTTCTCCGGTCACGGTGGTCCAGCGAAACGGGCTGGCAACAGGTACTGCGCAGACCCTTCCCGGACAGCGGCGGCTAGAGCCGACTGACGGCACAGAAAAAGGCCGAGCAGCGTCGACGGGGGAAAGAGAGAGGGTAGAGCGCACAGGGCGCAGCCGGTGTTCAGGACCGAGCGGCGTCAACGAGAGGGAGCAGAGCGCAGCCGGTGTTCAAGGGCCGAGCAGCGTCAACGGGAGAGAGTGGCGCTCAGGAAAATGCGCAGAGAGCAGCCGGTGTTCAAGGGCCGAGCAGCCTCAGTGGGGAAGAAAGGAAAGCGCGGGAGATGCCATTTTGAGCCAGTCTAACCACACCCAGGGATGCCGAAGAGTGGCAGTGTCACAGCGTTCGACAATGAAGTCGAAGATTGGACGACATATGTCGAACGCATAAAAGTGTACTGCAAGGCGAATGAAGTGCCAGATGACAGGAAAGCGCTGGTATTGTTGAATTCAATGGGTGCAAAAATGTATGGCTTACTGCGAAACCTAGTAACCCCAGAGAAGCCAGTGGAAAAGGATTTTGAAAACATAGTGTCAATCCCACAGGACCACTTAGACCCCACACCGCTGCTGATAGCAGAAAGATTTAAGTTTCACAAAAGGAACCAGCATAAAGATGAAAGTAATGCTGAGTATTTAACGGAACTGCGCAAGCTATCGAAACACTGCCAGTTTGGAACGGGACTAGCAGATACTTTAAGGGACAAGTTTGTGTGTGGGCTTCAAAGTGAAGGAACCCAGAAACGGCTTCTATCAGAAAAGGATCTTACGCTGGACAAGGCTTTCAGCATGGCAGTATCACACGAAGCAGCAGCACGGGGCGCGGCAGAGATACAGCGGAGACTGCAAGAATATGGCACAGATGAAATGTCATACGGAACAGTGAAGTGCTGTCGCTGCGGCAGAACAACACACGACCATAAGGATTGCTGGTTCCAGGACAAAGTGTGCAGACAGTGTGGAAAAGTAGAACACATAGCAAGAGTCTGCAGGTCGGGAAAGAAAACCAGCAGCAAGAAATCTCCACAGGAGAAGTACAAGAAGGTACATAAGGTGACGGAGAGTAGTTCAGACGAACAGAAAAGTGATACAGACTCCGGAAGCAAGGAGCTGGGTTGTCTGAAACTACATAATGTGATCAAAACGGAGGATCACCAAACTATCTGGGTCACGCTCAAGATAGCCGGAGTCCAAGTGAAAATGGAATTGGACACAGGATCAGCCCTAAGTCATAAACCGAAGGGACTACAAGCGGCTATTCTCACATATACCCTTGAGAGATACAGAGATTGTCTTGAAGATGTACACGGGGCAAAAAGTCTACCCCAAAGGAAAAATAAGGGTGAACGTTATATATAACGGCAAGGAAACACCAAAAATGGACCTATATGTATTGCCAGATGGAGGACCACCACTACTAGGACGTGAATGGATCCGGAAGATACAGCTAGATTGGCATTCCATACAAGCACTGACTGTAGATGCCAAAAAGGATGACGACGTCACACCTGGACGACTGTCAAAAATGCTAACTGACGCACAAGAAGTGTTCCAGCAGGGACTCGGAACAACACCGGAAAATGTGTCACAACTGAGGTCGTTCCTTGGGCTGGTGAACTACTACTTAAGTTCTTGCTGAATTTGTCTACAGTTCTACACCCACTGAACACCCTACTGCAAACGGGGGTACCATGGAAGTGGAGTGACGAATGTAAATGAGCTTTCCAGAAGAGCAAAGCATTGATCACATCAAAAGAGGTGTTGGCTCATTTCAACCCAGCACTACCAATTCGGTTGGCGTGTGATGCATCACCCTATGGAATTGGAGCGGTGCTGTCGCACAAATTCCCGGACGGCTCGGAGAGGCCAGTAGCCTTTGCGTCTCGGTCACTAACCTCAGCCGAGCGTAACTATGCCCAGATTGACAGGGAGGCCCTCAGCCTAGTGTGGGGAGTGAAAATATTCAATCACTATCTGCACGGGCAGAAGTTCACCTTGCTGACTGACCACCAACCACTTGTCTCCATCTTTAATCCAAAGAAGGGCATTCCGGTGTTGACTGCGCAACGGCAACAAAGATGGTCCCTTTTTCTAGGGGTGCACCAATATGAAATCGAGTATAAGGGCACGAAACAGCATGGAAACGCTGATGGGCTATCATGCCTGCCACTGCCTACTGCGGAGGAAGCACCATCAGTGGACCCTGTCGAAATATTTCATTCGACTATAATTGAACGCTTGTCAGTAACTAACGCTGGTATAGAGAAGGAGACCCGAAATGACCCGACATTGTCTCGGGTATATGACTTGACGGTGAAGGGATGGCCAACACATGGCGACTCACTGTTGCCAGCATTCTCATCCAGAAGAGAACAGCTGTCAGTATGCCAGGGGACCTTGATGTGTGGATCCCGAGTGGTAATTCCACCCAAGTTAAGGGAGAGAGTGCTCAATGAGCTTCACGAAGGTCATCTGGGAGGGGTGAAAATGAAAAGCCTTGCTAGGGCTTATGTGTGGTGGCCGGGGATCGATCAGCAAATCGAGGACCTGACAAAGAGCTGCTCAGGATGCCAGAAGGTCCAAAATGCACCACCACATGCCCCTCTACACCCATGGGAGTGGCCCTCATCTCCATGGCAATGGGTGCATATTGATTTTGCTGGTCCATTCATGGACTCAATGTTTTTAATAGCCATGGATGCGCACTCGAAATGGCCTGAGGTGATCAAAATGTCCTCCACCACCACGGAGAAAACTATTGCAGTCCTATGGACCATATTTGCCAGGAACGGCTTGCCAGAGCAGATTTGCTCTGATAACGGACCACAGTTTGTGTCCGAAGAGTTTCGAAGATTTATGAAAAGGAATGGGGTAAGGCATTACACATCCGCCCCGTATCATCCAGCCACCAATGGATTGGCTGAGAGGTTCATACAAACCTTTAATAAAGCAGTAAGGGCCATGTGCGATGATGACATTCCACTGCAGCATAAGGTGGACAATTTCCTGTTAGCCTACAGAAATGCGACACATGCAGTCACCAACCAGACCCCGGCCATGATGTTCTTTAACCGAAGGTTGAGATCTCGTCTGGATTTGCTCAGACCAAATGTACGAAGAGATGTTGACAATAAGCAATTCCAGCACATCAATGAGAAGCCGACAAGGAGCTTCAATGTAGGGCAACCAGTCTTGGCCCGCGACTACCAAACAGAGAAATGGCAACCAGGAACGATATGCACACGGCAGGGGCCACTAATGTACACAGTGGATGTTGGGGAGAACATTGTGAGACGCCATGTTGACCAGATCCTAGAGTCACAGGAACGAGTCAACCCCATGTCTCGCCCATACGTACCTGGTGATGAACCCGACGTACAGGTAGCATCTACCCCAGAAACAGTAGCATCGGAAGCGGATGAATCAACCGACGACAGGGGGCCAGAATCGCCTCCACACCAAGAGCAAGACACTCAGGAAAGGCGCTATCCAGAAAGGATCAGGAAGCCTCCCCAAAGACTGAATTTATAAATAGACTATTTTCAGTTAATTTTGCATGTTAAAAGTGTTAATTGTAATTAGTTGATATTTAATTGTTAAATGAATGTTTTGGTACTGTTAATCTAAAAGGGGAGGAATTGTAACGTATGTACCTTTAAGGGGAGAACTACTTTTTACAGCTCCTGTATACTGTAGTACCGGCAGTGACCACACCTGTATATAAACCCTGAGTAGGGATCTGTACAGTTAGTTTTTAGAGTAACCCTCATTCAGTAAACACCTGTTGATTGTTCCCTGCAGTCTCTTGTCTAATTATTGAAGGACACAACATCAAGATACACGGATCTAACAGTGATGACCGCCGTCTTTTCGACATCCTGGGGGTGCACTGGGACCTGATGGTACCCACGGACGAGGTCGACCTTCGAGAATATTGACTTCCCCGCCAAATGCGCAGAGAAATCTTGTATGTGGGGGATGGGGTAATGGTCGGGCGTCGTTATCTCATTGAGGCGACGATAGTCGCCACAGGGCCGGCATCCCCCGCCAGGCTTTGGGACGATGTGGAGTGGTGAAGACCAGGGACTACTGGACCGGCGAATAATCCCCAGCTTCTCCATCGCGGCGAACTCAGCCTTCGCTGCCGCGAGCTTGCTAGGCTCCAAACGCCGCGCCCTGGCGTAGACGGAAGAGCCGGTTGTCGAAATATGATGCTCCACCCGATGCTTGGTGGTCGAAGCTGAAAAGGTGGGCTTTGTCAGCTCGGGGAAGTCCCCGAGAAGGCGGGAGAAGTCGTCGGGAGGTGGCCGCGCGCAGGAGACTGAGTGCGGCGCAGCCATGCTCTGCGCACCTGAAATACCGTCGAGCGTGGCGGCGTGAACGAGGTGTCGATTTTTCACATCCACCAACAGGCCGTTGGCGCCTAAAAAGTCGGCGCCCAAGAGGGCCTGCGAAATTTGAGCGGTGACGAAATCCCAGGTAAAGCGCTGGCCACCGAAACAGACTTGCACCCGTCGTTTCCCGCAAGTGCGGATCGTACCCCCGTTGGCAGCTTGGGGGGGGGACCCCGTCCGCCGGACCGAAGGTCGAGGACCGAGGCGGGAAGTATGCTGCACTGTGCCCCCGTGTCACACAGAAAACGACGGCCCGAGATGGAGTCGGTTAAATACATGAGATTCCCGGAGTCGCCGATCGCCATCGTGGTCACGGGGGATGCACCGGATCCGGTGTTCTTGACTCGCGGCAGTCTGTTCGACGGTCTGGGCACGAAACTACATGGTGGTCGGCAGCAGCGGGCCTTTGGGCCGAAACAAGTATGGTAGTAACAGTAACCGGCCGTCGGAGGCGCCGGGGCCGGGCCTCTTGGGGCGGGGTGTTGCGCAATGGCGCAGTTTTGTTGCCGGACCGTGTAAATTTTATCCGCCTCTTTGGCGAGTGCGATGCAGTCCCCGGTGTCCGATCTGGCGAGGGCTGCCTGGACGTGTTCGGGCAGCTGCGTAAGGAACAGCTCGCGGAACAGGAAACATGGGGGTTCGGACCCCAGCAGCGTCAGCATGTGGCTCATTAGTTCCGAGGCTTTGGCGTCACCTAACCCTGGTAGTGTCAGTAAGCGGCGAGCACGCTCCGCCTTGGTAAGGCCAAATACCTGCAGCAGCCGAGCCTTGATGGCTACATACTTGTCAGCATTCGGGGGGTTGTCCAGAAGGCTGATGATCCTCGACGCCGTCGAGCTATCGAGGCGGAGACCACGTACAAATATCGGGTCTGGTCCTGCACGATGTTGCGGAGTTCAAACTGTGCCTCGGCCTGCACAAACCAGGAGGCTGCCTGTTGTTCCCAGAATTGGGGGAGCTTCAAGGTCACAGCATTGGCATCCATCACTGGCCTGCGTTCCGTGTCCACCACGAAAAACGATCGCGAGGATTCGGGGTCACCAATGTAGGAGTCTATGCACTCCTAACAAAAACACTGTGAACTAAACTGGCAGTTAACAAACTTAGTTTAATGCACTGAAAGTCTTACAAAACAAGAAACGCAGGAGAAACTCCAAACAGGTCTGTACACTAGCTCACTCCACGAGGACTAACTGGAACGCCCTTCAACCCTGACATCATGACATCATCACGTTTCCCGCCGTTGGGAACGTCACGTGACCCACGTGATGACGTCATCGCGTCAGATCGCGATTTTATCGATCCCGCGCTGTTTAAACAGGGCAAACATAAAAGGTAACAATACTGATTAAAGACAATTGTACAAGTTACTGTGAGAGTCTCTTTGGTGGCTTTGCCACAGTGTCACCGTTTCCTTTTTCACTTGCTTGCTGAGAGTATATTGATAGAAATGTTTGACATTTCTTGTAATATTCTCTGCTAACCTAACCTCACTTTCTATTTTTGCTCTCCTGATCAGTTTTTTTTAAGCTCTTTTGCCTTGCTTTTATATTCACTCCATTGCTTTACCTGTAGCTTTATGCTTTAAGAATTATTCCTTAATCACCCTTATTACTAACATTACTTGCATTGCTCATTCCTTCTGTTTCCTTTCTTGCCCGTGTGGTATGTATCTCTTCTGTACTCCATGTATAGTATATTACTTAACAGGATCCACATTTTTCCCATACTTTCCTGTCTACCAGTACTGTCCAGTCCTGTCCAGTTTCCTTCGCTCATTCCTAATTTACTCAAAACCTGCCTTTCCAAAGATGAATGTTTCTGTTGTATTCATTTCTATCATATTGTGGTCACTGTTGCCAAAGTGTTCTCTGACCTGCTCCACCATCTCCTGGTTGTTATTTAACATCATATCCAATAGCACCCCTGCTTGCATGTGTTCCTTGAACAATTGTTCTATGTAACAACCCAATGGCCCAGAAATTTGGGTCGGAGGTTTCCCGCGGGTGCAAGCCTCTGACCTGCACTTACCTAGCGCGCCGGCCGTTGTGCTGTGGGCCCACGTGGGATTCCGATCCTGGGCCTCCTCCAACTGCTGGCGCACAGTGCTTGCGTATCCCAGGGGCGTAGTTAGTTCGAAGCGTCCCTGGGATCACGTGGGCCATGGAGAGCCAATGGTAGCAGGGAATCTGTATTCATAGATTTGACAGGAAGACCTGTCAAATCTATGAATACAATTCAGCCCCAAAACATAACTAAAACTTAAAATAAATTTTTAAAAAATCACATTTTTAGCATAACTATAAATTACATAAAATAACTATTTTAAACAATAATTTAAATTTTTGAAAAAATTAATTACCGTTTCTAATGGGGCTAAAAATTAACTTACCTTTCTTTAAAGTGTTTAAAAATAATAAACCTGTGGAAAAAATGTTTTTATTTTACTTAATTCACCACTTACCTTGTTAAAAGCAGGCCTTGTGACTGCTTTTTATAAGCGTAGCTGCTGGAAATTTACCTTCCTGGAGAAATCTGCAAAAAAATGGAAGTTCCAGGTGTACATGCTGCCTCTCCGGCACACGCGTTTGACCTGTGAACCCCTTCCTTAAGGAAACGGAAGTTCCGGTTTCCCGCGCATGCGCAGTGCATGCACGAAACGGGCACTTTCATTGGGCCTACGCGTGAGTACCCAACGTGTACTCACCCGTGGGGACCCGAAGTTCTGGTCCAATATTGGCCCAGAAATTCGTGTCGGGGGCTTCCCTAGCGCGCCGACAGTTCAAGCCTGGGCCTGCGTGGATTTCCTGTCTGTGGCCCGGTTCAGCTCCCGGCGCGCTGTGCTTGCGTGATCCAGCGGTGTACTTAGTGCGATGCGTTGGCTGGGATCACGTGAGCACTGGGCAACCAATCGGAGGATGCAAAAGTTCATTCATGAGTTTGCCAGTAAGAACTGTCAAACTCATGAAAACTCCGGGCCCCCAAAACAGTACTTAAACTTGAAATAAAATTTTAAAAACTTCACACTATTTAAATGAACTATAAATAACTTTAAATAACTGTTTTAAACAATAAATTAAATTTTTGAAAAAAGTAATTTTATAAAAAATCGGGGCTAAAATTACACTTACCTTACTGTAAAGTCTTAAAAAATAATAAACCTGTGGAAAAAAATTCTAATTCTAATTATTAGACCACTTACCTTTTAAAATTAAGTCCTTACGTCTGCTTTTTTCAAGTGTAAAAAGTGGAGGCCTTCACGCACGGGCAAACCTGGAAAAAAAAAGGAAGTTCAACGCGCACGTGCAGACTCCTGCGCGCACACGTTCGACCTCTGAACCCCTTGGTTCAGAGGATCGGAAATGCCGGTTTCCCGCGCATGCGTAGTGCATGCAAGATTCCGGCACTTCCATCGGGTCCACGCGTGAGTACTCCATCCGTACTCACGCATTGGGACCCGAATTTCTGGGCCATTATGTTTAGGATTATGCATTCATTCCAATTGCACCTTAGTGAGGAGTAACAGACTGCGTTAATGGTCAAGTAATGAATAATTAGTATGGCAGCAGGAAAGATCAGTATTGTGGGATGTGTATGATGTGGAAATTTCTGGAAGCTGAATGTCTGGGACAACCACAAATGCAAGAAACAGCTCCTGAGGGTAGATTATCTGATTGGTAACGATTGACTTTCAGATGTAGTGACTAACAGAATGGTTTGAGATCCAATATGCTGGATCATGGTCAATTTTTTGTCATTCAAAGGATTAGCAAAGGAAACTATAATGGGTCAAGGATGTATCTGCTGATTTGTGGGCAGATGCTTAAAAATGAGGCCAAAATGGTGTTGTGCATGCTATTTTCTGTCAATTTACCTGTCGTTTAACTGGTTGTCTAGGATTACTAGGTGCTGCACTATATATAGAAGTTTAAAAGGTCTGGTAGGAAGTTTGCCAAATTGTCGGGCCATTTTACAAGTTTTTCTTGCTTTTTTCCTCCTTTTGTCTCTCGTGTGTTCAGGGACTTTTGTGGCAATTTTCTTCACAACAGTTGCCGTAGTGCCACAACGGGTTTCCTCACGGGAATCCCTCAATAAGAGAGAAGGAGGACCAATGGAGGGATGCCAGGTGGTTCACTGTACCTAAAAGGTGAGATATAAAACTCTTGTCATTGACAGTCCATACTTGTTTCTTTCCTTTATTCATAGCCATCATTCATTTTAAACAGAATTATGCTGTAAGAAAAAAAATATCTTTTATGCTGTAGAGACCAAGGCCGTGATTTTGCCAGTGTTCAGGATGGGTGGCGGGTCAGCTGTGAAATTTTAAATGATTGACAGCGGGTCAGGAACCCACTGTCAAAACGTGCACACCTGCATTTCTCGATGTCGGGTCTGCCAGCGCTGAGCAGACCCGACATGCAGCGGCAGGGGACCCAATTCAAATCATTAGTGGCTTGTTTACAACCACTTAACAGTGCTTGTTAACCTTCACAGGTCTCCCACTGGTTTTCCGCTGTGCCTGGACCTCGTCAGCTGATGAGCTGACAGCTCCAAATGTCGCTCCCAGCAGATTGAGATATCTTCCCTTAAGCTCTAGCATCTCTGAACTGCATTTCCACTATAGATTCAGGATGCTGCAAGTCTTTAGAACATAAGAACATAAGAAATAAGAAATAGGAGCAGGAGTAGACCATTTGGCCCTTCGAGCCTGCTCCGCCATTCAATAAGATCATGGTTGATCATCTATCTCATCTCCACTTTCCTGAACTATCCCCATATCCCTTGATTCCCTTAATATTCAAAGATGTATCGATCTCTGTCTGTAGGGGTTTTGCAAAATTACCCTATTTTTCCCTGAAGATTGAAAATATTGGTCCACGTCGTGGATGAAGAATTGGGTGATGTGACTTATCTACAATGTTTTAAAATGTGCCTAGAACTGCAAAAGACTGCTCTGAGATGGAAAGAACATGGACAACACTGGAGTCGTGGAGCTCTGTGGAAAATATTCACACACCTTAAGACAGTGCTTTTATTAATAAAATCGTTCCCTGGAGTTTGGGCAATCACAAAAGGTTTTAAAATGGCCACAGAAAGCATGGAAAAAAGAGCAGCAAGCAGCTCGAGTTGCCTGTGTGAAAAAGTGGGAGGATACAGTGGCAGTCATAGACCTGCCAATCAAAGGGAGGTTCCCTTCAGAAGCACTTGAAGTTGCTTATTTACTTAAGGGATTACAGCCCACTTGAGACCAACTGCAGGACAATCGATTGAAACTACTTCTGTTTACACAGCAATTCAAAGCACTCACAGTCAATGAGGCACATTGAAACTGTGGAACGGATTTTGATATGCAACAGTTTAAGCATTGAATAGGTTTGAATCACCCATCATTCTGGACAATAGCGCAGTTGCATTCCCTTTTGTTTTAGCCCAGGTGAGCTCCGGATGTGGGCGGGAACATTTCAGCCCCACAGTGCAGACACATTAACCCATTCCAACCACTTTGAATCAACCAATCATCAGCGTTTCTTTTGTGTATTGGAACTTTGGGCGCGAATTTTGCAGACAGACTTTTCCAGGTATAAAGATAGCTCCTGAGAAGCTATCTCTCTCTCTTAGCTCTTACTTCGCTGGACCACAGGTGAGCAGGGGTTCTGACTCCTCAGCAAAGCAACCTAGTAAGGAGTTGGGGGGGTAATTAAGGGGATATTGCTAAGATTGTTTAATCAACATTGTAGCCACTTACCCCTCATTTTTGCCGTCTGCATTCCTCCATTTAAGCAATTTTACTGTAATTACTGTGTTCATGTGGTATAGTTTATAATTTGATTGTAGTTCATTTAGTTAATAAAACTTGATTTTTTCTCTCTCATCCAAACCACATGTCCGTTTTAATATCATTAATTATAAGTCCTTCAGTCAGAACTGGAAGGTGGGGTAGCGATTCGAAACCGCTGTTTGAAAATTGGTTTATTGGAAATTGGTTTACAGTGTAGCAGCAGGCTGCCTGACCAGGTGAATTACCGTAAACCAGGTAAAAGATTGGAATTGGTCAGAGTGCAGGCAAAGGCTGCAAGACCAGGTAAATTACCTTAAACCAGTTAAAAGATGCCCCCCTACAGTCTTGAATATACTTGAATATACACAAGTCTCCATCCAGTCTGACCTCATTACCTCTCCCACCATTGACAGATCACTTCTGTCATCTCTACTTCATCTGCCATCTATTCCATCAGCATGGGTGCACTTTTACTGTCTCACCTTGGTCCTCAGAGTCTGACCACGATCAGCCCCAACACCAGCATCACCAGGCACACCAGCAGCACCAACAACAACACCAACCTTCTCTGCAATCACTTGATGCAGCACAGGACAGAGGGCATCAACACCCAACCACATTGCTGCCCGGGATGCCAGGGATGGTCTCACCATGGCCACATTTACTTCACTTGATGCTGCACACCCTGGCTGCCACATGATGTGCCAAGTTTGCACCACCCCACACCACCAACATAAAGCATCCCTACAATGCCCAAGCCATTCCTTTCATGCTCATCACCATTGCGGGGAATACCGTTATGTTTCACCATTCACTGCAACTCACTAATCCACTTCCAAAGGTGCACACAAATCTGTCCAAGAAAGCTAAGTGTTGAAAATAAAGATTTCAATGTTTGACAGCACATTACTTCACATTTGTGACTGGAAGGCTGTTTCCAGTGGGGTTCCGCAGGGCTCAGTACTAGGTCCCTTGCTTTGTGTGGTATATAGCAATGATCTAGACTTGAATATAGGGAGTATGATTAAGAAGTTTGCAGATGATACTAAAATTGGCTGTGTGGTTGATACTGAAGAAGGAAGCTATAGACTGCAGGAAGATATCAGTAAATTGGTCAGGTGGGCAGAACAGTAGCAAATGGAATTTAATCCAGAGAAGTGTGAGGTAATGCATTTGGGAAGGGCTAACAAGGAAAGGGAATACACATTAAATGGTAGGACACTGAGTAGTGTAGAGGAACAAAGGGACCTTGGAGTGCATATCCACAGATCCCTGAAGGTAGCAGGCCAGGTAGATAAGGTAGTTAAGAAGGCCTTTATAGAAACATAGAAGACCACAGGAGTAGTCCATTTGGCCCCTCGAGCCTGAGATTCAATGAGATCATGGCTGATCATCCAAACTCAGTACCCTGTCCCCGCCTTCTCCCCATATCCCTTGATCCCTTTAGCTTAAGAAATATATCTAACTCCTTCTTGAATATATTTAATGAATTGGCCTCAACTGCCTTGTGTGGTAGAGAATTCCACAGGTTCACCACTCTCTGGGTGAAGAAATTCCTCCTCATCTCTGTCCTAAATGGCTTACCCCTTATCCTTAGACTGTGACCCCTGGTTCTGGACTCCCCCGCCATTGGGAACATCCTTCCTGCATCTAGTCTGTCTAGTCCTGTTAGAATTTTATAAGTTTCAATGAGATCCCCTCTCATTCTTCTAAACTCCAGCGAGTATAAGCCCAATCGACCCAATTGCTCCTAATACGTCATTCCTGCCACCCTAGGTATCAGCCTGGTGAATCTTTGCTGCACTCCCTCCATGGCAAGAACATCCTTCCTCAAATAGGGCAACCAAAACTGCACACAATACTCAAGGTGTGGTCTCACCAAGGCCCTGTACAACTGCAGCAAGACACCCTTGTTCCTGTACTCGAACTCTCTCGCTACGAAGGCCAACATACCATTTGCCTTCTTAACCGCCTGCTGCACCTGCATGCTTACCTTCAGCGACTGGCGCACAAGGACACCCAGGTCTTGTTGCACTTCCCCTTCTCCCAATCTATTGCCATTCAGATAATAATCTGCTTTCCTGTTTTTGCCACCAAAGTGGATAACCTCGCATTTATCCACATTATACTGCATCTGCCATGCATCTGCCCAATCACCCAACCTGTCCAAAGTTATTAGCCGTGGCATAGAATACAAGCACAGGGGGGTTATGCTTCAACTGTACCTCTGTGCAGTGCTTGTCAGTATTTGCAGCACCTCAATGCTGTAGAACACTGACAGCACAAATATCAAAGTAAAGTTGCGCATGGTCCCTTTAAGGAAACTGGCTGATGACATGTCATCAAATGACATCATCAGACCCACTTCCTTCAATTGGCCAGCAAGCGCGCTGGGCGGGCTTAACAAGCCCAATCAGGGGAAAGTCATGTTGGAAGTCGGGATGGAGCCAGCAGCGGGGTAGTGACCCACCACCGACGTCATCCAGCATGGACCCGCTGAGGTAGGGAAAATTGCAGCCCTAGTGTTCACCCGCATTTTAATGTACAGTTGACTTCACTTTTAGATCTTTGTAACACTACACTTGAATTTCTGTAACAAAACCTATATTTATTGAAAGACAAAAAATCAAAGTCATGCAATTGATTTAAAAAATAAAGTTAATTATACCCTTTAATTGAAGGTAAGCTCCTAACATATTAAGCAGGCAATGGTTCAGTAGCACCTCAATAATACATGCTATGGCAGATGTAATTATTTAAGATAGGGTAATTGTAACTTTAAAAAATGCTAGGGCTCCCTTATTGTTCAATGAATCTGTCGAGTGAGTAATTGAGCTGCATAAAACCAAGAAGTTCCCAAGTTCAATCCCTGATCTCAGCGAGGACAATGATGGGGACAGTACAGCTGGCCTCAGTATCTCTGGACTAAGGAAGGGAAAATCGACCACTTTTGATCACTATCCAGGGATACTGCTGAAAGTGTGTGTGCATTTTGAGTGAGCTTGAGTTTGAACTATGCTGTGATGTTCCCCAGGATTGAATGGCCAGTCTTTGATTTTTAAGGCCACATGAAGAATGGCCATTTGAATGAGAGTTCCTATGGAACCGTTCTCCAACATGGTGTTAATGCTTTCAGGCAAGTTAGATTTAACATTTTGGGATACAGTATATGAGTAATCTGAGACATGACGTGGTAAGTGCAGCATGCTTGGGAGGAAAAAGGTGACTTTGGGCCAAAGCTCACCACCACATGAGGGTTTTCCTCATGTCATTTCTGGGTCTGCTGTAGACTAATTGATAGAGATTGATTACTATCATTAGTCAACAACTCCATTATTATTATATCATGCGACTACCAGAAAGGTAAAGGGAGAACTTGATGGACCTTGGCCTTTTTTCATCTAGCAATTTCTGTGTTCCTATGAAGAGGAAGGGAGAAAATTGATGAGAAAAAACTAATAAAAGAATGATGAGACAAAAAACTATTCCTGTAAAAAGTATTTAAAACAAAAATAATATTTTCTTTGGGTGGCCAGATTATCCTTTTTAATACATTCTTCCTCTTGTTCTACAAAATTGCATCTTATCAGCAAGTAATTATTAACGATCACTGTGAATACAATAATAAAAGCTCTGTAAGAACATTGATAACATTTAATTAAAATTAAAAGCAAATTAAATAAGCAAATAATCCTAGAGAGAAAAGGAAAAAGTGTCAATGCTGAAATTTGGAAATTTAAAGAAAAATGTTGGAAATGCACAGCAAGTAAATCAGCATCTGAAAAAGAAAGATAAGTTGTTTCGAGTTGGACCCTTCATCCGAGCTACTCTTGATTTTATTTTGTGTAATTAATGTATTTCTGAAGTGTTCTAAATATTAACCATACTTGATCAGACTTTACTGTTTAATTATTCAATGATTCAAATCTTGTGACAATCTAGGGTTCTGATGAAGGGTCCACATCTGAAGGGTTAACTTGTCTTCTCTCTGCACAGATGATGACTGACTTGCTGAGTGTTTCCAACATTTTTTTATTGTGCCTATCTAGCAGTGTCTTTTCCACTGTTCACTAATTTTCATGAAAAAGTAGACTATGAGTATAAAGCAATGTTCAGTGCAGAGGCTGACTAGTATAGCGTAAGGCACGGCGGGGGAGAAATTCGGTATCGCCCCGTTTGGGGCGGTAACTTTTGAAACCCTGAAAAATAAGAGCCAGGCGCTAATCATTCTCAGGTTCCACGAAATTGGGTGTCCGCGCTCCAGGAAGGAAGTGAAGCACTAAATCAAATGCTACCATTTCCCTTGGAGCGCTAACAGCCGGCAGGAAGGTCGGTAGCGGCGCAGCACTGCCCAATGTCAAGGGCACACTGTCGGGAACGGAGGCTCCTTGTCTCCCTTAAAGGGAAGGGCCATCGCTGCAGGCTCTGCAATCAAAAGAGGTCCCTTGTTGCCGATGGCAGCCACGAGCCGCCACGATCAGCCCCAAGCACTGTAGTAGAGTGCAGGGCTGATCGATCGCGGCCCAAGAAAATCATTAAAAATTAGCATTAAGCGTCATGAAATTCCCTCCCCCCGGCATCATCCCCTTTAAACAGTGCTCCCGAATTGCCCGGCCTCCCGAACAATGCCTCCTGCAGCTGTCGGTGTTTTCGGCCGACGATGCTGCAGGGAGTGGCACCGAAGTTCGGGTGCGGGGCACTACCAGGGCGATGCACAGTACGCTGCCGTCACGATCTCTGGGCGCAGGAGGTCGTGGTGCTAAGGGTTACCGCCACCGCAAACCTCCAGGTGAATTTAGCGGGAGTTGTTACTTTCGCCGCACCCGGGCGGTAAGTCGTTAGCGCCCCATTATTGCCCCCCAGAGACGCTAACGGGAGGCGCTAAGGTACTGAATTTCTCCCCCTTAGTGTTGAGTAGTCAAGAAGATGTGAGGTTGGGCGGGGCAGGCCAGAGCTGGGCAATGATTTGGGGTCCAGTTATCCAGAGAGGCCAGGCTCGGAGGGTAGAGAAGATGGGCCGAGCATAAAGAGCAAAATACCGTGGATGCTGAAAATCTGAAGTAAAAACAGAAAATTCTGGAAATATTCAGCAGGCCAAGCAGCATCTGTGGAGCGAGAAACAGACCAATCACTGACCTGAAACGTTAACTCTGTTTCTCTCTCCACAGATGCTGCCTGGCCTGCTGAGTGTTTCCAGAATGTTCTGGTTTTATTGGGACCTTAGTGTTTAGCCACATTCAAAGAGAAGGGGACATTTGGTAGAAGGACTGAGTGGGTTGAGACCTGGTTGACTGAGAGGAAAAATAATTTTAGAATACAGAAGAATGTTAAAACAATTAAAAAGCAGAAAGATAAAAATAAAATTAAAATGGCCTACCTAGTGTGTACTTGTGAGGGTCTGATTGGGCCTCACTAATTGAGTGACATCACCACCCAATCAGGAATGTTACAGACTCACGACTGTATTACAATCTTACAACCATACAATAATACAATAGGCTGATAGTAGTGATCGAACATTGAATACCATATTTGTGTTAAGAGTTTTCTACTATCACGAGTCATAATTTCTAGCTTAATATTACAAACATAAACTTTTAATTATATAGAGGTTTATAATTATATATAGATATCTATTGTATATTAAAAATGGTAGGTGGTTCAGCATAATTCATTAAAAAATGTATTGAAAACTCCTGTTATCCTGCTCTTTTGGAAAAATCCTTTGAAAAACATTCACACTTACCTGCAATATCTATTATACCTGTAGGTGGCGCTGTGATAGGGATTTTCAACCTTAAGCTTTGCTAATGCTCGGACATGTGGGTGCCTTACCTCAGGAGAAATGGGTGTCTGTTGAGAAATGAAGAAATCTTGGCAGGTAGGCATCTCTATATTTTTTTTAATGTTCTTTCAACTTGAAATATCAGAATCTCTCCATTGTTTGAAAAATTAAGGTCTTTAAAAAAAAAGAGAACCTATGAAAAGTAATAAAATTGGGACCCGTGTAGTTCAAAGAAATATCAGAACCTTTTAAATGTTAGAAAAAATCTAAGGTGCTTTTCCAATCCACCCTCCCCCACCCCATCCCTAACCCCTCCCATGGCTTCATTCTCTCGCCCTCTTCCTCTTTCCCCTCTATCCCTCTCCTCTTTACTCCTTCCCTCCTCACCCTCCCCTTCCCCATCCCAGTTGTATAGATTTTTTTCAGTGTGATTATGTCAGAAAGTGCTACATCACTTTCATTTCAGTATTACATTTTATTTTCATTAGTCTGAACATGCTGGCCCTGAAATTTCACAGGGATTACATTGGTCTCCCATCATAATTCTGGTGGGAAATTGGTGGAACTTGCAGGAAAAGGGCATAAGCAGCTGAACAGCTGAGAACATTGGCCTGGATTTTGCTCTCAGTGGCGAAGGAACACCGCTCGCTGACAGTTGCCCACAGAGTTTAAATAAAAGGCTCACTCCCTGAACCACTCCACATTTTTCCTTCTGACCAGGTGAAACGTCGCTATTATTTACTATGGTTATTTCACTGCTCCTGCCGCCATTATGGTGTAAATGCTGCCTGCTCCAGTCAAAGAATTGAGGACATGGACCAGAGCAAAGCTTTGTGTGCAGAATGTTGGTGGAGGTGGAGGTGGAGGTGGAGGTGGAGGAGGAGGAGGAGGATACTACACCGTTCACAACAACACACTGGATCCTTCCACACAACACATGCAGACTGCCGTTTATAGTGCAGGAGGAGTGCCCTTTAATTTGCGCTCCCCAGGGTGTGTTGCGTTCCATTTTACAAACGCTCTGGACGCAAGCCGCAGAATCGGGCGGTCCGACTGAAGTTTGGATTCGGGGCGGCCAAAGGGCGTTGCATGAGGATGTGACGTCATTTTCTGCGCGCGCATCCGGGCGGCCGCTAAACTTTGCGCCGGCGCTAACGGGCAACTTAATTTGGGGCGGGGCGCAAACTGCGCTGCGCCCGGGCGCTACACGAATAGCGCCCGAAAATCACTTCTCTTAAGGCGCTAACTGCTGGCGCAAGCAACTGAAAATCTAGCCCTAGATCTACTGTGGGTAATCTATAATCAGTGGGTAGCACTCTCGCCTCTGAGTCAGAAGGTTGTGGGTTCAAGTCCCACTCCAGAGGCTTGAGCACAAAACTCTAGGCTGACGCTCTAGTGCAGTGCTGAGGGAGTGTTGTACTGTCAGAGGTGCTGTCTTTCATTTGAGACCTTAAACCGAGGCCCCGTCTGCTCTCTCAGGTGGATGTAAAAGATCCCATGGCACTATTTCGAAGAAGAGCAGGAGAGTTAGCCCCGGTGTCCTGGCCAATATTTATCCCTCAATCAACATAACAAAAACAGATTATCTGGTCATGATCATGTTGCTGTTTGTGGGAGGTTGCTGTGCGCAAATTGGCTGCTGCATTTCCCACATTACATCAGTAACTACGCTTCAAAAGTACTTCCTTGGCTGTAAAGTGCTTTGAGACATCCAGTGGTTGTTTTTCTAAAAGAGACATCTTGTCCATAAGTAAAAATGATTAATTTTAAGGTTACTCGTTAACAGAGCGCTTTCTGTCAGTATCCTGAAATGTGTGCAGTTGTATTTTGAAGACATCCAGTTTGTAACATTGAATTTTCTTTTGCCATATGGGCAGTGATATTTTTCTTCATTTCAGTTTTTAGCATGACATATTGTGGACAGGTTTCCCAGTAAAAATGTCCCAGGTGGGATACGTTATCCAGAATATCACATTCCAAATATTATGGTAATCAAATACTTCAAACAATGTGTCTCACTGGGATCATTCGCACTGAGAATACTGTCCACAATTAAATCAGCTTCCAAGCAAAGAAAGGCAAAATGCCAAAATGCATGTGAGAAAAATCCAATTTCACAAGCTTCATTCTCCCATTCCGTTTGTTCATAAGTTATTAAATAGAGGTCAGATTCCCCCTGAAATGGAATCCAAATTCACTGTCCCTTTTAACTGTTTGAACAGGTTACGAAGGATTATTCTGACTGCTGTTAACATTTCTTTTCCCCCAAAGTGTGTATGTGTCTATTTTTCTTTGTATGGTAAGTGCTATTGCCTGTATGTGGGAAACAAATAGGGAGGGGTTAGTAAAGACACCCGTGAGAAGAAGTGATGTTAATGCTTCATACAGTTCAGGTATGGGCAGCCCATTGCAATTTCATTTTTTTTAATGTGGATTTTCAAATTGTAATTGTGAATTTGCCCCCTGTCCCACATTGCTAGCTGCTGCTCACTTCTTGCTGCCCCAGTCAGTTACACAGCAGGAATCTTACAGATGGCTATGGGTCAACAGGCCAGGGGGAGACTATAACAAGGTGAAGTTAGGAGGGTGAAGGGGGGAGGATGCTTGGGGGATCACAGACAAAGTTTGCGCCGCAAGGGCAAACACAAAGTGACAGGTTAGGAAGAAGCGGATTAAGCAGAAGGTTCAGTGGAGAAGAAAGGCAAGAAATGGAGGAACAGGTAACAGTTAAGACGAGGAGTGGGGGTGCAAGGTAAAAGCAGGGGAAAGGTGAGGCTACAAATAGGGAAGGGAGAGAAGAAGGGGAAGGAAAGAGGATGAGGAAACAAGTAAGAAAATGAGGGTCAAGAGTGAAGAGAAGAGGAAGCAGAAAGGAAGAAGAGGAAAGGGTACACAACAGAAAGGGGCAAGCTCGAGGCGGAAAGATGAAGAAAATGCAAAACATGTGGGGGATCAGAGGGACTAGGTGCATGGGGAGTGCTGATGGTAAGGTATGTAGCAGGGAACAAATAGCAGACAGAATCATCAGATGTGGTAATGAGATAGTATGCAGTAACAGCTATGGATAGGGAGATGAGCAAGAGAGAAACACAGGCACATTGAGAGAGAGAAGTAGAGCACGGATGGAATGCAATAAAAACTGCAGTTCCTCTTTAATATAAATGGTATTGTCCCTTATGAACAAAGGCTATAGATTTAAAACTAAGGGTTGGAGACGAGTGACGGTTTTATAATTCACGTCTACTTTGAACGAAAAATATTCTTTTTGCTTCAATTTTTTATGCACTTACGTATGGGAATTCTACCAGTTTATTCTTGATTGTGTGCTCTTGCATTCAAATTTCATAAACATTTAATGCAACCTAAGGCCACTGTACATGTCTGTACTGTCAATTTATCACATTATATGAGAATCAATATAAATGTGTGAAGGATTTCAGCAAAATCTGCAGGGAGTTTTATTCAAACGGCAGGATATTGCACCCATACTGTTGCTGTCAGAATCCCATAAATATTTTTTTTTGTAAGAAAAACACAGACATGTGGGACTTTATATTCAGCATCCACACTTTAGGGAGGCTTCAAATCAACCCACTTTTTGTTGGTTTACTCTGGGCCCAGATGCTTGCTAATTATGAATTTTTGAAGGTACGCACTATTTGACAAAAGAGTCCAGATAGCATTACAGATTGAAACAACAGTAGGTTTGCACCACACTTGCTGGTATTTGGTATTCTCTTGAATTGTTCACCACATTCAGTCACCCAAATCAATCAGTCCTTTCTTCAAGTCACTTGCGTATGTGATCGGAATTATAAATAGAAGGGACAATCTTTGTCTGCCTATCACCCTGATTTTTCAGTGTGAATTGGGTAACAACAGGTCGAAATTAAAAAAAAATCTTTGCTCCAATTTCCTGCCTGAGGCCTGATGTGATTTGTGAGCAGGCTTTGAAATAGGCGGCCAGTACTCCTACCCAAAACAGGCAAGAGCCTCACTGAACTTAGGACACCAATGTAATTTTGGTCTCCCACTGTGTGGAGTGCATGCTTCAAAAGAGCAGGTGGGAGCGAGCCTTTGGTTTATTGGTAGCAATGTCGCCACTGAGCCGGAAGACAAAGAGATTGATCCCCACTCCAGACAGCCCCGGCAAGTGGAGACTAGAATATGGTCTGTAAATACTGGGTTGATATCCAGTGAGGTACTCGCAGCCGGATGGAGTGACCACTGGTTTTGTGGTAGTATTCCCATCTTTGAATCAGAAGGGTTGGGTTTGGGGCCCACTCCAGACAGCCCTGGCAAGCGGAGACTGGAGTGCCGTTCTGAATACTGGATTGACGTCCAGTGGATGTACTTGCGTCTGATGGCTGCTTCTCCCCCATCGTAAGGGATCTTTAGCCTTGTTTACAGCCCACTGAGAAGGTTTGCCACAGATAAAAACCGTGAAGAAGGCAGCAGGAAACCACCTCAGCAACTCTTCCCTAGTAAGTGGCTCAAGAATCTCGCGTGTGAGTTCAGACCTGCCCTAGGACAGAACACTATGGATGGATGGATGGATAAAAATAGATTTGATGGGCTGAATGGCCTTTCACATGACATGCTTTTTTTCATATCCTTACATTCTTGAGCATGCTCATGATAGGGCTCAATGGACATTGTCAGTTTTTTCTTGTCAAGAGTTAGTCTGCCTGTCTACTCTGCTGAGATCTGAAAACACTAACCTCTGAGAGGCCCGTTTCAGGGCTCTTGAATGCTGATCTAGATCCTACTATAAAGTTTCTAGATGCGCCTTGTAGCTTTAAATGTCGGTACATGTACTTTTCCTGTGTACTATCAAAAGCAATACACAATCACAAAAACATACACAAGAATTGTGATGCTGGTGCTGTTTTGTTAAATAATAGATGAATACTGTCAAATGTTTCATTGGTAGTTAGTTATGATTCACTCCACAAAACACCACATTAGAAACATCGGGCTCGAATTTATCAATGGGGACGTGATGGAGGCGGGACTCCCACTTTTTGGGTTGTAGTCCCGCCTCCATTGACTTGTGGCCAACCCACGCTATTTTCCCTTGATTGACCTTGTTAAGCCCACCCAGCGGGCTCAGCAGGCCAATTAAGGGACACCTGGTTACTGGCGATGTCAGCGATTGACATTTAATCTGTCAAGAGCTTTAGACAGATGAAAAATCAGCGTTTGACAGTTCTGTGAAGCTGTCAAACACTGACAATCTGTCTTCTGTTGAGTCTGTTTAGGATCAATCACTGGACACAGACAACAAGAATAACTTTTAACAGGTCTTTACTATTCGGAGGTCAGGGCTGAACTGCCCAGCAAATCCTTACACAACACTTATATACCGGTGTGGTCACCACCGGTATTACAGTATACAGCAGCCAAGAGAAAGCAGTACATCTCTTAAAGTAGTTCTCTTAAGGTGGAACAGGTTACATACACCACAATCCTCCCTTTTTAGCTTAACAGTTATATCCCCATTTAACATAACATATTGGCCCAGAAATTCCAGAACGGGGCTTGCAGTGCGTGCAAGCCCCGTATTTACACTTACCCCGCGCTACTGACGATCAGCTCCAGGGACGCCTGGACTTGGTGAATGAAAAAGAAGAATCCCGGGCAGCGTATGACGTCACGCCACCCAGGAGTGCAGCCAGCGCGAAGCCAGGAGCGTGCAGTGTAAGTGAGACACGCCCCTTGAGGTCTCAGTTTCACTGGACATGCCCCCAATGTTTCTGTCAAGCTGCTAAGGATTTTTACATGCAAAGCAGCAGTTTAAATAGGTTTTTGGAAGTTTTTTGAAGATTTTGGTAACTTTTATAAACTTTTTAAAATGTTTACATTATTTTGAGTAATCTGAAGTAGTTTTAAAGAGAATTAAAGCAATTTAAAGACTTTTAAAAGCCCTAAAAGAATTTTTTAAATTCCATTTATTTATTTAGCAATGTCGTCGTCATACGTGTCTTCACACTGTTCCCTTTGGGGAACTGTATGAAGTGGTGGAAGGATTTATGGCCGTGATTAACGCTCATTCCGTGACCGTAACCATCTTTGAACCAGCCATTAGGGCGGTTAGTCCTATGGCGGGAGGGTTTTACGGGCTCCCACAAGCTATACAAGGAGGGGGGGCCACCCACACCCACGGACGCAAATATCCCACTGGATGTCAACCCAGAATTTAGAGCCGGAGCTCCGACTCCACTTGCCGGGACTGTCTGGAGCGGGGTTCGAAACCCTACCCTGATCTGGCCCAGCGGCGGGGATCCTACCGCTATGACAAAGGCCCAATCCGATTAGCAACGTGAAATGGCAGCATAGGGCTCCAGTCACGGGGAGGGAAAAGGCGCAGGAAATGTATGAGTGTCACCTTTTGTGCGGAGTGGGCCTTTTGCATAGCAGTAAGCATCCCCGCCGCTGGGCCAGAAGGAGTAGGGTTTTGAACCCCACTCCAGACAGTCCCAGCAAGTGGAGTCGGAGTTCCAACTTTAAATTCTGGGTGGACATCCAGCGGGATACTTGCGTCCGTGGGTGTTGGTGGCCCCCCCCCCTCAGATGGGTTGTGGGAGCCCGTAAAACCCTCCCGCCATAGGACTAACCACCCTAATGGCTGGTTCAAAGATGGTTACGGTCACGGAATGAGCGTTAATCATGGCCATAAATCCTTCCACCACTTCATACAGTTCCCCAAAGGGAACAGTGTGAGGATACGTACGATGATGACCTCTTGCGCAATGCACCTCCTTGGACCCTCAGTCGCAGATGCGAGGGGGCAAGTCGTGCAATTGTTAAATTTTCCATTTTATTGACATGTAAAATGTTGGCCCAGTAATTCCCTTCCAACTGCGCGAGTACGGTCGGGGTACTTACGCATCTGGCCGGATGAAATGCCGGTTTTCAGCATGCACAGTGCTTTTGGGGAAAACCGGCATTTCCTGCCCTCTGAACGAAGGGGTTCAGAGACAGAACGCGTGCGACTGCACAGGCAGCGCGTGCGCAGTATAATTCGCCGCTTTCATTACTGCTTTCAGTGAGGTCAAGTCCTTACAACTTACACATGAAAAAAGCATGGGTACAGTTGCTCCAGAGGCTGCGGAGGAAGATATTTCTTATCGTGGAGCTTCTGAAAGTATGTATGTCTGTATATATTCCTTTGCGTGTTATGTATATATTCCTTTACTTATGTGTATGAATGTATTATTTAGTTATGACTTTCAGAGAAAGTAACTTATTTGAAAATCATAATTAAAAACATACATTCATACACATTAGTAAAGGAATATAAAACATACATACATATACGTAAAGGAATATATGTGGACATACATACATAACTCATTCTCACATTCCATTCACACAGCCACAATTGCTCCTTCTACCTACCGTTCTGAAAACCCTTTTAAAAAAAAAAAAATTTTAACTTTAAAACTTACTTAAAATTTCTTAAAATAACTTCCCTCCCTTTCCCAAACAAAAAAATTGCATTTCAGAAGCTCCACGATAAAATGTTTCTTCCTCCGCAGCCAATGAACCACTTTACACTTGCTTTTTTCAAGTATAACTTCTGAGGACTTACCCTCACGGATTTCATGAATGAAATCTACGAAGTTCACTGCGCAAGCACTGCCTGTGCAGTCGCACGCGCTCGAGGTCTGGAAATGCCGGCGTTCCCCGCATGCGCTGTTCATGCTGAACGCCGGCATTTCCAACGGCCAGATGCGTAAGTACCCCGAGCGCACTCACGCCTTTGGCCGCGAATTTCTGGCCCAATAACATATATACAACTTCATGCAAAACAGTTCAAAGATTCGGGCCTAGAAATTCAGTTGGGCGCGCCAGCCGTTAGCGCCTTAGGGGGAGTAGATCTCGAGCGCTAGGCGCTTATCGCCCGGGCGCAGCGCGATCTGCGCCTCTCCCCAACTTCAGGACACATTTAGCGCCGGCGCAAAGTCTTAGCGGGCGCCCTGCTGCGCGCGCAGATCATGACGTCATATAATAGTGCAACGCCCTTTGTGCGCCCCAAACCGGAACTTCACTCGCGCCGGCCCATTGTGCGCCGGGCGTCCCGAGCGACTGTGAAGTGGAACGGTACACGGGCCAGCCGGGCCGGGGGGAGCGCTAATTAAAGGGCACTTACCCAGCAGTATAAAGGCCAGCCATTTTGCAGCATTCACTCTTGTGCAACGGTTTTTTGGACAGAGACCAAGGAGGAGAGTTTACTGGTTTGGACCAACACTTGGACAGGTATTTTTGGCTCAGGCCAGAGCTTACCAATTATCTTTGCCTTCATTCAGAGCTCAGTGTTTGCCAGCATATAATGGGGGCTGCATTGGGTGGCAACGCTGAATTTCAGCCTTATGCCAGAAGGGCTTACAGACGCCGTGAGAGAGTGGCAGCCCTGGCTAGACGCAGAGGGGGCAACAGGCGTCGCCAACTGAGGCCTTACCCACGCAGGGTATACCGCCAGCAGACCTCCTATCTGACCATGTCTGCCGCGATGTGTGTTAGGAGGCTGCGATTCCGAAGGGAGGTGGTTGCAGACATCTGCCGGCTGCTTCGGAGAGATCTGCAGCCACAGCTGATGCGCAGGACGTCTCTGTCGGTGGCAGTGAAGGTGACGGTGGCTCTCAACTTCTATGCCTCCGGCTCCTTCCAATCCGCTACTGGGGACATCGCTAACATCTCCCAGTTCGCCGTGCATTGCTGCATCCGCCAGGTGACCGAAGCCCTTTTCAGAAGGAGACATCAATTCATCTCCTTCCCCATGACCCTGGACAAGCAGCAGCAGCGTGCAGTGGGGTTTGCAAGAATAGCGGGCTTCCCCATGGTGCAGGGCGCCATTGACTGCAAGCATGTGGCTTTGCGGGCACCTCTTGAGCATGCCGAGGATTACCGCAACTGGAAGGGCTACCATTCCCTCAATGTACAGCTGGTGTGTGACCACAGGCAGCGCATCCTAGCTGTCAATGCCCGCTTTCCAGGCAGCAGCCACGATGCCTTTATCCTGCGACAGACAACTGTGGCTGACATGTTCCAGGCACAGCCTCCCCCAAGAGGATGGCTTATCGGGGACAAAGGCTATCCTTTGTGTACCTGGCTCATGACCCCGCTCCGCGCGCCCACGACCCCTGCTGAAGAGGCATACAACGAGAGCCATCAAGCGACGAGGAACCTCATAGAACAAACAATCGGCGTGCTCAAGCAACGGTTCCGCTGTCTCGATCGCTCCGGGGGAGCCCTCCAGTATTCGCAGGATCGAGTCTCCCAATTCGTCGTCGTTTGCTGCATGCTGCACAACCTGGCTATCCGCAGGACTCAGGCACTGCCACCTCACGTTGGACCACCACCTCAGGAGGAGGAGCATGAGGACGACGAGGACGAGGAGTACCAGCCCAGGAGGGAGGCACAAGGTCCAAGGGCCGCCCGTCGTCGGCTTATTGAACGTCACTTCTAGGCCCCCTGTCAGGGAATGGCTTGTGCCAATGATAGAACATGATTGCAGCTGCTCCGCAAGCTCTCAGCCGGTTAAGGCAACAAACACTTCAAAGATCAAACATGGACAATGTGAATAAATAAAATGCTTTATTGTACAAACTCTGGGCCCTTCCCACATGAAAACCAAAAACTGAGGAAACCCCCAAAAAACACTCCAACACATTACTCGCTCCCACAACCTGGGGAGGATTAACAAAATAGGGCAACTAAAATGGCCGTCATTGTCGGCCTTCGTCCAAAACAAACATCACATCATCGGCCTTCAAAAAACTAACATCCAATTCTCGGCCTCAAGAAACAAACACAAATGGCCACACATTCGAATATTTGGCCCGCTAGTGCAATGCCTTGGCCATCTTTGGGTGGCCCCTGCCCGCCCTGCTGCTCCGCCTCAAAGTAAGGCCACTGGCTGCTGCAAGGCTGGGGGCAGGCTCCTGAGGGGCACATGTCGTGACGGCAGATGCCCTTGGGGGTCGGCCTAGTCGCGGTCTGGGCGTCGAGCAGGCGGCTGTTGATTGCTGCAGCTGTGGCTGGCCAGCATCAGTCGCTGCAGCAGCTCCTGGCAGCTCCACTGGGGGAGTGGCAGTGGCGGCTGGAGGAATGGCGGCAAGCTGGCGGATGGCAGGCGCTCGCTGGTCGCCTGAGACACTGGCACTCGCCCGGGCCAGCACTGCAGCATGCGCACCAATCTGCCGAGGGACAGACCGATGTGCTGCTGCAGCGCGCCGGGTGCCCTGGCGATGCCTGGCTGACACAGCGAGTGTGGCAGCAGTGAGTGCCCGTGTTGACCTGTTCACTGCCTGCAGCAGAGCAGCCAGTGACTGGACAGCACCACTAATCACCTGGCCAGTCGCTGCCTGATCTGCCCGGTATTCCGCCCGACTGGTGGCCTCTAAGGGCCCGAACTCTGCCACACTCCGAGAGAGGGAATCGATGGACTCAGGCAACCGTGACACTGCCGCCATAAGCTCCGTGTGCCGGCGCTCCGAGTCCGCGGACAAGTCTTCGAGGCCTTCCATCTCCTCGGCGAAGAGCATCTCCTGACTGGAGGCCGGACTCTCCCTCTGGGGAGAAGGCCGCCGAGCTGGCCGACCCTTCCTGCGTTGCTGGAGGCCGCTGGGCCCAGCAATTGGACTCCCCTCCGACGCATCCCCCCTCTGGGGAGAAGGCCGCCGAGCTTCCACCCCCCTCCCGCCTTTCTGCAGCACGCAGGTCCCAGGAGCTCCCCTCCCCTTCGACACTTCCACCACGCTGCCCTCCAGGGAAGACGTGTCCCCTACATTGGCCTGGGTGGCCGCGGCTGAGGGTTCCCCTGATGGGCCGCCTTCCTCTTGCTCCTCCTCCTGCTCCTCCTCAGAGGGTCTGTCACTGGCAAGTTGAGGGACCTCCTCTTGACCATCTGAAAGCAGGAAGGCACAAGAGTAGCTTTAGAGTGAGGAGAGGGCGTCAGTGCGGGATGCATGAGTGGTGGCATTCAGCGCATTGGTCGGACAGTGGCAAAGGATGTAGATCTGATGCGCAAGTGGGACGAGAGAGGTGCAAAAGGTGATGTCCTTACCATTGCTTCCCAGAACAGGGTCGGCATCTCCACATGCAACGGGCCCAATCACCCGGCGACCCATGAGGCGCTCCATGCGATGTTGCAGGTCGGTGAGTGGCTGGATATGGGGTCGTCCTCCCCCGGTCGCAGTCCGGCTCCTGCGATTATTCGCCAGCTTGGCCTGCAAGAGAAAGGACGGCCTCTAAGTACAGTGTGTCGCCGTGATCTTGTGTGCACTGCCTCCCATGGTGGAATAGCCTGGCCAGTGTGTCGCCATGATCTGGTGTGCACTGCCTCCCATGGTGGAATAGCTTGGCCAGTGTGTTCAGTGCAGAATGTGCAATTGATGCTCATGCCTGTGCCATAGCTGCTGGATGAAGGCTGGCCATTAGAGCTTTCAGGTCCCTTTGCCCATAATGTGAGGTGCACATGCAAGGATGAGGAGGTCATTGGAAAGGGTACTCACCCTGACAATGCATGTGAGGTCATTTATCTTTTTGCGGCATTGGGCACCGGTCCTGGGGACGTCGCTGTTGGCTGACAGCTTGCTGGCGACATGTCTCCAGGCTCTCCTGTAGACGCGGACCGTCGCCTTCTTGCCATTGTCCGGGTACAAAACATGGCGCCTCTTCTCCACAGCAGCAAGCAGCACACTCAGATCACGCTCTGAGAAGCGCTGCGCACGTTCACGGGCCTTCTCCATGTCTTCAGGCGCTATTTGGGTCCAGCAGCAGTGTTCAGGCCTAGCTGGAGGGCTCCACTATCCAGGGCGTGGCAGCAGACACAGTCGACCCTTCCCCCTTAAGAGCTGGCCGGCGCCATGGTGTCTGCTGTCAGTCACGAGATGGCCGCACCTGCGCTGTGCCCGGCCTCGGCGCTATCGATCACCACCTCCGGCTTAGCGCCCAAAGATCGGCGTCCAACAGCAGTTTTAGCGCTCGCCCGAACTAGTAGGGCGAAGCTAATGAATATCGGAGAAGTGGCCTAGATTTGGGGGCGGACGCAAACTTTAGCGGACGCCCCACTTTAGCGCCCCAAAAGTGGCGTCAATGAATTTCTAGGCCTCAGTCTCTGAGGAGGCCTCCTGATTCGAGTTGGATAACGCCTTTCAGGGGTCTCTGATTCTCGTTGTTGGGGTGACTCATCTTGTTGGTCTCTTATGGATTGGACCTCATCATCAGGTACATTCACTTCTGAGGTAGATGCTTCAGGTTCACTAACTTCTTCCACGGTTGTCTTTGCCATAGCCATGGGTTCGATCCTTGTTCTCGATTCTACCAGTTGGTCAGCATGACGCCGTATTACATTTTCACCAACATCTACCGTGTACATCAGGGGTCCTTATCTGGCCCGAATTGTTCCAGATTGCCATTTCTCGTTTTTATAATCCCGGGCTAACACTGGTTGTCCTATTTCGAAACTCCGAGTGGTCTTGTTATTTATATACTGGAACTGTTTGTTTTCAACTTCCCTTCGCACATTTGGTTTTAACAAGTCCAACCTGGACCGCAACCTCCTGTTATAGAACATCATGGCAGGACTTTGGTTTGTCACTGCATGGGTGGCGTTTCGATATGCCAGTAGGAATTTGTCCACCTTGTGTTGTAGTGGAATCTGATCTTCGCTCATGGCCTTTATCGCTTTTTTGAACGTTTGTACAAATCTCTCGGCCAACCCGTTTGTAGCCGGATGATATGGGGCAGAGGTATAATGTTTCACCCCATTCTTCTTCATGAATCTCTGGAATTCTTCTGACATGAACTGCGGTCCGTTGTCTGAACATATTTGTTCTGGCAATCCATTTCTTGCAAATATCGTTCTTAACACCGCGATCGTCTTTTCCGAGGTAGTGGTAGTCATCTTAATCACTTCTGGCCATTTAGAATGTGCGTCCACCGCAATTAAAAACATGGAGTCCATGAAAGGACCAGCAAAGTCAATATGTACACGTTGCCATGGGGTTGAAGGCCATTCCCATGGATGCAGCGGTGCAATCGGAGGTGCATTTTGCACTTTTTGGCACCCTGAGCAGCTTTTCGTCAGCTCCTCTATCTGTTGGTCGATACCCGGCCACCACACATAAGCCCTAGCAAGGCTTTTCATCTTGACTCCCCCCAGATGACCTTCATGCAGTTCCTTTAGAACTCTCTCTCTTAACTTAGGAGGAATAATCACCCTTGTTCCATACATCAATGGTCCTTGACAGACGGATAGCTGTTCTCGTCTTGCTGAGAATGCCGGTAACAGTGGGTCACCATGTGCTGGCCATCCCTTCACTGTCACTTCTTAGACCCTGGACAGTGTCGGGTCATTCCTGGTTTCTCTTTCAATACTTGCATTGGTGACTGGTAAACATTCGATGATGGTCGAGTGAAATAACTCAACAGGGTCAACCGTCGGTGCCTCCTCCTCTGTAGGTAGTGGCAGGCGCGACAGCCCATCAGCATTACCATGCTGCTTTGTACCTTTGAATTCTATCTGATATTGATGTGCCCCTAGGAAAAGGGACCATCTCTGGAGTCTCTGTGCTGTCATCACCGAAACACCCTTCTTAGGGTTAAAAATGGATACCAACGGCTGGTGGTCTGTCAGAAGCATAAACTTTTGGCCCTGCAGGTAATGATTAAACTTCTTTACTCCCCACACAAGGCTGAGAGCCTCCCTATCTATCTGAGCATAGTTGCGCTCAGCGGCGGTCAATGATCTGGATGCGAACGCAACTGGCCTCTCCTGGCCATTTGGCAACTTGTGTGAGAGTACTGCCCCAATACCATATGGAGAAGCATCACAAGCCAAACGAATAGGCAGCGTTGGGTTGAAGTGAGCCAACACTTCCTCTGAGGTGATCAATGCCTTGCTTTCGCGAAAGGCCCTCTTACAGTCCTCGCTCCACTTCCATGGTACTCCCTTCTGCAAAAGAGTGTTCAGCGGGTGCAGCACCGTGGATAAGTTTGGCAGAAACTTTTGGTAATAGTTAATCAACCCTAGAAACGACCTCAATTGGGATACATTATCCGGAGCGGGAGCCTTCACAACAGCTTCGATCTTGTCAGGAGACTTATGAAGCCCCTCCTGGTCAATGACATGACCACAGTACGAGATCTGAAAGAATTCACATTTCTGGCGATTAACTCGAAGACCATATTCTTTCAATCTGGTGAGCACCAGTTCCAAGTTTGCAAGGTGTTCCTCGGCATCATCTCCTGTAATCAGAATATCGTCCAGGTAACATTGTTTACCTGGAATTCCCTGTAATACCTGCTCCATGGCCCTCTGCCAAATTGCCGGAGCCGATGTCACTCCAAAAACCAGTCTATTATACCGGTACAAGCCTCTATGCGTGTTGATCGTGAGATACTGGCGTGACTCTTCCTCAACTTCCATCTGTAAGTACGCCTGCGCCAGGTCTATCTTGGTGAAGTGTTTCCCGCCAGACAACGAAGCGAAGATATCCTCAATCCGCGGAAGCGGATACTGCACCGTGTGAAGCACCAGATTAACAGTGATCTTGAAATCTCCACAGATGCGAACCTTCCCCAGTTCCCCCGGCTTGTTGCTCGATGAACGCTTCATGACGGGGATAATGGGCGTGGCCCACTCACTCCAGTCTACCTTAGACAGTACTCCTGAATGTTCTAGCCCTTCCAGCTCAGCTTCCACAGCAGGTCGTATTGCATAAGGTACCGGTCTGGCTTTGAAAAATTTCGGGTTTGCGTGTTCTTCAACCTTGATGTTTGCCGTAATTCCTCTCAGTGTTCCCAGTCCCTGTTGGAACACCTCTTTAACATCGTCCAATATTCTGGACAATCGTTTAGGTTTGACATCTTTTGTACCGGAATCTACCGTTAGTGCTTTTAAGGAATGCCAGCCCATATTTATTTTCCTAATCCACTCCCGTCCCAGTAGTGGTGGAACTCCCTCAGGTAGCACATATAAGTCCATTCCTCGGCTTTCTTTGCCCTTGTGGACCACCTTTACCTCTATCTTCCCGATGGGGTATACTTTTTGCCCCGTGTATGTTTTTAATACAATCTCCGTATCCCGTAGGGGAATATGTGGGAATAACCTTTTGTAATCTTTCTTATTCATGACCGTCAATGCCGATCCAGTGTCCAATTCCATCTTCACTTGGACTCCTGCTATCTGAAGTGTGACCCAAATTGTTTGGAGGTCTGCTTCCTTACCAACATTGTGTACTCTTAGACTACCCAGTTCATTACTGCTGGAGTCTGAATCTGACTTCTGTTCGTTCGAACTGTTCTCTGTCACCTTGTGTACCTTTCTGTACTTTTCCTGCGGTGACTTTTTGTTGCTGGTCTTCTTTCCTGACCGGCATACTTTAGCTATGTGACCAAGCCTGCCACATTTTCTGCATTCCTGATTTTTGAACCAGCACTGGTTCTGATCGTGCGTTGTCTTTCCACAACGATAATATTTTACTGTACTCAAGACCATTTGATTGGTGCTGAGTTCCGGTGACCGTAGCTGCATTTCCGCAGTGCCTCTCGCTGCGGCTTCGTGCGATGCTGCAATAGTGACAGCTTTATCAAGCGTAAGCTCATTCTCCTCAAGCAGTCTCTTTTGTGTTCCTTCTTTGAACAATCCACACACAAATTTATCTCTCAGCGCATCTGCTAGTCCTGTTCCAAACTGACAGTAGTTTGCTAGCTTACGCAGTTCAATTAAAAATTCAGCGTTGCTTTCGTCTTTCAGCTGCGTTCTTCTGTAAAATTTAAATCGTTCCGCTATCATCAGCGGCGTGGGGTTTAAATGATCTTTCAGGACAGTAACAATATTCGTGAAAGTCTGATCCGCCGATTTATTTGGTGATATAAGGTGCTTCAATAGCCCGTATGTTTACGCACCCATTGAGCTTAATAAGGTTAGTGCTTTCTCATCATTTGGTACCTTATTTGCTTTACAATACACTTCCATGCGTTCTACATACGTGGTCCAATCTTCGCTATCGCTATCAAAGGTATTAATGTTCCCATGTTTAGGCATCCTTGCAATTTTTTTTTAATTTTTTTAATTTTTCTTTTTCTCAAAATGGCGGCTTCCCGCGCTTGTCTTCTTCCCCCGCCTACTAAAATGGCGGCTTCCCGCGCTTGGCGGTCTTTCCCGCGCTCGTCTTCTTCCCCCCGCCGACTACAATGGCGGATTCCCGCGTTTGCCTTCTTCCCCTGCTGGCTGCAATGGCGATTGCCTTGCTGCTGCCGTTCTCGCCTCCCCAGCGGTTCTCGCTCCCTGACGCTGCTTTGCCTCGCAGCCCCACTTGCAGCCCGGTCCTTTACACCGGCTGCGTTTGAATTCTCCGCGGCTCTCGTGCCTTAAGCTTCTCGACTCCCTGACGCTGCTTTGCCTCGCAGCCCCGCTTGCAGCCCGGTCCTGTACACTGGCTGCGTTTGAGTTCTCCACGGCTCTCGAGCCTTAAGCTGCCCCAGTCGCTGCGTCTCTCGGCCTCGATTGCAGCCCGGCCCTTTCTACCGGCCGTGGTCGAGCTCTCCGCCCTTATTCCTCCGTTTTCCCTCCCCTACTCCACAGCCAACGCGGCCGACTTTCTGCTCGTGTCGCTGATCGGCTTACCCACCACCGTGGTAGAAGGGATGATCACTGCCTGTCGCTGATGGAGGGCTTCGTGGTCAGAATTCTTTTTCTTTTTAACCCGGGTTCTCGATGCCTCCCGTGCGATGGTGCTCAGCAGGATGATGAGAGCGGATGCCTCTTCTCGACGCCCGTTCTGAGGACGAAGCTGCCTTGGATGTAAAAGTGCCGCAGGGTAAGATCGGACTCGTTGCCACTGTTGAGTCTGTGTGTTCCAATTATGTTTAGGATCAATCACTGGACACAGGCAACAAGAATAACTTTTAACAGGTCTTTACTATTCGGAGGTCAGGGCTGAACTGCCCAGCAAATCCTTACACAACACTTATATACCGGTGTGGTCACCACCGGTATTACAGTATACAGCAGCCAAGAGAAAGTAGTACATCTCTTAAAGTAGTTCTCTTAAGGTGGAACAGGTTACATACACCACATCTTCTAACTTGAGTCCTTCTACTCAGACTCAGTTAGAGATCTTTCCAGACCAGAAAGCAGAATGCTGTAGCTTTTGACAGTTCAGCGGCCATTCTGCTTTCTGTGCCGGTGAACTGAGAGACTCCCGAGAACTGAAGGAAGGAAGCCTGCAGGAGAAAGTAGAGGTAAGTAAAACTTATTACTGTAAAACACTTTACACTTACCTCACACACTTACCTCTGCACACACGCACCCATCACTCACCTGCACAACGGACATCTCGACCCCTCTAACCCCTTCAGACCGACGGTCCGCCTCGCTAACTTGGCGTGGTTCGGAGCCGTCGGGAAGCCCACACTTCAGGGCTAAAAATAGGGATTAGGCAAAAAACTACCTGTTAACTACCTGTTAACAGGCAGTTAATTGGCACTAATCCCCTTCCCGCCTCGGGGAGGCGGCTCCCATCACAGGTCGGATACCCACCTCCTGGGACATTGACACGGAGGCGGGTTGGGGGCAGGATGGGTTCCTGCCCCCCGATTCTGCAATTTTCCCACCACCCTCGCCTCCAATCCCGCCTCCACGGGGCTTGGAAATTCGAGCCCGCCAGTCAATCAAGCATGACATACCATATAACAAAGTAAAAATAAAAATGCTAAAAGTTAGCACTTAGTTTATAAATACAGATTATAGTAATAGATAAAAAATGCACACTTGATAATGAGAAATAAAATCAAATTAGTCACTTTATAACAAAATAAAAATTAAGTTTTCAGTAAGTAAAAGTAGAAAGAAGTATTTGATAGAAAGCAAAAGATTAAGCTGATGCACTTTATGTAATCAGGTTTGTCATTAAAGAAAATAATATACTGTAGACGCAGCGTCACACTTTAGATGTGAAAACCCCAGCAACATTTTATTTGTATAATTCTTCAGATTGAGGATGTGCTGCTATTTCTGTGACACTACTTTATTATGACAAACCCAATTACACAGGTTTGCGGCTAGCTTGAGGATGTGCATTCACTGAATACTCCATTCAAATTGTTATTTGAGAGTCTGCTGATGCATTAGCATTATTATTGGGGAAACACCTTCTCAGTAATCAATCTGAATTGTAACTTGGAATTCTTTTCATGCACCTGAATTATTAGGAAAAATCTTTGATTCCTTTGAATTATTCATAGCTGCTGAAAATCCATATAAAGCACCTAGATATCCCATTAATCATTATTGTTACAATTACATTATTAAGCTGCTGTTTGTGAGACGTTGTTGTGCACGAATTGGTGTCACATTTGCCACAAACAGCAGTGATTGTACTTCGAAAATAATTCATTGAATGTGAAGCATTTTAGGACATCATGAGATAGTGATAAGGTCATATAAATGCAAATTCTCTCTTTGTGTAATCCATTTGTGTTTATGGGGGGAATTTTAAACCCAAAAATTGGTGGTTTGGGGTCAGGTGGGAAGGTTAAAGTGTTAAAAATCTGAACCCTGACCCCAGCCCACCTCCAACCCATCCACTTCCGGTTTTAACGCCGGTGGGGGGTGGGGGCGGTGGGGGGTGCGGGGGGGTGGAGTGGGTGTTGGGGGTGCGGGGCGGGGGGTTGTGGGGGGGGGGGGTTGCGGCCAACCGGCTCGCAGGAGGTGGGTTGGTACTTTAAATATTATAATGAAGCTGCGTGCCTCATTCTGAAGCTCCATTTTAAGTTAAACTCTGAGTGGCTGGATTTCCCAGACATCGGGAAACCCGCCAGCTAAAGGAAAGTGAGGACTGCTGGATCCAGGAGGTAAGTGGCTTTCCACGTACCTGCTGGATACAGTGTTCCTGCCTCGCCAATCCCCCATGATTGGACACTTACCCCGACCCTTCCGATCTCCCCCCCCCCCCCCGAGGCCTCCAACCCCCACCCCTGGGCCTCCGATCCCTCCTCCGGCCTCCAATCCCCGACCCCCTCCCTCCCCCTCCAACCTCCATCCTTCCAACCCCCCCCACGCGATCCCTCCCTCCCTCCTCTCTGCGACCTAGTGCCGTAGGCCTACCCGCCCGACAGCCAGCCAGTCTCTCCATCTGGCTGGCTGTGGGCGGGAAACAGAGATGCAAAATGTTAATTAGGCCCTGCTGTTAAATTTGGTGGGGCCTGAGAGAAAGCTGTTCTCCCGGGTTTCCCAACTGCATTCCAGCACCCCCTCTCCCTACCCGCCTCCAAGTTAAAATTCCGGCCTATGCCCGAGGACTTCTAAACTTGGGACTGGGTGGCCACTGTGCTTCAAGGAGTTAAAGAGCTGTCCTGTGGCTTACCTAGAAAGATTCCCTTGGGAAGTAATGGGGAGGGAGGGGAATTGCCCACAATGGAAAGGGGTAAAGGCCAGAGTGGAGACTCCTGACAAAGAATGCAGAGGCCAAGTTGGTTAACAAATCTGGAATTACAGTAAATGTGAGAAAATGGTTGCTGGGGCACTTCCAACAGGACATGTTGTAGTGTATTGTTTATAGAGTGACATAGAGTACATACAAATTGGAGGTGTTCTTTGTGGCTGCTAACCCATCAAGCAAGGAATCAGCAAAGTGTATTAATCAATATCAATATTTCTACGCTGCTTCTTAAAAGCTGGGCAACTCTTTTATCCTCCAGGAATACCAAAGAGCTGGTACTTGATGTAAAGAGAGGCCTGAAAAGAAGCCCATGGATTTAACTGCCTTCCTGATGTGTACTGGCAATCCAGTGATTGACTGGCTTTACATTTCTCCCTTAAACTCCATACACTATTCCAAACTGTTCATAAAATAATAATGATCATCCATAATCAGAGAAGCTTTCTAATCTACTCAACCTTCACTGGTGGTTAATAGAGTTGGATAAATAAAGGTTGGATTACGTGCAACAATAAGTTTTGTGTGTTTAGGAGTTATGGGCCAGTGCCACAGCACACGTTCTGTAGATTCTTAGGTTTATCCTGGATAAGTGTACACAAACAGGAGAGATCAGTTAAACACACAGAGGTTATTGCATTTAGTCTTCACAATGATCAATCACAGAATCATAGAAATTTATAGCACAGAAGGAGGCCATTTGGCCCGTCTTGTCCGTGCCAGCCGACAAAGAGCTATCCACCCTAATCCCACTTTCCAGCACTTGATCCATATCCTTGTAGGTTACAGCACTTCAAATGCATATACAAATACTTTTAAATGTGATGAGGGTTTCTGCCTCCACCACTCTTTCAGGCAGTGAGTTCCAGACCAGCCCCACCTTCTGGGTGAAAACATTTCTCCTCAAATCCCCTTTAAACCTCCTACCAATTACTTTAAATCTATGCCCCCTGGTTATTGACCCTTCTGCTAAGGGAAATAGTTCTTTCCTATCCACTCTATCTAGGCCCCTCATAATTTTATACACCTCAATTAGGTCTCCCCTCAGCCTCCTCTGTTCCAAAGAAAACAACCCCAGCCTATCCAATTTTCCTCATAGCTAAAATTCCCCAGTCCAGAAACATCCTTGTAAACCTCCTTTGCATCCCCTCTAGTGCAATCACACCCATCCTGTAATGTGGTGACGAGAACTGCACGCAGTACTCTAGCTACGGCCTAACTAGTGTTTTATACAGTTCAAGCATAACCTTCCTGCTTTTATATTCTATGCCTCGGCTAATAAAGGCAAGTATCCTGTATGCCTTATTAACCACCTTATCTACCTGTCCTGCTACCTTCAGAGATCTGTGGACATGCACTCCAAGGTCTCTCTGATCCTCTGCACTTCTCAGTGTCCTACCATTTATTGTGTATTTCCTTGCCTTGTTAGCCCTCCCCATATGCATTCTCCAGATTGAATTCCATTTGCCACTGTTCTGCCCACCTGACCAGCCCATTGATATCTTCCTGCAGTCTACAGCTTTTTCCTTCATTATCAACCACACGGCCAATTTTTGTATCATCTGCAAACTTCTTAATCATACTTCCTACATTCAAGTCTAAATCATTGATATATACCACAAAAAGCAAAGGACCCAGTACTGAGCCCTGCGGAACCCCACTGGAAACAGCCTTCCAGTCACAAAAACACCCTTCGACCATTACCCTTTGTTTCCTGCCTCTGAGCCAATTTTGGATGCAACTTGCCACTTTGCCTTGGATCCCATGGGCTTTTACTTTCGTGACCAGTCTGCCATGTGGGACCTTAGCAAAAGCCTTGCTAAAATCCATATAATACATCAAATGCACTACCCTCATCGACCATCCTTGTTGCCTCCTCAAAAAATTCAATCAAGTTAGTCAGACACGACCTTCTCTTAACAAATCCATACTGACTGTCCTTGATTAATCCGTGTCTTTCTAAATGAAGATATATCCTGTCCCTCAGAACTTTTTCCAATAATTTTCCCACCACCGAGGTTAGGCTGACTGGCCTGTAATTACTCGGCCTATCCCTTTCTCCCTTTTTAAACAACGGTACCATGTTAGCAGTCCTCCGGCACCACACCTGTAGCCAGAGAGGATTGGAAAATGATTGTCAGAACCTTTGCTATTTACTCTCTTACTTCCATTAATAGTCTGAGATACATTTCATCCAGGCCTGGGGATTTATCCACTTTCAAAGATGCTAAACCCCTTAATACTTCCTCTTTCACTATGTTTATTTAATCTAATATTTCACATTACTCCTGATTGCAATGTCTGCATCATCCCTCTCTTTTGTGAAAACAGACGCAAAGTATTCATTAAGAACCATACCCATGTCTTCTGCCTCCACACACAGATTACCTTTGTGGTCCCTAATAGGCCCTACTCTTACTTTAGAAACATAGAAACATAACATAGAGATAGGAACAGGAGTAGGCCATTCGGCCCTTCGAGCCTGCTCCGCCATTCAATGAGATCATGGCTGATCTTCGTCTGAGATCATAGCTGATCTTACCAGTTCAGTACCCCGTCCCCGCCTTTTCTCCGTAACCCTTAATCCCCTTAGCCTTCAGAAATATATCCAATTCTCTCTTGAAAATATTTATTGAATTAGCCTTCACAGCCCTCTGTGGCAGGGAATTCCACAGGCTCACCACTCTTTGAGTGAAGAAATTCTTCCTCATCTCTGTTTTAAATGATTTGCCCGCTATTTTTAGACTGTGGCCCCTGGTTCTGTGCTCCCCTGCCATTGGAAACATTCTCTCTGAATTCAGCCTGTCCAGGCCTGCCATAATTTTATATGTTTCGATGAGATCCCCTCTCAATCTTCTAAACTCCAGTGAGTACAAGCCCAAACTATTCAATCTCTCCTCGTAGGTCATTCCCGCCATTCCAGGTATCAGCCTGGTGAATCGCCGCTGCACTCTTTCCATGGCAAGAACATCCTTCCGCAGATGGGGCGACCAAAACTGTACACAATACTCCAGATGCGGTCTCACCAGCACCTTGTACAGCTGTAGTAAGGTATCCCTATTCCTATACTCGAACCCCCTTGATATGAAGGCCAACATACCATTTGCCTTCTTAATCGCCTGTTGCACCTGCATGCTCTCCTTCAGTGACTGGTGCACAAGAACACCCAGGTCCCTCTGCACTTCCCCATCTCCCAATCTATTGCCATTTAGATAATAATCCACCCTCCTGTTTTTACCCCCAAAGTGGATAACCTCGCATTTATCCACATTATAGTGCATCTGCCACGTATCCGCCCATTCCCCCAACCTGTCCAAATCGCACTGTAGCCTCCTGACATCCTCATCAGAGCCCACCCCTCCTCCTAGTTTAGTGTCGTCAGCGAATTTGGAAATATTGCATCCAATTCCCTGATCCAGATCATTTATATATATTGTGAACAGCTGGGGTCCCAGGACAGATCCTTGCGGCACCCCGCTGGTCACTGCCTGCCACTCCGAAAACGAGCCGTTTATTCCAACTCTCTGTTTTCTATCCGCCAGCCAGTTCTCTATCCACGTTAATACTTTGCCCCCAATCCCATGAGCCTTAATTTTGCATGATAATCTTTTGTGTGGAACCTTATCGAAGGCTTTCTGGAAGTCAAGGTACACCACATCCACTGGCTCTCCCCCATCTATTTTACCAGTTACTTCCTCAAAAAATTCCAGCAGATTAGTCAAACACGATTTACCCTTTGTAAATCCATGTTGACTCTGTCCGATCCTTTCCCCATTTGTCAAGTGCTCCGCTATTTTATCCTTAATAATGGACTCTAGCATTTTGCCCACAACTGATGTAAGGCTTACTGGTCTATAATTCCCTGCTTTCTCTCTACCCCCCTTTTTAAATATTGGGGTAACATTAGCTACCCTCCAATCCACGGGTACTGTTCCCGAGTCAATGGAGTTCCGGAAGATGATCCTTAGAGCATCTGCTATCTCCAGGGCCACCTCCTTAAGTACCCTAGGATGTAGTTTATCAGGCCCCGGGGATTTGTCGGCCTTCAGTCCCCTCAACTTACCCAACACCATATCCCTAGAGATACTAATTTCTGTCAGCTCCTCCCTCTCATTAGTCCCTATGTTTGTCGATATTCCTGGGAGGTTATTTGTGTCCTCCTTTGTGAATACAGAACCAAAGTATGAGTTTAATTGGTCTGCCATTTCCTTATTCTCCATTATATATTCTCCCGAATCGGACTGCAAGGGACCGACTTGGGATTTTACCAGTCTTTTCCTCCTGATATACCGATAAAAGCTTTTGCAGTCTGTCTTTATGTTTGCTGCAAGTTTACTTTCGTATTCTATTTTCCCCTTCCTGATTAATCCCTTTGTCCTCTTTTGCTGTATCCTGTACTGCCCCCAATCTTCCGGTCTGGTGCTTTTTTTTGCCAGTTGATATGCCCTTTTTTTTGATTTTATGCTGTCCCTAATTTCCCTCGTTATCCACGGTTGAGTCACCTTTTTAGGTTTATTTTTATGCCAAACCGGTATAAACATGTTCTGGAATTCTTCCATTCTATCTTTGAATGCTTGCCATTGTCTATCCACTGTCAATCCCCCCAGAAACACCACCCAATCAATCTTACCCAATTCCCGTCTCATACCCTCGTAATTCCCTTTATTTAAGTTCTGGACCTTAGTCTCTGATTCAATTTCCTCACTCTCCATCTCGACTGAGAGCTCGATCATATTATGATTGCTCTGACCCAAGGGGCCTCGTACAAGAAGATTGCTGATAAGTCCCTTCTCATTGCACAATACCCAGTCTAAAATGGCCTGATCTCGAGTCGGCTCCTCGACATATTGGTCCAGATAACCGTCCCGAAAACATTCCAGGAATTCCTCCTCCTCAGAATTTTTACTAATTTGGGTAGTCCAATCAATATGTAAATTAAAGTCACCCATGATGACAGCTGTGCTCTTATCGCACGCTTCTCTAATTTCCCTTTTTATGCCTTCCCTCACCTCCATATTACTATTTGGAGGCCTATATATCACACCCACTAACGTTTTCCTCCCCTTGCTATTTCTCATTTCTACCCATACAGATTCCGTTTCATCCGAGTTAATATCCTTCCTTTCCATTGCATTAATCCCCTCCTTTACCAGCAATGCTACCCCACCTCCCCTACCTTTTTGCCGATCCTTCCTAAATATTGCATATCCCTGGATGTTAAGTTCCCAGCCTTGCCCACCCTGCAGCCACGTTTCTGTAATCCCAATCAAATCATACTTGTTTACCTCTATTTCCACAACTAATTCATCCACCTTGTTCCTAATGCTTCTAGCATTAAGATACAAAGCCTTCAGGCTTGCTTTTTTCACACTCTCATTATGAATTAGTTTGGCCCTTTGTGTTTCTCTCCTTTGCTTATTGCTTCTCACCTTTCTACCATCTATTTCTAACTTCATATGACTTCCCTCTTTTCCACTACCTAGGTTCCCATCCCCCTGCCAAATTAGTTTAAATCCTCCCGAACCGCCCTAGAAAATATTACCCCGAGGACATCGGCTCCCTCACAGTTCAGGTGTAGACCGTCCCCTTGGTACAGGTCACTCCTCCCCAAGAACTGGTTCCAATGCCTCAAGAATTTAAATCCCTCTCCCTTGCACCACTGCTCAAGCCACGTATTTAGCTTATCTATCTTACTCTCTCTAAACTTATTAGCTCGTGGCACTGGTAGCAATCCAGAGATTACTACCTTTGAGGTCCTACTTTTCAATTTAGCTCCTAACTCCCTAAATTCAGCTTGTAGGACCTCCTCCCTCTTTTTACCTACATCGTTGGTACCTACATGTACCACGACAACTGGCTGATCCCCCTCCCCCTTCAGAATGCTCTGCACCCGCTCCGAGACATCCTTGACCCTTGCACCAGGGAGGCAACATACCATCTTGGAGTCTCGGTCTCGGCCACAGAAACTCCTATCTATCCCCCTTACAATTGAATCCCCTATCACTATAGCCCTATCCCTCTTTTTCCCGCCCTTCTGTGCAGCAGAGCCAGTCATGGTGCCCTGAACCTGGCTGCTGGTGCCTTCCCCTGATAAGTCATCTCCCCCAACAGTACCCAAAACGGTAAACCTGTTTTGGAGGGAGATGACCGCAGGTGACTCCTGCACTACCTTCCTGCCTTTACCCTGCCTTTTGGTCACCCATTTACTGTCTGAGCTAGCCTTTACCTGCGGTGTGACCAACTCACTGAATGTGCTATCCACAACATCCTCAGCATCGCGTATGCTCCAGAGTGAGTCCATTCGCAGCTCCAGCGCCGCCATGCTCTTATCCTCTTGCTCTTAATGTATTTATAAAATGCTAATAACTTGGAACTCCTAATGCTATAACAAAATAATTAGGTGTAGATGAAAAAGCCACTTACAACAGTCCATAAGGAGATATAACTGTAAAAATTATGTGTTCAATTTACAATGGCATTTATTTGCCTTTGCAAGGTGACTACATTGAAACAATGATATATACATACCTCACAGTATATTGAACTGGTTTGTTATTTCTCCTTCACACTATAGCTGCTGTAAATAATGCAAATTTTACATTTAAAACTATGACCAAGCATAGATTTTTTGCCATTTAGTCTCGTAACAAATTGCATAAAATCAACAATGCAGATCCAGCTGATGTTTTTCTAAACTACAAAAGGGCTCCACTGATTAACTAGATTACCAGCCAACTTCTATTTTAAAAACCAGACTCCTGTTAACTGGTTTACATTGTAGACACTTCCAGTCAGCACCCTCAAAAACCATGTACTCTGCCATAAAATTGTGCTTCAGTCGAACCTCAGAAAGGTAACCCCTCCTCCACCAATCTGACATTTCTGTTTCTCATATGAACTATCCTCATGGACTGTCTGACTGAGAAGAAATTTAGTGCCAATTTGTATCAAATTACCATTAAATCTTATGCTATGGATTCACATTCACAGGAAATTGAGTTGATATTGGTTGAATTCATTTCGCATGAGAGTCTTCTGCCAGCAGAGTAAGGAGGCATATCCCACAGTTTGAGCTAGATTTGTGTTAATTTACTGCCCTCCATTTTCTTAACTTCTACAATTACAACTATTCCATTAGATGAGCAGTATAAAGCACATCTCAGAGTGGGAATTTTGTCTTACAATCAGCATAGGGTTGCCTACCCTCCCAAATTGTCCAGGAGTCTCCAGGAATGCAAGGTGAATGTCTCCAGCACTACTGCTAGCAACCTGGGAGAAAAGTAAAGCTTTGCGCCTGTGGTGTGCGCCGGCGTATTTCCCCTCTACTCCGAGCTGTGCTCGCTCCAATCCTTGCTCTCTCCAGGGCCGCATTAAAGCACAGGTTATACAAGATTTGACTGTCCGTGGATGTTTATAGCTGCAACATGCCATGAAATCTGCTAATGTACCTTTGCATGGATTTTGGTAAGTATATCTGAATACAGTGTAAAATGGAGAATTGGAAACTCCAGGGCATATTGTTATCAAAGTCATTGGCTACGTTACAGTAACATTTGGTATCCAGTTGAGTTTAGAATCGACAAGCAAACAAGCTCCTAAATCCTGTGCAGGCCAGGGCATGTTTCATGGGACTGGGGACCTGCAGCAGCACAGCTATGTTAAGGACTTGGGTACTGCATTCAACCCTTGTAAACATACGTCAACATCGGGAAGATTGTTTAACTGAGAATCTATTTGATGAGATCTTGGTTGGAAATGTAAAGAAACAGGAATGTGATGAGTTACTGCAATTTGCAAAAACTAACACAATGTGGAGTAGATATTGATCTGGGCCATTTTCAGAGAATTTTACAGCACAGAAACAGGCCATTCGGCCCAACAGGTCTAGGCTCCACAAGAGCCTGCTCCCACCTTACTTCAACTCTGTAAGGGGTGGTGTGTTTTGGGGTCAGCTTCACCTCTGACTTATGAGCGGTTCGAATCGCTCCCACTCCCTTGGTTCTAGACCTTGGACTTATTTGGAGGTTGTGATGAAAGTGCAGCAGACAAACTGATTTTGGTGCAAGAACTTTGATTTTTATTTGAGAAAGAAAATACAACACAATAATAACACTCTAATAAAATGGGGAAAACACTTCAACATACACGAGGGAAAAATTACAGTAGACAAATCTCTCACCACTCCCAATCCCACCTTACTAGCTAAGTTAGGCTCTGAAGGACCAGGGATAATGCTCACCAAAACAACTTCTTGACAGTTGAGCTGGTTCGCGATTTCGGGGTTCACTAGATGTGTCAGTTGGGGCCTGCTGTACCACAGACACGGTAGAGGACTTCACCTGCGTAGCGAGTTCGCTGATGCGGTAGGGTGTGTATTGGATCTATCAGGTGAGTACCCAATTTTCTTTGGCTAGAGATAGGGCCTAGAGTCTTTTGGATAAAATCTTACCCAGGGGCAAGTCAGGATAGATTGTAGAGTGGAAAAGACTTGCGGAATCTTCGGTTTCTTCCAAGTTGGTCTTTCGTTGGCCCAATATTACCCGGTTGGCTGTGGGTAATATTCGGTTGGTTGTTTTGTGGGGCCTTTGGTGCCCGAGGTGTCCGTTGGTGTGTTACTTCTTCAAGAGAGTGAACTGCTTCAAGATGTTTGCTCCTTGACCTCGATGTTGCTCGGTGATGACTCTCCTTGAACTTGGAACTGTGAGATGATATCTTGCTGAACTGTACTGTTTAACTGTTGAACAGGCCCCCAATTATTCAAAACGAGGCCTGCTAATCTGCGCGCCAAATCTGTTCAAGTCCTTTGTTAGATTTTGGCTGGCTCATTAATGTTAAGTTGTGTAAATTGTTTAAGCGGTTTCGAGATGGCTTCCTGAGTTGTTGAACTAGTTCAAAAAATGTGAGAAGTAGTTTCGGGATGGTTTTACTGAGCTGTTGAGCTCTTATCTAATTGTACTGAATTGTCCTCAAGCTTTGAGTTTCCTGTGGGGCCTGAGATTTTTTGTAGGTTGGCTAAACGATTTGTATTATGCATGATTTTGATGGGTTCTGTGAGGCTGTTCTTCCGTGGGTCTATTGTTAGCATGTAAATGTCTTGATAGGGGCTGAGTGACGTTTGCAGTTTCCCCCAGACAGTTTGATTACCTCGAATACTCAAACTGGCTACTGCATAGGTAGATCCCAAATTCTTTGTTGCAGCCTGTTTCCCAAACATGCCTGAACATGTCCTTTTAAAATGTCAAGTCTGGTTTTTGACCTTGAATCTCCTTGCTAGGCCCAACATGCCTTTTATCCTCCTGTAGTTTTAGCAAGGGTCCAAAATCACTTTAATATGGTTTTTCTTTCATAATGGTGGATCTGTAAATTTTGAGAATTCTACAACTCACCATCACCATGTCCTTCTATTCCTTTCGCCCTCATGCACTTATCTAGCTTCCCCTTAAATGCATCTATGCTACTTGCCTCACCCACTCCCTGTGGTAGTGAGTTCCACATTCTCACCACTCTCTGAGCAAAGAAGTTTCTCCTGAATTTCTTATTGGATTTCTTGGTGACTATCTTATATTTATGGTCCCTAGTTTTGGACTCCCCCACAAGTGGAAACATCTTCTCTACGTCCACCCTACTGGACCCAATCAGGGCACCTCTCAGTCATCTCTTTTCTAGAGAAAAGAGCTCCAGCCTATCCAGTCTTTCCAGATAGTTGTGCCCTCTCAGTTCTGGTATCACCCTTGTAAATGTTTTTGCACTTTCCCCAGTGTTTTTATATCCTTTTTTGTAAAATGGAGACCAGAAATGTGCACAGTACTCTAAGTTGCTTCTAGTTTTCACAGGGTACAGTTAGTGTTGTGATATTCCAACCAATAGTTTAAATTAGAAGATATAATATAGTTTAAAGAACAAAAATGAGGCTGTAAGTGTAATATCTTTATTTTAAAACATCGGAGCTTAGATCCAAATTAAAGGTTACTGATTTTTTAAGAAACATTTATTTTTGTCCTATTTTTATTCTTTATTCCCAGCACAAGTAAACAGATAGACAACTGTTCTTCTACTAAAGGTGCCCTGCTTTCCTATCCCTCTGTGTGAGCAATGAAGTTCATTCTGCAGCGGATTGCAGTGCAAACATTTTTCCAGGGCTCACCATAACTGTCTTTTCATTCTGAAAAAGATGATTGCTTGTACTTTTTAGCAATCATTTATTGCTCCCTTAATTTCTCGGGTTTATACTCCATACTGCGCAAGGCACAGTGCTGATGTCATCACATGACCTTTTCACATACTTAGTGAAGTGTGCATGAGCATTACAGATAGTATAAAATATTTTGCAAGACATTCACTGGCAATGTCCCTCTAAATGGAGTAACCTCTAGAATGATGTATGTTGGTGAAATGGTTTACTGGAACTTAAGATGAAGATGTTGATTTACTTGAAGTCAACATAATGAGTGCAGATAGAAAATTGTATCAGTTATTCACTTAAATGGAGTAGAATTATAGAAATGATCATTGAATGCAGCCGGGAGATCTTGCCATAACATGCTTCAGAAAAACATATTCAGACAACATAACAACAGACGAGTCACCTCTCACAGATTTTCCGTGAGTCTAAGAGATTTGAGTCTGACGGTCTCACTTGAATGCGCTCTAAGCTCACGGAAAATGGTCTAATTTGATTTAATTGTCTTTTAACATGCTATAATGTGTTCATGTTTCGGACATCTGGCCCGTGGTTTAGCAAGTGTCCGTGAGGGTGCGAGCACGTTGTTCGGCTGGGCTGCTCGTGATGCGTGTTGTCCCTATCTCTGTAACCTCCGCTGGCCCAACAAACCTCTGAGAACTCTGCATTCCTCCAATTCTGGCTTCTTGTGAATCCCTGATTTCCTTCGCTCCACCATTGGCGCCCGTGCGTTCATCCGTCTCGGCCCAAAGCTCTCGAATTCCCTCCCTAAACCTCTCTGCATCTTCATCTCTCTTAGAATCTGAGCAGTTTATGGCACAGAAGGAGGCCATTCAGCCCATTGTGTCTGTGCTGGCCGAAAAAGTGCTATGTCAGTGGCTTTATAAGAATGATGAATGAAAGAGATGCAAAAGAAACCCTTTCTGGACAGCATGAAACTTAATAAAAAGCAGCAAAGGTTACTAATTTTTTTTAAATGGACCATTGAGATGCATTACATACTGATTTTAGACACTATTCTGCAGTGTACTGTGTGAGGTGCACAGTGTACTATTGTAAAATATTTAATTTTAAAATACAAATTTCTAAAATGCTTCAGGCTATTACTCAGGGCAGGACCTCTGGGGAGGAATGTGAAATGGCTGCAATATGGTTGACCTCAGCCCCCACGATGGGCTGCGAGTGTTTTGGTCATTGATCACTTAAGATGGCACTTTACTCGTGTTTTGCTGCAATTTGTCACCTTCTCCATTGGGAAACCATTCCTAAAGTGCTGAGAGTGTTGTATGTGACATAGTCTGTGAAAGAATCTGAAAATTCTCCGTTCTCAAACTGCTTAAAGCACTGGGAAAGGTGGACGTGCTGGCCTAGATTTTCAGCAAGGTCACAGCCCCTGTTGGAGGTTTGGTGGTGTGGGTCTGTGTGACGTTACGAGCATTCACCCCAGGGTTTTACAGATGGTACGATAGCAAAATACTGCAGATGTTGGAAATCCGAAATAACAACAGAAAATGCTGGAAAAACTCAGCAGGTCAGGCAACATCCGTGGAGAGAAATTTGAGTTGACGTTTCGGGTTGGACCCATCTTCAAAACTGGAAAGAAAAGAAACTAGATCGGAGGCAGGGCTGCGATCGGACAAAAGAATAAAAGAAACAAAAGAAGTAAAAGAGATTAGAAGCTAGACGAGATGGTAATAGGCTGGGATTAGGTGTAAAGTGTACTGGTGTAAAGCTATCTTTTAGGTGTAAAGCTATCTTTTGCCCTGCCAGCACACTTTACACCTAATCCCAGCCTATTACCATCTCGTCTAGCTTCTAATCTCTTTTACTTCTTTTGTTTCTTTTATTCTTTTGTCCGATCGCAGCCCTGCCTCCGATCTAGTTTCTTTTCTTTCCAGTTTTGAAGAAGGGTCCAACCCGAAACATCAACTCAAATTTCTCTCCACGGATGTTGCCTGACCTGCTGAGTTTTTCCAGCATTTTCTGTTGTTTTTACAGATGGTAGCTGATTCTAATTTTTTGCATTCTTAAGAAAGAGACAGCCCATAACTGACGGAAGAGATTGGCAACTGGCATGGACCCCAAACTTGAGACTACTTGTTACATATGAGGAGAAAACTTTACAAATCCAGGGGAGAGAGTCATATCGCAGCCATTTCACATTTCTCACCAGAGGCCCTGACATGAGTAATAGGCTTAAGAATTTTGAAAGCTTGTATTTTAAAATTAAATATTTTATAATTGTAGGGGGCTAAATTGGGCTCTGCAGTGGCCAGTTTTTAAGGGCTACATGGCCTCCTAATGCGTGAAAATGGCATCCGAGATCCGCGCACATATTTCCGACGGGAAGTGCGCTGGACTCCATCTTTGTAACAACCGCCGGCAGCATGCAGAGCAGGCAGATTATGATGTCAATCAGTGTACAACACTGATTTGACGCCAGCGCTGCCATTTTCAATCGCCATGCTCCAGCCTTCTTTCTTAACAATGCACAGCTGAACACGATGTTAAACGGCATGAAGGACCCCCCACCAGCGCTATTTAAAGGGTTCATGAACTACTTACAGGTTAGTTGCTGGATTATTTCTTCTGGCTGTTGGTGCAATTCTACACGTTTTTGGTGCTTTCCTATACTTGTCTAAAGTTTCAATAGCAGCAGGGACTAATGTCCTTTAGGGAAGGAAATCTGCCGTCCTTACCTGGCCTGGCCTATATGTGACTCCAGATCCACAGCAATGTGGTTGACTCTTAACTGCTCTCTGAAATGGCCTAGCAAGCCACTCAGTTGTAACTAACCACTACGATAAACAATAATAAGAATAAAACCGAACGGACCACCCGGCATCAAACTAGGCACCGGCTTCGGACACGACAACAGCGCACCCAGCCCAGTCGATCCTGCAAAGTCCTCCTCACTAACATCTGGGGAATTGTGCCAAAATTGGGACAACAACAGCCTGACATAATCATACTCACTGCCAATGTCCCAGACACCTGCATCACTATCCAGAGGTGGCAGCACAGTGGTATACTGTTGGGAGGGAGTGGCCCTGGGAGTCGTTAACATTGACTCTGGACCCCATGAAGTCTCATGGCTTCAGGTCAAGCATGGGCAAGGAAACCTTCTGCTGATTACCACCTACCGCCCTCCCTCAGCTGATGAATCAGTACTCTGCCATGTTGAACACCACTTGGATGAAGCACTGAGGGTAGCAAGGGCACAAAATGTACTCTGGGTGGGGGACTTCAATGTCCATCACCAAGACTGGCTCGGTAGCACCACTACTGACCAAGCAGGCCGAGTCTTGAAGGTCATACCAGGCATAAGGTTTTTAAAGGTTTTCGGCGGGTGGAGGTTGTGCAGAAAGCGGAACTCTCTGCCCGCGGAGGCCCTTCTCCAGGGCAGGCGAATGATCTGTCAAGAGAATTCTTGACAGATCGGAAGTGCTGGTTTTTAGCGCATGCGCTTCGCATGCCTGAAACCGGCACTTGCGAGGCCCCTACGGGTGTGTACACAGCTTGTACACACCCGTGGGGGTTGGAAAATACGGGCAATGCCTTTCCTCATTCTTCCTTCCAAAATGTATCACTTCACACTTCTCTGTGTTAAATTTTATCTGCTATGTGTCTGCCCATTTCACCAGTCTGTCTATGTCCTGAAGTCTATTACTATCCTCCTGATTATTTGCTACATTTCCAAGTTTTGTGTCCTTTGCAAACTTTAAAATTATGCCCTGTATACCCAAGACGCGGTCATTAATATATTATCAAAAAGAGCAGTGGTCCTAATACTGAGGAACACCACTGTACGCTTCCCTGCAGTCTGAAAAACAACCATTCACCACTATTCTCTGCTTTTTGTCACTTAGTCAATTTCATATCCACATTGCCACTGTCCCTTTAATCCCATGGGCTTTAATTTTACTTACAAGTCTATCATTTGGTGCTTATTTATTGTCTGGGACTTGCTTTCATTATTATATTCATGTAGAAGGTACCTTGGATTATGCCAGATGAAACCAATCAATTATTTGGTATCTTGAAAATAGTACAATTATGAATTTTTCCTAAGAGGGCATTCAGAAAAACGTAGTTATAATTTTAAAGGTTCTACTGCATAGATTGGGTCACACAGCGATAGTGGAAAATATTTATATTACTTAGTGATGCATAATGTATTACCAGGGTTTAAATACTCATTTGATATTGCAAATTCTGTCATAAATTATAAGGGAATTTCAATGTACAGTGCAATCCATTTATAATAGACAGATTGGCGAAGTACTGTTAAGCCTGCCTTAGCTGACTGGCTGTTTTTTTTCTATTCACTTATGGGATGTGGGCGTCGCTGGCAAGGCCAGCATTTATTGCCCATCCCTGGTTGCCCTTGAGAAGGTGGTGGTGAGCCGCCTTTTGAACAACTGCAGTCCGTGTGGTGAAGGTACTCCCAGTGCTGCTAGGTAGTTCCAGGATTTTGATCCAGCGACGATGAAGGATCGGCGATATACTTCTAAGACAGGATGGTGTGTGACTTGGAGGGGAATTTGGAGGTGGTGGTGTTCCCATGCACCTGCTGCCCTTGTCCTTTTAGGTGGAAGAGGTTGCGGGTTTGGGAGGTGCTGCCAAAGAAGCCTTGGCGAGTTGCTGCAGTGCATCTTGTAGATGGTACACACTGCAGCCAATAGATGTAAACTGATATGATATAATTGGGATTACGGAAACATGGCTCCAGGGTGACCAAGGCTGGGAATTCAACATCCAGGGGTATTCAATATTCAGGAAAGACAGGCAAAAAGGAAAAGAAGGTGGGGTAGCATTGCTGGTTAAAGAGGAGATTAACACAATAGTAAGGAAGGATATTAGCTCTGGTGATGTGGAATCTGTATGGGTAGAGCTGAGAAATACCAAGGGGCAGAAAACGTTAGTGGGAGTTGTATACAGACCCCAAACAGTAATGCTGAGGTTGGGGATGGCATTAAATGGGAAATTAGAGACGCATGCAATAAGGGCACAGCAGTTATCATGGGTGACTTTAATCTACATATAGATTAGGCTAACCAAATTAGTAACAATACTGTGGAGGAGGAATTCCTGGAGTGTATACGGGATGGTTTCCTGGACCAATATGTCGAGGAACCAACTAGAGAGCAGGCCATCTTAGACTGGGTATTATGTAATGAGAAAGGATTAATTAGCAATCTTGTTGTGCGAGGCCCCTTGGGGCAGAGCGATCATAATATGATGGAATTCTTTATTAAGATGGAAAGTGAAGTAGTTGACTCAGAGACTAGGGTCCTGAATTTAAATAAAGGAAACCACGATGGTATGAGGCATGAGTTGGCTAGGATGGATTGGGGAACGTTACTTAAAGGGTTGATGGTGGATAGGCAATGGCAAACATTTAAAGATCGCATGGATGAACTACAGAATTTGTTCATCCCTGTTTGGCATAAATATAAAACAAAAAAGGTGACTCAACCATGGCTAACAAGGGAAATTAGGGATAGCATAAGATCCAAGTATAGGTCATATAAATTGGCCAGAAAAAGCAGCAAACCTGAGGATTGGGAGCAGTTTAAGATTCAGCAAAGGAGGACAAAGGGATTAATTAAGAGCGGAAAAATAGAATATGAGAGTAAGCTTTCAGGGAACATAAAAACTGACTGTAAAAGCTTCTATAGATATGTGAAGAGAAAAAGATTGGTGAAGTCAAGCGTAGGTCCCTTGCAGTCAGAATCAGGGAAATTTATAATGGGGAACAAAGAAATGGCTGACCAATTAAATACATACTTTGGTTCTGTCTTCACAAAGGAGGACACAGATAACCTCCCAGAAATGTCGGGGAACATAGGGTCTAATGAGAGGGAGGAACTGAATGAAATTAGTATTTGTAGGGAAATGGTGTTAGGGAAATTGACGGGATTTTAGGCCAATAAATCCCCAGGGCCTGATAATCTACATCCAAGGGTACTTAAGGAAGTGGCTCTAGAAATAGTAGATGCATTGCTGGTCATCTTCCAAAATTCTATAGACTCTGGAACAGTTCCCATGGATTGGAGGGTAGCTAATGTAACCCCACTATTCAAAAAAGGTGCTAGAGAGAAAACGGGGAATTATAGGCCGGTAAGCCTGACACCGGTAGTGGGGAAAATGCTAGAGTCCATTATAAAAGATGTAATAACAGAGCACTTGGAAAACAGTGACAGGATCGGACAAAGTCAACATGGATTTACAAAAGGTAAATCTGCTTGACTAATCTACTGGAATTTTTTGAGGATGTAACTGGTAGAATAGATAAGGGAGAACCAGTGGATGTGGTGTATTTGGACTTTCAGAAGGCTTTCTATAAGGTCCCGCATAAGAGATTAGCATGTAAAGTTAAAGCACATGGGATTGGGGGTAAGGTGCTGACTCGGATAGAGAACTGGTTGGTAGACAGGAAGCAAAGAGTTGGAATAAACGGGTCTTTTTCCAAGTGGCAGGCAGTGACTAGTGGGGTACCGCAGGGATCGGTGCTAGGACCCCAGCTATTCACAATATATAATAATGATCTAGACGAGGGAACTAGATGTAATAGCTCCAAGTTTGCAGATGACACAAAGCTGGCGTGTGTGCTGTGAGGAGGATGCTGAGAAACTCCAGTATGATTTGGACAGGTTGGGTGATTGGGCCGATGCATGGCAGATGCAGTATAATGTGGATAAATGCAAGGTTATCCACTTTGGTGGCAAAAACAGCAAGGCAGATTATTATCTGAACGGGAGAAGGGGAAGTGCAATGAGACCTGGGTGTCCTTGTGCACCAGTCGCTGAAGGTAAGCATGCAGGTGCAGCAGGCGGTTAAGAAGGCAAATGGTATGTTGGCCTTCATAGCGAGAGGATTCGAGTACAGGAGCAAGGATGTCTTGCTGCAGTTGTACAGGGCCTTGGTGAGACCACGCCTTGAGTATTGTGTGCAGTTTTGATCGCCTTATCTGAGGAAGGATGTTCTTGCCATGGAGGGAGTGCAGCAAAGATTCACCAGACTGGGATGGCAGGAATGACGTATGAGGAGAGAGTGGGTCGATTGGGCTTGTATTCGCTGGAGTTTAGAAGAATGAGAGGGGATCTCATTGAAACTTATAAAATTCTAACAGGACTAGACAGACTAGATGCAGGAAGGATGTTCCCGATGGCGGGGGAATCCAGAACCAGGGGTCACAGTCTAAAGATAAGAGGTAAGCCATTTAGGACAGAGATGAGGAGGAATTTCTTCACCCAGAGAGTGGTGAACCTGTAGAATTCTCTACCACAGAAAGCAGCTGAGGCTAATTCATTAAATATATTCAAGAAGGAGTTAAATATATTTCTTAAGGCTAAAGGGATCAAAGGATATGGTGAGAAACCAGGGACAGGGGACTGAATTTGGATGATCAGCCATGATCTCATTAAATGGCGGAGGAGGCTCGAGGGGCCGAATGGCCTACTCCTGCTCCTATCTTCTATGTTACTGCCACGGTATGCCGGTGGTGGAGGGAGTGATTGTTCAAGGTGGTGGATGGGGTGCCAATCAAACGGGCTACTTTGTCCTGGATGGTGTCGAGCTTCTTGAGTGTTGTTGCACCTGCGCTCATCTAGGCAAGTGGAGAGTATTCCATCACACTCCTTACTGTGCCTTGTAGATAGTGGAAAGGCTTTGGGGAGTCAGGAGATGAGACACTCGCCACAGAATACCTAGCCTCTGACCTGCTCTTGTTGCCACAATATTTATTTGGCTGGTCCAGTTAAGTTTCTGGTCAATGGTGACCCCCAGGATTCGGCAATGGTAATACCATTGAATGTCAAGGGGAAGTGGTTAGATTCTCGCTTTTTGGACATAGTCATTGCCTTGCACTTCTGTGGTGCAAATGTTTCCTGCCACTTATCAGCCCAAGCCTGAGCGTCATCCACGTCTTGTTGCCTGCGGGCATGGACTGCTTCATTATCTGAGGAGTTGTGAATGGTGCTGAACACTGTGCAGTCATCAGCAAACATCCCCATTTCTGACCTTATGTTGGAGGGAAGGTGATTGATGAAGCAGCTGAAGATGGTTGGGCCGAGGACACTGCCCTGAGGAACTCCTGCAGTGATGTCCTGGGGCTGTGACGGGTGACCTTCAATCACCACAACCATCTTCCTTTGTGCTAGGTATGACTCCAGCCAGTGGAGCATTTTCCCCCTGATTCCCATTGACTTCAGTTTTACTAGGGCTCCTTCATGCCACACTCGGTCAAATGCTGCCTTGATGTCAAGGGCAGTCACTCTCACCTCACCTCTGGAATTCAGCTCTTTTGTCCATGTTTGGACCAAGGCTGTAATGAGGTTGGGAGTTGAGTGGCTTTGGCGGAACCTGAACTGGGCATCAGTGAGCAGGTTATTGGTGAGTTAGTGCCGCTTGATAGCACTGTCGATGACCCCTTCCATCAGTTTACTGATGATTGAGAGTAGACTGATGAGATGGTAATTGGCCGGGTTGGATTTGTCCTGCTTTATGTGGACAGGACATACCTGGGCAGTTTTCCACATTGTCAGACAGATGCCAGTGTTGTAGCTGTACTGGAACAGCTTGGCTAGAGGCGCAGCTAGTTCTGGAGTACAAGTCTTCAGCATGACAGCCGGGATGTTGTCGGGGCCCATAGCCTTTGCTGTATCCAGTGCGCTCAGCTGTTTCTTGATATCACGTGGAGTGAATCAAATTGGCTGAATCATAAAGTATGCAAAGAGTTATCCCCAACATTTCAAAACACACAAAATACTTTCCTTACAACGGAACAATAAGAACTTTTCAATTTGTTGTAATGTGAAGTTTTCATTGTGAAGTAGTCAGTTGCCTCCCTGTTGCATCCCATTGACAATATAGGCCTGAAACACCTCCTCTATGTGTGAGAACTTCAGCCCTAGTGTTCTGGACTTATTACATGCAGACGGCACTCTCTGGTGGTTGTTATCATATAGCAGTGTTAGTATGCAGCAGAGGTCATTTGACCTTTCTTCCTGTTTGACCCCGGAAGTAGTTTCCCAGAAAGAAGCTCACTGAGTAATGGAGAATTTCATGTGAGAATTTCAATCTTATGCCATCTTATCTCATATGCTAGGCCAGACGCAATATCTGTGAGTATCCTTGTTTGTTAACATGATAGCAACTTTGTCAGTGTAGTATTTGACAATACCTTGTTTATAAAAAGTTATTAGTTGGTATTTACAGAAGTCCAGCTCAAATGTTAGTTAGTATACAATTAGTCTATTCTATTGTTATAAATATGTTTATATCTTATGTAACATCTAATGTACAGTACTCAGTTCTATGTACAAAACATACTTTGTCTTTGTTTACTGTTTCACAAATTTGTTCAAGTAAAGCTTCAAAACAGCAAACATCCAAGTGATTATATCCAGGTGCACCGAGGTGTGTGGAGAAGGAGTGAGTGCAAGAGCATGCTCCAAGGTATGCCTCATTAATGTGTACCCTGTAGGACGTCGCCAGGAATCTGAAAAGATGTATGCCATACTAGACGAACAAAGCAATCGTTCTCTAGCAAGATCCGAGTTCTTCGACATCTTCAAGGTCAAAGGAAGTCCGTTGCCTTACACGTTGAAGACGTGTGCTGGACTTTCAGAGACAGCCGGCAGGAGGGCCTGCGGTTACGTTGTTGAGTCAGCCGACGGGAAGATTAGTCTCCCCCTTCCTACACTGATCGAATGTAATCAAGTCCCCGACAACCGTTCTGAGATTCCCACTCCGAATGCAGCTCATCACCACCGTCATCTGAGATGCATTGCAGACGAGATCCCACCTCTTGATCCAGATGCAGGCATACTTCTGTTGTTGGGAAGAGACATCCTGAGGGTACATAAGATAAGGAAACAGATCAACGGTCCACATGATGCCCCTTTCGCCCAAAGACTAGACCTCGGCTGTGTCGTTGTTGGAGATGTGTGCCTCAAGGGTGCTCACAAGCCATCTCAGGTGAGCACACTCAAGACTTCCATCTTGGAGAATGGTCGTCCAAGCTACCTTACCCCATGCAGTATTCAGATCCGAGTGACAGAGAAGTTCAGTCATACGGCCCAGCCTCAGAAACCCCCAGCGCTGATCTCCACAGCACACAGATGATGCCCACTGGAGAGAACCCGGGTCAGTCAGTCTTCTGTTGCACCGCCAATGATAACAAACTTGCTCCATCGATCGACGACATGAGATTCCTCCAGATTATGGACAATGAGGTCTCTCGTGACAGCTCTAACAGCTGGGTTGCACCCTTACCCTTCCAGAACCCCAGGCGACGGCTGCCGAACAACAGGGAGTATGCCCATAATCGTCTTAACTCACTCCGTCGCACACTAGAGAAGAAGCCAAAGATGAAAGCACACTTCCTAGAATTTGTCAAGAAAATGCTTGTCAATGATCATGCAGAGCTAGCCCCTCCACTCAAGGAAGGCCAAGAGTGTTGGTACCTCCCTTCCTTCGGAGTTTATCACCCCAAAAAGCCGGAACAGATCCGCGTGGTGTTTGACTCCAGTGCACCGTATCAGGGAGTCTCTCTCAATGATGTACTCCTCACAGGGCCCGATCTCAACAACAGCCTCTTGGCGGTACTCATGAGATTCAGGAAAGAGCCCGTCGCCATCACTGCCAACATCCAGCACATGTTTCACTGCTTTGTGGTGAGAGAAGACCACAGAGACTTCCTCTGCTTCCTGTGGTATCGCAACAACGACCCCAACAGAGACATTATGGACTACAGAATGTGTGTCCATGTCTTCGGGAATAGCCCATCCCCTGCTGTCGCCATATACGGACTAAGGAGGGCTGCCAAGGAAGAAGAAGACGACTTTGGCAGTGATGTGAGAGGGTTCATCGAACAAGAGTTCTATGTCGACGACGCACTGAAGTCATTCCCGACCGAAGCAGAGGCCATCAGTACCCTCGGACGAGCTCAGGAACTACTTGCACTATCCAACCTCAGGCTACACAAGATAGCCTCTAACAGACCAGCAGTGATGGAGGCATTCCCCCCTGAAGATCGTGCTAAAGACGTCAAGGATCTAGACCTCTTCACTGATGACCTCCCCCTACAGCGTAGCCTAGGAGTGTCTTGGAACATAGCAACAGACACGTTCACGTTTCAAGTCTTAGACGACAAACATAGAAACATAGAAGATAGGAGCAGGAGTAGGCCATTCGGCCCTTCAAGCCTGCTCCACCATTCAATGAGATCATGGCTGATCATCCAAATTCAGTACCCTGTCCCTGCCTTCTCCCCATATCCCTTGATCCCTTTAGCCTTAAGAAATATAGCCAACTCTTTCTTGAATATATTTAATGAACTGGCCTCCACCGCCCTCTGTGGCAGAGAATTCCACAGGTTCACCACTCTCTGGGTGAAGAAATTCCTCCTCATTTCAGTCCTAAATGGCTTACCCCTTATCCTTAGACTATGACCCCTGGTTCTGGACTCCCCGGCCATCAGAAACATCCTTCCTGCATCTAGTCTGTCCAGGCCTGACAGAATTTTATAGGTTTCGATGAGATCCCCTCTCAATCTTCTAAACTCCAGTGAGTATAAGCCCAATCGACACAATCTCTCCTCATACGTCATTCCTGCCATCCCAGGTATCAGCCTGGTGAATCTTCGCTGCACTCCTTCCATGGCAAGAACGTCTTTCCTCAGGTAAGGCAACCAAAACTGCACACAATACTCAAGGTGCGGTCTCACCAAGGCCCTGTACAACTGTAGCAAGACATCCTTGTTCCTGTACTTGAACCCTCTTGCTACGAAGGCCAACATACCATTTGCCTTCTTAACCGCCTGCTGCACCTGCATGCTTACCTTCAGCGACTGGTGCACAAGAACACCCAGGTCTCTTTGCACTTCCCCTTCTCCCAATCTATTGCCATTCAAATAATAATCTGCCTTCCTGTTTTTGCCACCAAAGTGGATAACCTCACATTTATTCACATTATAGTGCATTTGCCAAGTTTCTGCCCAACCTGTCCAAATCGTACTGGAGTTTCACGACATCCTCCTCACAGCATACCCTCCCACCCAGCTTTGTGTCGTCTGCAAATTTGGAGATATTACATCCAATTCCCTCGTGCAGATCATTAATATATATTGTGAACAGCTGGGGTCCTAGGACCGATCCTTGCGGTACCCCACTAGTCACTGCCTGCCACTCGGAAAACGACCCATTTATTCCAACTCTTTGCTTCCTGTCCGCCAACCAGTTCTCTATCCAAGTCAATACCTTGCCCCCAATCCCATGTGCCTTAATTTTGCACGCTAATCTCTTATGTGGGACCTTATCGAAAGCCTTCTGAAAGTCCAAATACACCACATTCACTGGTTCTCCCTTATCTATTTTACCAGTTACATCCTCCAAGAATTCCAGTAGATTAGTCAAGCATGATTTACCTTTTGTAAATCCATGTTGACTTTGTCCGAATCTGTCACTGCTTTCCAAGTGCTCTGCTATTACAGCTTTTATAATGGACTCTAGCATTTCCCCCACTACTGATGTCAGGCTTACCGGTCTATAATTCCCCACTTTTTCTCTACCACCTTTTTTGAATAGTGGGGTAACATTAGACAAGAAACCCTTCACACGGAGAGGAGTGCTCTCAACAGTCAACAGCCTATACGACCCTCTCGGCTTCTTAGCCCCTGTCACCATACAAGGCAGGCTGCTCCTCAGGGAACTCGCCACACGCGCTGAAGAGTGGGATTCACCCCTCCCTGAAGAGATGGAAGCAGAGTGGGACAGATGGAGAGACTCACTCCAAGGCTTACAGGAGATCTGAATACCTCGCCCCTATACGTCCTTCTCTCCCTCAAATGCCCAATTCAAAGAGCTTTGTGTCTTTGCAGACGCATCCGCTAAGGCCATTGCAGGTGTGGCTTATCTGAAGGTCACCACTCAAGATGGACAAAGCAAAGTCGGCTTCGTCTTTGGTAAGGTCAAGTTGGCACCCCAGCCAGACCTCACCATACCAGATTGGAACTGTGCGCAGCAGTATTAGCAGTTGAGATTGCAGAGTTCATAGTAGAGGAGATTGATCTGAAGTTTAACAGCATCACGTATTATACAGACAGCAAAGTGGTGCTAGGATACATTCATAACCAAAGTAGGCGGTTCTACGTATACGTGAACAACAGGGTCCAACGTATTCGACAGTCCACATCCCCCGACCAGTGGAGGTACGTCCCCACAGACTTGAACCCAGCTGACCATGGGTCTAGATCTGTAACAGCGTCCCTTCTCAGCAGCACGACTTGGCTGTCAGGACCTGCTTTTCTTCAGGATCCGTCCCTGCACTCCTCTGAACTCAATGAGTCATTCAACCTCCTCAACCCTGTTTCTGACTCTGAGATACGCCCACAAGTCACAGCGAACGTTACTCAAATCTCTAAGGACCTGATGAGCACCAAACGCTTCGAGCGTTTCTCCAAATGGAACACTCTCATAAAGATGGTAGCATGCCTAACCCACATAGCTCATACCTTCTCCCATTCTACACAAGAGAGTAGCTGCCATGGGTGGCACATCTGTCGTAAGAGTCCCTCTGAAGAGGAGCTCAAGAGAGCCAAAATCCTTGTGATGAAGAGTGTCCAACACGAGTGTTACTCAGAAGAGTTGAAGTGCATAGCAGCAGAACGCAACCTACTCCCTCACAGCAGTCTATGGAAGCTGCATCCTATCGTCGACATCGACAGACTGTCTCTGAGGTGGTTCTTCTTTTGTTGCCAGAGGACTCCAGTGACAAGTGAAGTTGGGATTAAGTGGAGTCGTTAACGACCCCAGACGGGGAGTGTTCTGGACTTATTACATGCAGATAGCACCCTCTGGTGGTAGTTATCATATAGCAGTGTTAGTGTGCAGCAGAGGTCATTTGACCTTTCTTCCTGTTTGACCCCGGAAGTAGTTTCCCAGAAAGAAGCTCACTGAGTAATGGAGAATTCCATGTGAGAATTTTAATCTTATGCCATCTCATCTCATATGCTAGGCCAGACACAACATCTGTGAGTATCCTTGTTTGTTAACATGATAGTAACTTTGTCAGTGTAGTATTTGACAATACCTTGTTTATAAAAAGTTATTAGTTGGTATTTACAGAAGTCCAGCTCAAATGTTAGTTAGTATACAATTAGTCTATTCTATTGTTATAAATATGTTTATAACTTATGTAACATCTAATGTACAGTACTCAGTTCTATGTACAAAACATACTTTGTCTTTGTTTACAGTTTCACAAATTTGTTCAAGTAAAGCTTCAAAACAGCAAACCGGCTTCTCGAGGAATTATTTGAATAAGTGTTTAACTTGCTGGATAACTAGATAGGAGCACATCTAGCGAGACCAGTACACCTAGTCTTGTCAGGTATTGGCAAGTTCTTCCATGGCTTCATGCACAGTAAGCAGGGTGTCACTACACTTACAACTGTTGCATGTTTTTGGGGTGGACTTCTTCATCAGCATCATTAATATCCACAACATTGTGTGCCTGCATCCAGCTGTTCATTGATTCCACAATACACTGAACAGCATCCTCTTGATGTTCAGCAGCCTCTGTGTTCCCCATCATGATAAAGATTGATTTTTTTTGTCCTGCTGGGCTTGAATACATTGTGTATATCTTTTAAAAGATGTGCTAAGTCAGTTTGAGGATGAATTCTACTCACTAGATTGAAAGTTAAAATGGTTGTCTAGACATGACTTTTCTTACCTATAGCACTAAGATGTGCTGATCATTCTTTGATGGGTGTGTTTAAATTGTGAATGTATTTATTCAGTCACCAGCAGCTCCTCAGCCAGAAGTATGTTTTACAACTAGTGTAATGCATCACTTTACCCTCTAAACCATAGCTCATTGGCCTAGAAATTCAGTTGTTTGCGCCAGCCGCTAGCGCCTTAGGAGGAGGAGATGTGGGGCGCTAGGCGGCTAGCGGCCGGGCGCTGCGCGATCTGCGCCTCTCCCCAACTTCAGTAAAGATTTAGCGGCGGCTCAAAGCCTTTGCGCGCACTCAGCTGCATGCGCAGATCCTGACGTCATTTCATCGTGCAACGCCCTTTGTGCGCCCCAAACCGGAAATTCAGTGGCGCCGGCCTATTGCGCACCTGGCGCCCCTAGCGACTGGTAGAGGGGAACGGTTCCCAGTCGCTGTGGGGCGCGGGGGGCGCTAATTAAAGGGCACTCCTCCTGCAGTAGAAATGGCAGCCATTTCGCAACACTCCTTCTTTGTGAGAGACGGATCTTTGCAGAGAGACAAAGGTAGAGAGCTTTCTGGTTTGGCTCAACACTCGCACAGGTACTTGTGGCTTCAGGCCACAGCTTTGCACTTGTCTTTAACTTCAGAGCCATAGCATTGATTGGAAACATATAATGGGGGCTGCAATGGGTGCAAACGTTGGCCTTCTCCATTGCATTCAAAGGGCTCAGAGACGCCGTCAGAGAGTGGCAGTCATGGCCAGAGGGAGAAGGGGCAACAGGCGTCGGCTAAGGAGGCCTTACCCACCCAGGGTATACCGCCAGCAGTTCTCATATCTGAACATATCTGACAAGCAGTGTGTTCGGAGGCTGCGATTCTGAAGGGCGGTGGTCACTGAGATCTGCCACCTGCTTCGCGGAGATCTGCAGCCACAGCTGAGGAGCAGGACATCTCTGTCGGTGGCAGTGAAGGTGACGGTGTCTCTCAACTTCTATGCCACCGGCTCCTTCCAATCCGCTGCTGGGGACATTTCCAACATCTCCCAGTTTGCCGTACATTGCTGCATCCGCCAGGTGACCAATGCCCTTTTCAGAAGGAGACGTCAGTTTGTGGTGTATGTAACCGTTCCACCTTTAAGAGAACTATTTTAAGAGTTGCACTACTTTATCTTGGCTGCTGTATACTGTAATACCGGTGGTGACCACACCGGTATATAAGTGCTGTGTAATGATTTATTGGGCAGTTCCGCCCTGACCTTTGACTAGTAAAGACCTGTTAACATTTACTCTTGTGGTCTGTGTAGTAATTCTCACTATAACACACAGACTTAACAGTGGCGACGAGTACGATCTTATCCTGCGGCAGAGATACATCCAAGGCAGTTGACGGGCGTTGAGAGGAGGCATCCGCCCTCGTCATCCTGCTGAGAAAAGACGCAGGTCTGAAGAGCAAAGGAAGAATCCTGACACGAAGTCTTCCATCAGCAACAGGCAGTGATCATCCCTTCTATCACGGTGGTGGGTAAGCCGATCAGCGACGAGCAGCAAGTCGGCCACGTTGGCTGTGAAGTAGGGGAGGGAAAAACGGAGGATATAAGGGCGGAGAACTCGACCACGGCCGGGGGAAAAGAGCCGGACAGAAGTTGGGGCCAGAGGCGCTGAGACTGGGGCAGCGTAAGGCACGGGAGCCGCGGTGAATGCAAACGCAGCCGGTGTAAAAGACCGGGCTGCAAGCGGGCTGGGAGACGCAACAGCATTGAGAGAGAGCTCGACCGCGACCGGTGAAAAAGGCCAGGCAGCTACCGAGGCCACGAGGCGCAGCGACCGGGTCAGCGTAAGGCGCGGGAGAAAATAAAAAAAAAAAACCGCGGAGAACTCAGCCGCAGCCGGGGGAAAGGACCGGACTGCAAGAGGGGCTGGGAGGCACGATTTGAAAACCGCTGGGGAGGGCGAACGCAGCAATACGGCAATCACCATTACAGCCAGCGGGGGAGAAAGGCAAACGCGGTAAGCCGCCATTTTCGTAGGCGGGGGAAGAAGACAAGCGCGGGAAACCGCCATTTTGGAAAAAAAAAATAAAATAAAAGTTTCTTTTTGTTTCTCAAGAAGATTGCGAGGATGCCTAAGCGTGGTAACATCAACGATTTCGATCCCGATGTTGAAGATTGGGCCACGTATGTAGAACGCATAGAGATATATTGTAAGGCAAATAAAATATCAGATGAAGATAAAGCACTAACCTTACTAAACTCAATGGGTGCGAAGACATACGGGCTATTGAAGCATCTTCTATCACCAGCTAAACCGACGGATCAGACTTTCACTAAAATTGTTGCTGTCCTGAAAAATCATTTGAACCCCACGCCACTGATGTTAGCGGAACGATTTAAATTTTATGCGAGAACACAACTGAAAGAGGAAAGCAACGCGGAGTATTTAATTGAACTGCGTAAGCTAGCGAAATACTGTCAGTTTGGGGAAAGTCTGACAGAGGCACTGAGAGACAAATTCGTGTGTGGATTGTCGAAAGAAGGAACACAAAAGTGGCTGCTTGAAGAGAATGATCTTACACTTGATAAGGCTGTCACTATTGCGGCATCGCACGAAGCCGCAGCGAGAGGCACTGCGGAAATGCAGCTGAAGGCAGCGGTACTCAGCGTAGATCAAATGGCTTTGGGTACAATGAAATGTTATCGTTGTGGAAAGACAACACATGATCAGAACCAATGCTGGTTTAAAAACCAGGAATGTAGAAAATGTGGCAAGCTTGGTCACATAGCTAAAGTATGCCGGTCAGGAAAGAAGACCAGCAACAAAAAGTCACCGCACGAAAAGTGCAGAAAGGTACATAAGGTGGCTGAGAAGAGTTCAGATGAACAGAATTCGGATTCAGACTCCAACAGCAAGGAACTGGGTAGTCTGAGAATTCACAATGTGAGTAAGGAAGCTGACCGACAAACTATCTGGGTCACACTGCAGATAGCAGGAGTCCAAGTGAAGATGGAATTGGACACCGGATCGGCGTTGATGGTCATGAATAAGCAAGATTACAAAAGGTTATTCACACATATTCCCCTACGGGATACGGAGATAGTATTGCAGACATACACGGGGCAAAGAGTATACCCCATCGGAAAGATAAAAGTCAAGGTGATACACAAGGGCAAAGAACACCAAGGAATGGACTTATATGTACTACCTGAGGGAGGTCCACCACTTCTGGGACGGGAGTGGATCAGGAAAATAAATATGGACTGGCACTCCCTAAAAGCAATGACGGTAGATTCCGGAAAAAAAAATGTCAAACCTGAACGATTGTCCAGAATATTGGATGAGGCTAAAGAGGTGTTCCAACAGGGACTGGGAACACTAAGAGGAATTAAGGCAAAAATCAAGATTGCAGAACATGCAAACCCAAAATTTTTCAAAGCCAGACCGGTACCTTATGTGACACGACCTGCTGTGGAAGCTGAGCTAGAAGGGCTAGAACATTCAGGAGTACTGTCTAAGGTGGACTGGAGTGAGTGGGCCACGCCCATTGTTCCCGTCATGAAGCGTTCATCGAGTAACAAGCCAGGGGAACCGGGGAAGGTCCGCATCTGTGGAGACTTCAAGATCACAGTTAATCCGGTGCTTCACACGGTGCAATATCCGCTTCTGCGGATTGAGGATATCTTTGCTTCATTGTCTGGCGGGAAACACTTCACCAAGATAGACCTGGCGCAAGTGTACTTACAGATGGAAGTTGAGGAAGAGTCGCGCCAGTATCTCACAATCAACACGCACAGAGGCTTGTATCGATATAATAGACTGGTTTTTGGAGTGGCTTCGGCTCCAGCAATTTGGCAGAGGGCCATGGAGCAGGTATTACAGGGAATTCCAAACACTCAATGTTACTTGGACGATATCCTGATTACAGGAGATGACGATGAGGAACACCTTGCAAATTTGAAACTGGTGCTCACCAGATTGAAGGAATATGGACTTCGAGTTAATCGCCAGAAATGTGAGTTCTTTCAGAAACGGATCTCGTACTATGGTCATGTCATTGACCAGGAGGGGCTGCACAAGTCACCTGACAAGATCGAAGCTGTTGTGAAGGCTCCCGCTCCGGAAAATGTACCCCAGTTGAGGTCGTTCCTAGGGTTGATTAACTATTACCATAAGTTTCTGCCAAATCTATCCACGGTGCTGCACCCGCTGAATGCTCTTTTACAGAAAGAAGTACCATGGAAGTGGAGCGAGGACTGTAAGAAGGCCTTTCGCAAAAGCAAGGCATTGATCACCTCAGAGGAAGTGTTGGCTCATTTCAACCCAACGCTACCTATTCGTTTAGCTTGTGGTGCTTCTCCTTATGGTATTAGAGCAGTACTCTCACACAAGTTGCCAAATGGCTTGGAAAGGCCAGTCGCATTTGCATCCAGATCATTGACCTCCGCTGAGCGCAACTATGCTCAGATAGATAGGGAGGCTCTCAGCCTGGTGTGGGGAGTAAAGAAGTTTAATCATTACCTGCAGGGCCAGAAGTTTACACTGCTGACAGACCACCAGCCGTTGGTATCCATATTCAACCCTAAAAAGGGCGTTTCCATTATGACAGCGCAAAGGCTGCAGAGGTGGTCCCTTTTCCTAGGGGCACACCAATATGACATAGAATACAAAGGATCAAAACAGCATGGGAATGCTGACGGTTTATCGCGCCTACCGTTGCCAACGGTAGAAGAGGCGCCTACAGTGGACCCAGTGGAGATGTTCCACTCAACCATAGTGGAATGTCTACCAGTAACAAATTCTACCATCGAAAAGGAAACGAGAAATGACCCGACTCTCTCACGAGTCTACGATTTAACGGTGAAGGGATGGCCAGCACATGGCGAACCACTGTTGCCAGCATTCTCGCAAAGGAGAGAGCAGCTGTCAGTGTGCCGAGGAACTTTGATGTGTGGATCCAGAGTGGTGATTCCACCCAAACTCCAGCATAAAGTGCTAAAGGAGCTTCACGAGGGGCATCTGGGTGGAGTGAAAATGAAGAACCTAGCCAGAGCGTTTGTGTGGTGGCCAGGTATCGATGGAGACATCGAAGAAATGACCAAGAGCTGTCTAGGATGCCAGAAGGTCCAAAACGCCCCACCACAAGCCCCTCTACATCCATGGGAGTGGCCCTCATCTCCATGGCAAAGGGTACATATCGACTTTGCTGGTCCATTTATGGACTCAATGTTCTTAATCGCAGTGGATGCACACTCCAAGTGGCTGGAGGTAATAAAGATGTCCTCCACCACCACAGAAAAAACCATCACAGTATTAAGGACCATATTTGCCAGGAATGGGCTGCCGGAACAGATCTGTTCTGATAATGGACCGCAATTTGTGTCCGAAGAATTCAGGAAGTTCTTAAAAAACAATGGGGTTAAGCACTACACGTCCGCCCCATACCATCCCGCCACCAATGGATTGGCTGAAAGGTTTATCCAGACCTTCAAGAAGGCCATAAAGGCCATGGGTAATGAAGACATAAAACTACAACATAAGGTAGATAACTTCTTGTTGGCATACAGGAATGCAACACATGTGGTTACAAACCAAACTCCCGCCATGATGTTTTTCAATAGAAGACTAAGATGCCGGCTGGATTTGATCAAGCCAAACATCAGAAGGGACGTAGAGAACCAGCAATTTCAAGGCATGAATGAAAGGCCAACTAGAACCTTCCAGATAGGTCAACAAGTTTTGGCCCGGGACTACCGTACCGAGAAATGGCAGCCTGGAACTATTTGCACACGACTAGGACCGCTGATGTATACCGTGGACATTGGTGAAAGCATAATAAGGCGCCATGTTGACCAGATCATAGAGTCATCCAAAAAGGGACAACCTACTCCACAACTCTATACACCTAATGAAGAAGCAGAGATACCCATAGTATCTACCTCCGATCCGGTGATACTGGAATCAGATGAACCCGACACTGGCATTCAAGCCGAATCGACCTTGCCAAAAGAACCTACTACACCACCGAAAACTACTACACCACCGAGGCATTATCCGGACCGAGTCAGGAAGCCTCCAGAGAGACTGAATCTGTGAACTGTTTTTACATGAAGTTGTGTATATATGTTATTATGTTATGTTAATGGGGAATATATACTGTTAAGCTAAAAAGGGAGGATTGTGGTGTATGTAACCGTTCCACCTTTAAGAGAACTATTTTAAGAGTTGCACTACTTTATCTTGGCTGCTGTATACTGTAATACCGGTGGTGGCCACACCGGTATATAAGTGCTGTGTAATGATTTATTGGGCAGTTCCGCCCTGACCTTCGACTAGTAAAGACCTGTTAACATTTACTCTTGTGGTCTGTGTAGTAATTCTCACTATAACACATAGACTTAACACAGTTCATCTCCTTCTCCATGGCCCTTGTCAAGCAGCAACAGCGTGCAATGGGCTTTGCAGCATTAGCGGGCCTCCCCATGGTGCAGGGCACCATTGACTGCACGCATGTGGCTTTGCGGGCACCTCTAGAGCATGCCGCGGATTACCGCAACCGGAAGGGCTTCCATTCGCTCAACGTGCAGTTGCTGTGTGACCACAGGCAGATCGTCCTAGCTGTCAATGCCCGCTTTCCAGGCAGCAGCCACGATGCCTTCATCCTGCGCCAGACTTCTGTGGCAGACATGTTCCAGGCCCAGCCTCACCCACGAGGATGGCTTCTCGGGGACAAAGGCTATCCTTTGTGCACCTGGCTGATGACCCCGCTCCGTGCGCCCAGCACCCCTGCTGAAGAGGGATACAATGACAGCCATCAAGCAACCAGGAACCTCATTGAGCAAACAATCGGCGTCCTGAAGCAACGGTTCCGCTGTCTGGATCGTTCCGGAGGAGCCCTACAGTACTCGCCTGAGCGAGTCTCCCATTTCGTGGTCGTGTGCTGCATGCTGCACAACCTGGCTATCCGCAGGACTCAGCCACTGCCACCAGACATTGGAGGACCACCAGAGGAGGAGGAGGAGGAGGAGGAGGACCAGCACAGGAGGGAGGCAGAAAGTGCAAGGGCCGCCCGTCGGCGGCTTATTGAACGTCGGTTCTAGGCCCCCTCTCAGGGAATGGCTTGTGCCAATGGCACAAGATGAATGTAGCCGCTCCACAAGCCCTCAGCCGAGCAGGGCAACCAGGACTTCCAAAAGAAAGCATGGACAGTGTGATTTAAGAACATTTATTACTTTGATACCTCTGTGCCCTTCCCACATAACAAACTAATGGAGAGAAGCCCCCCCCAAAAACACAAATCGAGCAGTCTCGGCCTTTCAAAAAACACAAATACACCAGTCTCGGCCTTTCAAAAAAACAAATCCACCCTCCCCCTTTAAGAGCTCACCGGCGCCAGAGTGTCTGCCGTCAATCAGCAGCTCGCCGCACCTGCGCTGCGCCCGCCCTCGGGGGTTTCGCCCCGGGCCGCCGGCTTAGCGCCTAATGATAGTCGTGCATCGCCTGTTTTAGCGCAGCAGCAACCTCTTGGGGCGATGCCACTGAATATCGGCGAAGGTGGCGCGAAGTTGTGCCGGGCGCAAACTTTAGCGGCCGCCCGGCTGGAGCGCCCCAAACGTGGCTATACTGAATTTCTGGGCCATTGTGTTTTACTTTTCTGGGTTTGATGCAGGTAGTTAAACAACTGCAATATCACTTGCTTGTGGTCCATATGCTTATTAAGGGTGGCTGCTAAGGACAGTCATCAGAGAAATTTGTTTTTACATCAGGAGAATTAAAGGTATGAGTTACAAGAATTTTTCAGTGCTTAGTAGTTCTGTAACACTGCTGATATATATTTGGGTGCATCCATGCTGTTATTACCTCCAGACTCGACATTCCAGTGCTCTCCTGGCCTGCCTCCCCATCTTCCACCTCTTCCGCCTCTTCGCCCCACCGTTGTTGGCTGTGTGTTCAGCTGGCTAGGCCCTATGGTCTGGAATTTTCTCCCTAAACCTCTCTACCTCTCTCTCCTCCTTTAAGGCGCTCCTTAAAACCTACCTATTTGACCAAGTTTTTGATCACCTGCCCTAATATCTCCTTCTTTGGCTCAGTATCATTTGTCAGATTACACCCCTGTGAAGAGCCTTGGGACGTTTTATACGTTAAAGCTGCTATATTAATGCAAGTTGCTATTGTAAGCAGATGGTTTACATATTACGACCAGCGACTTTACCATTTTAAGAATTGCAAAAATGAGTTGGGACAAATAGCATTTTAAGCAGTTATCCTAGTTGTACGTATTGTTTGTGTCTATAGTGGTGATTCTGAAACCTGTTGCTCCCAGTGGGGATTGGTGCTCGCAGAGAATGAATCTTGGGAAATTGTGGAAGCAGATGGGAAATCATAGGCTGCATATCAGCGATGTCCCAAGATACGCCCTGGTGAGAGCCACTCTCCACTGGGAGCACTGGATTATGGAATCACCCCTTACATTTTCACTTTATTAAATAATCTAATTGTAAATAAATTAAATTCCGTAAATAATATAATTGTAAATAAATTCAATCAGTAGTTTTTCGGTACTAAGTAAGTCTACAGTTTCATATTTTTGCCTTGACAGCTGGTGTAGTGTTTATCCTTTGTAAGTTCCAGTGTGCAGTATTACTCTTAGATAAGGTAATTCTTAGCCTTGGGTTATGTTGCGTCAGTTCAGCAAAGAGTGAAAGAACTGAGAGGATATACTTATCAGGAAAGGCTGAATAGGCTGGGGCTCTATTCTCTAGATAGAGGTCTTTAAAATAATGAAAGGGTTTGATAGGGTAGACGTAGAGAAAATGTTTCCACTTGTGGGGGAGTCCAAAACCAGAGGTCATAAATATAAGATAGTCACTGATAAATCCAATAGAGAATTCAGGAGAAACGTCTTTACCCAAAGAGTGGTAAGAATGTGGAACTCACTACCACAAGAGGTAGTTGAGGCAAACACCATAAATGCATTTAAGGGGAAGCTAGATAGGCACATGAGGGAGAAAGGAATAGAAGAATATGCTGATAAGGTAGATGAAGTAGGATGAGAGGAGGCTTGTGTGGAGCATAAACGGCAGTTGGGTTGAATGGCCTGTTTCTGTGCTGTACACTTGATGTAACTCAATGTAGATTTCAGATCACGAGCATATTCTGCTTATGGAAACCTGTCTAGCAGTTTACAATAGAAAACGTGCATAGTTCATTAAACTCTGGTTCAGTTAATCCTGTGACAAATTCTCCCTCTGCAGTGGGACCACATTCTCCTGGATAACCAGTCTAAATCCACTTTTATTGAAGTAATGTATTATTGTTGTCAATCACATTATCCTACACTTGTTCCATGATCTTCATTGCGTCCAATACATTGACATGCTTTATGGCAGCACTTGAGTCAATCTCCACAGTGCTGTCAAGCTCACATTATACTAATGCTCCATAAAAAATAGATTACTGTTGCTCAAAGAGGCTGGCATGTTTTTGCCAAAGTCCTTCAGTTGAGGACCTGTCTGAATCAGTTAGCAATGCGTAAGCCTGAAACACTATACTAGGACAAGTGGTTTGGATGCCATAAGCTTTCCTGTATAGATCCTTCCACCATGTTGAAGGCAATGCCCATCATGCAGTTAATGAGGAGACTGAGATTTTTGATGACAGCTGCTGGAAGACATTACCTTGGATTTAGGTATAAAAACATGCACTTAACTATCCAGTGTTCAGTGCGCACCATGATTGGTTTTCACAGAGGCAAACAGAAGCTGCTGAAAGTCTGTAGTGAGGCTGATAGATGAGGTGGCCTTTAAGAGACTGATTTAAGAATAAAAATTTGACGGTCCAGTGCAGGAAACCCTAGCAGTGCCTGTTTTAAATAGGTGATAAGTACTGAAAGAATGAGCAATTGAAAAGGATCAGTGATTTCAACTTGGGACCAATTTACATAGGATTGTCTAAAATTAAGTAGGTTCCCTTGATTTCATGTTTTGCTTCCTCCAAGGCCCTAGTGGAGAATTGACAAAACACATTCAACTCACCTTGAGTCAGCGAGACGTGCTCCTGGAATGCCAGGCTGGGTCTGCCAGCGCACCATTGCTGAATCAACCCTAAAGCGCTTAAAACATTGGAAAGTTAATGCAAGCTGCTTCTTAATTTTTGATTAAACAAAATGAATGTTTATGGTTAACTAGCAATATTTGTTTAAAAGGCTGAATATTGGAAACCTGAAATAAAAGAAAAAGACAAACTTGAATCGCATAGCAATTTGATCAGCATCTGAAGGTGAGACAGTTTATCATTTAGATTGGGACCTTTCATCAGAACTCATGAAGGTTCTGACAGAGTCCCCACCTGAACATTAGCCTGGCTTTCTCATTTAGATAATTGCTTACTGCTGTATTGAACCTATAACCAAATGTGCGATGTGGTAGTAATACTATTAAAGTACCATTATTTTTAGCTCAGAGGGAAAATTACTGATATTCCAAATAGATTCCCTTGATTTCATGTTTTGCTTCCTCCAGGGCCCCAGTGGAGAATTGACAAAACACATTCAACTGAAGCAAGCAAGTTTAAAGAAATTGTATATTTTATTTATAAAACATAAATTCAATATACCTTATTTTTTCATGAGGGTGTTTTGTAATTCTAAAATATTATTTTCCAAAGTTCGGGTCCACTTGCAGCCTTACCTAGTTTCCTAGACAATGCTTTGTATTGTAATTAAGGAATGAATTCTCTGATCCAGCTAGTCTCACCTCCCTGTATTGCTGATAGTGAGCCCATCATAATATTTACAATTCTACTACCAACAATGCTAATTAATGCATTCATCTCCTTTAAGTGACAGGCTTCATTGGTAAAGGGGAGCAGGAATTAAAAAGGGATCATTTACGTTAGGAATCTTCAAAGGGGCAGAATTGGGAGAAGTAGATTTAAAGGGAGAACATCTGAGAGAGGATAAGGGTAACACCTGTCAAAATTAGATGACCTGAGACAAACCAAAATAAAAAAAGACCTCAAGGAAGTAAGGGGGTTATTTTGGTGAAAGGGTGAAAACAGGCACTAAATGGGTGCTGTGTTAATAAGACACGCCTGTTTGAAAGTCTGGTTTTAGCACGCAATTTTGGTCCTAATTGCTGATTACCATAATTTGAACTTGCCTGGAGGTGCTAAATCAGACACCTGCAGGTTTAGCACTCAAGCGCTGATTAGGCACAATTTTTGTGGAGCAGTATATATGGGCTCCATGCACTCACTCCCACTGAAGGTGTGACGTGCTCTGGCTGACACACAGCAGCAGGTTTCAGGATGGCTCAAGGATTGAGGGAGAAGGTGCACAGGTTCACGGACATGGCACTAGAGGTCCTAGTGGAGGAGGTCTGGAGGAGGAGGAGGGATGTCCTGTACCCGCAGGGAGGGAAGGAGTCCACCTCACCCTCCTGTCCCTCACTTCTGCAACAGCTGGTGCTGCTCTACCTGGCCTCATGTCCTCCTCCCATTCCTCCTCCAGCAAGCTGCCCATGACCAAGCACTCCCTTTCTCCTTGTGACTCCTATAAGGTATCCAATAAGGTAGAGTAACACAGCACTCACTCTATTTAGGTGAAGTCCTCAGTGAACTTCCAGAACAAATATTGATAAGAGTGTTGGTGAAGTCTTGACAATCAGTCCCAGAAAGTGTTTCCAAAGTCCTCTTCAAACCTCCAGCAGCAAGTGAACAGTAAAAAGTGATATAACTTTAAGTAGCGCTCAAAATCCTCAGAAACGACTAGTTTGCTTTCAATCAGCTGGTCGCTATGGGAGAGGGCGTTAGGTTAAGTGCTAGTCACCAACATGCCGTGCAGCCTCATTATGAGCGCTAGCAGGCAATTTAAGTGGCAATCAGCTGCTTAACGTTCCTCCGGGCAGCAGTTCCTAGCGTAAGCTTCAACCCCTTTACCAAGATGGCATCTTGCGCTAAACTTGGGCTAAACCGACGTTTCAGCTCAAGACCCCACCTTTGCCACCTCAGAGACTCTTTGGCACCTGAACGAGCCATTGAAAATCGCCCCCCAAAGTGGTAAAAAAGAGACCTGAGAACAGCAAAAATTTTAACGGCGCACCAGACAAAAATAAAATCGAAAAGGAACCACCTAAGATTAAAAAAAACTAAAAGGGGACAAATGAAAGAGGTATAATTAAAATGGAGGCCATGAGATGTGCTCGCTGTGGAATATTTACAAAGGAGAATGCCAGATATGTGAAAACTCTCTGTTAATCAGTAAGCTTAAAGAAAGGTTTATGGTTTTAGAAAGCAAGGTACAAGAACTTACAAGGGCTGACAAAAGCGAGGAATTATTAAGGGTGAGAGGATAGTATTAGGTTGGTACTGAAGTCATCACAGGTCATTGAAATGGTCATGCTAACTAATGTGCCATCAATAACTCAAAGACAAGAAGTTAAAGGATTCAACTGAAGGCTTTTAATCGCTAAGAACATTGCACGTCATTCCACATCGGATTCGTCTGGCAGAATGACTCATACAGCTCTTGAGACCTCTATATGACAAAAGACAGGGGCGGAGCCAATACACACAATAGGGGAAAAGGGGGCGGTACACACAATACAATGCAGGTAAAACACAGGGGCTGATGAAGACATATATTTCATCACATTCACCCCTTCTACAGATTTAGTCTGTCCGGGGGTGTGATAGTCCTTCCTGAATGTCGCAACAGTACCTCGGCTTCCGACCGGGAGTCCGTGGTGCCCTCCTGGGCATACCCATGTGCTGGGGGTGTTGCAGGTACTTCTGGGGGTGGTGAGGATACCTCTGGGGATGGTGGAGGTTCTTCTGGGGGTGGTGAGGATGGGTCGTTGTCGCTTCCTGCCGAGGCGAGGTCCTTTATGGACACGGTGTCCTCACGCCCGTCGGCGTGCTTGACGTACGCGTACTGTGGGTTTGCGTGGAGTAGGTGTACTGCCTCCACGAGGGGATCCGTTTTGTGGCCCCTCACATGCTTCCGTAATAGGACTGTCCCTGGGGTGGAGAGCCACGAAGGTAGGGACACTCCTGAGGTTGATTTGCGGGGAAAAACAAACATCTTCTCGTGAGGAGTGGTGTTAGTAGCAGTACACAGTAGCGACCTTATCGAGTGGAGTACATCTGGGAGGACCTCTTGCCAGCGGGAGGTAGGGAGGCCTTTAGACCTTAGTGCTAAGGTGACCGCCTTCCACACCGTCGCGTTCTCCCTCTCCACTTGCCCATTACCCCGGGGGTTATAACTAGTGGTCCGACTCGTGGCTAGCCCCTTCGACAGCAGGTATTGGCGCAGTTTGTTGCTGATGAACGACGCCCCCTGTCAGTGTGGATGTAGTTCGGCATGCTGAACGTGCAAAACAGGCTGCCGAGGCACTTGATGACCGTGGCACTGGTCATGTCTGGGCAGGGGTAGGCGAATGGGAAGCGGGAGTACTCGTCCACAATGTTGAGAAAGTACACATTGCGGTCGGTGGAGGGGAGTGGTCCCTTGAAATCTAAGCTCAGGCGCTCGAATGGCCGTGTAGCTTTGATCAGGTGGGCTCGGTCGTGCAATGTTCTTAGCGATTAAAATTGATGTGCCATCAGTAACTCAAAGACAAGAAGTTAAAGGATTCAACTGAAGGCTTTTAATCGCTAAGAACATTGCACGTCATTCCACATCGGATTCGTCTGGCAGAATGACTCATACAGCTCTTGAGACCTTTATATGACAAAAGACAGGGGCGGAGCCAATACACAAAATAGGGGAAAAGGGGGCGGTACACACAATACAATGCAGGTAAAACACAGGGGCTGATGAAGACATATATTTCATCACACTAACAATAGACCTTGAGAGTGAACCTTCAGGGATTGGAGCTGGAGACCAGTGCAACCAGAAATCACGGAAATGCAGATCCTGTGTGGATTACAGTTATTAAAAGAATCAAGGGCTACCTGTGCTGCTACCCACAAAATTGCAATAGCATACAGATACCAGGCCAACATTGCAGAAAGAAATAAGGGCCTTGATATTAATATGAATGTGGCTTCCAAGTGGGAGTGGGGGGAGGGGGAGGCAGGGGGTGGAATTTCATGGGCGGAACCTGGAAATCAACTGAACGTGTCGCAATCCACAATCTCAACTCGATCATACCAATTAATTTTGAATTCCGTGTTTCACGCCTCCAAGCTGTGCAGTGGGCGTGATGCACACCCGCATGATGCGATTTCAGCTATATTTAAAGGGACAGTGCACAAATGGAAATTGGAGGTGTTCAAGGTGGATGGTGGACATAGAGCAAGGGCAGCACCCATGATTCAATGAAGCCTCGCTGGAATTACTACTAGGTGCAGTCAAGAACAGGAGGGACATACTTTTCCCCAGCAACTAGAAGAAGGAACCTGTTGCTGTTACCAAGAAGGTGTGGTTGGAGGTGTGATGAAATATATGCCTTCATCAGCCCCTGTGTTTTACCTGCATTGTATTGTGTGTACCGCCCCCTGTTTTCCTATTGTGTGTATTGGCTCCGCCCCTGTCTTTTGTCATATAAAGGTCTCAAGAGCTGTATGAGTCATTTCTGCCAGACGAATCCGATGTGGAAAGACATGCAATGTTCTTAGTGATTAAAAGCCTTCAGTTGAATCCTTTAATTCCTTGTCTTTGAGTTATTGATGGCCCATCAATTTTAATCACTAAAACACCAAGATGGATCGACTCCGGAAACCAGAGCGCTTGGATCTGGACCCCCATGCCTCAGACGCAGCCACACAGTTCAGACACTGGTTCCAATGCTTTGAATTTTTCATCGAAAGCTCAGCCACCGCCATCGCAGCCGCGACCGCCACCGGAGACGTGAAACTGGGAATCCTGCAAAACTGGGTGAGTCATCGGGTCTCCCCTCTCATCCGAGATGCCACCAGCTACGGGGATGCCTGCACCATTCTGAAGGCCCACTACGTGCGGCCAATAAACGAGGTGTACGCCAGGCATCTTCTGACTACCCGCACGCAGCGGCATGGTGAGTCACTAGAGGACTTCATGCTAAGCCTAAAAGTACTGGGCAGAGACTGTAACTGTAAGGCCATGTCTGCCATCGTGTACACGGAGGAGCTGATCCGAAACTCCTTTATTGTGGGCCTCAGTTCAAATTACATTCGGCAGAAACTGTTTGAAAAGGAGGGACTGGACTTAAAACAGGCTATCGGCATAGCGCGATCGCTGGATATGGCCCAGAGGAACTCTGAATCCTGTTCCTCAGGCCACGCGGCCCACTCCGCCTCGTGCGCGCTGTGGGGGCCGCCATCTTGGAAGCCATCTTCACCTCCCAGGTCTCAGGCCAGTCCAGCACCATCGGAGCCCCAGCCTCCACCCAGGAGCCCCACTACTGCCGCGATGCATCGGGGCCCGAAATGCTACCTCTGCGGCCAGGACAAACACTCCAGGCATCTGTGCCCAGTGAAGGGCACCACCTGTTTTAAACGCGGGAAGAAAGGACATTTCAGCAAAGTCTGCAGAGGGAACCCAGCCTCCAACTCCGCCACCGCTGCGTGCGCGCCGTGGGGGCGGCCATCTTGGACGCCATCTTGTCCACCCTCATGGAGTCCACCACCTTGTCCCGACTACACGGACCTCCAGGACCCACTGGTGGCCTCGATCACGGTGGATCAATCCAGGCCGCATCCGTTGTCTAGATCGATGATGGACATAGAGGTAAACGGGAACAAGGTTAAATGCTTGATTGACTGCGGGAGCACCGAAAGCTTTATTCATCCTAGCCTGGTAAAACGACTTTCACTAACGATAGTCCCTACACAGGGCAAAATCGCCATGGCTGATAAGACCCATACCTCAAAAATTACAGGTTTCTGCGCGGTTATGTTGTCGGTAAAAAGGCACTGATTACAGAGATTTTAAACTATTGATAATGCCAGATCTCTGTGTGAGCGTGATCTTGGGTCTGGACTTCCAGTGCCACCACCAAAGTATCACGCTCACCTACGGTGGGTCCCAGCCGCCCCTCACAGTGTGTGGTCTGGCTACCCTGAAGGTCAAGCCGCCCTCTCTGTTCGCCAACCTCGCACCCAACTGTCGACCCATAGCGACCAAGAGTAGGCGGCACAGCTGGGAGGACAGACGGTTCATTGCATCGGAAGTAGAAAGACTCAAGCGGAAGGGTATCATTGAATGCAGTACCAGCCCGTGGCGCGCCCAGGTAGTAGTAGTTAAGGGTAGCGAAAAGAAGCGGATGGTGATAGATTATAGCCAGACGGTTAATCTATACACCCAGCTAGACGCCTACCCTCTGCCCCGCATAGCAGATATGGTTAACCAAATCGCGCAATACCGGGTGTTTTCCACCATCGACCTAAAATCGGCATACCACCAGCTCCCCATTAGGCCGGAGGACCGTCCATACACCGCCTTCGAGGTGAACGGACGCCTCTACCACTTCCTCAGAGTCCCCTTTGGGGTAACGAATGGAGTCTCGGTCTTCCAGCGGGAGATGGACCGCATGGTCGATGAGAACCAGTTAACAGCCACCTATCCATACCTAGACAACGCCACCATCTGCGGCCATGACCAGCAAGACCACGACTCGAACCTCGCGAGATTTCTGAAAACCGCCCTCAGACTCAATCTCACCTACAACGAGGATAAGTGTGTCTTTAGCACCACGCGCCTCTGTATCCTGGGCTGCGTGGTGGAAAACAGGGAAATCGGTCCGGACCCCGACCGATTGCGCCCCCTATGGGAGCTACCCCTACCAAACACTCCCAAGGCCCTGAAAAGGTGCCTGGGGTTTTTCTCCTATTACGCCCAATGGGTCCCCAATTATTCCGACAAGGCCCGTCCCCTCCTGAAATCAACGTCCTTCCCGCTCACGGCCGAGGCCCACGCCGCCTTCAACAGCATTAAACACGACATTGAGAAGGCCGCGCTGCAGGCAGTGGACGAAAACATCCATTTCCAGGTCGAAAGCGATGCGTCCGACTTCGCTTTAGCAGCCACCCTCAACCAGGATGGCGGCCCGTAGCCTTTTTCTCAAGAACCCTCCAAGGGCCCGAGATCAGGCACTCCTCGGTAGAGAAGGAGGCCCAGGCCATAGTGGAGGCAGTGCGGCACTGGAGGCACTACCTAGCCGGCAAACGCTTCACCCTGCTTACCGACCAGCGGTCGGTAGCCTTCATGTTTAACAACAAACAGAGGGGGAAGATCAAGAACGACAAAATTCTCAGGTGGCGGATCGAACTCTCCACGTTTGAGTACGACATAATATATAGGCCGGGGGCCCTCAATGAATCCCCTGACGCCCTATCACGAGGGATGTGTGCCAGCATCCAGGGGGCAGGCTACAGGGCCTCCACAATGGCCTCTGCCACCCGGGGTCACCCGGCTATTCCACTTTATAAAATCCCGTAACCTGCCCTATTCCATCGAGGAGGTCCGGTCTATGACCAGGGACTGCCGCACATGTGCGGAATGCAAGCCCCGTTTTTTCAGGCTCGACCGAGCCCACCTGATCAAAGCTACACGGCCATTCGAGCGCCTGAGCTTAGATTTCAAGGGACCACTCCCCTCCACTGACCGCAATGTGCACTTTCTCAACATTGTGGACGAGTACTCCCGCTTCCCATTCACCTACCCCTGCCCAGACATGACCAGTGCCACGGTCATCAAGTGCCTCGGCAGCCTGTTTTGCACGTTCGGCATGCCTAACTACATCCACACTGACAGGGGGGCGTCGTTCATGAACGACGAACTGCGCCAATACCTGCTGTCGAAGGGGATAGCCACGAGTCGGACCACTAGTTATAACCCCCGGGGTAATGGGCAAGTGGAGAGGGAGAACGCGATGGTGTGGAAGGCGGTCACCTTAGCACTAAGGTCTAAAGGCCTCCCTACCTCCCGCTGGCAAGAGGTCCTCCCAGACGTACTCCACTCGATAAGATCGCTACTGTGTACTGCTACTAACGCCACTCCTCACGAGAAGATGTTTGTTTTTCCCCGCAAATCAACCTCAGGAGTGTCCCTACCTTCGTGGCTCTCCACCCCAGGGACCGTCCTATTATGGAAGCATGTGAGGGGCCACAAGACGGATCCCCTCGTGGAGGCAGTACACCTACTCCACGCAAACCCACAGTACACGTACGTCAAGCACGCCGACGGGCGTGAGGACACCGTGTCCATAAAGGACCTCGCCTCGGCAGGAAGTGACGACGACCCACCACCCCCAGAAGAACCTCCACCATCCCCAGAGGTATCCTCACCACCCCCAGAAGTACCTGCAACACCCCCAGCACCGGGGTATGCCCAGGAGGACTCCCGGTCGGAACCCAAGGTACTGTTGCGGCATTCAGGAAGGACTATCACACCCCTGGACAGACTAAATCTGTAGAAGGGGTGAATGTGATGAAATATATGCCTTCATCAGCCCCTGTGTTTTACCTGCATTGTATTGTGTGTACCGCCCCCTGTTTTCCTATTGTGTGTATTGGCTCCGCCCCTGTCTTTTGCCATATAAAGGTCTCAAGAGCTGTATGAGTCATTTCTGCCAGACGAATCCGATGTGGAAAGACATGCAATGTTCTTAGTGATTAAAAGCCTTCAGTTGAATCCTTTAATTCCTTGTCTTTGAGTTATTGATGGCCCATCAGGAGGTAGCTGAGAAGGTGAGCAGCAGGAGTTTTGTGCCCAGGTCTTGGATGCAGTGCAGAAAGCGGTTTAATGCTCTAACTAGGTCAGGAAAAGTGAGTACATTTGCTGATTCAACTACATCTTGTGGTTTAACTCTCCGTCCCCTTTCACTCTGTCTTGCTCAGCGTTTTCCATCACATCACTCCTCACACCCACTCTACTTTCAGCAGCACCCAGCATGACCTGCCCATTTATCTATCTACTGTTGCCATTCATCCCGGTCCTTATGCAATGTGATGCATCTGTCTCATAGTCACCCTCACCGAATGCACTGCATCCATCAGGTCAATACCAGACCTTCACTCACTCACAGGTCTGTTTTTTTGCCCCTTGTAGGAGAAGAGAGTGTAAAACGCAAGGGAGAGGGAGAGATTGGAGGTGGCACACCACAAATAGTCCAGCTCACTGAGGCAGGGGAGGAGGCCCTGAGTATGGTGATTGTCAAGGTTGTGACTTTGCCATATGTAAGAATTTGGATCACAGGCCACACACAGATTACCCAAAAGGTCTTAGGAGTTGTAAAGCTTTTTTATTAAAGAGCTACAGTTTAAGCGTAATCAGATACTACACGCGATTGAAATAGATACAGTAGACATACAACCCGTGACAGATGAGGGCGATCTACGGCCCCGGAGCAGAACAATACGACTGGACGGACGGTGAGGCAGGATGGTGGTCTCAGATTGGGTGGATCCCAGCAGCCTGCGGCAGTAGTCACTTCTGTTGGGTCATCCCTCAAGCTGTTGGAGGTATTAGGCTGTTGGCCAGCATTGATCCACCTCAGAGGCTAAACTTGATCAAGGTGTTAGGGCTTTGCCAGCTTGCAATCACCTTGGAGAAGCCTTTGCCCTGAACTGCCTGCCTTCCTCTCTTGGTTGCACATTTTTATACCTTATTTCAATGGGCTGGTGAATATTTGGTGTCAATCATTTTTACCCACCCCATTGTCCAATTACAAGGGAGAGGGTACCTCTGACAGACCCCCCTGCCATCTTACTGAGGTCAGCTATTTCCCTATCTCTCTTCTAAATGTCTTGTGTTTCTAAAGACATCTTGTTTATCCTATGGCTCCTTGCTGCATCAGGCATATGCCCACTCAAAGGCCTGTTTTTGTGTTCTGACCTCGTAATTCAGCTCTCTATACAACTCTTTTTCTGACATGAATGGAATCCTTTTGTGTCATCAACTTAGGCAAACTGCTGAGCTAGGGAGCCTGTAACAGATTATTATTTCTTCCAATCCACGATTTCTTACACACGACTAAATCATATCCCTTTCTTTTGTCTTCCAAGGCATTCACATATGCAACAAGTGTCGCAGGACATCCATGCACACGATTCCTCAGAAGGCCTCATTCCTTCTGAGGGTGCACCATCACAGGTGTACAACCATGCACCAGTGCAAGTACTCGCACTTCGGTGGGTTCATTTAAACTGTTCGTTGGGTTTTCACCTGGTGATTCACACCTCACAAGTGTGCATGAGCAAACACTGATGGCAGGGACAGCTGTGGAGGGTCATAGAATCATAGAATGGTTACAGCATAGAAGAAGGCCATTCAGCCCATCGAGACCATGCCGGCTCTCTGCAAGAGCACTTCAGCTAGTCCCACTTCCCCACCCTTTCCCTGTAGCCCTGCAAATTTTTTACCTTCAGGTACTTATCCAACTCCCTTTTGAAAGCTGTGATTGAGTCTGCCTTCACCACCCTTTCAGGCATTGCATTCCAGATCCTAACTCACTGAGTAAAAAAGTCTTTCCTCATGTCGCCTTTGGTTCTTCTGCCAATCATCTTAAATCTGTGTCTTCTGGTTCTCGATCCTTCTGCCAATGGGAACAGCTCTTTATCTATTCTGTCCAGACCCCTCATGATTTTGAACACCTCTATCAAATCTCCTCTCAATCTTCTCTGCTCTAAGGAGAACAACCGCAGCTTCTCCAGTCTGTCCACGTAACTGAAGCCCCTCATCCCTGGAATCATTCTCGCAAATCTTTTCTGCACCCTTCCTAAGGTCTTCACATCTTTGCTAAAGTGTGGTGCCCAGAATTGGACACAATACTCCAGTTGAGGCCGAACCAGTGTTTTATAGAAGTTCATCATAATTTCCACGCTTTTGTACTCTATACCTCTATTCATGAAACCCAGGATCCCGTAAGCTTTTTTAACTGCTTTCTCAACCTGCCCTGCCACCTTTAATGACTTGTGCACATATACACATGTAGGGAATTCAGAAGAAACTTCTTTACGCAAAGAGTGGTGAGAATGTGGAACTCGCTACCACAGGGAGTGGTTGAAGCGAATAGTATAGATGCATTTATGGGGAGGCTAGACAAGCATATGAGGGAGAAGGGAATAGAGGGTTATGCTGATAGATTTAGATGAGGAAAGATGGGAGGAGGCTCGAGTGGAGCATAAACGCCGGCATGGACTCTGTAGGGGGTGGCGTGTGGTGGTGTTTGGCGCGTACGCCCAGTCAGTTATGCCGCTGACTGTTTATGAGCGGTTCGAATCGCTCCCACGCCCCTGGGTTCTAGACACCGGACTTAGGTACAGGCGGCGATACAGAAAAGACTTGAGTAGACAGGTGGTTTGGATGTAAGCAAAACTCAAGATTTTATTAACCGGAAAATTAACACAGTCTTATGAGAAGTTACCAGTGTATAAAATTACAGGCAAATACAAATAACTATACTTATACAGGGAATGGGGAACACACGGCACATCGAGGGAAAACAACTATCTTAACAATCTCCTTATCCTTATCCCACATCCTATACCTAACTAGATTAAGCTACGAGGGGCCAGAATTTATGCTCACCAATCAAAAGGGTCTGCTGAACTCAAAACAGCGGTGGGGTTCGGGGTTCGCTCTTGGTGCTCTCTGGAGCCTGCCGTCGTCACGTGGTCTCCGGGTGCTGCAAGGGTCTTGTCCAGGTTCGAGTACCCCAAAGTTAAAGTCTCTGTTTGGGTACTTTACCTTGCAGGGATGATGGTTCCTCTCCCTCGGCCGACAGTTTGAGTTTTGCATAAAGATAGTCGCAGGTCAGCTGAGACTGAAGGCCCGATGATTCGAAGCCTATCCTCAGTTGGTCTCCTCAGTTGGTCTCCTCAGTTGGTCTTCCTCAGTTGTCTTCCTCAGTTCATCTCGCCTCCTCGCCTTCATCGCGTCCCGCCTCGCCTGGCCTGAATTGTCTGTGTCCGCCCGATGCAGTGCCTGGGCGATTCCAGATGGAGTGGGGAAAGGCACGGGCAAAGGCCAGGGGTTAAGCGCGGGATGGGGAAAGAGCGACAGCCACGAGGGCGAGGAGCAGGGAGAGGCCAGAGAGAAGAGAAGAGAGCGATTGCTACCCAGGGCCTTCAATTATACTCCTTTCGAAAACCCTTATCTGTGCGCCAAATCAGGTTAGTTCTTTGTCTTAATCTTGGCTGGCTATTTTAAATAATGGTAGCAATCTTTACTAACTGTTCTGAGATGGCCGGTAATCGCATCTACTGGCCCGATAATTAACTTGTTTTGTTATGAATGCACCTTGATGGGCCTGTCCAGCCTTGATGGCTTTCTTAATCTGTTGCCGATTATTTATGCAAACTGCTTGATGGCCTTAACTATAGGCCTAACTGGGTTTAGATTTGTCTCCAATTTGATCTAATACATAATTAAAAGTCCTGTCTGGTTTTCAAAATGCAAAGTCTCTCTTCACAGAAACTGCAGCTTTGGTTTCGATTTCTCCACAAGCTGCCTGCGTTGCAGAGTCCAAGTTTTTAAAATCTCACAGGCTTTCTGCCACAAGGTGCGGACGCCATCTTGGGTACCCTTTTTGATTTAAAATGTCCACTCAGGGTCCCTTTTATTAATAACAACCTTTGGGGAAATGTAGACATTTTGCAAATCTTACACTCCCCCCTGTGATACTAAAACTTGGTTGAAGTATCATACCTTTAAGGTGAGCAAAATATTTCTGACACTCCATCGTCAACCTTCCCCTGTAATTACCTATCTAATATACCCACGACACATGCACTTCCCATTCCGAGAAAATGTAGTGTACATAAGCATACATAGGATAAAATTACAGACTTTACACACATCCAACCATGGAGGGGGTCCAACACCCCTGCACCACTTGGTACACATATCTTTATTAAACTGCGTCGCAAAAAAACAAAAGAAAACCTTTATTAAAAATAACAAACACAAAAAAAACAACAATCTTTAATCAAAAATACAGGGAAAAAGACTTAAACCGGTGTATCTCCCTCCACCTTTACATAATGTTCCTTCCAGATTCTCTGGTTTCGGAATTCTGACCACTGACCTTTTCCCTTACACTGAATACAAACTAAATACAACATTATCCCTAACTGACAAACCACGAGAATGTGGGAAGCCAGCCTGATCCACGAAGGGACCTCTATGTTATTGAAAATGTCCCACCAGGGTGGAATCACAATATCCAATATCTTAGTCCCTATCTCTACTGTTTTCTGTTCGAGAATGTAAAAATGTTTCTGCGAAACTATAACGGCTTTGAGTAAAGTGTTCAGGGAGAGGGGGAATTTCGTAGCCAAAGTGCGCTACGTACTTTTGCAAGTTCGTAAAATTCTCCTTCACAGCGAGGTGAACAGTGGAGGGTTCAGGAATGGGGACAATTCACTCCTGGGCCACTTGAACTTCTGCCTTGGGTTTAAAACAGAAACTGCTGTCACCAACCGGACACCAGCTATGCTGTCCATGCTGGTAGTGGGACGCGCCGGTGGCAACACAATATGTCCCACCCACTATATATGCTACCTGCGGGGGAACATGGCCTTGTGCCATTGCCTCCATGGTACAATTTATAGGCTTCGTGTCAGCAGCTCTGAACCCACACTGCGGTTTTGAAAAGGCATTCAAGTGCTGGGGACACAGGATTATGTGTGCTCCCCGGCTCCGGCACCCTGAGAGGTCAGTGCCTGTCATAGCGTGCTCCCACTTAATGACGTAAGGCGGGACCGCTGTGAAACGAATGTGTTCACCCCCTTGAATGACTCCAATGTTCTCAACCCTGTATACCGGCGCAGGTCGGGCTGTCCTACCCATGACCAGCATCCTAACTACTACTTCCATGATTGTGTGGTTGGACCGCCCACAATCCACGGGGACTGGATAGGCTTCGGAGGCTAGCCGGAGTTGGCACGGGCTCAATGCATTCTCAAAAGGGTGGAGGGCTGCGAGGTGCTTGTTGCTAATCCAGGAGGGGACTAAACCCTGTTTTAAACCCTCCAGATTACTGCGGCCCTTGCCCAGTAACTACGCCCCGTATAACACGCACACCTCATTCTGCGTAGCCTGGTCAGAAGCATTTCTGTCCTCCCTTATGAGAGCATTTACCGTCTTTGCGTGCTTTTCCAACTCTGCTATGATCTCCTTTAAATGGACCGTCATGGCCTGGTCCTCATGCAACTCCGAGCCCACTACCTTGTTCTCATCCAGTAATATTTTCTTTAACTGTGTTTTTAAACCGTTTATCTGGGTCTGCAGCTCTGTGTCATCTAAACTGTTGATGACAGAGGACCCAGTATTAAACGCAATAAAAACATAATTCCATACTCCCCTTCTTTGCCTCCCTGCATTACCCCAAAATTCTCAGTGTGTGGTGTACAGTTCGGTCTTGTCCACGTGGGCAAAATCGTACTTGTAAAACTTCTTGAACATGTCCTTTAATAGGGCCTGGTATAGCTGCTCTGTTTCTTTGGGGCACCACTCCGGTAAATGTACCTCGGTGAGATTTAAAATCACGGAGGCTACCGCGTAGTGTACCCCTTGGTACAGCATCTGATCGGTGGGGACTAGTACCAACCCATTCCCTGGTCCCTTGGTGGCAGTGGGGCAACCTTCCCTGGATAACCTCACTGCCTTGGGCAGGGGCTTACGGGGGCGGGTTACCAGCTCAGTGGCGTTGACTGGGATCGGGGAGAATGGGACTGCGCACACCTTCCAGCTGGCATTCCACCTCATCCCCTTCCCGGTGTCGTGCCACTGCCGGTGGAAAACGATGGATATGCCTGCGGGGCAGACCCTCTCTGACCCCCCACATACAGATATAAAGCCCCTGATCCGGTTCCCAACATTTGTCCCAACACACGCTTAATCCTCCATGAATCCCGGTAATCGTCTGATGGGTGTTGTTTCCCAACCGTTCCCACTCGACTTCGGGGTTCCTCATGTCCTTGCTCAACTTCCTGAGCCACCACCATCTATCCAGTGGAATGTGTCCTTTACATGTCAAACATATTCGTTTTCCAATGGTGACGCTGACCCTCGTGGTAACGACTCGTACCCTGGGGCACAGGAGGGAGGTTTCCCCATACGTGAATCCGGTTTGGCTGGAGTACTGAGATGAATTGGACCCCTGCCATCCTGGCCACCTTTCCTCGTGGACGTAGACGGCGGTTTCCCCCGCGTCCCGTTCACCGCTCCCATCGATCGCTAGGGGCGCTCTGTCTCCCGAACACCCGTAGATGTGGGAGTCTTGGACGTCGCCCCGTCTTTCCATGCTCATCCCAATCAGGGCGAATAGGATCACGATCCCCTCCATCCTGAAAGTCTTTCTGCAAAAAGATGTAAAAACATGCAGCCAGGTCCCCAAGAGATTCTCTGGCTTGGTGAAGCATGGTCGGGTCCCACGACCTCGACCTAAATATACACTCTTAACAGACTACTTACATAAAACTACCCATCACCTTATTTAACTTAAATCAAAAACACCCAAACTTAAGCTAAATAATTACACTTTACTTAAACTAAAATTTAACTAAAACTATATACATCCGCTGCCCACCTCCGGGTGGCCAGGCTAATCCCTGGTCGGACTGCGGCTCGCCGCTACCCCCGGCGTGACTGCACTGTTGGTCCCTTGCAGCCCGTGGCTGCTGGCTGAGGAACTGTGTCCTTGGACCTCTCCCTGACTCGAGGGGCGGCCCTTGGTAACTGGAGGGCTGGTGACCATGGCTTTCTCAGCTGGGGCATCCGTGGGGACCTTCTAGGGGCTTTGATGGGTGGGGCTGTCTTGGCTGCTGGGCCTTTAACCCGAACTGCTGCTCCCCCAGGCTTGACCCCTCCCGAACCTGGGCTGGGGGCAGGTAACTTTTCGCAGCCTGCTGCTGCGAGCTGAGAGTCTCCGCCCCCAGGTCCCATGGCTGGGTCCGGGGCAGGGTTTTCGACCTCAGGTCCCTCCCGCTCTACACCTGGGTTAGGGGCGAGGTTTTCGCCCTCAGGTCCCTCCCCCTCGTGTGGATCCCAGAAGAGTGGGGGAGTGTCCCAATTGATGGGCGGGATGGTCCCACCCTTCAAGCAAGCCACAGCGCCTGCCTGTGCAGTCTGTGGACTCACTCCTGCTGTAGGCTGAGGATCTTTATCCTCAGACCTTACCCCAACTGGCTGCTTTCCCCTTTCAGGTATAAACAGCTTACACTGGTTGATATGGAACCATTTTGTACGCCGGGGCATCTTCACGGCGTATACCGTGGGGCTGGCTTTATCTGTAGGGCCCCATGTACAATGGCTCCAAACTACCTACTCGGGCATAATTCCTCACCATAACCTGATCTCCTATCTCCCACTCGTGGTGCTTTCTCGGTTCGAGCAGCAATCGGTTACTCCGATGCTGCCTTCCCATGTTCCCAGCCGCCTGCTCATGGACCTGCTTCAGGTGCTCAAAGAGGTTTCGGGCAAACCTGTCCCGGTTTACCTCCCTGAGCTGACCCTCCGTGAGCACCGGGGCTAGTACATGGGTGGGGGTCTGCATAACCCTGCCAGTCATTAGCTCGTACGGGGAACACCCCGTGCTTTTAGACTGGCTGGCCCGGATCCCCATCAAAACCAATGGTAGGACCTCGGCCCATTTACGGGGCGAGTCCACCGTTTCCTTTCTTAACCTTTCTTTGAGGGTCCGATTCATGTGTTCTACAATCTCCGATGACTGGGGCTTGTGGGCCACGTGCCATTTCCCCTCGATGCCTAGCAGCATAAGGGTATTCTGCATCACCTGTCTGGTGAAGTGACTCCCTTGGTTGGACTCCACACACTGTGGTAGTCCCCACCTCGAGAACACTTCCCGGACTAGGATCCTGGCAGTACTCAGAGCTGTGGCCGCTCTGCAGGGAAAGGCCTCTACCCACTTGGTAAACACGTCCACCAGGACTAGGCAGTACTTATAGCCTCCCTGGGCGGTGGGCAGGGGCCCGATGTAGTCGACTTGTATCGACTGCCATGGTCCCTCTACCCTCCTGATGTGTCTCATAGGGACCTTCCTTTTGTGGGGGTCAGGGTTGTTCGCAACGCACACAAGACAGCCTGCACAGAACTTGCGGACATCGTCCCTGAGTCCTGGCCACCATTGCCTGTTCCACCCGTTGCCAGGTGGTCTTAGGCCCGGGGTGTCCCGCTCCTGGACCCTCATGGGCCAGTTGAAGGAATTCCCTCCAGTGCTGCTGCGGCACAACCCACTGTTCCCCCCGGAACAGCATGCCCTCTTTAACGGAGAGGGTCGCTGTGCTGTACGGACCTTCTACTCCCTTTCCCTCAGCTACAGCGCTGAGGACTGCTTTGAGGACGGGGTCTTGGGCTTGGACCATCTTAAGGTCCAGGGCTAATGCTACCCCTACACTCCCTTGGGTCCCGTCCCTACCTCTGACCGCTGCCATGGGTCTGGACCCAAATGGGTCCCAGAAAGTGCCTGTGCGGGCACCCTCCTTGGCGAGCAAGTCAGCCTGCTGGTTGCCTTGGCCGCGGGGTTCTGTGGAGGAATGGGCCTTCACCTTGTGAATGAAAACCTCCCCTTCCTCCCCCACTGCTGCCAGGATCTTTTCCAGCAGGGGTTTTACTGTGAGGGGTCTCCCATCAGCGGAGGTGTATCTGCGGTGGGACCAGATGGCCAGGTACTCTGTACACGAATTGCACGTAAACATGCTGTCCGAGCAAATCGTGTAGGGGGTGGGGAAGATTTCGGGGTGTGTAACAACATACACCACCGCGGACAGTTCAGCTTAATCACCCAGGCAATGTTTGCCGCTGGGTCGTAAACTCCACACCCCGTGAGACGCTCGCCAGCAGATTCCGTGCTGGAACTGTCTACATAGATCTCGCGGCCTGTGGGATGTATCCCGGCCCGTAAACCTATGTTTACTTTCCAAACCCCTTCAATGGAACACCGATGGGCTGTTCCAGGATATACCATGTTGGTTGTGAGCTTTGGCTCAAAGAGACCCTTCACCTTCAGATCCATCTGTGAGAGGAGCAAGGTCCAGCGGGCAATGCGGGCACTGCTCACTGTCCCATCCTTGATCCTCCCGTCCAGAAGCATCTGGGTGGGTGTGTGATGGGTGAGGAGGGTGATGGGAGAGGTGCCTGTGAAGATCAAAGATCTTTTCACAGCCCAATGTGTGGCCAAAAGATGCCGTGCACAATTGGAATAGCTCCTTTCCACATCTGTGAGTATCCTGGAGGAGTAGACCACCGGCTGCAGCCGGCCGTGCCGTTCTTGGAGCAGCACAGCACTCAGGCTGTCCCCGCTGGCTGCTACCTCCAGGAAAAACTCTTTCCCCCCATCTATGGCCCCTAAAGCTGGCGCGGTCTGCAAGTCTTTCTTGAGCCTGACATATGCTGCCTGGCAACCCTCATCCCAAAGCCACTCCACTCCCTTGTGTAGGAGTCAGAGCAGAGGGGCTGCGGTGGCTGCATAGTCCTCAATAAAGTCTCTACAGTACCCGGTTAGCCCTAGAAATGACCTCACACCTGTCACTGTGTTAGGGACCGATGGTTCTTGTACCGCCTCCCTCCTAGCCTTATCTATGGCCCTTTCTCCAGCGCGCACAGTCAGACCGAGGAACTTCACCCCCTGCTGGCCGATCTGCGCTTTCCTGGGATTTACTTTGAAACCCTTCTGCCCTAACAGCTCCAGCAGTTTGGCCAATGTATTGATTTCTTTGTGGGTTCAATGATGAGACATTTATGAAAGAGAATGAGTTTTAATCTAAAGTCTGTTCAACTCTTTATACAGCATTCAGGAGACACCATTATGCTAGTGATGCATCTAGAATGAAACTGAAACTAAATTAACTGCCTTGCTTCTCTCGGTCACATGCCCTCTGCTGGTCAGGCACAAGCAATCAATCAGGCAACTATGCTGGTAAGACTTGATAATCAAACAGGCAAATAACATCACTATTTGCTGATATCATTACATCTCCTTTTCTTAAAACAAAATTATTTTACTTTTAACTAACAACATGTTTTCTTTGTATTAATCTGCATTTTAACTGTAACACTTAATGAACTTACATTATCATTATCATGATCAAGGTTTTTTAACCTTGCTTTGTGTGTTCACATGAAATATGTCAATACACTAGAACTTGAAGAAAGAATAAGATAACATTACTTCCTTCTATAACAATAGTCCTTAAATTTGCTCAATGAGTCTCTCAGGAGGCTTCACGTGTCTTGAGGATTTTCTGATTGATTGTCCTTGAATCTGAGTTGTTGCCTCAGATGATTGGTTCTCAGCTGTGTGATCAGGTTGTTCAACAGCATCAGTCTCTTGACCTGCTGTGGCTGGTCCCATGAGAAGATCCCTACGATTTCTTCTCAGAACAGCACCCTCATCTGTCTGAATGGTGTATGATCTTGGTTGAACTTCACTCAGGACAGTTCCCTTCTGAGTCCATGTGTTTGTTTTGTCTTTGAACCTTACTTGGTCACCAGTGTGGAGTTCAGGTAGGTTTTGTGTTCCTCTATCATAGTAGTACTTTTGCTTTTCTTTCTGTTGCTCTTTGAACTTCCTCACTTTCTCCCCCTCTTTTGTTTTCAGGAGGTTCTCCGGGATGGGTAGGTTTGACTTTAGCCGACGTCCCATCAGGAGTTGGGCTGGTGACATACCACACTCGAGCGGTGTTGTGCGGTATACAAGCATGCTCTGGTAGAAGTCAGTTCCACTGTCTTTTGCCTTGTACATCAGTCTTTTCACTGTCTGGACCGATTTTTCCACTAGACCATTGGACTGTGGAAAGTGAGGACTTGACGTTGTGTGGACAAAGTCCCACTCTTTGGCAAAGTGTCGGAAACTCGCATTGTAAAACTGAGGTCCGTTGTCTGTGAAGACCTCGCTTGCCACACCATGTCTGGAGAATATGGCTTTCATACATGTTATCACAGCATCTGCAGTGGTGGTGTGCAGTCTACAAACCTCTGGATACAGGGAGCAATGGTCTGTGACTACAAGATAGTCCTTCCCTTGACATACGAATAGGTCAGCGCCTACCTTCTGGTAAGGTCTGTCTGGTGCTGGGTGTGGCTTTAGTGGTTCTACCGGATTGCTTGCTCGATATTTCAGGCATATTGTGCAGTTTGACACCTCATTTGTCACATCTTGGTTGATTCGTGGCCAGTACATCACCTCTCGTGCTCTTTTCTTACACTTTTCGATTCCCAGATGTCCTCCATGGATCTTTTTTTAGCATCTCTCTTCTCAGACTCTTTGGGATAACTATTTTACTTCCTTTGTAGATGATGTCTTCGACCACTGATAGTTCCGCCCTGCAGTTCCAGTACTCTGCTATATCAAGTGAGCAGTCTTGCTTCATGTTGGGCCATCCATCCAAGATGCTTTTTCTCAGTCGTCTCATTGTTTCATCTTTGTTTGTCTCAGTCTTTATGAGCTCCATTTTTGCATCTGCTATGGGCAGTGCACTTGTGATCATGTCCACGTAGGCGTTCACTTTGTCATCCATTGTGGTGTTTGCGGGCTCACTTGGGTCTACAGCTCTGGACAATGTGTCTGCTGTATACATCAGCTTACCCGGTGTGTACGCAACATTCAGTGTATAGCGTTGCAGCCTGATCATCATTCTTTGTATTCTAAGCGGACAGCTATTTAGTGGCTTTTGGAACAATGCAATCAAGGGCCTTTGGTCAGTCTCTACACTGATTGCTTGTCCTGCCACAAACTGGTGAAATCTTTCACAGGCGTATGTGATGCTGAGCAGCTCCTTTTCTATTTGAGCATATCGCGTCTCCGCGTCTGTCATTGAGCGCGATGCATATGCAATAGGTTGCCAGTAGTCATATTGTTGCAGAAGAACGGCACCGAGCCCACTCTGTGATGCATCTGATGATATCTTGATGGGTCTCGCTGGGTCATAAAACCTCAGAACTGGTTCCTCTGTGAGCAGTTTCTTTAGATCGCTCCATGACTTCTCATGCTCATGATTCCATTCCCATTCTATGTTCTTTTCAGTTAGTCTTCTCAGTGGCGCCATCTTTTCTGAGAGGTTGGATATGAATTTACCCATGTAGTTGATCATTCCATTAAACCTCTGCACGTCCTTTTTGCATTGTGGCTTTAGCATATTCTCAATGGCGGACACCTTTCTGGGATCTGGTCCGATGCCCTCACTGCTAAGGATATCTCCCACGAATGTCAGTTCTGTCACCCCGAGCTGGCATTTCTCTCTATTCAGCTTCAGGTTTGTTTTCCTTGTTGCTTCCAGCACTTTTTTCAGTCTCTCGTCATGCTCAGTTCTCGTGGTTCCCCATACTATGATGTCATCCATTGATGTATCAACTCCCTCCAGGTGCTCATAGATCATATGGATAGTCTTGTGATACACTTCAGGAGCTGAGGCAATGCCAAATGGTAACCTTAGGAATCTGTATCTGCCAAATGGACTGTTGAACGTGCACAGTCTTGAACTTGCTTCGTCCAGCTTCATCTGCCAAAATCCTGATGATGCATCTAACTTGCTGAAATATTTTGCATTTGCAAACTGTGCCATGATTTCCTCACGTGTAGGAAGCTTGAAGTGCTCTCTCTTTATTGCTCTGTTTAGATCTCTTGGATCCAGGCAAATTCTGAGCTTTCCATTCTTTTTGTCCACTACAACGAGGGAACTCACCCACTCAGTTGGCTCATCTATCTTCTGAATCACGTTCAGGCTTTCCATCCTGTCCAACTCTGCCTTCAGTTGCTTTTGAAGAGCAAATGAACTTTTCTGCATGGATGTATGACCGGTGTCATACTTTTATCTACTCTGATCGTGTGTTCTCCTGGAATGCAGCCTAGACCCTTAAATAGGTCGTTGTACTCTTTCATGAGTTCATCATAGACTGTCTCTCCTTCGCTTTCCACAACGAGGACTCTCTTTACCAGGTTCAGTCTCTCACAGGCTTTTAAACCTAGTATGGCTTGCACATCCTTTGGCACCACGATTAATGCTAGCGTGTGCTCTCTGTCCTTGTGTGTTACTTTGACAATGCATCTTCCTTTCACTGGTATATCAGTACCTGAGTATCCTGTCACTTTCACTTTTATTCCATGTATCTTTGGTCTGGGTCTAATTTTCTTAAAATCAGTCTCTGATATCACATTAACTTGTGCTCCAGTATCCAATTTAAATGGAATGTGTATGTCATTCACTTTTAGTGTCAGCATCCAGTCTCTTTCTTCTTGTTTGTTTTCAGACACAACATCTACATTGAACTCCTCTATGTCGCTTTCATCTACTGCATGGACCTTGCTTTGTTGCATTTGGTTCTTACAGCAACGGGCATAATGGTTGTTTTTGTTGCAACTATTGCATGTTTTACCATATGCTGGACACTTTTTTGGTGGATGCTGTGTACCGCATCGACTACATGTCTTTCGATTGTCCCTTTCATTTTCGTTCGCTGGCCACGCCTCTTTTTTCACATTGGCGCTCTTTTTGTTAAACGGTTTGTATCTGTTCTTTCTCACTGCATCCACGTTGCAGCTTTTGTCACTGAACAGCTCCTTTGCCTGCAACTTCACAGTCTCTGTAGCCCTACACAGTGCTATGGCTTTTCCCAGGTCTAGATCTTGCTCTCTTAGCAGTCTTTCCCTTAGACCATTATCCGGAATACCACACACCAGTCTGTCTTTTATCAGCGAGTCTGTCAGTCCCCCAAATTCACACGATTTCCTTCGGTTTCTCAGTTCAGTCACATACTGATCAATAGTCTCTCCCATTTTCAGTACATATGTGAAAAATCTGTGCCTCTCAAACGTCACATTACGTTTAGGTATGCAGTAGGCCTCAAACCGTTCCATTATTTTATCTAGTTTCATTTTGTCTCCATCAACAGCGAATGTGAAGTTATTATACACCTCCAGCGCTTCATCACCCACGACATGTAAGAACAGTGATGATTTCTTATTATCACTTTTCTCGTCAGCTCCGATTGCTGATAAATACAACCCCACACGTTGTTTGAATCTCCTCCAATTTTCAGCCACAATACCTGTCAACTGAAGCATCGCCGGTGGGTGTAAACCTTCCATTTTTCACTTCGTTAGCTATTCTCCAATGGTAAGCAACGGTGTTCTCTTTTGGCTTGCTAATTTGTGGAGAGCTGATTTAACTTCAGATTTTTTCTCTTCTGTTCTCTTTCAGCCACTTCTGACACCATGTATTGATTTCTTTGTGGGTTCAATGATGAGACATTTATGAAAGAGAATGAGTTTTAATCTAAAGTCTGTTCAACTCTTTATACAGCATTCAGGAGACACCATTATGCTAGTGATGCATCTAGAATGAAACTGAAACTAAACTAACTGCCTTGCTTCTCTCGGTCACATGCCCTCTGCTGGTCAGGCACAAGCAATCAATCAGGCAACTATGCTGGTAAGACATGATAATCAAACAGGCAAATAACATCACTATTTGCTGATATCATTACAGCCAATAGCGAGCCATGCTCCTCTTTCGAATCAGTGAACAGGAGCAGGTCATCCACATATTGAACCAACTGTCTGGGCTGGTTAAAATCCCTCAAACTGTTGGCCATGCACTGATGGAAAATGCTGGGGCTGTTGTGGAAGTCCTGTGGCAAGCAGTTCCACGTGTACTGTTGCCCTTTAAATGTAAAGGCAAACTTGTACTGATCCTCCCTCCTTACAGGGATGGACCAAAACCCATTTGAAATATCCAGCACCGTGAAAGTGGTCGTGGATGCTGGAATACTCCCGATGAGGTCGGCAACAGCTGCTACTGTGGGTGCGCAGGCTGGGATGTTACTATTGAGCACTTGATAGACCACCGTGGCCCTCCAGGGATTGTTTGGCTTTCTGACCGGTCATAACGGAGAATTCACGTGGGTAGCTATCGGTCTCAGAACTCCCTGCTGCACTAACGAGGACATGGCTGCTTCCATGTCCGGCTCTGCTTCCCTGGGGAAGTTGTACTGTTTCTGTGGTTGGGCCATGGGATCCCCATCTACGCTGACCTCAAACCCTGTGACCCTCCCGCAGTCATGCTTGTGAGTGGCAAATGTGGCCAGGTGGGCCTGCACAAATGCCTGGAATTCTGGTGGGGTGTTGCTGACCATGAGCCCGAGGTTATAATCCTCTTTGGGCTTCATGGTGCAGAGGGTCCCCTTCCCTTCCTTTCCCGGGATTACTATGACTTCTCTGTTCTTTACTCTACCTGCCCCCCAAAGGCAGTGATTCCTCAAATCCACTAGGATCCCGTGACCCATGATAAAGTCGGCCCCCAGGACCCCTCTTCCACCCTCCACGTCCCATTTCATCAGGACACACGTCCACTTGGAGCGGAGCGGTCCTATCCAAATGGCGAGCGGGATGGAGACCGAGCCAACCTGTTCCCTACCCATGAACCCCGATAGACTGTATGGGACCCCGCTGGAGAGAGGTGAGGCGATGGGGTTAGCTGAGTAGACCACAGTGCATGATGCCCCCGTGTCTAACAGATAGGTCCTCGTCACCTTCTCCACCTCCATCTACAAAAAAGGTCTTTTCCACTCATCGTACCGGAGAGAACACAGATAAACAGGCTGTGCTGGCTCTAGTCACGGCTGTGGGTTGGATGGGGCTGACGGGGTGAGAGCACCGGTGGCGGCTGCTACTCTCCCCTGGCCAGTCAGTAAAGACCTCATGGCGTTCAAAAGTGACTCGACCTCTGCGGAAGGGGTCCCTGCCCCCGCCTTTTGGGGCTGGGGTTGTGGGATGCTTTCCCTTGTTACCCTTCCAAGGGTTTTTGCACTCTTTCTGCCAGTGACCATCCTTCCCACACCCGTAACAATTGGTCTTTGTGTTGGGGGGGTTACTCCCTTCCTGCTGCCACTCTTTTCTACCCGATCCGGGTTTTATCTCATGCACCTTTCCCTTGGGTGGGTGTGCATCTGCTCCCCTACCATTTTTGTAGGCCAGAGTTAGCTACCTAATTACCGTGAGTTCTGTGGTCTGGGGATCTTTGGGGTCGAACCAGGCTTCTGCCTTGGCCCGGACCTGTGGCAAGCTGTTCGCCACCAGGCAATGGAGCCAATGGGCCAGGGAGTCCCTGTTCAGGAATGCTCGGTCTGGCTTCCCCGGGCAAGCCTCCGGTACACCGGCAACAGCCGGTCCGCAAAACCCTGCAGGGTTTCCCCAGGGAGCTGGATCGTCTTCTCCACGCGGGAGAAAGGACTTCCCTCATCCATCCCCATGACCTCCAGAACCGCATCTCTAAGCTCCTTGTACCCGCTCTGCCCCCTTTTACACTCGTCAGAGAGGGATTGGAGGAGACTACTCTCCAGGGAGAATAGCAGCATCTTGGCCTTCTCAGCGTCATCGCAGTTGTTGACGCTGGCGGTCTGCTCTATTTCCCTGAAGTGGATCGAGGGGTCTCCCTTTTCGGAGAGCTTCAGGATATGGTTGACCATAACCCTAAGCTGTTGGGTGTTAAAGGGTAATACGAACTGGTTTTGGAGGGGTCCCTCATTGTCGCCATTGGCGGGTGGGCCGAACCTCCGATGCCGCGCTGGGCATATTGGTCCCGGCTCCGACCTCTCGGGCGGGGTTTGCTCTACCTCCGCCTCCACCTCTGGCTCCACTCCGGGTTCCACCCCCGGTTCCACCCCTCTTGCTGCCAAACCTCGCTGAAACTTGGCGCTATGAGTGGTGGCCGTGAGGTCTCCTCTCTCTCAACCAGGTCGTCCCTAAGCACTACCGGTGACGTTGGAATTGTCCTCCCCTCGTTCCCCAGAAAATCTGCCTGGCCTGCCTTTGGGCTTATGAAGCATACCATGCCTTTTGCCTTCCGGAGGGCCCGGCTCAGATTTTCTATCCTCTCTCTACAGGGGCCGTGGTCTGCCTCCTCAAACCCCTGTTCACTCGCTAGCTTGTAAGTGGCTTTTACCTCCTGCACTTTCCCTTCCTGTTCCCTAATCTGCCTTGACAAGTGGGCGTTTTTCTCCCGCAACCTTAACTCATTTCCCTTGGCCTCGGTGACTTGGCACCGTAGGTATTCCAACTGGGCCTTGTGTTCTCCCACTAAATGCACTCTCTCCTGGTTCAAAGCCTGCAAAGCTACTAATAACTTCTCCCCTGCGAGAGCCTTATCCTGGTTCTCCAGGGCTGACTCCCTTAACTCGACTGCCTGTGCTGCAACGAGCCTGTCCAAAAGCTGGACCTGCGTTTTAAAGCACATCAGCAAAACTGCCTTCTCTAAGGACTTCTTGTGTTCCTTTCCCTCTGTCCACTTAGCTGCTGCATCTACCGGACGCCCAGCCTTTAACAGAGTAGTGATCCACTTCTTAGTGATATTCACCTTGCTAAACACATAATCAGAAATCCTTTCCTCCATCATGGTTTGCTCATCCGAACCATTGTCTACTGTATCGTAACCCTGTTGCCGGTGTCCTGCCGCAGTCGCCATTTCTGTAGGGGGTGGCGTGTGGTGGTGTTTGGCGCATACACCCAGTCAGTTATGCCGCTGACTGTTTATGAGCGGTTCGAATCGCTCCCACGCCCCTGGGTTCTAGACACCGGGCTTAGGTACAGGCGGCGATACAGAAAAGACTCGAGTAGACAGGTGGTTTGGATGTAAGCAAAACTCAAGATTTTATTAAACAGAAAATTAACACAGTCTTATGAGAAGTTACCAGTGTATAAAATTATAGGCAAATACAAATAACTATACTTATACAGGGAATGGGGAACACATGGCACATCGAGGGTAAACAACTATCTTAACAATTCCCTTATCCTTATCCCACCCCCTATACCTAACTAGATTAAGCTATGAGGGGCCAGAATTTATGCTCACCAATCAAAAGGGTCTGCTGAACTCAAAACAGCGGTGGGGTTCGGGGTTCGCTCTTGGTGCTCTCTGGAGCCTGCCGTCGTCACGTGGTCTCCGGGTGCTGCAAGGGCATTGTCCAGGTTCGAGTACCCCAAAGTTAAAGTCTCTGTTTGGGTACTTTACCTTGCAGGGATGATGGTTCCTCTTCCTCGGCCGACAGTTTAAGTTTTGCATAAAGATAGTCGCAGGTCAGCTGAGATTGAAGGCCCGATGATTCGAAGCCTATCCTCAGTTGGTCTCCTCAGTTGGTCTCCTTCGTTGGTCTTCCTCAGTTGTCTTCCTCAGTTCGTCTCGCCGCCTCGCCTTGGTCGCGTCCCGCCTCGCCTGGCCTGAATTGTCCGTGTCCGCCCGATGCAGTGCCTGGGCAATTCCAGATGGAGTGGGGAAAGGTACGGGCAAAGGCCAGGGGTTAAGCACGGGACGGGGAAAGAGCGACAGACACGAGGGCGAGGAGCAGGGAGAGGCCAGAGAGAAGAGAAGAGTGCGATTGCTACCCAGGGCCTTCAATTATACTCCTTTCGAAAACCCTTATCTGTGCGCCAAATCAGGTTAGTTCTTTGTCTTAATCTTGGCGGGCTATTTTAAATAATGGTAGCAATCTTTACTAACTGTTTTTAGATCGCCGGTAATCGCATCTACCGGCCCGATAATTAACTTGTTTTGTTATGAATGCACCTTGATGGGCCTGTGCAGCCTCGATGGCTTCCTTAATCCATTGCCGATTATTTATGCAAACTGCTTGATGTCCTTAACTATAGGCCTAACTGGGTTTAGACTTGTCTCCAATTTGATCTAATACATAATTCAAAGTCCTGTCTGGTTTTCAAAATGCAAAGTCTCTCTTCACAGAAGCTGCAGCTTTGGTTTCGATTTCTCCACAAGCTGCCTGCGTTGCAGAGTCCAAGTTTTTAAAATCTCACAGGCTTTCTGCCACTAGGCGCGGATGCCATCTTGGGTACCCTTTTTGATTTAAAATGTCCACTCAGGGTCCCTTTTATTAATAACAACCTTTTGGGAAATGTAGACATTTTGCAAATCTTACAGACTGGTTGGGCCAAATGACCTGTTTCTGTGCCGTATATCCTGTGTAAAACCGCTAGGTCTCTCTGTTCATGCACCCCCTTTAGGATTGTACCCTTTAGATTATATTTCTTCTCTTCATTCTTTCTACCAAAATGTATCACTTCACAATTTTTCTGTGTTAAATTTAATCTGCCATGTGTCCGCCCATTCCATCACCCTGCGCCGTGGGGCACAATCCTCTCCAAGCTCTGCTCAGCTGGACACAGATGCTGAACCCTGGGGCTATCTTTGAGAAGGAGAATGCTAGAGGTGCATCAGCAGCTTAGCCAGGTTCTGATAGACATGCCATGCACACTCTCCACAATAGCGGAGAGGATGGAGGAGTCCAACTCGATCTAGTAGATTGGTGGCGCAGGTAATTGCGAGAATGTCTGCCATGGAGAGCGAGCCACCTCCATGGAGCTTCAAGCACGGCTCTCAAACAAATCCATGCAGGCCATGACCATGGCCGTGCAGACTTTGGATGTCAACTTGTCTGCTGCCTTAAATAGTATGACAGCTACCTTATCCATGGCCTTACAGTGTGTCACTGATCTTCACCAAGCTGGTCTGTAGCAGAGTGGTAGGAGTGATGTGGCGCTGACACAGGAGAGGGATGATGGCAAAAGCGGACATGGAAGTGGGAACTCCACTCAAAGCGCTCCCACTTCTCAGCCATTGCCCCCTCCTCAGCCAATACCTAACACGCTGCTTCATCTCCTGATGGCCGAGTCTGCCCCTGCACAGGTGCCGGTGGTGCAGTCTTTGGTGAGGCACTCGGGCTCCAAAAATTGGAGAGCATAGGCCAATGGTACCTCAGCAGTCAGGGCTGTAGAGATTAACTTATCTCTCTAGTCTTTCAAATAATAAGGATTGAGTGCAAATTAATATGGTGGGTATATTGTGTTTAATCGGTGTTTAGGATGGAATATAACACACTAGTTATACAGCAAATACATACAACCGTGACAAGCAGCTGGCACCGGACCCGATCGGAGAGACGGCTGGCATGCATGAACAACTCTTATTTGTTCTACTTCTTGTCTCACATGTCTCTCTCTCTCTCTTTCTGAACTACCCAAGAATGTTAGACTAGGGTCAGCATGGGTCCACCCTCGGCAGAGTGTTACACCACCGATTTCACTCTTGGGAGCCCTTTGCTCCATGGTCTGAGCTAAGGCCTCGCTAGGTCTTTCTTTTATTCTCTTTTTAGGGGTGGGCCTGGAGTAGAATATGGACAGGACCATTCAACCTATAGAGGTTCCCCTTAAACCAATGCCCAATGGCATGTCAAGTTCTTTGTCTAAACCATGGAAAAAGGGTCAACCCTCCTGTTATCTCCCACCGGTCAGGGTTTTTTTTTTAGCCATTACACATGCTTTCTGTACTTGACCAATCATGGCCTTACAGTATCTTGAGGACTGTCTTCCCTTATCTCACCTGGCCATTTCCTTCCAAAGCTATAGCCTCTCATCTCATCCTGTCTTGTCCCCCCTGATGCAGCCAGTGCATGTGCCAGGCACAACGTTGGGTCGTTTAATCAGGAGCCCCAAGCTAGAGCTGTCTGCTCAATGAGCCACCATCCAAACTATCTCCCCTTAATCTAACAGACCGTTCCATCCTGAGATGATACATTAACTCCCATAAATTCCTTCTATTCTATGTCCTTATACTAATTAACTTAATTATCTTCGCAAGCAGTTCTGTTAAGCAAACTCCAAATTCTATCCATAGAGATTATAATATGGTTATTAGTAATAATGGAAGAAACATAGGTTGGGCCTTCATTGGCCAAATTGAAGACACATTAAACAAAGTCAAAATCCTAACTTACAACCAACAGACAGCTAGCCTGGCAGGCAAGGTCATGCTGTTGGCCCCTGTGTGGAATGTTATGCATCATCTAATCTAACTAACTAAAACACTTTGGCTTAGATTTTCAGTGTGCCATGAGGTGGGCTTTTAGGTGTGCGAGTGGCTAAAATCCCGAATTCGGGGGTCCCGACAGCATTCCGCCGAAAACCCGCCTCCACGTAAGTTTCCAAGGAGGCGGGTACCCGCCCCGCACTGGGACCCGCCGACCCGAGGCGGGAAGGGATTAGTGCCAATTAACTGCCTGTTAACAGTAGTTAACAGGCAGTTTTTAGCCTAATCCCTATTTTGAGGGGTGTCGTGTGGGATTCCCGACGGCTCCAAACCACGCCAGGTTAGAGCAGGTGGGCCGTTGGGCTGAAGGACTTGGAGGGGTCGCGATGTTGGTGTTCAGGTGAGTGATGGGTGCATGAGTGCAAAGGTAAGTGTGTTTGGTGTGTCTAAAGTGTGTAAAGAAGTTTAAATTACCTGTACTTACCTTAACAGCCTTTCTTCCTCTAGGTGTCGGGAGTCCATCATTCAGCCGGCACTGAAAGCAGAATGGCTGCAATCTGTCAAAAGTGACAGCCTTCAGCTTTCAGTGCTGGTGAGAGTTCTAACTGAGTCTGCGTAGAAGGACTCAGGTTAGAAGTCAGACTGTCAGGGTTTTTTACAGCTTCAAACAGCTGTGAAACACTGATATTTCATCGGTCAAAATCTCTTGACAGATGAAATTGCAGTCTGTGTCATCACCTGTTGCTGGGTGGCCCTTAATTGGCCTGCTGAGCCCGCTGGATGGGCTCAACAAGGTCAATCAAGGGAAAATCGCGTGGATTGGCCGGACGTCGATGGAGGCGGGACTAAAACCTGAAAGTTGTAGTCCCGCCTCCTTCCCGACTGCTGAATGAAAATCCAGCCCTTTGTCTCAACCTCTAATACAACTTTTCCAGGAAATCGAAACTTATGCAGTTCCAGTAAAACACAACTTATACATTAACCCCTTACCTGTCTCAAGCTCTAATACAATCATTTAAACACAGTATTATTTGCATCACAATTTCATTCGCATAACCATATATATTTTAGGTACCTAGGTACCCCTAATTTCCAACAGACTCCCCACCTTGAGAGGGAGAAATCTCTATTTCGACCTCTCATTTTCGACCCTCTACCAACCATGTCAACTTTAGATTATTGGTTCGACGTTTCAATCGACGTGTCAAGTATCTCAAATAACATGACATTATAATTAGAACTATTAAGACCAGGCATTGAGCAATTACTAGGGCTGCTGATACCATTCTTGCCCAGGAATGCTGGCTGGCATTATAAGCTGCTTCCCACCACTTGTGGTCCCCTAACTTGCTTATTGCTTTCTCAATTTGGGCATTGTCTTGCTGCATCTGAACCAAATGTTTCTGGGAGGCACTACTTCTTTCAATTATAAACTTTAAACTGAGAGATAGTGGTGGTATCGGATGTTCAAATTTCACCACTGCCTCTAGGGCCTCCTGCTGCATAGTGATATTTACTTGTATTTGGGTTATATTGTGAGTTCTTACGGGAGTCAAATGAGTGTTTCCTTCCCTAGTCATTTCAATAGGTCTTAAGCAGAAGGTTGACCATTTGACCTGACAGGTGTCTAGCCCGTGGGTATATTGGGTAGCAGAGGTGGTCACACAATAATGTCCCTGGCTTAGAAAACTGATCCAAGTGTGGTTATTGCCCTATGTTTATACTTGGATGGTGCAAGTAGGTGATTCTTCATCTACAGTGAACCCACATGCTGGTATCCCAGGCTCGAGACTATCACATCTACACATCCATGATCCTTTATTTTTAGTACAACAATCCAAATTAGGGGCCTTCCAGGTCACGCCTTGTTTAATCAAGTAGTGTGGATATTCTTCATATTGTTTGTGTACCTTCTCTTCCATAAATCCTATTGATTCGACCTTGAACACTTCCCACTTATTTGTCTTGTTCAATTGGGGCAACCATAAGACTACTGGTATGAGAATGCTTTTGGAGTCTAGATAATCATTATTCTCCCCACTCGGGCATGGTAATTTGGCATAGTAAGCTATGTGGGAACATGATGAGGCTATGAGGGGACAATTGAAGGGAACTTTAACCAAAATAAATAAGGGTGTTTCAGACCAAATTAAAGAGTTGCAAGAAGCACTAAAAACAACCTTAGACATGGTACACAATTTTCGAGAGATTCAGGACAAGGTTAATGAGATAATCAAAGAATCTGAAGGAAGTAAGGACCTGTCTTCTAAGGGTATCACTTGTGTTATGTATGGGAGTTTCCTACTGGATCAGGTACAGAAGGGATATCGAAAATAATCAGATACCCAACTTTGTGAATGACAGACATCTAGAGAAATGGTTTAACAAGACTGAACCATGGTGCACTGCTAGAAAACATTATGAGGCAGAAATTCCGATCCCTACGGGTGTGTACGCGCTGTGTACTCACCCGTAGGGACATCGGAAATGCCGGTTTCAGGCATGCACTGCGCATGTGCTGGAAACCGACATTTCCGATCTGTCAAGAAAGCTCTTGACAGCTCGGACGCCTACCCTGGAGCAGGGCCTCTGCGGGTGGAGAGTTTGTTTTTTGGAGACCCTCCGCCCGCAGAAAATACTTACAATTGTTGTGCCTGTAAAAACAGGCATAAGGCCTGCTTTTACCAGGCTAAGAGTTGAAGAAAGTAAAAAAAAAAAAAAAATTTTTTCCCCACTGATTTATCATTTTAAAATACTTTAAAGAAAGGTAAGTTTATTTTTAGCCCCATTAAAAACTTTAATTAATTTTTTCAAAAATTTAAATTTTTGTTTAAAATAGTTAATTTATGCAATTTATAGTCATTTTAAATGTGATGTTTTTAAAAAAATTATTTGAAGTTTTACTTATGTTTTGAGGGTGATCTCTATTCATAGATTATTTGAAAGCACAAGCTTTTGGAGCGCTGCTCCTTCGTCAGGTGAAGTGAAGAGATGCATATAGGCACAGCATATATAGTCAGAGAATACTGCCAGATGATTACAGGTAATCTTTCTAACTGCCCTTTATCACACCTCGGCAGAGGGATAATCACAGCAATCAAAGGTGTGAATGGTGTCCAAACAGGTCAGTCAGGAAAACATTACATCAAAGAACAATGAGGTGGGGTCACAAGGGGTCAAATGTTGCAGATGCTGGGGTCTGTATGAAAAACAAAAAAGAAACAAAAAACAGTTTTTTTGCTGGAAATCACAGCAGGTCCGGCCGCATCTGTGTAGAGAGAACAAGCCAACGACAACTCGCGTCTGGATGACTCTACGTCAGGTGGGGTTACATGTACCGTGACATGAACCCAAGATCCCGGTTGAGGCCGTCCTCATGAGTGCGGAACTTGGCTATCAGTTTCTGCTCAACGATTTTGCATTGTCGTGTGTCTCAAAGACCGCCTTGGAGAATGCTTACTCAAAGATCGGAGGCTGAATGTCCTTGACTGCTGAAGTGTTCCCCGACTGGGAGGGAACACTCCTGCCTGGCGATTGTTGTGCAGTGTCCGTTCATCCATTGTCGCAGTGTCTGCATGGTTTCGCTGATGTACCATGCTCCGGGGCATCCTTTCCTGCAACGTATGAGGTAGACAACGTTGGCCGAGTCACATGAGTATGTACCATGTACCTGGTGGGTGGTGTCCTCACATGTGATGATGGTATCTGTGTTGATGATCTGGCATGTCTTGCAGAGGTTGCCGTGGCAGGGTTGTGTGGTGTCGTGTTCGCTGTTCTCCTGAAAGCTGGGTAATTTGCTGCGAACGATGGTCTGTTTGAGGTTAGGCGGCTGTTTGAAGGCGAGTAGTGGAGGCGTGGGGATGGCTTTAGCGAGGTGTTCGTCATCATCGATGACATGTTGAAGGCTGCGAAGAACATGGCGTAGTTTCTCCGCTCCGGGGAAGTACTGGACGATGAAGGGTACTCTGTTGGTTGTGTCCCGTGTTTGTCTTCTGAGGAGGTCTATGCGATTTTTCGCTGTGGCCCGTCGGAACTGTCGATCGACGAGTCGAGCGTCATATCCCATTCTTACGAGGGCGTCTTTCAGCGTCTGTAGGTGTCCATCGCGTTCCTCCTCGTCTGACCAGATCCTGTGTATTCGCAGGGCTTGTCCATAGGGGATGGCTTCTTTAACGTGGTTAGGGTGGAAGCTGGAGAAGTGGAGCATCGTGAGGTTGTCCGTGAGCTTGCGGTAGAGTGAAGTGCTGAGGTGTCCGTCTTTGATGGAGATTCGTGTGTCCAAGAATGAAACCGATTCTGAGGAGTAGTCCATGGTGAGTTTGATGGTGGGATGGAACTTGTTGATGTTATCGTGTAGTCTTTTCAGTGATTCTTCGCCATGGGTCCATAGGAAGAAAATGTCGTCGATGTATCTGGTGTATAGCGTTGGTTGGAGGTCCTGTGTAGCGAAGAAGTCTTGCTCGAACTTGTGCATGAAGATGTTGGCGTATTGGGGTGCGAATTTGGTCCCTGTGGCTGTTCCGTGTGTTTGGGTAAAGAACTTGTTGTCGAAGATGAAGACATTGTGGTCAAGGATGAAGCGGATGAGTTGTAGGATGGCGTCTGGAGATTGGCTGTTGTTGGTGTTGAGTACTGAGGCTGTCGCAGCGATGCCGTCATCGTGGGGGATACTGGCATAGAGTGCTGAGACGTCCATCATGGCGAGGAGTGTTCCTGGTTCAACTGGTCCGTGGGTGCTGAGTTGCTGTAAGAAGTCACTACAGACTTCTTACAGAAATTCAGCACCCACGGACCAGTTGAACCAGGAACACTCCTCGCCATGATGGACGTCTCGGCACTCTACGCCAGTATCCCCCATGATGACGGCATCGCTGCGACAGCCCCAGTACTCAACACCAACAGCCAATCTCCAGACGCCATCCTACAACTCATCCGCTTCATCCTTGACCACAATGTCTTCACCTTCGACAACCAGTTCTTTACCCAAACACACGGAACAGCCACGGGGACCAAATTCGCACCCCAATACGCCAACATCTTCATGCACAAGTTCGAGCAAGACTTCTTCGCTACACAGGACCTCCAACCAACACTATACACCAGATACATCGACGACATTTTCTTCCTATGGACCCACGGCGAAGAATCACTAAAAAGACTACACAATAACATCAACAAGTTCCATCTCACCATCAAACTCACCATGGACTACTCCTCAGAATTGGTTTCATTCTTGGACACACAAATCTCCATCAAAGACGGACACCTCAGCACTTCACTCTACCGCAAGAGCACGGACAACCTCACGATGCTCCACTTCTCCAGCTTCCACCCTAACCACGTTAAAGAAGCCATCCCCTATAGACAAGCCCTGCGAATACACAGGATCTGCTCAGACGAGGAAGAACGTGATGGACACCTACAGGCACTGAAAGACGCCCTCGTAAGAATGGGATATGACGCTCAACTTGTCGATCGACAGTTCCGATGGGCCACAGCGAAAAATCGCATAGACCTCCTCAGAAGACAAACACGGGACACGACCAACGTCGTCCAGTACTTCACCGGAGCGGAGAAACTACGCCATGTTCTTCGCAGCCTTCAACATGTCATCGATGACGACGAACACCTCGCTAAGGCCATCCCCACGCCTCCACTACTCGCCTTCAAACAGCCGCCTAACCTCAAACAGACCATCATTCGCAGCAAATTACCCAGCTTTCAGGAGAACAGCGACCAAGACACCACACAACCCTGCCACGGCAACCTCTGCAAGACATGCCAGATCATCAACACAGATACCATCATCACACGTGAGGACACCACCCACCAGGTACATGGTACATACTCATGTGACTCGGCCAACGTTGTCTACCTCATACGTTGCAGGAAAGGATGCCCCGGAGCATGGTACATCGGTGAAACCATGCAGACACTGCGAGAACGGATGAACGGACACCGCACAACAATCGCCAGGCAGGAGTGTTCCCTCCCAGTCGGGGAACACTTCAGCAGTCAAGGACATTCAGCCTCCGATCTTCGGGTAAGCATTCTCCAAGGCGGCCTTCGAGACACACGACAACGCAAAATCGTCGAGCAGAAACTGATAGCCAAGTTCCGCACTCATGAGAACGGCCTCAACCGGGATCTTGGGATCATGTTACGCTACATGTAACCCCACCTGACGTAGTCATCCAGACTCGAGTCATCGTTGGCTTGTTCTCTCTACACAGATGTGGCCGGACCTGCTGTGATTTCCAGCAAAAAAACTGTTTTTTGTTTGTTTTTTCTTTTCATACAGACCCCTGCATGTGCAACATTTGACCCCTTGTGACCCCAGCTCATTGTTCTTTGATGTAATGTTTTCCTGACTGACCTGTTTGTACACCATTCACACCTTTGATTGCTGTGATTATCTCTCTGCCGAGGTGCAACAAATGGCAGTTAGAAAGATTACCTGTAATCATCTGGCAGTATTCTCTGACTATATATGCTGTGCCTATATGCATCTCTCCACTTCACCTGACGAAGGAGCAGCGCTCCGAAAGCTTGTGATTTCAAATAAAGCTGTTGGACTATAACCTGGTGTTGTGTGACTTCTTACATTTGTCAAATCTATGAATGGAGATTCCCTGCTCTGATTGGCTCCCCATAGCCCACGTGATCCCAGGGACGTTGCAAACTACCTGCGTCCCTGGGATAGGCAAGCCCTGCACACCGGCAGTTTGAAGAGGCACAGCAGCAGAACTCTGCAGCTCCTGGGAGCCCTCCGGTCCAGGCGGAGATTTTTCCAAATCGCAGCCCTCCGCCTATTATTCTTAACTGGTTCTGTAAGATAAAATATGCAATATTTACTCTTTCACAGTTTTCAACTGATTGGTTTGGTACCATTTAGCCACTTTGGACCTCCCCTTTTCTTCAGGAAATTGCACCAGATAGACCGAAGGACTGACCCTGTCAATAATCGGGAAGGGACCATTCCACTTTGGTTCGAAGCAATGTTGCTTCTTCCCATAGTTTAGTACCATTACAACATCTCCCAGTTGATACTCAAATGGCTGGACCTTCTTGTCGAAGTATTCCTTTGCCTTGTTTTTTGATTTGCCTGTTTGTGTAGCTACAAACATGTTAGTTTGTTCTATGTTCTCTATCACCGTTTGAAACCATTTTTGGTTGGCAATTCCCTGTACTAAGGTATGGCTGAAGGGGTTATCAGATGGGTTGGCATTCGCATTAGTCGCCTGGGCATAGCCTGGTAGGGTGAGATACCCGTTATGCTATGCGGGGTGGATCCAATAGCCATTAGACATATTGGCAACATACTGAACCATTTGGTGGGGTGATCTGCACAAAATTTGTTTAGCATAGTTTTCAGAGTTCGGTTTCCTCTTTCCACCACTCCAGATGATTGGGGGTGGTGGGAGATGTGAAGTTTTTGCGAGATACCCATTATCCGTTGTAGTTCTTTGGGCAGTAAAGTGTGATCCCTGATCGCTATCAACTTGAATTGGTACTCCCCATTGCAGATCACCTCACCCAATAAAAGGCGAGCCGCTGTCAATGTGGTGTTTGTTTTACACGGAAAAGCCTCCATCCATTTTGTAAATTTATCAACTGTAACCAGACAATATTGCAAACCAGAAAGTCCTGTACTATAAAATCAATATGAAGGTGGGTCCACGGCCCATCGGGAGGAGGGGGACTATGCAACAGTGCTCGATTGTGCTGTAAACAGGGCAGGCAATGATTCACCCTATGAGTAACACCTGTGACACAATCGGGATACCATGCAAATTTACGTAGCTTCTGAACAGTTACATTAGCTGAATAGTGTCCTCCTACCGGGTGTGAGTGAAGGAGATCAAAAATTTCAGGTGCCATGGATGGGGGAACACAGAGAACTGGGAGATCAGATGATAGCCACCGCAAGAGGGGGTTGTACATTATCAGGGGAGTAGCTTTCCCAGACTGATCCAGAGCCAATTGTGTGTCCACAGCCCATGGAGTGGGCTGAGGTAATGGACATCCATTCTGATGCCATGCAATAACAACTGCATAGGGGGAATAACTAGCCTGGAGGGAGGGGAGGTCGAAACTGACCTTAAGGGAGGGGTAGGGGCTTGCCAGAGGTCACTGTTAATGGCGGCGTCCTTGGCAACACGATCTGCCTGTGAGTTACCCTGGGTGTGTACGTCCGAAGAACGTAAATGGGACTTTACCTTACCAACATAGACAGGGGCTGATTGTGAATTTAAGGAGTCCCAAAGGGAAGCAAAGAGGTTTGCATGGAGCAGGGTCTTACCGACAGTACAAAAATTATTCCGAGCATACAGCGGTAAAGATAACAAAGTGTTAATCACATAGGCACTATCTGACCAGACATTAATAGGTATGTCATGAGTAATTTGGATCGCTGTCACCAGGGCTGCAAATTCTGCATATTGGGCAGAGTGGGAAACATATTTATACGTGGGTTTTCAGTCAGGCAGAACTACCTCAAATCCATTAAGGGGTTTTCCATCCTTATGGAAGGATGATCCATCAATGTAGATGTCTTGGTCGTCACTTAGCGGAGTAGGAGAGATGGGCTGACAGTTGAAGGGGGCATTCATGGCTTCCCCCCTCGTGCAGTAGGAGCTGGGGTAGTAGAGTTGTCTGCCTTGGCGTTATTTCCAAATCTCTCTGAGTTAACAGAAGAGACCAATGACTGAGTCGAGCGGAGGAGACCAAAGTGTCCCCTGGTTTGAGTAGAAGATTCAAAGGAGTGTGGGGGCTGTGGATAATCATTTTGTTCAATCCGGTAATAAACGTGAAGTGTTTGACCGGCCAAAAAGTGGCCAGCAGATGTTGCTCCCGTGAGAGTGATAACTTGAGTTCCCGTGAGATGCATGCCAACAGAACTTGCTTTACGTCTGTCCACTCTAACTCAGGGTGACAGCGATGGAATGTACCCCAATCACTTGTTAGGACAACTGGGTTTGTCCCCCAGTTTACTGGCCCCAATTCTTTGGTTATTGCTCTGCACTCTGCCGGGGTCAAACTTCTACTGGTAGTAGTAGTTACTTCCACTTTTGGGGTCAGGTTGTAGGGTACAGAGGAGGTATCATTATCAAATTCATCATCCGAAGGTGTAGAGTCACCAAATCGGGTGGTAGTAGTGACTATATTAACCTGCTTGGTTTCTAGCGGGGCGGTTTGTCCAGATAGGGAAACGGAGGTGCAGAGGGTGAGGGATTATTTTGGCAGATGGGGTTATTATTGCACTGGGCTTTTCTTGTTAGATCGTCCCAGTTAATACCGGGATCCCCTGGTTTAAGACGACTGATGACCACAACAGCAGCCGTTTGTCTCCCCAGTTTTCCCTTCAATTCCATCATTTTTAATTCGCAATGAGTATGGTCAGTGCTCACCAGAGAGGGGTTTCTTGAGTAATTCTCTCAAGGCCCCCCTGGCATCCTCAAGTTGTGAGATCAGGGATTCATTTTTGATTTTTAAAGCCTTGTTATCCTCATACACCTGATAGAGGCAAGACGGGCTTCATCTGCCAAGGCTTGCTCTTGAAGGAGAAGGGAACAGTCTGTGATGTGTCGGCCTTGCCAGTCCTGTAAGTCTTTTTTAAGTTGTGCATTTTTTTCTTGCAGAGTACAACTTTGCCTCCCAAGCGAACGGCACACAAGTGGGCTGCGTAAGCCAGCCTGTTTCTGGCTTCCTTAACTTTACATTTCTTTGCACCCACCTGGGACGCTATCTCGCAGTAACTCTTCTCGCTCGTCTCCTCACCCTGTACTATTCCAATTACTGCTTGGGCCCCTAACGTATCCGAGAGACTGTTCACAACCTTGTCTCTAAAATACGCATCCACCATTTTGTTTTTGCTTTACAACCCGATAACAACGCCTAGTACCTTTATAGACCGAACCGTTCCTCAACTTGTTGCGACCACAACAACCTTTTGCACTCCTGGCTCGGCTCGCCAATTTGTAGAGATTATCTTATCTCTCAAGTCTTTCAAATAATCAGGATCGAGTGCAAACCAATATGGTGGGTATATTGGCCTAGAAATTCAGTTGGTCGCGCCAGCCGCTAGCGCCTTAAGAGGGCGATAAGTGGGGCGCGAAGCGGCTAGCGCCCAGGCGCGGCGCGATCTGTGCCTCTCGCGAACTTGAGTGAACATTTAGCGGTGGCGCAAAATCACAATGCCCACTCAGCTGCGCGCGCAGATCCTGACGTCATTTCATGGTGCAACGCCCTTGGTGCACCCCGAACCGGAACTTCATTGGCGCCCCCCTTGTTTCCACCTGGCGCTCCCAGCGACTGGTTGAGTGGAACGGTTCCCAGTCGCTGTGGGGCTGGGGGGGCGCTATTTAAAGGGGGCTCTTCCTGCATTCTTTGTGGTAGCCATTTTGGACCACTCCTTCTGTGAGAGAGAGAAAGAGATTTGCAGAGAGACAAAGGGAGAGAGCTTTCTGCTTTGACTCAGCGCTCGCACAGGCACTTCTGGCTTCAGCCCAGAGCTTTGCAATTGGATTGATTTTTCAGTGCCATAGCCTTGAGTGGCCACATATAATGGGGGCTGCAATGGGTGGAAACGTTGGGTTTCTCCATTGCATTGAGAGGGCTCAGAGACACCGAGAGAGAGTGCCAATCATGGCCAGATGGAGGAGGGCCAACAGGCGTCGGCACAGGAGGCCTTACGCTCTCAGGGTATACCGCCAGCACTTCTCCTACCTCAACATGTCTGAGGAGCAGTGCATTCAGAGGCTTCGATTCAGAAGGGAGGTGGTCACTGAGATCTGCCACCTGCTTCAGAGATATCTGCAGCCTCAGCTGAGGAGCAGGACGTCTGTCGGTGGCAGTGAAGGTGATAGTAGCTCTCAACTTCTATGCCACCGGCTCCTTCCAATCCGCTACTGGGGACATTGCCAATGTCTCCCAGTTCGCGGTGCATTGCTGCATCCGCCAGGTCACGAATGCCCTCTTCAAAAGGAGATGTCAGTACATTTCCTACCCCATGACCCTGGACAAGCAGCAGGAGCGCGCAATGGGATTTGCAAGAATAGCGGGCTTCCCCATGGTCCAGGGCACCATTGACTGCACGCATGTGGCTTTGTGGGTGCCTCTAGAGAATGCCGAGGATTACCGCAACCGGAAGGGGTTCCATTCGTTGAACGTGCAGTTGGTGTGTGACCACAGGCAGCTGATACTAGCTGTCAATGCCCGCTTTCCAGGCAGCAGCCACGACACCTTCATCCTCCGCCAGACTTCCGTGGCAGACATTTTCGAAGCCCCGGCTCACCCAGGAGGCTGGCTTCTCGGGGACAAGGGCTATCCTTTGTGCACCTGGCTGATGACCCCGCTCCGTGCGCCCAGCACCCCTGCTGAAGAGCGATACAATGACAGCCATCAAGCGACCAGGAACATCATTGAGCACACAATCGGCGTGCTAAAGCAACAGTTCCGCTGTCTGGACCATTCCGGGGGAGCCCTTCAGTACTCGCCTGAGCGAGTCTCCCATTTCGTTGTAGTGTGCTGCATACTGCACAACCTGGCTATCCTCAGGACTCAGCCACTGCCAGCAGACATTGGAGGACCACCAGAGGAGGAGGAGGAGGAGGAGCACCAAGACAGGAGGGAGGCACAAAGTGCAAGGGCCGTCCGTCAGCGGCTTATTGCAAGTCGGTTCTAGGCCCCCTCTCAGGGAATGGCTTGTGCCATTGAAAGAACATGAATGGAACCGCTCCGCAAACCCTGAGCCGGTCAAGGCAACAAATAGTTCAAAGTGCAAACATGCACAATCTGAATAAAGACAATTATTTATTTAACAAACTCTGTGCCCTTCCTGCATGACAAACAAATACAGAGAAACCCCCCAAAAAACAGTCAGACACATAACTGGCTCTCACAACCTGGAGACAATGAACAAAAGAGTTAAGCAAAAATGACCATGATCCTCGGCCTTCACAAAAAAAAGCACAGCATTTTGCCACACCTCCTACTTTTTGGCCTGCGAGGGTGATCTTCCCGCCCTGCAGCTCCTCCGCAATGGGACCCCAGTGGCTGCAGCAAGGCTGGGGGAAGGCTGCTGAGGGTCAGATAGTGAGTCGGCAGATGCCCTTGGGGAATGGCCTGGACCAGCTCTGGGCCTGGAGGGCCCGGCTGCTGACTGCTCCAACTTTGCTTGGGCGGCAGCAGTCTGTCCTACGGATGGTGGCAGCTGCAGTGGAGGAGTGACAGTGTTGGCAGCAGGAATGCTGCCAACCTGACAGAGCACAGGCACTCCCTGGTCGGACGAGACACTGGCACTCGCGCGGGGCAGCACTGAAGCATGCGCAGCAATCTGCTGAAGCACAGACAGCTGGCCTGCTGTGGCGCAGCGAGGGCCCCGGCGAATCCTGCCCGATCCAGCGAGGGTGGCAGCAGTTAGTGCTCGTGTGGCCCTGATCTGTGTCTGCATCAGACCAGCCAGTGACTGCATGGCACGACTAAGCACTTGGCTGGAAGCCGCGTGTGCTGTACCGAAGTCCTGCAGACTCCTTGCCTGTGCTGCACCGACGTCCTGCAGACTGCTTGCCTGTGCTGCCCCGAATTCCTGTACACTCCTTGCCAGTGACTCTATGGAGTCAGGCATCCTTGCCACTGCAGCCATGAGCTCAGTGTGCCTGCGCTGCGCCTGGGCGCCCATTTCAGCAAGGAGCCGCACCTCCTCTGCGCTCACTCTAGCAGGGCTGGAGGCCACACACTCCCTCTGGGGAGAAGGCCGCTGAGCTTCCCTACCCCCAGCGCATTGCTGAAGCCTGCTGGGCCCCGGAGCTTCACCCTCCTCAGACCCTTCCCCCCTGCTCCCCTCCAGGGAAGACGTGTCCCCATCATGGCCATGGGCTGCCTCGGCTGAGGGTGGCACTGATGTTCCGGCTTCCTCTTCCTCCTCCTCGCCTTCCGATTCACTCACAGTGGCAGCTTGAGGGCCCGCCTCCTCACCTGGTGAATCAGCATCTGAAAGCAGGGAGGTACAAGAGTTGCTTTAGCGTGAGGACAGGGCGGCAGCGAGGGAGGCATGAGTGCTGCAATGCACTGCATTGGTTCGATAGTGGCAAAGGATGCTGGTGTGAGGCACAAGTGGAAAGAGAGAGGTCAAAAAGGTGATGACCTTACCATTGCTGTCCAGAATGGGGTCGGCATCTCCAGTGGCGACGGGGCCAATCAGCCGGCCTGCCATAATCCATTCCACTCGCTGCTCCAGATCGCTGAGGTCTTTAAGTTCAGGACGGCCTCCCCCGGTCCATTGCTGCTGCCTCCTATTGTGGGCCAGCTTGCCCTGCAAGAGAAAGGACGGGCTCTGAGTATAGTGTGAAGCCCTGATCTTGCCTGCACTGCCTCCCATGGTGGACTAGCCCTGACAGTGTGAAGCCCTGATCTTGGCTGCACTGCCTCCCATGGTGGAATAGCCCTGACAGTGTCAAGCCCTGATCTTGGCTGCACTGCCTCCCATGGTGGAGTAGCCCTGACAGTGTCAAGCCCTGATCTTGGCTGCACTGCCTCCCATGGTCGATTAGCCCTTACAGTGTGTAAAGTGGTGCATGTGCATGTGAGTTTCATGAGAGGCCCATAGGTGTTGGATGAGGGCTGGGCTTGGGGCTTTCAGGACCCTTTGGCCAAAAAGTGAGGTACACATGCAGGGATGAAGCGGATACTGGAAAGGGTACTCACCCTGACAACCCGAGTGAGGTCGTTGAACTTCTTCCTGCATTGCGTTGGGGTCCTGGGTACCATGCTGCTGGAGGTCACTCTGTGTGCCACCTCCCTCCAAGCTTTTCTATATTCGTTGGGCAGCAGCCTCCTGCCACTGTCAGGAAAGAGGATAGGTCGCCTGCGCTCCACTGCGCCAACCAGAACCTTCAGGGCCCCCTCACTGAAGCGTGCGCTCGCTCCTTGGCCCTCTCCACGGTCATAGGTGTAACGATGTCGCAGCAGGTCTGTCCAGGCCTAGAATCAGGGCTCCAGTGTACAGGGCGTGGCTGCAAGCCAAATCGACCCTCCCCCTTTAAGAGGTGACCGGCGCCAGCGTGTCTGCCTGCAATCGCTAACTGGCCGCACCTGCGCTGCGCCCGCCCTCGGTGGTAGCACCTCGGCTCACTGGCTTAGCGCCTTAGGATAGTCGTGCACCGCCTGCTTTAGCGCAGCAACAACCTCTTGGGGCGATGCAACTCAATTTCACTGAAGGTGGCGCTAAGTTGCGCCGGGTGCTAAATTTAGCGCACGCTCGACTGTAGCACCCCAAACGTGGCGATACTGAATTTCTAGGCCATTGTGTTTAATCAGAGTTTAGGACAGAATATAACACACTAGTTATACAGCAAAAACATACGACCGTGACAAGCAGCTGGTACCGGACCCGATCGGAGAGACGGCTGGCATGCATGAACAACTCTTCTTATTTGTTCTCCTTCTTGTCTCACGTGTCTCTCTCTCTCACTTTCTGAACTACCCAAGAATGTTAGACTAGGGTCAGCATGGGTCCACCCTCAGCAGAGTGTTACACCACCGATTTCACTCTTGGGAGCCCTCTGCTCCATGGTCTGCGCTAAGGCCTCTCTAGGTCTTTCTTTTATTCTCTTTTTAGGGGTGGGCCTGGAGTAGAATATGGACAGGACCATTCAACCTATAGAGGTTCCCCTTAAACCAATGCCCAATGGCATGTCAAGTTCTTTGTCTAAACCATGGAAAAAGGGTCAACCCTCCTGTTATCTCCCACCGGTCAGGGTTTTTTTTTTAGCCATTACACATGCTTTCTGTACTTGACCAATCATGGCCTTACAGTATCTTGAGGACTGTCTTCCCTTATCTCATCCGACCATTTCCTTCCAAAGCTATAATCTCTCATCTCATCCTGTCTTGTCCCCCCTGATGCAGCCAGTGCATGTGCCAGGCGCAACGTTGGGCCATTAAATCAGAAGCCCCAAGCTAGAGCTGTCTGCTCAATGAGCCACTATCCAAACTATCTCCCCCTAATCTAACAGACTGTTCCATCCTGAGATGATACATTAACTCCCATAAATTCTTTCTATTCTATGTCCTTATACTAATTAACTTTTAAGTATTTTTGCAAGCAGTTCTGTTAAAAAAACTCCAATTCCTACCTTAGCATTATAATGTGGCTATTAGGAATAATGGAAGAAACATAGGTTGGGTCTTCATTGGCCAAATTAAAGATACATTAAACAAAGTCAAAATCCTAACTTACAACCAACAGACAGCTAGCCTGGCAGGCAAGGTCATGCTGTGGGCCCCTGTGTGGAATGTTATGCATCATCCAATCTAATGAACTAAAACACTTTGCCTCAACCTCTAATGGAAGTTTTCCATGGACTCGATATTACGCAGTTCCAGTAAAACACAACTTATATATTAACCCCTTACTTGTCTCAAGCTCGAATACAATCATTTAAACACAGTATTATTCGCATCACAATTTCATTCGCATAACCATATATATTTTAGGTACCTAAGTACCCCTAATTTCTAACAGGGCAGGGATCGGAACAGCCTGCCCCTACCTCTGCTGAAGCCACACCTGGATGCACCATGTAGAAGCGGTAGGAAGCATAAGCTCAAGAAATTGTAATTGCTCATGGGTGTTTAACAAATTGCTATGTTATTAACGTTCCCTTTTTTATAACGGCACACTAAATTTATTGATTAGCACCACTTCCATGTCTTGCCCATTATTGTGTCCTGAGTGCCAACTTGTCCCATGATGAATGTCATTACATGACGGGACCCATTGGGCGGATGTGTAATGGGTGGATGAATGGTTGAAGGACTGTTTAGTGCAAAGGGGGGATGCGGTTCTGGTGGTGGGAGCAGATCGCAGGCTTTCATTTGTTATGTTTCACACTAAGTGATATTAGGGCAATGTAAATGGCTGGTCTGCCAATGGGTGCCCCATAACATCCTCCTCCTCCTCCTCTATGTTCTCCTCATCCAAAGATGAGTAATGAGGCTCTTTGTTCTCCTCTACCTGCAATCTTCTTGCTGTGCAACGTTATGCAGGGCGCAGCACACCACTGTTATTCTGGTCACTTTCACAGCCACTGGTACTGCGTGGCCACCAGCTCCAGCAGGGGGCAGGTATTCCTCTAGGAGGCTGCAGATGACTGCCACCACCTGACGTGACAGCCTCAACCTGCAGAAGCACTGCTCTTCCGAGAGTTCAAGGAAGCTGAGTCTCTGTCTGTAAACCCTATGATGTGGGCAGTGCCTCCTGCGACCTCGGCCCCCCTCTTGTGCACCTCCCTCTTGTGCATAACACGTGCTGATCCCACCACAGCACGCCATCGCTGCCGTGGATGGTGATGGTTTTCCACTTCTGATGTGCTGTCAAATACATTCAACGTGTCTCCCATCCTGATCTTGTCAGTTTGAAAGCCTCCAATTTTGAAAAAACTTTCCACACAGGCACTCTCTGCCAAGCATTTGCCAGAGGGAACTGAGACAGCAGCTGCAATAAGTGAGCTTTTATTCAGATGGGACAATGACAAGTTTAAATACCCACCTGAACTGCTGCTCATTCTCGCCTCTGTTTCTTTGGTCAGCTTCCCGAGGCCCGGGAAACCTGTTCGCCACATGTTAAATTTGGAGCAAATTTAAAAGCAATTTGCAAAGACTTCATTAACGTCTCCTAAGGATATTAATTGCACCAATAAGTACCCACCCATCTGTAATAATTAAATCCCGGACTTCTGCGAGTAAGTTTCTCGCTGGCATCCAAGCGTGCCTCTGTTAAACGCAGAAGTGGGTACGTTGGAGCCGAGTTGCAGTCCTGGTCAAAAATTCAAAAATTTTAGCCTCCCACCCACCCCCAATCCACTTGTTCTTGGGGGTTAAACATCCACCCAAGGTCTCAGAAGAAAAAGCAGGCAGAAAACTAGAAAGGATAGTTTGTCGGCACAGAACGTTTGTAGTAGTAGTTGTAGACAACCTCCAATTGTCTCAGAAAAAGTGTTTGTGGAGGCTGCACTTCACAAAGGAAGCCATCAATGAATTACACCACATGCTGCAACCTGACTTCCAGCCAGCTCACTACAGGGACCGCACTGCCAGTGCCTGTAAAGGTCACAAATGTCCTGATTACCTCTGCTCCACCTCTAGGAAACCTCTAGAAAAAAGGATTATAGCTTGATTGATGCTGGCCTAGATGCAGGAAATGAATTAAAGACCACATTGGCTGTTTTGCTGTAAAATAAGGCTTTTTCTTTTACAGGTAGCAACAAACAGGCTTTTTATTCGGTGCTAACTGTTTCATCGCCAGCTGCAAATTTAATTCTCTGAGCTGTTATTGTGCTGAGCACCTTGTCAATCAGTGAAGTTTCAGATGGTCACAGCCCACAGGCTCGGCACCCAGAGGAGTTGTCAACGTAGGAGGAGCACACTCACGAGGCCCCTTTGCCAGTTACCAGGCAATTGAGCGCAGAGCTCATTAGTGAGAGCTTCAGTTAAATCATTGCTGTGCTAACTGAAAAACATCATGCCTCAAGACCCGTTTTGAAGCGGACCAAAAGTTGTTCTGATCTTTCCTATTTACTGAACAACCACCACAGTGAACATATCTCATGCATTCTGTGTAGGCCTAGCATTGCCATTCCAACTGCACAGATCACGTCAATGAAAATCAGTCTTTCATGTAATCGATATTTGCCCCTTCCTAATGTTTCTTACTACTGTGTCTTCCATTGGTGCCTGCAATTTTGTTCCCTCTTGAACTTGGCCTCTTATTTCTCCCCTGTGCTCACTCAATGATAGGCGATTGTGAGGTGGGTGGCTGGTGCTCTGCAACAGGAGCCATTGGGGCTTGAAGTGACCCTTGACTCAGAGCAGATGAGATGCTAGTGGGACCTGCTGCAGACTGCATCTTTTCCAGTAAAGCCAGCCTGGCTGTGGCGGCTTTCTCCCTTATGTGTAGACTTCAGTGGGGTCTAGAGGAAGAGTACGCAGGTATCGCTGTCCTGAGAAACAGCATCATTATGCATGCTGACATCTGCTAGGCCACTGAGCAGTCACTCCTTGGCCAGTGGTCAACAGGAAAGCAGACTGAGTGGCACCAATCAAGAGCTAGGATCGACCAGTCAGGAAGTGCTGCCGCTGACCGCATCAAAGTATCCGGGGTCAGGGATGGTTCCATAATTTGGACTGCGCTGCTATGGGTGCATCTTGGGCACCTGTTAATCCAGGAGGAAACCACAAAAAGGGGTGGGTGGGTTCTGATGGGGTGGGGTGGGGGGGTGTCTTATCCAAGGGAATAAGGTAAGCTTGGGGGGCTGAGGGGAAGCATTCCTACTCCTCCTGGCCCACAAGCAGTGCTGTAAAGGCATTTACCTTCTCCCCTAAGTTGTCCTCACTTCCTTTGAGCTGCCGGGTTTCCCGAGGTCTGAGAAACCGGCCGGTCAGGTATAAACCTGCAAAGCAGGTTAAATCAGAGGCTGCCAGCCTCATTAAAATACTTAAATTGCCAACCCGCCTCCTGAGTGTGAGTTGGCTGCCCGCCCCCTGTTCCTCCTCTGTTAAGAGATTAACATCTCACCTGACCCCAACCCACCCATTTTTGGGGATTAAAATTCACCCCTGTGTATCTGGGTCCTGACTTATTTCCTGGGCCTTCCTTTGCATCCCCCCATCTGGCATACTATGGGATTATACCAGAAGGCCCATGGAAATTCAGAGCCAAAGGCCTAGAAATTCAGTATAGCCACTTTTGGGGCGGTAAAGTCGGGCGGGCGCTAAAGTTTGCGCCCGGCGCAAAGTCGATGGCACTTCGCCGATATTCAGTAGCTTCGCCCTAAGAGGTTGCTTGAGCGCTAAAACTGGCGATGCACGCCTATCTTTAGGCGCTAAGCCGGCGGTGCTGAGGGATAGCGCCGAGGCCGGGCGCAGCGCAGGTGCGGTCATTTCTTGATTGACAGCAGACACCGTGGCGCCGGCCAGCTCTTAAAGGGGGAAGGGTCGACTTGCTCTGCTGCAACGGCCTGCACACTGCAGCCTTCCAGCTAGGCCTAAACACTGCTGGTGATCAGAAGGAGCCATGGCAACGGTACAGAAGGCCTGTGAGCGTGCCCTGCGCTTCTCAGCCCATGACTTGAAGGTGATGGTGAGGGCCTTGGAGAAGAGACAGCACATCTTGTTCCCGGACACTGGCAGGAAGCCTCCCACCAACGTCTATAGGAAAGCCTGGAGGGAGGTCGCCCGCTGGGTGTCGGCCACTGGCGATGCCCCCAGGGACAATGTCCAATGCCGGAAGAAGTTTAATGACCTGACCAAGATTGTCAGGGTGAGTACCCTTTCCAGTCTCCTCCTCATCCTTGCATGTACACCTGACATGATGGGCAAAGGGACCTGAAAGCCCTAATGGCCAGCCCTCAGCCAGCAGCTATGGGACAGTCATGAACATCAATTGCACATTCTGCACTTTACACCATGGGAGGCAGTGCACACCACATCAGGGCTACACACTGGCCAAGCTATTCCACCATGGGAGGCAGCGCACACCACATCAGGGCTACACACTGGCCAAGCTATTCCACCATGGGAGGCAGCGCACACCACATCAGGGCTACACACCGTACTTACAGGCCGTCCTTTCTCTTGCAGGCAAAACTTGCCAACAACCGAAGGCACCAGGAGCAGACCGGGGGAGGCCGCCCCCAGATCCAGGAGCTCACTCCCCTGGAGGAGCGCGTGAGTCACCTCATGGGACCCCGGGTGATTGGGCCCGTCGCCTGTGGAGATGCCGACCCTCTTCTGGGCCACAATGGTATGGACATCACCTTTTGGACCTCTCTCGTCGCACTTGCGCACCCGATCTACCTCCTTTGCCATTGTCCGACCAATGTGCTGAATGCCACCAGTCATGCCTCCCTCGCTGACGCCCTCTCCTCGCTCTCTAAAGCTACTCTTGTGCCTTCCTGCTTTCAGCTGGTGACGAGGAGCTCCCTGAAGCTGCCAGTGACAGCCCCTCCGAGGAGGAGGAGGAAGAGGAACAGGAAGGCGGACCATCAGGGCAGCAGTCAGGTGCGGCTGCAGATGCCGAAGTAGTGGACACGTCTTCCCTGGAGGAGAGCCTGGAGGAAGTGTCGGAGGGGAGTGGAGCTGCTGGGACCAGTGGCGTCCAGCAACCCAGGAGGGTTGCGGTTGGTCCGCGGCCTTCCCCCCAGAGGGGGGAAGGATCGGAGGGGAGTGCAGTTGCTGGGCCCAGTCGCCGCCGGCAACGTGGCAAGGGTCGGGCAGCTCTGCCCCCTGCTCCCCAGCGGGAGAGTCCGGACTCCAGTCCGGCCACGTTCAACTCAGAGGAGGCGCGCCACCTCGATCAAATGGCCCAGGATTCGGATCGCCAGCACACCGAGCTGATGGGGGTAGTGGCACGGATGCCTGAGGCGATCGAGTCCCTGGCTAGTAGTGTGCGTGAGTTCGGGGCCTCACATGCCGCGAGTGGCCGGCTGATCAGTGATTCCGTCCAGACAGTGGCTGCTCTGTTGCGGTCGCAGACCAGGGCAACAGGGGCACTGACTGCTGCCACACGCGCTGCGTCAGCCAGGCATCGCCTGGACACCCGCCGCACTGCAGCAGCACAGCGGGCTGCCCTTCGGCAGATTGGTGCGCATGCTGCAGTGCGGGCCCGGGCGAGTGCCAGAGTGCCACATCACCAGCCAGGGCCGACCATCCGCCAGATTGCACACATTCCTCCAGCCGTCACCGCCACTCCCCCAGTGGCGCCTCAACGGCAAGCGGCTGCGAATGATGTTGGCCAGGCACAGCTGCGCCAATCACCAGCCGGCCCCTCGAGGGGCAAACCCCGTCTAGGCCGCCCCCCAAGGGCATCTGCCGGAAGGACATCTGACCCTCAGGAGCCTTTCCCCAGCCTCGCAGCAGCCACTGGGCAGAGCTTGCGGAGGAGCAGCAGGCCGGGCAGGGGCCCCAAAAGGCTCGACAAGGTCTCGCCCTCGCGGCCCAATAAGTAGACGGTGTGGCCAAGTGTTATTTTATATGGCGATGCCTATGTTTCTTTTGGGGATGGTTGTTTTGTTTCTGGGGATGTTTTTTGGGTTAAGGCCGAGGATGAAGGCCATTTTTGAACAAATGTTCAGTTATTCCTCCCCAGGTTGTTGGAGTGAGTCATTTGATGTACTGTTTTTTGGGGCCGTTGAATGTTTCTGGGTTTCATGTGGGAAGGGGTTTCATTGGTCTAAAATAAAGATTTCTCTTTATTCAGAGAGTGTCCATGTTTGTTGCTGTAAGTGTTTGTTGCCTTCGCCGGCTGAGGGCTTGCGGAGCGGCTGCGTTCATGTTCCTTCATGGCCACAAGGCATTCCCTGACAGGGGGCTTAGAAGTGACGTTCAATAAGCCGCCGACGGACGGCCCTTGGACCTTCTCGCTCCCTCCTGGGATGGTACTCCTCCTCCTCCTGCTCCTCCTCCTCATGCTCCTCCTCCTAAGGTGGTGGTCCAACGTGAGGTGGCAGTGCTTGAGTCCTGCGGAGAGCCAGGTTGTGCAGCATGCAGCAAACAACGACGAATTGGAACACTTGGTCCGGGGAATACTGCAGAGATCCGCCGGAACGATCCAGGCAGCGGAACCGCTGCTTGAGGACGCCAATTGTTTGCTTGATTATGTTCCTGCTCGCTTGATGACTCTCGTTGTATGCCTCTTCAGCAGGTGTCCTGGGCGCGCGGAGCGGGGTCATGAGCCAGGTACACAAAGGATAGCCTTTGTCCCCGAGAAGCCATCCTCTTTGGGGAGGCTGTGCCTCGAACATGTCACGCACAGTTGTCTGCCGCAGGATAAATGCATCGTGGCTGCTGCCTGGAAAGCGGGCATTGACAGCTAGGATGCGCTGCTTGTGGTCACACACCAGCTGCACATTGAGGGAATGGTAGCCCTTCTGGTTGCGGTAATCCTCGGCATGCTCCACAGGTGCCCGCAAAGCCACATGCGTACAGTCAATGGCGCCCTGCACCAAGGGGAAGGCCGCGAATCTTGCAAATCCCAGTGCACGTTGATGCTGCCTCTCCAGGGCCATGGGGAAGGAGATGAATTGGTGTCTCCTTCTGAAAAGGGCATCGGTCACCTGGCGGATGCAGCAATGCACGGCGAACTGGGATATGTTAGCAATGTCCCCAGCAGCGGATTGGAAGGAGCCGGTGGCATAGAAGTTCAAGGCCACCGTCACCTTCGCCTCCACCGACAGAGACGTCCTGCTCCTGAGCTTTGGACGCAGATCTCTGCGAAGCAGATGGCAGATCTCTCCAACCACCTCCTTTCGGAATCTCAGCCTTTTTACACATCGCGCGCCACTCATGTTGAGGTAGGAGCGCTGCTGGTGGTATGCCCTGACTGGGTAAGGCCTATGTTGCCGATGCCTGTTGCCCCCTCTGCGTCTAGCCAGGGCTGCCCCTCTCACACCGCGTCTGCGAGCCCTACGGACATGACGCTGAAACTCAGCGTTGGCACCCGATGCAGCCCCCATAATATGCTGCCAAACAGTCAAATATCCAAGAGGCCACTTGCAACGCTCTGGCCTGAAGCCAAAAATACCTGAGCTAGTGTTGGCCCAAACCAGAAAGCTGTCTTCCTTGGTCTCTCTCCAGAAATCCATTGCACAAGAGTGTTTGCTGCAAAATGCCTGCCCTTTATAGTGCAGGGTAAGTGCCCTTTAATTTACGCTCCCCGGGGCCCGCGTCGGCTCTGTTGCGTTCCACTAAACAAGCGTGCGGGCCGCCGGCCGCACAATAGGGCGGTCCCACTGAAGTTCTGGATCGGGGCGTGCAAAGGGCGTTGCACGAGGATATGACGTCATTTTCTGCGCGCGCAGGTGAGCGCGCGCTAAACTTTGCGCCGGCGCTAAATGTCTACTTAATTTGGGGCGAGGCGCAGATCGCGCTGCGCCCGGACGCTACACGCATAGCGCCCGAAATTCACTTCTCTTAAGGCGCTAACGGCTGGCGCAACCAACTGAATTTCTAGGCCAAAGTCTTTAAAGACCCGCGAGTGAGCCATTTCCACTCTGGTGGCCAAGACACCAATGGAAGCACTTGTAGCTTTCATTCCCGGAGCTACAATCGCACTTAGTTTGGAGCCTGCCTGCTGCAGATTGTTCCAAAGCTGCAAAATGCTCCAGGATTAACTGCATGGCTGTGCATGCATCCACCCACCATGCTGCCACAGATGTGGTTAGTGGACTCCTCCAAATTATCTACTATCTGCAGCAAATTCTGGAACACATCTCCACTGCCTGTGCATGCATTTGATTCTCAAGAAACATCTTTCCTTTCAGTATCAGCTCCTCAAGATCTGGGTCCTGAGGCGCCTGTTGTTTCTTCCTCCTCTTTGGCATCTTGTTCCTCAGACACATACAAAAGAGCAAAAGAAGAGAGGTTAGAATGGGCTGTTGAGGTGCCGAGTTCACACATCACTTTATCACTTTCAGTAAGAAGGATATGAGGGTTTCATGATATAGTTTACTGACAGGTAATGTGGGATACAACAGGATGAGAATGAAGAGAAGCAGAATGTCATCATGATCATGAACCTGGGCCTGGACCTCGGACCTGCCACCCCATTCCCCCCTCTCTAACTCCCTCTATTTCAGAGGAGTAAGGGGTGAAAGAGCAGAGGTTTGAGGGTCCAAACCTATTTCCAATCTTTTACTGCTGTTTTGCACTGCCTTGCAAAAGAGCCAAATTAGCTTCATAAACTTTGAGATGTAGTAAGATCCAGATGTTTGCTTGCAGCCCATTATGGGCAAGCAATACCATTCCATGTGATGTTTTAATATAATGATTGTATGTAAGTGATTGATAGTGAATGAACCCTTGCAGGTGAAGCTGAAGGTGTAAAGAGCATGTGCTACCTAATGGGCAGTGATGAGAAGCAATTCACGTTAACACATTAATGTGGTTGTAAGTGGCAGACATGCTTAGTACAGTGCATTCTTGAAAAGTGTGGCTGGCTCCTCTTACCTTGCCTGATCCCGTAAGGTCATTAAATTATTTTGGCATTGAGTGCCTGTATGTTGAATACTGAATAGCCTAATGAAGCTCCTCCCACTTCAGAGGGTGCTTCACCGCCCACCCCACAATGACTACATAATTGGACGAAATTAGGCAGAAATTAGACCTCAATTTAAATGTTTAGAGAGCAAGGATTCCAGTCTCAGATTGGTAACTGCAGTATAAGCATCCGCAAAACTGTACAGGACCCATCCCCCAATGTTTGGTAAAATTTGTGATCGTACGCATGGGCCCCAAAATTCCTGGGGCTGAAGAGAGCAGAAATCCTGATTTCCACCAGGGAAACAGGAATTTGGGGTGGAATAGTGGGCCGTTAAATTCTAGTGGGTGGATTGAGGGGGAAGTCTCAGAGGGAGTTTCTGGGCTTCCCCCTCAGTGTAGCCCATTATGCCCCAGTAGGCTTCAGTGGAACTCATGCCAAATGATAAGAGGTATGATTCCTGTTGAGGCCTTTAAAAAGGACCCAAACCTTTACTACAGTAATCAATCCTGGCAGCGTAGAATTTTCTGGATATCTTTTTCTTTGGCCCGAAAGGATCTGTGGTACCTCATGTGGAGTGGCTATGGGCTGCTCTACCTTCATGCAGGGGTAAAGGGGCAATTGCCGCTGGAGCACCCATTCAGGTGCAATGCACTTATCCCAGTTATGCAAATGATTCTGCAAGTTTAATAATGTCTTCTTGTATTTTGTTGCAGTTCTCCTCAGTATTGACTATCCCTGTGCAATTTGGTGTCGTCCGCAAATTTAGAAATTGTGCTTTTGATTTCAAAGTCTAAGGGGGAAAAATTGAGTCGCGTCCCCTTTGCGCCCCGAAAAAATTAGTGCCCCCCGCGGCCGAAATTCATCCGTAGCGCCCCAAGAGGGAAGTGGGGCGCTACATTGGCAGCGCCAAGCCTGGGCACTAGTTGCTTTGCGCCCCTTTGGTGCCCTCTTAGGGCGCTAACGGGAGGTGCAAAGCAGCTGAATTTTTAGGCCTAAATCTTTAATATAAATTGTGAACAACAGTGGTCCCAGCACTGATCCTTGTGGAACCCCACTTCCCACCTTCTGCCACTCTGAATAGCTCCCCTTTACCCAAACTCTCTGCTTTCTGTCTTGCAGCCAGCTAGCTATCCATTCTGCTACTTGTCCCCTGACTCCTAAATGACCCCTAAAATGTTCAAATTGTCTTGTTTTAAATTTAAATTATGTTTTAAATGCATGTTGCAATTTCATATGATTAATATTACTGGAATAAAAGTCCTTCTGACTTTTCAGTAGCTTTATTACTGTAACATAAAGGTTTATTTTAGCACAACAGTGTGTGAGTTGCAAGCCCAGTTTAGCTCATGGAAGCAGCCATTTCCCTGGAGTTGGTGGGTGTAATGATATCAGCAAATAGTGATGTTATTTGCCTGTTTGATTATGATGCCTTATCAGCATGTTTGCATGTATTGATTACTTGTGCCTGACCAGCAGAGGGCATGTGACCGAGACAAGCAAGGCAGTTTGGTTGAGTTTCAGTTTCGTTCTAGATGGATCACTAGCATCGTGTATCCTGTAAAGCTGTATAAAGAGTTGAACAGACTTTAGATTAAAAGACATTCTCTTTCATAAATGTCTCGCCATTGAACCCACAAGAAATCAATACATGGTGTCAGAAGTGATTGAAAGGGATGAAGAGAAAAAATCTGAAGTTAAATCAGCTCTCCACAAATTAGCAAGCCAAAAGAGAACATCGTTGCTTACCATTGGAGAATAGCTAACGAAGTGAAAAAATGGAAGGTTTACACCCACCGGCGACGCTTCAGTTGACAGGTAATGTGGCTGAAAATTGGAGGAGGTTCAAACAACGTTTGGGGTTGTATTTATCAGCAATTGGAGCTGACGAGAAAGGTGATAAAATGAAAGCGTCACTGTTCTTACATGTCGTGGGTGATGAAGCGCTGGAGGTGTATAATAACTTCACATTCGCTGCTGATGGAGACAAAATGAAGTTAGATAAAATAATGGAACAGTTTGAGGCCGACTGCATACCTAAAAGTAACGTGACGTTTGAGAGGCACAGATTTTTCACATGTGTACAGAAAATGGGTGAGACTATTGATCAGTATGTGACTGAACTGAGAAACAGAAGCAAATCGTGTGAATTTGGGGGACTGACAGACTCGCTGATAAAAGACAGACTGGTGTGTGGTATTCCAGATAATGGTCTAAGGGAAAGACTGCTAAGAGAGCAAGATCTAGACCTGGGAAAAGCCATAGCACTGTGTAAGGCTACAGAGACTGTGAAGTCGCAGGCAAAGGAGCTGTTCAGTGACAGTAACTGCAACGTGGATGCAGTGAGTAAGAACGGACACAAACCGTTTAACAAAAAGAGCGCCAATGTGAAAAAAGAGGCGTGGCCAGCGAACGAAAATGAAAGGGACAATCGAAAGTCATGTAGTCGATGCGGTACACAGCATCCACCAAGAAAGTGTGCAGCATATGGTAAAACATGCAATAGTTGCAACAAGAACAACCATTATGCCCGTTGCTGTAAGAACCAAATGCAACAAAGCAAGGTCCATGCAGTAGATGAAAGCGACATAGAGGAGTTCTATGTAGATGTTGTGTCTGAAAACAAAAAAGAAGAAAGAGACTGGATGTTGACACTAAAAGTGAATGACATACACATTCCATTTAAATTGGATACTGGAGCACAAGTTAATGTGATATCAGAGACTGATTTTAAGAAAATTAGACCCAGACCAAAGATACATGGAATAAAAGTGAAAGTGACAGGATACTCAGGTACTGATATACCAGTGAAAGGAAGATGCATTGTCAAAGTAACACACAAGGACAGAGAGCACACGCTAGCATTAATCGTGGTGCCAAAGGATGTGCAAGCCATACTAGGTTTAAAAGCCTGTGAGAGACTGAACCTGGTAAAGAGAGTCCTCGTTGTGGAAAGCGAAGGAGTGACAGTCTATGATGAACTCATGAAAGAGTACAACAACCTATTTAAGGGTCTAGGCTGCATTCCAGGAGAACACACGATCAGAGTAGATAAAAGTATGACACCGGTCATACATCCATGCAGAAAAGTTCCGTTTGCTCTTCAAAAGCAACTGAAGGCAGAGTTGGACAGAATGGAAAGCCTAAACGTGATTCGGAATATAGATGAGCCAACTGAGTGGGTGAGTTCCCTCGTCGTAGTGGACAAAAAGAATGGAAAGCTCAGAATTTGCCTGGATCCAAGAGATCTAAACAGAGCAATAAAGAGAGAGCACTTCAAGCTTCCTACACGTGAGGAAATCATGGCACAGTTTGCAAATGCAAAGTATTTCAGCAAGTTAGATGCATCATCAGGATTTTGGCAGATGAAATTGGATGAAGCAAGTTCAAGACTGTGCACGTTCAACAGTCCATTTGGCAGATACAGATTCCTAAGGTTACCATTTGGCATTGCTTCAGCTCCTGAAGTGTATCACAAAACTATCCATATGATCTATGAGCACCTGGAGGGAGTTGATACATCAATGGATGACATCACAGTATGGGGAACCACGAGAACTGAGCATGACGAGAGACTGAAAAAAGTGCTGGAAGCAACAAGGAAAACAAACCTGAAGCTGAATAGAGAGAAATGCCAGCTCGGGGTGACAGAACTGACATTCGTGGGCGATATCCTTAGCAGTGAGGGCATCAGACCAGATCCCAGAAAGGTGTCCGCCATTGAGAATATGCCAAAGCCACAATGCAAAAAGGACGTACAGAGGTTTAATGGAATGATCAACGACATGGGGAAATTCATATCCAACCTCTCAGAAAAGATGGCGCCACTGAGAAGACTAACTGAAAAGAACATAGAATGGGAATGGAATCATGAGCATGAGAAGTCATGGAGCGATCTAAAGAAACTGCTCACAGAGGAACCAGTTCTGAGGTTTTATGACCCAGCGAGACCCATCAAGATATCATCAGATGCATCACAGAGTGGGCTCGGTGCCGTTCTTCTGCAGCAATATTACTACTGGCAACCTATTGCATATGCATCGCGCTCAATGACAGACGCGGAGATGCGATATGCTCAAATAGAAAAGGAGCTGCTCAGCATCACATACGCCTGTGAAAGATTTCACCAGTTTGTGGCAGGACAAGCAATCAGTGTAGAGACTGACCATAAGCCCTTGATTGCATTGTTCCAAAAGCCACTAAATAGCTGTCCGCTTAGAATACAAAGAATGATGATCAGGCTGCAACGCTATACACTGAATGTTGCGTACACACCGGGTAAACTGATGTATACAGCAGACACGTTGTCCAGAGCTGTTGACCCAAGTGAGCCCGCAAACACCACAATGGATGAAAAAGTGAACGCCTACATGGACATGATCACAAGTGCACTGCCCATAGCAGATGCAAAAATGGAGCTCATAAAGACTGAGACAAACAAAGATGAAACAATGAGACGACTGAGAAAAAGCATCTTGGATGGATGGCCCAACATGAAGCAAGACTGCTCACCTGACATGGCAGAGTACTGGAACTGCAGGGCGGAACTATCAGTGGTCGAAGACATCATCTACAAAGGAAGTAAAATAGTTATCCCAAAGAGTCTGAGAAAAGAGATGTTAAAAAAGATCCATGGAGGACATCTGGGAATCGAAAAGTGTAAGAAAAGAGCACGAGAGGTGATGTACTGGCCACGAATCAACCAAGATGTGACAAATGAGGTGTCAAACTGCACAATATGCCTGAAATATCGAGCAAGCAATCGGGTAGAACCACTACAGCCACACCCAGTGCCAGACAGACCTTACCAGAAGGTAGGCGCTGACCTATTCGTATGTCAAGGGAAGGACTATCTTGTCGTCACAGACTATTACTCCCTGTATCCAGAGGTTTGTAGACTGTACACCACCACTGCAGATGCTGTGATAACATGTATGAAAGCCATATTCTCCAGACATGGCGTGGCAAGCGAGGTCTTCACAGACAACGGACCCCAGTTTTACAATGCAAGTTTCCGACACTTTGCCAAAGAGTGGGACTTTGTCCACACAACGTCAAGTCCTCACTTTCCACAGTCCAATGGTCTAGTGGAAAAATCGGTCCAGACAGTGAAAAGACTGATGTACAAGGCAAAAGACAGTGGAACTGACTTCTACCAAAGCATGATTGTATACCGCACAACGCCGCTCGAGTGTGGTAAGTCACCAGCCCAACTCCTGATGGGACGTCGGCTAAGGTCAAACCTACCCATCCCGGAGAACCTCCTGAAAACAAAAGAGGGGGAGAAAGTGAGGAAGTTCAAAGAACAACAGAAAGAAAAGCAAAAGTGCTACTATGATAGAGGGACACAAAACCTACCTGAACTCCACACTGGTGACCAAGTAAGGTTGAAAGACAAAACAAACACATGGACTCAGAAGGGAACTGTCGTGAGTGAAGTTCAACCAAGATCATACACCATTCAGACAGATGAGGGTGCTGTTCTGAGAAGAAATCGTCGAGATCTTCTCATGGGACCAGCCACAGCAGGTCAAGAGACTGATACTGTTGAACAACCTGATCACACAGCTGAGAAACCATCATCTGAGGCAACAACTCAGATTCAAGGACAATCAATCAGAAAATCCTCAAGACACGTGAAGCCTCCTGAGAGACTCATTGAGCAAATTTAAGGACTATTGTTATAGAAGGAAGTAATGTTATCTTATTCTTTCTTCAAGTTCTAGTGTATTTACATATTTCATGCGAACACACAAAGCAAGGTTAAAAAACCTTGATCATGATAATGATAATGTAAGTTCATTAAGTGTTACAGTTAAAATGCAGATTAATACAAAGAAAACATGTTGTTAGTTAAAAGTAAAATACTTTTGTTTTAAGAAAGGGAGATGTAATGATATCAGCAAATAGTGATGTTATTTGCCTGTTTGATTTTGATGCCTTATCAGCATGTTTGCATGTATTGAATACTTGTGCCTGACCAGCAGAGGGCATGTGACCGAGACAAGCAAGGCAGTTTGGTTTAGTTTCAGTTTCGTTCTAGATGGATCACTAGCATCGTGTCTCCTGTAAAGCTGTATAAAGAGTTGAACAGACTTTAGATAAAAAGTCATTCTCTTTCATAAATGTCTCGTCATTGAACCCACAAAGAAATCAATACAGTGGGAGTCTAAGGGTTAAAGTGCATCATCTAAATTGTTGATAATCCTTAAGAGTTCCTGAACTCTCTACATGCGTTGAACTGTATGCATAGACTTATTGCAAAGAATAAAATGCTTTACATAACAGATGACAAAAAATAGATCATTTGAACAAAATGATCAGCATCACCACACAATATTAAAAGTTGAACTTTCTTTTCAAGATTATAGTGGATCACAACCTCTTTTACCACAAGCAATTACTGACAGAATGCTGCAAAAGAGCAAAGAACTTGGGTCATTCAAAGGGTGACCTTGGTAGAACTGAAGGATAGCATATGCAGAGACATTGCAGACTGTGAGTTCCATCTTTTAATACGTACTGGTGAAAAAGGTGCCACCATTATTGATCGAGCTGAGACTTTGATTAATCGTTTGATTATACAGCAGCATAGAATGGCTGCTCTGTAAATTACTTACTTTATTGTATGATTTTATTCACACTGTTTTTAAACTTTTTGGATCCAAGTACCTAATGTTCTTAACATGAATCTCAGATCAATGCACTATTTTCTGCTAAAACAAATGTAATGAAATTACAGTATATAGATTTGAAATCTGAGATCATAAGAACAAAAAACCTAAATATCAAAATACAACTTTAATAAAACTCATGTAGGCCTTTTGAACTAATCCCTTTTAAAATAAAGTTGCTAATTTATGCAGCATACAATAGGCTTCTGCAAGCAATCAGAGGGACTGTAAGCTTAGGATTTTCAATTTGTTAAGTCTTCAACTGCTTACATGAGAGAAATGGGATATATCGCTCTGCTGGCACCTGGACACCTTAGAGATTATCAAAAACTGACAATACATCCATGTTTCTTAATATGTATGGAAAACATCTATATAAAGGTGATGGGCTGAAGAGTGACTTTTATTGCAGCAACATTAGTACCAGAGATGCAGTACAAAAGTATCTAGAGACTAATGACTTCTGTTGTAGTTTGTTGTTTGATGATCTTTATTTAAAATTAACCTCTTCATCCATCACTGCTTAGGATAATCAGAAGTCTTCCTATATAAACTGGCAGAGGGACTTGTGTTTCTGTGAGGATGCTTTAAACAGATCCATTTATCATTTTAACACAAATTCTTTTAGACATCTGCAGATACGAACAGAAGTAGTGACTGAAAAATTGACCTAGCGATACTCTACAAAAGAAACTGGTGATGAACAAAATCTAGTAGCGCCAATACCTGCTAATTCTAGTCATTGTGTTAGTAAGGAAAAAGGCTTATACTCAAGGATATATAGAAAATTATTCCATTATAATCTATAAAAGCACTATCATATAACAGATCAGAACTGTTTAACCTAGAAACAATACTACTGATTGATGGCTGTACAATGGAAGCATATAGTTAACAGCAGGCACTCACTTCCAGTAGTAAATAGGTAGAACAAAAATATATGGTAAACAGTGCAACTTTCCATCAGTATATCATAGAGCTGACAAGGTACCCAGGCACTTTAGTTTGACTTATCATAGCTGACCAGGGTTTTCTTGCTTCTGTATTAAACTTTGAGCTGAACAAGTTAATTAGTGAAACAAAATGTCCCGAATCAATAGTTTGATAGACATACTTAAATTGCTTTGTTTGATTTGAATATTAAAGTACAGTAGAATCTCATTGTTTCTAGACCTTTCATTATAATAAATGTGATCCCCTGATCCTGGCAGAAGCTTCTTTAGAATTATTACAGGAGCTTCGGCCTTGATAACATTAACTCTTGAAAAGAACTAAATTGCAGGCCCCCATGAAATTAGAATGATTTTACATAAGAACATAAGAAATAGGAGCAGGAGTAGGCCATTCGGCCCTTCGAGCCTGCTCCGCCATTCAATAAGATCATGGCTGATCTTCTACCTCATCTCCACTTTCCTGCACTATCCCCATATCCCTTGATTCCCTTAATGTCCAAAATTCTATCGATCTCTTAAATATACTCAATGACTGAGCCTCCACAGCCCTTTGGGGTAGAGAATTTCAAAGATTCACAACCCTTTGAGTGAAGAAATTTCTCCTCATCTCAGTCCTAAATGGCCGACCCCTTATTCTGAGACTGTGACCCTTGGTTCTAGACTCCCCTGCCAGGGGAAACATCCTCCCTGCATCTACCCTGTCAAGCCCTGTAAGAATTTTGTATGTTTCAATGAGATCACCTCTCATTCTTCTAAACTATAGAGAATGTAGGTCGAGTCTACTCAATCTGTCCTCATAGGACAATCCCCCTATCCCAGGAACCAGTCTGGTGAACCTTCGTTGCACTCCCTCTATGGCAAGTATATCCTTCCTTAGGTAAGGAGACCAAAACTGTACACAATAGTCCAGGTGTGGTCTCACCAGGGCCCTATATAATTGCAGTAGGACGTCTTTACTATTATGCTCAAATCCTCTTGTAATAAAGGCCAACATACCATTTGCTTTCCTAATTGCTTGCTGTACCTGCATGTTAACTTTCAGTGATTCATGTACAAGGACACCCAGGTCCCTCTGAACACCAACATTTCCCAATCTCTCACCATTTAAAAAATACTCTGCTTTTCTATTTTTCCTACCAAAGTGGATAACTTCACATTTCTCCACATTATATTCCACTTGCCATGTTCTTGCCCACTCACTTAGCCTGTCTATATCCCCTTGAAGCCTCTTCACATCCTCTTCGCAACTGACATTCCCACCTAGCTTTGTATCATCAGCAAATTTGGAAATGTTACATTTAGTCCCCTCATCCAAATCATTGATATAGATTGTGAATAGCTGGGGCCCAAGCACTGATCCTTGAGGTACCCCACTAGTTACAGCCTGCCAACCCGAAAATGACCCGTTTATTCCTACTCTCTGTTTTCTGTCCGTTAACCAATCCTCAATCCATGCTAGTATATTACCCCCAATCCCATGAGCCCTAATTTTGTTTAATAACCTCTTGTGTGGCACCTTATCGAATCGAATGCCTTCTGAAAATCCAAATACACCACATCCACTGGTTCCCCCTTATCTATTCTGCTAGTTAAACCTCAAAAAACTCTTAACAGATTTGTCAAACAGAATTTCCCTTTCATAAATCCATGTTGACTCTGCCCAATCCTATTATTGTTTTCTAAGTGCCCTGTTACCACGTCCTTAATAATAGATTCTAGCATTTTCCCTACTACTGATGTCAGGCTAACTGGTCTGTCGTTCCCGTTTTCTCTCTCCCTCCTTTCTTAAGTAGTGAGGTTACATTTGCTACCTTCCAATCCACAGGAACCGTTCTAGAATCTATGGAATTTTAGAAAATGACAACGAATGCATCCACGATTTCTATAGTCAACTCTTTCAAAACCGTAGGATGAAAGCCATCAGATCCAGGGGATTTATCGGCTTTCAGCCCCATTAATTTCTCCAGTACTACTTTTTTACTGATCCTAATTTCTTTTAGTTCCTCATTCTCGCTAGATCCTTGGTTGTCCACAATTTCTGGGAAGTTTTTTGCGTCTTCTTCCGTGAAGACAGACACGATGGGCTGGATTTTGACAGCCCTGGGGAGGCAGGTTTGGAGGCAGGACTGCCGGGAAAATGGCAGAATCTGGGGGCGGGTACCCAGCCAGCCCCCAACCTGCCTCCGTGCCATCTTCCTAGGAGGCAGGTAGTCGACCCGCACCGGATCCTGTCTCCTGAAGGCGGGAAGGGGATTATTGTAGGAATGTCTAGTTCCTATACAAGGACTGAGGTCCACTCAGGTGCTTAAACAAAACGAAGTTTAATGGAAACTAACAGGTTTAAACTAGTAACTGCAGGAGAACATCGAGTGTAGGTCTATTCAGTTCGGAGGCTCCACGAGGACTGCTGGCTGGTCCCGTGGTTGACGTCATGACGTTCTTCCTGCCAGTGGGGGATCACGTGATGTACGGCGTGACGTCATCGCGTTTACCCGCGCTGTTAAAGTAATCACGCTCTGTACAAGTAAACAGTATAAATAGAGATACAGACTCAGGCTGTAGCTAACATGTTGTTAAAGGGAATTATATACAAACAATCTGAGTCCTTTAGTGGCTCTGCCACATGCGCCCCCCCAGAATTGTCTTTAACAGCAAAAGTGAGACGGCAAGGAGGCGACTTCTGTAACCCTGAAGTGGGAGCTGATGGCCGGTGGTCGAGCTGTCGTGCGGTTGTGGTGGATCTGGCATGGTGACTGTGGGCGGTCGGCCCCGTTTTGGCGGTTGAGCGATTTCGACTGGGCGATCCAGGTCTAAGTGTGCTGGCTTCAACCGGTCAACCGACATGTGGTCCGGTTTACCTCTGATATCGACCGAAAAGGTTTTGTCTCCCGGCTCTATGACGCGGAAGGGACCAGTGTAAGGAGGCTTGAGCGGGTCCTGGTGAGCGTCGTGGCGGATAAACACGTACTCGGCGCTTTTCAGCTCAGTTGGGATGTGGAAGCTCTGTAAGCCGTGATGCGACGTAGGCATTGGAGTCTTCCTGGTGGCTGACGAGTTGCTGGGATGTGGACCATGGCTCTGTTGGGGATGGGAGGAAATCCCCTGGGACTCGTAGTGGCTGGCCGTATACGAGTTCCGCCGAGGATGATTGTAAATCTTCTTTGGGCGCCGTACGAAGACCCAAAAGGACCCAGGGAAGTCTGTCCACCCATTCCGTGCCTTGAAGACTGGCCCGCAGAGCGGCTTTGAGCGACCTGTGGAATCGCTCGCACAGGCCGTTCGCCTGTAGATGATAGCGGTGGTGCGATGTAGTTTGGTGCCGAGCCCCTGAGCCACAGCATTCCAGAGCTCAGAGGAAAACTGCGGTCCACGATCGGAAGAGATGTCCGCCGGTACCCCGAAACGAGCAACCCAAGAGGAGATGAAAGCTCTGGCCACGTCTGCCGAAGTGGTGGAAACCAAAGGAACTGCCTCTGGTCATCTAGTGGTGCGGACTACCATTGTGAGGATGTGTGTAAAATCTTGAGAAGGTGGAAGCAGCCCCACGAGGTCCACATTCACGTGGTCGAATCGACGCTCCGGAACAGCGAAGGTGGCCAATGGAGCTTTTACATGACACTGTACCTTGGCCTTTTGGCAGACCATGCAGTGTTGGCCCAGTCGCGGACATCCAGGTGCATACCCCTCCAGATGAATTTTGACAACATCAGCCTTTGCGAGGCCTTCATGCCAGGGTGTGATGACCCGTGTATGGCGTCGAACACTTTTCGGCGCCAGGCGACTGGAACTATAGGGCGGGGAGCTCCCATGGAGACGTCGCAAAGTAACGTGGTGCCTGCGGCATGGAATTTGACGTCGGCCGCTTGGGAGCTAGAGGGGCTGGTCCTGTATGCTTGGACCTCTGGGCCCGAGGCTTGATCCGCAGCCATGAGGGCATAATCGATTCCGAGTTGGACTGCGTGAACAGTTGCGTGGGAGAGGCAATCCGCCACCAGGTTGTCTTTGCCGGACAAATGCTGAATGTCCGTGGTGAATTCTGAAATGAACGTCAAGTGACGTTGTTGCCGAGCTGACCACGGTTCGGCGGTCTTGGCCATAGTGTACGTTAATGGCTTGTGGTCCACATAAGCCGTGAACGGACGTCCCTCTAGTAAGAACCGGAAATGGCGGATGGCTAGAAAAAGGGCCAGCAACTCCCAGTCGAAAGTGCTGTACTTTCTTTCATTTCACCATAGTTGACGGCTGAAAAACGCCAGCGGTTGCCACATCCCATTCACCCACTGTTCCTGCACTGCGCCGATTGTGTAGTCCGACGCGTCGGTGGTAAGGGCAATGGTGGCACCTGGAAGCGGGTGCGCCAGCATGGTTGCGTTGGCCAAGGTGCCTTTGGTATCGATGAATGCCCGGTCCATCTCGGCCATCCAGCTGATCGGATCCTTACTGGACTTGGCCTTGAGGGCCTCGTACAAGGGCTGCATAAGCAGAGCCGCCTTAGGGACGAACCGGTGATAAAAATTGACCATCCCGAGGAACTCCTGTAGGGCCTTGAAGGTCTGCGGGCGCGGGAAAGATGTAACCGCCTCGACCTTCGTCTGTAAGGGAATTGCGCCATCTGATGTGATGCGGTGGCCCAAGAAATCAATCCGCTGCAGGCCGAACTGGCACTTGGCCGGGTTGATGATCAAACCGTGTTGACTGAGGCGTGTGAAGAGGGTGCGCAAATGGCAGAAGTGCTCCTCTTTGCTAGAGCTGGTGACGAGGATGTCGTCGAGGTAGACGAAGAGGAATTTTAGGTCCCGAAGCACGGAGTCCATTAAGCGCTGGAAAGCCTGTGCAGCATTCTTCAAGCCAAACGGCATCCGCAGAAATTTGAACAGGCCAAGTGGGGTGATGACTGCGGTTTTTGGGACGTTTTGCGGGTGCACGGGGACCTAGTGGTAACTGTGGATGAGGTCGACTTTCGAAAAAAAGGTATTTCCCGCCAAATGGGCCGAGAAATCTTTGATATGCGGGATCGGGTACCGATCAGGAGTAATGGCGTCATCCAGGCGTCGGCAGTCGCCGCATGGCTGCTATCCGCTGCTGGGTTCCGGAACAATGTGGAGAGGCGAAGACCAGGGTCTATTCGACCAGCGAATAATCCCCAGCCGCTCCATCATGTCGAACTCGGCTTTCGCAGCCGCGAGCTTGCCGGGTTCGAGTCGTCAGGCCCGTGCGTAAACCGGGGGGCCGGTGGTGGTGATGTGATGTTCTACACCATGTTTAGTAGCCAAGGAGGAGAAAGCGGGCCTGGTCAGATCTGGGAACTCTCCGAGGAGCCGAGTGAAGTCGTCTGGATGTGGGAACGCACAGAAGACAGTGCACGGCACGGCGTTACCACGGTGGCATGGGATGGAGTGGAACGTGGCCGCATTGATCAACCGGCGGTGCCTGACATCGACCAGAAGGGCGTTGGCGCACAAAAAATCTGCCCCAAGGATGGCCTGCGTGACTTTGGCCGTGATGAATTCCCAGTGGAAACGCTGGCCGCTGAAACACACCTGGCCCCGCCGCCTTCTGAAGGTCCGAACGGCCGTGCCATTAACCGCCACGAGGGCGGGGCCATGGCCCCCAGCTAGTATATCGAGATTTGACGCAGGTAGGATGCTACACTGTGCCCCGGTGTCGCAAAGGAAACGTCAACCAGATAGGGAGTCAGTGATGAAGAGAAGCTTCCCTGAATCTCCGATGGCCATCGCAGCCGCGGGGCGCTCGTTAGACCCGGTCCTCTTTCGCCAGGGTGTCTGTAGATTTTTTTTTTGTGCGAAAAACTGCAGGGAGGGCGGCAGCATCTTGCTTTTGCGCCAAAACGGGCGTGGTAAAAGCACAACCCCACTGATTGAGGAGCTGGAGCAGCGTCTGTGGGGGATGGGCGCCTCGTGGCCGCACAGTGCTGTTGTGTCACCGCGAAGATCATGTCCGCTTCGGCAGCAAGCTCCGCGCAGTTTGTGACTTTGGACCTGGCTCGGGCAGCCTGAACTTGCTCCGGGTGTAGGCTGAGGAATATCTCCCTGAAGAGGAAGCATTCCGGCTCGGACCCGAGGAGCGTGAGCATCTGGCTCATGAGCTCGGATGGCTTGGAGTCCCCGAGGCCGGGGATAGTGAGCAGCCGGCGGGCGCGCTCCGACTTCGTGAGCCCGAAAACCTGCAGCAACCGTGCCTTTAAGGTGTCATACTTGCGATCAGTAGGTGGACTACCGAGAAGGCTGATGATCCGCGAGGCTGTGGCGCTGTCGAGGGTGGAGACCACGTAATAATAACGGGTCTGATCCGCAATGATGTCCCTGATGGCGAACTGGGCTTCAGCCTGGATGAACCACGCGGCTGGTTGTTGCTCCCAGAAGTGCGGTAGCTTCAAGGTAACGGCGTTCGTTTCCATGTTGATTATCTTCTGCGAAAACTGTTCGCAAAAGTTGGGGTCACCAATGTAGGAATGTCTGGTTCCTATCCAAAGACTGAGGTCCACTGAGGCGCTTATACAAAACGAAGTTTAATGGAAACTAACAGGTTTAAACTAGTAACTGCAGGAGAACATCGAGTGTAGGTCTATTCAGTTCAGAGGCTCCACGAGGACTGCTGGCTGGTCCCGTGGTTGACGTCATGACATCATCACATTCTTCCCGCCAGTGGGAGATCACGTGATGTACGGCGTGATGTCATCGCGTTTACCCGTGCTGTTAAAGTAATCACGCTCTATACAAGTAAACAGTATAAATAAAGATACAGACTCAGGCTGTAGCTAACATGTTGTTAAAGGGAATTATATACAGACGATCTGAGTCCTTTAGTGGCTCCGCCACATTATCCCCATTTTTCCACCAGAGGTGCGGGCTTCCCGACGTCGGGAAACCCCGCCAGGGTCACTGAGGCGAGCAGTGGGTCTGCGGGGTGCAAAAGTGCGCTGTGGAGGTAAGTGATGGGTGCAAGTGTGGAGAGGTAAGTATGTGAGGTGAGTGGAAAGTGATAGAAAATGTTTATTTACCTTTGTTTCTTCCTGCAGACCCCAACAGTTGGGAATGCGGAGACTCTCGTCTCTCACCGGCAGTGATGACAGATGGCTGCTGCATTCTCCGATGCAACAGCCATCTAATTTCTACTCACATAAGAGGTTTGATGAGCCTTGAATACAAGGACTCATCAAACAACAGAGAATGCCAGTGTTTGACAGCTCACAGGTTCTCTGTAACCGGCTTCCCCTTAATTGGCCTGCTAATTGGCATCAACTGACATCAACACTGGCTTTCTCCTAATTGGCCAGCAAGCCCACAGGGCGGGCTTAACAAGGTCAGTCAAGGGAAAATAGCGTGGGTTGGCCACAAGTCGATGGAGGCGGGACTGAAACCCGACAAGCAGCAGTCCCGCCTCCAACGCGCCCCCATTGACAAAATCCAGCCCAAAGTATTTGTTTAATTTCTCTGCCATTTCCTGATTCCCCATTATAATTTCTCCTGTCTCAGCCTGTAATGGACCCACATTTACTTTCGCTAATCCTTTCCTTTTTACATACCTATAGAAGCTTTTACAGTCTGTTTTTATGTCTCTCGCTAGTTTACTGTCATATTCTATTTTCCCTTTCTTTAACAATTTCTTGGTCCTCCTTTGTTGAATTCTAAAATCCTCCCAACCCTCAGGCTTACTACTCTTTTTGCCAACATTATAAGCCTCTTCCTTTGATCTAATACTATCTTTAACTTCTCTTGTTAGCCACGGTTGGACCACTTTTCCTGTGGGGTTTTTGTGTCTTAAAGGAATGTAAATTTGTTGTAAATTATGTATTAATTCTTTAAATGCTAGCCATTGCTTATCCACTGTCATATCTTTTAATGTAGTTTTCCAATCTACCTTAACCAACTCGCCCCTCATACCTACATAGTTTGCTTTGTTTAGATTTAAGACCCTAGTTTTGGATTTATCTAAGTCACTTTCAAACTCAGTATAAAATTCTATCATATTATGGTCACTCTTCCCTAAAGGCCCCTTTACTACAAGGTTATTAATTAACCCTTTCTTGTTACACAATAGTAGATCTAAAATAGCCTGTTCTCTAGTTGGTTCCTCAACATACTGATCTAGAAAACTATCTTGCATACATTCCATGAATTCGTCCTCCACACTATTACTGCAAATTTGGTTTGCCCAGTCTATATGTAGATTAAAGTCCCCCATGATTACTATATTACCCTTGTTACATGCACCTCTAATTTCCTGATTTATACTCTGCCCTACATTATAACTACTGTTTGGGGGCCGATAAACAACTCCCACCAATGTTTTCTGCCTCTTGTTGTTTCTTAGCTCCACCCAAACGGATTCTACTTCTTGATTTTCGGAGCTAAGATCCTTTCTCTCTACTGTCTTTATCCCATCCTTTATTATCAGGGCTACCCCTCCTCCTTTTCCATTTTGCCCATCTCTTCTAAAAGTTACGTATCCTGGAATATTTAGTACCCAATCTTGGCCACTTTGCAACCACATCTACATTATGGCTATTAGATCAAACCTGTTCATTTCTATCTGTGCTATTAATTCATCTATTTTGTTGTGAATGCTTCACGCATTCAGGTATAGTGCCTTTAGCTTTGACTTATTTCTCTTTTTCCCTGATGTCACCTTAGTCACTGATGTCTTATTACCTTTGTTACTCTCTCTGTTCCTTCCTGTTGTGTATGTAATATGTATGCTACTTTAACCCTATGGCCAGGGCAGCACTACTTTGTGGGGCGTAGTGATACCGTAGTACCACTCCTGGCCATAGGGGTATAAATAGTACTGCGGGTACTGATCTCCCCTCAGTTCCCGCCTGTGGGTATGAAGTAAAGACCTAAGTTAAACCCTTCCAAGCTGTCTCTTCCTTTTTGTATCAAGTATATGCGCATACTTTACACTGGCGACTAGGAACGTTCGAACTCACCAGTACAAGGTGCAACAAAGGATCGGTAGCAGTACGGGGAGAGAAGCTTCTTACCAGCCTGCAGAGTCCAGCGTCGACCGAAGGAGGCCACCCAGTTCAGGAGGAGCGGCAGCAACGGAGCGAGAGAGAGAGGTTCCAGCGAAGGCTGCGGCAGCTGAGAGAAGAGGCTGAACGGGCGTTCCAGCCACGGGGCAAAAGTCCACCCAGGGTCAGGTAAACTGCAATCCTTCCCGGGGAACGCGAGCTGCAAGGGCCAGAACGGGCAGGCGATCTGGGGAACAAACGGAGCCACGAGGACTAGCGGGCCACGAGAGGGGAAGGTCGTTGTAATAGCGGCGGTGGCAATAACGGGAGCTGCAAGAAAAAAAAAATAACGAACCTGGAGAGACGTCGTTGACAGCAGAGGGAGAAAAGGCGGGAAAAGCGCCATCTAGTGGACAAAGGGGAAAAGTTTTTCTCTTCAGCAGTTTAAAATGAACAGCGCCATCTAGTGGACAAAAGGGGGAAAGTTTTTCTCTTAGAGAAAAAAATAACAGCGCCATCTAGTGGAAAAAGGCGGGAAAACCTCTTCAGTAGTTTTAAAAATGGCTAAAGAAGCTCGGTTGTCAGAATTTGTTGCCGACATAGAAGATTGGGACGCATATGTAGAAAGGCATGAACTTTATTGCATAGTAAACAAGGTGAAAGATGACGAAAAGGCAGCAACCTTATTAAATTCTATGGGGGCAAAAACATACGGTCTGCTGAGGAATCTTCTTACTCCAGAAAAGCCAGCAGACAAAACGTATGCCCAAATTGTTGATACGTTAAAGGAACATTTAAACCCTAAGCCACCATTTATAGCGGAAAGGTACCACTTTTACAGACGCGACCAAAGGAATGATGAGTCGCAGGCAGCCTATTTGGCTGAGCTCAGACGGTTGTCCAAACATTGCCAGTTTGGAGCCTTTTTGGCGGAAGCGATCAGAGACAGATTTGTCTGTGGCATGTTAAATGAGAGTACACGAAAACGGTTGCTGGCCAAGAAACAGCTCAGCCTAGATCAGGCGATAGAAATAGCATTGGCACATGAAGCAGCAGCACAGGGTGCTGCCCAAATACGACAAAATACAACCGGCTATGACACCCATGAGGTGACATTTCACAAAGGTAAATGCTACCGTTGTGGCAAAACCACCCACGACCAAAGTAATTGTTGGTTTCATGATAAAATATGCCGGCAGTGTGGGAAAAAGGGGCATATAGCGAAAGTTTGTCGGTCGGGTACGAAACCCAATAGTGGGGGCAATCCGAGCAGTACCAAGGCAAGGACAAAAATACATAAGATATCTGACAGTAGCTCAGACGAGTCACAGGAAGGCACAAAAGCAGAGCCTAAAGGTCTGGGATGTCTCAAGTTATATGGTGTAGACAAAACGGAGGACCACAGCACAATGTGGGTTAAAATGAAGGTAGCAGGCGTCGAAGTTAATATGGAGCTGGACACGGGTTCAGCCCTATCAGTAATTAATGAACAAGATTATAACAGGCTGTTCAAACGCATTCCCTTAAAGGATACCGAAATCAAATTAAAAACATATACGGGACAAAAAGTTTACCCGAAGGGAAAAATGCAAGTAACAGTTAAATACAATGGCAGAAAAGTGCCAGGACTTTATTTATACGTCCTACCAAACGGCGGACCACCACTTTTGGGTAGGGAATGGATAAGAAAAATCCATTTCGACTGGAAGTCGATACACGAGATAAAAGTAGAGACCACCAAGGATGATACAACCATTGCAAGCAGGCTGTCGAAACTATTGGCAAAAACGCCAGAGGTGTTCCAACAAGGGCTGGGGACCTTAAAGGACATTAGAGCAAAAATAACTATTGCTCAAGACGCAAACCCCAAGTTTTGTAAGGCCAGACCGGTGCCTTACGCCATCCGGCCAGCTGTGGAAGCAGAACTGGATGCCTTAGAGAGTGCAGGTGTCCTTACAAAGATTGAGTGGAGCGAGTGGGCCACGCCCATCGTCCCAGTTATAAAGAAATCTGCAAATAACACGCCGGGGGAACCAAAGAAGGTTCGCATTTGCGGGGATTTTAAAATAACTATTAACCCAGTCCTGCACACGGTACAGTATCCGCTGCCGCGGATAGAGGACATATTCACATCGTTAGCTGGGGGTAGACACTTTACAAAGATTGACCTTTGTCAAGCTTATTTACAGATGGAGGTGGAGCAGGACTCGAAAAAGCTCCTAACGATTAACACCCACAAGGGATTGTACCAGTACAATCGCCTGGTATTTGGTGTGGCGTCCGCCCCAGCCATATGGCAGAGGACCATGGAACAGGTCCTACAGGGCATTCCAGGAACGCAGTGCTACCTGGATGACATCCTGGTGACAGGACAAACGGATAACGACCACCTCGCTAACCTGGAGCGAGTACTTCTGCGGTTGCAACAATACGGACTCAGGGCGAACAAGCAGAAATGTGAGTTTTTCCAGGAACGTATCTCATACTGTGGTCACATTATAGATAAGGAAGGCCTGCATAAGTCCCCGGAAAAGATCGAGGCAGTAGTGAAGGCCCCGCCCCCTGAGAATGTATCTCAGTTACGATCATTCTTAGGCCTTATAAACTATTACCATAAGTTCCTCCCGAACTTATCGTCCATTTTACATCGACTAAATTCATTGCTGCAAAAGGGAGTCTCCTGGAATTGGGACGAAGCGTGTGAGGCTGCTTTTAAAAAGGGTAAACAACTCATTACATCAAAGGAAGTGCTCGCACACTTTGACCCAAAAATGCCAATGAGGTTGGCATGTGACGCCTCCCCGTATGGTATAGGGGCAGTGTTGTCACACAAATTTCCCAATGGGACGGAGAGGCCAATAGCATTTGCCTCAAGGTCGTTAACTACAGCCGAAAGAAACTATGCGCAAATCGACAGGGAGGCCCTCAGTCTGGTGTGGGGTGTAAAAAAATTCCACCACTATCTACATGGACAACGTTTCACACTACTGACGGATCATCAACCGTTGGTGTCCATATTTAATCCAACAAAAGGGGTGCCCCTGATGACGGCCCAAAGGCTACAGAGATGGTCACTGTTCTTAGGAGCACACCAGTACCTTATCGAATATAAGGGTACCAAACAGCATGGCAATGCGGATGGCCTGTCGCGGCTACCATTGCCTGCAGAGATCGAAGAGATAGTACAGGACCCCGTGGAAATATATCATACGGCGGTTAAGGAACACTTGCCCATCACCAGCCAATGTATCGAGCGGGAAACACAGAATGACCCGACACTGGCAAGGGTTTACGAATTGACCGTGAAAGGCTGGCCGGCGCAGGGTGACGCATCATTGCTGGCGTTTTCGGCAAGGAAGGACCAGTTGTCCGTATGCCGGGGCACATTGATGTGCGGAGCCAGGGTGGTGGTCCCTCAAAAATTACAACATAAAGTGTTGCGGGACTTACACGAAGGTCATCTGGGGGGTGTCAAAATGAAAAGCCTCGCCAGAGCCTACGTCTGGTGGCCCGGCATTGACAGGGACATCGAGGAAGTAGCAAAAGCATGCCAAGGGTGCCAGATGGTACAGAACGTACCACCCCAAGCCCCACTACATCCGTGGGAGTGGCCCTCAACGCCGTGGCAAAGGATCCACGTGGACTTCGCTGGGCCCTTCATGGATGCGATGTTCCTTATTGTAGTGGACGCCCACTCAAAATGGCCGGAGGTCATAAAGATGTCATCAACGACAGCCGAAAAGACGGTCGCAGCCTTAAGGACCATTTTTGCCCGAAACGGGGTGCCCGAGCAAGTCTGTTTGGACAATGGGCCACAATTTGTGGCAGAAGAATTTCAAGCATTCCTAAAAAGGAATGGAGTGTGACATTATACGTCCGCACCATATCATCCGGCTACAAATGGGCTGGCAGAGCGATTTGTACAGACTTTTAAAAAGGCCATCAAGGCAATGGGGGAGGAAAGGTTGCCACTACAACACAAGGTGGACAATTTCCTATTCGCGTACCGTAATGCTGCACATACGGTGACCAACCAGGCCCCCGCCGTCATGTTCTTTAATAGAAGGTTAAGGTCTCGCCTCGAATTGCTCAGACCAAACATCTGGAGAGATGTGGAAAACCGAGTATTTCGTAGGGCTCCTGAGAGACAGACACGGAGCTTCGAGGTGGGGCAGCAAGTGTTGGCCCGTGATTATAGAAATGAAAAGTGGCGGTCTGGTACGATAAAGGCCCGCCAGGGACCTTTGATGTACACAGTGGATACTGGGGACGGCATAATCAGACGACATGCTGATCAACTTGTGGAGTCCAGAAACCCAACTGATTCACTACCTCAAACGTCTCAGCACATTGTTCCAGCGGAATCACGGCCCAGCTCGTCGCTACAGAAGTCTCAGGATGGCGAGGAGTTCAGCACTCCAGTGAGCTCCACGGCACAGGATGTGCCATCAGACACCGACGACTCCAGCGATGAAGTGGTGACGGAAGTACCGCCGCCTACACCGAGACCGGCTAGAGAAAGACGTTATCCTAGTCGAGACAGGAGGCCTCCTCAGAGACTGAATCTATAACATGTTTCTTTTTATATATATATAGGTAGACAACTCTGATGTAAATATGTTATGTATGTTGTGTTACCAAATGTTATTAGCCCTAGTTATGGTGCATCTGTTGACTTAATTGCACGGGTACGTTTTAATTAAAAGGGGAGGAATGTTGTGTATGTAATATGTATGCTACTTTAACCCTATGGCCAGGGCAGCACTACTTTGTAGGGCGTAGTGATACCGTAGTACCACTCCTGGCCATAGGGGTATAAATAGTACTGCGGGTACTGATCTCCCCTCAGTTCCCGCCTGTGGGTATGAAGTAAAGACCTAAGTTAAACCCTTCCAAGCTGTCTCTTCCTTTTTGTATCAAGTATATGCGCATACTTTACACTTCCTGACTCACTCTGCTTATTTTTACCCAAAACTCTACTCTGCTCTAGAGCCTTGACATTTCTCTCACTGTTTTTAAATTTGCTCTTTCCTGAATCCTCCCACCCCGCCTTCATTAGTTTAAAGCCCTGTCAACTGCCCTAGTTATTCGGTTTGCCAGGACACTGGTCCCAGGTTTAAGTGGAGCCCATCCCAACAGAACAGCTCCCTCTTTCCCCAGTACTGGTGCCAGTGCCCCATGAACTGAAACCCCTTCCTCCCACACCACTCTTTGAGCCACGCATTTAAATCTCTAATCTGTTTGTCGCTATGTCAATTTGCACGTGGCTCAGGTAACATTCTAGAGATTATTACTTTGTGCACCTGCTTTTTAATTTGGATCCTAGCTCTTCAAGCTCCCTCAGCAGAACCTCATTCCTAGTTCTACCTATGTCGTTGGTTCCTACATGGACTACGGCAACTGGATCCTTCCACTCCCACTCCATGTTCTTCTCCAGCTGCGAGGAGATGGCTTTAACCCTGGCAACACAACCTTCGGAACTCTCGGTCGTGGCTGCAGAGAGCAGTATCTATCTCCCTGACTATACTGTCCCCTAGCACAGCTACATTCCCTTTCACTCCCCCCACTTGAATGGCCTCCTGCACCATGGTGCCACGGTCAGCTTGCTCATCCATCCTGCAGGCTTTTCCCTCATCCACACAGGCAGCAAGAACCTCATACCTGTTGGACAAGGGCAAAGGCTGAGGCTCCTCCAGCACTGCACCTGGGGTCCCCTTACCTGCCTGAGTTGCAGTCACACCCTCCTGTCCCTGCCCACTAAACAGACCTGTACCACTATCTAACCTAAGGGGTGTGACTGCCTCGTGGATCAAAGTATCCAGGTAATTCTCCCCATCCCTGATACCACGCAATGTCTGCACCTCAGATTCCAGCTCAAAAACTCTGAGCTGAAGTTCCTCAAGATGCAGGCACTTACTGCAAACGTGGTTGTCCGGGATCACAATGCTCTCCACAAACTCCCGCATGCTGCAGTTGCGGCACACCACCTGCACTGCCATTCCTATATGACCTTGATTTATTTAATTAAATTTAATTAAATTTGTAATTAGGTATCTTAGTTTACAGTTTAATTTCCTGACTACTTACTTGATCTAGATTAAGTTAAGGGTATTGAAATGAAATATCTACCTGTAACACAAAGCACTACAAGTAGTGTACACAAAAAGCAACAACTCCTTCCTCCTCTTCTCCGAATTCCTACTCTTTCCAAACTTTAGGCTATTGTGCATTCTTGGTACTGGGAGGCATTACAATTAGCATGTAGTTGAGCAGCTGTTAAGAAAAAGCCTGCTGTAATATGCTGAATCATCCATTAACCCCCTAAAAAGACAAATAAGTGATGTTCAGTATATTAATCCAGCTGTGCAGTGCACAATTGTGAGTGCTGATGAAGGGTGCAAGGATCAGAAAGGCTTACTTCTTAGATGAGGCCGTGTGAATCAATGTGCTTGGACTGAGGAAATGAAGAAATTCCCTTTAATTGCTGGAAGGGCAACTCCCCACTAAGCAGATGTGGGAAACAATCATACAGGAGGTATGCTGTCAGCAACCTGCATGCTTTGAAGAATGTGTAGAAAGGGACATCCAATTTGAAGAAAAGTGCCCAGGTAATCAGTGATGACCACTGTCAATTATCCTGCACTGATGTATATGGCTATGACTTGACAGTGCTATATATGGGTTTGTAGCTATTATCTTCTGTTGATAGAAATGTATGCCCTAGGAGGTTAGGGATCTCTGCCATGTTTGCCTGAATGGTTTCACACAAGAATATTCTTATCTTGAATCTAGTTAGTAGCATGCTGTAAATGAAGTGCATAAGAGAGCTAATGAGGATATTTCTCAACTATTAAACCAGGATAGAAAAGGAAGACCTGCTTACTAGCAAAGCTTACTGAGAAAGATTGTTCACTAACTATCCTTATGCAAATGGAACTGACTACATGAAAGTATTCAGTCTACTTTTTCATCATCAGCCAGCAAGGTATTTTGCATTATGGACATTGCAGACTGGGAGATGGTAGAGTCTCTGAGGTGTTGCTCAGAGTTATGGAGACAGCAATGCTCTGGTTTGTGCAATAATAATCACAATGGCCCAGAAATTCATGTCGGGGGCTTCCCGCGGGTGCAAGCCCCCGACCTACACTTACCTAGCGCGCCGGCAGTTGAAGCCTGGGCCTGCGTGGATTTCCTGTCTGTGGCCCGGTTCAGCTCCCGGCGCGCTGTGCTTGTGTGACCCAGCGGTGTACTTAGTGCGATGCGTCGGCTGGGATCACGTGAGCACTGGGCAACCAATCGGAGGATGCAAAAGTTCATTCATGAGTTTGACAGTAAGAACTGTCAAACTCATGAAAACTCCGGGCGCCCAAAACAGTACTTAAACTTGAAATAAAATTTTAAAAAAATCACACTATTTAAATGAACTATAAATAACTTTAAATAACTATTTTAAACAATAATTTAAATTTTTGAAAAAAATAATTTTATAAAAAATCGGGGCTAAAAATACACTTACCTTACTGTAAAGTCTTAAAAAATAATAAACCTGTGGAAAAAAAATTCTAATTTTAATTAATAGACCACTTACCTTTTAAAATTAAGTTCTTACGTCTGCTTTTTTAAAGTGTAAAAAGTGGAGGCCTTCACGCACGGGCAAACCTGGAAAAAAAAAGAAGTTCAACGCACACGCGCAGACTCCTGCGTGCACGCGTTCGACCTCTGAACCCCTTGGTTCAGAGGATCGGAAATGTCGGTTTCCCGCGCATGCGCCGTGCATGCAGAAAACCGGCAATTCCATCGGTCCCACACGTGAGTACACGGTGCTTACTCGCGCGTTGGGACACTAATTTCTGGGCCATAATATTAATTGTGGCACTGATTTACACTTTCAGCAGATTCATACTAGAATGATACCAGGGCTTAAAGGGTTAAAATATGAGGACAGGTTACATAAACTTGGCTTGTATTTCCTTGAGTTTAGAAGGTAGAGGGGTGATCTAACTGAAGTGTTTAAAATTATAAAAAGGATTCAGTAGAGTAGATACATAGAAACTATTCCCTCTGGTGGGGGAATCCAGAACAAGCGGGCATAATCTTAAAGTTAGAGAGCTAGGCTATTTGGGAGGGAAATCAGGAAGTACTTTTTCACACATTAGGTAGTGGAAATCTCAAACTCTCTCCTCCAAAAGGCTGTGGATGCTAAGTTAATTGAAATTTTCAAGACTAAGATCGATAGATTTTTGTTAGGTAAGGATATCAAGGGATATGGAATAAAGGTGGGTAAATGGAGTTCGGGTACAGATCAGTCGTGATCTAATTGAATGGTGGAAGAGGCTTGAGGGGTTAATGGCCTACTCCTGTTTCTATGTTCCTACTTGTGTTCTACTGTCATTGCAACACGCATAACAGTGCCCATGTGCTCATACAAAAGTGAAATACTGCGGATACTGGAAATCTGAAATAAAAACAGAAAATGCTGGAAATACTCAGCAGGTCAGGTAGCATTTGTGGAGAGAGAAACTGAGTTAACGTTTCAGGTTGATGACCCTTCGTCAGAACCCATGTGCTCATCTTGTGCTATCATCATATGCTATCTTTTTGGCAGAAAGGCAATAAGCCTTAGGACTGAAGCTGGTACAGTAGGACCAACATGCCTACTTCATGCATGTTGCAGTGAGTATAGGAATAGGAGGATAGAGCAGATGAATGCGTGGCTAAAGAGTTGGTGCAGGAGGGAGGGCTTTAGTTTCCTGGATCACTGGGCCTGCTTCTGGGAAAGGTGGGACTTGTACAAGTCGGACGGGTTGCACCTGAACCAGAGCGGGATAAATATCCTTGCGGGGAGGTTTGCTAGCACTGTTCAGGGGGGTTTAAACTAAAGTGGCAGGGGGTTGGGAACCTGAGCAGGGAGACAGAGGAAAGGAAAACAGGGATAAAAGCAAAAGATAGGAAGGAGAAAAACAAAAGTGGCAGTCAGAGAAATCAACGGTTTAGATCAAACGTGGCCACAGTAAATAATAATTCTAATAAAAAAACAAGCCTGAAGGCTTTGTGTCTTAATGCGAGGAGCATTTGTAATAAGGTGGATGAATTGGCTGCGCAAATAGAGGTAAACGAATACGATTTGGTTGGGATTACAGAAACGTGGCTCAAGGATGGCCAAGACTGGGAACTCAACATCCAGGGGTATTCGATATTCAGGAAAGATAGGCAAAAAGGAAAGGGAGGTGGGGTAGCATTACTGGTTAAAGAAGGGATTAACACAATTGTAATGAAGGATATTAGCTCTGGTGATGTGGAATCTGTATGGGTAGAATTGAGAAATACTAAGGGGAAAAAAACATTAGTGGGAGTGGTATATAGACCTCCAAACAGTAAGGTGGAGGTTGGGGATGGCATTAAAAGGGAAATTAAAAAAGCGTGCAATAAGGGCACAGCAGTCATCATGGGTGACTTTAACCTACATATAGATTGAGCCAACCAAATTAGTAACAATACTGTGGAGGAGGAATTCCTGGAGTGTTTACGGGATGGTTTCCTGGACCAATATGTTGAGGAACCAACCAGAGATCAGGTCATCTTAGACTGGGTATTATGCAACGAGAAAGGATTAATTAGCAATCTTGTTGTACGAGGCCCCTTGGGTCGGAGCGATCATAATATGATCAAATTCTTCATTAAGATGGAGAATGAAGTAGTTGACTCAGAGACAAGGTTCCTCAATTTAAATAAAGGAAACTACGATGGTCTGAGGAGCGAGTTGGGTAGGATTGAGTGGGGAATGGCGCTCAAAGGGTTGACGGTGGATAGGCAATGGCAAACATTCAAAGACCGAATGGATGAGCTACAGAATTTGTTCATCCCAGTTTGGCGTAAAAATAAAACAAAAAAGGTGACTCAACCGTGGCTAACAAGGGAAATTAGGGATAGCATAAGATCCAAGGAGAGGACATATAAATTGGCTAGAAAAAGCAATAATCCTGAGGATTGGGAGCAGTTTAGGATTCAACAAAGGAGGACAAAGGGATTAATTAAGAAAGGGAAAATAGAATATGAGAGTAAGCTTTCAGGGAACATAAAAACTGACTGTAAAAGCTTTTATAGATATGTGAAGAAAAAAAGATTAGTGAAGTCAAGCGTAGGTCCCTTACAGTCAGAATCAGGGGAATTTATAATGGGAAACAAGCAGACCAACTAAATGCATACTTTGGTTCTGTCTTCACAAAGGAGGACACAAATAACCTCCCAGAGATGCCGGGGAACATAGGGTCTGATGAAAGCGAGGAACTGAAAGAAATCAGTATTGTAGGAAAATGGTGTTAGGAAAATTGATGGGGCTGAAGGCCGATAAATCCCCAGGGCCTGATGGTCTACATCCCAGGGTACTTAAGGAAGTGGCCCTAGAGATAGTAGATGCATTACTGATCATCTTCCAGAACTCGATAGACTCTGGAACGGTACCCATGGATTGGAGGGTAGCTAATGTTACCCCACTATTCAAAAAAGGTGGTAGAGAAAAAGCGGGGAATTATAGACCGGTAAGCCTGACATTGGTAGTGGGGAAAATGCTAGAGTCTATTATAAAAGATGTAATAGCAGAGCACTTGGAAAGCAGTGACAGGATCGGACAAAGTCAACATGGATTTACAAAAGGTAAATCATGCTTGACTAATCTACTGGAATTTTTTGAGGATGTAACTGATAAAATAGATAAGGGAGAACCAGTGGATGTGGTGTATTTGGACTTTCAGAAGGCTTTCGATAAGGTCCCACACAAGAGATTAGCGTGCAAAATTAAGGCACATGGGATTGGGGACAAGGTATTGACTTGGATAGAGAACTGGTTGGCGGACAGAAAGCAAAGAGTTGGAATAAACGGGTCGTTTTCCGAGTGGCAGACAGTGACTAGTGGGTACCGCAAGGATCAGTCCTAGGACCCCAGCTGTTCACAATATATATTAATGATCTGGACGAGGGAATTGGATGTAATATCTCCAAATTTGCAGATGACACAAAGCTGGGCAGGAGGGTAAGCTGCGAGGAGGATGTCGGGAAACTCCAGTACGATTTGGACAGGTTGGGTGATTGGGCAGAAACATGGCAAATGCACTATAATGTGGATAAATGTGAGGTTATCCACTTTGGTGGCAAAAACAGGAAGGCAGATAGATTGGGAGAAGGGGAAGTGCAAAGAGACCTGGGTGTCCTTGTGCACCAGTCGCTGAAGGTGAGCATGCAGGTGCAGCAGGCGGTTAAGAAGGCAAATGGTATGTTGGCCTTCGTAGCAAGAGGGTTTGAGTACAGGAACAAGGACGTCTTGCTACAGTTGCACAGGGCCTTGGTGAGACCGCACCTTGGGGATTGTGTGCAGTTTTGGTCACCATACCTGAGGAAGGACGTTCTTGCCATGGAGGGAGTGCAGCGAAGATTCACCAGGCTGATACCTGGGATGGCAGGAATGACGGAAGAGGAGAGATTGTGTCGATTGGGCTTATACTCACTGGAGTTTAGAAGATTGAGAGGGGATCTCATCGAAACCTATAAAATTCTGTCAGGTCTGGACAGACTAGATGCAGGAAGGATGTTTCTGATGGCGGGGGAGTCCAGAACCAGGGGTCATAGTCTAAGGATAAGGGGTAAGCCATCTAGGACTGAAATGAGGAGGAATTTCTTCACCCAGAGAGTGGTGAACCTGTGGAATTCTCTGCCACAGAGGGCGGTGGAGGCCAGTTCATTAAATATATTCAAGAAAGAGTTGGATATGTTTCTTGAGGCTGAAGGGATCAAGGGATATGGGGAAAAGGCATGGACAGGGTACTGAATTTGGATCATCAGCCATGATCACATTGAATGGCGGAGCAGGCTCGAAGGGCCGAATGGCCTACTCCTGCTCCTATATTCTATGTTTCTATGTTTCTATGTTTCAAGGGATATGGATGCTGTTGAATGCTAAAGTAGGTGTATTAGTGTTTGGTGAGTCAATAGGAAAGGCACCAGTGTTGGCTAAAGAAAAGCTGGTTGTTGCTGTGTGGAGATGCAGCATAACCATAGGTCCTGCGGAACTGTTTTGTGATTCTGACTAATTAGGGTTACCGATAAGATGGAGGAGACTTCACAAGCATGAACTGGGGAGTAGATCATTTGCGTTATTCAAGGGATGAGTCGTTTAGCATCTAGTTATGCAATGTCACAAAGGAAGGGTTTTCTGCACTGCAAACTGTCACGGAGCAGCACTCAGTAGCTGTGACATCTGCTGGAGAGACTTCAGGCACTTAGGGGAGGAATACAGTTAGAGTATCTTTCAGGAATGCTCCATCTGTTAATATCCAGCCAATTAGGTCCACAGTACAAGATGCAATAAAAGACAGTTTTAATGCTCTTGGAAATACATTAGGGGCAACCTCAAGCATAAATTCCAGGACCTCTCAGTAGTACAATGGTATGGGCACACATAGAACTGTGTCTGTAATAAGACTTGGCCTCCATTTGTACAAAAGCACAGGGACTATAGTTGTTTCTCAAAATTATTGCTAGTCCCTTGGCAGCATCTACTATTGGTCAAACTATATCCCCAACCTGCATTCTTACAGCAGAATGAGAACATGCCATTTCTGGCACACAAGCAGAGCCGTCTGTATCTGCAACATGTACATAGACATACATAGAAGTTACAACACAGAAACAGGCCCTTCAGCCCAAATAGTCCATGTCGGCATTTACCCTCCATGTGAGCAAATAGTTCCAATCATATTTAACCACCCTGTTCCCATATCACTTCAACCCCTTTTCCTTCCTCCATCTATCCAACCTAATCTTGAATGTTGACATAGCTTCTGACTCAACCACTAACCCTGGAAGTGAATTACACAGCCGTACAACTATCTGTGTGAAGAAGTTTCTCCTGGCCTCAGTTCTAAATCTCTTGTATTTAATCTTGGATCTATGGCCACTCTTTTTGACCTCCTCAACTATTGGAAACAGTTTGTATGAGCTATCCTGTTCATATTTTTAAACACTTCTATTATATTGCCCTGTAATCTGCATTGTTCTAACAAAAAAAACAATTTTGTAAGTCTTTTTCATATTTATATTTCCTCATATCAATTAGCATCCTAATGAATCTGTGTTGTACCCTCAATATCCTTCCTATAGCGTAGTGCCCAAAACTGTACACAATACTCTAACTGAAATCTCAGTAAGGTTTTCTATAGGTTCATGATAACCTCTTGTCTGTTCTATTCTATACCACTTGAGATAAAACCTAGAATTCTATTGGCATTTTTCACAGCCTTATCAACCTGTAGTGCTGACCTTCATATAAACAGAAGCAGGGGAGCCCCGCGGTGCGAGGACAATTTTGGGCTGCGCGGTCTCCTTGCCCCTGTCTGTTCCCCCTCTCGGGCCTGGTCGATGTGTGGGCCGGAAGCCTGGGACTGGATTTGGGTTGTCAGCAGTTTCCAGGGCTTTTTTGGGCCTGGGGATGTGTGGGCCGGAAGCCTGGGACTGGATTTGGGCTGTCGGCAGTTGGAGAAGCCTAGGCCCGTTTTGCATTGTTTTTTAACCTAAACATTTGTAGCTTTTAATACCTTCAAAGATGAAAGTTAAAGTACTTATAAAACATTTTTGGTAAATCTTTTTGAAAAAAATAAGACACTAACCTCGATGAGCATATTTTTAGGTTGAGGCAATGGGGTTTTTAGCTTGAGGCAATGGCTGCCAGATCCCTGAGATGAAAATGATTAGTCCCGCCCACACACACACCGATTGGTCAACGAATGAGGTGACTGAACTGTAGGATTGGTCAATCATGATGGCACAGGATTGGTCGACCTTGACGCCAGTCAATCAATGCTAATGAGTGGATAATGAGTGGAATTTTGAAGGTTTTTTGTATAATGTGCGAACAATTTTTGTCCGACCGAAAAGTAAATATGCTTATGACCGTTCTGGAATCGTAAGCTTTCTTTGGATGTAACGCACGTGTAGGTACGCTCTATAACTTTAGAGTGTATAGCTGGACAGACAGACGGAAGGACAGACAGACAGACAGATCGATCCTTTTTTATATATATAGACTAGCTGGGGGGGGCCCCGCGTTGCCAGGGCTGTTTTGGGCCGGGCGGTTTAAATCGAGTCCCAGGCTTTGGGCCCTGTCTCTGTGTCCCTCTGTCAATCTGCTGCCGGGCCAGGGCTGTTTTGGGCCGGGCGGTTTAAATCGAGTCCCAGGCTTTCGGGCCTGTCTCTGTGTCCCTCTGTGAATCTGCTGCCGGGCAACATTTTAAATCGAGTCCCAGGCTTTCGGGCCTGTCTCTGTGTCCCTCTGTGAATCTGCTGCCGGGCAACATTTTTACCTTTTAATACCTTGAAAGATGAAAGTGAAAGTACTTATAAAACGTTTTTGGTAAATCTTATGTTATTTTTAAAAGAGATTTTTAAAAGAGCTAAACCCAGAAAAGAGTCCCCTGAGTCAGCTGCTACTGAAACTAAGTACTCAGCCGGACCCTGACCAGCCCCAGACCAACACAGCCGTCCAAACACCAATCCGAGTGAACCAAATCATTAAAAAATGCAAAGAAACCTACCTGGAACATTGGAACAAAATAACCGAAAGCCAAAGCAGATTAGAATGTTACCGGGCCCTAAAAAGAGAATATAAACTGGCAGACTACCTCACGACCATCAGAGACACAAAACAGAGACAGACCCTCACCAGGTACAGACTAAGCGACCACCAACTGGAAATTGAAAAAGGCAGATACAAGAAATCCTGGCAGCCTAGAGAGAATAGAATATGCGATCAATGTCTGGCTGGCGAGGTTGAAACAGAAATGCATTTCCTCCTAAAATGCGAAAAATTCAACACATCAAGAAACATATTATTCAACAAGCTAAGCCAAACAACCCCAGATTTCAAGGAATTGGATGATCTGTCAAAATTGAGATTAGTCCTAGGAGAAGGAGACAGACCATACCTTGGGGCTAAATATGTAACAACATGTCACAACCTGAGGACTGTTTAAAAGTAAGACTGTTTAAAATTAATATTGAACGTACCAAATGAAGTAGAAAGACTGTTTAAAATTAATATTGTTTAAAAGTAATATTGTATATACCCAACAAATGTCAAATCGATTGACACTTACAGAATGTTGGAAAACTGTACCTTTTTGCTATGTAAGCTTTGGCAATATGGTTCTCTGTAAACTTTCATGCCAATAAAGCATTTGAACTGAACTACTAACTTTTTTGAAGCTGGATTAGCAGATTGTGAGTTGGAAGTAGTTAAAGCAATGGCTGCCAGATCCCTGAGATGAAAACAATTAGTCCCGCCCACACACACACCAATTGGCCAACCATCAGGTGACTGAACTGTAGGATTGGTCAATCATGACGGCACAGGATTGGTCGACCTTGACGTCAGCCAATCAATGCTAATTAGCAGATAATGAGTTTAATTTTGAAGGTTTTTTGCATAACGCGCGAACAATTTTTGTCCGACCGAAAAGTAAATATGCTTACGACTGTCCTGGAATGGTAAGCTTTCTTTGGACATAACGCACGCGTAGGTACGCTCTATAACTTTCGAGTGTATAGCCGGACAGACACACCGAAGTACAGACAGATAGACAGACAGACAGACAGATCAATCCTTTTATATATATAGATAATTCTGGAAATACTCAGCAGGTCAGGCAGCATCTGTAAAGAGAGAAACAAAGTTAATGTTTCAGGTCGATGACCTTTCATCAGAACTGGAAGAGGTTAGAGATTTAACAGGTTTTAAACAAGTACAGAGGCAGGGAAAGGGTGGGAGAGGGGAGGGTAGAACAAAAGGGAAGGTCTGTGATAGGGTGGAAGGCAGTAATAGTTAAATGACAAAAGGAATGATGGTGCAAGACAGAAGGGAGTGGTAATGGGACAAAGAAACAAAAGATGGGTCCAGAGGAGCTATAAATGGCAACAGCAGAATCATTATTAGCACTTGTTGGGAGCAGTGGTTATGATGTGAAATTGTTTAACTTGATGTTGAGTTCAGAAAGTCGTAAAGTGCCTAATCAAGAGATGAGGTGCTTTTCCTCGAGCTTCATTGGAACAGTGTAGAAGGCTGAGGACAGAGAGGTCAGAGTGGGAATGGGGCGGAGCATTAAAATGGCAAGCAACCAGAAGCTCAGGATCATGCTTGCGCACTGAATGGAGGTGTTCAGCAAAGTGATCACCCAATCTGCGTTTGGTCTCCCCAATGTAGAGGAGACCACAATGTGAGCAGCGAATACAGTATAGTAAATCACTGTTTCACCAGGAAGTAGTGTTTAGGAGAAGAATTGGGAAAATAAAGAGGCCATGAGGTCGAGAAATAAAAACACTGTTATAGAAGGGGCAAGAGATATCAAAAAATTAAATCATAAAACCAGCAAAGAGAATAAGGGTAAATGTTCCAAAGAATTGGAATCAGGATTGAGTGGTATCTAAAGTGAATGCAAAAGCATTGAAAAGAAAACTGAAGAGTTAGAAGCACTAATAACTATGGAGGGATATAATATAGTAGCCATAACAGACACGTAACTTAGCTTTGAACAGGACTGTGAACTTAATATTCCTGGTTTAACATTTCAGGAGAGACATGGAGGGGAAAAAACAGAATGGAATGACAGTGTTAGTGAAGGATTGTATTACAGTGCTAGAACTTAAGGATGCCTTAGAGGGTTGTGCTGAGAAAGAATAAAAATTGATAGAATTAAAAAATAAGGAAAAAATATTATTTGCATTTCTATAACACCTTTCATGTTCTCAGGACATCCTGACGTGCTTCACAGCCAATGAAATAGTTTTAAAGTGTAGTCACTGTTGTTATGTAGAGAAACACTTCCCTTTGGTAGCCCTGCTAGATTGCCTGAAGTCACTTAGCGGTTTACTTTTCAATAAATCACACTCACTGTTTTTTACATGTGTATATGTACAGATAAATACATACAGAAACAAATACACATACACCCACTCACATGCTTGCTTATTTTCTCATCAGACATAATTTTTAGGCAATCATTTTCTTCAAGGACATCAATTTGTAAAATACCTGTTACTTTTCCAATTTCCTAACTTGGTGAGTATGCATAAAGGTTCTGTTTACTGAAAGAAAAATGATCCTGGAAAGTGCAGTATGGAGGACCATCCTGGAGATAAATTACATGCGATGAATCAACCAATCACAGGTAAGTATAATGAATGGTTTAGTGCCACAGCTACCCCTAGGTAGCTATGAGGAGTCAATCACAGCTCAGAGTAATAAATAGAAAATTTCAAGCTAAATAGAAAAATTCAAACATAACACGAAATGTGACACAAATAGAGTGACAAAAATAGTATGACAAAATTGTGATAGGAATAGTGCTATAAGAAGAACGTGTTACAATTTCTGGTAGTGCACACACACGTAAAACTTTTAATGTATTACTAGTCATGCAGGTTCACAGTGAGTATGAGGATACACTATTTTATAACAAAGGGCTGTTATCAACCAGCTGTGATGAGGAAAGTATGATGGGAAACTGTTACAGGAAGTGTGACACAAGAACTGTGTGCTGCTATACACAAGACTTTTAAGATATTACTAGTAAATTAGTATTGCCCATAGTCAGTTGATGAGTAGAAGTTTTTTTTATATACAAGATAACAACAGTTGGGAGAGAGACTTCAGAACCTCTCCCATAGAAGCACCTACATGTCAGGCATTGTAACTACACCATTACAGGCAACTGCTTATGTACAGGATTTCCATCCTATGTATTTTCATAGACCGTTTCAAAGTTAAATCTTGACATAAAAGCATGACCAAAAATCATGTCAACAGATAGTTAGACAGGAAGTGCATGCATACATAGATTTATATAACTAGATAGGTGCTTATCAACATTTCTGTGAGCTCTTAAACAGGGATGTAGGGACTCCCTGCTATCTCTCCTAGTCAGCAGCCATGATGCTGTCAAGGTCACTTTTGTCCTTGCCTATAGTTCTGGTTTAATATTGTTTTAAACATCCTCTTTTACTGTGTGTCCTGATTATTTTTAATGATAAAAAAATTGTTTCAGGATAAATTAATTTTCTTGCAGGTTTGTCTGCTCATTTCAGGCTTTTCACAACATAGTACGATGTATATTAATCTACAATCTCTCACCATAATCACGCTAGTAATTCTGCCCAAATTAAGCAAACATTTTACGTAAAAATTAATTTAAATTCTTTAAAAGATTAATTAAATGTATTGTGTAAATAGAATATTTGTCAGGAAGCAGTGGTATATACAAAATGAACCACCGTGTTCTGTTGATCATAACTCAGCGTGTTTCCAGCCAGCAGGACCATCTGAAATTGTAAACTTTCATACATACATGTTGTCACACAATTACTGATTTTGATGCATTATTAGCAATGGTCATAAAGATTAACCTCATTTAAATACACATGCAGAACCATCTCCCATTAATGTGCATAGAATGGACAATCTGGTCATGGAGATCTATTTGCTTTCAAGATTTAGGACATACAACTGAAACGGTAATCATTTCAATTCAAAAATTGTCTCTTGCCCGGAGAGTGAGATACGAGTCTATTGCTGATGCAGTTCTATGACTGGCCACTATAAGGTGTGATTTTCCAATTTTATTTATTTTCCAAGCAGTTTGTACTTCAAAATTCCAGTGTTGCTATATTTGATTACAGTATTATAAAATTTTTACTTAATGAATTTCAGCTTGTTTTGTTGTTCACTCAAACAACAGGTGATATGAATCTCAATGACTTAAAGCATAGCATTCCTTCACCTAGGGGCTTGATTTCCTCTGGTACACATCATTTAATGACCTTGGTCTTCTATTTTAACATAGTTGTTAAATTAACCCATTTATTTTAGATAAATTAAATCCCTTTGGCCTTAAACTTATGCTGTGTGATACTAGCATACAAATAATTAATATGTTCATATGTCCTTTGTCTGCTATTTTGATGTAGATGTTGATCAATTTAAGTATTTGTACGCTAGTATTCTATGATGCAATTTCAAGGGCTGGCGAATGTGTAGACAATGAGCAGAAATGTTGTTAGGTGTGCCTGAGTATTGCTGTCTCAGAAAGAGAATATTTGTCTATCATGTTTATTCATGAAGCCTTGAGGTGAAGGAAAAGGGTAGCTGAAAATATTAACAGACTGTCTACAGTAAACCAGATTTAACAACCTTCATCCTGACTGCCATAGCAAATGGAATTGGAGAACTGCCATCGTCTTATCTCTGCTAAGTCTGCATTATTAATGCTAGTGAAATAGTTTGTATGCCTGTGACTGGGTGTAGATAGGCACTAGTGCATTTTTGTTGAACTATGCATTTATTACTGTGACAGCATAGTTTGTCGGATTATGTTATTGCTGAGCAGACACTGCTCCAGCCACAGCAAGCTATGCTGGGTGTTGTCTGGGTGATTTCAATAGCTATAGTCCAGTCCTGAAGGCTTTTTGCAATAAAATATTAAACCAGTCAGCAAATCAGCAATGATAAGTAAGGAAAAGGCATATTTAAGTGTTAAAATTTTAATTGCATGTGTTAGACAAAGTGAGAAATGTTTACTTCATTTGTGCCTCCTGACCATGAAAAATTACTCATGATCCATCCTTTAGGTAGAACAGGTAAATCAATGAAACTTTACATTTCCAGCTGGCAAGTTAGTCTGTCCACAACAGATACATACTGGATTTTCTAAGTCTATGAGGCATTGGAAATACTGCGAACTGCAGCTTACAATAGCCATTTCATAAATGCCAACATTAACACTGCTTCTAGCAACATGCACATATCACAAATATATTGCTCAGAGATGCACATCAGAGACTTACTATCATTTGTATGGTTGATTTTAAGTACTATACAGGGAATAGCAGATCCTGCATCACTTACACATTTAGGGGGAAAAATTCGGTATCGCCCCATTTGGGGCGTCGTTATCGGCCGTGCGCAAAGTTCAGCGCCTGGCGCTAATTATCGTCTCTGACAGCAAACTTGACTTTTATCGCCCCTGGAGGTGATTGGAGCGCTAAATCAGGTGCTTCACACCTGTCTTAAGGCGCAAACGCCGAGGAGCGAGGCACTACCTCAGAGTGCTGGCGAAACAAGGAAGGGCAAATCAAAATAAACCTGCAAAGTGCTGCTCAGTACTCAAAACTCCTTCACACAGCATTGAATTTCTCAAGAAGTCTCTCTCTCTCTCTCAGACTGTGTGGTGCAAAAATGTCACCGACAAAAAAAGGCAGGAAGCGGTCGCCTTTAAATAGCGCTCCCCTAGTCCCTTTCTGACAGCATAACGCTCCCCTCAACCTGTCGTTGCTAGCGGCAGGCGATAAGACGGGGGGGCCACTCAATATCCGGTCCGGGGTGCTAACGGGGCGTTGCACACTCGACTGATGTCACAATCTGCCGGTGCAGGAGATAGTGGTGGTAGTGTTTAGCGCCGCCGTAAAATGTCTAGTTAATTTCGCGAGCGGCATAAACATCGCCGCACCCGGCCTCTAGTTGCTTTGTGCCCCAATTGGCACCCTCTTAAGGCACTAACGGGAGGTGCAAACAACTGAATTTTTCCCCATACAATGTACCCAGTTTACAGAATTCAAATACATAAACTGACATTGGGATATCCCGAAGCTGTGAAGTGCCAGCTGTAAGTAAATGATCAGCTTTTACCCTGTGCGCACTAAGATATTTCCTGAAATTTTGTGGAGTACTTTGACTAGAGGCTAGACAAGACACAGTAAAAGCTTTGTTTTTATATAAATGAGACTTTTTGAAATGAGTGGTTTGTGTGGTTACTATCCAGACTTCTAAACTGCTTATCAGAATCCATTTTCTGAGCAATGACAGCAAATTAGTCAACGACTAGGCAATACAATATCTTCTAATGTGGGAAAGAACTCTGAGTCTGACAGCTTGACATGAAATGTGTTTTAAACACGCTCAATTTTACATTTATTTCTAGCTTACTGTTTTTCTGCTTTGTTCATATAGCAGCAGAAATCATTATTCTCCCTTTTTTTAACCAATGTTCCCCCTTTCAGTTTTATTAATTCTCAGGATGTGAGTGTCATTGGCAAGGCTGACATTTGTTGCTCATGCCTAGTTGCCTTTGAGAAGGTGATGGTGGGCTTTCATCTTGAACCGCTGCAGTCCGTGTGGTGAAGGCATTCCCACAATACTGTTAGGGAGGGAGTACCAGGATTTTGACCCAGGGATGATGAAGGATCGGTGATATCCAAGTCAGAGGGGAATCTGGAGGTGATGACGTTGCCATGTGCCTGCTGCTCTTGTTCTTCTAGGTGGTGGAGGGCACAGGTTTGAGAGGTGCTACTGAAGAAGCGTTAGCTAGTTGCTGCAGTGCATCCTGTAGATAGTACACACTGCAACCACGATACTCTGGTGATGGAGTGAGTGGATGCATAGGCAAGTGGATGAAGTGCCGATCAAGCGGGCTGCTTTGTCATGGTTGGTGTCGAGCTTCTTGAGTATTGTTGCAGCTGCACCTGTCCAGGCAAGTGGAGAGTATTCCATCACACGCCTGACTTGTGCCTTGTAGGTGGCAATTATGTTTTTAAACTAGATTTTAATTCTCAAACTGCCATGGTGGGATTTGAACTCACATTCTTTGGATTATTAGTCCAGTAACACAACCATTATACATCAGAAGGTATTGACTGCTTGCTAGGATGTGATTCCACAGATGCCAGTTGATATCTTGCCTAAGTAGCTATTTTCATGTGTGAGCTGAGTTAGTGCGGGCAGGATTTTCTTCTTTGCTGGACAATTTTGCGGTGGTACAGAAGCAGGCGAAGTGGAAAGTTGGAAGGGGGCCTGTTACTCTGGATGTTTGTCCATACTTGTGCTTCAGATGTTTTCCAGCATCAATTTTTTGTCGGACATCGGAAGCACTTGGCCAAATATGGACGGGCATATTTAAATAAAGCAATAATGATGGTGTGACATCATGCGTCACATTGTCTGTCATTAACATCTCAGCAGCACTGGTCATTACTGACACCTGTACACAACAGATGTTCAAAGTTGTTCGGGGATATGTAGAATGTCCAAATATGTAAATGGCCATCGCAGTCACTTAGATTAATAGATGGGACGATCGACAGAGATTTTCACATGGAAAAGAAAGAAAGACTTGCATTTATATAGCGCCTTTCACGATCACCGGATGTCTCAAAGCGCTTTACAGACAATGAAGTACTTTTGAAGTGGAGTCACTGTTGTAATGTGGTAACTTGGGTAGATTTTTTTCACAGTGTTCTTGGAAGTACCAATATATTGTGATTCTTCAGGCTTGCGTACTCTTTTAAGCTGCTGCAGGCATCACCCCCGGTTGCAGCAGTCATTTTCCAATCCCCCTTCTCCCATGCTCCTAAAAGCAGGTGGAACCACAGCCAAATTATGTCAATTAGCCTGACCCTGGATAATTTATCAGAGTCCGCGCTGACTACACTGGGTGGGTAGAAAGCCAGCCCCACCCACACTTATTGCAGTAATTGTGTTGGCAAGAAAAGCCCTGGCTTGAGTATCAGCAGGCTGTTTGACTGTGCAGGACATCGCACCCAAGCTCACTCCTATCCTCATCCGATTTCCACAAACACACACACACACAACTTGCAACAAGGATCACTGGACAACCATTGACCAGGAACCATAGCAGATTTTCCCCCTCAGTAACCTGTTGATACCAATTGTAGTCAGCCCAGCTGAAAATAAATCTGACAGACCAGGGATCGGGTTGTATAGCCCAGATATTCCTTGCCTTAACCAGCTGTGTCATCAGAGGGGCAAAAATGCACTAGTTAATCCAAATATTGTCTACCACATATCAACCATTTCTGTTAAATTGAGTTGATTGTTGCCTACTTTATTTTTTAACTTGTTCTTTTCTGTTTTGGGTCACCAAATTAAATAAAAGCATTATAAGTTTTATTTCACAAGTGCAACAGACCAGTTGCATGCTAACCTACAAAACTTGGAAAAGCTGATAAACAGCTTCAAAAAAGCTATGAGAGCCCTAAAAATCAGCATACAACTGAAAAACGGTCTAGAATAAAGGCCTATGACCAAGGCCACAGTTTCAAGGTAAAATAATAAGTTAAATTCCTTTTTATTACATTGTATTTCAGGATTTATATTACTGTTTTGGGATCACATTTTACAATACAGTTTATTTTTCTGTGAAAACTGAAACCCATTGGCCTCACTTATGACATCCAAAAAGCTCAAAGCAGGCATGTTGATAATGCAATTTGCTTGCTATAGGTGTCAGCCATGGCTCATTGGGCAGCACTCTCATCTCCTGAGTCAGTAAGTGGTGGGTTCAAGTCCCACTCCAGGGACTTGAGCGCAAAGTTTAGGCTGACACTCCAGTGCTGCACTGTCGGAGGTGCTGTCTTTTGGATGAGAGATTAAACCGAGGCCCTGGCTGCCCTTTCAGGTGGATGTAAAAGATCCCATGGCACTATTTCAAAGAAGAGCAGGGGAGTTCACCGAAGTATTCTGGCCAATATTTATCCCTCAACCAACATCACTAAAACAGATTATCTGGTCATTATCTCATTGCTGTTTGTGGAACCTTGTACTGCGCAAATGCCTGCCGTGTTTCCTACATTATAACAGTGGCTACACTTAAAAAGTACTTAATTAGCTGTATTGCACTTTGGGTCATCCTGAGGTTTTAAAAAGCCCCATATAAATGCAAATCTTTCTTTTCTTTTAGAAGAAATGGACGGTAAAACTGCTGCGTGATGTGTACAAAAAAAAAGCAATATCTTGGATTTTCTCCGGATCGCCATCTCTGGATCATTGTGATTCTCCCTCTAGCTCCGCGGACTTTATTTGCTGCTACAACACATCGGAGCAATTCAATAAGTGTTTCTTGTCTTTGTTATCGAGCTAATCAATTCAAAAGCATTAAAAAGGGCTGGTGGCAACTTGTGAACAAAGTTGACAAAGCTTCCACCGCCCGTATACCCAAAATAGCCAGTAAGCTTAACATGTTACAAGCAATGCCTTTGTAATTGAATTTAATGGTAATGGCAAATGGTTAACGCCATTTGCCCAATATAGGCAGCTGCCCATGATAAGCGTGGATGGTATAAGTGGTGGGGACTGTAGCTATCGTGTGACTGCCGTGGGACATGAATTTGTCATGACTTAAGCTGCAACTATACCCAATAATCTATCAGATGTAATATAGGGGAAAAAATCTAAAGTACACAAAAATGCAATTTTTGCAGTGGTGGATTTCAACATTTGTGAAGGGGGAGGTGAGCTTTGATGGTGTAAAATGTATTTCCTAGAGGGGTTTGGGCCCTAGCTTCCCAGGAACTTTAGATTTATGACACTTTTTTGGTGCATTTTTCAACACTCAGATAGGTGACCTTGGGAAGCATTCCTGATTCTTCACTAACATTAACCTTTTCTGGTGTTTTTCATATTTAAAAAATGATTTGTTTTTATGGTGGTTTTTAGGGGGTAAAATTTACAATTAATGGGCAAGAAATACTGTCCACCTCCCTCTAAAGCAGGGCCTTGATATTAACCTGCCCATGACGGGAGGGTTAAAGACTTCAATACGGGGTACATGTCCTCAATACGCCGCGCACGCATGGATATCCTGGCATCCGAGTATCCTGCCGTGGAGAGGTGGTACACATAATTAACAGTGCAATTGGGAGCTCGATTTAAAATTCACTGCTTCTGCGCGGGTTTCCCAGGGGTCGGTAAACCCAGCAATGAAAGGGAGGCGGGAGCTGCTGGCCACGCAAGGTAAGTGCCTTTTACAGCATTCCTTGTGGGCCAGGAGGAGCAGGAGTGCTCTCCCACTGCCCCTCAAGGAAGCCTTCGGCCTTCCCTCTGCTGATCGCGGCCTCTCTCCCGCTGCCCCCCCCTCCCGATCGCCTCCCTTCATGGGTATTCGCTGGGCAGGAGTTGGGCAAATCCTGCGCCAGTGAAAATGAATTTACAGCAGATACGTACGATCTGTCAAGGAGAAACTTTACAGATCACAAGTTCTGAGTTTTCGCGCATGCACAACGCACGCAGAAACTCGGAACTTCCGGGGCCATTCACAGCACTTACGATGGCGTACGATAAATTCCGGGCCATTAAATCACTGCAGCAATGTAAGCTGGACCACAGTATAAGTATTTCCTCAGAGATTCGGGTGAGCTGCTGCTGTAACATCCTTACAGAGAGAACAATAGGAGAGAGCCAGATTAAAGGGGCAGAAGAGATCCAAATACATCAACAATTCTCCCACGACCTTGGCGAAGACCCTGGGGGCTAAATGAAGGGATAAGAGGCGGTTACAAGGCCCTCTCCTCCCATTAGGCAACTGTGGGGCTTTACCACTGCTAAGCTTCACTTGGCAGTCCCAGGGAGTTGCATGAACAGAGGTAATATGGGAGAGAAATAAGCTGGTAACCTGGCTGTCCCCTGGTATTTGCAAGCAGCAGGTGGTGGTTCCGGCAAGGGTGGGATCGTGGAGGTAAGTTCAGCCCAAGAAATCAGTAGCACATGTCATCAGTGACACTTGTGTGTACCTGTTGCCAGTGATAATAAAACCTTGCACGCAGACCAAGCATTAAATGGGCAGTGGTGAATTACATGGGAATTCAATACTATCGTAATTTCAATGTGTTTGAACAAGGTGACCTAACTAGTTAAATCAACCCTTGAGCACACCGTCAAGCATCTATGTATTCTCACGAATACCTGCTTCTCGAATTGACAATTGCTGAAAAAAACTAGCAAGCAGACAAGATCAGAATTCTCCTTCAGGTCCTTTGGGAACATTTGCATTTTCATGATCTCCCCTTCTCCACCAGTATCAGGACCATGCATCCTGAAACTATTCTTCAGAAGTACTAGTTACTTGTTGCACTAGTGTACTCACTTTTAACTACCCAATATCTAGTTAAGTGATAGTGTGGCTCAAGATCTTCGGAGGGGGGGGGTGGAATCCAGCAACCCCATCCAGGTACTCTTCCACAGCACTTTCCAGAGCATCAAGCATGGCGCTGCCCTAGACATGCCCCTAGTGGTAAAGGCACCTGACAGAGATCGTGCTAAACAGAGATCCTTACTCTGACCTCAGGATCATTGGTGCAGGATCCTGGCTGGGCCAATCCTGCCATAAGTGAATACATGCCCTCAGATTTTCAAAGCTACTATTTCCACTGGAGCAGAGAAGGCTAATTGGAGATTTAATGGAGTTTTTCAAAATGATGAAGGATGCTGATGAGATGAAGAGGGAATGGCTATTTCCTCTGGTTGGGGAATCAAAGATGAGGGTCAACAAGTTGAAATTGCCAGTAAGAAACTGACAAGAGAGGTTTGACAAAATGTCTTTATACAGAGGGGGTGAATTTCCGTGGGGGTTTTCCTGCTTGTCCACTGTACCTTCAGTGGATGAACCATGAAACCGCTGTGGAAATTCATCCCCAGAATGCTATTATAGTATGGAATGATTTGCTGCAGGGAATAGTTGAGGCAAAGATCATTGCAGCTTTTAAGGTAATAGAAGGTAAACATTTGAAGCACAGGAATATACAGGGAGGGAGCAGTGCTGTGGGTGCAGTTTTGGATTGCTCCAGTAAAGATCTGGCACAGTACCAATGGGACAAATGGCTTCCTTTTGTACTGTAAAGTTCTATGGAAAAGAGGGCAAAAGGGAGAAGGAAAGAAGAATGCATTGTTTCCAGTTGGCCGTCCCCAGCAGCCCATGTGACAGATGTGACAGATGCAGTTGCTGCTTTTAGCTACAGTTATCTTTTTACATAAGTGAACTCTTGCAACTGAAAATCTCATACCTAGGATTTGTCCAGTATTGACAGCTCTGATTATCTGCAAAACAAGAGAAGCTATAAACAACTATAAGAAAAACAGGCAGAAATCCAAGATATTACTGACTGGGCATCCAGCCACAAGACCTAAGTGCCCCCTCCAACAATCTGCGAAAAAGATTGAAAGTGTGGAGAAGTCACAGCAGGAGCCATTGGTATTGATAAACACAGCCATAGCACCTTAACAAGGACAGAAAGGCAAAATTCCTCGTTATTTTCTCCCAAAAATCAAACATTTGGGGGGTAATTTTCTGAGCCCCGAGGAGGCGGGTTTGGAGGCGGGAAAGGCGGGAAAATTGGAAAAAATGAGTGCGGGTTTGGAACCCGCCTCCAACCCGCCTCTGCGGGATTTTGCCGGTGCCAGTTTTGCAGGGTGGGAAACGGTCCCGCCTCCAGCTGGCCAGAGAGGTTGTTAAGAGTCTTAAATGCTCCTTAAGGGCCTCTCTAATCCTATTTTGACAGGCCCTCGTTATTCTTCGACCATTGCAGCGTGTTTCACGACCCTCCTAAACCACGCCAGCTAAACCTGGCGGATTGACAAGTGGGTGGTCTCCTCACAGCTGCAGCTCCACCATTAAATTGTAGATTTCATCAGGGATTAGTTGCAGGTGGCAGAACTTTGCTTTAAAAGGTCTTTCAGCACTTTTAGCAGGCCTTCCGAAGGTGCTGCAGCTTGAATCTATCAACTGTTGGACTTCCTTGGAAGACCCTCTCCCCACTTGCAATGAGCGCTTCCCCAATGGAGGCATCTGCAAACAGCATGGGAACCATTTATTTCTTTTCACCATGGACCTCAGATTCGGATGATAAGCACCCATGGCAGCAGCAGAACCAGGCAGCTCAGCAGCAACAGCAGCAGAAGCCCCAACCTCCTGCTCAGCCACTTGATGCTGCACAGGGCAGAAGGCACCAGTGCATCAAGGCACCTCGCCACAGGAGATGCCCCCAACAGAGGGTTTACAGACAGGGGATGAGCTATCTCAACATGAGTGAGCAGCAGTGCCAAAGGAGGCTGAGACTTTCACGAGAGGTTGTCCGAGAGATCTGCGGACTGCTGCAGCAAGACCTGGTGCCCAGAGGAACAGGTGGACACCCCTTACCAGTGGCTGTCAAAGTCACCACCACACTCAACTTCTTTGCCTCAGGCTTCTTCCAGGGATCATCAACAGACATCAGCGGTATCTCCCAGCCGGCTACCCACAGTTGCATCACGCAGGTTACCGATGCCCTTTTCGCAAAGGTGCACAATTACATATCCAGTTCTCAAGGGATCAAGCAGGATGGCAGGAATGATGTATGAGGAGAGATTGGGTCGATTGGGCTTATACTCGCTGGAGTTTAGAAGAATGAGAGGGGGTCTCATCGAAACTTATAAAATTCTGACAGGTCTGGACAAACTAGATGCAGGTAGAATGTTCCTGATGAAACATAGAAACATAGAAACAGAAGATAGGAGCAGGAGTAGGCCATTCGGCCCTTCGAGCCTGCTCCGCCATTCAACGAGATCATGGCTGATCATCCAAACCCTAGCACCCGGTCTGTACACCGACAGCCATCCCACCCAAGCCCTATCCCCGTAACCCCGTAACCCCACGTATTTAATCCCCCCTAACACTAAGGGCCAATTTTTTTTATCATGGCCAATCAACCTAACCCGCACATCTTTGGTCGGAGAGTCCAGAACCAGGGGTCATAGTCTAAGGATAAGGGGTAAGCCATTTAGGACAGAGATGAGGACGAATTTCTTCACCCAGAGAGTGGTGAACCTGTGGAATTCTCTACCACAGAAGGCGGTTGAGGCCAAGTCTTTAAATATATTCAAGAAGGAGTTAGATATATTTCTTAGAGCTAAAGGTATCAAGGGATATGGGGAGAAGGCAGGTACGGGGTACTGAGTTTGGATGATCAGCCATGATCTCACCGAATGGCAGAGCAGGCTCGAGGGGCCGAATGGCCTACTCCTGCTCCTATCTTCTATGTTTCTATTAAGTATAACTGCGTGTTCGGTTGGCTTTGCAAATATGGCAGGCATGGCAATGGTGCAGGGCATCATAGACTGCACACATGTGGCCCTTAGGGCACCCCATCACAACCCAGCTATCTTTGTCAACTGAAAGGGCTTCCACTCCCTCAATGTACAGCTGGTGTGCAACCACAAGAAGAAGATTTTGCATGTTTGCGCCAAGTTCTGTGGTAGTTGCCATGATTCTTTCATCCTGCGGCACTCTCGTGTTCCTCCGCTTTTCAATCTGCCAAACCAACTTAACGGATGGCTCCTTGGTGACAAAGGCTACCCCCTGAAGAAGTGGCTAATGATGCTGATCAGGAGGCCAGCTAACGAGGCTGAAGAGCGCTACAACGCCAGCCACACTTCAACCAGGTCCATCATCGTTGAAGATGCGATTCCGATGCCTTGACAGATCAGATGGAGCCCTGCAATATTCAGCAGCCATGGTCTCCAAAATGGTCGTGGTCTGCTGTGTACTGCACAGCATCGCACAGCGTCGTGGCTTGCAGCTTCCTGATGAGCAAGTGGCTCAGTTCCAGGCCTCCTCAGATGAGAATGAGGATGAAGAGGAGCAGGAGGATGAGGAGGCTGAGGAGGAGGAGGAGCAGGAGGAGGCTGAGGAGGAGGAGGAGCAGGAGGAGAAGGAGGAGGAGGAGGAGGAGAGAACGCCGGTGTATCGACCAGCAGCAGTGGCAGCACGCGAGCACGTGGCTGCCCGTGATGCAAGGGATGAACTTATCCTGGCCAGATTTGGATAGGTTGCCCAAGTTGGCACATGCCCTTGGCTCCATCTTAAGATATCATAGACAATGGACATGAGTTTCTGGCCTCCTTTCACTCTGGCCACCAACCTGATAACGCAAGTGTCGCGGAGCCCGCAATGTGGAGCTGCCTAAGGCGAAAGAACAGATGCCATGACGCCAACATTTTGCCATTAAATCATTTTAATGCTTTCCAACAGGGATGGCATTTCATCAATACACATAAACACCTGCACACAGATGTGGAGGTTATATCTCTTGCCAGCTGGACCCACACAGGCTTGGTTTCTTTGGGAGGCCTCTTCCTCCCAGATGAGTGGAAGAGCACCTCCCTGCTAGCTCTCACCCCCTCAACCAACATTTGCAGCGCTTCATCCGAGAACCTCAGGGAGGCCCTTGCCTTGGAATTGGACATAGTGGTTTCTCAGAATATGCTGCAGGTGGTGCAGCATTGGCAGAAATCCAGTGGAATGATCTAAGGCAGCAAGCTACCCTTAAAAGAGACTGGAAAAGTGATGTCAGCAGAGGCAAGATTCAGTCCCAAAACACTAATTGACCAAGGGCAACCCACAATTCTGAAATCAACTGGCTAATCAGGGGAAAATCGCAATTTTTTCAAACCTATCAGTGGAGGCGGTTTTCGGACCCACCCAAACCGAAACCCGCCTCCAGTGGGAAAATCGCCCCCTTGGTTGTTAATCTAAATCTATAATATGAAAGGCTATTGACCAAGTCATTTGGAAATGACCTCCACTAAATTTTCCTCACCTTGGGCTAACAGGAAGACTTCTGCCATTTTGGAATCTATTTCTTGGTAAAGTTGTATTTATAGTTTGATGCTATATCCTTCTACAGTGAAAAACGTGGTTAAATAATGGAACAGGCTAATGGTTCATCATACCACATAACTAACTTTCAGATGCAGCAATTCAGTTACATCCTGGCAAAATAGCCCTTGTGCCACTTCAATGGAAATGACAATCAGGAGAGATGTAGAATGGGTGTCTGAATCGATATTGTCGGTTTTACACTACCACCCAAAGTCAAAATTACCTCCTCTGTTTCCAGTCTTCATTATTTATTAAGCGAGCCACTGGGTTTTACCAGGTATTTTTTGTTACCCAAACAACCTCAGAAAAGGCTAAAGTATAAATTAAATATATTCGAAGTCTTTGGAAAGGCTACCATTATTTTTAGCCCCAAAGATGGCTATCTACTTTCAAGCTCTTGCATTTATTTAAATTTATCCAACATTCCTTGTAAGTCCCTTTACTGGCTGCTTACACCTGATTTCTCACTTCCCCCTGGCGAGCTCCCAAATGCTGGGCCAGGAAATTGTTGAGATTATGTTAACGAAGCTGATCCCACAAAATTAGGTGGGGTCAATACACTTAACAGTCTAATCATGATCTTCTGACTAATGCCTGGTGGGAGGCCTAATTGTAAAATTTACTGGAAAATTGACCCCAATATGTCTCAGTGATAGAATAGTGTTCATTTTCACTGCAATGCTAGGAATGTTCAGATTGCTTTCCAGTTCTTTCATATGATTTATACATTAAATCAAGAAATAAAATAACCGATCCAGCTTGGCAATGTTATTTAATGTCACAGTTCAAATTCATATTTCAGACAGGACATTAAATAACTTTGCCAAGCTGAGTTATAACATAAGAACATAAGAAATAGGAGCAGAAGTAGGCCATTCGGCCCTTCAAACCTACTCCACCATTCAATGAGATCATGGCTGATCTTCTGCCTCAACTCCATTCACCGGCCCTATCGCCATATCCCTTGATGCCCTTACTAGTCAGAAATCTATCGACTTCTGTTTTGAATATACCCAATGACTGAGCCTCCACAGCCCTCTGGGGTAGAGAATTCCAAAGATTCACCACCCTCTGTGTGAAGACATTTCTTCTCATCTCAGTCCTGAATGGCTTACCCTTTATCTTGAGGCTGTGGCCCCTGGTTCTAGACTCCCCAGCTAAGGGAAACATTCTCCCAGCATCCATCCTATCAAGCCCTGTAATAATTTTGTATGCATCAATGAGACCCCCTCTCATTCTTCTGAATTCAAGAGAATACAGGCCTAGTTTACTCAATCTCTTCTCATGCGACAGTCCCGCCATCCCAGGAATCAATCTCGTGAACCTTCGTTGCACTCCCTCTATGGCAAGTATATCCTTCCTTAGGTAAGGAGACCAAAATTGTACACAGCACTCCAGGTATGGTCTCACCAAAGCCCTATATAATTGGAGTAAGACTTCTTTACTCCTGTACTCAAATCCTCTTGTAATGAAGGCCAGCATACCATTTGCCTTCCTAATGGCTTGCTGCACCTGCACATTCACTTTCAGTGACTCATGTATAAGGACACCCAGGTCCCTTTGAGCATCTGCATTCCCCAATCTTTCACCATTTAGGAAATACTCTGCTTTTCTGTTTTTTCTACCAAAGTGTATAACTTCACATTTAACCACATTATATTCCATCTGCCATGTTCTCGCCCACTCACTGAGCCTGTCGAGATCCCCTTGAAGCCTCTTCACATCCTCTTCGCAACTGACACTGCCACCTAGCATTGTACCATCAGCAAATTTGGAAATGTTACATTTAGTCCCCTCATCCAAATCATTGATATAGATTGTGAATAGCTGGGGCCCAAGCACCAATCCTTGCGACACCCCACTAGTCACAGCCTGCCATCCTGAAAAAGAACAGTTTATCCCTACTCTTTGGTTTCTGTCTGTTAACCAATTCTCAATCCATGCTAGTATATTACCCCCAATTCCATGTGCCCTAATTTTGTTCACCAACCTCTTGTGTGGGACCTTATCGAAGGCCTTCTGAAAATCCAGATACACCACATCTACTGGTTCCCCTTTGTCTACTCCACTAGTTACATCCTCAAAGAACTCCAATAGGTTTGTCAAACAGGATTTCCCTTTCATAAATCCATGTTGACTCTGCCCAATCTTACTATTAGTTTCTAAGTGCCCAGTTATTGCATCCTTTCTAATAGATTCCAGCATTTTCCCAACTACTGATGTGAGGCTAACAGGTCTGTAGTTCCCCGTTTTCTCTCTCCCTCCTTTCTTAAATAGCGGGGTTACATTTGCTATCCTCCAATCTGCAGGAACCATTCCAGAATCTATAGAATTTTAGAAGATGTCAACAAATGCGTCCACTATTCCAATGGCCCCCTCTTTCAAAACCCTAGGATGTAGGTCATCCGGTCCTTGGGATTTGTTGACTTTTAGTCCCATTAATTTTGCTAGTACTGTTTTTTTTACTAATAATCATTTCTTTAAGTTCCTCATTCTCATCACACCCTTGGTTTTCTCGTATTTCTGCGAGGTTTTTTGTGTCTTCCGTGAAGACAGAAACAAAGTATTTATTTAATTTCTCTGCCATTTCCTCATTCCACATTATAAATTCTCCCGTCTCCAACTATAAAGGACCTACATTTACCTTCACCAGTCTTTTCCTTTACACATACATATAGAAGATTTTTCAATCCGTTTTTATATTTTTCACTAGTTTGTGCTCATATTCCATTTTCCCTTTCTTTATCAATTTCTTGGTCCCCCTTTGCTGATTTCTAAAAAGATCCCAATCCTCAGGCTTTTCCTGGCAACTTTATAAGCGTCCTCCTTTGACTTAATACTAGCTTTAATTTCTTTTGTTAGCCATGGTTGGATTACTTTTCCTTTTGGGTTTTTATGCCCTAGAGGAATATATGTTTGTTGCAAATTATGCATTATTTCCTTGAATGTTAGCCATAGTTAGTTATTTCTTGATGTGATGTACAAATCATCTGACAGAACTGGAAAGCAATCTAAACATTCCTAGCCAATTGTAGAATTATACAATCATAGAGCACAGAAGGAGGCCATAATATAATATGCTTTAAGATGATAATTGAGAAGGACAATTATGTATGACGAAAACCAGGTTAATAGATTGGAGAAAAGCTGATTTTGAGGGGCTGAGAATAGAACTTGAGAAAATAAAATGGGCAACAATATTGGCAAACAACAATGTAGAACAGCAATGGGAAACATTTGAAACGGTGTTTAACAGAGTGCGGGAACAATATACTCCGCTAAAAGGAAAGAACAAACTAAACACCAATGAGGCTCCATGGATGAATAAAGCCATAAAAGGGAACAATTGAGGGTAAGGAAAGAGGCATAGATTAAGTACATAGACAGCAGAGGAGTGCATGATAAGGGAGAATACAAAGAAATTAGGAGAGAAGTCAAAAAAAATTAGGAAGGCAAAGAGGAGCTACGAAATTAAATGATCAAGGAACATAAAACAAAATAGTAAAATATTTCACAGGCGCACCAATAAAAAAGGAAGGTTGGGATGGCAATAGGGCCATTAAAGGATAGACAGGATAATACCATGCATAACGATAGAGAGATGGCAGAAATATTAAATAATTATTTTGCTTCAGTATTTACCAGGGAGATAGAACAGGTGGACATTGGATGATGAGATTAGTAATGAGAGAAGTGCATTTAAAATAAAAAGAGGGGATATATTAAATAAACGAATCAAACTCAAAGAGGATAACCCCTGGTCCAGATGGATTACATCGCGCATTTTAAAATAATCTGGGGAAGAGATAGCAGAGGCATTTCTACACATATTTAATAATTCATTAGAAAAAGGTATAGTGCCAGAGGACTGGCAGATAGCTAATGTAATACCTATTTTTAAGAAGGGGGATAGAACATGTCCAGGGAATTATAGACCAGTCAGCTTAACATCGGTGGTAGGAAAAATAATGGAATCCCTACTAAAGGAGAAAATAGAAGAACATCTAGAAGCCAAAAATATAATAAAGGGAAAGTCTTACTTGACCAACTTCATTGAATTTTTGAAGAGGTAACAGAGAGAGTAGACAATGGTAATGCAGTAGATGTAATTTATCTAGATTTTCAAAAGGCCTTCGAAAAGGTACCCCATAATAGACTGATGAACAAGTTCAGAGAATGCGGAATCAGGGGACAAGTAGCAGAATGGATAGCTAGCTGGCTTACATAAGAACATAAGAACATAAGAAATAGGAGCAGGAGTAGGCCAATCGGCCCCTCGAGCCTGATCCGCCATTCAATAAGATCATGGCTGATCTGATCCTAACCGCCAATCCACTATCACATAACCATCTCCTGAATCTAACAGAATTAGACACACGAAATAGGAGCAGGATCAGGCTACACGGCCCCTGGGCCCGCTCCGCTACCCACAGGGCCATGACCGATCCGAACCTAGACTCATGTCCAAATTCCTGCCCGCTCCCCGTAACCCTTGATTCCCTTTACTTCGAGGAAACTGTCTATTTCTGTTTTAAATTTATGTAATGATGTAGCTTCTACAGCTTTTTGGGGCAGCATATTCCATGGACCTACCACCCTCTGAGTGAAGTAGTTCCTCCTCATCTCAGTTTTGAAAGAGCAGCCCCTTATTCTAAGACTATGCCCCCTAGTTCTAGTTTCACCCATCATCGGGAACATCCTCCCCGCATCCACCTGATCCAACCCCTTCACAATCTTATATGTTTCAATAAGATCGCCTCTCATTCTTCTGAACTCCAATGAGTAGAGTCCCAATCTACTCAACCTCTCCTCATATGTCCTTCCCCTCATCCCCAGGATTAACCGAGTGAACCTTCTTTGTACTGACTCGAGAGCAAGTATGTCCTTTCTTAAGTATGGACACCAAAACTGTACGCAGTATTCCAGGTGCGGCCTCACCAATACCTTGTACAACTGAAGCAATACCTCCCTATTTTTATATTCTATCCCCCTAGCAATGAAAGCCAACATTCCATTAGCCTTCTTAATCACTTGCTGCACCTGCATACCAACCTTTTGAGTTTCGTGCACCAGGACCCCCAGATCCCTTTGTACTTCAGTACTTTCCAGTTTCTTGCCATTAAGATAATAACTTGCTCTACGATTTTTCCTGCCAAAGTGCATAACCTCACATTTTCCAGTATTGTATTCCATCTGCCAAATCTCTGCCCACTTACTTAGTCTGTCTATGTCCCCTTGCAGGTTTTTTATGTCCTCCTCACTCACTACTTTCCCTCCCATCTTAGTATCATCTGCAAACTTTGATATGTTACACTCGGTCCCCTCCTCCAAATCGTTAATATAGATTGTAAAGAGTTGGGGACCCAGCACTGACCCCTGCGGAACACCACTAGTTACTGATTGCCAGTCTGAGAATGAACCATTTATCCCAACTCTCTGCCTTCTGTTAGATAGCCAATCCTCTATCCATGCCAGAATATTACCCCCAATCCCGTGATTTTTTATCTTAAGCAATAATCTTCTGTGTGGCACCTTGTCAAATGCCTTTTGGAAGTCTAAATACACTACGTCCACTGGTTCCCCTTTATCCACCCTATATGTTACTCCCTCAAAGAACTCCATCCTAGGGTCTTGAGGGAAGTGGCGGTAGGGATTGTGGATGCATTGGTAATAATTTTCCAAAACTCCCTGGACTCGGCAAAGGTCCCGGCAGACTGGAAAACTGCTAATGTAACACCCCTATTTAAAAAGGGCAGTAGACAGAAGGCTGGAAACTATAGGCCGGTTAGCCTAACATCTGTGGTAGGTAATATTTTGGAGTCCATTATTAAGGAGACAGTAACAGGACATTTGGATAATCATAATTTAATAGGACAAAATCAGCATGGTTTTATGAAGGGGAAGTCATGTTTGACAAATTTGCTGTTTACAGAATAATTGTCATTTGTTGCATACTCCTTAACTTCCCACTGAATAGGGGCCCCAGCATGCATTATAATGACCAGGATGACAAAACCACAGCAGAGCAAAATGGTGAAAATGCCAATGAGAAACTAGCAGCAGTACTGACAATGCAGCAAGAAAGTCTGGTATACCAGGCACCAATTCTAGATGCATTCCAAGCAGTGGCACAGCTATACCATTTTTTTTAAAGGGGCAAACCACATCTCCAAGTAACTGTGCCCAAACCACCTTGTCCATACTCCATGCTTCCAAAACCATTTCCTTCCATTTTATGATGGGTTCCTGCTGTATTGTAACAAATAACAAACAAATACTCAACACTGTTTGAGTTAAATGCACAACATTTATTTCCTCTGTTGTGTGATGTGAATATTGGCACGGTGCTGCTCCCTGGTTTTTGTGCTTTGTTTCAGAAGTGTGACCCCTAAATTACCACTCCTTCGAAGTGATTCCCTTGTGGAAGTATGAATTGTGTTGTTTGCAGGGTTTCACTGACTGCCTGCTGGGATTCTCGTGCTTCTACATTTCCGTGGACTGTGCATTAGCAGGACCCAATATGGGAGTCAGTCACATCATGGGATTGTGCTAGCTCCTTGCTTCCCTGTTCCCATGGGATTGTGCTAGTTCTTTGCTGCCCTGTTCCCATGGGATTGTGCTAGCTCTTTGCTGCCCTGTTCCCATGGGATTGTGCTAGCTCTTTGCTGCCCTGTTCCCATGGGGTTGTGCTAGCTCCTTGCTTCCCTGTTCCCATGGGATTGTGCTAGTTCTTTGCTGCCCTGTTCCCATGGGATTGTGCTAGCTCTTTGCTGCCCTGTTCCCATGGGATTGTGCTAGCTCTTTGCTGCCCTGTTCCCATGGGATTGTGCTAGCTCTTTGCTGCCCTGTTCCCATGGGATTGTGCTAGCTCTTTGCTGCCCTGTTCCCATGGCTGGTGCAGCAGGTGCTTCTGGATTATGGGGGGTGATATCGGTCCCCTTTACCTGAATCTTTGCAGAAGGGCTTGTAGCTCCTGGCTAATCAAAGTGATTGTATTCAGTCAGTAATGCCCACATCTAAAGTAAATTGTTACGTGGTCAGCCATCTATGCTTTCCCAGTGCTGTTTAAGGTGCTTAATTGACTCTCAGTTGCTTTAGAGAATTTAGTGTTGTTCTCTTCTGACTGGCTTGCCTGCTATGTGGGAGAGAGTTCCCACAGACATGAAACAGGAAATCTATGGGTAAAGCAGCATAAGAGAAAGAAAAGAAAGAGTTGCATTTATATAGCACCTTTTACGTCCTCGGGACGTTCCAAAATGCTTTACAGCCAATTTTTAAGTACATTTGAAGTGGAGTCACTGTTGTAATGTAAGAAACGTGGCAGCCAATTTGCATACAGCAAGCTCCCACAAACAGCAATGTGATGATGACCAGATAATCTGTTTTTTAGTGATGTTGATTGAGGGATACATATTGGCCAAGACACCGGGGATAACTTCCCTGCTCTTCCAAAAGATGGCACCTCCAACAGTGCTGCACTGGAGTGTCAACCTAGGTATTTGTGTTCAAGTCTCTGGAGTGGAACTTGAACCCAGAACCTTCTGACTCAGAGGCAAGAGTGCTACCAACTGAGCCACAGATGAGAGATTATTTTCCAAAACCTTTAGTAACCTAGTTAGCCCACAATTTGTGCATGAGCAGGAATTTCCAGCCTTCCAATACAGCGTTTTGACTTTATACTGTCATCAACAGCAGCCCTAATCTCAGTAGTAATGCTTTAAGGTAAATTAAAGGGTGCTGTTGCTTTCAAAGCCATTGGCCCAGAAATTCGGGTCGGGGGCTTCCCGCGGGTGCAAGCACCTGACCTGCACTTACCTTGCGTGCCGGCCGTTAAGCTGTGGGCCCCCGTGGAATTCCGATCCTGGGCCTGCTCCAGCTGCCCGCGCGCAGTGCTTGCGTATCCCATGCGTCCCCTGGGATCACGTGGGCCATGGGGAGCCAAACGGAGCAGGGAATGCTCCATTCATAAGTTTGACAGGAAGAGCTGTCAAAACTTATAAATACTATGGGCCCCAAAACATCACTAAATCTTCAAATAATTTTTTTTTAAATCACATTTTTTAAATAAACTATAAATTACATGAAATAACTATTTTAAACAATAATTTAAATTTTTGAAAAAAATAATTTTATTTTCTAACGGGGCTAAAAATAAACTTACCTTGCTTTAAAGTATTTAAAAATAATAAACCTGTGGAAAAAATGTTTTAATTTGAACTAATTCACCACTTACCTTGTAAAAAGCAGGCCTTACGCCTGCTTTTTAAATGTGTAAATTCTGGAGACTTACCCTCCCGGGAAAACCTGCAAAAAAAACGCAAGTTCGATGCAGCCTCTCCTGCGCACGCGTACGACCTCTTAGCCCCTGCTTTCAGAGGAACGGAAGTGCCGGTTGCCCGCGCATGCGCAGTGCATGCAGGAAACCGGCACTTCCTTTGGGCTTACTGGTGAGTACCCCGTGCGTATTTCTGTCCACCACTGGGCTGAATGGCTCCACTTGCCTGTACAGCCAGCAACACAGTTTTTTGAATGCTGACCTACCTGTGTGGATCTTCTCTCATCCAATGGGTAAAGTCAGTCAGTCAGCCAGAAAATTAAATATCACATGGCACTATTTGAAAAAGAGCAGGAAATTCTTCTGGTGTCCTGGCCAGTATTTCTCCCTCAAACATTACCACGAGAGACAGATTAACTAGTCATTCACCTCATTGCTGTTTGTGGTAATTTTCTGTTGGCAAACTAGCTGCCACGTTTGTCTACATGACATTAACTGCACTAGAAAGTAATTTAATAGGCCAGAAATTAGGATCGGGTGCTTGCCGCGCGTGCAAGCCCCCGATGTGCACTCACCCTGCGCGCTGACATCTGAAGCCCGGGCCTGCTTGCATTTCCTGTCACTGGCCCGGTTCAGCTGTCGGCGCGATGTGCTTGCCTGATCCAGCGGCGTAGTTAGTGCGATGTGCCGGCTGGGATCAGGTGAGCACTCTGCAGCCAATCAGGGGAGGGGAAACTCATTCATGAGTTTGATAGTAAAGACTGTCAAACTCATGAAAAGTACGGGTGCCCAAAAGACTAGTTTAACTTTAATTAAAATTTTAAAAAACATCCCAATAATTAAATAAACTATAAATAACTTTAAAAAACTATTTTAAAGCAATTAATAAAATTTTTGAAAAAAATAATTTTTTACGAAATCGGGTCTAAAAATAAACTTACCTTACTGTAAAGTCCTTATAAACAATGAATCTGTGGAAAAAATGTAATAATTTTAAATAATAGACCACTTACCTTCAAGAATCCACTCCTTACGCCTCCTTTTTTCATTTCTAAAAAGTTCAGGCCCTTGCACATGCGCAAACCTGTCAAAAAGAAGGAAGTTCAACGCGTGCGCGCAGAGTCCTGCGCACACGCGTTGGACCTCTTAACCCCTTGGTTCAATGGAGAGGAAATGCTGGTTTCCTGCGCATGCGCTGTGCATGCTGAAATCCGGCACTTCCAACGGGCCCACGCGCGAGTACACCGTCCGTACTCACGCGTTGGGACCGGAATTACTGGCCCGTTATCTGTGAAGTATTTTGAGATGTCATATGAATGCAAACTTTAGGCAGGTTTAGCTGTTCCATGTAGACCAGCAGTTTTGAGTTTCAATTGGTGCTGAGTTAACTCATCCTTGCCAAGGAGAGCAGTAGGAGGCAGTACTGTGACTATACTTAGCCAAAGCCCCATAGACTAGCAGGAGAATCAGCCAGGATTTCCACTCAAGCATTTATTCAATGGCCTGTGCTGGAAAGTATATGTCTGAATGTTGGATGAGGACAGGATCAGACTTTGCTGTGATGCCCCCATGGAAAAAATAGCTCGTCGACACTATCTGTCTAGCCCATACATAAAGAATAATCACTTGTACGAGGTACCAGAGGACAACTGGTGCCGGTGGAGCATGCCCAGAAGAAGGCAGTACCTTCAGGAGTGGAAGAGACAAAAAAAATTGCAATTGTCATGGTAAGGGTTCTAACATTCTAACATTTCACACATCTTAAAATGTTCCCTTTCCTACAACTCTAACATTTACAATCTATCAGGGCCATTACCAACAAGCTGACTGGAATTGAACAAAACAATATCATCCCAAATTAATGATTCAAGATTTCAGCATTTGAACTTTTATGTTCCAGTAATAATTCACGGTTTATGATATTTCAATCGTAATTTCATTTGGATCAAATTACAGTGGCCTGAATTTCACTCTTGCCTGTGATGTGTATGGCAGTAATAAGCTGTTCATGACTGTTAAGTATCAACAACCAGTTTAGTGAAAGCAGAAACAGCAACACTGGCTATGAAATTCCTGGAGCTAGAGGACATAAATCATTGTTGCCGGGCGCCGAGGAATGTGGGCCAGATTCCAGCTCGGCCCCTTTTGAACCTGACCTTTCAATTCCAGACAGGGTTATGGGGGAGGGGTTGGAGGGCTATGGGCAGATCTGCCCACCCCCTACGTTAAATTGGTGTGTCGGGGGAGTTTTCAGGGTTCCCTGGGAAATTCCTACCTTTAACTCTTTAAAGGCCTCAGCGAAACCCATGCTAGTTGAGACCTGGCCTGAGTCCCTTTGAAGCCTACTCAAGGCCCCAAACCTTTGCTAGAGTAAGATATTTGAGCCCAGAGAGGACTGATTACTGTCTCTAGTTGGAGTGGTTCCAGTGCGAGACAACGTTTTTTTTAAAACAAAGCATTTTCTTTGAGTCTTGGTGTTCTGTGGCCATGAGTGAGTGGCCATGAGTGAGGGTGTGTGACAGTTCGACTCTGCTGGCATAAGTTATGCCAATGGAGTGGGGCCTCGTGAATTTCCAGCCCACTGTCTCCTTGCCTTATTTTAAAACATACCAGCAAGCTGCCAAAGACAACTGCTGCAAGCACGATTCATCACAGAATTATTTAAAATGAGGCCCTCTTTAATAATTTACTTTTTTCCAATTGCATTTGTCTTTCGCTGTAATCAACAGTGGATGATGCTGAGTGTCCACTTTACACTAGACTGAATTTCAATTAAGAGTCAGCTTATCAATAATAACGTCAACCAATAAAATCTGTACATGAGCTAATTAGTGTAGCAATATTTCTTTACATCCTATTTGTAGTTCTACATAATCTGCTTGAGTGATTATAGACCTTTAATTATTGGATAATAAATACTAAGGCATGTCAGTATTGTACTAAAGGCCTGCTACAACCATCAGCAGCTTCTTTATAATCATTTCATCAAAAGGTGATCTAGGAGAACAATAATTTGTTGTGTAGCTTATGACTTTCTAAACATTGTATATGAAGTCGGGAAGCAGTCAGACGTTAGTAGTACTACAGATATTGCAGTTGTGTTTTGGGAACAATTTATTAAGACTACTTTGATCTGCTCTGTTTTATGTCTTGTCCTTATTGAAAAGCTGATGTAAGGTTACACTGACAGTGGTTTCAGCACAACAAGATAACCTTTGCCCTTTGCTCAAAACGATTCTATCATTTGGTTGTTCCCTTCTTGGCTGTATCAGATACAGTTTGAATATTTGGAATGCAAGGCTTTGATTTCCGAAGAACTGTTTCAATCTCATATAATGACAATCCAAATAAAATCAGATAATTATACAAATGAAAATTTTAGGTCACATTAAATTACAAGAAACGTACAGAAAGTAATTTATTCAGATTAGTTATATTTGAACAGTATATTTTGGAATTAGCCAGATCTCTTCCTGCACACATTTCTCAAAATCAATGTTCCGTTAACAGGTTAAGTTTGTCAAATTACAAGAAAGGATATTAAGATGCCTTTCAAACTTTGAAAAAGATATTAGCATTCTGCTGATATTAAAATTTATATAGAATAAACCTCTCAATAAATTAAACCTTGAAATAAAATTGGTCCAGACACAAGCCACACCTGCAACTGATTCATCTAATACTTCCGAAGCATATCTGCATTACTTAGAAAATTACTAATTTCCTTGGATTTGGAAAAAGATTAATATTAAGTGAAATCTGTCACCTGTACTGATTAAAGAAGCACAAGCACTCATGCAGTAACAATACTGGGTTGCAGTTTCAGTTGCTAGGTTGAAGCTGGTTTTCCACAAGTAATATCAATGGAAGTCCCTAGCAATGGCCCCGACATTAATGCAAAGGCGGGTTCTGAATGGGGTGGGGGGGGGGAAGGTGGGAGGGTGGGGGTGGAGGTGGTGGGGATTGTGTGCGGATAGGAGAAGAAGCACAAAAGGCAGGGGAGAGGGAGAGGACTGGAGGTGGCCCACCTCAAATTGTGTAGAGGAAAAGGCCATGGAGATAAGTAGCACATCTGCATCCCTTTCAATCGGAGATGGAGAGACTGGGAACTTGCAGATGGCTGGTGGAAGAATTATAAATATTTCTGACACACATGCTGACTTTTTTCATCAATAACTCAACTATGAATGGCCTGAGTATGGTGATTGTCAAGATCGTTACTTTGCCAGGACTAATTGATATCCCTTTTGTCTTCCAGGGCCTTCACACATGGAGCAAGAGTCAGTGGACATGCATGACAACGATTCCTCAAAGGACCTCATTCCTTTTGTATGAGTACCATCACAGGACGTACAGACATGCACCAGCGCAAATACTCGCACTTCAGTGGGTCCAGTTAGAGAGTTAGTTGGGGTTTTCAACTGGTGATTCAAAATTCACAAGTGTGCACGAGCAGACACTGGTGGCAGGGACAGCTGTGGAGAGTCCAATCCTCTCCAAGCTCTGCTCAGCTGGACACAGATGCTGAACCCTGGGGCCATCGTTGATAAGGGAAATGATAGAGGTATAGCAGCAACTTTACGAGGTACTGACAGATGTGCCACGCACACTCTTTCACAATAGCAGAGAGGATGGAGGAGTCCAACACCAACAGTAGTGGACTGGTGTCATAGGTAATTGTGAGAATGTCTGCCATGGATTAAATGGCTGCCTCCATGGAGCTTCAAGCACAGCTCTCAATTGAGTCTATGCAGGTCTGACACCTTAAACAGGATGACAGATACCTTATCTGTAGCATCACTGATATTCAGCAAGCTGCTCTCCAGCAGAGTGGTAGGAGTTTTGTGGCTCTGGCCCATGAGAGGGCTGATGGCGAAAGGGGACATGGAAGTGGGAACTCCATTCAAGCGCTCCCGCCTCTCACCCACTGCCCCCTCCTCAGCCAGTACCTGACATGTTGCCTTGTATTCCGATGGCCAAGCCTGCCCCTATACATTTATGTGCAGCCATCTGAGACCCTCACAATGTCTCCGGTGGTGCACTGGAAGGAGCCAGAGGCAAAGAAATTGAGGGCAGTGGTGACTTTTGCAGTGGCGGGCGACGCGTGGCCACCAGGTCCAGCAGGGAGCAGCTCTTCTTGAAGGAGGCTGCAGATGTCTATAACAACCTGCTGTGTCAATCTCAGCTTGCAGAAGCACTGCTCTTCAGATAGGTAAAGAAAGCCAAGCCTCTGTCTGTGGACCCTCTCATGTGGGTTGTTCCTCCTGGAATCGCGACCCCTCTGTTGCTCTGCTCTCTGCTGTTCTCCACTCTGCTCTGCTCTCTGCTGTTCTCCACTCTATTCTCCTCTCTGCTGTTCTCCACTCTATTCTCCTCTCTGCTGTCCTCCACTCTGCTCTGCTCTCTGCTGTTCTCCACTCTATTCTCCTCTCTGCTGTTCTCCACTCTATTCTCCTCTCTGCTGTTCTCCACTCTATTCTCCTCTCTGCTGTTCTCCACTCTGCTCTGCTCTCTGCTGTTCTCCACTCTATTCTCCTCTCTGCTGTTCTCCACTCTGCTCTCCTCTCTGCTGTTCTCCACTCTGCTCTGCTCTCTGCTGTTCTCCACTCTATTCTCCTCTCTGCTGTTCTCCACTCTATTCTCCTCTCTGCTGTTCTCCACTCTGCTCTGCTCTCTGCTGTTCTCCACTCTATTCTCCTCTCTGCTGTTCTCCACTCTATTCTCCTCTCTGCTGTTCTCCACTCTGCTCTGCTCTCTGCTGTTCTCCACTCTATTCTCCTCTCTGCTGTTCTCCACTCTATTCTCCTCTCTGCTGTTCTCCACTCTGCTCTCCTCTCTGCTGTTCTCCACTCTGCTCTGCTCTCTGCTGTTCTCCACTCTATTCTCCTCTCTGCTGTTCTCCACTCTATTCTCCTCTCTGCTGTTCTCCACTCTATTCTCCTCTCTGCTGTTCTCCACTCTATTCTCCTCTCTGCTGTTCTCCACTCTATTCTCCTCTCTGCTGTTCTCCACTCTATTCTCCTCTCTGCTGTTCTCCACTCTATTCTCCTCTCTGCTGTTCTCCACTCTATTCTCCTCTCTGCTGTTCTCCACTCTGCTCTGCTCTCTGCTGTTCTCCACTCTATTCTCCTCTCTGCTGTTCTCCACTCTGCTCTCCTCTCTGCTGTTCTCCACTCTATTCTCCTCTCTGCTGTTCTCCACTCTCTCTCCTCTCTGCTGTTCTGCACTCTATTCTCCTCTCTGCTGTTCTCCACTCTGCTCTCCTCTCTGCTGTTCTCCACTCTCTCTCCTCTCTGCTGTTCTCCACTCTGTTCTCCTCTCTGCTGTTCTCCACTCTGCTCTCCTCTCTGCTGTTCTCCACTCTCTCTCCTCTCTGCTGTTCTCCACTCTGCTCTGCTCTCTGCTGTTCTCCACTCTATTCTCCTCTCTGCTGTTCTCCACTCTGTTCTCCTCTCTGCTGTTCTTCACTTTATTCTCCTCTCTGCTGTTCTCCACTCTGCTCTGCTTTCTGCTGTTCTCCACTCTGTTCTCCTCTCTGCTGTTCTCCACTCTGTTCTCCTCTCTGCTGTTCTTCACTCTATTCTCCTCTCTGCTGTTCTCCACTCTATTCTCCTCTCTGCTGTTCTCCACTCTGCTCTCCTCTCTGCTGTTCTCCACTCTGCTCTGCTTTCTGCTGTTCTCCACTCTGTTCTCCTCTCTGCTGTTCTCCACTCTGCTCTCCTCTCTGCTGTTCTCCACTCTGCTCTGCTTTCTGCTGTTCTCCACTCTATTCTCCTCTCTGCTGTTCTCCACTCTGCTCTGCTTTCTGCTGTTCTCCACTCTGCTCTGCTCTCTGCTGTTCTGCACTCTATTCTCCTCTCTGCTGTTCTCCACTCTGCTCTCCTCTCTGCTGTTCTGCACTCTATTCTCCTCTCTGCTGTTCTCCACTCTATTCTCCTCTCTGCTGTTCTGCCCTCTGCTCTGCTCTCTGCTGTTCTCCACTCTGTTCTCCAGATCTGTATTGTGCACCTCTCTGTTGTCCACCTCGCTGTTGTCCACCTCGCTGTTGTCCACCTCTCTGTTGTCAACCTCTCTCTCTAAAATTTTTATATTTACAAGAACGCTGTATAAAATGTTTGCCAGAGGGAACTGACTGAGCCTTTATCGATATCAGAAAATCTGAACTTTAAACACCCCCATGAAGTGCCTCTGAATCTCGCCTCCATTTCACCGACGAGTTTCCCGAGCCCAGGGAAATCTGTGCTGGAGGCGTTAAATTCAAATCCCTGTTGAAATCATTTGAAAATCACCTTATTATCGTGTCCTAATGATTGACCTGCCTGTGCTATTAATTGACCCGCCTGTGCTAATGATCGACCTGGCTCCGGCGAGCAGGTTACTCACATGCAGCCAAATGCACCTCCGATAAACCTGGAAGTGGGTGCATTGGGGGCGGGCTGCAGTTGTGCTTGAAATGTTGTGTAATTTTACTTCCCACCTGTCCCCAACTCACCTGTCCTTGGGTGTTAAAATTCCCCCCCAATGAATTTACCTGGTTGTACTTTTAAAAGATATAAGCTTCTTCTGAAATAGATCACTGTACAGTCATCATGGCCTAGGCTTTCCAGCCCCCTCCCACCAGTTTGCTGGTGTCTCTGGGAAATGTGCTCGATGACAAGCTCCATGGTATCCCCACCTCCCTTTATTGAAGAGTGGGTTTAGCAGCATAAAATGCCCCCACCCATGCATTAGCCCTGTTTGATCACTGGCTGCCGGGGCTGCCCGTTAGGTCCTCACATCCAGTGTTCAATAGCCAATGGTAGGGGGGACTGAAAGATTTACTCAAAAAAAGGCAGGTGCAGTTGTTCTCGGAGTGTTACTGAACACAGGCCCCAGGATTAGCAGCCAGATTTTGGGTTGAGCATTTTCACATTTTTCAGACATTTGGATGCCGCTGTCTTCTCCTGCCACTGTGGCAGACCTCCAAGGCCTACTACAGCAGGTTTCTGGCCCTGGTCAGGCATGATTCTCAGGCATGGGCTGGGAGCCTGTTTCCAGCAAGCAAATGACCCCAGCACCTGAATTTCGGCCTGGTTCAGGGGGCCAACCACAGAAGCCCTCAGTTCTAAAGCCGACATTGATATATTTAAAGACCTACTTTAACACAATCCAGTTGTAGAGTTTACTAGAATCATAGAATGGTTACAGCACAGAAGTAGGCCATTCGGCCCATCAAGCCCATGCCACTCTCAGCTAGTCCCACTCCCCTGCCTTTTCCCCGTAGCCCTGCAAATTTTTTTCCTTCAGGTACTTATCCAATTCCCTTTTGAAAGTCTGCCTCCACCACCCTCTCAGGCAGTGCATTCCAGATCCTAACTACTCACTGAGTAAAAAAGGTTTTCCTCATGTCGCCTTTGGTTCTTTTGCCAATCACCTTAAATCTGTGTCCTCTGGTGCCAATGGGAACAGTTTCTCTCTATCTACTCTGTCTAGACCCATCATGATTTTGAACACCTCTATCAAATGTCCTCTCCACCTTCTCTGTGCCAAGGAGAACAACCCCAGCTTTTCTAGTCTATTCATGTAACAGAAGTCCCGCATCCCTGGAACCATTCTCGTAAATCTTTTCTGCACCCTAAGGCCTTCACATCCTTGCTAAAGTGCGGTGCCCAGAATTGGACACAATACCCCAGTTGAGGCTGAACCAGTGTTTTATAAAGGTTCATCATAACTTCCTTGCTTTTGTACTCTATGCCTCTATTTATGGAGTCCAGGATCTCGTATGCTTTTTTAACCACTTTCTCAGCGTGTCCTGCCACCTTCAACGATTTGTGCACATATATCCCCAGGTCTCTCTTTTCATGCACCCCCTTTAGAATTGTACCTTTAGTTTATATGTCCTCTCATTCTTTCTATGAAAATGTATCACTTCGCATTTTTCTGCATTAAATTTCGTCTGCCACGTGTCCTCCCATTCTACCAGCCTGTCTATGTCCTCTCGATGTCTATCACTATCCTCCTCACTGTTCACTATACTTCCAAGTTTTGTGTCATCTGCAGATTTTGAAACTGTGCCCTGTACACCCAAGTCCAAATCATTAATATATATCAAGAAAAGCAGTGGTCCTAGTACCGACCCCGGGGAACACCACTGTATACATTCCTCCAGTCCTAAAAACAACCGTTCACCACCACTCTCTGTTTCCTGTCACTTAGCCATGTACATAAACATATTAAAATTATGCAGTCACCAACTGATACCATATTAACTCACCTTTCTCCTGCATTCATAAAGTAATTGATCTAAAATGGTGAATTCACTCTTTATGATTTCAATGCCTTTACATGACATTTCAAATGCTATTGTATTTATTTTGAACTCAAAGGCTGATGAAAAATAAATGAAGTATAATTTTCCATATGTGCCTGTCTAATTGTTCAGTGCTCTTCCTCTCTGAGGTGGAGAGTCCCAATTCACAAAGCACTTTTATAATGGTTTAGTATTAATTCTTAGTGGATTTTATGAAGTCAGGCAGAAAACATTTCCTTTTTGTGAGCATAGACCCAGGTTGACGATCTCCTGCTGTTGACTTCTGTCAAAGAGGACTATGGAATAGACTAATTAAAGATTTATAACTAATGGAATTTCACACATCAGAACAGTTTATGTGCAGGTCTCTCATGGTTGTCTGTCGTTCAGTAACAGCATTTAAGTGCAAGGATTGTAAGCCCAAGTGAATGGAACAATAATGGGCTTGCCTATGTGCTGAACTGAAGATAGACTGGATGATTGAAGGACAAGACCAAAGGTCAAATCTGTCAGTCTTCAGCCCAGCTTCAAATTGCCACTTGGTAGCAAATCCTGTTTCCTATTCACCATAATTTCAAAGTTTTTACGTTTTAGTTCTGTTTTGTTTCAGTATTTCAAGTTTCTGTTTTTAAAACCATGTTCTGATGAAAAAAATGATGCATTCATGTTCCTCAATGACATAAGTTCTAATTGAATTCAATATATCACAGCAGCATTATAAATAAGCATGTAACAAAACTGCTTTTTGACCATTGACACATTAAATGCAATGTTTACGGAGGCACAAAGCTATGAAGTCTTATTACCCATTACTGTTAGCGGAGGGCACAACAGATGGGAATCAGAATCATTTGTTTTTGAATGGGGGAAGGAATTTTCTTCTAAGTATTCTCCCTGGTCTTTCTTTCTGCTTTCCTTACAACATTGTGAAAAAAACACTGCAAATTATGGTTGGTAAAATATTGCCAGAATCATGCTGCAAATGGTAATGTTATTACTGAATGTGGCATGTAACTGCTGACATCAAAGGACCACTTCTGGTGGTTCTGGCTGCTCCTCATTGTCTCCATACTACCAACTGTCCTGTGGATTAAAATAGAAATGGAAACCAATTATTAGGAGGAGATGTGAGGGGCAAGTTTATAAAATTGTTTAAAAAAACATAAATCTGGCATAAAGTACAGAAACATGAAGGTAATGCTAAACCTATACAAATCATTGCTTAGCCGGCAATTAGAATATGACGCCTGATTTCCACACTCTGTGGGTAGCAGTGTTCTCAGGAAGCACATGCTGGGAAATTGTGGGCTGCACCTCTGCAATTTGGCACCACGTACTACCTGCTGAGAGTGTGGAATCAGCCCTGTTGTGTCCCGTTTTGGTGCCCTACTTTAGGAAGGATGTCAAAGCTACAGAAGAGATTCACTAAGATGATACCAGGAATAAGAGGAAACTCCGGCTCTTTTCACCGGAGCAGAGAGAAATAAGAGATCTAATAAAGGCATTCAATATCATGAGGTGTTTTTATCAGCTAAATAGGGGAAATTTATTTCCACTGGTCAGTTAATCAGGGCATATATTTAAGATAATAGCAAAATACTGCGGATGCTGGAAAATGCTGGAAACACTAAGCAGGCAGGCAGCATCCGTGGAGAGAGTAACAGAGTTAACATTACAGGTCTGTGACCCTTCGTCAGAATATATATTTAAGATCATCAGCAAAAGTGTGAAGGGAGAGGTTAGGAGAAACCTTTTTACACAGGGGGTTGTTCGAACATGGAATACCCTACCAGAAATAGCAGTGGGAGTAGTACCCATAATAGCTATTAAAAGGAAAGTGAATAAATATTTGGAAAAGAAGTTTTGAAAGTGTATAGGAAAAGAGCAGGAGAATGGGACTAAATGCATAGAACTTTCAGAGAGCCAGCACAGGCACAATGGACCAAATAGCCTCCTGTGCTGCAAAGTTCTATGATTTTATTCTATGTTAAAGGAAGAACTTTCATTTATATAGCTCATTTCACAACCTCAAGATGTTCCAATGTATTGCACAGCCAAAGAATTAGTTTTGAAGTCTTCTTCTTCTTCTTAGGCAGTCCCTCGGAACCGAGGATGACTTGCTTCCACATTAAAAATGAGCTCGCAGGTGACTGATTAGTCCAATGCGGGACCTACAGTCTCTGTCACAGGTGGGGCAGACGGTGGTTGAAGGGGCGGGTGAGTGAGGTGCTTGGGTTGACGTGCGCTCCTTGCGCTGCCTGCGCCTGGCTTCCGCTTGCTCCCGGCGAAGAGACTCGAGGTGTTCGGCGCCTTCCCAGATGCTTCTCCTCCACTTTGTGCGGTCTTGGGCCAGGGATTCCCAGGTGTCGGTGGGGATGTTACACTTTTTCAAGGAGGCTTTTGAGGGTGTCCTTGAAGCGTTTCCTCTGCCCACCTGGGGCTCTCTTGCCGTGCCGGGGCTCCGAGTAGAGTGCTTGTTTTGGGAGTCTCGTATCGGGCATGCGGACAATGTGACCCGTCCATCGGAGCTGATTGAGCGTGGTCACAGCTTCGATGCTGGGGATGTTGGCCTGAGCAAGAACACTGACATTGGTGCGCCTATCCTGCCAATGGATTTGCAGGATCTTGTGGAGGCAGCGTTGGTGGTACCTCTCCAGTGCTTTGAGGTGCCTGCTGTACATGGTCCATGTCTCTGAGGCATACAGCAGGGCAGGTATCACTGCTGCCCTGTAGACCATGAGCTTAGTGCCAGGTTTGAGGTCCTGGTCTTCAAACACTCTCTTCCTCAGGCGACCGAAGGCTGCACTGGCACATTGAAGGCAGTGTTGGACTTCGTCGTCGACGTCTGCCCTTGTTGACAGTAGGCTCCCGAGGTATGGAAAGTGGTCCACGTTGTCCAAGGCCTTGTCGTGGATTTTGATAGTCGGGGGGCAGCACTGTGTGGCGGGGGCAAGTTGGTAGAGGACCTTTGTCTTACGGATGTTTAGTGTAAGGCCCATGGAGTGTGGTAACGATTGTAACGCAGGCAAACATGGTAAAAGCTTTTAAAGGTGGAGAGAGAGCCAGAGTGGTTACGGAGTGAGTTCCAGAGAGTAGGGCTGAAGGTTCTGCCACTAATAGCAAGATGAAAGGAAGGGAGGATGCACAAAGGGCTAGAGGTGGAGGACAGAAGGGTGTCGAAGAGATTAGGTTTCAGATATAAGGTTGGGGGAGGTCATAGAGAGATATAGAGACAAGGAGGTAGAGTTTCCACTAGGAGCACAATTCACCCAAAATTGACCAAATCAGCGCAAAAGATCACAGAATTTCAAGCGCAAGTTACGTTCAGCACAACTCGAGTTTACGTGATCTTTTATGATGATTTAAAAAATCATTGCGCTGGAAGCCAGCCCAGCCCATAAAACTGGCCACGCCTCCAGATTGAATTAATCACCATGGCGATTTTCCGCAAATTACATCCGTTTGCGGGCCTTCGAGGCGGCTCTTAAAATTATACTTTATTTAGGCACCTTTTAAAAGCTTTTAAATATGAAAAGATATTTAATTTACAAGAAACTGACTACTGCACACCAATGATTGCGCCCAAAGCTGAAACTCTCCCCCAAGGACTTTAAATTCAATTTGGAACCAGCATAGTTAAATGAGAACGGGGGTGATGGGTGAACGGGACCTCAATGTATTTTAATTTTTTTAAGTATTTTTATTTTGCATAAAAACATCCTACTGATTACATTATATGACACACCTATATTAAGACAGCATGGACAGTGTTGTAATTGGATTTCTTACACTATGCTGCAGTTACTTGTAGATAATTTGCCTGTAGTCACATTATTTTCAATAGGTGTTATGAAGAATCTCAAAGATTAAGAAGATATTCAAATTGGTAGCCTAGAGGCATTTTAAGTAGTTTTCCAGTATACACACAAGAGCAAATCATTCTAGGCCATTAGTGCTGAATATTATGGTCAACTGCAAATTAATTTACATTATTAATAAGTAGGAGCTGAAATTTTCCAAGTTTACTAGCATAATAATTGGAAATGAGTCACTTGACCTAAGATAAATGAACATGACTTATTATACTACTAATGATAAGGGATAGAAATTGTAATTAATCAGAAAAAGGGCAGGACTGTTTTTTACTGTGGGCGTCATTCACTCTGTGGAAATTTGTGCTGCTACTCGGAGGTTTCTGGAGAACAACATGTCTCAGATAAAAGCACCTCGATTCTCTGATACAGAGAGGTGTAGGAGTCGCTGGAAATAAACAGACTGAGAGACTTTCATAGCAGTAAAGAAAAACGCGTGTTAGCTTTATTAACTCTCTGCATGGACTGAGGGACTCGGCCTCGTCGCAGGGCTATGACGTCATCACACAATCGACGACTCTTAAAGGGACCCTGCCCCGATAACACAACCAAGTTCCGTACATAATGTGGAGCGATAACAACATTGGCTATACATAGTGAATTGTGTTACTGTCCCTATGTGGTCTCTGCCACATACGTCCCCCCAGAATTCACTAGAACTGGCAATGTCAGTCGTTGAGGGGCCCGGATCACACAGCCGAAACGGCTCGTTAAGTCCGGGGCAGGGACCGGGGGGGTCGCAGGAGGGTCCCCGGGTGCTCGGTGGTGGACTGAGGGTGCAGAAGCCAGAGGTCAGCCCCGCCGTGGGGGCTGAGCCAACCCAACGGGTCGGTCCAGATCCAGGTGGGCTAGCTTAAGACGGTCCACGGAAATGTAGTCCGATTTCTATGTTTCTATATTACCGCCGACATCCACCGCGAAGGCCTTGTCCCCGGCTTCCAGGATGCGGAATGGTCCATCATAGGGTGGGTGAAGAGGTCCCCGGTGGGCGTCGTGGCGGACGAAAACGTACTCCGCCGCACGAAGGTCGGGCGGAACGTGGGACTGAGGGAGACCGTGCTGCGACGTGGTCACTGGCGCGAAAACCTTGGTGTTGTCCAGGAGGGTGGACTGCTGATGGGCTGCGGACCAAATGTCCATGGCGTTGGGGACGAAATCCCCGGGAACCTGCAGCGGCTGCCCGTGGACGAGCTCAGCGGACGAGGACTGGAGGTCCTCCTTGGGGGCAGTCCTGAGTCCCAGCATGACCCACGGGAGTCTGCCGATCCAACTGTCGTCCCAGAGGCTGGCCCAGAGCATGGCCTTCATGGAGCAATGAAACCGTTCGCACAGCCCGTTAGCCTGAGGGTGATATGTGGTGGTGCGGTGGAGTCTCAACGTGAGGCCTTGAGCGACAGCGTTCCAGAGCTCCGACATGAACTGGGGCCCCCGGTCAGAGGAGACGTCAGATGGGGCGCCGAACCGGGCGACCCAAGTGTTGATGAATGACCGAGCCACATCGGCGGACGTTGTTGACGACAGTGGGACGGCTTCTGGCCATCGGGTGGTTCTGTTGACCATCGTGAGGAGGTGGGTGAACCCACGGGAGGGCGGCAGGGGCCCCACCAGGTCCACGTTAACAAGGTTGAACCGCCTCTCGGGCACCGCGAAAGGCGCCAACGGGGCCTTAGTATGGCGATGCACTTTCGAGCGCTGGCATACCACGCAGGTATTGGCCCAGTCACGAATGTCCTTCTTGAGCCCGTGCCAGACGAACTTATCCGCCACCAGCTTCTGTGACGGCTTCCTGCCCGGGTGGGAAAGGCTATGGACGGCGTCGAAAACCTGCCGTCTCCACCCGTCGGGCATGACGGGGCGTGGCTGCCCAGCGGAGACGTCACACAGGAGTGTGGTTCCGGCATCATCAAACATGACGTCCGTTAACTGAAGGCCCGTGACAGCCGTCCTGTAGGCCTGGACGTCCGGGTCGGAGGCCTGGTCGGCTGCCATGCGGGTGTAGTCGATGCCGAGGTGTACAGCGTCGGCGACGGCCCGGGAGAGACAGTCGGCGACAGGGTTGTTTTTCCCAGCCACGAGCTGGATGTCCGTCGTGAACTCGGAGACGAAGGAAAGCTGGCGCTGCTGACGGGCCGACCACGGCTTGGAAACTTTGGCCATGGCGAAGGTCAACGGCTTGTGGTCCACGAACGCCATGAACGGGCGGGCATCCAGCAGGAAATGGAAGTGTTGGACGGCGAGGTAGAGGCCGAGAAGCTCGCGATCGAAGGTGCTGTACTTCTGCTCGTTGGGGCGGAGCTGCCGGCTGAAGAAGGCGAGTGGCTGCCAGGTGCCATTGACCCACTGTTCCTGGACGGCGCCGACAGCATAGTCCAAAGCGTCAGTGGTGAGAGTGATCGGCACATCGGGCAATGGATGCGCCAGCATGGTCGCGTTAGCCAGGGCCCTTTTCGTGTCCGTGAAAGAATTGGCCATCTCCTCGGACCAGTCGACGGCGAGTTTGGTAGGCTTGCCTTTGAGGGCCTCGTAAAGGGGCCGCATAAGCTGGGCTGCCCGGGGAACGAAGCGATGATAAAAGTTCACCATGCCCAAAAACTCCTGCAGGGCCCTTACGGTGAGGGGTCGTGGAAAATCCTTCACGGCCTCCACTTTCGACAGCGGTGGCACCGCCCCGTCCTTCGTGATGCGGTGCCCGAGAAAGCCGATCGAGGACAGCCCGAACTGGCACTTGGCCGGATTGACGATTAGGCCGTGCTGGCTGAGGCGTTCGAAGAGAGTCCGGAGGTGGGACTCATGCTCCGTCCTGGAGGCGCTGGCGATGAGAATGTCGTCCAGGTAGATGAACAGGAATGGCAGGTCCCATAACACGGTGCCCATTAGGCGTTGAAAAGCCTGAGCGGCGTTTTTGAGACCAAATGGCATGCGGAGGAATTTGAACAGCCCGAACGGGGTGATCACCACGGTTTTCGGGACGTCCTGCGGCCGAACGGGGACCTGGTGGTAACCCCGAACGAGGTCCACTTTAGAGAAAACAACTTTCCCGGCCAGGCGGGCGGAAAAGTCCTGGATTTGTGGAATCGGGTAGCGGTCGGGGGTCGTAGCGTCGTTGAGGCACCGGTAATCGCCACACGGGCGCCAACCGCCGCCTGGTTTCGGTGTGATGTGGAGGGGAAAGGCCCATGGACTGTTCGACCGGCGAATGATGCCGAGGCGCTCCATCGTGTCGAACTCGGCTTTAGCGATGGCGAGTTTCCCTGGGTCGAGGCGCCGAGTGCGGACCGGTGGTCAGGATGTGGTGTTCTACCTCGTGCTTGGTGGCGGTGGACGAGAAAGTGGGCTTCATGAGGTCCGGGAACCCGGCGAGGAGGCGGGAAAACTCGGAGGCCGAGAGTGCGCTGGACAACTTCGTCGTGCCAGAACCACTGAGCAAACACGGGAGCAAACTGAAAGTCTCAGCGTTGACGAGACATCGGTTCTTGATGTCCACCAAAAGGTCATTGGCGCAGTGGAAGTCAGCGCCGAGAAGGGGGTGGACACTTTTGCTGTAACAAAGTCCCAAGCGAAACGTTGCCCAAAAGTACGGATGGAACTGCCGTTGGCAGCTTTGAGGGCGTGGCCGTGGTTCCCCCCCTGTATGTCTACGGTTGACGCGGGCAGGACGCTCACCTGGGCACCCGTGTCGCAGAGGAAACGATGTCCAGAGTCAGTGTCCATAATGAATAACAGACTACCTGAACGGCCGACAGCCATGGCAGCTAATGAGTGGGCCTTCGTGTTTCCCGACGCGGTAAAGCTGCACGGGGGCCGGCACTTCTTAGCGTTGGGGCCGAACTGCGCGTGGTAGAAGCACATGCTTGGGGGCTGCCGCCCTTGGGCTGTGGCGGTGGGGGCAGGGCCCCGCATGGCTGCGCAGTACTGTTGCCCGGCGGAGAAAAATTTGTCGGCCTCCTTGGCCAGGGCACGGAAATCACTGATATGAGAGTTGGCTAAAGCTGACCGTACCTGCCCTGGCAGCTGTTGTAGGAACAGTTCTCTGAAGAGGAAGCACGGCTTGTGCTTGCCCAGGAGGGTTAACATGTGGTCCATCAGTTCTGAGGGCTTGGAATCGCCAAACCCGGGTAGAGAGAGAAGCTGGTGTGCGCGCTCGGGTTCAGTTAGTCCAAAAGTCTCTAGGAGGTGCGTTCTCAGCGTCGCAAATTTGTGGTGCTCCGGGGGGTCCTCGAGCAGGCTCACGACTCTGGCAGCGGTGAAGCTGCTGAGAGCAGAGACGACGTAATAATACTTCATGTCGTTTGCGGTGATGTCCCGGAGAGCAAACTGAGCCTCGGCCTGGGTGAACCAAGCGGCAGCCTGCCGTTCCCAAAACTCCGGTGATTTGAGAGAAATGGCGTTCATCGCCATCTCGGTTAAAGTCTTTGGAAACGTCCAAAAGAGAAACGGGGTCACCAATGTAGGAGTCGCTGGAAATAAACAGACTGCAAGACTTTCATAGCAGCAAAGAAAAACGCGTGTTAGCTTTATTAACTCTCCGCATGGACTGAGGGACTCGGTCTTGTCGCAGGGCTATGACGTCATCACACAATCGACGACTCTTAAAGGGACCTTGCCCCGATAACCCAACCAAGTTCCATACATAACGTGGAGCGATAACAACATTGGCTATACATAGTGAATTGTTATATTGTCCCTATGTGGTCTCCGCCACAAGGTACTTGTGGAGCACGCTGAGGTCCTGTTCCTCTCAGATGGCAGGAATACTTTTAGTCTTACCGTACACATAATGTAAATGATGTCTGTATCGTTGATGAACTGGATCATATTGCTGTGAAATGTTACTTTCCTGGTTACCCATATATGAAGTGTAATGAATCATGTCATTAGAGCTATTTTAGACATTTTTTTCGGAGCAATTTTTTTTTGTTGCACCTTTTTCCAGGAATGTGTGAACTTGACACTGCATTCACCTTGTCTGCCACCTCTCCACCAGGCCTGGCATACCAGAAATGGGATGTTAGGGTTACCTTTGAACCAAAAGATCCTGTTCTTTTGCAGCATTACTTCATCCACTAATTGCCTAAAGGACATTGTTCAGGAACTGACTTTCTCTTTCTTCCATTTTGGCACAGATTTGCTCGGATAATCTGAGCTTTCTGGCTTTTCTTTTTATACATTTTGGACCAATATATAGAACCCTTTTTCAGAGAAACATGGCATTGGAAACTGTTTACAACATGCTACCATCCAGTCGCCAGAAGTCACATTCATTAACAAATGCCAGGTGGCTTATCTCAGCTTAAGGTGATAAATTACCCATAATATCACTTTGTCTACCATTGGATGGCAAATTTTACCACAGGTGGTAAACTATCCTGCAGAAATGAGATATATTTGCAGAGTGGGTAAATATCCACCTTTTGCAAAACCATGTTTAAAGTAAAGGCAGTGTTGTAAAATAAACAAAACAACTCGGGTACCTCTGTGGGCACTGATATTAGCCTCAGGAGATTCCAAAGGAGCTATGGAGACAAATCATTGTTAACAGCAGGGCTCTGGTGATGATGGATGCAACTGGCCACTATTCTTTACGAGCTGTCAGCTGACCCATACAGGCCAGCATTGGCTGTTGCAGTCCTTCACCTGATTTCAGGCAAATCTGTGAATAGAGGGCTAGAAATTTGTTATAGCCAAGGAATGGGCAGTGTTTAGACTAAAAGGCCTAGAAATTCAGTTGGGCGCGGCAGCCGTTAGCGCCTTAGGAGGAGTAGATTTCGAGCGCTAGGCGCTTAGCGGCCGGGCACAGCGCGATCTGCGCCTCGCCCCAACTTCAGTACACATTTAGCGCCGGCGCAAAGTCTTAGCGCGCCCTGCTGCGCGCGCACATCATGACGTCATTTGCTAGTGCAACGCCTTTTGTGCGCCCCGAACCGGAACTTCACTCGCGCCGGCCCATTGTGCGCCGGGTGGCCCGAGCGACTGTGAAGTAGAACGGTACACAGCCCAGCCGGGCCGCGGGGAGCGCAAATTAAAGGGCACTTACCCAGCAGTATAAAGGCCAGCCATTTTGCAGCATTCACTCTTGTGCAACAGTTTTTTGGACAGAGACCAAGGAGGAGAGTTTACTGGTTTGGACCAACACTTGGACAGGTATTTTTGGCTCAGGCCAGAGCTTACCAGTTATCTTTGCCTTCATTCAGAGCTCAGTGTTTGCCAGCATATAATGGGGGCTGCATTGGGTGGCAACGCTGAATTTCAGCCTTATGCCAGAAGGGCTTACAGACGCCATGAGAGAGTGGCAGCCCTGGCTAGACGCAGAGGGGGCAACAGGCGTCACCAACTGAGGCCTTACCCACCCAGGGTATACCGCCAGCAGTCCTCCTATCTGACCATGTCTGCCGCGATGTGTGTTAGGAGGCTGCGATTCCGAAGGGAGGTGGTTGCAGACATCTGCTGACTGCTTCAGAGAGATCTGCAGCCACAGCTGATGCGCAGGACGTCTCTGTCGGTGGCAGTGAAGGTGACGGTGGCTCTCAACTTCTATGCCACCGGCTCCTTCCAATCCGCTACTGGGGACATCGCTAACATCTCCCAGTTCGCCGTGCATTGCTGCATCCGCCAGGTGACCGAAGCCCTTTTCAGAAGGAGACATCAATTCATCTCCTTCCCCATGACCCTGGACAAGCAGCAGCAGCGTGCAGTGGGGTTTGCAAGAATAGCGGGCTTCCCCATGGTGCAGGGCGCCATTGACTGCACGCATGTGGCTTTGCGGGCACCTCTTGAGCATGCCGAGGATTACCGCAACCGGAAGGGCTACCATTCCCTCAATGTACAGCTGGTGTGTGACCACAGGCAGCGCATCCTAGCTGTCAATGCCCGCTTTCCAGGCAGCAGCCACGATGCCTTTATCCTACGACAGACAACTGTGGCTGACATGTTCCAGGCACAGCCTCCCCCAAGAGGATGGCTTATCGGGGACAAAGGCTATCCTTTGTGTACCTGGCTCATGACCCCGCTCTGCGCGCCCACGACCCCTGCTGAAGAGGCATACAACGAGAGCCATCAAGCGACGAGGAACCTCATAGAACAAACAATCGGCGTGCTCAAGCAACAGTTCCGCTGTCTCGATCGCTCCGGGGGAGCCCTCCAGTATTCGCAGGATCGAGTCTCCCAATTCGTCGTCGTTTGCTGCATGCTGCACAACCTGGCTATCCACAGGACTCGGGCACTGCCACCTCACGTTGGACCACCACCTCAGGAGGAGGAGCATGAGGACGATGAGGACGAGGAGTACCAGCCCAGGAGGGAGGCACAAGGTCCAAGGGCCGCCCATCGGCGGCTTATTGAACGTCACTTCTAGGCCCCTGTCAGGGAATGGCTTGTGCCAATGATAGAACATGATTGCGGCCGCTCCGCAAGCCCTCAGCCGGTTAAGGCAACAAACACTTCAAAGATCAAACATGGACAATGTGAATAAATAAAATGGTTTATTGTACAAACTCTGGGCCCTTCCCACATGAAAACCAAAAACAGACGAAACCCCCAAAAAACACTCAAACACATTACTCGCTCCCACAACCTGGAGAGGATTAACAAAATAGGGCAACTAAAATGGCCGTCATTCTCGGCCTTCGTCAAAAACAAACATCACATCATCGGCCTTCAAAAAACAAACATCCAATTCTCGGCCTCAAGAAACAAACACAAATGGCCACACATTCGACTATTTGGCCCGCTAGGGCGATGCCTTGGCCATCTTTGGGTGGCCCCTGCCCGCCCTGCTGCTCCGCCTCAAAGTAAGGCCATTGGCTGCTGCAAGGCTGGGGGCAGGCTCCTGAGGGGCACATGTCGTGACGGCAGATGCCCTTGGGGGTCGGCCTAGTCGAGGTCTGGCCGTCGAGCAGGCGGCTGATGATTGCTGCAGCTGTGGCTGGCCAGCATCAGTCGCTGCAGCAGCTCCTGGCAGCTCCACTGGGGGAGTGGCAGTGGCGGCTGGAGGAATGGCGGCAAGCTGGCGGATGGCAGGCGCTCGCTGGTCGCCTGAGACACTGGCACTCGCCTGGGCCAGCACTGCAGCATGCGCACCAATCTGCCGAGGGACAGACCACTGTGCTGCTGCAGCGCGCCGGGTGCCCTGGCGATGCCTGGCTGACACAGCGAGTGTGGCAGCAGTGAGTGCCCGTGTTGACCTGTTCACTGACTGCATCAGAGCAGCCAGTGACTGGACGGCACCACTGATCACCTGGCCAGTCGCTGACAGAGCTGCCCCAAATTCCGCCCAACTCGCTGCCTGATCTGCCCGGTATTCCGCCCGACTGGTGGCCTCTGAGGGCCCGAACTTGGCCACACTCCGAGAGAGGGAATCGATGGACTCAGGCAACCGTGCCACTGCCGCCATGAGCTCCGTGTGCCGGCGCTCCAAGTCCGCGGACAAGTCTTCGAGGCGTTCCATCTCCTCGGCGAAGAGCATCTCCTGACTGGAGGCCGGACTCTCCCTCTGGGGAGAAGGCCGCCGAGCTGGCCGACCCTTCCTGCGTTGCTGGAGGCCGCTGGGCCCAGCAATTGGACACCCCTCCGACGCTTCCCCCCTCTGGGGAGAAGGCCGCCGAGCTTCCACCCCCCTCCCGCCTTTCTGCAGCCCGCAGGTCCCAGGAGCTCCCCTCCCCTTCGACACTTCCGCCACGCTGCCCTCCAGGGAAGACGTGTCCCCTACATTGGCCTGGGTGGCCGCGGCTGAGGGTTCCCCTGATGGGCCGCCTTCCTCTTGCTCCTCCTCCTGCTCCTCTTCGGAGGGTCTGTCACTGGCAAGTTCAGGGACCTCCTCTTGACCATCTGAAAGCAGGAAGGCACAAGAGTAGCTTTAGAGTGAGGAGAGGGCGTCAGTGCGGGATGCATGAGTGGTGGCATTCAGCGCATTGGTCGGACAGTGGCAAAGGATGTAGATCTGATGCGCAAGTGGGACGAGAGAGGTGCAAAAGGTGATGTCCTTTCCATTGCTGCCCAGAACAGGGTCGGCATCTCCACATGCAACGGGCCCAATCACCCGGCCACCCATGAGGCGCTCCACGCGATGTTGCAGGTCGGTGAGTGGCTGGATATGGGGTCGGCCTCCCCCGGTCGCAGTCCGGCTCTTGCGATTATTTGCCAGCTTGGCCTGCAAGAGAAAGGACGGCCTCTAAGTACAGTGTGTCGCCATGATCTTGTGTGCACTGCCTCCCATGGTGGAATAGCTTGGCCAGTGTGTCGCCATGATCTGGTGTGCACTGCCTCCCATGGTGGAATAGCCTGGCCAGTGTGTCACCATGATCTGGTGTGCACTGCCTCCCATGGTGGAATAGCCTGGCCAGTGTGTCGCCATGATCTGGTGTGCAATGCCTCCCATGGTGGAATAGCTTGGCCAGTGTGTTAAGTGCAGAATGTGCAATTGATGCTCATGCCTGTCCCATAGCTGCTGGATGAAGGCTGGCCATTAGAGCTTTCAGGTCCCTTTGCCCATAATGTGAGGTGCACATGCAAGGATGAGGAGGTCACTGGAAAGGGTACTCACCCTGACAATGCGTGTGAGGTCATTTAACTTTTTGCGGCATTGGGCACCGCTCCTGGGGACGTCGCTGTTGGCTGACAGCTTGGTGGCGACATGCCTCCAGGCTCTCCTGTAGACGCGGACCGTCGCCTTCTTGCCATTGTCCGGGTACAAAACATGGCGCCTCTTCTCCACAGCAGCAATCAGCACACTCAGATCACGCTCTGAGAAGCGCTGCGCATGTTCACGGGCCTTCTCCATGTCTTCAGGCGCTATTTGGGTCCAGCAGCAGTGTTCAGGCCTAGCTGGAGGGCTCCACTATCCAGGGCGTGGCAGCAGACACAGTCGACCCTTCCCCCTTAAGAGCTGGCCGGCGCCAGGGTGTCTGCTGTCAATCACAAGATGGCCGCACCTGCGCTGCGCCCGGCCTCGGCGCTATCGATCACCACCTCCGGCTTAGCGCCCAAAGAGAGGCGTCCAGCAGCAGTTTTAGCGCTCGCCCGAACTCCTAGGGCGAAGCTAATGAATATCGGAGAAGTGGCATCGATTTGGCGGTGGCCGCAAACTTTAGCGGACGCCCCACTTTAGCGCCCCAAAAGTGGCGTCAATGAATTTCTAGGCCAAAATGTTGAAGTAGCACCAGGTGAAAATGATCTAGACTGCATGCAAAATTCGTGCTCACTCCTCATTAAAATGATTGCAGTCGTAAATCTAGTCTAAAAACCCAAGTTCATTGGCGTTACATTGAAAAGCTGGACCAATTTTGGGGACAGTCTAATTGCATGTCATGATTGCCACAGGCTTTTTTCACGACTTAAAGGGGAGGTTCATTGATGCTTGTGGGAGAAAACGTATTAAACATTAAGGCATGCTGGGATACTTGACCACTTTACTAATTGAACAAAGGACACTAAACTAGTTAAAACCAAAAGAACTGCTGACTGCCATAATGAAGTCAAGCTGACCTTTTGGCTTAGGACATCTGGTGATAAAATGTGAACATGTTAATCTGTTTCTTGAGAACAATGGAAGCTATGAAACCTTATGTTGAAATGTAATGTAAGCTAATCACCTGAAGTTGTTTACCTCGCTGTATAACTATGAGCGCTGTACATTAGTAATTTAGAGTGCTGGTGGGCAGTAGGGACTGCTGCAGACTCTCCGTGATATCGCGTAATAAATTCCTAAAGCGAACCTCGAAGTCTCCGTCTGATAATTAATTTCCTCGACAGAATTTGGCATAGTCAGGCAGGATCCCTAACAACGGGATCTAAAAGAACTAAGAAGGTCTAAGTTGGGTATAGCGTCGACCTTGTATATCACTTGGCCCGCTTAGGCTCCAATTAGACAAAGGAAATTTAAAAAGGGACTCTCCTAAAAATAAAAGGAAAGTGCCCGGTGCCTCCCAGCTGAAAGGGGGAGAGCACCTAGCGCATCCCAGCTGAAAGGGGGACGGCGCGTGGTTGCCTAGTTATCCGGCCGGTGACTCATGCTGAGCCAAGAAGCCCGTCAGGCTGAGGCAAGACTGCTGAGAAGAGAGAAAAGACTATGGCACCGAATTAAGTAGCTACAAAGAAAATAAAGGGTTGACTTCGAGACTCGCGGACGGAAAAACCGGTGAGCGCTCATTGTATTTTGTGTATATAAAATAACCCGCGGTTGTATAACCAGTAAGTTTAAAACTAAGTTACAGGAGTAAGGAGAAGATGGGAAATAACGGCAGTTGAGCAGATTCGTCCGAGCCTGCCAAGAAAGGAGCCCGAGGCAAGGTAAAACAGGAGGCTGCAAATGGTCGTGCAACATCGAAAAAAGGTAGGAGATCCCATCGTTCCACCGGGATCGCCAGCCGATACTGTAATAAAAGAAACAGGAGACGATTGGTATGCGGTAACTTTTAGTAGTGATCTGTATGGATGGTCGGGTGGAGATTGGCCTTATGGGGGAAGTTTTAAAATACCTTTAATAAAAGAATGGGAAGAAATTACTAGAAATGAAGGAGGGGATCCTGAGTGGGACTAATGATAGCGGCTGCTCTAAGACAGCAACCGGCACGATTTCCGGCGCCGCCTCCATACAATCCAGCAGGTCTAGCGGCACCACAGCCAGTTGTACCCCTACCAGGGGCACAGTCTGGACCTCCACCCCCACCCACAGATGAACCCGTAATTGAACCTCCTCCTCCAGCAGAGGCACTCGGAGCAGGAGCTGCTGCACTGCCTGGTAGTAATGTACAGGACCTACCCTCACGTAATGGACCTACAACTAGGTCACAAACAAAAGAAACAGCCCCTAGAGATAGAGGCGCGCTCGAACCTGACACTACTACCCATCAACATCCTCGAGTCATGATAGGAGAGGTGGCAGTGTTAAAACCATGGTCCCCAGCGGAAGCTAGAGCTATGATAGCCGAGGCACCAGACCCCTTAAAGAAGCCCACTGCCTTTCATAATTGGCTAGAACAAATGTGTACCATTTACAGCCCTCTTCCTGGGGATGTGCTAATGCTGCTAAAATGTGCGTATGGGTCCTCATGGTCGACCCTAAGGGACGGATTTGCTGTTCCCCCGGGAGAAAATGGAGATTGGCGACAAGATGATGTACAACTGGACCAGGGAAATGAGTCTTTTGCTCACTGGTTAGAACATAGAGGTAAAGAGGCTATAATGAGAGGAGCCAAGAAGCATAGTGACATAGGAGAAGTCACTCGATGTCTGCAAAGAAAGGAGGAGACAATTCCTGATTTTGTAGCTCGATTTAAAAGCAAGCGGGAGTTCCGTTAGCAGACAATGGACCTTTGGCAGTGCAAACACTGCTAAACTGCATGTTACCCTTTCAAGCTAAAGCCTTTAAAATGATTAATCTAAATTGGCAGACTCAGCCCTGGGCGGACGTAGTTACTGCTCTGGTAAATATGGATAGGAAATAGCCATTTGGACCTTCTGGTCGATACCGGTGCAACAATGTCCTCTGTACCCCCCTCCGTGGGTATACCCGCCAGTCAATTTAACATTGTAAGCATGGGAGTAGCCGGTATCCCTATGTTAGAACCCCTCTCCAAACCTACCGAAATTCAAGTGCACGGGCAATCCGTCACAGACACCCTCATAATTTCTCAGACCGCCCCTCTCCCTATGTTGGGAAGACAGGCTTTATGTAAATTGGGAGCAGTTATATACTGCACTCGAGACGGCATGTTCATGGAACTGCCTCAAATACAAACTCATCAGCTAATGAATTTAATGATAGAGGAAAAGCAAGTAGAAGGAGCCCCCATTTTGTACTGCTGGCAGCTGAATTGCAATCCTTATGGCCAATTGGTAAAAAATGTATACCAAGCCTTGCAGGAATTGGAAGATCCTCAGGGGCAGTATTTACAATATCTAATTGAAACCAGTAGAGAAAAGAAATGGACCCATTGTACGGCATGGTACACGCATAAAGAAACACCCAATTATCAAGAATTGGTTTGCTCATACCTAAACCAGCCAGAATTGCTGCAGATTTCACCTTATTTATTCTTTGGAGATAAAGGCCTGGGAATGTTAGTTCACCATAAAAATCAGCAATATACCTGGACCAGGTTGCCCCAGGGGTATACTGAAAGTCCTGCGGTGTATGCGGCAGCGGTTAAAAATGACTCTTATGCGTTGCCACCTGGCACATCTGCACAAGCAGCTGAACTATATGCATTAACCAGAGCCTGTATTTTGGCTAAAGATCAAAGCGTCAATATCTATACTGACTCCCGTTATGCATTTGGGGTAGTGCATGATTTTGGACAGTTATGGAAAAACAGAGGTTTCATTACATCCTCAGGAAAATCTATTAAGCATGCGCAAATGGTGTTAAATTTGTTGGAGGCTATTCAGTTGCCAAGTAAAATTGCAGTACTAAAATGTGAGGCCCACACCATGGCAGGTGATGAAGTCTCGTGTGGAAATAGGTTTGCTGATAGTGCGGCTAAAGAGGTCGCACTGAGGCAGGCCCCACAGCTTCAAGCCGCCAAAAATACCGTTAGTAACTTTCCTCCAGAACTTCCTAGTAGCATTGATGCTGATCTACTACGACAGGCCCAAAGTCAGGCAACAGTCCAAGAAAAACGTACTTGGAGTAAGGCAGGTTGCTATCAAGATCATGATATATGGATACATCCTGATGGCCGAGTGGTTTGCCCACGAAGCTTGTTTTTGCCCCTGTCTCGCCTGGCACATGGACAGGCTCACATGGGCAAAGGAGGGATGGCACATGCATTGTCCCAACAATGGTATGCACCAGGAATAACGGTAACAATTGAAAAAGTTGCCAGAATGTGTTTAGTATGTCAGCAGAACGATAGAGGGAAATCGCCCGCAAATTTTGATCACTTACCCCAACCAGAGCTGCCCTTTGAGAATCTATAGATAGATTTTGTACATATGCCCGCAGTAAAAGGATTTAAGTACATACTGGTAATAGTAGATATGTTCTCCAGATGGGTAGAGGCATACCCCACTAGGAGGGATGATGCCAGAACAGTAGTAAGCATTCTGCTAAAAGAAATAATACCTAGATTTGGAATACCTATGGGAATAAACAGTGACAGAGGAACTCATTTCACCAGCAAACTGATAAAAAACTTAACTGAAGCCCTTGGATTTCAATGGAAATTGCACATACCTTACCAGCCACAATCCTCAGGAATAGTGGAAAGAGTGAATGGGGAAATCAAGGCCGCCCTAACCAAAGTATGCCAGCAAAATGGGTTGCAATGGTCGGATGCCGTGCCAGTAGTAATGTATGCCCTGAGAAATCAGAAAAATAGAAACACAGGTCTGACACCACATGAGATCTTGATGGGCCGGCCTATGACAACAGGCACACGCCCACCCATGACTCCAGAGAAGGTGGCATTAATTTGGAATGATGAAAAATCATTAAAATATGCTCAGGCCATGTGTGAAACAGCAGGAAGAATACATGAGAAAGTGAGACAGGCCCAGACGCGCCCCACAGAAGGAAACATGCACCCCTTTAAACCCGGAGATCAAGTTTATGTGAAAGCGCTAAATAAAGAATCTTTTTCTCCTAGGTGGAAAGGACTATATTTGGTGCTGCTTACAACTCGAACAGCTCTCAAATTGAAAGAAAAACCTGATTGGGTACACGCTACAAGGTGCAAGTTGCATCATCCGGAGGAAACACCGGAGGTGGAGTATAAACATACTGCACCAGACACCACTTCAGAAACGGGAAAAGATCCGTGCCCACCATAATTTGGCACTCCATTGAAGGACTGATTACTTTCGGATTGCTATATATGTTTATATTTAATGCTGTATAACAATAATTAGGATAATTTAAAGATTTCTAGGATAAATCAGGAAATATGTTAAACCAGATAATAATAATCGGCCTATGTGCAATAAGGACAGCCGCCTGGACCATCCCGCCTACTGAAAATACAGAATGGGCAGGCCAGTTAGGATGGAAGGCGAGAGACAGTAACCAATCGCAGGGAACTTACACTTGTAACAATGGCACCATTTGTGTAATTGCTAATTGGACGATTAGTTGCGAAGCCTGTGGGATGTTCGAAATGAAATCTGGGATGGATAAAATAGTATTTAGCCAAGGATCTAATATAACTCTAAGTATAAAATGGGAAAAAGGAGTGAACATAAGTTGTAGGATAGAGAATGACACTGACATACTAAACAATTATACTAAATTATGGAAATGGTATAAAAATGACACAAAAACCGGAGACATGGAACAACCGATATATTTGAAAGACGGTCAGGCGTACGGATGCGTGAATGCAACTCTTATAGAAGGAAGACCTCACTGGTATGGGAGCCCTTAATGCAATAGATATTGAAACATTGCAGAATAAAATACAGCAAGTAGGAGGGCTGACAGGAGATGCTATAAAATTAAGAAATGCTTGGGACAATGGACTGACAGCAGCGATGTTAACACAGTGGATATCAGATACAATGAGTTGGAAGCAAGTAAATAAGGTAGAAAAGGAACAAGAGAATGTTGCAAAGGGACAAGAGAAAGTCAATAATCATACTCAATGTATGTTTAAAGAAATTACCAAGCAGTCACTGAGGGCTGAGCTAGAGCGAATCGCTATGTCAGGACATGCTCCTAGTTGGATGAGAATTTTTGGATTTGAAGGAAATAATCTAGAAGTAAAACCTGATCGAAGATATACTAAATGTGACCTTAAGGGATGTAATTTTACAATGAAAGTGGTAAATGTGACAAAAGCCAAAACCTGGTGTCAGTTCTTGGTATTGCCCCAACTGTTTGGAGAAAACCTTTGGTATCCCGAATTTCATGGTAAATGGATAGATCAGGGGAATAAGACCCACGATGCCTCGGATTGCCAAGATTGGCCGTTTGGAAAAGTATGCCCATTGCATACCCCTATATATGAACCTTGCTCATTGCAACATAGTAGAGGTACATGTATTTGGAATTTGAAACCTTGTAATGATACTACCTTGCATGAGATAGGCCAGAACTATCTGTGTATTAGCAGTGCCTGGCCTATATATGTAGACGGGATTTTGAAAAGGCCCCCTTTAAACACTTGCATAAAAGATGTTTATACTGTGTTTGACCCACATACCAACAAGACATATCAGTTGGGAAAATGGGCTACGGTAATGCAAAGAAGAACTGTATTGGGGATAGAAAATGCCCCCCCCTACAGTTAATTTGGCTTATCTGACGAAATTTTTGAAAAACAATGAAAAGATAGCAGAAGCCTTAGCGAAAAGAGGAAGAGATCTGCACCATTTAAAAGCAGTGATGGATTATGATGAGCAAAGTTTGATTCAAATAGCTACGCAAGTAACAGATTTGACGGTACACCACTGGTGGGATGTGTTTAAAGGATGGTCACCTAAAGCATCCGCAGTGCTGGAATTGTTTGTCCACCCGATGGTTATATTTTGTGTAGTGACAGGAGTTTTATTTATATTAATTTGTATAATGTGGGTAAGAGTGAGATATCTGCTAGCGCAAACAGTAGAATCAGTAGCATCTGTAAAAAGAGCTACGAAAGTACTAGAGAGAAAGGAAAGAAAAAGAGCAAACTATGATGAAGAAGGTTGTCTAAAAATGCGTCCTTTCCCAAAGGGATATTATCCTCCCTATGAAAACGAACTGAATACAATGCCGTAAAGCAGTGTTGATCAGTAAAGATCAACAAGGAGGGAATTGTGGGAGAAAACGTATTAAACATTAAGGCATGCTGGGATACTTGACCACTTTACTAATTGAACAAAGGACACTAAACTAGTTAAAACCAAAAGAACTGCTGACTGCCATAATGAAGTCAAGCTGACCTTTTGGCTTAGGACATCTGGTGATAAAATGTGAACATGTTAATCTGTTTCTTGAGAACAATGGAAGCTATGAAACCTTATGTTGAAATGTAATGTAAGCTAATCACCTGAAGTTGTTTACCTCGCTGTATAACTATGAGCGCTGTACATTAGTAATTTAGAGTGCTGGTGGGCAGTAGGGACTGCTGCAGACTCTCCGTGATATCACGTAATAAATTCCTAAAGCGAACCTCGAAGTCTCCGTCTGATAATTAATTTCCTCGACAATGCTGCAGTACCTCATTCAAAGCATTGTTGCGTGCGCAGCTGCCCCAATAATCTGAACAAGAAGAAGAAGAAGAAGAAGGAGAAGGAGAAGAACCTGGAGCAGTGAATAAGTTGTCGTGATGGCAGATCGCCACCCCAGGGAGAGAGCCCAGAGGTTCTCTGACGACGCTTTGGAAGCATTGGTTTTCATGGTGGAGAGAAGGAGGGCGGTCCTGTACCTGCCAACTGGCAGGAGGCCCTCGCCACAAGTGTTCTGCACCATGTGGAGGGAGGTAGCGCAGCATGTCTCGGGCAGCACTGTGGTTCCCCAGGACCCACACACAGTGCAGGAAGAAGTTTAACGATCTCACTCGGGTGGTCAGGGTGAGTGAAAGCTTCAACAAATGCTACATACCACCATCTGTACCACAAGCTTCACACACTGTCCAAAGCACCACACCCCCAGCACTCACCCACCAACAATCTCTACCTAGCAACACTCGCACCCACATCTCACACCTTGTCACACAATAACAGCTATTCAACTATGGCAGGCACATCACTGAAACACATTGCTCCACACTCACACACTTTCCTTTCTCTTGCAGGTCAAGATGGCTCACAACCAGAGGGAGCAGGAGAAGACAGGCGAGGGCCAAGCCCACATTGAACATGTGAGTGACCTGGAGAGTCAAGTGCTGCAGATCATTGGGCGTCAGCTCGTGGGCACTGTGGGCACCGTGGGCACCGTGGCCACCATGGCCACCGGTGACGTTGACTCCCTTGGGGACAACAACAGTATGTTCATGCCTACTCCTTCTCACATCCCACTTCCCCCTCAGCCCACAATCATTTTGCACTTTCAAGCTACTCAAGCTGTATTTCTGCCTTCCTGCCCTGCTCCCCTCACCTTAACCCGGCTCTTGTGCCTTTCTGCTTTCAAATAATCAGCAAGCACCTGAGCAGCCTGTCCCTGAGAGCACCGCAGAGTGCGAGGCGGGAGAAGAGGAGGAAGAAGACACCGCATCACCGCATGTCTCACCCGCAGACACCAGCTCAGATACCGGCACTACATGTTCTCTAGAGGCTAGTGTAGTAGCGGGATCTGCACAGGTTGAGGCACCGGGCACGAGTGGGCTGCAGCAAGGCCAGGGGGAGAGGGTAGCTCAGGGGCCAGCTCCCCAGAGGGTGAGTTCGCGCTCGATTTCTGCGGCATAGGACTCCGATGAGGACCTCGATGGGGAGGCCTTTAGAAGAAGGGTGATGGGCATGCACACGGAAATTATAGGTGCAATGTTAAGGCTGCCAGAGAGCCTCTCAGCAATGTCTATGGAGCATGGAGGAGTCCGCCTCCAACATTGCACAAGGCTCTGCGCAGAGCATGGAGCCCAGGATTTACAGTCTGCAAATGATGGTAGACTCCCAGAGAGACCGTAGCGACCCAGATGTGATGGCGCGCATGATGAGCGATGTCGCAGTTTCCATTGCAGCACAGGCGGAAGTGACCCAACGTCTTAGTGCTGCAGCAGAAGCTCAGACTGCTCTCATGCAGTCTGACCATGATGCCACCCAAACTCTGACTGCTGCCATCATGACTGGGTCTACCACTGTCGACTGGGGCTATCACGGTGTCGCAGCAGACCAGCAATCTGTGCTCCAACCGATTGCTAGGGATGCTGAGGTACTGCCCTGGGGGAGTGGCAGTGGATCAGTGGAGCAGGAACCCGCTGTCCTCTCTCAGGAAGACAGCATTCCTGCTCCCACCACTGCCACTCCGCCATTGTCCTTGCCACTGCCTGTCATCCAGCCAGCCCAGACTGCTGCCGCCCATGCTGAGGTGGTGCAGTCTACAGCTGGGCCCTCCAGGCCCAGAGCTGGCTGAGGTCGTCGTACAAAGCCATCTGCAGTCTCCCCCATTGAAAGTCAGCAGCCTTCCACCAGCCCTGCTGCAGCCACTGGGGGCGCACTGCGTAGAAGCACTAGACTAGGAAAAGGCACACGAACGACAGGCACTAAGGGATTGCACAAGGGTGATTAGTTGAAAGTATTGATGTTACATGTGTATAGATAAATGTATTAATTCTGTTTGGATTCTTTTGCGGTGTCGTTCATTTCATCTTTGCGCTGTGAAATGGCCTGTGACAGATGGTATGATGGGGATTTGGTGAGCAATGGGGATCTGGGGTTTCATTCATTCGAAGTGGAGTCTGATGAGCTGGTCATGGACCGCCCTTCCGGAAGGCCGATTGAGTGGCTGCCTCCTCCCTCGCTCCTGTTCCTCCTCCTCCTCGTCTCCCTCTTCCTCCTCCTGAGGTGGTCCCGAAGCCTGTGTTGGCAAGGGCTGCACGTTCATGATGGCCAAGTTGTGGAGCATGCAGCAGACCACCATGAAATGGGACACCCGCTCAGCCAAGTACTGGAGGCCTCTTCCTGAGTGCTCAAGGCAGTGGAACCATTGCTTCAGTTGGCCGATGGTCTGCTCGATGGTGTTCCTGGTGGCAGCATGGCTCTCATTATATGAGTGCTGGGCAGGAGTGTTGGGATTGTGGAGTGGAGTCATGAGTCAGGTGGAGAGCGGATAGCCCTTGTCTCCGAGCAGCCACCCTTGAGCTTGATGTATTGGCTGGAAGAGTGCTGGCACACCGGTTTGGCGCAGGTTAAAGGCATCATGGATGCTGCCAGGATAGCGGGCATTGACGGTGAGGATTTGCTGTGTGTGGTCGCACACCAACTGCACATTAAGTGAGTGGTAGCCTTTGCAGTTATGGAAGATCTCAGGATTGTTATGCCGTGCCTGCAAAGCCACATGGGTGCAGTCAATGGCGCCTTGTACCATCGGGAATCCCACTATCCTGGCAAAGCCACATGCATGCTCGTCCTGCTTCTCTCTGGTGATGGGGAAGCCAATGTAGTCTTTTCTCCTAATGTAGAGAGCCCCTGTGACCTTCCGGATGCAGTGATGGATGGTGAACTGTGAGATATTAGCTATGTCTCCTGCTGCAGACTGGAAGGATCCGCTGGCAAAGAAATTGAGGGCCACGGTGAACTTGACTGCCACTGGGAGAGCTGTGGTCACCCTGGTCTGAGGCTGGAAGTCTGGTTGCAGGAGATGGCAGAGTTCTGTGACCACCTGTAAGATTAGGATCACAGGCCACACAAAATTACCCAAAGGGTTTAAGCAGTTGCAAGGCTTTTATTAAAGAGCTACAGTTTTAAAGCATAATCAGGTATTACATATGGTTTAAGCTGAGTATAATAGAAATACAACCCCTGACAGTAGAGAGTGATCTATGACTCCTGAATCGGAATGCCATGACCGGACGGGCGGGGAGGCAGTATGGTGGACTCAGATTGGGTGGATTCCTGCAATCTACTGCAGCGGTCACTTCTGTTGGATCATCCCTCGAGCTGTTGGAGGTGTTAGGCCGTCAGCCACCTCAGAGGCTAAACTTGACCAAGGTGTTAGGCTGTAGCCACCCCGGGGAAGCCTTCACTCCTAACGGCCTGATTTCCTCTCTCGGTCGCCTATATTTATAGTTATTTCGGTGGGCTGGTAATCACCTGGTGTCAATCATTGGATCCCCATTGACACCCGAAACCTAGAGGAAGGAAGGCTAAAAATGTAAGTACAGGTAATTTAAACTTCTTTACACACTTTAGACACACCAAACATACTTACCTTTGCACTCATGCACCCATCACTCACCTGAACACCGACATCTCGACCCCTCCAAGTCCTTCAACCCGATGGCCCGACTCCTCTAACTTGGCGTGGTTTGGAGCCATCGGGAATCCCACACTTCAAGGTTTAAAATAGGGATTAGGCTAAAAACTGCCTATTAACAGGTAATTGTCACTAATCCCTTCCCGCCTCGGGTAGGCGGGTCCTAGTGCGGGGCGGGTACCCGCCTCCATTGAAACTTACATGGAGGCGGGTTGGGGGCAGGATGGTGTCGGGACCCCCGAATTCAGGACTTTAACCCTCCGCACACCTCCAATCCCAACTCCACGGGTCAGTTAAAATCGAGGCCAAGGACTCATACATAAAGGGGGGAAAATTCAGATGGTTAGCGCCTCCTGTTAGCGCCTGCAGAGGGCGCTAATGGGGCACTGATGCAGTAGCATCGGGGCGAGATGAATCTGGTGGCGCAGGGCAAATCTGGACCCCCTGTTGTGCCGCCGGTATGAGGGGATTTTAATGCCAGGCAGATCATGATGTGCAACGCTCACTGGGCGCCCAATCTGCCATATTTATTATGGACCCTTACCTTTGTGCCTCGACCAGACAGTGACAGGGAGAGCAGGTGCACAGCTGCAGGACGCCGGCTCCAGGGACGTTATTTAAAGGCATCCACATTAATCACTCGCAGCTATCAGGGCAGGTTAGTTTCAGTGGTCTCTTGTCAGTTTCAGTTAGTGGATGAGTTTGCATGAGTAATTTCAAGCTTCTTTTTTATCAGCAGTCTTCTGGCAAGTGCAAAGTGGGTACATTTATTGTTCAAAGATTGAAACTGCTACACTTAGCAACATTAATGGGGGCTGTACTGGTGCCACCTCGCCCTCCAGGATTTACGGCGGAGGGAGTGTAAGCAGCCAGAAATACGGGAACATGTGCACAGAGGGATGAGGAGAGACATCAGGGCTCTCATCATGATGACTTAAACCCCAGCTCCCTTTTGCTCAACACATGCCCATCATACCATCCCTGTGTCATGCCATATCACACCGTCCTCCTGGGTGCAAAGGTGAAATGAGAGAGACCACAAAATATTGCAAACTCCATTAATAAATTTATGCATAAACATATCACACATCACATTCATTCTAATAACTAATGACCCTTGTGCCTGCCATAATTGAATAGCTGTCATTGTGTGCAAGGGTGAGATGTGGGTGTGAGTGTTGGTAGGTGGAGATTGTTGGTGGGTGAGCGCTGGAGGTGTGGTGCTTTGGCAGCGTGCGAAGCTTGTGGTACAGATGGTGGTATGTAGCATTTGTTGAAGCATTCACTCACCCTGACCACCTGACTGAGGTGGATCTGCCATGAGCACATCTGCTTCAGTCCTCCGGCTCCTTCTCCTTGTTGTGCTTCTTCTTGCTGAGGCAGCAGCACAGCCAGCAATGCTGAGAATGAGGTGCTGCCGTATCAATGAACCTCCCCCTTTAAGTACTGGGTAAAGCCCATTGCGCAGATGGAGAGGGGAGCTGACCTCACCGGATTCAGTGAGGACAGCTCAGTGTAATCATTTGAATGTGCTCCTAGCACATTTTCCATGAGTGCAAGAGATGCAATGAATGGAAGGAGTGGGGAACGCTGAGCACCACAGCTCTTAAGGAGCTGCTACTCCACCAATAAGGCCAGACACTTTTGGAAAGCATGCCATCTGGTAAAACTTCTGGCCCCCTGGAAAATAAAGGTTCTGTCAGCTGATTTATGTATTGATAGACTGAAGGCCACCTAATATGACAAATGCCACCAGCGGTGGCTTGATAGGATCCTGTCATGTAAAAATGCAAATGCTGTGGTAGCCTCCACAATGATACACAGGACTGTCCCCGTGGAAGATCTTCTCTGGAGGCTAGGCTTGAGGAATCTCCAGACGCACTCCCTCGTGAAGCACAGATGGCAAAGGCTGACACTTTCTCCTCCTTTCAGAATTCTCGTTCTACCTGGCCTCTTACCCTCTCTAGTTGTTTCCTTGCTAACTGCCGCCGTGACATCGGCCGTCTCCATTTCTCTGCTCCCCTCACTCACTCCAACCTACCTCCCTCTGAACTTGCAGCACTCCATTCTCTCAGATCCAACCCCGACATTGTCATTAAACCTGTCGACAAAGGTGGTGCTGTTGTTGTTTGGTGAACCGACCTCTACCTAGCGGAAGCTGAACGCCAACTCTCCGACACCTCCTCCTACCTCCACCTGGACCATGACCCCACTACCGAACATCAAACCACCGTTTCCAAGACTGTCACTGACCTCACCTCCTCTGGAGATCTTCCCCCTGCGGCCACCAACCTCATAGTTCCCCAACCCCGCACAGCCCGCTTCTACCTCCTTCCCAAGATTCACAAACAGGACTACTCTGGTAGACCCATCGTTTCAGCCTGTTCTTGCCCCACGGAACTTATCTCTTCCTATCTCGACTCTATCTTTTCTCCCCTTGTCCAGTCTCTTCCCACCTACATCCGCAACTCTTCTGACGCCCTTCGCCACTTTAACAGTTTCCAGTTTCCTGGCCCCAACCGCCTCCTTTTCACCATGGACGTACAATCCCTGTACACCTCCATCCCCCACCAGGATGGCCTGAAGGCGCTCCGCTTCTTCCTTGAACAGAGGCCCAACCAGTCCCCATTCACCACCACCCTCCTCCGCCTGGCTGAACTTGTTCTCACATTGAACAACTTCTCCTTTGACTCCTCTCATTTCGTCCAAATTAAAGGTGTTGCTATGGGTACCCGCATGGGTCCTAGCTATGCCTGCCTTTTCGTGGGATATGTGGAACACTCCTTGTTCCAGTCCTACCCAGGTCCCCTCCCTCACCTCTTTTTTTCCGGTACATTGATGACTGTTGTAAGGGGTTTTTGATCGCAGAGGTTTCTCTCTCTAGAGGCCTCTCTCTCTTGCACAGTAAAACCTTGAGTGGTTTGACCCACTCGCCCCTTAGGTTCTAGACACTGGACTTTGATGCAGGAACTACAATGTAGAGAATACTCGATAGGCCACGTTTAATGGAAACAAAATGAAATTTTATTGTATAGAGAAAAACAAATCAAATGCAAGTCAATAAAAGGTACATGGGAGGGAAAAACAAATTCATAATACATTACTAACTGAGATAGATACAGGCATATTATACTTTACAAAAGTCATCATGAAATGGGGAAGCACACGGAACATCAAGGGACAACAACTCATTGTTAAAATTACCCCTTAAATGCCCACCCCCTAAGCCTATCTAGATCAGATTGTGAGGGGCCAGAAACATGCTCACCAATCCAGTTGGAAAGTATAGAGTTTTGAAACAGGTCTGCGTTTTGACCCTTTCAGGCGTCCTGTCTCCACGTGGTCAATGCTGCGGGCTGCGACACTCTCTCTTCTTCCTCGAGGTGAAGGTCACGGACAGGCTGGACACTGACAAGCCTGGACATCGGCGGGGACGGCGACCACCTGTTTGACCATAGTTAAAGAGGTCTCTTCGCAGAGCCTAGCTGATTACAATTTTCAGCTAGATTTCTTCTGTAGGGCTGCTGTCCTTTGTCTCGTCAACGGCCCGGGGTTTGTCAATGATCTCCCGATGGTTACCCCGGGGCGGGACACAGACTCGAATCACCTTCTTGGTCTCCGCATCGACGTTCCTCCACGGCTCTTAAAAGAACACGTTGGCTACCAAAAGCTGTAAAAGCTCCAAGCTCCAAAAAGCTGCACAAAGCAAAAGCAAAAGCTATAAAAGCTATCAATGGCTACCCCGGGACTCCAGTTATACTTCTCAAAGAAGCCTTTATCTCCCGCCAAATCAAGGTTAGTCTTTGTTTAACTTTTGGCAGGCTTGTATCACAACAGGGTAGTTATTATATTTAAAATGCTTTCGGGATGGCCATCTCTGGTCTGGAATGACCTTGTATTGTTTTGAATGTCTTCTTGATGTCTTTAATGGGTCTTTGATGCTCCCCTTATGAATATTAAACTGTTTCCCTTTGTCTGGGTAAACAGTTAGATGGCCTTTATCTACAGGCCGATCTGACTGGATCTGCATCCAATCCATATGTATGGGGTTCTGTCTGGTTTCATTTTCCCCGAAACGGCCTTCCAGAACTTACTGTGGGCTTGTAGGGGTTTCGCAAAATTTCCCCTATTTTCTCTGAAGATTGTAATTACTGTTCCACATCGTGGACGAAGAATTGGGTGATGTGACTTGTCTACAATGTTTTAAAATGTGCCTAGAACCGCAAAAGACTGCTCTGAGATGGAAAGAACGTGGACAACACGGGAGTCGTGGAGCTCTGTGGAAAATATTCACACACCTTAAGACAGTGCTTTTATTAATATACAATCGTTCCCTGGAATTTGGGCAATGACAAAAGGTTTTAAAATGGCCACAGAAAGCATGGCAAAAAGAGCAGCAAGCAGCTCGAGTTGCCTGTGTGAAAAAATGGGAGGATACAGTGGCAGTCAGACCTGTCAATCAAACCAGGGAGTTTCCCTCTCAGCACTTGAAGTTGCTTATTTACTTAAGAGATTAGCCCACTTGAGACCAACCGCAGGACAATTGATTTAAATTTTTTTTTAAAAATTCATTGATGGGATGTGGGCATCGCTGGCTAGGCCTGCATTTAGTGCCCATCCCTAATTGCGCTTGAGAAGATGGTGGTGAGCCGCCTTCTTGAACCGCTGCAGTCCATTTGGTGTAGGTACACCCACAATGCTGTTAGGAAGGGAGTTCCAGGATTTTGGCCCAGCGGCAGTGAAGGAACGGCGATACAGGTCCAAGTCAGGATGGTGTGTGGCTTGGAGGGCAACTTGTAGGTGGTGATGTTCCCATGCACCTGCTGCCCTTGTCCTTCTAAGTGGTAGAGGTCGCGGGTTTGGAAGGTGCTGTTGAAGGAGCTTTGGCGAGTTGCTGCAGTGCATCTTGTAGATGGTACACACTGCAGCCACAGTGCGCCGGTGGTGGAGGGTGTCAATGTTGAAGGTGGTGGATGGAGTGCCAATCAAGTTGGCTGCTTTATCCTGAATGGTGTCGAACTTCTTGAGTGTTGTTGGAGATGCACTCATCCAGGCAAGTGAAGGGTATTCCATCACACTCCTGACTTGTGCCTTGTAGATGGTGGAAAGGCTTTGGGGAGTCAGGAGGTGAGACACTCGCTGCAGAATTCCCAGCCTCTGGCCTGCTCTTGTAGCCACAGTATTTATATGGCTGGTCACGTTCAGTTTCTGATCAATGGTAACCCCCAGGATGTTGATAGTGGGGGATTCAGTGATGGTAATGCCATTGAATGTCAAGGGGAGATGGTTAGAGTCTCGCTTGTTGGAAATGGTCATTGCCTGGCACTTGTGTGGTGCAAATGTTACTTGCCACTTGTCAGCCCAAGTCTGAATGTTGTCCAGGTCTTGCTGCATATGGACACGGACTGCGTCAGTATCTGACGAGTCTCGAATGGTGCTGAACAGTGTGCAATCATCAGCGAACACCCCCACTTCTGACCTTATGATGGAGGGAAGGTCATTGATGAAACAGCTGAAGATGGTTGGGCCTAGGACACTGCCCTGAGGAACTCCTGCAGTGATGTCATGTGATTGAGATGAATGACCTCCAACAACCACAGCCAACTTCCTTTGTGCTAGGTATGATTCCAACCAATGGAGAGTTTTCCTCTTGATTCCCATTGACTTCAGTTTTGCTAGGGCTCCTTGATGCCACACTCGATCAAATGCTGCCTTGATGTCAAGGGCAGTCACTCTCACCTCACCTCTTGAGTTCAGCTCTTTTGTCCATGTTTGGACCAAGGCTGTAATGAGGTCAGGAGCTGAGTGGTCCTGGCGGAACCCAAACTGGGCATCAGTTAGCAGGTTATTGCTGAGTAAGTGCCGCTTGATAGCACTGTCGATGACACCTTCCATCACTTTGTTGATGATTGAGTGTAGACTGATGGGATGGTAATTGGCCGGGTTGGATTTGTCCTGCTTTTTGTAGACAGGACATACTTGGGCAATTTTCCACATTGCCGGGTAGATGCCAGTGTTGTAGCTGTACTGGAACAGCTTGGCTAGGATTGTAACTGCTTCTGTTTACACAGCCATTCAAAGCACTCACAGACAATGAGAAACTGAAACCATGGAACGGACTTTGTATGTAACAGTTTAAGCAATGAATGGGTTTTTGAATCAACCATTATTGGACAATACGGCAGTTGGATTCCCTTTTGTTTTAGCCCAGGTGAGCTCCGGATGTGGGCGGGAACATTTCGGCCCCACAGTGCAGACACATTAACCGATTCCAACCACTTTGAATTAGCCAATCACAGCGTTTCTTTTGTGCATTGGAACTTTTTGGGCGCAAATTTTCCGGACAGGCAAACAGCAGGGGGCTCACCAGGTATATAAGATAGCTCCTGAGAAGCTATCACTCTGTTTTTACTTCCTGGGATCACAGGTGAGCTTCTCTCTCTCTCTCTCTCTCTCTCTCTCACTTCGCTGGACCACATGTGAGCAGAGCTTCTGGCTCCTCAGCAAAGCAAGCTAGTAAGGAGTTAGGGGATGGTGAATTAAGGGAATATTGCTAAGGTTGTTTAATTAACATTGTAGCCATTTAATCCTTCATTTTTACCGTCTGCATTCCCCCATTTAAGCAATTTTACTGTAATTACTGTGTCCGTGTGGTATAGTTTATAATTTGATTGTAGTTCATTTAGTTAATAAAACTTGATTTTTTCTCTCATCCAAACCACGTGTCCGTTTTAATGGGGCCAGTAATTCCGGTTCCAATGCGTGAGTACGGACGGTGTACTCACGCGTGGGCCCATTGGAAGTGCCAGATTCCAGCATGCACAGCGCATGCGCGGAAAACCGGCATTTCCTCTCCATCGAAATAAGGGGTTAAGAGGTCCAACGCGTGCGCGCAGGACTCTGCGCGCACGCGTTGAACTTCCTTCATTTAGACAGGTTTGCGCGTGTGCAAGGGACTGAAAAAAGGAGGCGTAAGCAGTGGATTCTTGAAGGTAAGTGGTCTAATATTTAAAATTATTACATTTTTTCCACAGCTTCATTGTTTTTAAGGACTTTACAGTCAGGTAAGTTTATTTTTAGACCCGAATTCGTGAAAATTAAAAAAAAAAAAAAATTTATTAATTGTTTTAAATAGCTGTTAAAAGTTATTTATAGTTTATTTAATTATTGGGGTGTTTTTTTAAATTTTAATTAATGTTAAAGTAGTCTTTTGGGCGCCTGTACTTTTCATGAGCGTGACAGTCTTTACTATCAAACTCATGAATGAATTTCCCCTCCCCTGATTGGCTGCAGAGTGCTCACCTGATCCCAGCTGGCACATCGCACTAACTACGCCGCTGGATCAGGTAAACACATCGCGCTGACATCTGAACCGGGCCTGTGACAGGAAATGCAAGCAGGCCCGGGCTTCAGATGTCAGCGCGCAAGGTGAGTGCAGATCGGGGGCTTACACGCGCGGCAAGCACCTGATCCTAATTTCTGGCCCAATATCATTAATTATAAGTCCTTCAGTCAGAACTGGAAGGTGGGGTAGCGATTCGAATCCGCTGTTTGAAAATTGGTTTATTGGAATTGGTCACAGTGCAGGCAAAGGCTGCAAGACCAGGTAAATGACCTTAAACCAGTTAAAAGATGCCCCCCTACAGGCTGAATCCACAAAGGCTGTCTGGGGACTGCAGGAACCATTTTAAAGTGTCCAAAAAGCTAGTCACGGGGTCTGGTGGCCATTTTGTATGCCCCTTTTTCTGGGCTTATTTTAAAACAATCTTTAAAAATTAAGGACTCTTCTGCCAATAGACCCTTATAGGACAATGTTCAATTTTGCGAATCTTACAGTCCCCCCTGATGATACTATAACTTGCTTGAAGTATCATAATTTTGGGTGAGCAAAATTTTCTGACTCTCCACAATCAAACCATCCCCTGTAATTACCTATCTATGATCCCACGACACATGTATTTCCCATTTCAGAAAACCTACAGTGTACATTAAGCATCTATAGATGGCAATACATTGGATTTAAAATCTGACACACTCATTTCCAGGCGTGGAGGGGGGCCTAATACCCCTACACCACCTGGTTCGTACATATTATCTTTTATTAACAACAACTCACTTAATGAGCTTCAATAATAAAAAATAAAGTACACACAAAATTATACATGAACAACCATCAAACATGGAGGAGGGAGGGAAACTTTAACTTTATACACAGCAGCAAAAATCTAAACGGGTGTCTCTTCATCTACCCGCACATAATGCTCCCGCCATTCTCCCCTGTTCTCATACTTCTGCGAATGTCTGACCTTTTTACAGTGTACAAACAGTAAATAGATCACAATAAAAACCTGACACACTGCAAGGATGTGGGAGGCTATCCTAATCCAAGAAGGGACTTCTATATTAGTGAACAGATCCCACCATTGTGGGGTCACTATATCTAATATGTCTGCCCCTATTTCTAATGTCTTCTGCTCCAGTGTGTAGAAATGTTTCTGTGAAACGGCAACGGCTTTTAGTATCTTGGTGAGGTGTTCAGGGAGAGGGGGAATGATATACCCAAAATGTGCAACGAATCGTTGCAGATCGGTGAAATTTTCCTTAACAGTGATGTGAACAGTGGAAGGTTCAGGAATGGGGACAATTCGCTCTTGGGCCACTTGAACTTCTGCCTTGGGTTTGAAGCAGAAACTGCTGTCACTGACCGGACACCAGCCGTGCTGTCCATGTTGGTAGTGGGGCGCTGCAGTGGTGACACAGTATGTCCCACCTCCTATATATGCCACCTGCGGGGGCACATGGCCTTGTGCCATTGCCTCCATGGTGCAATTTATAGGCTTCGCGCCAGTAGTTTTGAACCCGCACTGTGGTTTCGAATAGGCATTCAAGTGCTGGGGACACAGGATGATGTGTGCTCCCCGGCTCTGGCACCCCGAGAGGTCGGTACCCGTCATTGCATGCTCCCATCGAATGACGTAAGGTGGGACTGCTGTGTAGCTAATGTGTGCACCCCCTCGAATGACTCCAATGTTCTCCACCCTGTATACCGGGGCGGGTTTAGCTGTTTTTCCCATTACCGGCATTCTTACCACTATACCCATAATGGTATGATTAGACCTCCCACAGTCCACTGGGACTGGGTAGGCCTCTGAAGCTAGTCTGAGCTGGCACGGACTCAATGCGTTCTCAAAAGGGTGGAGGGCTGCGAGGTGCTTGTTTCTGATCCAGGAGGGGACCAAACCTTGTCGGATGCATTCCGATCCTCCCTGATGAGAAAATTTACCGTTTTAGCGTGTTTCTCCAGCTCCACTATAATTTCCTTTAAGTGTAGTGTCATGGCCTGGTCCTCATGTAACTCAGAACCCACTACCTTATTCTCATCCGTCAGTATCTTTCTTAACCGCCCTTTTAAATCATTAATCTGAGTCTGCAGCTCCACGTCATCCAGAGTGTTGATGACGGAAGTCCCTGTGTTAAAAGCTGTAAAAATATCATTTACTGTACCCCTTCTTTGTATCCCTACCCTGTCCAAAACCTCATGTGGTGTGGTGTACAATCTGGCTCTGTCTACATCAGCAAAGTCGAATTCATAAAACTGTCTGAACATGTTTGTTAACAGGACCTGGTAAAATTGCTCCGTTTCCTCGGGGCACCACTCTGGCAATCGCACCTCGGTGAGGTTTAAAATCACCGACGCCACCACGTAGTGCACTCCTTGGTACAGCACCTGACCTGTGGGCACTAATGCCAATCCGTTCCCGGGTCCTTTGGTAGTGGTGGGGCACCCTTCCTTGCGGGCCTTGGCTACCGGAATCGTGGGCAGGGGCTTGTGGGGGCGGGTGATGAGTTCAGTGGCATTCACCGGGATCTGAGAGTATGGGACTCCGCACGCCCGTGTGCTGACATCCCACCTCATTCCTTTCCCAGCATCCTGCCACTGTCTTTGGAAAAAGATGGAGACGCCTGTGGGGCAGACGCGTTCTGAACCCCACATACAGATGTAAATCCCTTCATCTGGTTCCCACCATTTGTCCCAACAGACACTCAACCCCCTATGAGTCCCCGTAATAGTCCGATGGGTATTGTTACCCAGTCTCTCCCACTCGACCGTGGAGTTCTTCATGGTCTTACTCAGCTTCCTGAGCCACCACCATCGGTCCAAAGGAACATGTACCGTACAGTTCAAACAAATCTTCTTCCCGACGGTAACGCTGACTCTGGGCGCGATGATCCTCACCCTGGGACACATTAGAGAAGTCTCTCTGTACTTAAAACCCGACTGGCTGGAGTATTCTGTAGAGTTCGATCCCAGCCATCCTGGCCATCTCCCTTCGTGGAAATAGGTGGCTGTCTCCTCAACGTCACGCGCGCCCGACCCATCAGTCGCGATGGGGGCTGTGTCCCCGGAACAGCCATACACGATGGAGTCCTTGGTGTAGCCCCGGTAGGCCAGGCTACACCCAATCACCGCGAACGCGATGAGAACCCCCGTCATTATCCTTTTTGTTCCTGTAACAAATTAAACGATACAGCCAGGCTCCCGAGAGATTCTCGCCTAGGTGAAGGCATGATCAGGCCTTTCGACCTCGATCCAAAACAACACACATGCTGGGCAGATTCCAAAACTATTACTTATCACACTATCATCTTAAAATTACACACCTTAAACTTAAACTTAACTAAACTTATGTACAGCGCCGCCTGCCCCCGGGCGGCTTGCCTAATCCCTGTTTGGACTGCAGCTCACTGCTCCCTGTGGTGGGGCTGCACTGACCTGTAGCTTGGGTCCCTCGCAGCCTTTTTCTGCCAATTGGGGACTGCGTTTTTCTAGGGATTTTCCAAGTCGGTGTCTGCTGACGTAGGGGGAATCTGGCCAGGGTTTTCTTGGCTGAGGCATCCGAGACGACCTGCGAGAGGGTGCCTTGGGCGAGGCTCCCTTAGCGAGTGGACCTGTGTTTGGGACTTTAGCCCTCACAACCTGTGGCTCCTCCACGACTGCCGGCTTCGGCTCCCTTCCCTCAGGCTCCGCCCCTTTGGGATTTGGGTCTGTGGCAGACGACTTCTCCCTACCTGTCCCTACAGGTGGAGAATCTCCGCCCCCAAGTTCTACCTCCCCTATGCCTGAGTCGAGGGCGGGATCTCCGTCCTCCGACTCCACCTCCTCCAGAATCATGTCAGAGGCAGAGCCTAGCTGTTCGGGCTCCCCCCCGATGGCGTTCAGATCAGGAGGAGGGCCTTGGTCTTCGGGCTCCTCCTCGTCCGAGTCCCAGGCCATTGGGGAAGCCTCCCAGGTGGGCGGGGCAGCTTCTCTCTTCAAGCAGGCTGCAGTTCCAGCCTGTATGGTCTGTGACTTATTGCACGCCTCAGGCTGAGGATCTTTACCCTCAGACCTGGCCTCGGTTGTTGGCTCTTTTGCACCCGGCTTAAACAGTTTGCACTGATTTATGCGAAACCATTTAGTGCGTCGGGGCATCTCCACTACGCAAGTGGTGGGGACCGGTGGGTCTTGTACCGGTTCCCGTCTGGCCTTGTCAACGAGCTGCACTGGCTCTAGTCATTGGGGTGAAACGGTCGGGGTTGCGAGAGCGACAGGACCGGTGGTGACTGCTACCCTCCCCTGCGTGATCATAAGAGACCGCATTGCCTCTATAAGTGACTCTATTGCAGCGGGATCCATAGCTGCACCGATTCCCTTTTCTGGGGCGGCGGTCTGGGCTTGGGCTTGGGCTGCGGGAGATCTTCCCTTATTATCCTTCCACGGATTTTTTCAGTCCCTGCGCCAATGTCCATCCTTCCCACACCCGTAACAATTGAGCTTGGCTTGGGCAGGGCGATTCCCCTCCTGACGCCACTCCTTCTTGCTTGGGGCTGCGGGTTTTGCCTCATGCACTTTTCCCTTAGAGGGAGGTGCCTCCTGACTTCTACAGTTCTTGTACGCAATGTTAAGCTGTCGGAGCACGGTCTCCTCCGTGATACCGGGACCTTGGGGGTCAAACCAAGATTTGGCTAGGGTCCGTATCTGGGGCAAGCTGTTAGCAACCAGACAATGGAGCCAATGAACCCACTGTTCGGCGGTCATTGCGGCCTGTTCCGGCATGCTCGGACAACTGCGCCGATACACTGGCCACAGCCTTTCTGCGAAAACCCGCAGGAGTTCTCCAGTTAGCTGCACAGTCCCTTCCACGCGGAGGAACGGATTACCGTCGTCCACTCCCAGAACCTCCAAGACCTCGTCCCTGAGTTCCACATACCCTGTCTGTCCCCTCTTACTCCCGTCTGAGAGGCACTGAAGGATTGTGCTATCCAGGGAGAAGAGCAGCATCTTTGCCTGTTCAAGATCATCACAATCATTGATGGCGGCTGTCTCCTCTACCTCCCTGAAATGGACTGAGGGATCTCCCTTCTCGGAGAGCTTTGGGAGGTGGCTTATCATTGCTCTGAGTTGTTGGGCACCATGGGGCACCACGAGCTGGTTCATGTGGGGTCCCACATCGCCATTTGCGGCGGTGGCACTGAACCTCTGGTGCCGAGTAGGACACATTGGTGCCGGTTCCGGCTTTACTACCAGGGTTTGTTCCTCCTCCTGCTCCACCTCGGTTACCCTTTCTTTCACCACCCCCCCTTCAGGCCAAGCCTCACCATAGCTTGGCGGGGCTGAGGGCTCAGTGGCTGGTGCCACAACTACTTCACAAGGAATCGGATGTTTGGATTCCTGCAAAAAGTCAATGTGACTTGCTTTTGGGCTTACGAGGCATACCATGCCTTTTGCCTTAACCAAGGCCATTCTCAGGTCCTCTATGGTCTTCTGGCAGGGACCATGGTCGGCACTCTCAAACCCGTGCTCAAGGGCCAGCTTGTAAGCTGCCTTCACCTCTACTACTCTCTCCTCCTGCGCTCTTAGCTGTTGTGCGAGGCGGGCGTTTTTCTCCCGTATCCTCGTTTCATGGATCTTTGCCTCAGTAACCTGGCATTCCAGGTACTCTATTCTAGCCTGGTGTTGGCTGGCTACAACTTGGCATTCCTGATTCAGTGTGTAAAGCGCTGTGATGAGTTTTTCCCCACCCATGGCCTTTTCCTCTATTTCTGCTTCCTGGGCAGTGATCTTGGCTGCCTGTGCTGCAATGACTCTGTCCAAAATCTGGACTTGTTTCTTGTAGCACATCAGCCACACTGCCTTTTCCACTGACTTTTTATGTTCTTTGCTCTCTGTCCACCTGATGGCTGCATCTACCAGACGCCCATCCCATAAGAGATCGGAAATCCACTGCTTAGTGAGATTTACCTTGCCAAAAACATAATCCGCTATCCTCTCATCCATAACATTTTGTCCATTCAAACCTGGGTCTAATACATTACAATCCTGCTGCCAGTGTCCTGCCGCGGTCGCCATTCTCTGTAAGGGGTTTTTGACCGCAGAGGTTTCTCTCTCTAGAGGCCTCTCTCTCTTGCACAGTAAAACCTTGAGTGGTTCGACCCACTCGCCCCTTAGGTTCTAGACACTGGACTTTGATGCAGGAACTACAATGTAGAGAATACTCGATAGGCCACGTTTAATGGAAACGAAATGAAATTTTATTGCATAGAGAAAAACAAATCAAATGCAAGTCAATAAAAGGTATATGGGAGGGAAAAACAAATTCATAATACATTACTAACTGAGATAAATACAGGCATATTATACTTTACAAAAGTCATCATAAAATGGGGAAGCACACGGAACATCGAGGGACAACAACTCATTGTTAAAATTACCCCTTAAATGCCCACCCCCTAAGCTTATCTAGATCAGATTGTGAGGGGCCAGAAACATGCTCACCAATCCAGTTGGAAAGTATAGAGTTTTGAAACAGGTCTGCGTTTTGATCCTTTCAGGCGTCCTGTCTCCACGTGGTCAACGCTGCAGGCTGCGACACTCTCTCTTCTTCCTCGAGGTGAAGGTCATGGACAGGCTGGACACTGGCAAGCCTGGATGTCGGCGGGGACGGCGACCACCTGTTTGACCATGGTTAAAGAGGTCTCTTCGCAGAGCCTAGCTGATTACAATTTTCAGCTAGATTTCTTCTGTAGGGCTGCTGTCCTTTGTCTCGTCAACGGCCCGGGGTTTGTTGATGATCTCCCGATGGTTACCCCGGGGCGGGACGTAGACTCGAATCATCTTCTTGGTCTCCGCATCGAAGTTCCTCCACGGCCCTTAAAAGAACACGCTGGCTAACAAAAGCTGTAAAAGCTCCAAGCTCCAAAAAGCTGCACAAAGCAAAAGCAAAAGCTGCAAAAGCTACCGATGGCTACCCCGGGACTCCAGTTATACTTCTCAAAGAAGCCTTTATCTCCTGCCAAATCAAGGTTAGTCTTTGTTTAACTTTTGGCGGGCTTGTATCACAACAGGGTAGTTATTATATTTAAACTGCTTTCGGGATGGCCGGTGATGGCCATCTCTGATCTGGAATGTCCTTGTATTGTTTTGAACGTCTTCTTGATGTCTTTAATGGGTCTTTGATGCTCCCCTTATGAATATAAAACTGTTTCCCTTTGTCTGGGTAAACAGTTAGATGGCCTTTATCTACAGGCCGATCTGACTGGATCTGCATCCAATCCATATGTATGGGGTTCTGTCTGGTTTCGTTTTCTCCGAAACGGCCTTCCAGAACTTACTGTGGGCTGAATCCACAAAGGCTGTCTGGGGACTGCAGGAACCATTTTAAAGTGTCCAAAAAGCTAGTCACGGGGTGTGGTGGCCATTTTGTATGCCCCTTCTTCTGGGCTTCTTTTAAAACAGTCTTTAAAAATTAAGGCCTCTTCTGCCAATAGACCATTATAGGACAATGTTCAATTTTGTGAATCTTACACTGTATCGGTGCTGTTTCCTACTCTCGCCCTGAACTAGACAATTTCATTCACTTTGCCTCCAATTTCCACCCTTCCCTCACCTTCACATGGTCCATATCTGATTCTTCCCTTCCCTTCCTCAACTTCTCCATCTCCATCTCTGGGGATAGGTTATTGACCAACATTCACTACAGGCCCACTGACTCCCACAGCTACCTGGACTACACTTCCTCCCACCCCACCTCCTGTAAGGACTCTAATCCATTCTCCCAGTTTCTCCGTCTCCGCTGCATCTGCTCCGACGATGTCACCTTCCACACCAGTGCTTCCGACATGTCTTCCTTTTTCCTCAACCGAGGATTCCCCTCTACCGTGATTGACACAGCCCTTGACCGTGTCCGTTCTATCTCCCGCACTTCTGCCATCACCCCTGCCCCTCCCTCTCGGAACCATGATAGGGTTCCCCTTGTCCTCACCTTTCACCCCACCAGCTTCCACATGCAATGGATCATCCTCCGCCATTTCCGCCACCTCCAACATGATCCCACCACCAAACGCATCTTCCCCTCCCCTCCCCTTTCAGCATTCCGTAGGGACCGCTCCCTCCGAGACACCCTAGTCCACTCCTCTATCACCCCCAGCACCCCTTCCCCTTCGCCCAGCACCTTCCCGTGCAAGCGCAGGAGATGCAACACCTGCCCTTGTGCCTCCCCCCTTCAGGGCCAGGGCCCCAAACACCCCTTCCAGGTGAAACAGCAATTTACTTGTACTTCTTGCAATCTAGTATACTGTATTCGCTGCTCACGATGTGGTCTCCTCTACATTGGGGAGACCAAACGCAGATTGGTTGACCGCTTTGCGGAACACCTCCGTTCAGTCCGTAAGGGTGACCCCGAGCTTCTGGTCGCCTGTCATTTTAATTCACCGCCCTGTTCCCACTCAGACTTCACCGTCCTCGGCCTCTTGCATTGTTCCATGGAAACCCAGCGTAAGCTCGAGCAACAGCACCTCATCTTCCGATTAGGCACTTTACAGCCTTCCGGACTCAATATCGAGTTCAACAATTTCAGATCATAACCTCGGCCCCTATTACATTTTTACATTTATTTTTTATCCACACCTTTGTTTTGTGCCCTTCCCCCTTTTTTTCTCTCCCACATGGCAGCTGTCTCTCATTCTGCCAGTGCATTTCACACCTATCTAGAGTCGTCTTTTGTCTCTCCACTAGTCCTATCACCATCTTGTCTAATTTTGAATACCTCTTAATGTCTCTTCACTTCTCTTTTTTTCTTTCATCCGCATTTCCCAGCCCCCAAACTGGCCTTTTAATCTGTTTCATTTCCTGTGTTTTTTCTCAGTCCTGACGAAGGACTTCGACCTGAAATGTTGACCCTATTTCTCTCTCCATGGATGTTGCCTGGCCTGCTGAGTTTTTCCAGCATTTTCTGTTGTTATTTTGGCCAAGGCAAGTCCCTTCAGACATCCCAAAGTAGGTCTGAAAACCCAGCCCCTGGGATGAGGCCAAGTAGACACCAGGTGCCTGATGTTACCTTTGCATGAACACCTCTTCCCCCTCCAATTCCATGATTGCCATTGGAATGCTCAGTGGAATTCCCATGCTGAACACTGGTTGCTGCTACTGAAGCAGCTGCTGTCAACAACAGTGCTATGGGAAAAAATATTGGCCAAAGAAGCCTTGTACTGCATAAATGCAGAGAAAACACCAGTGGCAAGTACACTACAGTTAACACAGATAGAGCTGTATAAAAAGCACAATAAAGCTTTAACCGCTGAACTAAACTGTTAATTACACCTTTACAAATTAAACTTCTAAAGGCCAGGGCAGGAAATCTGAACAGCGCCCATTTTAAATGGGTGACCAGCGCTGATGGAATGAAATGTGAAAAAAAAATAATTTTGTGGTGGGATCCACTCCAATATTATTAACTACAATTAACAAATGTTTAGGATTCACACATGTTCTGTACAAGGCCTTCAAAAAGTAGAAAAATGTTGCTCCCACTGAATTTGGTGCAAAGTTTATCAGGCACTTGGGCCGACTGGTCCTCATTGATCTCTTGAGGGGCAAACACAGCAGTCTGGCATGCCTGCAATGATCCTTCTTCTCTTCATTCAGAGTTTGCTAGAAAGGAATGTCCAGAGGGATACCCGTAGCTCCTTTTAATGACTGTTCACTGAGGAAACAAGTACAAGTAATAGATGAACGAAGTTTGCCAGTAAGCTCAGATAATAGCAATATAGTACAGAAATCAGCAAAATAGCAATACGCCTTTAATAGAAAGATCCTAACTGGGAGAAAGAATCAGAATTCCGTGCAGTGCTCATTTTGTATGGGCTTTGAGTATCTGGAGTTCCAAACTCATTATGGGGATATCCCTCATTTAAATAAAATCAGGCTCCAAGTGTCACAGGTGCTTCTGAGTTGCATCATGATATTTATTGCACAGGGGAATTGGATATATACTTGCAAAGGAAAAAATTGCAGTGTTATGTGGAAAGAACAGGGGAGTGGGTCTAATTGGATTTATCCAAAACTGAGGGATCCTCTGCAAACAATTCCAGCTTAGGGGTATTTTCAAAATTCCTAAATTTATATGTGTATCGTTCAGTTTAAAAAAAAAAAAACATTGTTTTCCTTCTGGCCTGTACTTCTGCGCAGCGTAAATTTCTTTCTGGAGGTGTTTGTGAGCTCTGGCGTCCCCACTGCCATCGAGAAAAAATAAATCGTAGCGTCAGTGCGCCACCCCCCAACTCCACAGCAAAAATCTGTTAAAACGATCTTTGCCCTGAGTTCTGCAGCTTTGTGGAGGAGCATCTGTTCTTTTCTGTCCCTGCGTTAAAGTCTTCATGAGCCCTTGGGTCCCCGTGATGTTTAGAGGGAATAGTTAAATCGCCCTCCTTTGAAAGCTTGTCTCGTCCTCAAAAAGAACTTTATTGCTTCGGTGCTCTGCACCTTTCTGGAAAATTTATTTTGCCCTGCTTGGATCTTCTCTTACTTCTTGCTTGACATCATCTTGAATTGAGAATAAATTAATACTAGCATCTGCCCTCATGTGTCCTTGATGTTTGCACAAAAAAAAATTAAATGTATTTTACCTCCTCCAAAGGAACCCGACGATTCATTACTCCCTATTCCACCCCCAAACAACCCAACCACAGACCTATTCTAGGACCGTCGGCACAGGAGTGTTCATCCTGCATCCAGCTCGCATCCTCAACCCGAAGATAGGAGAGGCCCACAATCTTCCTCTCAGTGAAGCTGCTTAAGCTGTCATAGTGGCTGGGAAATTCCTTGGATCTGCTCACCATTCGCCGACATTACTTCACCGGAAATGTGATGGAAAACCCTGTTTCCATGTGTAAAAGGGGTTTTTGTTGCACTTCCGTCAAAGTAATGCCAGCAAGGGGAGCAGATCCGAGGAATTTCCCTGTCAATCAATTCAAATTAAATGACTGGACTTCATATCAAAACCCAAAAGTGTAAGGAAGCAGAACTAAAATAGCTAAAGTGACAGAACTGCTGAAGTAGTCTGGGTTACCAGCCATATCTTGTGAGGGTGCCAGTCAGTTCATTCTGTAACCTCTAGATGGCACCTTCACTTGTTTGTTTGCTAGGCCTTTGTTAATTGTTTCCTAGCCTCCTGTGTTTATGCTTAACGGCCTGTTAGCTGTTCATGGGTTGCACCTGGTTTTCTTGGTATATAAGTTCTGTGGTTGCTTCATTCCTTGCTCAGTCCTAACCGGGGAATCTGGGGACTAGCCACCGTTCTGTGGCTCCTGGCTTTAACTAGCTGGGTGCCATGGTTCTCTCGAGTTCTGTATTTAAGATGTATTCTTGAGCTTTGTATTTAAGATGTAACTAACTTTGTGTTCTTGTTGTTTTTAGTCTTGATAAGGTCTGGACTGGCGTGTTGCCATGCTGGTGCTTGTCTTGAGCTCTTGAGAAGCCTGTTACCCCTGCGGCAGCCCCTCGTGATAGCTTGTCTCGAGTCACGTCTCGGCAAGCTGGTTGCGCTTGTGGTAAGCTTATCCCAGCTCATTATGGACAAGTATGATGCCTCATGGAAGCTGTCCTGAGTCCCTATTCTTGACTAGCTGTTTTGTAACTTGTCTCGAGTTCTATGACAGTGTTCTTCTCTCGAGTTCTATGTGTTATGTGGTTTCCTGTCTCGAGTTCTTATGTATGCTGTTGTGTTCTTGTATGAATCTAGTTATGTGTGAATCTAGTTAAGTAATGAATAAAGTACTGTTCCTTAAGATTGTATACCTGCCTTTAGCCTGGTTTCTGCACTTGGGTCCAGAACCTACCTTGCCCGGAGGGCACGTCCCCGTATCTACGCGGCCCCGTGGCTCCCCAACCCTGACATATCTACACTGACAGCAAATATAGGGGGTTAAATAGGATAACCCCTGAAAACGGGCAGGGGGATCGCGGTATGCGATTAACCCGCACCCGTTCATTGTGATGCAGGCAGCACCTTAAATTCATGCTGCCTCCTGTTTTAAATGATTGCTGCATGCAGCCAACATAACCCGCGCTGTTCATTGGCTGTATGCCTCAGCAGGGGGCCCAATATTGCAAGTAGCTAGCGCTCCTTAAAGGCAGCCTGCACTTCTTAAAGGGGCGGTGTATTGTGGCTGCATGAAGTGGTGAGAGTCCTTTGAAAAGTGAATTTGTGCTATGATACTTTGAGGAATGGCTGAACATGCGAGAGAGTGAGCCCCACGGTTTTCTGACAATGCACTGGAGGTCTTTGTGCAAGACATGAAGAGAAGGAGAGACATCCTGTATCCACCGACATGTGCTCAGGAGGCAGTGGGAAGAAATAACGGCGGAGGTGAATGCCAGGAGTGTAGTTCATCGATGCAATGCAGGAAGAAGTTTAACAATCTGACATGAGTTGTCAAGGTGAGTGAGTTCAATCATCAAATGGTGCATCATACCAACTGCACCACCAGCCTCATCCACTGCTCAATTCAGTACACCTCCATCACATACTTACCAATTAGCTCCATCAAACAGGACTCAAACCTAACATTCATTTGCTTTTCCTCACCCTCACACACTTAGCACTGTTGCAGGCCTCTCAACCACAACTCACAGCTTGCACACACTGGCAACTGTTCAACCATGACAGCCACACCACCCAAACATATTGCAGGACACTCACTGACACACTTCCCTCTTTCTTGCATTAGAAGGTGGTGCATAACAGGAAGCAGCAGCAAAGAACTGGAGGGGGACAAGCGTGCCTGCATGTTTTAACCTCCATGGAGGAGACAGTGCTGCCATTATAGGGAAGGGGTATTGCTGAGTCCATGGCCACTGGTGGTGCTGGAGGAATCGATGATGAGGGTAACTGCATACCTAACCCTCCTTCTCTCTTCCCACTTCTTCCTTATCCCACAATCTCTTCCAATCACAAGCTGCAGATGGTATAAGCATGCACTTCTTACTTTCTCTTCTCCCCTCACCACAACCCAACACTTGTCCCTTTTTTATTTCAGATACCTAAGAACTGCAACCTTCCCAGTCAGAGGAGGAAGAGGAAGAAGGCTGTGAAGATGACGAGACACTGTCACTCAATATTACACTCACAGCCACCAGCTCAGAGACTGGCACTACTTGTATTTTAGAGGTTAGGATAGAGGAGGGATTTGCATGTGGTGAGACACTGGGCACAAGTGCACAGGAGCCAGGGTGGGATGAAAGGATAGCGCAGGTGCCAGCTTGCCGGAGGGCAAGGTCGCACACTAGTTCTGCTGCAGAGGAGACAGCTGAGGACTTTGATGGCCTAGGCTACAGAAGAAGGCTGATGTGTGTACACACACAAATGCTTGGTGCACAGGAAAGCCTGCCAGAAAGCCTGCGCACAATGTCGAGGAGCACCAACTTGGCTCAGGGCTTTGCACAGAGCTTGGAGCCCATCCTTTCCAACAGGGAACAGGTGTTCACCTCCATCAACACACCTGTGGAACCCACCATGATGTAGCGTCTGATGGCCATTATCACAACTTCCATTGCAGCACAAACAGCTTCCATCAAATGTCTGAGTGCTGCAGTGGAAGCCCAGACTGCTGCCATCATGGCTCTGGATACCTCTGTTCAAAGGGGCTTCGGGGGTATCACAGCAGTCCATCAATCTGTTCTCCAACAGTTTACTAGGATTGCCCCGGGAGAGTGGCAGTGGCTCCATGGAACAGGAACCTGCTGTCCTCTCTCTCGATGACAGCATTTGTGCTTCCACACCTGCCACTCCACCAGTACCCTTGCAGTTGCCTGTCAACCAGCCAGCCCAGACTGCTGTAGCCCAGGCCGAAATGGTGCATTCTGAAGCTGGGCCCTCTAGGCCCAGAGCTGCTCGAGGTTACCCTGCAAGGCCATTTGCAATCTTCTCAATTGTAGGTTAGCAGCCTTCCACCAATCATGCTGGGGAATCACCTCGTAGGAGCACTAGAGAGGCATAGGCACAAAGAAGATAGGCACTAAAAGGGAATGCACAAGGGTGATTAGTTTAATTTTGTACACATTGGGCTGGATTTTCATTGAGGAGTCGGGTAGGAGGCGGGACTACAACTTTTGGGGTTGTAGTCCCGTCTCCATCGAGTTCTAGCCAACCCACGTGATTTAGACTTGATTGACCTTGTTGAGCATGCCCAGCTGGCTCAGCAGGCCAATTAAGGGCCACCCGGCAACAGGTGACGTCACCGATTGAAATTTCTTCTGTCAAGACCTTTTGACAGATGAAATATCAGTGTTTGACAGCTGTTTGAAGCTGTCAAACACTAACAGTCTGTACTCCAGGTTAATTCCTTCCTCTCAGGATGATTTAGAGATCTCCCTGGAACAGAAAGCAGAGGCTGCAGATTTTGACAGCTGGCGGCCATTCTGCTTTCTGTGCCGGTGAGATTAGGGACTCCCAAGACCTGAAGGAAGGAAGGCTGTAAAGATAAGTAAAGGTTAGTAGAACTTCTTTAAACACTTTACACAGACCAAACACACTTACCTCTGCACTCATGCACCCATCACTCACCTGAACACCGGAAATCTTGACCCCTCCAAGCCCTTCAGCCTGACGGCCCAACTCGCTAACTTGGCGTGGTTTGGAGCCGTCGGGAATCCCACACTTCACCAATGAAAATAGGGATTAGGCTAAAAACTGCCTGTTAACTACCTGTTAACAGGCAGTTAATTGGCACGAATCCCCTTCCCGCCTCGGGGAGGTGGGTCCCTATGTGGGGCGGGTACTCGCCTCCTTTGAAACTGGCATGGAGGCGGGTTGGGGGCGGGATGGGGTCAGGACCCCCAATTCATGATTTTAAACCCCCACACGCTTCCAATCCCGACTCCCCGGCCCAATGTAAATCCAGCCCATTATATAATGATTAAAATCATAGGGCTAGAAATTCTGTGCCTCAGCGCCTCCCGTTAGCGCCTCCGGGAGGTGATAAAGGGGCGCTAAGGAATTATCGCCCAGGCGCAGCAATGTTACCGCCGCCCGTGAAATTCACCTGCCGGTTCATCCCAGTTTGGCATAAAAATAAAACAAAAAAGGTGACTCAACCGTGGCTAACAAGGGAAATTAGGGATAGCATAAGATCCAAGGAGACGACATATAAATTGGCCAGAAAAAGCAATAATCCTGAGGATTGGGAGCAGTTTAGGATTCAACAAAGGAGGACAAAGAGATTAATTAAGAAAGGGAAAATAGAATATGAGAGTAAGCTAGCAGGCAACATGAAAACTGACTGTAAAAGCTTTTATAGATATGTGAAGAGAAAAAGATTGGTGAAGTCAAGCATAGGCCCCTTACAGTCAGAATCAGGGGAATTTATAATGCGAAACAAAGAAGTGGCAGACCAACTAAATTCATACTTTGGTTCTGTCTTCACAAGGGAGGACACAAATAACCTCCTAGAGATGCCGGGGAACATAGGGCCTGATGAAAGGGTGGAACTGAAAGAAATCAGTATTTGTAGGGAAATGGTGTTCGGAAAATTGATGGGACTGAAGGCCGATAAATCCCCAGGGCCTGATAATCTACATCCCAGGGTACTTAAGGAAGTGGCCCTAGAAATAGTAGATGCATTGCTGGTCATCTTCCAGAACTCGATAGACTCTGGAACAGTACCCATGGGTTGGAGGGTAGCTAATGTTACCCCACTATTCAAAAAAGGTGGTAGAGAAAAAGCGGGGAATTATAGACCGGTAAGCCTGACATCGGTAGTGGGGAAAATGCTAGAATCTATTATAAAAGATGTAATAGCAGAGCACTTGGAAAGCAGTGACAGGATCGGACAAAGTCAACATGGATTTACAAAAGGTAAATCATGCTTGACTAATCTACTGGAATTTTTTGAGGAGGTAACTGGTAAAATAGATAAGGGAGAACCAGTGGATGTGGTGTATTTGGACTTTCAGAAGGCTTTTGATAAGGTCCCACATAAGAGATTAGCATGCAAAATTAAGGCACATGGGATTGGGGGCTAGGTATTGACTTGGATAAAGAACTGTTTGGCGGACAGAAAGCAAAGAGTTGGAATAAACGGGTCGTTTTCCGAGTGGCAGGCAGTGACTAGTGGGGTACCGCAAGGATCGGTCCTAGGATCCCAGCTGTTCACAATATATATTAATGATCTGGACGAGGGAATTGGATGTAATATCTCCAAATTTGCAGACGACACAAAGCTGGGTGGGAGGGTAAGCTGTGAGGAGGATGTCGTGAAACTCCAGTACGATTTGGACAGGTTGGGTGATTGGGCAGAAACATGGCAAATGCACTATAATGTGGATAAATGTGAGGTTATCCACTTTGGTGGCAAAAACAGGAAGGCAGATTATTATTTGAATGGCAATAGATTGGGAGAAGGGGAAGTGCAAAGAGACCTGGGTGTTCTTGTGCACCAGTCGCTGAAGGTAAGCATGCAGGTGCAGCAGGTGGTTTAGAAGGCAAATGGTATGTTGGCCTTCGTAGCAAGAGGGTTCAAGTACAGGAACAAGGATGCCTTGCTACAGTTGTACAGGGCCTTGGTGAGACCGCACCTTGAGTATTGTGTGCAGTTTTGGTCACCTTACATGAGGAAGGACATTCTTGCCATGGAAGGAGTGCAGCGAAGATTCACCAGGCTGATACCTGGGATGGCAGGAATGACATATGAGGAGAGATTGTGTCGATTGGGATTATACTCACTGGAGTCTAGAAGATTGACAGGGGATCTCGTCGAAACCTATAAAATTCTGTCAGGCCTGGACAGACTAGATGCAGGAAGGATGTTTATGATGGCCGGGGAGTCCAGAACCAGGGGTCATAGTCTAAGGATAAGGGGTAAGCCATTTAGGACTGAAATGAGGAGGAATTTCTTCACCCAGAGAGTGGTGAACCTGTGGAATTCTCTGCCACAGAGGGCGGTGGAGGCCAGTTCATTAAATATATTCAAAAAAGAGTTGGATATATTTCTTAACACTAAAGGGATCAAGGGATATGGTGTAACGATATCAGCAAATAGTGATGGTATTTGCCTGTTTGATTATGATGCCTTACCAGCATATTTGCATGTATTGATTATTTATGCCTGACCAGCAGAGGGCATGTGAGAGAGGCAGTTTAATTTTAGTTTTGGTTTCGTTTTTAGATGGATCACTAAGATGGTGTCTCCTGTAATGCTGTTAACAGAGTTGTAATACTTTAGATAAAAAGTCATTCTCTTTCATGAATGTCTCGTCATTGAACCCACATACAAATCGATACATGGTGTCAGAAGTGATTGAAAGAGATGAAGAGGAAAAATCTGAAGTTAAATCAGCTCTCCACATATTAGCAAGCCAAAAGAGAACATCGTTACTTACCTTTGGAGAATAGCTAACGAAGTGAAAAATGGTAGGATTACACCCACCGGCGAAGCTTCAGTTGACAGGTAATGTGGCTGAAAATTGGAGGAGATTCAAACAACATTTAGAGTTGTATTTAGCGGCAATCGGAGCTGACGAGAAAAGTGATAAAATGAAAGCGTCAGTGTTCTTACATGTCGTGGGTGATGAAGCGCTGGAGGTGTATAATAACTTCACATTCGCTGCTGATGGAGACAAAATGAAGCTGGATAAAATAATGGAACAGTTTGAGGCCTACTGCATACCTAAATGTAACGTGACGTTTGAGAGGCACAGATTTTTCACATGTGTACAGAAAACGGGAGAGACTATTGATCAGTATGTGACTGAACTGAGAAACAGAAGCAAAACATGTGAATTTGGGGGACTGACAGACTCGCTGATAAAAGACAGACTGGTGTGTGGTATTCCAGATAATGGTCTAAGGGAAAGACTGCTAAGAGAGCAAAATCTAGACCTGGGAAAAGCCATAGCACTGTGTAGGGCTACAGAGACTGTGAAGTCGCAGGCAAAGGAGCTGTTCAGTGACAGTAGCTGCAACGTGGATGCAGTGAGAAAGAACGGATACAAACCGTTTAACAAAAAGAGCGCCAATGTGAAAAAAGAGGCATGGCCAGCAAACAAAAATGAAAGGGACAATCGAAAGTCATGTAGTCGATGCGGTACACAGCATACACCAAAGAAGTGTCCAGCATATGGTAAAACATGCAATAGTTGCAACAAAAACAACCATTATGCCCGTTGCTGTAAGAACCAAGCGCAACAAAGCAAGGTCAATGCAGTAGATGAAAGCGAGATAGAGGAGTTCTATGTGGATGTTGTGTCTGAAAACAAAAAAGAAAAAAGAGACTGGATGTTGACACTAAAAGTGAATGACATACACATACCATTTAAATTGGATACTGGAGCACAAGTTAATGTGATATCAGAGACTGATTTTAAGAAAATCAGACCCAGACCAAAGATACATGGAATAAAAGTGAAAGTGACAGGATACTCAGGTACTGATATACCAGTGAAAGGAAGATGCATTGTCAAAGTGACACACAAGGACAGAGAGCACACGCTAGCATTAATCGTGGTGCCAAAGGATGTGCAAGCCATACTAGGTTTAATAGCTTGTGAGAGACTGAACCTGGTAAAGAGAGTCCTCATTGTGGAAAGCGAAGGAGAGACAGTCTATGATGAACTCATGAAAGAGTACAACGACCTATTTCAGGATCTAGGCTGCCTTCCAGGAGAACACACGATCAGAGTAGATAAAAGTATGCCAACGGTCATACATCCATGCAGAAAAGTTCCGTTTGCTCTTCAAAAGCAACTGAAGGCAGAGTTGGACAGGATGGAAAGCCTGAACGTGATTCAGAAGATAGATGAGCCAACTGAGTGGGTGAGTTCCCTCGTCGTAGTGGACAAAAAGAATGGAAAGCTCAGAATTTGCCTGGATCCAAGAGATCTAAACAGAGCAATAAAGAGAGAGCACTTCAAGCTTCCTACACGTGAGGAAATCATGGCACAGTTTGCAAATGCAAAGTATTTCAGCAAGTTAGATGCATCATCAGGGTTTTGGCAGATGAAGCTGGACGAGGCAAGTTCAAGACTGTGCACGTTCAACAGTCCATTTGGCAGATACAGATTCCTAAGGTTACCATTTGGCATTGCCTCAGCTCCTGAAGTGTATCACAAAACTATCCATATGATCTATGAGCACCTGGAGGGAGTTGATACATCAGTGGATGACATCATAGTATGGGGAACCACGAGAACTGAGCATGACGAGAGACTGAAAAAAGTGCTGGAAGCAACAAGGAAAACAAACCTGAAGCTGAATAGAGAGAAATGCCAGCTCAGGGTGACAGAACTGACATTCGTGGGAGATATCCTTAGCAGTGAGGGCATCAGACCAGATCCCAGAAAGGTGTCCGCCATTGAGAATATGCCAAAGCCACAATGCAAAAAGGACGTGCAGAGGTTTAATGGAATGATCAACTACATGGGGAAATTCATATCCAACCTCTCAGAAAAGATGGCGCCACTGAGAAGACTAACTGAAAAGAACATAGAATGGGAATGGAATCATGAGCATGAGAAGTCATGGAGCGATCTAAAGAAACTGCTCACAGAGGAACCAGTTCTGAGGTTTTATGACCCAGCGAGACCCATCAAGATATCATCAGATGCATCACAGAGTGGGCTCGGTGCTGTTCTTCTGCAAAAATATGACTACTGGCAACCTATTGCATATGCATCGCGCTCAATGGCAGACGCGGAGACGCGATATGCTCAAATAGAAAAGGAGCTGCTCAGCATCACATACGCCTGTGAAAGATTTCACCAGTTTGTGTCAGGACAAGCAATCAGTGTAGAGACTGACCATAAGCCCTTGATTGCATTGTTCCAAAAGCCACTAAATAGCTGTCCGCTTAGAATACAAAGAATGATGATCAGGCTGCAACGTTATACACTGAATGTTGCGTACACACCGGGTAAGCTGATGTATACAGCAGACACGTTGTCCAGAGCTGTTGATCCAAGTGAACCCGCAAACACCAAAATGGATGAAAAAGTGAATGCCTACGTGGACATGATCACAAGTGCACTGCCCATAGCAGATGCAAAAATGGAGCTCATAAAGACTGAGACAAACAAAGATGAAACAATGAGACGACTGAGGAAAAGCATCTTGGATGGATGGCCCAACATGAAGCAAGACTGCTCACCTGACATGGCAGAGTACTGGAACTGCAGGGCGGAATTATCAGTGGTCGAAGACATCATCTACAAAGGAAGTAAAATAGTTATCCCAAAGAGTCTGAGAAAAGAGATGCTAAAAAGGATCCATGGAGGACATCTGGGAATCAAAGTGTAAGAAAAGAGCACGAGAGGTGATGTACTGGCCACGAATCAACCAAGATGTGACAAATGAGGTGTCAAACTGCACAATATGCCTGAAATATCGAGCAAGCAATCCGGTAGAACCACTAAAGCCACACCCAGCGCCAGACAGACCTTACCAGAAGGTAGGCGCTGACCTATTCGTATGTCAAGGGAAGGACTATCTTGTAGTCACAGACTATTACTCCCTGTATCCACAGGTTTGTAGACTGTACACCACCACTGCAGATGCTGTGATGACATGTATGAAAGCCATATTCTCCAGACATGGTGTGGCAAGCGAGGTCTTCACAGACAATGGACCCCAGTTTTACAATGCAAGTTTCCGACACTTTGCCAAAGAGTGGGACTTTGTCCACACAACATCAAGTCCTCACTTTCCACAGTCCAATGGACTAGTGGAAAAATCGGTCCAGACAGTGAAAAGACTGATGTACAAGGCAAAAGACAGTGGAACTGACTTCTACCAGAGCATGCTTGTATACCGCACAACGCCGTTCGAGTGTGGTTTGTCACCAGCCCAGCTCCTTATGGGACGTCGGCTAATGTCAAACCTACCCATCCCGGAGAACCTCCTGAAAACAAAAGAGGGGGAGAAAGTGAGGAAGTTCAAAGAACAACAGAAAGAAAAGCAAAAGTGCTACTATGACAGAGAAACACAAAACCTACCTGAACTCCACACTGGTGACCAAGTAAGGTTCAAAGACAAAACAAACATATGGACTCAGAAGGGAACTATCCTGTGTAAAGTCCAACCAAGATCATATACCATTCAGACAGATGAGGGTGCTGTTCTGAGAAGAAATCGTCGGGATCTTCTCATGGGACCAGCCACAGCAAGTCAAAAGACTGATACTGTTGAACAAGCTGATCACACAGCAGGTCAAAAGACTGATACTGTTGAACAACCTGATCACACAGCTGAGAAACCATCATCTGAGGCAACAACTCAGATTCAAGGACAATCAATCAGAAAATCCTCAAGACACGTGAAGCCTCCTGAGAGACTCATTGAGCAAATTTAAGGACTATTGTTATAGAAGGAAGTAATGTTATCTTATTCATTCTTCAAGTTCTAGGTATTTACATATTTCATGTGAACACACAAAGCAAGGTTAAAAAACCTTGATAATGATAATGTAAGTTCATTAAGTGTTACTGTTAAAATGCAGAGTAATACAAAGAAAACATGTTGTTAGATAAAAGTAAAATACTTTTGTTTTAAGAAAGGGAGATGTAATGATATCAGCAAATAGTGATGGTATTTGCCTGTTTGGTTATGATGCCTTACCAGCATATTTGCATGTATTGATTATTTATGCCTGACCAGCAGAGGGCATGTGAGAGAGGCAGTTTAGTTTTAGTTTTGGTTTCGTTTTTAGATGGATCACTAAGATGGTGTCTCCTGTAATGCTGTTAACAGAGTTGTAATACTTTAGATAAAAAGTCATTCTCTTTCGTGAATGTCTCGTCATTGAACCCACATACAAATCGATACATATGGGGAGAAGGCAGGGACAGGGTACTGAATTTGGATGATCAGCCATGATCTCATTGAATGACGGAGCATGCTCGAAGGGCCGAATGGCCTACTCCTGCTCCTATCTTCTATGTTTCTATGTTTCTATGCTTGCGGCGGTTATCATGACGTTATCCGGCTGCGCATCACCCCGGCAGCGCCCCAGATCCGAAATTCATTTCCAGCCCCTGCAGCATCGCTGGGTGGTGACACCGACAGCTGCAGGAGGCGTTCATCAGGAGGCTGGGTGCTTCAGGGGTGATACTTAAAGGCGAGGTGGCCGAGGTAGGTTAAAAAAAAATGCTCTTTGTGTTTTTTTGTTTCAATGCCACCCATCGATCAGCCCGGCACTCTCCTGAAGTGCATCGGGCCGACCAGGCCACATCGCGGCTGCTGTCGGGGACCAGGTAAGTTTTTTCCTTGCAGAGCCTGCAGCGATGGCCCTTCCCTTTAAGGGAGGGAAGGAGCCTTCCAACGTGGCAGTGCTGCACGGCCCATTGTGCAGTGCTGCACACCTACCGCCCCGACTGCTGCCTGTTGTGCTCCAGGAATGAAGTGGAGTGTTTGATTTAGCGTTCCACCTCCTTCCTAGAGCGCAAAACCAAATTTTTAAGAAGGTGAGAAAGATAAGCGCCTAGCACTAATTTTCTCAACTTTTAATAGTTAGCGTCCCCAATAGGGGCTATAATGAATTTCTCCCCCATAGAATCATAGAATGATTACAGTAGAGCGTCGGCGGGAATTTCAGCAGCAGCAGCGGGGCTATAAAAGGCTCCAGAGACCAGGTAAGGCCTCAGAGCGTCAGCGGGAATTTCAGCGGCAGCAGCGGGGCTATAAAAGGCTCCAGAGACCAGGTAAGGCCTCAGAGCGTCGGCGGGAATTTCAGCGGCAGCAGCAGGGCTACAAAAGGCTCCATAGACCAGATAAGGCCTCAGAGCGTCGGCGGGAATTTCAGCGGCAGCAGCGGGGCTATAAAAGGCTCCAGAGACCAGGTAAGGCCTCAGAGCGTCGGTGGGAATTTCAGCGGCAGCAGCGGGGCTATAAAAGGCTCCAGAGACCCAGGTAGGCCTCAGTGCGTTGGCGGGAATTTCAGCGGCAGCAGCGGGGCTATAAAAGGCTCCAGTGACCCAGGTAGGCCTCAGTGCGTCGGCGGGAATTTCAGCGGCAGCAGCGGGGCTATATAAGGCTTCAGAGACCCAGGTAGGTTTATCAGTCTCTGAACTCGGAACTCAGAGGGAAGGAGAGAAGTAAAAAGAAATTGAAGTGTGACATCACCAGAAAGCAGGTAAGTGATTGGTTGGTGAGTATTTCTCTCTTTTTAAACTTAAACTCTGTGGTTTATAGTTTCTAAGGTGTGATATTCATCATCTAGAATCGGAGCAGAGGGTATTTAAAAATAATATTAATAAATTTAATTAATTACATAGAATGGGAGAGCAGGTGATGTGTTACTGCTGCAATATGTGGGAGCTGGTGGACACCATTGATGCTTACGGTGATCACATTTGCAGTAAGTGTTGGCTGCTCGAGGAATTCCAGCTCCGTGTTGATGAGCTGGAGTCCGAGCTTCAAACACTGAGACACATCAGGGAGGGGGAGAGTTAACTGGACTCTGTGTTCCAGGAAGTAGTCACACCAATTAGATTAACTAATTCAGATGTAGCCCATGGTCAGGGACAGGAGGGTGTGACTATGAGTGAGGCAGGTACGGGGATCCAGGAGGTAGTGTTGGAGGAGCCGCAGCCCTTGCTCTTGTCCAACAGGTTCGAGGCTCTTACAACCTGTGAGGACAGGAGCAGGGACTGCAGGGAGGATGAGCAACCTGGCCACAGCACCGTGGAATGGGGGGCCATTCAAGTGGGGGGAGTAAAAAGAAATGTTGTAGGGGATAGTATCATAAGGGGGATAGATAGGGTTCTTTGCAGCTGAGAACGAGAGTCCCGAAGGTTGTGTTGCCTGCCCGGTGCCAGGGTTAAGGACATCTCCTCTGGGCTGGAGAGAAACTTGGAGTGGGAGGGGGAGGATCCAGTTGTCGTGGTCCATGTTGGTACCAATGAAATAGATAGGACAAGGAAAGAGATTCTGCTGAGGGAGTATGAGCAGCTAGGGGCCAAATTAAAAAGCAGAACCACAAGGGTAATAATCTCTGGATTACTACCTGAGCCACGAGCAAATTTGGCTAGGGTAAATAAAATCAGAGAGTTAAATGCATGGCTCAAAGACTGGTGTGGGAGAAATGGGTTTTGCTTCTTGGGACACTGGCACCAGTACTGGGACGGGAGAGAGCTGTTCCGTTGGGACGGACTTCACTTGGCCACTGCTGGGACTAGAATCCTGGCGAATCGAATAACTAGGGCTGTAGAGAGGGCTTGAAACTAATTAGTGGGGGGGGAGGTTTCAAGAGAGCGAAAAATAAAAATGTCAGCGGAGAAGGCAATAGAGCAAAGTAGCAGTGGGGAAATTTAAATCCAGAGCATGTCAGGAAGGGACAGAATATATAAAGATACAGGTAAAGTAGTAAAGGGGGTAAAAGCAGGAATAAATTGTCACAAAACATATTTAAAAGTTCTTTATCTGAATGCACGCAGCATTCGTAACAAAATAGACGAGTTTACGGTACAAATAACTACCCATGGGTATGATCTGGTGGCCATTACAGAAATATGGCTGCGAGGTGACCATGACTGGGAACTAAACACCCAGGGGTATTTGACTATTAGGAAGGACAGACAGGAAGGAAAGGGAGGTGGGGTGGCTATGATAATAAAGGATGGAATCACTGCAATAGTGAGAAATGATATTGGGTCAAAGGATCAGGATAGTGAAACAGTTTGGGTGGAGATAAGGAATAATAAGGGGAAAAAGTCACTAGTGGGCGTAGTCTATAGGCCTCCTAACAGTTGCAACTCTATTGGTCGGAGTATAAATCAGGAAATAGTTGGGGCTTGTAATAAGGGAACAGCTATAATCATGGGAGATTTTAACTTTCATATTGACTGGACAAATCAAATTGGGCAAGGCAGCCTTGAGGAAGAGTTCATAGAGTGCATTAGGGATGGGTTTCTTGAGCAGTATGTTACTGAACCAACCAGGGGGCAGGCAATCTTAGATCTGGTCCTGTGTAATGAGACAGGATTAATAAAAAAATGTCCTAGTAAAGGATCCCCTTGGTATGAGTGACCATAACATGGTTGAATTCCAAATTCAGTTGGAGGGTGAGAGAGTTGGATCTCAAACCAGCGTACTAAGCTTAAATAAAGGAGACTATGAAGGTATGAGAGCAGAGTTGACTAAAGTGGACTGGGAAAATAGATTAATGTATAAGACGGTACAGGAGCAGTGGTGTACCTTCAAGGAGATATTTCACAACTTTCAAGAAAAATATATTCCACTGAGGAAAAAGGGGCGTAAAGGAAAAGACAGCCATCCGTGGCTAAGTAAAGTAATAAAGGATAGTATCCGACTGAAAACAAGGGCATATAAAATAGTCAAATCTAGTGGGAGGGTAGAAGATTGGGAAGCATTTAAAAGCCAGCAAAGAATAACTAAAAGATTAATTAAGAAAGGGAAGATAGATTATGAAAGTAAACTAGCAAAAAATATAAAAACAGGTAGCAAGAGTTTCTACAGTTATATAAAAAGAAAAAGGGTGGCTAAAGTGAATGTTGGTCCCTTAGAGGATGAGACTGGGAAATTAGTAGTGGGGAACATGGAGATGGCAAATATGCTGAACAAATATTTTGTATCAGTCTTTACAGTAGAGGACACTAAAAATATCCCAACACTGGACAAACAGGGGGCTATGGGGGGGGGCGGGGGGGGGAGGAGCTAAACATGATTAAAATCACTAAGGAGATAGTACTCGGTAAGATAATGGGGCTTAAGGCGAATAAATCCCCTGGACCTGATGGCTTACATCCTAGGGTCTTGAGAGAAGTAGTGGTAGGGATTGCGGATGCATTGGTGGTAATTTTCCAAAACTCCCTGGATTCAGGAAAGGTCCCAGCAGATTGGAAAACTGCTAATGTAACACCCTTATTTAAAAAGGGAAGTAGACAAAAGGCTGGAAACTATAGACCAGTTAGCCTAACATCTGTGGTTGGTAAAATGTTGGAGTCCATTATTAAGGAAGCAGTAACAGGACATTAGGATAAGCATAATTTAATCGGACAGAGTCAGCATAGTTTTATGAAGGGGAAGTCATGTTTGACAAATTTGCTCGAATTCTTTGAGGATGTAACAAACAGGGTGGATAAAGGGGAACCAGTGGATGTGGTGTATTTGGACTTCCAAAAGGCATTTGACAAGGTGCCACACAAGGTTACTGCACAAGATAAAAAAAATCATTGGATTGGGGGTAATATACTGGCATGAGTGGAAGATTGGCTATCTAACAGAAAACAGAGAGTTGGGATAAATGGTTCATTCTCGGGTTGGCAATCAGTAACTAGTGGTGTTCCGCAGGGGTCAGTGCTGGGACCCCAACTCTTTACAATCTATATTAATGATTTGGAGGAGGGGACCAAGTGCAATGTATCCAAGTTTGCCAACGATACAAAGATGGGAGGGAAAGCAGGGAGTGAGGAGAACATACAAAACCTGCAAAAGGACATAGACAGGCTAAGTGAGTGGGCAGAAATTTGGCAAATGGAATATAATGTTGGAAAGTGTGAGGTTATGCACTTTGGCAGAAAAAATCAAAGGGCAAGTTATTATCTAAATGGAAAGAAACTGCAAAGTGCTACAGTACAAAGGGATCTGGGGGTCCTGGTGCATGAAACACAGAAGGTTAGTATGCAGGTGCAGCAGGTGATCAGGAAGGCCAATGGAATCTTGGCTTTTATTGCGAGGGGGATGGAGTATAAAAACAGGGAAGTCTTGCTGCAGTTATACAGGGTATTGATGAGGCCACACCTGGAATACTGCGTGCAGTTTTGGTTTCCATATTTAAAAGATATACTTGTTCTCGAGGCGGTTCAGAGAAGGTTCACTCGGTTGATTCCGGAGATGAGGGGGTTGACGTATGAGGAAAGGTTGAGTAGGTTGGGCCTCTACTCATTGGAGTTCAGAAGAATGAGAGGCGATCTTATCGAAACATATAAGATTGTGAGGGGGCTTGATCGGGTGGATGCGGGGAGGATGTTTCCACTGATGGGTGAGATTAGAACTAGGGGGCATAATCTTAGAATAAGGGGCTGCCCTTTCAAAACTGAGATGAGGAGAAACTTCTTCACTCAGAGGGTAGTAAATCTATGGAATTTGCTACTTCAGAGAGCTGTGGAAGCTGCAACATTAAATAAATTTAAAATGGAGATAGACAGTTTCCTAGCAGATAAGGGAATTAGGGGTTACGGGGAGAGGGCAGGGAAGTGGACGTGAGTCTAGATTCGGATCAGCCATGATCCTATTGAATGGCGGAGCAGGCCCGAGGGGCCGTATGGCCTACTCCTGCTCCTACTTCTTATGTTCTTATGTTCTTAGTACAGAAGGAAGCCATTCTGTGAAGGAATGAGCCGTAGAACCTATTCAGAAAAAGACACGATCTTATGAAAGAATTCTGGTCTTATTAAAACAGGACAAGCTGGGTTTGGAAATCTAAACCGAACTCTGAAATAACTGTGAAAGTATTCTGGCTATTGAGATAAGACAGTTGTTGACACTGAATCAATAACCTTATTGAAACAGAAGGTTAAAGGCTCCCGAAGTGCTGACCTTTGGGAACGAAGCAATGGTTCACCCTGGATAAGGTGTTCTAATTTACACCTCGTAAAAAAGCACAAGCAGCTGCCTTTGTAAAAGTGACATCAAGCAAAAAACACACCTGCCGTCACCTCGTTTTTTATGGTAAACTTAGAACACCTAGAGAGGTGTAAGATATTTAGTAGATGAGAATCATATATGTATAACTTTAAGCGTAGCCATGGACCAAATAATATTACTCTTAATTACTCCTGGGTAACTAGAACTTGTTCAAAATGGAGCTGCAGACAGTTTAAAAGCAGTTTTGACTAAGTTTTGATAACAAACAGCCACAGACTGCAAGTGAAGGTCAAATCATTACATTGCTAAGAAAAACATATTATGCTGTTAGAACTTAGAATTCGCTTAACATAGAAACATACATAGAAACATAGAAGATAGGAGCAGGAGTAGGCCATTCGGCCCCTCGAGCCTGCTCCGCCATTCAATGAGATCATGGCTGATCATTGAAATTCAGTACCCTGTCCCTGCTTTCTCTCCATATCCCTTGATCCCTTTAGCCTTAAGAAATATATCCAACTCCTTCTTGAATATATTTAATGTATTGGCCTCTACTGCCTTCTTTGGCAGAGAATTCCACAGGCTCACCACTCTCTGGGTGAAGAAATTCCTCCTCATCTCTGTCCTAAATGGCTTACCCTTTATCCTTGGACTGTGACCCCTGGTTCTGGACTCCCCGACCATCGGGAACATCCTTCCTGCATCTAGTCTGTCTAGTCCTGTTAGAATTTCAAAAGTTTCAATGAGATCCCCTTTCATTCTTCCAAACTCCAGCGAGTACAAGCCCAATCGACCCAATCTCTCCTCGTACATCATTCCTGCCATCCCAGGTATCAGCCTGGTGTATCTTCGTTGCACTCCTTCCATGGCAAGAACATCCTTCCTCAGATAAGGCAACCAAAACTGCACACAATACTCAAGATGTGGCCTCACCAAGGCCCTGTACAACTGCAGCAGGACATCCTTGTTCCTGTACTCAAACCCTCTCGCTACGAAGGCCAACATACCATTTGCCTTCTTAACCGCCTGCTGCACCTGCATGCTTACTTTCAGCGACTGGTGCACAAGGACACCCAGGTCTGGTTGCACTTCCCCTTCTCCCAATCTATTGCCATTTAGATAATAATCTGCCTTCCTGTTTTTGACACCAACGTGGATAACCTCGCATTTATCCACGTTATATTGCATCTGCCATGCTTCTGCCCAATCACCCAACCTGTCCAAATCATACTGGAGTTTCTCGGCATCCTCCTCACAGCACACACGCCCACCCAGCTTTGTGTCATCTGCAAACTTGGAGATATTACATCTAGTTCCCTCGTCCAGATCATTAATATATATTGTGAATAGCTGGGGTCCAAGGACCAATCCCTGCGGTACCCCACTAGTCACTGCCTGCCACTCGGAAAAAGAGCCATTTATTCCTACTCTTTGCTTTCTGTCTGCCAACCAGTTCTCTATCCAAGTCAATACCTTGCCCCCAATCCCATGTGCCTTAATTTTACACGCTAATCTCTTATGCGGGACCTTATCGAAAGCCTTTTGAAACTCCAAATACACCACATCCACTGGTTCTCCCTTATCTATTTTACCAGTTACCTCCTCAAAAAATTCCAGTAGATTAGTCAAGCACGATTTACCTTTTGTAAAGCCATGTTGACTTTGTCCAATCCGGACAAAACTAATTGCAACAATAATTAGAACCAATAATTAGTATAAGGAGATAAAATGAGAGAGATCATGGAAGTTAAGGTATTTATCTTCATAGATTAAAGTGAGATAGTCTGGATACATCAAGACTAGTGAAACAGCGCTGAAATGATCTGGGTCCTTGGTATAAAGGCCTTGTACTGCTTGAGGCATGAAATGAAAGAGATATGGTAAATTACAATGGGGTGAAAAGCTATAAACTAGATAACACGACAGCAGAACAGGGTTAATGGAAATGTACTGGAAAAGGAGTGGCCAGTTTACTAGCCTTAACCTGAGTGACAATGGTATTTTGACCATTAGGACCAATTAAAAAAGGCGATTTTGTTAAAGACCATATATGGACACTGGCCAACCAAACTGTTGATAAGGAATGGGTTAAAACCTCGAGATTCAAAGAACAGTTTCACACAGAGTTTTGTTGCGAGGATAAGGAACAGACCTGCGACGACGTTGCCTGTGTTCGAAGGGCTCCAGAAACCAAGGACTGTGAGCTATTCGTTATTATCGCCTAATGTTAAGTATTGATTATGCTGTAAGCTTAATAAATCTGATCTATTGCTCAAACATACTGGCTGCTGCCTATTTGTGTCTTGTCCAAGAACTCTGAGTGGTCAATACTGATTGACTCACAGAAGAGACATAATTCTGTAATGCTACCAGCTGAGGTGACTGTAAGAATTGCAGGGGTCGGCAGAAAACTGACTAGAGATAATTAGCTTACATCTGCAGAAAACCTTAAAGAAAATACCACTGGAAAAGGGTATAAATATTGAACTCTCAAATGGGATACTCGCTTTAATCGGGCAAAGCAATTCTCGGATTCAGAGGCGGCTCTGTAAGTCTCCAACTCTTTGAACCTTGGGGATCAAAGGTATTTGATTTTGGTGGATATCCTGAATAGAACTTTAAGAACTGTAAAACTGTAGCAAAGTTAAGATTTGCAAGTAAGATTCTCTGATAATAGAATTGTAAGTTTTCTCTTTTTGGAACTGTTAATGTTGCGATTGACTCACCAACTGTAAACTGCATGTCGGTTCTTTAATAAATCTATATGTTTTTAGAATTGTCTCACATAAGACTTCTGTTTCAAAAACTCGTGAACTCAATCTCTGTACACTCTTTGTTGAGGAGTTGCAGAATTCTGGGGGAGTTTTCCGGATCCACATAATATCTGTAACGTTACAGTCTAGCTGAACTTATTAAAAGTGCTATCTGGAGGATGGCAACATTTTCAGGTTGTTCCTTTCCTTTAGGGAGAGATGGTCCAGACCTTTTAGATCCAATTAAACATCTTTAGGATTCGGCTACCTCAAACTTTAGTTGAAAGTGAACGTCCGAGGAATACGCCTGATCCGGGGTAGCCCTAAAGGGGCTAGGACTAGTAATTATCCCTTCAATTTGGCCCGTTGAGCCCGTGCCGGCTCTCTGCAAGAGCAATTCAGCTAGTCCCACTCTCCCGCCCCTTCCTCGTAGCCCTGCAAATTATTTTCCTACAGGTACTTATCCAATTCCTTTTTGAAAGCCATGATTGAATCTGCCTCCACCACCCTCTCAGGCAGTGCATTCCAGATCCTAACCACTCGCTGCGTAAAAAAGTTTTTCCTCATGCCGCCTTTGGTTCTTCTGCCAATCACCTTAAATCTTTGTCCTCTGGTTCTCGACTCTTCCGCCAATGGGAACAGTTTCTCTCTATCTACTCTGTCTAGATCCCTCATGATTTTGAACACCTCTATTAAATCTCCTTTAATCCTTCTCTGCTCTAAGGAGAGCAACCCCAACTTCTCCAGTCTATCCACATAACTGAAGTCCCTCATCTCTGGAACCATTCTTGTAAATTTTTACTGCACCCTCTCTGAGGCCGTCACACCCTCCTTAAAGTGCGGTCCCCAGAATTGGACACAATACTCCAGTTGAGTCTGAACCAGTGTTCACTATTCTTCCAAGTTTTGTGTCATCTGCAAATTTTGAAATTGTGCCCTGTACACCCAAGTCTAATTAATTAATATATATCAAGGAAAGCAGCGGCCCTGGTACCCACCCCTGGGGAACACCACTGTATACCTTCCTCCAGCCCAAAAAACAACCATTCACCAATAGTCTCTGTTACCTGTCACTTAGCCAATTTCATATCCATGTTGCCACTGTCCCTTTTATTCCATGGGCTTCAACTTTGTTGGCAAGCCTATTATGTGGCACTTTATCAAACACGCTTTGGAAGTCCATGTACACCACATCAACCACATTGCCAACATCAACCCTCTCTGTTACCTCACCAAAAAACTCAATCAAGTTAGTTTTTGCACTATCCCCTTCGGAGATTCATGTCCCATGCGCGACCCCCTCTTTCTAAGAAACAGAATGGGGTCTAAATTGGGCCGCGTAGTGGCAGTTTTTCAGGTGCGATGTGGCCACATAAGGATTGAAAATGGAGTCCGAGTTGTGCACGCACACTTCTGCTGAGAAGTGCGCAGGACGCCATCTTGGTAAAGGGGTGCGCGCGAACTCCGAACGATTGCCGGCAGCATGCAGAGCAGTGAGATGTTGACACAAATCTTAACCTCGCACAGCTGAAATGGAATGAAGGTCCCCCACCAGCGCTATTTAAAGGGATCATGAACTACTTACAGGGTAGTTGCTGGATTATTTCATCTGGCTGCTGGTGCAATTGTATGTGTTTTTGGAGCTTTCCTATACTTGACTAATGTTTCAATAGTCTGCAGGGAGTTGTCTGGCTGCTCTTCAATTACTTTTTTTGGTCATTTCAAATCTTGTGCTGAAACAAGTTGCTTCCAGACATGAGTGGCCTGGTAGGGCTTCCTCTGGGAATTGAACATTTCTGGGATATTGAACACAGGCTACACATAGCAGGACAAGCTGCTAGAAGAGGGAGGAGGAGGAGGGGGAGAAGGGCTCTCAGCAGGAGGCCATATCCGCCCAGGGTCTTCTGAGTGAAATTCTCTTACCTCAACTTCAGCGACGACCAATGCGTGAGATGTCTTTGCTTCACAAAAGAGGTCGTGACTGAAATCTGCCAATGGCTGCAGCCACAACTGCAAGCTCAAAGCATTGACTGTGGCTGCCAAGGTGACTGTGGCCCTTAATCTTTATGCATCTGGCTCCTTTCAGGCTGCTGTTGGAGATATTATATAGGCCCAGAAATTCGGATCGGAGGCTTCTCGCTGGTGCAAGCCTCCGACCGGAACTTACTTAGCGCGCCGGTCGTTGAGCTGTGGGCCCGCGTGGGATTCCGATCCTGGGCCTGCTCCAACTGCTGGCGCGCAGTGCTTGCATATCCCGGGGCGCAGTTAGTTCGAAGCATCCCCTGGGATCACGTGTGTAATGATCAGTAACATGTAATTATAGAATGGTACACTAGGTAGAGCTGTATGTTTAAATAGTAGGCTACCCACGGTGCACTAGGCTACCCACAAGGCAGTAGTCAAGATGGATGCCTGCACACTAGTCCACATGGCTGAATAAATGACTAGCTCTAAGCTAGCTGTTCACAATGAAAACATCTATTTATTTATGAACATAACATGGTACCAGGATTGGTAAAATCTGCTGACTATTGTGAAACGCGACATGGAGAATTTGAAGCCACCAGAGGGTTTGAAACTCATGGGGAATGTCGACTGCAATTGGCGGACTTTCAAACAACAATTCGAACTCTATATTGCTGCCATCGGGTTTGGTACGATGCCAGACGCAAGGAAAATAGCGTTGCTACTCATGGTTGCAGGCACACAGGCAATAGAGGTATTTAATACATTTGTATTTGATCAAGAGGAGGACAGAGAAAAAATGGACGATGTGCTAAAGAAGTTTGATACACATTGCTCTCCCAAAAAGAACGAGACCTATGAGAGGTACGTGTTCCGATCATGGACAAACCAGCAAAATGAGACTTTTGATAGCTTTATGACTGATCTGAAACTGAAAGCACAGACATGTAATTTCTCTGAACTGAAATCATCCATGATTCGTGGCCAGATTGTGTTTGGTATTCATGATAAAAAAAAAGTTAGGGAATGTCTGCTGAGAGAAACCGAACTAACATTGGAGAATGCTGTGAAAATATGCCATGCCAGTGAGCTAGCTCAAAAGCACGTGAAAACTTTCAGTGAAATTAATAGTGGTGCGATTGTAGTAAGTGATAGTGCTGCTGTTGGTACTGTGTCCTACAAGGGGAAGAAACATGGGCAGAACAGAAATGAAAAGCAATCGGAGGAAGGAATTTTTAATTGTAAACGCTATGGTTACAAACACCAGTCACGACAATGCCCAGCGTTTGGGAAAATGTGCACAAAATGTAATGGAAAGAATCACTTTGCCAAACAATGCTTTTCAAAAGTAAAAACAAAGAAAGGGCAACAAGTCAATGTGATTGAGGACACTGATTTAAGTGAGACATTTTTTGTAGGACTGTTGTCATGTGACAATATAGAAAAGGATACAGAAAATGTGCAGCCCTCAGGAATGGACAATGCTGAACATAAAGTTAATGCAATAAAAGAGGACAACTGGATGATTCCACTGCAGGTAAATGGAGCATTAGTTACATTGAAACTAGACACTGGGGCAAAAGCAAACTTAATCAGTATGAGTGACATTAAAAATATGAAAGAAAAGCCCAAAATACAGAAAAAGTCAGTACTACTGAAGAACTATAATGGACAGAAAATAGATAGTTTAGGTGTTTGCAGACTTAAAGTGACAGTCAAAGACAAAGTGCATCATCTCATGTTTTCTGTTGTGGCTGAAGGACTTGATTCACTACTAGGTGACAAAGCTTGTGAGGACTTAGAACTGGTCAAGAGAATCTACCATATAAACTGTGCCATAAGCAGACCAGATGCCTCGATGGATTCTGTAGTGAGTAATTTCCAGGATGTGTTCAAAGGATTTGGAGTTCTACCATTCACTTACAAGATCTAGCTAAAGGAGGATGCTCAGCCAGTGGTACATGCTCCACAGAGAGTTCCAGCACCCCTGCGTGACTGGCTCAAGAAAGAACTGGACAGAATGACCACACTAGGAGTCATCAGGAAAGTCGAAGAGCCAACAGACTGGGTTAACTCCATGGTATGTGTAAAGAAAAAGAACAATGATCTAAGAGTATGCATGGATCCAAAGGACTTAAATGCAAACATAATACGTGAACACTACCAGATTCCCAAGCGAGAAGAAATCACCAGTGAAATGTTAGGTGCCAGATATTTCACAAAGCTCGATGCCTCACAAGGATTTTGGCAACTAAAACTGGATGAAGAGAGCACCAAATACTGTACCTTCAACACACCATTTGGCAGGTATTGTTTCCTCAGAATGCCTTTCGGGATAATATCTGCATCTGAAATCTTTCATAGAGCGATGGAACACATAATTGAAGGTCTGGAAGGAGTTCGCGTCTATGTTGATGACATCATCATCTGGGGCTCCACACTGAAAGAACACAGTGAGAGACTGACTAAAGTGCTACAGAGCATACGCCAGAATGGACTGAAGCTCAACAAAGCCAACTGTCAGTTTGGCATCCAGGAAGTCACTTTCCTAGGAGATAATCTATCTGGTAAAGGAATAGAGCCAGATATGGAAAAAGTAAACGCCATACTCAACATGCCCCGACCCACTGACAAAAAAGGAGTGCTACGCATCATGGGGATGATAAACTTCATTGGAAGTTCATTCCTAACTTGTCAACCAAGACAGCCTGTCTGCGAGACCTGCTACATAAAACAAATGAGTTCGCATGGACAGAAAAACATGAACAAGTGTGGATGAACCTCAAAACAGTGCTGATAACCACACCTGTACTCACCTTCTTTGACCCAACAAAGAGAATCAAAGTGTCAACGGATGCGTCAAAAGATGGCCGAGGCGCGGTCTTGCTACAAGCAGAGGGTGAAGATTGGAAGCCTGTTGCCTATGCCTCCAGGTCTATTACTGATTCTGAGTGTCGATACGCCCAGATTGAAAAGGAATGTCTAGGCTTGGTAGTTGGACTAGAAAAGTTCCATGGCTACATATATGGACTTCCCACCTTCACAGTTGAGACAGACCACTGCCCATTGGTTGCCATCATAAAAAAGAACCTGAATGAGATGTCTCCAAGGATTCAACGACTCATGATGAAGCTGCAAAGATATGATTTTGAACTGATCTACACACCAGGCAAACACAGTGTTAGCAGATGCAGTATCCCGAGCACGCACAATGAGTCATGTGAGCTCTACTGAGGAAGACGTGGATGTTCATGTGAGTACGGTCACTGCTGCGCTGTCCGCATCAGACACAAAATCAAAGCAAATAGCAGAAGAAACAGTAAAAGATACAGTGTTACAAACAGTAATAGTGAACATTCATCATGGTTGGCCAAAAGGTTCCTGTCCAAAGTACTTTCACATCAGGTCAGAGTTGAGTGTCGCAAGTGGACTATTACTAAAACAGAACAGAATAATCATTCCACAGGCTCTATGTCGAGACATGCTCGAAAGGATTCATGAGGGACACCTCAGAATTGAAAAATGCAAAAGGAGAGCAAGAGACACTGTTTATTGGCCTGGCATAAATAAGGACATTGAGAACATGATAGGCAAATGTGAGACATGTCAGAAACACCAAAACAAACAAGCAAAGGAACCAATGATAGTAGCTGACATACCAACAGCACCATGGCGAAAGCTTGGTATGGACCTTTTTCATTTGAATGGTATAGACTATCTAATAGTGATTGACTACTATTCTAACTATCCTGAGATGGCGCTGCTCTCAAGCACATCAGCAAGCAATGTCATAATGCATGTTATATCCATTTTCGCCAGACATGGAATTCCCAGGATTGCCGTTAGCGACAATGGTCCATGCTTCAACTGTAAGGAGTGGCAACAGTTTGCAGCACATTGCAGCACAGCGCCAGGGACCCGGGTTCAAATCCGGCCTCGGGTGACTGTCTGTGTGGAGTTTGCACATTCTCCCCGTGTTTGCGTGGGTTTCCTCCGGGTGCTCCGGTTTCCTCCCACAGTCCAAAGATGTGCGGGTTAGGTTGATTGGCCATGATAAAAATTGACCCTTAGTGTTAGGGGGGATTAAATACGTGGGGTTATGGGGTTACGGGGATAGGGCTTGGGTGGGATGGCTGTCAGTGTAGGGACCGGGTGCTAGGGTTTGGATGATCAGCCATGATCTCGTTGAATGGCGGAGCAGGCTCGAAGGGCTGAATGGCCTACTCCTGCTCCTATCTTCTATGTTTCTATGTTCCTATTATGACTTTCAGCACATCACATCCAGTCCTCTGTATGCTCAGTTGAATGGTAAGGCAGAGAAAGGTGTTCAAGTTCTCAAACAGCTACTGAAGAAAGCAACAGAAAGCAAGTCTGATCCTTATCTCGCCCTGCTGAGCTACCGAGCCTCCCCTTTAGACTGTGGTTCTTCACCTGCTGAACTCCTAATGGGTCACAAGTTGCGCACCACGCTACCCTGCTGTGCAAAAGAAAAGCAGAGTAAGGAAGTGAGACAGAGACTTCAACTGTTAAAGCTGAAACAAAAATCACACTATGACAAGTCATCCAAAACTCTGAAACCATTGACAAGGGATGATGTTGTCAGGATTGAGGATCCAGATGCATGGAACAGGAAAGCTACAGTTCTTGAGGAAGTAGGACCAAGGTCATACACTGTTAGAACTGAGGAAGGACAGATTCTCAGGAGGAACCGCCGTTCTCTCCTGAAAACACAAGAAACTATCCAAGAGCAAATCGATGACAATGCCGCAACTGAATCTTGTCACTCACCACCAGAACAATCTAACACAAATACACATACAGGCTCTCATGAAAACACATCAGACTTACCTGTGCTGAGAAGATCCACACGTGAAGTAAAAAAGCCTGATAGACTTAATCTTTGAGTACAAAGAAAACTATATTGAAAATGTATTGACTGTTGTGAAGATGTTTATGTCGTTATGATTGATTGATATTGATTGATATTGATTTTGTTTAACCTCAAAGAAAAGGGGATGTAATGATCAGTAACATGTCATTATAGAATGGTACACTAGGTGGAGCTGTATGTTTAAATAGTAGGCTACCCACAATGCACTAGGCTACCCACAAGGCAGTAGTCAAGATGGATGCCTGCACACTAGTCCACATGGCTGAATAAATGATTAGCTCTAAGCTAGCTGTTCATAATGAAAACGTCCATTTATTTATGAACATAACAACGTGGGCCATGGAGAGCCAATGGTAGCAGGGAATCTGTATTCATAGATTTGACAGGAAGACCTGTCAAATCTATGAATACAATTCAGCCCCAAAACATCACTAAAACTTCAAATAATTTTTTTTTTAAATCACATTTTTAAAATAACTATAAATTACATAAAATAGCTAGTTTAAACAATAATTTAAATTTTTGAAAAAATTAATTACAGTTACTAACGGGGCTAAAAATAAACTTACCTTTCTTTAAAGTATTTAAAAATAATAAACCTGTGGAAAAATGTTTTAATTTAACGTAATTCACCACTTACCTTGTTAAAAGCAGGCCTTGCAACTGCTTTTTACAAGCGTAGCTCCTGGAGACTTACCCTCCCAGAGAAACCTGCAAAAAAACCGGAAGTTCCAAGCGTACGCGCTGCCTCTCCGGCGCACACATTCGACCTGTGAACCCCTTCCTTTAAGGGAACGGAAGTTCCGGTTTCCCACGCATGCGCAGTGCATGCACGAAACTGGCACTTTCGTTGGGCCTACGCGTGAGTATCCAACGCGTTCTCACCCGTAGGGACCCGAAGTTCTGGCCCATTAGCAACATTTCACAGTTTGCAGTGAACTGTTGTATAAGGGAGGTCACTGAGACTCTCTGTACATTGAGGAACGCTTTCATCTCATTTCCTCTTGCAAGAGACAAGCAAACAGAGCAAGCACAAGGGTTTGCACAGATTGCAGGCTTCCCCATGGTGCAAGGTTCCATTGACTGCACGCACATTGCTTTGAGTTCGCCTCATGTCAACGCGGCCATTTTCATGAACCGAAAGGGATTTCACTCCCTCATTGTGCAGCTGGTGTGCGACCAGAGGCAGTGCATCATGCAAGTGAATGCCCGTTATCCTGGCAGCAGTTACGATTCCTTAATTCTGTAGCAGTCCTGTGTGACATCTGTATTTGGCCCACCACGGCAAGTCAAAAGCTGGCTACTGGGTGACAAGGGTTATCGCTCATGATATGGCTCATGACTCCGGTCCGGAACCCACGCACATATACACAGCTGGCCTACAATGAGAGCCATGCTGCCACAAGGAACATTATAGAGCACATCATTGGTGCCCTCAAACAACGTTTCTGCTGCCTGGACTGCTCTGAAGGAGCCCTGCAGTAATCAGCTGAGCGGGCATCCAGATTTGTAGTCGTATTGCATGCTGCACAAACTCACCATTATGAGGGAACAGCTCTTGCCACCACCTATCAGGCGAGAAGCTGAGGAGCAGTAGGAGGAGGAGGAGGAGGGGAAGAACAACAGGAAGTGGAGGAACAGGAACAGGAAGGGATACTACAATGCACACAGTCATTTTCTGCCAAGGCTCTAAGTGATCAGATTATTCATGAGCGATACCAGTAACCTCAACCACAACCCACACCTCCCCATTCACCAACAGCCCCACACTCCTTACTCTATCACTGACCATCCCAGCATCCTCTATCCGACAGCACAGAAATAAAAACCACCAGAAAATGCACATTCCAATCCAATTTTATAAATTTGGGGTTGGTACTAGGACCACTGCTTTCCTTGATATATATTAATGACTTAGACTTTCAGGCCACAATTTCAAAATTTGCAGATGACACAAAACGTGGAAGTATAGTGAACAGTGAAGAGGATAGTGATAGACTTCAAGAAGATATAGACAGGCTGGTGGAATGGGCGGACACATGGCAGATGAAATTTAACGCAAAAAAGTGCGAAGTGATACATTGTGGTAGGAAGAACAAAAAGAGGCAATATAAACTAAAGGGTACAATTCTAAAGGGGGTGAATCGGCAGAGAGACCTTGGGGTATATGTACACAAATCATTGAAGGTGGCAGGGCAGGTTGAGAAAGCAGTTAAAAAAGCATACGGGATCCTGGGCTTCATAAATAGAGGTGTGGAGTACAAAAGCAAGGAAGTTATGATGAACCTTTATAAAACACTGGTTCAGTCTCAACTCGAGTACTGTGTCCAATTCTGGTCACTGCACTTTAAGAAGGATGTGAAGGCCTTAGAGAGGATGCAGAAAAGATTTACAAGAATGGTTCCAGGGATGAGGGACTTCAGTTACGTGGATAGACTGGAGAAGCTGGGGTTGTTCTCCTTGGTGCAGAGAAGGATGAGAGATTTGATAGAGGTGTTCAAAATCATGAGGGGTCTAGACAGAGTAGATGGAGAGAAACTGTTCCCATTGGCGGAAGGGTCGAGAATCAGAGGACACAGATTTAAGGTGATTGGCAGAGTAACCAAAGGCGACATGAGGAAAAACGTTTTTACGCAGCGAGTGGTTAGGATCTGGAATGGTAGATCTGCAATTTAAGTGGCGGTGGGGGTTAGATGAATAAAGGGATTTTGGGATCTAGATGCATGTCATTAAAAGCCAGCAGACAGGTGCAAAAAGCAAAAAGCAATGAAAAAGCCTAATGTGATGTTTTTCATCATCATAAGTGTTACTGCAATTTTATAAAGTGCTGGTCAGCCTTTCTTTGGAATACGAGGATAATCTTCTGACTTTCTCTTATGGCAGGCAACCTCACCTGTCAGCAGTACATATCAGCTATCCAGGTGCATGAAAGTAAAGCGTGCTCGAATTTCCAACATGTGCTTCTGGCAAGGTTCTTCACTGGGAGAACAATGTCAGAAAATCACCCATATTGTGTTCAGTTTTGGTTGTGTCAACATAGAGGGATGCATTGACCTTGGAGAAAGTTCAGAGCTGATTAACTAGGATCATACCTGCGATGAAGGGACATAGTTATGATGAGATTGGGTATATTTGGGTTATATTCCATGGGGATGATGAGATTAAGGGGTGATGTGATTGAAGTGTTTAACATATTGAAATGTATTGACATGATAGAAAGGAAATGACTCATCCCTGTAGTAGGGAAATCCTGAACAAAGGAACATAATCTTAGAGTCTGAGCTAAGCTGGTTAAAAATCTTCTTCACGTCAAAGGTTGTGAGACTATAGAGCACGCTGCCCAGAAGACATAGATGCAAAATCAATCGGGGTATTTAAAAGGGAAGTAGATACCTCCTTGGAAAGTAAGAGTATTAAGGGATGTGGGGTAAATTCTTTGAGAGTTCGCTCCTGACACAGAATTTTGCTTGACAGAAACACAGGTTGGAGAATTGGACACATGATTTGCGATGCTCCCGATCTGGTGCTGCGAATCAGGTGTGCTAACCTCCATGCCTGATTTTAGGTCTAAGAGCATTAAAAAAACAAGCCTGAAGGCTTTGTGTCTTAATGCGAGGAGCATTTGTAATAAGGTGGATGAATTGGCTGCGCAAATAGAGGTAAACGAATATGATTTGGTTGGGATTACGGAAACGTGGCTCAAGGATGGCCAAGACTGGGAACTCAACATCCAGGGGTATTCAATATTCAGGAACGATAGGCAAAAAGGAAAGGGAGGAGGGGTAGCATTACTGGTTAAAGAAGGGATTAACACAATTGTAATGAAGGATATTAGCTCTGATGATGTGGAATCTGTATGGGTAGAATTGAGAAATACTAAGGGGAAAAAAACATTAGTGGGAGTGGTATATAGACCTCCAAACAGTAAGGCGGAGGTTGGGGATGGCATTAAAAGGGAAATTAAAGAAGTGTGCAATAAGGGCACTGCAGTCATCATGGGTGACTTTAATCTACATATAGATTGGGCCAACCAAATTAGTAATAATACGGTGGAGGAGGAATTCCTGGAGTGTTTATGGGATGGTTTCCTGGACCAATATGTCGAGGAACCAACCAGAGATCAGGCCATCTTAGGCTGGGTATTATGTAACGAGAAAGGATTAATTAGCAATCTTGTTGTACGAGGCCCCTTGGGTCGGAGCGATCATAATATGATCGAATTCTTCATTAAGATGGTGAATGAAGTAATTGATTGAGACTAGGGTCCTCAATTTAAATAAAGGAAACTACAATGGTCTGAGGAGCGAGTTGGGTAGGATTGATTGGGGAATGGCACTCAAAGGGTTGACGGTGGATAGGCAATGGCAAACATTCAAAGACCGAATGGATGAGCTACAGAATTTGTTCATCCCAGTTTGGCATAAAAATAAAACAAAAAAGGTGACTCAACCGTGGCTAACAAGGGAAATTAGGGATAGCATAAGAACCAAGGAGAGGACATATAAATTGGCCAGAAAAAGCGATAATCCTGAGGATTGGGAACAGTTTAGGATTCAACAAAGGAGGAGAAAGGGATTAATTAAGAAAGGGAAAATAGAATATGAGAGTAAGCTTGCAAGGAACATAAAAACTGACTGTAAAAGCTTTTATAGATATGTGAAGAGAAAAAGATTGGTGAAGTCAAGCGTAGGTCCCTTGCAATCAGAATCAGGGGAATTTATAATGGGGAACAAAGAAATGGCAGACCAACTAAATACATATTTTGGTTCTGTCTTCACAAAGGAGGACATAAATAACCTCCCAGAGATGCCGGGGAGCATAGGGTCTGATGAAAGGGTGGAACTGAATGAAATCAGTATTTGTAGGGAAATGGTGTTAGGAAAATTGATGGGACTGAAGGCCGATAAATCCCCAGGGCCTGATAATCTACATCCCAGGGTACTTAAGAAAGTGGCCCTAGAAATAGTAGATGCATTGCTGGTCATCTTCGAGAACGCGATAGATTCTGGAACAGTACCCATGGATTGGAGGGTAGCTAATGTTACCCCACTATTCAAAAAAGGTGGCAGAGAAAAAGCGGGGAATTATAGACCGGTAAGCCTGACATCGGTAGTGGGGAAAATGCTAGAGTCCATTATAAAAGATGTAATAGCAGAGCACTTGGAAAGCAGTGACAGGATCGGACAAAGTCAACATGGATTTACAAAAGGTAAATCATGCTTGATTACTGGAATTTTTTGAGGATGTAACTGGTAAAATAGATAACGGAGAACCAGTGGATGTGGTGTATTTGGACTTTCAGAAGGCTTTCGATAAGGTTCCACATAAGAGGTTAGCATGCAAAATTAAGGCACATGGGATTGGGGGCAAGGTATTGACTTGGATAGAGAACTGGTTGGCGGACAGAAAGCAAAGAGTTGGAATAAACGGGTCGTTTTCCGAGTGGCAGGCAGTGACTAGTGGGGTACCGCAAGGATCGGTCCTAGGACCCCAGCTGTTCACAATATATATTAATGATCTGGACAAGGGAATTGGATGTAATATCTCCAAATTTGCAGATGACACAAAGCTGGGTGGGAGGGTATGCTGTGAGGAGGATGTCGTGAAACTCCAGTACGATTTGGACAGGTTGGGTGATTGGGAAGAAACATGGCAAATGCACTGTAATGTGAATAAATGTGAGGTTACCCACTTTGGTGGCAAAAACAGGAAGGCAGATTATTATTTGAATGGCAATAGATTGGGAGAAGGGGAAGTGCAAAGAGACCTGGGTGTTCTTGTGCACCAGTCGCTGAAGGTAAGCATGCAGGTGCCGCAGGCGGTTAAGAAGGCAAATGGTATGTTGGCCTTCGTAGCAAGAGGGTTCGAGTACAGGAACAAGGATGTCTTGCTACAGTTGTACAGGGCCTTGGTGAGACCGCACCTTAAGTATTGTGTGCAGTTTTGGTCGCCTTACCTGAGTAAGGACGTTCTTGCCATGGAAGGAGTGCAGCGAAGATTCACCAGGCTGATACCTGGGATGGCAGGAATGACGTATGAGGAGAGATTGTGTCGATTGTGCTTATACTCACTGGAGTTTAGAAGATTGAGAGGGGATCTCATTGAAACCTATAAAATTCTGTCAGGCCTGGACAGACTAGGTGCAGGAAGGATGTTCCCGATGGCCGGGGAGTCCAGAACTAGGGGTCATAGTCTAAGGATAAGGGGTAAGCCATTTAGGACTGAAATGAGGAGGAATTTCTTCACCCAGAGAGTGGTGAACCTGTGGAATTCTCTGCCACAGAGGGCGATGGAGGCCAGTTCATTAAATATATTCAAGAAAGAGTTGGATATATTTATTAAGGCTAAAGGGATCAAGGGATATGGGGAGAAGGCAGGGACAGGATACTGAATTTGGATGATCAGCCATGATCTCATTGAATGGCGGAGCAGGCTCGAAGGGCCGAATGGCCTATTCCTGCTCCTATCACAGAATCACAGAAACCCCACAGTGCAGATAGAGGCCATTTCGGCCCATCGAGCCTGCACCGACACATATCCCACCCAATCCCCGTAACCCCTACACCAACACATATCCCACCCTATCCCCGTAACCCCACGTATTTAATCCCCCTAACACTAAGGGTCAATTTATCATAGCCAATCATCCTAACCCGCACATCTTTGGACTGTGGGAGGAAACCGGAGCACCCGGAGGAAACCCACGCAAACACGGGGAGAATGTGCAAACTCCACACAGATAGTCACCCGAGGCCGGATTTGAACCCGGGTCCCTGGCGCTGTGAGGCTTCTATGTTTCTATGTTTCCAACCTTCAAGCAATACTCAGCATTCTGAGCAGACTCTCTGAAAATTCACACCATGCAGATAAGACAGCAAATCGGGTTTAAAAGGAACAGCCATGGCTAAAAAAAAGGATAGATGAGGCTCTTTGAGCTGCATGGGCTATTCCTCTTCCATTGTTTCTGTGACTCTTGCTCCATAATAAACAACTTATTTCACCTTGTAAAATATGCAAATGTTGCAGCAGAGGGACTGGAAAAGAATATTTGTGTCAACACAGAAAGGTCATTTCAGCAGCCTGGAAAATATGAAATTGTTCTGTAGTTGCAAATAGCCCCGAGTTGGTAGAGAATTTTGAAGGCTCTCCTTTAGCTTCCCCCACCTGCATGCTTTTGTGGGACTAAAATTACAAATAAAATAGCTGTTTAATTAGCAACCTCATATTTGTTTCCTATAGCACCATTGCAAAGAATGTAAAATCAAGACATGTCTTGTCTGCTAATACAACTACACTTAGACTAGGGGCTCAATTTTAACCCAACTCATCCAGCGGAAACCAGGCGGGTGGGAAGTTAAAAACGAGCAGGTAAATTACCCGCTCGGAACTTGATTCTTTCTCGCCATCTCCAATATTAACCTGCAGGGTTCTGTAGGTGCGACGAGGCCCCTCCCTAAAGGAGGTGGGAAATCGTGAATTATGAAATCGGGATTCTAATTATATCAGTTGGACTCCTGTGGAATTTTAACCGGTACCTGTGTGGGGAGCTGTAGCTGCTTTCCCGCCAGGCTAAATCCGATCAGGTAAGTGAAAGAATGTCCTTTGTGGGAAAGGAAATTCATGGCCTCTGCTGTCCCGGACTCCCCCCTCCCCTCCCCTCCCAAAACCTCCTCTCCCCTCCCAAAACCTCCTCTCCGTCACTTGCCTGGAAGCCGGTGGGAAGCCTGATCGTCCCCTGTCGGCAACCACTCTATACCCTCTTCCTGCCTGTTCCTGGTGGGAAACAGACCAGTGGCATTTAAAGGAGCCCTGGCAGAAAATTAACTCCTCAAAACAGTTTCTGCCGGAAAGCTGCTTCCAGTTAAAATTCACTGCTTGGAGTTACTGATGATTCTGCTCCATCTTTACAGCAATTCTGGTCCTAGCTAATTAATCACAAGGCCACAGAATGAACCCGTCACTAAAGTTTCAGAATTTGATTGGAGGTGAAAATGCATAGAATGATAATGTCACCTGTGCAGAAGATTTCTGGTGTTGGCGTGAAGCCATTTCACTAATTAACAAAGTACGCTCACTGCAGTCATGCTCTGTAGGGATTTTGCTTCCATAGCAACAAGTGAATGTCATAGGACTAACGACTCCTGAACATACAGAATACAAGTGGAAAGGGGAGCAATTTCCTACAGTTTTCCCTGAAATTGGTCACAGATTTTTTCCCCCTCTGTTCTTTAGCTTCTCCCAGTAGTTACCATAACTGGAGATTGGGAGGGAGGCACACAACATTGCACCGGGTAGTGCACATCTGACCATCCATGAGCCGGATGTTTTTTTTCTTTTTCTTCTTTTTTATAAATGTCGTTATTATTATGTTATTCTTAGTTTAGAAATGTCCAGAAGTTCCGCTGAACTACTCCAGTTTAACATCATACCCAGTTGACAGAACTTAGTGATGAAGAGACATTGAATGAACACAATGTTCTATACTCTGTTCCTGTGAGCATCCATTCCGACTGATGCCAAAAGATTTCACAATAACTAAAACGATGACTTCTTGATCACATCTTGTCGAGGAAGTAAAATCTGAATTTATTTTTACTTTTTAAGACCTGTACATATGGCAGGGGTGGGGGCGGGGGTTGGTGAGCGGGATACTGATGGTTTATTAATGCCTTGTATAATGGGGTACTTTCAACCTTTTGATTTCTGGCAATGAGCTCTACTCTTCTCCAAAAGGAGGGTAGGTTGGAAGTTATTTTAATCTGCAGTGCTCTAACGCACCTTCCAGCAGGTGGCTCAAGAACAACATGAACAGAATCCTAGGCATAGATTGCCTGCCTGTATTCTTCAACAGTGAAAGCTGTGAGGCGATTGCGAAAGGAGAGAAAGAAAAAATAACTTACAAAATGTAGCGAAAAAAACCGAGTGCCATATTTTAAAACTTTTATTTATTACAATCTAGACTAACATGAAACAACTACAGAAAAGATAAATTATCCAAGCACTCGTTTCCAGCAAACGAAAATATGATGAAGAAATAATTAAAATGCTTGGCTGAAGAAAACATCTGGTTTGAATTCAGAACAAATGAATGTTGCTATAGCAACTCTAAGGCAAGAGTTTCAAAATGATTTGCCTTTAGATCCCTTCAGTCTGTGTAAAGCACTTCTGAAGCAAGGAATTAAAGCACAGAAGGAAATTTCCACTTTATTCATTGATTATCAAAGTGTGTTTTTAGCGGGGTAATTGGGTTGGCTAGGCTGATACCTTTCGGTTATTTTAAAGTTTCCATAATTGGACAACTTACTAGGAATGCTCGAGCAAATCATTTTCTCATTGTCTTATTAGCATTTGTGCAGAGTGATGTTCTGGCCAATGTGATGTATTTTCAGCTAACAATGAAGCTATAGGTCATGGAGTGTTTCAGATGGAGTAGGTTGTATTCCTTGTAAATTGTCTGAATTTCAGCATTGGTGAGTGCTTCCAAATCTCTAAACTGTAAGTCAAAGTAAAACCCATTTAATTTCTTGGCTTTGCTAGTTTTCAAATGACAAAGATTGTTTCTGTATTTGCTGACAGTGGTTAACAGTTCCTATCCCAAACGTCTGAATTGTGTGTGCTATTATTTCATGTGCTTTGTTTCTTGTTCCTGAAAATAAGTCAATGTACCTTTGGGAGAAGGCATAATGCAATGATAAAAGATTGATTTATTCCCTGCATCAAACCTTTAAAGTTTGAAACATCTCTCTGGACAATGAAAGTACAAGGTAAACATGTGTCAAAGTCATTCTCCCAGGGCTGATATTATATGATATCATCATCAGTTTGGAATTCTCGTCTGATGATTGTTATTGTTTTCTATACCACTTCTGTCTGCAAACCTGACTGCAAAGCAAGGAGGTTTATTTTGATGGTAAACGGTACATTTTGCTTTCAGGCAAATGTTAAGTTTCCTATTTGTTGGCTGATGTTATAAATGTATCTTGTGAAGCCTGGTCCATATATAATGAAATAGATAGACAGTTAGCTTGTTATCTTGGATTAGATTTAAGCCATGAATGCCTCTAATTAGGATCTAGAAGGGCATATCCTTCACTTCCTAACAGTTGCAATACTGTCAGCACAAAGTTCAATGCAATAGTCTACATAATTTGAACTCTTCTTTTAATGGACCATCCAGAAAGATTTTAATGCATTATGTGTCTGTGCCAAAGGAAACCTCAGACACTGAATGCTAAATTCTGGTCCGGAAACCATTAAGAAAGGTAGCTGAGTTGCAGCCATCTCATTCAATGTTGATGGATGGTGCTGATTCAGTTTCACAACCTTACTGAATGGCCTTTCCTGCTCAATTGTTGTGACAAATCTGGAACTTCCTACCAGGTAGTTTCCATTTGCTAACTTGGCTTTTTCATGTTGAAGGTTCCTTTAGGGAAGCTTTCCAGCCAGCAGTGAAGAATTTAATGGCCCTTAGGAAGACTTTGAGAAGCTATATGGAGCATATAATTAAAAGTAGAAAAGGCTGTTTTTTGTAGTTTAAAGTCAAACCATTGACCCTACATCATGTGAGATCACACTTTTTCAACAATAGCTGTAACAACTCTCAACTTTATATTTGAAACTATGTTTACGGCAAGTGATTTGCTGTGGTAGAAATTGCCAAAAATCTCAAGGTAGTTGCAAGGGAAATCAATATATGAAATAAATTGAAAGCTTTTACCTTTTAACAGTGGAGCTCCAACAAAGATCAGGTCCCAGAGGAATAAGATGGTTGATCTGACAGCTCAGCTGCACAAGAAAAGGTAAAAGATTTTGCATTTACCTTTAATTGGCTAGCCTTCCGTCATAGGATCAGGATCAGGAAACGGGAATTGAATATTGATATCAAAAGTATGCGTAGGAATAATGGAGTTGTTTTTCCATTGGCAGGAACAGAGTCTCATTGAAGTCACTAGAATGAGGTTATGGGGTTTCTGAGTTAGCAGAGATGGAGTGAGAAGCCAGCAGTCTAAATGGGCTCAGCACCTTTCTTTGAACATCACTTGCAAAACATGTGGTAACTCCTAAAAAGATTCAGATTACTGGGATAGCAGGCGGAAACAAATCAATAAATGTGTGCATGTAAGGGGTGATTCCATGAGCTGTCATCTTAGGAAATTATGGGCTGCATGCCTTCCCTACAAGCATCACTTTCCACTGGGAGCCCTGGAGTGCAGAATCTCTGCCACAACATGTAACATAAGCACATTCCTCCATTTAACAGTTTAGGAAGGAGATTGCAAATATAATTCCAAATCTGACCTGTAGTGCTTACTTAAGATCTGAATTTGGTACTTCACAACCTCACGTGTTCACACTATGAACTTAAGTTTTGTACATGGAGAACACCTATACAAGTTGCCTTGGCCACCCGCAAAAGTATTAGTAAATTCCAACCTTCAGTACGCAATCAACGTACTTGGCATGAGAACAAAGCTATTCTTTAACCTTTCCCTAATTTCCTTGCTAAATCCTTTCAGGCTAGAAGAGATGGCTATTGTCCTCTTCCCATGTGGGCTTGTGGAAGGCATTGGGGAGGCAGAGTTTGAAGTCATGGTGACAGCAACCTGGATTTTTTTCCTGATCTATACCACACTCCTTGCCATTCTCTTTCCCTGGGGCTATAGTTGTTAAATTTTGGTATGAGTCTGGAACAGTCTTCTGCTCTTATCTGTATTTGGGACGACCTTTTAATAAGTTTGCCTTTTTTTGTTGGTGTGCTCCAAGAGGACTGACTGGTACCATGGTCTCACATACAACACAGAGCCTCTCATCCAGTGCTTCCCCTGCACCCAGCATTAGTCCAGCTATTAGCATCCTGGAGCAGCCAAATATTGAGTTTGAGGAAGGGGCACTAGGTAAAGCATCATTCACTAATGAGGTAGCAGAAGCATTAGGCCAGGCTGCAAGCACACACCATTTTTCTACTGTGTGGGCAAAGGATTAGTATTCTACTGGAGCTGTCATCAGATGGCAGGTGATGCAGGAAGATAAGGTATTAGTGCCATCCTTACTGTTTGCCATGAGTGGCAATTGTCTGAGAACATGTAGCAGAGTACCTCAGATATCAATGCAATGCTGTGGGATTTGCACCAATGCACAGTACCATGGAATGAGTGGCATTTCCACAGCCACCTGCATGGAAACCCCAAAGCAGTCAGGGACCATGCACACAACTGTGTTCTTTCAGGAATGTTGTGACATAAGGACACCTCCTTGCAATGACATTTTTTTTAGATTCAGAAATGAGTACTGCAGTAAATGAAACCTCTGCAGTTAATATAGACACCAAACTCTTTGAGTCAATCTCCAGAATGGCTGAACATGCCTTCAATGTAGCACCCAGTTTAAATGGATGCTTAATGATTTTAGTCATTGCAGGAAACTTTTTTTTATCCGGCACCGATGGGACCGACGTGGTGCTGGTTCATCAAAAATTCAGGATAACCGAAAGCTATAGTAAAAATTACGGAACGGAGAGCTCCTGTATAAAGCAACAAACCCTGTTGCTTAGCAACAGGTTCAGAACAATGGACACAAGTTCCAAGCGCCTCTGTAGCTTAGCAACAGCTGCAGCCACACCCTTGCACAGCAACAGATCGAGGAAGGCAAGTAATAAAAATTACCTGAACCTACTCCTGAATTTTGCTGGTTAACTGAGATTTCCGGTTATTTAGGTGCCGGTAAATCAAAAGTTTCCTGTAATGGAGTTAAAATACAGATCAGCCATGGTCTAATTGAAGGGCAGAACAGGTTTGAAGAGCTGAAAGGCCTACTCCTGTTCCTATGTTCCTAGTACAATCCCAAAAAAGGAAACCAAGTTAATTGCAACAACAGGCACGTTAAGAATATTTGTATACATTTCATACATTTCAATTGGACTATTGCATGAAACCTGTGGTAGACCGGAGTATATCAAAAGGGCTATGAATGAAAAATACCATAGTCTGAGCATTGGGTGAGAAAGAGGGCTAAGTTCTGTCATCTGATTCTCCAATTCCTGCTCGTCTGATTGGCACCAGCACTATTGATGCACCTCATCCGGAAATCTATCCTTATACTTCTTCCGATAAATACTTCATCGTCTCATTAGCCTTTTTACACCTGCAGGCTAGCTTTTAATGATCCCCTAGTAATTCCCCATTTAGATTGTACTCCTATCTGTCATTCTAATGTCTAAACTGGATTACCTTGTTACGTGAAATTGCAGCTTCCATCTTTCCGCCACTTGCTTAATCTATGTTCTTTTGCAATGTTCTGCTCTCTCAGCAAATCACTACAAACAATTAACTTAGCTTAGTGTCATCTAATAGGCTGGTCCTCCTGACTCCCAATGATTTAAAAAAAAATGTAACTTTTCCAAGGCCAATATGGTATTGGACGTTTTTCAGGCATCCTTGGGACGCAGGGCATAGCCATGTGAAATTGGTAATTTTTGCTGCCATTTTCCATCTGGGGAAATGGGTGCAATGATAATCAATTTCTTCCCCATTATTTTCTTAGTCTCTTTTTGTTACTTTCTATAGTCCTCCCAGTCCTAATTCTTGTCACTATTATTCACCCTGACTTAAGCCTTTACTTTTTGTTTAATACTGGTCCTAATCACCCTCATAAACCATAGTTACATCGCCCCAGAAGTATTCCTTTTGCCTTTCAGGGATATACTTGTCTTGCAATCCACAAACTATCTTTTAGAATAGACTCTACTGTTGGTCTGTAGATTTACTGACTGAAAATTTCTCCCACGCTATTCCTGCCAACCCCTTCCTCCTCCCTTTAAAGTTAATCGTGATTAAATTCAGTATCCTGCCTTGTGACCCTCCTTTCTTCCTTTCAAGCCTGACAGTGAAGTCAATCATATTATGGTCACTATTCACAAGATTCTCCTTTACTATTAATTTGCTGACTATTTCTGGTTCATTACTGATCGATTATTACCAGCTTCCCTTGTCTGATTGAAGACATGCTGCTCTAGGAGACTATCTTGAATATATTCAATAAATCTATTCCCTTTCCTACTCATGCTGCTACTTCTCTACCAATCTATATGTAGGTTACAATCCCCATTGCTGCCATATTTTCCTTCTTACAGGCCCCCCTGATTTGCATATACACACATTACTCTGTGAAATCATCACAGCCAGGAGGTCTATAAATACTCCCAGCAGCATTTTGCATCCTTTCCTGATCCTTAACTCTACCCTTTGTGATTCTACCAGCTGATTACACTTATTTAGATCCTTCCCTTCTACTGCCTTGATAATGTATTTTCTAAATACTGCCAGCTCCCTCCACATTTCTATTTTCCCTATCCTTTCAAAAAATCCTACACCTTGGTATATTTAGCTTCCAATCTTGCCCAGGCTTCAGCTAGGTGTCTGTAATTGCTATATCATATCCTATATGCTTAATTCACGCTTCTAGTTCCTTTATTTTATTTGTAATGCCATCAGAAGTAATCTCTCTGGACAAAATGGAAATAAAGTACAACCAATTGATTTACCTATAAGTATGTGCATTGTGTTTTGGGTCTTAGTGGGAGCATTTATTATTGATTGGTCTGTATTTCCTTATCTTGGGCCACAAGTGGCTTCATTACATCCACTGCTATGGTGGCTGACTTTTCCTGACCACTTTCTGTCATACATATTGCCATTTGAAAGGGGGTGACATGAATCAGTCATTCATGAAAGAAAGACTTATGAAATAATACTGAGTGGCCTACGGGTGGCGCTGTCGAGGGACAGTATAAATACTCGGGCACGGGCCCAGCTTGCGCAGGACATTCTTAACAGGAACTAGTGAAGGACACAACTAGACCTCCATGTTGTAAAACAGTTGATTAAAGCTTTGTTTAATGCTTAGACCAAGTGCCTAGTAGTTTTCTTACGTCAGGAGGCACGGTGCCTTTTCTTGCCATGTTGCTACTGCCGGACACTCCCTTAGTATGTTCACTAATCTACACTGGATTAATTTAACTCGCCACGGAAAGTTAAGTCTAGTAATTAATAATGTAAGCATCCTTGATAATTGTTAATGACTGCCAATCAACCTCTTTGGCCCAGAAAGTGAACAATTATGAGTGTGGAAACTAATTTTTTCAGGTTGTGAATTGTTTAAGGACATTTTTAAAATGTCGACTTTTAAATATTTACCTTTTTTTCTTACTTTGCCTTTCTATCTCTTTTTTCTTCTCTCTTCTCAATCCAATCTTTCTTTCTCGCTTTATTTCTCTTTCTGTATCTGTATTGACATTGAATTCACCCACTCTAATTCACCCTCTTTCTCAGTCCTTTACTCTCATTGGTTAAGGAGATAGACTGTTGGCTCCCTGAGGGAACGGTAGTGTAGTGGTAATGGATTACTGATCCAGAGATGTGAGTTCAAATCCCACCATCGCAGCTGTGGAATTTAATTAAATAAATCTGTAATAAAAAGGCTAGTATCAGTAAGGGTGACCATGAAACTATCGGATTGTCGTAAAAACTCATCTGGTTCACTAATGCCCTTTAGGGAAGGAAGTCTGCCGTCCTTACCTGGTCTGGCCTATATGTGACTCCAGACCCACAGAAATGTGGTTGACTCTTAACTGCCCTCTGAAATGGCCTAGCAAGCCACTCAGTTGTAACAAACCGCTATGCAAAATCCTGGAACTCCCTCCCTAATAGCACTGTGGGAGAACCTTCACCACTGCAGTGGTTCAATAAGGTGGCTCACCATCCCCTTTTCAAGGGCAATTAGGGATGGGCAATAAATGCTAGCCTTGCCAGCGACGCCCATGTCCCATCAACGAATAAAAAAAAAATTCACCAAGGTCCCAGATGACCCATTGCCTTCACTGCACCCTTATCAGCTCGCACTTACAGGGCAAAACATTTTGGAGCTGAAGGGTGAGAGAAAAAGTCTAACTAACCAGGCATGCTGTGTGATGCCTGGCTCTAGCAACTTCTGGCCCTAAGGTCCCTGGTGACCCATTGTCCTCGCCATGCTGTTATTAGCTCGCACTTACATCAAATTACAGGGCAAAACAAATTTTGAGCTGAAGGGTGCGGGAAAAGTTTAACTAACAGCACACGCTCCAGCAAGATTTGGGCATCTCTCCCTAGTTTCCTTGACTGTAATGATTTTCCTGAATCATTAACATCTGGCCTCAACCAGCTAAATGACAGCCATCATTCTGATGATAGGATTTTGTGCAATAAAATGGGTTGCTATATAAAATAGCGACATTTAACAACCGATATTTAAAGCTAAAGTAAAGTTCTATTCTATTCCAGCCAATTTATTAACTGTTTTTCCTCCTAGATTCGCATCCCTTCACAATGGCAAGCATTCAATCTAGTGTAGGATTATGCAATAAAACCATTGTTGAAAGTATAATCTACTATTATATTGATAAAACGTAATTGACTATTTTAAATTTAAATAAAAGTTTAATAATTAAGTTGTTTTGTTACAATTGGACAGGAATATTATGACATTTCATTGGCACACATCTAGGGACAGATTTTCTGCCCATTGACTATGAATGGCCAATCCATTATCATAACCGTTAAAGCCTGGAAATTACTGTTGGCAATGTTACTGTATGAATGCTTAATGAATTCCTATCAAAATTCTTCTCTCCACTAGTTTAACAGGGGCAATTACCCATATAAAATAAGTGGGTTAATGCCTCTGTTGTCACAGCAGAGAAAGGAATTTGACACAGTGTGCACAGTGTTTGTACGATAACATCGCTCATATTAATTTCTAGGCTAAAATAGTCAGGCACGTTTATATTCACAAATTTATGGTACACCTTATGGGAATATTTACATCTTAGTACTTAAAATATTTCACGCACAGCATTCAGGATTCATTCAATATGATTTTAATTGCTGAAGCAACGTTAAATTACAATTATCTTCTAAGATCTTCCATCATTTACATTGCCAGTCTATTGAATCCGAACCTGTGAGAACGCCATTCTTTCCTAACATCTGACAGGCAGATATAATTGTGGAGAAGAGGAACTGTTTTAATGGCTGTTTAAGCTCTTTCTAGGCTCATTCTCATTTCCCCATGAAAGCAGTGAAATGGTCCTTTGAGAGACTTTTCATTGATTGACTATTTCTTACTGATATGAATATATTAGTATATCATCACAGGATAGTGCGGCAAGCAGAAGCCCAATAATTAAGCTTAAGTTAGCTATTCCCAGTGGAATTTTGTTTTTACCGCGACTTGGGTGTAGATAACTACCAACTTATGATTCAGTTAAGCAATTGACGACTGGTGTGTGCTATTAGAAAATTGACTATGTTATTTCATACAGTGAAGGTGTCTGAAACCAAATGATTCTATGCACTGCTCCAGTCACATCAGGAAAGTCAGCATTTTCGTAAAACACCATGGGGTGCGATTTTCAACTGCCACCCATTTCCTGCCAGAAAAATGAGCGACTGGCAGTGGAAAATCATGGGGGTGGGGGCAGGGGTGGGGGGGCAGGGGCAGGGGTGGGGGCGGGGGCAGGGGGAGGGGGCAGGGGGAGGGGGCAGGGGTGGGGTGGAGGGGCGGGGGCAGGGGTGGGAGTGGGGGCAGGGGGAGGGGGCAGGGGTGGGGTGGGGGGCAGGGGTGGGGGGCGGGGGTGGCGGGGGCAGGGGTGGGGGGCAGGGGTGGGGTGGGGAGGCAGGGGGGCGGGGGCAGGGGTGGGGGGGCAGGGGCAGGGGCGGGGGCGGGGGCAGGGGTGGGGGGCAGGGGTGGGGTGGGGGGGTGGGGGTGGCGGGGGCAGGGGTGGGGGCAGGGGCAGGGGGCAGGGGCAGGGGTGGGGTGGGGGGGCAGGGGGGACAGTGGCAGGGGTGGGGGGCAGGGGCAGGGGTGGGGGGCGGGGGCAGGGGTGGGGGCAGGGGCATGGGGCAGGGGCAGGGGTGGGGCGGGGCAGGGGTGGGGGGCAGGGGTGCCAGGGGCAGGGGTGGTGGCAGGGGTGGGGGGGTGGGGGCAGGGGGCAGGGGTGGTGTGGGGGGGCAGGGGTGGGGGGGCGGGGGTGGCAGGGGCAGGGGTAGGGGCGGGGCAGGGGACGGGGGCAGGGGTGGGGGGGTGGGCAGGGGGGGCGGTGGCAGGAGTGGGAGCAGGGGTGGGGGGGCAGGGGCAGGGGTGGGGGCGGGGGCATGGGGGCAGGGGCAGGGGGCGGGGCAGGGGTGGGGGCGGGGGCAGGGGGCAGGGGCAGGGGTTGGGTGGGGGGGCAGGGGGGCAGGGGCAGGGGTTGGGTGGGGGGGCACGGGGGGTGGGGTGGGGGGCATGGGGGCGGGGGCAGGGGTGGGGTTGGGGGGGCAGGGGCAGGGGTGGGGGGGCGGGGGCAGGGGTGGGGTGGGGGGCAGGGGCAGGGGTGGGGGGCGGGGGCAGGGGTGGGGCGGGGGCAGGTGGCGGGGGCAGGGGTGGGGTGGGGGGCAGGGGTAGGGTGAGGGGGTGGGGGCAGGGGCAGGGATGGCAGGGCAGTGGTGGGGGGAGGGGTGGTGGGGTGGCGGTGGGGGTGCGGGCAGGGGCGGGGGGAGGGGTGGTTAACTCGGTTGCCCCTTCTGCCTGATGCAATTTCAGGCAGGCATGTAAATGGGCGCACAGCAGCTTGCCCGAAACCACTGCTTACACAAGCAAATTGGGTCCTCCGCTGGCTATAGGATACTGTCTGCAATTTTCATGCACAAATGGGAGGAGCATGTCCCGTTCACACCCCACTGGCAGCCCTTAAAGGCACCGCCGGTGGCCGCTCTAAAAACAGCCAGGAACCTTTTCGGGGAGGAAATATTTTGGGGGGCCAGGAGGAATGCTCCTCTTGACCCCACAAAAATACTGTTCCTCACTGCCAGTCGCTGGGCAGGCCCCCCTGGTGCGCCGCCCCACCCCACCCCCCCACATTTTTGCTACTCACTTCCAACTCCGCTCACTGATAGAGCCGCTTGAATTCCTGCCCTCCCCCAACCGGTGTGGCGAGCTGCCAGCTAGCACTGATTGAGCGCTCCGCAGTGTGCCCGAATCATGATGTTGAGACTCGAACCTGAAAATTGATTGGGCCTCTCAATGCTGGATTCGGACGAGCGGATTGGCAACTCAGCCAATTTCACGGCTGTTTTGGACGGAAGTTAAAAATCGCCCCCAATCTATTTTTTGTTTTTTAACAGTTGCATCAGTTGGAAAATACATTGCAGATGTACCATTAATACCTGTTATTCAATATCGAATATAAGTATAGAGTCCTTTGAAGTATATCACTGTTTCCACTAAAATTTCCACCTGTGTAAAACCTTAGAGTTAGATATATTGAACTCTCTGAAGGAACTGCACAGTTTATTTGTACCATTTGAAGTTTATTTCATTTTAAAATACAACCATTGTTCCAGGGATTATAGATGATTTTACCCTAATTTAATGCTTCCAATTTCACGTGATTAAAACTCCCAAAGGTTTTCCTTTGCATTGGGAATAGAAATCTCAGTGCAGAGAAAGCCCCGAGACCAGAGAGACAGCGGACCTGCGAGGGAGCACCAGAGGCGGCAGAGCTACTTAAAGAGCAGCCCGAGGCAGCGAGGCCCAGAGCCCCGAGACCGGAGAGGCAGCGGACCTGCGAGGGAGCACCAGAGGCGGCGGAGCTACTTAAAGTGCAGCCCGAGGCAGCGAGGCCCAGAGCCCCGAGACCGGAGAGGCAGCGGACCTGCGAAGGATCACCAGAGGCATACCAATCCAGGTTCCGGGAGAGAGGTAAAAAGTAATCCAAGTGTGACGTCAGCAGGAAGCAGGTAAGTGATTGGTTGGTGAGTATTTCTCTCTTTTTTAAACTTTAACTCTGTTTTATAGTTTCTAAGGTCTCTCTGGTGTAGCGGGGACTGTTGGTAAACTATTTAACTGTAGTGTAATTAGTGGGATTAATTGATTTAATTTAAACTCAATTAATTAAAGGGTAAGCCATGGCAGGACAGCCCGGCCCTGTGATCTGCTCCTCCTGCGAAATGTGGGAACTCAGGGACACTTCCTGTGTCCCTGACAACTACGTGTGCAGGAAGTGCACCCAGCTGCAGCTACTGACAGACCGCATTGCGGCACTGGAGCTGTGATTGGATGCATACTGGAGCGTTCACGATGCTCAGGACATCGTGAATAGCATGTTTAGGGAGTTGGACACACCACAGGTAGAGGTTGCACAGGAAGAAAGGGAACGGGTGACCAACAAGCAGAGTACTAGGCGCAGGCAGGTAGTGCAGGGGTCCCCTGTGGCCATCCCCCTCTCCAACAGATACACCACTTTGAGTACTGTTGGGGGGGATGGCTTATCAGAGGAAGGCAGCCGCAGCCAACTTCCTGGCACCAGGGGTGGCTCTGCTGCACAGAATGGGAGGAAAAAGAGTGGTAGAGCTATAGTAATAGGGGATTCTATTGTAAGGGGAATAGATAGGCGTTTCTGCGGCCGCAAACGAGACTCCAGGATGGTGTGTTGCCTCCCTGGTGCAAGGGTCAAGGATGTCTCCGAGCGGCTGCAAAACATCTTGGAAGGGGAGGGTGAACAGCCAGTTGTCGTGGTGCATATAGGCACCAACGATATAGGTAAAAAGCGGGATGAGGTCCTAAAAGCAGAATATAGGGAGTTAGGAGGTAAATTAAAAAACAGGACCTCAAAGGTAGTAATCTCAGGATTGCTACCAGTGCCACGTGCTAGTCAGAGTAGAAATAGAAGGATACTTCAGATGAATACGTGGCTAGAGGAATGGTGCCAGGGGGAGGGATTCAAGTTCCTGAGACATTGGAACCGGTTCTGGGGGAGGTGGGACCAGTTCAAACCGGACGGTCTGCACCTGGGTAGGGCTGGAACCGATGTCCTAGGGGGAGTGTTTGCTAGTGCTGTGGGGGAGGGTTTAAACTAAAATGGAAGGGGGTTGGGAACCTGAGCAGGGAGACAGAGGAAAGGGAAACAAGGATAAAAGCAAAAGATAGGAAGGAGAAAAACAAAAAGTGGCAGTCAGAGAAATCAACGGTTTAAATCAAACGTGGCTGTTGTGTCTGTGTATAATAAGACACAGACTGCAGGAGAAACGGTACAACAGGTGTTTACTCAACGTGGCTCACAGTGGAACTGATTGTACAGATTACTACTCAGTGCTATATACAGGTGTGGTCACTGCCGGTACTACAGTATACATGAGCTGTAAAAAGTAGTTCCCCCCTTAAAGGTATATACATTACAATTCCTCCCCTTTTAGATTAACAGTACCATAACACTCATTTAACAATTAAATATCAAACTAATTACAATTAACACTTTTAACATGCAACATTAGCTGAAAATAGTCTATTTATATATTCAGTCTTTGGGGAGGCCTCCTGATCCTTTCTGGATAGCGCCTTTCCCGAGTGTCTTGCTCTTGGTGCGGAGGCGATTCTGGCCCCCTGTCGTCGGTTGGTTCATCAGCTTCCGATGCGACTGTTTCTGGGGTAGATGCGACCTGTATGTTGGGTTCATCACCAGGTACGTATGGGCGAGGCATGGGGTTGACTTGTTCCTGTGACTCTAGGATCTGGTCAGCATGGCATCTCACGATGCTTTCCCCAACGTCCACTGTGTACATTAATGGGCCCTGCCGTGTGCATATCGTTCCTGGCTGCCATTTTTCTGTTCGGTAGTCGTGGGCTAAGACTGTTGCCCTACATTGAAGCTCCTTGTTGGCTTCTCATGGATGTGCTGGAATTGCTTACTCTCAACATCTTTTCGTATGTTTGGTCTGAGCAAATCCAGGCGAGATCTTAACCTTCGGTTAAAGAACATCATGGCTGGGGCCTGGTTGGTGACTGCATGTGTCTCATTCCGGTAGGCGAACAGGAAATTGTCCACCTTGTGCTGCAGCGGAATGTTGTCATTGTACATAGCCTTTATTGCCTTCTTAAAGGTTTGTACAAACCTCTCAGCCAATCCATTTGTGGCTGGATGATATGGGGCGGATGTGTAATGTCTTACCCCATTCTTTTTCAAGAACCTCCGGAACTCTTCGGACACAAACTGTGGTCCGTTGTCAGAGCAAATCTGTTCTGGCAAGCCATTCCTGGCAAAAAATGGTCCGTAGGACTGCAATAGTTTTCTCCGTGGTGGTGGAGGACATTTTGATGACCTCAGGCCATTTCGAGTGCGCATCCATGGCTATTAAAAACATTGAGTCCATGAATGGACCAGCAAAATCAATATGCACCCGTTGCCATGGAGATGAGGGCCACTCCCATGGGTGTAGAAGGGCCTGTGGTGGTGCATTTTGGACTTTCTGGCATCCTGAGCAGCTCTTGGTCAGGTCCTTGATTTGTTTATCGATTCCCGGCCACCACACATAAACCCTGGCTAGGCTTTTCATTTTTACCCCTCCCAGATGACCCTCATGAAGCTCATTGAGCACTCTATCCTTTAACTTGGATGGAATTACCACTCGGGATCCACACATCAAGGTCCCCCAGCACACTGACAGCTGTTCTCTCATTGTCGAGAATGCTGGCAACAGTGAGTTGCCATGTGCTGGCCATCCCTTCACCGTCAAATCATATACCCGGGACAGTGTCGGGTCATTTCGGGTTTCCTTTTCGATACAAGCGTTAGTTACCGGTAGGTATTCAACTATAGTCAAATGGAATATTTCGACAGGATCCACTGCTGGTGCTTCCTCTGCAGTAGGCAGTGGCAGGCGTGATAGCCCATCAGCATTTCCATGCTGTTTCGTGCCCTTATATTCAATCTCATAGTGGTACGCCCCTAGAAAAAGTGACCATCTTTGTAGTCGTTGTGCAGTCATCACCGGAACGCCCTTCTTCGGATTAAAAATGGAGACAAGAGGCTGGTGGTCAGTCAGCAAGGTGAATTTCTGCCCGTGCAGATAGTGATTGAACTTTTTCACTCCCCACACTAGGCTGAGGGCCTCCCTGTCAATCTGGCTGTAGTTAAGCTCGGCTGAGGTCAGTGATCGTGACGCAAAGGCTATTGGCCTCTCTGAGCCGTCTGAGAAATTGTGCGACAGCACCGCTCCTATGCCGTAGGGTGACGCATCACATGCCAACCGAATTGGTAATGCTGGGTTGTAATGGGCCAATACCTCTTTCAATGTGATTAGTGTTTTGCTCTTCTGGAAAGCTCGTCTACATTCGTCACTCCACTTCCATGGCACCCCAGTTTGCAGTAGGATGTTCAGTGGGTGTAGTATTGTAGACAAATTTTGCAAGAACTTATGGTAGTAGTTTACCAGTCCGAGGAACGACCTCAGTTGTGACACATTTTCTGGTGCTGGAGCCTTGACTACTGCCTCAATCTTCTCTGGGGACTTATGTAACCCCTCTTTATCGATAACGTGGCCACAATACGAGATCTGTTTTCTAAAAAACTCGCATTTGGGGAGGTTAGCTCGGAGCCCATATTCCTGCAATCTAGTGAGCACCTGCTCCAGGTTGGCAAGGTGATCACTGTCATTTTCGCCCGTGACCAGGATGTCGTCCAAATAACACTGGGTCCCTGGGATCCCTTGCAGGACTTGTTCCATTGCCCTCTGCCAAATAGCCAGAGCTGATGCTACCCCGAAAAGCAGCTGGTTGTATTGGTAGAGACCTTTATGGGTGTTGATTGTGAGGTATTTTTTTCTTCTACCTCCATTTGCAGATACGCCTGGGCCAGATCAATCTTAGTGAAGCGTTTCCCTCCAGATAGCGAGGCGAAAATATCTTCAATCCGCGGAAGTGGATATTGTACGGTGTGAAGGATCGGGTTCACTGTTACCTTAAAGTCCCCACAGATGCGAACCTTCGTTGGTTCCCCAGGCGTGCTGCTCAACGACTTTTTCATCACAGGGACGATGGGTGTAGCCCACTCGCTCCAGTCTACCTTGGACAGTACACCTGAATGTTCCAGACACTCCAGCTCTGCTTCGACGGCTGGGCGGATCGCATAAGGTACCGGTCTGACCTTAAAAAATTTTGGACTTACGTTTTCTTCAATTTTAATCGTCGTTCTCATGCCTTTTAGTGTTCCGAGTCCTTGCTGGAACACTTCTTTCGCGTCAGTTAGGATCTTTGACAGTCGCCCAGGTGTGATGTCGTCATCCTTTTTGTCAGCCACAGTCAGTGCCTGTATGGAATGCCAATCCAGTTGTATTTTCCGGATCCATTCACGTCCCAGTAATGGTGGTCCTCCATCTTGCAATACATAGGCGTGGGTTTACTCCGGGTGCTCCGGTTTCCTCCCACAGTCCAAAGATGTGCAGGTTAGGTTGATTGGCTATGATAAATTGACCCTTAGTGTTAGGGGGATTAAATACGTGGGGTTACGGGGATAGGGTGGGATATGTGTTGGTGTGGGGGTTACGGGGATCGGGTGGGATATGTGTCGGTGCAGACTCGATGGGCCGAAATGGCCTCTATCTGCACTGTGGGGTTTCTGTGATTCTGTGATACAGGTCTAGTTTTGGTGTTTCCTTACCGTTATATATAACGGTCACCCTTATTTTTCCTTTGGGGTAGACTTTTTGCCCCGTGTATATCTTCAAAATAATGTTTGTCTCTCTCAAGGGTATGTGTGAGAATAGCCGCTCGTAGTCCCGTCGGTTTATGACTGTTGGGGCTGATCCTGTGTCCAATTCCATCTTTACCTGGACTCCTGCTATCTTGAGAGTGACCCAAATGGTTCAGTGATCCTCCATTGTGATCACATTATGTAGTTTCAGACAACTCAGTTCCCTGCTTTTGGAGTCGTTATCACTCTTTTGTTCATCTGAACTATACTCCGTCATCTTATGTACCTTCTTGTACTTTCCTTTGGTAGGTTTCTTATTGCTGGTTTTCTTTCCCGACCTGCAGACTCGTGCTATGTGTCCTACTTTTCCACACTGTCTGCACACTTTGTCTTTGAACCAGCAATCATTCTGGTCGTGTGTTGTTCTGCCGCAGCGATAGCACTTCTCTGTTCCATATGACATTTCGTTTGTGCCATATTCTTACGGTCTCTGTTGTATCTCTGCAGCGCCCCGTGCTGCTGCTTCATATGATACCACAATGCTGAAAGCCTTTTCCAGTGTAAGGTCCTTTTCAGATAAAAGCCGTTTCTGGGTTCCTTCACTTTGAAGCCCACACGCAAACTTGTCCCTTAAGGTATCTGCCAGTCCCGCTCCAAACTGGCAGTGTTTCGATAGTTTGCACAGTTCTGTTAAGTAATCAGCATTGCTTTCATCCTTATGCTGGTTCCGTTTGTGAAACTGGAATCTTTCTGCTATCAGCAGCGGTGTGGGGTTTAAATGTCCCTGTAGTATCGTTACTATGTCTTCAAAACTCTTTTCCATTGGCTTCATTGGGGTTACTAGATTTCATAATAAACCATACGTCTTTGCACCCATTAAATTTAACAATACCGACGCTTTCTTGTCATCTGACACCTCATTTGCCTTGCAGTACACCTCTATTCGTTCGACATATGTAGTCCAATCTTCGACTTCATTGACAAATGCGGTGATACTGCCACTCTTCAGCATTTTGGGTGTGGTTTAAAATGGCATCTCCCAATGGCTTAAAATGGCGTCTCCCGCGCTTTCCTTCCTCCCCCGCTGCTGCCAACTCCGCTCCCGGCGGTTCTCGTGGCAATGGCGGCGCCTCGCGGGTTTCTGCGCGTCTCTCTCTCCCTCTCTTCGACGCTGCTCGGCCCCTGAACACCGGCTGCGCCCTGTGTGCTCTGCCCTCTCTCTCTCTCCCCCGTCGACGCTGCTCGGCCCTTTGCTGTGCCGCTCGGTCGGGCTCTAGCCCGCCGCTGTCCGGGAAGGGTCTGCGCACTACCTGTTGCCTGCCCGTTTCGCTGGACCACCTCGACTGGAAAGCCAAGCCTGGCTCTCGACAGCCTCCCCCGCAATTCTCGAGTCTCTGGTGGATAACTGGGCGGTTGCCCGTGGTCGACGCCCGAGTCTCTGGCCTTGACCTCCAATCCACTGATCTCCAGGAACGAATCCCCGGGAGGTGATGCTGAGTTGCAGGTAGGTTCGAACTTGCCTCGTCGCCAATGTTGTGTCTGTGTATAATAAGACACAGACTGCAGGAGAAACGGTACAACAGGTGTTTACTCAATGTGGCTCACAGTGGAACTGACTGTACAGATTACTACTCAGTGCTATATACAGGTGTGGTCACTGCCGGTACTACAGTATACATGAGCTGTAAAAAGTAGTTCCCCCCTTAAAGGTATATACATTACAGTGGCCACAGTAAATAATAATTCTAATAGGTCTAAGAGCGTTAAAAAAACAAGCCTGAAGGCTTTGTGTCTTAATGCGAGGAGCATTTGTAATAAGGTGGATGAATTGGCTGCGCAAATAGAGGTAAACGAATATGATTTGGTTGGGATTACGGAAACGTGGCTCAAGGATGGCCAAGACTGGTCACTCAACATCCAGGGGTATTCGATATTCAGGAAAGATAGGCAAAAAGGAAAGGGAGGAGGGGTAGCATTACTGGTTAAAGAAGGGATTAACACAATTGTAATGAAGGATATTAGCTCTGATGATGTGGAATCTGTATGTGTAGAATTGAGAAATACTAAGGGGAAAAAACATTCGTGGGAGTGGTATATAGACCTCCAAACAGTAAGGCGGAGGTTGGGGATGGCATTAAAAGGGAAATTAAAGAAGCGTGCAATAAGGGCACAGCCGTCATCATGGGTGACTTTAATCTACATATAGATAGTCTAACCAAATTAGTAACAATACTGCGGAGGAGGAATTCCTGGAGTGTTTACGGGATGGTTTCCTGGACCAATATGTCGAGGAACCAACCAGAGATCAGGCCATCTTAGAGTGGGTATTATGTAACGAGAAAGGATTAATTAGCAATCTTGTTGTATGAGGCCCCTTGGGTCGGAGCGATCATAATAGGATCGAATTCTTCATTAAGATGGAGAATGAAGTAGTTAACTCAGAAACTAGGGTCCTCAATTTAAATAAAGGAAACTACGATGGTCTGAGGAGTGAGTTGGGGAGGATTGATTGGGGAATGGCACTCAAAGGGTTGACGGTGGATAGGCAATGGCAAACATTCAAAGACCGAATGGATGAACTACAGAAGTTGTTCATCCCAGTTTGGCACAAAAATAAAACAAAAAAGGTGACTCAACCGTGGCTAACAAGGGAAATTAGGGATAGCATAAGATCCAAGGAGAGGACATACAAATTGGCCAGAAAAAGCAATAATCCTGAGGATTGGGAGCAGTTTAGGATTCAACAAAGGAGGACAAAGGGATTAATTAAGAAAGGGAAAGTAGAATATGAGAGTAAGCTTGCAGGGAACATAAAAACTGACTGTAAAAGCTTTTATAGATATGTAAAGAGAAAAAGATTGGTGAAGTCAAGCGTAGGTCCTTGGAGTCAGAATCGGGGAATTTATAATGGGGAGCAAAGAAATGGCAGACCAACTAAATACATATTTTGGTTCTGTCTTCACAAAGGAGACACAAATAGCCTCCCAGACATACTGCGCGGAACATAGGGTCTGATGAAAGGGGGGAACTGAAAGAAATCAGTATTTGTAGGGAAATGGTGTTAGGAAAATTGATGGGACTGAAGGCCGATAAATCCCCAGGGCCTGATAATCTACATCCCAGGGTAATTAAGTAAGTGGCGCTAGAAATAGTAGATGCATTGCTGGTCATCTTCCAGAACTCAATAGACTCTGGAACAGTACCCATGGATTGGAGGGTAGCTAATGTTACCCCACTATTCAAAAAAGGTGGCAGAGAAAAAGCGGGGAATTATAGACCGGTAAGCCTGACATCGGTAGTGGGGAAAATGCTAGAGTCCATTATAAAAGATGTAATAGCAGAGCACTTGGAAAGCAGTGACAGGATTGGACAAAGTCAACATGGATTTACAAAAGGTAAATCATGCTTGACTAATCTACTGGAATTTTTTGAGGATGTAACTGGTAAAATAGATAAGGGAGAACCAGCGGATGTGGTGTATTTGGACTTTCAGAAGGCTTTCAATAAGGTCCCGCATAAGAGGTTAGCATGCAAAATTAAGGCACATGGGATTGGGGGCAAGGTATTGACTTGGATAGAGAACTGGTTGGCGGACAGAAAGCAAAGAGTTGGAATAAACGGGTCGTTTTCCGAGTGGCAGGCAGTGACTAGTGGGGTACCGCAAGGATCGGTCCTAGGACCCCAGCTGTTCACAATATATATTAATGATCTGGACAAGGGAATTGGATGTAATATCTCCAAATTTGCAGATGACACAAAGCTGGGTGGGAGGGTATGCTGTGAGGAGGATGTCATGAACCTCCAGTACGATTTGGACAGGTTGGGTGATTGGGCAGAAACATGGCAAATGCACTATAATGTGGATAAGTGTGAGGTTATCCACTTTGGTGGCAAAAACAGGAAGGCAGATTATTATTTGAATGGCAATAGATTGGGAGAAGGGGAAGTGCAAAGAGACCTGGGTGTTCTTGTGCACCAGTCGCTGAAGGTAAGCATGCAGGTGCAGCAGGTGGTTAAGAAGGCAAATGGTATGTTGGCCTTCGTAGCAAGAGGGTTCGAGTACAAGAACAAGGATGTCTTGCTGCAGTTGTACAGGGCCTTGGTGAGACCGCACCTTGAGTATTGTGTGCAGTTTTGGTCACCTTACCTGAGGAAGGATGTTCTTGCCATGGAGGGAGTGCAGCGAAGATTCACCAGGCTGATACCTGGGATGGCAGGAATGACGTACGAGGAGAGATTGTGTCAATTGGGCTTATACTCACTGGAGTTTAGAAGATTGAGAGGGGATCTCGTCGAAACCTATAAAATTCTGTCAGGTCTGGACAGACTAGATGCAGAAAGGATGTTTCTGATGGCCGGGGAGTCCAGAACCAGGGGTCATAGTCTAAGGATAAGGGGTAAGCCATTTAGGACTGAAATGAGGAGGAATTTCTTCACCCAGAGAGTGGTGAACCTGTGGAATTCTCTGCCACAGAGGGCGGTGGAGGCCAGTTCATTAAATATATTCAAGAAAGAGTTGGATATATTTCTTGAGGCTAAAGGGATCAAGGGATATGGGGAGAAGGCAGGGACAGGGTACTGAATTTGGATGATCAGCCATGATCTCATTGAATGGCGGAGCAGGCTCGAAGGGCCGAATGGCCTACTCCTGCTCCTATGTTCTATGTTTCTATGTTTCTATGTTTTCTAATGCTTCTAAGGTATATTTAAGTTCTGACCCTAAATGCCAAATACTTGATTGGGGCTGGCAGTTTGTCATCTAAGGTCCAGGATTGAGGAAGGTGTTTGACTGCTCCTGCTCTGCAAAAGGGTCATGGGACTGAGGTGACCCCTCATTTGTTACACGTCTTTGGAGATTCTCCTCAGAGCCTGCACATAGGTCTGATGATTGTCAAACAGCCTTCTTTTCAGGCATATTCTCATGAGTTCTGGCTGGTCTAATGGCAGCTATCAGATCCTAAAAACCCTGAGACACAGCGGTCACCAGGGTCCGGAAGCCACGATTCATGCTGTGCTTCACCTCCAGAGCTGTGGGCTCTGATCCCATGGAGGTGGAGTCACCGACTGATTCCTGGCCGCTTCTTAGCTAGGGACGTGCTGCAGATTTTCATGAACTGCCACTCATTTCATTGATGTCTTCAAATGCGATTCTGTGATGTTACCGCAAAAGAGAGCTGTAGACTTGGGAATTACACCTGTCATTTGTTACACATCTATTGAGATTCTCCTCAGAGCCTGCACATAGTTACGATGTTCGTCAAACAGCCTTCTTTTTGGGCATATTCTTATGTGTTCTGGGTCCCATGACTCCAAAGCCATTGGCAACCTTCTCCTCAGTCACCACTGGAAAGGCAACACATTCTCACCCACTCTCCTAATCCCTCGTGCTCTATGAGCCATCTGGTGCCACATTCTCACTAACCACTATCGATTTGCCGCAGGTGGTAAGTTGGTGAGTGTTAGGGCATAAGAAGATGGAGCAGCATGAACAGCTGCAATTGGTGGGATAGCCCTCATCCTCCTCCTCCTCATCATCACTGTCGTGTGCAACGAGAGAACAAAAACTCCTCATCTCCTCTCTCCTCATCCTCATCCTCATTGAAACACAGAAACATAGAAGATAGGAGCAGGAGTAGGCCATTCGGCCACTCGAGCCTGCTCCGCCATTTAATGAGATCATGGTTGATCATCCAAATTCAGGCCCCTGTCCCTGCTTTCACCCCATACCCCTTGATCCCTTTAGCCTCAAGAAATATATCCAACTCCTTCTTGAATATATTTAATGAATTGGCCTCAACTGCCTTCTGTGGCAGAGAATTCCACAGGTTCACCACTCTCTGGGTGAAGAAATTCCTCCTCATCTCAGTCCCAAATGGCTTACCCCTTATCCTTAGACTGTGATCCCTGGTTCTGGACTCCCCCGTCATCGGGAACATCCTTCCTGCATCTAGTCTGTCTAGTCCTGTTTGAATTTTATAAGTTTCAATGAGATCCACCCTCATTCTTCTAAACTCTAGCGAATATAAGCCTAATCGACTCAATCTCTCCTCATACGTCATTCCTGCCATCCCAGGTATCAGTTTGGTGAATCTTCGCTGCACTCCCTCCATAGCAAGAACATCCTTCCTCAGATAAGGCAACCAAAACTGCACACAATACTCAAGGTGTGGTCTTACCAAGGCCCTGTACAACTGCAGCAAGACTTCCTTGCTCCTGTACTCGAATCCTCTTGCTATGAAGGCCAACATACCATTTGCCTTCTTAACCGCCTGCTGCACCTGCATGCTTACCTTCAGCGACTGGTGCACAAGGACACTCAGGTCTCGTTGCACTTCCCCTTTTCCCAACCTGTAGTGTATGTAACCTGTACCACCTTAAGAGGATACCTTAAGGTGATGGACTACTTTTTGATGGCTCCTGTACATTGTAGTACCGGTGGTGACCACACCGGTATATAAACCCTGTGGAGCAAAGTGTATTCCAGTTGTAGGGGTTTTTTTCCTGCTCTCTTGCCCGTTCTGGCCTCCTGCCAGGCTTCGTGCAAGAATTACCCTTGAGTGGTTCGACCCACTCCCCCTACAGTTCTAGACCTTGGACTTAGATGCAGAGAACAGTAGTGCAGAGAAAGGACTCAATAGACCAGGCTGAATAGCACGAAATGGATGCTTTTATTTTTAAACAGTTTGAAGCATTACAAAATACATGTCATAGGCACAGATTAAAGTAACTACAATCATGCACAAATTTAAGAACTTGACTCTATGGAAATGGGGAACACACGGCACATCGTAAAAGGGGAAACACATTATGATTTCCCTTAACTCCCTCCCCTATACCTAAACTAAGTTTCGACCTGGGGAACCTGGGATCATGCTCACCACTCTCGAAATCGCGAGAAAGGGGGTTCGCAGCCTTTTTGGCACCGCTTTCCGTCGTCACGTGGATTTGGAAACTTCTGGCGCAGTCGAATTTCTCTCTCTCTCTCTCTCTCTCTCTCTCTCTCGAGGCGATGGGGTAGACACAGCCTCGATGAGCGCTCGTCAAGGTTGAAGATCAGCTACAAGCCGTTGTCGATTTTGGTTCATGGAGCAGACCAACAACCAGATGGGATGTTGAGACACGGAAGTGTCAGACCCGGACTGTCTTTTTGTCTCCGGCCTGGTCGGTTCTCCAGAGGGTTTCTTCTCCGTCGGCCTGGGTCGTCGATGATCTCCCGACCCCAGTACCCGGGCCACCCTCGTCGTCTTCTCGTCGTGGCCGAGCCTTGTTTGGCTGAACACCGACCACGTTGTCCTTTTACCGAAACCGTCCGTCTTTAAAAAGACGAAAACGTTTTCATCGATTCTGCATCTGCCGAAGTGGAAGAGGCGCCGATCCTGGCACCGTCCGTCCTTCGTTCGTTCCTTGTAGAAGAAGTCCTTGAAGAAGTAGAAGTCTGAAGTCGTTCAAGAAGAAGCAGCCGTGAAGTCAAGTTTGAAGTTGTTCCAGTCGAAGCCGAAGTAGTTCGAAGAAGTCGAAGTAACGTATATGGACTTTCAATCCATAGTTATACTCTTTTGGAACAGTCTTATCTCCCGCCAAATCATAGTCCTGTCTTTGTATTAATTTTGGCGGGCAGAAATCTCTGCAGGGGCGCTTTGTCTTGTAACGGAGCCAGTGATAGCTTAAACTGGCCTTCCTGGCCGATAATGTCTTTTAATGTCCTTTGCATTGTCACTGCGGCTCGGTTCGCACATTGATCGGTCCGAAGATTTTCCTTGATGGCTGCTAAACGGTTTTTTCCTTTGTACAATAAATGGGTATAAGTGTTTTTGCATTGTCCGCCCATATCTTGATGGGCCCCATCCTGTACTTAGAATCCATTGAATATGTATGCTGTTTCTCTGAGTTTCGGTTCCCAGATACTGGCTTTCGCGGGCTTACTGTCTTCAATCCACAAGCCTGTCTGGCTTGCAGTAACAGAAATAAAATGGTTCAGAAACTGATCAGGGGGCCTGGCGGCCATTTTGTATGCCCTTTTATTAAAGGTTTTTTTGTGCAAGCTTACTTTGGTCAATAAACAGTCTTATTTTATCCAGTTTTCTTGCGTGATTTTTGCTGAAAATTGCGAATCTTACAGGCCTCCCTGTGATACTGATAGCTTGCTTAAAGTATCAATAATCCTTGATGAGCAAATTTTCCCTGATTCCCCACATCCAAACATTCCTGGCACTTAGCTATCTATGACCCTCACGACACATGCAGTTCCCATTTCCGCAGAAAACGAAAATGACCTTTTGTACATTTGGACAATCATAGACAGCGTACTTTAAACTATAACACATTCACTTGTCAGATGTGCGGGGGTTGATACCCCCTGGCACCATCTGCATGCATCTTTTATTAATCCAAAAAACTTAAGAACGACTAATAACATAACAATACTTATTTCCTTATAACCCAAAACAATCACAAAAAAATTTAAAATGGAGGGACGCTTAATCTTATACTAGCAGCTTAGAGTGGGGTATCTGCTTCCCCCATTCACACATAGCGTTCTCTCCATTCTCCTGTGTTCTCGTGCCTCTGGAGGTGTTTGCCTCTTTTGCAATGCACGAAGAGCAAAAATATCACAATTAAAACCTGACATACTACTAGGATATGGGATGCTATTCTAATCCAGGCGGGGACCTCTATGTTGGTGAACAAGTCCCACCATGGTGGGATGGTTATGTCCAATATGTCTTTTCCTATCTCTAAAGCCTTCTGCTCCAGTGTGTAGAAATGCTTCTGTGAAACTATAACGGCTTTTAAAATCTTGGTGAGGTGTTCGGGAAGAGGGGGAATGACATAACCAAAATGCGCGACAAATCGTTGTAAGTCTGTGAAATTCTCTTTGATAGTGATGTGAACGGTGGAGGGCGCAGGAATGGGGACAATTCGTTGTTGTGCCACTTGAACCTCGGCCCTGGGTTTGAAACAGAAACTGCTATCACCGACCGAACACCACTCGTGTTGTCCATATCGGTACTGAGGCGCTGCAGTGGTGACGCAGTATGTCCCACCCCCGATATATGCTACCTGTGGGGGCACATGGTCCTCTGCCATTGCCTCCATGGTGCAATTCACCGGCTTTGCGCTAGCAGTCCTGAACCCGCACTGTGGTTTCAGAAAGGCGTTCAAGTGCTGGGGACACAGGATGATGTGTGCTCCCCGGCTCCGACATCCCGAGAGGTCGGTGCCTGTCATCGTACGCTCCCATCTGATGACATAAGGCGGGACCGCTGCGTAACGAATGTGTGCGCCCCCCCGAATGACTCCAATGTTCTCTACTCTGTACACCGGGGCGGGCTTTGCTGCGGGACCCAACACCGGCATTCTTACTACTATTCCCATAATAGTGTGATTTGAATGTCCACAGTCCACTGGGACTGGGTATGCTTCTGCGGCTAGTCTGAGCTGGCACGGGCTTAATGCATTCTCAAAAGGGTGGAGCGCTTGCAAGTGCTTGTTGCTGATCCAGGACGGGACCAAACCCTGTTTTAAATCCTCAAGATTACTGCGGCCCTCGCCCAGTAACCACGCCCCGTACAGCACACAGGCCTCGTTTTGCGCAGCTTGATCGGACGCATTCCGATCCTCCTTAATGAGTGCATTTACCGTTCTCGCGTTTTTCTCCAGTTCAGCAATTATGTCCTTAAAGTGTAGTGTCATGGCCTGGTCCTCATGCAACTCAGAACCCACTACCTTGTTTTCGTCTGTCAATATGTTCCTTAACTGGGCTTTTAAACCGTTGATCTGTGTCTGCAGCTCCACGTTATCTAGAGCGTTGACAACAGATGTCCCGGTATTAAAAGCAGTGAATATGTCATTTACAGTACCCCTTCTTTGCCTCCTGACTCGATCCAAAACTTCTGGCGGTGTGGTGTATAATTTGTCTCTGTCGATGTCGGCAAAGTCAAATTCGTAAAATTGTCTAAACATACGGGTTAACAGGACCTGGTATAATTGTTCCGTTTCTTTGGGACACCACTCCGGCAATCTTACCTCAGTGAGATTTAAAATCACTGAGGCCACCGCGTAGTGTACCCCTTGGTACAGCACCTGACCGGTGGGTACCAATACTAAACCGTTCCCGGGTCCCTTGGTGGTGGTTGGGCACCCTCCTTTCTGGGCTAGTGCTACCGGAAGCGTGGGCAGGGGCTTGCGTGGGCGGGTGATGAGTTCAGTGGCGTTCACCGGAATAGGGGAGTATGGGGCTCCGCACGCTCGAGTGCTAACATCCCATCTCATCCCCTTCCCTTCATCCTGCCACTGCCTCTGGAAGAAGATGGATACGCCCTTGGGGCAGACGTGTCTCGAACCCCACATACAGACATATATTCCCTCATCTGGTTCCCACCATTTGTCCCAACACACACGTAATTGTCCGTGAGTTCCCGTAATAGTCCGATGGGTATTATTACCCAGTCGCTCCCACTCGACCGTAGAGTTTCTCATGTCCTTTCCCAGCTTTCGTAGCCACCACCACCGCCTTAGTGGTACGTTCCCATTGCACACCAGACAAATCCTCTTTCCCACGGTGACGCTGACTCTGGGCGCAAGGATCCTCACTCGAGGGCACGTTAACGAAGTCTCTTGGTAGGCAAAACCGAAATTGCTGGAATATTCCGTGGAATTTGTTCCCAACCAACCTGGCCATCTCCCTTGGTGGAAGTAGGTGGCAGTTTCCTCAACCTCTCGCTTCCCCGTCCCATCCGTTGCGATGGGGGCCGTGTCCCCGGAGCATCCGAAAATGATGACGTCCTTGGTGCGGCCTCGGTAGGCCCACCCGCACCCGATCGCCATGAACGCGATGAAAATCCTTTCCATCATATCCCAGGTTTCTGTAACCAACAAAATGATGTAGCCGGGCTCCCGATAGGTGCTGGCCTAAATTAATTGGATGTGCGGGTTCCTGGACCCCGCTCCCTAACAAACACACATACCGGGCAGACCTCAAAATTGTACTCTTAACACCATATACTTTACATTCCTTAAAACTATGACCATAATTACCTAACTTAACTTATGTACAGCGCCGCCCTCCGTGGGGCGGCTTTCCGAATCCCTGTGAGGCCTGTCGTGTGCCACACCCTGCGGTGGGGCTGCATTGATCTTTGGCTTTGATCCCCCGCAGCCTGTCGCTGCTGAACGGGGATCATGCCTTCCTGGGGCTGCTCTAAACCGTGGTTGGGAAGGATGGGGAGAATCTGGCCAAAATTTTCTGGGCTGTGGCGCTCGAGCCGACCTACGAGGGGCTGCTTTGGGTCGGGCTCCCGGGGTCGATGGACCGGGGGTTGGGACTGTTACCGTCACAGCCTGTGGTTTCTCCACAGCTGCCGGCTCCAGCTCCCCTTCCTCAGGCTCTGCCCCCCCGGGGTCGGGATCTGTGGCTTCTGACTCCACCTCACCTGTCCCTACAGGTAGTGGGTCTCCGCCCCCATTCCCTGCCTCCCCCAAGCTTGAGTCAAGGGCGGGATCGTCGCCCTCTGACTCTTCCTCCTCCATGACTGGGTCTAAGGCGGGGTCGAGCTGTTCGTGCTCTCTCCTGCCTAAATCCCATTCAAAAGATGAGACCTCCCACTCTAATGGGATGGCCTCTCCCTTTACGCAGGCTACGGTTCCAGCCTGTGTGGTCTGTGACTCTGTTACAGGCTGAGGATCTTTGTTCTCCGACCTGGTCCCCTTTGATGGCCCTTGTGCACCCGATTTAAATAGTTTACACTGGTTGATGTGAAACCATTTGGTACGTCGGGGCGTTTTCACTGCATAAACCATGGGGCTGGCCTTGTCCACAATGCTGTAGGGCCCCATGTACAGTGGTTCAAAACTCCCTACCCTGGCGTAGTTTCGGACCATGACCTGGTCTCCGACTACCCACTCTTGTTGTTTCCGAGGTTCCAACAACAGTTTATTTCCCTGGTGCTGTCTTCCCATGTTCCCAGCCGCCTGCCCATAAATCTGTCTCAGGCGCTCCAAGAGGGTTTGGGAGAATTTGTCCCGTTTCACCTCTTGGAGCTGGCCCTCAGTGAGCACCGGGGCTAGCACATGGGTGGGTGTTCGCATGATCCTTCCAGTCATTAACTCGTGCGGGGAATATCCCGTGCTTTTGGACTGGCTGGCTCGGATCCCCATGAGGACTAAAGGCAGGACCTCCGCCCATTTCTGGGGCGAGCCCATTGTCTCTTTCCTCAGCTTTTCCTTGAGGGTCCGATTCATACGCTCAACAATCCCGGATGACTGGGGATTGTATGCTACGTGCCACTTTCCCTCAATGCCCAAGAGCATGAGGGCGTTCTGCATTACTTGACCGGTGAACTGACTCCCTTGGTCGGACTCTACAAAACGGGGGAGTCCCCACCGTGAGAACACTTCCCGAATCAAGATCTTAGCAGTACCCAGTGCCGTAGCTGTTCTGCACGGGAAGGCTTCTACCCATTTGGTGAACACATCTACCAGGACAAGGCAGTACTTATAGCCTCCCTGGGCGGCGGGCAGGGGCCCTATGTAGTCAACCTGAATCGACTGCCATGGTCCCTCTACCCTCCTGATGTGCCCCATGGGCACCTTCCTTTTGTGGGGGTCTGGGTTGTTAGCAGCACACACAAGACAGCTTGCGCAGAACTCGCGGACATCGTCCCGAAGTCCCGGCCACCATCCCGCCTGCTCTACCCGTTGCCAGGTGACCTCAGGTCCGGGGTGTCCCGCTCCTGGACCCTCATGGGCCAATTGCAGGAATTCCCTCCGGTGCTGCTGCGGCACAACCCACTGCTCCTCTCGGAACAGCATACCTTCTTTGACTGTGAGGGCTGCCGTACTGTACGGACCTTCTACCTGTTTGCCTTCTGTGATGGCTTTCAGGACTGCTTTTAGGGCGGGATCCAGGGTTTGGATGGTCTTTAGGTCTGGGGGCGGTGTCACCCCTGTGTTCCCGGGAATTCCCTCCCTGCCTTGGATCGCCGCCACGGGTCTGGGTTCATATGGGTCCCAGAGAATGCCGTTGCGGGCACCCTCCCTGGCTAGCGCATCCACCTGCTGGTTGCCCTGACTGCGGGGTTCTGTGGTGGAGTGAGCCTTCACCTTATGGATGAACACCTCTCCTTTCTCCCCCACAGCTGCTAGGATCTTCTCCAGCAAGGGCTTAACTGTTAAAGGCCGCCCGTCCGCGGAGGTGTACCCGCGTCGGGACCAGATGGCGAGGTACTCTGTACACGAATTGCACGTGAACATGCTGTCTGAGCAAATCGTGTATGGGGTTGGGAAAATCTCGGGGTGGGTAACCACGTACGCCACCGCGGACAGTTCAGCCTGCTGCGCGCTCATAGTGCTGGGGAGCTTAATTGCCAGGGCAATGTTTGCCGCAGGGTCATAAACTCCACACCCTGTGAGTCGCTTGCCGTCAGATACAGTACTAGAACCGTCTACGTAGATCTCGCGGCCTGTGGGATGTATCCCGGCCCGTAAACCTATGTTAACTTCCCATACCCCTTCTACGGAACATTGATGGGCTGTCCCGGGATATGCCATATTGGCTGCGAGCCTTGGCGCACAGAGGCCTTTAACTTTGAGATCCATCTGGGAAAGGAGGAAGGTCCAGCGCGCAATCCGAGCGCTGCTTACGGTCCCATCCTTAATCCTCCCATCCAGAAGCATCTTCGTGGGGGTGTGATGGGTGAGGAGCGTAATGGGAGAGGTCCCTGTGAAGATCACTGATCTGTTCACAGCCCAATGCGTGGCCAGGAGATGCCGTTCGCAATTGGAGAAACTCCTCTCCACATCCGTGAGCACCCTGGAGGAATAAACTACTGGTCTTAGCTTGCCGTGCCGCTCTTGGAGCAGCACTGCGCTCAGGCTGTCCCCACTAGCGGCTACCTCCAGAAAGAACTCCTCTCCCCCATCTATGGCCCCTAGGGCTGGCGCGGTCTGCAGATCTCTTTTCAACTTCTCGAACGCTGCCTGGCACCCCTCGTCCCAAGACCACTCGACTCCCTTGTGTAAGAGTCGAAGTAGCGGGGCCGCTGTGGCAGCATAGTCCTCGATGAAATCTCTGCAGTACCCGGTCAATCCCAAAAAGGACCTTACACCCGTTACTGTGTTGGGAATCGGCAGTGATGTGCCTCAATAATTCCGAGACTCGAAGGTAGCAGAACAAAACAAGGCTTTTATTAACTTAGAACGAAACACGTAAGCGAGAGAGATGTCGTCCTTCTGGAGATTGGGGCTAGACTGAAGCTAGCTTACAAACGGGGCCAGGTATGGGCGGAGCCCTACACACAGCACATTCCAGCACATTCCAGTATACAATACAGCACATTCCAGTACACAATACAATGAGGTCTGGGGGAAGGGAAATGACACTGAAACCGATCTCAGTCACAGGCAGTGATGAATGGAAATATTTCATCACATTCACCCCTTCTATAGATTTAGTCTGTTCGGGGGTTTGATAGTCCTCTGCGACCGACGTGGCTGTTGCGGTGCCGCGGGTGTCGGCTGGGTGTCCCCGGTAGCCTCCTGGGTCTCTGCCGGGGGTGCCGCCAGGGTTGTTGAAGGGGTAGTTGGTGGGGGTGCCGTTGGTCGGTGTTCTTCCGGGGGTGATGAAAGAGTAGTGGGTGGGTAAGAGTTGCTGTGATCGTCGTTGCCGCTATTGCCGTGGTTGTTGTCGATGCCGGCTGGGGCGACGTCTTTTATGGACACGGTGTCCTCCCTTCCGTCGGCGTGCCGGACATATGCGTATTGGGGGTTGGCGTGGAGTAGGTGTACTGGCTCCACGAGAGGGTCCGTCTTGTGGCCCCTCACATGCCTTCGCACGAGTACCGGACCTGGGGTGGAGAGCCATGACGGCATGGATGCGCCTGAGGTGGATTTCCGGGGAAAGACAAACATTCGTTCATGAGGCGTGGTATTAGTGGCCGTACACAATAGCGACCGTATCGAATGGAGCACATCCGAGAGGACTTCCTGCCAGCGGGAGATAGGGAGGCCCTTGGTCCTTAGAGCTAGAGTGACTGCTTTCCATACTGTCCCATTCTCTCGCTCCACTTGGCCGTTACCCCGGGGGTTGTAGCTGGTGGTACGGCTCGTGGCGATCCCCCTGGACAGCATGTACTGGCGTAGCTCTTCACTCATGAAGGACGCCCCCCTATCCGTATGGATGTAGCTCGGCATACCGAATAGGCAGAACAGGCTGTTGAGGCATTTAATGACCGTGGCGCTGGTCATGTCTGGGCAGGGGAAGGCGAATGGGAACCGGGAGTATTCGTCCACAATGTTCAGGAAGTAAACATTGCGGTCGACGGACGGGAGGGGGCCCTTGAAATCTAAGCTGAGCCGCTCAAAGGGCCGTGTAGCTTTGATTAAGTGGGCTCTATCTGGGCGGTAGAACCGAGGCTTGCACTCAGCGCAAGTGCGGCAGTTCCTGGTCAGGGACCGAACTTCCTCAATCGAGTAGGGTAAGTTACGGGACTTTATGAAGTGGAACAGCCGCGTGACCCCTGGGTGGCAGAGGTCGTTGTGGAGGGTCTGTAGCCGATCCCCGGTGGCGCTGGTACACATCCCTCGTGAGAGGGCGTCAGGGGATTCGTTAAGGGTCTCTGGCCAGTAAATGATGTCGTACTCGAAGGTGGAGAGCTCGATCCGCCACCTAAGAATCTTATCATTTTTAATCTTCCCCCTCTGTTTATTATTGAACATAAACGCTACCGACCGCTGGTCGGTAAGTAGGGTGAAGCGTTTGCCGGCTAGGTAGTGGCCAGTGGCGCACTGCCTCCACGATGGCTTGGGCCTCCTTTTCCACGGAGGAGTGTCTGATCTCGGGCCCTTGGAGGGTCCTCGAGAAGAAAGCTACGGGCCGCCCCGCCTGGTTGAGGGTGGCCGCCAAGGCGAAGTCAGACGCATCACTTTCCACTTGAAATGGAGTGTTCTCGTCCACTGCCTGTAGCGTGGCCCGCTCAATATCCTGCTTAATGCTTTTGAAGGCGGCGTGGGCCTCAGCAGAGAGTGGGAAAGAGGATGCTTTCAAGAGGGGGCGGGCTTTGTCGGAGTAGTTGGGGACCCATTGGGAATAATAAGAAAATAACCCCAGGCATCTTTTCAGGGCTTTGGGAGTGTTGGGCAGGGGCAGCTCCCGTAGGGGGCGCAATCGGTCGGGGTCTGGTCCGATTTCCCCATTCTCCACCACGCTGCCTAGTATGCAGAGGCGCGTGGTGTTGTAAACGCACTTGTCCTCGTTGTAGGTGAGGTTGAGTTTTTGTGCGGTTTTCAGGAACCTCTCGAGGTTCGAGTCGTGATCCTGCTGGTTGTGACCGCAGATGGTGACGTTGTCGAGGTAGGGGAAGGTTGCCTGCAAGTGGTGGTCATCGACCATGCGGTCCATCTCCCTCTGGAAGACCGAGACCCCATTCGTCACCCCAAAGGGGACTCTGAGGAATTGGTAGAGGCGTCCGTTCGCCTTGAAGGCGGTGTACGGGCGGTCCTCTGGTCTGATAGGGAGCTGGTGGTACGCTGACTTGAGGTCGATGGTGGAGAACACCCGGTATTGGGCGATTTGGTTCACCATTTCTGATATGCGGGGTAGCGGGTAGGCGCCTAGTAGGGTGTACCTGTTGATCGTTTGACTATAGTCGATCACCATCCGTTTCTTCTCGCTACCCCTTACCACTACCACTTGGGCGCGCCACGGGCTGTTGCTGCGTTCAATAATGCGCTCTTTCAGGAGCCTGTCTACCTCGGTCGCGATAAACCGCCTGTCCTCCCAGCTGTACCTCCTGCTTTTGGTCGCTATTGGCCGGCAGTTAGGGGTAAGGTTCGCGAATAGCGAAGGCGGCTTTACCTTCAGGGCAGCCAGACCGCACACTGTGAGGGGCGGCTGGGACCCACCGTACTTGAGCGTGATGCTTTGGTGGTTGCACTGGAAATCCAGGCCCAAGATCACGCTCGCACATAGGTTCTTCATGATTAATACTTTAAAATTATCATATACAGTTCCGTTAATGCACAATTGTACCGTGCAGTAACCCAGAATGGTCGATGTCTGGGTTTTGTCAGCCATAGAGGTGGTACCCTGAGTAGGGACCACCTTTAGGGAGAGTTGTTGTGCCAGTTCTGGGTGGATAAAGCTCTCCGTGCTTCCACTGTCAATTAAGCATTTAACCCGGCACCCGTTTACCTCGATGTCCACCATTGATCTGGATAGCGGGTGCGGCCTGGTCTGGTCCACTGTGACCGATGCCACTGTAGGGCCCTGATCGATACAAGATGGCGTCCACGCTGTCTGCTCACAAGATGGCGGACCCCACGAGGTCGGGCAAGATGGCGTCCAAGATGGCCGCTCCCACGGCGCACACGCGGCGGTGGCGGGTTTTCCGGCGGGGTTCCCTCTGAACACCTTCCCGAAGTGCCCCTTCTTACCGCACTTAAAGCAGGTGGTGCCTTTCGCTGGGCACAGGTTTCTGGTGTGCTTTGGCTGCCCGCAGAAGTAGCAGTTGGGTCCCTGACGCGTCGCGGCTGTCGTAGGGCTTCTGGGGGGAGAGCGGGGCCCAGCCGGTGTCGGGCTGTCGGGCGGGGAAGATGCCTTCCAAGATGGCGGCACCCTCGGTGCACACGTGGTGGCGTGGACGGCGCGGGCTGAAGAGTAGGCATCCGAGTTTCTCTGGGCCACATCCAGGGATCGCGCGGTGTCCGCAGCCTGTTTCAGGTCCAACCCCATTTTTTCCAGCAGTCTTTGCCGGATGTAAGTGGAGCTGAGGCCTGTGATGAAGGCATCGCGAACAAGCTCGTCAGTGTACACCGCGGCTTTTACATCTCGGCACTTGCAGTCTTTGCCACGCATTTTCAGGGTGCTTAGGAACTCCACCACCGATTCCCCAGGTCGCTGTGCGCGGGTGGCGAGCAGGTGCCTAGCATACACCTCATTCGTAGGCTGCTGGTAATGCGCCTTTAAGATGTCGCAGGCGGCCAGGTACGTCTCGGCGTCTTGGATGAGGGGGTAAACCCGGTGGCTTACCCAATTCCGCAGAATTCCGAGTCTCATCCTTGCAGCGTCCGTAGCGTCTTTGACGGCTGCGGAATTGTCCAGGAAGAATTCCATACACTCAAACCAGTGTCCGAAGCGTGCTGATGCGTCCAGAGCATGTTGATCCAAATCCAAACGTTCGGGTTTCAGGAGTTGATCCATAGTGTTGAAAAAATAAGTTAATAAAATTGATGTGCCTCAATAATTCCGAGACTCGAAGGTAGCAGAACAAAACAAGGCTTTTATTAACTTTGAACGAAACACGTAAGCGAGAGAGATGTCGTCCTTCTGGAGATTGGGGCTAGACTGAAGCTAGCTTACAAACGGGGCCAGGTATGGGCGGAGCCCTACACACAGCACATTCCAGCACATTCCAGTATACAATACAGCACATTCCAGTACACAATACAATGAGGTCTGGGGGAAGGGAAATGACACTGAAACCGATCTCAGTCACAGGCAGTGATGAATGGAAATATTTCATCACAGGCAGATCTTGTATAGATTCCCGCCTGGCCTTATCTATGGCTCTTTCTCCCTCGCGGATGGCCAGACCCAGGAATTTGACTTCCTGCTGGCCGATCTGGGCTTTCTTTGGGTTTACTTTGAAACCCTTCCTTTCTAACAGTTCCAACAATTCGGCTAACAGTGGGCCGTGCTGCTCCCTTGTATCTGTGAACAGGAGTAAGTCGTCCACATACTGCACTATCTGGTTGGGCTGGCTAAACTCTTTCAAACTCCCCGCCATGCACTGATGGAAAATGCTGGGGCTGTTGTGAAAACCCTGTGGTAAGCAGTTCCAAGTGTACTGTTGCCCTTTGAATGTAAAGGCAAACTTGTACTGGTCCTCCCGCCGCAACGGAATGGACCAAAAACCGTTCGAGATGTCCAGCACTGTGAATGTGGTCGCCGATGCTGGAATACTCCCTATTAAGTCTGCAACTGCTGCTACCGTGGGCGCGCAGGCCGGGATATTACTATTGAGGACTCTGTAGTCCACCGTGGCTCTCCACGAATTGTCCGGTTTCTTTACTGGCCATAATGGGGAGTTTACGTGGGTGGCTATCGTCCTCAACACGCCCTGCTGTACCAATGAAGATATTGCTGTCTCCATGTCGGGTTCTGCCTCCTTGGGGAAATTATACTGCTTTTGGGGTCGGATCATGGGGTCCCCGTCTACGCTGACTTCGAACCCAGTGACTCTCCCGCAGTCGTGCTTGTGGGTGGCGAACGCGGTCAGATTTTCTGACACACACGCCTGCAAGTCCGTTGGGATGTTTGTTATCATGAGCTCGAGATCGTAACCTCCTGACGGCTTCATAGTGCACAGGGTCCCCTTTTCTTCCTTCCCCGGGATTACGACTACCTTACCTAAACCGCCCTCGGCTCCCCAGAGACAGTGATTTCTCAGGTCCACGAGGATCCCGTGTTCCACCAAGAAATCAGCCCCGAGGATGCCTTTCCCCCCCCCCCTCATTCCACTTCAATAGGATGCACGTCCATGTGGTGTGGAGTGCTCCCAACTGAATGGAGAGTGGGAGGGAGTACGCGCCAGCCTGTTCTCTACCTGTGAAACCCGCTACTAAATATGGAGCCTGGGCGGACAGAGGTGAGGCAAAAGGTTTATCCGTGTGGATCACGGTACACGAAGCTCCCGTATCCAACAGGTAACTACCCCTTTGTTTCTCCACCTCCATCTCCACCACAGGTCTTCTCCAAGCATCATAGCGGAGCGGACACAAGTAGACGGGCTGCGCGGGCGTCAGTCATTTAGGTGTTTCGGCTGGGGTCTCGGGGGCGATAGGGCTGTTAGCAACCGCTGCCTTCCCCTGCCAGGTCATCAGAGACCGCATAGTCTCCAAGACTGACTCGATCGCAGCGGGGTCCACAACCGCACCACCCCCTTTAGTCGGGGCAGAGGCTACGGTTGGGTTCTGGACTGGTGTTGGGGCAGCGGCCTGCACTTGTGGTTGTGCTGGTGTTGGGTAAACTCTCGGGCCGTTGGCGACTCGGGCTTGGGCTTGATCTTGGGCTGCGGCGAACGCTCTCTCCCTCTTATCCTTCCAAGGATTCCTACAGTCCTTGCGCCAATGACCCTCCTTCCCACACCCGTAACAACTGTTATTGGCTTGAGGAGGGCGATTTCCCTCCTGGCGCCATTCCCTTTTTGCAGAGGCTGCGGGCCTCACCTCATGCACCTTTCCTTTTACAACAGGCGTTTTCTTGCCCTTGTTATTCCTATAACTGATTGTGAGCTGATCCAGCACTAGATCCTCCGTGGAGCGGGCGTTGGTGGGGTCAAACCATGCTTTGGCCTGTTCCTTCACTACTGGCAGGCAACCTGCTACCAGGCACCGAAGCCAGTGAGCCCTTTGTTCGCCATCCAGCCCGGCCCGGGCCGGCCCGCCCGGGCAGCTGCGCCGATACACTGGCCACAACCTGTCGGCGAAAACCCGTGGGGGTTCTCCCTCTAGCTGCACTGTCTTTTCTAAACGGAGGAACGGAGTTCCGTCCCCCTCTCCCATGATCTCCAGAATCTCATCCCGTAGCAACTCATAGTCCCTGTGCCCTCTCTTGCTCTCGTCAGGGAGACACTGGAGGAGCGAACTGTCCAGGGAGAACAGCAGCATTTTAGACTGTTCAACCCCGTCGCAGTCATTGACTGCTGCGGTCTGCTCCACGTCCCTGAAATGCACGGAGGGATCTCCTGACTCGGAGAGTTTTGGGATGTGACTTATCATCTCTCTTAGCTGTCGTGCGCTATGAGGCATTATGATCTGACTCTCAAGGGGTCCGTCATCGCCATTTTCTTCATTTGGACCGAGCTTCCGGTGCCTCGTTGGACACAACGGCGCTGGCCCCGACTCTACTATCTGGGGTTGCTCTACCTCAGGGCTCTCTTCCTCTACCATCTCCGTCTCCTGTCCCGGAGTCCAAGACTCCTCATAAGCAGGAGGCGCAGAGGGTTCGGGGGTTGGTACCCCAACTGCCTCTTGTGGAATCGGTCTTTTGGATTCCTTGGCTAGCAACAGCTGACTCGCCGGTGGATTTATGAGACACACCAACCCGTTTGCCTTCGCTAGGGCCTTTCTCAGGTCCACTAGCTCCCGACGGCAAGCACTGTGGTCGGTGTTCTCAGATCTATCCTCCATGGCCATCTTATATGCTGCCCTGGCTCCCAGGAGCTTTTCCTCTTGGGCATCTGATATACCTATCAATTCCTCCAATAAAAGGCGAAGAGTTACGAAGGTGACTAAAGGTTTTTATTGACTAAATAACAGAGCCCACTCTCGTGGGTGATCCGATCCAAGCAGGAGGAATACCAGCCAGTCGCTCACCTTTATACCTGGCCTGGTGGGTGGAGCCAAGGCGGAGTCGGCAGTGGTCATCCCAGGTATAGCAGTGTGGCAAGAGGCGACCTCGTACCGTGATACAATAGTGGTCAGTGATACAGTTATAACGAACAGTGGTGAACAGTGCTAACTACTAACAGTGATACGATAGTGAACGTGGTTTACCACAGCATCTACTTGTTTGGCTAGACGGAAACACCTCTCTCTCATTCTACCTTCACTGGCCTTGGCCTCAACGACCTGACATTTTAAATATTCTACTCGGATTTCGTGGCAGCGAATTGCGGAGCGGCGTTCCTGATTCAGCGCGTCAAGTGATTCAATCAGCTTTTGACCACCCGCAACCTTTTCCTCTACGTCTTTAAGCAAGCCGTTGATCTGGACTGTCTGTGCTGCAACTACCTGGTCCAAAAGCTGGACTTGCTTCTTGTAGCACATCAGCCAGACCGCCTTTTCTACAGATTTCTTATGCTCTCTACCCGCTGTCCACTTGATGGCTGTGTCTAGCGGGCGCCTATCCCTTAATAGATCAGATATCCATTGTTTTGTGAGGTTGACTTTTCCGAAAACATAATCTGCTATTCTTTCATCCATCACATTTTGTTTATTCAGATCTTGATCTAACACACTACTTTCCTGCTGCCAAATTCCTGCCGCGGTCGCCATTTCTGTAGGGTTTTTTTTCCTGCTCTCTTGCCCGTTCTGGCCTCCTGCCAGGCTTCGTGCAAGAATTACCCTTGAGTGGTTCGACCCACTCCCCCTACGGTTCTAGACCTTGGACTTAGATGCAGAGAACAGTAGTGCAGAGAAAGGACTCAATAGACCAGGCTGAATAGCACGAAATGGATGCTTTTATTTTTAAACAGTTTGAAGCATTACAAAATACATGTCATAGGCACAGATTAAAGTAACTACAATCATGCACAAATTTAAGAACTTGACTCTATGGAAATGGGGAACACACGGCACATCTTAAAAGGGGAAACACATTATGATTTCCCTTAACTCCCTCCCCTATACCTAAACTAAGTTTCGACCTGGGGAACCTGGGATCATGCTCACCACTCTCGAAATCGCGAGAAAGGGGGTTCGCAGCCTTTTTGGCACCGCTTTCCGTCGTCACGTGGATTTGGAAACTTCTGGCGCAGTCGATATTCTCTCTCTCTCTCTCTCTCTCTCTCTCTCTCTCTCGAGGCGATGGGGTAGACACAGCCTCGATGAGCGCTCGTCAAGGTTGAAGATCAGCTACAAGCCGTTGTCGATTTTGGTTCATGGAGCAGACCAACAACCAGATGGGATGTTGAGACACGGAAGTGTCAGGCCCGGACTGTCTTTTTGTCTCCGGCCTGGTCGGTTCTCCAGAGGGTTTCTTCTCCGTCGGCCTGGGTCGTCGATGATCTCCCGACCCCAGTACCCGGGCCACCCTCGTCGTCTTCTCGTCGTGGCCGAGCCTTGTTTGGCTGAACACCGACCACGTTGTCCTTTTACCGAAACCGTCCGTCTTTAAAAAGACGAAAACGTTTTCATCGATTCTGCATCTGCCGAAGTGGAAGAGGCGCCGATCCTGGCACCGTCCGTCCTTCGTTCGTTCCTTGTAGAAGAAGTCCTTGAAGAAGTAGAAGTCTGAAGTCGTTCAAGAAGAAGCAGCCGTGAAGTCAAGTTTGAAGTTGTTCCAGTCGAAGCCGAAGTAGTTCGAAGAAGTCGAAGTAACGTATATGGACTTTCAATCCATAGTTATACTCTTTTGGAACAGTCTTATCTCCCGCCAAATCATAGTCCTGTCTTTATATTAATTTTGGCGGGCAGAAATCTCTGCAGGGGCGCTTTGTCTTGTAACGGAGCCGGTGATAGCTTAAACTGGCCTTCCTGGCCGATAATGTCTTTTAATGTCCTTTGCATTGTCACTGCGGCTCGGTTTGCACATTGATCGGTCCGGAGATTTTCCTTGATGGCTGCTAAACGGTTTTTTCCTTTGTACAATAAATGGGTATAAGTGTTTTTGCATTGTCCGCCCATATCTTGATGGGCCCCATCCTGTACTTAGAATCCATTGAATATGTATGCTGTTTCTCTGAGTTTCGGTTCCCAGATACTGGCTTTCGCGGGCTTACTGTCTTCAATCCACAAGCCTGTCTGGCTTGCAGTAACAGAAATAAAATGGTTCAGAAACTGATCACAGGGCCTGGTGGCCATTTTGTATGCCCTTTTATTAAAGGTTTTTTTGTGCAAGCTTACTTTGGTCAATAAACAGTCTTATTTTATCCAGTTTTCTTGCGTGATTTTTGCTGAAAATTGCGAATCTTACACAGTTCAGCCCTGACCCTCAGTTACTAAAGACCTGTTTAAGTATTTCTGTAGTCTGTGTCCAGTTATTCAGCATAACTACATTTGAAAGCACAGACTCAACAGTGGCGATGAGTCTGATCTTACCTAGCGGCAGTTGCATCAAAGGAAGCTTCGCCTCTGAAACGGGCGTCGATCAAGGACATCCACCCTCAACATCCTGCTGGGCACTGCATAGCACGGGAGGCAATCGGGAACCCGGGTTGGGTTCTGGCCATGAAGTCTAACATCAGTGAACATCCCTTCGACGACAGCGGCGGGTAAGCCCGATCGAGCGGCACGGGGGGGAAGTCGGCCGAGTTGTCAGTAAGAGAAGGGGAGGGAAACGACGAAAAGGGCGGAGAACACGACCGCAGCCGGTGTCAGGGGCCGGACTGCAATCGGGGCAGAGACGCGCAGCAGCCAGAAAAGCGTTTATGTCCACAAGGACCGCGGGAGCGGCGGGGAACAAGAGCAGCAGCATCGGGGAAAATAAAGGACTGCTGGGAGGCGAGAACGGCAACAGCGCAGTAATCGCAATTTTTAGTCGGCGGGGGAAGAAGACAAGCGCGGGAAAAGCCACCAAGCGCGGGAAGCCGCCATTTTGAAAAATAAAATAAAATAATAATCATAATCCGAAGGAAAGGAAACTCAACAAGGATGCCAAAAACTGGTAACATCGCTGCTTTTGATAGCGATGTGGAAGATTGGGCCACTTATGTGGAACGCGTTGAAGTTTACTGTACAGCGAATGAGGTACCGGTGGATAAGAAAGCACTAACCCTATTAAACTCGATGGGTGCGAAGACGTACGGGTTATTAAGGAACCTTGTAACACCAGATAAACCGGTAGGAAAGAGTTTAGCGGATATTGTTACTATCCTGCAAGAGCATTTAAACCCCACGCCGCTGCTGATAGCGGAACGATTTAAATCCTACAAAAGAATTCAACTTAAAGAGGAAAGCAATGCTGAATTCTTAATCGAACTGCGCAAGTTATCAAAGTACTGCCAGTTCGGTACAGGACTAGCAGACGCACTGAGAGATAAGTTTGTGTGTGGGCTCCTAAGGGAAGGAACCCAGAAGCGACTGCTAGAGGAAAAGGATCTTACGCTGGACAAAGCTTTCAGCATTGCAGCATCGCACGAGGCAGCAGCACGAGGCACTGCAGAAATGCAGCAAAGGCCATTGGAATTCAGCACCAATGAAATGGCATTGGGCGCAGTAAAGTGCTATCGTTGCGGAAGGACAACGCATGACCAGAACCAGTGCTGGTTCAAAGATAAAGAATGCAGGCAATGTGGCAAACTTGGTCACATAGCGAGAGTATGCCGGTCAGGAAAGAAGACCAGCAGCAAAAAGTCGCCGCAGGACAAGTACAAAAATGTACACAAGGTGACAGAGAACAGTTCGGATGAACAGAAGACGGATTCAGACTCCAGCAGTAAGGAACTGGGTTGTCTAAAAATACATGATGTGGGTAACACAGCAGACCACCAAACTATCTGGGTCATGCTTCGGATAGCAGGAGTCCAAGTGAACATGGAATTGGACACTGGATCGGCATTGACGGTCATGAATAAGCAAGATTACAAAAGGTTATTCTCACACATTCCCCTGAGGGATACGGAGATTGTATTGAAAACATACATGGGGCAAAGAGTATACCCCATCGGAAAGATAAAGGTAAATGTGGTCTACAATGGTAAAGAAAGTCAGGAAATGGACTTGTATGTGTTACCTGAGGGAGGTCCACCACTACTGGGACGGGAATGGATCCGGAGAATAAATGTGGACTGGCATTCCATACAAGCACTAACTGTAGATTCCTGTAAAGAGGACGACGTCAAACCTAAACGACTGTCCAAAATATTGGACGATGCTAAGGAGGTGTTCCAACAGGGACTGGGAACACTGAAAGGAATTACGGCAAACATCAAGGTTGAAGAACATGCAAATCCAAAATTTTTCAAAGCCAGACCGGTACCTTATGCGATACGACCTGCTGTGGAAGCAGAGCTGGAAGGGCTAGAACGTTCAGGAGTACTGTTAAAGGTGGACTGGAGCGAATGGGCCACACCCATTGTTCCCGTCATGAATCGTTCGTTGAGCAACAAGCCGGGGGAACCTGGGAAGGTTCGCATCTGTGGCGATTTCAAGATCACTGTTAATCCGGTTCTTCACACGGTGCAATATCCGCTTCCGCGGATTGAAGATATCTTCACTTCGCTGTCTGGCGGGAAACACTTCACCAAGATAGACCTGGCGCAGGCGTACCTACAGATGGAAGTTGATGAAGCGTCACGCCAGTATCTCACGATCAACACACATAAGGGCTTATATCGGTATAATAGACTGGTTTTTGGAGTGGCATCAGCTCCAGCGATTTGGCAAAGGGCCATGGAGCAGGTATTGCAGGGAATTCCAGGCACACAATGCTACCTGGATGACATTCTGATTACAGGAGATGATGATAAGGAGCACCTCGCGAATTTGGAGCAGGTGCTCACCAGATTGAAAGAATATGGACTCAGAGTTAATCGCCAGAAACGTGAGTTCTTTCAAAAGCGAATCTCGTACTGCGGCCACGTCATTGACCAGGAGGGGCTCCATAAGTCACCTGACAAGATCGAAGCTGTTGTGAAAGCTCCCGCTCCGGAAAATGTATCCCAGTTGAGGTCGTTCCTTGGGTTGGTTAACTATTACCACAAGTTTCTTCCAAATATATCCACGGTGTTACACCCGCCGAACACTCTTTTGCAAATGGGAGTACCATGGAAGTGGAGCGAGGATTGTACGTGGGCTTTTCAAAAAAGCAAGGCACTGATCACTTCTGAGGAAGTGTTGGCTCACTTTAACCCAACGCTGCCTATTCGCTTAGCTTGTGATGCTTCTCCATATGGTATCGGGGCAGTGCTCTCACATAAGTTGCCAAATGGCTTGGAAAGGCCAGTCGCGTTCGCATCCAGATCATTGACCTCCGCAGAGCGCAACTATGCTCAGATAGATAGGGAGGCTCTCAGCCTCGTGTGGGGAGTTAAGAAATTTAACCATTACCTGCAAGGCCAAAAGTTTACGCTGCTGACAGATCACCAGCCGTTGGTTTCCATTTTTAACCCTAAGAAGGGTGTTCCGGTTATGACGGCGCAGAGGCTTCAGAGATGGTCCCTTTTCCTAGGGGCACATCAATATGATATCGAATTCAAAGGTACAAAGCAACATGGTAATGCTGATGGGCTGTCGCGCCTGCCACTACCTACAGCGGAAGAGGCACCGGCAGTTGACCCTGTCGATATATTTCACTCGACCATCATCGAATGCTTACCAGTCACCAATGCGAGTATTGAGAGAGAGACCTGAAACGACCCGACACTGTCTCGGGTCTACGATTTGACAGTGAAGGGATGGCCAGCACATGGCGACCCACTGTTACCAGCATTCTCAGCCAGACGAGAACAGCTGTCCGTCTGTCAAGGAACATTGATGTATGGAACAAGGGTGATTTTTCCTCCTAAATTAAGGGAGAGATTTCTGAAGGAACTGCATGAAGGTCATCTGGGGGGAGTCAAGATGAAAAGCCTTGCTAGGGCTTATGTGTGGTGGCCAGGTATCGACAAACAAATAGAGGATCTGACTAAAAGCTGCTCAGGGTGCCAAAAAGTTCAAAACGCACCTCCAATTGCACCGCTGCATCCATGGGAATGGCCTTCAACCCCATGGCAACGTGTGCATATCGACTTTGCAGGTCCATTCATGGATTCCATGTTTTTGATAGCAGTAGACGCACATTCTAAATGGCCAGAAGTGATTAAGATGTCGACCACTACCTCTGAAAAGACGATCGCAGTTCTAAGAACCATATTTGCAAGGAATGGGTTGCCGGAACAAATATGTTCAGACAACGGACCACAGTTCGTGTCAGAAGAATTCCAGAAATTCATGAAGAAGAATGGGGTGAAACACTATACATCTGCCCCATATCATCCGGCTACCAATGGGTTGGCCGAGAGATTTGTACAAACGTTCAAAAAGGCGATAAAGGCCATGAGCGAAGACCATATTCCACTACAACACAAGGTGGACAATTTCCTGATGGCATATCGAAACGCCACGCATGCAGTGACAAATCAAAGCCCTGCCATAATGTTCTATAACAGGAGGTTGCGGTCCCGGTTGGATTTGTTAAAACCCAATGTGCGTAGGGAAGTCGAAAACAAACAATTCCAGCACGTAAATAACAAGGGCACTCGGAGTTTCGAAATAGGACAACCAGTGTTGGCCAGGGACTATAGGAATGATAAATGGCAATCCGGAACAATTTGTGCCCGACAAGGCCCCTTGATGTACACGGTAGACGTTGGAGAGAACATAATACGACGTCATGCTGACCAACTTGTGGAATCGAGAACAAGGGTCGACCCCATGTCTACGGCAGAGACACCAGTTGAAGAAGTTATTGAGCCTGTAGCATCTACCTCAGACTCGAACGTACATGATGATGTTCAATCCATAGGAGATCAAATGGATGAGTCACCCCAGCAACGAGAACCAGAGACCCCTGAAAGGCGTTATCTGGCCCGGATCAGGAGGCCTCCTCAGAGACTGAATCTTTGAACAGTTTTGTGTGAAAGTTGTATATATGTTATCCATGTAATGTTTAAATTGGGGTGTACACTGTTAAGCTAAAAGGGGAGGAATTGTAGTGTATGTAACCTGTACCACCTTAAGAGGATACCTTAAGGTGATGGACTACTTTTTGATGGCTCCTGTACATTGTAGTACCGGTGGTGACCACACCGGTATATAAACCCTGTGGAGCAAAGTGTATTCCAGTTCAGCCCTGACCCTCAGTTACTAAAGACCTGTTTAAGTATTTCTGTAGTCTGTGTCCAGTTATTCAGCATAACTACATTTGAAAGCACAGACTCAACACAACCTATTGACGTTCAGATAATAATCTGTCTTCCTGTTTTTGCCACCGAAGTGGATAACCTCGCATTTATCCACATTATACTGCATTTGCCATGCATCCGCCCAATCACCCAACCTGTCCAAATCATACTGGAGTTTCTCTGCATCCTCCTCACAGCACACACGCCCACCCAGCTTTGTGCCCTCATAACCACCATCGCCATCTTTCTCTTCCTGTGCCCCCCGTTGTTGTGGTGGATTTACAGGAAAGGTGGGTAGAAGGTAAGAATGGGTGAGCATTGCCCTCATGGGATTAAGGAGACAGGGAAAGGGACTGAAATATTCTATCTATGTGGTGCTTCCAAGGGATACCAGCATGACAATGGAAGTGCTCAGTTACTAACCTTGTGCCGGCAAACTGCCGCTGACCTTGCCTTCTCCCATAGTAAGCTGCAAAACCTTGACCATGAAGGGGGTGAGGAGTTTAAAGATGGGGATGCTTTCTCTGGCCTGCTTTTGCAGGCATCATGTGCCAATTTATTCTACAATGACTGAGCATAAGGCTAGCAGCAGATGCAAAGTAAGAGATGTGGAGTTATGAGGCTGTTAAAGTGGAGGCATGGGTTTTAGGGGTGTGCATGTAAGTAATTGTTGTGTGGGATGCTAGGTAGCCATAGTGCAAGGTGCTGGGTTACAGCTGCCTTTGACCAGAGAGAATTATGAAGGACCAGTTGTGGAAGTGTTGCTTTAAGAGGGTGAAGAGTGTGCTTGTACCCAGGGTGGGCAGAAAAGAAAAGAAGTGAGTGCTCAGTGTGTTACCTTTCCAGTCCTGGTGAGGTTGTTGAACATTTTGCGGCACTGTTCTGCAGCCCTGTGGGTGAAGGAGCTTGCACTCAGTGCCAGTGCCACTCCCCTCCAGATGGCTTGAGTTATATTTCTGTGTGGCCTGGTGGCATCCACACACAGGGCCTGTACCTCCTGTCTTCACCTTCATGGAAGAGGGCATGGAGTCTGAATCAGTGCAGTTCTGCTTTCTGCTTCTCTGGCTTGGTGCCATGTCCTGCTGCCCTCTGGGTCCAGATGGTGCCTGCATAGTCATAATTCTGTACAAGCATAATAAAAATATTGCTAAGATCTGCAGTGAAGTTATTAGAGAGTGAAGTGGAAGAGCCAAGAACTGCTCCTCTCTGAACTTTGCCCCCTAGTCGGCTGCTGAAGAGTACAGGGGCTGAACTCTCTTTTTACAGCCTCCACAGAAGTTTGTTTTAAAATACCCATTTTACATCGGTATTGCACTAATGGGAATGCGAAGGAGCAGACCCACGAAACCCGCGTGTAACTCCCTCTGGAGGGCACTGGCGGGGGCAATTTTTTTTAAAGGGGCAACAGTAGTGTAACTCATTTTGTAGAAATTCTAGGCCATAGCACACAAGACAAGAAAAGGGGAAATATTTACAACTGATTTATTAATTAATAATTTTTCAGAACAAACTTACTTAAACCATTACCTGCTTATTGGTTAACTTGAAGTCACTGGCTTGCGCCATTGTTACATAAGAACATAAGAAACTGGAGCAGGAGTAGGCCAATCGGCCCCTCGAGCCTGCTCCGCCATTCAATAAGATCATGACTGATCCAATCTTGGCCTCAACACCACGTTCCTGCTCTCTCCCCGTACTCCTTGACTCCCCTGTAGTTCAAATGTCTGTCTATCTCCGCCTTGAATATATTCAATGACTCCGCCTCCACAGCTCTCTGGGGTAGAGAATTCCAAAGATTCACGACCCTCTGAGAGAAGAAATTCCTCCTAATTTCCGTTTTAAATGGGCGACCCCTTATTCTGAAACTATGCCCCCTAGTTCTAGATACCCCCACTAGGGGAAACATCCTCTCAGCATCCACCCTGTCAATCCCCCTCAGAATCTTATGTTTCAATAAGATCACCTCCCATTCTTCTAAACTCCAATGAGTATAGGCCCAACCTGCTCAACCTTTCGTCATACGTCAACCCCTTCATCCCAGGAATCAACCTAGTAAACCTTCTCTGCACTGCCTCCAATGCAAGTATATCCTTCCTTAAATATGGAGACCAAAACTGTATGCAGTACTCCAGGTGCGGTCTCACCAGCACCCTGGAAAGTTGCATCAAAACTTCCCTACTTTTGTACTCCATACCCCTTGCAATAAAGGCCAACATTCCATTAGCCTTTCTAATTACTTGCTGTACCTGCTTGCTAACTTTTTGTGTTTCATGTACTAGGACCACTAGATCCCTCTGTACCGCAGCATTTTGTAGTCTCGCTCCATTTAAATAATAATTTGCTTTTTCATTCTTCCTTCCAAAGTGGATAACCTCACATTTTCCCACATTATACTCCAATTGCCAAATGTTTGCCTACTCACTTAACCTATCTATATCCCTTTGCAGACTTTTTGTGTCCTCCTCACAACTTGCTATCATCAGCAAATTTGGCTACATTACACTCGGTCTCTTCATCCAAGTCATTAATATAGATTGTAAATAGTTGAGGCCCCAGCACTGATCCCTGAGGCACCCCACTAGTTACTGATTGCTATGACACATAAAAGTAACAGATCATAGTTGGACTCTGTTATTTAAATTACTTCATTCAGTTTGGAAAAAGCAAACGCTTCTTGTGATTAGAAAAAAAGATTGGTTAGAAAATAACCTTAAAATATGCTGGGAAAAGAAAGTGAACAAGAGGCTTTATGTCAGAACGGTGTCCCACAAATAAAAAGAAAAGAGAAAAGAAAGACTTGCATTTATATATCGTGCTTTCACGACCACCGGACACCCCGAAGCGCTTTACAGCCAATGAAGTACTTTTTGAAGTGTAGTCACTGTTGTAATGTGGGTATATAATAGTACAGGAAACACTCGTTTAAATGGCACCTAAATATCTAGAATTCTCTATTAACCAGCAAAATTCATACTCCAAAAACAGCGCCTCAAAAACCGGAAATGTTGCCGAGTCCGAGTCTCCCGCGATGGCCGAGTTAGTCAGTGGGGGTAGTTCTCCAAACTGCTACTACTCGGCTTCTTGGCACTGTCAGAAGTCCAATTACTGTATACTGCACATTTCTTGATTTTTTAAATTTTTGTTTGTTAAAAATAGCCTCGGTAGATAACCCTCTCCGTCATCTGGAATTTTTAATAAACCGGTACCATCCTGGTCCCGTCGGTGCTGGATACCAAAGAGTTTCCTGTATAGTAAGGCTATATTTGGAATAGAATTATCATCTTTAATTAAGTGACAGTTCACTAAATTGGTCTTTTAATCTTGAAAATAAAAAATAATATTGAAGAATTCAAAATGGAAATTTGTGAAGCATTCCACTGTTCTTGCTGCATCCTCCAGCTTTAAACTACCGTCTCTTAGTTATTTGATGACAGGTGCCTAAGTCAAGCCATTATCAGCCTTGGTATGTTGTGACATACCCAGGTAAAATGACCTAGTGATCAAATAGCTCTTTCAGATGGAGCTATCAAGAGTCATTAAGATACAATCATCTCTGCAGTGAAGAAGAGCTTGGGGAAGATATCATCTGTCTTCATCTTCAGCATTTTAACACTTTTGAATCAAATATTTCTAAATGGAAGCTCTCACATTGAGCAGTCATCTGCTGAAAAACACATTAATTATCAGCTGTATCTATCAGGAACCTGAAATGATTGTTTAATATGGTGACATTCTCAAAGCTGAAAAATCACCAGACTTTGTGACTTTTACACGATTTTGTCCTCCTCTGCAGGCAAAGCTGTCAAACTTGTGCCAAATTAAGATAAATCTATGCTGATTTTTTTTGTAGAGTTTGATGTCTGCAATCTTAATGATACACTCAAATTCAGGTAACAGTGTCAGGTAATTCTACATAAATCCCAATTAATCATGCAACTGAAAGAAAGAGTTGTGGGTGGGATTTTAACCCTGCCTGTCCGGATCCCAGCGTTTCCCATTTTAAGGGACACTTCTGGACAGGTGGCTAAGCTGCCCGCCAAAAGTCCACAGGGTCCTGATTCACTTATGCTAATTGGGATCTGATGACATCATCGGGCCCCAACACGGATTATAAATTCGGCGTGAGTAGGGAAGCTGCCGTGGCTTTCCCTCAGGTGAAGGCCAGCCCGAAGAGGATCAGGAAGCTGAACAGGTCCTCCAGGTAAGTTCTTGCCCCACGGAACTAATTTCTTCCTATCTCAACTCTATTTTTTCTCCCCTTGTCCAGTCTCTTCCCACCTACATCCATGACCCTTCCAATGCCCTCTGCCACTTGAACAGTTTCCAGTTTCCTGGCACTAACCATCTCCTTTTCACCATGGATGTCCAATCCCTCTACACCTCCATCCCCCACCAGGACGGCCTGAGGGCCCTTCGATTCTTCCTTGAACAGAGGCCCAACCAGTCCCCATCCACCACCACCCTCCTCCACCTGGCTGAACTTGTTCTCACGTTGAACAACTTCCCCTTTGACTCCACTCATTTCCTCCAAAGAAAAGATGTTGCTATGGGAACCCGCTTGGGTCCCAGCTATGCCTGCCTTTTTGTGAGATATGTGGAACATTCTTTGTTCCAGTCCTACTCAGGCCCTCTCCCTCACCTTTTTTTCCGGTACATTGGTGATTGTATTGGTGCTGATGCCGGTGCCGTTTCCTGCTCTCGCCCCAGAACTGGAAAATGTCATCAACTTTGCTTCTAATTTCCACTCTTCCCTTGCCTTCACGTGGTCCATCTCTGACTCTTCCCTTCCCTTCCTGAACTTCTCTGTCTCCATTTCTGGGGATAGGCTATCGACCGATATCCACTATAAGCCCACTGACTCCCACAGCTACCTTGACTATAATTCCTTCCATCTGCTCCCTGTAAAAACTCCATTCCATTCTCCCAGTTACTCCATCGCATCTGTTCTGACGATACCACCTTTCATACCAGTGCTTCCGATATGTCTTCTCCTTCTCCTTCACCTGGCAGCTTCCCGTGCAAGCGCAGGAGATGCAACACATCCCCTTTTACCTCCTCCCTTCCCACTGTCCAGGGCCCCAAACACCCCTTCCAGGTGAAACAGCAATTTACTTGTACTTCTTGCAATCTAGTATACTGTATTCGCTGCTCACGATGTGGTCTCCTCTACATTGGGGAGACCAAACGCAGATTGGGCGACTGCTTTGCGGAACACCTCCGTTCAGTCCGTAAGGGTGACCCTGAGCTTCCGGTCGCCTGTCACTTTAATTCTCCACTTCACTTCCACTCTGATCTCTCTGTCCTCGGCCTATTACATTGTTCTAATGAAGCTCAACGTAAGCTCGAGGAACAGCACCTCATCTTTCGATTAGGCACTTTACAGCCGGCCGGACTCAACATAGAGTTCAACAACTTCAGATAATAATCCCTGCCCCCATTTTTCATGCAGTATGATTTTGCCATTCCCATTTGCAACATTTTCACAGCATGTTCTTTCAATTCCTTCCTCCCATCCTAAACCCCTTCCCACCCTATCTCTGCACCTGCTTAAAATCTGTTACATTTCCAGCTTTTTCCAGTTCTGATGAAGGGTCCCAGACCTGAAACGTTAACCGTGTTTCTCTCTCCACGGATGCTGCATGGCCTGCTGAGTATTTCCAGCATTTTCTGTTGCTACTTCCGATATGTCTTCCTTTTTCCTCAACTGAGGATTCCCCTCCACTGTTGTTGACAGGGCACTCGGCCGTGTCTGTTCCATTTCCCGCACTTCTGCCCTCTCCCCTTCCTCTCCTCCTAGAACCACGATAGGGTTCCCCTTGTACTCACCATTAACCCCACCAGCCTCCACATTCAACGGATCATCCTCTGCCATCTCCAGCGTGATCCCAACACCAAACACATCATTTCCTCCCCTTTTACACAAGAACATAAGAAATAGGAGCAGGAGTAGGCCATTTGGCCCCTCGAGCCTGCTCCGCCATTCAATAAGATTATGGCTGATCTGGTCTTGGCCTCAACTCCACTTCCCTGCCCGCTCCCCATAACCCTTGACTCCCTTATCATTCAAGAATCTGTCTAGCTCTGCCTTAAATATATTCAATGACCCAGCCTCCACAGCTCTCTAGGGTAGAGAATTCCAAAGATTCATGACCCTCTGAGAGAAGAAATTCCTCCTCATCTCCGTTTTAAATGGGCGATCCCTTATTCTGAAACTATGTCCCCTAGTTCTAGATTCCCCCATGAGCGGAAACATCCTCTCTGCAATTACCCTGTCAAGCCCCCTTAGAATCTTATACATTTCAATAAGATCATCTCTCATTCTTCTAAACACCAATGTGTATAGGCCCAGCCTGCTCAATCTTTCCTCATAAGACAGCCCCTTCATCTCAGGAATCAACCTAGTAAACCTTCTCTGAATTGCCTCCAAAGCAAGTATATCCCTCCTTAAATAAGGAGACCAAAACTGTACGCAGTACTCCAGGTATGGTCTCACCAACGCCCTGTAAAGTTGTAGCAAGACTTCCCTACTTTTATACTCCATTCCCCTTGCAATAAAGGCCAACATTTCATTTGCCTTCTTAATTACTTGCTGCACCTGCATGCTAACTTTTTGTGTTTCATGTACAAGGACTCCCAGATCCCTCTGCACCGCAGCATTTTGTAGTCTCTCTCCATTTAAATAATAATTTTATGTGGTACCTTATTGAATGCCTTCCGGAAATCCAAATATAGTCCATCTACTGGTTCCCCTTTATACACCCTGCTCGTTACATCCTCAAAGAACTCTAGCATATTTGTCAAACATGATTTCCCTTTCATAAAACCATGCTGACTCTGCTTGACTGTATTATGATTTTCTAAATGTCCTGCTACTACTTCCTTAATAATGGACTCCAGCATTTTCCCAATGACAGATGTTAGGCTAACTGGTCTATAGTTTCCTGCTTTCTGTCTCCCTCCTTTCTTGAATAGGGGTGTTACATTTGTGGTTTTCCAATCCGCTGGGACCTCCCCAGAATCCAGGGAATTTTGGTAGATTACAACCAATGCATCCACTATCTCTGCAGCCACTTCTTTTAAGACCCTAGGATGCAGGCCATCAGGTCCAGGGGACTTGCTCAGCTTTAGTCCCATAAGTTGGCCTAGTACTTTTTCTCTAGTGATAATGATTGTTTTAAGTTCCCCCCTCCATATAGCCCCTTGATTATCTATTATTATTGGGATGCTTTTAGTGTCTCCTACCGTGAAGACCGATACAAAATATTAGCATTCCGAAGGGACTGTTCCTTCTGCGGCACCCTGGTCCACGCCTCAATCATCTCCAACACCCCTTCCCCTTCCCACAGCACCTTCCCGTGCAAGCGCAGGAGATGCAACACCTGCCCTTTTACCTCCTCCCTTCCCACAGTCCAGAGCCCCAAACTCCCCTTCCAGGTGAAACTGCAATTTACTTGTACTTCTTTCAATTCAGTATACTGTATTTGCTGCTCACGATGTGGTCTCCTTTACACTGGGGAGACCAAATACAGATTGGGTGACCGCTTTGCGGAACACCTCTGTTCAATCTGCAAACGTGACCCTGAGCTTCCGGTCACCTGTCACTTTAATGCTCTGCTCCAATCCCACTCTGACCTTTCTGTTCTCGGCCTCCTACACTGTTCCAATGAAGCTCAACGTAAGCTCGAGGAACAGCACCTCATCTTTCTATTAGGCATTTTACAGCCTTCTGGACTCAACATTAAGTTCAACAATTTCAGCTCATAACCTCTGACCCCATTTTTTCAGATGGCAGCTGTTGATGATTCTGCTCTACCCATTTACACCTCTTCTAGACCCATCTTTTGTTTCTTTACTTGTTCCATTACCATTCCCTTTTGCCTTGCACCATCATCCCTTTTGTCATTTAATCTCCTCTGCCTTCCACCCTATCACAGACCTTCCCTTTTGTTCTTTCCTCCCCTCCCCCCTTTCCCTGCCTCGGTACTTGCTTAAAATCTGTTACATCGCTAACTTCTTCCAGGCCTGACGAAAGTTCATCGAACTGAACCGTTAACTCTGTTTCTCTCTCCACAGATGCTGCCTGATCTGCTGATTATTTCCAGCATTTTCTGTTTTTATTTAAGTTCTTTTACTTTCCTTGTGAGGCCAGAAGGAACAGGAGAGTTCCTGCGGATCCTTTCAAGAAAGTTTAGGCCTCCTCTGCCCCAGTTTCCCCCTCTTCCCTACTATGAGACTCGCTGAAACCCCCATCCCCACCAAAGACTATTGTATTTTGTGTAGATCAGCAGCTGCTTCCCGTCCATTTCTGCCCAGAGTGTGGTGTTAGTGAGGCCTGGCGGTTAAAATCGCCATTGACCTCATACTGCTGCAGGCGGGTGGGAAACAACCCTTTCCTGCCGGAAGCTCCCTTGCAATTTAATAGAATAAACTCATCGACTTACACTGCCCCCTTACATTTAGATAGAGGCAGATGATCTTTAATCACAGGAATAGGTAGATAGGGTTCTGACGAAGGGTCATCGACCTGAAACGTTAACTCTGTTTCTCTCTCCACAGATGCTGCCTGACTTGCTGAGTCTTTCCAGCATTTTCTGTTTTTATTTTAGATAGGGCCCTAGTTTGTTGAAGGGCAGCATTTGCGACAGTGCAGCGTTCCTCAATACTGCACCAGATTGTCAGCCTAGATTATGGGGCTTGAATCCATAGCCTCCTGACTCAGAGGTGAGAATGCCAACTGTACTCAGGTAACCAAAAGCAATCTGGCAAAGATTATTAATGCAAGAAAATTGTGTAAGAAATAAAAAAGAATTTTGTCTGAGTTTATTCTATTAAATTATAATAATTCTGCAATGCTAGATTTGACATTTTACTCAACAATAAGCCAGCAGCATGAAATTAGTCTCAACAATAATGACTTGTAGCGTTAATCACTATTCAGTTGGAGACTTATTAGGTAGAATCTCACACATTGCGGCAAGGGTTCCAGTGTCCTTCTGTTCTATTTGCACAGTGGGTGGCTTAGTGAAGGCAGATGTGTTAGCGCCTCCTGTTCCCACAGCAAAAAGTAAGCATTCTGCTCAGGGCAGTAACCTTGATTGACAGCTCAGTGGGCCATGCTCCTCCTCTCACAGACCCAGGTTGTGGTGGGTGCGCTCTCCCTCTTGTAGGCAGGATCTGTGTTCTCACAGCAGCAGCCAGAAGGTGTTTGTGCTTTAAAAGTCTTCACCAGCTTAGCTTTTAAAGAGAGCTAGAGAAATTAACTCATGTTTAGAGAGCCAGTAAGTTGTGGCTTTGTTCTTTTTCATACCAGATGAGCATCAGGAAATTGATTGTTCTCAATGTGAAAACTGCGTACTCATATTTTCTTATGTAACATAAACCAATTTTGGCAAAGTGCTATTTCAGTCCACCTTCCATGAAGAGAGAATTCATTTGTTGGCATGTGTGGTATTTCAGTAGCCATATATGGAGTAAGATTACTCTGCTATGATTTCTTGGTCAGCTTTTGTTTAACTTGACATTGGCCAGCCGTCTGGATTGTATGGGTTGTGGGGTCTGCTAATGGGAGTGACTTATGACACTGAGCTCGAGAATTAAATAGAATTACATGGAATCGACAGCACAGAAACAGGCCATTCGGCCCAACTGGTTGATAACAGTGTACGTGCTCCACACAAGTTGCCTCCTCCCATTCTAGTGACCTCTTCCACCCTGTCCCCTTATCCTACTATACCTTTCTTCCTCATGTCTGCATAAAGCCTCCTCTTAAATGGAGCAATGCTATCTGCTTTAACCACTCCACATGGCAACATAACAGAATATCGTTTGCAAAAATCTGAAAATGGTGACAAAGACAATTGGTCCTGCTAATAGTTTGAAACCAGTTTTTTATTTCTTGTTTTCTTTTACATCATAGGATCGTTTGTTGATCTCCTGCTGGTAATATTATTGAGGGTTATCTTCCACTTTGTGAACTGGGGAGTTGCATGACTCAGCTAAACTTTACAGTTCATCTGGCCGGAACAATTTTGACAATTCTAAGGTGCTTAAATTTTGAATGGAGTGTTTATCATCGCTATTTATTCTCAATGACATAACTGGCAGGACAGTCATGGAGAATGGGTGAAAATTTGCGTGGTTATGCCCCTGAAGTCCCTCAGTGGAGAGAAAGGGCTTTGTTGTGGCCTCCTCTTTCTCTGTATAGGTCCCTACTTACCTTCCTTTATAGGCCTCAGTCTCTCCTGTGTCGCTCTTCAAGACACTTCTGCACCTTTACATGCCCAGTCACCTGATCTGGTGCTGCAGTGGCAGTGCTACATAGATGGCTCCACCTTGGCCATGGGAATCCCACCAGGAAACCCCTGTGCATCCGAGATGACCACTGATGGAGGGAAATGGCTTGGGGTTAGGGCAGCTTTGGAGGAGCCCTTCCAGCATTCAACCCGAAGAGGAGAATCCAGCCGACCCAGGACATCTGAAAATCCTGAGATATGAAACAAATCTCTGACTCTTGTCAAGGAAAACCTGTAGTGTATGTAACTGTTCTACCTTTAAGAGAACTATTGTATGTAACCGTCCACCTTTAAGAGAACTATTTTAGGTGTGGCACTACTTTATCTTGGCTGCTGTATACTGTAATACCGACGGTGACCACACCGGTATATAAGTGCTGTGTCAGGATTTATTGGGCAGATTCGCCCTGACCTTCGAATAGTAAAGTCCTGTTAAAGTTTACTCTTGTAGTCTGTGTATTAATTCGCTATACAACACACAGACTTTACAGTGGCGACGAGTTCGATCTTACCCTGCGGCAACAATACTTCCAAAGCAGTTAACGAGCGTTGCGAAGAGGCACCCGCCCTCGTCGTTCTGCTGAGAGAAAACTCGAGTCTGCAGAGCAAGGAAGAAGGAAGAATTCAGACACGAAGCCTTCCATCAGCAACAGGCACTGACTGTCCCTTCTGCCACGGTGGTGAGTGAGCCGATCAGCACGAGAAGCAAGTCGGCCACGGTGACTGTGAGTAAAGGGAAAATAAAAAAAATAAACGGAGGATAAGGGCGGTGAACTCGACCACGGTCGGGGGAAAGGAGCCGGACAGAAGTCGGGCCCAGAGGCGCTGAGACTGGGGCAGCGTGGAGCATGGAAGCCGCGGTACAAGCGGGCTGGGAGACGCAACAGCGTCGTGAGACAGCTAGACCGCGACCGGCGAAAAAGGCCGGGCAGCTACCGAGGCCACGAGGCGCTGCGACCGGGATCGTAAGGCATGGGAAGATATAAAAATAAATAAACCGTGGTGAACTCAGCTGCAGCCGGGGAGGAAAGCACCGGACTGCGAGAGGGCTGGGAGGCGCGATTGGAGTGAAAAAGGCCGGGCAGCGACCGAGGCCACGAAGCGCTGCGACCGGGATCGTAAGGCGCGGGAAGATATAAAAATAAATAAATCGCGGAGAACTCAGCCGCAGCCGGGGAGGAAAGCACCGGACTGCGAGAGGGCTGGGAGGCGCGATTGGAAGCCGCTGAGGGAGAGACAGAGCCCGAGCGAGCGGGAGAGACAGAGCCCGAGCGAGGGAGACTGAGCGAGATCCAGCCCAGCGGCTGAAACTGTTCGCCGTCAACAGGTTGTACCCAGCGCCGGTTGCCCTGCCGAGAAAAGGGAACAAGGAATGCACTGAAGCCGACGCGCAGGCTGCGAACCCCGAAAGCCAGCGGTCGTCGCCCAAGGGAAAAGCTTACCCCTCCCGCCAGGGGAAGAAACGCGGGAAGCCGCCAGTAGGTGGGGAAGAAGACAGAAGCGGAAAACCGCCATTTTGAAAGTGGGCGGGGAAAGAAGACAAGCGCGGGAAACCACCATTTTGACAAAAAAAAGTTAAAGAAATATTTCGTTGTTGTTTCTCAGGAAGAGTGTGAAGATGCCTAAGCGTAGTAACATCAACGGTTTCGATTCCGATGTGGAAGATTGGGCCACGTATGTAGAACGCATCGAGATATATTGTAAGGTCAATAAGATAGCAAATTATGACAAAGCTCTAACCTTACTAAACTCAATGGGTGCGAAGACATACGGGTTATTGAAGCATCTTCTATCACCAGCTAAACCGGCGGATCAGTCTTTCGCTAATATTGTTGCTGTCCTGAAGGATCATTTTAACCCCGCACCGCTGATGTTAGCGGAACGATCTAAATTTTACGTGAGAACGCAACGAAAAGAGGAAAGCAACGCGGAGTACCTGGTTGAACTGCGTAGGCTAGCAAAATACTGTCAGTTTGGGGTAAATCTGACAGAGGCACTGAGAGACAAGTTCGTGTGCGGGATGTCGAAGGAAGGAACACAAAAACGACTGCTCGAAGAGAACGATCTTACACTTGATAAGGCTGTCCTTATTGCAGCATCGCACGAAGCCGCAGCGAGAGGCACGGCGGAAATGCAGCGGAAGACAGCGGTACTCAGTGTGGATCAAATGACTTCGGGTACAACGAAATGTTATCGTTGTGGGAAGACAACACACGACCAGAACCAATGCTGGTTTAAAAACCAGGAATGTAGAAAATGTGGCAAGCTTGGTCACATAGCTAAGGTATGCCAGCCAGGAAAGAAGACCAGCAATAATAAGTCACCGCAGAAGAAGTACAGAAAGGTACATAAGGTGACTGGGAAGAGTCCAGATGAACAGAATTCGGACTCAGACTCCAACAGCAAGGAACTGGGTAGTCTGAGGATTCACAATGTGAGTAAAGAAGCTGACCGACAAACTATCTGGGTCACACTACAGATTGCAAAAGTCCAAGTGAAGATGGAAGTGGACACCGGATCGGCGTTGACGGTCATGAATAAGCAAGATTACAAAAAGTTATTCAAACATATTCCCCTACGGGATACGGAGATAGTATTGCAGACATACACGGGGCACAAAGTATACCCCATCGGAAAGATAAAAGTCAAGGTGAGATACAAGGACAAAGATCACCAAGGGATGGACATGTATGTGCTGCCCAAGGGAGGTCCACCACTTCTGGGACGGGAGTGGATCAGGAAAATAAAGATAGACTGGCATTCACTAAACACAATGACGGTAGATTCCGGAAAGGAAGATGTCAAACCTGAACGGTTGTCCAGAATATTGGACGAAGCTAAAGAGGTATTCCAGCAAGGACTGGGAACACTGAGAGGAATTAAAGCAAAAATCAAGATTGCAGAACATGCAAGTCCAAAATTTTTCAAAGCCAGATCGGTACCTTACGCGATACGACCTGCTGTGGAGGCAGAACTGGAAGAGCTTGAACGTTCAGGGGTACTGTCTAAGGTGGACTGGAGTGAGTGGGCCATGCCCATTGTTCCCGTCATGAAGTCTTCATCAAGTAACAAGCCAGGGGGACCGGGAAAGGTCCGCATCTGCGGAGACTTCAAGATCACAGTTAATCCGGTGCTTCACACGGTACAATACCCGCTTCCGCGGATTGAGGATATCTTTGCTTCATTGTCTGGCGGGAAACACTTCACCAAGATAGACCTGGCACAAGCATACTTACAAATGGAAGTCGAGGAAGAGTCGCGCCAGTATCTCACAATCAACACGCACAGAGGCTTGTATCGTTATAATAGACTGGTTTTTGGAGTAGCTTCGGCTCCAGCAATTTGGCAGAGGGCCATGGAGCAGGTCTTACAGGGTATTCCAAGCACGCAGTGTTACTTGGACGATATCCTGATTACGGGAGAAGACGAGGAGGAACACCTCACAAATTTGAACCTGGTGCTCACCAGGTTGAAGGAATATGGCCTTCGAGTTAATCGCCAGAAATGTGAGTTCTTCCAGAAACGGATCTCGTACTGCGGTCATGTCATTGACCAAGAGGGGCTGCACAAGTCACCTGACAAGATAGAAGCTGTCGTGAAGGCCCCCGCTCCGGAAAATGTATCACAGTTGAGATCGTTTCTGGGGTTGATTAATTATTACCACAAGTTTCTGCCAAATCTATCCACGGTGCTGCATCCGCTGAATGCTCTGTTGCGGAAAGAAGTACCATGGAAGTGGAGCGAGGACTGTAAGAAGGCCTTTCGCAGAAGCAAGGCGTTGATTACCTCTGAGGAAGTGTTGGCTCATTTCAACCCAACGTTACCTCTTCGTCTAGCTTGTGATGCTTCCCCTTATGGAATTGGAGCAGTACTTTCACATAAGTTACCAAATGGCTCGGAAAGGCCAGTCGCATTTGCGTCCCGATCATTGACCTCCGCTGAGCGAAATTATGCTCAGATAGATAGGGAGGCCCTCAGCCTTGTGTGGAGAGTAAAGAAATTCAATCATTACCTGCAGGGCAAGAAGTTCACATTACTGACAGACCACCAGCCGTTGGTGTCCATATTCAACCCTAACAAGGCCGTTTCCACTATGACAGCGTAAAGGCTACAGAGGTGGTCCGTGTTACTTGGGGCACACCAATATGACATCGAATACAAAAGGTCCAAACAGCATGGAAATGCTGATGGGTTATCGCGCCTACCGTTGCCAGTAGTAGAAGAGGCGGCTACAGTGGACCCGGTAGAGATGTTCCACTCATCCATAGTGGAATGTCTACCAGTAACAAATTCGATGATCGAAAATGAAACAAGAAATGACCCGACTCTCTCACGAGTCTACGATTTAACAGTGGAGGGATGGCCAGCACATGGCGAACCAACGCTGCCCGCATTTTCGCAAAGAAAAGAACAGCTGTCAGTGTGCCGAGGAACCTTGATGTGTGGATCTAGAGTGGTGATTCCACCCAAACTTCAGCATAAGGTGCTAAAGGAGCTTCACGAGGGGCATCTGGGTGGAGTGAAAATGAAGAACCTAGCAAGAGCGTTTGTGTGGTGGCCAGGTATTGATGGAGACATCGAAGAAATAACCAAGAGCTGTCTAGGATGCCAGAAGGTCCAAAACGCGCCACCACAAGCTCCTCTGCATCCATGAGAGTGGCCCTCATCTCCTTGGCAAAGGGTACACGTCGACTTTGCTGGTCCATTTATGGACTCAATGTTTCTAATCGCGGTGGATGCACACTCCAAGTGGCCGGAGGCAATAAAGATGTCCTCCACCACCACGGAAAAAAACATCACAGTATTAAGGACCATATTTGCCAGGAATGGGCTGCCGGAACAGATCTGTTCTGATAATGGACCGCAATTTGTGTCCGAAGAATTCAGGTAGTTCTTAAAAAGGAATGGGGTCAAGCACTACACGTCAGCCCCATACCATCCCGCCACCAATGGATTAGCTGAAAGGTTTGTCCAGACCTTCAAGAAGGCCATAAAGGCCATGGGTAATGAAGACATCAACCTACAACATAAGGTAGATAACTTCTTGTTGGCGTACAGGAATGCAACACATGCGGTCACAAACCAAACTCCCGCCATGATGTTTTTCAATAGAAGACTAAGATGCCGGCTGGATTTGATTAAGCCAAACGTCAGAAGGGACGTAGAGAACCGGCAATTTCAGGGCATGAACGAAAGGCCAACTAGATCCTTTCAGATAGGTCAACAAGTTTTGGCCCGGGACTACCGTACCGAGAAATGGCAGCCTGGAACTATTGGGAAAAGGCTAGGGCCGCTGATGTATACCGTGGACATTGGTGACAGCATAATAAGGCGCCATGTTGACCAGATCATAGGGTCATCCACAAAGGACCAACCTACTCCACAACCTTACACGGCTAATGTTGAAGCAGAGATACCCAGAGCACCTACCTCCGATCTGGTAATACTGGAATCAGATGAACCTGACACTGTCCTTCAAGCCGAATCGACCTTGCCAGAAGAACCTACTACCCCGCCGAAAACTACTACACCACCGAGGCGTTATCCGGACAGAGTCAGGAAGCCTCCAGAGAGACTGAATCTGTGAACTGTTTTGCATAAGTTGTATATATGTTATGATGTTATGTTAATGGGGAATAAGTATGTTGTAAGCTAAAAAGGGAGGATTGTAGTGTATGTAACTGTTCTACCTTTAAGAGAACTATTGTATGTAACCGTCCACCTTTAAGAGAACTATTTTAGGTGTGGCACTACTTTATCTTGGCTGCTATATACTGTAATACCGACGGTGACCACACCGGTATATAAGTGCTGTGTCAGGATTTATTGGGCAGATTCACCCTGACCTTCGAATAGTAAAGTCCTGTTAAAGTTTACTCTTGTAGTCTGTGTATTAATTCGCTATACAACACACAGACTTTACAAAACCGAGAAAGGTCAATCATTGTCCAGAAACAACAATAGTATCCTGCAATCCAGTAACCAAGCTGTCAAAGGATTCTGGGAATTTTATGGAAGTGGAGGTCAAGAAAGAAATTAAATTGTTAATAAATTCAAGCAATTGAAAATTCGTAGTGTGTGGCCTTGGAGGAATGCAAGTGAGAGCACTTAATAAATTGAAAAGGAATTAAGGAGTCCTCTGATGTGAAATCGTCTGAAGTTAATTGGAAACTCGAGGGGAGGGAAGTATAATCCCTGAAGACTTAGATTTGTCAGAGATTTTTAAGAGTGTGACAGTATTGGTAGAGGAAAGAAGCTTTTAGAAGCCATTTCTTTAAAAGGCATTTGAACACAAAAAAGTCATAATATATGTAAAGACTTATGGAGCCAAAGGTTAAATGTGAAACTGGGTTAACAAAAGAAATCGGGAAGTACTGTAGTCATTAATGGAATATGATGAGCCGTAGTAACAAATGGAGCCCTACAAGTATTAATTCTGGGACCTTTACTATTCACGATGTTAATGATCTGAAAAAGGAATTGTAAGCTCAATGTGTGTTGAGGAAAGTTAACTGTTGGGAAGGCACGATGTTCCAAAGAGAAAGGTGGCATTCAAAGGAATTTACAGAGATTTATCAGGCAGTTGAGCAACAAATAATATTCAATATTGACAAATGTAAGTTTATTGCAAATAGGTTCTAAAGATTTTAATATCAGATAGTCAAAGGGCTGTAACCGTGCATGTGACAGATCATGAGAAATATTTTGTTACATGAGTTTATCCATCATCAATCCATTTCCACAAGATGATACAACAGTTACAAAAGGAAATGTGATGTTCGATTGCACTGTATAACCAAACCTTCGTCCAAGTGGATTTACAAAAGGTGCTGCATTGGAGGCTTGTTGATAAAATTATGGCCCAGGGTATTAAAGGGAGTGTGGCAGCATGGACAGGAAGTTGACTAAAGAGAGTAAACCAGAAGAGTGGTTAACGGATGGTTTCACGGATGTTTGTGGCTGGAGGGATGTAAACAGTGGTGTCCTCCAGGGGTCAGTGTTGGGACCTTTGCACTTCTCTAAATAATTTGGACTTGGATCTAGGAGGCACAATATTGAATTTGCAAACAAACACAAAAATAGTGAATGTGGTTTACCGTGGAGATGGATGTATTGATTTAAGTTTCCCTACCGCCCGTCTCTTTTTGGCAGGAGCGAGGTGATAGTGGGACAAATATTGGGGAAAAACCTGCTGACTTATGGCTGGGGGCCCATCTGTTGTGATTTTCCAGTGGATTTTCATCTAGGCAGCCTAATAAATATAATTAAATGAGGGTTCTATGACGTGATCAGGACCTGGACACCATTTTCCTGTGGCTCAGTGCTGCCTTCCTTGACCTGCCCCGACCATTGACATTCTGCCTGCTGCTCCGCAGTTTCTGCACACACATCGATGAAAACTCCGCCTCCCCTTTAAAAGGCGCAGGTTCGCTTTCAGGCTTGGCAGGCCTGCTGGATTTCATACCCACCAAACAAACAGCAATGCCATTCAAATTTAAATGAGGCCCAATCATGAAAATCAATTCGGCCTCCTGCCGACGTCATTGGGTGTTTGGACCGGATGTCTCGCCTGCCGTCCGCCTGATATTTACCACACGTGAACCCCAGTGAGTGAGATGGAATTTAACCCAGAGCAATGTGGCAGATTTTGGAAGGAAGAATAAAGTGAGGAAATGTGCACTAAAACTTTAAAATGAGTAGAGGGGCAGAGAGAATCAGGGGCTCAGAAACACATACCTTTTAAAATTGAGAGGACAAATTGATAAAGCTGTCACAAAAGTACATGGGATATTAGATTTTATAAATGTGGGTATAGAGTACAAAAGCAAAGAGGTAAGGTTAAAGCTGTACAATTGATTGGTTAGGCTGCAATTAAAATATTCGGGGGCAATTTCCGCAGTTATATTCCTGCTTGTCCACTGTAACCTTGGTTGAAGAGCTGCGGAAACCCCTGAAAAATGGCATAAATGGTGAGAGTTGAAAGTCCTTGCCTAGGGCACCAATCAGCCCACTTCCACTGTGATTGCAGGAGAAGCTGGCACAAACAGGAGAGGGATGACCAGCACAAAGGGAGGTCCTGCCACTCTGTAAACACTCACCCCTGTGGAAGAGATCGCCATTGACATAATGGGAAGACACACAGCAGTCAGCATTGAAGATGGAGAAAGTGGAGGTCAGTGACATCTTCCCTTCATCTTTTTCTACTTACCTCTTTCAGTCATGCACTCACTACCCTCCTGAACAAGACAACCTGGTGTGGCTTACGGCTACCAATGATCTGGTAAGACCTACCTTCAACATGATATCCTAAACCTTGTCCCTCTTCCATTTTTCTAGGTCTATCAAAAGACTCAGATGCTAGTGCCAGACAGACTGACGATGAAAACCCCGATGATGACACACTGTTACTTTTATCCGCCAAGTACTGGCACATTAATTAGCATCCAGCATGACTTAATGAGTTTGAGAGGATTGCTCTGGGGAATTCACCAACCACAAGTGAGCAGGAATTGGGGCAAGTGGCAAGAAAGGCCAAGGGAAGAACTTAGTGGACACCTTCCATCACTTTGCTGATGATTGAGAGTAGACTGATGGGACGGTAATTGGCCGGGTCGGATTTGTCCTGCTTTTGTAGACAGGACATACTTGGGCAATTTTCCACATTGCCGGGTAGATGCCAGTGTTGTAGCTGTACTGGAACAGCTCATGTCCTAGCACGACTGAAGAGGACAGACTTCAAGGGTCCAGGATTTAAAAGATGATTTCTGTGCACCAACAATTTCTGAAGGCATTGAACTGCATCTCTCAGAGATGTTCATACTCGAGCCATGCAGACTCTGCATTTAATCATCTCCTCTGCTTTAAACAGATTGGGAGAACGAATAGATAGGGGCTTAATTTGGATCACTGATCTCCTGGAGTCTGCTCTCCCACAAATTAGTAGGATTGCTGATCTGCAACCCAGTAGCAGGGGCAGGAGTGCAATGGGAATGGGACATGATGTGATGCCGTCTCTTATGATGATATCCAGGGAGTGTTCCTGCAGTAGCGGGTGATACCGGAAATTTAGGTGACATGAATATCAATTATGGTATTTGAGCAGATGCTGTTGATTGTAGGGTGGAAAGACTGGGACAAAGGTTGGACATGACTGTTAATGTAAGACAGCAGGGATTGTTCAGCTAAAACTCTCTTCAATGAATTGCTCACTGTGGGCAACTGCTGGACCCCTCCACTTCCTCGCCATCGGCCATGTCATCAGTGTCCTCTCATTATGTGAAGCTCTTCCTCCAATGATGGCCCCATGTGTTGTCCCCACTGCAGGCAAAGTTATGCAATGTACAGCAAACCTCAATTAGACGGGATATTCTGGTTTTTAGTGATGTTGGCTCTTCTTCAAAATAGTGCCATGGAATATTTTATGTGCACCTAAGAGGGCAGTCGGGGCCTCGGTTTAATGTCTCACCTGAAAGACGGCACCTCTGACAGTGCAGCATTTGCAGGGGAGAGCCATTGTCACGGAGCAGCCAGCATTTAGCAGTTTGTCAGTGCAGGGCCTCACCTGTCAGAGTGGATGTTGTTGGTGCAGGGTATCACCTGTCGGAGTGGATGTTGTCAGTGCAGGGCCTCACCTGTCAGAGTGGATGTTGTCAGTGCAGGGCCTCACCTGTCAGAGTGGATGTTGTTGGTGCAGGGTATCACCTGTCGGAGTGGATGTTGTCAGTGCAGGGCCTCACCTGTCAGAGTGGATGTTGTCAGTGCAGGGCCTCACCTGTCGGAGTGGATGTTGTCAGTGCAGGGCCTCACCTGTCAGAGTGGATGTTGTCAGTGCAGGGCCTCACCTGTCGGAGTGGATGTTGTCGGTGCAGGGCCTCACCTGTCAGAGTGGATGTTGTCGGTGCAGGGCCTCACCTGTCTGTAGTGTATGTACCCGTCTACCTTTAAGGGAACTACTGAATGTAACCGTTCACCTTTAAGGGAACTACTTTAGGTGTGGCACTATTTGTTTGGCTTCTGTATACTGTAATACCGATAGTGACCACACCAGTATATAAGTGTTGTAGCAGGATTTCTGGGGCAGATTCGCCCGGACCTTCGAATAGTAAAGACCTGTTTGTTTGTTACTTCTGAAGTCTGTGTATTTATTAACTGCACAACCCACAGACTTTACAGTGGCGACGAGTCCGATCGTACCCTGCGGCAAGATTACCAAAAGCAACGAAGAGCGTCGAAGAGAGACAACCGCCCTCGTCGTGCTACCAAAAGAAATCACGAGGCTGCAACAACAGAAAGCAGGAAGACTAACAACAAAAGCTGTATCAGCAACAGGCACTGACTACCCTTCTGCCACGGTGCGGAGTGAGCCGACCAGCAAGAAACAAGGCGGCCGAAGAGACTGTGAGTAGGGGAAGGTGTAGAAGTATCCGGAGGATAAGGGCAGAGCACTCGACCTCGGTCGAGGGGGAGCTGTGCCGGCCAAAAGTCGGGTCCAACGGCGTCGGGTGACAGCCGGACCGCGATCGGCGGGAACAATCCGGGCAGCGACCGCAGCCACGAACCGCTGAGCCTGCGAGTAGGCGTGGGAAGAGAAACCCAGCCGCAGCCGGGGAGGGAAACACCGGTCTGCGAGAGGGCTGGGGAGGCGAACGGGAACCGTGCGGGTGAGAGCCGTGTGCGGAGAGAGAGACTGTGAGGAGCCAGTCCAGCGGCTGAGCTGTTCTCCACCAACGGGGTACTCAGAGCCGGCAAAACCGAACGTGCGGGAGTGGGTGAGAGACACAGCCGAAAGCGGGGTGAGAGACTGCGCGAGAGCCAGTCCAGCGGCTGAGCTGTTCTCCACCAACGGGGTACCCAGGGCCGGTAGCACCGAACGTGCGGGTGAGAGAGCGACAGAGCCGGGTACGGAGAGGGAGACTGCGCGAGAGCCAGTCCAGCGGCTGAACTGTCCTCCGTTAACGGGGTGTACCCAGCGCCGGTAGAGCCGTGCGGGCGGGAGGAAAAGACATAGCCGAGTAAGGGGAGCTGTGCGGTAGCCAGCCAGCGGCTGAACCTGTCCGCTGTGGGGGAAGCGTACCCCTTCCACCGGGAAGAAACGCGGCAAGCCGCCATTAGGCGGAGAAGACGCCAGAAGCGGGAAACCGCCATTGAAGTGGGCGGGGCGAGAAAGGAAGAGCGGGAAACCGCCATTTTCGCGGGAAAACCGCCATCTTGATTGACATACCGCCATTGAAGTGGGCGGGGAGAGAAGGAAAGAGCGGGAGACCGCCGATTTCGCGGGAAAACCGCCATCTTAGAAACAAATAAATAAATAAGAATACTTAAAGAAATACTGGTGCTGCTCCCAAGGGAAGAAAGATGCCTAAGCGAGGGAATATTAACGGCTTTAATTCTGAAATAGAAGACTGGGCCACGTACGTGGAACGCATAGAGATCTATTGCGAAGCCAACAAAATAGAGGAAGACGACAAGGCGATAACATTGCTGAACTCGATGGGGGCAAAAACATACGGGCTCTTGAAGCATCTAATAGCACCAAATAAACCAGCGGATCAGACCTTCGAAGAGATTGTGCCTGTGCTGAAGGACCACTTGAACCCCACACCGCTGATGCTGGCTGAACGATTCAAATTCTACGCAAGAACGCAGAAGAAAGACGAAAGCAATGCGGAATACTTGGTCGAACTGCGTAGGCTAGCGAAATACTGCCAGTTCGGAGGGAATCTGACAGAAGCGCTGCGGGACAAGTTTGTATGCGGATTGTCCAAAGAAGGGACGCAGAAGCGACTACTGGAAGAGAACGACCTCACACTGGACAGGGCTGTCCTTATAGCTGCATCGCACGAAGCCGCAGCGAAAGGAACGGCGGAAATGCAACTAAAGGCGGCGGCACTCGGGGTGGACCAAATTACTTCAAGCACAACAAAATGCTACCATTGTGGGAAGACAACGCATGGCCAGAATCAATGCTGGTTTAAGAACCAAGAGTGTAGGAAATGTGGCGAACTGGGTCACATCGCGAAGGTATGCCGGTCCGGGAAAAAGACCAATAATCAAAGGAAGCCACCACCAGAAAAGTACAACAAGGTACACAAGGTGGCTGAGAAGAGTTCAGACGAACAGAATTCAGACTCAGACCCAAACAACCAGGAGCTGAGTAGTCTGAGAATCCACAATGTGGGTAAAGAAACGGATCTACAGGCCATCTGGGTCATACTAAAAATAGCTGGAGTCCAAGTAAGAATGGAGCTGGACACTGGATCAGCTCTATCAGTCATCAACCGAAGGGACTACCACCGGCTATTCTCTCACATACCTTTAAGAAATACCAAGTTCGTATTACAGACATACACGGGGCATAACGTATACCCCGTGGGGAAAATAAGAGTCAAGGTGAGAGATAGGGGTAAAGAACACCCAAGAATGAGCTTGTACGTATTACCTGAGGGAGGACCACCACTTCTAGGACGGGAGTGGATTAAGAAAATAGACATGGAATGGCATTACCTAAAAGCCATAATGAGGGAGGACTCGGTGCAAGCTATTAGCTCAGATTCTGAAATGGATGATGATAAGACCAAGTCGAAAATGGAAGACAAGGCTAAAAGGGACTTGCCGACGATGGGAAAGAAAACAAAGACATGCAGAAGGACTTATGGTACCAAGAAGAATAAAGCTGCAGAGCAGAACTCCAGGTTGACAGAGAATTCTGAGCCTGTTCAAGCAAAGGATTCATCCATGACGGAAGAACACCGAGCTCGGACGCAAACTTATGTCAAAGTACGACAACAATTAGAACAGTTGAGTGACCATCTCGTACAGGAGATGAACAATATGGAAAAGTTCTGGGACACCGAATGGGGGAACCTGGAAAGACTACAGAGGCAGCTAGCTCAAGCAGAGAGCGACCATAGAGCCATCATGGTCAAATACCAATCACATTCCCCTGATGCTGTTCAGGAACTAGAATATTTACAGAATGAACCAAAGGAAGAGGAATCTTCAGGGAGCCAGGATTTTATTCCAGTTCTTCTTTACGGCTCCTTACAAGCAGAGTGTGAGAAGTTGAAAGAACAGTATGAACAGGCCCAGGCTACAATTCTGGAGGGGGTTAACTCGGCAGCCTCCGAAAAGCTAGTTTCAGTAGAAGCATATGAACAACTAAAGGTTGAACATGAGCAAGAAGTCCAAAGGCTGCAGGAAATTCTTGATGAGCTCAAGGCCAAGACAGACTCATCGATAGAAGCTCCATCCATAGATGAGCAATTAGAGGTGAAAATCATGGCAGAGCATGAAAGACAGGATGTCCAAGAACTTATAAAAACATTGAAGGACACCCAAGACAAATATGAGGCGGCAATGACCGAGGTTCAACAACTTGAAGAACAGATTCAACTGGGAATCCTTTCAGTGGAAGAACAGGACACTGTAAGAATGGTCCCTGAACATGAACTAGAGAGCATCAGGGCGCAACTTTTCCGAGCGCTGAAAGCCAAAGTTCAAGAGGAACGTAAGGTGGAAGTATTGGAGAAAGAGGTGGATGAAATGGAGAAGACTCTGATCCACCGTGTTCCCAGGGAAGAGTTAACGGTCGGCCAACTCCTTCATGTGCTGAAGGACAAGACTCTGCAAGGGGAACAATCTGAACACGAGCTTCAATCTTCAGGGGGAACGAGTTCGGAGCTCTCAAAAGTCACGGAGATAGCTGAGGTGGCAACACAAATTTTACAAGGATGCCAAAAGTACGTTGAATCACGTCAAGGTGAACAGAAGAATGTGGAAACCGTTACTTCAGTAGAAGGGTTAAATAGCCTGATAACGCAATTACCGATGGAAAGGAAGGTATTGAACTCACAAATGAGGTCCGTCGTGAAGGAATGGCAGATAACCCAGGAAGAGCGGGATGAATATGAATGCATGAAGAAGGCTTTTCAAGAAAGATGTTTAGGGAAGGAACCACCGTCAGCTAACGTCCAGACGGGTGAGGAGGAAGAAGAAGTCTCTCTCGCTGGCCTAACTCAGGACGAACCTGAATATTACCATGACCTGTTGAGTGACACTGAATATTATGAGGATGTGGTCTGCCCAGCTTGTGATGAAAACTCTCAAAGTGCTGAAATCCGGATGAAGCACTTAAGGCCTAAGGAACATAGAGAGTTGGTGGCGCTACAGCTGGCAGCCGAGAAAGGAGCTCCGAGAGTTTCAAAAAGGCAGAAAAGAAAAAGAAGAAGCAGAAGATAATAACTGTCTAAAATATTAGCACTTCTACCATTCCAGGCGGGACATTACGAAAGGAGCTAAATTAGTTGAAAAACTGGAAAATGTCAAGACAGCCAGTTGGTTGTAAAAGTCCGCACTGCTGGTTCAACAGGATGAAAGTTCAAGCTGTTACGTCAAGAAAAAGGCTATGGAGGAGTCACGCTAGCCAGGTGAACCGGCTACACCAAAGAAATGTTGTTCGGAACGAGTCAAGATCAGAGACTGAATCTATGAACTGTTTCCGCAGAGACTGAACCTGTGAACTGTTTCCACCGAGATTATATTTGTAAATTGTTTTATATGACATTGACTCCACCGAGATTATATCTGTAATTTGTTTTATAGGAAGTTGAAGATATGTATGTTTAACGGGGACTCTGTAAGTAATAAGCTAAAAAGGGAGGATTGTAGTGTATGTACCCGTCTACCTTTAAGGGAACTATTGAATGTAACCGTTCACCTTTAAGGGAACTACTTTAGGTGTGGCACTATTTGTTTGGCTTCTGTATACTGTAATACCGATAGTGACCACACCAGTATATAAGTGTTGTAGCAGGATTGCTGGGGCAGATTCGCCCAGACCTTCGAATATTAAAGGCCTGTTTGTTTGTTACTTCTGAAGTCTGTGTATTTATTAACTGCACAACCCACAGACTTTACACTGTCGAAGTGGATGTTGTCGGTGCAGGGTCTCACCTGTCGAAGTGGATGTTGTCAGTGCAGGGCCTCATCTGTTGGAGTGGATGTTGTCAGTGCAGGGCCTCATCTGTCAGAGTGGATGTTGTCAGTGCAGGGCCTCATCTGTTGGAGTGGATGTTGTCAGTGCAGGGCCTCATCTGTTGGAGTGGATGTTGTCGGTGCAGGGCTTCACCTGCCGGAGTGGATGTTGTCGGTGCAGGGCTTCACCTGTCGGAGTGGATGTTGTCGGTGCAGGGCCTCACCTGTCAGAGTGGATGTTGTCAGTGCAGGGCCTCACCTGTCGAAGTGGATGTTGTCGGTGCAGGGTCTCACCTGTCGAAGTGGATGTTGTCAGTGCAGGGCCTCATCTGTTGGAGTGGATGTTGTCGGTGCAGGGCCTCACCTGTCGGAGTGGATGTTGTCAGTGCAGGGCCTCACCTGTTGGAGTGGATGTTGCCGGTGCAGGGCTTCACCTGTCGGAGTGGATGTTGTCAGTGCAGGGCCTCACCTGTCAGAGTGGATGTTGTCAGTACAGGGCCTCACCTGTCAGAGTGGATGTTGTCGGTGCAGGGCTTCACCTGCCGGAGTGGATGTTGTCGGTGCAGGGTCTCACCTGTCGGAGTAGATGTTGTCAGTGCAGGGCCTCATCTGTTGGAGTGGATGTTGTCGGTGCAGGGCTTCACCTGCCGGAGTGGATGTTGTCGGTGCAGGGCTTCACCTGTCGGAGTGGATGTTGTCGGTGCAGGGCCTCACCTGTCAGAGTGGATGTTGTCAGTGCAGGGCCTCACCTGTCGAAGTGGATGTTGTCGGTGCAGGGTCTCACCTGTCGAAGTGGATGTTGTCAGTGCAGGGCCTCATCTGTTGGAGTGGATGTTGTCGGTGCAGGGCTTCACCTGCCGGAGTGGATGTTGTCGGTGCAGAGTGTCGGCTAGCTGAAGTGGATGTTGGGAAATTGTAGGAATGCTCCCCGTGATTTTCCAGCCACTAATTAAAATGAATGGCCAGAAAGTCATGGGGACTGTAGCTGTGATTTCCTGACTCATGCTGTCCTTCGGTAAGACACCTGGTTGGGAGCTTCGGATTTGTAAAATAGGCTCTATCATTCTCCATTATTCAACCTTGGCCTGTAACTTTTCCACAGATGCCACCCCTGTGCTCCCAGTAACACAGATACAGTCACGTATTTCTATGTCATGGAGTATTTTATAAGTTCACTACTTTGTTAAAAAACATCTTGTACAGCTTCTCATGGTAAACTCTGTGAGGCTTTGGTCCCAATCGATGTGAGAATAGATTGAAGAATTGGGTGTGGAGGTCAGCGAGTCAATTTGTGATGCTCCTGATTTTCCATTGATTAAACTAGAATCTGATGCACTGACTTTGTGCCCGATTCTCCAATCTGCACCTCTGATGCTTTGCACTGGGAGCCTCATCTCACAAAATTCAATCTCTAATTTTGTATTTGTGTTCTCATTCTGTGCATGCAAACCGAGTTAAATAGTCTGCTCACCTTTACACTTATAAGAATGGGGTTGAAAAGGTGTTGAACTGTGTGGTATATATTTTACTCTATTCAACCAGTGTTTACAATGTGTCAATGAGCAAATAAATTACCAGACATTAATGAAGGTTGATTTTTGCAATTATAATTTGCTCTCATTTTACATCCCTACTCAAAGGTTTCCCAGCTCCATCCTCTTCTTCAGCCATGAATGGGGCATGGATCAGAGATGTCTGTAGATTGAACATTCTTATCTGTCCATAGAATCATAGAATCATCCAGCACATACGGTGCATCATGCCTGTGTCAGTCTTTGCTCAAACTATCCAATTAGTCCCACTCCCCTTGCTCTTTCCCCATAGCTTTGCCAAATTTTCTCTTCAAGCTTTTATCCAATTCCCTTTTGAAAGTTATTATTGAATCTGCTTCCACTACCCTGTCAGATAGTGCATTCCAGATGATGTCAACTCAGTGCGTAAATATTTTTTTCCTCATGTCGCCTTCTGGTTCTTTTGCCAATCATCTTAAATCTTTGTTCGCTGGTTGCCAACCCTTCTGCCACTGGAAACAGTTTCTCCTTATTTACTCGATCAAAACCTTTCATGATTTTGAACACCTATCAAATCTTCCCTTAACCGTCAATTATCTAAGGAGAACAACCCTAGCTTCTCCAGTCTCTCCAAGTAACTGAAGTCTTTCATCCCTGGTACCATTCTAGAAAATCTCTTCTGCACCGTCTCTATAGTCTTGACATCCTTCCTATAGTGTGGTGCCGAGAATTGGCTACTATACTCCAGCTGGGGCCCAATGAGTGTTTTATAATGGTTTATCATAACATCCTTGTTTTTGTACTCTATGACGTAAGAAAACTACTAGGCACTTGGACTGAGTATTAAACAAGGCTTTAATCAACTGTTTCACAACATGGAGGTCTAGTTGTCCTTCACTAGTTCCTGTTTACAAATTGTCCTGAGCAAGCTGGGCCCATGTCCGAGTATTTATACTCTCCCTGGACAGCGCCACCAGCAGGCCGCCCAGTATTATTTCATAAGTAATTTCTACATGAATGGCAAGATTCATGTCATTCTTCCCGCCTGAAAGATTGGAAGTCCGGTGGTTCCTTCTACCGAATTAATCGGACTAAGAATAGATGCAGTCATTTGGATCTCTGTCGGTGGCCGGAAGGCACGTCTCCTCAGACCGTGTTTTGGTCCCTGGGTCGCTTAGTTCGTACCAGCGGGCTGGCAGAGTCCGTGTCGCCTTGATCGACCTGAGGGGGACTGGGGAGATTGTGGCTCCGGGTGCAGGCCCCCACAGGCACAGAGCTGGCTTCACCCTGCCCAGCAGTCGGTGATTGACCGGCGTCCTGGCTTCGGGTGGCTGACCAGCGGGGAGTGCTCTGTTCCCCGGGTTGATCCAGCGGAATAGCTGGCAGATCCCTTGACATCCCGGGTAGGGCGTCATCCTCAGAGGAGCGCAGGGTATTGGCGTTATTAATACGGATCCCACTATTGATTGGGTCCATGGGACCGGTTGGGCAGGGAGCCAGATCCCGAAGTGACATTTTGGATTCCCGGCCATCAGGGTACCGCACGTACGCGTACGTGGAATTGACATCCGTCAGTTCCACTTCGTCGACGAGGGGATCATTCTTAGAGGATCGGACGAATCTTCGGAGCAGCACGGGGCCAGGAGCTGCCAACCATGATGGTAGGGACGTCCCATAAGTGGAGCGACGCTGGAACTTGAAGAATCGTTCGTGAGGAGTAGCGTTGGTGGATGTAGAAAGAAGAGACCTGATGGAATGCAACACGTCAGGGAGCATAGTTTCCCACTGCTGGTCTGATAGGTTGTGTGACCTCAGTGCAAGATGAACAGCATTCCAAATGATAGCGTTGTATCTCTCAAGCTGTCCATTTCCAATAGGATGATACGGTGTCGTTTTACTTGTGGTGATTCCCCGTTGGGAAAGGTAACTTTTGAGTTCGCTTGACATGAAGGAGGGACCCTGTAGTGTATGTAACCTGTACCACCTTAAGAGACTACCTTAAGGTGATGAACTACTTTCTGATGGCTCCTGTATATTGTAGTACCGGTGGTGGCCACACCGGTATATAAACCCTGTGGAGCAGTTTGTATTTCAGTTCAGCCCTGACCCTCAATTACTAAAGACCTGTTTAAGTATTCTGTTGTCTGTGTCCAGTTATTCAGCATAACTACATTTGGAAAACACAGACTCAACAGTGGCGACGTGTCTGATCATACCTAGCGGCAGTTTTGCATCCAAGGAAGCTTCGTCCTCAGAACGGGCGTTGAAAAGGGGCATCCGCCCTCATCATCCTGCTGAGCACCGCATCGCACGGGAGGCATCGAGAACCCGGTTTGGATTTGCTGGCCACGAAGTCCACCATCAGCAACAGGCAGTGATCATCCCTTCTACGACAGCGGCGGGTAAGCCCGATCTAGCGACACGGAGAGAAAGTCGGCCGAGTTGTCAGTGGGAGAAGGGGAGGGAAACCGAAGAAAAAAGCGGAGAACACGACCGCAGCCAGTGAAAAGGGCCGGACTGCAATCGGGCAGAGACGCGCAGCAGCCAGAAAAGCGTTAATGTCCACAAGGACCGCGGGAACGGCGGGGAACAAGAGCAGCAGCGTCGGGGGAAATAAGGACCGCTGGGAGGCGAGAACGGCAACAGCGCGGTAATCGCCATTTTAGTCGGCGGGGGAAGAAGATAAGCGCGGGAAAAGCCGCCAAGCGCGGGAAGCCGCCATTTTGGAAAAATAAATAAAATAAAGGAAACTCAACAAGATGCCAAAAACGGGTAACATCACTGCTTTTGATAGCGATGTAGAAGATTGGGCCACTTATGTGGAACGCGTTGAAGTTTACTGTACAGCGAATGAGGTACCGGCGGATAAGAAAGCACTAACCATATTAAACTCGATGGGTGCGAAGACGTACGGGTTATTAAGGCACCTTGTAACACCAGATAAACCGGTAGGAAAGAGTTTCGCTGAGATTGTTACTATCCTGCAAGAGCATTTAAACCCCACGCTGCTGCTGATAGCGGAACGATTTAAATTTTACAAAAGGATTCAGCTTAAAGAGGAAAGCAACGCTGAATTCTTAATCGAACTGCGCAAGTTATCAAAGTACTGTCAGTTCGGTACAGGACTAGCAGACGCTCTGAGAGATAAGTTCGTGTGTGGGCTACTAAAGGAAGGAACCCAGAAGCGACTGCTAGAGGAAAAGGATCTTACGCTGGACAAAGCTTTCAGCATTGCAGCATCGCACGAGGCAGCAGCACGAGGCACTGCGGAAATGCAGCAAAGGCCATCGGAATTCAGCACCAATGAAATGGCATTGGGTGCAGCAAAGTGTTATCATTGCGGAAGGACAACGCATGATCAGAGCCAGTGCTGGTTCAAAGATAAAGAATGCAGGAAATGTGGCAGACTTGGTCACATAGCGAAAGTATGCCGGTCAGGAAAGAAGACCAGCAACAAAAAGTCGCCGCAGGAGAAGTACAAGAAAGTACACAAGGTGACAGAGAATAGTTCGGATGAACAAAAGACGGATTCAGACTCCAGCAGTAAGGAACTGGGTTGTCTAAAAATACATAATGTGGGTAACACAGCAGACCACCAAACTATCTGGGTCATGCTTCGGATAGCAGGAGTCCAAGTGAAGATAGAATTGGACACTGGATCGGCATTGACGGTCATGAATAAGCAAGAGTACAAAAGGTTATTCTCACACATTCCCCTGAGGGATACGGAGATTGTATTGAAAACATACACGGGGCAAAGAGTATACCCCATCAGAAAGATAAAGGTAAAGGTGGTCTACAATGGTAAAGAAAGTCAGGGAATGGACTTGTATGTGTTACCTGAGGGAGGTCCACCACTACTGGGACGGGAATGGATCTGGAGAATAAATATGGACTGGCATTCCTTACAAGCACTAACTGTAGATTCCTGTAAAGAGGGCGATGTCAAACCTAAACGACTGTCCAAAATATTGGACGATGCTAAGGAGGTGTTCCAACAGGGACTGGGAACACTGAAAGGAATTACGGCAAACATCAAGGTTGAAGAACATGCAAACCCAAAATTTTTCAAAGCCAGACCGGTACCTTATGCGATACGACCTGCTGTGGAAGCAGAGCTGGAAGGGCTAGAATGTTCAGGAGTACTGTCAAAGGTGGACTGGAGCGAATGGGCCATGCCCATTGTTCCCATCATGAAGCGTTCGTTGAGCAACAAGCCGGGGGAACCTGGGAAGGTTCGCATCTGTGGCGATTTCAAGATCACTGTTAATCCGGTTCTTCACACGGTACAATATCCGCTTCCGCGGATTGAGGATATCTTCGCTTCGCTGTCTGGCGGGAAACACTTCACCAAGATAGACCTGGCGCAGGCGTACTTACAGATGGAAGTTGATGAAGCGTCACGCCAGTATCTCACGATCAACACACATAAGGGCTTATATCGGTATAATAGACTGGTTTTTGGAGTGGCATCGGCTTCAGCGATTTGGCAAAGGGCCATGGAGCAGGTATTACAGGGAATTCCAGGCACACAATGCTACCTGGATGACATTCTGATTACAGGAGATGATGATAAGGAACACCTCGCGAATTTGGAGCAGGTGCTCACCGGGTTGAAAGAATATGGACTCAGAGTTAATCGCCAGAAATGTGAGTTCTTTCAGAAGCGAATCTCATACTGCGGTCACGTCATTGACCAGGAGGGGCTCCATAAGTCACCTGACAAGATCGAAGCTGTTGTGAAAGCTCCCGCTCCGGAAAATGTATCCCAGTTGAGGTCGTTCCTTGGGTTGATTAACTATTACCACAAGTTTCTTCCAAATTTATCCACGGTGTTACACCCGCGGAACACTCTTTTGCAAATGGGAGTACCATGGAAGTGGAGCGAGGACTGTAAGCGGGCTTTTCAAAAAAGCAAGGCACTGATCACCTCTAAGGAAGTGTTGGCTCACTTTAACCCAACGCTGCCTATTCGTTTAGCTTGTGATGCTTCTCCATATGGTATCGGGGCAGTGCTCTCACATAAGTTGCCAAATGGCTTGGAAAGGCCAGTCGCGTTCGCATCCAGATCATTGACCTCCGCTGAGCGCAACTATGCTCAGATAGATAGGGAGGCTCTCAGCCTCGTGTGGGGAGTTAAGAAATTTAACCATTACCTGCAAGGCCAAAGGTTTACGCTGCTGACAGATCACCAGCCATTGGTTTCCATCTTTAACCCTAAGAAGGGTGTTCCGGTTATGACGGCGCAGAGGCTTCAGAGATGGTCCCTTTTCCTAGGGGCACATCAATATGATATCGAATTCAAAGGTACAAAGCAACATGGTAATGCTGATGGGCTGTCGTGCCTGCCACTACCTACAGCGGAAGAGGCACCGGCAGTTGACCCTGTCAAGATATTTCACTCGACCATCATCGAATGCTTACCAGTCACCAATGCGAGTATTGAGAGAGAGAGACCAGAATCGACCCGACACTGTCTTGGGTCTACGATTTGACAGTGAAGGGACGGCCAACACATGGCGAACCACTGTTACCGGCATTCTCAGCCAGACGAGAGCAGCTGTCCGTCTGTCAAGGAACATTGATGTATGGAACAAGGGTGATTATTCCTCCTAAATTAAGGGAGAGAGTTCTGAAGGAACTGCATGAAGGTCATCTGGGGGGAGTCAAGATGAAAGGCCTTGCTAGGGCTTATGTGTGGTGGCCAGGTATCGACAAATAAATAGAGGATCTGACTAAAAGCTGCTCAGGGTGCCAAAAAGTTCAAAATGCACCTCCAATTGCACCGCTGCATCCGTGGGAATGGCCTTCAACCCCATGGCAACGTGTGCATATCGACTTTGCAGGTCCATTCATGGATTCCATGTTTTTGATAGCGGTAGACGCACATTCTAAATGGCCAGAAGTGATTAAGATGTCGACCACTACCTCTGAAAAGACGATCGCAGTTCTAAGAACCATATTTGCAAGGAATGGGCTGCCGGAACAAATATGTTCAGACCACGGACCACAGTTCGTGTCAGAAGAATTCCAGAAATTCATGAAGAAGAATGGGGTGAAACACTATACATCTGCCCCATATCATCCGGCTACAAATGGGTTGGCCGAGAGATTTGTACAAACGTTCAAAAAGGCGATAAAGGCCATGAGCGAAGACCATATTCCACTACAACACAAGGTGGACAATTTCCTGATGGCATATCGAAACGCCACGCATGCAGTGACAAATCAAAGCCCTGCCATAATGTTCTATAACAGGAGGTTACGGTCCCGATTGGATTTGTTAAAACTCAATGTGCGTAGGGAAGTCGAAAACAAACAATTCCAGCACGTAAATAACAAGGGCACTCGGAGTTTCGAAATAGGACAACCAGTGTTGGCCAGGGACTATAGGAATGATAAATGGCAATCCGGAACAATTCGTGCCCAACAAGGACCCTTGATGTACACGGTAGACGTTGGTGAGAACGTAATACGACGTCATGCTGACCAACTTGTGGAATCGAGAACAAGGGTCGACCCCATGTCTACGGCAGAGACACCAGTTGAAGAAGTTATTGAGCCTGTAGCATCTACCTCAGACTCGAACGTACATGATGATGTTCAATCCATAAGAGATCAAATGGATGAGTCACCCCAGCAACGAGAACCAGAGACCCCTGAAAGGCGTTATCCGGCCCGGATCAGGAGCCCTCCTCAGAGACTGAATCTTTGAACAGTTTTGTATGAAAGTTGTATATATGTTATCTATGTTATGTTTAAATTGGGGTGTACACTGTTAAGCTAAAAGGGGAGGAATTGTAGTATATGTAACCTGTACCACCTTAAGAGACTACCTTAAGGTGATGAACTACTTTCTGATGGCTCCTGTATATTGTAGTACCGGTGGTGACCACACCGGTATATAAACCCTGTGGAGCAGTTTGTATTTCAGTTCAGCCCTGACCCTCAATTACTAAAGACCTGTTTAAGTATTCTGTTGTCTGTGTCCAGTTATTCAGCATAACTACATTTGGAAAACACAGACTCAACAGACCCCGATTAGAGTGGATGAAATTGGCCATACCGCAAAGGGAAAAGACCTGATCGAGGCATTTGATCACTGTGGAAGTAAACATATTGGGACAGGGGAAAGCAAAGGGAAAGCATGACTATTCGCCCACCATAGTAAGCAAGTAAGTGTTTCGCGTTGAGGAAGGCAGTGGCCCTTTAAAGTCAATGCTGAGTCACTGCATAGGCTGTGTAGCGTGTATGACCGAGCCATCCGACGGACGGAAGAATTGCGGTTTTAATTCCGCGCAAATTCTACAAGTGGAGCATGCTCTTCTCACGTCTTCCGTAGAAAATGGGAGATTTTTAGATCGCACAAAGTGCAACATATGGGTAACGCCAGGATGGCATAAGTCAGTATGAAGATCCGCAAGAGTCAAAGTTGACATGGAAGAGCAGAATGCATGCGTGAGGGTATCCAGGGCCACATTCTCTTTGCCGGGTCGATAATGTATAGTGTAGCCAAAGGCGGCCAATTCCATCCTCCAGAGCTGTATTTTGTCATTCTTGATCTTAGTGCGTTTCCAGTTATCCAACATAAAGGACACGGAGCGCTGATCAGTTATAAGCGTGAAATGGCGACGAGCGAGAAAATGACTCCATTTACGTACTGCTTCGATGATAGCCGGAGCCTCCTTCTCAACAGGAGGATAATGGAGCTCGCTACCCTGCAAAGTTCTGGACAGAAATGCAGCGGGTCGACCACCTTGATTCAAGGTAGCCGAGATCGCCACCTCTGATGCATCGCACTCGACCATGAAAGGGAGATTTTCATTGATGGAACGAAGCGTGGCTTTTTCCAGTTCTTGCTTGAGGAGGTCGAAAGCTGAAATAGCCATTGCCTCCAACGGAAATGACTTCGCGTGAAGCAGGGGCTGGATCTTGTCGGAAAAGTGGGGTATCCACTTCGCATAATAGGTGAACATGCCGAGGGCCCGATGAAGAGAGCTGAGATTCGTAGGAGGAGGGAGCTCCTGAAGCGGACGAAGTTGCTCTGGATCCGGTTTGATGACACCATTGCCCACCTAGTAGCCAAGGATGTTGACTGATGGTACTGATTTCACAGATTTGGACTCATTTAAGGTTAAGTTGCGACGACGGAGAACGTCAAGAAATTTCTGGAGGTTGGCATCATGCTCCTTCTGGTCATGACCAGCAATGGTGATATTATCCAGATATGGAAAAGTGTCCGTTAAGTTCTCCTGTTTGACTAGGTTATCCATTGCCCATTGGAAGATGGCCACCCCATTGTTGACCCCAAATGGAAGGCGACCAAACTGGTAAAGCCGACCATTGGCCTCAAAGGCCGTATACTTTTTGTCAGAGTCCTTTAATGGTACTTGATGGTATGCGCTCTTTAAGTCAAAAGTTGAAAATACCTTGTAGTTGGCAAAGTTATTGACCATGTCATCGATGCGTGGTAGTGGGTAGGCATCCAGGTCGGTATACTGGTTAATAGTTTGCGAGTATTGATGCAAAGACGTTTCTTGTGTTGCTTCAGAGGATTTTTAACAATGACGACTTGAGCCCGCTAGGAAGATGAACATGGCTCAATGATACTGTCAGCTAGAAGGCGAGAAATCTGTGCCTCGATAAAGGATAGATCATCTTGGCTGAAACGTCATGATTTAGTGACTATGGGCTTACATCGGGGGGGAAAGATTGGTAAACAAGGAGGGCTCGTCGAGCGAAGCCGCCGAAAGCGCACAAAACGGTACTTTGGAAATAGTAAGCTCCGGCTTTGACCCTCCAAACTTGAAAGTGAGTCTTTTGTGTTGTTTCTGGAAATCCTGTCCCAGGAGCACATCACTGCATAAGTTTTTGAGCACCCCAAGCCCGGTGGAGAAATAAGTGCGGCCATTGAAAATAAGGCCGTCAAGACAAAAGCCGGAAGAGTTGGTGGTCAGTGTCATCAGAGGCATTGCAATTTCCCTGTCAGAGGGGTAAATACGCAGTTTTAACTTACTGACAGCCTGCTCACTGATGAAGCTGTCAGAGCTGCATGAGTCGATTAGTGCACTCAAAATGTGTCCATTTACTGAAACCTTTGTGGCTGCATGGGACAGGCTTTGGGTATAAACAGCTGTGATGGAAGGAGGAGCAGTTTTACCCTTGACAGCTGTAGCCTTAGTAGTGGCCCTTGGGGGAGGAGCAGTTTTATAGATAGCAGCTATAACCTTAGTAGTGGCTCTTGGGGAAGGAGCAGTTTTATAGATAGCAGCTGGAAAACTAACAGTGCTCTTGACCGGTATACCTTAGAAAAGTGACCTTTCTTATTGCAATGATTGCCGGTTGCATTACAAGCAGGACAAAATTTCCAACAGTGGAATGCTCCTCCACAGAAGAAACACTTCCTTCCAGATTGCCAAGATGCCGCTAGGGCAGGGTCGTCATCAGTGAGGGCTTCTAGGGTAGGGTCACCATCGGCTAGGATAGCGTCATCATTAGTGAGGGCTTCCACCCGAGGCCCATTGGAGGAGTCACCAAAAGTGATAGCAGCAGTCAGTACATGCGGTAAAAGATAGGCATCTGCATTTTTTTTGCTAAGTCCAGAGAACATGCCTGGTCATAGATAACTTGTAACTTGAGGGTTTTATTCTCCAACAGATGTTGGCGTATGAAGGGAGATGCAATTCCATTAATAAAAGAATCACGAATTAACTCCTCCTGGTACTGCTCAGCTGAGACAGCTTTGAGATTACAATCCTTGCTGAGCCTGCGAAGCTTTTGAAGGAATTCATCAAGTGATACCCCGGGTTGTTGTTGAGTTGTGGCAAGTAGATGCTGAGCAAAAATTTCATTTAGGGCCTTAACATATAGTTGCTGTAGTATTTGGATAGTGGAGTCATAGTCTACACAGTCTTCGATATAGTCATACACATGAGGGGATACATAATTGGCAAGTATCTCTAACTTATCAGGAACATTCTCACCACACACCCTGAGGAAGTTGCTGAAGGTATGATACATTAGCAATTGTAGGTGAATTCAGGTCCAGATCAAGACAGGCGGGTCGGAGTAGTTTCTCCATGATGGTTTGATTACTACCTTTGGTTCCCTTCTACCGTTTGAGTCATAGCCGTTTGTTCCCAAAACCACTCAGAGTGTGGAGCAGGTTCAGTTGATTAAATTGACGTAAGAAAACTACTAGGCACTTGGTCTGAGTATTAAACAAGGCTTTAATCAACTGTTTTGCAACAAGTTGTCCTTCACTAGATCCTGTTTACAAAATGTCTTGAGCAAGCTGGGCCTATGCCCGAGTATTTATACTCTCCCTGGACAGCACCACCAGCAGGCCGCCCAGTATTATTTCATAAGTCATTTCTACATGAATGGCAAGATTCATGTCACTCCATATGTATGCCTTTTTAACAGCCTTCTCAACTTGTCCTGCCACCTTCAAAGACTTGTGTATGTACACCCCCAGGTCTCTCTGTTCTTGCACCTCCTTTAAAATTGTACCATTTAGTTTATAATGCCTCTCATTCGTCCTATCAAAATGAATCACTTTACACTTCTCTGCGTTAAATTTCATCTGCTATGTATCTGCCCATTTTATCAGGCTGTCCATGTCCTCTTGAAGTCTATTACTATCACCCTCACTGTTTGTGCTACATTTCAGAGTTTCATCTGCAAACTTTGAAATTATGCCCTGTATACCCAAGGCCAGGTCATTATATCAAAAGGAGCAACACCAACCTATGGGGAACACCACTGTATACTTCCCTCCAGTCTGAAAACCAACCATTCACCACTACTCTCTGCTTTCTGTCCCTTAGCCAATTTTGTATCCATGCAGCTACTGTCCCTTTAATCCCACGGGCTTCAATTTTGCTAACAAATCTATTATGTCACACTTTATCAACCGCCTTTTGAAAGTCCATATACACATCAACCACACTACCCTCATCAACCCTCTCCATTATGTAGGGGTCGCAAAATCCCCTCAGCCCCCGAAGATCGGGAAATATTAATCCACATCGTGGATGAAGACTTGTGTGATTTAAATTGTCTCTGGGTTGGACAATGTTTTAAAACATACCCAGATCCGCAAAAGGCTGCGTTAAAAAGCTCGTAAGCTAGGCAGCACTTGAACACTGGAGTCAAAGAACTTTGTGAAAATCGCACACTTTAAGATTGTACAATTTATTAAAAGATGTACTCTTGAGTTTTGGACTGTAAATTGCCCAGGGATAAAATGGCCATCAGGCCACATGGCCAAAGACAAAGGACTTGGAAAACAGCTTGTGTGTTGCGTCTGTGAAGGAAGGTTCAATGGCAGTCAAATCTGTCAATCAAAGGGGAGTTTCCCCCGCCCTGCAGCAGGACAATCGATGCCTGTTTACAGAACATTCTACAATGTTGACTGTAAGATCAAGTGCTTGAAACTGCCAGCATGAAAAAAGGGACTTTGTTTGCTAAGCACTCAAGACTGTCAATCAATTGCAGTTCCAGATGACCACAGGACAATGCTTTGTTTACAAAGCAATTGAATGCTATTAGCATTTGTTTGTATATCAAGTGGACACATCCAAACTGAGGAGAAACCGTTTAGATGAATGGGAGAACACATTCAAACCCATTACTTTGACAATGGGGCAGTTGGATTCCTTTTGCTCAGCCCAGATGAACCTGGATCTGGGCGGGAACATTTCGGCCCCAAATTGGGGTATAAGAGATAGCTTCCCAGAAGCATCTCTCTCTCTCTGGCCTTGCCTCCGTGTGCCTCTACAGCGTGGGAGTCTGTCTGAAGAAGTAAAACACCAGCAGTTTACTTTTAAAACACTGGGGTGTTTCTTTACTTCAGGGCAGCGAAGATCTAAGTTCGCAGAGCATGGAGCTGGCATTGCAGTGGTGAGCATATATTTTTCTGGCCTTCCACAAGGCAACTTAGGATAGGCATAAGGGTGGGTGTAAAGTGGGAATTTCGTTAGAATTGTGATTTTAGTCATTTTCCCTCGTTGTGTCCGTTTTTCTTCCCCTGTTAAGCAACTTTACTGTGATTACTTCAATCATGTGGTGTAGTTTCTTTAGTTTTAATAAAATTTGACTTTCTTGCATCCAGACCATTTGTCCATTTTTAATATATCATTAATTATAAGTTCCTCCAGTCAGAACTGGAAGGAGGGTTTAGCGATTCGAAACTGCTGATTGGAATTGGTCACAGTGCAGTGGCAAGGCTGCCTGACCAGGTAAATTACCGTAAACCAGGTAAAGGATGCCCCCCTACAAATTGGCGACCCCGGCAGGACTGGAGGCAGTTTTTGATATGATAAGTGGTCTGGATCTGGAGAAAGCATCAGCTCTTGCTTTTCTTGCTTTCAGTCTGTGGGTAGCCCTGCAGAAGTTAGCGGCAGCGTGTAAGCTGACCTATTATGGTATAGGTGGCTGGGTTAAGAAGGGTGAGATGAGGGTGCGGGAGGAGGTTACAGAGGCCAAGAATCGGGAGTCAGAGTTTGAAAAATACCAGGCGGAGGTAGAACGCCTCATAAGAGAGGTGAATGAGGCCAGAGATAGTGGGATGAGGGTACGGGAAGAAAATGCACGCCTCACACTAGAGGTCATGAAATGCCAGGCAGAGATAGAGTGCCTTGTGCAGGAAGTCACAGAGGCTAGGGACAGTGCGATGAGGCTACAGGAGGAAAACGCACACCTCACCCGAGAAGCTAGCGAGGGCAAAAGCCACGCGAGGCACAAGATAGAGTTCCTAAAGTGCCAAATTACAGAAGCAAAGAGTAACGAGATGAGACTGCGGGAAGAGAATGCCCGCCTCACCTCAGAAGTAACAGAGCAGGAGGAAATGGCTAGGGAGGTAAAGGCAGCTTATAAGCTGGCCTGCGACCAAAGGTTTAGTGGAGCAGATCATACCCCATGTAACAGAAAGATAGAGAGTTTGGGTGTGGAGTTATTAAGGACTAAAGGGATGGTATGTCTCATAAGTCTGAAGGGAAGTCCGTCGGACAGTACCAGCAGCCCAAATCAAACCGCCCCACAGGCAGCACCCAGGACAGGGCTGGCTACGGAATTAGAGATCCCAAGACCGCAGCCTACAGCTCCGAGTTTTGAGGCGCTCTGGCAGCAAGAAGGGGTGGACAATGGGGTGGTAGGAGAATGCCAGCAGGTCCCGCTAGGTAGGCAGGGACGAGGACCAGTGTACCCCCTCTGACAACGGAGGTACAGTCCGCCCGTGAACGATAATGACCCAGGGGCTGTTCAGCATACCAATCTGGTACCCTATGATACCCAACAGCTCAGAGGCCTGGTGAAGCATATTCCCCTGCTCTCCGAAAAGGGAGACCCCTCAATGCACTTCCAAGGGATAGAACAGGCAGCCTGTGTTAACGGCTGTGATGACGAAGAGAAAGCCAAAATGTTGCTTTTCCCTGTAGATAGTAAGCTCTATCAGACCCTTTCAGATGAGTCTAAGAGAGGGCAGAAGGGTTTTGAGGACCTAAAGGAGGAAATACTGGAAGCCAGGGGTGCGAACGACGGCAGTCCGTTCGATCGCATAGGGAAAACACTGCAGAAGGAAGGGGAGACCCCACAGGCATTTGCAGACAGGCTGTGGCCAGTCTACAACAGCGCGTGTACAGGGGGACAAGATAGGGCACATCTGAACCAGCGGCAGCGGACCCAATGGCTTCGTTGCCTGGTGTCCAATTGCCTGCCCCAGATAAAAGCAAAGGCTGATACTTGGTTTGACCACCGAGACCCCCTAACAACCGAAGAGACTGTAATCCGGCAGCTCACGGTAGCATATAGGAACGGTAGGAATAGTGGGACACCCCAGCAAAAGGGTAAGGTCCACGAGGTTAAACCTGGGGCTCAATACAAGAAAGAGTGGCGCCAGGAGGGGAACCGTCCCTCCCAGAACAAGGTCACTTGTTAGAGGTGCGGGGAGGATGGCCACTGGCACAGGGATTGTAAAAAGCCTGGGAGAGACGATAAAGCCAGGACCCCTGCAGTCCCAACTCAGAAGGCAGAGACAGAAACTCCTCCCGATACAGTCGAGTCCGTCATGGAGTCGATAAAATCTTTCCTCAGGGCCAATCAGGGAAAGGTAGCAGCCATCAGTGGTGCTGCAGCCCCCTCGCCCACCTCTGCCTCCCCACAATGACTGGAGCCCGCGCAGCCTGTCTACCTGTGTAATCTCTGGTACGATGAGGATGTACCGCTTGTACAGATGGAGGTAGAGGAGGTAACAGGGACTTATCTATTGGATACGGGGGCATCATGCACCATGATCCATACGGATAATCCCACCACCTCACCTCTGTCTAATGGGGTTCCATACATACTATCGGGATTCACCGGTCAGGAGCAGGCGGGGCTATACTCCAGACCCCTCTCAGTCCGTCTGGGCATGCTCCAAACTAAGTGGACGTGCATCCTGGCAAAGTGGAATAAGGAGGAAGGAAAGGGGATCCTAGGGGCCGACCTCATGGTGAGCCATGGGATCCTCATGGATCTCCGCAACCATTGCCTTTGGGGGGCTAGCACAGACAGGGAAGAAGGTGTAGTGGTCATCCCGGGCAAGGAGGGCAAGGGGACCTTGTGTACTGTGAAGCCCAAAGAAGGTTACGACCTCAGGCTCATGGTAAATGGTGTCCCGGAGGCACTGCAAGCAGTCGTGCAGGCAAACCTCACAGCGTTTGCCACCCATAAACACGACTGCGGGAGGATCACAGGGTTTGAGGTTAAAATAGACGGGGACCCCATGGCCCGACCACAAAAGCAGTACAATTTCCCCAAGGAGGCAGAACCCGACATGGAGGCAGCCATCACCTCCTTAGTTAAACAGGGAGTGTTGAGGCCCATAGCCACTCATGTTAATTCTCCACTTTGGCCAGTTAGGAAACCAGACAGTTCATGGTGGACTATAGGGTGCTTAACAGCAATATCCCCGTGTGTGCCCCCACAGTAGAAGCAGTGGCTAATCTTATTAGCAGTATTCCAGCATCCGCGAACACATTCACGGTGCTGGACATTTCGAATGGGTTCTGGTCCATCCCTTTAAAACGGGAGGACCAATATAAGTTTGCCTTCACCTTTAAGGGACAGCAGTATACCTGGACCTGTCTGCCACAGGGTTTCCACAACAGCCCCAGCATCTTCCACCAATGCATGAAGGATAGTTTGAAAGAGTTCAGTCAGCCCACTCAGTTACTGCCGTATGTGGATGACCTGCTCTTATTTACCGACTCGGTTGGGGAGCATGGCCCACTACTGGCTGAGCTGCTGGAGCTGTTGCAGAGAAAGGGGTTTAAAGTCAACCCCAAGAAGGCGCAGATCGGTCAGCAAGAGGTTAAATTCCTGGGTCTGACTGTCCGCACAGGAGAGAGGGCCATAGATAAGGCAAGGAGGGAAGCAGTCCAGGAGTTACCGATTCCCAATTCAGTAAGAGGGGTGAGGTCGTTCCTGGGATTGACGGGGTACTGCAGAGATTTTATAGAGGACTATGCAGCCACAGCGGCCCCTCTGCTCCGTCTCCTACACAAGGGAGTGGAGTGGTCCTGGGATGAGGGATGCCAGGCGGCATTTGTTAAGTTAAAGGGAGACCTGCAGACCGCACCAGCCCTAGGAGCGATAGATGGGAAAAGGGAGTTTTTTCTGGAGGTAGCAGCCAGTGGGGATAGCCTGAGTGCTGTGCTGCTCCAAGAGCGGCACGGTAGGCTGAGACCCGTGGTCTATTCCTCCAGAATACTCACCGATGTAGAGAGGAGCTACTCAATATGTGAAAGGCACCTTTTAGCCACATATTGGGCTGTGAAGAAATCCCGGATCTTCGCAGGCACCTCTCCCATCACCCTCCTCACACACCACACACCCACTCAGATGCTTTTGGATGGGAGGATTAAAGATGGGACAGTCAGCAGCATCCGCATTGCGCACTGGACCCTTCTCCTCTCACAGATGGATCTGAAGGTAAAGGGCCTTTGCGAGCCAAAGCTTGCGGCCAATATGGTATACCCTGGAACAGCCCATCGATGTTCCATAGGTGGGGTATGGGAAGTGAACATAGGTTTACGGGCCGGGATACATCCCACGGGCCGTGAGATCTATGTAGACGGTTCCAGCATGGTATCCGCTGGGGTACGACTCACGGGTTGTGGGATCTTTGACCCAACGGCAAACATTGCCTTGGCAATCAGGCTCCCTAACACCATGAGTGCCCAGCAGGCTGAACTGTCCGCGGTGATGTACGTGGTTACACACCCCGACGTCTTCCCTACCCCGTATATGATTTGCTCTGACAGTATGTTCACTTGCAACTCGTGTACGGAGTACCTGGCCATCTGGTCTCGTCGTGGGTATACCTCCGCCGACAGGAAGCCCTTGGCAGTAAAGCCCCTGCTGGAGAAAATCCTGGCAGCTGTGCGGGAGGAAGGTACAGTTTTCATCAATAAGGTGAAAGCCCATTCCTCCATAGAACCCCGCAGCCAGGGCAACCAGCAAGCCGATATGCTGGCCAAGGAGGGTGCACCTGCAGGCACTTTCTGGGACCCATATGAGTCCGGGCCAATGGCAGCGATTACAGGCAGGGATGGGACACAGGGAAAATCAGGAATAGTGTTGGCCCCGGACCTTAAAACGGTCCAGGCACAGGACCCCGTCCTAAAGGCAATAATTAGCGCAGTGATGGAGGGCAAAAGGATAGAGGGCCCCTACAGCACAGCCCCTCTCACCGTAAGGGAGGGCATGCTGTTCAAGGCAGAACAGTGGGTAGTACCCCAGCAACACCGGAGGGAGTTCCTTCAGCTGGCGCATGAGGGGCCGGGAGTGGGACACCCCGGGCCTGAGACCACCTGGCAATGGGTGGAACAGGCGGGATGGTGGCCAGGACTCCAGGATGATGTCCGCGAGTTCTGTACTAGCTATCTTGTGTGTGCAGCAAATAATCCCGATCCCCACAAAAGGAAGGTGCCCATGGGACACATTAGGAGGGTCGAGGGACCATGGCAGTCGATCCAGATCTATTATATAGGGCCCTTGCCCACCACCCAGGGAGGCTACAAATACTGCCTCGTCCTGGTGGATGTGTTTTCCAAGTGGGTGGAAGCCTTCCCCTGCAGGACGGCCACAGCAATGGGGACTGCAAAGATCTTGGTGAAGGAGGTGTTCTCGCGGTGGGGACTGCCCCAGTTCGTGGAGTCCGACCAGGGAAGCCACTTCACTGGCCAAGTCATGCAGAACACCCTCATGCTGCTCGGTATCAAAGGGAAGTGGCACGTAGCCTACAACCCGTGATCCTCAGGGATTGTGGAGTGTGTGAACCGTACCCTTAAAGAAAGATTGAGGAAAGAGGCCGTGGGGTCGCCCCAAAAATGGGCAGAGACCCTACCTCTGATCCTCATGGGAATCCGGGCCAGCCAGTCCAAAAGTACAGGGCATTCACCACATGAGCTCATGACCGGCAGAGTTATGAGGACCCCCACTTATGTCCTTGCCCCAGTCCTCACCGAAGGACAACTGCAGGAAATAAACCGGGATAAATTCACCCAAACCCTCCTAGAACACCGCAAATGAATTTATGGGCAGGCAGCAGACAGCATGGGGAAGCAGCATCGGAATAACTGGCTGCTGCTCGAGTCTAGCAAGAGCCACCAGTGGGAGATAGGAGACCTAGTGATGGTAAGAAACTATGCCCGGGTGGGAAGTTTAGAGCCACTCTATATGGGACCCTATAGTATAGTTGGTAGGGCCAGCCCCATGGTCTATGCAGTAAAACTACCCCGGTGAACAAAGTGGTTCCACGCCAACCAATGTAAATTGTATAAATCTGACCATACAAGTTCAAGTTCAAAGGCTGTAAAGACAGGCGCTGTGGCTTGTTTCAAGGGAAAAGTTGTCCGGCCCACCAATTGGGACACTTCCCCGCCCCAGTGGGACCTAAGTTTTGGCCAAAGTTTAAATTTGAACCAGTTATTTAGTTCAGAAACAGAGAAACCGCAGCCTGAGAGTAGAAATCTGCAGGCTGCTGCGAGTTCATTCACAGAAAGTTGCTTGGGGGGCTCCAGGGAGGAGCCGCCCTATGAAGAGACTGCCCGCGCATGCGTAGTCGCTGGTCTGGAGACAGGAATTCCCCAGTCTTTTGAATGTGCAGGCGCAGTTCCCCAGCCCATGACCACAGCGGCTCCTCCTCAGTTTTCCCACGCAGGCGCAGTCGCCTGTTTGAATACAGAGGTTTCACAGCCTCTGCCGTGGGACTCCGGGGAGGAGGTTCGCGCAGGCACAGTCACCTGTTTAAAGGGACAAGCTCCCCAGCCCGCTTCTAGAGTGGTTCCCCCTATGGTGTGGGACTCTGGGGAGGAAGGGATCACAATTCCTCTTGCAGGGGACATATGGAAGGAGCCGGTACCAGGTTTTGGACCTGGAGAGGAAGATTTTCAGCCACCAGCAGCGGGTGGTGAGGGGATACCTGCCCCCAGTACGGGAGTGGGTAGGGAAAAGGAGATAAACCCGGATTACTGGCAGGCTGCCAGGTATATTACACAGTGCGGGCTGTTTGCATCAGGGGGAGAAGGTTCCCAGCCAGCTAGGGCTGTGACCCAGGCTCAGGGTCTGTCAGCCAAAGTTTCCCCCACAGAGACGCCCCTCAGAAGGTCTCAGCGGGTCCGCAAGCCCAAGATAAGATGGTCACCAGAGTACCCGCCACAAAGAGCAATCTCCCGAGCCCGGGAGGAAACAGATCACAGAGGTCCCCAACTAGCAGCCATAAGCTGCCAGGGACCAGAAGCAGGAGGCAGTCCAGCTTCGCTGCAGGCAGCAGTAATCTGCGACAGTGACACCAGAGGCTAGCCTGGCCGTCCGGAGACGGGCGGCATTTGTATTATAGCTTTGTGTTAAGTTACCAATGTTGACTCTTGCTTTTAAGGTGTTTAAATTTTAAGTTTAGAATGTAACTAGTAGTTTTGAGTTTAAGTTTAAAGTTTAAGTTTATAAATGTGCCAAATGCTTGTATTTTGGTCCGAGGTCGAGGGACCCGACCATGTCTCCACCTAAGGCAACAGGTCAGTGAGAGACCTGGCTGCATGTCCTTTCAAGTTCTTTTGCAGGAGAGTGGACAAAGGAGCAGCCCTGTTTGCCCAGCCCGAGCTGGGCATCGAATGAAGATATGGTTATACAGAATGTTGGGGATCACCTTGCCACTGGACAAATCCAGGAGGAGACCCCGCAGCGACCTTCGGGAGAAACCGGACAGGGTCCGAAGGAACCTGCCTACTCATCCTACATGGAAGAGATGGCCCCAGCTGGGTGGGCCCAGCACTATCCTGACCGAATTTCACTTGCGGGAGACCTCGCTATTGAGGAGTCATGGTGGGGAAGCGCGGGCGCCTTGTCAGATAGGGACGCGTTCCCCGGGAGTGGGTGGTGATGGCCCGGGAAAGATTGTAAAGGGGAGGGGGAGAGCCAAGAGTTGCGTGGGTGCGTTCGGGGAAGGGAAAAACTCACCCGGGGCCCACGGGCAAAGTTAGAGTGTAAGTATGGCTGGGAAGGATGAGTGGGTGGCCGGATCTGGGATCCAAGTTTGAATGTGGGGCCAGTGAGAGCTGTCACACAGGCACCCATCATTTTCTGCAGCCAGTCGAGGGAAGACGGGAGGGGGAGGGACTGGGAGTCGCGATCCCATACTCCCCAGTCTCGGTCTGTGAAACATGAGGGGTACCCCGCCTCCACAAAGGGACAAGGGAACGGCTCGGGGCTGGTGGATCAGACTATTCTGTAAAATCCATTCTGTATGTTTTAAAGGTTTAAGACCATTAAAGGGGGAGGGTGGAAGGAACATTTACTGCCCGGGTGGGAGGTGCAATACCCACTCGAATTTCGCGGCCCATCATTGGCACGTGATTGTCGGGGTTTATTTCAGCATTTTGTGTCAAATGTTTAATGAAGATTTTTGTATTTTGTTTTACAGTTCCAAGTGGTGCAGAGGTGTAGGACCCTCTCCGTGCTTGGGATTATTTTGATTACATTGTATAACCAAGGTTGCAACATTTTGTAATATGTTATAATGTAACAAGTGGTGCAGGGGTATGAGACCCCTTATTGTAACATTTTGTAATTGATGTATCTGTAGATGCCTACCGTACCACGGTTTTTGTCAGATTTGAGGGGAATAGACGGGTTGGGGGATCAGTGATAGGTAGCTATAGGTAAATACAGGGGATGATTGTTTGTGGGGGTCAGAAAATTTTGCTCACTTCTTCAAGAGGATACTACAAGCAAGTTGGAAGTATCCAAGGGGGGAATTTAGGGGTCGCAAAATCCCCTCAGCCCCCAAAGATTGGGAAATATTAATCCACATCGTGGATGCAGACTTGTGTGATTTAAATTGTCTCTGGGTTGGACAATGCTTTAAAACATACCCAGAACTGCAAAAGGCTGCGTTAAAAAGCTCGTAAGCTAGGCAGCACTTGGACACTGGAATCAAAGAACTTTGTGAAAATTACACACTTTAAGATTGTACATTTTATTAAAAGATGTACTCTTGAGTTTTGGACTGCAAATTGCCCAGGGATAAAATGGCCATCAGACCACATGGCCGAAGACAAAGGACTTGGAAAACAGCTTGTGTGTTGCGTCTGTGAAGGAAGGTTCAATGGCAGTCAAATCTGTCAATCAAAGGGGAGTTTCCCCCGCCCTGCAGCAGGACAAGCGATGCCTGTTTACAGAACGTTCTACAATGTTGACTCTAAGATCAAGTGCTTGAAACTGCCAGCATGAACAAAGGGACTTTGTTTGCTAAGCACTCAAGACTGTCAATCAATTGCGGTTCCAGATGACCACAGGACAATGCTTTGTTTACAAAGCAATTGAATGCTATTAGCATTTGTTTGTATATCAAGTGGACACATCCAAACTGAGGAGAAACCGTTTAGATGAATGGGAGAACACATTCAAACCCATTACTTTGACAATGGGGCAGTTGGATTCCTTTTGCCCAGCCCAGATGAACCTGGATCTGGGCGGGAACACTTCGGCCCCAAATTGGGGTATAAGAGATAGCTTCCCAGAAGCATCTCTCTCTCTGGCCTTGCCTCCGTGTGCCTCTACAGCGTGGGAGTCTGTCTGAAGAAGTAAAACACCAGCAGTTTACTTTTAAAACACTGGGGTGTTTCTTTACTTCAGGGCAGTGAAGATCTAAGTTCGCAGGGCATGGAGCTGGCATTGCAGTGGTGAGCATATATTTTTCTGGCCTTCCACAAGGCAACTTAGGATAGGCATTAGGATGGGAGTAAAGTGGGAATTTTGTTAGAATTGTGATTTTAGTCATTTTCCCTCGTTGTGTCCGTTTTTCTTCCCCTGTTAAGCAATTTTACCATGATTACTTCGATCGTGTGGTGTAGTTTCTTTAGTTTTAATAAAATTTGACTTTCTTGCATCCAGACCATTTGTCCATTTTTAATATATCATTATTTATAAGTTCCTCCAGTCAGAACTGGAAGGAGGGTTTAGCAATTCGAAACTGTTGATTGGAATTGGTCACAGTGCAGTGGCAAGGCTGCCTGGCCAGGTAAATTACCGTAAACTAGGTAAAGGATGCCCCCCTACAGTTACTTCATCAAAAAACTCAAACAAGTTAGTCAAACATGACCTGCCCATAACAAATCCATGCTGGCTTTCATTTATTAACCCATATTTTTTGAAGTGCCAATTAATTTCGTCTCAGATTAATGTCTGTAAAAGTTTCCCCAGCACCGACGTTAGGCTGATTGGCCTGTAGTTGCCAAGTTTATCTCTCTTCCTTTTTTTGTACTGGGGCGTAACATTTGCAATCCTCCACTCCTCTGGTACCACTCACATATCTAAGGATGATTGGAAGATTGTGGCCAGAGTTTCCAGAATTTCCACCCTTCATTCCCTCAGCAAGCTAGGATGCATTCCATCTGGACCGGATGACTTTTCTATGTTGAGCGATGCCAACCTTTTAAGTACCTTGGGGGTGAAATTGGGTTCAGCCCGAAAACGGGCATGGGGATATCAGTGTGTGATCTGAAAGTGGTCCAGGCAGCAAACAAAATTCATGCTGCCTGCTCATTAGCATGATTGCTGCGCTGAGCCTAGCGCTATACACACTGCATTTTGGCTCAGTGCTCAACAGGTTGACAAGTATCGGGTGCAGTCTGCTGTCCAATTAAAGTTTGCCTGCAGACTAAAAGGCTCTCTACACTTCTTAAAGGGGAGGTGCTTTGTTGCAGGAGCACCTCAGAATAACTAGCTGCAGCCATGTCACAATATGGGAGAGAAAGGGCACCTCACTTCTCAGGTGCAGCACTGGAGGCCTTGGTCCAGGGGGTAAATAGAAGAAGACAGGTCCTCTACCCGCAGGGGGGAAGGAGACCTTTGAGACAAAACGTCAGGAGGCAGTGGGAGGATATAGCGCAAACCGTCAGTGTCACCAGTGTTGCCGCCAGGACCTGGATGCAGTGCCGCAAGAAGTTCAATGACCTCACACGAGTGGTCAAGGTGAGTGAATGTCTCTTCAAATGCCATATCCCACTAACTGCACCACTAGCCTCACACACTGCTCAATGCACCACACCCCCATCACTCACCCACCAACAATCTCTAGCAATCATGACTCATACCTCACAATCATAGCTTTACCTCACCCTCACACATTTACCACTGCTGCAAGCCTCACACCCACATCTCACATCTTGCACACACTACCAGCTATTCAACCATGACAGGCACATCACCCAAACACATTGCACCACACTCACTGACACACTTCCCTTTCCTTGCAGGGCAAGGTGGCTCACAACCACTGTGAGCAGCAGCGGATAGGCGGGGGTGGGGGGTGGCAAGTATGCCTGCATATCTTACTATGTTGGAGGAGATTGTGCTGCAGATCATTGAAGGGGCTGTCACTGAGGTGAGCGGTGAGGTTCAAAGCATTGATGATGACAGTATGCTCATACATAGATACATAGAAGATAGGAGCAGGAGTAGGCCATTCGGCCCTTCGTGCCTGCTCCGCCATTCGATGAGATCATGGCTGATCCTTTAATTCAGTATCCCGTCCCCGCCTTCTCTCCGTAACCCTTAACCCCTTTTGCCCGTAGAAATATATCTAATTCCCTCTTAAATATATTTAATGAGCTGGCGTACACTGCCCTCTGTGGCAATGAGTTCCACAGGTTCACCACTCTCTGAGTGAAGAAATTCCCCCTCATCTCTGTCCTAAATGGTTTAGCCCTTATCCTTAAATTATGTCCTCTAGTTCTGTTCTCACCCGCCAAGGGAAACATTCCTTCTGCATCCAGTCTGTCTAGACCTGTCAGAATTTTATACACTTCTATGAGGTCCCCTCTCAATCTTCTAAACTCCAGTGTGTACATCCCTAAACTACATAGTCTCTCCTCATAGGTCATTCCCGCCATTCCTGGTATCAGCCTGGTGAATCGCCGCTGCACCCCCTCCATGGCAAGAACATCCTTCCTCAGATGAGGCGACCAAAACTGTACACAGTACTCGAGGTGTGGTCTCACCAGTGCCCTGTACAGCTGCAGCAAGGTATCCCTGTTCCTGTATTCTAACCCTTTTGCTATGAAGGCCAGCATACCGTTTGCCTTCTTGACCGCCTGTTGCACCTGCATGCTCGCCTTCAGTGACTGGTGTACAAGAACACCCAGGTCTCTCTGTACTTCCCCCTCTCCCAATCTATTGCCATTTAAATAATAATTTGCCCTCCCGTTCCTGCACCCAAGGTGGATAACTTCGCACTTGTCCACATTATAGTGCATCTGCCATTTATCCGCCCAATCGCCCAGTCTGTCCAAATCGCTCTGGAGCTTCCTGGTCTCTTCCTCTGAGCCCACCCCCCCTCCTAGTTTAGTGTCGTCTGCAAATTTGGAAATGCTGCATCCGACTCCCTGATCCAGGTCATTAATGTAAATTGTGAACAGCTGGGGGCCCAGGACAGATCCCTGTGGTACCCCACTTGTTACTGCCTGCCATTCAGAAAATGAGCCGTTTATTCCAACTCTCTGTTTTCTATCTGACAGCCAGTTCCCTATCCACGCCAAAACTTTCCCCTTTATCCCATGAGCCTCAATTTTCCATGCTAATCTTTTATGTGGGACCTTATCGAAGGCCTTTTGGAAGTCCAGGTACACCACATCTACTGGCTCTCCCCCATCTATTCTACCAGTTACTCCCTCAAAAAATTCCAATAGATTAGTCAAGCACGATTTACCCTTTGTAAATCCATGTTGACTCTGTCCTATCCTGTCCCCATTTGCTAAGTGCTCCGCTATTTCATCCTTAATGATGGACTCCAGCATTTTGCCCACAACTGATGTAAGGCTTACAGGTCTGTAATTACCTGCTTTTTCCCTACCCCCCTTTTTGAATAGTGGGGTAACGTTAGCTACCCTCCAATCCATCGGTACTGTTCCCGAGTCTAATGAATTCTGAAAAATCATCCTTAGTGCATCCGCTATCTCTAGGGCCACCTCCTTCAGTACCCTAGGATGCATGTTATCAGGCCCTGGGGATTTGTCCACCTTCAATCCCTTTAGCTTCCTTAACACCATATCCTTAGAGATATTGATTTGCGTCAGTTCCTCCTTTGCCAATGTCCCTATTTTTCCCGATATCCCAGGGAGGTTTTTTGTGTCTTCCTTCGTAAAGACTGACCCAAAGTATGCATTTAGTTGATCTGCCATTTCCTTATTTCCCATTATATATTCCCCCGTATCTGACTGCAATGGACCAACTTTGGTTTTCACCAGTCTTTTCCTTTTGATATACTTATAAAAGCTTTTGGAGTTAGTTTTTATATTTTCCGCCAGCTTGTTTTCGTAAGCTATTTTGCCCCTCTTGATTATGCCCTTTGCCCTCCTTTGCTCTATCTTAAACTGTTCCCAATCTTCCGCTCTGGCGCTTTTTTTGGCTATTTTATACGCCCTATCTTTGGATTTTATGCTGTCTCTAATTTCCCCTGTTATCCACGGTTGAGTCACCTTTTTAGATTTCCTTTTATGCCAGATTGGTATAAACAATTTTTGCAATTTTGTCATTCTATCTTTAAATGTTTGCCATTGTTTATCTACCTCCAGTCCTCCCAGGAACGTTGTCCACTCAGACCTACTCAGTTCCCGTCTCATGGCATCATAATTCCCCTTGTTTAAATTCAGGACCTTAGTCTCTGAGTCAATTTCTTCGCTCTCCATTTCGAGTGAGAAATCGATCATGTTATGATCGCTCTGACCCAAGGGTCCCCGTACAACAAGATTACTGATTAGTCCCTTCTCATTGCACAGTACCCAGTCCAATATAGCCTGTTCCCGAGTTGGTTCCTCGACATATTGATCCAGATAACCATCCCTCAAACACTCAAGGAATTCCTCCTCCTCATTATTTTTACTGATTAGGCTAGTCCAATCTATATGTAAGTTAAAGTCACCTATGATGACAGCTGTGCTCTTATTGCACGCTTCTCTAATTTCCCTCGTGATGCCCTCCCTAACCTCTATTTTACTATTTGGAGGCCTATATACCACTCCTATTAATGTTTTTCGCCCCTCGCTATTTCTTAGCTCCACCCATATAGATTCTGTATTAACTGAGTTAATATCCTTCCTTTCAATTGCATTTATCCCCTCTTTTACTAGCAATGCTACCCCTCCTCCCTTTCTTTTTTGTCGATCCTTCCTAAATACTGAATACCCCTGTATGTTAAGCTCCCAGCCCTGCTCACCCTGCAACCATGTTTCCGTAATCCCAATTAGATCATAATTATTAACCTCTATTTCCACAGCTAATTCATCTACCTTGTTCCTGATGCTTCTCGCATTAAGGTATAAAACCCTCAGGCTTTTTTTATGCTCACATTTTTTATGAATTAGTTTGGCCCTTTGTTTTTTGTTCCTCACCCTTTTATCATTTATTTCTGTCTGCCTTTCACTTTCCTCTATTTCACTACATAGGTTTCTAGCCCCCTGCCATACTAGTTTAAATGCTCCCGAACTGCTTTATCAAAAATTACCCCGAGAACATCAGTTCCATCTCTGCACAGGTGTAGACCGTCCCTTTTGTATAGGTCACACCTACCACAAAACTGGTTCCAATGCCTCAAAAATTTAAAACCCTCCCTCTTACACCACTGCTCAAGCCACGTATTTAGCCTAACTATCCTGTTCTCTGTACTCTTACTAGCACGTGGCACTGGTAGTAATCCAGAGATTACTACCTTCGAGGTCCTACTTTTTAGTTTGGCTCCTAACTCCCTAAATTCTACTTGTAGGACCTCTTCCCTTTTTTTAGCTACGTCGTTGGTACCAACATGTATCACGACAACTGGCTGTTCCCCCTCCCCCTCCAGAATGTTCTGCACCCGCGCCGAGACATCCTTGACCCTTGCACCAGGGAGGCAACATACCATCCTGGAGTCTCGGTCGCGACCACAGAAACCCCTATCTATTCCCCTTACAATCGAATCCCCTATTACTATAGCCCTGCCACTCTTTTTCCCTCCCTTCTTTGCAACAGAGCCAGTCATGGTGCCATGAGCCTGGCTGCTGGTGCCTTCCCCCGATGTGTCACCCCCCCCGACAACAGTACCTAAGGCGGTGAACCTGTTGCTAAGGGAGACAACCCCAGGGGATTTCTGCACTACCTTCCTGCCCTTGCTCTGCCTTTTGGTCACCCATGTACTGTCTACGCTGGCCTTAACCTGCGGTGTGACCAACTCACTAAATGTGCTATCCACACCCCTCTCAGAATCGTGGATGCTCCAAAGTGAGTCCACCTGCAGCTCAAGGGCCGTCATGCGGTCCCACATGAGCTGCAGCTGGACACACTTCCTGCACACATAGTCGTCAGGGACACAGGAAGCGTCCCTGATTTCCCACATGTTACAGGAGGAGCATGACACAGGTCCGAGCTCTACTGCCATGACTTAACCCTTATATTACTTTTAATTTTCTAGTTTTAGTTTATTTATCGACTTTTGTTTTCCCGAAGCTTACTTAGACCAATGTATACTGTACTCCTCTTATTCCTTTTTAAACTAACCAAATCCCACTAGTTTTGGTTTTACTTTCTAGGAAGGTTTGAGGAAAGTACTTACCAGTTAGTCTTACCTCCCTGGTCTTTCGCTGACTTCCCGGTCTTGTGTCCCCTTGGTCCTACGCCGACTTCCCGCTCCTCCCGGTTCCTGCCCTGCTGAAAAGAAACTTTCACCTGGGTGCTTCCCACCAGGTCCGCTTCTGAAAAAAAGCTCAAGAGCTGGACTTCCGCCTCAGCTGTTTTTTAAATGGCCCCGAGTCTCGCCGACTGCTGCCTCTCCGCTCCGCTCTCCCGAACTGGTCGGGCCTCTGCCTTCGCGCCGGTTTTTAAGCCGGGCTCCTCCTCCGCTGCTGCTCTCTCCCGAACACCTCCCAGGCTCCGTGCTCCGACTGCTCTCAGGCCTCGCTGCTCTCCGGTTTTTATACCGGCTCCTCACCTCCCAGGCTCCGTGCTCCGACTGCTCTCAGGCCTCGCTGCTCTCCGGTTTTTATACCGGCTCCTCACCTCCCAGGCTCCGTGCTCCGACTGCTCTCAGGCCTCGCTGCTCTCCGGTTTTTATACCGGCTCCTCACCTAATCCTTCTTCTCACATCCCACTTCCCTCTCATCTCACAATCTCTTCTCTCTTACAAGCTACTGATGGTGTAAGCATGCACATCTTGCTTTCCCCCCTCACCACAACCCGACCCTTGTGCCTTTCTCCTTTCAGATACCCAAGAGCTGCCAGCAGCCCAGCCACTGCATGAACAACTAGAAGAGGAGAGTGATGGAGAAGTAGAGGCACCATCACTCAATCTGACACTCCCAAGCACCAGCTCGGAAAATGGCACTGCGCGAACTTTAGAGGGTAGTATAGAGGCAGGATCTGCCCGTGGTGAGTCACTGGGCATGAGTCGGCTGCAGTCAGGGCAGGGGGAAAGGGTAACGAGAGTTCCAGCTCCCCCGAGGGCGAGTTCCAGCTTGGGTTCTGCTGCACAGGACTCGGATGAGGACTTTGATGGGGCGGCCTTCAGAAGAAGTGAGATGGGCATGCACACGCTAACGCTTGGTGCAATGGCAGGCCTGCCAGAAAGCCTCTTGTCACTGTCAAGGAGCATGGAGGAGTCCGGCTCCAACATTGCATGGGGCTTTGTGCAGAGCTTGGAGCCCATGATTTCCAGGATGGAAGTGATGGGCAACTCCATTAGAGCACTTGCGGATCCAACCATGATGCAGCGTCTGATGGGCGATGTCGCAGCTTCCATTGCAGCACAAGCAGAAGTGACCCAATGTCTGAGTGTTGCAGTGGAAGCGCAGACTGCTCTCAGGCAGGCTCAGCTTGCTGCCACGCAAAGTCAGACTGCTGCCATCATGGCTGGGTTTATGAGTGCGGAAATGGGCTTGCAGGGTGTCACAACAGTCCAGCAATCTGTGCTCCAACAGATGGCTAGGAATGCTGAGGCGCTGCCCTGAGGGAGTGGCAGTGGCTCCATGGAGCAAGAACCTGCTGTCCTCTCTCAGGGTGACAGCATTTGTACTCCACACCACTGCCACTCCACTGGTGCCCTTGCTGTTGCCCATCAGCCAGCCCAGACTGCTGCCGCCAGTGTCGAGGTGGTACAATCTACGGCTGGGCCTTCTAGGTCCAGAGCTGCTCGATGTCATCCTGCAAGGCCATCTGCAGTCTCCCCCACAGAAAGTCAGCAGCCTTCCACCAGCCATGCTGCAGCCACTGGGGTAGCACTGCGTAGGAGTACTTGAATAGGCAAAGGAACACGAAAGACAGACACTAGGGGAATGCACAAGGGTGATTCGTTGACTTTGTTATGTAAGATTCAAAATAATCATTTATAAATTATGTTTGGAATGTTTGTTTTGTGGTGGCTTTCATTTAAGCTCTGTGCCCAAGAGGACGCAATGGTGTTCCGTGACAGGGGAACGGTAAGGTGGGGAAATGTTGAGCAACGGGAATCTGTGGTTTCATTCATTGGAACCAGAGTCCGATGATGCGCTCACGGACAGCCCGTCTGGAATGAGGATTTGCTGCTTGCCTCCTCCCTTCCTCCTCCTCCTCCTCCTCCTCCTCTCCCTCTTCCTATTCCTCCTCCTCCTCCTCCTGAAGTCTTGGCGGAACCCTGGTGGCAAGGGCTGTGCCCTCACGATGGCCAAGTTGTGGAGGGTGCAACAGACCACCACATAACGGGACACCTGCTCTGGCGTGTCCTGGAGGGCTCCTCCCGAGCAGTCTAGGCAATGGAATCATTGTTTCAGCACCCTGATGGTCTGCTTGATGACATTTCTCGTGGCAGCATGGCTCTCATTATATGATTACTGGCCATGAGTGGTGGGGTTGCGGAGGGGAGTCATCAGCCAGGTGTAGAGCGGACAGCCCTTGTCTCTGAGCAGCCACCCTTGGGTTCGATGTGGTAGCTGGAAGATTGCTGGCACACCGGACTGACGCAGGATGAAGGCATCATGACTGCTGCCAGGCTAGTGGGCATTCACCTCGTCATGATGTGCTAGGCATGGTCATGCACCAACTACACATTAAGTGAGTGGTAGCCTTTGCATTTGCAGTACATCTCAGGATTGATATGCGGCGCCCGCAAAGTCACGTGTGCGCAATCGATGGAGTCCTGCACCATGGGAAAGCCCAATATCTTGGCAAAGCCTCTGTGACCTCCTGGATGCAGCGATGGATGGTGAACTGGGAGATGTTAGCTATGTCTCCTGTTGCAGACTGGAATGATCCGGTGGCAAAAAAATTCAGTGCCATAGTCACCTGGAGGGCCACTGGCTGCACAATCGTTGCCCTCTTCTGAGGCTGCAGATGTGGTTCCAAGAGGTGGCAGAGTTCTGTGACCACCTCTTGGTGAAGTGCAGCCTCCGAATACTCTGCTCCTGGCTTAAGTGCAGGTAGGAGTAGTGATCTCAGAAGACCCTAGGTGGATAAGGCCTCCTGCTCAGAACCCTCCTGCCCCTCCTCCTCCTCCCTCTGCGAACAGTTTGTCTTCTTCTTTGCTGCCTCTGCTCCATCTCCATGTTATGCTGCAGTGCGAGGGGGATGACAACTAGAACCCCCATGACTGGGAGCAAGTGGTCTGACCAGAACCCTTGAATTCAGAAGCAAGGGCTTCTCCACTTGCAGCTCCACTCCCTGTGACCTCACCAACTTTAAACAACTCTAGAAAGCTCCAAACACTTCCACAAACTTACACCGAGCCAGTCAAAATCAAAAAGCAAGTTACCTGAAAGTTGTTGATGATCCCTTTAAATATTACTGGTAGGGGGTTCCTAGTGCAGCTGAACACACGTTCAGCTTTGTGTGTTTTGGAGAGGGCGTACAGTCGAGCGGCGATGTCCAAAATACCGGCCTGCGCTGGAAGTGAGGCAGCCACCATTTTTTTGCCAAAACCAGCTTTAAATGCTGGCGCTAAGAAGGGGAATTTCATGGCTCTTCATCTATTTCTATCCTAGTCAATTTCTCTACTATCTCCTCCTTTACTGTGACATTGGCAGCATCCTCTTCTTTAGTGAAGACAGATGCAAAGTACTCATATAGTACCTCAGCCATGCCCCCTGTCTCCACAAGAAGATCTCCTTTTAGGTTAATTGGCCCCACCCTTCCTTTGAAAAACCTTTTACTATTTTTATGTTTATATTGTGGCAGAGCCACCAAAGGACTCAGATCGTTTGTACATAATTCCTTTAACAACATGTTAGCTACAGTCTGAGTCTGTACCTTTATTTATGCTGTTTAACTGTACAGAATGTGGTTGCTTTAACAGCGCGGCTAAAATGTGATGACGTCACGCCGTTCATCACGTGATCCCCCACTGGCGGGAAAACATGATAACGTCATGACGTCAGCCACAGGACTGCGGGGGCAGTCCTCGTGGAGCCTCCAGAGAGAGCAGACCTACATTCGATGTTATCCTGCAGTTTCTTGTTAAAGCCTGTTTGTTTCATTAAAGTTCGTTTTGTTTGATCGCCTGAGTAGAACTCAGTCTTTTCGTTAGGAACCCATGTTCCTACATTCCTAGCCATTGGGAAGCCTTCATACCAGGGTGCGACAACCCGTGTATGGCGTCAAACACCTTCTGGCGCCATTTGACTGGCACGATATGTCGGGGAACGCCCATGGAGACGTCGCAAAGGAGCGTGGCGCCTGCGGCCTGGAAACTGACGTCGGTCGCTTGGAAACTAGAGGGGACGGTTCTGTATGATTGGACCTCTGGGTCCGAGGCCTGATCCGCAGCCATGAGGGCGTAGTCAATCCCCAGGTGAACCGCGTGGACCATCGCACGGGAGAGGCAATCCGCCACCAGGTTGTCCTTACCAGACACATGCTGAATGTCCGTGGTAAATTCAGAAATAAACGTCAGGTGACGTTGTTGACGAGCGGACCACAGTTCGGCGGTCTTGGCCATTGCAAACGTTAGAGGCTTGTGGTCGACAAAAGCCGTGAAGGGACGTCCTTCTAATAAGAACCGGAAATGGCGAATGGCTAGGAAAAGGGCCAGTAACTCCCGATCGAAGGTGCTGTATTTTTTTTCATCTTTCCATAGTTGACGGCTGAAAAACGCCAGCGGTTGCCACATGCTGTTCACCCACTGCTCCTGCACTGCGCCGATGGCGTAGTCTGACACATCTGTGGTAAGGGCAATGGTGGCACCTGGAAGTGGGTGCGCCAGCATGGTTGCGTTGGCCAAAGCGCTCTTGGTGTTGACGAACACCTAGTCCATCTCGGCCGTCCAGCTGATTGGATCCTTACCGGACTTGCCCTTGAGGGCCCCGTACAAAGGCTGCATTAGCTGAGCCACCTTAGGGACGAATCGGTGATAGAAGTTGACTATCCCCAAGAACTCTTGCAAGGCCTTGATGGTTGGCGGGAGCGGGAAAGAGGTAACAGCTTCCACCTTCGTCAGTAAGGGGACGGCGCCATCTGATGCTATGCGGTGTCCCAAGAAATCGATCTGCTGCAGGCCGAACTGGCACTTGGCCGGGTTGATGATTAAACCATGCTGGCTGAGGCGTGTAAAGAGGGTATGCAAATGGGAGATGTGCTCTTCCTTGCTAGCGCTGGCGATGAGAATGTCGTCAAGGTAGACGAAGATGAAGTTTAAGTCTCGGAGCACGGAGTCCATTAAGTGCTGGAAAGCCTGTGCTGCATTCTTCAAGCCAAACAGCATCCGCAGGAACTCAAAGAGGCCGAAAGGGGTGATTACTGCGGTTTTCGGGACATCTTGCGTGTGCACGGGAACCTGGTGATACCCCTGGACGAGGTCGACTTTAGAAAAGATAGAATTTCCTGCCAAATGGGCCGAGAAATCCTGAATATGCGGGATCGGGTACCGATCAGGAGTAGTGGCGTCGTTCAGGCGTCGGTAGTCACCGCATGGCTGCCAGCCGCCGCCCGGTTTCGGAACAAAGTGGAGAGGCAAAGACCAGGGACTATTCAACTGGCGAATAATCCCCAGCCGCTCCATCGTGTCGAACTCCGCTTTCGCAGCCGCGAGCTTGCCGGGTTCGAGCCTTCTTGCCCGTGCATAAACCGGGGAGCCAGTAGTGGTGATATGATGTTCAACACCATGCTTCGTGGCCGAGGAGGAGAAAGTGGGCCTTGTCAGCTCCAGGAACTCTCCGAGCAGCTGAGGGAAGTCTTCCGGAGAAGGGAAAGTGCAGGCGATAGAGCGTGCCACGGTGGTACAGTGGTGGCACGGAATCGAGTGGAAGGTGGCCGCGTTGATCAACCGGCGGTGCCGGACATCGACGAGAAGGCCGTTGGCACACAGAAAATCTGCCCCTAGGATGGCCTGCGAGACTGTGGCCGTGACGAATTCCCAATGGAAGCGCTGACCGCCGAAACAGACTTGGATCCGCCGCTTTCGGAAAGTTCGAATGGCTGCACCATTAGCCGCCACGAGGGGAAGACCGTGGTTCCCAGCTTGCATATCGAGATTCGACGCAGGTAGGATGCTACACTGTTCCCCGGTGTCACAAAGGAAACGTCGACCTGATAGGGAATCGGTGATGTAAAGAAGTTTCCCCGTAGAACCGACGGCCATCGCAACCGCGGAGCGCCCGTTAGACCTGGTCCTCCTTCGCCAGGAACGCTGCAGGAGCTTTGTTTTTTCTTTGGGCGAAAAACTGCAGGGAGAGCGGCAGCGTCGTGCTTTCGCACCAAAACGGGCGTGGTAGGAGCACCAGCCCGCTGCAGGAGGAGCTGGAGCCACGTCTGTGGGGGATGGGTGCCTCGTGGCCGTGCAGCACTGCTAGGTTACTGTGAAAATCTTATCTGCTTCGCCAGCAAGCTCGGCGCAGTCTGTAATCTCGGATCTGGCTAGGGCAGCCTGCACCTGCTCCGGCAGTTGGCAGAGAAATAGTTCCCGGAAGAGAAAGCATTCCGGTTCGGCACCCAAGAGCGTGAGCATTTGCCTCATGAGCTCGGACGGTTTGGAGTCCCCGAGGCCAGGCATAGTGAGGAGCCGGCGAGCGCGTTCTGACTTCGAGAGCCCGAAGACCTGTAGCAACCGCGCCTTTAACCTATCATACTTGCTGTCAGTAGGAGGACTACCGAGGAGGCTGACGATCCGCGAGGCAGTTGCGCTATCGAGGGCGGAGACCATGTAGTAATAACGGGTCTGATCCGCGACGATGTTCCTGATGGCAAACTGGGCTTCAGCCTGGATAAACCACGTGGCTGGTTGTTGCTCCCAGAACTGTGGCAGTTTCAGAGTCACGGCGTTCGTGTCCATGCTGAAGATCTTCCGCGAAAACTGTTCACGAAAGTCAGGGTCACCAATGTAGGAACGTGGGTTCCTAAGTAAAAGACTGAGTTCTACTCAGGCGATCAAACAAAACAAACTTTAATGAAACAAACAGGCTTTAACAAGAAACTGCAGGATAACATCGAATGTAGGTCCGCTCTCTCTGGAGGCTCCACGAGGACTGCCCCCGCAGTCCTGTGGCTGACGTCATGACGTCATCACGTTTTCCCACCAGTGGGGGATCACGTGATGAACGGCATGACGTCATCACGTTTTAGCCGCGCTGTTAAAGCAACCACACTCTGTACAGTTAAACAGCATAAATAAAGATACAGACTCAGACTGTAGCTAACATGTTGTTAAAGGAATTATGTACAAACTATCTGAGTCCTTTGGTGGCTCCGCCACAATATAATACTTTTGGATTCCCTTTTATATTACTCCCCCTAATCTATTCTCATACACTCTCTTTGCCCCTGTTATTCCCTTTATCAGTTCTCCTCTGTGCTTTTTGTATTCAGCTTGGTTTTCTATTGAATTATCAATCTGACATTAATCATAAGCCTCCTTTTTCTGTTTCATTTTAATCTTATAACTTTAGTCATCCAGGGAGCTCCAGTTTTGAACTACCTCCTCTTTGAAGGCCTCCCATTGCTCATTTACTGTTTTACCTGTCAATCTTGTATTCCAATCCACCTGGGCCAGATCCCTTTTCAACTCACTGAAATTAGCCCTCATCCAATGGAATATTTTCACATTTGATTTTTTCTCATCCTTTTCTGTAACTACTCTAAACCTAATGATATTGTAATCATAGTTTCCCAAATGCTCTCACACTGAAACATGCTCTACTTAACCCACTTAATTCCCCAGAACTAGATCCAGCACTGCTTCCTTCCTCTTTGGGCTGCAAACATACTGATGAAGAAAGTTCTCTTGTACACATTTCATGAATTCCACCCCCTCTTTGCCCTTTACACTGTTATTTTCCCAATCCACCACCTTAAACATTCACTCCTTCCACCACTGGCGTACCGTAGCTGCAGTGTGTACCATCTATATGATGCACTGCAGCAACTCACCAAGGCTTCTTCGGCAGCACCTCCCAAACCCTCGACTTCTTCCACCTAGAAGGACAAGGGCAGCAGGCGCAAGGGAACACCACCACCTCCAAGCTCCCCTCCAAGTCACACACCATCCTGACTTAGAAGTATATCGCCAATCCTTCATCGTCGCTGGGTCAAAATCCTGGAACTCCCTCTCTAACAGCACTGTGGGAGTACCTTCACCACACGGACTGCAGCGGTTCAAGAAGGCGGCTCACCACCACCTTCTCAAGGGCAACTAGCATGGGCAATAAATGCTGGCCTTGCCAGCGATGCCCACATCCCATAAATGAATTAAAAAAATAAAAAAAATAATTGAAGCCCCGCATTATCACTACTCTAAAGCTCTTGCACCTTTCTGCAATTTGCCTGCAAATTTGCTCCTCTATCGCCTGCCCACTATTTGATGGCCTATAGTATACACTCAGCAGCATAATAGCTCATCTGTTGCTCCTTAATTCTAACCAAATAGGTTCTGTCTTTAAACCCTCAAGTACATCATCCCATTCTAATGCTGTAACAGTATCTTTGATCAATACTGCCACCCCCCTCCTTTATTTCATTACCTATCTTTCCTGAATACATTGTAGCCAGGAATATTAAGTGACTATTCCTCCCCTTGTTTGAGCCAGGTCTCTGTTATTGCCATAATAATCCCATATGGCTTCTTGTGCCTGCAGCTCACCAACCTTACTTACCATGCTCCGGGCATTTACGCAATGCACTCTAAACCCACCTTAGTCTGCTTCGCATTTCCCACTCCATCTGATCCCTCCTATTTCTGAACGACTGTTTATTCTAATGCTGTTTGTCTCTCCCATTCCTCTGTGCACCTCCTAGCTTCCCTCCAATCAGATACAAAATCACATCAGTTGGGTGAAAGTATAGGGGGAGTTTTAACTCCTGTCTGGGAGCTGCCATGGGAAGCCTGGCCCATTTTAACAGTGGGCCTCATTAACATCCCGCTGGCCAGCTGCCTGCCCAAAGCGGGAATCTAGAGGTAGCTCGCTGGCTTTGGGCCTACTAAGATCATGTGGCCCGGAGGCCATCAGGCCCGCAGTCAGGTAAGTTGCAGGAGGATGCAGGGGGGATTCGCAGAAGGTTTTATGGGTAGGAAGGGGGTTAACCCCGTCATGGCAGTGGCTCAGACTTGCTTTGTGGGACCTTTACCTTACAGGGTCTGCGTTGGGTTTTAATGAGCGGAGCGTTTACTACATTAAAGGTGCTATATAAATGCAAGTTATTATTGTTGTCAGCAGTGGCGGCTCCGCTCAGTAGACATAAGTGACAGGACCTAGATTTAAATATATTAATGAAACTCCCGCCTGAGTCAGTTGGGTGCTATAACCGCCCAAGAAAACAGCAGTGTTAATATAGCCATGGGTCGGGAGACAAGCAGTAAGTGCATTTCCCCGCCCCCGGTTTCCAGCAGGTTAATTCCTGGTTAATTCCCCTGTTTAATTCCAGCATCTTTTTATAGTTTTTTTGTTTAACTGGATTGATTACAGTCTTGACTCAAAACTCTACTTTTATGTAAATGTAAGCCATTGCTCACATGATAAAACATATAATTAAGATTTCTAAACACTGCTGATAGGAATCTCTTTAATTGTCTGGAAATAATAAGCGTCAGTCTGTGGGGTTTCTAGGATAATGACTACAAAGATTTTAAAATCTAATTCTACATTTTTTATCTCTTTGCATATATTTCTTACTGAATATTTTCAGTTGAGTCAGACTTCAGATAAGCTGGTACTTCTCATCCTCCCAGATTTATCAAATGATTTTATAGAAGAAATTCATCGCCATGGCAACTAATGATTTTCAGATCAGTTATCACACTCGTGCACCATGGCATGTTTAATGCGTTTGGTTTCAATCCATTTTTCTTTTAATTTTAGAAAATTGTGGGAGCTCATTTCCTGGTCCTGACTATGCAGTACTACACCACTGTTCTGAGAAATTGAAATAATAATTGAAGCAAGTGGCCTTTCCTTTCTGGGTAGAATTCACATCTCTTTAATGGACCATTATGTACAAGGTTTGATTAGAATTCCTTCCTGCGGAGGCCATTTTTGCTGCCAGTCTTGAGGGTGGCTCAGTCAGGTAAGTATTTTATACTTAATATTGATGTAAGTAAATAAACAGCTTTCTTTATTTGTAACCTGCTTTCATGAGATTATTCCCCAGAAGCTTTTCTAAATCCTCTACTGTTCTGCATTCTGGGGAGGTCCATCCTAAAAATTTCTGAAGTATTTTATTTTGAATTAATAGTAAGTGAAAATACTACATCATATCACAGATTCCCATCAGTGCCTTTGAAATATGAATAAGAATGACAAAAACAATTTTAATTTTAAACAGAAATTCTATATAGTCAGCAATTTATGAATTTCCCTTATGGCTTTATAATGTAATTCTTCACTTTTGAGCAATAGGAACATTGCAATTTAATTACACGAGGATTGTTTCGGCCAGTTTTCTCCTGTAGATGATGATACCAGTGTGATGTGATTCCTGGGGCACTGGCCACTTTCCAGTACCTCACCCAAATGGGTATTCTTTAGGTGTAAGCCTTGACATTTGAGGGGTAAATTTCCATGGGGTTTCTCCCGCTCGTAGCTTCACTGGAAGAGCTGCGGAAATCCCAGAAAAATGGCTGGCGTTGTCCCAGAGTTTCCGCGGCTCTTCCGCCAAGCGAGTAGAAGAACCCGTGCAGAAATTCATCCCCTCTGATTGTGGGCAGGCTGTTCGATTGTTGGGAGACATCATATCTGAGCCAGATCCTGTCTTCACCCAATGTCTGTGTATATGGACTTTCCACCTTTGGACAGTTAACAGGAGCGGGAACTCAGGCTGAATTTTCACTTTTCTATCTTAAGGTCCTAGAGTGCCATTTACCATCATCCTGGCTATGATCAGCTGCCACAGTATGGAGTGGGAATTGAACCCGGAACACTTCTGGTCTGCATGGATCCTTTCCACCGCATTTATCAACTGAGCCATTTGGAGGGCTGTACGAATAACCTTAATAGCATTTTCCATGTCTTTTAAAAAACTATGGCCTAGAAATTCAGTTTTGCCAGTTTTGGGGCGCTAACGTTAGCGCCCGCCCGACTTTAGCGCCCGCCCCAAAGTTGCGCCCCCTTCGCTGAAATTCAGTTGCTTTGCCCTAAGAGGTTGCTGGAGCGCTAAAAGAGGCGTTACACGACTATCTTTAGGCGCTAAGCCGGCGGTGCAGAGGGATAGCGCCGAGGCGGGGCGCAGCGCGGGTGCGGTCATTTTTTGATTGACATCAGACCCCGTGGCGCCGGCCAGCTCTTAAAGGGGGAAGGGACGATTTGGTCTGCTGCCACGCCCTGCACACTGCAGCTTTCAAACTAGGCCTCAACACTGCTGCTGAGCCCAAGGAGACATGGCAACGCATGAGAAGGCCCGTGAGCGTGCCCTGCGCTTCTCAGAGCGTGATCTGGATATCATGCTGACAGCATTGGAGAAGAGGTGCAGGATCTTGTTCTCAGACAATGGCAGGAATCCCACCCACCGCGTCTACACCAAAGCCTGGAGGGAGATCGCCACCAGGGTGTCGTCCTATGGCGATGCCCCCAGGGACAAGGTGCAATGTCGGAAGAAATACAATGACCTGACCAGGATTGTCAGGGTGAGTACCCTTTCCACTCTCCTCCTCATTCTTGCATGTACACCTGACATGATGGGCAAAGGGACCTGAAAGGCCTAATGGGTAGCCCTCAGCCAGCAGCTTTGGGACAGTCATGAGCATCAATTGCACATTCTGCACTTTACACACTGGCCAAGCTATTCCACCATGAGAGGCAGTGCACACTAGATCAGGGCTACACTCTGGCCAAGCTATTCCACCATGAGAGGCAGTGCACACTAGATCAGGGCTACACTCTGGCCAAGCTATTCCACCATGGGAGGCAGTGCACACTACGTCATGGCTACACACCGTACTTAGAGCCCGTCCTTTCTCTTGCAGGCTAAACTTGCGAATAATTGCAAGCGCCGCGACATCACCGGGGGAGGCCGCGCCAAGTTCCAGAAGCTCACTCCCCTGGAGGAGCGCATGAGTGGCCTCATGGGAGGCCACGTGATTGTGCCCAGAGCGTGCGGAGAAGCCGACCCTCCGCTGCCCGGCAATGGTAAGGACCTCGCCTTTTGGCCCTCTCTCATCGCACTTGCGCATCCGAGCTACCTCCTTTGCCACTGTGCCACCAATGCGCTGAATGCCACCAGTCATGACTCCCTCGCTGACGCCCTCTCCTCACTCTGAAGCTACTCTTGTGCCTTCCTGCTTTCAGCTGGTGATGAAGAGCTCCCTGAAGCTGCCAGTGACAGCCCCTCCGAACAGGAGGAGGAGGAGGAGGAGGAGGAGGAGGAGGAGGAGGAGGAGGAAGAGCAACCCGGACCATCAGGGGAGGACTCAGGTCCCGCAGCAGAGGGCGAAGCGTTGGACACGTCTTCCCTGGACGAGAGTCTGGAGCAACTTTCGGAGGGGAGTGCAGCTGCTGGGACCAGTGGTGTCCAGCCACCCAGGAGGGCTGCGGGTGGGCCGTGGCCTTCCCCCCAGAGGGGGGAAGGATCGGAGGGGAGTGCAGTTGCTGCGGACATTCGGCGCCAGCAACGTGCCAAGGGTCGCCTAGCTCGGACCCCTGCTCCCCAGCGGGAGAGTCCCGCCTCCAGTCCGGCCACCTTCACCTCGGAGGAGGTGCGCCAGCTGGACCAAATGGCCGAGGATTCGGACCGCCGCCACACAGAGCTCATGCAGGTGGTGGGACGGATGCCTGAGGCCATCGAGTCACTGGCGACCAGTGTGCGGGAGTTTGGGGCATCAAATGCCGAGAGTGGCCGGATGATGATGGAGGTAGTGGAACGGATGCCTCCGGTGATGGAGTCGCTGGCTGATGCCGTCAAGTCAGTGGCGGATGTGATGCGGGCGCAGACCAGGGTAACAGGGGCACTCACTGCTGCCACACGCGCTGCCTCAGCCAGGCATCGCCAGGACACCCGCCGCGCTACAGCAGCACAGCGATCCGCCCTTCGGCTGATTGGTGCGGATCGTGCAGTGCGTGCCCGGGCGAGTGCCAGCGTGCGACATCACCAGCCAGCGCCTCCAATACGCCAGCTTGCCCACATTGCGCCATCCGTCGCCGCCACTCCCCCAGTGGAGCGTCAACGGCAAGCGGCTGGAGCTGATGGTGGGCATGCACATGTGCGCCAATCAACAGCCGGCCCCTCGAGGCCCAAAGCCCGTGTAGGCCGCCCCCCAAGGCCATCTGGCGGAAGGACATCTGACCCTCAGGCGCCTTCCCCCAGCCTCGCAGCAGCCACTGGGCAGAGCTTGCGGAGTAGCAGCAGGCCGGGCAGGGGCGCCAAAAGGCTGGACAAGGTCTCGCCCTCGCGGGCCACTAAGTAGAGGGTGTGGCCAGCTTTCATTTTATATGGCGGTGGACATCTTTATTTTGCCCATGGTTGTTTTGTTTATGGGTATGTATTTTGCGTTAAGGCCGAGGTTGAGGCCTGGTTTGTTCAAATGTGGAGTTACTCCTCCCCAGGTTGTGGGAGTGAGTCGTTTGTTGCACTTTTTGTGGGGGCCGTTGATTGTTTTTGGGATTCATGTGGGAAGGGGTTTCATTTTTGTCAAATATAAATTTATCTTTATTCAGACAGTGTCCATGGTTGTTCTTGTTAGTCTTTGTTGCCTTCGCCGGCTGAGGGCTTGCGGAGCGGCTGCATTCATCTTGCTTCATGGCCACAAGGCATTCCCTGACAGGGGGCTTAGAAGTTACATTCAATAAGCTGGCGACGGACGGCCCTTGGGCCTTGTCGCTCCCTCCTGGGAACGTACTCCTCCTCCTCCTCCTCCTCCTCCTGCTCCTCCTGCTCCTCCTCCTGAGGTGGTGGTCCAACATCAGGTGGCAGTGCCTGAATCCTGCGGAGAGCCAGGTTGTGTAGCATGCAGCAAACTACGACAAATTGGGAGACCCGGTGCGGCGAATACTGCAGAGATCCGCCGGAACAATCAAGGCAGCGGAACCGCTGCTTGAGGACCCCAATAGTTTGCTCGATGATGTTTCTGCTCCTTTGATGGCTCTCGTTGTATGCCTCTTCAGCAGTGGTCCTGGGCGCGCGGAGCGGGGTCATGAGCCAGGTACACAAAGGATAGCCTTTGTCCCCGAGTAGCCATCCTCTTGGGGGAGGCTGTGCCTCGAACATGTCATGCACAGTACTCTGCCGCAGGATAAAGGCATCGTGGCAGCTGCCTGGAAAGCAGGCATTGACAGCCAGGATGCGCTGCTTGTGGTCACACACCAGCTGCACATTGAGAGAATGGTAGCCCTTCCAGTTGCGATACTGCTCGCCATGCTCCAGAGGTGCCGGCAAAGCCACATGCGTACAGTCAATGGCGCCCTGCACCAAGGGGAAGGCCGCGAGTCTAGCAAATCCCACTGCACGCTGATGCTGACTCTCCAGGGCCATGGGGAAGGAGATGAATTGGCGTCTCCTTCTGAAAAGGGCATCGGTCACCTGGCGGATGCAGCGATGCACGCCGAACTGGGATATGTTAGCTATGTCCCCAACAGCGGATTGGAAGGAGCCGGTGGCATAGAAGTTCAATGCCACCGTCACCTTCACTTCCACCGACAGAGACGTCCTGCACCTGAGCTTTGGACGCAGATCTCTGCGAAGCAGGTGGCAGATCTCTGCAACCACCTCCTTTTGGAATCTCAGCCTTCTTACACATCGCGCGCCACTCATGGTGAGGTAGGAGCGCTGCTGGCGGTATACCCTGACTGGGTAAGGCCTATGTTGCCGACGCCTGTTGCCCCCTCTGCCTCTAGCCAGGGCTGCCCCTCTGACCCCGCGTCTGCGAGCCCTACGCACATGGCGCTTGAACTCCGCGTTGGCACCCCATGCAACCCCCATCAAATGCTGGCAAACAGTCAAATTTCCAACACGGCACTTGCAGCGCTTTGGCCTGAGTCCAAAAATACCTGAGCTATTGCTGCACGAAACCAGTTAGCTCTCCTCCTTGTTGTGTGTCCAGAAATCCGTTGCACAAGAGTGTTTGCTGCAAAATGGCTGCCCTTTATACTGCAGGGTACATGCCCTTTAATTTGCGCTCCCCGGGGCCCGCGTTGGCTGTGTTGCGTTCCATTTTACAAACGCTCTGGCCGCCAGCCGCACAATGGGGCGGTCCGACTGAAGTTTGGAATCGGGGCGCGCAAAGGGCGTTGCACGAGGATGTGACGATATTTTCTGCGCGCGCAGCAGGGCGGGCGCTAAACTTTGCGCCGGCACTAAGGGTCAACTTAATTTGGGGCGAGGCGCAAACTGCGCTGCGCCCGGGCGCTACATGCATAGCGCCCGAAATTCACTTCTCTTAAGGCGCTAACTGCTGGCGCAACCAACTGAATTTCTAGGCCTATGTCTCTCACATTTTAGATTCTATGCAAATCTGTTCCCATGGACTTTGTCTAAGCTATACAAATCCTTGTACTGTAACAGTTTCCATCCTCTGTTATTTTTCTAACATTCAGTGTAATTTCCAGTAAGACTGCAACAATCTTATTGAATGAGGTAGCATTTGCATCATGCCCAACTTGACATAATTATATTAATTGTTGTATTTTGAATTGCGATGTAAAATATACACCATTTAATCTGTATATTTTACTCACTTTCATTCTAGATATTAACATTTCCTAAGATATTACGTTTCCTTTTTCAAAATAAAGGGGTTCAATAAACCAGATGCTTTAGCAGGTCATACAAGGAACTAGTGTGTAATGATTTTTTAAAGTGTTTTTTTAGCTTCAGTAATTAGAAATCACTGAACAAATACCTCTGATCAATGTTTTCTTTTAATACTCTTTTAATCGTTGCAGAATTATTTGCAGAATAATAAAAGGTGTTTTTGCTTCTAGTTACCAATTAGATCATCAAAGATGCCCTGGTGCACAATGCACTATTTGAAACTATGAATCTTTTTATTTTGAGTCCAGTTTGCTCCATTCACTAATATTCTCCCACTAAAGATAGTAACTTATGCAGAGGTGCAGATCCAGAGGTGCCAGAAGCTCTCTGGTACTTTGGCTAACTTCAGCTAATGTACTCAGTACCACACCAAGGAGTGGAGGTAGCCACTGAACCATCAGGAACCCAGCAGGCAATCTCCTATTGCAACCACTAGACTAGCCGTATTACCTAATGTTATCAGACACTATTCATGTTCCATAGATATCAGTATCTACAAAACTTCAATTTCAATTAGTTTTAAATATCAAAACATTCATAATATAAACAGCAAACATCATCGTTAAACACAAGGACAGCATTCATTCAAAGGGAAGGCTTGCCAGTATGTTTCAGGGCAACTAAGAATACTCTATAAATGCAGCCTTGCCAGTATTACCCTTATTTTGAGAACAACAACTTGCATTTATATAGCACATTTAACATAGAAAACGTCCCAAGGTGCTTCACAGAGGTATTTGGAAAAAGGGACACTAAGCCAAAGAAGGAGTGATTGGTGGGTAATCAAAGTGATGGATTTTAAGGAAGGATTTAAAGGAGGGAATTCCAAAGTGTGGGACCATGACAGATAAAGGCACTGCTGCAACGATGGGCGAATGGAAGGGGCAGGATACACACGTGGTCAGGCTCAGAGGAACGGAAAGGGAATTATAGGGCCTAAAATGGTTAGAGATAAGGATGGGTGAGACCATGGAGGGATTTAAACAAAAGGATAAAATTCTAAATTTGAGGTGTTATGTGACCGGAAGCCAATGTAGGTCAATGAGGACACGGTTGGTAGAAGAGTGGGAATTTCAAGTTTAGCTCTCATTAACATTTTTTCGGCAAACTACGGGTACTAAATTTACACTTGCTGGTCTAGTCAGGGATACTGCACGTAGCTGGCTGGCAGGTTAGGCTTGTTGTGGGGGCACGGATTTTGATGTGTGGCAGGGGGGAGGTGTGAGAATGGGCTGGCAGTGGGCCAGAAGATTTTTGTTGGGCCTCTGGTGGCCCCCAGACCTCTCACCTAAATATTTGCCTCAGGGGAACAAGATGGCGAAATCTGAACTTCCACCCCCGCGCCCCCTCCCCCAGTCCCTCAACCATAGCTCAACCATGTTGAAGGCCGCAGATCGGTTTAAGGTGGATAATGCATTATGGTCACAGTCATAGAGAGTGATGTGGGGCTGCTTAATGCCGTTTGAAGGACTAGGACCTTGATTGAAAAGATTAAAACAGGGAGCTTTGGTTATTGATCTGGGATGGGAGAAACACGTTCAAAGATCTAAGAGAGGAAAGCAAGGTTGGAGATGGATTTGGTAGAGTGAACAGATGGCTAGAAAGTGGATTTTTTGAGGAGGGTGGTGATGATGCCTGTTTTAAAAGGGCGAGGGACAGTACCTGTGGAGAGGGAACTATTTACAATGTCAGCTAGCATGGGGGACAAGAAGGGAAGTTGAGTGGTTGGGAGCTTAGTGGGGATGGGATCAAGTGAGCAGGAGATGGGTCTGATGAACAAGATGTGCTTGGAGAGTGTGGGGTGGGGGGCAGGGTGGTAGATGGGGGAGAAACTATGGTGACATGGAGGTTCGGTGTTAAAGTGGGAGAGAAACTACAGGGGACCTTTGGCTTAGTGGGCAAGGGGAAGAGGGGAAGCAGCAAAGGCAGCTTAAAAAAGATAGTCTCTATCTTGGTAATGAAGAAATTGATGTGCTCCTCACACTTGGTGTTAGAGGTGAGGATGAAGGGGGCAGGAAATAGAGGTTTATGGGGGCAGTCGTTGATAAAGAAAAGCAGCCTGGAGTTATCTTTGTTCTCCAGAATGACCCTAGAGTAGTGTGTGGTTTTGGCAGGGGAGATTGAGGCCTGGTGGGGTTTCACGTTGTTGCGCTTGATCTGGCAATGGATAACTAAGCCAGTTGTGTGCCAGTACACTAGTTTTACTAGCTTTACACTCTCTGGTCTTGAGGTGTAAAGATGAGGACCATACCAGGGGGAATCACAAAGATGCATGTTTTGCTGAGGATAAGGATATTGAAGATGGAGGTGTGGAATGGTTGACCAAATCAGCAGCTGTGGATCTGCAGAATAGCTGCAGGAAATCTCAGCCTGCTAAGGCTAGTTAACTGTTGGGAAGGCACGATGTGCCAAGGAGAAAAGTAGAATTCAAAGGAATTTACAGAGATTTATCAGGCAGATTAGCAACAAATAATATTCAATATTGACAAATGTAAGTTTATTGCAAATAGGTTCTCAAGATTTTAATATCAGATAGTCAGAGGGCTGTAACCGTGCATGTGACAGATCATGAGAAATATTTTGTTACATGAGTTTATCCATGATCAATCCATTTCCACAAGATGATACAACAGTTACAAAAGGAAATGTGATGTTCGATTGCACTGTATAACCAAACCTTCGTCCAAGCGGATTTACAAAAGGTGCTGCATTGGAGGCTTGTTGATAAAATTATGGCCCAGGGTATTAAAGGGAGTGTGGCAGCATGGACAGGAAGTTGACTAAAGAGAGTAAACCAGAAGAGTGGTTAACGGATGGTTTCACGGATGTTTGTGGCTGGAGGGATGTAAACAGTGGTGTCCTCCAGGGGTCAGTGTTGGGACCTTTGCTCTTCTCTAAATAATTTGGACTTGGATCTAGGAGGCACAATATTGAATTTGCAAACAAACACAAAAATAGGGAATGTGGTTTACCGTGGAGACGGATGTGCTGATTTTAGCTGCAGCTGCAGAGGTATCACGGTGAATGGAGGACCAAAGGCTAAGTGTTGAGAGTTTGAAAGTGCAATTACTCACAATTTAAAAAAAATGGCAGCTGATTGTTAAATGTGAAAATATTATGCTTGTATTACATCAACCAAAACCCAACTTTATTGCTTATATAATTCAATCATGCTGCCACATATAATTCTTCCTCCTATAAATTCTGATGCATCAGTAGGGATTGCCATCTTTCTTTACTTCCCCCTCCCCCCCTGCCTCCAATACTCCCATTTTCCTCGCATACTTTTCTTTCTACTAATAACACCTGACCTCACACTTGGCCATAAAGGAAAAGAATCATAGCAACTGTAGAGTAAATAGAGTCCTTAAGGAATTAAAGGGGGAAATTGGTGATGCTTTGGTAAAACTGGAGTCGCACCTGAGGATTGGAGGAGAGCAAATGTAGTTCCAATAAAAGGAATAAGACATGAATCTGGTAATTACAGGGCAGTTAGCCAGACACCCATAATGGGATCCCTTACAAACCTTTGGTGTTCTTTGAAGAAGTAATTTAGCTAGTGGATGAGGGTGAATCAGTGAATGTAGTTTATTTGAATTTCCTCGTGAGAGACTAATAGGGAAGGTTAAATCTCTGCAATAAATTGTGAATTGTCTAGAAGGATTGAGAACTGGCTTAACCACAGAAGACAGTGTGTAGTGATCAATGGTAAATTCTTCCCATTGGTAAAAGTAAGCAGTGAGTGTACCACATGGGTCTGTTCTGGGATCTGTACTAGTTAATATTTGTGAACAGGGTGTATTTGAGTAGATATGCGGTTGATTCTCTTCAGAGAGACTAGAACCAATTATGTAGGTATGTAGATTGAGAGATGCATTTTAATATGGGTAAATGTAGACTAATGCATTTGGAACAGGCAACAGTAAACGTGTATAAAATGAAAGACTTGCCTTTAACAGAGGCTGAAATTGAAAAGTATTTTGGGGTGATCACTGATCCTACCCTGAATGCAGATGGCTCGTGTGAAGCAGTTAGTAATAAAATAACTGGGATGCACCTGGAAGCCATTAGATTGCAAGTCCAAACAAGCCATACTGACATTGTACGCAGAACTGTGAGGCCAATAGTGAGTTTGGCCCACATTACCTCAATAAAGGATGTTGATGCATAAGAAAAGGTTCAGAGAAGTGTTTCCAGGATCCTTCCAAGCCTTGGTTATGAGTGATTTGTTTTGGAGAAAAGAAGACACAAGGAGACATGCTACAGATTTTTAAATAATGAAAGGTTTTGATAAGATTTAGGTAAGCAAGCTGTCTATCTGGGACAATATGCACAAGAGGGCACAATCACAAAATTCACAAACCTTGAGGTGAATAGAGATTTAAAAAAATCACACAGGATGTTAGACATGTGGAATAGACTCCCAGAGAAGGTTTGGAGTTAACTGGCACCTTTAAAGGGAAATGGCTCAAAATCTATCGAGAAGCAGAATTGAGAGTTTTAGACATTTTAATAGTAAGAGTTGATTTTTTTTTCCCAGGGAGATAGGAAAAGGAACATAAGTGGTAAATTTCCACCGGCCTACTCCTGCTCCTCCGCTGTAATTTTTGTGGAAGGAAAAGATCCGGGAAACCCTGGAAAAACACTGTTTATGCAGTGTTTCCGTGGCTCTTTCGCTGAAGTTACGATGTAGAAATGGGAGTACCCCTGTGGAAATACACCCCCTTAGTGTCCCTAATGTAGAGGATCAACAGGTTGTGTGAGGGCGGGGGTGAGCAGAAAAGAATCCTCAGAGTAATGATAAATGGGCTGTGAATGGAGCAGGCCTGAATGACCTTTTCTCACTCAGGTTCAAAAGTCAACACATCCAATACTAAAGTTGCATATCAGTGGTACAAGTTGAAACTACAATGCTGTAAAACAGTAATGGCCCAATATATGCATCTGCCGTTAGTTAGACTTGTCCTTGCCCGTTTAACCTCCATGATATTTTGCGCTGTAAGTTGCTCTACAGGGCATCTGGGACCTGAGTGAACAGGGAAAGCAACTTTGTATCTCCTTAACCAATCAGATTGAAAGATTGTGAAATTAACAGTGCAAGGACTGAGAAGGAAGTGTAAATTAGAATGGGTGAATTTAATGTCAAATCAGATATAGTGTGGAGATGCCGGTGTTGGACTGGGGTGGACAATGTAAGAAGTCATACAACACCAAGTTATAGTCCAAGGCCTAGAAATTGGGTTCTGGTCTTGCCAGGGCTGTAGCGCCAGAAAGTTTGCGCCAGCGGTAATGCGGCAGCGCCCGACGAAAATTCGGGTGCGCCGGGCCCAGACGGCGGCGGGCGCTAAAACCCTCCTTTAGCGCCTCAAAACGGGCGTGAACTTGGGTTTCCCGGCGCTAATCCCCCGCTGCGGCACCCGATGCGGTGCGGCAGGCGGGGGAACTGCAGGCCTCCTCCTCCTGTTAAGGAGGAGCTGCCTGCAGCCGACAACTGTCCGGCGGATTGACCCGACATCTGAGCCCGGCACCTCGGGGAAGTGCCGGGCTCGCATGAGACACTGATCAGGGCCGCGGGGGGGGAATGCAGGAGTCCGGGAAGGGAGGTGCGGGCAGGCGGCCGCCGGGATCGCGGCCGGCCGCCGCTCCACCTTTATGCGCCGGCGCACACTGGGGGAAGACTCTGTTGCCAGAGTCTTAGTTGCGCCTGCCACGGGCGAGGCGGGCGCAACTGAATTTCGGCTTGGGGCCGGGTTACCACGGCAACCGGGACGCTGCGCACACCGATGACGTCATCGGTGCTGGCGCAGCGCTACCGGTGCAATGCCGATTTAGGGCCCCAGGGAATTTCTCAACTGGCCATAACTCCGGCGCTAGGCCCTCTAGCGCCTCAAATGCGGCGCTAAGCCTACCGAATTTCTAGGCCCAACAGTTTTATTTGAAATCACAAGCTTTCGGAGCGCTGCTCCTTCACCTGACGAAGGAGCAGTGCTCCAAAAGCTTGTGATTTCAAATCAGATATAGAAAGAGAAAGAAAGAGAGGAAAAAAAGATTGGAACAAGAGAGAGGGAAAAACGAGACAGAAAAAAAAGTAAAAATATATGTTTTTAATTTAAATTTAAAAAAATCCCTGACATGAATCAGTCATTCATGAAAGAAAGACTTTTGAAATAATACTGAGCGGCCTATGGGTGGCGCTGTCCAGGGAGAGTATAAATACTCGGGCATGGGCCCAGCTTGCGCAGGACATTCTTAACAGGAACTAGTGCAGGACACAACTAGACCTCCATGTTGTAAAACAGTTGATTAAAGCTTTCTTTAATGCTTAGACCAAGTGCCTAGTAGTTTTCTTACGTCAATCTCCAACAATTAAAACCTGAAGGAAGGAAACTTCACACTTGTAAAAGTTAATGTTCAGTGCCAACGAAGCTGACTGGCAGTAATTAACACTTACCATGTCGTTAAAAGGGTACCTAGAACTTGAAATGACTTGCCTTAACTTTATGTGGTGAGTTTACTTCAGATCTACTGAAGGGATAATTACAAGTCCTAGCCCTTTTCGGGCTACCCCAGATCAGGCGTATTCCCCAGACCTTCAACTAAAGTTAGAGATAGCCGAATTCTATAAGATGGTTAAGTGTGTCTATAGGTTCAGGTTGTCTCTCCCTAAAGGAAAGGAACGACTGAAGATGTTACCATCCTCCGGATAGCACTTTTAATAAGTTTAACTAGACTGTAACCTTCTGGATATTATGAGGGTCCGGAATACCCCCCCGAATTCTGCAACTCCTTACAAAAGAGTTTACAGAAATTGGGTTTGCGAGTTTATACAGAAATACTTTTTGGGACAATTCTAAAATAAAATAGATTTATTTAAGAGCCAACATTCATTTAACAGCTGTTGAGTCAGTCGCAACATTAACAGTTCAAAAACAATTAGCTTACATTTCTTATTTCTCAGAGATCCTTATTTTCAAATCTTTACATCATTACATTTCTACATTTCTTACTTATTTCTAAATCCAAAACATCCACCAAAATCAAATACCTTGATTACCCGAGACTCAAAGTTAAAAACTTACAGAGCGTGCCTGTGAAGTTGAGAAACGCTTGCCCGTTCAGCGACTTCTGACTTTCTGTTTGAAAAGCTCTTATTTTTATACCCTTTTTTGAATGGTATATTCTTTGAAGTTTCCTGCTGATGTAAGCTAATTGTCTTATTCATTCTCTCTGTTGAATGTTTACTGATCTTATTGTCAATTTAGCTGCTGATCTCAGACTTCTGTCTCTACCTTTAAGTGTTCAATAGTTATCATAAAAACAATATGACAGCAATGGTTTCTGTTTGATGCCAATTTTACAAAATTCTTTCATTCAATTCTTAATATTGGCTTAACTGGTTTTAGCAGACGTTGTGACTCCATGGTGTTCCAAGTTCAATACAAAAACAATGTAATTGCTTGGTGCATCTATTGAAGTCATATCTTCAAAGTTTTCTGCATGTATCATATTTACTATATGTAACTCAAAACCACTTTAACTAGGGTGGTTCATGCATTTCTAGCTATCTTAATTGGTTGCATATTTAATGTTATGTTTCCTGTCTTCCAAGTTTAACATAAAAACTATTTGACCAGCAGGTGTTTCTTTTACTTGATGTCATCTTGTCAAAGGTACATGTTTTTTTTAAATATTCTGTGTTTCTGTTTCACGTGTTAGTTCTTTAACACTTTAAACTGGGCATTTCATTGTGTTCCCGCCAAACTCCAGATCTTTTGGAAGCGCCAAACTGCTATTTCAATAGGGCCATTGTATTAGTATATTTAACCAATTCCTATTTCAAAAGCTTGTGGGGTTTACAACTTTGTTAACAACTGATCTTTATCTCAGAAGCCTGTTTTCTGTTTACAGCTTGTGTCTCTAAGGCTTTAGATTTTTAAACCCAGTTTCTCATGTATTAATAATGTCAGAAATCTGTTCATGTTATGGTGTATCTCTTGAAATACGGCTTATTCCGTCACACTACCATGCAATTACAGGAAATTCGCACCACTTGATGCATTTGAATGGGGAGCCAGTCAGCAAGATTTTGCGAGTTTAACCCTGGAGTGGCGCAAACCCATGACAGCAACCTTTCGATTTCCTTATTTAATGGCGCATCTGCCCTCGCCTGATGTTGCTGTGGAGAATAGCCTCACCGTTACTTTGCCAGCAAATTTTGGGCTATTGTGATAAAATACAGTGCATTTTAAAACAATAATCAGTAGTCATAGGGTTAAAGAGCTTTGCTTCTCTAGGTATATGTTGCATGTCACATATTCAAATACATATGATTCAGTCTTTGGACTTGTCACAGAAACGTTCTTTCCAGCATGTTAAGTGTGTGAAGCAGATTCCTGTGAAATCATGCATGGCTGGCAGCTTCTTGAGGGAGTAATCTATAACCAGTGACATTTCCACTGGTCCTTTTTTTGTAATTCTTAATTTAACATTGTGTAACTGCTAGTCTTTGTTAAGAGCAGCAGCAATAAATCAGCAAAGCAGAAAATCTGGCTGACTCTACCCTTTGAAATATCCATCTTAGGAAAGATTCTTCAAGCATCAAGCCTTTGACCTTGCACCAACTGCTGCCTCCATAATGATCGACAGAATTCTTTAAAATAATATGGTGCGATCTTAATATAAATCCAAGCGACTCATGCACATGTCTTTTATATTAGGTGTAAAAGGCTTGAAATGAATATATATAAATACATATAAATATCACTAGCATAACAGATAAAAGTTTCCTATGGGTCAAGGCTGCTTCACATTGTTAGACTTCTTAAAATACATTTAAAAATAGATATATTTAAAACAAATACATTCAAATTTTGCTAATGACGTTATGATATTAAATATGCTGTATTACTTGATCTAGTGATGGAAATAGCAAATTAAAAATTACATTATAACTGAATGAATACAATGAAATTTGTACTGTGACAATAGGAGAGCTCTCCTCTGGTTATGAGGATGAAAGTACATGTTTGAAGAGCTCTTGGTGACTAAAACCATCTTTCATTTATTTAAACTTTACTGAAATATACATTTAAAAAATGTTTCAAGATTAATACATTGAAATCTTCCTAATGATGCTAAATATTTTATATTACTTAATCTGGTGATGAAAATGGCAGCCCAATTTGGCAGAGGAGTCCTAAAACAGGCGTTAAGCCTCTCATTGGCATACGCAAAGGACCCAATGCCTATTTTAGCCAGCCGCCCTGGACACCTGAAAATGGGCCAACTCAATTTCATGTCGAATGCTTTACAGGTGTCCTTGGGCCGCAGGATGTAGGACCCTGAAATTGGGTCTTGTTGCGCCAGTTTTCCATCCATAAAATGGGTGTAATGCGGTCCAATTTCCAGCCCAATCTAGGTTGTAGAATGAGGGATCAATATTGGTCAGGGCAATGGGAGAAGTGTTTGCTGTTCTTTGAATAGTGCCATGGGATTTTTTTTCCACATCCACCTGAACAGGCAGATGGAACCTTGGTTTAATGGCTCATTCAAAGTGCAATACTCCATCACTGCTGTGCTGAGGTGTCAGCCTAGATTATGTTCTTTAATGTAGAAAACAACTCAAGGTGCTTTGCAGTGGGATAATAGAAAATAAATTGTAAGAGTTAGGAGAGATGACCAAAAGCTTGTGGAGAGAGAAGCGGAGAAATAGATGGATTTAGGGAGGGAGTTCCAGAGAAGGGCTGAAGCGGCTGGAGAATTTGCCACCAATGGTGGGGTGAAGGGAAGGCAGATTGCAAAAAAGGCCGATCAGAGGACCAAAGGATGTGGGTGGGGGTATAAGGCTGGAAAAGGTTGCAGAGGTAGGATGGGGGAACATAAGTTATGCAGAGATTTGAAGAATTGGATGATTGCGTGCTCTGTGAACAGGGAGGCAATGCTAGACAGCAGGGATGGGGTGATGGGTGAAGGGTGAACTAGACTTAGTACAGCACAGGATATGGATGGCTGGGTTTTGAACAGGTTGACGTTTTTAGAGGGTGCAGGGTGGGAAGCCTGAAAATTTAAGTCGAGTCTAAATGTGTGTTAATGCTTTTCCCTGAAGGCTGTATGAATGTTAAGCATTTGCCCTGCTCACGTGCATAATACTGCACTTATCCAAATGAAACTTAATTTGCCAGTCATGAGCCCAATCTCCCCACACATTAAGACAAAAGGCATTTGACAAGGTGCCACACAAAAGATTATTGCTTAAGATAAAAATCCGGGATTGGGGGTAATATTCTGGCATGGATAGAGGATTGGCTATCTAACAGAAGGCAGAGAGTTGGGATAAATGGTTCATTCTCAGACTGGCAATCAGTAACTAGTGGTGTTCCGCAGGGGTCGGTGCTGGGTCCCCAACTCTTTACAATCTATATTAACGATTTGGAGGAGGGGACCAAGTGTAACATATCAAAGTTTGCAGATGATACTGAGATGGGAGGGAAAGTAGTGAGTGAGGAGGACATAAAAAACCTGCAAGGGGACATAGACAGGCTAAGTAAGTGGGCTGAGATTTGGCAGATGGAATACAATACTGGAAAGTGTGAGGTTATGCACTTTGGCAGGAAAAATCGTAGAGCAAGTTATTATCTTAATGGCAAGAAACTGGAAAGTACTGAAGTACAAAGGGATCTGGGGGTCCTGGTGCACGAAACTCAAAAGGTTAGTATGCAGGTGCAGCAAGTGATTAAGAAGGCCAATGGAATGTTGGCTTTCATTGCTAGGGGGATAGAATATAAAAATAGGGAGGTATTGCTTCAGTTGTACAAGGTATTGGTGAGACCGCACCTGGAATACTGCGTACAGTTTTGGTGTCCATACTTAAGAAAGGACATACTTGCTCTCGAGTCAGTACAAAGAAGGTTCACTCGGTTAATCCCGGGGATGAGGGGATGGACATATGAGGAGAGGTTGAGTAGATTGGGACTCTACTCATTGGAGTTCAGAAGAATGAGAGGCGATCTTATTGAAACATATAAGATTGTGAAGGGGTTGGATCAGGTGGATGCGGGGAAGATGTTCCCGATGATGGGTGAAACTAGAACTAGGGGGCATAGTCTTAGAATAAGGGGCTGCTCTTTCAAAACTGAGATGAGGAGGAACTACTTCACTCAGAGGGTGGTAGGTCCATGGAATATGCTGCCCCAAAAAGCTGTAGAAGCTACATCATTACATAAATTTAAAACAGAAATAGACAGTTTCCTAGAAGTAAAGGGAATTAAAGGTTACGGGGAGCGGGCAGGAATTTGGACATGAGTCTAGGTTCGGATCGGTCATGGCCCTGTGGGTAGCGGAGCGGGCCCAGGGGCCGTGTAGCCTGATCCTGCTCCTATTTCGTGTGTCTAATCCTGTTAGATTCAGGAGATGGTTCTGTGATAGTGGATTGGCGGTTAGGATCAGATCAGCCATGATCTTATTGAATGGCGGAGCAGGCTCGAGGGGCCGATTGGCCTACTCCTGCTCCTATTTCTTATGTTCTTATGTTCTTATATCTACTTGAAGCAGTCGCGCATCGACTACAGACCTAACACAGAACACGTAATCATCCAATTCTTCAAATCTCTGCATAACTTATGTTTCCCCATGCTACCTCTGCAACCTTTTCCAGCCTTATACCCCCACCCACATCCTTTGGTCCTCTGATTGGCCTTTTTTGCAAACTTTGTATCATCTCGTGCCCCCAACACCTCCATCCAGATCATTAATAAAAATAGTAAACAGCAACGGTCCCAACACTGATCCCTTTGGGACATCACTGGTGACTTGTCTCCAAACAGATTCAAAACCATCTATAACTTCTTTTTGCCTACGTCCTGCCAGCCAGTTCGCAACCCAGCTCAATATGTTACCACTAATATCAGAGGCTTTAATCTTGTAAAGAAGCCTCCTAAGTAGACAATGCTTACTGTGTTTCCCTCATCCACCATCTTTGTAACTTCTTCAACAAATACAATTAGATTTGTAAGACATGACCTTTTTTTGAAGCCCTAATTAGGTGTCCCTAATATGTCCCTCTCCATCCAAGCAATCATATATTGCACCCCTAATGATTCCCTCAAGCATCTTTCCTATTTCTGATGTCAAACTAATGGGTCTTATCACCTTTTTTAAAGATGGGGACTACATTAGTCTCCTTCCACGGGAACCATCCCAGAATGCAATGAGCTAATTAAAAATACGGGCTAGGGGCTCACACAGCACGTGTCCCATCTCCCTGAGGGCCCTCGGGTGGATATCATCTGGCCTGGCTGCTCTATCTAATTTCAAGTTCTTAATTCTATCTAAAACAATATGTTCATCTAATTTAATATTACTAATTTTATTATTAAAATCATTTAATTCTAATGGTTGAGCATCATCTTCAAGAGTGAAGACTCATTTAACATTTCTACCATACCCAGTGAGTCCTTTGTAACCTGTCCTTGAGCATCCTTCAGTGGTCCAATGCAGTCTTTGACAGTTCTCTGACTCTTCACATAAATGTGTTGATATTACCTGCTCAACTGGTCTTAGAAAACTTTCCCAAATTCTTCAAACACAACAGTTAGGATAATGCTTAAGGAAAGCATATTCCATATGTTTTTACTATCTTATTTGTGTTTGCTTGGAAGACGGATGTCAAATCTACCCATTTTCAGGCTTATATGTGATAAATCACCTATCCAAACATAAACATAAGTTTAGTAGAGATCTGTAGGATTAACATATTGTCCAGTGAACCAAGAGCAAGAGATTGCAATATTATCATGGTGCTACTCTGTGAAACTCTCTAAATCAAGAGATCAGGCAAATCCTGTGTTTACCCTTTTTTCTTCCTCCTTTTTCTGCCAGATTATTATCCTGTTTACCATAAGTGTTACCCCTTGCTGGGGTATGGTTCTGTGGGAGCCCATTACCCCATGTGATTTTTTACTATTGATGCAAGAAGATAGACACTGAATATCGCCAGGCTATTTACTCATGACAGACATCACAGTCAAACCTGATCCTGTGCACACATGCACATTTCTACCAGGGGATGCTGGATATAGCCCAGAAGCAGGAACTATGACCAATTCTTTTAAATGTAGGATAAAACATTTCCAATCCGAGTACAGTGCAAGTCTATTATATTAAACACTACTTGTGATAATTAGCCTTTTATCATCTGTTTTCCAAATGCATCTGACAATGTTATTGCAATTGTTTACAGTGATCGGTGTAATTGAGGTGATCATTTTAGTAGCAGTTCCCTATTGGTAACAGGAAATTGCCTGACTTGTAAAATACTAGTTGCCTCATATATCCATGGCTTTATATCTCTCACTATTTGTTGTATCCGTGTGTTAATGGAGACACGGAATGCAGGAGCTGGTTTAACAGGTGTTTACTGAACAAAGTCTGGAGGTGAACTAAAAGATACAAGACACTATACAGGCTTATATAGCCCGAGTGGCCACTACCGGCATTACAGTACACAGGGGCTCTTAAAGGCACATACACCACAATTCCTCCCCTTTTAGACAACCAGTACATAACATTTTAAGTAATCATTAATTAACATGTTTACAAGAACAATAATCTACACATTTGCTGCAGTTAATCAATTATAAGTCAGTCTCTCTGGAGGCTTCCTGACTCGGTCCGGATAACGCCTCGGTGGTGTAGTAGTTTTCGGTGGTGTAGTAGGTTCTTTTGGCAAGGTCGATTCGGCTTGAATGCCAGTGTCGGGTTCATCTGGTTCCAGTATCACCGGATCGGAGGTAGATACTATGGGTACCTTTGCTTCATCATTAGGCGTATAGAGTTGTGGTGTAGGTTGTCCCTTTTCGGATGACTCTATGATCTGGTCAGCATGGCACCTTATTATGCTTTCTCCAATGTCCACGGTATACATCACCGGTCCTAGTCGTGTGCAAATAGTTCCAGGCTGCCATTTCTCGGTACAGTAGTCCCAGGCCAAAACTTGTTGACCTAGCTGGAAGGTTCTAGTTGGCCTTTCATTCATGCCTTGAAATTGCCAGTTCTCTATGTCCCTTCGGATGTTTGGCTTGATCAAATCCAGCCGGCATCTTAGCCTTCTATTGAAAAACATCGTGGCGGGAGTTTGGTTTCTAACCACATGTGTTGCATTCCTGTATGCAAACAAGAAGTTATCTACCTTATGCTGTAGATTTATGTCTTCATTACCCATGGCCTTTATGGCCTTCTTGAAGGTCTGGACAAACCTTTCAGCCAATCCATTGGTGGCGGGATGGTATGGGGCGGACGTGTAGTGCTTAACCCCATTGTTTTTTAAGAACTTCCAGAATTCTTCGGACACAAATTGCGGTCCATTATCAGAACAGATCTGTTCAGGCAGCCCATTCCTGGCAAATATGGTCCTTAATACTGTGATGGTTTTTTCCGTGGTGGTGGAGGACATCTTTATTACCTCCGGCCACTTGGAGTGTGCATCAACCGCGATTAAGAACATTGAGTCCATAAATGGTCCAGCAAAGTCGATGTGTACCCTTTGCCATGGAGATGAGGGCCACTCCCATGGATGTAGAGGGGCTTGTGGTGGGGCGTTTTGGACCTTCTGGCATCCTAGGTAGCCCTTGGTCATTTCTTCGATGTCTCCATCGATACCTGGCCACCACACAAACTCTCTGGCTAGGTTCTTCATTTTCACTCCACCCAGATGCCCCTCATGAAGCTCCTTTAGCACTTTATCCTGGAGTTTGGGTGGAATCACCACTCTGGATCCACACATCAAGGTTCCTCGGCACACTGACAGCTGTTCTCTTCTTTGCGAGAATGCTGGCAACAGTGGTTCGCCATGTGCTGGCCATCCCTTCACCGTTAAATCGTAGACTCGTGAGAGAGTCGGGTCATTTCTCGTTTCCTTTTCAATGGTAGAATTTGTTACTGGTAGACATTCCACTATGGTTGAGTGGAACATCTCCACTGGGTCCACTGTAGGTGCCTCTTCCAACGTTGGCAACGGTAGACGCGATAAACCGTCAGCATTTCCATGCTGTTTTGATCCTTTGTATTCTATGTCATATTGGTGTGCCCCTAGGAAAAGGGACCACCTCTGTAGCCTTTGCGCTGTCATAATGGGAACGCCCTTTTTAGGGTTGAATATGGAGACGAGGGGTTGATGGTCAGTCAACAAGGTACATTTTTGTCCGTGTAGGTAATGGTTGAATTTCTTCACTCCCCACACCAGGCTGAGTGCTTCCCTGTCGATCTGGGCATAGTTACGCTCAGCTGAGTTCAATGAGCGTGACGCAAAAGCTATCGGCCGCTCTGAGCCATCAGGGAATCTATGCGATAATACCGCTCCTACGCCGTAAGGGGATGCATCGCACGCCAGTCTGATTGGCAGTGATGGGTTGTAATGAGCCAAAACTTCCTTGGACGTGATCAAGCCTTTGCATTTATGGAAGGCATGTTTACAGTCTTCGCTCCATTTCCAATTTACTCCCGTTTGTAGCAGTTCGTTAAGAGGGTGCAGAACAGTTGACAAGTTCGGTAAAAATTTATAATAGTAATTGATCAATCCCAGGAACGACCTTAATTGTGAGACATTTTCAGGTGCTGGGGCTTTTATGACCGCTTCAATTTTTTCAGGTGACTTATGCAACCCTTCTTCGTTAATTATGTGGCCACAATATGATATTTGTTTCTGGAAAAATTCGCACTTGGGGCGATTTGCTCGTAGGCCCCGTTCTCTCAGCCTAGAGAGCACCTGCTCCAAATTGGCAAGGTGCTCGTTGTCGTTTTCTCCTGTTACAAGGATGTCGTCTAGGTAGCATTGAGTCCCCGGAATCCCTTGCAGGACTTGCTCCATAGCTCTTTGCCAGATAGCTGGAGCTGATGCTACTCCGAAAACCAGTCGATTGTACTGGTACAGGCCTTTGTGTGTGTTTTTCGTGAGATACATTTTAGAGGCCTCCTCAACCTCCATCTGTAGATATGCCTGTGCCAAGTCAATTTTGGTGAAACGTTTCCCTCCGGATAGTGAGGCGAAAATATCTTCTATCCTTGGAAGAGGATGCTGTATCGTGTGAAGGACCGGGTTTACAGTCACCTTGAAGTCCCCACAGATGCGAATTTTTCTCTGTTCTTCAGATTTATCAGTATTCAATGTTTTCTTCATGACCGGGACGATGGGTGTTGCCCACTCGCTCCAATCTATCTTGGATAACACGCCTGCCTTTTCCAAATTCTCCAGCTCTGCCTTGACTGCTGGACGAATTGCGTATGGCACCGGCCTTGCCTTAAAAAACTTGGGAATTGCCGCATCTTCCACTTTTATTGAGGCGGTGACGCCTTTCAAGGTTCCTAGTTCCTGTTGAAACACTTCTTTGGCGTTGGCCAAGATGTCTTTTAATCGTTCAGGTATGACGTCATCATCATTTTTTTTCTTACTGGTCACCGTCAGTGCCTGAATGGAGTGCCAGTCTAAACGTATCTTCCTGATCCATTCATGTCCCAACAGCGGTGGACCACCATCTTGCAGAACGTATAAATACAACTTCTGTATTTCCTTGCCGTTGTATATAACAGGCACCCTTATTTTCCCTCTGGGGTATACTTTCTGCCCCGTATATGTTTTCAAGATAATGGATGTGTCTTTCAAAGGTATATGCGGAAATAGCCGCTCGTAATCCCGTCGACTTATGAAGGTCAGAGCTGATCCTGTATCTAGCTCCATTTTAACTGGGGACCCCGCTATTGTGAGGGTAACCCAAATGATCTGGTAATCTTCTTTGGCAATTACATTATGTAATTTGAGACAGCTTAGTCTCTTGTTTCCGGAGTCGCTATCGCTCTTCTGGTCTTCGGAGCTACTGTCCGTCATCATTTGTACCTTTCTGTACTTTTCCTTATTGATTTTTTTTCTGTCAGTGGATTTTTTGTTTCCAGATCGGCATACACGTGCCATGTGTCCCATCTTTCCGCATTGCCTGCATGCTTTGTCCTTGAACCAGCAGTCCCTCTGGTCATGGCTGGATCTGCCGCAGCGATAACATTTCTCGAAACCCTGTGTCATTTCATGGGTGCCGAAGTCCTGTGGCTTTTGCTGTATCTCTGCAGCTCCTCTTGCTGCTGCTTCGTATGATACAGCCACACTGAAAGCCTTGTCCAATGTTAAATCCTTCTCAGAAAGTAGCCTTTTCTGTGTTCCTTCACTTAGGAGACCGCAGACGAATTTGTCTCGAAGAGAATCTGCCAGTCCTGCCCCGAATTGGCAGTGCTTTGACAGCTTTCTTAATTCGGTGAGGTAATCAGCGTTACTTTCATTCTTGTGCTGATTCCTCCTGAAGAATTTGAATCGTTCTGCTATCAGCAGCGGTGTTGGGTTTAAGTGCTCCTGTAGGGTATCAACAATCTCTTTAAAATTCTTGTCCATCGGTTTGGCTGGAGTGATTAAGTTTCGTAACAGTCTGTATGTCCTTGCGCCCATTAGATTTAGAAGTACCGATGCTTTTTTATCATCCTCTATTTCATTCGCTGTGCAATATACCTCCACTCTTTCCACATATGTGGTCCAATCCTCTACATCACTATCGAAAGCAGTAATATTGCCAGTCTTAGGCATCCTGAAAAAAAATGGCGCCTCCCGCGCTTTCCTTTCTTCCCTGCCGAGAAAAAATGACGCCTCCCGCGCTTTGCCACCGCTGCCGCTGCTGACAACGCTGTTCTCCGTGGTTTTTATTTATACAGACATTTTTAATAGTTGGAGACTCGTTCCCGCCGGACTCTCTGGGACTTTTTCCTCCCTCTGCTTGGTCCGAACGCCGACCTGCTTTGCAGCGCTGGCCGTCTCCCGAGTGCTCCACCCTCCGTCTCTGTTTGCCTCCGCCTTCGCTGCTCGGCCCCGCTGCAGAGCCAGCCGATTGAGCCCCATCCCGCCGCCCAGGAAGGATTATTGCAGTACCTGCCACCAGCCCGGCTAGCTGGTGAAACCAGAGTTTTTTCTTTTTTTTTCTTCGACCTTCGTCTGAGGAATCGATCTGCTTGAGGTGCTGCCGAATTGCAGGTAAGTCCGTTTCCAATTCGTCGCCACTGTTGTATCCGTGTGTTAATGGAGACACGGAATGCAGGAGTTGGTTTAACAGGTGTTTACTGAACAAAGTCTGGAGGTGAACTAAAAGATACAAGACACTATACAGGCTTATATAGCCCGAGTGGCCACTACCGGCATTACAGTACACAGGGGCTCTTAAAGGCACATACACCACACTATTAGATTACAGAGAGGGAAGCAGCTGCTGCCGAGGTTCCACACCTCCAACTGGCAGAACCAACATTGGATGGGGTATGGTATGTGTGCCCATGCTGTGCTCAGACATCGTATAGTGGGTTGTGCTGCTCACAGTGCCGCTCATGAGGAGCTCCTAGTAACCCCCCTCTCCAACTAGTGAATTTGCACTTGTCAGTTGTCTAACAACCAATTAGTGATTATCCTCATTGGTTGGAAGTAGAAGTTAGAAGGGTCTCTTTGGGTTCAAGGTGGTTGCAAAATGATGCACTTGGGGATGAAAGTTCAGAACCAAGTCAACCCACTGTGAAAGCCTCAGTGGACCAATACCTAAGCCAGGCAGATCCACAGTGCTCCAAGGTATAATTGATGAGTCTGTCTCAGTCATGGAACTTAGAGAAGTAAATCTATCATGGGGGCTAGGGTGCTTCTCATTTGGCTCCAGGTAGCCTTGCAAAAGCATAGGGAAGCCTACCATTGTTCTGTGCTGGTTTTAGCTGATTAACTCCAGCAGTATCTCTGCTCACACTTGGGGATCTGGCCCAGCCAACCAGTGTCTATACTCTATGAATTTAGATGAATGGGGCATGTACACACTATATCGAGCAAATTTTCCTTGTCCAGAGATGATGATGGGTGGGGTGGGGGGAATTGGGAGGGGGGGGAAAGTATCATGGTGTAACAAACGGCCACCCTCCGCACCAGCACCTCATTCAACATCACCTCTACCTTGTCAAACATTAAGCAAGTGTTGCAGCACTCCCTCACTTGGCCACAGACTCCATTTCCTTCCTCTGCATATATCATACCAGCCATGGCATTTTGACAGCCATTATTTGTACCTAAACAGCCTTTGCAAAGGTTGAAATATACATCAAAAAGGCTAGCAACATTTTTGTCCCCATTGGCTGCCTCCTTTTTAAATTTGTCCATCATCCGTTGTAAGTGGCCATGTGTGGCTTTCATGTTATTTCACTAGCCACCTCAGATGAGCTTGCAATACCAGGCCCAATGAGGGCCAGGAGCTCAGCCACACCATGTAAATAGAGCTGACCTCATCAAATGCACCAGACTCAGCGCACAAACCTAGGGTGTGCAGGACTGGAAAAAACTGCAGTACCTCTGGCTTGTCACAAAAACTAATGCCCTCAATCATCCACTGCCACAAATGTCCAATTCTCTTATTTATTTTTCCTGGGCAGTTTGTTCCACACCTTCACCACCCTTTGCATGAAGTAGTTAAATTTAAATTGTCTGTGCACCTTCCCTCTTCAAAGCTTGAGCCTGTGCCCCTGTTTCTAGAATTTGCGGCAATTTTGAACATATTACCAGAGTTCAACTTATCTATTCATTTAAGGATCTTGAGTATGTGAACAATATCCCCCCTAAGCCTTCTCTTCTCCAGAGTAAACAATCCCAGCTCTTCAATTTCTCCTCATAGCTAAGTTAACTTAAGCTATGTTTGGATGCCTTTTTCTGCACAGTCTCCTGTTTATCCTTGTTGTAGTGCAGGGACGAGAATTGTGGCTGTACCACTATCTTGTACAGATTCATCACTACCTCTTGGGATTTATGCTCTAATCTTTCTACTATATATTATTTATATGCTATAGGTTACAGCTCACAGCCTGGAGACATTTAATTTATATTCCCATTGTTTATTTCCCTTCCCTATACTCGTTACCTTGCATTTGCCCACATTAAGAAAAGAAAGAAAGAAATGGCATTAAATGCCATTGGTCACTCAGAAGCTCTATTGTATTTGAACACCCCCAACCCTTAATTTATCATGGCAAACTTCAACAGCATTCATCACTCTTTGTGAAAAAGAGCATTCTGATATCTGTCTGAAATTTGCTTTTTACGACTCTGAACCTTTGTCCCTTTGCTCTATTCATGCAATTTAGTTTAAAGTAATTTTCTGAATTCACCTTTTCCATCCCATTTACTATCTTACGTACTTTTATAAAATCACTTCTTAAATGTTTCTCTTCAAATCTAAAAAGCCAAAGTTTCTCCAGTGTTTCCTTATAACTCAGACCCCTAACACTAGGGATCAACCTCATGACCCTTCTCTTCACTGCCTTCAATGCTTGAATGTCTCCCTCGTAGCTCTGTGACCAGAACTGGACACACCACACAAGGTGTGCCCTGACCAGAACTGGACATACCACTCGAGGTGTAGTCTGACCCAAACTGGACACACCACTCAAGGTGTGCTCTGACCAGAACTGGACACACCAGTCGAGGTGTGCTCTGACCCGAACTGGACACACCACTCAAGGTGTGCTCTGACCAGAACTGGACACACCACTCAAGGTGTGCTCTGACCCGAACTGGACACACCACTCAAGGTGTGCTCTGACCCAAACTGGACACACCACTCAAGGTGTGCTCTGACCAGAACTGGACACACCACTCAAGGTGTGCTCTGACCTGAACTGGACACACCACTCGAGGTGTGCTCTGACCAGAACTGGACACACCACTCGAGGTGTGCTCTGACCAGAACTGGACACACCACTCGAGGTGTGCTCTGACCAGAACTGGACACACCACTCGAGGTGTGCTCTGACCAGAACTGGACACACCACTCAAGGTGTGCTCTGACCAGAACTGGACACACCAGTCGAGGTGTGCTCTGACCAGAACGGGATCTGAATTTAAATAAAGGAAACTACGATGGTCTGAGGTGTGAGTTGGGTAGGATTGATTGGGGAATGTCACTCAAAGGGTTGATGGTGGATAGGCAATGGCAAACATTCCACATGGATGAACTACAGAATTTGTTCATCCCAGTTTGGCATAAAAATAAAACAAAAAAGGTGACTCAACCGTGGCTAACAAGGGAAATTAGGGATAGCATAAGATCCAAGTATAGGTCATATAAATTGGCCAGAAAAAGCAGTAAACCTGAGGATTGGGAGCAGTTTAGGATTCAACAAAGGAGGACAAAGGGATTAATTAAGAAGGGGAAAATAGAATATGAGAGTAAGCCTGCAGGGAACATAAAAACTGACTGTAAAAGCTTTTATAGATATGTGAAGAGAAAAAGATTGGTGAAGTCAAGCGTAGGTCCCTTGCAGTCAGAATCAGGGGAATTTATAATGGGGAACAAAGAAATGGCAGACCAACTAAATACATATTTTGGTTCTGTCTTCACAAAGGAGGACACAAATAACCTCCCAGAGATGTCGGGGAACATAGGGTCCGATGAAAGGGAGGAACTGAAAGAAATCAGTATTTGTAGGGAAATGGTGTTAGGGAAATTGATGGGATTGAAGGCTGATAAATTCCCAGGGCCTGATAATCTGCATCCTAGGGTACTTAAGGAAGTGGCCCTAGAAATAGTAGATGCATTGCTGATCATCTTCCAACATTCGAAGGAATCTGGAACAGTACCCATGGATTGGAGGGTAGCTAATGTTACCCCACTATTCAAAAAAGGTGGTAGAGAGAAAACGGGGAATTACAGACCGATAAGCCTGACATCGGTAGTGGGGAAAATGCTAGAGTCCATTATAAAAGATGTAATAGCAGAGCACTTGGAAAACAGTGACAGGATCGGACAAAGTCAACATGGATTTACAAAAGGTAAATCATGCTTGACTAATCTACTGGAATTTTTTGAGGATGTAACTGGTAAAATAGATAAGGGAGAACCAGTGCATGTGGTGTATTTGGACTTTCAGAAGGCTTTCAATAAGGTCCCGCATAAGAGATTAGCGTGTAAAGTTAAGACACATGGGATTGGGGGCAAGGTACTGACTTGGATTGAGAACTGGTTGGCAGACAGAAAGCAAAGAGTTGGAATAAACGGGTCTTTTTCAGAGTGGCAGGCAGTGACTAGTTGGGTACCACAGGGATCGGTCCTTGGACCCCAGCTATTCACATTATATATTAATGATCTAGACAAGGGAACTAGATGTAATATCTCCAAGTTTGCAGACGACACAAAGCTGGGTGGGCGTGTGTGCTGTGAGGAGGATGCAGAGAAACTCTAGGATGATTTGGACAGGTTGGGTGATTGGGCAGAAGCATGGCAGATGCAATATAACGTGGATAAATGTGAGGTTATCCACTTTGGTGGCAAAAACAGGAAGGCAGATTATTATCTGAACGGCAATAGATTGGGAGAAGGGGAAGTGCAACGAGACCTGGGTGTCCTTGTGCATTGTAGGGTTCTCAAAATTTCCACATACCCCAAAGTTATTAATAAAGGGACCCTGAAGGACGAAGTTGTAAGGGAACTCTAAACAAAATGGCTTCTGGACCTCGTGGCAGAAGTCTGCAAGATTGGAAAGCAGGGCCCTGCAAAAACGGCAGGCCAAATTCAAAAGGGCTTTTGAAAAACCTGACATGCCTGGGCCTGTGAAAGACTTGTTATTTCTGAAAGCCAGACAAGTAGACAATGCAGAATACGCATTCTTAATCAACTCAGGAAAGACTTAATCTTGAACCCATCAAACCTTTGCATAAATAATCGCTTACAGTTTAAACTGGCTACCAAGCCAGGAAGATACCGATTTACTTTATGAATAACAAACACCAGGACATTAAAGAGCATTTAGCAACGGGGCAACCACCCAAAAAAAGCAGTTAAGGTGAACGACTATAATCACTTTAACGAGCCTGCCAAAAATCAGACAAAGAACTAACCCTGATTTGGCGCGCAGATAACGAGCCTCCAAAATAGTATAACTGTAGGCCCACCGGTAACCAGGGCAAGCAGACGTGAAGACTAGAAGTGGGCAGACGGGTGCAGCAAGCGGGCTGGAGCAGAGGAATACGGGCTGACGAAAATCAGAGAAAGGCAGTGTGGAGAAGCGTTGGGGGACGAGCAGGCACACGCTCAGGCCCAGAGATACTCGAAACACAAAGAGGCGTTGGGTGGCACACGCTCGGGTACAGAGATACTAGAAACTCCAAGAAGCAGACGACCACGAGCACCATGGTAACAAAGGGCCGGGTAAACCATACCTTTGGATCATTACCACTGCACAGGTAATGATCTAGGCCACCGCGACCAAGCCAACACCGAAGACCGCCAACCGCAACAAAACTTCGACAACCAGACCACCACCAGAAGAACAAAACCCGAAGTTTTCCATTCTGCAAGGTTATGTACCCAACAAAGACTTTACTCCCTATCTCTAACGGAGGAAAAGAGGGTACTTTACTCAGACGACTCCACCACCGCGCCCTGGGACCACGTGACGACGGCAGGCCCCAAAGGACAAAAAGAGCGAACCCCAAAACCGCAACCGGCTTGATTGACAGGGTTCAACCTGTCCAGATACCCTTATTGGTGAGCATAATCCCTGGCCCCTCACAACACAATTTAGTTAGATATTGGGTGTGGGACAAGGGTAGGGGAATTATTACTGTGATTTTTTCCCTTGATGTGCCATGCGTTCCCCATTCCTAATTAAGTGTACTCTTGTAAGCCTGTAACCATTCGAGTAATTTTCAGTGTTGTAATTTTATTGTGCCTTTTTAATAAAAATACAGTTTTCTTGCACCAAACCAGTTGTCTACTCCAATTCTGTATCGCTACCTGTACCTAAGTCCAGTGTCTAGAACCCAGGGGTGTGGGAGCAATTCGAACCGCTCAAAAGTCAGTCAGAGGCAAAGCTGACGGCGCACATGCCACCCCGCTACAGCATCAGTCGCTGAAGGTAAGCATGCAGGTGCAGCAGGCGGTTAAGAAGGCAAATGGTATGTTGGCCTTCGTAGCAAGAGGGTTTGAGTACAGGAACAAGGATGTCTTGCTGCAGTTGTACAGGGCCTTGGTGAGACCACATCTTGAGTATTGTGTGCAGTTTTGGTCGCCTTATCTGAGGAAGGATGTTCTTGCCATGGAAGGAGTTCAGCGAAGATTCACCAGGCTGATACCTGGGATGGCAGGAATGATGTATGAGTAAAGATTGTGTCAATTGGGCTTATACTCACCGGAGTTTAGAAGAATGAGAGGGGATCTCATTTAAACGTATAAAATTCTGACAGGACTGGACAGACTAGATGCTGGAAGGATGTTCCCGATGGTCGGGGAGTCCAGAACCAGGGGTCACAGTCTAAGGAGAAGGGGTAAGCCATTTAGGACAGAAATGAGGAGGAATTTCTTCACCCAGAGAGTGGTGAACCTATGGAATTCTCTACCACAGAAGGCAGTAGAGGCCAATTCATTAAATATATTCAAGAAGGAGTTGGATATATTTCTTAAGGCTTAAGGGATCAAGGGGAATTGGGAGAAAGCAGGGACAGGGTACTGAATTTGGATGATCAGCCATGATCGCATTGAATGGCGGAGCAGGCTCGAGGTGCCGAATGGCCTACTCCTGCTCCTATCTTCTATGTTTCTATGGACACACCACTCAAGGTGTGCTCTGACCAGAACTGGACACGCCACTCAAGGTGTGCTCTGACCCGAACTGGACACACCACTCAAGGTGTTCTCTGACCAGAACTGGACACACCAGTCGAGGTGTGCTCTGACCTGAACTGGCCACACCAGTCGAGGTGTGCTCTGACCAGAACTGGCCACACCAGTCGAGGTGTGCCCTGACCAGAACTGGACACACCAGTCGAGGTGTGCTCTGACCAGGCCGTCTATAGTCTGATCATGAATTCCTCTGACTTGTATTCTAGTATTCGACTATGTCATTGAACATTCTATTGCCAATTGCTGCTCTGCATTGGTTGAACATGTTGAGCATTGAATCTACAAGAACTTAGAGGTCTCTTTCAGTCTCCTCCTTAGCTGTTTTAACAACATTCAGGGAGTACACATATCATCCATTTTTCCTTCCAATGTGCAGCACCTTATACTTGTCTGTCTGAAATTTCATTTGCTGCTTTACTGCTCACATATATGTTTTGTCCAGCTCATTTTGTAATTTATGTGCTGGCTCCTCTAGTTTCATTGCCCCTCTTAGTTTGGCATTGGCATTTGTATCAAGTTTCTGGGGTAATGGGGTTGTGGGTAATATATTCGATTATGGATAGAGGATTGGTTAATGGACAGAAAACAGAGAGTAGGGATAAATGGGTCATTTTCCAGTTGGCAGGCTGTAACTAGTGGGGTGTCACGAAGATCAGTACTTGGGCCTCAGCTATTCACAATCTATATTAATAATTTAGATGAAGGGACCGAGTGCAAAGTAGCCAAGTTTGCTGATGATACAAAGCTAGGTGGGGAAGTAAGCTGTGAGGAGGACACAAAGAGCCTGCAAAGGGATATAGACAGTTTAAGTGAGTGGGCAATAAGGTGGCAGATCAATGAACTTCATCAATGACTTTCGTTCCATCATAAGGCCTTCATCAATGACCTTCCCTCCATCATAAGGTCAGCAGTGGGGATGTTTGCTGATGATTGCATAGTGTTCAGTTCCATTCGCAACACAGATAATGAAGCAGTCCATGCTGCATGCAGCAAGACCTGGATGACATTCAGGCTTGGGCTGATAAGGGGCAAGTAATATTTGCACCACACAAGTGCCAGGCAATGACTATCTCCAACAAGCGAGAGTCTAACCACCTCATCTTGACATTCAATGGCATTACCATCGCCGAATCCCCCACCATCAACACCCTGGGGGGATCACCATTAAACTGAAACTTAACTGGACCAGCCACATAAATACTGTGGCTACAAGAGCAGGTCAGAGCCTGGGTATTCTGCGGCGAGTGTCTCACCTCCTGACTCCCCAAAGCCTTTCCATCATCTACAAGGCACAAGTAAGGAGTGTGATGGAATACTCTCCACTTGCTTGGATCAGTGCAGTTCCAACAACACTCAAGAAGCTCGACATCATCCAGGACAAAGCAGCCCGCTAGATTGGCACCCCATCCACCACCTTAAACATTCACTCCCTCCACCACCGGCGTACCGTGGCTGCAGTGTGTACCATCTACAAGATGCACTGCAGCAACTCGCCAAGGCTTCATCAACAGCACCTCCCAAACCCGCGACTTCTACCACCTAGAAAGACAAGGGCAGCAGACACATGGGAACACTATCACCTCTGTAATGATCAGTAACCTGTCATTCTGGAATGGTACACTAGGTGGTACTGTATGTATATAAGAGTGGGCTACCCACAATGCACTAGGCTACCCACAAGGCAGCAGTCAAGATGGATGCCTCTACAGATACTGTACCTAGTCCACATGTGCTCAATAAAGTTTCTAGCAAAAGCTAGCTGTTCTTAATAAAAATGACTAGTTATTAATGAACATAACATGGTACCAGGATTGGTAAGATCTGCTGAATATTGTGCAATGCGACATGGAGAATTTGAAGCCACCAGAGCGTTTGAACCTCACAGGAAATGTCGACTACAATTGGCAGACTTTTAAACAACAATTCGAACTCTACATTGCTGCCATCGGGTACGGTACGAAGCCAGATGCAAGGAAAATAGCGTTGCTGCTCACGGTTGCAGGCCCACAGGCGATAGAGGTATTTAATACATTTGTATTTAATCCAGAGGGGAACAGAGGAAAATTAGACGATGTGCTAAAGGAGTTTGATACACATTGTTCTCCCAAAAAGAATGAAACCTATGAGAGGTATATCTTCTGTTCTCGGACACAGCAGCAAAATGAGACTTTTGATAGCTTTTTGACTGATCTGAAACTGAAAGCACAGACATGTAATTTCTCTGAGCTGAAAGCATCCATGATTCGTGGCCAGATTGTGTTTGGTATTCATGATAAAAAAAGTCAGGGAACGTCTGTTGAGAGAAACCGAACCAACATTGGAAAATGCTGTGAAAATATGCCAAGCCAGCGAGCTAGCTCGAAAGCACACGAAAACTTTCAGTGAAATCAATAATGATGCGATTGTAATGAGTGATAATGCTGCTGTCGGTGCTGTGTCCTACAGGGGGATGAAACGTGGGCAGAACAGAAATGAAAAGCAATCGGAGGATGACATTTTTAATTGTAAATGCTGTGGTTACAAATACCAGTTAAGACAATGCCCAGCATTTGGAAAAATGTGCACAAAGTGTAATGGAAAGAATCACTTTGCCAAACAATGCTTTTCAAAAGTAAAAACAAAGAAAGGGCAACGAGTTAATGTAATTGAGGACACTGATTTAAGTGAGGCATTTTTTGTACGAATGGTGTCATGTGACAATGTCAAAAATGATACAGAAAATGTGCAGCCCTCAGATATGGGCAATGCTGAACATAAAATTAATGCAGTAAAAGAGGACAAATGGATGATCCCACTGCAGATAAATGGAGCATTAGTTACATTGAAACTGGACACTGGGGCAAAAGCAAACTTAATCAGTATGAGTGACATTAAAAACATGAAAGAAAAGCACAAATTACAGAAAAAGTCAGTACTACTGAAGGACTATAATAGACAGAAAATAGATAGCTTAGGTGTATGCAGACTTAAAGTGACAGTCAAAGACAAAGTGCATCATCTCATGTTTTCTGTTGTGGCTGAAGGACTTGATTCACTACTGGGTGACAAAGCTTGTGAGAACTTAGAACTGGTCAAGAGAGTATACCGTATAAACTGTGCCATAAGCAGACCAGATGACTCAATGGATTCTGTAGTAAATAATTTCCAGGATGTGTTCAAAGGATTTGGAGTTCTATCATTCACTTACAAGATCCAGCTAAAGGAGGATGCTCAGCCAATGGTACATGCTACACGAAGAGTTCCAGCACCCCTGCGTGACCGGCTCAAGAATGAACTGGACAGAATGACCACACTAGGAGTCATCAGGAAAGTCGAAGAGCCAACAGACTGGGTTAACTCCATGGTATGTGTAAAGAAAAAGAACAATGATCTAAGAATATGCATGGATCCAAAGGACTTAAATGCAAACATAAAACGTGAACACTACCAGATTCCCAAGCGAGAAGAAGTCACCAGTGAAATGTCAGGTGCCAGATACTTTACAAAGCTCGATGCCTCACAAGGATTTTGGCAACTAAAACTGGATGAAGAGAGCACCAAATAATGTACCTTCAACACACCATTTGGCAGGTATTGTTTCCTCAGAATGCCTTTCGGTATAATATCTGCATCTGAAATCTTTCATAGAGCAATGGAACACATAATTGAAGGTCTGGAAGGAGTTCGGGTCTATGTTGATGACATCATCATCTGGGGCTCCACACTGAAAGAACACAATGAGAGACTGACTAAAGTGCTACAGAGCATACGCCGGAATGGACTGAAGCTCAACAAAGCCAAGTGTCAGTTTGGCATCCAGGAAGTCACTTTCCTAGGAGATAATCTATCTGGTAAAGGAATAGAGCCAGATATGGAAAAGGTAAACGCCATACTCAAAATGCCCCGACCCACTGACAAAAAAGGAGTGCTACGCATCATGGGGATGATAAACTTCATTGGAAAGTTCATTCCTAACTTGTCAGCCAAGACAGCCTGTCTGCGAGACCTGCTATGTAAAACAAATGAGTTCGCATGGACAGAAAGACATGAACAAGAGTGGATAAACATCAAAACAGTGCTGACAACCACACCTGTACTCACCTTCTTTGACCCAACCAAAAGAATCAAAGTGTCAACGGATGCATCAAAAGATGGCCTAGGTGCGGTCTTGCTACAAGCAGAGGGTGAAGATTGGAAGCCTGTTGCCTATGCCTCCAGGTCTATGACTGATACTGAGTGTCGATACGCCCAGATTGAAAAGGAATGTCTAGGCTTGGTAGTTGGACTAGAAAAGTTTCATGGCTACATATATGGACTTCCCACCTTCACAGTTGAGACAGACCACAGCCCACTGGTTGCCATCATAAAAAAGAACCTGAATGAGATGTCTTCAAGGATTCAACGACTCATGATGAAGCTGCAAAGATATGACTTTGAACTGATCTACACACCAGGCAAATACATAGTGTTAGCAGATGCTCTATCCCGAGCACCCACAATGAGTCATGTGAGCTCTACTGAAGAAGACGTGGATGTTCATGTGAGTATGGTCACTGCTGCGCTGCCCGTGTCAGACACAAAATCAAAGCAAATAGCAGAAGAAACAGTAAAAGATACAGTATTACAAACAGTAATAGAGAACATTCATCATGGTTGGCCAAAAGGTTCCTGTCCAAAATATTTTCACATAAGGTCAGAATTGAGTGTCGCAAGTGGACTATTACTAAAACAGAACAGAATAGTCATTCCACAGGCTCTACGTCAAGACATGCTCAAAAGGATTCATGAGGGGCACCTCGGAATTGAAAAATGCAAAAGGAGAGCAAGAGACACTGTTTATTGGCCTGGCATAAATAAGGACATTGAGAACATGATAGGCAAATGTGAGACATGTCAGAAACACCAAAACAAACAAGCAAAGGAACCAATGATAGTAGCTGACATACCAACAGCAGCATGGCAAAAGTTTGGTATGGACCTTTTTCATTTAAATGGTAAAGACTATCTAATAGTGATTGACTACTATTCTAACTATCCTGAGATGGCGCTGCTCTCAAGCACCACAGCAAGCAGTGTCATAATGCATGTGAAATCCATCTTCGCCAGACATGGAATTCCCAGGATTGCCGTTAGCAACAATGGTCCGTGCTTCAACTGTAAGGAGTGGCAACAGTTTGCAGCACATTATGACTTTCAGCACATCACATCCAGTCCTTTGTATGCTCAGTCAAATGGTAAGGCAGAGAAAGGTGTTCAAGTTCTCAAGCAGCTACTGAAGAAAGCAACAGAAAGCAAGTCTGATCCTTATCTCACCCTGTTGAGCTACCGAGCCTTACCTTTAGACTGTGGTTCTTCACCTGCTGAACTACTAATGGGTCGCAAGTTGCGCACCACGCTACCCTGCTGTGCAAAAGAACAGCAAAGTGAGGAACTGAGACAGAGACTTCAACTGTTAAAGCTGAAACAGAAATCATACTATGACAAGTCATCCAAAACTCTAAAACCATTGACAAGGGATGATGTTGTCAGGATTGAGGATCCAGATGCATGGAACAGGAAAGCTACAGTTCTTGAGGAAGTAGGACCAAGGTCATACACTGTTAGAACTGAGGAAGGACAGATTCTCAGGAGGAACCGCCGTTCCCTCCTAAAAACACAAGAGACTATCGAAGAGCAAATCGATGACAATGCCGCAACTGAATCTTGTCACTCACCACCAGAACAATCTAACACAAATACACATACAGGCTCTCATGAAAACACATCAGACTTACCTCTGCTGAGAAGATACACACGTGAAGTAAAAAAGCCTGATAGACTTAATCTTTGAGTACAAAGAAAACTACATTGAAAACGCATTGACTGTTGAAGATGTTTATGTTGTTATTGATTGATATTGATTGATACTGATTTTGTTTAACCTCAAAGAAAGGGGGCTGTAATGATCAGTAACCTGTCATTCTGGAATGGTACACTAGGTGGTGCTGTATGTATATAACAGTGGGCTACCCACGATGCACTAGGCTACCCACAAGGCAGCAGTCAAGATGGATGCCTCTACAGATACTGGCCTAGAAATTGGGTATAGCCCCGCTTGAGGCGTTAGAACTGGCGATGCGCAAAGTTTATAGCCAGACAAAACTTATCGCCGCCTGGCGCGATATTGGGTTGCATCGCCCCCAAAGGGGATTGAGGTGCTAAATCAGCCGTTGCACGGTGCTCTTAAGGCGCAAAATGTCAGGCGCTACTCAATTTTGCCGCGGACGGGCGCAGCGCAGGTGAACTCAATTACGGGAAAGCACGAGACCTCCAGGCGCCGGCCGGCTCTTAAAGGGGTGGGTCAGTCAGCCTGAGCCTCAACACCCAACGCCCTGTAGGCCTCAGATTCGGCGCTTGCCCTTGTCTGGCGGTACAAACGTGTTCATCATGGAGAAGGTTAGGCAGAGAGCAGAGCGCTTCAGCACTGAGGCTCTGGACCACTTGGTGGCTGCAGTTGAACACCGTCGAGAGGTCCTGTATCCGGATAATGGCAAGAGGCCGAATCAGAAGGCTTATCGACGATCTTGGAGGGAGGTTGCTGTGAGGGTGAACTCCAGCAGCATGGCGACCAGGACCCCTGTTCAGTGCAGGAAGAAATTCAACGACCTCACACGGATCGTTAGGGTAAGTCATGGTTTACCAAACTTGTGCTTCCCTCTATCTGCAGCTGACTTCGGGCACCCTGCTGCAATGATGCGCCAATGGCCATCTGTCAGTATGCACCCATGGCCCTTTCTGGGCACACACATTGACAGATGTCTCAAGGCCTCATGTAAGGGCTCTTGCACCATGGGGGGCATGCGATGAGGTCTCAAGGCCTCATGTAAGGGCTCTTGCACCATGGGGGCATGCGATGAGGTCTCAAGCCTCATGTAAGGGCTCTTGCACCATGGGGGGCATGCGATGAGGTCTCAAGGCCTCATGTAAGGGCTCTTCCACCATGGGGGGCATGCGATGAGGTCTCAAGGCCTCATGTAACAGAACTTCCCCTTCTTTCCCCTGCAGTCCAAGCTGGCGATGATTCGAAAGGAGCAGCGTCGAACCGGTGGCGGACCTGCACAAGTGGTCACTCTCACGGATCTGGAGGAGAGAGTGCACCAGAGACTTGGAGGATGTCTGTCTGGTCCTGTGACCGCTGCATCTGCCGACCCCATTACCGACAGCGAGGGTAAGACTCTCACCTTTTTCACCTGTTGCCTTCCACTTGGTCCCCCCGCCAGCATGCATCCTCAGTGTGCAGCCATGTCAGAGCCTTGCCGCAATCTGGCATGCCTTTCAGCAAAGCTGTCCTTTTGCGAAAGCCACTCTTCCACCTCCCACTTTCAGATGAAGCAGCACCAACTTGGGCTCAACGCGCTGAAGCTGCCAGTGCCAGTGCCACCGGAGGCGAGGACCAGGAGGAATCCGGACCAGCCGCTGCAGAATCCGGGGAGCTGAGACATCTGCAGACTGGGGATAGTAGTCCCCTGGAGGGGAGGGGGGGTGGCTCTGAGGATGAACCAGTTGCCGGACCAAGCGGCATGCAGCAACGCACGGGGGATAGGCAAGTTCGGCCACCGTCTCCCCGCACGGCAAGGCAGGTCGTTATGACTGCTGCACAGAGTGCAGATGAGGTCCGTCGCCTGGCTGAGATGAGCAAACAGGCCTGGGTCAGACACACAGAGCAGATGGCTGCAGTCGAGAAGATGCCTGAGTCAATAGATTCATTGGCTAGGAGTATGTTGGACTTCGGGGCAACAATGGAGAGGACTCTGCAGGGCTTTGGGGCAACAATGGAGAGGACTCTCCAGGTGTTCGAGGAAACTATGGACAGGTCTCTCCAGGGCTTCGGGGCCACAATGGACAGGACTATCCAGGGATTTGGCCCAACAATGGAGAGGACTGTCCACGGCTTTGAGTCGGCAATGGAAAGGACTGTTCAGGGCTTCGGACAATCCCTGGAAAGGTCTGTGCAGGGCTTGTCCGAGGCAGTGGAGCAGTCGGCACCTGCCTTGTCCGAAGCCATGGGAAGAACTGTCCAGGCCTTCTCCGAAGCACTGGCACCTGGCACACAAGTCCTCACTGTTGCCACGCAGTCACTTGCTGGGCTCCTCCACAGCCAGATTGACGCAACGCGATCTCTCACTGCAGCCACACTCTCTGCATCAGACAGGATCACCCCGGGCCCTTCCACTCCCGTACAAGGCCAGGGATCAGTGGAGCATGCGATTGTGGCGGATGAGCCGAGCCGCTCCCCTCAGATAGCCAGTGTTTCGTCCGACCATGGTACAGGTGTCCTCTCTCGGCAGGAGAGCATTGCACATGCCAGCGCTGGGACGCCTGCATTGCAGCTGCCACCACCTGCAGGCCACACTGCTTCCAGCCATGGTCACAGCAAGCATCCTGCGTCCGCACCCTCCAAGCCCAGAGGTCGGCCAGGTCGTCCCTCAGGGGCTTCTGCGCTTCCAGACAGTCAGGAGGCGTCCCCCAGCCTTGAGCCCGCCACTGGGGTCCAATTACGTAGGAGCAGCAGGGAGGGAAGGGGCCGGGCGCAGAAGAGAAGTCGTTCTCCCTCAAGGGGCCAGTTGTAGAGGGAGGTGCTGAGACGTTTGTTTGTCCAAATTCAAGGACACCCTCACCTGCTGTTATATTTGCTGAGGTTTGTTGAGTTTTGCGGCTTGGCCGAACAGTTAACAGTTATTTTGAAAGTTATGGTTTGTGCTCACATTACGTTGTTTAGCTGTAATGAAAGACTTTTGTGTCAATAAACAGAAGTTTCAATGTTGCATGGTGCATGTGACTACTTTCAGTGATGCTGGCATTCAGAGGCCCTCAAACATCCAAAGTGCGCATGAGTTAAGACTCTCATCATTCCGCCACAGGGGTGTCGAGACGAGTCCAGTGGAGCCTCTGACGTATGGACCTTCTGTAAAGTCTGTGGGTTGTGCAGTTAATAAATACACAGACTTCAGAAATAACAACAAACAGGTCTTTACTATTCGAAGGTCCGGGCGAATCTGCCCCAGTTATCCTGTCACAACACTTATATACTGGTGTGGTCACTGTCGGTATTACAGTATACAGAAGCCAAACAAGTAGTGCCACACTTAAAGTAGTTCCCTTAAAGGTGAACGGTTACATACAATAATTTCCTTAAGGGTAGACGGGTACATACACTACAATCCTCCCTTTTTAGCTTTCAACATACTGAGTCCATAGTGGACATACATTATCACATATATATATATACAGATTTATTTAAGACAGTTCATAGATTCAGTCTTTCGGGAGGTTTCCGGATTCTGTCCGGGTAACGCCGCAGTGGTGTCGTCATTCCAAGCGGGCTAGTAGGTGTTTCTGGTAAAGTTGAATCGGCTCGAAGCACAGTGTCAGGTTCCTCTGACTCCAGAACTACCAGATCGGACGTAAGTGTTCTGGGTAACTCAGTCTCAACCTTATCCGGGTAAGGTGGTGAAGTCGGGGGCCCATTTGTGGCGGACCCTATGATCTGGTCAACATGGCGCCTTATTATATTGTCTCCAATGTCCACAGTGTACATCAACGGGCCTAGCCTTTTTCCAATCGTTCCAGGCTGCCATTTCTCAGTACGATAGTCCCGGGCCAAAACTCGTTGACCGGTCTGGAAGGATCTAGTGGCCCTTTCGTTCATGCCCTGGAATTGCCGGTTCTCTACGTCCCTTCTGACGTTTGGTTTGAGTAAATCCAGCCGACATCGTAGGCGTCTATTACAAAACATCATCGCGGGAGTTTGATTTGTGACTGCATGGGTTGCATTTCGGTATGCCAACAAAAAACTATCCACCTTATGCTGTAAACTTATGTCTTCATTACTCATGGCCTTTACGGCCTTCTTGAAGGTCTGGACAAACCTTTCAGCCAATCCATTGGAGGCGGGATGGTATGGGGCTGACGTGTAATGTTTAACCCCATTGCTCTTTAAGAATTTCTTAAATTCCTCAGATACAAATTGCGGTCCATTGTCAGAACAGATCTGTTCTGGCAGGCCATTCCGAGCAAACATAGTCCTTAACACCGTGATGGTTTTTTCCGTCGTGGTGGTGGTCATCTTAATTACTTCTGGCCACTTGGAGTGGGCATCTACCGCTATTAGGAACATCGAGTCCATAAATGGACCAGCAAAGTCGATGTGTACTCTTTGCCAGGGAGATGAGAGCCACTCCCATGGGTGCAGAGGAGCCTGTGGTGGCGCATTCTGAACCCTCTGACATCCTAGGCAATTCTTCGTGATCTCCTCTATGTCCCCATCGATGCCTGGCCACCACACAAACGCCCTTGCTAGATTCTTCATCTTTACGCCACCCAGGTGTCCTTCGTGCAGCTCCTTGAGTACCTTCTTTTGGAGTTTGGGTGGAATCACCACTCTAGACCCACACATCAGGGTTCCTCGACACACTGACAGTTGTTCTTTCCTCTGTGAGAATGCTTGCAGTGTTGGTTCGCACTGTGCTGGCCATCCCTCCACCGTTAAATCATAGACTTGTGAAAGAGTCGGGTCATTCCTTGTCTCATTCTCAATCATTGAGTTTGTTATCGGCAGACACTCCACTATTGATGAGTGGAACAACTCTACTGGGTCCACTGTCCTCGCTTCTTCTACCATCGGCAATGGCAAGCGTGATAGCCCATCAGCGTTTCCATGCTGTTTGGACTGTTTGTATTCAATATCATACTGGTATGCCCCAAGTAAAACTGACCATCTTTGTAACCTTTGTGCCGTCATGGTAGAAGCGGCCTTGTTTGGGTTGAATATGGACACCAACGGCTGGTGGTCCGTCAGCAATGTGAACCTCTTACACTGCAGGTAATGGTTGAATTTCTTCACGCCCCACACAAGACTGAGGGCCTCCCTATCTATCTGGGCGTAATTTCGTTCCGCTGGTGTCAATGATCGGGACGCGAATGCCACCGGCCTTTCCGAGCCATTTGGTAGTCTGTGCGAAAGTACTGCCCCAATTCCGTACGGGGAAGCATCACAAGCTAGCCGAAGGGGCAATGCTGGGTTGAAATGAGCCAACACTTCTTCAGAGGTAATCAACTCCTTGCTCCTGCGAAAAGCCTTTTTGCATTCTTCACTCCACCTCCATGGTGTTTCTTTCCGCAACAGCTCATTTAGCGGATGCAGCACCGTAGATAAATTTGGCAGAAACTTGTGATAGTAATTAATCAACCCCAAGAATGACCTTAGCTGTGACACGTTTCCTGGAGCGGGGGCCTTCACGACCGCTTCTATCTTTTCCGGTGACTTATGTAGTCCCTCTTGGTCAATGACATGACCGCAGTATGAGATCCGTTTTTGGAAGAACTCACACTTCTTGCGATTAACCCGAAGGCCATACTCCTTCAACCTGGTGAGTACCAGTTTCAAATTCGTGAGGTGTTCTTCCTCATCTTTTCCCGTGATTAGAATATCATCTAAGTAGCACTGCGTGCTTGGAATTCCTTGTAACACCTGTTCCATGGCCCTCTGCCAAATTGCTGGCGCCGAAGCTACTCCAAAGACCAGTCTATTATAGCGATACAAGCCTCTGTGAGTGTTGATGGTGAGGTATTGGCGTGACTCTTCCTCAACCTCCATCTGTAAATATGCCTGAGCCAAGTCTATCTTCGTGAAGTGCTTCCCTCCAGCCAATGAAGCAAAAATATCTTCAATCCGCGGAAGCGGGTATTGTACCGTGTGAAGTATCGGATTCACTGTGATCTTGAAATCTCCGCAGATACGGACCTTCCCCGGTCCCCCTGGCTTATTACTTGGTGAGGATTTCATGACGGGAACAATGGGCGTGGCCCACTCACTCCAGTCTACTTTTGACAGAACCCCTGATCGTTCAAGTTCTTCTAGTTCTGCCTCTACTGCTGGTCGTATTGCGTACGGTACCGATCTGGCCTTAAAAAACTTTGGGCTTGCATGTTCTGCAATCTTGACCTTTGCTTTAATACCTCGCAGCGTTCCCAGTCCTTGCTGGAATACCTCTTTAGCTTCGTCTAATGTTCTGGACAACCGTTCAGGTTTGACATCCTCTTTTTCGGACTCCACCGTCATGGTGTTTAGTGCATGCCAGTCCATCTTTATTTTTCGGATCCACTCTCGTCCCAGAAGTGGTGGACCTCCCTCAGGCAACACATACAGATCTAACCGGTGGTGAACTTTATCCTGGTATCTCACCTTAACCTCTAGTTTCCCGATGGGGAATACTTTGTGCCCCGTGTATGTCTGCAGCACTAGATCCGTATTCCGTAGTGGAATATGCTTGAAAAACTTTTTATAGTCATGCTTATTCATGACAGTCAACGCCGATCCGGTGTCTACTTCCATTTTTACTTGGACCTTCTCAATCTGTAACGTTATCCAAATAGTTTGTCGGTCGGCTTCATTGCTCACGTTGTGGATTCTCAGACTGTCCAGTCCTTTGTGTTTGGAGTGTGAGTCCGACTTCTGTTCCTTCAGACTCTTCCTAGTCGCCTCTTGTACCTTTCTGTACCATTTTTGTGAGGACTCGTTATTGTTGTACGTCGTTCCTGACCGGCACACTTTAGCTATGTGCCCGATCTTGCCACATTTCCGGCATTCTTGGTTTTTACCCCAGCAACGCTTCTGGTCGTGTGTTGTCTTCCCACAACGATAGCATTTCGTAGTCCTCGAGGTGATGTGGTCCACCCCTAGTGCCACCGCCTTCCGCTGCATTACCGCCGTTCCTTTTGCTGCGGCTTCGTATGGTGCGGCTATAAGGACAGCCCTGTCAAGTGTGAGGTTGTTCTCTTCCAGTAGTCGCTTTTGCGTCCCTTCTTTGGACAATCCACATACGAACTTGTCTCGCAGTGCCTCTGTCAGATTCCCTCCGAACTGGCAGTGTTTCGCTAGCCTCCGCAGTTCGACCAAGTATTCCGCGTTGCTTTCGTCTTTCTTCTGCGTTCTCGCATAGAATCTGAATCGTTCAGCCAGCTTCAACGGTGTGGGGTTCAAGTGATCCTTCAGCACCGCTACTATATCCTCGAAAGTCTGATCCGCCGGTTTAGCTGGAGAGAGAAGATGTTTCAACAACCCGAATGTTTTCGCACCCATCATGTTAAGTAAGGTTACAGCTTTTTCCTCCTTAGCTATTTTGTTAGCCTTACAATGTATCTCAATATGTTCCACGTACGTGGGCTAGTCTTCTATTTCGGAGTTAAAATCGTTGCTGTCCCCACGCTTAGGCATCTTCATTTCTTTGGGTACAACACAAATATTTCTTTAAATTCTTATGTATTTTTTTTTTTCTAAGATGGTGGCTTTTCCCGCGAATTTGGTGGTTTCCCACTCTTCCTTTCTCTCCCCGCCCACTTCAATGGCGGTTTCCCGCTTCTGTCGGCTCCTCCGCCTAATGGCGGCTTCCCGCGTTTCTTCCTGGTGGAAGGGGTACGCTTTCCCCGCAGCGGACAGGTTCAGCCGCTGGGCTGGCTCTCGCACAGCTCCCCCTACTCGGCTCTGTCTTCTCCTCCCGCCCGCACGGCTCTACCGGCGCTGGGTACACCCCGTTAACGGAGGACAGTTCAGCCGCTGGACTGGCTCTTGCGCAGTCTCTCACCCCGTTTTCGGCTGTGTCTCTCTCCCACTCCCGCACGTTCGGTTTTGCCGGCTCTGAGTATCCCGTTGGTGGAGAACAGATCAGCCGCTGGACTGGCTCCTCGCAGTCTCTCTCTCCACACCCGGCTCTCACCCGCACGGTTCCCGTTCGCCTCCCCAGCCCTCTCGCAGACCGGTGTTTCCCTCCCCGTCTGCGGCTGGGTTTCTCTTCCCGCGCCTACTCGCAGGCTCAGCGGTTCGTGGCTGCGGTCGCTGCCCGGATTTTTCCCGCCGATCGCGGTCCGGCTGTCACCCGACGCCGTTGGACCTGACTTTTGACCGGCTCAGCTCCCCCTCGACCGAGGTCGAGTGCTCTGCCCTTATCCTCCGGATATTCTCTACACCTTCCCCTACTCACAGTCTCTTCGGCCGCCTTGTTCCCTGCTGATCGGCTCACTCTGTACCGTGGTAGAAGGGTAGTCAGTGCCTGTTGCAGACGGAAGCTTTTGTTGCTAAAGTCTTCCACCTTTCTCCTGCTGCAGCCTCATGTTTTCTTCCAGCAGCACGACGAGGGCGGTTGCCTCTCTTCGACGCTCTTCTTGCTTTGGTAATCTTGCCGCAGGGTACGATCGGACTCGTCGCCACTGTAAAGTCTGTGGGTTGTGCAGTTAATAAATACACAGACTTCAGAAATAACAACAAACAGGTCTTTACTATTCGAAGGTCCGGGCGAATCTGCCCCAGTTATCCTGTCACAACACTTATATACTGGTGTGGTCACTGTCGGTATTACAGTATACAGAAGCCAAACAAGTAGTGCCACACTTAAAGTAGTTCCCTTAAAGGTGAACGGTTACATACAATAATTTCCTTAAGGGTAGACGGGTACATACACTACACCTTCCACTTTCAGCAGCCCTTCCATCTTCCTCCTCCTCCTCCTCCTCATACTCCTCCTCCTCTGCCTGCTTGTGCAGGGTCCCAGGGAAGGTAATGAATTGACGCGTTCGCCTATAAAGGGCATCTGTCACTTGCCGGATGCAACAGCGGACTGCAGCCTGAGCCACAGTCGCATTGTCCCCAATGGCTGACTGAAAGGATGCGTTGCCATAAAAATGGAGGCCATCAGTCAGTTTAGCCATAACGGACAGAGAGGTTCTGCAGCGTTCACGTGGCTGCAGATGCTGACCAAGCAGGTGGCACAGATCAGTAACAATGTCCCTCCAGATTCGGAGCCTTCGCAAACACTGCTCCTCCGACATGTCAAGGCTTGTCACCTGCTGCCTAAAGACCCTCGCAGCATCCCGTCGGATTGGCCGACCTCCATTGCCCCTCCTCATTCTGGCCAATCCTGGGCCTCTCTCCCGCCGTCTCTCTGCCCCTTCACAGTGTTGGGCGATGAGGCCGTGGCCCTCCAAACAAGCTCCCATTCCGATGCCAGTTGGTCAAAAGGCTTTTAGGTGTAGTGCTGCAAGTGCTTCGGACAGGGTTGAAGGTCCCAAGTACTGTAAAGCTAAATTCCCAGAACTCCGCTCCACATTAGCTCGCCAACTCTCTCTAGCAACGATCGCAATGAGCAGGCCAAGTGGCAGAAGATTCTGCACTAGAGCTGTCCCCTTTAAATAGCACCGCCCTACTCTGAGAAGGGCCTGTTAGCCCTCCCTCGAACTGTCACTAATAGCGCTGGACGCTAAGGCTCCGGGCTCCACCCAATTTGCGCTCAGGCGCTCCTAAAATGCGTTGCACACTGAAATGACGTCATGAGCTGCTTGCGCTCGCGGACGCGCGCAAACACTTAGCGCAGGCGCTAAATGTATAGTCAATATCTGAGTTGGCGCTATCCTCATAGCGTTCGCCCCAACATAGGGCTTCACCCCAATTCTAGGTCTCTTTAGGCGCTCAGCGCCGGCGCTACCAATCCAATTTCTAGGCCACTGTACCTAGTCCACATGTGCTCAATAAAGTGTCTAGCAAAAGCTAGCTGTTCTTAATAAAAACGACTAGTTATTAATGAACATGACAACCTCCACGTTCCCCTCCAAGTCACACACCATCCTGACTTGGAAATATTTCGCTGTTCGTTCATCATCGCTGGGTCAAAATCCTGGAACTCCCTCCCTAACAGCACAAGGGGAGTACCTTCACCACACGGACTGCAGCAGTTCAAGAACGCGGCTCACCACCACCTTCTCAAGGGCAATTAAGAATAGGCAATAAATGTTGGCCTTGCCAGCGGTGTCCACATCCCATGAACGAATAAAAAAAATGGAGCATGATGTGGGGAAATGTGAGGTTATTTACTTTGGTAGGAAGAATAGAAAAACAGAATATTTTTTAAATGGTGAGAAATTGTTAAATGTTGGTGTTCAGAGAGATTTAGGTGTCCTCGTACAAGATACACAGAACGTTAGCATACAAGTACAGTAAGCAATTAGGAAGGCAAATGGCATGTTGGCATTTATTGCAAGGGGCTTAGAGTACAAGAGTAAGGAAGTCTTACTCCAACTGTATAGGGTTTTGGTGAGACCACACCTTGAGTACTGTACACAGTTTTGGTCTCCTTATCTGAGGAAGGACATAATTGCCTTAGAGGCAGTGCAACGAAGGTTCACTAGATTGATTCCTGGGACGAGAGGGCTGTCCTATGTGGAGGGATTGAGTAGAATGGGCCTATACTCTCTAGAGTTTAGAAGAATGAGAGGTGATCTCATTGAAACATATAAGATTCTGAGGAGGATTGACAGGGTAGATGCTGAGAGGTTGCTTTCCCTGGCTGGAGAGTCTAGAACTAGTGGGTATAGTCTCAGGATAAGGGGTCGGCCATATAAGACTGAGATGAGGAGGAATTTCTTTACTCAGAGGGTTGTGAATCTTTGGAATTCTCTGACCCAGAGGGCTGTGGATGCTCAGTCGTTGAGTATATTCAAGGCTGAGATAGATAGATTTTTGGACTCTAGGGGAATCAAGGAATATGGGAATGGCGGTGTAGGCTCGAGGGGTCGTGTTGTAAGGGGTCATTTTAACGAGCTTGTGGTGGGCGAGATCGGTTTTTGATTTCGCACTGCTCGTGAGCGGTTCCGAAGTGCTCCCCCCTCACCGGTTCTAGACACTGGGCTTATTGCCAGGCAACCTTGATGTGTGGCCCAACTTGTGACTCGGAAGACAAATGGATCAGGTGAGACAAGGTGAGTTTTAAATCAGAAATATCTTTATTTTCAAGGAGAATAAACACAGAGAATGCAAGAATCAATTTAGACAAAAGTCATTAGCACGTCTCCCAATGGGAACTAAAATTTAACACACAAGGAATAACTTTGACTATCTTAAATCATACAACAATTCTTAATCAGCGGTATACTAAAACGGGGGTGGGAAAAGCGCACGGACACATCGAGGGATAAATCACACTCCTGAATTACAAACCCTTAATGTTACAAACCCTCCCGTTGCTAAAATATACCTCAACTATGTCAGTTAGGTAGAGTTGGGCCTTTATGCTCACCAGAGTTTTAAAACCGTCCTTAATCTTGGTACTCCTATGACGTCCGGGATCTCTGATCTTCCTCATGGGACCGGCTCCTGAACCCGCTCTCCTGCACAATCTTGAAAGTCCTCCGAACTCCTCGAACTGTCTCCTCTCCACTCGGTCTTCGAACTCCTGATGGTCTTGGATCTGGACTGAACTTCTGAATCTGCTCTCCTGCACAATCTTGAAAGTCCTCCGAACTCCTCGAACCGTCTCCTCTTCCGCACGGTCTTCGAACTCCTGATGGTATCTGGACTTGAACTTCACTGCTTCTGGTGAATCTTGTGGATCTGTCTGAGTCTGGCTGAATCTCTCTCTCCTGCACAATCTTGAAAGTCCTCCGAACTCTGTCCTTGACCTCGTGTCTGTGTGAATCTGTGATGGATCTGTCTGAATCTCACTGAATGAATGTAGCCTGTTAGAATTTCCCTCAACAGTTATACTGTTTCCTTGCCCTTATCTCGGCGCCAAATCAGGGGTTTTCTTTAGTCAAGGTAATGGGCAGGCTGCTTTGACAAAAGCAAGTACTTTATTTTAATGTCTTGTAAATGAAACTGATGGGATCTGTCCTGTGTCCCTCTGAGTTTGGTACAGATAATGTTTTTTTTTCTGTGCTCAGCGATTTCAGAGATGGGTTTGCGTTTTGCTAGCAATTAGCGCACCTCCAGGTGCAAATACTTTTGTTTACGAGTTCGTTACTGCTGTAACCATATTATCATATCAATAGCAGTAAGTTCTGGAATCTTCTAATCGGTGATGACTCAGGCTGCTGTAAGATACTGTTGGTGTGTCCTTTTGAACTGAGCCATGAGAACTGCCAACTCCATCTTGTGTTCTCACAATGTGGCCATTTCAGGGGTTTTACCAATCTAGACTGTATTTTCTGGATTTTGCGAATCCTACAGTCCCCCCTGTGATACAATGAACATCTCAAATCGTCTTTGTATCATGTGTCTTTGGGTGAGCACAAATCCGTTCCCTCCCCAACTGACCTTCCCCGTAGTTTACCTTACTATGGAGTGCACCTCGCCCACGCACTTTCCTCATTCCGACAATGAAGTTGAGTAAACATCTCCTATCGGAGAAAACATTCAAACAATGTACAGACTCGCCTAGAGTCGTAACATAATCTTATTTTAATAATACAAAACCATCCAATGTACAAAACAATCCAATGGAATACCTTATACATTCATTCTAAAATAACAATAACTAAACCTTATTCTCCAAAACTATATATATCTATGTACATCTGCCGCCCGTCTCCGGATGGCCAGCTTATAATCTGCGGGGACAGTCGCAGGCCTCCCCCTGCGGCGTTCCCACATCAGTCTCAGCTGCTAGTCCCTGGCAGCCTGTGGCTGCCGGCTGTGGACTGTTTAAATTTCCCGCAGCTTTCTTACGGGGGTTTCTTTTTGCGAAAACCGGCGACCAGACCTTTTTCGGTTGCGGTTTTCTCTCTGACCGTTTGACGGTCACCACATATGAGGTTTCCTCACGGGTCGGACCCTTGGCTGGAGTTTTGGCCTTGGCTGCAGTTCGTGGCTTCCCCACGACTGCCGGCTGTGGGCTTCCTCCCGCATGCTCCGCCTCCCTAGGCTCTGGGTCAGCGGCAGGCACCTCTTTGCTACCTGGGACTCCAGGTTGAGAGTCCCCGCCCCCAGACGCCACCTCTCTAATGCTACACTGAGGGGCAAGACCTAAAACCTCCGGCTCCTCCACTTCGCCGCAGTCGGGGGCGGGACCTTCATCCTCCGACTCGGCTTCATTATGACCAGGGACAGGACCTGGGACCTCCGGCTCCTCCCCTTCTGGGTGATCGGGGACAGGACCTGGGACCTCCGGCTCCTCCCCTTCTGGGTAACCAGGGACAGGACCTAAGACCTCCGGCTCCTCCCCTCCTGGGTCCCAGAACAATGGGGGAGTCTCCCGTTTAGATGAGACCACTCCTCCCCTCATGCAGGCTGCACGTCCAGCCTGTGTGACCTGTGGCTGCAGCTCCCCTACAGTGTTTAACTCTTTACTGGCCTTTTCAGCCCCTGCTGTTTGTTTCCCTGCCTCCGGCTTAAACAGCTTGCACTGTTTAATATACCTGGCAGCTAGCCAGTAATCTAGTTTTATCTCCTCTTCCCTACCCACTCCTGTACTGGGGGCAGGTATCCCCTCACCACCCGCTGCTGGTGGCTGAGAATCTTCATGAACCATTTTAAAAACCTTTAGCTGACCCTCTAAACTGCCAGCCCTCGCTGTTAACCTAGCGTTCTCCTCCCTTAAAGCCTGCTCAACTAACTTAGCCTCCGCAACCTGGCACCGCAGGTATTCCTCCATTTTACTGGAGGTCTTTTCCTGTGCATGTCTTTCTGGGGGACACAGGTCGACAGGCTGCGCTGGCTCTAGTCATTGTGGGGGGGCAGAGGTGGGGGAGGGAACTACAGCAGCTGTACTTCCCTGGCCAGTCAGAAGAGACCACATGGCCTCTAAAAATGACTCGATCCCAGCGGGAGCAATTTCTGTCTCTGCCTTTTGGACTGGGGCTGTGGGAACCTTTTCCCTTGTGTCCTTCCAGGGATTCTTACAGTCCCTGTGCCAATGCCCCTCCTTCCCGCAACCGTAGCATGTTTGCCTGCTTTGGTTGGGACGGCTCCCTTCCTGGCGCCACTCTTTACGGGGCTGGTCACCAGGCCTGACCTCACAAACCTCCCCTTTTTGCTGGGGTGTCTCACTATCCCTCCCGTTTCTAAAGGTGACAGTGAGTTGGCGGATTACCGTCGCCTCCGTGGTCAGAGGGTTTCGGGGGTCGAACCAGGCCATTGCCTGCATTCGAACGCGGGGCAGGGAGTTGTTCATAAGGCACCTTAGCCAGTGAACTAACTGTTCCCTGTTCAGGCGCGCTTGCGCCGGCATTCCCGGGCACGCATCCTGATAGACTGGCCACAGCCTGTCCGCGAACGCCTGCGGGAATTCCCCGGGGAGCTGGACTGTTTTCTCTACCCGGGAGAGCGGACTCCCCTCGTTCATCCCCATGGCCTCTAGGATCTCTTCCTTGAGCTTGCCATAATTCTCCTGACCCCTCTTACACTCATCGGGTAGCGTCTGGAGGAGATCGCTACCCAGGGAGAACAGCATCATTTTGGCCTTTTCTGCCTCGTCGCAGTCATTCACACAGGCCACCTGCTCTATCTCCTTAAAGTGCAGAGAAGGGTCTCCCTTCATGGTGAGCTTGGGGATGTAGCTCACCATGGAACGCAATTGTTGCATACCGTGTGGCACCAGGAATTGGTTCTGGATGTCCCCAGGTTCCCCGTCATCACCAGGTGGTCCGTACCTCCGTTGTGTCACGGGGTACACCGGTCCCGGTCCCTGATTCTCTCTCGGGCTACCCTGGTCTACCTTGGGTTCTTCATCCTCCACCCCCTCCTGATCCCAGACCTCTGGAAAACTAGGGGGTAGGGGTGGTGGCTGTGAAAACTCTGGTTCCCTAACCCGTTTTGTTCTGGGGGCTGCCTGCGGGACTTCCCTGCTTGGGTTACCGTTGAACTCAGCCTGGCCGACCTTGGGGCTAATGAGGCATATCATCCCCTTTGCCCTGGCCAATGCCAGATTCAGGCTTTCTATGTCCTGCCTACAGGGGCCGTGGTCTGCCTCCTCAAACCCTTGAGCGCAGGCCAGCTTATAGGCTGCTTTTACTTCGCCTACTTTTTCCTCCTGTGCCTTCAGTTCCTCTGTAAGGCGGCTAATCTCCGTTTTTAATCTCCTCTCTTTCTCCCTGGATTCTCTTGCCTGATACTCTACGTGTTCTACCCTGAACCTAGCGCTCCCCTCCAGCTCAGCTATCTTGCCCTCCAACCTTTCTACCTTCCCCTGATGGTCCCGGACCATCGCTGCCCTCTCTTGGCTTATGGCCTCCAGAGCCACTAACACTTTCCCTTCCGCTGCAACCTTTTCCTGCAGCTCTTGGGACAAATGCTTAATCTTGGTTTCTTTACTGGCCACCGCATGGTCCAGTACCAGAACCTGCTTTTTATAGCACATAAGCCATACCGCTTTCTCAATGCCCTTGCGGTGCTCTTTACTAGCCGTCCACTGGGCGGCTGCCTTTAGGGGACGCTCGGCTCCTAACAGGTCATACACCCATTTTTTCGCTACATTTACTTTACCACACACGTAGGAGGCTAACCTATCTTCCATAACATCTGTCTCACCCGAGTCTTTGTCCACCACACAAGGTTTCTGTAGCCAGTGTCCCATCTGGGTCGCCATTCTGTAAGGGGTCGTTTTAACGAGCTTGTGGTGGGCGAGATCGGTTTTTGATTTCGCACTGCTCGTGAGCGGTTCTGAAGCGCTCCCCCCTCACTGGTTCTAGACACTGGGCTTATTGCCAGACAACCTTGATGTGTGGCCCAACTTGTGACTCGGAAGACAAATGGATCAGGTGAGACAAGGAGAGTTTTAAATCAGAAATATCTTTATTTTCAAGGAGAATAAACACAGAGAATGCAAGAATCAATTTAGACAAAAGTCATTAGCACGTCTCCCAATGGGAACTAAAATTTAACACACAAGGAATAACTTTGACTATCTTAAATCATACAACAATTCTTAATCAGCGGTATACTAAAACGGGGGTGGGAAAAGTGCACGGACACATCGAGGGATAAATCACACTCCTGAATTACAAACCCTTAATGTTACAAACCCTCCCGTTGCTAAAATATACCTCAACTATGTCAGTTAGGTAGAGTTGGGCCTTTATGCTCACCAGAGTTTTAAAACCGTCCTTAATCTTGGTACTCCTATGATGTCCGGGATCTCCGATCTTCCTCATGGGACCGGCTCCTGAACCCGCTCTCCTGCACAATCTTGAAAGTCCTCCGAACTCCTCGAACTGTCTCCTCTCCACTCGGTCTTCGAACTCCTGATGGTCTTGGATCTGGACTGAACTTCTGAATCTGCTCTCCTGCACAATCTTGAAAGTCCTCCGAACTCCTCGAACCGTCTCCTCTTCCGCACGGTCTTCGAACTCCTGATGGTATCTGGACTTGGACTTCACTGCTTCTGGTGAATCTTGTGGATCTGTCTGAGTCTGGCTGAATCTCTCTCTCCTGCACAATCTTGAAAGTCCTCCGAACTCTGTCCTTGACCTCGTGTCTGTGTGAATCTGTGATGGATCTGTCTGAATCTCACTGAATGAATGTAGCCTGTTAGAATTTCCCTCAACAGTTATACTGTTTCCTTGCCCTTATCTCAGCGCCAAATCAGGGGTTTTCTTTTGTCAAGGTAATGGGCAGGCTGCTTTGACAAAAGCAAGTACTTTATTTTAATGTCTTGTAAATGAAACTGATGGGATCTATCCTGTGTCCCTCTGAGTTTGGTACAGATAATGTTTTTTTTTCTGTGCTCAGCGATTTCAGAGATGGGTTTGCGTTTTGCTAGCAATTAGCGCACCTCCAGGTGCAAATACTTTTGTTTACGAGTTCGTTACTGCTGTAACCATATTATCATATCAATAGCAGTAAGTTCTGGAATCTTCTAATCGGTGATGACTCAGGCTGCTGTAAGATACTGCTGGTGTGTCCTTTTGAACTGAGCCATGAGAACTGCCAACTCCATCTTGTGTTCTCACAATGTGGCCATTTCAGGGGTTTTACCAATCTAGACTGTATTTTCTGGATTTTGCGAATCCTACAGTGTGGCCTACTCTCGCTCCTATTTCTTATGTTCTTATGTAACATTTCTGCAGGGGTTCTCCTGATCTCCAATCTCCTGTTGTAACTTCGGCAGAATATTGGTGGAAACCCCAAAGAAACGGCGAGAACAGCCATTTATGAAGTTGTGGCGGGAGATCAGATGAAGCCCTGTGGAGATTACTGCCAGTAATCCCCAAGTTTGCTCCTGATACGGACGGTCCCTGGCCATCAGTTAAGGGGGGTGCTCTGGCCACGATCTGGGGGAGGGAGCCTGGGCAAGGGAGACCAAAGGATTCCTTGTGAGGCCTGGAGGAGCACTCCAGGAATGAATGGGAGCTTTGTGAATTGTTGAGCACAGAGGTGGCTCTGTCGATGATGGCCTATTTGTGGAGGGAATGGGTAAGATGTATAAAGGATTGTGATTGCACTGGCCAGGTGTGGACATGAAGAGAGGTTATCCACAAAGAGTCTTTTTCAGTCAGCAATAGATCATTCTCTATATCCTCCTTCTGCTTTCTGCCTGATCCCCCTACTGCCCTTAAGTGCCTTCCTCTACCAGAGCCTTCATGGTGTAATGTAAAATTGTGCAGCATGCAGCACACATGATCCTAGCTCGACAACATTGTAGGGAATTCCCAGACTGATCCAAACACGTGAAACGTGCCTTGAATATGCCGAAGAATTTTTTCACGACTAGTAGCATGGTCATCTTATAGTACTTATGTTCAGCTTGTGTCCTGGGATGGCATACCTGGGATGGCTGTTCTTTGAGGGTGGTAGATTGTTGGCATATTGGATTTCTTTATAATGAACAGATCATTGAAGTGAGCATTCACTGGTGCTGCTGTTTGCAAACAAATTGGTTATGCTATTGTCTATCTTCATTAAACAAATTTGGTATATTCTGCCTTTCTAGATTCACATAAAATAAAGTGTTTATTTTGACTGTGCTCTTTTGGAAAACACAATGATGAAGGGAGCCAGTGATTAAGCTTTGAGATCAAAATAATTCTGTTTGTACCAAGGCAGTAAGTACAGGACAAACTGTAGTTAATAGCAGCCATTCACTGCTGAGTGGAACTCTCTCATTTTTATAGGAATGATGAAAGACAAGGAGGCAGATTTTCCTGTCCCTGTTCCCTGGCCTATTGGATTGACTGAGCATGGCGCTTCAAGGGAAATTGGGTGGGAGGATTGGTCGACCACCCAATTTTCTTCTATGTGCTGTACCCAGGTGATCCAATATGTCCAGTTGCAGGTGCAGAAATAGAACAATTTGATCCAAGGGCTTGGAATTATGCTATACAATATTAGGAATATACATTTTAGTGCATTCGTGCAAAATTCTTCTGTCTACGTTTTTTAGAGGGCAGTTAATCAATTAAAAATAAATTGTTTACGTCTTGTTTGAAATAGCAGACAAATGAACTTCAAATGAAGAGTGAGGATCTATGGGCTGGATTTTGCCAGCCCTGGGGAGGCGGGTTTGGAGGCGGGACAGTTGGCAAAGTGGCAGAATCTGGGGACGGGTGCCCAACCCGCCCCCCAACCCGCCTCCGTGCCATCTTGCCAGGAGGCAGGTAGCCGTCCCGCGCCGGGTCCTGTCTCCTTGGAGGCGGGAAGGGGATTACAGCCACTTAACTGCCTGTTAACAGATAGTTAACAGGCAGATAAGAGGATTATCCCCATTTTGCCCACACAAGTGCGGGCTTCCCGAAGGCTCCAAAATCCGCCAGGGTCACCGAGGCGAGTAGTGGGTCTGCGGGGGGCTGCGGGGTCCAAAAGTGCGCTGTGAAGGTTAGTGATGGGTGCAAGAGTGGAGAGGTGAACATCTGGGTAAGTGGAAAGTGTTACAAAAATATTACTTACCTTTGTTTCTTCCTGTAGGCTTCAATCGGCAGGTATGCGGAGAGTCTCGCACCTCTGTGGCAGAGATGACAGATGGCCGTTGCATTCTCCAATGCAGCAACCATCTAATTTTTGTAAAAGAAAGAGGTTTGATGAGTTCTTGTATTCAAGAACTCATCAAACTACAGAGAATGTCAGTGTTTGACAGCTTCACAGAGCTGTCAAACGATGACAATTCAGCTGTCAAAAGTTTTTGACAGATGAAACTGATGTAAGAAAAAGGAGGCTTACCATCAAGTAACTTTAAAGTAAGCTTTAAGTAACTTATAAACACACTATATACAAGAGAGGTCTTTACCATGCCTCTGGTAGAAGCCTCTTACAATACTGAACAGACCAGTATTTATACCAGTCCAACAGGAAGTGACACATGACAGGAAGTGAGGTATGTACACAGTTCATAGTTCACAGTTCACAGGAAGTGATGACATAACTTCCCGGAAGTTATTATTTTTATCACATTCTTCCCTCCTGCAGGTTTAGGAGGCTGTGGTCTACCTTTTGGTCCGCAGCCGCCGAACAAGGAAGAGTCGCACCCGTTTGGATTCCCGTCGTAGAGGGTCGCTGGTCCGCTTACATGCGGTTGGCCATTGGCCAGAGTCCGTGTGGCCTGGATTGCCCTGTGAAGGGTCGGGGAGATCATGGCTTCGAGTACGAGCCCCAATAGGTTCAAAGTCAGACTGCCTCTGTTCAGAGGGAGGTGCAGAGCTGGTCTGTGGCAGACCAGTACTTTCATGCGTGGTACTGGGAGGGTCGCAACCTTGAGCACGGGGTTCTACCGGCACCAAGCTAGTTGGTGTCCGATCAGGATCCTGGAGAGGGGTACCCGATAGGTCCCAAGAGTTTCCTGGTGAAATGCCATCACCCGATGTCCCATTAGGTCCTGGTGGGCAGGGAGCCAGATCCCGTAATGATACGGTAGATTCTCGGCCGTCGGAATATCGTATGTTTGCATAGGTGGGGTTGGCATCGGTTAGTTCGACCTCGTCTACAAGAGGGTAATTTTTAGACGTCCGAACGTATCTTCGGAGTAATACAGGTCCAGGAGTAGTTAGCCATGACGGGAGTGATGTCCCATGAGATGAGCGACGCTGGAATCCAAAGAACCGCTCATGAGGTGTAGTATTTGTGGCTGTAGAAAGCAGGGACCGTATAGAGTGCAATGCATCCGGAAGCACTGTTTCCCATTGCTGGTCTGGTAGGCCCCGAGATCTTAAAGCGAGACGTACGGAATTCCAGATGATACCGTTATACCTCTCTACCTGCCCATTTCCGATGGGATGGTATGGTGTTGTTTTGCTTGTAGCAATTCCCCGTTCTGAGAGGTAGTCCTTGAGTTCCCTCGACATAAAGGATGGACCCCGATCTGAGTGAATATAAGCCGGCATGCCACAGAGAGAAAATACCTGCTCAAGGCAGGAGATTACTGTGGACGCCAGCATATTGGAGCAGGGGAAGGCAAACGGAAAACGTGAATATTCGTCGATCATGGCGAGCAAATATGTGTTCCGAGTTGAAGAGGGCACTGGGCCCTTAAAATCGATGCTAAGTCGTTGCATCGGTTGGGTTGCATGTATGAGTATACCATCTGAGGGGCGGAAGAACTGAGGTTTTAATTCCGCACAAAGCCGGCATTCTGAGCATATTTTCTTTACATCTCCAGTGGAAAAAGGGAGATTCCGTGATCGTACGAAATGTAGCATGCGCGTAACGCCAGGATGGCACAAACCATTGTGGACATCCATGAGGGTGGAGGATGACATAGTGGAGCAGAATGCCCGTGTGAGGGTGTCCGGGGCCACATTCTCCTTGCCAGGCCGATAGAGAATGGTATAACCAAAAGAGGCCAGTTCCATCCTCCAAAGTTGTATTTTATTATTCTTAATTTTGGTTCGTTTTCGATTATCGAGCATGAAGGCGACTGATCGTTGGTCCGTGATCAATGTAAAGTGCTGGCGAGCTAGAAAATGGTTCCACTTCCGTACTGCCTCTATGATGGCTGTGGCTTCTTTCTCAACCGGAGGATAATGTAGCTCGGCACCTTGTAAGGTCCTGGACATAAATGCTACAGGACGACCTTCCTGATTCAGAGTAGCCGAGATCGCCACCTCCGAGGCATCACATTCAACCACGAAAGGGAGATTCTCATCAATGGAGTGAAGAGCCGCTTTCTCCAACTGTTTTTTGAGAAGGTTAAAGGCTGCAACAGCCGCTGTTCCCAGTGGAAATGATCTAGCATGCAGCAAGGGTTGGATTTTGTCCGAAAAATGAGGAATCCATTTAGCGTAGTATGCAAACAGACCGAGAGCCCGACGTAAAGAAGCCGGATTCTTAGGTGACGGGAGCTCTTGGAGCGGGCGAAGTCTTTCTGGGTCTGGCTGAATGATACCAATGCCTACGCAGTAGCCAAGGATGTTGATGGTCGGTTGCGACTCAACAGATTTGGATTCATTCAGGGTCAAATTACGGCGATGGAGGGCATCCCGAAATTTTTTGAGGTTGGAGTCGTGTTCCTGTTGATCGTGACCTGCAATGGTAATGTTATCAAGATAGGGAAAAGTGTCCCTTAGGTTTTCCTGCTTAACCAGGCCATCCATTGCCCGTTGAAAGACAGCCACTCCATTAGTAACCCCGAATGGGAGGCGACAAAATTGGTACAGCCGTCCATTAGCCTCAAAGGCTGTGTACTGCTTATCTGAGACCTTCAAGGGTAACTGATGATAGGCACTTTTTAAATCGTAAGTTGAGAACACTTTGTATTCGGCCAGTTTATTAACCATATCATCAATGCGTGGCAATGGGTAGGCGTCCAAGTCGGTATATTGATTGATGGTTTGCGAATAATCGATGCATAGTCGCTGTTTGTGAGGTTTTAGAGGGTTCTTGACAATGACGACTTGAGCCCGCCAGGGCGACGAACATGGTTCAATGATATCCTCTGCTAGAAGTTGAGAGATTTCAGCCGCAATAAAAGATTGGTCTTCCTGATTAAAGCGCCGCGATTTCGTTATTATCGGTTGGCATTGAGGCGGAATACTGGCAAATAATGAGGGTTCATCAAGTGAAGCTGCTGATAATGCACAAAATGGTAATTTAGACGGTATATTAGAAATAGTAAGTCCGGGTTTGGATCCACCAAACTCAATGGTGAGTTTCTTATGCTGTTTTTGGAAGTCCAGTCCTAAGAGGAGATCACTACATAAGTCCTTGAGCACCGAAAGTCAGGTGGAGGGATACATACGACCATGAAGTGTCATATCAACAACACAAAAGCCGGAGATTCTGGTATTAAGTGATGACTGGGCCATCGCAATTGCCTGGTCCGATGGGAAGACATGTAGTTTCAATTTCGCAACAATCTGTTCCTTAATGAAACTATCAGTACTTCCTGAGTCAATTAAGGCATCTAAGATATGCCCTTTAATTGAAATTTTTGTGGCAGCATGAGACAGGTTCTGTGGGCAAGCAGCTGTAATTGGTGTCGTTGCACAGAGAGTGGCTAAAACTCTCGGTGTGCTTCTTCGGGAGAGAGCTCGAGAGGAAGCTTGATAGGTCCTAGCTGGAGCATCTTGATAGGCCCTAATTGGGGCAGTTCGGTAGGCCTTAGCTGGATTGGCCCTCGTAGAGGCCCTTGATAGGCAAACTTTAGCAAAGTGTCCTTTTTTCCCGCAATAACTGCAGATTGCATTGCGAGCAGGGCAGGTTTTCCTAGGGTGAAAAGCATCTCCACAAAAGAAGCATTCCTTCCTAGATTGCCAAGAGGCTGCTAAAGTGGGGTCGTCCTCCTCTTCTTCATCAGAATTATCAGAATTAGATTCCCCCATGATAGGGTTCACCTGAGACCGCTTGAATTGTCTGGTTGCAGCTACAGCAGCAGATCGAGATCTGGGCAGCTGATAGAGGTCTGCATTTCTCTTTGCCAAATCCAGTGAACAAGCTAGGTCAAAAGCTTTTTGTAGCTCAAGTGTTTTACTTTCTAGTAGACGCTGGCGTATAAATGGAGAGGCAATCCCGCAGATGAAAGCATCACGAATCATTTCTTGGTGCTACAGCTCAGCTGAGGCTGCCTGAAAGTTACAATCTATGCTGAGCCTGCGAAGTTCTTGCAGGAATTCGTCAATTGATTCCCCTGGCCCTTGTCGGGCTGTGGCCAGTAGATGTCTAGCATAGACCTCATTTGGGGTCTTGGCATACAGTTTCTTAAGTGCCCGAATCACCTCATCGTAATTATCCCATTCATCAACATATTCAAACACTTTTGGGGTCACATAATTGATAAGTATCTTCAATCTAGCAGGAGCATCCGCTTCACATTCATCCAGAAAATTCTCAAAAGTACGGTACCAATGCTTCCATACCCTGCCAGCTGCTGGTGCATTCGGGTCCAAGTCCAGACGAATAGGTCTAAGGATTTTCTCCATGATGGGTGGTTCCCTGGATCCTTAATTCCGAGTTTGTCCGAAGGTCTAGTATTCGTGAGTGTAAATACTAAGTTACTTAAATTGATGTAAGAAAAAGGAGGCTTACCATCAAGTAACTTTAAAGTAAGCTTTAAGTAACTTATAAACACACTATATACAAGAGAGGTCTTTACCATGCCTCTGGTAGAAGCCTCTTACAATACTGAACAGACCAGTATTTATACCAGTCCAACAGGAAGTGACACATGACAGGAAGTGAGGTATGTACACAGTTCATAGTTCACAGTTCACAGGAAGTGATGACATAACTTCCCGGAAGTTATTATTTTTATCACAGAAACGTCATACGCTGACGTTCTCTGTAACCGGCTTTCCCTTAACTAGCCTACTAAGCCCGCTGGGCGGGCTTAACAAGGTCAATCAAGGGAAAATAGCGTGGGTTGGCCAGAAGTTGATGGAGGCGGGACTGAAACCCGACAAGTGGGAGTCCCGCCTCCAAAAGCTCCCCATTGGCAAAATCCAGCCCCATAGTATGGAATTCCACGACCGTTACTAATATCGCACGGCACCATTTCAACTCCAAAGAATTTTTCTCTCAGGAAAATAAGACTGGAGCTGGCAGTAAAACATTTAAACATTTTTGAGGCAGCTATTTAGCCATCCTCCTACTGCTACACCAAGAATGCGTAATCCTGGAAAGATAAAGGAGAGTTGGTACAAATTTATATCAAGTATGTCAAGTATTAGGGGAAGGACCGGAGTGTAATAGTGCATGAATGATTGAAGGTCCATGACTGGTGCCGAGAGACTATTACAAAAGTGAATAGAGTGTTATGATGTATGGCCAGGATGCTTAAATACAAAACAAGATATACTATTATGTCTTACAAGGCCTTGGTCAGGCCTCATCCAGAATACTACAGTCTGTTTTGACTTTTGTGGTAGGAGGGTGTTGGTGGGGGAAAGTGCCCCAGTGACCATTGAAGTTTCTTTTAATAGGTCTGTTGAAAACCCAAATACATTTTTTCAAAACAAAATAAATGATATCAGTTATGAAGTATAAAAGTAATTAAAGTTCACTAGAATGCCCCATTTTAAATGGAAAATTAAAAAGGTTTGAAATTCCAGGAGCCAGACAGAAGGACCATATTTTGTGGCGATTCCAGATCCACTATCGTTGCAACCTTCCACAGGAAAACGTACAACAGGAAGGGGGGAATGTAGGTGTATGGGGGAGCTTTACATCCTACACTGACTTTGGAAATCCACCCAGTACCCCCTGAAGGGCTCATCAGAAATAAGTTCTGTCTTGGGCCTTCTAAAGACCTCAGTATTAAATAATCAAGTATAACCAATTCCAGAGGGATCAATTATCTTGAGCCTGATACTCAGATGTTCCCTGGTAGGGAATAAAATAATTTTTGCTTTTTTTCATCTTCAGCCCAATAAGGGCCTTGGGTGCCCCCACCTGATCAGGTGGGCACCTCAGTCTCCCTTCTACAGAAATTGTCTAACAAAATCCTTTTACCTAACTAATGCACCTAACCAGATTAAATCAATAGCTATCAGTCTAAGGCCTGGATGTAACAGGATATTCCACCCAACTAACTTGGAAGCTATCTTCTGTCCATAGGCACAATTTATGAGGAGGTAGTAAGCGACTGCTTCACTCAATATAGTAATCTTCTCGGATTTAATTTATCTTCACTAACTATAACTTACATTTTTGCAGTGTTCCTCATGTACAAAAAGATGTCTACAGGTGCAGGGTACAGAATGGTGGACAACAAATGGGCACCAAACAGGAAAAATAAATGTAAGAAAGTGGTAAGGAGGGGCAAATGCACGGTCAAAGGAAGGGTCTGTAGAAAGCTTTTGAAATAGATGACAAAGCAGAGATACTAAAGGTGGGAATTCTAGCGGGTGTTGATATGTTAGTTGAATTAAGCATCTATCAATGGTAGAGGGCTAAACCAAGGAACAAGAAGTAAGCCAGTATTGGTGAAGGGAAGGGTGCATATATAGGGACATATAACTGGAGGAATCAGAGAGGTAGGGAGGAAATAGGCCATGGCGGGATTTGGAGATGAGGATAATGAGGCAGCACGGTGGCATAGTGGTTAGCACTGTTGCCTCACAGCGCCAGGGACCCGGGTTCGAATCCGGCCTCGGGCGACTGTCTGTGTGGAGTTTGCACATTCTCCCCGTGTTTGCGTGGGTTTTCTCCGGGTGCTCCGGTTTCCTCCCACAGTCCAAAGATGTGCAGGTTAGGTTGATTGGCTATGATAAATTGACCCTTAGTGTTAGGGGGATTAAATACGTGGGGTTACGGGGATAGGGTGGGATATGTGTTGGTGTAGGGGTTACGGGGATCGGGTGGGATATGTGTCGGTGCAGGCTCGATGGGCCGAAATGGCCTCTATCTGCACTGTGGGGTTTCTGTGATTTCTGTGATAAGCCTGTAAATCATTCTCTGGTTTGTGGGAAATTAGTAGAGTTTGGTTATGTTAGGAGTGATTGTAATGTATTATCATGTGGTTTGGTATGAGCATGCTCAGTTTGCTCTGGCCTAATAAAACTAGCACATGGACTAGCAACTCATTGTGTCTCTGTCCCTCATTTGTTCTACCCAAGTATATTACATTTTGGCGACAAGGATGGGATCCCAAAGCCATTTTTAGGGATCATGGAAGGGCACGGTGTTCAACCTTCGAGTGGACAAGTTTAAGGTGAATTTGTGACACCTGAACTGAATTTTTGCCATATTTTACTGTTAATGCTCATGTAGAATCATCTGTGCCTCTCCTTCACGTGTATGTATACACAGCAACAGCGGCGTTGATTCGCACATGTACACAGGTAGCGTGCTGAGTCACTGTTCGACGGGATCAGGAAAATCATGGCCGCGAATACAGGATTCATCAGAAGCCTCGGCAACCAGGCTCGTGTACCATTCAGTTCTTACATTGAGTGGATGGAGATATTCCTTAGGGCCAATAACATTATTGAGACCGAAGGAGCAGATGAGAATGTTCAAGCTCAAAATAAAGTAATTCGTAAATGGAAGAAAGCAATTTTTCTAACGGAGATTGGGCCAGATGTCTACGGAATGTTGACAAACCTACTCATGCCAGTGAAAGCATAGGATGTGTCCTTTGAGTACATTGTTGAGAAACTCGAGGACCATTTCGACCTAAAGCAGTTTGAAATAGCAGAGAGCTATAAGTTTGGTACCAGAAACCAAAAACAAAGTGAAACCATCAGTGAGTACATTGCAGCTCTTAAGAACCTGTTTTTGCATTATAACTTCGGCACATTTTTGGATCGTGTGTTGTGAGATAAGTTTGTGTGTGGGCTGGTGGATGAACACACACTATCCAAGTTTCTGAACACTCTGAACCTAACGTTTGATATAGCATTGCCCTATCTATGGAGATAGCATCTAAGAATGCTAGGGAGCTCTGTCCAACTCAAGTGACTAGTGCAACTGAGATCTACAGTCACGAAGCCACCGCCAAACCTAAAGCTGTGAGACCGAGTGTAAAGCATGTCGGTGAGATTAGTTCAGTGAATTGTTATCGCTGCAATGGAAATCACTCACCATAGTCCTGCCAATACAGAAATGCGAAGTGTTTTCACTGCCAGAAGCAAGGCCATATTTCAACAGCTTGCAGAGCTGGATCTAAAGCAGGAAGTAAGAACCATTCTAGTGGCAATGCAAAGCAGCAACAACAAAAGGGAGGCATTCACAATATTGAAGTGAACACACTTGATGTTGAAGAACTAGGAATCTACAGTATCTATTCCACTAGCGGCAACGCTAGCAGTCATCAGAAAGACTTCCGTGCAAAAATTTTGATCAACGAGCAATATATTGATGTGTATCGACACGGCGGCGGACTGCTCTATCATGAGTAAGGATACATATGAGAGTAAGTTTAATCAAGTACCACTTACAAAGAGTACCGTAGAGTTAAAAACCTACTCCGGAGAAATCCTAGAGACATGTGGACAAATGGAATGTACAGTTCAGCACAATGGCCAGTCAGTAAAGCTGCTTATTATTGTAGCGAGCCACAACAACAGGCCGATTCTCATGAGCAAAGGCTGGTTGAGAAAGTTCAAACTAGACTGGAAAAACATCTTTAGTGTAGATGCTTTAAAGAAGCGGCTCGACACAATGCTGAACAAGTATGAAACCATGTTCTCAGACAGCTAATAGGGTATCACTGGGTATGATGTGCATATCCGCATCAAGTCCAACACGAAGCCTGTCTATTGTAAGGTAAGGGCAGTCTCCTATGCATTGAAAAGTCAGGTGGAGGAAGAGCTAGCGAAGCTCAGAGAGAATGGATTGCTAGTAAAAACTGACAAAGTGAATGGGCTACCTCAATTGTGGTAGTGCCCAAAACAGACAAAACTGTATGTTTGTGCGGTGACTAGAAAGTTACTAACAACCAAGCAGTTGACGATGAGCAGTACGCGTTACCTACATCGCCAGATTTGTATGCAGCACTCTCTGGGTCAAAGGTCTTCTCCAAGCTTGACCTGTTGCATGCTTATGCTTAGCTGAATGTCAACAAAGAGAGTCAACAGTATCTCGCCATTAACACACATAAGGGACTTTTTAAAAATTTGCTCATGGGATCTGGCAAGGCCAACATTTATTGCCCATCCCTAATTGACCTTGAGAAGGTGGTGGTGAGCTGCCTTCTTGAACCACTGCAGTCCATGTGGTGAAGGTACTCCCACAGTGCTGTTAGGTAGGGAGTTCCAGGATTTTGACCCAGCGACAATGAACGAACAGCGATATACTTTCAAGTCAGGATGGTGTGTGACTTGGAGGGGAACTTGGAAGTGGTGGTGTTCCGATGCGCCTGCTGCCCTTGTCCTTCTAGGTGGTAGAGGCCGTGGGTTTGGGAGGTGCTGCCGAAGAAGCCTTGGCGAGTTGCTGCAGTGCATCTTGTAGATGGTACACACTGCAGCCACGGTACGTCGGTGGTGGAGGGAGTGAATGTTTAAGGTGGTGGATGGGGTGCCAATAAAGTGGGCTGCTTTGTCTTGGATGGTGTCGAGCTTCTTGAGTGTTGTTGGAGCTGCACGCATCCAGACAAGTGGAGGGTATTCCATTACATTCCTTACTTGTGCCTTGTAGATGGTGGAAAGGCTTTGGGGAGATAGGAAATGAGACACTCGCCGCAGAATACCTAGCCTCTGACCTGCTCTTGTTGCCACGGTATTTATGTAGCTGGTCCAGTTACGTTTCTGGTCAATGGTGACCCCTAGGATGTTGTTGGGGGGGGATTCGGTGATGGTAATGCCGTTGAATCTCAAGGGGCGATGGTTAGACCCTCACTTGTTGGAGATAGTCATTGCCTGGCACTTGTGTGGCGTGAATGTTACCTGCCACTTATCAGCCCAAGCCTGAATGTCGTCCAGGTCTTGTTGCATGCGGGCATGAACTGCTTCATTATCTGAGGAGTTGCGAATGGCAGTGAACACTGTACAGTCATCAGTGAACATCCCCATTTTTGACACTATGATGGAGGGATGGGAAACAGCTGAAGATGGTTGGGTCTAGGACACTGCCCTGAGGAACTCCTGCAGTGATGTCCTGGGGCTGTGATGATTGACCACCATTGTACTCATACACCAAGCTGCCATATGCTGTAAACACCTCCCCCAAAATCTTCCAGGCTACGATGGATAAGATTTTGCAAGGAATTCCAAATTGCTTATGCAATCAAGACAATGTGCTGATTATAACAAGCAGCGAGGAAGAAAATCTAGAAGCGTTAGATATGGTGCTTCAAAGGTTGAATTCCCACAACGTCAAATTGAAAAGGAGCAAATGTGCTTTTGTGCAGCCCGAGGTTGTGTACTTTGGTCTGAAAGTTGATGCAAATGACTTGCAACCAGTGAAGGAAAAGGCTGATGCTGTCATCAATGCTCCAAAGCCACGGAACGTGTCTGAGTTAAGATCTTTCCTTGGAATGGTCCAGTACTGCACACATTTCTTACCTAAGTTAGCGACCATGTTAGCTCCATTGCATGAGCTTCTCAAGAAGGATGTCCAGTGGAAGTGGATGAAAGTGCAACAGGAAGCTTATGACGCTTGTAAGAGAAGTCTTTCTAGTGATGCTCTACTTGTGCACTAAAACACAGAGCGTGAGCTTAAGTTAACATGTTCTGCTTCCAGCTATGGTCTGGAAGCTGTCATAAGCCATGTAATGGATGATGGCCAAGAGAAACCAATCGCGTTCGCATCGTGAACCCTCACAAAGAGCGAAAGAAATTATGTGCTAATTGAAACACTCACTTGTTTGGAATCAAGAAATTCTAACAGTTCCTGATCGGCAGAAAGTTTACCCTGATAACCGATCACAAACTGCTCCTAAAAATATTGGGGCCCACATCTGCCATCCCTGCAATGACCACAACGAGAATGCAAAGTTGGGCAGTGTTATTGTCACAATATGACTAAACGATTGAATATTGCACTTCAAAGCAAACACAATCGCTGGTTCCTTGTCCTGGTTGCCACGTGAGGACTCATGTTTTGGGAGTGAAGGTATGATTTCACGCTAGGTGCAGTTGACAAAGGCTTTCCTGTGACTGCAACTGAGATTGCAGATGAGACTCAAATGGACTCAGTAGTGAAAAGAGTGTATGAAAACACCTTGAATGGATGGACTGTATGGACACAGAATTGAAACCATTCCATAACTGTCGTAGTAAATTGTCTTGTGAGCAGGTTGTATCAAGTGGGGAAACAGAGTGCTAGTACCTACTTCTTTGAAAGATAGAATTCTGGCTGAATTTCATACTGAATATCCAGGGATCGTCTGTATGAAATCAATTGCAAGAAGCTTTGTTTACTGGCCTGGATTGGACAGTGGTCTTGAATCACTTGTTAGCAAATGCAGCATTTGCCAAAATTGCAGAAACAAACCACCCAAAACTCCACTACAACCCTGGTCATAGCCAAGTAGACCTTTTCAGAGAATACATGTAGACTTCAGTGAGAAAGCAAATGATTATTTCCTGGTACTTGTAGATAGTCACCCAAAGTGGATTGAAGTGAAACATGTAGGTTCAAAGAAGTTTGAGATAGAAACAGGATCATCTTTGAGTTTGGAACCAAAACAAAACAGCCTGAAAATTCTTTCAACACCAAAACCTTCTGTAAGGTGATCATGAAGGCTCCGCAAACCTGTTATTAAACTGGATTTGTAGTTCATTTAAAAGAACAAAGCTAGGAGTTTTTGTTATGTGGTACATGTAATGCTGGGAAAGGTGGGACCATAGTTTTGTTGTATTTGCGAGGGGAATACATACATTTTTTTAAAGGGGGAAAGCAGTGTAATGTATTATCACGTGGTTTGGTATGAGCATGCTCAGTTCGCTCTGGCCTAATAAAACTAGCACATGGACTAGCAACTCAGTGTGTCTCTGTCCCTCATTTGTTCTACCCAAGTATATTACAGTGATGACGGTGAGGATTTACTGTGGGTCAGAACAGAAGTCATTCTGGATGAGCTGTAGTTTCTGAAGGATGGAAACAGGGAGGCTGGCAGTAGAGCATTGGAGAAATCCAACCTCTAGTCGATAATGGTGTGGATTAAGGTTCAATGAGGGAGGAAGAAAAGTAGGAGTGAGGTGGGCATTTTTATAGAAGTGAAAAAATGTATATTGATGACAGATTGAGCAGTAGCATGTCTTGGCTTAATGTGAGGTAGTAGCCTCAGATCGATGGGGTCGAAGTTGGAGACATGTTTCTTGGAGCCAAAAAAGATGGTTTCATTTTTCTGACATTTAGTTGGAGAAAGTTCCACTCCCGTTGTAATGTCAGATATGCAGTTGGAGAGAGCGGCACTCACCTTGAAGTCAATGGAGGTGGTGGAGAGTTAGAACTGGGTGGGGTCAGGCTACACGTGAAAGTTGACCTCATGCTTCCAAATGATGTCTCTGAAGAGTAGTATGTAAATAAAGAAGAGGCCAAACATGCAACTCATACATTTAATTTGAATCATTTTGGGAAAGGACAGAGGGAGGGGGAAAAGCTAGCCTACAGTATATAACTATAGGGTCTGATAGTGCCTCATCATTGCTCCCTCTGTTGCATGCAGTTGATGCCTGTGCTGTAATCTCTAGTACAATTGCTTAAAATTGAAATCTTTCTTACTCAGTAAACGTCTATATCTCACTGATGACATTTTCTGACGTTTTTGTGCCAACCTGAGATTCTTATCCCTAATGACGTGATTTAAGAAAACTTTCACACAATCCAAATGCTACCCCTAGTTTGACTACTATTATTTCTTTACCAAACACTGCACTTATACAGTTTTCTGGAACAATATGTTCTTGAACCAACAAGAGCAAGCCTCTCCCGATGTGCTTTGCTGCACTGCCGCTGCTGCCTGGTTCCCGTGCGGCTTTTAACCGTTTATGGTTCAATTTACCAGTGCTAATAAAGACTTTCCAGCCAGGAATATAGACAGGGATAATTTTGTCTTTGGGTTATAGTGTAAAATGGGTCCTATCGATTCAGCCGCCCGTTTCACATCTCCCCCGATTTTAATTGACGTCAACGGAAATGAAAATTGGGAGAGATGTGTAACAGTGGCTGATCTGATATCGCCTGTTTTACATTGGCGCCCAGAGACAAATTCAAGAAATCACGTCACACGCGAGTGGTGGGAGAAGCGGCAGAAACTCAGGAACTCAGCTAAGTACTTCATTTATTATACACTTATTTATTATATTATTTATCATACAACTATTAAATATTAATAAAAGTTAAATAAGTATACAGTATATATAAATAAATCAGAGTAATTATTTAAATCTAAGGGGATAAAATAAATTAAGTGGAAGATACCATCCTGAGCCACGTGCAATCTAGGATAAGGACAAACAGATTAGGAAAGTTAACACGTGGCTAAAGGATTGGTGTGGGAAAGAGGGGTTCCATTTCATGGGACACTGGCACCGGTACTGGGACAGGAAGGAGCTGTACTGCTGGGATAGGCTTCACCTGAACTGTGCTGCGACCATGGTCTTAGCTGAAAGGGTAAATAAGGCTGTAGAAAGGATTTAAAACCAATAAAAAGGGGGGGGTGCGGGCTGCGGGGGGGACATTGGTGGGGTTGGGTGGTGTGGGAATGGGTTCAGACAGAAACAAAAATAAAAAAGCCTAAGGACTAAAAAAACAGAGGAGAGCAAAGTCCAGGTCATTAATAATGCCAAAGGTATGTAAGGTTCGCAAAATTCTGCAGATTCCCTCAAACCAAGAAGATTACTGTTTTAAAGAATATTGGGCCAAAAAGGGGCTTAAAGGTAAAACCCCAGGATTTTGGTTATTTTTAAAAGGACATGTCCAGGCCTGTGGAAGGCTGTGACAAAGGGGTTGGAATGGGCCTCTGTAAAACAAACAGTTTGAGTATTGGCATAGGCCAAACTGTCTGGGAATGTTCTGGGCTGTCTCAGTCATTTCACATAAATGACAATAGGCCTACGGAAGAGCAGTTCCCACCAAAATTACAGAGCCATCAAGAGTATGTATAATGCAGTACATGCCACTGATCAACAAAAGGGACCCTGACTCCAGCAGGAGAAAACAAAACTTACTAATCGGACCAAAGATTAAACAGCCATTCAAGGCCAATTTCGGTTTTGATGGACCATCCTGAAACTAGTTTACACCAACTTAAATCAATTAAAAATAGATGGGACCAACTCGAAACCCGTTAAAGGATTCAAAACTATTACTGTTAACGAGCCCGCCAAAAAATGACAATGGGCCAGAGAAGATTTGGCCGGCAGATAAGCAAGGCCTCAAATGGTATAATTGGGGCCTGCTTTTTCAGTTGAGACACACATCAGCTTTGGGACAATCATTCGATGAAAGGACAACAGAAGGAGAATGGAAGGAAAGGAAAAAGGAATCACGGCAACCAAGGGCCCCAAGAAACAAACAACCAACAATATTACCAGCAACTAGGTAATATTGGGCCACCGCGACCAACAAGAAACCAACCTGGAAGAAACTGAAGATTCGCAAGTTTGTTTCCACTCTACAAGCTATCTTGACTTACCCCTGGGTAAGATTAAATGAAAAAGACTCTAAACCCTGTACCTAACCAAAGGAAATTGGGTACTTACCCGATAGATCCAATATGCACCCGACCACATCAGCGGACACGCGAAGACTGAAAAACCAACGCAGGTGAAGCCTTCTACCACGTCCGGGGTACGGCAGGCCCCAACCGCCACACCTAGAGAACCCCGAAATTGTGAACCTCTACAACTGTCAAGAAAGTCGTTTGGTGAGCATTTTCCCTGGTCCTCTGAAGTCCAACCTAGTTAGTGTAGTGGGATTGGGAGGGGTGAAGTATTTTGTCTATTGTCATTCTCCCTCGTATATTCCGAAGTGTTCCCCCTTTTAGAGTGATAAGATTATTGTGTTGTTTATATTTTCTTGTCTCAAATAAAATCCAAGTTCTTTTCACCAACTCAGTTGTCTGTTGCAATTTCATTACAACCCCCAAATAAGTCCAAAGTCTAGAACTAAGGGAGTGGGAGCGATTCGAACCTCTCAGGAGTCAGAGGCAAAGCTGACCACACACACCACCCCTTACAGGTAATACAAATACTTCAGGATCTGAAATAAATGTAGGAAGTAATAACAGGTAGCAGTGATAAAGTAGCAGAATACATAAACATGGAGCTCAGAGAAGCTTGCTGCAAAAACAGTGTAGTTATAATGGGAGACATTAATTTTCACATAGACTGGGAGAAGCAGAACAGTTTGAGTCCCAATGGCAGCGAATTTCTTGAGTGTATTTGGGACAGTTGGCAGGAACAATGGTCCATATTTTCCGATGCCTATGGGTGTGTATGAGCTGTGTACACACCCGTAGGGACATCGGAAATGCCGGTTTCAGGCATGCCAAGCACATGCGCTGAAAACTGGCATTTCCGATCTGTCAAGAATCCTCTTGAAAGATCCTCCGCCTGCCCTGGAGAAGGGCCTCTGCGGGGGGAGAGTTCCGCTTTCTGCAGAACCTCCGTCCACTGAAATCCCTTAAAAATCTTACGCCTGGTAAAAGTAGCCATAAGGCCTGCTTTTACCAGCATAAGAGTTTAAAAAAGTAAAAAATTTTAATTTTTTTTTCACTCATTTATAATTTAAAAATACTTTTAAAAAAAGGTAAGTTTATTTTTAGCCCCGTAAAAAACTTAAATTATTTTTTTTTAAATTAAATTTTTGTTTAAAATATTAATTTAATGTAATTTTAACTCATTTTAAAAATGTGATTTAAAAAAAATATTATTTAATGTTTTAGTGTCTTTTTTCAGTGATCCCCATTCATACTTTTAACGGGTCCACCTGTCAAAAGTATGAAGGGGGATTCCCTTCTTTCATTGACTCACCTGGCCCACGTGATCCCAGGGATGCTTGCAAACCGCATGCGCCTCTGGGATACGTGGGCCCTGTGCATTTCGACGGTGGAGAGGCCCAGCATCGGAAGTGTCCGGACTTCAGGAGCCCTCAGGTAAGTGCGTAGATTTTTTCCTGATAGGAGGCATCTGCACGCAGGAAGCCTCCCTCTGGAAATTACGGGCCAATATGTTCTTGAACCAACAAGGCACAGGCCATCTTAGATTTAATAATGAGTGAGGAACCTGAATTAGTCAATAATCTAATGGTAATCTATCTAATAGTGGACATAATATGATAGAATTTATTATTAGGTTTGAGAGGGAGAAGGGTGAGTCATGAACCAAGATTTTAAATTTAGGTACGGCTGACTTTGAACGGATGAGGCAGAAGTTAACCACAATAGACTGGGCAGAACTACTAATGGATAAAACTACAGATGAACAGTGGGAGGTGTTCAAAAATATATTTGGTAGACAAGGCCTGCGCATACCTCTAATGGGTAAGAACTCCACTTGTGTAATTAAGCAACCTCGGTCAACAAGGGAAATGAGAGATAGTATAAAACTAAAAGAAAGGGCTTATACGAAGGCAAAGAACAGCAGAGATCTGCCAGACTGATAGAGATATAAAGAACAGCAAAGGGATACAAAGGAAGCGGTAAGAGCTGCACAAAGGAAATATGAGAAAAAGGTTGTGAGAGATATCAAGGGCAACACTAAAGGTTTTTACAAATATATTAAGAGAAAGAGGGTGGCTAAGAGTAACGTGGGCCCCTTAATGACAGACGCAGGTGATATTGTAATTGGAAATCAGGACATGGCAGACTTACTAAATAGCTACTTTGTATCAATCTTCACAGTGGAGGATGAGGATAAAATACCAGGGATACAAGGAAAAATAAAAATAAATCAAGGGGAGGAACTAACTAGATTCAATATAAGTAAAAACATGGTGATAGAGAAACTAATGAAGTTAAAGATAGACAAACCTCCAGGACCTGATGGTCCACCCCAGAGTATTAAAAGAAGTAGGTGAGGAAATTATTGGTGCGTTAGTCATGATCTTCCAAAACACTCTCAATTCAGGAATTGTCCCCTTGGATTGAAAAAATGCCAATGTCACTCCACTACTTAAGAAGGGTAAGAGAGATAAACAAGGAAATTATAGGCCTATTAGTCTAATGACAGTTTGGAGAAGTTACTAGACTCTGTTAGGAACATAAGGACATAAGTAATAGGAGCAGGGGTAGGCCATTTGGCCCCTCGAGTCTGCTCCGCCATTCAATAAGATCATAGCTGATCTTATACCTCAACTTCACTTTTCTGGCCTACCCCCATATCCCTTGATTGCCTTAGTGTCCTGTTATTAGGGACAGAGTGATTGAGCATTTGGATAAATTTGAGCTGATCAGAGAGAGCCAGCATGGATTTGTAAACATTAAGTCATGTCTAACGAACCTAGTTGAATTTTTTGAGGAGGTAACTAACGTGGTAGATAAGGGAGTGTCTATGGATGTTATTTATATGGACTTCCAGAAGGCATTCAACAAGGTTCCACATAAGAGACTGTTAACAAAAATAAGAGTGAATGGAATTGAAGGCAACCTAATGGCTTGGATAGGGAATTGGTCAGGTGGTAGGAAACATAGGGCTGGATTCCCGCCTCCATCGAGTTGTGGCCAACCCACGTGATTTTGACTTGATTGACCTTGTTGAGCCCACCCAGTGGGCTCAGTAGGCCAATTAAGGGCCACCCAGCAACAGGTGACATCACAGATTGACATTTCATCTGTCAAAAGCTTTTGACAGATGAAATATCAGCGTTTGACAGTTGTTTGAAGCTGTCAAACACTGACAATCTGTACTCCAAGTTAATTCCTTCCTCTCAGGCTGATTTAGAGATCTCTCCAGAACAGAAAGCTGAATGCTGCAGATTTTGACAGCTCGCGGCCATTCTGCTTTCTGTGCCGGTGAGATGAGGGACTCCCGAGACCTAAAGGAAGGAAGGCTGTAAAGGTAAGTAAATGTAAGTAAAACTTCTTTAAACACTTTACACACACCAAACACACTTACCTCTGAACTCATGCACCCATCACTCACCTGAACACCGGACATCTCGAACCCGCCAAGCCCTTCAGCCCGACGGTCCGCCTCGCTATCTTGGCATGGTTTGGAGCCATCAGGAATCCCGCACTTCAGCAATAAAAATAGGGATTAGGCTAAAAACTGACTGTTAACTACCTGTTAACAGGCAGTTAATTGGCACTAATCCCCTTCCCGCCTCGGGGAGGTGGGTCCCAGCACAGGCCGGGTATCCGCCTCCTTTGAAACTGGCATGGAGGCAGGTTGGGGGCGGGATGGGTTTGTGCCCCCCGATTTTGAGATTTTAACCCCCCATACGCCTCCAATCCCACCTCCACGGCCCAATAAAAATCCTGCCCATAGAGTACGAATACAGGGTATGTACTCAAATTGACAGGCTGTGATTAGTGATGTCCCCAGGGAGTTGTACTGGGGCCACAGCTTTTCACTATATTTATAACTGACTTGGATGGAGGAATAGAGAGCGTACATCTAAGTTTGCTGACAACACTAAGTTAGGTGGCACAGTAAATAATGTAGATGGGAGCAGAAAGTTGCAAAGGCACATGACAGATTATGTTAGTGGCAAAACTGTGGCAAATGGAGTTTAATGTGGGAAAGTGTGAAGGCATCCACTTTGAACCTAGGAAAGATAGATCAGAGTATTTTCTAAATAACAAGAAGCTAGAAACTGTGGATGAGCAGAGGAGGGGCAGAGAGATTTAGGGCTCCAACTACAGGAATCACTAAAAGCTAGTGGACAGGTACAAAAAATAATTAATAAGGCTAATAGAACATTGGCCTTTATCTCAAGAGGGCTGGAATACAAAGGGGTGGAAGTTGTGTTACAGCTGTACAGAGCTCTGGTTAGACCCCAGCTGACATACTGCATTCAGTTCTGGGCACCACACCTCAGGAAGCATCCATTGGCCTTTCAGGGGGTGCAGCACAGATTCACCAGAATAATACTGGGGCTAAAAGGGTTAAATTATGTGGACAGGTTGCATAGACTAGGCCTATGTTCCCTTGAATATGGAAAATTAAGGGGTGATCTTATTGAAGTGTTTAAGATGATTAAAGGTTTTGACAGGGTAGATAGAGAGAAACTATTTCCTCTGGTGGGAGAGTCCAGAATGTATTGATTTGTATGTGGGTTCAATGACGACACATTCATGAAAGAGAATGACTTTTTATCTAAAGTATGTTCAACTCAGTTAACAGCATTTACAGGAGACACCATCTTTGAGATCCATCTAAAACAAAACTGAAACTAAACTAAACTGCTTGTCTCTCACATGCCCTCTGCTGGTCAGGCATAAGTAAGCAATCAGGCAAACATGCTGGTAAGGCATCATAATCAAACAGGCAAATTCCATCACTATTTGCTGATATCATTACACAGAACAAGTGAGCATAACCTTAAAATTATAGCTAGGCCATTCAGGAGTGATGTCAGGAAGCACTTATTCACACACAGGATAGTGGAAATCTGGAACTCTGTCCATCATAAAGCTGTTGAGGCTAGATCAACTGAAAATGTCAAAACTGTGATTCATAGATTTTTATGGGGCAGGGTTATTGAGTGTTACAGAACCAAGGCGGGTAAATGAAGATAAGATACAGATCAGCCATGATCTAATTGAATGGCGGAAGATGCTCGAGGGGCTGCTACTCCTGTTCCTATGTTCCATCAATCAGACTAGTACTCATATTCCAGCCAGCTTACAATAGTAAGCTTTTGAGTCATAAATGTGCTGATCACGTGTGGTTTTTCCCCACCTCAATGTAAACATCTTGGGCTGGATTTTCATTGAAGAGGCGGGTAGGAGGCGGGACTACAACTTTCGGGGTTGTAGTCCCGCCTCCATCGAGTTGTGGCCAACCCATGCGATTTTCACTTGATTGACCTTGTTGAGTCCACCCAGCGGGCTCAGCAGGCCAATTAAGGGCCACCCAGCAACAGGTGACATCACAGATTGATATTTCATCTGTCAAGACCTTTTGACAGATGAAATATCAGCGTTTGACAGCTGTTTGAAGCTGTCAAACACTGACAATCTGTACTCCAAGTTAATTCCTTCCTCTCAGGCTGATTTAGAGATCTCTCCGGAACAGAAAGCTGAATGCTGCAATTTTTGACAGATTGCGGCCATTCTGCTTTCTGTGCCAGTGAGATGAGGGACTCCCGAGACCTGAAGAAAGAAAGGCTGTAAAGGTAAGTAAAACTTCTTTAAACACTTTAAACACACCAAACACACTTACCTCTGCACTCATGCACCCATCACTCACCTGAACACCAGACATCTTGACCCCTCCAAGCCCTTCAACCCAACGGCCTGCCTCGCTAACTTGGCGTGGTTTGGAGCTGTCGGGAATCCCACACTTCAAGAATGAAAATAGGGATTAGGCTAAAAACTGCCTGTTAACTACCTGTTAACAGGCAGTTAATTGGCACTAATCCCCTTCCCGCCTCAGGGAGGTGGGTCCCAGTGCGGGTCGGGTACCCGCCTCCTTTGAAACTGGCAAGGAGGCGGGTTGGGGGCGGGATGGGTTCGTGCCCCCCGATTTCAAGATTTTAACCCCCCACACGCCTCCAATCCCGCCTCCACGGCTCAATGAAAATCCTGCCCCTTGACTTTGTTGACTTCTGTTACAAACATAAGTAGAATCAAATAAAAACATTTATTCTGCTAAGAGAATAATCGTGAAGTGTTACAATAACCCAAAATAATTTTTTGTGATTGGCTTAATTTTCTAAAAAGACACTTAAGGGGCTAAAAATTCAGTTGCGTAGCACCCATTGTTTGGGCACTAAAGGGTGGCAAATTGGGTCCAAAATGGCATCCAAGCAGCACGTGCACATTTCTATTGCGGGCTGTGCCGGACGTAATCTTGGTGAGGGCGGTAGGATGGCCGTTAGGAATGTGCGCTGGAAGTACGGTAAGTAGGCAGATCGTGATGTCAATCAGCGTGCAATGCTGATTTGACATCAGCGCTGACATTTTCGTCCTCAACGCTGGAACTAATGCCCTGTGTTAACCTCGCATAGCTGAACATGCGTTCAGCAGCCGGAAGGACACCCCGCCAGCGCTATTTAAAGGGATCATCAACAACTTTCAGGTAACTTGCTTTTTGATTTTTACTGGCTCTGTGTAAGTTTGTGGAAGTATTTGGAGCTTTCTAGAGTTGTTTAACTTTGCTGAGGTAACAGGGAGTGGTGCTGCAAGTGGAGAAGGCCTTGCTTCTGACTTCAAGGGTTCCAGTCAGACCACTTGCTCCCAGCCATGGGGTCTCTAGTTGTCACCCCGCTTGGCCTGCAGCATGACAGGGAGATGGAGCAGAGGCAGAAAAGAAGAGGACAAACTGCTCGCAGAGGGAGGAGGAGGAGGAGGAGGAGGGCTCTCAGCAGGAGGCCTTACCCACCTAGCGTCTTCCGAGAGCAATTCTCTTAACTCAACCTGAGCCAGGAGCAGTGTGTGAGCCATCTGCGCTTTACGAAGGAGGTGCTCACAGAACCCTGCCACCTCTTGCAACCAGACCTGCAGCTTCACTCCAAGGCAACGACTGCACTGCCAGTGGCTGTGATGGTGACCGTGACCCTGAATTTCTTCGCGTTAGGATCCTTCCAGGCTGGAGCAGGTGGCATCTCTAATATCTCCCAGTTCGCCGTCCACTGCTGCATAAAAGAGGTGACAGATGCTCTTTACGCAAGGAGAAGGGACTTCATTCTCTTCTCTCTGACCAGAGAGAAGCAAGCGGAGTGTGCACGTGGCTTTGCCAGGATAGTGGGCTTCCCCATGGTGCAGGGCACCATCGACTGCACGCATGTGGCTTTGCGGGCACCATATCTAAATGCTGAGATGTACCGCATCTGTAAAGGTTACCACTCGTTGAACATGCAGTTGGGGTGCGATCATGCTCAGCACATCATGATGATGAATGTCCAGTATCACGATGCTTTTATTCTGCGCCAGTCCGCTGTTCCCTCAGGCTATGAGCCACCAAGACAAACCAGAGGCTGGCTAATGGGCGACAAGGGCTACCTCTTGACCACCTGGCTCACGACTCAGTTCCGCAACCCAACAACACGTGGCCAGCATGCGTACAACAAGAGCCATGCTGCCACATGAAATGTCATAGAGCAGACTATGGGGTGCTGCCTGGACTGCTCTGGAGGAGCCCTACAGTACTCACGTGTCCTGATTCATGGTAGTCTGCTGTATACTCCACAATCTGGCCATCAGAAGGGCACAGCCCTTACCACCATGGATAGGGCCACCAGCTCAGGATTAGGAGCAGGAGGAGGAGGAAGAGGAGGAGGAGGAAGCGGAAGGAGAGAAGCAACCTAGACAGGCCTTTTCTGGTTGGGATATCCAGGATCAAATCATCCACCTGCGGTACCAGTGAACGCAACCCCAATTCCCCATTCAAAATTAGTCCCACACCTTACCTTCCCACTGTTACTGACCATCACAGCGTCCTCTTCGTCACAATGCTGAAATAAAAGCCACCATAGTGGTCAAATGTAGTGCTACCCCAGTGGCTGCAGCATGGCTGGTGGAAGGCTGCTGACTTTAATTGGGGGAGACTGCAGAGGGCCTTGCAGGATGACCTCAAGGAGCACTGGGCCTAGTAGGCCTGGCTTCCGAATGCACCACCTCAGCATGGGTGGCCGCAGTCTGGGCTGGCTGACAGGCAACAGTAAGGGCACTGACAGTGTGGCAATGGTGGGAGGACGAATGCTGTCATCCTGAGAGAGGACAGCAGATTCGTGCACCACGGAGCCATTGCCACTCCGCAATCCTACTAATCTGTTGGAGGATAGACTGCTGGATTGCTGTGACACCCTGCAAGCCCCTTTCAACATTGGTAAACCCAGCCATGATGGCAGCAGTCTGTGCTTGCATGGTAGCAAGCTGAGCTTGCATGACTTCAGCCTGAGCTTCCATTGCAGCACTCCCTTGGCTTCTGCTTGTGCTGCAATGGAAGCTGAGACTTCGGCCATCAGACATGGCATGATGGTTGTGTCCACAAGTGCGTTAATGGATCTGTCCACCCTTTCCATGGTGGATAGGATGGGTGCCAAGCTCTGCCCAAAGCCCAGTGCAAGGCTGGAACTGGACTCCTCCATGCACCTTGACATTGCATTCAGGCTTTCTGCAGGCCTGCCAATGCACCAAGCATTTCATTGTACATACCCATCAGCGTTCTTCTGTAGGCCGCCCCATCGAAGTCTGTGCAGCAGAACTCGTGTGCAACCTTGCTATCTGGGGAGCTGGCACATGAGCTACCCTTTCCCCCTGCCCTGGCTGAAGCCCACTCATTCCCAGTGTGTCAGCTTGTGCAGATCCCGCCTCTAATCTATCCTCTAAAATACGCAGAGTGTCAGTATCTGAGCTGGTGCCTGGAGTGTGAAACCGAGTGATGGTGTTTTTTTTATTTATTCATGGGATGTGGGTGTCACTGGCAAGGCCAGCATTTCTTGCCCATCCCTAATTGCCCTTGAGAAGATGGTGGTGACCTGCATTCTTGAACCGCTGCTGTCCGCATGGTGAAGATACTCCCACAGTGCTGTTAGGTAGGGAGTTCCAGGATTTTGATCCACCAATGATGAAGGAACAACAACAAAAACAGCAACTTGTATTTACATAGCACCATGAACGTAGAAAAATGTCCCAAGGCACTTCACAGAACGTTACAAAACAAAATTTGACACCAAGCCACATAAGGAGAAATCAGGGCAGATGACCAAAAGCTTGGTTAAAGTTTTAAGAAGCATCTTAAAGGAAAAAAGAGAGGGAGAGGCAGAGAGATTTTTGGAGGGAATTCCAGAGCTTAGGGCCTTGGCAGCTGAAGGCAAGGCTGCCAATACTTGAGCAATTAAAATCAGAGATGCTCAAGAGGCCAGAATTAGAGGAGCGCAGATATTTCATTATATCGCAGATATAAGTGATATCTTTCCAAGTCAGGATGGTGTGTGACTTGGAGGGAAACTTGACGGTGATGGTGTTCCCATGCACCTGCTGCCCTTGTCTTTCTAGGTGATAGAGGTCGTGGGTTTGGGAGGTGCTGTCGAAAAAGCCTTGGCGAGTTGCTGCAGTGCATCTTGTAGATGGTACACACTGTAAAGTCCGCGCCTCAATAATACACGGACTTCGGGAGAACAGTTTAACAGGTACTTTACTGAACAAGAGGCAGCTTGAAACTGAAACTACAGAAGCCTGCTAGGGCCTTTTATACAGGGGTGGTCACTGCCGGTACTGCAGTCTAAGACCAGTCATTCCCTTAATGGTACATACACAACAATTCCTCCCCTTTTAGATAAACAGTACATAACATTCATTTAACAACTAAATAATAACTAATTACAATTACAATTTTCTCAGCAATATATACATCAACTGAAATAGTCATTTATAAGTTCAGTCTTTGAGGAGGCTTCCTGATCCGGACTGGATAGCGCCTTTCTCGAGTATCCTGTTCTGGCGGTGGAGTCAATTCTGGCTCATTGTCATTGGTTGGTTCGTCAGCTTCCAATACCCCTGCTTCTGAGGTAGACACAATCTGTACTTCGGGCTCATTACCAGGTGCACATGCTTGTGGTACAGGTTTGGCTTGTTCCTGTGACTAGAATCTGGTCAGCATGGCGTCTCACGATGCTCTCTCCAACATCCACTGTGTACATTAGTGGTCCCTGCTGTGTGCATATTGTGCCTCGCTGCCATTTTTCTGTTCGGTAGTCGCGGGCCAAGACTGGTTGCCCTATCTTGAAGCTCCTGGTTGGCTTCTCATTTATGTGCTGGAACTGCTTATCCTCAACATCTCGTCTTATGTTTGGTTTGAGCAAATCCAAGCGACATCTTAGTCTCCGGTTGAAAAACAGTACGGCTGGAGTTTGGTTGGTTACTGCATGTGTCGCATTCCGGTAAGCAAACAGGAAGTTATCCACCTTGTGTTGCAGTGGTATGTTATCATTATACATTGCCTTTATGGCCTTTTTAAAGGTCTGAACAAACCTCTCAGCCAATCCATTTGTGGCTGGATGATATGGGGCAGATGTGTAATGTTTCACCCCATTATTCTTCAGGAACCTCCAGAAATCCTCAGACACAAACTGTGGGCCATTGTCGGAACAGATCTGTTCTGGCAACCCATTCCTGGTGAAGATGGTCCTTAGGACTGCAATAGTTTTCTCCGTGGTGGTGGAGGACATTTTAATGACTTCTGGCCATTTCGAATGGGCGTCCACAGTGATTAGAAACATTGAGTCCATAAATGGACCAACGAATCAATGTGTACCCGCTGCCATGGAGATGAGGGCCACTCCCATGGATGTAGCGGGGCCTGTGGTGGAGCGTTTTGGACCTTCTGGCATCCTGTGCATCTCTTGGTCATATCCTTGATTTCTTTATTGATTCCCGGCCACCACACAAACGCCCTGGCTAGGCTCTTCATTTTTACCCCTCCCAGATGACCCTCGTGAAGCTCATTGAGTACTCCATCTCTCAACTTGGGTGGAATTACCACTCGGGATCCACACAGCAAGGTTCCCCGGCACACTGACAGCTGTTCCCTCCTTGGCGAGAATGCTGGCAACAGTGAGTCGCCATATGCTGGCCATCCCTTCACCATCAAATCATAGACCCGAGAGAGTGTCGGGTCATTTCGGGTTTCCTTCTCAATACTTGCGTTTGTAACAGGCAAACATTCGACTATGGTCGCATGGAATATCTCCACCAGGTCCACTGCAGGTGCTTCTTCCGCCATAGGCAACGGTAGGCACGACAGCCCATCAGCGTTTCCATGCTGTTTCGTACCTATGTACTCTATGTCATACTGATGTGCCCCTAGAAAAAGTGACCATCTTTGCAGCCGTTGCACCGTCATCACTGGAACGCCCTTCCTTGGGTTAAAAATTGAGACCAGGGGTTGATGATCAGTCAGTAGGGTGAATTTCTGCCCGTGCAGATAGTGATTGAACTTTTTCACCCCCACACCAGGCTGAGGGCCTCCCTGTCAATCTGGGCGTAGTTACGCTCGGCTGAAGTTAGCAAGCGCGATGCAAAGGCTATTGGCCTCTCTGAACCATCACGGAACTTGTGTGACAGCACCGCTCCAATGCCGTAAGGTGATGCATCACATGCCAACCGAATCGGTAGTGTTGGGGTGTAGTGGGCCAATACTTCTTTTGAAGTGATTTGGCATTTACATTCCTGAAAGGCACGCTTACACTCATCACTCCATTTCCATGTTACACCAGTTTGAAGGAGGGCGTTCAGTGGGTGCAGAATTGTAGATAAAGTCGGCAAGAACTTATGGTAGTAGTTCACCAACCCGAGGAACGACCTCAGTTGCGAAATATTTTCTGGTGCTGGAGCCTTGACTCAATCTTGTCCGGCGACTTATGCAACCCTTCCTCATCAATCATGTGGCCACAATACGAGATTTGTCTCCTGAAGAACTCGCATTTGGGACGGTTGGCTCGTAGCCCATATTCCTGCAATCTCGTGAGCACCTGTTCCAGGTTGGCAAGGTGTTCATTGTCATTTTCGCCCGTAACCACGATGTCGTCCAAATAACACTGGGTCCCCGGGATCCCTTGCAGGACTTGTTCCATTGCCCTCTGCCACATAGCCGGGGCCGATGCTACCCCAAATACCGGTCGATTGTACTGGTAAAGGCATTTGTGAGTGTTTATCGTGAGGTATTTCCTAGATGCTTCTTCCACCTCCATTTGTAGATACGCTTGAGCCAGGTCAATCTTTGTAAAACGTTTCCCTCCAGATAGTGAGGCAAAAATACCTATACTGTACTGTGTGCAGGACTGGGTTCACAGTCACCTTGAAGTCCCCACAGATGCGAACCTTCCTTGGCTCCCCAGGCGTGCTGCTCAATGCTTTCTTCATTACAGGAACAATGGTTGTGGCCCACTTGCTCCAGTCCACCTTAGACAGCACCCCCGAATGCTCCAGACTCTCCAGTTCAGCTTCCACAGCTGGGCGCATCGCGTATGGCACCGGTCTGGCCTTGAAAATTTTTGGGGTTGCGTTATCCTCAATCGTTATTGTTGCCTTTACTCCTTTTAGAGTCCCAAGTCCTTGTTGGAATACCTCTTCCGCGTCAGATAGAATTTGTGACAGACGTCCAGGTGCGGCGTCATCATCTTTTTTGTCAGTCACAGTTAGTGCCAGAATGGAATGCCAATCCAATTGTCATCTTCGGATCCATTCACGTCCCAATAATGGTGGTCCTCCATCTCGTAGTATATACATGTATAGTTTCTGTGTTTTCTTTCCGTTATATTCAACTGGCACCCTTATTTTTCCTCTGGGGTAGACCTTTTGCCCCGTGTATGTCTTCAATACAATGGATGTGTCCTTTAAGGGTATGTGTGAGAATAGCCGCTCATAGTCTTGTCGATTCATGACAGTTAGGGCTGATCCTGTGTCCAATTCCATCTTCACTGGGGACCCTGCTATCATGAGGGTGACCCAAATGGTTCGGTGATCTTCTTTTGCAATCACGTTGTGTAACTTTAAACAACTTAGTTGCCTGCTCCCGGAGTCCTTATCACTCTCCTGATCTTCTGAACTACTATCTGTCAGTTTCTTTACTTTCCTGTACTGTTCCTTATTAGATCTTGTCATGTTGGTCTTCTTTCCCGACCTGCAGACTCTTGCTATATGTCCCATTTTCCCGCATTGCCTGCATATTTTGTCTTTAAACCAGCAGTCCTTCTGCTCATGGGTTGTTCTGCCGCAGCGATAGCACTTTTTGGCTCCATACGCCATTTCGTTAGTGCTGTATTCTTATGGTTTCTGTTGTATTTCCGCAGCTTCCCATGCTGCTGCTTCGTAGGATACTGCCACGCTGAAAGCCTGTTCTAGCGTCAGATCCTTTTTTGAAAGTAGTCGTTTCTGGGTTCCTTCACTCTGGAGCCCGCAGACAAACTTATCCCGTAAGGTGTCTGCCAGTCCTGCTCCGAACTGGCAGTGCTTCGATAACTTGCGTAGTTCCTTAAGATAGTCAGCATTGCTCTCATCTTTGTGCTGGTTTCTTTTATGGAACTTGAATCTTTCTGCTATCAGCAGTGGTGTAGGGCTTAGAAGTTCCTGTAAGATATGAACAATCTCATCAAAACTTTTCTCCATTGGTTTAGCTGGGGTAATTAAATTCCGCAATAGGCCGTACGTATTCGCACCCATCAGATTTAATAATACCGACGCCCTCGTTCCATCAGTCACTTCATTTGCCTTGCAGTACACTTCAATTCTTTCCACATACGTGGTCCAGTCTTCTACCTCGTTGTCGAAAGCAGTGATACTGCCACTTTTTGGCATCTTGGGTGATTTAAAATGGCGCCTCCCACGCTTTTGCTTCTTCCCCAACGGGATAAAATGGCGCCTCCCGTGCTTTTGCTTCTTCCCCTTACTGCCACGCTGCTCCTAGCATTCTACGGGGTAATGGCGGTGACCCGCAGCTTCGGCGCATCTCGCTTTCCTTCCCCCCCATTTAGTTTCTCTCCGCTGTCCTGTTCTCGAGCACCGACCACGCCCTGTGCGCTCCACCCTCTCTCTCTTGTTTTCTTTTCCCGGCGATGCTGCGCGGCCTGATTTGTAGAGCTGCTCGATTGAGCTTGAGCCCGCCGCAATCCGGAAGGGTCAGCACGCTACCTGCTACCAGCACGATTCGCTGGAACCACAGTCTCTCCCGCAATTCTCCAAACACCGATGGATTATTTGGGCGGTTGCCCTCGGTCGACGCCCGTTGCTCAGACTACGACCTTCCAGGACCTTCCTTTCAGGCGAGATCCCCGTGAGATGATGCCACACTGCAGGTGAGTTCGAACTTACTCGTCGCCACTGTAAAGTCCGCGCCTCAATAATACACGGACTTCGGGAGAACAGTTTAACAGGTACTTTACTGAACAAGAGGCAGCTTGAAACTGAAACTACAGAAGCCTGCTAGGGCCTTTTATACAGGGGTGGTCACTGCCGGTACTGCAGTCTAAGACCAGTTATTCCCTTAAAGGTACATACACAACACACACTCCAGACACGAAGCACTGGTGGTGGAGGGAATGAATGTTTAATGTGTGCCAATCAAGCGGGCTGCTTTGTCCTGGATGGTGTTGAACTTCTTGAGTGTTGTTGGAGCTGCACTCATCCAGGCAAGTGGAGCATATTTTATTACACTCCTGATTTGTGCCTTGTAGATGTTGGAAAGGCTTTAGGGAGTGAGGAGGTGAGTCACTCGGCATAGAATACACAGCCCCTGACCTGCTCTTGTAGCCACAATATTTGTGTGGCTGGTCAAGATGAGTTTCTGGTTAATGGTGACCTCCAGGATGTTGATGGTGGGGGATTCAACGATGGTAATGCTTTTGAGTGTCAAGGGGAGGTGGTTAGACTTTCCCTTGATGGAGATGGTCATTGCCTGGCACTTGTGTGGCATGAATGTTATTTGCCACTCATCAGCCCAAGCCTGAATGTCGTCCAGGTCTTGTTGCATGCGTGCATGGACTGCTTCATTATCTGAGGAGTTGCGAATGGAACTGAACACTGTGCAGTCATCAGCGAACATCTCCATTTTTGACCTTATGATAGAAGGAAGGTCATTGATGAAGCAGCTGAAGATGGTTGGGCCTAGGACACTACCCTGAGGAACTCCTGCAGCGATGTCCTGGGGCTGAGATGATTGGCCTCCAACAACCACAACCATCTTTCTTTGTGCTAGGTATGACTCCAGCCAGTGGAGAATTTTCCTCCTGATTCCCATTGAAGCCACACTCGGTCAAATGCTGCCTTGATGTCAAGGGCAGTCACTCTCACCTCACCTCTGGAATTGGACCAAGGCTGTACTGAGGTCTGGAGCTGAATGGTCTTGGCGGAACTCAAACTGTGCATCAGTGATCAGGTTATTGGTGAGTAAGTGCCGCTTGATAGCACTGTCCTTTTGTGGACAGGACATACCTGGGAAGTTTTCCACATTGTCGGGCAGATGCCAGTGTTGTAGCTGTACTGGAACAGCTTGGCTAGAGGTGCGGCTAGTTCTGGAGCACTACAGCCAGGATGTTGTCGGGGCCCATAGCCTTTGCTGTAACCGGTGCACTGAGCCATTTCTTGATATTACATGGAGTGAATCGAATTGGCTGAAGACTGGCTTCTGTGATGGTGGGATGTTAGGAGGAGGCCGATATGGATCATCCACTCGGCACCTCTGGCTGATGATGGTTGCAAATGCTTCAGCCTGGTCTTTTGCACTTGCGTGCTGGGCTCCGCCATCATTAAGGATGGGGATATTCATGGAGCCTCCTCCTCCCGTTAATTGTTTAATTGTTCACCACCACTGGATGTGGCAGGACTGCAGAACTTTGATCTGATCCGTTGGTTGTGGAATCGCTTAGCTCTGTCTATAGCATGTTGCTTCCCTTGTTGTATGCATGTAGTCCTGTGTTGTAGCTTCACCAGGTTGGCACCTCATTTTTAGGTACGCCAGGTGCTGCTCCTGGCATGCTCTTCTGCACTCCTCATTGAACCAGGGTTGTCCTCTGGCTTGTTGGTAATGGTAGAGTGAGGGATATGCCGGGCCATGAGGTTACAGATTGTGGTGGAATACAATTCTGCAGCTGCTGATGGCCCACAGCGCCTCATAGATCCCTAGTTTTGATCTACTAGATCTATTCTGAATCTATCCCATTTAGCACGGTGGTAGTGGAAGTCTGCGTGCTGCCTGCAGTCCTCTGATGGGTGCAGGTTGATAGCGGACCACGATCCCTGTGCCCGTTTTCGGGCCTTATCCAATTTCTAGGCCAATATGCATTTTGTTTCTTATTAGCAGTCTTTCCTGAAAGGTTATTGCTACCAACAGGAAAATCCAACTACTGATGTCACAACAGTCCCCAAAATCCGACCACCTCGCCAAAACCGAATTCTAACGCCCGTTGTTTAATTTGAGCTGACTCATTGGCTGATAATCATTGATTAGCCGGTGACAAACTCATTTCTCTTTCTTTCCAATATCAATAACGCCACAGAAATTTGTTTAAAAGGACAAAAAATGTGAGTTCACTAATAATACGGTGAATTATATCGGAACTAGCTGGGGGAGCCCGGCTTTGCCAGGGCTGTTTTGGGCCAGGCGGTTTAAATTGAGTCCCAGGCTTTGGGGCCTCTCTGTGTCCCTCTGTGAATCTGCTGCCGGGCAACATTTTAAATCGAGTCCCAGGCTTTTGGGCCCTGTCTCTGTGTCCCTCTCTCAATCTGCTGCCGGGCAACATTTCTACCTTTTAATACCTTGAAAGATGAAAGTGAAAGTACTTATAAAAGGTTTTTGGTAAATCTTATGTTATTTTTAAAAGAGATACTAACTTTTCAAAGCTGGATTAGCAGATTTTGAGCTGGAAGTAAATGGGTTTTTAGCTTGAGGCAATGGCTGCCAGATCCCTGAAATGAAACAATTAGTCCCGCCCACAGATGCAGCGATTGGCCAACCATCAGGCGACTGAACTGTAGGATTAGTCAATCGTGACGGCACAGGATTGGTCGAACCTTGACGTCAGTCAATCAATGCTAATTAGCAGATAATGAGTTTAATTTTGAAGGTTTTTTGCATAAGGCACGAACAATTTTCGCCCGACTGAAAAGGAAATACGCTTACGACCGTCCTGGAACCGTAAGCTTTCTTTGGAGGTAACGCACGCGTAGGTACGCTCTATAACTTTCGAGTGCATAGCCGGACAGACGCACACCGAAGGACAGACAGACAGACAGATAGACAGACAGACAGATCGATCCTTTTATATATATAGACTAGCTGAAGTGCCCGGCGGTGCCGAGGGTCTTTTGAGGGCATGTTGTTCTTGGAAGAGAGAGAGAGAGCGACTGGGGGGGAAGAGAGATAGCGACTGGGGGAAGAGAGAGAGAGCGACTGGGGGGAAGAGAGAGCGCGACTGGGGGGAAGAGAGAGCGCTACTGGGGGAAGAGAGAGCGCGACTGGGGGAAGAGAGAGCGCGACGGGGAAGAGAGAGCGCGACTGGGGGGAAGGGGAGGGGAAGGGGGGGAAGGGGAGGGGATGGGGGAAGGGGAGGGGTGGGGGGAAAGGGGAGGGGAGGGGGAAGGGGGGAGGGGGGAAAGGGGAGGGAGGGGGGGAAAGGGGAGGGAGGGGGAAGGGAGGGGAGGAGGGGGGAAGGAGGGGGGGAAGAGGGGGAATGGGGGGAGGGGGGGAATGGGGGGAAGAAGGGAGGGGGGTGGAGGGGGGAGGAGGGAGGGGGGTGGAGGGAGGGGGAGGAGGGGGGGAGGAAGGGAGGGGGAGGGGGAGGGGGGAGGAAGGGGAGGGGGGGAGGGGGAGGGGGGGAGGGGAGGGGGATAGGGGGAGTTCCCGAGCCCCGCAGCCCGATCTACCGCCCCCGACCTCCCGCCCCCGATCTCCCGATGTCCCGCCCCCCGATCTCCCGATGTCCCCCCGATCTCCCACCCACCGATCTCCCGTCCCCAGTCTCCCGATGTCCCGCCCCCGTCTCCCGATGTCCCGCCCCCCGATCTCCCGATGTCCCGCCCCCCGATCTCCCGATGTCCCGCCCCCCGATGTCCCGCCCCCCGATCTCCCGATGTCCCGCCCACCGATCTCCCGATGTCCCGCCCCCCCGATCTCCCGATGTCCCGCCTCGCGATCTCCCGATGTCCCGCCCCCCGATCTCCCGATGTCCCGCCCCGCGATCTCCCGATGTCCCGCCCCCCAATCTCCCGATGTCGCGAGCCCCGCCCCCCCGATGTCCCGAGCCCCGCCCCCCCCGAGCACCGGCCTCCCGCTCTCCGGAGCCCCGCCCTCCCGCTCTCCGGAGCCCCGGCCTCCCGAGCTGGCTTCAAGACCGCCGATTGCGGCTGTGAGAGACAGCCGGCTGGCCCGGTTGCCGGGGTAACCCTTCCCACTCTCCAAGCCCCGCCCGAGATCCGCACTCCCGAGAGCCCCGCTCCCCCCGCCCGAGCCGAGTGGGGAACAGAGAGAGACGCCGCATCTCAGCTGCTCCTGCTGCGCGCGCACCCTGTGTATGTCCCGTGACCCTCGTGGCTGACGCCGTTGCCCCGGGTAACGTGACGGTGGGGGGGAGATTAGCAGGAGCCGTGGGACAATTACCTAGCTCGGGTGTGGCTGGGCAGGAGAGGCCCAGGCTATGAGGCCTAGGTTCTGAGGCCTTACAAAAAGGGGGAAAGGTAGGAAAAAGAATCTTCAGGTTAGAGAAAATATTTACAAATGAATGAAGTTTTTTTAAAAACAATTTAAATAAAAGCAATTTTTTTTTGCTGGAAATGTATATTTGAAAAGAAAGACGCAGAAAGCGGGAAAAAGAATGGAAGCAAGATGGCGTCTACTCACCTTGGTTCAGAACGATAAGGCCCGCCCACATACGCACTGATTGGTCGACCGTCAGGTCACCAAAGCGTAGGATTGGTCAATCGTCCCGTCACTCGACTGTAGGAGGGCCCGCCCGCACGCGCCAGGAACCTGGCGTACGATTGGTCGACCTCGAGGTCACTCTATCGCTAATGAGCGGATAATGAGATGCTAATGAGCAGAATGTTGAAAGTTTTTTGGATACCGCGGGCGCAATTTTTGTCCAGCCGAAACGTAAATACGCTTACGACCGTTTTGGAACGGTAAGCTTTCTTTTGACGTAATGCACGCGTAGGTACGCTCTATAACTTTCGAGTGCATAGCCGGACAGACGCACACCGGAGGACAGACTGACAGACAGACAGACAGATCGATCCGTTTGTATATATACTAGCTGGAGTGCCCGGCGGTGCCGAGGCTTTTCTGAGGGCATGTTGTTCTTGGAAGAGAGAGAGAGAGCGACTGGGGGGAAGAGAGAGAGCGACTGGGGGAAGAGAGAGAGCAACTGGGGGGGGAAGAGAGAGAGCAACTGGGGGGAAGAGAGAGAGCGACTGGGGGGAAGAGGGGAGGAAGGGGGAGAAGGGGGGGCGGAAGGGGGAGAATGGGGGGCGGAAGGGGGAGAAGGGGGGAGGCGGGAGGGAAGGGGGGAGGGGGGAGAGGGAGGGGGGAGGAAGGGGGGAGGGGGGAGAGGAGAGGGAAGAGGGGAGGGGGAGGGGGAGGGAAGTGGGGAGAGGGGGGAGGGAAGGGGGAGGGAGGGGGGGAGGGAAGGGGGAAGGGGGGAGGTAAGGGAGGGAGGGGAGGGGGAGGGTAACACAAAGAATTCGACCCAACACAATCGTCGCTAAGCAAAAGGAAAAATATCTGTCATATTGGGCAGAAACAACAAAAACCCAAAGCAAACTCAATTGCTACTTGGCCCTAAACAGACAATACAACATAACTGATTACCTGACCATGGTAAAGGATAACAAACTGAGAAGAACCTTGACAAGGTACAGACTTAGCGAACATAGCCTAGCGATCGAAAAAGGCAGACACAGGCAGACCAGGCTGCCAAGAGAAGACAGGATATGCTCTCACTGCAGTCAGGGAGTAGTTGAGACAGAGATGCACTTCCTCACAGCCTGTGGAAAATATCAGGGCATCAGAGAGAATTTCTATCAAAAATTCTCACAAATATGCCCTGAATTCAGAAATCTGACTGACAACCAAAAACTCCCATTCCTACTGGGGGAGGAGAGAAGCTGTGTAACACTGGCGGCACACTATGTTACAGCTTGCCATGAACAGAGGGACAACCAGTAAACTAAGACAAGAATATATATAAACAAGGCGAAAATATATTTATAAACTCAGGGATATACCTGTTTATACACTGTATGAATGGAACCGCGTTTATGTGTTCAACCATAAATGTATTTTGATGCTTTGGCAACATAAGATGTACCTTATCATGCCAATAAAGCGATTTGTATTGTATTGTATTGGGAGGGGGAGGCGGGAGGGAAGGGGGGGAGGAGGGAGGGGGGGAGAGTGGGGGAGGGAGGGGGGAGGGAGGGGAGGGGGGAGAGAGAGAGAGGGGGAGAGGCCGGGTTGCCGGGCTAACCTTCCTCCCCCCTCCCGATTGGCCCCACCCCTCGTGAGCCCCGCCCCCCCCGCCCCTCACGAGCCCCGCCCCCCCTCCAGCTCCCCGAGCCCCGCCCCCCCTCCAGCTCCCCGAGCCCTGCCCCCCTCCCGAGGGCCGGGCCTGAGGCGACTTGAGACGGGCCGATTGCGGGTGGCTCCCGAGCCCCGCCCCCCTCCCGAGGCCGGGCCTGAGGCAGCTTGAGACAGCCGATTGCGGCTGGCCAGGCCTGGTTGCCGGGGTAACCCTCCTCCCCCTCTCCGCCCTCCCGATCTCCGGGACCGGGACCGGGCCTGGGCCTGAGCGGGTTGAGACGGCCGATTGCGGGTGGCCTGGCCGGGTTGCCGGGGTAACCCTCCTCCCCCTCTGGAGCCCCGCCCCCAGCTCCTCCCCCTCCCGAGGCCGGGCCTGAGGCGGCTTGAGATGGCTGATTGCAACTGGCCAGGCCCAGTTGCCGGGGTAACCCTCCTCCCCTCTCCGCTCTCCCGATCTCCGGGACCGGGACCGGGCCTGGGCCTGAGTGGGTTGAGACGGCCGATTGCAGCTGGCCGAGACCGGTTGCCGGGTTAACCCCCTCCGCTCCCTCTTCCCGCTACCCCCCTCTCCCTCCCCTCCCGAGCTCCGCCCCCCTCGAGCCCCACCCCCCGGTAGCCTGCTTGCTTCCCTCTGCCCGCGCTCTGTGGGCCCTGTGGCCAGCCTTCACCAAGATGGCTGGCCGCTGGTTCGGAATCAGGCCCAGCGGGATGGCCGGTGTGTAGCTCGGGTGTGGTTGGGAAGGACAGGCCCAGGCTTGAAGGCCTGAGGCCTGCAAACAGCAGACCTGGAGAAATGAAACAGATAATGGACTCATTTATTACACACAAATTATATAATGAGTTAGTTGGGCTCCTAAGTACCAAATTTGTGGTGGATAAAATCCCCTGCACACGTACAGAAAGTGGGCAAAAAAAATAAACTTATGAATCAAGATGGCTGACACTCACCTCGGTTCAGAATGATAAGGCCCGCCCACACACGCACCGATTGGTCAGCCGTCAGGTCACTGAAGTGTAGGATTGGTCAATGGCCCTGTCACTCGACTCTATGACGGCCCGCCCGCACGCGCGACGAACCCGCCCCGCGACGCAGCGCTTGGTCGCCCGTCGGGTCGCTCGACCGTATGATTGGCCGACCTTCACGTCACTCGATGCTAATGAGCGGATAATGAGCGGAATTTTGAATAATGTGCGGATAATGAGCGGAATTTTAAAAGTTTTTTGGATACCGCGGGTGCAATTTTTGTCTCACCGAAACGTAAATATGCTTATGACCATTCCGGAATCGTAAGCTTTCTTTTGATGTGACGCACGTGTAGGTACGCTCTATAACATTAGAGTGTATAGCCGGACAGACAGACGGAAGGACAGACAGACAGACAGACAGATCGATCCTTTTATATATATCGATGCCCGGCGGTGCCGAGGGTCTTTTGAGGGCATGTTGTTGTTGGTAGAGAGAGAGGGAGCGACTGGGGGGGAAGAGAGAGAGCAACTGGGGGGGGAAGAGAGAGAGCGACTGGGGGGGGAAGAGAGAGAGCGACTGGGGGGGAAGAGAGAGAGCGACTGGGGGGGAAGAGAGAGAGCGACTGGGGGCGGAAGAGAGAGAGCGACTGGGGGGGAAGAGAGAGAGCAACTGGGGGGGAAGAGAGAGAGCGACTGGGGGGAGAGAGAGAGCGACTGGGGGGAAGAGAGAGAGCGACTGGGGGGGAAGAGAGAGAGCGACTGGGGGGAAGAGAGAGAGCGACTGGGGGGGAAGAGAGAGAGCGACTGGGGGGGAAGAGAGAGAGCGACTGGGGGGGAAGAGGGAGAGCGACTGGGGGGGAAGAGAGAGAGCGACTGGGGGGGAAGAGAGAGAGCGACTGGGGGGGAAGAGAGAGAGCGACTGGGGGGAAGAGAGAGAGCGACTGGGGGGAAGAGAGAGAGCGACGGGGGGGAAGAGGGAGAGCGACTGGGGGGAAGAGAGAGAGCGACTGGGGGGAAGAGAGAGAGCGAGAAAGAGGGGAGAGGGGAGGGGGAGGGGGGGGAGCGGGGGAGGGGGGGAGGGGGGGGAGAGTGGAGGGGGAGGGGGGAGGGGGAGGGGGAGAGGGAGGGGGAGGGGGAGGGGGGAGGGGGAGGGGGGATGGAGGGGAGGGGGGAGGGGGGAGGGGGAGGGAGAGGGGAGGGGGGCGGGAGAGGGAGGGGGGAGGGGGGGAGGGGAGGGGGAGAGGGAGGGGGAGGGGGGAGGGGGTTGAGGGAGGGGGTGAGGGAGGGAGGGGGGGAGAGGGAGGGAAGGGGGGGGAGGGGGAGGAGGGGGAGGGGGGGAGGGGGGAGGGGGAGTGGGGAGGTGGAGGAGGGAGGGGGAGGGGAGGGGGAGGGTTGGAAGGGGAAGAGGGGGAAGGGGAGAGAGAGGGAGGGGGGGAGGGAGGGGGTCCTGAGATGGCCGATTGCGGCTGGCCGGGCCCGGTTGCCTTGGTAACCCTCCTCCCCTCTCCGCCTCCCGATCTCTGGGCCTGAGCCTGAGCGGCCGATTGCGGCTGGCGAGCCCGGTTGCCGGGGTAACCCTCTCCGCTCCCCCTCCCCTCCCGAGCCCCGGTTGCCTTGGTAACCCTCCTCCCCTCTCCGCCTCCCGATCTCCGGGCCTGGGCCTGAGCGGCCGATTGCGGCTGGCGAGCCCGGTTGCCAGGGGTAACCCTCTCCGCTCCCCCTCCCCTCCCGAGCCCCGGTTGCCTTGGTAACCCTCCTCCCCTCTCCGCCTCCCGATCTCTGGGGGGGGGTGGGGGGGAAGGGGGGTGAAGTGGGGGGGGGTGGGGGGGAAGGGGGGGAAGGGGGGGTGGGGGGAAGGGGGGGTAGGGGGGAAGGGGGGGAAGGGAGGGTGGGGGGTGAAGGGGGGGAAGGGGGGGTGGGGGCGGAAGTGGGGGTGGGGGGGAAGGGTGGAAAGGGAGGGGGAGAGGGAGGGGAGGGGGTAAAGGGGGGGAAGGGGAGAAGGAAGGGGGTGAAAGGGAGGGGGGAAGGGGAAAAGGGAGGGGGGAAAAGGGAGGTGGGGTGAAAGGGAGCGGGGGGAGCAAGGGGTGGGGAAACATGAAACTTAAAGTACTTATAGAAACATAGAAACATAGAGATAGGAACAGGAGTAGGCCATTCGGCCCTTCGAGCCTGCTCCGCCATTCAATGAGATCATGGCTGATCTTCGTCTGAGATCTTAGCTGATCTTACCAGTTCAGTACCCCGTCCCCGCCTTTTCTCCGTAACCCTTAATCCCCTTAGCCTTCAGAAATATATCCAATTCTCTCTTGAAAATATTTATTGAATTAGCCTTCACAGCCCTCTGTGGCAGGGAATTCCACAGGCTCACCACTCTTTGAGTGAAGAAATTCTTCCTCATCTCTGTTTTAAATGATTTGCCCGCTATTTTTAGACTGTGGCCCCTGGTTCTGTGCTCCCCTGCCATTGGAAACATTCTCTCTGAATTCAGCCTGTCCAGGCCTGCCATAATTTTATATGTTTCGATGAGATCCCCTCTCAATCTTCTAAACTCCAGTGAGTAGGAAGGGGGTGTGAAAGGGAGGGGGGAAGGGGGGAAAAGGGAGGGGGGAAAAGGGAGGTGGGGTGAAAGGGAGCGGGGGGAGCAAGGGGTGGGGAAACATGAAACTTAAAGTACTTATAAAACATTTTTGGTAAATCTTTCTATAACATACACTTTACAACCTCACAAATCTTTTTATTAAAAAAGGGGTGCTCACCTCTCAGTGTGTTGTATCACAAACAATGGCCGCCGCTTGCTTTTCAGTTGGAAAGATTAGGCCCCGCCCACACAGTCGATTGTCTGTCTCGGTCACCAGCACCCGATTTGGAGCACAGAAGCCCCACCCACTCTATGTTCCTGTACTAAGATGGCTGCGCATGCACTCTGTTACACACTGAATCAAAATGGCGTCGCACTGAAACTTTTCCCCCTCCTTGACAAAGATGGCTGCCGTTAACCTGGGGCTGTCAGCAGAAGAAATTTCCTCAGCTGCAAACACAGGATCTTCAGATTATTATTCGGGGCTTGCGACCTACCCCAGTTGCTTATGAAGCCTCCCCACCTACTGACCCCGGGAATGGAGCTGAGGCAGTACACCCTCTCCCCTCTGCCAGTGTTTGTCTCTGTCTAGGCCGGGAGCCTGGGTCTAGAGTTGCACTGCTGGCAGTTGGAGAAGCCTAGGCCCCGGGCCTGGAAAAACGGTGAAAGGTAGGAGAATTATAGAGGTTAGAGAAAAGATTTACAAATTAATTAACTTTTTAAAAAAAAATTTGTGTTTCAAAAGCAATTTTTTTTTGGTGGAAATGTAGATTTGAAAAGAAACACGCAGAAAGCGGGAAAAAGAAATGAAAAGTTTGGAATCAAGATGGCGGCGACTCACCTCGGTTCAGAACGATAAGGCCCGCCCACACACGCACCAATTGGTCGACCGTTCAGGCCACCGAAGCGTAGGATTGGTCAATCGTCCTGTCACTCGATCTGTAGGAGGGCCCGCCCGCACGTGCCAGGAACCTGGCGTACGATTGGTCGACCTCGACGTCACTCTATCGCTAATGAGCGGATAATGAGATGCTAATGAGCGGAATTTTGAATGTTTTTTTGGATACCGCGGGCGCAATTCTTGTCCGGTCCAAAACGTAAATACGCTTACGATCGTTTTGGAACGGTAAGCTTTCTTTTGAAGTAACGCACGCGTAGGTACGCTCTATAACTTTCAAGTGCATAGCCGGACAGACGCACACCGAAGGACAGACAGACAGACAGATAGACAGACAGATAGACAGGCAGACAGACAGACAGACAGACAGATCGATCCGTTTATATGTATAGATAAGAAATTGTTACCAGTTTGTCACTTAAATATGGCATCCCAAGTTGCTCTCAAAGCCTTATGCTTCAGGTACTTCAATGCCTGAACATAAAACAAAAGATTAAAAAATGTTGAATTCCCTTAATAAATCCATTTTTATGGCAACCAGGGAAATGAAAAACACCAGCTTACTAACAAGAAACTACTCAAAAAATAGACAGTCGGAGCAGGGCGTTTAAAGAATAAAGGCAAGTGAATCTACTTAACTTCAAAAATTGAGGGGAAAAATAGAAAAGAACAATTTTAGAGAAAAGACGAACATACAATTTAAAATTTATAATGGTGTGAAGGTGGGTAAAGTGATGATCTTTTCTATTTTGTTATAAAAATTGTTTTATTTTAGTAGCCTCGTTTTTTAGCAATAAAGCTATTCCCGATGTACAAATGGATTTTATTTTAACTGATTTCTTTGTGTCACAGCAAGTTAGCTGAAAACAGACAAAACTGTCTGGGTTTTTATGCTGGGTTATTTTTTAGATGATAATGATAGCATCAGTAATAAAACAAACTTAAAATGGGTGCAGTAATTGTATCAATTAAATACGCGCTTAAAACCAAGATTACAATGTTTAGTCGTGAGATTAATGACGATTCAGTTTTTTAATCGCTTGACGGCCCTAGCTTAAAATGTTGCTGATACATAGCAACCAGAGGAAATCTTCCCTCAAGTTGTTCTAAGCTATGATTATACCCTGTTTACCTATCATAAACTGAACCCTGGTCCTGAAATGATTCAACTGGATTATTTCAGGCCTATTGCGACACATCCTAAATTTGACCCAATTTGATCACTTCAGATTTGGAAGAGCCTGTCTTTTGCAGAAAGGCCTACTATTACCTTGCAAATAGGCAGGAAACTGTATCTTGCAAAACTTGTGCAGGGCCATTGTCATAAATCGCAACTTCTACAAGAAGTAACTCAGGAAGTACTACTGGACGGCCAGCTGAGGGCGCCGTCCGAGGAGTATAAATACTTGGACGTGGGCCCAACTTGGCCTGAGACAATCTGGAAACAGGAAGCTAGTGACTACTAACTAGACTGCCATGTTTTGTTACAAGTCGATTAAAGCCTTGCTTTATGTTCAACCAAGTGCGTAGTGAGTCTTTATTACATCAGCCATTTTGCATATTCTTCTTTAGTAATCTGCTATCATGGCAGGTGAAACACAAATGGCTACTACTCATGACTGGAGTCACAGCAACGAAGATAGGTAAGATTTCTTTCTCATAAAAGTTGTTTGTCATTTGGTAATGTAGTGAGACAACATTTCCTAGTAGAGCTGAGCAAAAAATCAGCCATGATCTTAATAAATGGCACAGCAGGCTTGAGGGGCCGTATGCTCCTATTTCTTATGTAACAGAGAGGGTTGATGAAGGTAGTGCAGTAGATGTTGTGTATATGGACTTTCAAAAGGCATTTGATAAAGTACTATATAATAGATTTATTCGGATAATAGAAGCACGTGGTATTAAAGGGAAGGTGGTTATTTGGGTACATAATTGGTTAACGGATGTTTTTCTGACTGGAGTTAATTATGCAGTGGGGACCCACAGGGGTCAATATTAGGACCATTACATATAAACGACCTGGACTTGGGTATTGGGAGTACAGTTTTGAAGTTGGCAGATGATACAAAACTTGGCAATATAGTAAAAAGTGAGCAGGATAGTAGCAGACTTCAGGGGGACATATGGCAGATGCAATTTAATGTGGATAAGTGTGAAGAGTTGCACTTTTGGGAGAAACAACATGGCGAGGCAGTATAATCTAAATGGTGCTATTTTGATGGGAGTGCAAGTGCAGAGGGATCTGGGGGTATATAGTCACAAATCCTTGAAGGTGGCGGGAGTAGCTATGACTCTCTTAAGGGCTTGGTGGCTTGGGCAGCGGCCTCGAGCGGCTTGATTTGGGGACTCTCTCATAGTTCTACCAGGCGTGGGACTCCCTCAATGTTCTAGTGAGATGAGAGCCCGCTTGGGGTTCTATCGAGTTGAGGACTCTCTCAGGCTCCCTTAAGTTGAGCCAGAGTTACAAAAGTAACTGTGACAATCTTCTGGAGTTCTATCCAACAAAATAGGCAGAGTAAGCAAACCTTCTTAGCCTCTTGAGAGTTACCGCAGGGCCTTGAGCAGCTCAGGGAGCCTCAGGTCTGTAAGTCTTCCGTCTCAATGCTGGGGAGCCGGTGTTACAAGTAGCTGTGGCTTCTTTTGAGTTGTAAGTCATGGCAGGTCGTACCATTAAGTTGTCCTGCCGGCGACACGTCGGTGTTGCCAAACCGACATCGAAGTAACTCAAAGAAAATGATCGGCGGCGATCATTCCCGTAGGAGGAGACTAAACAAAGAAAACGAAACTCTGATTCCCTGCGGGGGTCTAACTGAGAGGAGACCTCAGAAAAGCACCCACGTCAGACCCGCTCCTACAGGGCTGACAAGAAAAAGGCTCTGCCAATCAAGACCCAAGACTAGGTGAGAGTACTGACGATTTGAACGCTACCAACCGAGGTTTATCGACTCGGGTTACCTGGATAGGAAGATGCCACCATTCCAAGGGACCAGGGGCCTAGAGAAGATTCTCCAAAGTTGACGATGTCTTTAAGGACACAGGAGAAGCAACTCTTGTAACGGTCGAAGAGACTGCACCACTGTGGTGATTATTTCCTATGTTTAGTAAGAAGTATTGTAATTGGTTGTTTGTTTCTACCTTGAGATATATGCTGTAAACTCATTGGTAGTGGATGTCAGGTGATTTGTGGTGGCCATCTTAAATTCAGTTCTCTCCAGTCATGGTTGGAGACTGGTATTGAAAGATGTGCTACTGGATTTTTAAAGTTAATAAAGCCTAGATTAGAAAGGCAAATCTATTCTTCATTTCAATTTATTAACTTTTTATCAGAATGGAGCGATATCTTCAACCGGAACGATTCAATGCTGACCCTAATTCTGCAGGAGTGGATGATAAATGGAAACATTGGTATTGTACATTTACAAACTTTTTGGGTGTGTTGGAACAAGAGTCTCTGAATAAGCTGAATATGCTGATCAACTACATTGCTCCGGATGTGTATAAGTATATCTTGGACTGTAAAACTTACGAATTGGCTATTTCTACATTGGAGAAGATTTTTGTTAAACCAAAGAATGAGGTATTTGCACGTTATCTTCTATCTGCCCGTAGGCAGCAGATGGGAGAATCTTTGGATACTTATTTACAAGCACTTCGGCACCTTAGTGCTAACTGTAATTATAAAGCCGTGACGGCCGAAGAATATAAGGAAGAATTGGTACGGGATGCTTTTATTAATGGACTACTGTCTAGATCAATTCGTCAGCGGTTGTTAGAAAATAAGACTTTGGATCTCAAGAGTGCTTTTGAGCAAGCTTCTACATTGGATACGGCTCAGAGAAGTTCGGATTCTTATGCTTTTTCTAATCGGCCTGCGACTGTGGTTTCGGCAGTTCCGGACGAAAAGGAATTAGGTGGACTTAATGGGAGTGGTTTACTAGATTCTGAAACAGTTTCTACTTTGGCGGCTGTTGCCTCTAGGATTCAGAAGTGTTATTTTTGTGGGAACGTCCGGCATCCTCGTTTGAAGTGTCCTGCCCGGGAGGCTGTGTGTAGTAAATGCGGCAAGAGAGGTCATTATGCAGATGTTTGTAAATCATTAGGTTCAATTACCTCCTCTTCTGCGACTATTCAACCTGTAGAGAGGGCGTTTATTGCATCAATTTCTGCTGCATTTGCTCATGGCCTAAAGAAAGCTATAGTTATGGCCCAAGTTAATGGGTTAGAAGTGAAGGCTCTCATAGATACGGGCAGTACCGAGAGTTTTATAAGTCTTCAGTTTGCGAAGGAAAAGTGTTTGAAAATCTTGCCTGTTACTTATCAGGTGTGTATGGCTCAGACAACTCTCACCTCACAAGTAGCTGGTTGTTGCCTTGTGAAATTGATTCTTCTAGGTAATACGTATATTGATATACGCCTATCTGTGTTGCCTAATCTTTGTGCGGATATTTTGATTGGTCATGATGTGCTTAAATTAAACGAGTCTCTCAGTCTTTCGTTTGGAGGGACTAAGCCACCCTTATCCATTTGTGGATTAACTTCTTTATCCATTTCTCCATTATCACTTTTTTCCAATTTGATGCCGGATTGTAAGCCAAGTCAAGAAGGTATAGCAGTCAGGATAGAGAATTTATTAATTCTGAAGTCCAACGTCTTTTATTGGAAGGAATCATTGAACCTAGTTGTTCGCCTTGGCGGGCTCAGGTAGTTGTCACCACTAACGAGAGGCATAAGAAACGAATGGTGATAGACTACTCTCAAACTATTAATAGGTATACTCAATTAGATGCGTACCCTTTGCCTAAGATTGATGAGCTTATCAACAAAGTATCTCAGTATAAGTTTTTTAGCACTATTGATTTAAAGAGTGCTTATCATCAGATTCCTATTGTTAAGAGGGATCAACCATATACAGCCTTTGAGGCTGGTGGAAAGCTGTATCAGTTTTGCCGAATACCATTTGGTGTTACTAATGGTGTTGCTTGTTTTCAACGGGCAATGGATGCTTCTATAAGTGATAACTCTCTCTCTGACACCTTTTCATATTTAGATGATATCACGGTGTGTGGTAAATCAAGGGTGGAGCATGATTCTAATGTAGAAAGATTCTTTCAAGCTGCGGAAAAAGTTGGTTTAACTTTTAATAAAGAGAAGTGTATCTTTTCGACTACTGAGGTAAATCTACTGGGGTATATTATCTCGTGAAATAAGATTAAACCAGATCCAGAACGTCTGCGACCATTGATCGATTTACCTTATCCTACTAATTCTAAGGCTTTGCAACGAGTTGTTGGACTGTTTTCTTACTATTCTAATTGGATTGCAAACTTTTCGCAGAAGATCCGGCCCCTTATACGGGTTATGACATATCCTCTATCATGGGAGGCCAGGACATGTTTTGATAAATTTAAAAAGGATATCCTAGGAGCAGTTGTGCATTCTATTGATGAGCAGGTTCCCTTTGTGATTGAGATGGATGCTTCTGATTTTGCAATTGGGGCTACTCTGAACCAAAATGGAAGACCTGTGGCCTTTTTCTCAAGTACTTTGAACAATATTGAAAAAAGACATTCTTCAATAGAGAAAGAGGCATATGCAATAGTAGAAGCACTGCCTAAATGGAGACATTATTTATCGGGGCGACATTTCATGTTGGTAACCGATCAAAAATCTGTGTCCTTTATGTTTGATGTTAAACATTTTGGAAAGATCAAAAATGATAAAATAGTGAGGTGGAGGATTGAGTTGGCATGTTACCATTTTGATATAGTTTATCGTCCGGGGAAGGATAATGTTGCTGCTGATGCACTGTCGAGGGCTTATTGTTCTGTGATTCACGGAGATACGCTTATTAATCTTCACAATGCCTTATGTCATCCTGGGGCTACGAGGATGATACACCTCGTACGCAGTAAGAATTTGCTCTTTTCAGTTGAAGACGTCAAGCGGATGACTTCATCATGTTCTATCTGTGCTCGGTGTAAACCGAATTTCTTTAAGCCTCAACGAGCTCATCTTATAAAGGCTACTTCTCCTTTTGAACGTTTGAGCGTTGATTTTAAGGGGCCTCTTCCTTCAACGACTCAAAATCGATACATATTTACTGTTGTGGATGAGTTTTCAAGGTTTCCTTTTGCTTTTCCTTGCGCAGATGTATCAGCTGCTACAGTTATCAAATGTCTGACTCAACTTTTTGTCATCTTTGGGATGCCTGCGTATATCCATTCGGATCAGGGAAGTTCTTTTATGTCTTCCCAGTTGAAGGAATACCTTCAGAGTCGGGGAATTTCTACTAGTAGAACTACCCCGTATAACCCCCAGGGTAATGGACAGTGCGAACGATACAATGGGGTGATCTGGAAGGCAGTTATGTTGGCTTTGACATCCTGGAACCTTAAGAATACACAGTGGGAAATGGTACTGCCTGATGCCCTGCATTCCATTAGATCATTGCTTTCAACGGCTACTAATGTGACCCCCCATGAAAGGCTCTTTAATTACCCGCGGAGATCTACTACGGGATATTCGGTACCTTCATGGCTTACTATGCAGGGACCTGTGCTGCTTCGACGCCATGTTAGATTGTCAAAATATGATCCTTTAGTGGAGGAGGTGGAGCTGTTGGAGGCAAATTCCCAATATGCTCATATTCGATTCCAAGATGGGAAAGAAAGTACTGTTTCAATTAAAGACTTGGCTCCTTGTGGTGGCCAGCCCTCTTCCGAGGATACTAATAATAGTCATGATTCAGATAATGTGGATGTTGTTATAGATACTACGAATATTTCCAATCCTATTGCAGATAATTATACTTCTATTAGTCAGCCTTTGATGGATGTTCATGACCATCCTAGTTTACTTCCTGATGGGATTTCCAATCCGGAAACCGTTGATAATCGGGATATGGATAGCCTTCCTGCAGAAGATACTTCGGTGTCTCCGGGTGTGGGAGGGCAAGGAATTTCACCAAGGTTAAGAAGGTCGACACGAATAAGATATCCGGTCGACCGATTGAAAATGGACTTTTAAATTGATAGTAATGTTTTAAAATTGTTGAAATATTATATTTGTATTTTAGTTGTAAATAAATTAATTATAAATTGTAAAGGTTATTTTAGGTTGGAGCATGTTTTAAAAGGAGGGGTGAATGTGGTGATTATTTCCTATGTTTAATAAGAAGTATTGTGATTGGTGAATGGGGTGGTTGTTCCCTGTGTTAGTAAGAAGTATTGTAATTGGTTGTTTGTTTCTACCTTGAGATATATGCTGTAAACTCATTGGTAGTGGATGTCAGGTGATTTGTGGTGGCCATCTTAAATTCAGTTCTCTCCAGTCATGGTTGGAGACTGGTGTTGAAAGATGTGCTACTGGATTTTAAAGTTAATAAAGCCTAGATTAGAAAGGCAAATCTATTCTTTATTTCAACCATCCAATGACTGTCCGAGATATAACTACCAGAGCCCCAGAACGTGGGTATGGAACCAGGTCGGATTCCACACGGGGGTGTGCTTGTAAATTGTTGTTATTGTCGTTACTGTTTTCTTTGTCTGTTAATCATTGATGTACTGTATATATTATAATTACGCGTGTCTATTATAATAAAGCTAGCCACATTAAATGATGATCGGATGATCAAATATTAAAATTCACGACTTAACGCAGTTTCACTAGTACCTCTTATGGTGACTTCCACACGCTTGGTAGACCTGTGCTTGGTCGCCCGTATTCACGAAATCAACCTGGTCTGCCTTAACACCCAGAATTCGCCACCCTCCTTGGCCTGTGACGATTCGCTAGGACATGCCCCGTGGACGAGCCACGTAAAGACTCGAAATAGACACTCTTTTAATGGGGCCCCGCCCCACGAGTGTACCAAAATAGCAGGGCAAGTTGATAAGGCAGTTAAGAAAGCGTATGGGATACTTGGCTTTGTAAATAGGGGTATTGAATGCAAAAACAAGGAAGTCATGCTAAATCTTTACAAATCACTGGTTAGGCTTCGGCTGTAGTATTGTGTACAATTGTGAGCACCACACTTTAGGAAGGATGCCTTGGAGAGGGTACAGAGGAGGTTTACATAAGAACATAAGAACATAAGAAGTAGGAGCAGGAGTAGGCCATACGGCCCCTCGGGCCTGCTCCGCCATTCAATAGGATCATGGCTGATCCGAACTTAGACTCACGTCCACTTCCCTGCCCGCTCCCCGTAACCCCTTATTCCCTTATCAGCTAGGAAACTGTCTATCTCCGTTTTAAATTTATTTAATGTCGCAGCTTCCACAACTCTCTGAGGTAGTAAATTCCATAGATTTACTACCCTCTGAGTGAATAAGTTTCTCCTCATCTCAGTTTTGAAAGGGCAGCCCCTTATTCTAAGATTATGCCCCCTAGTTCTAGTCTCACCCATCAGTGGAAACACCCTCACCGCATCCACCCGATCAAGCCCCCTCACAATCTTATATGTTTCAATAAGATCGCCTAACTAGGATTTTACTAGGATGATACCAGGGATGAGGTAGTTCAGTTATTTGGAGAGATTGGAGAAGCTGGTATTATTCTCCTTAGAGAAGAGAAGGTTAAGGGGGGACCTAATAGAGGTATTCAATATCATGAGGGGTTTTGATAGAGCAAGTAGGGAGAATCTATTTCCTTTGGCAAGTGAGTCGGTAAACATGAGGTTTAATTGGCAAAAGAACTAGAGGGGAAATGAGGAGAATTTTTTTCACGTAGAGGGTTGTTATGATCTGGAACACACTACCTGAAAGGGTGGTAGAATCAGATTCCATAGGAACTTTCAAAGGGCAATTGGACATGTATTTGAAGAGAACTAATTTGCAGGGTTACGGGGAGAAAGCTGGGGTGTGGGACAAATTGGACAGCTCTTTCAAAGAGCCGACACAGGCACGACGGGCCGAATGGTCCTGTTCTGTGCTGTAATATTTTATGATTCTATCATTCTATACCACCTCTAGATGAGATCAGCACAGACTAGCGATTGAACCTTTGACCTTTCTGGTCTGTACGGCTCAGCTACTTAATAAACTCAGGAGCACTGCCATGATTCTAATGTTTTTTAAAAATTAATTCATCGGATGTGGGCATTGCTGGAAAGGCCAATTTTTTGCCCATTCCTAATTGCCCTTGAGAAGGTGGTGGTGAGCTGCCATCTTGAACCGCTGCAGTCCGTGAGGTGAAGGTACTCCCACAGTGTTGTTAGGGACGGAGTTCCAGGATTTTGACGCAGCGATAATAAAGGAACGATGATATACTTCTAAGTCAGGATGGTGTGTGACTTGGAGGGGAGCTTGGAGGTGGTGGTGTTCCCATGCGCCTGCTGCCCTTGTCCTTCTAGGTGGTAGAGGTCGTGGGTTTGGGAGGTTTAACCTGCAACTGATAATGATGGTATTGTGGAAGTGCACTGCAGTCTTTTCAACAATAGTGGCTTTGGAGAGAATAAGAAGCGATATACTTCATGTGAAGATTATTAGCTGTAGAAGTGCTAATAATGTAATTCTATCACAATCAATCCATAATAAAAATGTACAATCACTTTTTTGTAATTGATTAATTATTTCAATTTAAGTGTTACTCCTTACATCCAAACAGATGTTCTTGGCAGGGCAACATGTGATGTATCTCAGAGGTCCTAACCCTTCTACAATGGATGAGTACAAACCTCTTTCTGATTAAACCCTTCTCTTTTGGAGAAGCGCCTCCACTTGGTACATCCCCACAGTGACACGGCTGAGGCTGGGAACTCGGGTGCTGAAAATCTTGGGCGGCAATCTGTGGTTACCACTCAGTGGGACTGTAAATTATTGCTTCAATATAACGTGGAGTCGATTATTATAAATATACTTTATTCCATGCTCTGAAACACATTTGTGCTTGTTTAGTTCCATTACAAGAGGCAGAATCAACCCTCCCATGTGTTGAACATTTTAGATGTTCACAGAATACAACTGTGAATTGGTTAAATGTTGTGAATATCTGAAGAATCTGTGAATAAATTTTCCAGAATTAGCATTTTTTCCTCTATTTTTGATTTTGTTTGAAATAGAAATGGACCAGCTGCCTCACCGACTGTTCATCATAAACAGAATCACTGCAAGCAGCAGGCAATTCTTCACGTTTATTGTTGAAAAGGTTTGACATTTGATTTTCCCTTCAATGCAGTATTCTATTTATAAATGCTGATTCTATTTATAGATTTATAAAAAGTGGCATGATGTATTAAACAAGAAAACACATCCTGTGACTAACATGTGATTAGGTGATTAAGCAGTTTTCAGAGGAAGCAAAGTTTAGACCAGTACTTTCAGTAAGTGCCTTCCTGTTGAGGTCCCCTGATGGTTCAGGAAGTAAGTGCATGGCTTAGTGTGGGACTGAGCCACCTAAAATAGAACAGTCGTGGGTTTGATCTGTCGTCCGTATTGAGGAGCTTCATATTAACCGATAAGGCAATACAACCGGCCTCGGAGCTCTTGGATTGGGATAAAGAAAAAACGGAGGAGGTTTCCACTCCCAATTCCATAAAAGAAAAGAAAGACTTGCATTTATATAACGCCTTTCACGACCACCGGACGTCCCAAAGTGTTTTACAGCCAGTGAAGTACTTTTGAAGTGTAGTCACTGTTGTAATGTAGGAAACGCGGTAGCCAATTTGCACACAGCAAGCTCCCACAAACAGCAATGTGATAAAGACCAAATAATCTGTTTTTGTTATGTTGATTGATAATTATTGGCCAGAACACCGGGGGTAACTCCCCTGCTCTTCTTCAAAATAGTGCCTTGGGATCGTTTACGTCCATCTGAGAGAGCAGACTGGGCCTCGGTTTAATGTCTCATCCGAAAGACGGCACCTCAGACAGTGCAGCACTCCCTTAGCACTGCACTGGAAGGCCAGCCTAGATTTTTGTGCTCAAGTCTCTGCAGTGGGACTTGAACCCACAACCTTCTGACGCAGGCAAGTGTGCTACCAACTGAGCCACAGCTGACACCATCCAGTGATCCTTGTTGGCAAGAGTGCAGGCATGTGTGCATGTGTGTGGATGTCAAATGATGACAGAGATTACATTTTCACCTTCAGATTTTGGGGGTAGATCTTGACTTTGTGTGATAGTGTAAAACAGGTGATAGAGCGTCTGCAGCCCTTTTAACACCTGTCCTGATTTTTATTCCCAATGGAAATTAAAACCGGGAGAATTGCAATACGGCCTGCTGATTTGCTATCACCCTCTTTACACTAAACAACAATAACAACTTGCATTTATAGAGTGCATTTAACATAGCAATACATTCCAAGACACTTAACAAGAGCGATATCACTGAAAACATTTTTGACACCGAGCCACAGAAGGAGATATCAGGACAGATGACCAAAAGCTTGGTTAAAGAGGTAGATTTTAAGGAGCATCTTCAAGGAGGAGAGAGACGTAGAGCGGCGGAGAGGTTTAGGGAGTGAATTCCAGAGCTTAGGACCTAGGCAGCTGAAGGCACGGCCGCCAATGGTTGAGCACTTAAAATCGGGGATGTTCAAAAGTCCAGAATAGGTTGTTTTTTATTCGTTTATGGGATGTGGGCATCGCTGGCAAGGCTGGCATTTATTGCCCATCCCTAATTGCTCTTGAGAAAGTGGTGGTGGGCTGCCTTCTTGAACCGCTGCAGTCCGTGTGGTGAAGGCACTCCCACAGTGCTGTTTGGTAGGGAGTTCCAGGATTTTGACCCAGCGATGATGAAGGATGGCAGAGGGCTGGAGGAGATTACAGAGATAAGGAAGTGTGAGGCCATGGAGGGATTTGAAAACAAGGATGAGAATTTTAAAATTGCGGCATTGCTTAACCGGGAGCCAATGTAGGTCAGCGAGCACAGGTGTGATGGGTGAACGGGACTTGGTGCGAGTTAGCACACGGGCGGCAGAGCTTTGGATGACCTCAAGTTTATGGAGCATAGAACTAGGGAGGCCGGCCAGAAGTGCATTGAAATAGTCAGGTCTAGCGGTGATAAAGGCATGGATGAGGGTATCAGCAGCAGATGAGCTGAAGCAAGGGTAGAGACGGGCGATATTACGAAGGTGGAAATGGGCAGTCTTAGTGATAGAACGGATATGAGGTAGGAAGCTAAATTCGTGATCAAATATAACACCAATGCTGCGAACAGACTTGGTCAGCCTTAGACAGTTGCCAGGGAGAGAGATCGAATCAGTGGAAAGGGAATGGAGTTTGTGGCGTGAACCGAAGACAATGGCTTCGGTCTTCCCGATATTTAATTGGAGGAAATTTCTACTCATCCAGTGCTGGATGTCGGACAAGCAGTCTGTCAGTAGAGAGACAGTGGAGGGTTCGAGAGAGGTGGAGGAGAGGTAGAGCTGGCTATCATCAGCATACATGTGAAAATGCGCATTGTGTTAACATAGAAACATAGAAAAATAGGAGCAGGAGTAGGCCATTCAGCCCTTCGAGCCTGCTCCACCATTCAACATGATCATGGCCCTGTATAACTGTAGTAAGCCATCCTTGCAGCTGTACTCAAATCCTCTTGCAATGAAGGCCAACATACCATTTGCCTTCCTAACTGTTTGCTGCACCTGCATGTTTGCTTTCAGTGACTGGTGTACAAGGACACCCAGGTCCCTTTGTACATCAGCATTTCCCAATTTATCACCATTTAAATAATACGCTGTCTTTCTGTTTTTCCTACCGAAGTGGATAACTTCACATTTATCCACGTTATACTGCATCTGCCATGCATTTGCCAACTCACTCAACTTGTCTAAATCGCCTTGAAGCCTCTTTGCATCCTCTTCACAACTTACAGTCCAACCAAGTTTCGTGTCATCAGCAAACTTGGAAATATTACATTTGGTTCCCTCATCCAAATCATTGATTATATATTGTGAATAGCTGGGGCCCAAGTACTGATCCCTGCGGATGATGTTGCTGGATGATGTCACTGAGGGGCAGCATGCAGGTGAGAAATAGGAAGGGGCCAAGGACAGATCCTTGGGGGACACCAGAGGAGATGGTGTGGGAGTGGGTGGAGAGGCCATTGCAGGTGATTCTATGATTATGGTTGGAGAGATAGGAATTAAACCAGGTGCGTGCAGTCCCACCCAGCCTAATGACAGTGGAGAGGCATTGGAGCAGAATTTTGTGGCCAACCGTGTCAAAGGCTGAAGACAGGTCCAGAAGGACGAGAAGGGATAGATTACATTTGTCGTAGTCAATTAGGATTTAATTTGTGACCTTGGTAAGAGCAGTGTCAGTACTGTGGCAGGGGCAGAAGCCTGATTGGAGGGATTCAAACAAGGAGTTCTGGGAAAGATGGGCACAGATTTCAGAGGTAACAACATGTTCAAGAATGTTGGAGAGGAAAGGAAGGAGATGGGGCAATAGTTTGCAAGGACAGAAGGGTCGTGGTTTGTTTTTTTGAGGAGAGGGGTGATGATGCCAGATTTGAAGGAAAGGGGGACAATACCGGAGGAGAGAGAACCTTTAGCAATATCTGCTAATATGGGAGCCAGGAAAGAAAGTTGGATTGTCAGCAATTTAGTAGGAATAGGGTCAAGAGAGCAGGGTGTCAGTCTCATTGACAAGATGAACTTTGAAAGAGCAAGCGGGGCGATAGGAGAGACACTAAAGAAATCTGCAAATTTGGGGTTAGGGCGGGGGAAAACAGAAAGGAAGTAAGGTCCGGTGGGCTGGGGGAGGGAGGGAATTGAGGGCAGAAGCAGTTGAATGGATGTTGTCGATCTTTTTACCAAAGAAGTCCATGAGCTCCTCACATTTATTGTTGGCGATGAGGGAGGAGGAGGCAGGGGAGGGTGGTTTGAGAAGACTGTTAGTGGTGGAGAAGAGAAGCCTGGTGTTATTTTTGCCATCCTGGATGATCTTCGAATAGTGAGTGGTTTTAGTGATGGAGAGCAGGACCCGGTAGTGCTTTATATGATCGAGCCAAATCTGGTGATGGATGATTAGACCAGTTGTCCGCCAAAGACGTTCAAGTCTGCGTCCCTTGGACTTAAGGGAGCGGAGATGAGGGGTATACCAGGAGGAACGACTAGGGTGAGGGATTGTAATGATTTTAGTGGGGACAAGGGCATCAAAGGTGGTGGAGAGGGTGTGAGTTAGTAAGTCAGTAGCTGCAGCGATATCATGGAGAATAGTAGGCCAAAGGCTAGGTAGTTGGGAATTAGAAAGTACAGTGGTAAGGGACTTGAGGGAGAGATTTTTCCGGGGCGGATACAAAAAGAAGTGAGTTTAGGAGGGGGAAGGGGACTATGGGTAAAGATTGATATAAGGAAATGGTCGGAGATTGCCTTAACGGTAATGGTTACGAAGAGGATAACGAGGCCACATGAGATGATAAGATCAAGGGGATGGCTGTCTAAATGGGTGGGGGAGTTGACATGAAGGGAGAGATTAAGGGAGGCAAGGAGGACAGTGAACTCAGATAGATGGAGCAAAATGCGTTGAGATGGAGGTTGAAATCACCGAGGATGAGAAGTCGTTCTGTGCAGAGGCAGAGGAAGGAAAAAAGCAGAGAAGATACCTCATTGAGATAATTGGTGTGGTATTTGGGTGTGCGGTACAGAATAACGATTTTAAAAGAGAGACGTGAGGGGTGGAACAAGGTGAGATGCTCAAAGGAGAAGTTGCCGGAGGAGTAGGGGGACAGACCAAGGTATGATTTAGATATAAGGGCGATAAGTAACCATGGTCGTTTGGGAGTGGATTATGGTGGAAAGTATAGTCAGGTGTGGAAGCTTCATTAATAGGAAAAGTGTAATCACCCCTCAACTATGTCTCTGTCAATGCCATGATATCAATTTGATTGTCCACAATAACGTCATGGAAGGCTTTTATTTATAAGTAAATGTATATTTTGAAGGGAAATGCGGAGAGGGGCGATGATACCTAATTTACTGGTGGGGTCCAGAGGAGCAGAGCAGAGAGGGACAGGGAGGAGGTTGGTGAGATTAGCCTGCAGCAGATGCTTAGGGCAATTTGAGTCGCTGCTTGCTAGTAGGCAGCAACGAGTGCCTCGGTGGGCCTTTTGAAGGATGCTGAGAGAGGCACAGAGGGAAGCTGTGGAATTATTTAGGGGGAAGTCAAGCCTTGAGCAGCAGCAGGAAAGTAGAAAGAATGAGTAGTGCAGAATAGGGGTTAGTGAGGGTAGAGTACATGACGGTGGAGAAAGAAAAGGAAGCATGAAGACTGGGGGAGGGTAATGAAGCAAGAGGGAAAAGGGAGACATTGAAGTGTTGGAACTTGGGTCCGGAGCAGCAGCCAAAACATGCACGCATATGGATATATCTTGAAGGCTTGTAGGACTGAAGGAGATTATAGAGATAGGGAGGGGCGAGGCCATGAAGGGATTTGAAAACAAGGATGAGGATTTTAAAATTGAGATGTTGGACCGGGAGCCAATGTTGATCAGCAAGCACAGGGGTCATGGGTGAACGAGACTTGAAGCGAGTTAAGGTACGGGCAGCATAGTTTTGGATGAGCACAAGTTTATGGAGGGTGGAAGATGAGAGGCCAGCCTGAAGAGCATTGGAATAGACAAGTCTGGAGGTAACAAAGGCATGGATGAGGATTTCAGCAGCAGATGAGCTGAGGGAAGGTTGGAGTCAGGTAATATTACGGAAGTGGAAATAGGCATCTTGGTGATGGAGCAGATGTGTGGTCGGAAGTTCATCTCGGGATCAAACACAACATCAAGATTGCGAATGGTCTGGCTCAGCTTCAGACAGTTTCCAGGGATGTAAACGGTGGCCAGGGATTAGAGTTTGTGGTGGGGACCAAAGACCATGGGCTGTAATTTGCAGCCTCTATGGGCACATATGAGGTGCGCACACGCCCGTAGGGGCCACACAAGTTCCAGGTTTAGGCATGTGCTGCGCATGCGTAAAAACCCGGAACTTGCAATCTGTCAAGAATTTTCTTGACAGATCCAATGCATCCCTGGGAGAAGGGCCTCCGCAGGCAGAGAGTTGCGCTATTTGCCCAACTTCTGCCCAGCGAATGCCAGTGAAATTCTTACGCCTGGTAAAAGCAGGCGTAAGACCTGCTTTTACCAGCGTAAGAGTTTTAAAAAACAGAAAAATAAAATTGTATCAATAATTTGTATTGTTGGAATGTCCAGTTCCTATCCAAAAGACTGAGGTCTACTCAGGCGATCAAACAAACGAGGTTTAATGAAAACTAACAGAGTTTAACGGATAACTACAGGAGAACATCGAATATAGGTCTAGTCAGTTCGGAGGCTCCACGAGGACTGCTTGGGCGGTCCCGTGGCTGATGTCAGGACGTCATGACGCTTTTCCCGCCGGTGGGGGATCACATGATGAACGGCGTGATGTCATCGCGTTTACCCACGCTATTAAAGTGATCGCGCTCTGTACATGTAAACAGTGAAAACAAAGATACAGGCCTAGAAATTCAGTTGCGTTCGCCAGCCGTTAGCGCCATAAGAGGGGTAGATTTCGAGCGCGAGGCACTTAGCGCCCGGGCGCAGGCCGATCTGCGCCTACGCCCAACTTCAGTTGACATTTAGCGCCGGCGCAAAGTGTTTGCGCCCGCTCAGCTGCGCGCGCAGCTTATGACGTCATTTTGTCGTGCAACGCTGTTTGTGCGCCCCAAACCGGAAATTCAGTGGCGCCCGCCCAATGTGGGCGTGGCGCTGTTAAGAACTGTGAAGTGGAACGCAGCAGAGGCCCTGCGGGCCTCGGGGAGCGATAATTAAAGGGCACTTAGACTGAACTATAAAGGCCAGCCATTTTGCTGCAATGACTTTAGTGCTTTGGATTTCTGGACAGAGACCAAGGAACAGACCTTACTGATTTGGGACAACATAGGAGAGGTATTTTTGGCTTCTGGCCAGAGCTTGGAAATTTGACTCATTGTGATTTCACTGTTTGCAAGTTTATTATGGGGGCTGCATGGGGTTCCAACCCTCAGTTCCAGCATTATGTGCGAAGGGCTCGCAGACGCTGTGTGAGAGGGCCAGCCATGCCTAGACGCAGAGGGGCCATCAGGCGTCGGCAACGTTGGCCTTACCCACTCAGGGAATACCGGCAGCAGGTGTCCTATCTCACCATGACTGCCGCGCATTGTGTTAAGAGGCTGCGCTTCAGAAGGGAGGTGGTTGCAGAGATCTGCCAGCTGCTTCACAGAGATCTGCGTCCACAGCTGATGTGCAGGACGTCTCTGTCGGTGGAAGTGAAGGTCACGGTGGCTCTGAACTTTTATGCAAGCGGCTCCTTCCAAGCCACTGCTGGGGACATAGCGAACATCTCCCAGTTCGCCGTGCATCGCTGCATCCGGCAGGTCACCGATGCCCTTTTCGCAAGGAGACACCAATTCATCTCCTTCCCCATGACCCTAGAGAGGCAGGAGCAGTGTGCAGTCGGTTTTGCCAGGATCGCCGACTTCCCCATGGTGCAGGGCGCCATTGACTGCACGCATGTGGCTATGTGGGCACCTATCGATAATGCCGAGGATTACCGCAACCGGAAGGGCTACCATTCCCTCAAAGTACAGCTGGTGTGTGACCACAGGCAGCGCATCCTAGCTGTCAATGCCCGCTTTCCAGGAAGCAGCCACGATGCATTTATCCTGCGCCAGACTACTGTGGCTGACATGTTCGAGGCACAGCCTCCACCAAGGGGATGGCTTATTGGGGACAAGGGCTACCCTTTGTGTACATGGCTCATGACCCCGCTCCACACGCCCAGGACCCCTGCTGAGGAGGCATACAACGAAAGCCATCAAGCCACAAGGAACATCATAGAGCAAACGATTGGCGTCCTCAAGCAACGGTTCCACTGCCTGGATCGTTCCGGCGGATCTCTACAGTAGTCGCCGGATAGAGTCTCCCAGTTCATCGTCATTTGCTGCATGCTGCACAACCTGGCTATCCGCAGGACTCAGGCACTGCCACCTCACGTTGGACCACCACCTCAGGAGGACGAGCAGGAGGACCATGAGGAGGAGGAGGAGGAGGAGGAGTACCAGCCCAGGAGGGAGCCACAAGGTCCAAGGGCCGTCCGCCGGCGGCTTATTGAACGACACTTCTAGGCCCCCTGTCAGGGAATGGCTTGTGGCAATGAACGCACCTGAATGCAGCCGCTCCGCAAGCCCTCAGCCGGTTAACGCAACAACCACTTGAAACATGACACCTGGACAAGCTGAATAAATAAAAAGCTTTATTTAACAAACTCAGGGCCCTTCCCACATGAAACAGAAAAACAGACAAGACCCCCAAAAAACAGTCAAAAACATATCTCACTCCCAGAACCTGGGGAGGAATAACAAAACTTGTCCATCCAATTGGCCTTCATCCTCGGCCTAACCAAGACAAACCCCCCCATACAGAACACAAACACCCCCATATAAAAAAACAGTTGCCTTCATCTTCGGCCTTACCAAAATAAGCCCCCCCCATACAGAACACAAACACCCCCATATAAAAAAACAGTTGGCAACACACTCTACTTGGTGTGCCGAGAGGGCGAGTCCTTGTGCAGGCTTCTCCGGCCCCTGCCCGACCTGTTGCTCCGCCTCAACCTGGGCCCTGTGGGTGTTGCAAGGCTGGGGGAAGGCTCTTGAGGGGCACAATGCGTGACGGCAGATGCCCTTGGGGGTCGGCCTAGACGAGGTCCGGCCCTGGAGGGGCCGGCTGCTGACTGCTGCAGCTGTGGCTGGGCAGCATCAGTCTCTGCAGCAGCTCGTCGCAGCTTGGCTGGGGGAATGGCAGTGGCGGCTGCAGCAATGGGGGCAAGCTGGCTGGTGCCAGGCGCTCGCTGGTCGCCAGAGACACTGGCACTCGGCCGGGCTGGCACTGCAGCAAGCGCAGCAATCTGGTGAAGGCCAGACCGCTGTGCTGCAGCAGGGCGGCAGGTGCCCTGGCGATGCCTCCGTGACACAGCGAGTGTGGCAGAAGTGAGTGCCCGAACTGCCCTGGTCTGTGTCCGCATCAGACCAGCCAGTGTCTGCACGGCACCACTCAGGAACTCTCGACTCGCGTTCTGTGCTGCCGCGAGTTGGTCGACACCCCTGGCCTGTGAGTCCCCGAAATCGGCCACACTATGAGCCAGGGACTCAATGGCCTGAGGCAACTGTCCCACAACCCCCATGAACTCGGTGTGGCGCCGCTCCGAGTCCGCGGACATTTCATCAAGGAGGCGCACCTCCTGGGCGAGGACCGTCTCCGGACTGGAGGCCGGACTCTCCCTCTGGGGAGAAGGCCGCCGAGCTGCCCGACCCTTCCCGCGTGCCTGGACGCCACTGGGCCCAGCAACTGCCCTCCCCTGCAACACTTCCCCCCTCTGGGGAGAAGGCCGCCATGCTGCCCGACCCTTCCCGCGTGCCTGGACGCCACTGGGCCCAGCAACTGCCCTCCCCTGCAACACTTCCCCCCTCTGGGGAGAAGGCCACCGTGCTGCCCGACCCTTCCCGCGTGCCTGGACGCCACTGGGCCCAGGAGCTACACCCCCCTGCAACACTTCCCCCTGGCTCTCCTCCAGGCAAGACGTCTCCCCTCCATTGCCATCCCCTGGCGCGGATGAGGGTTCCCCCGATGTGCCGCCTTCCTCTTGGTCCTCGTCGTCCTCCTCTTCCGAGGGACTGGCACTCTCAGCTTCAGGGACCTCCTCCTCACCAGCTGAAAGCAGGAAGGCACAAGAGTAGCTTTAGAGTGAGGACAGGGCGTCAGCGAGGGAGGCATGAGTGGTGGCATTATGCGCATTGGTGGGACAGTGGCAAAGGATGTAGATCTGAAGCGCAAGGGGAACGAGAGAGGTGCAAACGGTCATGTCCTTACCATTGGGGCCCAGCACAGGGTCGGCATCTCCAATAGCTACGGGGCCAACCACCCGGGCACGCATGAGTCGAGCCACGCGCTCCTCCAGGTCACTGAGCTCCTGGAACTGGACACGGCCTCCCCCGGTGACAGTCCGGCTCTTCAGATTCTGCGCCAGCTTGGCCTGCAAGAGAAAGGACGGCCTCTAAGTACAGTGTGGTGCCCTGTTGTTGTGTGCACTGCCTCCCATGGTCGAATAGCTTGGCCAGTGTGGTGCCCTGTTGTTGTGTGCACTGCCTCCCATGGTCGAATAGCTTGGCCAGTGTGTAAAGTGCAGAAAGTGCTATTGATGCTCATGCCAGTGCCATAGCTGCGGGAGGAGGGCTGGCCATTAGGCCTTTGAGGTCCCTTTGCCCATAATGTGAGGTGCACATGCAAGGATGAGGAGGACACTGGAAAGGGTACTCACCCTGACCAACCGAGTGAGGTCGTTGTACTTCTTGCGGCATTGGTCACCAGTCCTGGGGACATCGCTGTTGGCTGAGACCCTCTGGGCGATTTCCCTCCAGGCTCTCCTGTACTGCCTCCTGGGAGCCTTCTTGCCACTGTCCGGGCACAAGATCTCTCTTTTCTTTTCCAAACCCTTAAGCAGCACCCTCAAAGCATGCTCTGAGAAGCGCTGCGCTCGTTCACGGGCCTTCTGCATGGCTTCAGGCGCTATTTGGGTCCACCAGCAGTGTTCAGGCCTAGCTGCAGGGCTCCACTATCCAGGGCGTGGCAGCAGACAAAGTCGACCCTTCCCCCTTTAAGAGCTGGCCGGCGTCAGGGTGTCTGCTGTCAATCAAAACATGACTGCACCTGCGCTGCGCCCGGCCTCGACGTTATCAGTCTGCACCGCCGGCTTAGCGCCTAAAGATAGGAGTGCAACGCCAGTTTCAGCGCTCGCCCAAACTCCTTGGCCAAAGCTACTGAATATCGGCGAAGTGGCCTCCACTTTCCGGCGGGCGCTAAATTTAGCGCCCGCCCGACTTTACCGCCCCAAAAGTGGCGCGACTGAATTTCTAGGCCACAGACTCAGGCTGTAGCTAACATATTATTAAAGGGAATTATGTACAATTGATCGGAGTCCCTTAGTGGCTCTGCCACAATACATTTAAAAACCTGTGAAATAAGGCAATTTTATTTTTAGCCTTCAATCTCCATTCACCTTCTGCTGTTTCCAGACTCTGCCCAAACAGTGGCTGCTCCCAAACCACGTTAACAGACTAGGACAGGAAGTACGAGCACTCCTGGCCCTGGACAGGAGCAGCGCATATCAGGTGTGCTACTCCTGCCTAGCACCAGGACAGGAGATTAGGCCAGGTCATTATTTTATTACTTGCTTCCCCTTCCCCTATAGAGATTCACAATTTAGGTCTCTTACACTTACACTAAGGAGACACTTCAGAACATAGATTTACCCTTAACAGGTACAAGCTTTGAAATGGTATGTCTTCATGGGGATGGAGATGAGTAATAATATCAATAGCATTATATAGATAGGACTACAAGAGCTGATATTGCGAGGCTATGTGGAGGTGTGGAGCCTTACTTAGGGCAAGAAGCAATTGAAAAATTGGATTTTCAGGCTCGTTTACTCAAGGTAAATTGAGTCGCACTTTCTGGTAAAGATGTTTGGGACTTTGGGAGAGACTGCGCTGACAGAAAGAGCATGTCTCAATAAAGAGGTGAAAATTATACAAATTGCTGGGTCCTTTGCTGGATTTGCAGGTTTCTGGCTTGCGGCACTCCTGGCATTAATCTCATCCAAATGAAATGGACGCGTGATTAATCATTTGTTCTGACCTGTTGAAGTTGGAAACTCACCCGCTACTGCAGAAATCAAGCCCAGGCTATTTTAGATCCCGGGCCTCATTTAAAACCCACTTCCTGCCCGGAAAATCGCACGGCCTGGAGGCCACCCACCGACACAATATACAGTACTAGTTTTGGACAGTTTTGTTATGTATTGTGTGTTCTCCTCCCACCTGTGGTGGCGCTGTCACAGCAGATAAATGGTTGGGTGTTCTCTTGGTTAAGTTTAGCTCTCTTTGTTCGGAACTCTCCAGAACTTCCCTTTCCCTTTGAATAAAGCACTTCATGTTTGAATCTCTGAGTTCTGAGTTCTAATTGTGTCTAGGTAAAAAAGGTACCGACACAACAAAATGGTGACGAGGAGCGGATGAATCTGCATACGTTACGGGTGCAGTGAGTAAACAGAAATTTAAATTTGAAACGTGAGATGGCTACTATATTAGGAAACATCGGTGATTTTGATGAAAATTTGGAGCAATGGAGCGCTTATACGGAACGTTTTGACTATTTTGTCTTGGCGAATGCGGTGGCAAACAAAAAGGTCATGCCTAGCTTTTTGAATGTAATGGGGCTGAAGCCATTCAATTTAATTCGCAGCCTTGTGCAGCCAGATAAGCCAGGAACTAAAACATATAAGCAACTAGTGGAAATTCTTGGAGCACATTTTTCACCAAAACCTCTGGTTATTGCTGAGAGATTTAGATTTCACAAACGGAATCAAGAGGAGGGGGAATCAGTGACGATGTTTATTGCTGCTTTAAAAAGGTTGTCGGAACACTGCCAGTTCAAGGAGGTGCTGAATGACACCATTAGAGACAGACTTGTGTGTGGTCTGCAAAGTGCAGCCACACAGAAGCGCCTTCTTACTGAGGACAACCTTACTCTTGAAAAGGCCATTGAAGTTAGTGTCTCCATGGAGATGGCGGAAAAGGAGGCTCACCAGTTGAGTTCAACAGGGAGAGTTCACAAAGTGTCGTCTGAGCCTAAAGGTGCGCGGAACGGCACATGTTACCGTTGTGGGAAAAAGGGCCATCACGCTAATGACTGCTGGTGTACGGAGCTGGAATGCCGAAATTGTGGCAAAAAGGGTCACATTGAACGCGCCTGTAGAGGTAAAAAAAGAACAGACAGAGCTGGGAAGCATGGAAGCAAAATGTCTGTATTTGGACAAGAGAGGAAAAAGAGTGTTCATTCAGTGCAGTATGATGGAACAAGCAAAACAGAGGGGAGCGACACCTCTGAGGAGGAAGAGGTGCACATACTGACGGTTGCAGGTGGTTCAAATGGCTACTGGGTGTCACCACTGGTGGAGGGACAATCAGTGTGGATGGAGGTGGACACAGGCTCGGCTGTGTCCCTTGTTTCAGACACTGTCTACAACAAAATGCTAAAGCATCTTACCCTTCAGCCAACAAACATTGTGCTAAAGACGTATACCGGCGAACCTGTGGCCATGAGAGGCGCCATTGAGGTGACAGTTAAATTGAACGGACAGACTGCAAAACTGCCACTATATGTGGTAAAGGGAAATTACCCATCGCTACTGGGACGTGCGTGGCTAGAGAAAATCACACTGGACTGGCCTGCAGTCCGCATGATGTCAAAAGGGGAGTCAGGTCTGACTGCAGTGTTAAACAAACATGCAGAACTCTTCAATGGGGAACTGGGGAGCATGAAAAAGATCAGTGTGAGACTGGACATTAAACCTGACAGCAAGCCGAAGTTTCACAAAGCCCGACCTGTACCCTATGCAATTAGGCCAAAAGTTGAGGCTAACTTGGAGGCCTTAGTCGAGAATGGAGTCCTGGAGCCTGTGAGCGTGAGCAAATGGGCCACACCCATTGTTCCTGTCCTGAAAAAGGATGGATCTGTTCGAATCTGCGGGGATTTTAAAGTGACTATTAACCCGGTGTTGTCTGCGGAACAGTACCCTCTTCCCCTCATTGATGATCTTTTTACGGGCCTGGCCGGAGGGCAAAAGTTCAGCAAAATAGACTTATGCCAGGCTTATCTACAAATGCATGTCGATGACAAATCAAAGGAGCTGCTGACAATTGTGACACACAAGGGGCTATACAGGTACTGCTGCCTTCCGTTTGGAATTACGTCGGCCCCTGCTCTATTCCAAAGGGCAATGGATCAGATTTTGAGTGGACTGCCAGGAGTCCAGTGCTACCTGGACGACATCCTTGTCACTGGGACAAATGAGGAGGATCACCTTCAGAACTTGGATACGACACTACAATGACTGAAAGAGTACGGACTCAGAGTTTGTAAAGACAAATGTGAATTCTTTCAGCCTTCAGTTGAGTACCTGGGGCATGTGATTGACGCTACTGGCCTGCATAAGACGCCATCAAAGGTCAAGGCGATCATGGAGGCCCCAGCACCCCAGAATGTGAGCCAGTTACGTTCATTTCTGGGGCTACTTAACTACTATGGGAGGTTTATTCCAGACTTAGCAACATTGCTGAACCCGTTACATCAGTTGCTATGTCAAGGCAAAACATGGAAATGGACTGAACTGTGCAACGAAGATTTCGCCCAAGCAAAGAAAGCATTGCTGAAATCGGAGGTCCTGACACACTTCGACCCAAAGCTACCCGTGCAGCTAGCATGTGATGCATCACCATATGGTGTGGGAGCAGTCATATCCCACATCATGCTTTCGGGTGAAGAGAAACCTATCGCCTTCGCATCACGCACCTTGAACAAGGCCAAGAGTAACTATGCGCAGATCGAGCGCGAGGCCTTGGGAATCATTTTTGGAATTCGAAAATTTCATCAGTACCTGTTTGGGAGAAGGTTCACACTCCTGATGGACCACCGTCCATTGACTTCAATCTTCGGGCCCCACACCGGAATTCCGTCTCTCGCTGTAAGCAGGATGCAAAGGTGGGCTTTACTGTTGTCAGGACACACATACGACATCAAATATCGCAAATCAGACTTGCACGGCAATGCAGACGGTCTCTCGAGGCTACCCTTGCCTGTTACTCCCCCAGAGCCTCGTCAGATAGACATCTTCTACTTTAGACAAGTGGAGGGAGCACCTGTCACTGCAGTTCAGGTGCGAAGGTACACCCGCAACGATCCAGTCCTGTCTGAGGTAATGGACGATGTCTTTCGAGGGAGAGCTATAGGAGATTCTCCTAGTTTGAAACCTTACGTTTCAAAAAGAAATGAGCTCTCCATCCAGGCAGGTTGTCTTCTTTGGGGACGCCGTGTCATCATTCCGCCACCTCTGAGGGAACCTACACTGCAGCAACTTCATACAGGCCACAGTGGGATGGTTCGGATGAAGGAAATGGCAAGAAGCTACTTCTGGTGGCCAGGTCTCGATGGGAATATTGAGGAGAAAGCCAAAACATGTTCCCCATGTCAAAGGGTCCGGAATGTTCCACAGCTGGCAACCCTATACCCCTGGGATTGGCCTGCAGAAGTGTGGCAGCGAGTACATGTGGACTTCGCCGGTCCTTTCGAAGAGAAGATATTTATGGTGGTTGTGGACGCTCATAGCAAATGGCCGGAGGTCGCTGTGATAAGGTCTACCATGGCAGAGAAAACAATTGAGAAACTTGGTGAGATGTTCAGCCGTTATGGCTAACCGGAACAACTCGTAAGAGACAACGGTCCACAATTTGTATCACAGGAGTTTGCAACCTTCCTGCATGTGAAGGTTGTCCAACAAATCAGGTCTGCGCCCTATCATCCCTCTACTAATGGCCAGGCAGAAAGGTTCGTGCAAACTTTGAAGCACGCCTTGAAGGCATCGCAAGGTCAGGGCTCAATCCACCAATGTCTGAACAGCTTCCTGTTGTCCTACAGGAATGAGCCGCATGCCACAACCAAAACTTCCCCCGCTTCGCTCATGATGAAGAGGCAGTTGCGGACAAGTTTTGACTTACTCAAACCTCCAAGGGCAGAGCAGGTTGTCCATCATCAACAACAAGCTCAAGTTGAAAAGAGAGAGAAAAGACCCAAGGAGAGACGGTTTCATCCGGGAGAGCACGTCCTAGCTCGAAACTACAACACTGGACCGAAATGGGTTCCTGCTACGGTGATCGTGCAGACGGGCCCTGTGTCTTACACGGTTGAGACTGCTGAGGACGTCGTCTGGAGAAGACACACAGATCAACTGTTGCTAGGAGCAGAGACAGCCACAGAGGCTCCAACGGCTGGTTGGCCTGAACTGTTTCCGGATGATACCGCAAACCAGCATCCTTTGCCACAGTGCTCTTCTCCAACACAGGAAGTCAAAGAGACTGTTCCACCTGTGCAAACTCCTGACTTTTGACTGACACAGGCACCTTCTCCATCTAGGCCTGTGTCAATGCCTACTGCTGTGGAAGCCAGCGATGACCGTCGGTATCCTGTCAGAGAGCGGCGGCCTCCAAGACGCTTGGATCTGTAGGCTTAGTGACTTACCCACAAGACTGGGGCAGAATAAACCCCAGGGTAAAGTCAGGGGTTGAGGCAGTCTACCTCTACCCTAGGTTAGTTGAGTGCATTGAAAGTAACTTACCTGTTGAGGAATAATGTGGACCTTCCATTTAAGAGGGGAGGAATATGTTATGTATTGTGTGTTCTCCTCCCACCTGTGGTGGCGCTGTCACAGCAGATAAATGGTTGGGTGTTCTCTTGGTTAAGTTTAGCTCTCTTTGTTCGGAACTCTCCAGAACTTCCCTTTCCCTTCGAATAAAGCACTTCATGTTTGAATCTCTGAGTTCTGAGTCCTAATTGTGTCTAGGTAAAAAAGGTACCGACACAACAAGTTTAAAGGTGGTGAGGGGGAGGGGAAAGGCGGTTAGGGGAAGGGAAGGCCTAAGCTTTCCTCGTAGCACCCGAGAGGCACTCCTACTCTGCTGGGCCCTACAAAGGAAAGAAAAATGCCAATTTTTTTGGCCTCTTCTAGGGCTGGGTTGGCCTGACAATCTCTGTAAATATTATTGTCTTTCTACACACATTATATGCACAATAAATCAGCCTGTTGCAATCTGATTGTCCTTGTCTCACTAGAGTGTTTGCAAAAGTTTGCCTTTTGAAAAATAGGAGAAATACATATGATATTGATATAGGCCTAGAGGAAGTGGTGTTGAAATTCGCAGATGATACAAAAAAAGGTAGTTAAAGCTTTAGAAGACCAAAGAAGACTGCAAAGGGATATTGGTGAAATGGGGGAATGGACTAAAAAGTGGAAGATTAAATTCAATATCAGTAAGTGTGAGGCGATATATTTTAGTTTAAAAAAGCAGTAATTATAACCTGAATGGAAGTAGGCTGTGTTATAGAAGATCACAGGTAATTTGGGGCTATATGTTTATAGGACATTAAAGGCAGCACCTGAGGTTGATGAAGCTACAAAAAAATTTAATGCAATTCTCGGTTTTAGAGGTTAGAATAGAAAGGTCAAGAGATAATGATGAGCCTATATAAAACCTTAGTAAGACTTCAGTTAGAGTACTGTGTGCAGTATTGGGTTCTACTCTATAGAAATAATATTGAGGCTTTAGAGAGGGTACATCACAGATTCACTAGGATACTGCCTAGTCTGAGGAAATACAAATATGATTTGAAAAATTAGAGCTTTTTTCATTAGAACAACGCAGATTATGGGACAATAGGGCAGACGTTTTTAAAATTAGGAAAGGATGGGACAGGATAGATAGAAGCAAACTGTTTCCAATAGTTGAGGTGGTCAAGAATGAAAGGCCATAGATATAAAAATAAATGTATGAGATTTAGAACAGAGGGCAGGAGAAACCTCTTCACAAATAGTTGTAAGGCTGTGGAATTCACTTCCCGGGTTAGTGGTTGAGGCAGAAACTATGTTGGCATTCAATATTATATTGACTAGGTGGGTGAGGAAAATGGGGATAAAGAGGTATGGGAACAGGAGGGGTAAATGTGATTAGGACTATTTTATCGCATGGAGCATAAACACCAACACAAAATGGTCCGCCAAATAGCTTGTTTCTATGTTATAACTTCTATGTGGATGAAAACTGATTAAAATGCTAATGAAAGTTGATTTCCCTCAAAATTGGAAACAATAATTAATTTGTTTGTTTCATTATTTGAGAAACACCTCATACCCATTGTTTTGGCAAGTCTTTGATCCCTTACTGCCTAAGAACAGAGGGAGATTAAAAGACTGCTGTGAAGCAGACAGGTTCAGCTAATGTTGCAATGGCAGTCAGGTTTGTAAAGAGAAAGTTCTGAGGCTGTTCATTGGGATTAAGAGGTTAGAAATACTGGCAGACAGTTAGAAGCCATCTTGTGTAAGTCAAGGAAAATTACCCAATGATGTGGGGAAGCAAGCAAAGTGAAGTGAGTTCAATCATAATTGCTATTCTGTTTGTTTATCTTAATATTACATAAAGCAGCTTATTAATTTGCATCGGATCTCATCTCACCAAGTGTTTCCACGGTCGACTTTTGGAGAGATCGAAGAAATACATGTGCCAAAGATATAAATATCGGGTTCAGTGGATACTATTGTTACACCCCAGGGTGTTTTATATTGAACAAGTAGATACAGGGCAGTGTGAGTCAGCTCCCACAAAAGTAAGATGAGCTACTGATGTCACTGAACCCAAGGAAGTAACTACAGAAGACCTAAACTCGTAGCAGAGTGCATAGCAGGAAATCGCAGGTATGTTCCGCACAGTTTACTGTCCATTATAATGAGTGCATTGGGGAGTGCACCCATGATTTCCCAGTAAGTGGTTTCATAAAATTGATCTTATATGGTTATCTTGCAATCAATTAAGTCACACTGTCTCCTTAATGCCCATGCCTAGCAGATAGGTGACAATTAGTTAAATATTTGTGGCTGTAAATTACCAGCTGCAAAATTTTCTGCCTGAAATGTGTGTGAAAAATAATTCAAATATATTCACACAATTTGGGAAGTGCTTTATTACAGAACAGTTGTACCTCTGCCCCCATGGAATATCTCTCATCCTCCGCATGGAAATCATTTCTGAACGTTAACCTCTGAAATGTCTCCAAGGGATGCTATTTATGTATATGGTTACAACTGAAAGAACAGAATTTTCTTTCAGAATTAATGAAAGCCCTGAATGATGAATGGCATATGAGAAAAGGAGGAGTACGAGACTACAATTATTCTGCGAGAAGGTTACTCATGGCAATGTTTCTGAAACAGTCAATGGCGCAGGTATTAAGAAACTGGGGTATATTTTCATCTTCACCGCCTGATTTGGTAATCCGTCCATTATTGAACCCGCCATTGATTTCAATGAAATGAAAATTGTTTGGCTTCTATAATGGACGGGTGGTCTGCTCCGCCAGATTACTGTGCAGGTGGTGAAGATGAAAATTGAGCCCATTGTATGGAGAATAAGTTATTGCCCAGGTGGATTTAGAATGCTTAACAGCAGGTGCCATGTGCTACCTGTTCCATCCAAGGAATTAGTGTGGGTATAGGTGTTAACTGACATGCAGGTCCTCAACTGATCTCTTTCTGCCAAAAGATGGAGACTTGGAACTTCCACGGAGGTTCTCTGAATATGGAATCGGTGGAATCCCTGGAAAACGGTATAAATGCTAAGGCTGGCTCGGTATCCTATTTCTCCTGGGTTTACATCCATCTTCTGCTGCAATTACAGCAGGAGTTTGGGAGAAACCCATGGAAATTCAGGGCCAACATTTTTTAAAACCTTTAAAGAAATTATTCATACCCTTGTCAGAGGACTAGAGTTTACAGAAGTTAAAAAAAAAAGATAGTTTTCTGTGGGGGCAGCTGTTCAGATATAGAATAATATAAGCTTTGAAGCATTGAAGTCAATGGAAAAGGAAGTCAGGCAGAGTGTAAAACAGGCAGCTGATTCGCTATCACCTCTTTCACCTAAAATGAATTTCACGCCAATAATCCCTTTCTTACTAATCCACTTAATTTCAGTTTGAGTTTATTTGTTGCTTGTAGAGCATTATTGGTGGAAAAATGCAACCATGTTTTCCCACATAATAACCATTCCTGTTCATTGTGTGACGCGACTTGACATGTTTCGGCAATGTTATAAGGTGTTTTGTAAGTGCAAGTGTTTCTATACAGAAGTTAGCCACTCAGTCACCTATTTTGTGTTTCAACTGAAATTCTTACTTCTGAGTAAAGGTACTCTGAAACATGGGAACCACTGCGCACACTTTTTAATATTTGTTCTTCAGATGTGGGTGTTGCATTTATTGCCCGTTCCTAGTTGCCTTGAGAAAGTTACGGTGGGCTTTCTCCTTGAGCTGCTGCAGTCCTTGGTGTTAGGTAGGGAATTCCAGAACATTGACCCAATGACAATGAAGGAACAATGATATATGTCCAAATCAGGATGGTGTGTGACTTGGAAGGGAACTTGGACGTGATAGTGTCCCCATGATATTACCAAAGTTTGCGGAGTCAGGGGAAGGTACTCTGTTTTACATGGTGATGACAGCTACCTGTGCCTCTAGGGATGCATCTAGCATGTTGGCCATTAGGAACAGGCTGGCAATTATGGCAAAGGTCGATGGACCAGGGTTCTTAAGGGACCCCTTGTAAACAAAAGGAGGCTTTTCCCAGTGGTCCAATGGGGCGCCATGTTTATGATTTTTCTTTGGAGCAGGTAGCGTTTGTGGGTGAAAATTGCATTTCTGTCATCTCTGGCACCCCAAGCAAAGACTCACCCCCAAAATGCACTGATACTTTTATGTGAATATGTCCAAAGGTCCAAAAGCTTCTGTCAGAGCAGGGAGAACTGCAATCATGTGACATCCCAATTGTATGGACCTGTATGTATTTTGTTACTTCTATATTTGCACAAACCTAGTAGAAATTATGGCTAATTATTATTCTTTCCAAGATTTTGGCTACCTTGGGGATTCTTTGAAGCGCATGCCAATCGATGTAGGTACCGCAGTAGAAAGGCGTGTGGAACTAATTGCAAAGAATGGAATGTGTAGAATGCCATAAAACTGTACCAGAAAACTTAACAACAACACCATAAAACTGAACTAAAATAGTTGACCAAAGTGGTATAAAAGTGGATGTAAAGCAATCTGTCAATATCATAAAACTGCATAGTATTCCACAGGAATGCAGTTAAATTACTATTAAACCCAACTGCAATGCCATAAAACCTAACAGCAATGCAATAAAACTGTAACATAAAACAAACCATAATTTTACCATAAAGATGTACGATAAAACCCAACAGCAATGTGATAAGATTACAGTGTATAACCAAATAGTAAAATTCAATATAAGTGCCACACTGTCGTAAGTCTGGACTGTAATAGGTGTCAACCTTGGTTCAGTGGTAGCACTCTCGCCTCCCAGTCAGAAGAACATAAGAATATAAAAAAATAGGATCAAGAGTAGGCCATTCGGCCCTTCAAGCCTGCTCCGCCATTCAATAAGATCATGGCTAATCTTCTACCTCAACTCCACCTTCCCGCACTATCCCCATAACCTTTGCTTCCCTTAGTATTGCTTCCCCTCTGCATCCGGAATATTTTTTGTGTCTTTTTCCGTGAAGACAGATACAAAGTATTTGTTTAATGTCTCTGCCATTTCCTTATTCCCTATTATAATTTTTCCTGTCTCTGTCTCGGTCCACATTTACTTTCACTAATCTTTTCCTTTTTACATACATATAGAAGCTTTTACAATCTGTTTTTTTGTCTCTTGCTAGTTTACTCTCATATTCTATTTTCTCTCCATTTATAAATTTTTTGGTCATCCTTTGCTGAATTCTAAAATTCTCCCAATCCTCAGGCTTACTACTCTTTTTGGCAACAATATAAGTCTCTTCATTTAATCTAATACTATCTTTCACTTCTCTTGTTAGCCATGGTTGGACCATTTTCCCGTGGGGTTTTTATTCCTTAAGGGAATATATATTTGTTGCGAATTATGAATTATTTCTTTAAATGTTTGCCATTGATTATGTACCGTCATATCTTTTAACCTAGTTTCCCAATCTACCTTAGCCAACTCACCCCTCATAACTACGTACTTTTCTTTGTTCAGATGTAAGACCCTAGTTTCGGACTTAACTAAATCACTCTCAAACTCAATACAAAATTCTATCATATTATTATCACTCTTCCCCGAGGCTCCTTAACTACAAGGTTATTAATTAACCCTGTCTCATTGCACAATACTAGATCTAAAATAGTCTGTTCCCTAGTTGGTTCCTCGACATACTGATCTAGAAAACTATCTTGAATGCATTCCATGAACTCGTCCTCAGCATTATTACTGCAAATTTGGTTTGTCCAGTCTATATGAAAATTAAAGTCCCTCATGATTACTGTATGACCCTTGTTACATGCACGTCTAATTTCCTGATTTATACTGTACTCGGCACTACAACTACTGTTAGGGGCCTATAAACTACTCCCAACAGTGTTTTCTGCCCCTTGTTGTTTCTTAGCTCCACTCAAAGTGATTCTACATCTTGATTTTCTGAGCAAAGATCCTTTCTCTCTACTGTCTTTATCCCATTGTTTATTATCAGGGCTAGGCCCCCTCCTTTTCCAATTTGCCTATCTCTTCTAAAAGTCAAGTATCCTGGAATATTTAGTTCCCACACTTGGTCACTCTGCAATCACATCTCCATAATGGCTATTTGATCAAACCCATTAATTTCTATCTGTGCTACTAATTCATCTATTTTGTTGCAAATGTTTTGCGCATTCATATATAATGCCTTTAGCTTTAACTTTTTTCTAGGGGAGTTATCCCCGGAGTCCTGGCCAATATTTATCCTTCAACCAACTTAACAAAAACAGATTATCTGGTCATTATCACATTGCTGTTTGCTGTGTGCAAATTGGTTGCCACGTTTCCCACATTACTACAGTGACACCACTTCAAAAGTACTTAACTCACTGTAAAGTGCTTTGAGACGTCCAGTGGTCATGAAAGGCGCTATATAAATACAAGTTTTTCCTTTCCTTTTATTTTCCCCTGATGTCACCTAAGTCACGAATGCCCTATTACCTTTGTTACTCTCTCTGTCCCTTCCTGACCCACTTTGCTTATTTTTACCCAAATCACTACTCTGCTCTACAGCCGTGACATTTCTCTCGCTGCTTTTGAATTTACCTTTTCCTGAATTCTCCCACCCCCCCTTCATTAGTTTAAAACCATATCTAACGCCCTAGTTATTCGACTCGCCAGGACACTGGTCCCAGCCGGTTTAAGTGGAGCCCATCCCAATGGAACAGCTCCCTCTTTCCCCAGTAGTGGTGCCAGTGCCCCATGAAGCAAAACCCCTGCCTCTCACACCAGTCTTCCAGCACGCATTTAACCTTCTAATCTGTTAGCCCCTATGCCAATTTGCGCGTGGCTCAGGTAACAAGGTTGTGGGTTCAGTCCCACTCTAGAGACTTGAGTATATAATCTAGGCTGACATTTTAGTGCAGTACTGAGGGAGTGCTGCACTGTTGGAGGGGCCATATTTTGGATGAGATGTTAAACTGCTGCCCCATTTTCCCTCTCAAGTAGATGTAAAAGATCCCATGGCACTATTCAAAGAAGTGCAAGGGAGTTCTCCCGGTGTCTTGGCCAATATTTATCCCTTGACCAAACAGATTATCTGTCTCATTGCTCTTTGTGGTCTCTAGCTGTCGTGTTTCCTACTTTACTACCAAAACAACAATTCCAAAGTACCTAATTGGCTGTAAAGTGCATTTGGATCACTTAAGGTTTTTTTATTCATTTATGGGACGTGGGCATCGCTGGCAAGGCCAGCATTTATTGCCCATTCCTAATTACCCTTGAGAAGGTGGTGGTGAGCCATCTTCTAGAACCGCTGCAGGCCATGTGGTGGAGGTACTCCCACAGTGCTGTTAGGGAGGGAGTTCCAGGATTTTGATCAAGCTCCTAAGTCAGGATGGTGTGTGACTTGGAGGGGAACTTGGAGTTGGTGGAGTTCCCATGCACCTGCTGCCCTTGTCCTTCTAGGTTGAAGAGGTCGCGGGTTTGGGAGGTGCTGCCGAAGAAGACTTGGCGAGTTGCTGCAGTGCATCTTGTAGATGGTACACACTGCAGCCACGGTACACTGGTGGTGGAGAGAGTGAATGTTTAAGGTGGTGGATGGGGTGCCAATCAAGCGGGCTGCTTTTCCTGGATGGTGTCGAGCTTCTTGAGTGTTGTTGGAGCTGCACTCATTCAGGCAAGTGGAGAGTATTCCATCACACTCCTGACTTGTGCCTTGTAGATGGTGGAAAGATTTTGGGGAGTCAGGAGGTAAGACACTCGCCGCAGAATACCTAGCCTCTGACCTGCTCTTGTTGCCACAGTATTTATGTGGCTGGTCCAGTTAAGTTTCTGGTCAATGGTGACCCCCAGGATGTTGATGGTGGGGGATTCGGTGATGGTAATGCCATTGAATGTCAAGGGGCGGTGCTTAGACTTTCACTTGTTGGAGATAGTCATTGCCTGGCACTTGTGTGGCGTGTATGTTACCTGCCACTTATCAGCCCAAGCCTAAACATCGTCCAGGTCTTGTTGCATGCGGGCATGGACTGCTTCATTATCTGAGGAGTTGCAAATGGCACTGAACACTGTGCAATCATCAGCAAACATCCCAATTTCTGACCTTATGTCGGAGGGACGGTCATTGATGAAGCAGCTGAAGATTGCTGGGCCTAGGACACTGCCCTGAGGAACTCCTGCAGCGATGTCCTGGGGCTGTGTTGGTTGACCTTCAACCACCACAACCATCTTCCTTTGTGCTAGGTATGACTCCAGCCAGTGGAGAGTTTCCCCCTGTTTCCCATTGACTTCAGTTTTACTAGGACTCCTTGTTGCAACACTCAGTCAAATGCTGCCTTGATGTCTGGGGCAGTCACTCTCACCTCACCTCTGGAATTCAGCTCCTTTGTCCATGAGGTCGGGAGCCGAGTGGTCTTGGTGGAACCCAAACTGAGCATCAGTGAACAGGTTATTGGTGAGTAAGTGCCGCTTGATAGGTCTGCACAATCAATTAGAAAGGAATGGGTAGCATTTTACTTTTGTGTGTAATATTGTAGGATTCGCAAAATTGGATTTTATATTAATAAGGGTCAAATGGCGGAAGAGGCCGTGATTTTAAAGACTGTTTTAAAAGAAGCCCAGAAGAAGGGGCATACAAAATGGCCACCATACCATGTGACCAGCTTATTGGTACACTTTAAAATGGTTCCTGCGCAACCTCAGACAGATTTGCGGATTCAACCCACAGTAAGTTCTGGAAGCCGTTCCTGAGAGAACGAAACCAGACCCACAGGTATGCATATGGATTAGATGCAGATCTAGTCAAGATCGGCCTGGAGACAGAGGCCATCAAAATGTTGCCCCAGACAAAAGGGGACAATTTCATATTTATGAGAACAGCACCCAAGACTAGATAACGAAATCAGCAGGCCATTAAAAACAATGAAGGTAATTCCAAACCAGAGATGGGCCTGTTACCAGCCATTTAAGACATTTTAAAATATAATGGCTACCCCACTGTGCTCACAGCCCGCCAAAAATAAAACAAAGACTAACCTGATTTTGGGCGGGAGGTGAAGCCTCTGGAAGAAAGGTATATCTGGAGAGACTTTTCGGCAGTTGAGACAAGCTTGGACAGTCACAAGGAGAGTCGAGCTGGGACAGACAGCAGCAAGCTCTCGGGACAGTCAGACACGCCGGGTTGGAGAGCTGGAAACACGCAGCTTGAATCCGGACACCCAGAAGAAGGAGCAATCAATCGCAGGAGGAAGAAGAAAGCCAACATCGAGAAGGCCGTCTCGAAACCGACGTTCCGCCCCGGGGAAGCACATCGGGAGATCATCGACCGTCCCTGGGCCGTTGCCGGAACGAGAGGCCATCGACCCAGCTTGGGCGAAGAGAAAAAAATAAAGGTCCCAAGCGAAGAAACCTTCCAGCCACCCCGGCTCGGGAGACCAGAGGAAAGGAACCTGAAGAAGCGATGGGAGCCAGCCCAAGGCTCCTCTAACCAGGGTCGAGCCGACGATCCTCAACCCCGCCGACATCCAGGCCCGCCGGTGTCCAGCCGCCCCCGACCCCCACCTCAGGAGAGAGGTGTGGCGCAGCTCGCAGGGGCTCCACGATCCACGTGGAGACGAAACGCCTGAAAGGACCAAACACAGACTCGATTTCAAAACCTTGCACTTCCTAGTAGGATTGGTGAGCATGTTTCTGGCCCTTCACAATCAGATCTAGATAGGTTTCATAAGGGGGTGGATTTAAGGGTACAACTAACATGAGTTGTTGTCCCTCGATGTTCCGTGTGTTTCCTTATTTCATAATGATCTTTGTAGAGTATAAGATGCCTGTATTTGCTTTAGTTAGTACTGTGTCATTATGATATGTTTGTGTGTCTTTCCCTCCCATGTACTCGCTTATCTGCTTGCATTTGATTTGATAATTTTCCTTATGCAATAAAATTTCATTTTGTTTCATCAAACTTGGTCTACATGAGTTTTCTCTACATTGTAGTTCCTGCACCTAAGTCCAGAGTACAGAATCTAAGGGGCGAGTGGGTCGAACCACTCAAGGTTTACTGTGCAAGAGAGAGAGGCCTCTAGAGAGAGAAACCTCAGGGAAACCTCTCGAGGAAAACCCCTTACAATATGTAGAAGAGGCAGTGGCTTTATACAAAATCACAGATGGTTGTAACGTTCATGGGAACCCCATTCATTGCTTTCAGCGATATTCAGAACGATTTTGACTTAGCGCCTCTTGTGGCACTTATGAGCCACTAAAAGTGAATGTGCAGGTGCAGCAAGCCATTAGGAAGGCAAATGGTATGCTGGCCTTCATTACAAGTGGATTTGAGTACAGGAGTAAAGAAGTCTTACTGCAATTATATAGGGCCTTGGTGAGACCACACCTGGAGTATTGTGTACAATTTTGGTCCCCTTGCCTAAGGAAGGTTATACTTGCCATAGAGGGAGTGCAACGAAGGTTCACGAGATTGATTCCTGGGATGGCAGGACTGTCGTACGAGAAGAGATTGAGTAAACTAGGCCTATATTCTCTTGAATTCAGAAGAATGAGAGGGGATCTCATTGAAGCATACAAAATTATTACAGGGCTTGATAGGATAGATGCAGGGAGAATGTTTCCCTTGGCTGGGGAGTCTAGAACCAGGGGCCACAGCCTCAGAATAAAGGGAAGGCCATTCAGCACTGAGATGAGAAGAAATTTCTTCACACAGAGGGTGGTGAATCTTTGGAATTCTCTACCCCAGAGGGCTGTGGAGGCTTGGTCATTGGGTATATTTAAAACAGAAGTCGATAGATTTCTGACTAGTAAAAGCATCAGGGATATGGCGATAGGGCCGGTGAATGGAATTGAGGCAGAAGATCAGCCGTGATCTCAATGAATGGTGGAGCAGGCTCGAAGGGCCGAATGGCCTACTCCTGCTCCTATTTCTTATGTTCTTATGTTCTTAAGAAGCTGGAAGGTATGGTTGTACAAGGAACATCAGAAACAGCTGGAATCTCTGCATGCTGTATTCCTCTGTCTGGATGTTAACATGAAGCATAGAAATACATATTAGTTACAACGCGGAAACAGGCCAATTTGCCCAACCAGTCCGTGTCGGCTTTTACCCTCCACGGGAGCAAGGAGTTCTAATTGCACTTACCCACCCTGTTCCCATATCCCTTTGACCCCTTTTCCTTCATCCACCTATCCAATGTAATTTTGAATGTTGACACAGTTTCTGCCTGAGCAACCAATCCCAGAAGTGAATTCAACAGCCTCACCACTCTGTGTGTGAAGAAGATTCTCCTGCCCTCTGTTCTAAATCTCTCACAATTAATCGTGTATCTGTGGCCCCTTGTTCTTGACCCCTTAATTACTGGAAACAATCTGCTTCTATCTACCCTATCCCATTTTTTCATAATTTAATTTTTTTAAATTATATCACCCCACAGTCTGCGCTGTTCAATTTCCACTGTGATAGATCGATCAACAAGTCCCATGATGCATTTCCCTCACACACAAATGGAACTTGTCAGGACAGCTGCAACACAAATGAACAATTTTGTGGATAGGTTTTGTTTTTTCTTTGGAGAATTGTGTATTTTTTTGTGGTTTAATATGTTCTAAATGTTCTATTAAGCAGTGCATACTGTTTTGAGTGGGGAAGTAAAATAGCAGACATAAAATTAAAAAATTAAATAATTTGATCAGTTTAATTTGATTGTGTGATTTGTAGTGGTAGTAATCAGATATCTGAGCAAGCCAAAATGGTTAACTGAAGAGACCCTGATGAATTAAATCAAGCCTAAAGTGCGAAAGACAGATTTAAAGTGAAGCTGCCAGATTTAAGGTATGACGCATGTTATTTGCAAGACTTTTAACTATATAAGTTGGGGAAGGAGGGTAAATATAATTGCGGAGGAGATGAGGAGAAATTTCTTCACTCAGAGGGTGGTGAATCTTTGGAATTCTCTACCCCAGAGGGCTGTGGAGCCTCAGTCGTTGAGTATATTCAAGACAGAGATCGATAGATTGTTGCATATTAAGGGAATCAAGGGATATGGGGATAGTTCAGGAAAGTGAAGATGAGGAGTAGATCAGCCATGATCTTATTGAATGGCGGAGCAGGCTTGAAGGGCCAAATGGCCTACTCCTGCTCTTATTTCTTATGTTTGTTGTGTTTTGAGTTTTGCTTCAATTAAGTTTGTCCCAGTTCCCGGGTGTTACCTGAAGGGGTTGCTGGGGGGCTCGGTTTTACTTTGTTTTTCACTTTCAGTTTCGGGTTCTGCCATGCAGACAATGTGCTGTAATGTCCACCCATTTACTCAGTAAATAGTAAAAGGTACATTCCGTCTCCTCTATTCATTACTGTTCGGTCAAGATGCAATACTGCCGATGAGGCGGCTGTTGAACTCTCTAGAAGGACGGAGATAGACATGCGAACCTACAGCCGTGATATTGGAAATTGCGATGAGCGGGCCACTCAGCTAGCAACATCAACGGCATTTTGATAGTTGGCTAGCTGCGACGTAGACGCCGGACAGATTATTTTGCGGGCCAGGCAACTACCGTGAGTGTAGCTACCGTAACTCTGGCCGGAGGAGAAAAAGAATTTTAAAAAAAAGAAAAAAGTCCGTGGATCTTAAAGGGACAGTGCACATTAAAACTATGATGACCTTGGGACGTATTGAAGAGTTCTCTGGGGATAAGGACAGTTCATGGGAGGAATACGCAGAAAGACTGGGGTGTTTCTTTGAGGCCAATAATATTGACAAAGAAGAGAATAAGTGCTCAGTGTTGCTAAGTGTATGCAGAGCTGCTACTTACTCCGTCCTGCGTTCATTGGTGGCTCCTCGTAAACTTAGTGAGGTGGATTATGCTGATTTGATTGAGAAGCTGCAGAAACATTTTAACCCAAAACCCTCAGAGATTGTACAGCGTTTCCATTTTCACAATTGTAAACAACAGCCTGGACAATCTATTTCAAGTTACATTGCTGAGTTGAGGAAACGCTCATTACATTGTAATTTTGGTGACCATTTAGACAATATGCTCCGTGATCGGATTGTGTGTGGAGTGCTGGACTCGGCATTGCAGAGACAGCTGTTAACGGAGAAGGCCCTGACGTTCCGACTGGCCGAGGCTTTAGCAGCAGAGACTTCATCGATGAACACACGTATGCTCCGTACAGAGGCAGCACCATCTCAGGCCGCCGAGGAGGTGTACAAGACCACACACGCAGCTGCTGCTGTGAGAGACATGGAGGCAACTAAAGAGACAGGAAGAAAATGTTTCCGCTGTGGGACTTTCCATGGTTCCACTACATGCAAATTTGTGTCAGCGGTATGTCATTTCTGTAAGAAAAGAGGACACATAGCTTGTGTCTGCATGAAGAAAGCTCAGGCTGCTGCAGCAGAGCCAACACAAGCATCGCAGACACACACCCTGACACTGGAGGACAACGATGAGTACACAGTGTATACCACAGAAGCTGAGCAGCTACCCCACAGACGGTGGGGATACACAGCAAATGTGATCATGAATGGGGCACCACTCTGCATGGAGGTGGATTCAGGCTCAGCGTGTTCATTGATAAGTGAAGAGACTTACAATAGGCTGTGGCCAAGTGAACCCCCGGCGATGGCTCAGGTCAGTGGCGTGCTACGGCAGTGGTCCCAAGCTCAACTCCAGGTGCTGTGTATGATTCATGTGGAAGTTAAGTATCAGGCAGTCAAGGACACACTTCCACTTTATGTGGTGGCGGGGCAGGGCACAAGCCTGCTGGGCAGAGATTGGTTTGAGCCCCTCGGTATTGAAGTGACAGGAGTACACACGGTACAGCGACAGCCCATAATGCTTATGTTGGAGAACTATGAAGAGGTTTTTGGTGAGTTCGGGGCCTGTCGGGGACTGCCAGTCTCAATCGAAGTGGACCCAGGGGTAGCGCCTAAGTTCTTCAAGGCGCGAACAGTTCCTTTTGCGTTACGCAAGAAGGTGGATGAGGCCCTGGATAAGCTGGTGAACCAAGGGGTTCTCTTGCCAGTGAAGAACTCCCGTTGGGCCACCCCTATCGTGCCCATTGCAAAGAAGGATGGGGGCCTGCGAATCTGTGGAGATTACAGATGTACGGTTAATACTGCTGTGTTACCAGATGTGTATCCATTACCAACAGTTACAGAGCTGTTTTCAACACTGGCTGGAGGCACTCTGTTCACCAAACTGGATCTCAAGCAAGCATACCAGCAACTGGTCCTGGATGAAGAGTCAGCCGAGCTGTTGACAATCAATACCCACAGAGGGCTTTTCCGAGCCACAAGGCTGCAGTTTGGGGTGTCTACGGCTGTGGCAATCTTTCAGAGGTTCATGGACACCCTGTTGGCTGGTGTTCTGGGAGTTCAGCCTTACTTGGATGACATACTGATTACAGGCAAGACACAGGAAGCCCATGATGAGCGGCTGCAGGAAGTACTGCGCCAGCTGGCTGAGGTAGGACTACACCTTCAGAAGGAGAAATGTGTGTTCGCTGCCAATGGGGTGGAGTTCTTGGGATTCCGAGTGGACAAAGACGGTGTGCATCCGACTACAGAGAAGGTGGAGGCTATCAGGAGCGCTCCCACCCCCAAGAACAAGACCGAACTGCAGGCATTCCTTGGACTGTTAAACTTCTACAGTTGTTTTCTCAAGGGCAAAGCCACAATCTTAGAGCCACTGCACAGGCTGTTAGACCAAGCAACAGTGTGGAACTGGACCTCAGCTCATGAAACAGCCTACAGACAGGCAAAGGAACTGCTACAAGCAGATAAGGTTCTGGCACATTATGATGAAAACAAGCCATTGGTGTTGGTGTGTGATGCCTCACCATACGGGCTGGGAGCTCTGTTGGGTCACATAGAGCCAGATGGCCGGGAAGCGCCTATCAGTTTTGCCTCAAGAACACTCTCAACAACAGAACGTAATTACGCCCAGATTGACAAGGAGGCCCTAGCCATCATATTTGGGATAAAGAAGTTCAGCCAGTACCTGTTAGGGAGACAGTTCGTCAACTACACAGACCACAAGCCACTCTTGGGGCTCCTGCATCACTCCAAGCCCATGCCCCAGATCATATCACCGCGTATGCTTCGGTGGAGTCTGATGTTGGGGGCCTACAGTTATGAACTTTGCTACAGGCCTGGGAAGATGCTGGCTAATGCTGATGCTCTGAGTCGCTTGCCTTTGAACCGGCCGATGGCTGAGACGCCACCACCCCTGGAGGTGCTGCTACTGGAGGAGGTTCCGGAGGCCCCACTCCATGCCCAGCAGATTGGCAGCCTCACACAGAAAGATCCAGTCTTATCATGGGTGCTACGCTGGCTGCTGCATGGCTGGCCCTCCGAGGTCCAGGAGGAGCATTTCAAGCCCTTTGTTCAGAGGTGCCATGAAATGTCTGCACACAAGAACTGCGTGCTCTGGGGAAGCCGTGTGGTGGTTCCTGCCGCCGCAAGAGAGGAGGTGCTGAAAATGCTGCATGACTCACACCCTGGGATTGTGCACATGAAGGTATTGGTGAGAAGCTACGTCTGGTGGCCGGGGTTGGACCGAGACGTGGAGGAGGTGGTAAAGAGCTGTGAGACATGTCAGCTGACTCGCCATAGCCCATCCAAGGCCTCCCTTCACCCCTGGGAGTGGGCCACTCGTAAATGGTCAAGACTCCACATTGACTTTGCAGGGCCATTTCAGGGGAAGGTCTTTTTGATAGTGTGGATTCTCATTCGAAATGGCTGGAGGTGGCTATCAAGAGCTCCATGACATCCAGTGCAGTGATCAACGCGTTGCGTTTGCTGTTTGCCACACATGGGGTCCCCGACGTGCTGGTTTCGGACAATGGAGCAGCCTTCACGTCAGCGGAGTTCAAGGCTTTTGCAGGCAGAAACTGGATCCGCCACGTGACCACAGCGCCCTATCACCCCTCCTCTAATGGGCAGGCAGAGAGGATGGTGCAAACCACAAAAGAGGCACTGGTGAGGATATCGGTGGGGGACTGGCAAACCAGATTGGCCAGGTTCCTGTTATCACAGCATACCACACCAAACTCAGCAACGGGGAAGAGTCCTGCCGAGATGCTGATGGGTCGCCGGCAAGCGACTGCACTGGACCTGCTACACCCGGACTACAGGGATGAGATGCACACAAAGCAAGAGGAGCTGGCTAAGAAGCACCAGGGCACCGCCAGGCAGTTCGAGCCGTCAGAGACTGTGTTTGCCCATTGCTATGCAGGAGGAGACAAATGGATGCCTGCCGTGGTGGAGCAGGCCACGGGTCCCCTGTCGTACAGCGTCCGTACACCTGATGGCCAGCTACACAGACGCCACGTAGACCAGCTACGGGGTCGTACTCCGGTGAGAGTAACAGAGACGTCACAGGCTAGGCCATTGTCTCCGCCACCTCTGCCAGGCAGTGACGGCCTGCTTCCTGCAACAACGACGGAAGCCACATCGACAGAAGGTGTCACAGAGTCATCAGCCACGGAGGAAGGTTTTCCTGCGGCTAGCAGTGGCACCCCGACTATGCCTGTCCAGCGGCGCTCAAGTCGGGTTAGATTCCGTCCCAGACGCCTGGAGGACTAAGGGGTTTTATCTGGGGGAAAGGAGTGTTGTGTTTTGAGTTTTGCTTCAATTAAGTTTGTCCCAGTTCCCGGGTGTTACCTGAAGGGGGTGCTGGGCGGCTCGGTTTTACTTTGTCTTTCACTTTCAGTTTCGGGTTCTGCCATGCAGACAATGTGCTGTAATGTCCACCCATTTACTCAGTAAATAGTAAAAGGTACATTCCGTCTCCTCTATTCATTACTGTTCGGTCAAGATGCAATAATGTTCTTATGTAATTGTACAAAAAACAACTTGAATGTATCATTTGGACCCAGAAGTACAATTTAAAATGGGTCATATTGACAAATAAGTCAGAGGCACTACCCCAAACAAAAGGACAAAATAATTGAAGAGTTCTCCTGAACTGCTCTTGGAGCCTTTTAAGTTGATGCTGGAAGAAAGCACATTTTGATAACATTGCTCAGAAACAGACCAAAGGATGCATTTCTTTCAACAATTGTGAGAATTTACATGTTCCTCCATCTTCAACTTCCAATGTAGTAACATGTGCTTCCTCTGAAACAGCGCCCAAGATTGGATAGTATGTTATGTCTGACATTGGTGATAGGTACTCGATTGCCTTGGCCTGAGCACATGGAGTTTGCTGGTGCTGTTATCATTGTATTGTGTATAGGTATTCGATTGCTTGTGCCTGGAAGTGTGTGTGTGTGGCAGCCATTATAAAAGCACCATGAATTGAACTCTGCTGACGGTCTCTGGATTATCTTTGAAAACACAACATTTGGCGACAAGGATGGCTGAAATCTCTCTTCCACCACCTCCTCCCTTCCTTGTACTACCAGGTGAGCCCCCGATCCCATGGGTTCGCTGGTTACAGTCCTTTGAAACCTACCTCATTGCTCTTGGACTAGAAACTGTGAGTATGGCTCGGAAAAAGGCACTGTTATCCCATTGCTTGGGAGCGGAGGGCCAGCGTGTTCTTGGGACATTATGCACAGCAGACTCAATCCAAACATATGATGAGGCTGTGGCTCTGTTACACACACACTTCTCTGCCCCACAAAGTGCCCTCCTGCGGCGATTCATTTTTAGACAGCGTCACCAACTCCTCGGCGAGTCGGTGCATCAATACGTGGCTAATCTGAGGGGGTTAGCTAGCTCGTGCACGTTCGGTGCATTACAAGATGAGATGGTGCGTGATCAACTAATAGAGCACACAAACAAGGCGAGAGTGCGTGAAAGACTGTTACTCGAGTCCGACGATCTGTCGTTGTCACAGGCAGTCAACATTGCCTATCAAGTGGAGTCTGCAGCCGAATGTGCAGTGAAACTAGCACACACACCCAGTGACAGCGCCCTCGGCCCCAACAGCTCTGACACGGTAATGCTCGCGCGACGGCAGCAACGCGCGCTACCGCGGCAACAGTGTGGAAACTGCGGATCTCATTCACATGCTACCAGAGCGCAGAATTGCCCCGCGCGCGGCCAAGCCTGTCGCAATTGTGGAAAACAAAATCACTTTGCCAATGTCTGCCGCTCTGCCCCGGTTGCTACAAATGAACACTCTCAGACCTCAAGCACTATAATTCACAACGTGAGCTCTGGGCCAGCAGTGGCTTTCAAGTCATGCACAATTAACCTGAATGTGTGCATCCCGCTGTTGTTGGATACCGGTGCCAGCATCTCACTGCTGAATGTGGACACAGTCAACCGCTTTTTCAGCTCCCTGCCACTCCCTGTGCCCTCCACTACCCTTTGCGGGTATGGTAATTCGAAAATTGGACTAGTGGGCTCAGTCAACCTCACTGTACGCTATGGAACAAAAGTTTTGCCAGATTCATGTGGCACGCCAAGGAGCTAACCTGATGGGACTGCATCTTAACACTGACCTGGGTTTTTCTCCCTTGGACACCGGCGGGTCTGCGATTCTGCACGTCGCCTCACCGTGGCGCCAAACATGGCCAGCACTCTTCGAGGGTCTGGGCTGCCTGACTGCCTTCACCCACCAGCCCATGGTTGACTCCACCGTTAACCCTGTCATTCAGCCATTGCGCCGCATCCCGCTTGCTCTCCGTGATGGGGTCACAGCTGAACTAAAGCAGCTACTGGAAGCCGGCATCATCGAACCAGTTGATGCCTCCCCATGGGTCTCCAACCTGGTGGTCGCAATGAAAAAGTCAGGTGGTCTACGCGTCTGTGTCGATCTTCGAGCAGTGAATAAGGCCGTAATCCCTGACAAGTATCCACTGCCCACGTCAGAGGAACTCACAGCGCAGTTCTATGGTTCCATCCTGTTCTCGAAACTGGACCTTCGACAGGGCTATCTACAGGTTCCCCTCCACCCCAGCAGCAGGGACCTCACTGCTTTTATGACACATGCTGGCATCTTTCGGTACACCAGGATGCCATTTGGACTTAACTCTGCACCCAGCTGCTTCCAAAAGGTGATGTCCTCTGTGCTCATGGGCATTCCTGGGGTGGCCATCTACCTGGATGACATCGTCGTGCATGGGCCCGCTGTATTGATTTCTTTGTGGGTTCAATGATGAGACATTTATGAAAGAGAATGACTTTTAATCTAAAGCTTGTTCAACTCTTTATACAGCTTTTACAGGAGACACGATGCTAGTGATGCATCTAGAATGAAACTGAAACCAAACTGAACTGCCTTGCTTGTCTCGGTCACATGCCCTCTGCTGGTCAGGCACAAGCAATCAATACATGCAAACATGCTGTTAAGGCATCATAATCGAACAGGCAAATACCATCTCTATTTGCTGATATCATTACATCTCCTTTTCTTAAAACAAAAGTATTTTACTTTTAACTAACAACATGTTTTCTTTGTATTAATCTGCATTTTAACTGTAACACTTAATGAACTTACGTTATCATTATCATGATCAAGATTTTTTAACCTTGCTTTGTGTGTTCACATGAAATATGTCAATACACTAGAAATTGAAGAAAGAATAAGATAACATTACTTCCTTCTATAACAATAGTCCTTAAATTTGCTCAATGAGTCTTTCAGGAGGCTTCACGTGTCTTGAGGATTTTCTGATTGATTGTCCTTGAATCTGAGTTGTTGCCTCAGATGATGGTTTCTCAGCTGTGTGATCAGGTTGTTCAACAGTATCAGTCTCTTGACCTGCTGTGGCTGGTCCCATGAGAAGATCTCGATGATTTCTTCTCAGAACAGCACCCTCATCTGTCTGAATGGTGTATGATCTTGGTTGAACTTCACTCAGGGCAGTTCCCTTCTGAGTCCATGTGTTTGTTTTGTCTTTCAACCTTACTTGGTCACCAGTGTGGAGTTCAGGTAGGTTTTGTGTTCCTCTGTCATAGTAGTACTTTTGCTTTTCTTTCTGTTGTTCTTTGAACTTCCTCACTTTCTCCCCCTCTTTTGTTTTCAGGAGGTTCTCCGGGATGGGTAGGTTTGACCTTAGCATACATCCCATAAGGAATTGGGCTGGTGACATACCACACTCGAGCGGCGTTGTGCGGTATACAAGCATGCTCTGGTAGAAGTCAGTTCCACTGTCTTTTGCCTTGTACATCAGTCTTTTCACTGTGTTTGCGGGCTCTCCTGGGTCAACAGCTCTGGACAACGTGTCTGCTGTATACATCAGCTTACCCGGTGTGTACGCAACATTTAGTTCATCATAGACTGGCTCTCCTTCGCTTTCCACAACGAGGACTCTCTTTACCAGGTTCAGTCTCTCACAGGCTTTTAAACCTAGTATGGCTTGCACATCCTTTGGCACCACGATTAATGCTAGCGTGTGCTCTCTGTCCTTGTGTGTTACTTTGACAATGCATCTTCCTTTCACTGGTATTTCAGTACCTGAGTATCCTGTCACTTTCACTTTGATTCCATGTATCTTTGGTCTGGGTCTAATTTTCTTAAAATCAGTCTCTGATATCACATTAGCTTGTGCTCCAGTATCCAATTTAAATGGAATGTGTATGCCATTCACTTTTAGTGTCAACATCCAGTCTCTTTCTTCTTTTTTGTTTTCAGACACAACATCTACATAGAACTCCTCTATGTCGCTTTCATCTACTGCATGGACCTTGCTTTGTTGCATTTGGTTCTTACAGCAATGGGCATAATGGTTGTTCTTGTTGCAACTATTGCATGTTTTACCATATGCTGGACACTTTCTTGGTGGATGCTGTGTACCGCATCGACTACATAACTTTCGATTGTCCCTTTCATTTTTGTTCGCTGGCCACGCCTCTTTTTTTACATTGGTGCTCTTTTTGTTAAACGGTTTATGTCCGTTCATTCTCACTGCATCCACGTTGCAGCTATTGTCACTGAACAGCTCCTTTGCCCGCAACTTCACAGTCTCTGTAGCCCTACACAGTGCTATGGCTTTTCCCAGGTCTAGATCTTGCTCTCTTAGCAGTCTTTCCCTTAGACCATTATTCGGAATATCACACACCAGTCTGTCTTTTATCAGCGAGTCTGTCAGTCCCCCAAATTCACATGATTTGCTTCTGTTTCTCAGTTCAGTCACATACTGATCAATAGTCTCACCCATTTTCTGTACACATGTGAAAAATCTGTGCCTCTCAAACATCACGTTACGTTTAGGTATGCAGTAGGCCTCAAACTGTTCCATTATTTTATCTAGCTTCATTTTGTCTCCATCAACAGCGAATGTGAAGTTATTATACACCTCCAGCACTTCATCACCCATGACATGTAAGAACAGTGACAATTTCTTTTTATTACTTTTCTCGTCAGCTCCGATTGCCGCTAAATACAACCCCACACGTTGTTTGAACCTCCTCCAATTTTCAGCCACATTACCTGTCAACTGAAGCATCGCCGGTGGGTGTAAACCTTCCATTTTTTCACTTCATTAGCTATTCTCCAATGGTAAGCAACGATGTTCTCTTTTGGCTTGCTAATTTGTGGAGAGCTGATTTAACTTCAGATTTTTTCTCATCTCTTTCAATCACTTCTGACACCATGTATTGATTTCTTTGTGGGTTTAATGACGAGACATTTATGAAAGAGAATGACTTTTAATCTAAAGCTTGTTCAACTCTTTATACAGCTTTTACAGGAGACACGATGCTAGTGATGCATCTAGAACAAAACTGAAACCAAACTGAACTGCCTTGCTTGTCTCGGTCACATGCCCTCTGCTGGTCAGGCACAAGCAATCAATACATGCAAACATGCTGTTAAGGCATCATAATCGAACAGGCAAATACCATCTCTATTTGCTGATATCATTACACCCTCGACCTCCACTCATGACGAACGCCTTCACAGAGTTTTCACAGCTCTAGCAAAACACAAGTTCACACTGAATGGTGAAAAGTGTGTCTTTGCTGCTTCAGGATCGAATTTGTGGGGTTTCGGTTGTCGGCTGATGGTATATCCCCACTCCAGTCAAACGTGGATGCCATTCACAGCATCCCAGAACCCAGCTCTGCAGCACAGGTTGCCTCCTTCCTTGGCATGACTGGGTACTACCTGAAGTTTTTGCCCCAGTACTCAGCCACCACAGCCCCACTGCGCCAGCTCCTGCGAAAGGATGTGCCCTGGGTGTGGTCACAAGCCTGTACGGAAGCTGTTCGCCTCCTCAAATCGCAGCTCACGTCGCCTCCAGTGTTGGCTCACTTTGACGTCGCCAGCCCCACCCTCGTCACCTGCGATGCGTCCACTGCAGCTGTGGGGGCGGTGTTATCGCAGATACAGAATGGAGTGGAGAAACCAATCACCTTTGCCTCCCGAGCCCTTAGCCCCACCGAACAGAAGTACTCAGTAGGCGAGCGTGAGGCGCTGGCGTGCGTCTGGGCATGTGAGCGGTGGCACCTGTACATGTATGGCCGTGCCTTCACCCTGCGAACCGATCACCAGGCTCTCACTGCCCTGCTGTCGACATCCAGCACGGGCCACAGACCACTGCGTCTACACCGCTGATCTGACCGCCTCCGCCAATACAATTTCAGTCTCCAGTTCACACCAGGACGTGACAATGTTGTTGCAGATCTGCTCTCCCGCAATGTCTCTGCCCCAGCCCCACTCGTCGGGTCTGAACATGTGGAACAGGATATCGTCTAGATGCTGCACACGCCACTCCAAACCACAGTCTCTCTCCAGGAGCTCAAAGAGGCCTCTGAACAAGATCCGGCCCTCTCCCAGCTGTGCACCTTCATCAGAGATGGCTGGCCTCGCAAGGTGCCTGAGGGACTGTCTGCCTACTCCAGAGTTAAAGAGGAGCTCTCCTGCTGGAATGACTCCTGTGTTGCACGTGGGCTCTGCACTGTGGTCCCAAGTGCCCTTCGTGCGCGTGTTTTATCCATGGCGCATGAGGGCCACTTGGGCATAGTGAAGCTCAAACAACGATGCCGAGACCTAGTGTGGTGGCCGGGTATCGACAGGGAAATTGAGGCCCTGGTCAAGGATTGTGCAGCCTGCCTTGTAAGTGGCAAGACTGGCCACCAAGCTCCCCCACCCCTGCAACCCCTTGCCTGGCCCTCTCAGCCCTGGGAGCACCTGCAGCTGGACATCTGCAGGGAGATCCATGGTGTCCCCCACCATCAACGGTTCCTAGTGGTGACCTATGACCTGCACTCAAAATGGCCAGAGGTCACTGCCGTGGGCTCCGTCACCTCTCTGGTCAACATTGATATCCTTGAGTCCCTCTTCTCCCGCAGGGGGCATCCAAAGGCCATCGCCACAGACAATGGCCCCCAAATGGTATCTTCGGAACTCTCCTCTTAACTTGAGAGCAAGGGCATCTGTCACATTCGTACAGCGTACTACCACCCCGAGTCAAATAGGGGGGTGGAGCGTTTTAACCAGACACTGAAAAATTGCCTCAGAGCACACCTATCCCAGGGGTGTGCATTTGACAAGGCCCTCCTCCACACACTGCTGCACTACAGAGCCTCCCAGCATTCCACTACAGGGGTCCCACCCGCATCCCTCATGCTAGGCCGTGAGCTCATGCTGCCCCTTGGCAGGCTCCGCCCCTCACTAGCTCAGAGCCCTGCTCCACCGGCTCAAGCCACAGTCGCTAGACAGCAGGAGAAGATGAAACTCCGCTTCGACCAGTCGAAGAGGGCCAAGGCGCCCAACATCTCAGTCTCCGATTGGGTCAGAGTCCGCAGGCCTCACCGCAATAATAAGATGGCGTCATTCTGGTCCTCCCCTCTCCAAATCAGCCGCCAACTTGGACCAGCCACTTTCTGCCTCACTGACGGCTCTCGGTGGCATGCTAGCCGCCTTCGGAAGGTGCCAGCACCCCCTGATACGGGATTATACGGACCTAATCCCCAAGCCTTACCCCCAGAGTGGCGGGATGCACATGTGACTCAGCCAGCCAACCCCCAAGCAGATGTTGTGCTTCAGCCTGCTTCTCAGCAGTCCCCACTTCGGCCTGTTCGTACACGTTCTCGCCCTGGCCACCTACAGGACTTTGTCACTACATTTCATGTTTGAAATTCTGTGAGGGGGGAGGAAATGTTATGTCTGACATTGGTTATAGGTACTCGATTGCCTTGGCCTGAGCACATGGAGTTTGATGGTGCTGTTATCATTGTATTGTGTATAGGCATTCGATTGCTTGTGCCTGGAAGTGTGTGTGTGTGGCAGCCATTATAAAAGCACCATGAACTGAACTCTGCTGACGGTCTCTGGATTATCTTTGAAAACACAACATAGTATAACAGTGATAGAAGGAGAATTTGAAGCAGGGAGGTCTACTACCAGATTCCCACTGCTGCAAGTGCCGCTGGAACTGTTTCTCCCTGCTTCCCCAGCAGGGAGCTCAGTTACCCAATCCTTAATCGTCCTGCTGCATTTAGATGAAAGCGGGAGAGGAGTTCTAGGACCAGCAAGAGTGCCTGATTCTCCTCCCTACTGCCTGAAGTTCTGCCAACCCCAGCTACCAGTAGGCAAGAGCTGGCATTACATGATGGGGTAGTGGCGGTAAGCCCACTAATGACTTTGTTAGAAGGACAAGGCCTGGTTATGGGCACCTCTCCCTCGCTTCTGACCCATATCTGTTCAGTCAGATCCTTTCTTGTGAATTTGTGGAAAAAACCTACAGGGCACTTTCTGCCCCTTTTAATTGCACCTCTTGCTTTGTTTGTTGGTGCAAAGGTTGTTCTGCTGCAGTGCCACCAAGTTTTGTTTCCACGCTGCAATGGGCTCCTTCTAGGTAGCAGTGAAGAGGCACTGAGAGCCTACCCCACATCTGTAATGAGTTCCCACTCAAGAAAAAGGATCATGGATAAAAGGGGTTCGGACAACTAATGGAAATCCCACCTCAACTCACCTCCGGCGGTGAACTTGTTGCAGAGAAAAATCCAGTCGATCTAACTCTGCAAAATTCCCAAATTATATTAGGGCCATTATGTACCCTTCACAAACATTTCTAATAGTCAGTTGCTTGTATCTGATTGTCTGCAACCTCAGCTGTCTGTCAAATAGAATGACATATTTTAATGAACTAAAAGCACTTGTCATTTTGAATTAACTTTCAACCTCGTTTAACATTTCTTAGTCAACTTTGGGATTCTTTCCCATTATCCATGGCCAGAGGCAGTGGCATGTCTGATGCCAGCATTTGTATTCTTCTAATGAGTAGTGATATCTCAGAAATGGATTCCTATATGAAGGTTGATTCATGTTTAAAGTAAGATGTGGAAGCTCCTTTCAGTTACAGGAAACAATGACTAGAAAAGTATCGTTAAATTCTAAAGGAAAAGACTGGTATCCCAATATCTCAGAAGAATTATGATTTCTCCTGGATCTTTATGAGAATGAAATTTCAATCAGACTTCAAAAATCATGGTTTACACAAAGAAAACCCCCACAATAGTTTATGTTAGTGGGAATTTTGCAAATTCACCCTCCCGGCATGGAGCGTTCAGGTGCGGAGATCAGCGAGCCTCGCTTGATGTTCTCGCAGAGCCTGCTAACCTCTGCCCCTGAATATCGATATGTGCTGTCAGTGGACTCCATGTCAAGAGTGCAAATTCATAACATTATTCTAATATGTTGATTTGGGTATTACAGATATTTTTTAAAGAAAGAATCATAGCTCACAAGGAAACAACATTGGCAGAATGACAAAAGCAAAATACAGCAGATGCGGGAAATCTGAAATAAAAACAGAAAATGCTGGAAATACTCAGCAGGTCAGGTAGCATCTGTGGAGAGGGAAACAGAGTTAATGTTTTCTGTTTTTGTTGGTCCCTACTATGACAAAATGGTCCAAGTGTAGAGGATCGATGCCAATATATTGAGTGTGATGCTGCTGTTGTTCAATGTAGGTTTCTGTGTCACAGAGGGTAGCAGGACGGAGGATACCTGCTGGGCAGTAGTAGCGTCCAAAGTCTCCCCGACCAAAGACTTCAGGCCAAAATTACCTTTGTTTATCTCCTCAAATGTGGAAGGTGCTCTCATATATGGAGGTTTCCCATAGTGCATGTCCATTTGCAGTGGTTCTGAGTTGTTTCCTCCTAAAGAATCATAGAAATTTATACCACTAAAGGACGTCATTCGACCCATTGCATCCATGCCAGCTCTCTGAAAGAGTATTCTTCATTCCATTTGCTGATCTTTCTCTGTACTATTTTAAAAATGTTCTTTATCAACTATTTATCCACTTAACTTTTAAAAATGGTTATAGATTATGTCTTCTTTTTCCATCATTGTTTCTGGTAATTCATTCCATGTCCTAGCAACCTTCTGTGTAAAAAATATTTCCAATTTTTGCGAAGGAAGCAATATCCAGTTCTTATTACAGGGGGTACTACTGTTATATCCCAGGGTTATGCTCGCATATGATTAGATATTAGGCAGTATTCAGCTATGAAGAGAGGCTGGACAGGCTGGGGTTGTTTTCCTTAGAGCAGAGAAGGCTGAGGGGGGACCTGATTGAGGTGTACAAAATTATGAGGGGCATAGATAGGGTAGATAGAAAAGAACTTTTCCCCTTAGTAGAGGGGTCAGTAACAAGGGGGCATTGTTTCAAGGTGAGGGGCAGGAGGTTTAGAGGGGATTTGAGGAAAAACTTTTTCACCCAGAGGGTGGTTGGAATCTGGAACTCACTGCCTGAAAGGGTGGTAGAGGCAGGAACCCTCACAACATTCAAGAAGCATTTCGATGAGCACTTGAAACGCCATAGCATACAAGGCTACGGACCAAGTGCTGGAAAATGGGATTAGAATAGATAGGGCTTGATGGCCGGCGCAGACATGATGGGCCGTAGGGCCTCTTTCTGTGCTGTATAACTCTATGACTCTATGGGCTCTATTTTGCCAGGCCCGAAGAGGCGAGATTGGAGGTGTGTGAATTGGTAAAATCACAAAAAATGGCAGGCGGGCCGGATCCCGCCTCCAGCCCGCCTCCAAGCAATTTTCCCAAATGCGTGTTTTCTGACCTCGTTTCCATCCCGCCTCCAAAAGGCAGGATAGGCCCTTAAGGCCCTTAACAACCAGTTAAGTGCCTCTATAATCCCATTTTGAGAGGCCTTTCTGATTTTACCACTTTTTCCACGTGCTGCATGTATTGATTTCTTTGTGGGTTCAATGACGAGGCATTTATGAAAGAGAATGTCTTTTAATCTAAAGTCTGTTCAACTCTTTATATACAGCATTACAGGAGACATCATGCTAGTGATCCATCTAGAACGAAAACTGAAACTAAGCTAAACTGCTTGTCTCTGTCACATGACCTCTGCTGGTCAGGCATAAGTAATCAATACATGCAAACATGCTGATAAGGCATCATAATCAAACAGGCAAATAACATCACTATTTGCTGATATCATTACATCTCCCTTTCTTAAAACAAAAGTATTTCACTTTTAACTAACGACATGTTTTCTTTGTATTAATCTGCATTTTAACTGTAACACTTAATGAACTTACATTATCATTATCATGATCAAGGTTTTTTAACCTTGCTTTGTGTGTTCACATGAAATATGTAAATACACTAGAACTTGAAGAAAGAATAAGATAACATTACTTCCTTCTATAACAATAGTCCTTAAATTTGCTCAATGAGTCTCTCAGGAGGCTTCACGTGTCTTGAGGATTTTCTGATTGATTGTCCTTGAATCTGAGTTGTTGCCTCAGATGATGGTTTCTCAGCTGTGTGATCAGGTTGTTCAACAGTATCAGTCTCTTGACCTGCTGTGGCTGGTCCCATGAGAAGATCCCTACGATTTCTTCTCAGAACAGCACACTCATCTGTCTGAATGGTGTATGATCTTGGTTGAACTTCACTCAGGACAGTTCCCTTCTGAGTCCATGTGTTTGTTTTCTCTTTGAACCTTACTTGGTCACCAGTGTGGAGTTCAGGTAGGTTTTGTGTTCCTCTGTCATAGTAGTACTTTTGCTTTTCTTTCTGTTGTTCTTTGAACTTCCTCACTTTCTCCCCCTCTTTTGTTTTCAGGAGGCTCTCCGGGATGGGTAGGTTTGACCTTAGCCGACGTCCCATCAGGAGTTGGGCTGGTGACTTACCACACTCGAGCGGCGTTGTGCGGTATACAAGCATGCTTTGGTAGAAGTCAGTTCCACTGTCTTTTGCCTTGTACATCAGTCTTTTCACTGTCTGGACCGATTTTTCCACTAGTCCATTGGACTGTGGATAGTGAGGACTTGACGTTGTGTGGACAAAGTCCCACTCTTTGGCAAAGTGTCGGAAACTTGCATTGTAAAACTGGGGTCCGTTGTCTGTGAAGACCTCGCTTGCCACGCCATGTCTGGAGAATATGGCTTTCATACATGTTATCACAGCATCTGCAGTGGTTGTGTACAGTCTACAAACCTCTGGATACAGGGAGTCTGTGACTACAAGATAGTCCTTCCCTTGACATACGAATAGGTCAGTGCCTACCTTCGGGTAAGGTCTGTCTGGCGCTGGGTGTGGCTTTAGTGGTTCTACCGGATTGCTTGCTCGATATTTCAGGCATATTGTGCAGTTTGACACCTCATTTGTCACATCTTGGTTGATTCGTGGCCAGTACATCACCTCTCGTGCTCTTTTCTTACACTTTTCAATTCCCAGATGTCCTCCATGGATCTTTTTTAACATCTCTTTTCTCAGACTCTTTGGGATAACTATTTTACTTCCTTTGCAGATGATGTCTTCGACCACTGATAGTTCTGCCCTGCAGTTCCAGTACTCTGCCATGTCAGGTGAGCAGTCTTGCTTCATGTTGGGCCATCCATCCAAGATGCTTTTCCTCAGTCGTCTCATTGTTTCATCTTTGTTTGTCTCATTCTTTATGAGCTCCATTTTTGCATCTGCTATGGGCAGTGCACTTGTGATCATGTCCACGTAGGCGTTCACTTTTTCATCCATTGTGGTGTTTGCGGGCTCACTTGGGTCTACAGCTCTGGACAACGTGTCTGCTGTATACATCAGCTTACCCGGTGTGTATGCAACATTCAGTGTATAGCGTTGCAGCCTGATCATCATTCTTTGTATTCTAAGCGGACAGCTATTTAGTGGCTTTTGGAACAATGCAATCAAGGGCTTATGGTCAGTCTCTACACTGATTGCTTGTCCTGCCACAAACTGGTGAAATCTTTCACAGGCGTATGTGATGCTGAGCAGCTCCTTTTATGTTTGTGCATATCGCGTCTCCGCCTCTGTCATTGAGCGCGATGCATATGCAATAGGTTGCCAGTAGTCATATTTTTGCAGAAGAACGGCACCGAGCCCACTCTGTGATGCATCTGATGATATCTTGATGGGTCTCGCTGGGTCATAAAACCTCAGAACTGGTTCCTCTGTGAGCAGTTTCTTTAGATCGCTCCATGACTTCTCATGCTCATGATTCCATTCCCATTCTATGTTCTTTTCAGTTAGTCTTCTCAGTGGCTCCATCTTTTCTGAGAGGTTGGATATGAATTTCCCCATGTAGCTGATCATTCCATTAAACCTCGGCATGTCCTTTTTGCATTGTGGCTTTGGCATATTCTCAATGGCGGACACCTTTCTGGGATCTAGTCTGATGCCCTCACTGCTAAGGATATCTCCCACGAATGTCAGTTCTGTCACCCCGAGCTGGCATTTCTCTCTATTCAGCTTCAGGTTTGTTTTCCTTGTTGCTTCCAGCACTTTTTTCAGTCTCTCGTCATGCTCAGTTCTCGTTGTTCCCCATACTATGATGTCATCCATTGATGTATCAACTCCCTCCAGGTGCTCATAGATCATATAGATAGTTTTGTGATACACTTCAGGAGCTGAGGCAATGCCAAATGGTAACCTTAGGAATCTGTATCTGCCAAATGGACTGTTGAACGTGCACAGTCTTGAACTTGCTTCGTCCAATTTCATCCGCCAAAATCCTGATGATGCATCTAACTTGCTGAAATACTTTGCATTTGCAAACTGTGCCATGATTTGCTCACGTGTAGGAAGCTTGAAGTGCTCTCTCTTTATTGCTCTGTTTAGATCTCTTGGATCCAGGCAAATTCTGAGCTTTCCATTCTTTTTGTCCACTACGACGAGGGAACTCACCCACTCAGTTGGCTCATCTATCTTCCGAATCACGTTCAGGCTTTCCATCCTGTCCAACTCTGCCTTCAGTTGCTTTTGAAGAGCAAATGGAACTTTTCTGCATGGATGTATGACCGGTGTCATACTTTTATCTACTCTGATCGTGTGTTCTCCTGGAATGCAGCCTAGACCCTTAAATAGGTCTTTGTACTCTTTCATGAGTTCATCATAGACTGTCTCTCCTTCACTTTCCACAACGAGGACTCTCTTTACCAGGTTCAGTCTCTCACAGGCTTTTAAACCTAGTATGGCTTGCACCTCCTTTGGCACCACGATTAATGCTAGCATGTGCTCTCTGTCCCTGTGTGTTACTTTGACAATGCATCTTCCTTTCACTGGTATTTCAGTACCTGAGTATCCTGTCACTTTCACTTTGATTCCATGTATCTTTGGTCTGGGTCTAATTTTCTTAAAATCAGTCTCTGATATCACATTAACTTGTGCTCCAGTATCCAATTTAAATGGAATGTGTATGTCATTCACTTTTAGTGTCAACATCCAGTCTCTTTCTTCTTTTTTGTTTTCAGACACAACATCTACATAGAACTCCTCTATGTCGCTTTCATCTACTTTGTTGCACTTGGTTCTTGCAGCAACAGGCATAATGGTTGTTTTTGTTGCAACTATTGCATTTTTTACCATATGCTGGACACTTTTTTGGAGGATGCTGTGTACCGCATCGACTACATGTCTTTCGATTGCCCTTTTCATTTTTGTTCGCTGGCCACGCCTCTTTTTTCACATTGGCGCTCTTTTTGTTAAACGGTTTGTATCCATTCTCACTCACTGCATCCACGTTGCAGCTACTATCACTGAACAGCTCTTTTGCTTGTGACTTCACAGTCTCTGTAGCCCTACACAGTGCTATGGCTTTTCCCAGGTCTAGATCTTGCTCTCTTAGCAGTCTTTCCCTTAGACCATTATCCGGAATACCACACACCAGCCTGTCTTTTATCAGCGAGTCTGTCAGTCCCCCAAATTCACATGTTTTGCTTCGGTTTCTCAGTTCAGTCACATACTGATCAATAGTCTCACCCGTTTTCTGTACACATGTGAAAAATCTGTGCCTCTCAAACATCACATTACGTTTAGGTATGCAGTAGGCCTCAAACTGTTCCATTATTTTATCTAGCTTCATATTGTCTCCATCAGCAGCGTATGTGAAGTTATTATACACCTCCAGCGCTTCATCACCCACAACATGTAAGAACAGTGACGATTTCTTTTTATTACTTTTCTCGTCAGCTCCGATTGCTGCTAAATACAACTCTAAACATTGTTTGAATCTCCTCCAATTTTCAGCCACATTACCTGTCAACTGAAGCTTCGCCGGTGGGAGTAAACCTTCCATTTTTCACTACGTTAGCTATTCTCTAATGGTAAGTAACGATGTTCTCTTTTGGCTTGCTAATTTGTGGAGAGCTGGTTTAACTTCAGATTTTTTCTCTTCATCTCTTTCAGCCACTTCTGACACCATGTATTGATTTCTTTGTGGGTTCAATGACAAGACATTTATGAAAGAGAATGTCTTTTAATCTAAAGTCTGTTCAACTCTTTATATACAGCATTACAGGAGACATCATGCTAGTGATCCATCTAGAACGAAAACTGAAACTAAACTAAACTGCTTGTCTCTGTCACATGACCTCTGCTGGTCAGGCATAAGTAATCAATACATGCAAACATGCTGAAAAGGCATCATAATCAAACAGGCAAATAACATCACTATTTGCTGATATCATTACACTGCACGCCTCCTCTGGAACACGCCAGTGAATCCTGGTGGCCCCACAAGTGGACTGCGTACTTACAGCTGCAGCTCCACCATTAAAAAGGAGTTTTCAGCAATCATCATTTGCAGGTGGCAGAAATTTGTTGTCTCAGGTCTGGGGGAACTTTTAGCAGGCATACCCATTGTTGTGGAAGTTTGGAGCCTGACACCCATCTCCAGTGTGACCTCCTGCGAAACCCCTCTCGCCACCTTGACTGAGCGCTTCCTCAACTGAGGCATATACCAGAAGCATGGGAACCATTTATTTCCTTTCCTCCTGGACATCAGAAGAGGACGAAGACCAGCCATGGCAGCAGCAGAACCATGAACAACAGCACCACCAACAGCAGCAGCACCAACAGCAGCAGCAACAACAGGAGCACCAAGCTGCTGCTCACCCACCTGAAGCTGCACAGGCCAGAAGGCGCCAGTGCGCAACCACGTTGCTGCCCGGGATGCAAGGGATGCACTCATCTTGGCCAGATTCGCTTAGCCTGCACAATCAAACACTTTTGCCTCCCACCTTCTTATCAGACCATCGACAATGGTTAAGAACCTGCGGATTCCTATCACTCTGACCACCATACTGACAATTGCAAGTCGCCCTAAGCCCTCAATGTGGAAGTCCCATTAGTGAAATGACACACGCCACAACTGCAACAGTTTGCCATCAGAAATTTTTATGACAATAAGCAACTGATGGCTTTTCAAAATTAAACACAACATTACACCCAAGTGACTACCCTTGTGACTACTTGTGCATTATCTTCCTCTTATGCATGCTCCTATGTAGTGCTTCTCCTGTGGCTTCAGCAGATGTGGAGGCCCCTTGCTCACTTTCTTGCTGCTCCTGTCTCGACACCTTTGGCGGCCGTCCTCGGTGGTTGCGAGCCTGCGAGGGCTCGGCAACAGTCTGCTGCCCCTGCGGCGGTGGAGGGGTTGAGACGCCGATCTCAGTTGGGTGGGGACTCTGGTGGGGCTCTGACCGAGGGCTTTGCAGTGGCATGGTCGTGTGAGTGCTTGGAGAGGAGCCCCCACTTCCTTGTTGTATGCCACCAACATCCCTCTCATGGGTCAGCCCCACTGCAGAGCTAGCAAGTGGCTGCAATTCAGGGGGGCCATGAGGACCTGTTTCTGCACTGGAAGTCCTACTCCAGAGGACTTGCATGAAGGTCTGGTTTGTTTGCTCAATAGCTGACCATCGCTCCTTAAGAGATGTCAGTCTATTCTGAACAATTACCATGTTTTCCATACCCTGGCGACTAAGCTCCTCCATGGACGTAGCCATCCTCTCTGTAATGTATGTACCTTTAAGGGGAGAACTACTTTTTACAGCTCCTGTACACTGTAGTACCGGCAGTGACCACACCTGTATATAAACCCTGAGTAGTGATCTGTACAGTTAGTTCTAGAGTAACCCTCATTCAGTAAACACCTGTTGATCGTTCCCTGCATTCTTTTGTCTGATTATTGAAGGACACAACATTAAGATACATGGATCTAACATTGGCGACGACGCAGATTCGAACCTACCTGCAACTCTGCATCACCTCCCAGGGATTCGCTCCTGGAGAACAGTGGAAGGAGGTCGAGTCCAGAAGCACGGGCGTCGACCACGGGCAACCGCCCAGTCATCCAGCGGAGATTTGAGCATCACAGGGGAGGCTGTCGCGAGCCAGGCTTAGCTTTCCAGTCACGGTGGTCCAGCGAAATGGGCTGGCAACAGGTACTGCGCAGACCCTTCCCGGACAGCGGCGGCTAGAGCCCGACTGAGTGGCACAGAAAAAGGCCGAGCAGCATCGATGGGGGAGAGAGAGAGGGCAGAGCGCACAGGGCGCAGCCGGTGTTCAGGACCGAGCGGCGTCAATGGGGAGAGAGACGAGAGAGAGCAGAGCGCAACCGGTGTTCAAGGGCCGAGCAGCGTCAATGGGGGAGAGAGGCGAGAGAAAGCAGAGCGCAGCCGGTGTTCAAGGGCCGAGCAGCGTCAACGGGGGAGAGAGGCGTGCAGGAAAATGCGAGGCGCTACCATTGCCACGAGGACCGCAGAGAGCGGCATTGGCAGCAGCGCAGGAGCAGCTCACGAAACCCACAGGGCGTCGCCATTTGCCACGAGGACCGCTGAGAGCGGCGTTGGCAGCAGCGCGGGAGACGCCATTTTAAGCCGCAGCGGGGAAGAAAGGAAAGCGCGGGAGATGCCATTTTAAGCCAGTCTAACCACACCCAAAAATGCCGAAGAGTGGCAGTATCACAGCATTCGACAATGAAGTCGAAGATTGGACAACATATGTCGAACGCATAGAAGTATACTGCAAGGCGAATGAAGTGCCAGATGACAAGAAAGCGCTGGTATTGTTGAATTCAATGGGTGTAAAAACGTATGGCTTACTACGAAACCTAGTAACCCCAGTGTTGTATCCGTGTATCTTAATGTTGTGTCCTTCAATAATCAGACAAAGACTGCAGGGAACGATCAACAGGTGTTTACTGAATGAGGGTTCAAACTGCAACTGACTGTACAGGTCACTACTCAGGGTTTATATACAGGTACTACTGCTGGTACTACAGGATACAGGAGCTGTAAAAAGTAGTTCTCCCCCTTAAAGGTACATACATTACAATTCCTCCACTTTTAGATTAACAGTACCATAACACTCATTTAACAATTAAATATCAACTAATTACAATTAACACTTTTAACATGCAACATTAACTGAAAATAGTCGATTTATAAATTCAGTCTTTGGGGAGGCTTCCTGATTCTTTCTGGATAACGCCTTTCCCGAGTGTCTCGCTCTTGGTGCGGAGGCGATTCTAACACCCTCTCGTCAGCTGATTCATCAGCTTCCAATGCTATTGTTTCCGAGGTAGATGCAACCTGTACGTCGGGTTCCTCACCAGGTACGTATGGCCGAGACATGGGGTTGACTCATTCCTGTGACTCTAGGATCTGGTCAGCATGGCGTCTCACAATGTTCTCCCCAACATCCACTGTGTACATTAGTGGCTCCTGCCGTGTGCATATCGTTCCTGGTTGCCATTTCTCAGTTCGGTAGTCGCGGAGCAAGACTGGTTGCCCTACATTGAAGCTCCTTGTCGGCTTCTCATTGATGTGCTGGAATTGCTTACTCTCAACATCTCTTCGTACATTTGGTCTGAGCAAATCCAGACGAGATCTCAACCTTTGGTTAAAGAACATCATGGCCGGGGCCTGGTTGGTGACTGCATGTGTTGCATTTCCGTAGGCTAACAGGAAATTGTCCACCTTATGCTGCAGTGGAATGTCGTCATCGCACATGGCCTTTACTGCTTTTTTAAAGGTTTGTACGAACCTCTCAGCCAATTCATTTGTGGCTGGGTGATACGGGGCGGATGTGTAATGCCTTACCCCATTCCTTTTCATAAATCTTCGAAACTCTTCGGACACGAACTGTGGTCCGTTATCAGAGCAAATCTGCCCTGGCTAGCCGTTCCTGGCAAAAATGGTCCGTAGGACTGCAATAGTTTTCTCCGTGGTGGTGGAGGACATTTTGATCACCTCAGGCCATTTCGAGTGCGCATCCACGGCTATTAAAATCATTGAGTCCATGAATGGACCAGCAAAATCAATATGCACCCGTTGCCATGGAAATGAGGGCCACTCCCATGGGTGTAGAGGGGCATGTGGTGGTGCATTTTGGACCTTCTGGCATCCTGAGCAGCTCTTTGTCAGGTCCTCGATTTGCTGATCGATCCCCGGCCACCACACATAAGCCCTAGCAAGGCTTTTCATTTTCACCCCTCCCAGATGACCTTCGTGAAGCTCATTGAGCACTCTCTCCCTTAACTTGGGTGGAATTACCACTCGGGATCCACACATCAAGGTCCCCTGGCATACTGACAGCTGTTCTCTTCTGGATGAGAATGCTGGCAACAGTGAGTCACCATGTGCTGGCCATCCCTTCACCGTCAAATCATATACCCGAGACCGTGTCAGGTCATTTCGGGTCTCCTTCTCTATACCAGCGTTAGTTACTGGCAAGCATTCAATTATAGTCGAATGAAATATTTCGATAGGGTCCACTGCTGGTGCTTCCTCCACAGTAGGCAGTGGCAGGCGTGATAGCCCATCAGCGTTTCCATGCTGTTTCGTGCCCTTATACTCGATTTCATATTGGTGCGCCCCTAGAGAAAGGGGCCATCTTTGTAGCCGTTGCGCAGTCATCACCGGAACGCCCTTCTTTGGATTAAAGATGGAGACAAGTGGTTGGTGGTCAGTCAGCAAGGTGAACTTCTGCCCGTGCAGATAGTGATTGAACTTTTTCACTCCCCACACTAGGCTGAGGGCCTCCCTGTCAATCTGGGTGTAGTTACGCTCAGCTGAGGTTAGTGACCGAGACGCAAAGGCTACTGGCCTCTCCGAGCCGTCCGGGAATTTGTGCGACAGCACCGCTCCAATGCCATAGGGTGATGCATCACACGCCAACCGAATTGGTAGTGCTGGGTTGAAATGAGCCAACACCTCTTTTGATGTGATCAATGCTTTGCTCTTCTGGAAAGCTCATTTACATTCGTCACTCCACTTCCATGGTACCCCCATTTGCAGTAGGGTGTTCAGTGGGTGTAGTACGGTAGACAAATTCGGCAAGAACTTATGGTAGTAGTTCATCAGCCCGAGGAACGACCTCAGTTGTGACACATTTTCCGGTGCTGGGGTCTTGACTACTGCTTCAATCCTTTCAGGGGACTTATGTAACCCCTCTTTATCAATAACATGGCCACAATATGAGATCTGCTTCTGGAAAAACTCGCATTTGTGGCGATTAGCTCGGAGCCCATATTCCTTCAATCTACTGAGCACCTGCTCCAGGTTGGCGAGGTGATCACTGTCATTTTCGCCCGTGACCATGATGTCGTCCAAATAACACTGGGTCCCTGGAATCTCTTGCAGGACTTGTTCCATTGCCCTTTGCCAAATAGCCGGAGCTGATGCTACCCCGAACACCAGCCAGTTGTATTGGTAGAGACCTTTATGAGTGTTGATCGTGTAGTACAGTTTCGAGGCTTCTTCGGGTACGCCTGGGCCAGATCAATCTTAGTGAAGCGTTTCCCTCCAGATAGCGAGGCGAAAATATCTTCAATCCGCGGAAGCGGATATTGTACAGTGTGAAGGACTGCCCCTTAAAGTCCCCACAGATGCGAACCTTCTTTGGTTCCCCAGGCGTTTTAATCAACGACCTCTTCATTACAGGAACGATGGGTGTAGCCCACTAGCTCCAGTCCACTTTGGACAGCACTCCTGAACATTCCAAACCTTCCAGCTCTGCTTTGACGGCTGGGCGGATTGCATAAAGTAACAGTCTGGCCTTAAAAACTTTGGGCTTGCATTTTCCTCTATTTTGATCGTCGCTGTTATGCCTTTTAGTGTTCCGAGTCCCTGCTGGAACACTTCTTGTGCGTCAGTTAGCATTTTTGACAGTCGTCCAGGTGTGACGTCATCATCCTTTTTGGCATCTACAGTCAGTGCTTGTATGGAATGCCAATCTAGCTGTATCTTCCGGATCCATTCACGTCCTAGTAGTGGTGGTCCTCCATCTGGCAATACATATAGGTCCATTTTTGGTGTTTCCTTGCCGTTATATATAACGTTCACCCTTATTTTTCCTTTGGGGTGGACTTTTTGCCCCGTGTACGTCTTCAAGACAATCTTTGTATCTCTCAAGGGTATATGTGAGAATAGCCGCTTGTAGTCCCTTCGGTTTCTGACTGTTAGGGCGGATCCTGTGTCTAATTCCATTTCGCTGGACAAGGCTTTCAGCATTGCAGTATCACATGAAGCAGCCGCACGGGGCGCTGCAGAGATACAACGGATACCACAAGAATATGGCACAAATGAAATGTCATACGGAACAGTGAAGTGCTATCGCTGCGGCAGAACAACACATGACCATAATGATTGCTGGTTCAAGGACAAAGTGTGCAGACAGTGTGGAAAAGTAGGACACATAGAAAGAGTCTGCAGGTCGGGAAAGATAACCAGCAGCAAGAAATCTCCACAGGAAAAGTACAAGAAGGTACATAAGGTGATGGAGAGTAGTTCAGATGAACAGAACAGTGATACAGACTCCGGAAGCAAGGAGCTGGGTTGTCTGAAACTACATAATGTGATCAAAACGGAGGATCACCAAACTATCTGGGTCACGCTCAAGATAGCAGGAGTCCAAGTGAAAATGGAATTGGACACAGGATCAGCCCTAACAGTCAGAAACCGAAGGGACTACAAGCGGCTATTCTCACATATACCCTTGAGAAATACAAAGATTGTCTTGAAGACGTACACGGGGCAAAAAGTCTACCCCAAAGAAAAAATAAGGGTGAACATTATATATAACGGCAAGGAAACACCAAAAATGGACCTATATGTATTGCCAGATGGAGGACCACCACTACTAGGACGTGAATGGATCCGGAAGATACAGCTAGATTGGCATTCCATACAAGCACTGACTGTAGATGCCAAAAAGGATGACGACGTCAGACCTGGACGACTGTCAAAAATGCTAACTGATGCACAAGAAGTGTTCCAGCAGGGACTCGGAACACTAAAAGGCATAACAGCGATGATCAAAATAGAGGAAAATGCAAGCCCAAAGTTTTTTAAGGCTAGACCGGTACCTTATGCGATCCGCCCAGCCGTCGAAGCAGAGCTGGAAGGTTTGGAACGTTCAGGAGTACTGTCCAAAGTTGACTGGAGCGAGTGGGCTACACCCATCGTTCCTGTAATGAAGAGGTTTTTGAGCAATACGCCTGGGGAACCAAAGAAGGTTCACATCTGTGGGGACTTTAAGGTGACAGTGAACCCAGTCCTTCACACTGTACAATATCCGCTTCCGCGGATTGAAGATATTTTTGCCTCGCTATCTGGAGGGAAACGCTTCACTAAGATTGATCTGGCCCAGGCGTACCTGCAAATGGAGGTAGAAGAAGCCTCGAAACAGTACCTCACGATCAACACTCATAATGGTCTCTACCAATACAACCGGCTGGTGTTCGGGGTAGCATCAGCTCCGGCTATTTGGCAAAGGGCAATGGAACAAGTCCTGCAAGGGATTCCAGGGACCCAGTGTTATTTGGACCACATCCTGGTCACGGGCGAAAATGACAGTGATCACCTCGCCAACCTGGAGCAGGTGCTCACTAGATTGAAGGAATATGGGCTCCGAGCTAATCGCCACAAATGCGAGTTTTTCCAGAAGCGGATCTCGTATTGTGGCCACATTATTGATGAAGAGGGGTTGCATAAGTCCCCTGAAAAGATTGAGGCAGTCGTCAAGGCTCCAGCACCGGAAAATGTGTCACAACTGAGGTCGTTCCTCGGGCTGGTGAACTACTACCTTAAGTTCTTGCCGAATTTGTCTACCATACTACACCCACTGAATACCCTACTGCAAACAGGGGTACCATGGAAGTGGAGTGACGAATGTAAACAAGCTTTCCAGAAGAGCAAAGCATTGATCACATCAAAAGAGGTGTTGGCTCATTTCAACCCAGCACTACCAATTCGGTTGGCGTGTGATGCATCACCCTATGGCATTGGAGCGGTGCTGTCGCACAAATTCCCGGACGGCTTGGAGGGGCCAGTAGCCTTTGCGTCTCGGTCACTAACCTCAGCTGAGCGTAACTACGCCCAGATTGACAGGGAGGCCTTCAGCCTAATGTGGGGAGTGAAAAAGTTCAATCACTATCTGCACGGGCAGAAGTTCACCTTGCTGACTGACCACCAACCACTTGTCTCCATCTTTAATCCAAAGAAGGGCGTTCTGGTGATGACTGCGCAACGGCTACAAAGATGGTTCCTTTTTCTAGGGGCGCACCAATATGAAATCGAGTATAAGGGCACGAAACAGCATGGAAACGCTGATGGGCTATCACGCCTGCCACTGCCTACTGCGGAGGAAGCACCAGCAGTGGATCCTGTTGAAATATTTCATTCGAATATAAATGAATGCTTGCCAGTAACTAACGCTGGTATAGAGAAGGAGACCCGAAATGACCCGACGCTGTCTCGGGTATATGATTTGACGGTGAAGGGGTGGCCAGCACATGGCGACTCACTGTTGCCAGCATTCTCATCCAGAAGAGAACAGCTGTCAGTATGCCAGGGGACCTTAATGTGTAGCTCCCGGGTGGTAATTCCACCCAAGTTAAGGGAGAGAGTGCTCAATGAGCTTCACGAAGGTCATCTGGGAGGGGTGAAAATGAAAAGCCTTGCTAGGGCTTATGTGTGGTGGCCGGGGATCGATCAGCAAATCGAGGACCTGATAAAGAGCTGCTCAGGATGCCAGAAGTTCCAAAATGCACCACCACATGCCCCTCTACACCCATGGGAGTGGCCCTCATCTCCATGGCAACGGGTGCATATTGATTTTGCTGGTCCATTCATGGACTCAATGTTTTTAATAGCTGTGGATGCGCACTCGAAATGGCCTGAGGTGATCAAAATGTCCTCCACCACCACGGAGAAAACTATTGCAGTCCTACGGGCCATTTTTGCCAGGAACGGCTTGCCAGAGCAGATTTGCTCTGATAACGGACCAGAGTTCGTGTCCGAAGAGTTTCGAAGATTTATGAAAAGGAATGGGGTAAGGCATTACACATCCGCCCCGTATCATCCAGCCACAAATGGATTGGCTGAGAGGTTCGTACAAACCTTTAAAAAAGCAGTAAAGGCCATGTGCGATGACGACATTCCACTGCAGCATAAGGTGGACAATTTCCTGTTAGCCTACGGAAATGCAACACATGCAGTCACCAACCAGGCCCCGGCCATGATGATCTTTAACCGAAGGTTGAGATCTCGTCTGGATTTGCTCAGACCAAATGTACGAAGCGATGTTGAGAGTAAGCAATTCCAGCACATCAATGAGAAGCCGACAAGGAGCTTCAATGTAGGGCAACCAGTCTTTGCCCGCGACTACCGAACAGAGAAATGGCAACCAGGAACGATATGCACATGGCAGGGGCCATTAATGTACACAGTGGGTGTTGGGGAGAACATTGTGAGACGCCATACTGACCAGATCCTAGAGTCACAGGAACGAGTCAACCCCATGTCTCGGCCATACGTACCTGGTGAGGAACCCGACGTACAGGTCGCATCTACCTCAGAAACAGTAGCATCGGAAGCTGATGAACCAACTGACGACAGGGGGCCAGAATCGCCTCCGCACCAAGAGCAAGACACTCGGGAAAGGCACTATCCAGAAAGGATCACGAAGCCTCCCCAAAGACTGAATTTATAAATAGACTATTTTCAGCTAATGTTGCATGTTAAAAGTGTTAATTGTAATTAGTTTGATATTTAATTGTTAAATGATTGTTATGGTACTGTTAATCTAAAAGGGGAGGAATTGTAATGTATGTACCTTTAAGGGGAGAACTACTTTTTCAGCTCCTGTATACTGTAGTACCGGCAGTGACCACACCTGTATATAAACCCTGAGTAGTGATCTGTACAGTTAGTTCTAGAGTAACCCTCATTCAGTAAACACCTGTTGATCGTTCCCTGCAGTCTTTTGTCTGATTATTGAAGGACACAACATTAAGATACACGGATCTAACACTCTCCTCTACCGTAGCCATCCTCTCCTCTATGGTAGCCAGCCTTTCAATGGAGGTAGCCATCCTTTCCAAGGAGGTTGCCAGCCTTTCTGTGGTGATGCGTTCATGCGCCAACACCCCCACAAAGGCTCTGCTCATGTTAGCGATGGACTCCTCCATTCGCTCCACACTCACATCGACCCTGGAGACAAAACCCGCCAGAGACTCCTGCACCTGTTCCTGGAGTTCCAGCACCGCTCTCCTTCTGGATGGACCCGGAGGCACAGGGTCGACATGCAGCAGAGCCGAGCTGGGAGTGTCCTCTCCACTGCAACGAGGACTCTCCACTGCTGTCCCTGTCTCCACCATCTGCTGATGCTCACTTATGAGCTGTGATACACCAGGGGACAACTCTACTTTGTGTCCCGAAGGTCCCACCAAGGTGTGAGTGTCTGCTCTGGTGCAGGGTGCACTTAATTCTGCTGACGGAGCACCCTCAGAGGTTGCAGCTTCCTCTGAGCAGTCTGGAAGCTCATGCTCTTCCTCCTGGACAGTGGGGATGGGGGCTCTCGATGGTCCTGTGGGGGAGTAAAGGAAAGAGTTAGAGATGTGAAGTAAAGGTTGCATGCACATTTATTGTGCAGATGATCATAAGTCAATCCGTTAGAGCATCAGAATCATTATCAGTCACTGAGAGAGATGCCAAACTATTCTGTCACCAGCTTGTTGTGATGCGCCCGCCTGTCCGTCACCCACTTGGGAATCCTCCTCGATCCCAGCAATTTGGACAGATTTGGACAGGTCGGATGATTATGCAGATGCATGGCAGATGCAGTATAATGTGGATAAATGCGAGGTTATCCACTTTGGTGGCAAAAACAGGAAGACAAATATTATCTGAACAGCAATAGATTGGGAAAAGGGGAAGTGCAACGAGACCTGGGTGTCCTTGTGCACCAGTCGCTGAAGGTAAGCATGCAGGTGCAGCAGGCGGTTAAGAAGGCAAATGGTATGTTGGCCTTCATAGCGAGAGGATTCGAGTACAGGAGCAAAGTCGTCTTGCTGCAGTTGTACAGGGCCTTGGTGAGACCACACATTGAGTATTGTGTGCAGTTTTGGTCACCTTATCTGAGGAAGGATTTTCTTGCCATGGAGGGAGTGCAGCAAAGATTCACCAGACTGATACCTGGGATGGCAGGAATGATGCATGAAGAGAGATTGGGTCGATTGGGCTTATATTCGCTAGAGTTTAGAAGAATGAGAGGGGATCTCATTGAAACTTATAAAATTCTAACAGGGCTAAACAGACTAGGTGCAGGAAGGATGTTCCCAATGGCGGGGGAGTCCAGAACCAGGGGTCACAGTCTAAGGATAAGGGGTAAGCCATTTAGGACTGAGATGAGGAGGAATTTCTTCACCCAGAGAGTGGTGAACCTGTGGAATTCTCTGCCACAGAAGTCAGTTGAGGCCAACTTATTAAATATATTCAAGAACGAGTTAGATATATTTCTTAAGGCTAAAGGGATCAAGGGATATGTGGAGAAAGCAGGGACAGGGTACTGAATTTGGATGATCAGCCATGATCTCATTAAATGGCGGAACAGGCTCGAGGGGCCGAATGGCCTACTCCTGCTCCTATCTTCTATGTTTCTATGTTTCTATGTTTCCAGAGCTGCCTCCTCCGAGGTGGTGAGCTGGGCTACTGAGGGTGGCCTTCCTCCTGTCCTCGCTCTTTCCCTCTTATTGTGGGCTCTCTTTTCCTGCAATGAGGGACACAAGTGGAGTTTGAGTGAGAATGAAGGAGTGAGTGTAGAGAATCCATAGCATAGATGCTTAGAAGGAGACAAAGGGCCCTCCCTGTGTGTTGTAAGTTGTTGTCATTGCGTCACAATGATAGGGAGTGTGAGGGCTGCATGGTCGAATAGTTAAGTGAATGTGACCATAGAGAGAAAGGGAATGGGTAAGGGTGCAGGGATGTCAGTGTCAAGTGGGATGTGGAGGAAGAGGTTGGCAAAGCAGAGTGCTGGTGAGGAGAGGCGATGGGGATGAGATTGAGGGTGATGAGAAAGTCATACTCACTTTTCCTGTGCGGAGAAGGTCATATAACCTCTTCCTGCACTGCAGCCTGGTTCTGCGGCACATAGAGATGGCATTGACCTCCTGGGCCACTTGCAGCCACGCAGCTTTAGTCTGTTGTGGTGGCTTTTTTCTCCCTGAGAAAGGGAAATGCACCTCCTTATTAGATCTTGCTCCCTGCACCAGAGCTTGGAGGGAGGGATCATCAAAGCGAGGTGCACACTTTTGCTTGTTGGTGGACATGGTCGGTAATGAAGTCCTTCATACAATATCCAAAGCGTTTCCAGTCTCCAGAAGAAGCAAGGCTGCTTGCAGGCCTTAAATCCAGCAACACTGATGATGTCATCGGAGGCGACTTTCAGGATGGAAAGACTAATTGGACCAGGGGTTGCCACACGCTGGGAATCAAGTGCCCAATTAGGGGGAAATCGCACTTTTTTCCCACTTCACATCGGAGTCAGGGTCCTGACACGAAAACCACCTGACATGCCCCAGCCCGACCCCAATGGCAAAATTGAGCCCAATGGCCTAGAAATTCACTGGCCTTAGCGCCGCTTTTGAGGCGCTAGAGGGCCTAGCGGCGAAGTTATGGCCAGTTTTGAAATTGACAGGGGCCCTAAATCGGCGTTAGGCCGGTAGCGCTGCGCCGGCACCGATGACGTCATCGGTGTGCGCAGCGTCCCGGTTGCCATGGTAACCCGCCCGAACTCGGAAATTGAGTTGCGGCCGCCTCGCCCGTGGCAGCCGCAAGCAACGTTCTGGCAGAGGTGCCTTACAGAACGTTACGCCGGCGCATTAAAGGCCCCGCGGCGGCCGGCCGCTTTCCCGCCGCCCGCCTGGCCGCAGCTCCCTCCCCGGACTTCCCCCCCCCCCCCCGGAACAGAAGCAAGCCCGGCACTTGTCCGAGGTGCCGGGCTCATTTTTAAAAAGATTATCGCGGGCCGCGGCCGGGTGCAGGCAGCTCCTCCTTAAGGGAAGGAGGAGGCCTGCACTTCCCGAACCTGCCGCACCGCAGCGGGCGCCGCAGCGCCGGAATAGCGCCGAAATTCAGCGCATAGCGCCAGTTTTCAGGCGCTAACAGCTTTCAGCAGCGCCGGCAGCCGTTTGGGCGCAGAAGTAGTGAATTTTTGGCCCGCCCAGCGCGACTTAGCTCCGGCACTAACTTCCGGCGCTAAAGCCGTCGCTGCGCCAAAACCCAATTTCTAGGCCATTGACTCTATGACACTCATGAACATAAGATGAAGGAGCTACTTATGGGAGTGACTAGCACTGTTGTACCTGAGGTTCACCTAAAATTGTGTAACATTACCCTTTTGAAAATGGACATCATGTTGGCCTGTTTCCTGTGTACTCATACTACTCAGTGTCCATTGACTCCCTTGTCATGATCATCAGTGCCTCACGTATCTTGTCCCTTGTCTTATTTAGTACCACCTATTATAGAGCCATAGAAGTTTATAGCATAGAAAGTCTATTGTGTCTGTGCTGGCTCTTTGCTCGAGCAAACCAAAACTAATTGCACTGCTCCACTCTCCCCCACAGCCATGTATCTTCCTCTGCTTCAAATATTTATCTAATTTTGCTTCCACAGATGCAGTAGTCTCTGCCTCAACTGCTGCCTGTAGCAAAGCATTCCATGCTCTGACAATCCTCTGCAGGGAGAAATTTCTCCTAATCTCTATCCTCATTCCTGGAGTGACAATTTTAAATTGATGACACCTTGTCACTGACTCCCCACCCAGAGGAAATTGTATATCCCTATTCACTCTATCAAAACGCTTCTACCGGGAATTTCCTTGGGGCTTCTCCCACTATGCAGCCATAACTTCGGCAAAAGGTCAGCAAAATGCTTGTTTATGGTATAAACAGGGTTTCCACAGAAGTTATGGTGGCGAAACGGAGTATCCTTCGAGGAAATTCCCAATGTTCTTAATCTTAAAAAGCTCTATTAAAGGTCCTTTTAACTTTCTCTACTCCAGTTGAATTAGTCCCAGTGTTTCGTCCCTCCTCTTAACTATAGTTTCCCATGCCTGGCATCATCCTGGTGAATCTATGCTGTATGCTCTCTATCGCATTATTGTCTTTTCTATAATGAGGCACCCAAAATTACACACTCCAACTGTGGCCTAAATAGTGTTTGTACAAATTTATCATTACCTCTATATTCTTGTACTCTATGCTCCTATTTATAAAACCCAAAAGGCTGTTGGCCCTTTTATAGTTTTATCTACTAGCATTTGCATTTTCAGGGAATTAGGGGAAATGAATTGTTTTAAGCCCTTTTAGTCAGTGTATGACTACCATCTCATTGATATCAAATTTGTTGCTTAAAAAGAGTATGTTGCTCCTGTCTTCCCTTGTGAATACTTGGAGGAAGCAATCATTTTCATTCCCATTCGCATTTTTTAAGCTTATTAACAGAAAAGTGTCCTTTGATCATTATAGTACTGTATGAATTTCTTGCTATTATATTTTATGTCTGCACTTTGTTTTTTGCCTGGTTCCCCTTTGTCCATTTTTAACTTATTTCTGCATGTTCCTATGAACCCCTTGACCTTTCTCCCTGCAGGATTTGTAGAGGTCTACAGAGCACTAGTAGGAAACAAAATGATTGCACTTTAGTTCAATGTCCTAGAGTGCTTTTGAGAAGATGTATATTAAGGTAACAGGCAATGGATTGATGGGCATGCATGATCATTGAGGTAGAGTTACTGGTAATGGAGGACATGGATTTTATACATCCACTGTATTAGGCTCAAAAGGATAGGACTGTTTGTGTATGGCCAGTTTCTGGATTTTGGTGAATGTCCTGTCAATTCATGATTGACAAATGATCCTTGCTGGCTCCAAGTCGCCTACAGCATCTCCACCTCTTTCTCCTCTGGCAAATGTTGAAGGTAGTACTCCTGGGCTTCCTGCTGCATGGTTACTGCTCCTTGGATGGAAAAGTTATGCAACATGTAGCAGACTGCCATGATTCTGGAAACCTTGTCAGTGCTATACAGCAGTGAATCCTGATCTAGCCAAACAATATATTCTATGCTTGATCACGCCAATGGCAAGTTCATAGAAACTTATTGCCTGTCGTGCCTGTGCTGGCTCTCTGAAAGAGCAGTCGTGTTTAGTCCCACACCCCCGCTTTTTGTCCGTAACCCTGTAAGTTCCTGATCCTCAAGTACCTGTCCACCTCCCTTTTAAAATTATTTATGGAATCAGCTTCCACCACCTTTTCAGGTAGAGTGAGCAGAGTGAGTGAAAACAATTCTCCTAATCTCCCCTCTAGATCCTTTGCCAATGATTTTAAATCTATGACCCACTTGCCAGAGGGAATAGTTTTTCTCTATCTAGTCTATTAAATCCTTTCATCATCTTGAGTTTGAATTCTATCAGAAATTTGGTTCACCCATAAGCTTCATTGTATCTACGTGTGTTCATGAGTTTCTCAAGGAAGTCATTAGGCAGAGCACCACTGAGTATCCTTGGTCACCGAGCAGTTACATGTCTAGTCTGCCTGCTTCTTCAAATAATGGTGGCATGACACATGGGCATAAAATTAAGGCAAAGTAGCTGCTAGCAGTGCATAGCACATTCTCCTGCTTCATTCAGTTCTTCTGGTGTGCGATCACCTGAAAATTAAATGAATGCAAGTCTTTCCTATTCATGTAGGCCATAGGGTTGTTAGAGGCGTGATTGGAATCATAGAATCATAGAATGGTTACAGCACAGAAGGAGGCCATTTGGCCCATTGAGCCCGTGCCGGCTCTCTGCAACAGCACTTCAACTAGTCCCACTCCCCCGCCCTTTCCCTGTAGCCCTGCAAATTTGTTTCCTTCAGGTACTTATCCAATTCTCTTTTGAAAGCCATGATTGAATCTGCCTCCACCACCCTCTCAGGCAGTGCATTACAGATGCTGACCACTCGCTGCGTAAAAACATTTTTCCTCATGACTCTTTTGGTTCTTCTGCCAATCACCTTAAATCTGTGTTCTCTGGTTCTTGACCCTTCTGCCAATGGGAGCAGTTTCTCTCTATCTACTCTGTCCAGACCCCTTATGATTTTGAACACTTCTATCAAATCTCTTTTTAACCTTCTCTGCTCTAAGGAGAACAACCCCAGCTTCTCTAGTCTATCCACATAACTGAAGTCCCTCATCTCTGGAACCATTCTTGTAAATCTTTTCTGCATCCTCTCTAAGGCCTTCACATCCTTGCTAAAGTGTGGTGCCCAGAATTGGACATAATACTCCAGTTGAGGTCGGACCAGTGTTTTATAAAGGTTCATCATAACTTCCTTGCTTTTGTACTCTATGCCTCTATTTATGAAGCCCAGGATCCTGTAAGCTTTTTTAAATGCTTTCTCAACCTGCCCTGCCACCTTCAACGATTTGTGCACATATCTCTCTGGTCTCTCTGTTCAGGCATCCACTTTAGAATTGTATCCTTTAGTTTATATTGCCTCTCCTTGTTCTTCCTACCAAAATGTATCGCTTCTCACTTTTCTGCGTTAGATTTCATCTGTCACATGTCCGCCCATTCCACTAGCCTGTCTGTGTCCTCTTGAAGTCTTTCACTATTCTCCTCACTTTTCACTATACTGTACTTCCAAGTTTTGTGTCATCTTCAAATTTTAAAATTGTGCCCTGTACACCCAAGTCCAAATCATTAATATATATCAAGAAAAGCAGTGGTCCTAGTACCGACCCCTGGGGAACACCACTGTATACCTTCCGCCAGTCCGAAAAACAACCGTTCACCACTACTGTCTGTTTCCTGTCACTTAGCCAATTTTGTATCCATGCTGCCACTGTCCCTTTTATTCCATGGGCTTCAACTTTGCTGGCAAGCCTATTATGTGGCACTTAATCAAACGACTTTTGGAAGTCCATGTACACCACATCAACCGCATTGCCCTCATCAACATTCTCTGTTACCTCACCAAAAAACTCAGTCAAGTTAGTTAAACACAATTTGCCTTTAACAAATCCATGCTGGCTTTCCTTAATTAATCTACACTTGTCCAAGTGACTGTTAATTTTGTCCTGCATTATCATTTCTAAAAGTTTCCCCACTATCGAGGTTGAACTGACAGGCCTGTAGTTGCTGGGTTTATCCTTACACCCTTTTTTGAACAAGGGTGTAACATTTGCAATTCTCCAGTCCTTTGGTACCACCCCTGTATCTAAGGAGGATTGGAAGATTATGGCCAGTACCTCCGCAATTTCCACCTTTACTTCCCTCAGCATTCTAGGATGCATCCCATCCGGTCCTGATGACTTACCTACTTTAAGTACAGCCAGCCTTTCTAGTGCCTTCTCTTTATCAATTTTTATCCCATCCAGTATCTCAACTATCTCCTCTTTCACTATGACTTTGGCAGCATCTTCTTCCTTGGTAAAGACGGATGCAAAGTACACATTTAGTACCTCAGCCATGCCCTCTGCCTCCATGTGTAGGTCTCATTTTTGGTCCCTAATCGGTCCCACCCCTTCTCTTACTACCGGTTTACTATTTATATTCCTGTAGAAGACTTTTGGATTTCCTTTTATGTTAGCTGCCAATCTATTCTCATACTCTCTCTTTGCCCCTCATATTTCCTTTTCACTTCCCCTCTGAACTTTCTATATTCAGCCTGGTTCTCACTTTTATTCTCAACCTGACATCTGTCATACGTATTCTTTTTCTGCTTCATCTTACTCTCTACCTCTTTCGTTATCCAGTGAGATCTGACTTTGCTTGCCCTACCTTTCCCCCTCGTGGGAATGTACCTCGACTCTACCCGAACCATATCCTCTTTAAAGGCAGCCCATTGTTTGATTACAGTTCTGTCTGCCAATCTTTGATTCCAATTTACCCAGGCCAGATCTATTCTCAACCCACTGAAATTGACCTTCCTCCAATTAAGTATTTTTACTCTAGATTGCTCCCTGTCCTTTTCCCTGGCTAATGTAAACCTTATGATACTATGATCACTGTTCCCTAAATGTTCCCCTACTGACACTTGCTCCACTTGACCCACCTCATTCCCCAGAACCAGACCCAGCAATGCCTCCTTCCTCATTGGGCCGGAAACATACTGATCAAGAAAGTTCTCCTGAACACACTTCAGAAATTTTTCCCCCTCTCTGCCGTTTACACTATTACTATCCCAGTCTATATTAGGATAGTTGAAGCCCCCATTATCACTATGCTATAGTTCTTGCACTTTTCTGTAATGTCCCTGCAAATTTGCTCCTCTATATCCTTCCCACTCATTGGTGGCCTATAGTATTGTAAGATCTTAATGATCTCTCAGTTCTTGGACAAGACACCAATAGGCAGCAGCCAATATGTTTGAGCAATAGATCAAGATTTATTAAGCATACAGCGTAATATACTTAATATTAGGCGATATTTTTAATGAGTAGCTCGCAGCCCTTGGTCTCTGGAACCTCTCGGACACAGATAACGTCATCTTAAGTCTGTTCCTTTGTTCTCGCAGTACGTCTGTAAAGTAGTTCTTTGAGTATCGAGGTTTTAACCCTTTTCTTATCAACAGTTCTTTTGGCCAGTGTCCATATATGGTCTTTAACAAAATCACCTTTTATAATTGGTTCTAATGGTCAAAATACCATTGTCACTCAGACTAAGGTAGCATCCCGCCTTTCCAGTATTTTTCCACCAACTTTGCCATGTTCAGTGTTATCTTGTTTATAGTTTTACACCCCATTGGAATTTACTTTATCTCTTTCATTTCTAGCTTCCCTGGTACAAGGCCTTTATACCAAGGGCGCATATCAGCGCTGTTTCACTAGTCTTGAGGTATCCAAACTATCTCACTTTAATCTACCAGATAAATACCTTATCTCCATGATCTCTCTCATTTTATGTCCTTATTCTAATTATCCTTTAAATATCGTTGCAGTTAGTTTTGTTAAGCGAATTCTAATTTCTACTTAGCATCATATGTTTTTTTTAGCAATTTAACCTTCACTCGCAGTCTGTGGCTGTTTGTTATCAAAACTGCTTTTGACTGTCCTTCGAAGCTGCATTTTGAACAAGTCTTAGCTTTCTCGTTACCCAGGAGTAATTATGGGTAATATTATTTGGTCAATGGCTACACTTGAAGTTATACATATATGATTCTCATCTACTAAATATCTTTAAATATCAGCCTTTCGTACAGTATACTCCTAGTAGTGTAATGTCACCTCTATTGTTTCTTAACTCTAACCAAATAGATTTTGTCCTTCACCCCTCCAGGACATCCTCTCTCTCCAGCACTGTAATATTCTCCTTAATCAATACTGCTACCCCACCTCCTTTCTTTCCTTCCCTATCTTTCCTGAACACCTTATATCCAGGAATATTTAATATCAATCCTGCCCTTTTTTGGGCCAGGTCTCCGTTATCGCCACAACATCATATTCCCATGTGGATGTTTGCACCTGCAGCTCACCAACCTTATTTACCACGCTTTGTGCATTCACACACATTCACTGTAAACCTATCTTAGACCCCCTTGTATTCTCTGTTAGTCTGACCCCACCTAATATCGTACTATTTCTTACTCTAGTGCTATCTGTTTCTCCCAATCCTTTGTGCACCTTGTTTCTCCTTTCTAAAGCTACATGCTGGTGCCCACCCCCCTGCCAAATTAATTTAAACCCTCCCCAACAGCATTAGCAACCCCTCCCCCAACCCCGCCACCCTTGTGAGGATATTGGTCCTGGCTCTATTGCGGTGCAACTCATCGACTTGTACCCTTCCCCCACCCCTCCACAGAACCGGTCCCAATGTCCCAGGAATCTAAAGCCCTCTCTCCTGCACCATCTCTCCAGCTACGTGTTCATCTATCCTTCTATTTCTATATACTCACTAGCTCATGGCACCGGGAGTAATCCGGAGATTACTACCTTTTGAAGTCATCCTTTTTAATCTCTTTCCTAGCTCCCTAAAATCTGCCCACTGGACCTCATCCCTTTTTCTACTTATGTCGTTGGTACCAATATGGACCACGGCCTCTGTCTGTTCACCCTCCCCCCCTCAGAATGTTCTGCAGCCGCTCAGTGGCATCCTTGACCCTGGCATCAGGGAGGCAACATACCATCCTGGAATCACGTCTGCGGCCGCAGAAACGCCTGTCTGCTCCCCTAACTATCGAATCCCCTATGATTATTGCTTTCCTGATCTTCCTCCATCCTGCTGTACAGCTGAGACATGTGTGGTGCCGTGCACTTGGCTCTGGCTGTACTCCCCAGAGGAACCATCGCCCTCACCAGCACTGAATATCGGTTAGAAAGTGAGATGCCCTCGGGGGACTCCTGCACGCCCTGCCTGTCTGGTGGTTACCCATTCCCTCATTGCCTGTACACTCTTATGCTACGGGGTGACCACCTCTTGAAACGTAGCTCTCAGCCTCATGGGTGCACCACAGTGACGCCAGCTGCTGCTTAGGCTCCAAACCTGGAGCTTGAGCTCCTCCAGCTGACAACACTTCCTGCACACATGGTTGTCCAGGACACGGGAAGCGACCTGGAGTTCCCACATGGCACAAGATGTACATCCCACGGGACTGAGGTGCCCTGCCATGTCTCTATTTAATAGACTATTAACTAACTTAAGAGAAATAAACTTAAGACTAAAAGAGCTAGAAATTCATTTCGAGCGGTGGCGAAAAACAGGAGGTATCGGATCGACCGCCCGTTATACGGAGTGCCTGATATTCAGTTCTATTGCAGTCAATACAACTGAATATCAGGCGCTGCATATAACAGGCGGCCACTCCGATACTGCCCGTTTTTCGCCACCGCTTGAGACGAATTTCTAGGCCAACGTCTTAAAACGTTGGGCCTACCTTTATCTTTGGCCGCGCCTCTCGCTCTGCTGCAAGTCCACTCTTGGGCCTACCTTTATCTTTGGCCGCGCCTCTCGCTCTGCTGCAAGTCCACTCTTGGGCCTACCTTTATCTTTGGCCGCTCCTTTCGCTCTCTTGGATAAAGTCCTTATTTAAATGATTATTTATAGTTATATTAATTCGTTTATCTAATTAAGTTCTTAATTTAATAAAGTATGTTATAGTTTCCCGCTCTCAGTTTAAACCACTGTCCGAGAGAGAAAAAACGTTAATACTCACCCATCAATCATTTACCTGCTTTCCTGTGACGTTATTCCTTTTTTTTGTTGTTGTTTTAGAATTCGTCGGAGATATACCACCTCCTCCCATGCCGACTCCGCTCAGGTCCGCACTGCCTCGGCCTCCCGCTCTATTTATCTGCTGCCTCCTTCGATGCCGACTCCTTTTAGGTTAGCCACATCGGTGCCATTAATTATGCTCTATACTTTTAGGAAACCTGCCACTGGATTAAAGCGCTGTGCTATCTTTCTTTGGGAAAAGTATTGAAATATTTTTTCCCTGGCAAACATGGCTTCTGTCATTTATTTTAGGCATCAATGGACTGAAGACTGACTGATGTAGAAAATGTTCCTAGCGATGACTTGGACGGACTGATTGGCATAAAACTTTAAAGTTGTGGTAACTTTCACAGGCAAGGGCAGAGGTGCGCCTGTGGTGGCAATTGTCTCGAAGTCAGTTCTGAGGAGACATTAATTCAACGAAGAATCCCTTGTGAAGCATAGATGATGAAGGCTGGACCCATCTGACATACCGAGGTCGGCACACTCAGCTGCTGTGACAAGGGCAGCTAGGTGCCGAATCACTTTGATGAAAGACCAATTTGCATGAGAGTGCGTTAAATTAGGAGGTCTAATTAAGTTTTTCACATGCTACTTACAAAGCCTCAAATAAAGAAGAATATATCCATTGCAAATTGGGTGTTCTGGCTTGTTCACCCAGTTCAGTGAGACCTGGTTCTGGCAATGCACGGGTGCGCTGATGGGACAATCTCCACCACAGTCACACCACTGCCTGTGGCTGTGAAAGTTACCACAACATTGAATCTGCCTGGTACTCCCACTGTGTGAATAAATTCCAGTTTTTACCCTTGTGTGCACTGTGCACTATTAATATTTGCATGCTGGGGAAGCTACAAGTGAGTTTTGTATAGAACGACTAAGTTTGGGAATTTTATAATATCTTATACAGAAACCATGTTAAGAATTTATGATTTTGTTTTAATATTGGTTATTAAATTGCTGGGCATTCTCCTTTTATCACCCTCATTTGAGGCAGTCAAGGTGATCCATTATATTCAGTACGAAAGGGAATAAAAAATAACATTCTGTAGTCAATTGAAGGAGCCATTTGAAATCTTGGCCTCCAGTTGTCGGACTCCATATTTGTATACCTTTTAGCAGCAATACCAATTTATTTTACAATTACTAGCTGGATTATACCTTCCATCTTCTTTGTATACTAAACCTACCACTTGATAACCAATTTCTCACCTCCCTTCCTCCTCAGTTAACATCCCCAACTCTACATTCACAGTATCTTCCTTAGTCAGAAATGTATGCCTTTCTGACTTGCTGATATAGATACAGGAATGCCATTGCCTAGTTCACTCGGCAGGAGGTGTATTAGAGTGGTCTGGAAAAAGATCCCATTGCCTTGAGAGGCAGCTAAAATTGGTGATATTCACATTTTGACCAAAAGAAGCTTGAATTTAAATGCTGGGTACAATTAGGATTCTAACTTGTGTCTTCTTTAATATTGCTTCTACCAGGCTGTCCAAGAGAAAAGTATTTATAATCTGCCTCCATCACCAATTGGCAGGCTAAGCTTACACCTCCACAACCACGTCAACAATTGATATTGGCCCGGATTTTCCTGCAATGGCGAGATCAGCAACGTATGCCGTAAATTTCATCGTCTAATGCGTCGACCTTGCTAATTTACTCAAAATTTTGCTGGTTTCCTCATTAGAACACGCTGCAGTGAGAATAGCAGCTAATCAGAAGCAGCAATGCCAATGGCCATTGACAGACTTGGATTGTTTATTGTTTCCTATGCATACCCATACTGTGTGAGCACCTCGTACGTGGCTGGCTTTCACTGCCCTTAAGTTAAATCAGACCAGTCTGTTCTTTCTCATTAAAATTTAATTGGGACAATTTGAAAAAAACAGCCTGTTTTGTTGCATTTGTTTGCTTACTGCCCTTACAGAACTTGCAGGCTGGTGTCTGTAGGGTGCAAATGAATTAAATTCAGTGAAGCATGTTGAAAGGGCAAACATTTAAATGGTAAAACTTCAACTTCTAAATCGGTGTTTTATAATCCAAATTATTTACAGTAGGTTAACACATGCAGCGTTCAGCCAGCTAACTAGTTATACACTCAAAGTTATTGGAAGCCAGTCCGAGTTCCTGCTCCTCCTGAATTTAACTTCCCACAAAATGGGCCTTTTTCATTTACAAATGTTTCAAGCATTTTCACATGACCCTTCTGCTCCGTTAGTTAATCACGCCGTCACCAGGTTACCTGCATCATTATTTTTCAGTCTAAGTGGCAGCGGCGAGAAAACTGGCAAAAATGCAGAGAAATCTTGGGCCAGAAATTCAGTAGGCGTTGCGCCCAGTTTTCGCCCAAAGAGGGCTTTTGCGCCACTTGATGAGGTTGCGCCGATATTCAGTGCTGCGGTAATGGCGGCGTTAGCCAGTAGCGCTGCGCCGTCGCCGATGATGTCATCGGCGTGCGCAGTGCCCCGCTACTGCCTCGATACCAGCCCGACTGCCATATTGAGTAGCGGCCGCCTCTTCCGTAGCGGCCGCAAACAACGTTCAGAGACCGGGGCCGTACTGCAGCCTTAGTGGGGCGAGTTAAGGTGGAGGTGCGGCCGGCCGCTTTTTCGGCGGCCGCCTGCCCGCACCTCCTTCCCCGGCCTCCTCCACCCACCCCCCCCACCGGCATTGCCGGCTGCTTTCCGGGAGCCCGGCACTTCTCCGTGGTGCCGGGCTCATTTGCCGGCACTAGCAAGCGGTGATCTCGCTGTTGCAGGCACCTCCCCCTTAAGAGAGGGAGGAAGGCCTGCAGTACCGCAGCCTGCCGCTCCGCAGCAGGTGGCGCTGCGGCAACTAGCGCACAGAAATTCAGTTTCAGCGCCCCAAGCGGGGGCGGCCACACCCTTGAACAGCGGCCGTCCTCAACTTGGGGCGCTGAAACTGAATATCCGACGGCCGCGAGTGGCTCCGCGCCCAGTGGTAACTTCTGGGCGCAAGCGAGCTGGCGGGGCCTAACTGAATTTCTAGCCCCTTGACTTTAATTAGGGCAGAGCAATGCTAATTACCTTTGAACTGTTCTCGGCAAGGTTAACGACGGTGCCGTGCAAAAGTCCCAGGAAAATATGGAGTGGCATAATTAATGGCGTAAGATACTTACTCCATAATTTCTTCTTTCTTTTGCTGCATTCAAGGGTCCCTATGACGTAGATGTGCCATTACAATGGTGCATGTTCCCAGGAAAATCTGGACCATTGAAAACCTACTGCTGAATAAACCTAGCAAGAACCACCAAAATTCACAATGCTGTCTTTCATACTTCTTGTGTTTTGTAGTTGGCTCTCCTGGGGAGAACTATTACATAACTAGGGTGCATTATGGGGCAATTACTGTTTCTTTTATTGGTTTGTTGAATTGTATATTTTCACTCGACAAACTTTCACTTATCTGATTAAAAGGAATTCCCAAATAAACTCAAACATAGAGTTGCACCCCTAATGGAAACCCTAATTAATCTGGGATGCAGTGAACCAACTCCAGCGATCTCACATGTACTACCAGGCACCTGATTACAATCATGTTACTGTAGATAGATGGGCTGCAAAAACAGAGTGGGCTGATCCATAGTGAGATGAAACAAACACAAAAGCTAAACCTAGGATTATAGTTCAAGCTATCTGCACTCTCTAAATGTGTTCTCATCTGGAGAAAATGCGTTATATATGGAAGAATAAGACCCTGAGGGTATTGGATCACAGGACACAAAGAAATACCAGCCTTGGTAGTGAGCATGTTGAAGGTCAAGAATCCATCATCCTTTCCTTAAATAACAAAAATGGAAATCAAAGAACAATAAAACAGGAAATCGATATCAATAGCTTCTGCAGGATTAGAGTTAAACCTTGCTGAGGGATTACAGTTAAACCCTGCTGGCTTTTAAATGGCAATGCTGTATATTCTGTCAGTGTGAAAAAACTGGGAGCCACGTTCTTCCAGTGCAGTGACCTTTGCATGATTTGCCTTCAGGAACCCTGTTAATGAAAAAGGGAGGGACCATTATCATTTTCCTATGACTGATTAAATTTACTTTACAGGAGAGGCTATTCAGAGATATATGTAATCCCTTGTAAACTTTTTAGGCTAATAAACTGTTTTAATTTATACAAATTGAGAATATAATGAGCTGAATTATTCCCTTTTTATTGCCGTGAATAATTTGCCATGGTTTTTCCTAAGGGCGAAAAGGAATCATAAGCCTGTTCATTTTATTGCCTCTAAGTATGGAAAGTGCTGTATGTTGATAAGTTTCACAGTGTGAATAGTGTAATGTTTAATAAACCAGTTTAAAATTCTGTACTTTAGCAGTTCCTGTAAGGTGGGAAATATTGCAAATAATGTAACTGAGATATTACCTTGACAGTTAAAGTGATATTTAGATACATTGTCAATATGAGAAACATTGTAGAAACTGGGTATGCAATAAAGACAGGTATATAAGCATTTTAAAAACATTATAGTTACTGAACGGAATATAAGACACAAATTCTTGTCTGTTCACACAAAGCATATCACTGTGCTACACTATAAAAGCATCTTCCTACAATTAACATCAGCACAATTAAATCCTGAAAAAAGAAAGGCATAATTTATGCAGATATGGGAATTATTTTTCATCTTATACAAAAGATTTCCTCTGTGCATTAACTGTTGCAAAATTGTAAACCTGTTTATAAAGAGCCTTTTTAGGATTTTGTTATATCTGTCTCATAGAGGCTGTCTTTACACTTTGAGTTTTTTTTTAACAAGTCATTGTTGCGACTGCTTAACCTGCTCCTATCTGCAAGATATGCCTGGAATATGCATGTCATCAAATAGTTAACATCAGTATTGCTATCTTACAATAATCAATGGTAGCACGAGGTAACATTTCCATTGGTCACAGACAAGGCTAAATCACTTGAACCAGAAATTATTAAATTAGGTCAAATATATTAAAGACTAATCTGGAACTTCCTGAAATTATTTCAGTTGCTTTAGTGGTGATGGACTGAGTTGGATTGCTTCTCAAATCTTCAATGACGAAAGAAAGTGCCCTCACTGTTACCTCAAGGAAGCTGACCTGTTTAATTGCAGTATATGCAGATCTTAAAATATAAAATATTATCGACTTGGATTTTGCAGTCAGTGGCAGAGGGATGCTCGCCGTTCACTATGTTGACAGCTGCCCACAGAGTTTCGCGGGCTTTTGAGCACAGACGTGCTCTCGTCGGGCATCTGATCCAGCGCGGCGCCCTCTACAGGGGATCTGTGGCTTAGGTGAACAGCAAAAGCAACAGCGAGGCTCTTCAACCAATCAGAAAGAAAGAAAGACTTGCATTTATATATCGCCTTTCACGATCACTGGACGTCTCAAAGCGCTTTACAGCCAATTAAGTACTTTTGAAGTAGAGTCACTGTTGTAATGTGGGAAACGTGGCAGCCAATTTGCGCACAGAAAGGTTCTACAAATAGCAATGTGATAATGACCTGATAATCATTTTTTGTTATGTTGGTTGAGGGATAAATATTGGCCAGGACGCCGGGGATAACTCCCCTGCTCTTCTTCGAAATAGGGCCATGGGATCTTTTACGTCCACCTGAGAGAGCAGACAGGGCCTCGGTTTAACATCTCATCTGAAAGACGGCACCTCCGACAGTGCAGCACTCTCTCAGCACTGCACTAGCGTGTCAGCCTAGCTTTATGTGCTCAAGTCCCTGGAGTGGGACTATGAACCCACAACCTTCTGACTCAGAGGCGAGTATGTTACCAACTAAGCCACAGCTAACACTGATCAGATTAAATAATCCTCATTGAAACATAGAAACATAGAAGATCGGAGCAGGAGTAGGCCATTCGGCCCCTCGAGCCTGTTCCGCCATTTAATGAGATCATGGCTGATCATCCAAATTCAGTACCCTGTCCCTGCTTTCTCCCCATATCCCTTGATCCCTTTAGCCTTAAGAAATATATCTAACTCCTTCTTGAATATATTTAATGAATTGGCCTCAACTGCCTTCTGTGGTAGAGAATTCAACAGGTTCACCACTCTCTGGGTGAAGAAATTCCTCCTCATCTCAGTCCTAAATGGCTTACCCCTTATCCTTAGACTGTGACCCCTAGTTCTGGACTCCCCCGCCATCGGGAACATCCTTCCTGCATCTAGTCTATCTAGGCCTGTTAGAATGTTATAAGTTTTAATGAGATCCCCTCTCATTCTTCTAAACTCCAGCGAATATAAGCCTAATCGACCCAATCTCTCCTCATAAGTCATTCCTGCCATCCCAGGTATCAGTCTGGTGAATCTTCGCTGCACTCCCTCCATGGCAAGAACATCCTTCCTCAGATAAGGCAACCAAAACTGCACACGATACTCAAAGTGTGGTCTCACCAAGGTCCTGTACAACTGCAGCAAGACATCCTTGCTCCTGTACTCGAATCCTCTCGCTATGAAGGCCAACATACCATTTGCCTTCTTAACCGCCTGCTGCACCTGCATGCTTACCTTCAGCGACTGGTGCACAAGGACACCCAGGTCTCGTTACACTTCCCCTTTTCCCAATCTATTGCCGTTCAGATAATAATCTGTCTTCCTGTTTTTGCCACTGAAGTGGATAACCTCGCATTTATCCACATTATACTGCATCTGCCATGCATCTGCCCAATCACCCAACCTGTCCAAATCATACTGGAGTTTCTCTGCATCCTCCTCACAGCACACACACCCACCCAGCTTTGTGTCGTCTGCAAACTTGGAGCTATTACATCTAGTTCCCTCATCTAGATCATTAATATATCTTGTGAATAGCTGGGGTCCTAGCACCGATCCCTGCAGTACCCTACTAGTCACTGCCTGCCACTCAGAAAAAGAACCGTTTATTCCAACTCTTTGCTTCCTGTCTGCCAACCAGTTCTCTAACCAAGTCAGTACCTTACCCCCATCCCATGCTTTTTTACTTTGCATACTAATCTCTTATGTGGGACCTTATCGAAAGCCTTCTGAAAGTCCAAATACATCACATCCACTGTGTTAGATCCGTGTGTTAATGGAGATACGGAATGCAGGAGTTGATTTAACAAGTGTTTACTGAACAAAGTCTGGAGGTGAACTAACAACACAAGACGCTACACAGGCTTATATATCCTAGTGGTCACTACTGGTACTACAGTATACAGGGGCTTCAAAAACATAGTTCCTCTTAAAGGTACATATACTACAATTCCTCCCCTTTTAGATAAATAGCACATAACATTTTAAGTAATCATTAAATAACATTTTTACAAGAACAATAATATACACATTTGCTGAAGTTAATCAATTACAAATTCAGTCTCTCTGGAGGCTTCCTGACTCGGTCCGGATAACGCCTCGGTGGTGTAGTAGGTTCTTTTGGCAAGGTCGATTCGGCTTCAATGCCAGTGTCGGGTTTATCTGGTTCCAGTATCACCGGATCGGAGGTAGATACTATGGGTATCTCTGCTTCATCACTAGGCATATAGAGTTGTGGTGTAGGTTGTCCTTTTTCAGATGACTCTATGATCTGGTCAGCATGGCGCCTTATTATGCTTTCTCCAATGTCCACGGTATACATCAGTGGTCCTAGTCGTGTGCAAATAGTTCCAGGCTGCCATTTCTCGGTACGGTAGTCCCGGGCCAAAACTGGTTGACCTATCTGGAAGGTTCTAGTTGGCCTTTCATTCATGCTTTGAAATTGCCGGTTCTCTACGTCCCTTCTGACGTTTGGCTTGACCAAATCCAGCCAGCATCTTAGGCTTCTATTGAAAAACATCATGGCGGGGGTTTGGTTTGTAACCACATGTGTTGCTTTCCTGTACGCAAACAAGAAGTTATCTACCTTATGTTGTAGATTTATGTCTTCATTACCCATGGCCTTTATGGCCTTCTTGAAGGTCTGGACAAACCTTTCAGCCAATCCATTGGTGGCGGGATGGTATGGGGCGGACATGTAGTGCTTAACCCCATTGTTTTTTAAGAACTTCCTGAATTCTTCGGATACAAATTGCGGTCCATTATCAGAACAGATCTGTTCAGGCAGCCCATTCCTGGCAAATATGGTCCTTAATACTGTGATGGTTTTTTCCGTGGTGGTGGAGGACATCTTTATTACCTCCGGCCACTTGGAGTGTGCATCCACCGCGATTAAGAACATTGAGTCCATAAATGGACCAGCAAAGTCGATATGTACCCTTTGCCATGGAGATGAGGGCCACTCCCATGGATGTAGAGGGGCTTGTGGTGGGGCGTTTTGGACCTTCTGGCATCCTAGACAGCTCTTGGTCATTTCTTCGATGTCTCCATCGATACCTGGCCACCACACAAACGCTCTGGCTAAGTTCTTCATTTTCACTCCACCCAGATGCCCCTCGTGAAGCTCCTTTAGCACTCTATCCTTGAGTTTGGGTGGAATCACCACTCTGGATCCACACATCAAGGTTCCTCGGCACACTGACAGCTGTTCTCTTCTTTGCGAGAATGCTGGCAACAGTGGTTCGCCATGTGCTGGCCATCCCTTCACTGTTAAATCATAGACTCGTGAGAGAGTCAGGTCATTTCGCGTTTCCTTTTCAATGGTAGAATTTGTCACCCGTAGACATTCCACTATGGTCGAGTGGAGCATCTCCACTGGGTCCACTGTAGGCGCCTCTTCCACCGTTGGCAACGGTGATGCGCTATCTATCACTCAAAAGACTGAGGTTAAGCGAGTAACTAACAGGCTTTTATTAACAAGAGAATGAAGGTGTGCCTCGAGTGGTCGACCAGTCCAGAATACAGAGCAGTCACCTTTATACCTAGACTCGTGGGAGGAGTCAGCCGAGGCATGTACAGACATGTACACAGTGGAATACAAACAGTGGTTTACCACATTCACCCCTTGTTTAAAAATGAGCCCGGTGGGGTGAAGTGTATTAAAAGTTTGTGTATTGGAGTCTCTCTGGAGGTCTTGTCTGCTGCTGTGATCGACGTGGTGATGGCAGGGGTAGTGAAGCTTCTGGCGTCGAGTCCCGCATAGGCTGGGGCACTGGTGTGTAGTCCTCGTGGGTGTCGAGCGGGTCGCGGGGCCCAGGCGTGCCGTCTGCTGGGGTTGGATATTGGATCGTGGGGGGGGGGTGGTAGTGGGTAGTGGGTTACTGGGGCCCCCGAGGGTGCGAGGTCTCGTATGGAGACTGTGTCCTCCCGCCCGTCCGGGTACGCAATGTAAGCATACTGGGGGTTGGCGTGGTGGAGGTCGACCCTCTCGACCAGGGGGTCCGTTTTATGGGTCCTCACGTGTCTTCTCAGTAGGACCGGCCCTGGGGACGTCAGCCATGGCGGTAGCGATGTCCCCGATGTAGAATTCCTTGGGAAGACAAACATTTTCTCATGAGGGGTGGCGTTAGTGGCAGTGCAGAGCAGTGACCGAATAGAGTGGAGCGCATCGGGGAGCACATCCTGCCAGCGGGAGGTCGGAAGGCCCCTAGACTTTAAGGCTAGCAGGGCGGCCTTCCAAACTGTCGCATTCTCTCTTTCCACATGTCCGTTCCCCCGGGGGTTGTAACTGGTGGTCCTGCTTGTGGCAATACCCCTAGCGAGCAGGTACTGGCGGAGTTCGTCGCTCATAAACGATGAGCCCCGGTCGCTATGGATATAGCTGGGGAAACCGAACAGGGTGAAGAGGTCGTTCAGACATTTAATGACCGTGGCACTGGTCATGTCCGGGCAGGGGATGGTGAACGGGAAACGGGAGTACTCATCAATAATGTTGAGGAAGTGCACATTGCGGTCGGAGGAGGGGAGAGGCCCTTTAAAGTCAACGCTCAGGCGCTCGAAGGGGCGAGTGGCTTTTATCAGGTGAGCCCTGTCTGGTCTATAAAAGTGCGGTTTGCACTCAGCGCAGACTTGGCAGTTCCTGGTCATGGTCCTGACCTCCTCAATGGAGTAAGGCAGGTTGCGGGCCTTGATGAAGTGGAAGAACCTGGTGACCCCCGGGTGGCAGAGGTCATTGTGGAGGGCCCGCAGCCTATCGATCTGCGCGCTGGCGCAGGTGCCACGCGATAGAGCATCCGGGGGTTCATTGAGCTTCCCGGGCCGGTACAAGATCTCGTAATTGTAGGTGGAAAGTTCGATTCTCCACCTCAAGATCTTGTCATTTTTGATTTTGCCCCTCTGCTTGTTGTTAAACATAAAAGCAACTGAACGCTGGTCAGTGAGCAGGGTAAATCGTTTTCCGGCCAGGTAGTGCCTCCAATGACGCACAGCCTCCACAATAGCCTGGGCCTCCTTCTCAACAGCGGAGTGACTGGTCTCCGGGCCCTGGAGGGTTCGTGAAAAGAAGGCCACGGGTCTCCCCGCCTGATTAAGGGTAGCGGCCAGGGCAAAGTCGGACGCGTCGCTTTCCACCTGGAAGGGGATGGATTCGTCCACTGCGTGCATGGTGGCTTTGGCAATGTCTTCCTTGATACGGTGGAAGGCTAAGCGGGCCTCTGCCGTCAAGGGAAAAGAGGTGGACTTGATCAACGGACGGGCCTTGTCCGCATAGTAGGGGACCCACTGGGCGTAATAGGAGAAAAACCCTAGGCACCTCTTCAGGGCCTTGAGGCAGTGGGGCAGTGGGAGTTCCATAAGGGGACGCATCCTGTCGGGGTCGGGACCGATGACTCCGTGTTCCACAACACAGCCAAGGATGGTGAGGCGGGTTGTGCGGAATATGCACTTCTCCTTGTTATACGTCAGGTTCAGGAGTTGGGCGGTGCAGAGGAATTTTTCGAGGTTTGCGTCATGGTCCTGCAAGTCATGGCTGCAGATGGTCACATTGTCCAGATATGGGAAAGTGGCCTGCAACGCATTCTGATCGACCATCCGGTCCATCTCCCTTTGGAAGACGGAGAACCCATTGGTGACGCCAAAGGGAACCCTAAGGAAGTGATAGAGGCGGCCGTTTGCCTCAAAGGCAGTATACTGGCGGTCCTCAGGGCGGATAGGGAGCTGGTGGTATGCTGATTTCAGGTCAATGGTTGAGAAGACGCGGCACTGCGCGATCTGGTTGACCATATCAGCTATGCGGGGGAGTGGGTAAGCGTCCAGCAGGGTGTAGCGATTTATTGTCTGGCTGTAGTCGATGACCAGGCGCTGCTTCTCGCCGGTCTTAACGACCACAACCTGGGCTCGCCAGGGGCTGGTGCTGCCCTCAATAATCCCCTCCTTCAGGAGCCGCTCCACTTCGGTTTTAATGAAAACCCTGTCCCCGGCACTGTATCGCCTGCTCTTTGTGGCGATGGGCTTACAGTCGGGGGTGAGGTTAGCAAACAGTGGGGGGGGGGGTGACTCTGAGTGTGGAGAGGTTGCACCTGGTGCGCGGTGGGCAATTTGGAAGCTGCTGGCTGCGGACTGTGAGTGGGGGGAGGGGTCCACCGTACGCCATCGTAACACTTTTAATGTGGCACTGAAAATCTAACCCCAGTAGAACGGCAGCGCAGAGGTGGGGCAGGACCAGAAGTTTAAAATTATCGTACACAGTCCCGTCTACTAAGAGTGTCACCACGCAGTAGCCGCTAATGTCCGCCGACTGGGACTTGGAGGCCATAGAAATCCGCTGGTGCGCAGGCAGGACTGGGAGAGAGCAACGCCGCACCGTGTCGGGGTGGATGAAGCTCTCCTTGCTCCCAGAGTCAAAAAGGCAGATTGTTTCATGACCATTTACCTTAATGTCCATTGTGGACCGGGCCAGTTGGTGCGGTCTCGCTTGGTCCAGCGTAACGGAGGCCAGCGTAGGGGTCGGTGTGTCGTTGCGGGTATCAGATGAGGCGGTGTTGGGGGCCTGCTGCGTCCCGGCTGGCGTCCAAGATGGCGGCGTCCATGATCCCCATGTGGCTGGAGGCGTCCAAACTGGCTGCTGTTCCGGTGGTTCGCACATGGCTGGGGAGGCCCAAGATGGCGGCCCGCATGGCCCACACGCGGCGCTGCTGGGGTTCGGGGTGGCTTTGGCCCTGCAGATGCTGGCGTAGTGTCCCTTATTCCCGCAGCCCGAGCAGATCGCATTTTTCGCCGGGCAGCGCGCTCTGGGGTGTTTGGCCTGGCCACAGAAGTAGCATTTCTGGCCTTGGGACACTGCTGCGGTAGTTGGGCCGTTGCTGGGATGTGGCTGGGGTGGCACGGCGCTATGAGACGGTCCTACCGTGTCCCAGGCTGTCGTTCCCCGCGGCGTCCACGGTGCAGAGGAGTAGGCATCCATGCCCCGGTAGGCTGCGTCCAATGATAGTGCGAATTCAGAGGCCTTGTTGAGGTCAAGGTCACTCTGCTCCAACAGTCACTGTCGGGTGTAATTGGACCTGTGGCCCACTACAAAAGCGTTCCGGATAAGTTCCTCTGTGTACACGGCGGCCTTTACATCCTTACAACCACAGGCCCAGCCAAGCACAGACAGTGCCTGAAGGTATTCCTCGGTCGATTCCCCAGGTTGTTGTTTACCACTCCCCAGGAGGTGCCTGGCGTACACCTCGTTCACTGGGCGCGTGTACTGGTCCTTGAGGAGCTTGATAGCAGCCGTGTACGAGGTCGCGTCCTGGATGACCGAGTACGCTCGGTGGTTCACTTTGGAGGTCAGGACATCCAGTTTGCCCTCATCCGATTTGACCATTGCAGCGGAGGCGATCAGGAATTTTTCAAAGCACCAGTCACTGAAGGAGAGCATGCAGGTGCAACAGGCGATTAAGAAGGCAAATGGTATGTTGGCCTTCATATCAAGGGGGTTCGAGTATAGGAATAGGGATACCTTACTACAGCTGTACAAGGTGCTGGTGAGACCGCATCTGGAGTATTGTGTACAGTTTTGGTCGCCCCATCTGCGGAAGGATGTTCTTGCCATGGAAAGAGTGCAGCGGCGATTCACCAGGCTGATACCTGGAATGGCGGGAATGACCTACGAGGAGAGATTGAATAGTTTGGGCTTGTACTCACTGGAGTTTAGAAGATTGAGAGGGGATCTCATCGAAACATATAAAATTATGGCAGGCCTGGACAGGCTGAATTCAGAGAGAATGTTTCCAATGGCAGGGGAGCACAGAACCAGGGGCCACAGTCTAAAAATAGCGGGCAAATCATTTAAAACAGAGATGAGGAAGAATTTCTTCACTCAAAGAGTGGTGAGCCTGTGGAATTCCCTGCCACAGAGGGCTGTGAAGGCTAATTCAATAAATATTTTCAAGAGAGAATTGGATATATTTCTGAAGGCTAAGGGGATTAAGGGTTACGGAGAAAAGGCGGGGACGGGGTACTGAACTGGTAAGATCAGCTAAGATCTCAGATGAAGATCAGCCATGATCTCATTGAATGGCGGAGCAGGCTCGAAGGGCCGAATGGCCTACTCCTGTTCCTATCTCTATGTTTCTATGTTTCTAAGCCAGTGAGCAAACTTGGTGGATGCATCCGCCTCCCGATGGTCTAAGTCTAGGCATGCTGGTGTGAGGATCTTCTCCATTATAAAAAATCTTGTTAATAAAATTGATGCGCTATCAATCACACAAAAGACTGAGGTTAAGCGAGTAACTAACAGGCTTTTATTAACAAGAGAATGAAGGTGTGCCTCGAGTGGTCGACCAGTCCAGAATACAGAGGGACTGTGGAGCAGTCACCTTTATACCTGGACTCGTGAGAGGAGTCAGCCGAGGCATGTCCAGACATGTACACAGTGGAATACAAACACCCACACAGGCAGGTACAACAGTGGTTTACCACAAACGGTAGGCGCGATAACCCGTCAACATTCCCATGCTGTTTTGTTCCTTTGTATTCTATGTCATATTGGTGTGCCCCTAGGAAAAGGGACCACCTCTGTAGCCTTTGCGCTGTCATAATGGGAACGCCCTTTATAGGGTTGAATATGGAGACGAGGGGTTGATGGTCAGTCAACAAGGTAAATTTTTGTCCGTGTAGTTAATGGTTGAATTTCTTCACCCCCCACACCAGGCTGAGTGCCTCCCTGTCGATCTGGGCATAGTTGCGCTCAGCTGAGTTCAATGAGCGTGACGCAAAAGCTATCGGCCGCTCCAAGCCATCAGGGAATCTATGCGATAATACCGCTCCCACGCCGTAAGGGGATGCATCGCACGCCAGTCTGATTGGCAGTGATGGGTTGTAATGAGCCAACACTTCCCTGGACGTGATCAAGCCTTTGCATTTATGGAAGGCACGTTTACAGTCTTCGCTCCATTTCCAAACTACTCCCGTTTGTAGCAGTGCGTTAAGAGGGTGCAGAACCGTCGACAAGTTTGGTAAAAATTTATGATAGTAATTTACTAATCCCAGGAATGACCTTAATTGTGAGACATTTTCAGGTGCTGGGGCCTTTACGACCGCTTCAATTGTTTCAGGTGACTTATGCAACCCTTCTTCGTTAATGATATGGCCACAATATGATATTTGTTTCTGGAAAAATTCGCACTTGGGGCGATTTGCTCGTAGGCCCCATTCTCTCAGCCTCGTGAGTACCTGCTCCAAGTTGGCAAGGTGCTCGTTGTCATTTTCTCCTGTTACAAGGATGTCGTCTAGGTAGCATTGAGTCCCCGGAATCCCTTGCAGGACTTGCTCCATAGCTCTTTGCCAGATAGCCGGAGCTGATGCCACTTCGAAAACCAGTCGATTGTACTGGTACAGGCCTTTTTGTGTGTTTATCGTGAGATACTTTTTAGAGGCCTCCTCAACCTCCATCTGTAGATATGCCTGTGCTAAGTCAATTTTGGTGAAACGTTTCCCTCCGGATAGTGAGGCGAAAATATCTTCTATCCTCGGAAGAGGATACTGTACTGTGTGAAGAACCGGGTTTACATTCACCTTGAAGTCCCCACAGATGCGGACTTTTCTCTGTTCTTCAGATTTATCATTATTCAACGTTTTCTTCATGACCGGGACGATGGGTGTTGCCCACTCGCTCCAATCTACCTTGGATAACACGCCTGCTTTTTCCAAATTCTCCAGCTCTGCCTCGACGGCTGGACGAATTGCGTATGGCACCGGCCTTGCCTTAAAAAACTTGGGAATTGCCGCATCTTCCACTTTTATTGAGGCGGTGGCGCCTTTCAGGGTTCCTAGTTCCTGTTGAAACACTTCTTTGGCGTTAGCCAAGAATTCTTTTAATCGTCCAGGTATGACATCATCATCGTTTTTTTTCTTACTGGTCACCGTCAGTGCCTGAATGGAGTGCCAGTCTAAACGTATCTTTCTGATCCATTCACGTCCCAACAACGGTGGACCACCATCTTGCAGAACCTAGAAATACAACTTCTGTATTTCCTTGCCGTTGTATACAACAGGCACCCTTATTTTCCCTCTGGGGTATACTTTCTGCCCCGTATATGTCTTCAAGATAATGGATGTGTCTTTCAAAGGTATATGCGGAAATAGCCGCTCGTAATCCCGTCGACTCATGACGGTCAGAGCTGATCCTGTATCGAGCTCCATTTTGACTGGGGACCCCGCTATTGTGAGGGTAACCCAAATGGTCTGGTAATCTTCTTTGGCAATTACATTATGTAATTTGAGACAGCTTAGTCTCTTGTTTCCGGAGTCGCTATCGCTTTTCTGGTCTTCGGAGCTACTGTCCGTCATCATTTGTACCTTTCTGTACTTTTCCTTATTGACCTTTTTACTGTCAGCGGATTTCTTTCCAGATCTGCATACACGTGCAATGTGTCCCATCTTTCCGCATTGCCTGCATGCTTTGTCCTTGAACCAGCAGTCCTTCTGGTCATGGGTGGATCTGCTGCAGCGATAACATCTCTCGAAACCCCGTGTCATTTCATGGGTGCCGAAGTCCTGTGGCCTTTGCTGTATCTCTGCAGCTCCGCTTGCTGCTGCTTCGTATGATACAGCCACACTGAAAGCCTTGTCCAGTGTCAAATCTTTCTCAGAAAGTAGTCTTTTCTGTGTTCCTTCACTTAGGAGATCGCAGACGAATTTGTCTCATAGAGAATCTGCCTGTCCTGCCCCGAATTGGCAGTGCTTTGACAGCTTTCGTAATTTGGTGAGGTAATCAGCGTTACTTTCATTCTTGTGCTGATTCCTCCTGAAGAATTTGAATCGTTCCGCTATCAGCAGCGGTGTTGGGTTTAAGTGCTCCTGTAAGGTATCAACAATCTCCTTAAAATTCTTGTCCATCGGTTTGGCTGGAGTGATCAAGTTTCGTAACAGCCCGTATGTCCTTGCGCCCATCAGATTTAGAAGTACCGATGCCTTTTTATCACCCGCTACTTCATTCGCCTTGCAATATACCTCCACTCTTTCCACATATGTGGCCCAATCTTCTATATCACTATCGAAAGCAGTAATATTGCCAGTCTTCGGCATCTTGAAAATCTAAAATGGCGCTTCCCGCGCTTTTCCTCTGTCCCCGATGGATCAAAATGGCGCCTCCCGCGCTTTTCTTTCTTCCCCGCCAAGTTAAGATGGCACCTCCCGTGCTTTCCCGCCGCTGCCGCTGCTGCCAACGCTGTTCTCCGCGGTTCCCGTTGCGACCTGCAGCTTTTCGCGGTATTTCTATTTTTTAAAATATTTTTTTTATATATCGCTTCAATAGTTTCTCCGCGACTTGGAGAACCGTTCCCATCGAGGAGCGGACCCTCTGGGACTTTCCCCTCCCTCTGCTCGGTCCGAACGCTGACCTGCTTTGCAGCACCGGCCGCGCCCTGAGTGCTCCACCCTCTCTCTCTCTTTGCTTCTGCTTCCCGACTCGCTGCCCGGCCCCGTTGCAGAGCCACCCGATCGAGCTCTAGCCCGCCGTAGCCCAGGAAGGATCAGTGCACTACCTGCCTCCAGCCCGTTTAGCTGGTGAAACCACAGGTTTTTTTTTCTTGCTTCTGGCTTCGACCTTCGTCTGAGGAATCGATCTCCTTGAGGTGCTGCCGAATTGCAGGTAAGTTCGTTTCTAACTCGTCGCCACTGTTAGATCCATGCGTTAATGGAGACACGGAATGCAGGAGTTGATTTAACAAGTGTTTACTGAACAAAGTCTGGAGGTGAACTAACTACACAAGACGCTACACAGGCTTATATACCCGCGTGGTCACTACTGGTACTACAGTATACAGGGGCTTCAAAAACATAGTTCCTCTTAAAGGTACATACACTACACACTGGTTCTCCCTTATCTATTCGACCAGTTACATCCTCAAAAAATTCCAGTAGATTAGTCAAGCACGATTTAAAAATTTTTTTTTTTTTTAATTCATTGATGGGATGTGGGCGTCACTGGCTGGCTAGGCCTGCATTTAGTGCCCATCCCTAATTGCCCTTGAGAAGATGGTGGTGAGCCGCCTTCTTGAACCGCTGCAGTCCATATGATGTAGGTACACCCACAATGCTGTTAGGAAGGGAGTTCCAGGATTTTGGCCCAGCGACAATGAAGGAACGGCGATACAGGTCCAAGCCAGGATGGTGTGTGGCTTGGAGGGGAACTTGTAGGTGGTGATGTTCCCATGCGTCTGCTGCCCCTGTCCTTCTAAGTGGTAGCGGTCGCGGGTTTGGAAGGTGCTGTTGAAGGAGCTTTGGCGAGTTGCTGCAGTGCATCTTGTAGATGGTACACACTGCAGCCACACTGCGCTGGTGGTGGAGGGAGTGAATGTTGAAGGTGATGGATGGAGTGCCAATCAAGCGGGCTGCTTTATCCTGAATGGTGTCGAGCTTCTTGAGTGTTGTTGGAGCTGCACTCATCCAGGCAAGTGGAGAGTATTCCATCACACTCCTGACTTGTGCCTTGTAGATGGTGGAAAGGCTTTGGGGAGTCAGGAGGTGAGACACTCGCCGCAGAATTCCCAGCCTCTGGCCTGCTCTTGTAGCCACAGTATTTATATGGCTGGTCCAGTTCAGTTTCTGATCAATGGTAACCCCCAGGATGTTGATAGTGGGGGATTCAGCGATGGTAATGCCATTGAATGTCAAGGGGAGATGGTTAGAGTCTCGCTTGTTGGAGATGGTCATTGCCTGGCACTTGTGTGGTGCGAATGTTACTTGCCACTTGTCAGCCCAAGTCTGAATGTTGTCCAGGTCTTGCTGCATATGGACGCGGACTGTGTCAGTATCTGACGAGTCTCGAATGGTGCTGAACAGTGTGCAATCATCAGCAAACATCCCCACTTCTGACCTTATGATGGAGGGAAGGTCATTGATGAAACAGCTGAAGATGGTTGGGCCTAGGACACTACCCTGAGGAACTCCTGCAGTGATGTCATGTGATTGAGATGAATGACCTCCAACAACCACAGCCAACTTCCTTTGTGCTAGGTATGATTCCAACCAATGGAGAGATTTCCCCTTGATTCCCATTGACTTCAGTTTTGCTAGGGCTCCTTGATGCCACAGTCGATCAAATGCTGCCTTGATGTCAAGGGCAGTCACTCTCACCTCACCTCTTGAGTTCAGCTCTTTTGTTCATGTTTGGACCAAGGCTGTAATGAGGTCAGGAGCTGAGTGGCCCTGGCGGAACCCAAACTGGGCATCAGTTAGCAGGTTATTGCTGAGTAAGTGCCGCTTGATAGCACTGTCGATGACACCTTCCATCACTTTGCTGATGATTGAGAGTAGACTGATAGGACGGTAATTGGCTGGGTCGGATTTGACCTTCTTTTTGTAGACAGGACATACTTGGGCAATTTTCCACATTGCCGGCTAGATGCCAGTAGCTGTTGTAAATCCATGTTGACTTTGTCCGATCCTGTCACTGTTTTCCAAGTGCTCTGCTATTACATCTTTTATAATGGACTCTAGCATTTTCCCCACTACCGATGTCAGGCTTACTGGTCTATAATTCCCCATTTTCTCTCTACCACCTTTTTTAAATAGTGGGGTTACATTAGCTATCCTCCAATCCATGGGAACTGTTCCAGAGTCTATAGGATTTTGTAAGATGACCAGCAATGCATTACTTCTTCTCGGGCCACTTCCTTACGTAACCTAGGGTGTAGATTATCAGGCCCTGGGGATTTATCGGCCTTCAATCCCATCAATTTCCCTAATAGCATTTCCCTACAAATACTGATTTTATTCAATTCCTCCCTCTCTTTAGACCCTATGTTCCCCAACACCTCTGGGAGGTTATTTGTGTCCTCCTTTGTGAAGACAGAACCAAAGTATGTATTTAATTGGTCAGCCATTTCTTTGTTCCCCATTATAAATTCCCCTGATTCTGACTGCAAGGGACCTACGCTTGACTTCACCAATCTTTTTCTCTTCACATATCTATAGAAGCTTTTACAGTCAGTTTTTATGTTCCCTGCAAGCTTACTCTCATTTAGGCAAAGTCTAATCTAGGAAGTATAAATTAGATTTAAATCATATACAGAAAGTGAAATAAAGAGAGAGAACAAAAGATGGGATTAAACCTCCAACACTAATTAACTTCTGAAGGAATGAGATTCCACACTTGTAAAATTAAATTCTCAATGTCAGTCATGTTGATTGGCACTAATTATGACTTACCACACCATAAAAAATTCACTTACAGCTTAATGCACCAGCCCTAACATTTTCTGCCATATTTAGTGGGTAACTGGTGGGTAAATACTGCAATTTCAATGCCGAATCTATCGGTGAGGTACTGTTATAACAAAGTCTGTGGAGGAGCAGGGTAACTTGGACCATAACTTCTGGATTTCTGCATCTAACTGCTCATGTACATACTCCAGATGTTGCTGTCTGATTCACTCCATAATAACGGTGAGCACTGTTAGCCTCACCATTATTCTCAATGCAAAATCCGGCCCATCGTTACCTGCAGGATTTCTATTCAAACCATTAGATCACTAAGCATAAAACAAAAATATAAATATTAGAAAATATAACAAACATACTTCGAGACTATACGTTCTTTACAACATTCTCTTCATTTCTAGCATCAATTTAATTTCTTTAAATGTTGGATTTATACAAAACTAGAGTTGCGCTGCTGGCAGTTGGAGAAGCCTAGGCCCCGGGCCTGGAAAAACGCTGAAAGGTAGGAAAATTATAGAGGTTAGAGAAAAGATTTACAAATGAATTAACTTTTTTTTAAAACATTAAAGCAACTTTTTTTTTGCTGGAAATGTAGATTTGAAAAGAAACACGCAGGAAGTGGGGAAAAAGAAATGAACAGTTTGGAATCAAGATGGCAGCCACTCACCTCGGTTCAGAATGATAAGGCCTGCCCACACATGCACCGATTGGTCAACCGTCATGTCACCGCAGCGTAGGATTGGTCAATCGTCCTGTCACGCGACTCTAGGAGGGCCCGCCCACACGCGCGATGAACCCGCCCCTGCCACGCAGTGATTGGTCGATCGCCGGGTCGCTCGACCGAACGATTGGTCGACCTCGACGTCACTCGATGCTAATGAGCAGAATTTTGAACGTTTTTTGGATACTGCGGGCACAATTTTTGTCCGGCCGAAACGTAAATACGCTTATGACCGTTCTGGAATCGTAGGCTTTCTTTTGATGGAACGCACGTGTAGGTACGCTCTATAACTTTAGAGTCTATAGCCGGACAGACACACCGAAGGACAGACAGACAGACAGATAGACAGACAGACAGACAGACAGACAGACAGATTGATCCTTTTATATATATAGACTAGCTAGAGTGCCCGGCGGTGCCGAGACTTTTTCGAGGGCATGTTGTTGTTGGAAGAGAGAGAGAGAGTGACTGGGGGGAAGAGAGAGAGCGACTGGGGGGAAGAGAGAGAGCGACTGGGGGGAAGAGAGAGAGCGACTGGGGGGAAGAGAAAGAGCGACTGGGGGGAAGAGAGGGAGCGACTGGGGGAAGAGAGAGAGCGACTGGGGGGAAGAGAGAGAGAGAGCGACGGGGGAAGAGAGAGAGAGAGCGACTGGGGGAAGAGAGAGAGAGCAACTGGGGAAGAGAGAGAGCGAGCGACTGGGGGGGAAGAGAGAGAGCGACTGGGGGGGAAGAGAGAGAGCGACTGGGGGGAAGAGAGAGAGCGACTGGGGGGAAGAGAGAGCGACTGGGGGGAAGAGAGAGCGACTGGGGGAAGAGAGAGAGCGACTGGGGGAAGGGGGGGAAGGAGGAGGCGGGGGAGGAAAGGGGGAGGGGGAAGAAGGGGAGGTTGGGGGTGGTGGGAGGAAGGGGGAGGGGGGAAGAAGGGGGAGGGGGATGAAGGGGGAAGAAGGGGGAGGGGAAGGGGGAAGAAGGGGGAGGGGGGAAGGCGGTAGAAGGGGGAGGGTGGGAAGAAGGGGGAGGGGGAAGAAGGGGGAGGGGTGAAGAAGGGGGAGGGGGGAAGGGGAGGGGGGAGGGGAGAAGAAGGGGGAGAGGGGGGAGGGGGGAAGAAGGGGGAGAGGGGGACGGGGGGAGAAGGGGAGAGGGGGAGGGGGGAAGAAGCGGAGGGGGGAAGAAGGGGGAGGGGAGGGGGGAAGAAGGGGGGGAAGGTGGGGGGAGGGGGGAGAAGGGGGGGAGGGGAGCGCCCTGTCAGCCCGAGCCCCGCCCCCCGCCTCCCCGAGGCCCACCCCCGATATCCCGAGCCCCGCCCCTGCCCTCCTGAGCCCCGCCCACCAATCTCCCGAGCCCCGCCCTCCTGAGCCCCGCCCCCCCGAGCCCCGCCCCCGATCTCCCGAGCCCCACCCCCCCATCTCCCGAGGCTCGCCCCCCCCGATCTCCCGAGGCTGGCCCCCCCCCGATCTCCAGAGGCTGGCGCCCCCCCCCGATCTCCTGAGGCTCGCCCCCCCCCGACCTCCCGAGGCTGGCCCCCCCCCGATCTCTAGAGGCTGGCGCGCCCCCCCGATCTCTCGGGGCACGCCCCCCCCGATCTCCCGAGCCCGCCCCCCCGATCTCCCGAGGCTGGCCCCCCCCCTGATCTCCCGAGGCTGCCCCCCCCGATCTCCTGAGGCCCGCACCCCCCCAATCTTCCGAGCTCCGCCCCCCCCGATCTCCCAAGCCCCGCCCCCCCCAATCTCCCGAGGCCCGCCCCCCCCCACCCGATCTCCCCGAGCCCCGCCACCCGCCTGAGCCGGCTTCAAGAGCAGAGAGAGAGAGACGCCGCCGCGCAACCTCTCAAGTCGCGCGCGCTGACTCCTGCCCCACTCGCCTTTACTAAGATGGCGGCGGGTAGCGACGCTCGGCTGAGGCCCGCCCCTCCAGCCTTCACAAAGATGGCGGCGATCGGGGGCCGCTTGTTGACTGGGGCCGGGAGGTGCCTATCTCGGGCGTGGGTGCGGAGGAGAGGCCGAGGCTTCGAGGCCTACAATAACGGTGGAAATGTAGGAAAATTATAGAGGTTAGAGAAAAGATGTACAAATTAATTAACTTTTTTAAAAAACAATTTGTCTTTTAAAAGCAACTTTTTTTTTTTGCTGGAAATGTATATTTGAAAAGAAAGACGCAGAAAGCGGGAAAAAGAATGGAAGCAAGATGGCGGCTACTCACCTCGGTTCAGATGATAAGGCCCACCCACACACGCACCAATTGGTCGACCGTTAGGTCACCAAAGCGTAGGATTGGTCAATCGTCCCGTCACTCGACTGTAGGAGGGCCCGCCCGCACGCGCCAGGAACCCGGCGTACGATTGGTCGACCTCGACGTCACTCTATTGCTAATGAGCGGATAATGAGATGCTAATGAGCGGAATTTTGAACGTTTTTTGGATACCGCGGGTGCAATTTTTGTCCGGCCGAAATGTAAATACGCTTACGACCGTTTTGGAATGGTAAGCTTTCTTTTGATGTAACGCACGTGTAGGTACGCTCTAGAACTTTCGAGTGCATAGCCGGACAGGACGCACACCGAAGGACAGACAGACAGACAGACAGACAGACAGACAGATGTATCCGTTTATATATATAGATGCCGGCGGTGCCGAGGCTTTTTCGAGTGCATGTTGTTGTTGGAAGAGAGAGAGAGAGCGACTGGGGGGGAAGAGAGAGAGCGACTGTGGGGGAAGAGAGAGAGCGACTGGGGGGGAAGAGAGAGAGCGACTGAGGGGGGAAGAGAGAGAGCGACTGGGGGGAAGAGAGAGAGCGACGGGGGGGGAAGAGGGAGAGTGACTGGGGAAGGAGAGAGCGACTGGGGGGAAGAGAGAGAGCGACTGGGGGGAAGAGAGAGAGCGACTGGGGGGAAGAGAGAGAGCGACATGGGGGGAAGAGCGAGAGCGACTGGGGGGAAGAGAGAGAGCGACTGGGGGGGAAGAGAGAGAGCGACTGGGGGGAAGAGAGAGAGCGACTGGGGGGGAAGAGGGAGAGCGCGACTGGGGGGAAGAGAGAGGGCGACTGGGGGGAAGGGAGAGAGCAACTGGGGGGAAGAGAGAGAGCGACTGGGGGAAGAGAGAGAGCGACTGGGGGGAAGAGAGAGAGCGACTGGGGGGGAAGAGAGAGAGCGACGGGGGGAAGGGGGGAGAGGGGGGGTAGAGGGGGGAAGGGGAGGAGGGGAGCGGAGGGGGGAGGGGGGGAGGGGAGGGGGGAGGGGGGGAGTTGGGCGGGGAGGTGGGGGAGGGGGGGGGAGGGAGGGGGGAGTTGGGGGGAGGGGGAGGGAGGGAGGGGGTGAGTTGAGGGGAGGGGTGGAGGTGGGGGAAGGGGGGGAGGGGGGGAGTGGGAGGGGAGGGGGAGGAGGGGGGAGAAGGGGGGGGGGGAGAAGGGAGGGGGGTAGAAGGGAGGGAGGTTGGATGGGGGAGGGGGGAGGGGGAGGAAGGGGAGGAGGGGGGAGGGGAGGGGGAGAGGAGGGGGGAGAAGGGGTGACCCCGAGCCCCCCGTCCCCCCGATCTCCCGATGTCCCGCCCCCGATCTCCCCACCCCCCTGATCTCCCGATGTCCGCCCCGCGATCTCCGATGTCCCGCCCCCGATCTCCCGATCTCCGTCCCCCGATCTCCCAATGTCCCGCCCCCCGATCTCCCGATCTCCCGTCCCCGATCTCCCAATGTCCCGCCCCCCGATGTCCCAACCCCCCGATCTCCCGATGTCCCGCCCCGCGATCTCCGATGTCCCGTCCCCTCGATCTCCCGTCCCCCGATCTCCCGATGTCCCGCCCCCCGATCCTCCCAGTGTCCCGTTCCCGGATCTCCCGGATGTCGCGAGCCTTGCCCCCCCGATGTCCCGAGTCCTTCCCCCCGCCCTTCCGCTCTCCGGAGCCCCGCCCTCTCGCTCTCTCGAGCCTCGCTCCCCGCCCGAGCCGGCTTCAAGACCAGAGAGACGCCGCCGTGCAACCTACCGCGTGAGGCCCAGCCAGACTCAAGTCACGCTCCGGGCAGAAGATGACGCGGACGCTGACTCCCGCCCCGCCCGCCTTTACTAAGATGGCGGCGGTGGCGACACTCGGCTCAGGCCCGCCCCCTCCAGCCTTCACAAAGATGGCGGTGATCGCTGTGCTTTTGTCGATCGCGACGGGAGGCGCCTAGCTCGGGCGTGGCTGGTCAACAGATGCCCAGGCTTTGAGGCCTGGAAAAACGGTGAAAGGTAGGAAAATTATAGAGGTTAGACAAAAGATTTACAAATTAATTAACTTTTTAAAAAAACAAGTTGTCTTTTAAAAGTAACTTTTTTTTTGCTGGAAATGTAGATTTGAAAAGAAACACGCAGAAAGCCGGAAAAAGAAATGAAAAGTTTGGAATCAAGATGGCGGCGACTCACCTCGGTTCAGAACGATAAGGCCCGCCCACACACGCACCGATTGGTCGACCGTCAGGTCACCGAAGCGTAGAATTGGTCAATCGTCCCGTCACTCGACTGTAGGAGGGCCCGCCTGCACGCGCCAGGAACCCGGCGTACGATTGGTCGAACTCGAGGTCACTCTATTGCTAATGAGCGGATAATGAGATGCTAATGAGCGGAATTTTTAACGTTTTTTGGATACCGCGGGTGCAATTTTTGTCCGGCTGAAATGTAAATACGTTTACGACCGTTTTGGAATCGTAAGCTTTCTTTTGATGTAACGCACGTGTAGGTACGCTCTATAACTTTCGAGTGCATAGCCGGACAGACGCACACCGAAGGACAGACAGACAGACAGATAGACAGACAGACAGACAGACAGACAGACAGATCGATCCGTTTATATATATATAGAGATAGAAACACTAATATGTTCATAGAACAATGACAAAATCTAATAACTAAAATTACAAACTAGTAAAGCTAATTGAAGTGTAATATAATTAGGTATTGCACCATATTGATAAGATGATGATCTACAGTACAACCTATTGAGACAGTACTCAAAGATTCTGAATAATTAGTTGGGTGTTGAATGGCCTACAGTTGTCTGAGGGTTGCTTTATAGTTTTAGTTTACTATTAGCCTTTATACAAAGCTGTCAGAGAATGATTCGGGCTGGATTTTACGAACCTCGTTGGGTACGTGGCAGGTGATGTTGGCGGCGGGTCCCGACCCCGCTGCTGTCTCCATCCCGGCCTCTGAATAGAACTTCCCCTGATTGGGCTTGTTAAGCCCACATATCATGTTTCCTGACCAATTAGAGGAAGCGGGTCTGATGGCGTCATTTGATGACGCATCATCAGCTGATTTCCTTAAAGGGATCATGGCCAACTTTATTTTGACATCTGTGCTGTCAGTGTTCTACAGCATTGAGGTGCTGCACACACTGACAATGACTGCACTGAGGCACAGGACTGCACCCAGGCACTCCCATGACTCCTTCCATATGCTTATGGAGGGAGTCACAGCACACAGGGAGGTTCTCTTCTGTCCCCATGGGCGGAAGAGACCTCCCCAGCAGATCAACACAGCCTGGTTGCACATTGCAGAGGAGGGCACAAACAGAGATGTGGTCAGGAGGACATGGGTGCAATGCCGCAAACATTTCATTGATCTCAGTAGATCACGAAACGTTAGTACAAAGCCACACTCAACCTCATCCTGCTGTGCCTCTCATCACATGCCCATCACTCTGCCTTCCCTACCCTACTCCTGCACATCCTTACTCACACCAGCTTACCTTTCACCTCCACCCATCCCTCTCTATCTACATTATCACTTCCCCATCTTACGAGCCACCTCTCACACTCACCCTCATCCTAGTGCAATCATGTGCGAGTTTGTGGAGACCAGCGAGATCCCGAGCAACCACATCTGTGGTAAATGTCTGCAGCTCGAGGAACTTTGGCTCAGAGTTGTTGAGCTGGAGTCTGAGGTGCAGACATTGCGGGACATCAAGGAGGGGGAGAGTTACCTGGACATTTTGTTCCGGGAGGCAGTCACACCCCTTAGATTAGGTAGTACTTTAGAGTTTATCAATGGTCAGGGACAGGAGGGTGTGACCACAAGCCAGGAAGGTATGGGGACCCAGGATGTAGTGATGGAGGAGCCTTGGCCCTTGACTTTGACCAACAAGTATGAGATACTTGCTACCTGTGTGGATGAGAACAAGGACTGCAGGGTGGATGAGCAAACTGACCATGGCACCATGGTGCAGGAGGCCAAACAAGTGGGGGGTGTGTGAAAAGTAATGTGGTAGTGGTTGTAAGATTTGCAAAATTTCTGCATTTCCCCGAAGGTTCTTATTAATAAAAGGGACCCTGCGTGGACATTTTAAATCAAAAAGGGTACCCAAGATGGCGTCCGTGCCTCATGGCAGAAAGCCTGTGAGATTTTAAAACTTCGACTCTGCAAAGCAGGCAGCTTGTGGAGAAATCGAAACCAAAGCTGCAGTTTCTGTGAAGAGAGACTTTGGGGGAGAAACTGGGTGAGTAGCGCCACCTGTTAGCGCCTAAAGAGGCAGTCAGTGGCTGCAGCGCCACTGGCTGCGTCTCCCGCGATATTCAGTAGGGGCGCTAATGGTAACGTTAGGCATTTGCGCTGCGCCGCCACCGATGACGTCATCGGTGTGTGCAGTGCCCCATTCGTGCCCCGTTCGCGATATTTGGTAGCGAACGCCGTAGTTGCACCGTTCGCTACCCGCGCCCGCTTCACGGGGCCTTACTGTGCCGGCAGTGACGCAAGTTAAGGTGGAGGTGCGGGGCGGCCGCTATTTTGGCGGCCGCCTGCCAGCACCTCCGTCCCCGGCCTCCTAACCACCCCCCCCACGGCATTGCCGGCTGTTTCCCGAGAGCCCGGCACTTCTCCTTGGTGCCGGGCTCATTTGCCGGCACTCGCGAGCGGGGATCGCGCTGTTGCAGGCACCTTCCCCTTAACAGTGGGAGGAAGGCCTGCAATACCGCAGCGTGCCGTGCCACAGCATGTGGCGCTGCGACACGTTGTGCTGCAATAATCAGTTTCAGCGCCCTAAGAGGGACGCGGAGCGCCTCGAGCCTTGCCCCGTGTCCCTCGAGGGGCACTGAAACTGAATTTCTGGCGATTGGTACCACTCCGATCGCTGCGCTAAATCCTGCGCTCAGGCGACTTTTGCGCCACTTTGGCGCCCCAACCCAATTTCTAGGCCTTTGTATTTTGAAAACCAGACAGGACTTTGAATTATGTATTAGATCAAATTGGATACAATTCTAAACCCAGTTAGGCCTATAGTTAAGGCCATCAAGCAGTTTGCATAAATAATCGGCAACAGATTAAGGAAGCCATCGAGGCTGGACAGGCCCATCAAGGAACATTCATAACAAAACAAGTCAATTATCGGGCCGGTAGATACGATTACCGGCTATCTTAAAACAGTTAGTATAGATTGCTACCATTTATTTAAAATAGCCCGCCAAGAGTAAGGCAAAGAACTAACCTGATTTGGCGCACAGATAAGGGTTTTCGAAAGGAGTATAATTGAAGGCCCTGGGTAGCAATCGCTCTCTCTCTCTGCTCGGCTCTTCTGCCCCTCGCCCTCGTGGCTGTCGCTCTTTCCCTATCCCGCGCTTACCCCCTGGCCTTTGCCCGTGCCTTTTCCCACTCCATCTAGAAATCGCCCAGGCACTGCATTGGGCGGACATGGACAATTCAGGCCAGGCGAGGCGGGACGCGACGAGGGGAGGAGGGAAGACCAGCTGAGGAAGACCAACTGAGGAAGACCAACTGAGGTGATGAACTGAGGAGATGAACTGAGGGTAGGCTTCGAATCATCGGGCCTTCAGTCTCAGCCAACCTGTGACTATATTCATACAAACTCAAACTGTCGGCCGAAGAAGAGGAATCATCCCTGCAAGGTAAAGTACCCAAGCAGAGACTTTAACTTTGGGGTACTCGAACCTGGACAACGCCCTTGCAGCGCCCGGAGACCACGTGACGATGGCAGGCTCCAGAGAGCACCAAGAGCGAACCCTGAACCCCACCGCTGTTTTGAGTCCAACAGACCCTTTTGATTGGTGAGCATAAGTTCTGGCCCCTCATAGCTTAATCTAGTTAGATATAGGGGGTGGGATAAGGATAAGGGGATTGTTAAGATAGTTGTTTTCCCTCGATGTGCCGTGTGTTCCCCATTCCCTGTATAAGTATAGTTATTTGTATTTGCCTGTAATTTTATATACTGGTAACTTCTCATAAGACTGTGTTAATTTTCTGTTTAATAAAATCTTGAGTTTTGCTTACATCCAAACCACCTGTCTACTCGAGTCTTTTCTTTATCGCTACCTGTACCTAAGTCTGGTGTCGAGAATCTCAGGGGCGTGGGAGCGATTCGAACTGCTCACGGGCAGTCAGAGGCATAACTGACTGTGCTCATGCGCCACCCCCTACATGGTAGGGGACAGTATAATCAGAGGGGTTTCAGTTCATGGGGCACTGGTACTGGGGAAAGAGGGAGCTGTTCCGTTGGGACGGGCTCCACTTAAACTGGGCTGGGGCCTGGCAGTGTCCTGGCGAATCAAATAACTAGCGTGGTAGATAGGGCTTTAAACTAATGAAGGGTGCGTGGGAGATTTCAGGAAATGGTAAATTCAAAAGCAGTAAGAGAAATATCAAAGCTGTACAGCAGAGTAGTGATCTGGATAAAGATAAGCAGAGTGGGTCAGGAAGGGATGGAAAGGTAATAGGACATTAGTGAACAAAGTGACATCAGGGAAAAATAGAAAAAAGTCAAAGCTCTAACGCTATATCTGAATGCAGGAAGCATTCGCAACAAAATAGATGAATTAATAGCGCAGATAGAAATAAATGGGTTTGATTCAATAGCCATTACAGAGACGTGGTTGCAGAGTGACCAAGGTTGGGAACTAAATTTTCCAGGATATTTGACTTTTAGAAGAGATAGGCAAAATGGAAAAGGAGGAGGAGGATTAGCCCTGATAATAAAGGAGGGAATAAAGACAGTAGGAAAAAAGATTATTGGCTTGGCAAAAACAAAATGTAGGATCACTTTGGGTGGAGCTAAGAAACAACAAGGGGCAGAGTGGGAGCAGTCTATAGGCCCCCTAACAGTGGTTGTAGTGTCGGGCAGAGTATAAATCAAGAAATTAGAGATCCATGTATCAAGGGTAATACAATAATCATGGGGGACTTTGGGGGTGAAATTAGGTTTGGGACGATAACTTGTAAAAGTTTGGAAAATTAGCGCCAGACGCTATGATTTTCTAACTTTTAAAAAATTTGGTTTTCTCACTCCAAGAGAGAGGTGGAGCACTAAATCAAGTGCTCCACTTCCCTCTTGGAGCGCGATTGGCAGCAGGCAGGGTGGTGAGTTCTGCAACGCTGCACACTGGGCCGTGCAGCATTGCCGCTTTCAAAGGCTCCTTCCCTCCCTTAAAGGGAAGGGCCATCGCTGCAGGCTCTGCAAAAGAAAGGGCACCTACCTGGATCAAGGGAGCGGCGAACCTGCACGATCAGCCCGGCCCTCACTCAGAGTGCCGGGCTGATCGATTGCGGGCAGGAATCCGCGAAAAAAAAAGATCAGAAAAGGTAAGTTTTTTTTCACTTACCTCAGCCACCTCCCCTTTAAGCATCTCCCCTGAAGCGGCTGGTCGCCCGATGCATGTCCCCTGAAGCTAGCATTGTTTTCGCCCGGTGATGCTTCAGGGGGTGGAAATCAATTTAGGGTCCGGGGCGATGACGTCACGATCTCCCACCGCAGGCGGGCGTGGTGATAGGGGTTACCCCCGCCGCAAACCGGCAGCTGAATTTCGCAGGTGGCGGTAACATTGCTGAGCCCTGGCAGTAAGACCTTAGTGCCCCGTTCTTGCTCCCCGGAGGCAATAACGGGAGGTGCTAAAGCACTGAATTTCTAGCCCCAAAACTTTTATATAGACTGGGCAAACCAAATTTGCAGAAATAGTGCAGAGAAAGAATTCATGGAATACATTCAAGATAGTTTTCTAAATCAGTACGTCAAGGAACCTGCGAGGGATTTGACTATTTTATATCTAGTACTGTGCAATGAGACAGGGTTAATTAATAACTTTGTAGTAAAGGAGCCTCTGGGGAGCAATGATCATAATATGATAGAATATTATGTTGAGTTTGAGAGTGATTTAGTTAAGTTCGAAACTAGGGTCCTAAGCCTGAACAAAGCAAACTACGTAGGTATGAGAGGCGAGTTGGCTAAAGTAGGTTGGGAAACTGGATTAAAAGATATGACAGTAGAAAAGCAATGGCAAACATTTAAAGGAATAATTCATAATTTGCAATGAATATACATTCCCTTAAGGAATAAAAAATCCACAGGAAAAAGTGGTCCAACTGTGGTTAACAAGAGAAATTAAAGATAGTATTAGAGTAAAGGAAGAGGCTTATAATGTTGCATACAGAGTAGTAAGCCAGAGGACTGGGAGGATTTTAGAATTCAGCAAAGGAGGACTGAATATTGATAAAGAAAGGGAAAATAGAATGAGAGTAAATTAGCGAGAGTCATAAAAACAGACTGTAAAAGCTTCTATAGGTATGTAAAAAGGAAAAGATTAGTGAAAGTAAATGTGGGTTGTAGTGTATGTGCCTTTAAGAGCCCCATGTGTGCTGTAATGCCGGTAATGGCCACTCGGGCTATATAAGCCTGTATATTGTGTTATATCCGTTAGTTCCCCTCCAGACTTTGTTTAGTAAACACCTATGAAACCAACTCCTGTCTTCAGTGTCTCTGTCGACAGGAGAAATTATAATGGGGAATAAGGAAATGGCAGAGAAATTCAACAAATACTTTGGGCTCGATTTTGCCAGGCCCGAGGAGGTGGGATTGGAGGCGTGTGAGGTGTTAAAATCGCAAAAACTGGTGGGCGGGCCCGATCCCGCCTCCATCCCGCCTCCGAGCAATTTTCCCACATGCGAGTTTTCTGACCCCGTCTCCATCCCGCCTCCAAGAGGCAGGATAGGCACTTAAGGCCCTTAACAACCAATTAATTGCCTCTATAATCCCATTTTGAGAGGCCTTTCTGATTTTCACAATTTTCCCACATGCTGCACACCTCCTCTGAAACACGCCAGTGAAACCTGACGGCAGCACAAGTGGATTGCTTACTAACAGCTGCAGCTCCACCATTAAAAAGGAGTTTTCACCAATCTTCATTTGCAGGTGGCAGAACTTTGTTGTCTCAGGTCTGGGGGAGCTTTTAACAGGCCTACTCATTGCTTTGGAAGTTTGGAGCCTGACATCCATCTCCAGTGTGACCTCCTGGGAAACTCCTCTCCCCACCTTGAATGAGCGCTTCCTCAACTGAGGTATATACTAAAAGAATGGGAACCATTTATTTCCTTTCCTCCTGGACATCAGACTCGGATGAAGACCAGCCGCGGCAACAGCAGAACCCTGAACAACAGCAGCACCAACTGCAAGAGCAACAGCAGGAGCTCCAAGCTGCTGCTCACCCACCTGCAGCTGCACAGGCCAGAAGGCACCAGCGCGTGACCACATTGCTGCCCGGGATGCAAGGGACGCACTCATCTTGGCCAGATTTGCTTAGCCTGCACAATCAAACACTTTTGCCTCACACATTCTTATCAAACCATTGAAAATGGCCAAGAACCTATGGATTCCTATCACTCTGACCACCATACTGACAATTGCAAGTTGCCCTAAGCCCTCAGTCCCATTTGCAAAATGACACATGCCACAACTGCAACAGTTTGCTATCAGATTTTTTTATGACAATAAGCAAGTGATGGCATTTTAAAAATAAGCACAACATTACACCCAAGTGACTACCCTTGTGACTACTTGTGCATTATCTTCCTCTTACACATGCTCCTACGTGGTGCTTCCCCTGTGGCATCAGCAGATGTGGAGGCCCCTTGCTCACTTTCTTGCTGCTCCTGTCTCGACACCTTTGGCGGGTGTCCTCTGGGGTTGCGAACCTGTGAGGGCTTGGCAACAGTCTGCTGCTCCTGCGGCTGTGCAGGGGCTGAGACGCCAATCTCAGTTGGGTGGGGACTCTGGTGGGGTTCTGACCGAGGGCTCTGCAGTGGCATGGTCGTGTGAGCGCTTGGAGAGGAGCCCCCACTTCCTTGTTGTATGCCACCAACATCCTTCTCATGGGTCAGCCCCACTGCAGAGCTAGCAGGTGGCTGGACAGCACCTTGCTGCAATTCAGGGGGGCCATGAGGACCTGTTTCTGCACTGGAAGTCCTACTCCCGAGGACTTGCATGAAGGTCTGGTTTGTTTGCTCAATAGCTGACCATCGCTCCTCAAGAGATGTCAGTCTATTCTGAATAAATACCATGTTTTCCATATCCTGGCGACTAAGCTCCTCCATGACCGTAGCCATCCTCTCCTCTACAGTAGCCAGCTGTACCATGGAGGTAGCCATCCTTTCCATGGAGGTTGCCACCCTTTCCGTGGTGATGCGTTCATGCGCCAACGCCTCCACAAAGGCTCTGCTCATGTTAGCAGTGAACTCCTCCATTCGCTCCACACTTGCAGCGACCCTGGAGACAAAACCTGCCAGAGACTCCTGCACCTGTTCCTGGAGTTCCAGCACCGCTCTTCTTCTGGATGGACCCGGAGGCAGAGGGTCGACATGCAGCTGAGCCGAGCTGGCAGAGTCCTGTGCCCTCCGACTAGGACTCTCCACTGCTGTCCCTGTCTCCACCATCTGCTGATGCTCACTTGTGAGGTGTGATACACCAGGTGACAACACTGCACTATCTCACGAAGGTACCACCGAGGTGTGAGTGTCTGTGCTGGTGCTGGGTGCGCTGAATTCTGCTGACGCTGCGCCCTCAGAGGTTGCAGCTTTCTCTGAGGAGTCTGGAGGCTCAGGCTGATCCTCCTGGATAGTGGGGATGGGGGCTTTCGATGGTCCTGTGGGGGAGTAAAGGAAAGAGTGAGAGATGTGAGGCCAAGGTTACATACACATTGAATATTGCAGATGATCAAAAGTCAATCTGTTAGAGCATCAGAATCATTATCAGTGACTCATGCAATGTCAATGAGAGAGATGATAAACTATTCTGTCACCAGCTTGCTCTGATACACCCGTCTGTCCGTCCCCCACTTGCGCATCCTCCTCCACTCCCATGATCTCCAGGGCCGCCTCCTCCCAAGGGGTGAGCTGGGCTATTGAGGGTGGCCCTCCTCCTGTTCTTGTTCTTTCCCTCTTATTGTGAGCTCTCTTTTCCTGCATTGAGGGAGACAAGTGGAGTTTGAGTGAGAATGAAGGAGTGAGTGTAGAGAATCCATATCATTGATGGTTAGAAGAAGACAAAGCTGGAGTGAGGTGGCAAGACCAAGGGCCCTCCCTGTGTGTTGTAAGTTGTTTTCATAGCATCACAGCGATAGGGAGTGTGAGGGCTGCATAGTCGAATAGTTAGGTGAATGTGTCCATAGAGAGAGAGGGAATGGGTAAGGGTGCAGGGATGTCAGTGTCAAGTGGGATGTGGAGGAAGAGGTTGCCAAAGCTGAGTGCTGGTGAGAAGAGGCAATGGGGATCAGATTGAGGGTGATGGGAAAGTCATACTCATTTTTCCAGTGTGCAGAAGGTCATGAAACCTCTTCCTGCACTGCAGCCAGGTTCTGCGGCACATAGACAAAGAGTTGACCTCCTGGGCCACTTGCATCCCCACAGCTTTCGTCTGCTGGGGAGGCTTCTTCTTCTCTGAGGAAGGGAAGAGCACCTCCTAATTTCCTCTTGCTCCCTCCACCAGAGCTTGCAGGGCGGCGTCATCGAACCTTGGTGCAGACTTTGGCCTATTGCTGGACATATTGGCTGGAGGAATCTATCACAGCAAAGGGCATAAGGTTTGCAGTCTGCAGAAAGAGCAAGGCTGCTTGCAGGCCTTAAATCCAGCAGCATTGATGACGTCGTCGGAGGGGACTTTCAGGATGGAAAGACTAAGTGGGCCAGGGGTTCCCACACGCTGGAAATCAATTGCCCAATTAGGTGAAAATTGCATATTTTTCCCACATCAAATTGGAGTCGGGTGGCTAACATGAAAAGCGGCTGATGTGCCCCCAGCCCAACCCAATGGCAAAATCCAACCCTTTGTGTCTGTCTTCATGGAAGAAAACACAAAAACCCTCCCGGAAATAGTGGAGAACCAAGGGTCTGACGAGAATGAGGAACTGAAAGAAATTAGTATTAGTAAAAAAATTGTACTGGAGAGATTAATGGGACTGAAAGCCAATAAATCCCCTAGACCTGATGACCTACATCCTAGGGTTTTAAAAGAGGTGGCTATAGAGATAGTGGATGTATTGGTTGTCATCTTCCAAAAGTCCATAGATTCTTGAACAGTTCCCACAGATTGGAAGGTAGCAAATGTAACCCCACTATTTGAGAAAGGAGGGAGAGTGAAAATGGGGAACTACAGACCAGTTAGCCAGACATCAGTGTTAGGGAAAATGCTAGAATCTAGTATTAAAGACGTGGTAACAGGGCACTTAGAAAATAATAATAGGATTGGGCAATTAACACAATTTATGAAAGGGAAATCATGTTTGACGAATCTGTTAGAGATTTTTGAGGTTGTAACGAGCAGAATAGATAAGGGGGAACCAGTGGATGTGGCATATTTGGATTTTCAGAAGGCATTCGATAAGGTGCCACACAAGAGGTTATTTAACAAAATTAGGGCTCATGGGATTGGGGGTAATACACTAGCATGGATTGAGGATTGGTTAACGGACAGAAAACAAAGAGTAGGAATAAACGGGTCATTTTCGGGTTGGCAGGCTGTAACTAGTGGGGTACTGTAAGGATCAGTGCTTGGGCCTCAGCTATTCACAATCTATATCAATGATTTGGATGTGGGGACCAAATATAATATATCCAAGTTTGCTGATGATACAAAGCTGGGTGGAAATGTAAGTTGTGAGGAGGATGCAAAGAGGCTTCAAGGGGATATAGACAGGCTAAGTGAGTGGACAAGAACATGGCCAATGGAATATAATGTGGAGAAATGTGAAGTTATCCACTTTGGTAGGAAAAATAGAAAAGCAGAGTATTTTTTTATATGGTGCGAGATTGGGAAATGTTGGTGTTCAGAGGGACCTGGGAGTCCTTGTACAAGAATCACTGAAAGTTAACATGCAGGTACAGCAAGCAATTAGGAAAGCAAATAGTATGTTGGCCTTTATTACAAGAGGATTTGAGTACAAGAGTAATGACGTCTTACTGCAATTATATAGGGTCTTGGTGAGACCACACCTGGAGTATTGTGTACAGTTTTGGTCTCCTTATTTAAGGAAGGATATACTTGACATAGAGGGAGTGCAATGAAACATAGAAACATAGAAGATAGGAGCAGGAGTAGGCCATTTGGCCCTTTGAGCCTGCTCCGCCATTCAATGAGATCATGGCTGATCGTCCAAATTCAGTACCCTGTCCCTGCCTTCTCCCCATATCGCTTGATCCCTTTAGCCTTAAGAAATATATCCAACTCTTTCTTGAATATATTTAATGAACTGGCCTCCACCGCCCTCTGTGGCAGAGAATTCCACAGGTACATCACTCTCTGGGTGAATAAATTCCTCCTCATTTCAGTCCTAAATGGCTTACCCCTTATCCTTAGACTATGGCCCCTGGTTCTGGACTCCCCGGCCATCAGAAACATCCTTCCTGCATCTAGTCTGTCCAGGCCTGACAGAATTTTATAAGTTTCGATGAGATCCCCTCTCAATCATCTAAACTCCAGTGAGTGTAAGCCCAATTGACACAATCTCTCCTCATACGTCATTCCTGCCATCCCAGGTATCAGCCTGGTGAATCTTCGCTGCACTCCTTCCATGGCAAGAACGTCCTTCCTCAGGTAAGGCGACCAAAACTGCACACAATACTCAAGATGTGGTCTCACCAAGGCCCTGTACAACTGTGGCAAGACATCCTTGTTCCTGTACTCGAACCCTCTTGCTACGAAGGCCAACATACCATTTGCCTTCTTAACCGCCTGCTGCACCTGCATGCTTACCTTCAGCGACTGGTGCACAAGAACACCCAGGTTTCTTTGCACTTCCCCTTCTCCCAATCTATTGCCATTCAAATAATAATCTGCCTTCCTGTTTTTGCCACCAAAGTGGATAACCTCACATTTATCCACATTATAGTGCATTTGCCATGTTTCTGCCCAATCACCCAACCTGTCCAAATCATACTGGAGTTTCACGACATCCTCCTCACAGCATACCCTCCCACCCAGCTTTGTGTCGTCTGCAAATTTGGAGATATTACATCCAATTCCCTCGTCCAGATCATTAATATATATTGTGAACGGCTGGGGTCCTAGGACTGATCCTTGCGGTACCCCATTAGTCACTGCCTGCCACTCGGAAAACGACCCGTTTATTCCAACTCTTTGCTTTCTGTCCGCCAACCAGTTCTCTATCTGTTGTGTCTGTGTGTTGATAGAGACACTGAAGACAGGAGTTGGTTTGATAGGTGTTTACTAAACAAAGTCTGGAGGAGAACTAACGGATACAACACAATACTCAGGCTTATATAGCCGAGTGGCCATTACCGGCATTACAGTACACATGGGGCTCTTAAAGGCACATACACTACAATTCCTCCCCTTTTAGCTAAACAGTACATAATATTTAAAGTAATTATTAATTACATGTTACAAGAAAAATAATGTATACATTGCTGCAGTTAATTAATTATAAGTCAGTCTCTCTGGAGGCTTCCTGACTCGGTCCAGATAACGCCTCGGTGGTGTAGTAGTTTCTGGTGGTGTAGTAGGTTCTTTTGGCAAGGCTGATTTGGCTTGAATGCCAGTGTCGGGTTCATCGGGTTCCAGTATCACTGGATCGGAGGTAGATATGGGTATCTCTACTTCATCGTTAGGCGTATAGAGTTGTGGTGTAGGTTGACCGTTTTTGGATGACTCTATGATTTGGTCAGCATGGCACCTTATTATGCTTTCTCCGATGTCCACGGTAAACATCAGCGGTCCTAGTCGTGTGCAGATAGTTCCAGGCTGCCATTTCTCGGTACGGTAGTCCCGGGCCAAAACTTGTTGACCTATCTGGAAGGTTCTAGTTGGCCTTTCATTCATGCCTTGAAATTGCCGGTTCTCCACATCCCTTCTGATGTTGGGCTTGATCAAATCCAGCCCGCATCTTAGGCTTCTATTGAAGAACATCATGGTGGGAGTTTGGTTTGTAACCATATGTGTTGCATTCTTGTATGCGAACAAGAAGTTATCCACCTTGTGCTGAAGTTTTATGTCTTCATTACCCATGGCATTTATGGCCTTCTTGAAGGTCTGGACAAACCTTTCAGCCAATCCATTGGTGGCAGGATGGTATGGGGCGGACGTGTAGTGCTTAACCCCATTGTTTTTTAAGAACTTCCTGAATTCTTCGGACACAAATTGCGGTCCATTATCAGATCAGATCTGTTCCGGCAGCCCATTCCTGGCAAATATGGTCCTTAATACTGTGATGGTTTTTTCCGTGGTGGTGGAGGACATCTTTATTACCTCCGGCCACTTGGAGTGTGCATCAACCGCGATTAAGAACATTGAGTCCATAAATGGACCAGCAAAGTCGATGTGTACCCTTTGCCAGGGAGATGAGGGCCACTCCCATGGATGTAGAGGGGCTTGGGGTGGAGCGTTTTGGACCTTCTGGCATCCTAGGCAGCTCTTGGTCATTTCTTCTATGTCTTCATCGATACCTGGCCACCATACAAACGCTCTGGCTAGGTTCTTCATTTTCACTCCACCCAGATGCCCCTCGTGAAGCTCCTTTAGCACTTTATCCTGGAGTTTGGGTGGAATCACCACTCTGGATCCACACATCAAGGTTCCTCGGCACACTGACAGCTGTTCTCTTCTTTGCGAGAATGCTGGCAACAGTGGTTCGCCATGTGCTGGCCATCCCTTCACCGTTAAGTCGTAGACTCGTGAGAGAGTCGGGTCATTTCTCGTTTCCTTTTCAATGGCAGAATTTGTTACTGGTAGACATTCCACTATGGTTGAGTGGAACATCTCCACTGGGTCTACTGTAGATGCCTCACCTACGGTTGGCAACGGTAGGAGTGATAAACCGTCAGCATTCCCATGCTGTTTTGATCCTTTGTATTCTATGTTGTATTGGTGTGCCACTAGAAAAAGGGACCACCTCTGTAGCCTTTGCGCTGTCATAATGGGAACACCCTTTTTAGGGTTGAATATGGAGATGAGGGGTTGATGGTCAGTCAACAAGGTAAATTTTTGTCCGTGTAGGTAATGGTTGAATTTCTTCACTCCCCATACCAGGCTGAGTGCTTCCCTGTCGATTTGGGCATAGTTACGCTCAGCTGAGTTCAATGAGCGTGACGCAAAAGCTATCGGCCGTTCCGAGCCATCAGGGAATTTATGCGATAATACTGCTCCTATGCCGTAAGGGGATGCATCGCACACCAGTCTGATTGGCAGTGATGGGTTGTAATGAGCCAAAACTTCTTTGGACGTGATTAAGTCTTTGCATTTATGGAAGGCACGTTTACAGTCTTCGCTCCATTTCCAAATTACTCCTGTTTGTAGCAGTTCATTAAGAGGGTGTAGAAGAGTTGATAAGTTCGGTAAAAATTTATGATAGTCATTTATTAATCCCAGGAACGACCTTAATTGTGAAACATTTTCAGGTGCTGGGGCTTTTATGACCGCTTCAATTTTTTCAGGTGAATTATGCAACCCTTCCTTATCAATTATGTGGCCACAATATGATATTTGATTTTGGAAAAATTCGCACTTGGGGCGATTTGCTCGTAGGCCCCGTTCTCTCAGCCTAGTGAGCACCTGCTCCAAATTGGCAAGGTGCTCGTTGTCGTTTTCTCCTGTTACAAGGATGTCGTCTAGGTAGCATTGAGTCCCCGGAATCCCTTGGAGGACTTGCTCCATAGCTCTTTGCCAGATAGCTGGAGCGGATGCTACTCCGAAAACCAGTCGATTGTACTGGTACAGACCTTTGTGTGTATTTATCGTGAGATATTTTTTAGAGGCCCCTTCAACCTCCATCTGTAGATATGCCTGTGCCAAGTCAATTTTGGTGAAACGTTTCCCTCCGGATAGTGAGGCAAAAATATCTTCTATCCTCGGAAGAGGATACTGTACCGTGTGAAGGACCGGGTTTACAGTCACCTTGAAGTCTCCACAGATGCGAATTTTTCTCTGTTCTTCAGATTTATCATTCTTCAATGCTTTCTTCATGACTGGGACGATGGGTGTTGCCCACTCGCTCCAATCTATTTTAGATAATACGCCTGCCTTTTCCAAATTCTCCAGCTCTGCCTCGACTGCTGGACGAATTGCGTATGGCACCGGTCTTGCCTTAAAAAACTTGGGAAATGCTGCATCTTCCACTTTTATTGAGGCGGTGATGCCTTTCAAGGTTCCTAGTTTCTCTTGAAACACTTCCTTGGCGTTGGCCAAGATGTCTTTTAATCGTTCAGGTATGACGTCATCCTCATTTTTTTCCTTACTGTTCACCGTCAGTGCCTGAATGGAGTGCCAGTCTAAACATATTTCCCTGATCCATTCACGTCCCAACAGCGATGGACCACCATCTTGTAGAATGTATAAATACAACTTCTGTATTTCCTTGCCATTGTATACAACAGGTACCCTTATTTTTCCTTTGGGGTATACTTTCTGCCCCGTATATGTTTTCAAGATAATGGATGTGTCTTTTAAAGGTATATGCGGAAATAGCCGCTCATAATCCCGTCGATTTATGACGGTCAGAGCTGATCCTGTACCTAGCTCCATTTTAACTGGGGACCCTGCTATTGTGAGGGTAACCCAAATGGTCTGGTAATCTTCTTTGGCAATTACATTATGTAATTTGAGAGAGATTAGTCTCTTGTTCCCGGAGTCGCTATCGCTCTTCTGGTCTTCGGAGCTACTGTCCGTCATCATTTGTACCTTTCTGTGCTTTTCCTTATTGATTTTTTTCCTGTTAGTGGATTTTTTGTTTCCAGATCGGCAGACACGTGTAATGTGTCTCATCTTTCCGCATTGCCTGCATGCTTTGTCCTTGAACCAGCAGTCCCTCTGGTCATAGGTGGATCTGCCGCAGCGATAACATCTCTCGAAACCCCGTGTCATTTCATGGGTGCCGAAGTCTTGTGGCTTTTGCTGTATCTCTGCAGCTCCTCTTGCACTGAAAGCCTTGTCCAGTGTTAAATCTTTCTCAGAAAGTAGCCTTTTTTGTGTTCCTATACTTAGGAGACCGCAGACGAATTTGTCTCATAGAGAATCTGCCAGTTCTGCCTCGAATTGGCAGTGTAGGGTATCAACAATCTCCTTAAAATTCTTGTCCATCCATTCGGCTGGAGTGATCAAGTTTCGTAACAGCTTGTATGTCTTTGCGCCCATTAGATTTAGAAGTACTGAAACTTTTTTTTCATCTTCTATTCCATTTGCAGTGCAATATACCTCCACTCATTCCACATATGTGGTCCAATCCTCTATCTCGTTATCAAAAGCATCAATATTGCCAGAATTAGGCATCTTAGAAAAGATATGGCGCTTCCCGCGCTTTTCCGCCGCTGCTGCTGATGACAACGCTGTTTCCCGCAGTTTCCGTTCTCTTTTATTTATTTATTTATTTACAGTTGGAGACTCGCTCCCACCGGACTCTCTCTCTAGGTCTGAACGCCGACCTGCTTGCAGCGCCGGCCGTCTCCCGAGTGCTCCCTCCCCGTCTGTTACTGCTTGCCTCCGCTTTCGCTGCTTGGCCCAGCTGCAGAGCCAGCCGCTGGAGCCCCAGCCTGATGCCCAGGAAGGATTACCGCAGTACCTGCCACCAGCTTGGCCAGCTGGTGAAACAACAGCTTCTTTCACTTCTTGATTCTTCTAGACGCCAGAGGAATCGATGTCCTTGAGGTGCTGCCGAATTGTAGGTAAGTCCGTTTCCACTTCGTCGCCACTGTTGTGTCTGTGTGTTGATAGAGACACTGAATGGTTTGATAGGTGTTTACTAAACAAAGTCTGGAGGGGAACAAACGGATACAACACAATACTCAGGCTTATATAGCCGAGTGGCCATTACCGGCATTACAGTACACATGGGGCTCTTAAAGGCACATACACTACACTATCCAAGTCAATACCTTGCCCCCAATCCCATGTGCCTTAATTTTGCATGGTAATCTCTTATGTGGGACCTTATCAAAAGCCTTCTGAAAGTCCAAATACACCACATCCACTGGTTCTCCCTTATCTATTTTACCAGTTACATCCTCAAAAAATTCCAGTTGATTCGTCAAGCATGATTTATCTTTTGTAAATCCATGTTGACTTTGTCCGATCCTGTCACTGATTTCCAAGTGCTCTGCTATTACATCTTTTATAATGGACTCTAGCATTTTCCCCACTACCGATGTCAGGCTTACCGGTCTATAATTCCCTGCTTTTTCTCTACCACCTTTTTTGAATAGTGGGGTAACATTAGCTACCCTCCAATCCATGGGTAGTGTTCCAGAGTCTATCGAGTTCTGGATGATGACCAGCAATGCATCTACTATTTCTAGGGCCACTTTCTTAAGTACCTTGGGATGTAGATTATCAGGCCCTGGGGATTTATCGGCCTTCAGTCCCATCAATTTTCCTAACACCATTTCCCTACAAATACTGATTTCTTTCAGTTCCACCCTTTCATCAGACCCTATGTTCCCCAGCATCTCTGGGAGGTTATTTGGGTCCTCCATTGTGAAGACAGAACCAAAATATGTATTTAGTTGGTCTGCCATTTCTTTGTTCCCCATTATAAATTCTCCTGATTCTGACTGCAAGGGACCTACGCTTGACTTCACCAATCTTTTTCTCTTCACATATCTATGAAAGGTTTTACAGTCAGTTTTTATGTTCCCTGAAAGCTTACTCTCATATTCTATTTTCCCTTTCTTAATTAATCCCTTTGTCCTCCTTTGTTGAATCCTAAACTGCTCCCAATCCTCAGGATTATTGCTTTTTCTAGCCAATTTATATGTCCTCTCCTTGGATCTTATGCTATCCCTAATTTCCCTTGTTATCTACGGTTGAGCCACCTTTTTTGTTTTATTTTTATGCCAGACTGGGATGAAAAAATTCTGTAGCTCATCCATTCGGTCTTTGAATGTTTGCCATTGCCTATCCACCGTCAACCCTTTGAGTGCCATTCCCCAATCAATCCTACCCAACTCGCTCCTCAGACCATTGTAGTTTCCTTTATTTAAATTGAGGACCCTAGTCTCTGAGTCAACTACTTCATTCTCCATCTTAATGAAGAATTCGATCATATTATGATCGCTCCAACTCAAGGTGCCTCATACAACAAGATTGCTAATTAATCCTTTCTCATTACATAATACCCAGTCTAAGATAACCTGATCTCTGGTTGGTTCCTCGACATATTGGTCCAGGAAACCATCCCATAAACACTCCAGGAATTCCTCCTCCACAGTATTGTTACTAATTTGGTTGGCCCAATCTATATGTAGATTAAAGTCACCCATGATGACTGCTGTGCCCTTATTGCATGCTTCTTTAATTTCCCTTTTAATGCCATCCCCAACCTCCGCCTTACTGTTTGGAGGTCTATATACCACTTCCACTAACGTTTTTTTCCCTTAGTATTTGTCAATTCTACCCATACAGATTCCACATCATCAGAGCTAATATCTTTCATTACAATTTTGTTAGTCCCTTCTTTAACCAGTAATGCTACCCCACCTCCCTTTCCTTTTTGCCTATCTTTCCTGAATATCGAATATCGAAGGTTCACCAGACTGGTTCCTAGGATGGGGGGATTGTCCTATGAGGAAAGATTGAGTAGACTAGGCCTATATTCTCTAGAGTTTAGAAGAATGAGAGGTGATCTCATTGAAACATACAAAATTCTTACAGTGCTTGACAGGCTAGATGCAGGGAGGTTGTTTCCCCTGGCTGGGGAGTCCAAAACCAGCAGTCACAGTCACAGAATAAGGGGTTGGCCATTTAGGACTGAGATGAGGAGAAATGTCTTCACTCAGAGGGTGGTGAATCTTTAGAATTCTCTACCCCAGAGGGCTGTGAAGGCTCAGTCGTTGAGTATATTAAAGATAGAGATCGATAGATTTTTGTATATTAATGGAATCAAGGGATATGGGGATAGTGCAGGAAAGTGGAGTTGAGGTAGAGGATCAGACATGATCTTATTTGATCGCGGCGCAGGCTCAAGGGGCCGAATGGCCTACTCCTGCTCCTATTTCTTATGTTCTTACATACCAACTAACAGCACACAAGGGTAGGCACTTGTGTGTTTTGTGCAGTGTTCATGTAAAGTTTCTGTTATTGTGGTGTCAAACTTTGAAACCTTTATTTTCAACACTTTGCTTTGTTGGACAGATTTGTCTGCACCTTTGGAAGTGTCTTAGTGAGTTGCAGTGAATGATGAGACATAACGTTACCCCTCACAATGGTGATGAGTGTGAAAGGAATGGCTTGGGCATTGTAGGGATGCTTTATGGTGTTGCTGTGGGGTGGTACAAACCTGGCGCATCATGTGGCAGCCATCTGGCCATGGTAAGGCCGTCCTTGGCCTCCCGGGATGCAATATGGTCAGGTGCTGATGCCCTGTGTCCTGTGCAGAGAAGGTTGGTGTTGTTGTTGGTGCAGCTGGTGTGCCTGGTGATACTGGTGTTGGGGCTGATTGTGGTGGGATTCTGAGGACCAAGGTGAGAGAGTTTCAAGGACACCCATGCTGATGGAATAGATGGCAGGTGAAGTAGAGATGACAGAAGCGATCTGTCAAGGCGGGAGAGGTAGTGAGGTTAGACTGAATGGAGACTTGTGTAAAGACTTGCAGCATGCTGAATCTGTAGTGGAAATGCAGTTTAGAGAAGTTAGTGGTTGAGCAAACATTTCTCAATCAGCTGGGAGCTTTGACTTGACATTTGAAGCTGGCAACTCATCAGCTGATTCAATGACCACTGACCTCCCACCTCAGCTTCACAGACAAGGTCTAGGCACAGTCAGAAAATGGTGGGCGACCTGACAAATCCAAAAAGCTGGGAAAAAAACATGGACAAGTGGCTGTAAACAAGCTACTAATGATTTAAACTGCCTCCCCGCCGCTGTGTGTCGGGTCTGCTCAGCGCTGACAGGCCCGACATTTCGTAAAGGCTCGTGGCAGTGGGTTCACAATGGGGTCCTGACCTGTTGGGGAAGAAAAACACTTTCCCACCCAACCCTCCACTGATCACATCCGCTGTCCGCCCGCAAAAACCAGCCCTCAGTCTTTCTGATTTGTATTTATATTTTGCATTAATATTGATAACATTATAGCCAGGATTTTCCTTAGGAATCATTACAAATTATTGTTCTGCATAGTTGAACTGATTGTCCTAAACTGAATTCATCTTCCCTTGGGGGTTTTAAATTGTAATCGGCTCCTTCACCACCTATTGGATGCTGGGAACGCTGGATGCCAAGACTGCAGAAGAACATAGGAACAGGAGTAGGCCATTGAGCCCCTCGAGCCTGTTCCTGTTGTGTCTGTGTGTTGATGGAGACACTGAAGACAGGAGTTGGTTTGATAGGTGTTTACAAAACGAAGTCTGGAGGGGAACTAACGGATACAACACATTATACAGGCTTATATAGACCGAGTGGCCATTACCGGCATTACAGTACACATGGGGCTCTTAAAGGCACATACACTGCAATTCCTCCCCTTTTAGCTAACCAGTACATAATATTTTAAGTAATTATTAATTACATGTTATAAGAAAAATAATATACACATCGCTGCAGTTAATTAATTATAAGTCAGTCTCTCTGGAGGCTTCCTGACTCGGTCCGGATAACGCCTCGGTGGGGTAGTAGTTTCTGGTGATGTAGTAGGTTCTTTTGGCAAGGCTGATTCGGCTTGACTGCCAGTGTCAGGTTCATCGGGTTCCAGTACCACCGGATCGGAGGTAGATATGGGTATCTCTACTTCATCGTTAGGCGTATAGAGTTGTGGTGTAGGTTGTCCTTTTTCGGATGACTCTATGATTTGGTCAGCATGGCGCCTTATTATGCTTTCTCCGATGTCCACGGTATACATCAGCGGTCCTAGTCGTGTGCAGATAGTTCCAGGCTGCCATTTCTCGGTACGGTAGTCCCGGGCCAAAACTTGTTGACCTATCTGGAAGGTTCTAGTTGGCCTTTCATTCATGCCTTGAAATTGCCGGTTCTCCACGTCCCTTCTGATGTTGGGCTTGATCAAATCCAGCCGGCATCTTAGGCTTCGATTGAAGAACATCATGGCGGGAGTTTGGTTTGTAACCATATATGTTGAATTCCTGTATGCGAACAAGAAGTTATCCACCTTGTGCTGAAGTTTTATGTCTTCATTACCCATGGCATTTATGGCCTTCTTGAAGGTCTGGACAAACCTTTCATTGGTGGCGGGATGGTATGGGGCGGACGTGTAGTGCTTAACCCCATTGTTTTTTAAGAACTTCCTGAATTCTTCGGACACAAATTGCGGTCCATTATCAGATCAGATCTGTTCAGGCAGACCATTCCTGGCAAATATGGTCCTTAATACTGTGATGGTTTTTTCCGTGGTGGTGGAGGACATCTTTATTACCTCCGGCCACTTGGAGTGTGCATCAACCGCGATTAAGAACATTGAGTCCATAAATGGACCAGCAAAGTCGATGTGTACCCTTTGCCAGGGAGATGAGGGCCACTCCCATGGATGTAGAGGGGCTTGGGGTGGAGCGTTTTGGATCTTCTGGCATCCTAGGCAGCTCTTGGTCATTTCTTCTATGTCTCCATCGATACCTGGCCACCATACAAACGCTCTGGCTAGGTTCTTCATTTTCACTCCACCCAGATGCCCCTCGTGAAGCTCCTTTAGCACTTTATCCTGGAGTTTGGGTGGAATCACCACCCTGGATCCACACATCAAGGTTCCTCGGCATACTGACAGCTGTTCTCTTCTTTGCGAGGGTGCTGGCAACAGTGGTTCGCCATGTGCTGGCGATCCCTTCACCGTTAAGTCGTAGACTCGTGAGAGAGTCGGGTCATTTCTCGTTTCCCTTTCAATGGCAGAATTTGTTACTGGTAGACATTCCACTATGGTTGAGTGGAACATCTCCACTGGGTCTACTGTAGGTGCCTCTTCTATCGTTGGCAATGGTAGGCGCGATAAACCATCAGCATTCCCATGCTGTTTTGATCCTTTGTATTCTATGTTGTATTGGTGTGCCCCTAGAAAAAGGGACCACCTCTGTAGCCTTTGCGCTGTCATAATGGGAACACCCTTTTTAGGGTTGAATATGGAGATGAGGCGTTGATGGTCAGTCAACAAGGTAAATTTTTGTCCGTGTAGGTAATGGTTGAATTTCTTCACTCCCCATACCAGGCTGAGTGCTTCCCTGTCGATTTGGGCATAGTTACGCTCAGCTGAGTTCAATGAGCGTGACGCAAAAGCTATCGGTCATTCCGAGCCATCAGGGAATTTATGCGATAATACTGTTCCTATGCAATAAGGGGATGCATCGCACGCCAGTCTGATTGGCAGTGATGGGTTGTAATGGGCCAAAACTTCTTTGGACGTGATTAAGTCTTTGCATTTATGGAAGGCACGTTTACAGTCTTCACTCCATTTCCAAATTACTCCTATTTGTAGCAGTTCATTAAGAGGGTGTAGAAGAGTTGATAAGTTTGGTAAAAATTTATGATAGTAATTTATTAATCCCAGGAACGACCTTAATTGTGAAACATTTTCAGGTGCTGGGGCTTTTATGACCGCTTCAATTTTTTCAGGTGACTTATGCAACCCTTCCTTATTAATTATGTGGCCACAATATGATATTTGATTTTGGAAAAATTCGCACTTGTGGCGATTTGCTCGTAGGCCCCGTTCTCTCAGCCTAGTGAGCACCTGCTCCAAATTGGCAAGGTGCTCGTTGTCGTTTTCTCCTGTTACAAGGATGTCGTCTAGGTAGCATTGAGTCCCTGGAATCCCTTGGAGGACTTGCTCCATAGCTCTTTGCCAGATAGCTGGAGCGGATGCTACTCTGAAACCAGTCGATTGTACTGGGACAGACCTTTGTGTGTATTTATCGTGAGATATTTTTTAGAGGCCTCTTCAACCTCCATCTGTAGATATGCCTGTGCGAAGTCAATTTTGGTGAAACGTTTCCCTCCGGATAGTGAGGCAAAAATATCTTCTATCCTCGGAAGAGGATACTGTACCGTGTGAAGGATCGGGTTTACCGTCACCTTGAAGTCTCCACAGATACGAATTTTTCTCTGTTCTTCAGATTTATCATTATTCAATGCTTTCTTCATGACTGGAACGGTGGGTGTTGCCCACTCGCTCCAATCTATTTTGGATAATACGCCTGCATTTTCCAAATTCTCCAGCTCTGCCTCGACTGCTGGACGAATTGCGTATGGCACCGGTCTTGCCTTAAAAAACTTGGGAATTGCTGCATCTTCCACTTTTATTGAGGCGGTGATGCCTTTCAAGGTTCCTAGTTTCTCTTGAAACACTTCTTTGGCGTTGGCCAAGATGTCTTTTAATTGTTCAGGTATGACGTTAGCGTCGTTTTTTTTCTTACTGGTCACTGTCAGTGCCTGAATGGAGTGCCAGTCTAAATGTATTTTCCTGATCCATTCACGTCCCAACAGCGGTGGGCCACCATCTTGTTGAATGTATAAATACAACTTTTGTATTTCCTTGCCGTTGTATACAACAGGCACCCTTATTTTTCCTTTGGGGTATACTTTCTGCCCCGTATATGTTTTCAAGATAATGGATGTGTCTTTTAAAGGTATATGCGGAAATAGCCGCTCGTAATCCCGTCGATTTATGACGGCCAGAGCTGATCCTGTATCTAGCTCCATTTTAACTGGGGACCCTGCTATCATGAGGGTAACCCAAATGGTCTGGTAATCTTCTTTGGCAAGTACATTATGTAATTTGAGACAGCTTCGTCTCTTGTTTTCGGAGTCGCTATCACTCTTCTGCTCTTCGGAGCTACCGTCCGTCATCATTTGTACCTTTCTGTACTCTTCTTTATTGATTTTTTTTTCCTGTCTGTGGATTTATTTTGTCCAGATCAGCATACCCGTGCAATGTGTCCAATCTTCCCGCATTGCCTGCATGCTTTGTCCTTGAACCAGCAGTCCCTCTGGTCATGGGTGGATCTGCTGCAGCGATAACATCTCTCGAAACCCTGTGTCATTTCATGGGTGCCGAAGTCCTGTGTATTTTGTTGTATCTCTGCAGCTCCTCTTGCGGCTGCTTCGTATGATACAGCCATACTGAAAGCCTTGTCCAGTGTTAAATGTTTTTCAGAAAGCAGCCTTTTCTGTGTTCCTTCACTTAAAAGACCGCAGATGAATTTGTCTCGAAGATAATCTGCTAGTCCTGCCCCGAATTGGCAGTGTTTTGATAGCTTTCTTAATTCGGTGAGGTAATCAGCGTTACTTTCATTCTTGTGTTGATTTCTCTTGAAGAATTTGAATCGTTCCGCTATCAGCAGCGGTGTTGGGTTTAAGTGCTCCTGTAGGGTATCAACAATTTCTTTAAAATTCTTGTCCTTTGGTTTGGCTGGAGTGATTTAATTTCGTAACAGCCCGTATGTCTTTGTGCCCATTAGATTTAGCAGTACTGAAGCTTTTTTTTCATCTTCTATTCCATTTGCAGTGCAATATACCTCCACTCTTTCCAGATATGTGGTCCAATCCTCTATCTCGTTATCAAAAGCATCAATATTGCCAGACTTAGGCATTTTAGAAAAGATATGGCGCTTCCCGCGCTTTTCTTTCTTTTCTGCAGAAAAGATATGGCACTTCCCGTGCTTTCCCGCCGCTGCTGCCGATGACAACGCTGTTTCCCGCAGTTTCCGTTCTTTTTTTATTTATTTATTTACAGTTGGAGACTCGTTCCCGCCGGACTTTCTCTCTAGGTCTGAACGCTGAGCTGCTTGCGGCGCCGGCCGTCTCCTGAGTGTTCCCTCCCCATCTGTTACTGCTTGCCTCCGCTTTTGCTGCTTGGCCCAGCTGTAGAGCCAGCCGCTGGAGCCCCAGCCTGACACCCAGGAAGGATTAGCACAGTACCTGCCACCAGCTTGGCCAGCTGGTGAAACCACAGCTTCTTTCACTTTCTTGATTCTTCTGGACGCCAGAGGAATCGATGTCCTTGAGGTGCTGCCGAATTGCAGGTAAGTCCGTTTCCACTTCGTCGCCACTGTTGTGCCTGTGTGTTGATAGAGACACTGAAGACAGGAGTTGGTTTGATAGGTGCTTACTAAACGAAGTCTGGAGGGGAACTAACGGATACAACACAATATACAGGCTTATATAGCCCGAGTGGCCATTACCGGCATTACAGTACACATGGGGCTCTTAAAGGCACATACACTACAATTCCACCATTCAATGAGCTTATGGCTGATCTGTGACCTAACTCCATACCCCTTAATACCTTTGGTTAACAAAAAGCTATCAATCTCAGATTTAAAATTAACAATTGATCTAGCATTAATTGCCATTTTTGGAAGAGAGTTCCAAACTTCTACCACCCTTTGTGTAGAAGTGTTTCCTAATTTCCTGAAAGGTCTGGCTCTAATTTTTAGTCCATGCCCCCTAGTCCTAGAATCCCCAACCCACGGAAATAGTTTATCTCTATCTACCCTATCTGTTCCCCGTAATATCTTAAAAACTTCGATCAGATCACCCCTTTAACTTCTAAATTCTAGGGAATACAACACTAATTTGTGTAATCACACCTCTTAACTTAACCCTTGAAGTCCGGGTATCATTCTGGTAAACCTACGCTGCACTCCCTCTGTAGGGGTTCGCAAAATCCCCATAATCACTGAAGATCGGAAAATATTGGTCCACATCATGGACGAAGAATTGTGTGATTTGAATTGTCTCTGGGTAGGACAATGTTTTAACACATGCCCAGAACTGCAAAGGGCTGCGTTGGGATGGAGAGCACGTGGACAACACCGGAATTGAGGAAATTCGTGGAAAAATTTGCACACTGTAAGACAGTACACTTTATTAATAAAATTGTTCCCTGGAATTTGGTAATTGTAAAGGGGTTTAAAAAATGGCCGTCAGAAAGCATGGCCAAAAGACAAAAGCAGCTCGCAGCTCGTGGATGTCTGTGTAAGTGGGAGGATCAAGCAATGGCAGTCAGACCTGCCAATCAAAGGGAGTTTCCCTTCTCAGAAGCAATCGATGTTTGTTTATTGACTTAAGGGATTATCCACTTGAACAGTAACCGCAGAACAATCGGTTTCTGTGTACACAGTAATCCAGCCCCATTCAAACCACTTACACACAATGAGGCACATTGAAACTCCGGAAAAGGACTTTTGAAAGAGAACAGTTTAGACTGAATGGGTTTTTGCATCACCCATTACTGAACAATAGGGCAGTTGGATTCCCTTTTGTTTTAGCCCAGGTGAACGCCAGATGTTGGTGGGTACACTTCGGCCCCAGAAGGTAGACACATCCAAGCCACTCCAACCACTTTGAATCAGCCAATCACAGCCTTTCTCTTGTGTATTCTGACTTTTGGGCACGAATTTTGCATACACAGCCTTTCAGTGCCAAACAGCAGGAGTTGGCAGGATATAAAGGTAGCTCCTGGGAAGCTATCTCTCTCTTACTTCCTTGGACCACAGGTGAGCAGGTTTCTGACTAATCAGCAAGGCAGCCCAGTAAGGAGTTAGGGGGTGGTAATTTAGGGGAAATTGCTAGACATTTATCCCTCATTTTTGCCGTCTGCCTTCCCCTGTTAAGCAAGTTACTGTAATTACTGTGTTCGTGTGGTATAGTTTAACATTTGATTATAGTTTCTTTAGTTTAATAAAAGTTGACTTTCTCACATCCAGATCAGTTGTCCATTTTTAATATATCATTAATTATAAGTTCCTCCAGTCAGAACTGGAAGGTGGGGTAGTGATTGGAAACTGCTGTTTAAATTGGTTTACAGTGTAGCAGCAAAAGGCTGCCTGACCAGTTGAATTACCGTAAACCAGGTAAAAGGTTGGAATTGATCAGAGTGCAGGCAAAGGCTGCTGACCAGGTGAATTACTGTCAACCACGGAAAAGATGCCCCCCTACAAATTGGCGACCGCGGCAGGACTGGAGGCAGTTCTTGATATGATAAGTAGTCTGGATCTGGAGAAATCATCAGCTATTGCTTTTCTTGTTTTCAGTATGTGGGTAGCCCTGCGGATGTTAGCGGCAGCGTGTAGGCTGACCTATCGTGGTATAGGTGGCTGGGTTAAGGAGGGTGAGATGAGGGTATAGGAGGAGGTTAAAGAGGCCAAGAATCGGGAGTCCCAGCTTGAAAAATGCCAGGTGGAGGTAGAACACCTCATAAGAGAGGTGAACGAGGCCAGAGATAGTGGGATGAGGGTGCGGGAAGAGAATGCACAGCTCACACTAGAGGCCACGAAATGCCAGGCATTTATGGGGCGCCTTGTGCAGGAAGTCACAGAGGCGAGGGACAGTGAGATGAGGGTACAGGAGGAAAATGCACACCTCACCCAAGAAGCTAGCGAGGGCAAAAGCCATGCGAGGAACAAGATAAATTTCCTAAAGTGCCAAATTTACAGTTCAAAGAGGAACGAGATGAGACTGCGGGAAGAGAATGCCCGCCTCACCTCAGAAGTAACAGAGCAGGAGGAGAAGGTTAGGGAGGTAAAGGCAGCTTATAAGCTGGCCTGCGACCAAAGGTTTAGTGGAGCAGTTCATACCCCATGTAACAGAAAGATAGAGGCCTAGAAATTGAGTTTTGGCTTAGCCAGGGCTTTAGCGCCGGAAGTTAGTGCCGGCGCTAAGTCCCCCTGCGCGCGCCAAAAATTCAGCAGGGCCGCGCCCAAACGGCTGCCGGCGCTACTGAAGGGTCTTTGCGGCGGTAAATCGGCGCTAACTGCCGTTTCGCGCCGCAATTCCGGCGCTGCGGCACCCGATGCGGTGCGGCAGGCTCGGGAAGTGCAGGCCTCCTCCTTCCCTTAAGGAGGAGCTGCCTGCACCCGATCGCGGCCCGCGAAAATCTTTTAAAAAATGAGCCCGGCACCTCGGACAAGTGCCGGGCTTGCTTCTGTTCCGGGGGGGGGTGGGGGGGGAAGTCCGGGGAGGGAGCTGCGGCCAGGCGGCCGGCGGGAAAGCGGCCGGCCGCCGCGGGGCCTTTAATGCGCCGGCGCAAAGACTCGTAAGACTCTGTTGCCAGAGTCTTAGTTGCGGCTGTCACGGGCGAGGCGGCCGCAACTGAATTTTGGCGCTGGGGCCCGTCGGCATGGCAACCGGGACGCTGCGCACACCGATGATGTCATCGGTGCCGGCGCAGCGCTACCGGTCTACCGCGGCATAAGGGCCCCAGGCAATTTTGGCGCCGGCGCCAAATGCAGCGCTAGGCCCTCTAGCGCCGCAAAATCGGCGCTAAGGGCACTCAATTTCTAGGCCAGAGAGTTTGGGTATGGAATTAAGGAGGACTAAGCTGCTTAAGCAGGGGAACAGGGAAGGAGAGTTCTGGGACCCCTGTAGAGCAGGTCCGGTAGCAGAAATCCAGGACAAGGGAGGCACACAGGGGATAGTTTTGGCCCCAGACCAAAGGCAGGTCCAAGTCCATAATTCCCCATTTAAAGCCACCCGGGTAAGAGAACATGAGTTTGCTGACCAGACAAGTTCAAGTTCACAGCCTGTAAAGACAGGCATTGTGGCATGTTTCCAGGGAAAAGTTGTCCAGCCCACAAATTGGGACACTTCCCTGCCCCAGTGGAACCTAAGTTTTGGCCAAAGTTTAAATTTGAACAAGCTATGTGGCTCAGGAACAGAGAAACAGCAACCTGAGATTAGAAATCTGCAGGCTGCTGCCAATCCATTCACAGAGACTGCTCGCACAAGCACGGTCCCCCAGTCCGTACCCCAAGCGGCTCCTCTTCAGTTTTCCCACGCAGGCGCAGTCGCGTGCCCGAGGGGAGAGTTTTGCCAACAGGAGGTTCGCGCAGGCGCAGTCGCGGGCTCGGAGCCCCCAGCGACTCCTTTTCTCTGAGAGGCCGAGCGCGCAGGCGCAGTCAGCCGTTTAAAGGTCCCCGCTTCCCAATACATAGGCGCAGGCACAGTAGCCTGCTTGGAAGACCCAGCGGTTCTTCCTATCTTTTTCAAACAAATCGAACGTGCAGGCGCGGTTGCCTGTGAGAGTGTAGCAGTTCCCCGGCCCTTTGAAAAGATTGTTCGTGCAGGTGCAGTTACCTGCGGGACCCCAGCAGCTCCTCATCAGTTTTCCCGCGTAGGCGCAATCGCCTGTTTGAAGCCAGAGGCTTCACAGCACCTGCCGCGGGACTCCGAGGAGGTGGTTCGCACAGGCGCAGTTGCCGGTGGGACCACAGCGGCTCTTTTTCAGTGTTCTCACACAGGCGCAGATGCCTACTTGAAGACAGAGGCTTCACAGCCTCTGCCGTGGGACTCCGGGGAGGAGGTTTGTGCAAGCGCAGTCGCCTGCTTGAAGACAGAGGCTTCACAGCCTCTGCCGTGGGACTCAGGGGAGGAGATTTGCGCAGGCGCAGTTGCCTGTTTAAAGGGACCAGCTTCCCAGCCTGCTTTTAGAGTGGTTCCCCCTGTGATGTGGGACCATGGGGAGGCAGGGATAGCAATTCCTCTTGCAGGGGAGCTGGTAACAGGCTTTGTACATCGGGAGGAAAATTTCCAGCCACCAGCAGTGGGTGGTGAGGGAATACCCGCCCCCAGTACAGGAGTGGGTAGGGAAAAGGAGACAAACCCGGAGTACCGGTAGGCTGCCAGGTATCTTATACAGTGTGGGCTGTTTGCACCAGGGGGAGAAGGTTCCCAGCCAGCTAGGGCTGTGACCCAGGCTCAGGGTCCGCCAGCCAACATTTCCCCCACAGGACGCCCCTCAGAAAGTCTCAGCGGGTCCGCACGCCCAAGAAAAAGTGGTCACCAGGGTACCTGCCACAAAGAGCAATCTCCCGAACTGGGGAGAAGCCAAAGAACAGGGGTCCCCAATCAACAGCCATAAGCTGCGAGGGACCAGAAGCAGGAGGCAGTCCAGCTTCGCTGCAGCCAGCAGTAATCGGCGACAGTGCCAGAGATTAGCCTGGCCGTCCAGAGACGGGCGGCATTTGTATTATAGCTATGTGTGTATATAGCTTGCTTTAAGGTGTAAATTGTAAGTTTAAAATTAACTGTTGTAGTTTAAGTTTAAGTTTATGTTTATAAGTGTGCCAAATGTTTGTATTTTTGGTCCGATGTCGAGGGACCCGACCACGCCTCCACCTAAGGCAGCAGGTCAGTCAGAGACCTGGCTGCATTTCCTTTTAAGTTTTTGCAGGAGATTGGATGAAGAAGCAGCCCTGTTCGCCCAGCCCGAGCTGGGCATCGAAAGAAGATATGGCTACAGAATGTTGGGGGTCACCTCGCCACTGGACTAATCCAGAGGGAAACCCCGCAGCGACCTTCGGGAGAAACCGGACAGGGTCTGGAGGAACTTGCCGACTCCTCCTACGCAGAAAAGATGGCCCCAGCTGGGTGGGGCACGGCCCCCAACCCAGCACTATCCTGACCAAAGTTCACTTGCGGGAGACCTCGCTGTTGAGGAGTCATGGTGGGGAAGCACGGGCGCCTTGTCAGATAGGGATGCGCTCCCCGGGAGTGGGTGGTGACAGCCCAGGAAAGATTGTAAAGGGAAGGGGGGAGACCCAAGAGTCATGTGGGTGTGTTCGGGGAAGGGAGGAACTCACCCGGGGGCCCACGGGAAAAGTTAGAGTGTAAGTGTGGCTGGGGAGGATGAGTGGGTGGCCGGATCTGGGACCTAAGTTTGAGTGTGGGGCCAGGGAGAGCCGCCACACAGGCACCCATCATTTTCTGCAGCCAGTCAAGGGAAGATGGGAGGGGGAGGGACTGGGAGTTACGATCCCATACTCCCCGGTCTCGGTCTGTGCCAAGGTAATTTTAAACATGAGGGATACACCGCCTCCACAAAGGGACAAGGGAACGGCTCGGGGCTGGCAGAGCAGGCTGGTCTGTAAATCCATTCTTTATGTTGTAAAGGTTTAAGACCATTAAAGGGGGGTGGAAGGAACATTTACTGCCCGGGTGGGAGGAGCAATACCCACTCGAATTTCGTGACCCATCATTGGCACGTGATGGTCGAGGTTTGTTTAAGCATGTTGTTCAAAATCTTTTGTATTTTGTGCTACAGCCCCAAGTTTAGCAGAGGCGTAGGATCCTCTCCGTGCTTGGGATCATTTTGTGACAACTCCAAGTTGAGCAGAGGTGTAGGACCCTCTCCGTGCTTGGGATCATTTTGATTACATTGTATAACTAAGATTGCAACATTTTGTAATAGGTCATAATGTAACAAGTGATTGTAAATTTTGATTGCATTATATAATGTAACAAGTGATGCAGGGGTATGAGACCCCTTATTGTAAACTGATGTATCTGTAAGATGCCTACCGTACCATGGTTTTTCTCGAATTTGAGGGGAATAGACAGGTCGGGGGATCAGTGGTAGGTAGCTATAGGTAAACACAGGGAATGGTTGTTTGTCGGGGTCAGAAAATTTTGCTCACTCCTTCGAGTGGATACTACAATCAACTTGGAAGTATCCAAAGGGAGGAATGTAGGAGTTCACAAAATCCCCTAAATCCCTGAAGATCGGAAAATATTGGTCCACATCGTGGACGAAGAATTGTGTGATTTGAATTGCCTCTGGGTAGGACAATGTTTTAAAACATGTCCAGAACCGCAAAAGGCTGTGTTGGGATGGACAGCACATGGACAACACTGGAATCGAGGAACTTCATGGAAAAAGTCGCACACTTTAAGACAGTACACTTTATTAATAAAATTGTTCCCTGGAATTTGGTAATTGTAAAGGGGTTTAAAAAATGGCTGTCAGAAAGCATGGCCAAAAGACAAAAGCAGCTTGCAGCTCGTGGATGTCTGTGTAAGTGGGAGGATCAAGCAATGGCAGTCAGACCTGCCAATCAAAGGGAGTTTCCCTTCTCAGAAGCAATCGATGTTTGTTTATTGACTTAAGGGATTATCCACTTGAGCAGTAACCGCAGAACAATCGGTTTCTGTTTACACAGTAATCCAGCCCCATTCAAACCTCTTACACACAATGAGGCACATTGAAACTCCGGCAAAGGACTTTTGAAAGAGAACAGTTTGGACTGAATGGGTTTTTGAATCACCCATTACTGAACAATAGGGCAGTTGGATTCCCTTTTGTTTTAGCCCAGGTGAACTCTGGATGTGGGTGGGTACACTTCGGCCCCAGAAGGTAGACACATCCAAACCACTCCAACCACTTTGAATCAGCCAATCACAGCCTTTCTCTTGTGTATTCGGACTTTTGGGCACGAATTTTGCACACAGAGCCTTTCAGCGCCAAACAGCAGGAGTTGGCAGGATATAAAGGTAGCTCCTGAGAAGCTATCTCGCTCTCTTACTTCCTTGGACCCCAGGTGAGCAGGTTTCTGACCCCTCAGCAAGGCAACCTAGTAAGGAGTTAGGGGGTGGTAATTTAGGGGAAACTGCTAAGATTGTTTAATTAACATTGTAGACATTTATCCCTCATTTTTTGCTGTCTGCTTCCCCCTGTTAAGCAATTTACTGTAATTACTGTGTTCATGTGGTATAGTTTAAAATTTGATTATAGTTTCTTTAGTTTAATAAAATTTGACTTTTTCTCATCCAGATCAGTTGTCTGTTTTTAAGATATCATTAATTATAAGTTCCTCCAGTCAGAACTGGAAGGTGGGGTAGCGATTCGAAACCGCTGTTTAAATTGGTTGACAGTGTAGCAGCAAAAGGCTGCCTGACCAGGTGAATTACCATAAACCAGGTAAAAGGTTGGAATTGGTCAGAGTGCAGGCAAAGGCTGCTGACCAGGTAAATTACCGTAAACCACGGAAAAGATGCCCCCCTACACCTCCAAGGCCAATATATCCTTCCTAATGTGTGGTGCCCAGAATTGCTCACAGTATTCCAAATGTTAGTCTAACTGGTGTATAAGTTCCTGGATTCCCTCTCCCACCGTTCTTAAATAACGGAGTGACACGTGCAATCTTCCAATCAAAAGGAACAGTTCCTGAATCAGGAGAACTTTGGAAGATTATAGTTAGGGCATCTGCAATGTGCTCACCTACTTCCTTTAAACCCTGGGACAGAAACCATCTGGTCCTGGGGATTTGTCATTTTTTAGTGTCATTATTTTCTTCATTACTGTTATTTTACTTACGTTAATTTTATTGCGTCCCTGTTCCTGATTTAATATTAGTTTCCTTGGGATTTCCAGCATCCTCTTCTTCTACAGTAAATACTGACGTAAAGTAATTATTCAACATATCCGCCATTTCCTTATTATCATTTACAATATCACCGCTTTCAGTTTTTAAGGGGCCAACACTGCTCTTGACTGCCCTCTTTTTCCTAATATAATTGTAGAAATTCTTTGGCCGCGATTTTGCCAGCACTCAGAGGGTGGGTTCGGAGGCAGGTCAGGTGTTAAATTCAAAATGATTGATGGTGGGCCTACACGCCAGTTTCCAAAGTGTCAGGTCTGCACCTTCAGACCAGACCTGACACCAAGCAGCGGGCTTGTTAAATGCTATTTTGCCAGGCTTATTCCATTTTCACACATTTTCAACGTGTTTCACATCGTTCGGCAAACATGCCAGCTGAGTGTCAGGTCTTCCAATGAGCTGAATAGTTCACAGCTGCAACTGCTGCATAAAACCTAACCTCTCACATCATTTCATTTTCAAATGGCCGAAGTTGCTGAATTCATAATTTGGAGGATACCTTTGAGCCTTACTGAGGTTGTAAGTGTGTGTTGTGAACTATATATGCACTGTCACCTCCTCGGAATAAGCTCTCTCCCCATTGACTTACTCCTGATAACATCTCATCCTCAACTGCCATATATAACAGCAGAATGGGAATCATTTATACTCTCTCATCCTGGTCCTCAGATTTGGAAGAGGATCATCTGCGGTAGCAGCAGAACCAGGCACAGCAGCAGCACCAACAATAAGAGTGCCAACCTTCTCCTCAGCTGCCAGATGCTGCACAGGGCAGAGGGCGTCAGTACAGGGCTGCACCGTGTGGCAGGAGATACCCCCAACACAGGGTTTACAAGCCGAGGATGAGCTTCCTCAACATGAGTGAACAGCAGTGCCAAAGGAGGCTGAGACTTTCATGAGAGGTAGTCGCAGACACCTGCACAATGCTGCACCGAGACCTGGAGCACAGAGGAGTGGGTGGGCACTCCTTACCAGTGGCTATCAAAGTCACCACCGCCCTCAACTTCTTTGTGTCAGGGTCCTTCCAGGGATCAGCAGCAGATATTAGCGGCATCTCCCAGTCGGCCGCCCACAGATGCATCACGCAGGTTACCGATGCCCTGTTTGCAAAGTCCGCCAATTACATCCACTTGATGAAGCACTCCTTGTTGTGCCACCTCCAATTGTGAGCACATATAGGGAAACGCATTGAAACATTCACATGACATCACTTTAATCCAATAAAGTAAAAGAACACAAACGTTACACTGATTTATATGAAAGCACTCAAGTGGCTACTCTTGTGACTATTTATGTGTTAGCTTTCTCTTACATGTGCTTCTGTGTAGATGCAGAGGCAGCCTGCTTACTTCCCTGCTGTGCCTTTGCTGGTCATCCTCTGGGTCTTGGAGCCTGTGAGGACCCCAACAAAGTCTGCTCTTACTGCGGCTGTGCAGGGGTAGACTCGGCCATCTCTGTTGGGGGAGGCATCTGTGACTCTGACCGAGGGGTTGGCAATGGGATGGCAGTGTGAGTGCTTGGAGAGGAGCCCCCACTTCCATGTCCCCTCCCACCAGCATCTTGCTGCTCATCAGTGGGGCCATGAGGACCCGTGTCTGTACTGATATTCCTCATAACAAGGACGTCCATGAGCCTCTGGTTTCTCTCCTCGATAGATGCTCATCTAGCCTCCATAACTGACCATCTATTTAGAAGTGTTACCATGTTCTCCTGATTCTGTCAATTTATGTCCTCCATGGAGGTTGTCATCCTTTTCATGGCGGGACCTACATTTGTGAAGGAATAAGCCATATTTCAGAAAAATACACCGTCATATGAACAAAATTCTGATATTATTAAAACATGACATACTGGGTTTAAAAATCTAAAGTCTCAATGACACAAGCTGTGCAAACAGACTTCTGAGATGGGATGGTTTGATAACACAAAAGTTGTAAACACCACAAGCTTTTGAAATGGGAATTGATTAAAAATACTAAAACAATGGCCCTATAGAAATAGCAGTTTGGTGCTTCCAGAAGGTCTGGAGTTTGGGAGAAACACAATGGAATGACTCAAGTAAAGTGTAAAAAACTAACACTTCGAACAGGAACACAGAATATTAAAAAAACATGTGCCTTTGTAAAAGTAACATCAAATGAAACAGGAAACACGATATAATATAACCATCTAAGATGGCTAGGAAAACAAACACACTAGTTGAAGTGTCTTTAATTTACATGTTGTAAATATGATACCTACAGAACACTTTGAAGATATTACTTCAATAGATATACCAAGCAATTACATTGTGTTTGTGTTGAACTTGGAACACATAGGAGTCACAACGTCTGCTTTCAAACAGCAGAGGTGATTTAGAAATTGACTGGAAGACCTTCGATAAGAATGGCATCAAATAAATACTGCTGTCATATTGTGTTTTATGATAAGTTTTTGAAACACCTAAACAACAGACAGAAGTCTGCAAGTTAACAGTTGAATTGGCAGTAAGTATAGAGAAAAGTCAACAGGAAGATGGCTAGAGATAATTAGCTTACATCAGCAGAAAACTTCAAAGGATAAACCACTAAAAAAGGTATAAAAATAGAGCTTTTCAGATAGACAGTCAGAAGTAGCTGGAAACGGGTAAGCAATTCTCTCAACTTCAGAGGCATGCTCTGTAAGTTTTTAACTCTGAGCCTCAGGGATCAAGGTATTTTTAATTTGATTTTGGTGGATATTCTGGATAAAAATTAAGAATAAGAAATGTTAAAATGTAAGAAGTTAAGATTTGAGAATAAGAATCTCTGAGGATAAGAAATGTAAGCTATTTGTTTTTGAACTGTTAAAGTTGCGATTGACTCACAAGCTGTTAACTGTATGTCGGCTCTTAAATAAATTTACATATTTTTAGAATTGTCTCAAGTAGTATTTCTGTATCAAACTCGCGAACTCAATTTCTGTACACTCTTTTGTAAGGAGTTGCAGAATTCTGGGTGGGGGGGTTTCCGGACCCTCATAATTACCGGAAGGTTACAGTCTAGTTAAACTTATTAAAAGTGCTATCTAGAGGACGGTAACATCTTCAGTCATTCCTTTCCTTTAGGGAGAGATAGCCTGAACCTTTAGACCCAATTAAGCGTCTTATAGAATTCGGCTATCTCTAACTTTAGTTGAAGGTGAATGTCTGGGGAATACGCCTGATCTGGGGTAGCCCGAAAAGGGCTAGGACTAGTAATTATCCCTTCACATTTGCCAGAGCCTGCACCATGGTGCTGCTCATATTTGAGATGGACTCCTCCATTCTCTGCATACTTGCAGTGACCGTGGTTGCTAACCCAGTCAGAGCCTCCTGCACTTGTTCCTGAAACTCCAGCACCGCCCTCTTCCTGGTTGGCCCCTGAGGCTCAGCGTCTGCATGCAGCTCAGCAAAGTTAGGAGCTTCCTGCGGCCTCCGATGAAGACTCTACACTGCTGTCCCTGTCTCCAACATCTGATCTTGCTCACTTGTGAGCTGTGATACACCAGGTGACAACACTACTCTATCTCGCATTGGACCCACCGAGGTGTGTGTCTCTGCGCTGGTGCAGGGTGTGCTAATTTCTGCTGATGCTGCTCCCTCAGAGGCTGGAGGTTCCTCTGAGGAGTCCTCCTGCTGTTCTTCCTGGACAGTAGGGAGGGGGGCTCTTGATGGTCCTGTGGGAGAGTAAAAACATGATTTAGACATGTGATATGTAGATTGCAGACACACCCATTGTGCACATAATTAGCACTCAATTTCTAGGAACATCATATCCCATATGAGTCACTCATGAATGCCACATCAGAGTTTTGGAAAATAATTCTGTCACCAGGTTCTCCGACTGAGCCCGTCTCTCCATCCCCCACTTCAAGCTCCTCAGGACCTCCAACAATGTCCAGAGCTGCCTCCTCAGCGTGGGTGAGCTGTGCCATGGATGGTGGTCCTCCTCCTGTTCTCTCCCTCTCCCTCTTATTGTGGGATCTATTTTCCTGCAATGAGGGACAGAAGTGCAGTTTTAGTGAGAGTGATGGAATGAGTGTAAAAAATGGATAGGATAGATGCTTAGAGGGAGACTATGATGGAGTGAGGAGCCAATATCAATTTCCCTTCTTGTGAGTTGCTAGTTGTTGTAATGTACGTGTGTAATTGAGACACGGACTGCAGAAGTTGGTTATAACAGGTGTTTACTGAATGGAGACAAAACTGGAACTACTATACAAAGTTACTACACAGGCTTATATACAGGGGTGGTCACTACTGGTACTGCAGTATACAGGGACTGCAGAATATAGTTCCTTCTTCAAGGTAAATACACTACAATTCCTCCCCTTTTAGCTAAACAGTACATAACATTCGATTAATAATTAAATAACATATTTACAATTACAGTTGCTATATACATTAGCTGAAGTTAATCATTTATAAATTCAGTCTTTGAGGAGGCTTCCTGATTCTGTCCGGATAACGCCTCTTTGGGGTATCAGGTTCTTCTGGCAAAGTTGATTCGGGATCAACGTCGTTGTTTGGTTCGTCTGCTTCCAATATCACCGATTCTGAGGTAGATGCAATTGGTACTTCGGTTTCATCACCAGGTGTACAGGATCGTGGTGTAGATTTGACGTTTTCCAGTGACTCTAGAATCTGGTCAGCATGGCGTCTTACAATGCTCTCTCCAACGTCCACGGTATACATTAGAGGTCCTTGCCGTGTGCAGATCGTTCCTGGCTGCCATTTCTCTGTGCGGTAGTCCCGGGCCAAAACTGGTTGACCTACCTTGAAACTCCTGGTTGGCCTTTCATTCATATTCTGAAACTGCCTGTTCTCCACATCTCTTCTGATGTTTGGCTTAACCAAATCCAAGCGGCATCTTAGTCTTCGATTGAAGAACATCATGGCTGGAGTTTGGTTGGTAACCGCATGTGTCGCATTCCGATAGGCAAACAAGAAGTTATCCACCTTGTGTTGTAGGGGTATGTCTTCATTACACATTGCCTTGATAGCCTTCTTGAATGTTTGAACGAACCTCTCAGCCAATCCATTGGTGGCTGGATGATATGGGGCAGATGTGTAATGCTTAACACCATTGTTCTTTAAGAACCTCCGGAACTCTTCAGACACAAACTGTGGTCCATTGTCGGAGCAAATCTGTTCAGGCAGCCCATTTCTGGTGAATATGGTTCGGAAGACTGTGATAGTTTCTTCTGTGGTGGTTGAGGACATTTTTATTACCTCTGGCCACTTTGAATGTGCATCCACCGCAATTAAAAACATCGAGTCCATAAATGGACCAGCAAAATCAATGTGTACCCTTTGCCATGGAGATGAGGGCCACTCCCATTGATGTAGAGGGGCTTGTGGTGGGGCGTTTTGGACCTTCTGGCATCCTGTACAGCTCTTGGTCATCTCTTCGATTTCTCTATTGATTCCCGGCCACCACACAAACGCTCTGGCTAAGTTCTTCATTTTTACCCCTCCCAGATGACCCTCATGAAGCTCATTGAGCACTCTATCCTTCAATTTGGGTGGAATTACTACTCTGGATCCACACATCAAGGTTCCTCGGCACACTGACGGCTGTTCTCTTCTCGGCAAGAATGCTGGCAACAGTGGTTCGCCATGTGCTGGCCATCCCTTCACCGTTAAATCATAGACCCTTTTCTATGTTTGCATTCATCACAGGTAGACATTCGACTATGGTCGAGTAGAATATCTCCACAGGATCCACTGCAGGTGCTTCTTCCACCGTCGGCAACGGTAGGCGCGACAATCCATCAGCATTCCCATGGTGTTTAGTTCCTTTGTACTCTATGTCATATTGGTGTGCCCCTAGGAAAAGGGACCACCTCTGCAGCCGGTGTGCTGTCATTATTGGGACGCCCTTCTTAGGGTTGAAAATGGAGACAAGAGGTTGATGATCAGTTAGTAGAGTAAATTTCTGTCCGTGCAGGTAGTGATTGAACTTCTTCACCCCACACACCAGGCTGAGGGCCTCTCTGTCAATCTGGGTGTAGTTACACTCAGCTGAAGTTAACGAGCATGACGCAAAAGCTATCGGCCTCTCTGAACCATCAAGGAATTTATGTGACAGTACCGCTCCAACGCCGTAGGGAGACGCATCACACGCCAGTCTTATCGGTAGTGATGGGTTGTAGTGAGCCAATACTTCTCTTGAAGTGATCAGGTCTTTACACTTCTGAAAGGCCCGCTTACATTCATCGCTCCATTTCCATGCTACTCCAGTTTGTAGCAGGGCGTTCAGTGGGTGCAGAATTGTGGACAAATTCTGCAAAAACTTATGGTAGTAATTCACCAATCCGAGGAATGACCTCAGGTGCGACACATTTTCAGGCGCTGGAGCCTTAACTACCGCTTCAATTTTGTCAGGGGACTTATGTAACCCCTCTTCATCAATCACGTGGCCACAATACGATATTTGTTTCTTAAAAAACTCGCACTTGGGGCGATTGGCTCGTAGCCCATGTTCTCTTAGTCTAGTGAGCACCTGCTCTAGGTTGGAAAGGTGTTCACTGTCATTTTCACCTGTCACTAGGATGTCGTCCAAGTAACACTGAGGCCCCAGAATCCCTTGCAGGACTTGTTCCATCGCTCTTTGCCATATAGCCGGAGCTGATACTACTCCGAATACCAGTCGATTATACTGGTAAAAACCTGTAAGGAAATCTGTTTGTCTTGATCCTGTATTCATTTTGCACTCATGTATATTATCCTCCCCCACTGTGTATAGTTTCACTTCCTCTTTCCCGACTAACCTGGGAGGTTCCAGGTCTTGGCTCTTGGCTCCGCCCCCGACTTTTCTTACATAAATATCCCAGGATCTGTATGACTCATTCCTGTGAACCAGTCGGCGTGTTGAGGTGTTAGCTCTGATCTTAGTGATTAAAAGCCAACTTGTTTAAGTCTATAACTTCTAGTTTTGTGGTTATTGAAGGCCCATCAATTTTAATCACTAAAGAATACTAGGATGGATCGACTCCTAAAACCAGAGCATCTGGACTTGGATCCACATTCTGCTGAAGCATCAAATCAATTTGGACACTGGCTCAAATGCTTCGAACTCTTCGCGGGGGCCTCATCCGCTAGCGAGGTAGATAAACTGAGTCTACTGACTACTCGCGTAAGTCATCGGGCTTATTCGTTCATCCGGGACGCCACCTTTTACACGGGGGCCATCACTATCCTGAAGGCCCAATACCAGAGGCCGGTAAACGAAGTGTACGCCAGACATCTGCTGGATACACGCAGGCAGCGACCAGAGGAATCAATGGATGATTTCTTACAGGGCCTAAAGGACCTGGTCCGGGACTGTAACTGCAAGGCCGTGACGGCCAACGCGTACTCTGACGAATTGGTCCGCGATTCCTTCATCACGGGCCTCAAATCGAATTATATCCGGCAGAGACTGCTGGAGAAGGAGGTCCTGGACTTAAAAAAGGCAGTGGCCACTGCGCGATCGCTGGATGTGGCCCAGAGAAACTCTGACTCTTATTCTTCCGGCCATGCAGCCCTCACCGCCTCGTGCGCGCCGAGGGGGCCGCCATCTTGGAATCAGCCATCTTCCCCATCCAGGTCTCAGACCAGCTCTACGCCGCCGGAGTCCCCACACAGAAGTTCACCCAGGAGTCCTACTACAGCGGCAATGTCTCGAAGCCCGAAATGCTACTTCTGCGGCCAGGCCAAGCACCCCAGACAACGATGTCCAGCGAAGGACGCTACATGCTTCAAATGTATGAAAAAGGGGCATTTTAGCAAAGTCTGCAGGGGGAATCCGATTTCCAACTCCGTCACCGCCTCATGTGTGCTGTGCGGGCCGCCATCTTGGGATCCGCCATCTTTTCCCGACTCAACGGCCGCCCAGGGCCCAACAGTGGCTTCAATCCAGGCCACACCCGTTGACAAAATCCATGATGGACATACAGGTAAACGGGAATTTAGCAAAATGTTTAATTGACTGTGGGAGTACCGCGAGTTTTATTCACCCTAGCCTGGTATGGCAGCACTCATTAACGGTAACCCCTACATGGAGCAGAATTGCTATGGCTGCTAAGCCCCACACTTCGGACATTTTGGGCTACTGTGTGGTAACACTGACTGTAAAAGGCACGGACTACAAGGATTTTAGACTCCTCGTGATGCCAGAACTCTGTGTTAATGTAATCTTGGGCCTGGACTTCCAGTGCCACCACGAAAGTGTCACGCTAGCATATGGCGGGTCCCAGCCGCCACTCACAGTCTGTGGCCTATCAACCTTAAAAATCAGCCCGCCCTCTTTATTCGCTAATCTCGCTCCGAACTGTAGGCCCATAGCGACCAAAAGTAGACGGTACAGTCTGGAAGACAGACACTTTATCAAGGCAGAAGTGAACAGACTCCTGCGGGAAGGCATTATTGAATGCAGTACCAGCCCGTGGCGTGCCCAAGTAGTCATAGTTAAAAATAGCGAAAAGAAACGGATGGTAATTGACTACAGCCAGACTGTTAATATTTATACCCAGCTGGACGCCTACCCTTTACCCCGCATATCAGAAATGGTCAACCAGATTGCGCAATACCGAGTCTTCTCGACTATCGACCTCAAATCCGCGTATCACCAGCTCCCCATTAGAACGGAGGACCGCCCATACACCGCCTTCGAGGCGATTTTCTCAGAGTGCCCTTCGGGGTAACAAATGGGGTCTCGGTCTTCCAACGTGAGATGGACCGCATGGTTGACGAGAATAAACTACAAGCTACCTACCCCTATCTGGACAATGTCACTATCTGCGGGCACAACCAGCAAGACCACGATCTAAATCTTGCGAGATTTTTAAAAGCTGCCCTAAAGCTGAATCTAACCTACAACAAAGACAAATGTGTCTTCAGCACAACCCGTCTCTGTATCCTCGGCTGTGTGGTGGAAGATGGGGTAATTGGACCAGACCCTGACCGATTACGCCCCCTAAAGGAACTGCCCCTGCCACACAATCCCAAAGCTTTAAAAAGGTGCCTGGGATTTTTTTCGTATTATGCCCAATGGGTGCCCAATTACTCTGATAAGGCCCGACCCCTCATTAAATCGACGTCCTTCCCACTATCAGCTGAAGCTCGGGAGGCTTTCACCAGTATTAAACAGGACATTGAAAGGGCTGCAGTGTGTGCAGTGGACGAATGCATTCCCTTTCAAGTCGAAAGCAATGCGTCAGACTTTGCCTTAGCTGCGACCCTCAATCAGGCTGGGAGACCTGTGGCCTTCTTCTCCCGAACCCTTCAGGGACCTGAAATCAGGCACTCTTCTGTCGAGAAGGAGGCACAGGCTATAGTGGAGGCAGTGCAGCACTGGAGACACTACCTAGCCGGCAAACGTTTCACCCTGCTCACCGACCAGCGGTCGGTGGCTTTCATGTTTAATAACAAACAAAGGGGGAAAATCAAGAATGACAAAATACTCAGGTGGAGGATCGAACTATCCACGTTCGACTATGATATTATGTACAGGCCGGGAGCCCTTAATGAACCCCCAGACGCCCTATCACAGGGAATGTGTGCCAGCATTCATACGGACAAATTACAGGGTCTCCACAATGACCTCTGTCACCCAGGGGTCACCCGACTATACCATTTTATAAAGTTCCACAATCTGCCCCACTCCATCGAGGAGGTCAGGGCAATGACCAGAGCCTGCCGCATCTGTGCGGAATGCAAGCCTCGTTTCTACAGGCCTGACCGTGCACACCTTATCAAAGCCACACGGCCATTCGAGCGCCTAAGTCTGGACTTCAAGGGACCCCTTCCCTCTGCCGACCGTAACGTATACTTCCTCAATATCATTGATGAATATTCCCGCTTCCCCTTCGCCATTCCCTGCCCAGACATGACCAGTGCCACGGTCATCAAGTGTCTCTGTAATCTATTCTGCATGTTTGGCATGCCGAACTACATACACAGCGATAGGGGGACGTCATTCATGAATGACGAGCTGCGCCAGTTCTTGCTCTTGAAGGGGATAGCCACTAGCAGAACCACTAGCTACAACCTCCGGGGTAATGGGCAAGTGGAAAGGGAGAATGCTACTGTTTGGAAGGCTGTCACATTAGCCTTAAAGTCAAAAGGCCTTCCGACATCCCGCTGGCAGGAAGTCCTCCCAGACGTGCTCCACTCCATAAGGTCTCTGTTATGTACTGCCACTAATGCTACCCCTCACGAAAAGATGTTCGTTTTCCCCCGGAAATCCACCTCGGGCATATCTCTACCCGCGTGGCTGACGTCTCCGGGGACAGTACTATTGCGGAAGCACGTGAGAGGCCATAAAACGGACCCCCTTGTGGAAAAGGTACAGCTCCTCCATGCAAACCCTCAGTACGCCTATATTGAATACTCTGACGGGCAAGAGGACACTGTTTCCATAAAAGACCTCGCTCCCTCGGGGAGCGGAGAGAACAATGGGAGACTACCCGATGAAGACCTACACTACAAAGAGACAGGACGCCCAGAGGTATCAATACCCAACTTTAACCTGGAGGACACTGCAGATAACCTGGAAGACACTGCGGAGGCCCGGACAGCGGAGGAACCAGAATCCATTCCCCTAGAGGCACCCCAACCGGCTTTGCGCCGATCACTGAGAACTGCCAAACCTCCTGACAGACTCACTTATACTAACTTTTAAGAAACATCACCCCGATGGACTAAATCTATAGAAGGGGTGAATGTAATGAAATCTGTTTGTCTTGATCCCGTATTCATTTTGCACTCATGTATATTACCCTCCCCCACTGTGTATAGTTTCACTTCCTCTTTCCCGACTAACCTGGGAGGTTCCAGGTCTTGGCTCTTGGCTCCTGTGGTGTATGTAACCTGTTCCACCTTAAGAGAACTACCTTAAGAGATGTACTACTTTCTCTTGGCTGCTGTATGCTGTAATACCGGTGGTGACCACACCGGTATATAAACGTTGTGTAGGGATTTGCTGGGCAGTTCAGCCCTGACCTCCGAATAGTAAAGACCTGTTAAAGTTATTCTTGTGGTCTGTGCTCAGTGATTTATAATAAGCATAACTGGGACACACAGACTTAACAGTGGCGATGAGTCCGATCTTATCCTGCAGCAGTTTTACATCCAAGGCAGCTTCGTCCTCAGAACGGGCGTCGAGAAGAGGCATCCGCCCTCATCATCCTGCTGAGCACCATCGCACGGGAGGCATCGAGTACCTGGGTTAAAAAGAAAAATTCTGACCACGAAGCCCTCCATCAGTGACAGGCAGTGATCATCCCTTCTACCACGGTGGTGGGTAAGCCGATCAGCGACACGAGCAGAAAGTCGGCCGCGTTGACTGTGGAGGGGGGAGGGAAAACGGAGGAAAAAGGGCGGAGAACTCGACCACGGCCGGTGAAAAGGGCCGGGCTGCAATCGAGGCCGAGAGCCGCAGTGACTGGGGCAGCTTAAGGCACGAGAGCCGCGGAGAACTCAAATGCAGCCGGTGTAAAGGACCGGGCTGCATGCGGGGCTGAGAGGCGCAACAGCAGGGGAAGCGTGAATGCCCACGGGAACCGCGGGGGAGTAAAAGCAGCGTCGGGGAATTGAGAACCGCTGGGGAGGCGAGAACGGCAGCAGCACGGCAATCGCCATTGCAGCCAGCGGGGGAAGAAGGCACACGTGGGAATCCGCCATTGTAGTCGGCAGGGGAAGAAGACGAGCGCGGGAAAGACCGCCAAGCGCGGGAAGCCGCCATTTTAGTAGGCGGGGGAAGAAGACAAGCGCAGGAAGCCGCCATTTTGAGAAAAAGAAAAATTTAAAAACTTGCAAGGATGCCTAAACATGGGAACATTAATACCTTTGATAGCGATATCGAAGATTGGACCACGTATATAGAACGCATGGAAGTTTATTGTAAAGCAAATAAGGTACCAGATGATGAGAAAGCACTAACCTTATTAAGCTCAATGGGTGCGAAGACATACGGGCTATTGAAGCACCTTCTATCACCAGATAAACCGACGGATCAGACTTTCGCGAATATTGTTACTGTCCTGAAAAATCATTTAAACCCCACGCCGCTGATGATAGCGGAACGATTTAAATTTTACAGAAGAACGCAGCTGAAAGACGAAAGCAACGCTGAATTTTTAATTGAACTGCGTAAGCTATCAAAGTACTGTCAGTTTGGAACAGGACTAGCAGATGCGCTGAGAGATAAATTTGTGTGTGGATTGTTAAAAGAAGGAACACAAAAGCGACTGCTTGAGGAGAATGATCTTACGCTTGATAAAGCTGTCACTATTGCAGCATCACACGAAGCCGCAGCGAGAGGCACTGCGGAAATGCAGCTACGGTCACCGGAACTCAGCACCAATCAAATGGTCTTGGGTACAGTAAAATGTTATCGTTGTGGAAAGACAACGCACGATCAGAGCCAGTGCTGGTTCAAAAAATCAGGAATGCAGAAAATGTGGCAGGCTTGGTCACATAGCTAAAGTATGCCAGTCAGGAAAGAAGACCAGCAACAAAAAGTCACCGCAGGAAAAGTACAGAAAGGTACACAAGGTGACAGAGAACAGTTCGAACGAACCAAAGTCAAATTCAGACTCCAGCAGTAATGAACTGGGTAGTCTAAGAGTACACAATGTTGGTAATGAAGCAGACCTCCAAACAATCTGGGTCACACTTCAGATAGCAGGAGTCCAAGTGAAGATGGAATTGGACACTGGATCGGCATTGACGGTCATGAATAAGCAAGATTACAAAAGGTTATTCCCACATATTCCCCTACGGGATACGGAGATTGTATTGAAAACATACACGGGGCAAAGAGTATACCCCATCGGGAAGATAGAGGTAAAGGTGGTCCACAAGGGCAAAGAAAGCCGAGGAATGGACTTATATGTGCTACCTGAGGGAGATCCACCACTACTGGGACGGGAGTGGATTAGGAAAATAAATATGGACTGGCATTCCTTAAAAGCACTAACGGTAGATTCCGGTAAAAAAGATGTCAAACCTAAACGATTGTCCAGAATATTAGACGATGCTAAAGAGGTGTTCCAACAGGGACTGGGAACACTGAGAGGAATTACAGCAAACATCAAGGTTGAAGAACATGCAAACCCGAAATTTTTCAAAGCCAGACCGATACCTTATGCGATACGACCTGCTGTGGAAGCTGAGCTGGAAGGGCTAGAACGTTCAGGAGTACTGTCTAAGGTAGACTGGAGTGAGTGGGCCACGCCCATTGTCCCCGTCATGAAGCGTTCATCGAGCAACAAGCCGGGGGAACCGGGGAAGGTTCGCATCTGTGGAGATTTCAAGATCACTGTTAATCCGGTGCTTCACACGGTGCAGTATCCGCTTCCGCGGATTGAGGATATCTTCGCTTCGTTGTCTGGCGGGAAACACTTCACCAAGATAGACCTGGCGCAGGCGTACTTACAGATGGAAGTTGAGGAAGAGTCACGCCAGTATCTCACGATCAACACGCATAGAGGCTTGTACCGGTATAATAGACTGGTTTTTGGAGTGGCATCGGCTCCAGCAATTTGGCAGAGGGCCATGGAGCAGGTATTACAGGGAATTCCAGGCACACAATGTTACCTGGACGATATTCTGATTACAGGAGATGATGATGAGGAACACCTTGCAAATTTGGGACTGGTGCTCACCAGATTGAAAGAATATGGACTTCGAGTTAATCGCCAGAAATGTGAGTTCTTTCAGAAGCGGATCTCGTACTGTGGTCATGTCATTGACCAGGAGGGGCTTCATAAGTCTCCTGACAAGATCGAAGCTGTTGTGAAGGCTCCCGCTCCAGATAATGTATCCCAGTTGAGGTCGTTCCTAGGGTTGATTAACTATTACCATAAGTTTCTGCCAAATTTATCCACGGTGCTGCACCCGCTGAACGCTCTTTTGCAGAAGGGAGTACCATGGAAGTGGAGCGAGGACTGTAAGAGGGCCTTTCGCAAAAGCAAGGCATTGATCACCTCAGAGGAAGTGTTGGCTCACTTCAACCCAACGCTGCCTATTCGTTTGGCTTGTGATGCTTCTCCATATGGTATTGGGGCAGTACTCTCACACAAGTTGCCAAATGGCCTGGAGAGGCCAGTTGCGTTCGCATCCAGATCATTGACCTCCGCTGAGCGCAACTATGCTCAGATAGATAGGGAGGCTCTCAACCTTGTGTGGGGAGTAAAGAAGTTTAATCATTACCTGCAGGGCCAAAAGTTTACGCTTCTGACAGACCACCAGCCGTTGGTATCCATTTTTAACCCTAAGAAGGGTGTTTCGGTGATGACAGCACAGAGACTCCAGAGATGGTCCCTTTTCCTAGGGGCACATCAATATCAGATCGAATTCAAAGGTACAAAGCAGCATGGTAATGCTGATGGGCTGTCGCGCCTGCCACTACCTACAGAGGAGGAGGCACCGACGGTTGACCCTGTTGAGTTATTTCACTCGACCATCATCGAATGTTTACCAGTCACCAATGCAAGTATTGAAAGAGAAACCAGGAACGACCCGACACTGTCCCGGGTCTACGAAGTGACAGTGAAGGGATGGCCAGCACATGGTGATCCACTGTTACCGGCATTCTCAGCAAGACGAGAACAGCTGTCCGTCTGTCAAGGAACATTGATGTATGGAACAAGGGTGATTATTCCTCCTAAGTTAAGAGAGAGAGTTCTAAAGGAACTGCATGAAGGTCATCTGGGGGGAGTCAAGATGAAAAGTCTTGCTAGGGCTTATGTGTGGTGGCCGGGTATCGACCAACAGATAGAGGATCTGACGAAAAGCTGCTCAGGGTGCCAAAAAGTGCAAAATGCACCTCCGATTGCACCGCTGCATCCATGGGAATGGCCTTCAGCCCCATGGCAACGTGTACATATTGACTTTGCTGGTCCATTCATGGACTCCATGTTTTTAATTGCGGTGGACGCACATTCTAAATGGCCAGAAGTGATTAAGATGACTACCACTACCTCGGAAAAGACGATCGCGGTGCTAAGAACGATATTTGCAAGAAATGGATTGCCAGAACAAATATGTTCAGACAACGGACCGCAGTTCGTGTCAGAAGAATTCCAGAAATTCATGAAGAAGAATGGGGTGAAACATTATACCTCTGCCCCATATCATCCGGCTACAAACGGGTTGGCCGAGAGATTTGTACAAACGTTCAAAAAAGCAATAAAGGCCATGAGCGAAGATCAGATTCCACTACAACACAAGGTGGACAAATTCCTACTGGCATATCGAAACGTCACTCATGCAGTGACAAACCAAAGTCCTGCCATGATGTTCTATAACAGGAGGTTGCGGTCCAGGTTGGACTTGTTAAAACCAAATGTGCGGAGGGAAGTTGAAAACAAACAGTTCCAGCATATAAATAACAAGACCACTCGGAGTTTCGAAATAGGACAACCAGTGTTAGCCCGGGACTATCAAAACGAGGAATGGCAATCTGGAACAATTCGGGCCAGACAAGGACCCCTGATGTACACGGTAGATATTGGTGAAAATGTAATACGGCGTCATGCTGACCAACTGGTAGAATCGAGAACAAGGGTCGAACCCAGGGTTACGGCAGAGACAACCGTGGAAGAAGTTAGTGAACCTGAAGCATCTACCTCAGAAGTGAATGTACCTGAGGATGATGTCCAATCCATAAGAGATCAACTAGATGAGTCACCCCAGCAACGAGAATCAGAGACCCCTGAAAGGCGTTATCCAACTCGAATCAGGAGGCCTCCTCAGAGACTGAATCTTTGAACTGTTTTGCATGAAGTTGTATATATATATATCTATATGTTATTATGTTATGTTAAATGGGGATATAACTGTTAAGCTAAAAAGGGAGGATTGTGGTGTATGTAACCTGTTCCACCTTAAGAGAACTACCTTAAAAGACGTACTACTTTCTCTTGGCTGCTGTATACTGTAATACCGGTGGTGACCACACCGGTATATAAACGTTGTGTAGGAATTGCTGGGCAGTTCAGCCCTGACCTCCGAATAGTAAAGACCTGTTAAAGTTATTCTTGTGGTCTGTGTCCAGTGATTTATAATAAGCATAACTGGGACACACAGACTTAACAGCTCCGCCCCTGACTTCTCTTACATAAAGATCCCAGGATCTGTATGACTCATTCCTGTGAACCAGTCGGTGTGTTGAGATGTTAGCTCTGATCTTAGTGATTAAAAGCCAACTTATTTAAGTCTATAACTTCTAGTTTTGTGGTTATTGAAGGCCCATCAAGACCTTTGTGAGTGTTTATCGTGAGGTATTTCCGAGAGGATTCTTCAATTTGCTAGAGGATTCTTCAACCTCCATCTGCAAATATGCTTGCGCTAGGTCAATTTTTGTAAAACGTTTCCCTCCAGATAGTGAGGTGAAAATATCTTCTATCCTCGGAAGAGGATACTGTACTGTGTGAAGGACTGGGTTCACAGTCACCTTGAAGTCCCCACGGATGCGAACCTTCCTTGGCTCCTCAGACTTATTGTTTAACGTTTTCTTCATGACAGGAATGATGGGTGTCGACCACTCGCTCCAGTCTACCTTAGATAACACGCCTGCATTCTCCAGATTCTCCAGCTCTGCCTCGACGGCTGGGCGAATTGCATACGGTACCGGTCTTGCTTTGAAAAACTTGGGAATTGCATTCTCTTCTATTTTTATCGAGGCGGTTACGCCTTTAAGAGTGCCCAGTCCTTGTTGAAATACCTCTTTAGTGTTAGCTAAGATTTTTGACAATCGTCCAGGTGTGACGTCGTCATCCTTTTTACCAGCCACAGTCAGTGCCTGAATGGAGTGCCAGTCTAAACTTATCTTTCTGATCCATTCACGTCCCAATAACGGTGGTCCACCATCTTGCAGTATGTACAGATACAATTTCTGTATTTCCTTGCCGTTGTATTCGACAGGCACCCTTATTTTCCCTCTGGGGTATACTTTCTGCCCCGTATATGTCTTCAAGACAATGGATGTGTCTTTCAAGGGTATGTGTGAGAATAGCCGCTCGTAGTCTCGTCGATTCATGACGGTCAGGGCTGATCCTGTATCCAATTCCACTTTGACTTGGGACCCTGCTATCGTGAGGGTGACCCAAATGGTTCGGTGATCCTCTTTTGCGATTACATTGTGTAGTTTGAGACAGCTTAGTCTCTTGTTCCCGGATTCAATATCGCTCTTCTGGTCTTCGGAACTACTGTCCGTCATCTTTTGTACTTTCCTGTACTTTTCCTTAGTAGTCTTTTTGTTGTCGTTAGTCTTCTTCCTGGACCTGCAAACTCGTGCAATGTGCCCCATTTTTCCGCATTGCCTGTATGTTTTGTCCTTGAACCAGCAGTCCTTCTGGTCATGGGTTGTTCTGCCACAGCGATAACATTTTTCAAATCCCCATGTCATTTCATGGGTGCCGTATTCCTGTGGCTTTTGCTGTATTTCCGTAGCTCCCCTTGCTGCTGCTTCGTACGATACTGCCACGCTGAAAGCCTTATCTAGCATCGGCTCTTTCTCTGAGAGTAACCTCTTCTGGGTTCCTTCACTCAGGAGTCCACAGACAAATTTGTCCCGTAGGGTATCTGCCAGTCCTGCTCCGAACTGGCAGTGCTTTGATAGCTTGCGTAGTTCCGTAAGGTAATCAGCATTGCTCTCATCTTTATGCTGATTTCTCTTGTGGAATTTAAATCTTTCTGCTATGAGCAGCGGTGTAGGATTTAGGTGTTCCTGTAGGATATCAACAATTTCGTTAAAACTCTTCTCTATCGGTTTGACTGGAGTGATCAGGTTCCGCAATAGGCCGTACCTTCTTGCGCCCATTAACTTTAGTAGTACCGATGCCTTTTTCTCATCGGCTACTTCATTTGCCTTGCAATATACTTCGACTCTTTCCACACACGTGGTCCAGTCTTCTATTTCATTATCGAAGGCAGTGATATTGCCAGTCTTCGGCATCTTGGAGATCTAAGATGGCACCTCCCGCGCTTTGCCTTCTTCCCCGATTGAACAAAATGGCGCCTCCCGCGCTTTGCCTTCTTCCCCGATTGAACAAAATGGCACCTCCCGCGCTTTTCCTTCTTCCCCGCTGGATTAAGATGGCGCCTCCCGCGCTTTCTGTCTTTTTTGCTGCTGCCAACACTGTTGCTGGCGTTTTTATGCCTTGATGGCGACACCCTATGGTCTTCGCGCGCTTCCCCCCGCGCTGCTGCCAACGCCGCTCTCCGCGGTCCCCGTGGCAAACTGCAGCTCCTCACGGCTTTCTGCACTTCTAATTTCTTTTTCTTTTATTTTAATTACTGTTCCCGTCATCAGAGCAGACCCTATGGGACACTTTCCTCCCTCTTCTCGGGTCTGTACGCTGCCCGGCTTCGTAGCACCGGCCGCGCCCTGTGTGCTCCACCCTCTCTCTCTCTCTCCTCTTTCCCGACAACGCTGCTCGGCCCCGTTGAAAAGCCACCCGATCGAGCTCTAGCCCACCGCAGCCCAGGAAGGATCAGTGTACTACCTGCCACCAGCCCGATTAGCTGGAACACCATAGGCTGGAGAACGAAGCCCAGCTCTCGACAGCCTCTCCTGCAAATCTTTGAATTCGATGAATCAGAGGGCGGTTGCCCACGGTCGACGCCCGTTTCTTCTGTTTGTTTTTTTCTTTTTGGATTTCTTCCTTCTGGCTTCGACCTCTAATAACTTCGCTTCAGGGATGGATCCCCGTGAGGTGGTGCAGAACTGTAGGTAAGTTCGGATCCGTTCATCGCCAATGTAATGTCCGTGTGTAATTGAGAAACGGACTGCAGAAGTTGGTTATAACAGGTGTTTACTGAATGGAGACAAAACTGGAACTACTATACAAGGCTTATATACAGGGGTGGTCACTACTGGTACTGCAGTATACAGGGGCTGCAGAATATAGTTCCTTCTTCAAGGTACATACACTGCAGTTGTTGTCATTGCATAACATTGAGAGTGAGTGTGAGGGGTGCATAGTAAGATGGTGAAGTGGTTCTGTACATAGGGAGAGAGGGATGGGTGATGGTGCAAGGGATGTTGGGGTGAGTTAGGATGTGCAGGAGGGGTTGGCAGTGCAGAGTGATGGGGATATGATGCCAGGCACAGCAGAAGGAAGGTAAGTGGGCTTTTATACTCACTTTTGCTGAATGCAGGAGATCATTGAACCTCTTCCTACACTGGGCCCAGGTGCGTGTACAAATAGACCTTGCACTCATCTCCTCAGCTATTTGCAGCCAGGCTGCCTAGGTGTGCTGAGGAGGCTTCCTCCTTCCATCAGAGGGGAACAGTACCTCCTTGCACCCTCTTACTCCCTCCACAAGAACATGGAGGGAGTCATCGTCGAAACGGGGAACAGCCTTTGTTCTATGTGCTGTCTTGTCGGCAACCACCAGCACTCAGGAGCAGCAACATGTAAATGAAAGCCAAAGGGGACATGCAACTGCTTCAAATGTGTCGTCACAGGTGATCAGCAGACCCGCACCCACTGATTGGGCTGGGTAATGCACATAGTGGGCTTAATAAGCCCAATCTACTCAAAATCATTAGCACAGAGCGGCTGGAACTGGGAGCGGGTCTGGAACCCACCAAACACCTAGCCCGATGCGAAGCCGCCTCTGGCCAGAAAATCCAGCCTTTTGTGTTAATTTTGATATCCCTTGCAAGTTTCTCGTCATACTCCCTTTTTGTAGCTCTTACTATCTGTTTTGTGACCCTTTGCTGTTCTTTGTATCTTTCCCATTCGCCAGGATCTGTGCTTTTTTTTGCATCTTTGTCTGCTTTTTCTTTTAGTTTTGTGCTGCCCCTTTCCTCTTTAGTCTTCCATGGCTGGGTTTTTTGGCAAGTAGAGCTCTCGCCCCTCGGGTATAAACTGGTTCTGTATCACATTACATTCTTTTTGAACACCTGCCACTGGTCTTCTGTTGTTTTACCCATTAAGAGATTTTCCCTGTTTACTGTGGACAGTCTCTGCCTGATCCTGTTGAAGTCGGCCTTACCTAAATCTAGAATCTTAGTAGCTGTTTTGTGTTTCTCCCTTTCAAACGCTACATTGAACTCAATCATATTATGATCGCTATTGGATAAATGTTCACTTAGTTAAGCTGTTAACTAAATCTGGCTCACTCATTACTAAATGTAATATGACTTTCCCCCTTGTTGCCTCTAGGACATATTACTGTAGAAAACTATCCCAGGCACACTCAAGAAATTCACTACCTTTCCGACAGGTGCTAGTCTGCTTATCCCAATCTATATGAAAATTAAAATCCCCCATTAAAACCACTCTGCCTTTGCAACACGCTTGTCTAATCTCTGCATTTATACAATCTAGCACTCCACAGCTGCTACCGGGGGGCCTATACACAACTCCCATGACAGTCTTAAATCCTTTCCTATTTCTTAATTCTACCCATAAAGTCTCCACTGCCTGCTTACCTCTTTTTATATCCTCTCTTATCATTGAAGTGACTTCATCCTTAATCGCTCAGGTTACTCCTCCCCCTCTGCCATTTTCCCTATCTTTCCTGTAGACCTTATAACCTGGTATATTTAGTTTCCAGTCCTGACCGTCTTGCAGCTGTGTCTCAGTAATGGCTACCATGTCATACCCTCCTAAGCAAGAGGTGTCACTTACATTGCTTAGGCGTAAATGACATAAAATATGTCACATGATATATTCCCATCATTTGCATGCAATTATAATATGTCAGCCCATATTTGGTTGGAAAATGCCAGAAGTGGTGGAGGTGAGCGAGCAGCTGGAAAAGTGGTTCGCAAAGAATTTTATGCCACGTTCTTACAACTTAGTCTGGTAACCCTAGATATGCAATAATTGGAGACTTATGTGAAGTTGGCTTTTTAGTTGTCCATGAGGATTATTGAATTTCAGACTGCTACAAGAGCTCCCTCCTCCACCATCCACCGCAGATAACCACAAGAGAACTGAAGCAAAGTTACTAGGAAGAGGAGAAGATCCACTTGATTGTATCCTGATTGTTTATCTTCAAATCACCACATCATATCAGTGTATCCATGGCCAAATCTGTGCTTATTTTGAGACATTGGAGCTCACAAGTGGCAATGTCCAGAAGGAGTAGAGATCAACAAATGACATCCACATATGCCCTTCTTCTGTGCTTTCAACTTCCACGGTTCTGTAATATATTGTGACAGAGGCCTATAAAATGGTAGGATCACTCAGGTTTTAAAATGCAGGGCACAAGAAGATACACCTGATGATCTGATTCCTTTGGATCAGAATTTTCTGCCCTTGGGCAGTCTTATAACATATGATCCCACATCCCACAACAAGTACTTGAAGAGATTATTCCCAATCTATGTAAATGCATAGGAAACACATGAATCAAAATAAAGATTATATCAGCTAAGGGCATATCATGCATTGCACAGAGTAACAGATTACCTTAGGTTTGAAACTAATGTCAATTGCCCGAGCTGCCCAGACTTTATCATCCAGATGGAATCCTCAGGGATCAAAAAAACCTACTTATTTGGACGCGAATGGTCTGTGAGCTGATTTGTACGGTGGGAGTGGGAGGTTTTGGAGACTTGGCTGGTGGATTAGGGGTGGTTGCATTTTCCTCAGCAACACTTGATCCTATGATGTTTCAGGTGGTTTCCTCTAGGGGTGAATTTCCTCAGGGTTTCCCCCGCTGTTAGAAATGATCAGTCAAGAAGCATGCTCATTGAACATCCACCTGGAGGACTTGTTGTGTTGGGAAGTGGAGTGCCTATGATTGACAGCAGGGTTTGATCAGCAATGTCCATAAGTTTAACCTTAATTGCTGAAATGCATTGAGAAAAGCTCTTTAAGGTGAACACCAGAGAAAAGATTGTCCCGTGTACTGTTTCCTGGGGGTAGTCTTGGCTCTGTTCTTCCACTGTTTTCACATTACTTTTTGTTTTTGCTCCTTTTTGACAAGCGAAATGCAAAAGCAATTGGCACAACACTAAACCCTGGTCAAAGTATGCACATGTCGTAAAGTTTTCAAAGGAACCAATGGAATGCTTACTAAATTGGATGAGATCTTTTTCTTTGAATTAATTGGAGCTTTTAGTGCCCCAACAATGGTTTCTAATTAGTAAAACTTAGATAGAAAAATGCTACTTAAAGTTAATACCATAAAATGTCTACTGACAGTAAGTTAGCTTGAAATTAACCATGGTTTTGAAAATAAGGCCGCTTAATACTGTGTCAAATATTCTGATAAAACTATCTATCATGGTCTCAAGCATTGTTGGAGAAAACTGTCCTTATCACTATGTTCCAATAACTAGCTTTTAGATGAATGGAGACTTGAGGGTAACTTGATTATTTCTTTACCAGGTATTCAGAATGCTCACCGAACAGCTACCATCACCAATCACACCAACTTAAGGAATTCCTTTCTCCCATCATTTTAAGTCATGAATAATGAATAAGATTAGTTATAGGTCTGAGCAAAATTAAATTTTCATGGTTGAAACTTAAAAATATGAACCCGAATCACATAACAAAATGAGGTCTTTCCGACAGACTGGGTTCTGCACATTTCACGTTAGATCTTGTACTTAGACTATTTGACTAATGTACAAACCTAAATGATTGATTTTGTTCTTTTTCACTGTATATTTTGGAAGAAAATGAGTTTTCTTGTAAGAAATAGAAAATTTTGCTTTGAAAGTCAGAATTGAAATCAAGTGGAAATTTTAGAGTTTCTAAATTTATTAATGTTTGCTTCATTTTCCTTTTTTTATATAAAACTTGACTTTTCAATTCAATTTGGAATTCCCAGTAAGCTCAAAGTAAACTCCATTAAAAATGGAAGATTCACTTTGTGCCAGCAGCCATTGACAACCCTTAACAGAAAACTTCCACAATATCACCTCACTTGGTATCAAAGGAATTCTACACGTGTACACACAGGATGCTCATTAATAATGTTAACAACTTGCCAGCACAAGGTAGCCAAGAGTGGCTGAAATTTCCAATTAAAATACCAAACATTTCTAAAGCATCTTGGTAGGAAAGCTAGAGTTAATAATTGAACAACGAATGAGCAGACAAGCCAAGTGGCCCCTGCTTAATGGGTTGCCTAAAATACGTTGTGAAAAAGACAAAATGAACATAGATAAATTAGCTTAGATAATTGAGTTAAAGGCACTGTACTTATTTAGCCAAAAGGATTCTGAGAACAATTTAGGACACAGATGACCAAATAATGAGAGTAAATAATCGACTGAGTGCAGGTGAATGCTAATATAGTTGTTTACAACTCAATTAAGATTTACTGTTTACGTCTAGGCTGTATTTAAGTCACACCTCACATTCTATGTTTGAACAGATCAGGAGAATCAATGTGCTTGGAAGGTTGACTTTTTAAAATCAGCTTGGAATGTAAACATTTCAATAGAATCTACTGCACAGAAACAGGCCATTCGGCCCAACCGATCTATGCCGGTGTTTGTACTCCACACATGCCTCCTCCAATTCTAATTGCCTATGCCCACTCTGCCCCCATATCCCTCTTGTATACCCATTGATGTAAGAAAACTACTAGGCACTTGGTCAGAGTATTAAACAAGGCTTTAATCGACAGTTTCACAACATGGAAGTCTAGTTATCCTTCACTAATTCCTGCTTACAAAATGTCCCTGAGCAAGCTGGGCCCGTGCCCGAGTATTTATACTCTCCCTGGACAACACCACCAGCAGGCCGTCCAGTATATTTCATAAGTAATTTCTACATGAATGGCACGATTTATGTCATTCTTCCCGCCTGAAACATCGGAAGTCCGGCAGCTTCTTTCTACTGAATTACTCGGACTAAGAATAGACGCAGTCGTTTGGATCTCCATCGGTGACCGGAAGGCACACCTCCTCGGATCGTGTTTTGGTCCCTGGATCGTTTAGTTCGTACCAGCGGGCTGGCAGAGTCCGTGTCGCTTTGATCGACCTGAGGGGGACTGGGGAGATCGTGGCTCCGGGTGCGTTTGGATATCTGTTGGTGGCCGGAAGGCACATCTCCTCGGATCATGTTTTGGTCCCTAGGTCGCTTAGTTTGTACCAGCGGGCTGGCAGAGTCTGTGTCACCTTGATTGACCTGAGGGGGACTGGGGAGATCATGTCTCCGGGTGCAGGCCCCCACAGGTGCACAGCTGGCTTCACCCTGCCCAGTAGTCGGTGACTGACTAGCGTCCTGGCTTTGGGTGGCCATCGGGGAGCGCTCTGTTCCCCGGGTTGATCCAGCGGAATAGCTGGCAGATCCCTTGACGTCCCAGGTAGGGCATCATCCTCAGAGGAGCGCAGGGTATCGGCGTCATTGATGCGGGTCCCACCATCGATTGGGCCCGTGGGACTGGTTGGGCAGGGAGCCAGATCCCGAAGTGACACTGTGGATTCCCGGCCATCAGGGCACCGCACGTATGCGTACGTGGGATTGACATCCGTCAGTTCCACTTCGTCGATGAGGGGATCACTCTTAGAGGATTGGACGAATCTTCGGAGCAGCACGGGGCCAAGAGCTGCCAACCATGATGGGAGGGATGTCCCATGAGTGGAGCAACGCTGGACCCCGAAGAATCGTTCATGAGGAGTAGCGTTGGTGGATGTAGAAAGAAGAGGCCCGATGGAATGCAATGCGTCAGGGAGCATAGTTTCCCACTGCTGGTCTGATAGGTTGTGTGACCTCAATGCAAGATGAACAGCGTTCCAAAGGATAGCATTGTATCTCTCAACCTGTCCGTTTCCAATAGGATGATACTGTGTCGTTCTACTTGTCGCGATTCCCCGTTAGGAAAGATAACTTTTGAGTTCGCTTGACATGAAGGAGGGACCCCAATTAGAGTGGATGAAATTGGCCGTACCACAAAGGGAAAAGACCTGATCAAGGCATTTGATCACTGTGGAAGTAAGCATATTGGAACAGGGGAAAGCAAAGGGAAAGCGTGAATATTCGTCCACCATAGTAAGCAAATAGGTATTTCGCGTTGATGAAGGCCTTGCCCTTTAAAGTCAATGCTGAGTTGCTGCATAGGCTGTGCAGCGTGTATGAGCGAGCCATCCAATGGAGGGAAGAATTGGTGGTCAGTGCCATCAGAGCCATTGCAATTTCCCTGTCTGAGGGTTAAATACGCAGTTTTAACTTACTGACAGCCTGCTCACTGATGAAGTTGTCAGAGCTGCATGAGTCGATTAGTGCACTCAAAATGTGTCCATTTACCAAAACCTTCGTGGATGCATGGGACAAGCTTGGGGAAAAACAGCTGTAATGGGAGGAGGAGCAGTTTTACCCTTGACAGTTGTAACCTTAGTAGTGGCTCTTGGGGGTGGAGCAGTTTTGTAGATAGCAGCTGTAAAACTAACAGTGCTCTTGACCGGTATACCTTAGAAAAGTGACCTTTCTTACTAACAGAGGCTCTTGACTGGCATACCTTAGAAAAGTGACCTTTCTTACTGCAATGACTGCAGGTTGCGTTACGAGCAGGAGAAAATTTCCTATAGTGGAATGCACCTCCACAGAAGAAACACTTCCTTCCAGATTGCCAAAATGCCACTAGGGCAAGGTTGTCATCAGTGAGGGCTTCTAGGGTAGGGTCGTCATCGGCTAGGATAGAGTAGTCATCAGTGAGGGCTTCCGCCCAAGGCCCATTGGAGGAGTCACCAAAAGTGATAGCAGCAGTCCGTGCACGTGGTAAAAGATAGGCATCTGCATTTTTTTTTGCTAATTCCAGAGAATATGCCTGGTCATAGGCAGCTGCATTTTTTTTTGCTACGTCCAGCGAACATGCCTGGTCATAGGCAGCCTGTAACTTGAGGGTTTTATTCTCCAACAGACACTAGCGTATGAAAGGAGACGCAATTCCGTTAATAAAGGAATCACGAATTAACTCCTCCTGGTATTGCTCAGTTGAGACAGCTTTGAGATTACAATCCTTGCTGAGCCTGCGAAGCTTTTGAAGGAATTCGTCAAGTGATACCCCGGGTTGTTGTTGAGTTGTGGCCAGTAGATGCTGAGCAAAAATTTTGTTTGGTGCCTTAACATATAGTTGCTGTAGCATTTGGATAGCGGAGTCATAGTCTACACAGTCTTCGATATAGTCAAACACATGAGGGGATACATAATTGGCAAGTATTTCTAACTTATCAGTAACATTCTCACCCCACACCCTGAGGAAGTTGCTGAAGGTACGATACCAGTGTTTCCATACCTTAGACGTTGTAGGTGAATTTGGGCCCAGGTCAAGACGGGCGGGTCGGAGTAGGATGGTTTGATTGCTACCTCTGGTTCCCTTCTACCGTTTGAGTCATAGCTGTCTGTTCCCCAAACCACTCAGAGCGTGGAGCAGCAAGCAGCTGATTAAATTGACGTAAGAATGCTACTAGGCACTTGGTCAGAGTATTAAACAAGGCTTTAATTGACTGTTTCACAACATGGAAGTCTAGTTATCCTTCACTAGTTCCTGTTTACAAAATGTCCGCTAGCAAGCTGGGCCTGTGCCTGAGTATTTATACTCTCCCTGGATAGCGCCACCAGCAGGCCGTCCAGTGTATTTCATAAGTCATTTCTACATGAATGGTACGATTTATGTCACCCATCAAGCCTCGTCTTACATGAATCAATGTTATCTGTTTCCATATTCTCACCACTCTCTGTGAAAAGAAATTCCTCCAAAATTCTCTGCGAGACACCACTTCCCACTTACTGCCAGTCCGAGAAACTTCTCTAAAATCCTACTCTTTGTTTTCTGGATTGTAGCCATCTTTTAATCCATTCTGCTACCTGGCCGCTGACTCCACATGCCCTCATCTTTTATAGGATAGAAATTACTGTCAGTGATGTTATCAAACAAATGCTTAAAACACTCTATCCAAATCCTCTCTCTGGTATTTTGACAAAAGTGTTAACATTTAAAATAGCAGAAAGAGGAGTTTTATATGAACACCTTAAACATCTGTATTATAACATTGCTGCTGATAATTCCTAGTCTATAGCTTCCATTCATTGAGATGCTATTACTTAATATATATAAAATTTTCCTGTACATTAGTCCTGTAGTTCTAAAGTTATGTTCTGGCCTCTTTGAAGAGAAAGGCTTGCACTGTGTTTTTCCTTCCTTGGAGGGGAGGTTACTCGTTGGTGGCCAGTCACAGGGGTAGCCTTCAACACCTGAAAGCCTCACGGTGGTATTCATCTTGGGAATCAAATCCCCTTTGTCCTCAGGCTCAATATATCCCAGATGCATAAGCAAAATACTGCTGGAAGACTGAAAAGAAAACAGAAAATGGAGAGAGTACTCAGCAGGTCAGGCAGCATCTGTGGAATTTTCATTACCCGGGCGGGTCGGGTGCGGGTGGTCAGCATGGCAGGTAGGGACGCCATTCTTCTTTTCATCCCGTTCCTCAGGGCGACTTTCCCTTAATGGTGCCTATTAAGGCAGGCCTGCGCGTTTCCCGGCCCTATTAAATGGTGTGGGTCTGATGATGTCATCGATGACTCATTTCCAGCCGGGATATTTAAAGGAGCCTTGGCCACATTGCATTTGAAGGTTCATCTAGGAGTGTACAGGCTGTGCATTTCAGCATCTGTTTACTGCTCAGCCTTGCACACAGAGGCAGAGGGCTGCACCCAGGTTCTCGGATGACTCTCTACATCTGTTTGTGGAGGGAGGGAGAGCACGCAGGGAGCTCCTCTTCCCTTCTGATGGGCCAAGGCTCCTTTAAATATCCCGGCTGGAAATGAGTCATCGATGACATCATCAGACCCACACCATTTAATAGGGCCGGGAAACGCGCAGGCCTGCCTTAATAGGCACCATTAAGGGAAAGTCGCCCTGAGGAACGGGATGAAAAGAAGAATGGAGTCCCTACCTGCCATGCTGACCACCCGCACCCGACCCGCCCGGGTATTGAAAATTCCACAGATGCTGCCTGACCTGCTGAGTATTTTCTCCATTTTCTGTTTTCTTTTCAGACTTCCAGCAGTATTTTGCTTATGCATCTGGGATATATTGAGCCTGAGGACAAAGGGGATTTGATTCCCAAGATGAATACCACCGTGAGGCTTTCAGGTGTTGAAGGCTACCCCTGTGACTGGCCACCAACGAGTAACCTCCCCTCCAAGGAAGGAAAAACACAGTGCAAGCCTTTCTCTTCAAAGAGGCCAGAACATAGCTTTAGAACTACAGGACTAATGTACAGGAAAATTTTATATATATTGAGTAATAGCATCTCAATGAATGGAAGCTATAGACTAGGAATTATCAGCAGCAATGTTATAATACAGATGTTTAAGGTGTTCATACAAAACTCCTCTTTCTGCTATTTTAAATGTTAACACTTTTGTCAAAATACCAGAGAGAGGATTTTGATAAGAGTGTTTTAAGCATTTGTTTGATAACATCACTGACAGCAGGGATGTGGTGAGGAGGACCTGGTGCAGTGCTGGAAGTGCTTCAATGATCTCATGAGATCAGGAAAGATGAGTGCAAAGCCACACTCAACTTCATCCTGCTGTACTTCTCATCACATCCCCATCCCAAGCCAAGCTCCTGCACATCATTCCTCACACCAACATAACTTGCATGTTTACCCATCCCTCTCTCTCTATCTACATTCTCACATCCCCATCTGACTAGCCACCCCTTACATTCACCCTCATTTTAATGCAATCATACCAACTAACAACACACAAAGAGGCCACTTTGCATTGGCACTTTGGCATTGGCACCCCACTCCATCATACACACCCTCTAAAGATGTAACCCACACATTCCTTACACTCATTCCATCACTCTCACTCAAACATCTCTTCTTTCCCTCCTTGCAGGAGAAGAGAGCCCACAATAAGAGGGAGAGGGAGAGAACCGGAGATGGCCCTCCATCAGTGGCCATGTTGACTCTGATGTGCCTCAATGACTTCAAGACTCAAAGTTAACTGAATAAAACAAGGCTTTTATTAGCAAAGAAAAGATGCCTGTGTCTTCACCTAGCTTCACCTAGCATGCTGCTGTTCTGCTGCAAGACAAGCCTGGGCTTGTCTTAAGTAGGGCCAGGTATGGGCGGAGCTGACACACAAAGGGGGCGGTGCACTATACACCATACAAGGTAAAACACCGGAGCAGGCAATACAATATATGTAGTTAACTACAGAGTCTGATGAATGACATATTTCATCACAGACTCCAGCAGAGGAGGTTGCCCTGGACGTCTCAGGAGTTGCAGAGCAGCTGGCGGTGGGAGATGGAGAGAGGGGGACAGCTCAGCAACCTGGTGACTGAATTACATCTCAGACAGCCACATGGCATACAGCAGTCACTCATATGGGGACTGATGTCAGCAGCCAGTGAATGCCCATTATGTGCATAATGGTACTGTTACCTATTCTTGATATTACATTTCTAAATCATCTCTTTACTCTCCCACAGGTCCATCAAGAACCCCACGACTGTCCAGGAAGAAGAGGAAGATGATTTCTCAGAGGAGCCTCCAGCCTCTTAGGGCGCACTGTAACCAGATATAAACGCACCCAGCACCAGCGCAGATACGCACACCTCGGTGGGCCCTATGCGAGATAGAGTAGTGTTGTCACCTGATGTCTCACAAGTCACAAGTGAGCAAGAGGAGATGGTGGAGACAGGGACAGCAGTGGAAACTGCTCGCTGGAGGGCACAGGATGCTCCCAATTCTGCTCAGCTGCATACAGATGCTGAGCCTCAGGGGCCATTGAGAAAGAGGGCATTCCTGGAGGTGCAGGAAGAAGTGCAGGGGCCTCTGACAGGTTTTGCAACTGCGATGTCTTAAAATGTGCAGACAACTGAGGAGCCCATCTCCAACATGAGCAGCACCGTGCTGCAGGTGATGGCGATAGTAGGCACTTCCATGGATAGGATGGCCACCTTCATGGAGCAGCTAATGCGGCATTCACATGAGGACATGCTATCTATGGACACCTCCTCTCTAGGAGGGATGTAAATGTACATTTGGGTCCTCATGGCCCCACTGCTGTGCAGCAAGGTGCTCTCCAGCTCCTTGCGAGCAGGGAAGTGCAGGTGGCCCAGGAGAGGGATGATGGTGAGAGGGGACATGGAAGTGTGGCTCCTCTTAAACTGCTCACACTTCTCCCCCATTGCCTCCCCCTCAGTCAGAGCCCCAGATGCCCCCTCGGACAGCGATGGCCGAGTCTGCCCCTGTACAGTCGCAGGAGAAACAGACTTTGGCGGGACCATCATAAGCTCCAAATCCCAGAGGATGTCTGCCAAAAGTGTCTACACAGTCGCAGCAAGGAAGTGAGCAGGCTGCCTCTACTGCTGCTGAAGCCACAGGGGTTGCACCTCATAGAAGCATGCGTAAGTGAAAGATGACACAGAAGCAGATGCACAAGGGTAAGCACATGGATGTTTAAAGAAGTGTTTCTGCTAAGATTCTGTTACTCTTATGTCACAGATAAAATTATTTATTTTCACCACTTTCCAGTCATGCCCATTTTTGTGTGCTACATTGGTAGTGGCTTAGTGAGTTGGAGTGAATGGTGAGACATAACGTTACCTCCAGCAATGGGGGTCAGTGTGAAAGGAATGGCCTGGTCATTGTAGGGATGCTTTATGGTGTTGCTGGGGCAGGGTGGGGGAGGGGAACCTGCCTCATCATGTGGCAGCCATATGGGCGTAATGCAGGAAGTTACATAAATCTGGCCATGATGAGGCCACCCCTGGCCTCCCGGGCAGCAATGTGCTTGGGCGCTGCTGGCATCTGGACCACAGGCTCCTCCTGCTCCTCCTCCTCACCTTTCAGCTGATACTCCTCCTCCTCCTCCTCTGAAGAGGCTGTGCGCTCAGAGCCTTGCTCCTCATGCAGCGCTAATCCTTGCTGCTGCGCTTTGTTGTGCAGTGCGCAGCAGACCACGACTACTCTGGAGACCCTGGCTGGTGTGTACTGAAGGGCTCCTCCAGATCCGTCAAGGCATCTGAAGCGCATTTTCAGCTTGCCTATTGTTTGCTTTGTGACACAACTGGTGGACATGTGGCTTTCATTATATCTCTCCTCAGCCTCAGTACTTGGCCTCCTCAAGGATGTCATGAGCCACGTCTTCAGTGGATAGCCCTTGTCTCCAAGCAGCCAGCCGAAAAGTCTGTCTGGAGGTGCGAAGAGCTGAGGGAGGGTGGACTGGCACATGATGAAAGAGTCATGGCAGCTGCCAGGGAATTTGGTGCACACATGCATGATGATCTTCCTATGGTTGCAGACGAGCTGCACATTGAGGGAGTGGAAGCCCTTGTGGTTCACAAACACTCCTGGGTTATGATGGGGTGCCCTGATGGCCACATGTGTGCAGACAATAACGCTCTGCACCCGTGGGAAGCCAACCAGAGCAGCAAAACCAAATGTCTGCTCAGTAACACTGACATTATCAGTGTCAAAGTTAATATAATTGGTTGACTTGTTAAATATGGCATTGGTGACCTCTGTGATGCACCTGCGGGCAACCGATTGCGAGATGTCGCAAATGTTTGTAGATCCCTGGAAGGAGTGCAAGGCAAAGAAGTTGAGGGCGCTGGTGACTTTGACAGCTACTGGTAAGGCGTGTCCACCAGGTCCTCTGGGCTTCAGGTCTTGCTCCAGCAAGCTGCAGATGTTTGTGATGACCTGGCGCGATAGCCTGAGCCTCCTTTTGCACTCATGCTCAGTCATGTTCAGGAAGCTCAGCCTCTGCCTGTACACCCTGTGTTGGGGGTATCGCCTCTGGCGCACTGCAACCTTGCGCGATGCCCTCTCTCCTGTGGAGCATCAGGCCGTTGAGGAGAAGGTTGGTGGTGGTGTTGCTGCTGCTGCTGGTGTTGGGGCTCATCCTGGTCCGATTCTGAGGGTGGAGTTCTTGCATTCACATTGTGCCAGAGAACTGAGTACTCATGGGTACAGAGCAGAAAAAAATCAGCACTTACATTTTTCATCTGACTAAAATGGTACACTTCTGAAAATGCAGTTGAATGTTAACAGCAATGAAAATACATTGATAGAATGATTATTGCAACATTGTTTGGTAATGACACACAGGAAGTTGTCAAGTCAGAACAATTGTAAATGACACTAGAGGCACAGCTTATAAATTCAGAATATTACACATGGCTTTTTGAAATATTTTTGTCACGCTGACATTAGTGGTGTCTCACTTACAGATGCGAAAACAAATTATTTATCTGGAATTAAATCTTTCTCTTTCAAACTTAGTAAAAGTGCTGATTTGACTTCTGCAAAATGTTGATGAACAATCCCTTCAGTTCATTCCTGCAAACAAATACGTTCTCTTCCAATTGTAATACATAGATTGAACACCTTTGATGCATGGTGACCTGGAAAGTCAACAAAAGTGATGTGCCTTCAGGATTAGAAAAAGATACCAGGTGGCCACTTATTGCAGGGCAATCTATTAATTTGTCTGGAAGAGATACAGATAATGTAGCTCAGTGGGAAAGACATTTTCTACTACAATCTGTTCAATATTTCCCCATATTGTCAGTGAAGGTTCATGCATATTGCTGTATGGTGACTCAATGATAAAATGATTATGATTAAAAAAAACTTAAGAAGCCAATGCAGCGTGGTGCTTGCTCTGAGATCATTTCTTGCCTTTGGTTGCGAGAGACAATATTAAAACGGAACAATGCAAAGCAAATTAAATCATATTTTCATAATACAGCACAAATAAGTAACAATGTCAGCACCAGTACTAAGTATGCACATAACATAAAGCCCTTTGGTGCTAGTCAGAATATAATTCCACAATGTTCATGTCAGTATGATTGTGTAACCATGACATGCTCCTCAGACAGCACATTGACGACAGGTTTTGCTATAGACGGCCACTAGAGCAGCTTAGCTTTTTTTTCATAAACCCATCTGTCACACATTTACAGGACTGTCACCAGCTGGAGGTTTGAAGGTGCTCAGAATCTGTTTCTGCAAACATGGTCAGATGTGCCTTTTTGTAAGAACTGACAATTAAGACCCAGCTACAGGGTCTCTGACGTGATAAGAAAAATCAAGCTGTGGTCAGGGATTGCTTTTCCTTGGATCAGCTTTAGGTGGAATCTTTACAGAAGCACGTTTGAGTGAGTTTCTATATTATGATAGAGGGACTATTCTTCTGATTAACTTTAAGATGCTGTGCTTGACTAACTTTTACATAATTTGTATAATCGTGACGTCATCAAAATAGATTAACTGTGTCATTCATCGCAATGCTGCGTGGGATCTTGCTGTGTGCAAATTACTTGCCGCATTTGCTCACATAACTAAAGTGACTCTACATCAAATGTAATTCATTGGCTGTGAAGCACTATGGGGTGTTCTGAGAATGCAGAAAGTGTTTATATCAATACAAATTCCTTCTGTTGCATCAAGGAAGGAAAAGAAGTTCAGTTTGCACATACAATACCAATGTGGCATGAAGTGGTTTTAAAGATATAGGTTTGAAGAACAAACCACTTCATTATTTATATGTTATTTTTAGGATTATATACACAGAAACAAATTACAATTAGATAGGGAAAAATATTGCTTATAGATAATATTGCAGTGTAACATGAGAACTAAGTTGATCAATCTGCTAATCGTCAAAGTTCTGAACAACAGGGGGTGATTTAACTACTGGAGGCGAGTTGGAGGCGGGTTTCGGTTTGGGTGGGTTTGAAACTCGCCTCAACTGATAGGTTTCAAAAAATTGAGATTTTCCCATAATTGGCCACTTGATTTCAGAGGTATGGGATGCCCTTGGTCAATTAGTGTTTTGGGACTGAAACTCGCTTCTGTTGACATCACTTTTCCAGTCTGATTTTATGGCTTCTTGCTCCCTTGGCTCATTCCACAGGATTTCTGTCAATGCTGCACCACCTGCAACATATTCTGAGAAACCACTGTCTAATTCCAAGGCAAGGGCCTCCATGAGGCTGTCGGAGAGGCGCTGCAAATGTTATTTGAGGGGGTGACAGCTAGCAGGGAGGTGCTCTTCCACTCATCTGGGAGGAAAAGGCCTCCCAAAGAAGGCTGTGTGGGTTCAGCTGGCAAGGGATATAACCTCCAGATCTGTGTGCAGATTGGGAGACTGTCTCTGTGTATTAATGAAATGCCATCTCTGTTGGAAAGCATTAAAATGATTTGATGCCAAAATGTTAGCGTTATGGCATCTGGGCCTAGAAATTCAGTTGCGTTCGCCAGCCGTTAGCGCCATAAGAGGGGTAGATTTCGAGCGCTAGGCACTTAGCGCCCGGGCGCAGGCCGATCTGTGCCTACGCCCAACTTCAGTTGACATTTAGCGCCGGCGCAAAGTGTTTGCGCCCGCTCAGCTGCGCGCGCAGCTTATGACGTCATTTCGTCGTGCAACGCTGTTTGTGCGCCCCAAACCGGAAATTCAGTGGCGCCCGCCCAATGTGGGCGTGGCGCTGTTAAGAACTGTGAAGTGGAACGCAGCAGAGGCCCTGCGGGCCTCGGGGAGCGATAATTAAAGGGCACTTAGACTGAACTATAAAGGCCAGCCATTTTGCTGCAATGACTTTAGTGCTTTGGATTTCTGGACAGAGACCAAGGAACAGACCTTACTGATTTGGGACAACATAGGAGAGGTATTTTTGGCTTCTGGCCAGAGCTTGGAAATTTGACTCATTGTGATTTCACTGTTTGCAAGTTTATTATGGGGGCTGCATGGGGTTCCAACCCTCAGTTCCAGTATTATGTGCGAAGGGCTCGCAGACGCTGTGTGAGAGGGCCAGCCATGCCTAGACGCAGAGGGGCCATCAGGCGTCGGCAACGTAGGCCTTACCCACTCAGGGAATACCGGCAGCAGGTGTCCTATCTCACCATGACTGCCGCGCATTGTGTTAAGAGGCTGCGCTTCAGAAGGGAGGTGGTTGCAGAGATCTGCCAGCTGCTTCACAGAGATCTGCGTCCACAGCTGATGTGCAGGACGTCTCTGTCGGTGGAAGTGAAGGTCACGGTGGCTCTGAACTTTTATGCAAGCGGCTCCTTCCAAGCCGCTGCTGGGGACATAGCGAACATCTCCCAGTTCGCCGTGCATCGCTGCATCCGGCAGGTCACCGATGCCCTTTTCGCAAGGAGACACCAATTCATCTCCTTCCCCATGACCCTAGAGAGGCAGGAGCAGCGTGCAGTCAGTTTTGCCAGGATCGCCGACTTCCCCATGGTGCAGGGCGCCATTGACTGCACGCATGTGCCTATGCGGGCACCTATCGACAATGCCGAGGATTACCGCAACCGGAAGGGCTACCATTCCCTCAATGTACAGCTGGTGTGTGACCACAGGCAGCGCATCCTAGCTGTCAATGCCCGCTTTCCAGGAAGCAGCCACGATGCATTTATCCTGCGCCAGACTACTGTGGCTGACATGTTCGAGGCACAGCCTCCACCAAGGGGATGGCTTATTGGGGACAAGGGCTACCCTTTGTGTACATGGCTCATGACCCCGCTCCGCGCGCCCAGGACCCCTGCTGAGGAGGCATACAACGAAAGCCATCAAGCCACAAGGAACATCATAGAGCAAACGATTGGCGTCCTCAAGCAACGGTTCCGCTGCCTGGATCATTCCGGCAGATCTCTACAGTATTCGCCGGATAGAGTCTCCAAGTTCGTCGTCGTTTGCTGCATGCTGCACAACCTGGCTATCCACAGGACTCAGGCACTGCCACCTCACGTTGGACCACCACCTCAGGAGGACGAGCAGGAGGACCATGAGGAGGAGGAGGAGGAGGAGGAGGAGTACCAGCCCAGGAGGGAGCCACAAGGTCCAAGGGCCGTCCGCCGGCAGCTTATTGAACGACACTTCTAGGCCCCCTGTCAGGGAATGGCTTGTGGCAATGAACGCACCTGAATGCAGCCGCTCCGCAAGCCCTCAGCTGGTTAACGCAACAACCACTTGAAACATGACACCTGGACAAGCTGAATAAATAAAAAGCTTTATTTAACAAACTCAGGGCCCTTCCCACATGAAACAGAAAAACAGACAAGACCCCCAAAAAACAGTCAAAAACATATCTCACTCCCAGAACCTGGGGAGGAATAACAAAACTTGTCCATCCAATTGGCCTTCATCCTCGGCCTAACCAAGACAAACCCCCCCATACAGAACACAAACACCCCCATATAAAAAAACAGTTGCCTTCATCTTCGGCCTTACCAAAATAAGCCCCCCCCATACAGAACACAAACACCCCCATATAAAAAAACAGTTGGCAACACACTCTACTTGGTGTGCCAAGAGGGCGAGTCCTTGTGCAGGCTTCTCCGGCCCCTGCCCGACCTGTTGCTCCGCCTCAACCTGGGACCTGTGGGTGTTGCAAGGCTGGGGGAAGGCTCCTGAGGGGCACAATGCGTGACGGCAGATGCCCTTGGGGGTCGGCCTAGACGAGGTCCGGCCCTGGAGGGGCCGGCTGCTGACTGCTGCAGCTGTGGCTGGGCAGCATCAGTCTCTGCAGCAGCTCGTCGCAGCTTGGCTGGGGGAGTGGCAGTGGCGGCTGCAGCAATGGGGGCAAGCTGGCTGATGCCAGGCGCTCGCTGGTCGCCAGAGACACTGGCACTCGGCCGGGCTGGCACTGCAGCAAGCGCAGCAATCTGGTGAAGGCCAGACCGCTGTGCTGCAGCAGGGCGGCGGGTGCCCTGGCGATGCCTCCGTGACACAGCGAGTGTGGCAGAAGTGAGTGCCCGAACTGCCCTGGTCTGTGCCCGCATCAGACCAGCCAGTGTCTGCACGGCACCACTCAGGAACTCTCGACTCGCGCCCTGTGCTGCCGCGAGTTGGTCGACACCCCTGGCCTGTGAGTCCCCGAAATCGGCCACACTATGAGCCAGGGACTCAATGGCCTGAGGCAACTGTCCCACAACCCCCATGAACTCGGTGTGGCGCCGCTCCGAGTCCGCGGACATTTCATCAAGGAGGCGCACCTCCTGGACGAGGACCGTCTCCGGACTGGAGGCCGGACTCTCCCTCTGGGGAGAAGGCCGCCGAGCTGCCCGACCCTTCCCGCGTGCCTGGACGCCACTGGGCCCAGCAACTGCCCTCCCCTGCAACACTTCCCCCCTCTGGGGAGAAGGCCGCCGTGCTGCCCGACCCTTCCCGCGTGCCTGGACGCCACTGGGCCCAGGAGCTACACCCCCCTGCAACACTTCCCCCTGGCTCTCCTCCAGGCAAGACGTCTCCCCTCCATTGCCATCCCCTGGCGCGGATGAGGGTTCCCCCGATGTGCCGCCTTCCTCTTGGTCCTCGTCGTCCTCCTCTTCCGAGGGACTGGCACTCTCAGCTTCAGGGACCTCCTCCTCACCAGCTGAAAGCAGGAAGGCACAAGAGTAGCTTTAGAGTGAGGACAGGGCATCAGCGAGGGAGGCATGAGTGGTGGCATTATGCGCATTGGTGGGACAGTGGCAAAGGATGTAGATCTGAAGCGCAAGGGGAACGAGAGAGGTGCAAACGGTCATGTCCTTACCATTGGGGCCCAGCACAGGGTCGGCATCTCCAATAGCTACGGGGCCAACCACCCGGGCACGCATGAGTCGAGCCACGCGCTCCTCCAGGTCACTGAGCTCCTGGAACTGGACACGGCCTCCCCCGGTGACAGTCCGGCTCTTCAGATTCTGTGCCAGCTTGGCCTGCAAGAGAAAGGACGGCCTCTAAGTACAGTGTGGTGCCCTGTTGTTGTGTGCACTGCCTCCCATGGTCGAATAGCTTGGCCAGTGTGGTGCCCTGTTGTTGTGTGCACTGCCTCCCATGGTCGAATAGCTTGGCCAGTGTGGTGCCCTGTTGTTGTGTGCACTGCCTCCCATGGTCGAATAGCTTGGCCAGTGTGGAAAGTGCAGAAAGTGCTATTGATGATCATGCCAGTGCCATAGCTGCGGGAGGAGGGCTGGCCATTAGGCCTTTGAGGTCCCTTTGCCCATAATGTGAGGTGCACATGCAAGGATGAGGAGGACACTGGAAAGGGTACTCACCTTCACCATCCGAGTGAGGTCGTTGTACTTCTTGCGGCATTGGTCACCAGTCCTGGGGACATCGCTGTTGGCTGAGACCCTCTGGGCGATTTCCCTCCAGGCTCTCCTGTACTGCCTCCTGGGAGCCTTCTTGCCACTGTCCGGGCACAAGATCTCTCTTTTCTTTTCCAAACCCCTAAGCAGCACCCTCAAAGCATGCCCTGAGAAGCGCTGCGCTCGTTCACGGGCCTTCTGCATGGCTTCAGGTGCTATTTGGGTCCACCAGCAGTGTTCAGGCCTAGCTGCAGGGCTCCACTATCCAGGGCGTGGCAGCAGACAAAGTTGACCCTTCCCCCTTTAAGAGCTGGCCGGCGTCAGGGTGTCTGCTGTCAATCCAAACATGACCGCACCTGCGCTGCGCCCGGCCTCGGCGTTATCAGTCTGCACCGCCGGCTTAGCGCCTAAAGATAGGAGTGCAACGCCAGTTTCAGCGCTCGCCCAAACTCCTTGGCCAAAGCTACTGAATATCGGCGAAGTGGCCTCCACTTTCCGGCGGGCGCTAAATTTAGCGCCCGCCCGACTTTACCGCCCCAAAAGTGGCGCGGCTGAATTTCTAAGCCCTGTTCTTTCACCTTAGGCAGATCCACTTTGCGAGCTCCGCTCACTTGCGTTGTCAGGTTAGTGGCCAGAGTGAAAGGAGGCCAGAGAGTCATGTCCATTGTCAATGATGTCTTAGGATGGAGCCAGGATGGTGCCAAGGACATGTGCCAACTTGGGCAACTTATGCAAATCTGGCCATGATAAGTTCATCCCTTGCATCCCGGGCAGCCATGTGCTCGCGTGCTGCCACTGCTGCTGGTCGATACACCGGCGCTCTGACCTCCTCCTGCTCCTCCTCCTCCTCCTCCTCCTCCTCCTCATCCTCATCTGAGGTCCATGGAGAAAGAAAATCAATGGTTCCCATGTTGCTTGCAGATGCTTCCATTGGGGAAGCACTCATTACAAGCGGGGAGAGGATCTTCTAAGGAGGTCCCACAGTTGATAGATTCAAGCTTCAGCACCCCCGACTTCGGCAGGCCATCAATAAGTGCTCACAGACCTTTTAAAGCAAAGTTCGCGCACCTGCAAGTAATCCTTGATGAAATAAACGATGTATTGTTGGACTTGCAACTGTGAGGAGACCACCCACGAGTCAACCTGCCAGGTTTAGCTGGCGTGGTTTAGGAGGGTCGTGGAACACGCCGAAATGTTCGAAAATCACAAGGGCCTCTTAAAATAGGCTTAGAGAGGCTCTTAACGAGCATTTAATGATGTCAACTAGCACGGTGGCCAGCTGGAGGCGGTACCGTTTCCCGACCTCCAATCAGGCCTCGGCAATATCTCATGGAGGCGGGTTCTGAACCCGCCCTCATTGATTCTCATTTTCCCGCCTTTCCTGCCACCAAACCCGCCTCCTCCGACATCAGAAAATCGCCCCCACAGAGTCTATCTCACATCATGATTTATTTTTATTTTATGCTTATCATACTGCTTTGCTGTGCAGAATTTAAAAAATATATTGATTTCTGCATTAAAATTGTAACATTAGTTTCTTACCAGGCCAATTCACAGTCATGCTTTTGGGCCATGTGATGGTTCACTGTAGCATTATTCCACTTGTAATATTTCAATTTCCTTCCACCTTCCTGTGGACAAAGCCTATAGGGACTTCAGTGCCTCCACGAGCAATGAAGAAGAGTTGAGACTCGAATGGTTTGGGCCAATAAAATGGAAATAATTATTATTGTCACTAAATTAATGAGATCCATTACTTTTTAAAAATTTGAAATATTACAATTCAATTCCAAAATGTCAACAGTAGTTAAGTTATAAATAGTTGTATAGTTTTAATTAATTGTTGTCAATTGTCCCTATTCAAACAATGTGTACCTTCACCACACAGACTGCAGCAGTTCAAGAAGGTGACTCACCACCACCTTCTCGAAGGCAATTAGGGATGGGCAATAAATGCTGGCCTTGCCAGCGACGCCCACATCCCAGGAATGTATCAAAAAAATATGAACGTATATAAAAATCTATACACATATATACCATTTAACTTTTTGTTTGAAGGGTTCTTAAACAAGTTATAATTTAGAGTTATTGTTGAAACTAATTTCTGGTGAGTATTTGTGGTTAGTGCTGCAAGACATGACACTGTAGCGTGCAGCATTTCTCAATTATACTGTTAGCAACGGAATGATTCACTCCCAGTCAGGCATCGTAAAGGGCAGACATAATCACACAGGCTGACATAATCCAGAAATCCTTCTTTCATTATATCTACAATATCATCCTCAAAGGGACAATTTCTACTGCAACAGCATTTCTTCTGCACTTACAAACACCCCGTTCTTATGGCTTTAATAAGTGGGATTACTAAATTAACCCCATCTATGCTTAGCTACACCTCAAATATGATGAAAGAAAGACTTATTCTACATTCTCCTATTCTAACTCATTGGCAGGAGGTGGGGAGAGTGCAGGGGAAGCTGTAAACAGCCAAAGAAACCAACAAGGCTGGCGCGCGGAGGACCTGCCGAATTTAACGGCAGGACGTCATTACCATTTTTTGGTTCATTTCATGCCCGGCAGCTGGGAGGGAAAACCAGCGGCAGGAGGCCACAACTGGGAACCCTTGTGGACAGCCCCCAGCAATCAGGAGGGGGGAAGATTGGACATTGCACTGTGGGAAGATTGAACATTGCTTGGGGGTGGGGGGGGTGGGGTGGGGAGAATTGGACAGTGTGGTGGGAGGAAGAATGGATATCGCAGCTGGGGAAGATCAGACATCGTGGCGGGGGAGAAAATTGGACATCGCTGATGAGGGGACCGAGTGTAATGTATCCAAGTTTGCTGACAATACAAAGCTAGGTGGGAAAATAAGTTGTGAGGAGGATGTAAAGAGGCTGCAAAGGGATATAGACAGGTTAAGTGAGTGGGCAAGAACATGGCAAATGAAATATAATGTGTGGGAAATGTGAAGTTATCCACTTCAGTAGGAAAAATAGTCATGGGAGCACTTGGGTGCAGCCCTGTGCAGTCATTGTCAGTGTTTGCAGCACCTTAATGCTGTAGAACGCCAACAGCACAAATGTCAATATAAATTTAAACATGGTCCCTTTAAGGAAACCGACTGATGATGTGTCATCAAGTGACATCACCAGACCCACTTCCTCTAAATGGCCAGGAAATGCACTGGGCGGGCTTAACAAGCCCCATCAACGTAAATTCATTTTACGGAGCTGGATGGAGCCAGCAGCGGGGTTGTGACCCACCACCAACGTCACCCACCACAGACCCACTGAGGTCTGCAAATTCGGGGTGTATGATTCTATATTGAGATAATGTGGGAAGGTGGAGTTGAGGTCGAAGATCTTATTCAATGGCGGAGTGACCTCGAAGGTCCGAATGGCCTATGACTGCTCATATTTCTTATGTTCTTATCATGGGGAGTGGGGGGGAGCAGGGGGCGAGGAAAATTCGGATACAGCAGGGGAAAATGAGGACATCGCCGAGGGGGAAAATTGGATCTAGTGCGGGAAAATCGGAAATCGCGGAGGGAAAATGGGAAATCACAGGGGAAAATCGGACATCACAGGGGGACCAGAGGACATCAATGCCGGAGCGGGAAAGGTCGGCAATCGGGAGGAGGGAGAGAGAGGCTGTGATTGGCAGACGTGAGGCCAAAGGCTGTCTTGAGGGGCCGGCTGGAGCTGATTGCTGGCAAAAGCACTAACCTTCTTGAGCTGACAGCTCCTGCCTCTCTTTCACTGCCGGTTATCCCAGCCCCTGGGAAACCTGTGCAGCAGCTGTGAGTGGAAGTTATGGCAGGAGATAGGGAGGAGCCCTCTCAAAAATTCTACACCACTGTATTTAATGCATGCACTTTCGCTTGATTTCTAGACCAGTTTTAGTTTTCCTCTTCCTCACACATTTGAACTCTAATTTCTGATTTAGTATATTTCTCATTTATTTACCCTTTCACTTATTGATAAGGATTGTCAATTGTCTTACTTTATGTATACCAATGCCCCTAGTATTGAGGTACTGATGGTTGGAAACCATTGCTGAGCCTTTAGTTGCAAATACTGCCCCACTGATACAGCGAGTCAATATTTTGAACCTTGATAATTTCATCTGTCGCAGAGGATGATTCTTTGTAAAACTACAAAGCATTTAACAACCTAGGGATTCTTTACTCAGCAGTGAAAAACATACATCAGCATTTTGAGAGAAACATCTAGTGCTCCTTTTTAATGGAACATATTAGAACAGTTATAGTCAGAACAGTTAATGGCATAATGGTGGTGAAAGGAATGAAAAATAACACCAAACTTCTTACCATTATGATTAACATTATTATTATTGTTCCAATGATGATTGGATTCCAATTGTGAAACACTACTTCAAAATAAGTCCTGTTCTGTGACCCAAATGGTATACAGATTGATGTTTGTAAAAGTATAGTTTTATGAAATATGCACAAGCACCACTTAATACATTTCCCACTTGCCAATCAAACATCATACCCACTATTAACCTCCACTTGACTCCATTTATTAATCAAGTGCCATCCATTCACTTCCTGCTACAAGCTGACCTAATACAAGTACATTTGCTGGACAGTGTAAGCTGGATAAAGTGTCATATAAATACTCAGACTGTTATGTTCATTAATAACTAGTCGTTTTTATTAAGAACAGCTAGCTTTTGCTAGACACTTTATTGAGCACATGTGGACTAGGTACAGTATCTGTAGAGGCATCCATCTTGACTGCTGCCTTGTGGGTAGTGTGGTGCATTGTGGGAAGCCCACTCTTATATACATACAGCACCATCTAGTGTACCATTCCAGAATGACAGGTTACTGATCATTACATCCCCCTTTCTTTGAGGTTAAACAAAATCAGTATCAATCAATATCAATCAATCATAACAACATAAACATCTTCAACAGTCAATACATTTTCAATGTAGTTTTCTTTGTACTCAAAGATTAAGCCTATCAGGCTTTTTTACTTCACGTGTGGATCTTCTCAGCACAGGTAAGTCTGATGTGTTTTCATGAGAGCCTGTATGTGTATTTGTGTTAGATTGTTCTGGTGGTGAGTGACAAGATTCAGTTGCGGCATTGTCATCGATTTGCTCTTCGATAGTCTCTTGTGTTTTTAGGAGGGAATGGCGGTTCCTCCTGAGAATCTGTCCTTCCTCAGTTCTAACAGTGTATGACCTTGGTCCTACTTCCTCAAGAACTGTAGCTTTCCTGTTCCATGCATCTGGATCCTCAATCCTGACAACATCATCCTTTGTCAATGGTTTTAGAGTTTTGGATGACTTGTCATAGTATGATTTCTGTTTCAGCTTTAACAGTTGAAGTCTCTGTCTCAGTTCCTTACTCTGCTTTTCTTTTGCACAGCAGGTTAGCGTGATACGCAACTTGCGACCCATTAGGAGTTCAGCAGGGGAAGAACCAGAGTCTAAAGGTGAGGCTCGGTAGCTCAGCAGGGCGAGATAAGGATCAGACTTGCTTTCTGTCGCTTTCTTCAGTTGCTGCTTGAGAACTTGAACACCTTTCTCTGCCTTACCATTCGACCGAGCATACAAAGGACTGGATGTGATGTGTTGAAAGTCATAATGTGCTGCAAACTGTTGCCACTCCTTACAGTTGAAGCACGGGCCATTGTCGCTAACGGCAATCCTGGGAATTCCATGTCTGGCGAAGATGGATTTCACATGCATTATGACATTGCTTGCTGTGGTGCTTGAGAGCAGCGCCATCTCAGGATAGTTAGAATAGTAGTCAATCACTATTAGATAGTGTTTACCATTTAAATGAAAAAGGTCCATACCAACCTTTTGCCATGGTGCTGTTGGTATGTCAGCTGCTATCATTGGTTCCTTTGCTTGTTTGTTTTGGTGTTTCTGACATGTCTCACATTTGCCTATCATGTTCTCAATGTCCTTATTTATGCCAGGCCAATAAACAGTGTCTCTTGCTCTCCTTGTGCATTTTTCAATTCCGAGGTGTCCCTCATGAATCCTTTTGAGCATGTCTTGATGTAAAACCTGTGGAATGACTATTCTGTTCTGTTTTAGTAATAGTCCACTTGCGACACTCAATTCTGACCTTATGTGAAAATATTTTGGACAGGAACCTTTTGGCCAACCATGATGAATGTTCTCTATTACTGTTTGTAATACTGTGTCTTTTACTGTTTCTTCTGCTATTTGCTTTGATTTTGTGTCTGACATGGGCAGCGCAGCAGTGACCATACTCACATGAACATCCACGTCTTCTTCAGTAGAGCTCACATGACTCATTGTGGGTGCTCGGGATAGTGCATCTGCTAACACTATGTATTTGCCTGGTGTGTATATCAGTTCAAAGTCATATCTTTGCAGCTTCATCATGAGTCGTTGAATCCTTGGAGACATCTCATTCAGGTTCTTTTTTATGATGGCAACCAGTGGGCTGTGGTCTGTCTCAACTGTGAAGGTGGGAAGTCCATATATGTAGCCATGAAACTTTTCTAGTCCAACTACCAAGCCTAGACATTCCTGTTCAATCTGGGCGTATCGACACTCAGTATCAGTCATAGACCTGGAGGCATAGGCAACAGGCTTCCAATCTTCACCCTCTGCTTGTAGCAAGACTGCACCTAAGCCATCTTTTGATGCATCCGTTGACACTTTGATTCTTTTTGTTGGGTCAAAGAAGGTGAGTACAGGTGTGGTTGTCAGCACTGTTTTGAGGTTTATCCACTCTTGTTCATGTCTTTCTGTCCATGCGACCTCATTTGTTTTACGTAGCAGGTCTCGCAGACAGGCTGTCTTGGCTGACAAGTTAGGAATCAACTTTCCAATGAAGTTTATCATCCCCATGATGCATAGCACTCCTTTTTTGTCAGTGGGTCGGGGCATTTTGAGTATGGCGTTTACTTTTTCCATATCTGGCTCTATTCCTTCACCAGATAGATTATCTCCTAGGAAAGTGACTTCCTGGATGCCAAACTGACACTTGGCTTTGTTGAGCTTCAGTCCATTCCGGCGTATGCTCTGTAGCACTTTAGTCAGTCTCTCATTGTGCTCTTTCAGTGTGGAGCCCCAGATGATGATGTCATCAACATAGAACCGAACTCCTTCCAGACCTTCAATTATGTGTTCCATCACTCTATGAAAGATTTCAGATGCAGATATTATCCCGAAAGGCATTCTGAGGAAACAATACCTGCCAAATGGTGTGTTGAAGGTACAGTATTTGGTGCTCTCTTCATCCAGTTATAGTTGCCAAAATCCTTGTGAGGCATCGAGCTTTGTAAAGTATCTGGCACCTGACATTTCACTGGTGATTTCTTCTCGCTTGGGAATCTGGTAGTGTTCACGTTTTATGTTTGCATTTAAGTCCTTTGGATCCATGCATATTCTTAGATCATTGTTCTTTTTCTTTACACATACCATGGAGTTAACCCAGTCTGTTGGCTCTTCGACTTTCCTGATGACTCCTAGTGTGGTCATTCTGTCTAGTTCATTCTTGAGCCAGTCACGCAGGAGTGCTGGAACTCTTCGTGGAGCATGTAGCACTGGCTGAGCATCCTCCTTTAGCTGGATCTTGTAAGTGAATGGTAGAACTCCAAATCCTTTGAACACATCCTGGAAATTATTTACTACAGAATCCACTGAGTCATCTGGTCTGCTTATGGCACAGTTTATACAGTATACTCTCTTGACCAGTTCTAAGTCCTCACAAGCTTTGTCACCCAGTAGTGAATCAAGTCCTTCAGCCACAACAGAAAACATGAGATGATGCACTTTGTCTTTGACTGTCACTTTAAGTCTGCATACACCTAAGCTACCTATTTTCTGTCCATTATAGTCCTTCAGTAGTACTGACTTTTTCTGTATTTTGGGCTTTTCTTACATGTTTTTAATGTCACTCATTCTGATTGAGTTTGCTTTTGCCCCAGTGTCCAGTTTCAATGTAACTAATGCTCCATTTATCTGCAGTGGGATAATCCATTTGTCCTCTTTTACTGCATTAATTTTATGTTCAGCATTGTCCATATCTGAGGGCTGCACATTTTCTGTGTCATTTTTGACATTGTCACATGACACCATTTGTACAAAAAATGTCTCACTTAAATCAGTGTCCTCAATCACATTAACTCGTTGCCCTTTCTTTGTTTTTACTTTTGAAAAACATTGTTTGGCAAAGTGATTCTTTCCATTACGCTCTGTGCACATTTTTCCAAATGCTGGGCATTGTCTTAACTGGTGTTTGTAACCACAGCATTTACAATTAAAAATTTCATCCTCCGATTGCTTTTCATTTCTGTTCTGCCCACGTTTCTTCCCCTTGTAGGACACAGCACCTACAGCAGCATTATCACTCATTACAATCGCATCATTATTGATTTCACTGAAAGTCTTCGCGTGCTTTCGAGCTAGCTCGCTGGCTTGGCATATATTCACAGCAATTTCCAATGTTAGTTCGGTTTCTCTCAACAGACGTTCCCTGATTTTTTTGTCATGAATACCAAACACAATCTGGTCACGAATCATGGATGCTTTCAGCTCAGAGAAATTACATGTCTGTGCTTTCAGTTTCAGATCAGTTATAAAGCTATCAAAAGTCTCATTTTGCTGCTGTGTCCGAGAACAGAAGATGTACCTCTCATAGTTTTCATTCTTTTTGGGAGAACAATGTGTATCAAACTTCATTAACGCATCATCTAATTTTCCTCTGTTCTCCTCTGGATTAAATACAAATGTATTAAATACCTCTATCGCCTGTGGGCCTGCAACCGTGAGCAGCAACACTATTTTCCTTGCGTCTGGCTTCATACCGTACCCAATGGCAGCAATGTAGAGTTCGAATTGTTGTTTAAAAGTCTGTCAATTGTAGTCGATATTTCCTCTGAGTTTCAAATGCTCTGGTGGCTTCAAATTCTCCATGTCGCATTGCACAATATTCAGCAGATCTTACCAATCCTGGTACCATGTTATGTTCATTAATAACTAGTCGTTTTTATTAAGAACAGCTAGCTTTTGCTAGACACTTTATTGAGCACTTGTGGACTAGGTACAGTATCTGTAGAGGCATCCATCTTGACTGCTGCCTTGTGGGTAGCATGGTGCATTGTGGGTAGCCCACTCTTATATACATACAGCACCACCTAGTGTACCATTCCAGAATGGCAGGTTACTGATCATTACACAGACATGTCCTCAAAATGGTGTTTTCAGCATTCCTGCCAAACTCTGAGAAAACAGAGCAAGTTATTGTTAAGATCCATGGGTACTTCATCATAGCACTGTCCACTAAGTAAAAAAACCTTTCGCAGTTTGCATCTGGTTCCAATTAATGACCGGATTTTACTATTTTATAATTGTATGATTCTATACCCTGGTTTGGCAAGGGTGAATGAAGGGTTATGTTTGCTGACCACAAAAGAAAATACCAATTATTCCTCCTTTTAAAACTAGTCAATTGCCCTTGAAGGCTCAGCAGGAGCTCTTTAAATCTGCTGCTGGACCAGCTATTTCATTCCTACAGTAATCCATGCAGGAGCTTGTAATATACAAGGAGGTCCACTGTTTGTGTGGTCAGTGGGACAAGTGCCTGCTTATTACCCTTATGTGCTCAGCACAAACACCCTTTTCTATATACAAGAAATAACATATGTCTGTTGCCAAAAAGGCAAAGCTGCTTTGAGACATTGGGTGAACTAATGGCACATGTCGTGCAATTTGTGGAGCATTTAGCCACAGGTTTACTGATGTTATTGTTATGGGAAATATCTGAAGGAAATGGGGGAAGCAATCTGGCTATGTTTATTGGGAATCTTTATTAAATTAAAGTGCAATACGTCTCATTTATAAAAAATATCATCTGCTGCAGTACCACGGTGCTACAGGCACAGAACATTAATTTTGCCTCTGTATGAAAGCAAACCAGAATGGTATTCCGATGTAACAGGACTGTGTTGGAAAACATAGAAACATAGAGATAGGAACAGGAGTAGGCCATTCGGCCCTTCGAGCCTGCTCCGCCATTCAATGAGATCATGGCTGATCTTCGTCTGAGATCATAGCTGATCTTACCAGTTCAGTACCCCGTCCCCGCCTTTTCTCCGTAACCCTTAATCCCCTTAGCCTTCAGAAATATATCCAATTCTCTCTTGAAAATATTTATTGAATTAGCCTTCACAGCCCTCTGTGGCAGGGAATTCCACAGGCTCACCACTCTTTGAGTGAAGAAATTCTTCCTCATCTCTGTTTTAAATGATTTGCCCGCTATTTTTAGACTGTGGCCCCTGGTTCTGTGCTCCCCTGCCATTGGAAACATTCTCTCTGAATTCAGCCTGTCCAGGCCTGCCATAATTTTATATGTTTCGATGAGATCCCCTCTCAATCTTCTAAACTCCAGTGAGTACAAGCCCAAACTATTCAATCTCTCCTCGTAGGTCATTCCCGCCATTCCAGGTATCAGCCTGGTGAATCGCCGCTGCACTCTTTCCATGGCAAGAACATCCTTCCGCAGATGGGGCGACCAAAACTGTACACAATACTCCAGATGCGGTCTCACCAGCACCTTGTACAGCTGTAGTAAGGTATCCCTATTCCTATACTCGAACCCCCTTGATATGAAGGCCAACATACCATTTGCCTTCTTAATCGCCTGTTGCACCTGCATGCTCTCCTTCAGTGACTGGTGCACAAGAACGCCCAGGTCCCTCTGCACTTCCCCATCTCCCAATCTATTGCCATTTAGATAATAATCCACCCTCCTGTTTTTACCCCCAAAGTGGATAACCTCGCATTTATCCACATTATAGTGCATCTGCCACGTATCCGCCCATTCCCCCAACCTGTCCAAATCGCACTGTAGCCTCCTGACATCCTCATCAGAGCCCACCCCTCCTCCTAGTTTAGTGTCGTCAGCGAATTTTGAAATATTGCATCCAATTCCCTGATCCAGATCATTTATATATATTGTGAACAGCTGGGGTCCCAGGACAGATCCTTGCGGCACCCCGCTGGTCACTGCCTGCCACTCTGAAAACGAGCCGTTTATTCCAACTCTCTGTTTTCTATCCGCCAGCCAGTTCTCTATCCACGTTAATACTTTGCCCCCAATCCCATGAGCCTTAATTTTGCATGATAATCTTTTGTGTGGAACCTTATCGAAGGCTTTCTGGAAGTCAAGGTACACCACATCCACTGGCTCTCCCCCATCTATTTTACCAGTTACTTCCTCAAAAAATTCCAGCAGATTAGTCAAACACGATTTACCCTTTGTAAATCCATGTTGACTCTGTCCGATCCTTTCCCCATTTGTCAAGTGCTCCGCTATTTTATCCTTAATAATGGACTCTAGCATTTTGCCCACAACCGATGTAAGGCTTACTGGTCTATAATTCCCTGCTTTCTCTCTACCCCCCTTTTTAAATAGTGGGGTAACATTAGCTACCCTCCAATCCACGGGTACTGTTCCCGAGTCAATGGATCAGTTATACAATAGATCTAGATTATGATCTAATATTGCAAGAATTATAATTGTTATTAATAAAATCACATTATAATATGGTTCCTCACAGATTGTCAGGCCATCTCATTGTTGCACCTTATTTTCCATTGCCAAAGTATGCTACTATTCTCATTATGTCATTAAATTAACCTGTAAATAGTATAACTACAAACTGTCCCAAGGTTTGGGGATCTCACAGAGGATGGGTCTAAAGAGCAGAGCCTCACAATTTACAGATATGAATATTACAGTTGTCTAGAATCAAGAATTGATTAATGAATGAGCAATAATGCAGCTGGTAGGAGGTTGCCGTTGTGTACATTGTACAGTAAGTTTGCTGTGGCCTGATATAAAATGTAACTAACTGTACAAGAATATGTCTCTTTTATTAGAAGGGCATTTGAAGAGGTAGTAAGATATAATGGATACATTAGCATTGTGAATTGTATGACTTTAATGTCATCTGATTTTTATAAATGTCTAATTTCTCAAAATGACTTTGGGGGGAATTTTCAGGGGGGCAAGCGGGCGGGATCAGTGGCGGGTCGGGTGGGAAAGTGTTTTTTGGCAGCGGGTCAGGACCCCGCTATCAACCCACTGCCATGCGCCTTTCCCAATGTTGGGTCTGTCAGCGCTGAGCAGAGCCAACAGGCAGCGGCGGGGGAGGGAACTCAGATCATTATGACATTGTTAACAGAGGATTAAGAACTATTTCCAGCTCACCTTTAGAATTTACCAGCTCACCAACAGGATCCATGCTACTCGGGGATCACGTCAGGTGAGCAGGGTGTGCGTTGAATGGCCATTGAATCATCTCATTGCTTGACAGCTGGAAATGTGCTTTACAGCTCCCATCTCACAGCTGTTTACTTTCCAAGCTCAGAAGCTGTTGCTTACTGCATTTGGAAGGCAGAATGAGCTTTATGCAGGTTGCAAGTGTTTGGAGCAAACTTTCTATCGAGTGTCACCTCATTGGAAGAACCTCTCTCACCATTGACAGATCAGTTCTGTCATAGAGGGAGTGCAGCGAAGGTTCACCAGACTGATTCCTGGGATGGCAGGATTGTCGTATGAGGAGAGATTGGGTTGACTAGACCTGTATTTACTAGAGTTTAGAAGAATGAGAGAGGATCTCACTGAAACGTATAAAATTCTGACAGGGCTAGGCAGACTGGATGCAGGGAGGATGTTTCCCCTGGCTGGAGGGTCTAGAATGAGGGGTCACAGTCTCAGGATACGGGGTAGGACATTTAGGACTGAGATGAGGAGAAATTTCTTCACTCAGAGGGTGGTGAACCTGTGGAATTCTCTACCACAGAAGGCTGTGGAGGCCAAGTCACTGAATATATTTAAGGAGATAGATAGATTTCTAGGCACAAAGGGCATCAAGGGGTATGGGGAGAGAGCGGGAATATGGTACTGAGACAGAGGATCAGCCATGATCATATTGAATGGCGGAGCAGGCTCGAAGGGCCAAATGGCCTACTCCTGCTCCTATTTCTCTATGTTTCTATGTCATCTCAGGTTCACCTGCCATCTATTACATCAGCATGGGTACGATTTATACTCTCTCACCTTGGTCCTCAGAATCTGACCATGATCAGCTGCAACACCAGCATCACCAGGCACACCAGCAGCACCAACAACCACACCAACCTTCCCCGCAATCACCTGATGCTACACAGGACAGAGGTCATCAGCACCTGACCACATTGCTGCCCGGGATGCCAGGGATGGCCTCACCATGGCTAGATTTACTTCACTTGATGCTGCATACACTGGCTGCCACATGATGTGCCAGGTTGGCACCACTCCACACCAACACCATAAAGTATCCCTACAATGCCCAAGCCATTCCTTTCACACTCATCACCATTGCGGGGGGTACTGTTATGTCTCACCATTCACCTTCCAAAGGTGCACACAAATCTGTCCAAGACCAGAAAGTGTTGAAAATAAAGATTTCAATGTTTGACGGCACATTAGCAGAAACTTCACATAAATATTGGCTAAAATACACAAGTGCCTACCCTTGTGTGTTGTTAGTTGGTATGATTGGACTAGGATGAGGGTCAGTGTGAGGGGTGGCTAGTGAGATATGGAAGTGATAATGTAGATAGAGAGGGATGGGTGGAGGTGCAAGGTAAATTGGTGTGAGTAAGGATGTGCAGGAATAGGATAGGGGAGGCAGAATGATAGGGATGTGATGAGAGGCACAGCAGGATGAGGTTGAGTGTGGCTTTGCAGTAAAGTTTTGTGATCTACTTAGATCATTGAAAGGTTGTCGCCACTGCAGCCTGGTCCTCCTGACAACATCCCTACTTATGCTCTCCTGTGCAATGTGCAACCAGGCTACATTGGTCTCCTGGGGTGGCTCTCTTCCACCCATTGGAAGGGAAGAGAACCTCCCTGTGTGCTGTGACTCCCTCCATTAGCATATGGAGGGAATCAAGGGAAAGCCTGGGTGCAGCCGTCCACATCTGTGCAGTCATTGTCAGTGTTTGCAGCACCTCAATGCTGTAGATCACTGACAGCACAACTATGAAAGTAAATTTGCGCATGGTCCCTTTAAGGAAACCAGTTGATGACGTGTCATCAAATGACATCTTCAGACCCGCTTCCTTCAATTGGCCGGGAAATGCGCTGGGCGAGCTTAACAAGCCCAATCAGGGGAAATTCATTTCAGAGGCCAGGATGGAGCCATCAGTGGGTTGGGACCCGCCACCGACATTGGCCGCCACGGACCCACCCAGGTAGGGGAAATCGCAGCCTTTGTCTCAGTCCATTTTACTTCCTTGCTACACAGAACCTGAATGTTTTTGAAAATTGTCTCTTTATTTCTGTTGTTATTCATTGTTTACTTTAATTATGATACTAATTCAATAACTTATTAAATGTAATAAATTCACCCTGAAAGTTACACAGCAAGTCATTTTAATCACTGCAGAATAATACATTAGCCAAAAGAACAATCACTTAGTTCTGATTGTAATAATGTTACCTTCTAAATTTGCTTTTAAAAAGTGGTACCTCTATAAGATAAAGATACATTGTAACACTTTCCATCTAGGGTAAAACAATGTTAATATTTGTTTAAAGGAAAGTATACTTGATAAAATACACATAACAGACTGATATAAGAACATAAGAAATAGGAGCAGGAGTAGGCCAATCGGCCCCTCGAGCCTGCTCCGCCATTCAATAAGATCATGGCTAAAACTAAAGCTTATGGAATCGAAGGCAAGTTATTGACCTGGTTAGGAGATTGGTTAGGCAGTAGAAAACAGAGAGTAGAGATAATGGCTATATACTGGAATTGGAAGGAAGTGACTAGTGGTGTCCCACAAAGATCTGTTCTGGGGCCTCAACTATTCACTATATTTATTAATGACTTAGATCAAATAATAGAGTCATATATCCAACTTTGCCGGTGACACAAAGATAGGTGGCATAGTAAGTAGTGTAGATGGGAGCATAAAATTATAGAGACATTGATAGATTAAGTGAATGGGCAAAACTGCAGCAAATGGATTTCAACACAGGTAAGGGTGAGGTCATCCATTTTGAACCAAAAAAGGATAGATCCGAGCATTTTTTAAATGGTGAAACGCTAGGAGCAGTGGAGGTCCAAACAAATTTAGGGGTCCACATACACAGATCACTAAAATGTAGTAATCAGGTACAAAAAAAATAATCAAAAAGACTAATGGAATGTTAGCCTTTATGTCTAGAGGGCTAGAATATAAAGGGGAGGAAGTTTTGCTACAGCTATACAAAGTCCTGTTTAGACCACATTTAGAGCACTGTGTACAGTTCTGGGTACCACACCTTAGAAAGGATATATTGGCCTTGGAAGGAGTGCAGCGCAGATTCACCAGAATGTTACCAAGGTTCCAAGGGTTAAATTACAAGGCGAGATTACAGAAACTAGGCTTGCAGTCCCTAGAATATGAAAGAATAAGGGGTGATTTGATTCCGCTTTTTAGGATTTTGAAAGGAATTGATAGGCCAGATAGAGAGAAACTTGTTCTGCTGGTGAGGGAGTCCAGGTCAAGAGGACCTAACCTTAAAATCAGAGCTAGGCCATTCAGGAGCGAAATTAGGAAACACTTCTTCAGACTTTTGTATCAGTAACTGGTATAAATAAAAGATGTGTGTGTATAGGTAATACATAAAATTAAGCAGATTTTAAATGTAATTGTAAAGGGGTAGATTTACAATCTTATGCAAGCTAAGCAGAAGAGCTGCGGAATCCCTGACAAGCAGTGTTACATACAATGTGTTTCTGGGATTTCTGCAGCTCTTCCGTTGAAGTTAACAATGGACAAATGAGAGAACCTCTGCAGAATTTCACCCCCAAAGTCTCAGACTGAAAAATTTAATTAGTTATATTCAGGGACTGAAAGCAAATTGAACCAATGGAATAAGTGATGAGAATGAAATTGTTACGGTTGATGATTTGATTCAATCTCTAACTGGACAATTACAGAGTACTGTGAGAAAAACCTGACCAGAAACAACACAAAAATTTATTTAAATTGTATTTGTCATTTTTTATAGTGCAGATCAATTCACTGCAATTACTGTTGAGTTGGAAGGCAACGGCCAAGAATGACCAGTGAAAAATGTATTTCCCTCACCATCCAGGGTAGGAGGGCCGCCTTTGGATTCTAGGGGAAATCAAGCGATATGGAGATCGGGCGGGAAAGTGGAGTTGAGGTCGATGATCAGTCATGATCTTATTGAATGGTGGAGCAGGCTCGAGGGGCCATATGGCCTACTCCTGCTCTTATTTCTTATGTTCAGCACTCATATCCCTTCAGGAATTTTGGAATTAACATTTCCCAGTAGCAGAACAGAATCTCCATCAATCTGTTAGCTGATGTAATCAACATAGTCTTATTTTGGTTTGCTTTCCATGCTGTCAGCTGGAGCAATGGCCACGGAACTCCCGCTTCAGGTTGACAGACGGGGTTCCCAAGCTACGTGAATCCCGTGACCATGCAGGGAAATTTAAAAAGTAAGTGAAAAAGGCTCTTAAATTGGGTCCCCCGCCGCTGCTGGTCGGGTCGGCTCCGTGATGACAGATGCGCCTGGGGGAAAGGCACGTGGGAGCAAGATGACAGCGGGTTCCTGACCCGCTGTCAAAAATAACAACTTTCCCACCCGACCTGTCACCGATCTCACCTGCCACCACCCCAGAAAATTCAGCCCTTAATTTCTCTGACTGCTGTGCAAAATATTGATATTGAAGATTACTAAACCTGTACTTCACTGATAACAAGATTGGTGACAGGGGAACCAGAAATCAGGGTCCATTCTTTATTCTCTGGTGAATTCATTCGCCTTTTCCAGCTAGATGAGGTCAGATAGCTGAGGAGGATTAGTTGCTCTGGCCTGCTTGAACCTGCTCAGCAAAGCTGATCCAACATGCTGAAGTGAGCATCCTTTTCCTTTGGTAATCAGATGTTTTTCGGATAGAGAGAGAGGCTGGTACAAGTGATGTTACATTTCTGTGCCACAACGTTCTTCATTTCGCCAGTGGCCACTCCACATATTTCACCACTTTGTACTTTCCTCAGTGGTAAAGGTCCTGTAATCCTGGTGCAGCATGTCCTAACTGCTCTCTGCTTCCACTCGCTGATGCCCACATTCAGGTGGGCCGGGCTGCCACACCTCAGCACCTGATGCTGATGATAGGGTTGAACTTGAATAAAGCAACAGAGTTTGCTGCTCACGTCCCATTGCAGTGGGAATTCAAATTGAAATTAGCAAGTTTGAATGCAAATAAGTATATACTGTTCACTCAATTATTAAATTGAATATATAAATGATCAGTGTTGCTGATAAACATCTGTTTTCATTTGCTTCATTCATTTAATACATGAAAGTAAAGAAATAGTACAGATAGATTTATGCCATCCAGGATGCATTTACTTTAAACCTATACATCAGTTTGAAGGGGATGATGTATAGCCAATGTTGATATTGTCTTAAATTGGAGCATCTACTATGACAGGCTAATAACATATGATGCATGGACTCGTATTGATTTGTTCGGATCTATCACCGTCCTTGTGCTAAAAATATCACTGATTTGTAACAATTTTCTAACTGTTCCAATTTGGAACACAATTAAAATCTAAGCTCTTACTGCAGCATTTTACAAGCGATGATGACTTAATTGTTATTTGCTTGTTTCAATGGGACTTTTACATTCACAGGACCATTAATATTATTTTGTAGCACATTGCTCGATGACAATCGGACCATCATTAAATCTAGACTAATTAGAACATCGATATATGAAGAAATGTTGGCAATTACAGTTCCAGGAATAGTGAGATGATGTTACGATAATGAAGGCAATCAAAAAAGTTCGTAACAGTTTGTTGGTCAGGAAACATTTACAGTTCACCTTTTCAATAACCAAGTAAATCACTGTAGTGTCCCATTGTGTATAGACCGACAATTATTACTCACAATCCTTCAGCTTGAATCTGAGCAGATAAATCACTTGTGAGGTCACATCTTGGCATAGTATCATAAACTCTATTGCACCAGCACAGACAACGTTTATGCCAAGTATTAGTGTGCAGCAAAACCCAGCTGTGCCCACATTGCAACTTTTCCTTCCCCTTCCACTGCTGACAGTAGAGGGTTAGCGCTGGATTTGGCAGGCTGGCAATGGGGCAGTACTAATACGAGAACACAGCAGGATATGGGCCAGTAATGTTAATGATATTATTTCCCACTGTCTTCAGTGGTGACAAATAGGGCAGTGGTAAATTCAGATTGAAAGTGCCTTTTTTGTTCTACTGGCCATGAAATAAAAATGTCAAAGTGGAAAGCGACCCGCAGATTAAAAATAAAGTTAAAAAAAACCCTCAGCATTAACAATCCTCATTGCCCCTTTACCACTCCCTTGATTTTGCAATGAAGAACATTGAAACCATTCAGCCAACCTCCATGTCAATAACTTTCTGACAAAGAAGCAATCCATTCTGCTCCCACTGTGCCACTCCCGTGGGGCTGTGGCTCATCACTTCCAGTGACTGCAGAGATGAGTGACATCTTCAAAACCCCTATCCATTTGCTCCATCAATTTGTCCAAGGTAGCTGTCTACCTCTCCAAGGCGGAACAGAGATTTGAGCCCGGAGCCTGCATGGTAGCCATGACACCTGTTGTGAGGGCCTGGCTGCAGCATCCTTGGTGGTGGCTCTGATTGATACCAGGCTCTGCAGGTAGAGCTGATGCCCTGGGGGATGACACCACACAGGCTGGAAGCGGACTCCTCTATACTTTCAGCCAAGGTGGTGAAACTCCTTGCCAAGCCTTCCAATACCTGATATCACTACTTGGGTGACACCACCGGTATCTGCTGCTGCTCACTAGTGCTGAATGCATCACCACATGCAGGCCGCTCTACCTCAATCTCTAACCCAGCCATGGTGCCGGTCTCGATGCTGGTATTTGGGAGAGATGCAGCGTGTGACAGTGCCTCTTTAGAAGGATTTAGCTCCTCTGAGGTGTCTTCTTTTACGGCTGGAGCTGCTGAGAAGAGTCTTAGATGAAAGGGAAAAGGGGCAAGAGCTAGGATGGCACTGAGAGGCAGTAGCAGATGACAGGCATCACAATGCAGCTTGAAGTATTGCATTTTTCAATGGTTCATGAAGGGGGTACAAGTATTAGTCAGGGATCTTGTTCACAGAAGCCCCCAGCCTCAAAATGTCCTACCCTGGCAGCTCTGGAGAGGCCATTAGTCTCGAGCGCTCGCTGCTCCAGCTCTGACAACACCATGAGTTTGACACCCAGTCTTGCTTCTCTCCTTTGTGTTGTACACTGTCTTGTCCTGCAGAGAGAGGTGAGAGTTAGAGATAACTGGAAATGCAGATGTGTGGGGCCTCTGCTTGTTGTGCAGATGCTGAGTTAATGTTAACCCAAACTGAAGCTGTAATATTAAAAACAAATACCAAATTTTCAAAGATTTCCCCCAAATTCAAACCACCAGAACACCAATTTACATGCTTGCATGAATAGTTGCAGGTTTCTGGGAGTACTTTCAGCAAAGTACTTATCTTTCTGCGAGGTACGAGGGGGAACAATCGGCAGAGACCTAGTAATGAGCACCATGCCTCTAATATCTGGCTATTTGGAGTAGAAATTGGTTATGGTCTGTTTCCTGGCACATAATGAACATTGCACACCTGAACTGGAAGGCCCGAGGCTCACCCTCAAGTGGGCCTCGGGCTTCATTTCAATAATTTGGGCAAGCTGCCCTATCGAGCCTCTAGAACTGGCTGGCCCATTTCAAGGGAATCAATTTCAGTTTTTGTTCCTCGCCAGCAGCAGCCCTCAGATAAGTTCTGGGGAAACTGGTAGGACAACGGGAGTGAGGCCGATCGCAGGCTGGCAGCAGCCCTTGAGAGTGTTGTGGAGCTGGGAGGAGTCCTCCTACACCGTCTGGCCGGCAGCAGCCCTCGGGAGTGTTGTGGAGCTGGGAGGAGTCCTCTTACTCCGTCTGGCCGGCAGCAGCCCTCGGGAGTGTTGTGGAGCTGGGATGAGTCCTCCTACTCCGTCTGGCCAGCAGCAGCCCTCGGGAGTGTTGTGGAGCTGGGAGGAGTCCTCCTGCTCCATCTGGCTCCACATCAAACTTTTTTTTAAAAGTGTAATTTTTTATGGTGGCCACCACTTAGCCACAGCGAGCGCTGAATAATCCTAAGGCAGAGCCCTTGCTCCATCCACTCAGCGCTGTCCAATTAGGAGAGAGATCCTAAAACAGACCCTTATTTAGATATGTAAGGGGCTGAACACCTGTTTTAGGCGACCACCAAGAACGTTTGAAGAATCATCTGACTCAATTTGGGGTCCTTGGGTTGTGAGGGACAGTGCCATTAAATTGGTGCTTTTTGGCGCTGTTAAACAGCCAAAAAACAGGCAGAGTGGGGTCCAATCTTTCCCCATTGTTTTTCAGCACAATCTCAAACTTTGTGCTGCAAAATTAACTTCTGCAGTGACTCAGCAATAGCTTATTCTACTTCCTGGATTTTTTTCCCAAGAAAGCAAATTACATAGTGTTGTGTATGTACCTTTAAGAGAAGAACTGATTCTATACTGCAGTACCGGCAGTGACCACCCCTGTATATAAAGCCATAGCAGGCTTCTGTATTTCAGTCTTAAGTTACCCTCTGTTCAGTAAATACCTGTTATTATTGTTCTCCTGCAGTCCGTGTATTATTTATACTCGGACACTACATTGGCGACGAACAGGTTCGAACTCACCTGCAGTACTGCATCACCTCACGGGGATCTTTCCCTGCGAAGAAGCTTCTTGGAGGTCGAAGTCAGAACAACGGGCGTCGGCCGCGGGCAATCGCCCAAGGATCCATCGGAGTTCGGAGAGTTGCAGGAGAGGCTGTGGAGAGCTGGGCTTGTCTCCCCAGTCAAGGTGTTCCAGCAAATCGTGCTGGTAGCAGGTAGTGTGCTGACCCTTCCAGATTGCGGCGGGCTCGAGCTCGATCGAGCAGCTCTGCAAAGGGGCCGTGCAGCGTCGTCGGGAGTAAAAGAGAGAGAGAGAGAGGGTGGAGCGCACAGGGCGCGGTCGGTGCTCAAGAACCGGGCAGCGTAGCGAAAATAAAACAAGGGGAAGGAAAAGTGAGACGCGCCGAAGCCACGGGTCGCCGCCATTACCCTGCAGAACGCTAGGAGCAACGTGGCAGCAAGGGGAAGAAGGAAAAGCGCGGGAGGCGCCATTTTATTCCATTGGTGAAGAAGAAAAAGCGCGGGAGGCGCCATTTTAAATCACCCAAGATGCCGAAAAGTGGCAGTATCACTGCTTTCGACAACGAGTTAGAAGACTGGACCACGTATGTGGAAAGAATTGAAGTGTACTGCAAGGCAAATGAGGTGGCCGATGGAAAGAAGGCGTCGGTATTATTAAATTTGATGGGCGCGAGAACGTATGGCCTATTGCGGAATTTAATTACCCCAGCTAAACCAATGGAGAAAAGTTTTGAAGAGATTGTTAATATCTTACAGGAACACCTAAACCCTAAACCACGGCTGATAGCAGAAAGATTCAAGTTCCATAAAAGAAACCAGCACAAAGATGAGAGCAATGCTGACTATCTTACGGAACTACGCAAGTTATCGAAGCACTGCCAGTTCGGAGCAGGACTGGCAGATACCTTACGGGATAAGTTTGTCTGCGGGCTCCAGAGTGAAGGAACCCAGAAACGACTACTTTCGGAAAAGGACCTGATGCTAGAACAGGCTTTCAGCATGGCAGTATCCTACGAAGCAGCAGCACGGGGAGCTGCGGAAATACAACAGAAACCACAAGAATACAGCGCTAACAAAATGGCGTATGGAGCAGAAAAGTGCTATCGCTGCGGCAGAACAACCCATGAGCAGAAGGACTGCTGGTTTAAGGACAAAGTATGCAGGCAATGTGGGAAAATGGGACACATAGCAAGAGTCTGCAGGTCGGGAAAGAAAACCAACACTACAAGAACTACTAAGGAAAAGTACAAGAAAGTAAAGAAATTGACAGACAGTAGTTCGGAAGATTAGGAGAGTGATAAGGACTCCGGGAGCAGGAGACTAAGTTGTCTAAAGTTACACAACGTGATCGCAAAGGAGGATCACCGAACCATTTGGGTCACCCTCATGATAGCAGGGTCCCCAGTAAAGATGGAATTGGACACAGGGTCAGCCCTAACTGTCATGAATCAACAAGAATATGAGCAGCTATTCTCACACATACCCTTGAAGGACACGTCCATTGTATTGAAGACATACACGGGGCAAAAAGTCTACCCCAGAGGAAAAGTAAGGGTGCCAGTTGAATACAACGGCAAGGAAACACAGAAACTGTATCTATATATACTACCAGATGGAGGACCACCATTATTGGGATGTGAATGGATCCGAAAAATACAATTGGATTGGCATTCCATTCAGGCGCTAACTGTGACTGATAAAAAGGATGATGACGTCTGATATACCTATCAATCCTCCAATAAAAGGCGAAGAGTTACGAAGGTGACTAAAGGTTTTTATTGACTAAATAACAGAGCCCACTCTTGTGGGTGATCCGATCCAAGCAGGAGGAATACCAGCTAGTCGCTCACCTTTATACCTGGCCTGGTGGGTGGAGCCAAGGCGGAGTCGGCAATGGTCATCCCAGGTATAGCAGTGTGGCAAGAGGCGACCTCGTACCGTGATACAATAGTGGTCAGTGATACAGTTATAACGAACAGTGGTGAACAGTGCTAACTACTAACAGTGATACGATAGTGAACGTGGTTTACCACAACGTCACACCTGGACGACTGTCAAAAATTCTATCTGACGCGAAAGAGGTGCTCCAACAAGGACTTGGGACTCTAAAAGGAATAACGGCAACGATAAAAATCGAAGATAACGCAATCCGCCCAGCCGTTGAAGCAGAGCTGGAGAGTCTGGAGCATTCGGGTGTGCTGTCCAAGGTAGACTGGAGCGAGTGGGCCACACCCATCATTCCTGTAATGAAGAAATCATTGAACAGCACGCCTGGGGAACCGAAGAAGGTTCGCATCTGTGGGGACTTCAAGGTAACTGTGAACCCAGTCCTGCACACAGTACAATATCCACTTCCACGGATAGAAGATATTTTCGCCTCACTATCTGGAGGGAAACGCTTTACAAAGATTGATCTGGCCCAAGCGTATCTGCAAATGGAGGTGGAAGAAGCGTCTAGGAAATACCTCACGATAAACACTCCCAAAGGCCTTTACCAGTACAATCGACTGGTATTCGGGGTAGCATCAGCCCCGGCTATTTGGCAGAGGGCGATGGAACAAGTCCTGCAAGGGATCCCGGGGACCCAGTGTTATTTGGACGATATCCTGGTTACAGGCGAAAATGACAGTGAACACCTTGCCAACCTGGAGCAGGTGTTCACGAGATTACAGGAATATGGGCTACGAGCCAACCGCCCCAAATGCGAGTTCTTCAGGAGACAAATCTCGTATTGTGGCCACATGATTGATGAGGAAGGGTTGCATAAGTCGCCAGACAAGATTGAGGCTGTAGTCAAGGCTCCAGCACCGGAAAATGTGTCGCAACTGAGGTCGTTCCTCGGGTTGGTGAACTACTACCATAAGTTCTTGCCGAATTTTTCTACAATTCTGCACCCACTGAACACCTTACTGCAAACTGGAGTAACATGGAAATGGAGTGATGAGTGTAAGTGTGCCTTTCAGAAATGTAAATGCCTAATCACTTCAAAAGAAGTATTGGCCCACTACAATCCAACACTACCGATTCGGTTAGCATGTGATGCGTCTCCCTACGGCATCGGAGTGGTGCTGTCACACAAATTCCCTGACGGTTCAGAGAGGCCAATAGCCTTTGCATCGCGCTCGTTAACCTCAGCCGAGCGTAACTACGCCCAGTTTGACAGGGAGGCCCTCAGCCTGGTGTGGGGGGTGAAGAAGTTCAATCACTATCTGCACGGGCAGAAATTCACCCTACTGACTGATCATCAGCCCCTGGTCTCCATTTTTAACCCAAAGAAGGGCGTTCCGGTGATGAAGGCGCAACGGCTGCAAAGATGGTCACTTTTTCTAGGGGCACATCAGTACGACATAGAGTACAAGGATACAAAACAGCATGGAAACGCTGATGGGCTGTCGCACCTACCGTTGCCTACGGTAGAGGAAGCACCTGCAGTGGACCCTGTTGAGATATTTCATGCGACCATAGTCGAATGTCTACCTGTTACAAACTCAAGTATAGAGAAGGAAACCTGAAATGACCCGACACCCTCTCGGGTCTATGATTTGACGGTGAAGGGGTGGCCAGCACATGGCAACTCACTGTTGCCAGCATTCTCATCAAGGAGAGAACAGCTGTCAGTGTGCCGGGGGACCTTGATGTGTGGATCCCGAGTGGTAATTCCACCCAAGTTGAGAGATAGAGTGCTCAATGAGCTTCATGAGGGTCATCTGGGAGGGGTAAAAATGAAGAGCCTAGCCAGGGCGTTTGTATGGTGGCCGGGAATCGATAAAGAAATCGAGGATATGACCAAGAGATGCACAGGATGCCAGAAGGTCCAAAACGCTCCACCACAGGCCCCGCTACATCCATGGGAGTGGCCCTCATCTCCATGGCAACGGGTACACATTGATTTTGCTGGTCCATTTATGGGCTCAATGTTCCTAATCGCTGTGGACGCCCATTCGAAATGGCCAGAGGTCATCAAAATGTCCTCCACCACCACAGAGAAAACTATTGCAGTCCTACGGACCATCTTCGCCAGGAATGGCTTGCCAGAACAGATTTGCTCCGACAATGGGCCACAGTTTGTGTCAGAGGATTTCCGGAAGTTTCTGAGGAATAATGGGGTGAAGCATTACACATCTGCCCCATATCATCCAGCCACAAATGGATTGGCTGAGAGGTTTGTTCAGACCTTTAAAAAGGCCATAAAGGCAATGCATAATGACGACATACCACTACAGCACAAGGTGGATAATTTCTTGTTTGCTTACCGGAATGCGACACATGCAGTCACCAACCAAGCTCCAGCCATAAAGTTCTTCAACCGAAGGCTAAGATGTCACCTGGATTTGCTCAAACCAAACATAAGACAAGATGTTGAGGATAAGCAATTCCAGCACATAAATGAGAAGCCAACCAGGAGCTTCAAGATAGGGTAGCCAGTCTTGGCCCGCGACTACCGAACAGAAAAATGGCAGCCAGGAGCGATATGCACACAGCAGGGACGACTAATGTACACAGTGGACGTTGGAGAGAGCATCGTGAGACGCCATGCTGACCAGATTCTAGAGTCACAGGAACAAGCCAAACCCATACCACGAGCAGGTGCACCTGGTAATCAACCCGAAGTACAGATTGCGTCTACCTCAGAAGCAGTGGTATTGGAAGCTGACGAACCAACCAACGACAATGAGCCAGAATCAACTCCGCCGTAAGAACAGGATACTCGAGCAAGGTGCTATCCAGTCAGGATCAGGAAGCCTCCTCAAAGACTGAACTTATAAATGATTATTTCAGTTGATGTATATAGTACAGAGAAAATTGTAAATGTAATTAGTTATTATTTAGTTGTTAAATGAATGTTATGTACTGTTTATCTAAAAGGGGAGGAATTGTTGTGTATGTACCTTTAAGAGAAGAACTGATTCTATACTGCAGTACCGGCAGTGACCACCCCTGTATATAAAGCCATAGCAGGCTTCTGTATTTCAGTCTTAAGTTACCCTCTGTACCTCATTCACAGCATTGCTGGCTGTGCAGCTGCAAGCACAAGCAGAGGGAGCAGCCAGACTAGGAGAGTGGACTAAAGTGGTGGTCCCCTGACCAGGCAGAGGAGGAGAACACTGGACCACCACCACCTCCACCTCCACCATCATCACAGCAACTGAGGTGCCTGGAGAGAGAGGACGGAGGAGGAGAAGGAGAAGGGAGGCCAGCAACAACACCAACCAGGAGAGAGGCCTTTCCCATTACTGCCTCCCCAAATTGGCCTCCACTTCAGGAGAGGGAGAGAGGGGAGAGAAACCATCATCAACCAACACCAACTGTTCGGAAGGAGGGAGGAATATCATCTTTCAAAATATCTACAGGTGGGTGTTATTTGGGGCACTCTCCCAAAGACTTTGTATTTTAGGTGGGGGGAGAAAAGAAGAAACAAGGCCGGAACATCAAGGGGTGTCTGTGTGTGTGTGTGTGTGGTTCTTGTTAAAAACTAGGCCACACACACCACTAATAAGCATCCCTTCTATTGCCTGACCTGGGACAGTTTGAGCTGCCGAGGTGAAGTGGTTAATTCCATTAATTACATCGTTAAGACCTGGTGCAGGACTGAGCCTGGGCATCTCCAGCTTTCCCAGGTGAAGACATCTTCTCCCCCTGCCAGAAGACCACCACTATTAGAGACTTTAAATTTCCATCAGGAGAGTGCACCCCTGCCAACACCCACCCACCCGCCATCCTGAGTGGTGACCCTGCCTTTGCGGCCTCCCTCCTTCTCACCCCCCCTCTCTCTCTCTCTTTGTCTCTCTCTGCTCTCTCTCTCAAGAGGCACCTCTACTAATCTTTTTATTAATTGCCCCTTGAGCAGAGGGGAGAAGGCCCCTCTCCCAATTCCAATCAATAGGGGGAGAGGTGTGCCTTCAATTTAACAGCACCCTCTGCTCAAGGGAGGACTTTTAACCCGAGGCCATTAACACCTTCAGGCCTGTGACTTGGGGTGGGTGTGGCTTTTTTTTAAAAACCACCCCATAATGGCGTCTGCTTCATCGCCGGTGGCAGGGCCAGCCAGGACTTATGCGGGAGTGGCAGCCACAGCCACAACTGCTCCCACTGCTTCTGCTGCCTCGTCACCTTTTAGACTAATAACCAAAAAGCTTGGGGTGAAGAGCTACACTCACCCCACTATGACCATTGAGGCCTGCGTTAAAGCCATGGCTGGGGTTGTTGGCCCCTCAGCCGTCGTAGCGGCCTCAAAAATGTATGGGAAGGCTGTGTTCTTCCTGGGGTTGGAGCGGGCGGTGTCCCTGGCCGTCGCCAAGGGGCTCACCGTGGGCGGGACCTTCCTGCCGGTGGATCCTCTCGAGGCCACCGCGCAGAGGATCGTCATTTCCAACGTCCCGCCCTATGTTCCTGGTGAGCTCCTCCTTCCCCATTTATGCCAACTTGGGGAGGTGAGGTCGGGGATCACACCCATCCCGCTCGGCTTCCGGGAGGCCAGCCTTCGCCACGTCTTCTCCTTCCGGCGCCAGCTGTTTATCCAGCTGGCGTGGGAGGAGGACACCGATGGGGCATTCATCGTCCTCCACGAGGGGACCGCCTATCGTGTCTTTTGGACGTCGGATGGTGTGCGGTGCCACGCCTGCAAGGAGGTGGGGCACATCAGGAAAAACTGCCCCACCTCCAAGGCCGCCGGATCATCTCGTGCGGCCGAGACTGGCGCCGCCGCCGCTCCTCCCCCTGGATCTGCCCGCGCGTCGAGAACGTCTGATGCGCGGTTGACGTCGGAGGCCGATGCCACCAAGGCCTCCGGCGGGGGGGAGGGAGCGCGTCCGGCTGGAAAGAAGGCGCGGATAAAATCAAAACACCTTAGCGCAGGTCCCCCCGTGGAGGGCCAGCCCTTGCCCCTTGAGCCCCTTACACCCGCGCTCCTCGCGGAGTTGATCGGGGTGGACGTGAGTGGGAGGGGCCTCGTGCCCGAGCCTGTGGTCGCAACCGCTGTTGCGGAAACGCCGATACCTGCGGTCGGGCTCGGGCCCGAGGAACCTGACAAACCTGCTCCACCGGAGGGAGCTGAGGAGGAGGCCTCTGCAGACATGGAGGTCTCCCTCGCTCCCTCCATGCTAAAAAGAAGGCGTGACCCCCTGGAAGAGGAGGAGGACCGGGAGGAGGAAGGTCCCTCCAAGCAGGGGGAGTCGTCGCCCGCCGCGGGTACTGCGCCCCCCCCCCCGCTGTCGTCATCACCAGCGATCGGCAGGGATCGCCTGTCCCTCGGGAGGCTGAGGCAGATGTGTCTGTCCGGCGCGTGCCTCCCGGGGATGGGGACGAGACCCTGCCCATGGGGGGGGGGTCGCGGAACAACCCGCGGTGGAAATTGACATTCTATCGGTGCCGTTACCCCTCGCCGGGTCGGGCGGCCTGGGGTCTGGGTCGGGCGAGCTCAAGGATAATGAACTCGCCCAATGCGACCCGGACATCTCCCAGGGGCTGCTCGACCTGGTAGAGGTTTTAATTCAAAAAACCCCATCCGCTGGGTTGGAGGTTGGTGGCGGGGAGGAGGATGGCCCCCTTGCTGCGTCTCTGGTGCCGGACGTACTGGAGGAGCTGGGAATTGTTCTCTCCCCGGTTTCTCCGGTCGTTCCGGCGTCTGGGGTGGAGGGGAGCTCTGAACCGCTGCCGTCTTCTGGCCCAGCACCCCTAGAGGAGCCCAGGGAGGAATCCTCTGCCGTCAATCCTGGGGGTGGGATCCGGGCGGAGGCGGGGCTGGCTGGTGTGGCCGAGCCGTTCGCTGCGCACTGTGCGGCGGACGGGTCGGCCGCTGGTGACGACCCCCTGGAGGAGGATGGGGACTCGATGATGGGCACGGAGGACGATTCGGACTCCAGCGCCGACGAGGCAATGGATGACCTCGTGCCCCTTGCCGAGTCTCCCCTCATTCCCGTAAGGGAACACTGGGATTTTATGGCCACGTGCCTGGGTCGGCGCAATAAGGTCTGGCTGGCCCTCGACAGGTGGTCGGAGCTGGCGCTGCTCATCGTATCCATCCGCGCCGCCGTTAAGATCATGGGCGCGGACGAGGGTGCGAACCCGCTCGAGCTGCGTCGGCTCAGAACATTTCTCACTGGGCTGTTGAGGAAGTGGCGGCTGACCAGCGGCTGCGCTTCCTCCCCCCGTTAGGTGTAGGTGGAGGTTGCACTATGTTTCTGGCGTGAAGATAACCATAGCCAGCCTCAACATCAACGGCAGCAGGGAGGCGCGCCGCAGATTCAATAACTTCTCGGTCCTTCGGGACGGGAAGTATGCGGTGTGCTTCCTGCAAGAAACCCACACCGTTCCGGGAGACGAAGCCACGTGGCTCCTGGAGTGGCAAGGAGGGGTCAGCATGAGTCACCTCTCCAACAATTCCAGCGGGGTGGCTATCTTGCTGGCCCCGCATTTTCAGCCGGAGATCTTGGGGGTCAAGGAGCACATGCCGGGCCGCTTGCTCCAGGTCACTGTTCATCTGGGGGGCGTGCCGCTCCATCTAGTGAACGTGTACACCCCTTAGACCGGTGCGCAGCAAGTGCGCTTCTTCGAAGAAGTGTCCGCTCTTTTGGGCTCCATCGACGTGGGCGAGTGCGTTATCCTCGGGGGGGATTTTAACTGCACCCTCGAGGCGAGGGACCGTTCGGGTCCCCCGCGAAGCCCGGCGGCGATAGAGAAGTTGAGGGACCTGGTCGGGTTCTTCGACTTGGTGGACGTCTGGCGAAACCTCCACCCCGACTCCAGCGCCTTCACTAGCGTGAGGTCTGGGGGAGGAAGGTCCAGAATCGACCGCCTTTACATTTCCCGGGCGTACGTCTCCTGCGTTCTGGCGGCTTCCATGCGGCCGGTGCTGTGCACGGACCACCACCTGGTGTGGGCGGAGCTTGCTCCGCTGCATGCGCGCGGGGGGGTCCGCGTACTGGCATTTTAACAACCTGCTGCTGGAGGACGCGCGGTTCCGGGATTCGTTTTGTCGGTTCTGGGCCGACTGGCGAAGGAAGCTGGGGGGCTTCCCCTCCTTGAGGCTATGGTGGGATGTGGGCAAGGCTCACATCCATCTCTTCTGTCAGGAGTACGTGAAGGGGTCGACCAAGAGGCGGGAGGCCCGGGTCGGGCGTTTGGAGAAGGAGGTGCTCGACCTGGAGTCCCGTCTCGGTCAGGTCGTCGAGGACCAGGCCCTGCGGAAGGTGTACGAAGAGAAGAAGGGCACGCTGAAGGACCTGCAGCTCGTCGGGTCCCGAGGCGTGTACGTGAGGTCGCGGATCCAGCTCCTGCGGGACCTGGACCGCGGCTACCCCTTCTTCTACTCGCTGGAAAAAAGACGGGGGGTCCGTAAGCAGCTCTTGGGGCTGTTGGCCGACGACAGATCTCTGGTCTCGGATCCGAAGGGAATCAGCGCGGAGACCCGCGCCTACTACAGGGCTCTGTTCTCTCCGGATCCGTCCAGCGAGGATGCGCGCAGAGTTTTGTGGGAGGACATGCTGAAGGTCGGCCCGGAGGGCGCCGAAAAATTGGACGCTCCGCTAAGCCTGGCGGAGCTGGCCGGCGCCCTCCGCCAGCTCTCTAGGGGAAAGTCCCCGGGGCTGGACGGGCTGACCGTGGAGTTCCACAGGACGTTCTGGGACGTCTTGGGGGGCGACTACGCGCGGGTCCTGGGGGAAAGTTTGGCGACCGGGGAGATGCCCCTCTCTTGGCGCAGGGCGGTCATTGTCCTGCTGCCTAAGAAGGGCGATCTCCGCCTCCTTAAGAACTGGCGCCCGGTCTCCCTCCTCAGCACGGACTATAAAATCTTTGCCAGGGCCATGTCTGCTCGCCTTGGCACCGTGCTGGCCCACATGATCCACCCCGACCAGTCCTACACGGTCCCGGGCCGGACCATCCACGATAACATCCATCTGGTCCGGGACCTGGTCCACCACTCCCAGTGGGCTGGTCTGTTGGTCGCCTTCCTTTCCCTGGATCAGGAGAAGGCATTCGACAGGGTGGATCACGAGCATCTCTTCGGGACTCTGCGCGTATTTGGGTTCGGGACGCATTTCGTCGTCCGGATCCGACTTCTGTACACCGCCGCGGAGTGTCTGATTAAGGTTAACGGGTCCTTGACGGCGCCCCTTCGCTTCGGGAGGGGGGTGGGTCAGGGATGCCCCATGTCCAGTCAGTTATACGCCGTTTGTGTGGAGCCATTCCTGCGCCTCTTGCGGAAGAGGTTGACGGGACTGGCTCTGCAAGGGCCGGGCGTGGAGGTGGTCCTCTCGGCTTACGCCGATGATGTGCTCCTCACGGTCACGGATCCCGCTGACTTGCGGAGGATGCGGGAATGCCAGCAGATTTACTCGGACGCATCCTCCGCCAAGATCAACTGGGAGAAATGTTCCGGACTCCTGGTGGGTCAGTGGCGGGTGGACTCCCTGCCGGAGGAGTTCAGGCCTTTCGCCTGGAGCACCACGCACCTCCTCTATTTGGGGGTCTACCTTAGCCCTGCCGAGGACGCCTGGCCGGCGAACTGGCAAGAGCTGGAGGCCAAAGTCACCGCTCGCCTAGGACGCTGGACAGGACTGCTCCGAGTGTTGTCCTACAGGGGTCGCGCGCTGGTCATAAACCAGCTGGTGGCCGCCATGTTGTGGTACCGGTTGGTCACTTTGATCCCTCCCCCTGCGTTTGTCGCCAAGATGCAGAAGAAGCTCATCGACTTCTTCTGGGACAAAAGGAAACACTGGGTCTCTGCCGCGGTTCTGTGTCTCCCGCTTAGGGAGGGCGGTCAGGCGCTGGTGTGCCTTCGCACCCAGGCTGCGACTTTCCGTCTTCAGACGCTGCAGAGATACCTGTACGTCGAGAATCCTCCGAGATGGTGTGCACTGGCGACGTTTTTCTTCAGCCAGCTGCACGGCCTCAATTACGACACGCAGCTCCTGTTTGCGAAAGTCGGCGGCAGGCGTGCCGGCCTGCGGGAGCTGCCTGTCTTCTACCAGGAACTACTATGGGTTTGGAACTACGTCGCTTCCAGGCGGAGCTCTCCCCCGTCAGGAGCGGCGGCTCTCCTTCGGGAGCCGCTGCTCAGGAATCCGCACCTCCACGAACACGGGTTCGGGCGGCTGGCGGAGGGTAGGGCTGTGGCTGGCAAGGTGACCAGAGTCGGGGACCTGCTCGATGGCGGAGGAGCGGGCTGGATGGCGCCGGAGGAGCTGGCGCGGCGCCTGTCCTGGGCCAACGTCCGGCTCGCGGTCGAAACCATCGAATCGGTAAAAGCGGCACTGGGCCCCGACTCCACTAGGTGTATCGAGGCGGCTCAAGCACGTGGGGCGATCCCGTCCGAGCTTACCCCCGTTCGGATGGAATTCCTCATCGGCGCCCGGCCCCGAAACTCCCCTCGGGAACCGGCGCCTCACAACTTGAGCCGTCTCGAGGAAATACCCTCCGTGCCTTTTCATTCCGCGCGGAGGGGTTTCCTGTACGGGCTGCTCCTGCACACTCTCCACTTTGCCATCTTCGTCTACCGTCCGGACACGCCTTGGCGTGGCGTTTTGCCGACCGGCGGTAGCGGAGGTCCCCAATGGAGGGCTCTCTATGCGGGAGTCCTCCCTTGTTCCATCGGGGACTTGGCCTGGAGGGTGTTGCACGGAGCGGTCCCATGCAATAAGGTTTTAAGTAGGTTCACGGACTCCCAGGCCGCCTGCATTTTTTGCGGCCTGGAGGAGTCCGTGTTTCACGTTTATATGGATTGTGAGAGGTTGCAGCCCCTCTTTCACTACTTGAAGGGGCTGCTCCTCGATTTTTGGTTGCACTTCAGTCCCACGCTCTTGATCTACGGTCACCCGGTGCGGAGGGGAGCGGACAGGTTGGAGGACCTCCTTGTGGGCCTGCTCCTGGGCCTGGCTAAAAGAGCCATCAATTGGTCCAGGCAGCGGGCGGTCGAGGGGGTCGTCCAGCCGGATTGCCTGCATCTCTTCCGCGGCCATGTTCGCGCCCGGGTGGCCCTGGAGATGGAGCACGCGGTGTCCGCCGGTGCGCTTGAGTATTTCCGCGACCGGTGGGCGCCGCGGGGACTGGAGTGCATCATCAACACGGATAACCAAATTTTAATTTGATTTGTTAAGCTTTCGTTGAACTTTTGTTTATTTACAGTCGAATTGGTTTTTTTTGGGTCCAAATAAAAGAGTACCCTCTGTTCAGTAAATACCTGTTATTATTGTTCTCCTGCAGTCCGTGTATTATTTATACTCGGACACTACATTGGCGACGAACAGGTTCGAACTCACCTGCAGTACTGCATCACCTCACGGGGATCTTTCCCTGCGAAGAAGCTTCTTGGAGGTCGAAGTCAGAACAACGGGCGTCGGCCGCGGGCAATCGCCCAAGGATCCATCGGAGTTCGGAGAGTTGCAGGAGAGGCTGTGGAGAGCTGGGCTTGTCTCCCCAGTCAAGGTGTTCCAGCAAATCGTGCTGGTAGCAGGTAGTGTGCTGACCCTTCCAGATTGCGGCGGGCTCGAGCTCGATCGAGCAGCTCTGCAAAGGGGCCGTGCAGCGTCGTCGGGAGTAAAAGAGAGAGAGAGAGAGGGTGGAGCGCACAGGGCGCGGTCGGTGCTCAAGAACCGGGCAGCGTAGCGAAAATAAAACAAGGGGAAGGAAAAGTGAGACGCGCCGAAGCCACGGGTCGCCGCCATTACCCTGCAGAACGCTAGGAGCAACGTGGCAGCAAGGGGAAGAAGGAAAAGCGCGGGAGGCGCCATTTTATTCCATTGGTGAAGAAGAAAAAGCGCGGGAGGCGCCATTTTAAATCACCCAAGATGCCGAAAAGTGGCAGTATCACTGCTTTCGACAACGAGTTAGAAGACTGGACCACGTATGTGGAAAGAATTGAAGTGTACTGCAAGGCAAATGAGGTGGCCGATGGAAAGAAGGCGTCGGTATTATTAAATTTGATGGGCGCGAGAACGTATGGCCTATTGCGGAATTTAATTACCCCAGCTAAACCAATGGAGAAAAGTTTTGAAGAGATTGTTAATATCTTACAGGAACACCTAAACCCTAAACCACGGCTGATAGCAGAAAGATTCAAGTTCCATAAAAGAAACCAGCACAAAGATGAGAGCAATGCTGACTATCTTACGGAACTACGCAAGTTATCGAAGCACTGCCAGTTCGGAGCAGGACTGGCAGATACCTTACGGGATAAGTTTGTCTGCGGGCTCCAGAGTGAAGGAACCCAGAAACGACTACTTTCGGAAAAGGACCTGATGCTAGAACAGGCTTTCAGCATGGCAGTATCCTACGAAGCAGCAGCACGGGGAGCTGCGGAAATACAACAGAAACCACAAGAATACAGCGCTAACAAAATGGCGTATGGAGCAGAAAAGTGCTATCGCTGCGGCAGAACAACCCATGAGCAGAAGGACTGCTGGTTTAAGGACAAAGTATGCAGGCAATGTGGGAAAATGGGACACATAGCAAGAGTCTGCAGGTCGGGAAAGAAAACCAACACTACAAGAACTACTAAGGAAAAGTACAAGAAAGTAAAGAAATTGACAGACAGTAGTTCGGAAGATTAGGAGAGTGATAAGGACTCCGGGAGCAGGAGACTAAGTTGTCTAAAGTTACACAACGTGATCGCAAAGGAGGATCACCGAACCATTTGGGTCACCCTCATGATAGCAGGGTCCCCAGTAAAGATGGAATTGGACACAGGGTCAGCCCTAACTGTCATGAATCAACAAGAATATGAGCAGCTATTCTCACACATACCCTTGAAGGACACGTCCATTGTATTGAAGACATACACGGGGCAAAAAGTCTACCCCAGAGGAAAAGTAAGGGTGCCAGTTGAATACAACGGCAAGGAAACACAGAAACTGTATCTATATATACTACCAGATGGAGGACCACCATTATTGGGATGTGAATGGATCCGAAAAATACAATTGGATTGGCATTCCATTCAGGCGCTAACTGTGACTGATAAAAAGGATGATGACGTCTGATATACCTATCAATCCTCCAATAAAAGGCGAAGAGTTACGAAGGTGACTAAAGGTTTTTATTGACTAAATAACAGAGCCCACTCTTGTGGGTGATCCGATCCAAGCAGGAGGAATACCAGCTAGTCGCTCACCTTTATACCTGGCCTGGTGGGTGGAGCCAAGGCGGAGTCGGCAATGGTCATCCCAGGTATAGCAGTGTGGCAAGAGGCGACCTCGTACCGTGATACAATAGTGGTCAGTGATACAGTTATAACGAACAGTGGTGAACAGTGCTAACTACTAACAGTGATACGATAGTGAACGTGGTTTACCACAACGTCACACCTGGACGACTGTCAAAAATTCTATCTGACGCGAAAGAGGTGCTCCAACAAGGACTTGGGACTCTAAAAGGAATAACGGCAACGATAAAAATCGAAGATAACGCAATCCGCCCAGCCGTTGAAGCAGAGCTGGAGAGTCTGGAGCATTCGGGTGTGCTGTCCAAGGTAGACTGGAGCGAGTGGGCCACACCCATCATTCCTGTAATGAAGAAATCATTGAACAGCACGCCTGGGGAACCGAAGAAGGTTCGCATCTGTGGGGACTTCAAGGTAACTGTGAACCCAGTCCTGCACACAGTACAATATCCACTTCCACGGATAGAAGATATTTTCGCCTCACTATCTGGAGGGAAACGCTTTACAAAGATTGATCTGGCCCAAGCGTATCTGCAAATGGAGGTGGAAGAAGCGTCTAGGAAATACCTCACGATAAACACTCCCAAAGGCCTTTACCAGTACAATCGACTGGTATTCGGGGTAGCATCAGCCCCGGCTATTTGGCAGAGGGCGATGGAACAAGTCCTGCAAGGGATCCCGGGGACCCAGTGTTATTTGGACGATATCCTGGTTACAGGCGAAAATGACAGTGAACACCTTGCCAACCTGGAGCAGGTGTTCACGAGATTACAGGAATATGGGCTACGAGCCAACCGCCCCAAATGCGAGTTCTTCAGGAGACAAATCTCGTATTGTGGCCACATGATTGATGAGGAAGGGTTGCATAAGTCGCCAGACAAGATTGAGGCTGTAGTCAAGGCTCCAGCACCGGAAAATGTGTCGCAACTGAGGTCGTTCCTCGGGTTGGTGAACTACTACCATAAGTTCTTGCCGAATTTTTCTACAATTCTGCACCCACTGAACACCTTACTGCAAACTGGAGTAACATGGAAATGGAGTGATGAGTGTAAGTGTGCCTTTCAGAAATGTAAATGCCTAATCACTTCAAAAGAAGTATTGGCCCACTACAATCCAACACTACCGATTCGGTTAGCATGTGATGCGTCTCCCTACGGCATCGGAGTGGTGCTGTCACACAAATTCCCTGACGGTTCAGAGAGGCCAATAGCCTTTGCATCGCGCTCGTTAACCTCAGCCGAGCGTAACTACGCCCAGTTTGACAGGGAGGCCCTCAGCCTGGTGTGGGGGGTGAAGAAGTTCAATCACTATCTGCACGGGCAGAAATTCACCCTACTGACTGATCATCAGCCCCTGGTCTCCATTTTTAACCCAAAGAAGGGCGTTCCGGTGATGAAGGCGCAACGGCTGCAAAGATGGTCACTTTTTCTAGGGGCACATCAGTACGACATAGAGTACAAGGATACAAAACAGCATGGAAACGCTGATGGGCTGTCGCACCTACCGTTGCCTACGGTAGAGGAAGCACCTGCAGTGGACCCTGTTGAGATATTTCATGCGACCATAGTCGAATGTCTACCTGTTACAAACTCAAGTATAGAGAAGGAAACCTGAAATGACCCGACACCCTCTCGGGTCTATGATTTGACGGTGAAGGGGTGGCCAGCACATGGCAACTCACTGTTGCCAGCATTCTCATCAAGGAGAGAACAGCTGTCAGTGTGCCGGGGGACCTTGATGTGTGGATCCCGAGTGGTAATTCCACCCAAGTTGAGAGATAGAGTGCTCAATGAGCTTCATGAGGGTCATCTGGGAGGGGTAAAAATGAAGAGCCTAGCCAGGGCGTTTGTATGGTGGCCGGGAATCGATAAAGAAATCGAGGATATGACCAAGAGATGCACAGGATGCCAGAAGGTCCAAAACGCTCCACCACAGGCCCCGCTACATCCATGGGAGTGGCCCTCATCTCCATGGCAACGGGTACACATTGATTTTGCTGGTCCATTTATGGGCTCAATGTTCCTAATCGCTGTGGACGCCCATTCGAAATGGCCAGAGGTCATCAAAATGTCCTCCACCACCACAGAGAAAACTATTGCAGTCCTACGGACCATCTTCGCCAGGAATGGCTTGCCAGAACAGATTTGCTCCGACAATGGGCCACAGTTTGTGTCAGAGGATTTCCGGAAGTTTCTGAGGAATAATGGGGTGAAGCATTACACATCTGCCCCATATCATCCAGCCACAAATGGATTGGCTGAGAGGTTTGTTCAGACCTTTAAAAAGGCCATAAAGGCAATGCATAATGACGACATACCACTACAGCACAAGGTGGATAATTTCTTGTTTGCTTACCGGAATGCGACACATGCAGTCACCAACCAAGCTCCAGCCATAAAGTTCTTCAACCGAAGGCTAAGATGTCACCTGGATTTGCTCAAACCAAACATAAGACAAGATGTTGAGGATAAGCAATTCCAGCACATAAATGAGAAGCCAACCAGGAGCTTCAAGATAGGGTAGCCAGTCTTGGCCCGCGACTACCGAACAGAAAAATGGCAGCCAGGAGCGATATGCACACAGCAGGGACGACTAATGTACACAGTGGACGTTGGAGAGAGCATCGTGAGACGCCATGCTGACCAGATTCTAGAGTCACAGGAACAAGCCAAACCCATACCACGAGCAGGTGCACCTGGTAATCAACCCGAAGTACAGATTGCGTCTACCTCAGAAGCAGTGGTATTGGAAGCTGACGAACCAACCAACGACAATGAGCCAGAATCAACTCCGCCGTAAGAACAGGATACTCGAGCAAGGTGCTATCCAGTCAGGATCAGGAAGCCTCCTCAAAGACTGAACTTATAAATGATTATTTCAGTTGATGTATATAGTACAGAGAAAATTGTAAATGTAATTAGTTATTATTTAGTTGTTAAATGAATGTTATGTACTGTTTATCTAAAAGGGGAGGAATTGTTGTGTATGTACCTTTAAGAGAAGAACTGATTCTATACTGCAGTACCGGCAGTGACCACCCCTGTATATAAAGCCATAGCAGGCTTCTGTATTTCAGTCTTAAGTTACCCTCTGTACCTCATTCACAGCATTGCTGGCTGTGCAGCTGCAAGCACAAGCAGAGGGAGCAGCCAGACTAGGAGAGTGGACTAAAGTGGTGGTCCCCTGACCAGGCAGAGGAGGAGAACACTGGACCACCACCACCTCCACCTCCACCATCATCACAGCAACTGAGGTGCCTGGAGAGAGAGGACGGAGGAGGAGAAGGAGAAGGGAGGCCAGCAACAACACCAACCAGGAGAGAGGCCTTTCCCATTACTGCCTCCCCAAATTGGCCTCCACTTCAGGAGAGGGAGAGAGGGGAGAGAAACCATCATCAACCAACACCAACTGTTCGGAAGGAGGGAGGAATATCATCTTTCAAAATATCTACAGGTGGGTGTTATTTGGGGCACTCTCCCAAAGACTTTGTATTTTAGGTGGGGGGAGAAAAGAAGAAACAAGGCCGGAACATCAAGGGGTGTCTGTGTGTGTGTGTGTGTGGTTCTTGTTAAAAACTAGGCCACACACACCACTAATAAGCATCCCTTCTATTGCCTGACCTGGGACAGTTTGAGCTGCCGAGGTGAAGTGGTTAATTCCATTAATTACATCGTTAAGACCTGGTGCAGGACTGAGCCTGGGCATCTCCAGCTTTCCCAGGTGAAGACATCTTCTCCCCCTGCCAGAAGACCACCACTATTAGAGACTTTAAATTTCCATCAGGAGAGTGCACCCCTGCCAACACCCACCCACCCGCCATCCTGAGTGGTGACCCTGCCTTTGCGGCCTCCCTCCTTCTCACCCCCCCTCTCTCTCTCTCTTTGTCTCTCTCTGCTCTCTCTCTCAAGAGGCACCTCTACTAATCTTTTTATTAATTGCCCCTTGAGCAGAGGGGAGAAGGCCCCTCTCCCAATTCCAATCAATAGGGGGAGAGGTGTGCCTTCAATTTAACAGCACCCTCTGCTCAAGGGAGGACTTTTAACCCGAGGCCATTAACACCTTCAGGCCTGTGACTTGGGGTGGGTGTGGCTTTTTTTTAAAAACCACCCCATAATGGCGTCTGCTTCATCGCCGGTGGCAGGGCCAGCCAGGACTTATGCGGGAGTGGCAGCCACAGCCACAACTGCTCCCACTGCTTCTGCTGCCTCGTCACCTTTTAGACTAATAACCAAAAAGCTTGGGGTGAAGAGCTACACTCACCCCACTATGACCATTGAGGCCTGCGTTAAAGCCATGGCTGGGGTTGTTGGCCCCTCAGCCGTCGTAGCGGCCTCAAAAATGTATGGGAAGGCTGTGTTCTTCCTGGGGTTGGAGCGGGCGGTGTCCCTGGCCGTCGCCAAGGGGCTCACCGTGGGCGGGACCTTCCTGCCGGTGGATCCTCTCGAGGCCACCGCGCAGAGGATCGTCATTTCCAACGTCCCGCCCTATGTTCCTGGTGAGCTCCTCCTTCCCCATTTATGCCAACTTGGGGAGGTGAGGTCGGGGATCACACCCATCCCGCTCGGCTTCCGGGAGGCCAGCCTTCGCCACGTCTTCTCCTTCCGGCGCCAGCTGTTTATCCAGCTGGCGCGGGAGGAGGACACCGATGGGGCATTCATCGTCCTCCACGAGGGGACCGCCTATCGTGTCTTTTGGACGTCGGATGGTGTGCGGTGCCACGCCTGCAAGGAGGTGGGGCACATCAGGAAAAACTGCCCCACCTCCAAGGCCGCCGGATCATCTCGTGCGGCCGAGACTGGCGCCGCCGCCGCTCCTCCCCCTGGATCTGCCCGCGCGTCGAGAACGTCTGATGCGCGGTTGACGTCGGAGGCCGATGCCACCAAGGCCTCCGGCGGGGGGGAGGGAGCGCGTCCGGCTGGAAAGAAGGCGCGGATAAAATCAAAACACCTTAGCGCAGGTCCCCCCGTGGAGGGCCAGCCCTTGCCCCTTGAGCCCCTTACACCCGCGCTCCTCGCGGAGTTGATCGGGGTGGACGTGAGTGGGAGGGGCCTCGTGCCCGAGCCTGTGGTCGCAACCGCTGTTGCGGAAACGCCGATACCTGCGGTCGGGCTCGGGCCCGAGGAACCTGACAAACCTGCTCCACCGGAGGGAGCTGAGGAGGAGGCCTCTGCAGACATGGAGGTCTCCCTCGCTCCCTCCATGCTAAAAAGAAGGCGTGACCCCCTGGAAGAGGAGGAGGACCGGGAGGAGGAAGGTCCCTCCAAGCAGGGGGAGTCGTCGCCCGCCGCGGGTACTGCGCCCCCCCCCCCCGCTGTCGTCATCACCAGCGATCGGCAGGGATCGCCTGTCCCTCGGGAGGCTGAGGCAGATGTGTCTGTCCGGCGCGTGCCTCCCGGGGATGGGGACGAGACCCTGCCCATGGGGGGGGGTCGCGGAACAACCCGCGGTGGAAATTGACATTCTATCGGTGCCGTTACCCCTCGCCGGGTCGGGCGGCCTGGGGTCTGGGTCGGGCGAGCTCAAGGATAATGAACTCGCCCAATGCGACCCGGACATCTCCCAGGGGCTGCTCGACCTGGTAGAGGTTTTAATTCAAAAAACCCCATCCGCTGGGTTGGAGGTTGGTGGCGGGGAGGAGGATGGCCCCCTTGCTGCGTCTCTGGTGCCGGACGTACTGGAGGAGCTGGGAATTGTTCTCTCCCCGGTTTCTCCGGTCGTTCCGGCGTCTGGGGTGGAGGGGAGCTCTGAACCGCTGCCGTCTTCTGGCCCAGCACCCCTAGAGGAGCCCAGGGAGGAATCCTCTGCCGTCAATCCTGGGGGTGGGATCCGGGCGGAGGCGGGGCTGGCTGGTGTGGCCGAGCCGTTCGCTGCGCACTGTGCGGCGGACGGGTCGGCCGCTGGTGACGACCCCCTGGAGGAGGATGGGGACTCGATGATGGGCACGGAGGACGATTCGGACTCCAGCGCCGACGAGGCAATGGATGACCTCGTGCCCCTTGCCGAGTCTCCCCTCATTCCCGTAAGGGAACACTGGGATTTTATGGCCACGTGCCTGGGTCGGCGCAATAAGGTCTGGCTGGCCCTCGACAGGTGGTCGGAGCTGGCGCTGCTCATCGTATCCATCCGCGCCGCCGTTAAGATCATGGGCGCGGACGAGGGTGCGAACCCGCTCGAGCTGCGTCGGCTCAGAACATTTCTCACTGGGCTGTTGAGGAAGTGGCGGCTGACCAGCGGCTGCGCTTCCTCCCCCCGTTAGGTGTAGGTGGAGGTTGCACTATGTTTCTGGCGTGAAGATAACCATAGCCAGCCTCAACATCAACGGCAGCAGGGAGGCGCGCCGCAGATTCAATAACTTCTCGGTCCTTCGGGACGGGAAGTATGCGGTGTGCTTCCTGCAAGAAACCCACACCGTTCCGGGAGACGAAGCCACGTGGCTCCTGGAGTGGCAAGGAGGGGTCAGCATGAGTCACCTCTCCAACAATTCCAGCGGGGTGGCTATCTTGCTGGCCCCGCATTTTCAGCCGGAGATCTTGGGGGTCAAGGAGCACATGCCGGGCCGCTTGCTCCAGGTCACTGTTCATCTGGGGGGCGTGCCGCTCCATCTAGTGAACGTGTACACCCCTTAGACCGGTGCGCAGCAAGTGCGCTTCTTCGAAGAAGTGTCCGCTCTTTTGGGCTCCATCGACGTGGGCGAGTGCGTTATCCTCGGGGGGGATTTTAACTGCACCCTCGAGGCGAGGGACCGTTCGGGTCCCCCGCGAAGCCCGGCGGCGATAGAGAAGTTGAGGGACCTGGTCGGGTTCTTCGACTTGGTGGACGTCTGGCGAAACCTCCACCCCGACTCCAGCGCCTTCACTAGCGTGAGGTCTGGGGGAGGAAGGTCCAGAATCGACCGCCTTTACATTTCCCGGGCGTACGTCTCCTGCGTTCTGGCGGCTTCCATGCGGCCGGTGCTGTGCACGGACCACCACCTGGTGTGGGCGGAGCTTGCTCCGCTGCATGCGCGCGGGGGGGTCCGCGTACTGGCATTTTAACAACCTGCTGCTGGAGGACGCGCGGTTCCGGGATTCGTTTTGTCGGTTCTGGGCCGACTGGCGAAGGAAGCTGGGGGGCTTCCCCTCCTTGAGGCTATGGTGGGATGTGGGCAAGGCTCACATCCATCTCTTCTGTCAGGAGTACGTGAAGGGGTCGACCAAGAGGCGGGAGGCCCGGGTCGGGCGTTTGGAGAAGGAGGTGCTCGACCTGGAGTCCCGTCTCGGTCAGGTCGTCGAGGACCAGGCCCTGCGGAAGGTGTACGAAGAGAAGAAGGGCACGCTGAAGGACCTGCAGCTCGTCGGGTCCCGAGGCGTGTACGTGAGGTCGCGGATCCAGCTCCTGCGGGACCTGGACCGCGGCTACCCCTTCTTCTACTCGCTGGAAAAAAGACGGGGGGTCCGTAAGCAGCTCTTGGGGCTGTTGGCCGACGACAGATCTCTGGTCTCGGATCCGAAGGGAATCAGCGCGGAGACCCGCGCCTACTACAGGGCTCTGTTCTCTCCGGATCCGTCCAGCGAGGATGCGCGCAGAGTTTTGTGGGAGGACATGCTGAAGGTCGGCCCGGAGGGCGCCGAAAAATTGGACGCTCCGCTAAGCCTGGCGGAGCTGGCCGGCGCCCTCCGCCAGCTCTCTAGGGGAAAGTCCCCGGGGCTGGACGGGCTGACCGTGGAGTTCCACAGGACGTTCTGGGACGTCTTGGGGGGCGACTACGCGCGGGTCCTGGGGGAAAGTTTGGCGACCGGGGAGATGCCCCTCTCTTGGCGCAGGGCGGTCATTGTCCTGCTGCCTAAGAAGGGCGATCTCCGCCTCCTTAAGAACTGGCGCCCGGTCTCCCTCCTCAGCACGGACTATAAAATCTTTGCCAGGGCCATGTCTGCTCGCCTTGGCACCGTGCTGGCCCACATGATCCACCCCGACCAGTCCTACACGGTCCCGGGCCGGACCATCCACGATAACATCCATCTGGTCCGGGACCTGGTCCACCACTCCCAGTGGGCTGGTCTGTTGGTCGCCTTCCTTTCCCTGGATCAGGAGAAGGCATTCGACAGGGTGGATCACGAGCATCTCTTCGGGACTCTGCGCGTATTTGGGTTCGGGACGCATTTCGTCGTCCGGATCCGACTTCTGTACACCGCCGCGGAGTGTCTGATTAAGGTTAACGGGTCCTTGACGGCGCCCCTTCGCTTCGGGAGGGGGGTGGGTCAGGGATGCCCCATGTCCAGTCAGTTATACGCCGTTTGTGTGGAGCCATTCCTGCGCCTCTTGCGGAAGAGGTTGACGGGACTGGCTCTGCAAGGGCCGGGCGTGGAGGTGGTCCTCTCGGCTTACGCCGATGATGTGCTCCTCACGGTCACGGATCCCGCTGACTTGCGGAGGATGCGGGAATGCCAGCAGATTTACTCGGACGCATCCTCCGCCAAGATCAACTGGGAGAAATGTTCCGGACTCCTGGTGGGTCAGTGGCGGGTGGACTCCCTGCCGGAGGAGTTCAGGCCTTTCGCCTGGAGCACCACGCACCTCCTCTATTTGGGGGTCTACCTTAGCCCTGCCGAGGACGCCTGGCCGGCGAACTGGCAAGAGCTGGAGGCCAAAGTCACCGCTCGCCTAGGACGCTGGACAGGACTGCTCCGAGTGTTGTCCTACAGGGGTCGCGCGCTGGTCATAAACCAGCTGGTGGCCGCCATGTTGTGGTACCGGTTGGTCACTTTGATCCCTCCCCCTGCGTTTGTCGCCAAGATGCAGAAGAAGCTCATCGACTTCTTCTGGGACAAAAGGAAACACTGGGTCTCTGCCGCGGTTCTGTGTCTCCCGCTTAGGGAGGGCGGTCAGGCGCTGGTGTGCCTTCGCACCCAGGCTGCGACTTTCCGTCTTCAGACGCTGCAGAGATACCTGTACGTCGAGAATCCTCCGAGATGGTGTGCACTGGCGACGTTTTTCTTCAGCCAGCTGCACGGCCTCAATTACGACACGCAGCTCCTGTTTGCGAAAGTCGGCGGCAGGCGTGCCGGCCTGCGGGAGCTGCCTGTCTTCTACCAGGAACTACTATGGGTTTGGAACTACGTCGCTTCCAGGTGGAGCTCTCCCCCGTCAGGAGCGGCGGCTCTCCTTCGGGACCGCTGCTCAGGAATCCGCACCTCCACGAACGCGGGTTCGGGCGGCTGGCGGAGGGCAGGGCTGTGCCTGGCAAGGTGACCAGAGTCGGGGGCCTGCTCGATGGCGGAGGAGCGGGCTGGATGGCGCCGGAGGAGCTGGCACGGTGCCTGTCCTGGGCCAACGTCCGGCTCGCGGTCGAAGCCATCGAATCGGTGAAAGCGGCACTGGGCCCCAACTCCACTAGGTGTATCGAGGCGGCTCAAGCACGTGGGGCGATGCCGTCCGAGCTTACCCCCGTTCGGACGGAATTCCTCATCAGCGCCCGGCCCCGAAACTCCCCTCGGGAGCCGGCACCTCACAACTTGAGCCATCTCGAGGAAATACCCTCCGTGCCTTTTCATTCCGCGCGGAGGGGTTTCCTGTACGGGCTGCTCCTGCACACCCTCCACTTTGCCATCTTCGTCTACCATCCGGACATGCCTTGGCGTGGCGTCTTGCCGACTGGCGGTGGCGGTGGTCCCCAATGGAGGGCTCTCTATGCGGGAGTCCTCCCTTGTTCCATCGGGGACTTGGCCTGGAGGGTGTTGCATGGAGCGGTTCCGTGCAATAAGGTTTTAAGTAGGTTCACGGACTCCCAGGCCGCCTGCATTTTTTGCGGCCTGGAGGAGTCCGTGTTTCACATTTATATAGAGTGTGAGAGGTTGCAGCCCCTCTTTCACTACTTGAAGGGGCTGCTCCTCGACTTTTGGTTGCACTTCAGTCCCACGCTCTTGATCTACGGTCACCCGGTGCGGAGGGGAGCGGATAGGTTGGAAGACCTCCTTGTGGGCCTGCTCCTGGGCCTGGCTAAAAGAGCCATCAATTGGTCCAGGCAGCGGGCGGTCGAGGGGGTCGTCCAGCCGGATTGCCTGCCTCTCTTCCGCAGCCATGTTTGCGCCCGGGTGGCCCTGGAGATGGAGCACGCGGTGTCCGCCGGTGCGCTTGAGTATTTCCGCGACCGGTGGGCGCCGTGGGGACTGGAGTGCATCATCAACCCGGAAAACCAAATTTTAATTTGATTTGTTAAGTTTTAGTTGAACTTTTGTGTACAGTCCAATTTGGGTTTTTTGGGTACAACCAAAAGAGTTACCCTCTGTTCAGTAAATACCTGTTATTATTGTTCTCCTGCAGTCCGTGTATTATTTATACTCGGACACTACACATAGTGCACATGTGAGTAAGGTCCATGCTTCATTTATATGTCCTTGTGATTCATATCGCTATTATTAACATGGCAGAACTTATTGGACTGCAATTTGGCTTTGGTTCAAATTACATTGAGCTAAAAGAGAAAACAGCACAAAATTGTGTAAATGCAAAGATTTTATGTTGTATATTTAAATCAAAATGATCGTTAGTGCATGTGGGGAGATAACATTTGGGATGTCATATTTAAATTCATTTTAATATAAAGCATAGTTTACCATTTAATATTTTAAGCTGTACCTCAATACTGTCTGAAACCTTAGTTAAGGAACCAATAATGTCTATTTGGGAAAAAAGTGCTGACTTCATACTTGCCAGAAATTTGATAACATAGAAACATAGAAGATAGGAGCAGGAGTAGGCCATTCGGCCCCTCGAGCCTGTTCCGCCATTTAATGAGATCATGGCTGATCATCCAAATTCAGTACCCTGTCCCTGCCTTCTCCCCATATCCCTTGATCCCTTTAGCCTTAAGAAATATATCTAACTCCTTCTTGAATATATTTAATGAATTGGCCTCAACTGCCTTCTGTGGTAGAGAATTCCACAGGTTCACCACTCTCTGGGTGAAGAAATTCCTTGTCATCTCAGTCCTAAATGGTTTACCCCTTATCCTTAGACTGTGATCTCTGGTTCTGGACTCCCCCGCCATCGGGAACATCCTTCCTGCATCTAGTCTGTCTAGTCCTGTTAGAATTTTATAAGTTTCAATGAGATCCCCTCTCAATCTTCTAAACACTAACGATATAAGCCTAATCGACCCAATCTCTCTTCATACGTCATTCCTGCCATCCCAGGTATCAGTCTGGTGAATCTTCGCTGCACTCCTTCCATGGCAAGAACATCCTTCCTCAGATAAGGCGACCAAAACTGCACACAATACTCCAGATGTGGTCTCACCAAGGCCCTGTACAACTGCAGCAACACATCGTTGTTCCTGTACTCGAATCCTCTCGCTATGAAGGCCAACATACCATTTGCCTTCTTAACCGCCTGCTGCACCTGCATGCTTACCTTCAGCGACTGGTGCATGAGGACACCCAGGTCTCGTTGCACTTCCCCTTTTCCCAATCTATTGCCGTTCAGATAATAATCTGTCTTCCTGCTTTTGCCACCAAAGTGGATAACCTCGCATTTATCCACATTATACTGCATCGGCCATGCATCTGCCCAATTACCCAACCTGTCCAAATCATACTGGAGTTTCTCTGCATTCTCCTCACAGCACACATGCCCACCCAGCTTTGTGTCATCTCCAAACTTGGAGATATTACATCCAATTCCCTCGTCTAGATCATTAATATATCTTGTGAATAGCTGGGGTCCTAGGACCGATCCCTGCGGTACCTCACTAGTCACTGCCTGCCACTTGGAAAAAGACCTGTTTATTCCAACTCTTGCTTCCTGTCTGCCAACCAGTTCTCTATCCAAGTCAGTACCTTACCCCCAATCCCATGTGCTTTAACTTTGCACACCAATCTGTTATGCTGGACCTTATCGAAAGCCTTCTGAAAGTCCAAATACACCATTGTATTTTAATTTATCACCACAAATGGAATGATGTTTAATGCAATTAGGAAATAATAATTCCTGTTCTAGGGGAAGCTGATCAGTTGTTTCGTTTGGTCATAGAATGTTCTAATTAATTATTGCCTTCTGCTGTTTGCCTGGATTACCAACAGGAAGAGTTTTATTTCTCCATGTATTTGTTTCCACATGCTTTTAAGTTCAGCAAAATCCCGACAGGGAAGACCGTGGGAGTTAAATTGGATCACCCACCGAACACGGGTTTGGGGATCGCGGTCTGCAATTAACCCGCGCCCGTTCACTGCAATGCAGGCAGCACGTTAAATTCGTGCTACCTGCTGTTTGAAATGATTGCTGCGTGTAGCCAACGCTATGCGCGCTGTTCATTGGCTGCACGCATCAGAGAAGACCTGATATCGCAAGTGGCTGGCTCTACTTAAAGGCAGCCTGCACCTCTTAAAGGGGAGGTGCATTGTGGCTGCAAAAGGTGTTGGGAGTTTTTTGAAAAGTGAATCTGTGCTGTGATAATTTGAAGAATGGCTGAACATGCGAGAGAGTGAGCACCAAATGTTTCTGACAATGCACTGGAGGTCTTGGTGCAAGACGTGGAGAGAAGTAAAGATATCCTTTATCCACAGGTGGGCAGGAGGCCCTCTGGACATATGCTCAGGAGGCAGTGGGAAGAAATAGTGGCAGAGGTCAATGCCAGGAGTGTTGTTCCAAGAAATGGATGCAGTGCAGGAAGCAGTTTAACAATCTGGCATTAGTTATTAAGGTGAGTGACTTCATCTTCAAATGGCATATCCTACCAACTGCTCAATTCTCTACACCCCCATCACCCACCTACCAACAATCTCTATCAATCAGAACTCAACCCTTCAATTCATATGCTTTACCTCACCCTCACACACTTAGCACTGTTGCAAGACTCGCATCTACAATTCACGGCTCGCACACTGTCAGCTATTCAACCATGACAGACACATCATCCAAACATATTGCAGGACACTCACCGACAAACTTCCCTCTTTCTGGCAGGAGAAGGTGACGCATAACAACAGGCATCAGCAAAGAACTGGAGGAGGACAAGCACGCCTGCATGCTTTAACCCCCATTGAGGGTGCTGCCATCATAGGGAAGGGGCATCGCTGAGGCCGTGGCCACTGGTGGTGCTGGAGGAATCGATGATGAGGGTATCTGCATACCTAATCCTCCTTCTCTCTTCCCACTTCCCCGTCATCCCACAATCTCTTCCAATCACAAGCTGCAGATTGTGTAAATATGCACTTCTTACTTTCTCCTCTCCCCTCACCACAACCCAACCCTTGTCCCTTTTTCATTTCAGATACCCAAGAACTGGAACCTTCTCAGTCAGAGGAGGAAAAGGAAGAAGACAGTGAAGAAGAAGAGATGCAGTCACTCGATCTTGCACTCGCAGCTACCAGCTCAGAGACTCACACTGTGTGTATTTTAGAGGCTAGGATAGAGGAGGGATCTACACACGGTGAGACACCAGGCACATGTGCACAGGAATAACAACAGAAAATGCTGGAAAAACTCAGCAGGCCAGGCAACATCTGTGGAGAGAGAAATAGAGTCAACGTTTCAGGTCGAAACCCTTTGTCAAGACTGAAAAAGCACAGGAAGTGAAACAAATTAACAGGCCAGTTTGGGGGCTGGGAGAGAACAAGAAAGAAGTGAAGAGACTTTTAATTTGTTTCATTTCCTGTGCTTTTTCAGTCTTGACAAAGGGTTTCGACCTGAAACGTTGACTCTATTTCTCTCTCCACGGATGTTGCCTGGCCTGCTGAGCTTTTCCAGCATTTTTTATTGCTATTTCAGATTTCCAGCATCTGCAGTATTTTGCTATTGTACATGTGCACAGGAGCCAGGGCGGTAGGGTGAAGGGGTGAAGGAGAGTGCAGGTGCCAGCTCACTGGAGGGCAAGGTCGCACAATAGCTCGACTGCAGTGGAGTCATGTGAGGACTTCGATGGCCCAGGGTGTAGAAGGGGTGTGATGGGCATACACAACCAAATGCTTGGTGCACTGGCAAGCCTGCCAGAAAGCCATGATGCAGTGTGTGATGGCCGATATCATGATTCCATTGCAGCACAAGCAGCTTCCATCAAAAGGTTTGAGTGCTGCTTTGCAAGCTCAGACTGCTGGCGTCATGGCTCTGGATACCACTATTCAAAGGGGCTTCCAAGGCATCACAGCAGTCCATCAATCTGTTCTCTAACATATCAGTAGGATTGCTGAGGTGCCACTCCAAAAGAGTGGCAGTGGCTCCATGGAACAGGAACCTGCTGTCCTCTCTCAGGATGACAGCATTCCTGCTGACACCCCTTCCATTTGCCAGTGCCCTTGCTGTTGCCTGTCAGTCAGCCAGCCCAGGCCGAGATAGTGAACTCTGAAGATGGGCCCTCTAGGCCCAGAGCTGCTTGAGGTTGCCCTCCAAAGCCATCTGTAGTCTCCTGATTCAAAGTTCAACAGCCTTCAACCACCCATGCTGTAGCCACTGGGGAAACACCTCATTGGCACACTAGGAAAGACAAAGACACATGGAAGACAGGCACTAAAGGAATGCACAAGGGTGATTAATTTAATTTTGTATGCATTATGTAATGATTGAATTTATAAAATTGGATTGGAATGTGCATTTTCTGGAAGTTTTTATTTTTCTGTTGTGGGAAAGAGGATAATGGTCAGTGATAGGGGAATGGTAAGGAGTGTGGGACTGTTGGTGAATGGGGAGTTGTGGTTTAAGTTATTGGTATCACTCATGAATAATTTGATCATGATGCACTATCAATTGCTACAAAAGACTGGAAGTTGAGAAAGTACAGACAGGCTTTTACTACCAAAGAACAGAGCATACCTCTTGTGGTTGCCTGGTATCCAAAAGGGCCGGGGGCTGCCGAGCAGCCACCTTTATATCCAGCCATGAGGGTGGAGCCAGGGGCGGAGTCAGCTGAGGCATGCACAGACAAGTACAACAATATGCAAGAGTGAACAACAGTACTAACAGTGAACAACAGTACTAACAACAGTGGTGAACAACAATACTAACAACAGTGGTTTACCACATTCACCCCTTGTTTAGAATTGAGTCCGGCGGGGTGAAGTGCACTAAAAATTCGTGTACTGAAGTCTATCAGGAGGCCTTGTGAGCCGTCCTGAGCGTCGCAGCAGCGGCGGTGATGGTGCAGCATCCAACGTTGAACCCGGTGTCTCGTTCAGAGGAGGTGTAGCAGGTGGCGGATCCTGGGGCTGCTGCATGCCGTCTACAGGGGTCAGAGCGCGGGTAATGGGAGGTAGCGATGGTGGTCTCTCAGAGGCACCCGAAGGTGCGAGGTCTCGTGCGGGGACTGTGTCCTGGGGGTAGGCAGGAGTAGCGGTGGGTGGCGAAGAGGGTGTTTCAGGAGCACCCGCAGGTGCGAGGTCTCGAATGGAGACTGTGTCCTCCCGCCCGTCCGGGTACACCACGTAAGCATACTGCGGGTTGGCGTGGAGGAGGCTCACCCTCTCGACCAGGGGGTCCGCCTTATGGGTCCTCACGTGCTTCCGCAGTAGGACGGGTCCTGGAGAAGTCAGCCATGTTGGTAGCGAAATCCCCGACGTGGACTTCCTGGGGAAGGAGAACATTCTCTCGTGAGGAGTGGCATTGGTGGGTGTACAGAGCAGCGACCGAATGGAATGGAGCGCTGCAGGGAGGACCTCCTGCCAGCGGGAGGTCGGAAGGCACTTAGATTTTAAGTTTAAAAGGACTGCCTTCCAGACTGTCGCATTCTCCCTTTCCACCTGGCCGTTACCCCGGGGGTTGTAGCTGGTGGTCCTGCTTGTAGCAATGCCTCTCGCGAGCAGGTACTGCCGAAGTTCGTCGCTCATAAAAGATGAGCCCCTGTCGCTATGGATATAGCTAGGGAAACCGAACAATGCGAAGAGGTCATTCAGACATTTAATGACCGTGGTACTGGTCATGTCCGAGCAAGGGATGGCAAACGGGAAACGGGAGTACTCATCAATTATATTGAGGAAGTACACATTGCGGTCAGAGGAGGGGAGGGGCCCTTTAAAATCGATGCTCAGCCGCTCGAAGGGGCGCGTGGCTTTGATCAGGCTCGCTCTGTCTGGCCTATAAAAATGCGGCTTGCACTCGGCACAGATCTGGCAGTTCCTGGTTATGGTCCTGACCTCTTCGATGGAGTAGGGCAGGTTACGGGATTTGATAAAATGGAAGAACCTGGTGACCCCCGGGTGGCAGAGGTCATTGTGGAGGGTCTGTAATCTATCAACCTGCACGTTGGCGCACGTACCACGTGATAGGGCATCTGGGGGCTCATTGAGTTTCCCGGGCCGGTACAAGATATCGTAATTGTAGGTGGAGAGTTCGATTCTCCACCTTAATATCTTGTCATTCTTGATTTTGCCCCGCTGCTTATTATGAAACATAAAAGCTACTGAACGCTGGTCAGTGAGCAGGGTAAATCATTTTCCGGCCAGGTAATGCCGCCAATGTCGCACGGCTTCCACAATGGCCTGGGCCTCCTTTTCGACAGAGGAGTGTCGAATCTCGGGGCCCTGGAGGGTCCTTGAGAAAAAGGCCACGGGTCTCCCCGCCTGGTTAAGGGTTGCAGCTAGGGCAAAGTCGGATGCGTCACTCTCCACTTGAAAAGGGAGGGACTCATCCACAGCGTGCATTGTGGCCTTCGCAATATCGCTTTTTATGAGAGTGAAGGCTGCACAGGCCTCTGCTGTCAGGGGGAAGGAGGCGGACTTGATGAGGGGTCGGGCTTTATCTGCATAGTTGGGCACCCACTGAGCATAGTAAGAGAAAAACCCCAGGCATCTCTTCAGTGCTTTCTGGCAGTGGGGGAGGGGGAGCTCCATAAGAGGGCGCATTCTATTGGGGTCTGGGCCGATGACTCCGTTCTCCACTACGCAGCCAAGAATAGCAAGGCGCTTAGTACGAAACATACATTTGTCTTTGTTGTATGTGAGATTCAGCCGCTGGGCCGTCCGGAGGAATTTCCCTAGATTAACGTCGTGGTCCTGCTGGTCGTGGCCGCAGATGGTGACGTTGTCTAGATATGGGAAAGTGGCCTGGAGCGCGTTCTGGTCAACCATCCGGTCCATCTCCCGTTGGAAGACAGAAACTCCGTTGGTGACGCCGAAGGGAACTCTGAGAAAGTGATAGAGCCGATCGTCAGCTTCAAAAGCTGTGTACTGGTGGTCCTCAGCCCTGATGGGGAGCTGGTGGTATGCCGACTTCAGATCAATCGTCGAGAACACCTGGTATTGTGCCATCTGATTGACCATGTCAGATATGCGGGGGAGTGGGTATGCATCCAACTGGGTGTAGCGATTGATCGTCTGGCTGTAGTCAATAACTAGGCGCTGTTTTCCGCCAGTCTTCACCACCACCACCACTTGTGCTCGCCATGGGCTATTGCTGCTCTCGATAATCCCTTCCTTCAGGAGTCTCGCTACCTCGGATTTAATGAAACCCCTATCCCCGGCACTGTAACGCCTACTTTTGGTAGCAATGGGCTTACAGTCGCGGGTGAGGTTAGCGAACAAGGAGTGGGGGGGGGACTTTAAGGGTGGAGAGGCTGTAAATGGCGCGCGGCGGGCGATTTAAAAACTGCTGGCTGCAGACCGTGAGAGGGGGGAGGGGTCCACCATACGCTAAAGTGACACTCTTAAGGTGGCACTGAAAATCCAACCCCAGTAGGACGGCAGCGCAGAGATCGGGCAGGACCAGAAGTTTAAAATTTTTGTATTCAGTACCCCGCACTGAAAGAGTCACCATACAGTAGCCACCAACTTCCGCTGACTGGGCTTTGGAAGCCATAGAGATGCGATGACGCGTCGGCAGGACCGGGAGAGAGTAACTGCGCACCGTGTCGGGGTGTATAAAACTCTCCGTGCTCCTGCTGTCAAAAAGGCAGGTAGTGGCGCGGCCGTTTACCGTAATGTCCATCATGGACCTGGACAGTTGATGCGGGAGAGATTGATCCAGCGTCACGGAAGCCAGCGTATGTTCAAGCGCGTCGATGCGGTCGTCCGATGAGGCGGTGGTGGAGTCCGGGTCCCCCGTAACCGAAGTCGGAGGCGTCCAAGATGGCAGACAAAATGGCGGCGCCCACGGTCCCGATCCCCAGGCGGCTGGGGGAGCCCAAGATGGCGGGCAAGATGGCTGCGCCCACGGTTCGCACGCGGCGCTGCTGGCGTTAGCGGTCTTCCCTTTGCAGGCGCTAACGTAGTGACCTTTCTTCCCGCAGCCGGAGCAGGTAGCATTCTTCGCGGGGCAGCGTGCTCTAGGGTGTTTAGCTTGGCCACAAAAATAGCATTTTTGTGCCTTGGACATTGCTGCAGCAGTCAGAGGTGGCGGTCCCATGGCCCAAGATTGCGGCGTCCACGGCGCGGGGCGATTAGGGGAGAAAGCGTCCATATTTCTGTGGGCCACGTCGAGCGAGAGCGCAAGGGACACTGCCTTTGTCAGGTCTATTTCACCCTTCTCCAGCAGCCTCTGCTGGGAGTAGTCGGACCTTAGACCCGCAACGAAAGCGTCTCGTATCAGTCCCTCCGCATGTGCCGCGGCCGATACTTCCTTGCAGTCGCAGCCGCGTCCGAGTACCCGCAGTGCCCGTAGGAAGGCCTCCACCGATTCCCCGGGCTGCTGTCTGCGAGATCTTAAAAGGTGCCTGGCATAGACCGTGTTAACCGGGCGTGCATACTGCCCTTTCAGTAGGTCGATAGCCGCCGCGTAGGTCGTCGCATCTTGGATTAAAGTATAGACTTGGTGGCTCACCTTCGAGGCCAGGATTTTCAGTTTATTTTCATCAAGAGTCACGGTCGAGGCTTCCAGATACGCCTCAAAGCAACGCAGCCATTGTGCGAATTTAGTCGACGAACCCGCTTCTTGGGGGTCTAGGTCCAGGCATGTTTGTCTGAGGGCTCGCAGCAGCGCCTGCTGCTCAGCGTTTTGCGCCATCGGTTGATCAGCATTCGTAGCCAACATTTAACTTTGGTAATAAAATTGATGCACTATCAATTGCTACAAAAGACTGGAAGTTGAGAAAGTAACAGACAGGCTTTTATTACCAAAGAACAGAGCATACCTCTTGTGGTTGCCTGGTATCCAAAAGGGCCGGGGGCTGCCGAGCAGCCACCTTTATATCCAGCCATGAGGGTGGAGCCAGGGGCGGAGTCAGCTGAGGCATGCACAGACAAGTACAACAATATGCAAGAGTGAACAACAGTACTAACAGTGAACAACAGTACTAACAACAGTGGTGAACAACAATACTAACAACAGTGGTTTACCACAGATCACATAGATCCCGAGCAGAAAGGGGCTGTCTACGTTGTAGCCTCCCTTCCTCTTCCTGTTCCTTCACTTTCTCCTCCTCCTGTTCCTTGTGCTCCTGCTCCTCAGCTTCTCACCTGATAGGTGGGGGCAAGGGCTGTTCCTTCATAATGGTGAGGTTGTTTACTGTGCAGAATACTACCACAAATCTTGATATCCGCTCGGCTGAGTCCTGCAGGGCTCCTCCAGAGCGGTCCAGGCAGTGGACGCGTTGAGGGCACCAATGGTGTGCTCTATAATGTTCCTTGTAGCAGCATGGCTCTCATTGTAGGCCTGCTGTGCACGTGTCATGAGCCATGTCATGAGTGGATAACCCTTATGGCCCAGCAGCCATACGGTGGGTCAAATACAGGAGACTGCTGCAGAATGAAGGAATCTTGACTGCTGCCAGAATAATGGGCTTTCATCTGCAAGGCAATGTGTGTGCAGTCAACAGCTCCCTGCATCACGGGGAAGCCTGAAATCTGTCCAAAACCTCGTGCTCACTCCACCTGCTTGTCTCTGGCAAGAACGAAAGAGGTGAAACTCTCTCTCTGTGTATAGAAAGCCTCAGGGATCTCTCTTATGCAGCAGTGTACTTCAATCTGTGAGATGTAGTTTATATCTCCAGCAGCAACCTGGAAGGAGCCAGACGCATACAAGTTAAGAGCCATGGTCACCTTGACAGCTACAGGCAGTGCTGTCATTTCCCTGCTTTGAGGTTGCAGTTGTGGTCACGCTGGTTGCCATCTTGGGAAGGGTGATAGCGTGGCCGTTGCCTGTGTGTGGCGAACAAATTCAAATGAGGCAGATCGTGCAGCCATTTTGGATGTTGCCGCTCCACTGTACACTGTCTCTTAAACCTGTACAGCTGAACGAGGGACCCCCCGCCAGCTCTACTGAAAGGTACACTATGCAGCTTTGTGGCAAGTTGCTTTTTGGTTTTGTACTGTTTATTTGAGTAGTGCTTTGGGGGTAAGACATTTAAAAAATTGGGAAAGTCTGCAGGGAGTGGTGTTGGATGATGGGAAGGCATTCGCTCTTAAAGGGAAGCCTCTGACTACACCACTTACTGCCAGTCATGGGGGCTGTACTTGCAATCTCCCTCGCGCTGCAGCATGGCAGGGAGATGGAGCAGAGGCAGCAAAGACAAGCTGCTCACAGAGGGAGGAGGAGGAGGGGAGGAGGGCTCTCAGCAGGAGACCTTACCCACCTAGGGTCTTTAGGGAACACATTGCCTACCTGTACCTGAGCTAGGAGCAGTGTATTGAGAGGCTCTGCTTCACCAAGCAGGTGGTCACAGAACTGTGTCACCTCTTGGAATCAGACCTGCAGTTTCAGAGCAGGGCAATGACAGCACTGCCAGTGGCTTTCAAGGTGGCCGTGGCCCTGAATCTTTTCGCCAGTGGATCCTTCCAGGCTGGAGCAGGCGACATAGCTAACATCTTGCAGTCCATCACTGCATCCAGGTGGTCAGAGGCTCTGTACTCCAGGAAAGGGGTCTCCATTGTCTTCTCTCTGATGTACTGTAACTGCAAAGGCTACCACTCGCTTAATTTGCAGTTGGTGTGCGACCATGCCCAGCACATCATGATGGTGAATGCCTGCAATCCTGGCAGCAGTCATGATGCCTTCATCCTGTGCCAGCTCACTGTGCCAGCAATCTTCCAGCCACCACGTCGAACCCGAGGGTGGTTGCTCAGAGACAAGGGCTATCCGCTCTACACCTGGCCGATGACTCCCCTCTGCAACCCCACCACTCGTGGCCAGCAATCATACTCTTCACTAATAGCTGGCCATATTGAATTCAAATAACTAATGAATTTCCAAGGGAAATTAACAATAAAATGACAAACTGAGTATTTTTACCATCTACCTCCTTGCTATTAAAATGCATCCATATTGTCCTGCCTTCCTTGGGATGGTGCCATTATATTCTGCCAGCTCAACATATAATTCTCATTTTAGTTGAAGAGAAACCATCCCCTTGGAAAAGCAAGTTAAAGATTCCATTTTTTCCCAGTTTTACATCAACAGAAGGAAGAAATACAAGATTTATTCTTTCAAATGAAGAGGCAAAGCTTCCAATGTAAATCATTCTGGAATGAACCAAAGTTACTTTGTGATTACATGTAAACTACAGTAGTTTGCTTCCAGTGGTTATAAAGCACATTTAGGGCTAGAAATTGGACCTTTGTTGGGGCCATTTTATGGGTGTACAATGGACACGAAGAAAGGCAATTTTGGGGACCAATGTTCCATGTCCAAAGGACACCTGAAAAACATCTGACCCAATATTGGGTTGGACCGTTTTTCCGGCATCCCAGGCAGCTGTCTAAAACAGGCGTTAGGCCTGCTAGCCAAATCCAGAGGAGGCGGGCCTGCTCTGCTCTGGATTTTTCAGCAGCTGCCGTGGATTAAACAGCAACTGCCAACAAATGGTCATTTAAAAAAAAAATCTAAATTAATTCCTGCGTTGTCAGCAGGAGTAGGAATGCCCCCTATCCGACTCCACAATAATCGCGATCGACCTCCCCCCACCCATTGCCACTCCCACCTCCCCCCCCTCCACCCCCCCCCCCCGGGCAGCTACCAGCAGTGGAAAGTAGCCCCATGTTCACCGTTTAAAAATGGGTGATGTGCCTATGGAGGTGCGACAGGCGCTGGTAGTTTGGCCAAATAATGTTAATAAGGCCTGCGGCCTAATTGTGGGCCAGCCTCGGGCCTCCCGTATGCTATTTGCATGGCACCCATGTCAGGCCCGAAGACGAGCCTACAGGAATTTCCATCCCTTAATCTATAACAAAAGCAGACAATGCTGGAAACGCTCAGCAGGTCTGGCAGCATCTGTGGAGTGAACCGACATCTTAATGTTTCCGGTGTTGACCGTTTAGGAAGATATTACTGATGAACCACACACACACACACACACACACACACACACACACACACACACCTGTAACGTGCTTAAGTGGAGAACAGAAATGATTAAATGGCATAAGTGATATTAGCATGAGATAGTAGCAGTCATGAGAGAAATCAACAAAATTAAATACATCTATGAGACATAGAGGCCGCGATTTTGCCAGCGTTCAGAGGGCGGCGTTTGACAAATACGCCAGCTGATTGTGTCGGGTGATCCAACAAGCTGAATAGTTCACAGCTGCAACGGCAGCATAAAAGCTAACCTGCCACATCAGTTCAATTTCAAATGCCAGAACTTTCTGATTTCAGGATTTGGAAGATATATTTCAGGTGTATTGAGGTTGTAAGTGTGTGTTGTGAGATCTATATACACTGTGACCTCCTTGGAATGACCTCTCTCCACATTGACTGACCGCTTATAACATTTCATCCTCAAGTGACATTTTCACCAGCAGAATGGGAACCATTTACACTCTCTCATCCTGGTCCTCAGATTCGGAGGATGAGCAGCCACGGCAGCAGCAGGACCAGGCACACCAGCAGCACCGACAACACGAGTGCCAACCTTCTCCTCACCCACCTGATGCTGCACAGAGCAGAGGCCGTCAGCGCAGGGCTGCACCTCACCGCAGGAGATACCCCAACACAGGTTTTACAGGCAGAGGATGAGCTTCCTCAACAATGACTGAGCAGCAGTGCCAAAGGAAGCTGAGACTTTCGCGAGAGGTAGTCGCAGACATCTGCACAATGCTGCACCAAGACCTGCAGCCCAGAGGAGCGGGTGGGCACTCCTAACCAGTGGCTGTCAAAGTCACCACCACCCTCAACTTCTTTGCGTCAAGGTCCTTCCAGGGATCAGCAGCAGACATTAGCGGCATCTCCCAGTTGGCCGCACACACCTGCATCACGCAGGTTACTGATGCCCAGAGGCCAATTACATCCACTTCTCAACAGATGAAGCAAGTGTTACCGCGTGGGCGGTTGGGTTTGCCAATATGGCAGGCTTCCCAATGGTGCAAGGCGTCATCGACTGCACCCATGTGGCCATCAGGGCACCCCATCACAACCCAACAGTATTTGTGAACCGCAAGGGCTTCCACTTCCTTAACGTGCAGCTGGTATGTAACCACAGGAAGAACATTATGCATGTGTGCGCAAAGTTCCCTGGCAGCTTCCATGACTCTTACATCCTGCGGCAGTCCACTGTGCCTCAGCTCTTCAATCCGCCAACACAACTTTCCGGATGGCTACTTGGAGACAAGGGCTATCCCCTGAAGATGTGGCTAATGACACTGATGAGGAGGCCACCAAACGAAGCTGAGGAGCGTTACAATGAGAGCCACATTTCCACCAGAAGCATCATAGAGCAACCATTGGCTTGCTCAAAATGCGATTCAGATGCCTGGACAGAACTGGTGGAGCCCTACAGTACGTACCAGCCAGGATGTCCAGAATTATCCTGGTCTGCTGTGCCCTGCACAACATCGCACTGCAGTGTGGCTTACCGCTGCCTGAGGAACAATTGGCACAGCACACAGCCTCCTCCTCGGAGGAGGAGGAAGAAGAGTCAAATGAGGCTGCAGATGAGGAACACTTGGCGGAGGCGGCTGTCCCAGTGCTACCAGCACATGAGTTCATTGCTGGCTGTGAGGCAAAGGATGGACTAATCCATACCAGATTCGCGTAACTTTACGCAGCACATACATGTGGCAGGCACATGCACATGAGGGTTGGCAGGACCTCCATTCCACAATACAGCATCTGAACAATGAACTGTGCATTCCTATCACTCTCCTCTCCATCACTGCAGATGAAAGGCACCCTCACCCTGCACTGTGCCACTTCCAATTCTGAGCACACATAGGGCAACGCATTGAATCATTGACATCGCATTACTTTAATACAATAGAAATAAAGGGGGAAAAATTGGGTCGTGCCCCCTTTGGGGTGCTAACTTTGTTGGGGTGCTACTTTTAGCACCCCGAAAAAATTAGTGCCCCCGCGGCCGAAATTCACTGGTAGCAGCCCAAGAGGGAGGCGGGGCGCTAATGGAAGCTCCCCGCCTCCCTCTTGGGGCGCTGCGAGTGAATGTTGCGGCACTACGTGCTGCAGCGCCATGCGGTACTGCAGGTCTTCCTCCCCTTATTAAAAGGGAGGGGCCTAGCGCAGCGCGACCCAGGGCCCAGCTGGGCCACCAGCGATTGGAGTGCTGGCAAAAGAGCCCGGCACTCAAGCGCAGCCGGCACTCGCGGGGGGGCTGCAGAGGCGGCTGGGGACGGCAGAGGAGGCAGGCAGCCAGCAACAAAAATGGCCACCCGGCACCTCCCATTTAAATTGCGCCGCCCTGGCCGCAGGTAGGCCCCCCCTGACCCCGTTGGACATAGCGTCCAGCGGTAAGTCAGGGGGCGCTACCGAAGATCGTGGCTGGGGCGCAAGCGGGGCGCTGCTCATGGCGATGACGTCGTCGCTGGCGGAGCAGCGCTGCGGGGCGTTAACGGTTACCGCCGCTGCTAACCTCCCGCTGAATTTCGCGGGAGGTGTTGGCAGCGCCGCGTCCAGACGCTAGTTGCTTTGCGCCCCATTAGTGCCCTCTTAGGGTGCTAATGGGAGACGCAAAGCAACCGAATTTTTAGGCCAAAGATCACAAATGTTACTTGGTATAATACAAAAACACCCAAGTGACTATCCTTGTGACTATTTGTGTTTTAGTCTTCTCTTATGCGTGCTTCTATGTGGTGCTTCCCCTGTGGCTTCAGTAGATGTAGAGGCAGCCTGCTCACTTCCATGCTGCACCTGCTTAGATGCATTTGGCGGTCGTCCTCTGGGTTTGGGAGCCCTGGAGGGCTCCGCCAAGGTCTGCTCCTCCTGCGGCTGTGCAGGGGAAAGACGGCCATCTCTGTTGGGTGAGACATCTGGAGCTCTGACCAAGGGCTCGGCAGTGGCATGGGAGTGCGAGGGCTTGGAGAGGAGTCTCCACTTCCTTGTTCTCGACCACCACCATCCCTCTCATGGGTCACCCGCACTTCACTGCTAGCAAGTAGCTGCGGAGCACTTTGCTGCACATCAGAGGGGTCATGTGGACCTGTCTCTGTACTGACAGTCTGTACTGACAATCCTCATAACGGGAATGTCCATGTACCTCTGGTTCCTCTCCACGATAGATGCCGATCTATCCTCCACAGCTGACCATCTATCTAGAAGAGTCACCATGTTGGTTTGTGCCTGGTGATTTATGTCCTCTGTGAAGGTTGCCATCCTACATGGACTCCTCCATTCTCTGCACACTTGCAGTTACCGTGCTTGCAAACCCAGTCAGAGCCTCCTGCACTTGTTCCTGAAGCTCCTTTCTGGATGGCCCCAGAGGCACAGCATCCACATGCAGCTGAGCAGAGGTAGGAGTGCCCTGCGGCCTCCGATGAGGACTCTCCACTGCTGTTTCTGTCTCCACCATCTGCTCCTGTTCACTTGTTGTTAGATCCGTGTATCTTGATGTTGTGTGTCCTTCAATAATTAGACAAGAGACTGCAGGGAACAATCAACAGGTGTTTACTGGATGAGGGTTACTCTAAAACTAACTGTACAGATCCCTACTCAGGGTTTATATACAGGTGTGTTCACTGCCGGTACTACAGTATACAGGAGCTGTAAAAAGTAGTTCTCCCCTTAAAGGTACATACACTACACTTGTGAGCTGTGATACACCAGGTGACAACACTACTCTATCTCAGAAATGACCCACCGAGGTGTGTGTCTCTGCGCTGGTGCTGGATGTGCTCATTTCTGCTGATGCTGCTCCCTCAGAGGCTGGAGGTTCCTCGGAGGAGTCCTTCTGCTCTTCCTCCTGGACCGTGGGGAGGGGGGCTTTCGATGGTCCTGTGAGGGAGTAAAGGCATGAATTAGACATATGATATGTAGGTTGCAGACACATCCCATTGTGTAGATGATCAAAACTCAATTTCAATGAACATCAGATCCCATATGTGTCACTCATGAATGCAAAATCAGAGGGTTGGAAATCAATTCTGTCGCCAGCTTGCTGTACTGTGCTTGTCTCTCCATCCCCCACTTCCAGCTCCTCTGCACCTCCAACGATCTCCAGAGCTGCCTCCTCAGCATTTGTTAGATTCGCCACGGATGGTGGGCCTCCTCCTGTCCTCCCCCTCTCCCTCTTATTGTTGGCTCTCTTTTCCTGCAATGAGGGACACAAGTGGAGTTTCAGCGAGATTGATGGAGTGAGAGTATAGAATGGATAACATAGATGCTTAGAGGGAGACAATGGTGGAGTGAGGTGCCAATGCCAAGGTCCCTCCCTGTGCATTGTTAGTTGTTGTCATTGCAGAACAGTGAGAGCGAGTGTGAGGGGTGCATAGTAAGATGGTGAAGTGATTCAGTACAGACAGAGGGATGGGTGAGTGTGCAAGGGATGTTAGGGTGAGTTGGGATGTGCAGGAGTAGGTTGCCAATGCAGAGTGCTGGGGATGAGAAGAGATGGGAAGCAGATTGAAGGTAAGTGTGATGTTATACTCACTTATGCTGAGTGCAGCAGATAATTGAACCTTTTACTACACTGCACCCAGGTGTGTGTAAAGACCAACCTTGCACTGACCTCCTCAGCAATTTGCAGCCAGGCTGCCTTTGTGTGCTGAGGAGGCCTCCTCCATCCATCTGAAGGGAAGAGGACCTCCGTGTGTCCTCTTACTGCCTCCGCAAGAGCATGGAGGGAGTCATCATCAAACCGGGAAGCAGCCTTTGTTCGTTGTGTGGCCATTCCTGCAGCACCCAGCAGAAAAAAGAAAGCTGCCTATCGTATCTTCTAGTGACAACGAATGATTTAGTACTGTCAGTAAATATAAAATGGAAGAATGACCCATTCTCTCACATTGTTAGTCCACACATGAACATTAAACAAAATAAAAACGGATGCAAAGATTGTGTTACAGTATTTACGAGGCTGTCTCCACAGATACCAGCTGTGTGACCTGATTTCAGCAGTGCTGAAACATCACAATATATTGGTGTTTCCAATTTCTTCTATCACTTGGACTATGATAGATAGTCAGCCAGCCATCAGATACTTAACTATTTGCTTGGTAGCGTCTCACTGATTGATGGGTCACCAAAGTAAGAAATGATCATATAGAACTGATTCTTTGCTTAACTTCTGAGAAAGTATGATATTTTACTCCAGTGATCCAGAACCACAGCCCCAGATTCACCTTTAGAAATAAGCTGCAACTTGTTTAAAAGAAAAGGAGAAAATGGCAATCTCCATCATTGGGATCCTCCCTACTTCCGCCCTCCACAATCCTGGGAATTTCAGGCACTGAGTATATATTGATTTTCACTAAGGAGTCTTGTAAGAGGCTTGTTAGAAAATTTCAGGCACATGCTTTAAGAAGAAATGCAGCAAAATACTGCTGATAATAACAACAGCTACTTGTATTTATACAGTGCCTTCAAACGTCCCAAAGTGCTTCACAAAGGAATAATCAAAAAAATGGATGCTGATCCAAAAAAGAAGAGAGTAGGAGGAGTGACCAAAAGTTTGGTCGAAAAGGTGGGTTTTAAAGAAGGTTGTAAAGGAGGAGAGGGATATGGAGAGGCAGAGGGGTTTAGGGAGGGAATTCCTGAGCATGGTGGCTGAAGGCACAGCCGCCAATGGTGGGGCAAAGGGAAGGGGGATTTACAAGAGGACAGAGTCCGAAGAATGGAGGGTTTGAGGGGAGGCAGTTGTAGAACTGGAGGAGGTTAGAGATTTAGAGAGGGGTGAGGCTATGAAGGGATTTAACATAAGGATGAGAATTTTAAATTTGAAGTTTGGGGGACCAGGAGTCAATGTAGGTCAGTGAGGATCGGAGTGATGGGTAAGCAGGACTTGGTGCAGGATAGAATATGGGTAGCTTGTTTTGAATGAGCCGAAGTTTACTGAGAGTTGTGGATGGGAGGCTGGTCAGGAGAACATTGGAATAGTCGAGTCTGGAGGTGACATAGGTCTGGATGAGAGTATCAGCAGTAGATGACTGAGGTAATTCTTAGTTACAGAGCTTGCGGACTCAGGTCTCATGGGTCCCGCTCGTGGTCCTCTGAAAAGAAGGATAGTTGGCAAGCATCACTCCTATGTGCAGTCACTGGGGTTGGTATCCCAATGGCAAGGGTCATGGTGGAGTTTTGCCTGAGTGCAGCTGTGGCTATTCTCAGAGCGATTAACTAATGGTATGGAGTCTGTGGGCTTCAGTGCTGGTGAATTGGTTCTGTCTGGATTCACAGTGCTTCTGCCCCAGTTTTCTGCCTCTCATGACCAGTGTGTCCCTGGGAGTGGAATTTTTACCTAATAGTTCCTTAACTGAGCTTAATTTGCGATTACATCAGACGAGTTCATGTTCTGCTTTTAATGGACACTTTTCATGAAAATATGTTTCAGAAATCTTAGCTTGGAAATTACTGCATGCATCACTAGTCTATGAGCACTTAAAATAAACAGGATAATGTCTCCATTAAAACAGTGGGCAAAGGAATATAGTACAAACATAGCAAATATTCCTGTGCTAATATCAACTATTTCTAGGCTCTTTTCTGCAGTGATGAACGTTACGCCAAAATATACCAATCCATCATCGGTTCTTCCTTCCCAAATGCAAAATAGTTAACCAAGTTTTTTTTTCAGGAAATAAACATGCATTTAAAATTCCAGCTTACAATATATTTGGTGAGAAAAAAATTGAGAAATAAACTTTGAGCAAGGCACACACTAGATCAGGTTTACACGCTGCTGGTTTCTTGAATAGGAAGAATGTATATCTTAGAACCTGCTATTGCTGCTTCCAGTTTGGTTTTTTCACTATAATTTGTGACGGCTCTAATGTAAACTCAGGTAAAATTTATTTATAAACTCCAATTGTCTTGTGACAGGCTTGATACTTCTTTGAAAATAAATTAGGTCAGAACCTAGGATTTCAACCCTCCAGGATTGTTCTGGTGTTTCCAAGAACTAAAGATTAATCTCAAGGACATATTATTTTCATTTTACTTGAACACTTTTATTTATTAGTGATAAAAATATTGGAGATGGGGAAAAGGCTGTTTGACTGACAGTCAAGAATTAGCCAATCGAGTAATGAAGAGTCTGTTAGCTTTCCATTTGGTGCGAGAAGGCAGGGCACCACAAGGATGGACATGTTGGGTGACCAATTGCGGGAGCATGGGGGCAGGGCGGTTGTACGCAAGAGGCCATGTAATGAAACCTCGAGGAATATATCCAACCAGTGTTGGTATCCCTATCAGGATCTGCAGAGTAGTCAGTGGAAAGCTAGTAAACAACCTAAGCAACTACATTTGAAGATAGAAATGCTGCTACTTCTAAGCTCCGTCAAACAAGTTCTTTTGAGGGCTGAGTGGATAAATATACTGCCTAATGTAGTACTGAGCCATGTAGACCAGGAAGGTCCTAAATTCAATTCGCAAGCTGCGCTCAGCAAGCTGATACCAATTCTGGTGTTGGTAGGGCACTATTATTGACCTCATTATTCCAAGGTTTGGAAAGAGGAAAAGGATCAGCCAAAATTTCCACCTTCAACTGCTGTCAAGTGATCCATGCTGGAAAATGTGCATGTGTGGATGTCAGGATTGGAGTTTGGCTGTGGTGCACTCTATTTCTTTTAGTCATTCACAGGTTGTGGGCATCGCTGTCAAGGCCAGCATTTATTGCCCATTTTTAATTGCCCTTGAGAAGGTGGTGGTGAGCCGCCTTCTTGAACCACTGCAGTCCTTGTGGTGAAGGTATTCCCACAGTGCCGTTAGGGAGGGATTTCCAGGATTTTGACCCAGCGATGAAAAAGGAACGGCCGATATATTTCCAAGTCAGCATGTGTGACTTGGTGGGGAACTTGCAGGTGGTGGTGTTCCCATGTGCCTGCTGCCCTTGTCCTTCTAGGTGGAAGAGATTGTGGGTTTGGGAGGTGCTGCCGAAGGAGCCTTGGCGAGTTGTTGCAGTGCATTTTGTAGATGGTACACACTGCAGCCACGGTACGCCGGTGGTGGAGGGAGTGAATGTTTAAGGTGGTGGATAGAGTGCCAATCAAGCGGGCTGCTTTGTCCTGGATAATGTCGAGCTTCTTGAGTATAATTGGAGCTGCACCCATCCAGGCAAGTGGAGAGTATTCCATCACACTCCTTACTTGTGCCTTGTAGATAGTGGAAAGGCTTTGGGGAGTCAGGAGGTGAGACACTTGCCACAGAATACCCAGCCTCTGACCTACTTTTGTAACCACAGTGTTTATGTGGCTGGTCCAGTTAAGTTTCTGGTAAATGGTGACCCCAGGATGTTGCTGGTGGGGGATTCAATGATGGTAATGCCATTGAATGTCAAGGAGGTGGTTAGACTCCCTCTCTTGTTGGAGAGGGTCATTGCCTGGCATTTGTGTGGCGCGAATGTTACTTGCTACTTATCAGCTCAAACCTATATGTTGTTCAGGTCTTGAAGCATGTGGGCACAGACTGCTTCATTATCTGAGGACTTGCGAAAGGAGATGAACATAACGGGCTAGATTTTCAGTATAGACAGTTTTGGGGCGCTAAGCTTAGCGCCCGCCCGAAGTTATCGCCCGCCCCAAAGTAGCGCCCCGTTGCTGGAAATTCAGTGGCTTCGCCCTAAGAGGTTGGTGGAGCGCTAAAAGAGGCGTTCCACTAGTATCTTTAGGCGCTAAGCCGGCGGTGGAGAGCGCAACACCCGAGCTCGGGCGCAGCGCACGGCAGACACTCTGGTGCCAGTGAGCTCTTAAAGGGGAAGGGTGCATGTATTTTTTTCAAATGCAAAGTCTGGGGAGGAGGAGGAGGAGGAGGAGGAGGAGGAGGAGGAGGAGGAGGAGGAGGAGGAGGAGGAGGAGGAGGAGGAGGAGGAGGAGGAGGAGGAGGAGGAATAATAATAATTGGTGCCCGGAAACATAAACAGACCGTTCACAACAGCACACTGCTTACTTCCACACAACACATGCAGAGTGCCTTTTGTACGAGTGCCCTTTAATTTGCGCTCCCCAGAGTGTGTTGCGTTCCATTTTACAAACGCTCTGGACGCCATCCGCACAACGGGGCGGTCCGACTGAAGTTTGGATTCGGGGCGGCCAAAGGGCGTTGCACGAGGATGTGACGTCATTTTCTGCGCGCGCATCCGGGCGGCCGCTAAACTTTGCGCCGGCGCTAACGGGCAACTTAATTTGGGGCGGGGCGCAAACTGCGCTGCGCCCAGGCGCTACACGCATAGCGCCCGAAAATCACTTCTCTTAAGGCGCTAACTGCTGGCGCAAGCAACTCAAAATCTAGCCCAACATCTATTGTAGGTGTTAGAGGAATAACACTATTTTTATCAGAACTTTATGACAATCAAGTGAACTCCACACTTCCTAGTGACTGTATTAACACTCTCATATAATTAAAATAAATATATTACTGGAATGCCAAAAGTAGAAATCTAAATGCTGTATATATATTACTTCACAAGGTGAGAGGCCACATTAAATGCAAGGATTTCATTCAGGTGAAGAAGCCCCAAATATATTTTGTGATATATCTCGACAATGATTTACAAGTTGGACAGAACAAATGTTGAACATTGAAAAGAAGGTAAGCAATTAAATTTAGCTTGTCTTCTTTCTCTGTCTTTACCTTATAACTATCATCCTTTTATCCCTTTGTTCGGTAAGCACTAAAGGCCTTTCTCTGTAACTTGAAGGGCTTTGATTGACTGCACATCTTGTCAATCAAGACCATTTATTAAGGTGGGTGATTGGAGTAAAAACTATTGGGGCACATTGAAGCAATAAATGGAAGCCTGCTAGACAGATCAAAAGGAAAATCTGGTGAAAAAATATAGTAGTGGTTCATTAAAACATTAGGTGGGTAAGTAGCAGATCATATCAAAGTATATTTAAAACTATTAATGCATGCTGCCTTTGGAGTCCAAAATTCCTACTTGTTGCTACAAGTACAAAATCAAGTATTTTAAAAGATCCGTAGAATTTGTTCCAATAGAGGACAGTATGTACTGTTTTTAGTATAAAATATATCTGGGATCATGTTTAATGTGCATCAAAAGCAATGAAAGTGAATTGCTGTCTTTAAAAGTTCTTTTCAGTACAGATGCTCCCAAAACTGCAAATGTACAAAGAGTAACTGCACAAGACACCAGGGGCTGATTCAGCAGGCTTATGTGTCTGGAGAACTCAATGTAGGAGCTGGAAGCTGCTAACTGAATAGGTTCAAGACAGAGACTCACATACTTATTACTAATAACAGCTCAACAGCTGTACATCAAATGGATTACTTTTATGTATTCCACTATTATCCCTTGTACCCTAAAATTGGCTACATATAAATCTACAACGTTTCTCCTATCAAAAATACTGATAATAGCTACAACTGATGGTTATTTTATTGTATAGGTGATGGCAACCTTTCTGAATATAATGGCCAGATTTTCAAAAAATGTCCTCACTGTTTATGATTTAGAAATGTCCTTCATATCTGCAGCTCTGTCTCTCATATATGAAAGGTATTAAACCTGGCTGTAGAGAACGCAATGTAAATTAGACTAATTCCAGATAAGAATACTTATTTATCTCATTCAGATATCTCTCACTCCAGGAAACTCCCAATACTAGTGATAGATAAGTAAACCAACTATTGCAATCTATACTTTAGCTTTTGGTGCAGTACACAGATAGCTAAATGGATGACATTACATCCTGCTGAGTTTACAGTTAAGTCTTTTATCTGTTTCATTCAGTTAATTTTCATTCCAGCATTATTGCACATTGTATATGTACAGTCACTTTACTATAATCAGCAAGCAATGTCCTATGGATTAATAAATGGTTTGAAGATACTTCAGTGTAACAAGACTAATCAGCCTAGGTGTTCCAACACACACTGTGTGAGACAAACAGTTCAGACAGTGAGGGTGAACAATTGTATGAGGGGTTCAGATTTCTTCTGTTCGCTACAGGGGAAAAACTTAACTTGTTTTGCCCCTTTAAAATGGGTATTTTACATTGTGATGTGTTGCACCCAATCTGAAGTTCCTCAGATATCGCTTGCGAAGGTCACTTGCCTGAAACAAGAGTTAGGCTCTGTAAATATGCAAATCGGCATCCTATACCGGTTGTCGGACCCTGAGTGCAAAACTGCGGTACAAATAGGTGGAGCTAGCACCGCGCATGCTCCACCTAGTGTAACTGAGTCTTGCGCAGCCTAATCAGCGGTCCTTAACGGTACCATTGAAAGCTGCACAAATAAAGGAATGTTTTGTTGCTATTTTAGTGGGCCGAGGAAAAGCACTCTTGCTCCTGATGGCTCCACAAAGGAAAGTAGTGATCTGTTTGGGCCGCTTCATGTTCCCGGCTGCTCCAAACTCTTCAGCCTGGTGGGAAAGCCACGGCAACTTCCTCGCTCAGGCCTGAGTTAAAATCGCAGTTCACACAGAATCACAGAAACCCCACAGTGCAGATAGAGATTTCATTGGACCCTGATCTTCCTGTTTAAAGCAGGACCCTGCTGGCTTTGGGTGGCTGGCAGCATTAAAATCACCCACATGGATTTTAAGAATTTGCCCACGACTGACAGTAGACTAACTTTCTTGCAGTTACATGATTTATCCTTCTCTTCCTTCCTAAACAGCAGTGTACATGGCACAATTTGTATGTTTAAGGCAGATGTAAAAATTGTAGTTGGAGCCTCTGCTATCTCCTCTCTGAATTCTTTCAGCAACCTAAGGTGCATGAGGTCAGAGCCTTGTGAGTTATCCACCCTGAGTTCAAATTGTTTCAAAACAAATTATTTTCCTACAGTTTTCTCTAAAAATGATTCCATATCCTCCTCCAGTAATCTTCCACCATGATTTGTAAAAGCTGATGCAAATTATTTATTTAATATCTCTGTCATATCCTCCTCAATTAGATTCTTCATCTCTGAGTTGTTCTACTCTAACTATTCTTTTATCAAAGCCATTACTAGTTCCTTTTATATCATCCACTAGCCTTTTTCATAGTCTCTTTTATCCCTTCCATTCTTGCTTTTCGGCTCCCCACTACACTTTTTATATTCCTCATGATTTTCTTTAGTATTGTTAACTGGCATTTTATGATATGCCTTCCTTATAAGTTTCACTTTTAATCTCTCTATTTATCTGCAGAACTCTATTGTTTGATGCACACCTTTTTTCACTTTATAGTAACACTCTTTGCATCTCATATTTGAAGATTTCCCACAATTGATTGGCCTGTTTGCTAACTTTTCTCCCCAGTTAATTTGGGCCAGATTCTTTCTTCTTTGATGGAACTTTGCTTTTTTTCAGTGCAGCAACTTTGCAGGAGAAATTGGATACCTTTGTGCCTCCCGTTATCACCTCGGGGGGGGGGGGAGCGATAACGGGGCAGTACCGCCCGAGTGCGGCGAGAAGATCGACTCCTGCTATATTCGGTGGGAGGTTTGCAGTGGCGGCATGACGTTGCGCCCCGATCTCCTTCGCTCGGAGATCGTGATGTCATCACTGTGCGCATCACCCCGGACCCGAACTTCGGTTCCGTCCCCTGCAGCATTGTCGGGCGACAACACTGGCAGCTGCAGGAGGCGTTCATCGGGGGGCCGGGCGCTTCGGGGGCGATACTTAAAGGTGAGGTGGCCGAGGTAAGTAACAAAAAATCTGAAATGCTGTTTCTGGGTTTTTTTCAGTTTTCTTCACCAACGATCGATCAGCCCGACACTCTGCTGAAGTGCACCGGGCTGATCAGGCGGGATCGTGGCTGCCGTCGGGGACCAGGTAAGTATTTTCCTTGCAGAACCTGCAGTGATGGCCCTTCCCTTTAAGGGAGGGAAGGAGCCTTCCAACGTGGTAGCCCTGCACGGCCCATTGTGCAGCATTGCTCACCTACCGCCCTGACTGCTGCGCTCCAGGAAGGAAGTGGAGCGCTTGATTTCGCACTCCACTTCCTTCCTGGAGTGCAAAACCGAATGTTTTAAAAGTTGAAAGACATTAGCACCTGGCGCTAATGTTTTCAACTATTAAAAGTTAGCGCCTCATACGGGGCTATAATGAATTTCTTCCCCTTTATCTTTAACCCTTCATTGGTCCAGAAATTCGGGTCTCCACGGGTGAGTACGCACGGGGTACTCACCCATAGGCCGAATGGAAGTGCCGGTTTTCTGCATGCACTGCGCATGCGCGGGAAAACGGCACTTCCGATCCTCTGAACAAAGAGGTTCAGAGGTCGAACGCGCGCGCAGGAGAGGCTGCGCGTGCGCTTTGAACTTAGGTTTTTTTTGCAGGTTTTCCCGGGATCATAAGCCTGCAGTATTTAGAAATATAAAAAGCAGGCATAAGGCCTGCTTTTTACAAGGTAAGTGGTCAATTAATTAAAATTAAAACATTTTTTCCACAGGTTTATTATTTTTAAATACTTTAAAGCAAGGTAAGTTTATTTTTAGCCCCGTTAGAATATAAAATTATTTTTTTCAAAAATTTAAATTATTGTTTAAAATAGTTATTTAATGTCATTTATAGTTTATTTAAAAAGTGTGATTTAAAAAAAAAATTATTTGAAGGTTTACTGCATTTTGGGGCCGTAGTATTCATAAGTTTTGACAGGTCTTCCTGTCAATCTTATGAATGGGCTTTTCCCTCCTCCGATTGGCTGCCCATGGCTCACGTGATCCCAGGGGATGCATCGCACTAACTACGCCCCTGGGACACGCAAGCACAGCGCGCCGGCAGCTGGCCAGGCCCCGGAGCGGAATTCCACGGGGCCCTACAGCTCAACTGCCGGCGCGCAAGGTAAGTGCAGGTCAGGGGCTTACACCCGCGGGAAGCCCCCGACCCGAATTTCTGGGCCATTATCCTTTTCTATTTTATTTTGAACCCAGCTATGCTGTAATAAAAGCAGAAAATGCTAGAAACACTCAGCATCTGTGGAGAGAAAATGTTTCATGTCGATGATCTTTTGTCAGATCTGGAAGAAGTTAGAGATTTAACAGTTCATAGCAATTACAGAGCCAGGGGAAATGGTGGAGTGGGGAAAGAACAATGATTAAAGTTGTTGATAGGATGGAAGGCAGGAGTGATTAAATTATAAAATGGATGATGGGCCAAGGCAAAAGGGGTGGTAATGGGATAAGTAAAGGTGTAGATGGTTGCAGCAGAACCATTACCAGAACCTGCTGTCCAAGAAAATGGGAGCGATGGCTATGATCTAAAGTTGTTCAACTCAATATTGAGGACGGAAGACTATAAAGTGCATAATCGAAAGATGAGGTGCTGTTCCTCGAGCTTGTGTCGAGCTTGTTTTGTGCTGTAGTTGTTATTTTCTAATTGTTCTCTTACTGTCATATCAGTTATTTGCCCTACTTCATTTCCCAGAATGAATTCAATGGATGTTTCTTTCCTTGTTGGGCTGGGTCATTCTGCTCTAGGAAGTAAAAAGCATTCTCCACTTTGAAACATCCAATATCTTTATTCCATTATCTCTTGCCTTGTTGATCTTCTATTCTATCTCATCTCGACTGTTTGGTGGCCTGTAATGCACATCGAGAATTGGACCATTTCCCTTTCCATTCTTTAACTCTATCCATATGGATTCTGCCTTACCACACAGCTCCTAGGACATCCATACATTCTAGCACTTTGATAGGATCCTTTACTAACATTGCTACTACAATTCTATTGTCCCTCCCCAGCTCTCCTGAAAATGTTGTAACCAGGAAGATGAAGTTCCAAGTCCTGCCTGAACAGTGTCAGCTTGGCCCAGTGGCAGTTCTCTCATCTCTGAGGTTGTGGTTTAAGCTCTGTTGCAAGGCTTGAGCACATAATCGGGTTAACACTTCAGTGAAGTAGTAAGGGAGTCCTGCATTGTTAGAGATCACAGAATCACAGAATCACAGAAACCCCACAGTGCAGATAGAGGCCATTTCGGCCCATCGAGCCTGCACCGACACATATCCCACCCGATCCCCGTAACCCCTACACCAACACCAATCCCACCCTATCCCCGTAACCCCACGTATTTAATCCCCCTAACACTAAGGGTCAATTTTTCATAGCCAATCATCCTAACCCGCACATCTTTGGAGATGGTGGGGGAAAAATTGGGTTGCTTTGCGCCTCCTGTTATAATGGGGCACAAAGGAACTAGCGCCCAGGTGCGGTGCCGCCCACGCCTCCCGCGAAATTCAGCGGGAGGTTAGTGCGGCACTAACCGGTAGCACCTCGCGGCGCTGCACTGCCGGTGATGATGTCATCGCCGTGTGCAGCATCCCGCTCGCACCGCGGCCGCGATCTTCAGGAGCACCCCCTGACTTACCGCCGGACGCTATGTCCGATGGGGTCAGGAGGGCCTATCTGCGGCCGGGGAGGCACAATTTAAAGGTGAGGTGCGGGGCGGCCATTTTTGTTGCTGGCCGCCTGCCAGTACCTGCCTGCGTTCCCATCCCTGGCCTCCTGAACGGCCCCACCAGCGGAGTGCCGGCTACCCTCCAAGAGCCCGGCACTTCTCGAGTGCCAGGCTCTTTTGCTGGCACTCCTGATCCCCAGGGGCCCAGCTGGGCCCCAGATCGTGCTGCGCAAGGCCCCTCCCCTTTAAGAAGGTGAGGAAGGCCTGCAATACCGTGGTGCGATGTGCCACGACATTGACTCGCAGCGCCCCAAGAGGGATGCGGCTTCGCTTCCAGTAGCGCCCCGCTTCCCTCTTGGGGCGCAACCACTCAATTTCCATCACAGGGGCACTAATTGTTCCGGGGCGCTAAAAGTAGTGCCCAGACATAGTTGGCACCCCGAATGGGGCGCTACTCAATTTTTAGCCCGTGGTCTTTCAGATGAGTTGTTTAATTAAACTAAGGCCCTGTCTGCTTGCTCAGGTGCACTGTTTGAAAAACAACTGGAGAGTTCTGATGCCTTGGTCAACATTTCAAAGGTGAGTGAGAGCGGCTGGAGAGCACCAAACCTCAGGAGATTTCAAAGGTGAGTGAGAGCGGCTGGAGAGCGCCAAACCTCAGGAGATTTCAAAGGTGAGTGAGAGCGGCTGGAGAGCGCCAAACCTCAGGAGATTTCAAAGGTGAGTGAGAGCGGCTGGAGAGCGCCAAACCTCAGGAGATTTCAAAGGTGAGTGAGAGCGGCTGGAGAGCACCAAACCTCAGGAGATTTCAAAGGTGAGTGAGAGCGGCTGGAGAGCGCCAAACCTCAGGAGATTTCAAAGGTGAGTGAGAGCGGCTGGAGAGCGCCAAACCTCAGGAGATTTCAAAGGTGAGTGTGAGCGGCTGGAGAGCGCCAAACCTCAGGAGATTTCAAAGGTGAGTGTGAGCGGCTGGAGAGCGCCAAACCTCGGGAGAATTCAAAGGTGAGTGAGAGCGGCTGGAGAGCGCCAAACCTCAGGAGATTTCAAAGGTGAGTATGAGCGGCTGGAGAGCGCCAAACGTCGGAAGATTTCAAAGGTGAGTGTGAGCGGCTGGAGAGCGCCAAACCTCAGGAGATTTCAAAGGTGAGCCAAGGCTACAACGGACTGGTGAGTGTAAAGAAGTAAAAAGTAATCGAAGTGTGACATCACCAGAAAGCAGGTAAGTGATTGGTTGGTGAGTATCTCTCTCTTTCTCGCTTTTTCCCAAACGTAATTTTTGTGGTTTATAGTTTCTAAGGTCCCTGTTGTGTAGCGGGGAGTGCTAGTAAACAAGGGTCCTTGAGTATATCATTTAATTGTAGTGTAGTTGGTGGTATTGATTTGATTTAATTTAATTTGAATTAATTAAAGGGTAAGTCTGTGAAGGAATAAGCCATATTTCAGAAAAATACACCATCATATGAAGAGAATTCTGATTTTATTAATATATGATATACTGGGTTTAAAAGTCTGGAAAGCCTCGGTGACACAAGCTGTGTTAATACAGGCTTCTGAGATGGGATGGTTTGATTACACAAAAGTTGTAAAACACCATACAAGCTTTGAAATGGGAGTTGGTTAAAAATACTAAAACAATGGCCCTATTGAAATAGCAGTTTGGCGCTTCCAGAAGGTCTGGAGTTTGGGAGAAACATAATGGAATGACCCAAGTAAAGTGTCATAAAACTAACACGTTGAACAGAAACACAGAAACATTAAAAGAGGCATGTGCCTTTGAAAAGATGACATCAAGGAAAAGAAACACCTGCTGGTCAAATAGTTTTTATGTTAAACCTGAAAGACAGGAGACCATAATTCTTAATACAACCATTGAGATAGCTAGAAAACAAACACCCTAGGTGAAGTGTCTTTAATTTACATGTTGTAAATATGATACCAACAGAACACTTTGAAGATATGACTTCAATAGATGACACCAAGCAATCACATGGTTTTTGTATTGAACTTGGAACACCACGGAGACACAACGTCTGCTAATAACCAGTTAAGCCAATATTAAGAATTGAATGGAAGGCCTTCGATAAGAATGACATCAAAGAGATAAATGTGCTGTAGCCATTTTTGATAAGTATTTGGAACACCTAAAGGTAGAGACATAATTATGCATGCAGCAGCTAAATTGACAGTAAGAATAGAAAAAAGTCAACTGAGAGATGACTAGAAATAATTAGCTTACATCAGCAGAAAACTTCAAAGGATAAACCACTAAAAAAAAGGTATAAAATAGAGCTTTTTCAGATAGACAGTCAGAAGTTGCTGGAAACGGGCAAGCGATTCTCGGCTTCAGAACAACACTGTAAGCCTACAACTTTGAGTTTCGGGTAATCAAGGTATTTGATTTTGGTGGATATTCTGGATTAAGAATAAGTAGAAGAGTGGAAATGTAACAAACGTAAGATTTGAGAATAAGGATCTCTGAGAATAAGATTGCGTAAGCTAATTGTATTTTGACTGTAAAAGTTGCGATTGAATCAACAGCTGTTAACTGTATGTCAGCTCTTAAATAAATTTATATATTTTTAGAATTGTCTCACGTAGTATTTCTGTATCAATCTCGCGAACTCAATTTCTCTACATTCTTTTGTAAGGATTTGCAGAATTCTGGGGGGTATTCCTGACCCTCATAATATCTGGAAGGTTACAGTCTAGTTAAACTTATTAAAAGTGCTATCCAGAGGATGGTAGCATCTTTACATCGTTCCTTTCCTTTAGGGAGAGATAGTCTGAACATTTAGACCCAATTAAGTGTCTTATAGAATTCAGCTATCTTTAACTTTAGTTGAAGGTGAACGTCTGGGGAATACGCCTGATCTGGGGTAGCGCGAAAAGGGCTATGACTAGTAATTGTCCCTTCAAGTCATGGCAGCACAGGTCGGCCCTGTGGCATTCTCCTCCTGCACTATGTGGGAAATTAGGGCCACTTCCTGTGTCCATGTGTGCAGGAAGTGTATCCAGCTGCAGCTACTGGCAGACCGCATTGTGGTGCTGGAGCTGCGAATGGATACATACTGGAGCATTCGCGATGCTGAGGACATTGTAGATAGCATGTTTAGGGAGTTGGTCACACTGCAGGTAAAGGCTGCACAGGCAGGAAGGGAATGGGTGACCACCAGGCAGAGTAGTAGGTGCAGGCAAGTAGTGCAGGGGGCCCCTGTGGCCATCCCCCTCTCAAACAGATATACCGCTTTGGATATTGTTATGGGAGATGGCTTATCGGGGGAAGGCAGCAGTAGCCATGTAGGGGGTGGCGGGTGTGGCGCGTGTGCCCAGTCAGTTATGCCCCTGACTGTGAGCAGTTCGAATCGCTCCCACTCCCCTGGGTTCTAGACACCGGACTTAGGTACAGGCGGCGATGCAGAAAAACTCGAGTAGACAAGTGGTTTGGATGTAAGAAAACCAAGATTTTATTAAAACAGAAATTAACACAGTCTTACGAGAAATTACTAGTATAAAAATACAGGCAAATACCAAATAACTATACTTATACAGGGAATGGGGAACACACGGCACATCGAGGGAAAACAAACTATATTAACAATCCCCTTATCCTTATCCCACCCCCTATACCTAACTAGATTAAGCTATGAGGGGCCAGAATTCATGCTCACCAATCCAAAGCAAAGCCAACTGTTAACGAGTGCAGGTTTTGAGGTTTGGTTCTCTGTCCCCTTAGGTATCCCGTCGCCATGTGGTCTTCAGGGGCGCGGTGCTGGAGCTGCTGCTGTGACACACCTTCTTTCCCTGCGCTGCCGTTGTCATCTTGTCACGATGGGTTCTCCTCTTCTTCTCCCTCGGGCGGTCGTCGGCGGCAACATTGTGCCTATAGGGCAGTTGGCAGTCTTAACTGCCTAGATTTTCCTACCGAAGTGTTAAAACGCCAGTATATTCGTCGTGGTGTGGACACCTGCGTTTTCGCAGTGCTCACCAAATTGTTCGTCTCACCAAGCGCCAGCTTATAACTAGACGCTTGGCCTCATCAATACATTTTTTGCTGCCCTGCTCTGCTCTTATCGAGTTGTCACCTTCTTCTTCATCTCGATTCATCTCGTCTTATTCGGTTACTATACAAGTCCTGGACTGCCTACTCACTTTCGTCTCGCCCCTTTTTGCGGCCTGGGCGTCTTGGATGGCTATAGACTCGGGTCTCGTTCCCCTCCCCTGCAATTGGTATGGTGTCCTTAGCTGATGAAACTCTGCTACGGGGAGCGAGGAGAGAACCCGCCATGAGGCCAGGGCACGAGTATGAGCGGCGGCGGCCCAAGAGGCCAGAGCCACGAGAGCAGGGACGAGGGCAAGAGCAAGAGAACAAGAGCAAGAGAGTGATTGCTACTGAGGGCCTACAGTTATACTCCTTTCGAATGGCCGTTATCTGCGCGCCAAATCAGGTTAGTTCATTGTTCCAATTTTGGCGGGCCGTTTTAAATGATTGTAGCAATCTAAACTAACTGTTTTTAGATGGCCGTTTATCGCACCAAATGGCCTGATGTCCGAGCTGTATTGTTATTAATGCATCCTAATCGGCCTGTCCAGCCTCGATGGCTTCCTTAAGCTGTTTCCGATTATTTATGCAGACAACTTGATGGCCTCAAGTATAGGCCTGACTGGTTTTGATCTGTCTATGATCTGGCTCAATGCATATTCAATGTTTGCTGTCTGCTTTTCAAAATACAAAGTCCTTTTTCACAAAAACTGCATTTTAGGTTTCGATTTCCCCAAAAGCTGCTTGTGCTGCCACAGAGTGGCAGGCTTTTGGTCACGAGGTGCGGACGCCATCTTTTGGGTACCCTTGTTTTTAAAATGTCCATGCAGGGCCCCTTTATTAATAACTTTGGGGAAAATGTGGGAATTTTGCGAATCTTACATTCCCCCTGTGATACTAAAACTTGCTTGAAGTATCTTTCTTACAAGGTGAGCAAAATTTTCTGACCCTCCATAGTCAACCTTCTCCTGTAATTACCTATCTAATATACCCACGACACATGCACTTCCCATTCTGCGAAAATGTAGTGTTTTACACATGTCCAAGCATGGAGGGGGTCCAACACCCCTGCACCACTTGGTACACATACATATTTATTAACCGCGTCGCAAAGAAACAAAAAAACTTTATTAAAAACAACAAACACAAAAAAAACAACAATCTTTAATCAAAAATATGAGGAAAAAACTCAAACAGGCGTATCTCCCTCTACCTTCACATAATGTTCCTTCCAGAACTTCTGGTTTCGGAATTCTGACAACTGACCTTTTCCCTTACATTGAATGCAAACTAGATACAACACTATCCCTAATTGGCAAACCACAAGAATGTGGGAAGCCAGTCTGTTCCACGAAGGGACCTCTATGTTATTGAAAATGTCCCACCAGGGTGGAATCACAATATCCAATATCTTGGCCCCTATCTCCACTGTTTTCTGCTCTAGAGTGTAAAATGTTTCTGCGAAACTAAAACGGCTTTGAGTATTTTGTTAAGGTGTTCAGGGAGAGGGGGAATTTCGTAGCCGAAGTGCGCTATGTACTTTTGCAAATTCGTAAAATTCTCCTTCACAGTGAGGTGAACAGTGGAGGGTTCAGGAATGGGGACAATTCACTCCTGGGTCACTTGAACTTCTGCCTCAGGTTTAAAACAGAAACTGCTGTCACTAACCAGACACCAGCTATGCTGTCTATGCTGGTAGTGGGACGCGCCGGTGGTGACACAATATGTCCCACCTCCTATATATGTTACCTGCGGGACAACATGGCCTTGTGCCATTGCCTCCATGGTACAATTTATAGGTTTCGTGCCAGCAGCTCTGAACCCACACTGCAGTTTTGAATAGGCATTCAAGTGCTGGGGACACAGGATTATGTGTGCTCCCCGGCTCCGGCACCCTGAGAGGTCAATACCTGTTATAGCATGCTCCCACTTAATGATGTAAGGCGGGACCGCTGTGAAACAAATGTGTGCACCCTCTTGAATGACTCCAATGTTCTCCACCGTGTATACCGGTGCGGGTCGGGCTGTCCTACCCATGACCGGCATCCTAACTACTACTCCCATGATCGTGTGGTTGGACTGTCCACAATCCACGGGGACTGGGTAGGCCTCGGAAGCTAGCCGGAGTTGGCACGGGCTTAATGCATTCTCAAACGGGTGGAGGGCTGCGAGGTGCTTGTTGCTGATCCAGGAGGGGACTAAACCCTGTTTTAAATCCTCCAGATTACTGCGGCCTTCGCCCAGCAACCATGCCCCATATAACACACACACCTCATTCTGCGCAGCCTGGTCAGAAGCATTTCTGTCCTCCCTTATGAGAGCATTTACCATCTTCGCGTGCTTTTCCAACTCTGCTATGATTTCTTTTAAATGGACCGTCATGGCCTGGTCCTCATGCAACTCCGAGCCCACTACTTTGTTCTCATCCAGTAATATTTTCCTTAAATGTGTTTTTAAACCGTTTATCTGGGTCTGTAACTCTATGTCATCCAAACTGTTGATGACAGAGGACCCAGTGTTAAACGCAGTAAAAACATAATTCCATACTCCCCTTCTTTGTCTCCCTGCATTACCCAAAAACTCTCGGTGTGTGGTGTACAGTTCGGTTTTGTCCACATGAGCGAAATCGAACTCATAAAACGTCTTGAACATGTCCTTTAATAGGGCCTGGTATAGCTGCTCTGTTTCTTTGGGACACCACTCCGGTAAATGTACCTCGGTGAGATTTAAAATCACGGAGGCTACCGCGTAGTGCACCCCCTGGTACAGTACCTGATCCGTAGGCACCAATACCAGCCTATTCCCTGTTCCCTTGGTGGTGGTGGGGCACCCCTCTCGGTGTGTCCTTGCTGCCTGAGTCGTGGGCAAGGGCTTTCGGGCGCGCGCCACTAGCTCAGTGGCTTTAACTGGGGCTGGGTACCGTGGGACTATGCATGTGTGTAGGTGGGAATCCCATTCTACTCCCTTCCCCTTATCCTGCCAGGCTGCAGAGAAGATGATAGATATGCACGTAGGGCAGGCCCTTTCCGACCCCCACATACAGACGTAGATCCCCTGTTCCGATTCCCACCACTTGTCCCAACATACACTAGTCCCTTCTTGGGTCCTGGTGACCATTCGGTGGGTGTCGTTTCCCATCCGTTCCCATTCGGCGGTGCGATCCCCCATGTCCGTGCTCAGTTTCCTGAGCCACCTCCATCTTCCCAGGGGAATCTGTCCTGTGCAAGTCAGGCACACGCGTTTCCCCTCAGTGACCCCGATCCGTGAGGCCACAACGTGTACGCTGGGGCAGGGGAGGGAGGCTTCCCCATAGGTGAATCCGGTCTGGCTGGAGTACCGGGTGGAGTTGGATCCCAACCACCTGGGCCATCTTCCCTCGTGGGCGTAGACGGCAGGTCCCTCCATGCCTTGTTCGCCGCTCCCGGCAGTCACCACCGGAGCCTTTTCTCCCGAGCGCCCGTAGATGTGCGAGTCCCCCACGTCGCCTCATCCCAATCAGGGCGAGTAGGATTACGATCCCCTTCATCCTGAAAGTCTTTCTGCAAAAAGATACAAAAACATGCAGCCAGGTCCCCAAGAGATTCTCTGGCTTGGTGAAGCATGGCCGGGTCCCGCGACCTCGACCCAAATATATACACTCTTAGCAGATTCCTTACTTAATTAAAACTACCCATCACTTTATTTAACTTAAGCTAAAACACCCAAATTTAAGCTAAATACCTTACATTACCTAAACTATATACATCCGCCGCCCGTCTCCGGGCGGCCAGGCTAATTCCTGGTTGGACTGCGGCCCACTGCTACCTCCAGTGTGGCTGCACCGTCCTGCACTGTTGGTCCCTTGCAGCCCGTGGCTGCTGGCTGAGGACCTCTGTCCTGGGACCTCCCCCTGACTCGAAGGGCGGCCCTTGGTAGCTGGAGAGCTGGTGACCATGGCTTTCTCGGCTGGGGCGTCCGTTGGGACCTTCTAGGGACCTTGGCGGGTGGGGCTTTCTTGGCCGGTGGGCCTTTAACCCGAACCACTGCTCCCTCAGGCTTGACACCTCCCGAACCTGGGCTAGGGGCAGGTAACTCTTCGCAGCCTGCTGCTGCGAGCTGAGAGTCTCCGCCCCCAGGTCGCATGGCTGGGTCCGGGGTGGGGTTTTCGACCTCAGGTCCCTCCCTCGCTACACCTGGGTTAGGGGTGGGGTTTTCGCCCTCAGGTCCCTCCCCCTCGTCTGGATCCCAGAGGAGTGGGGGAGTGTCCCAATCGATGGGCGGGGTGGCCCCTCCCTTTAAGCAAGCCACAGCGCCTGCCTGTGCAGTCTGTGAACTCGCTCCTGCTGCAGGCTGAGGATCTTTAGCCTCAGACCTTCCCCCAACTGGCCGTTTACCCCTTTCAGGTCTGAACAGCTTGCACTGGTTGATATGAAACCATTTTGTACGCCGGGGCACCTGAACGGCGTATACCATGGGGCTGGCTTTATCTACAATGCTGTAGGGCCCCATGTATAATGGTTCCAAACTTCCTACTCGGGCATAGTTTCTCACCATGACCTGATCTCCTACCTCCCACTCGTGGTGCTTTCTGGGTTTGAGCAGCAATCGGTTACTCCGATGCTGCATTCCCATGTTCCCAACCGCCTGCCCATGTTCCCAGCCACCTGCTCGTGGACCTGCTTCAGGTGCTCAAAAAGGTTTCGGGCGAACCTGTCCCAGTTTACCTCTCTGAGCAGACCCTCCGTGAGCACCGGGGCTAGTACATGAGTGGGGGTCCGCATAACCCTGCCGGTCATTAGCCCGTACGGGGAGTACCCCGTGCTTTTAGACTGGCTGGCCCGGATCCCCATAAGAACCAATGGTAGGACCTCGGCCCATTTACGGGGCGAGTCCACCGTCTCCTTCCTCAACCTTTCTTTTAGGGTCCTATTCATTCTTTCCACAATCCCTGATGACTGTGGGTTGTGGGCCACGTGCCATTTCCCCTCAATGCCTAGCAGCATAAGGGTATTCTGCATCACCTGCCCGGTGAAGTGACTCCCTTGGTCAGACTCCACATAGTGTGGTAGTCCTCACCGCAAGAACACTTCCCGGACCAGGATCCTGACAGTACCCAGAGCTGTGGCTGTTCTGCAGGGGAAGGCCTCTACCCATTTGGTGAACACGTCCACCAGGACTAGGCAGTACTTATAGCCTCCCTGGGCGGTGGGCAGGGGCGCGATGTAGTCGACTTGTATCGACTGCCATGGTCCCTCTACCCTCCTGACGTGTCCCATAGGTACCTTCCTTTTGTGGGGGTCAGGGTTGTTAGCAGCGCACACAAGACAGCCTGCACAGAACTCGCGGACATCGTCCCTGAATCCCAGCCACCATCCCGCCTGTTCCACCCGCTGCCAGGTGGTCTCAGGCCCGGGGTGTCCCGCTCCTGGACCCTCATGGGCCAGTTGAAGGAATTCCCTCTGGTGCTGCTGCGGCACAACCCACTGTTCCTCCGGAACAGCATAACCACTTTGACGGAGAGGGCTGCTGTGCCGTACGGACACTGTACCCCTTTTCCCTCGGTGACTGCACCGAGGACTACTTTGAGGACGGGGTTTTGGACTTGGACCGTCTTAAGTTCTGGGGCTAACGCTACCCCTACACACCCTTGGGTCCTGTCCCTACCTCTGACCGCCGCCATGGGTCTGGACCCAAATGGGTCCCAGAAAGTGCCTGTGCGGGCACCCTCCTTTGCGAGCAAGTCAGCCTGCTGGTTGCCTTGGCCGCGGGGTTCTGTGGAGGAATGGGCTTTCACCTTGTGGATGAAAACCTTCCCTTCCTCCCCCACTGCTGCTAGGATCTTTTCCAGCAGGGGTTTTACTGTGAAGGGACTCCCATCAGCAGAGGTGTATCTGCGGCGGGACCAGATGGCTAGGTACTCTGTACACGAATTGCACGTGAACATGCTGTCCGAGCAAATCATGCAGTGGGTGGGGAAGATTTCGGGGTGTGTAACAACGTACACCACCGCGGACAGTTCAGCCTGCTGGGCGCTCATGGTGCTGGGGAGCTTAATCGCCAGGGCAATGTTTGCCGCTGGGTCATAAACTCCACACCCCATGAGATGCTCGCCAGCAAATACCGTGCTGGAACCGTCTACATAGATCTCGCGGCCTGTGGGATGTATCCCGGCCCGTAAACCTATGTTTACTTCCCAAACCCCTTCAATGGAACACCGGTGGGCTGTCCCAGGATATACCAGGTTGGCTGCGAGCTTTGGCTCACAGAGACCCTTCACCTTCAGATCCATCTGTGAGAGGAGCAAGGTCCAGCGGGCAATGCGGGCACTGCTCACTCTTCCATCCTTGATCCTCCCATCCAGAAGCATCTGGGTGGGTGTGTGATGGGTGAGGAGGGTGATGGGAGAGGTGCCTGTGAAGATCAATGATCTTTTCACAGCCCAATGTGTGGCCAAGAGGTGCCGCTCACAGTTGGAGTAGCTCCTCTCCACATCTGTGAGTATCTGGGAGGAGTAGACCACCGGCCATAGCCGGCCGTGACGCTCTTGCAGCAGCACAGCACTCAGGCTATCCCCGCTGGCTGCCACCTCCAGGAAAAACTCTTTCCCCCTGTGATGAAATATATGCCTTCATCAGCCTATGTGTTTTACCTGTGTGTTTCACCTGCTTGTATTGTGTGAACCGCCCCCTTTTGTTCCTATTGTGTGTATTGGCTACACCCCTGTCTTTTGCCATATCAAGGTCTCAGGAGCTGGATGAGTCATTCCTACCAGACGCCCGATGTGGGAAGACCTGCAATGCTGCTATGTTCTTAGTGATTAAAAGCATTAGTTGAATCCTTTAAATTCCTTGGCCTAGAAATTCAGTATAGCCACTTTTGGGGCGGTAAAGTCGGGTGGCCGCTAAAGTTTGCGTCCGGTGCAAAGTCGAGCCCCCTTCGCCGATATTCAGTTGCATCGCCCTAAGAGGTTGCTGCTGCGCTAAAACAGGCGATGCACGACTATCATTAGGCGCTAAGCCGGCAGCCCGGGGCGCTAACACCGGAAGTTGGGCGCAGGGCAGGTGCGGCGAGCTGCTGATTGCCGGCAGACACTCTGGCTCCGGTGACCTCTTAAAGGGGGAGGGTGGATTTGTTTTTTTGACAGGCCGAGACGAGTGTATTTGTGTTTTTGGGGAGGTCTTCTCTCCATCAGTTTGTTATGTGGTCTCCTCCTCCTCCTCCTCCTCCCCCTCCTCCTCCTCCTCCTCCTCCTCCTCCTCCCAAAGAAGGAGTGTTGCAAAACAGCTGCCTTTTCTACTGCAGGAGTGCCCTTTAATTTGCGCTCCCCGCGGCCCGCCTCGGCTGTGTACCGTTCCACTTCACAGTCGTTCGGGCCGCCAAGCGCACAATGGGGCGGCGCGAGTGAAGTTCCGGTTCCGGGCGCACAAAGGGCGTTGCACGACGAAATGACGTCATGATCTGCGCGCGCAGATGAGCGCGTGCAATGACTTTGCGCCGGCGCTAAATGTCTACTGAAGTTGGGGCGAGGCGCAGACGCGCTGCGCCCGGGCGCTAAGCGCCTAGCGCTCGAGATCTACTCCTCCTAAGGCGCTAATGGCTGGCGCAGCCAACTGAATTTCTAGGCCCTTGTCTTTGAGTTATTGAAGGCACATCAATTTTAATCACTAAAACACCAGGATGGATCGACTCCTGAAACCAGAGCGCTTGGATCTGGACCCCCATGCCTCAGACGCAGCCACACAGTTCGGACACTGGTTCCAATGTTTCGAATTTTTCATTGCAAACTCATCCACTGCCATAGCCGCAGCCGAAACCGCTACCGGAGACATGAAACTGGGAATCCTGTGAAACTGGGTGAGCCATCGGGTCTCCCCCCTCATCCAAGATGCCACCAGCTACGAGGAGGCCTGCACCATCCTGAAGGGCCACTACGCGCGGCCAATAAACGTGGTGTACGCCAGGCATCTTCTGACTACTCGCATGCAGCGGCATGGTGAGTCACTAGAGGACTTTATACTAAACCTAAAAGTACTGGGCAGAGACTGTAACTATAAGGCCGTGTCTGCCATCGTATACACGGAGGAGCTGATTCGAGACTCCCTTATTGCGGGCCTCAGTTCAAATTATATTCGGCAGAAACTGTTTGAAAAGGAGGGACTGGACTTAAAACAGGCTATAGATATAGCGCGATCGCTGGATATGGCCCAGAGGAACTCTGAATCCTGTTCCCCTGGCCACGTGGCCCACTCCGCCTCGTGCGCGCCGTGGGGGCCGCCATCTTGGAAGCCATCTTCACCTCCCAGGTCTCAGGCCAGTCCAGCACCATCGGAGCCCCAGCCTCCACCCAGGAGCCCCACTACTGCCGCAATGCATCGGGGCCCGAAATGCTACTTCTGCGGCCAGGACAAACACTCCAGGCATCTGTGCCCAGCGAAGGGCACCACCTGTTTTAAATGCGGGAAGAAAGGACATTTCAGCAAAGTCTGCAGAGGGAACCCCGCCTCCAACTCCACCACCGCCGCATGCGCGCCGTGGGAGCGGCCATCTTGGAAGCCATCTTGTCCACCCTCATGGAGTCCACCATCTTGCCCCGACTACACGGACCTCCAGGACCCACTGGTGGCCTCGATCACAGTGGATCAGTCCAGGCCGCATCCGTTGTCTAAATCGATGATGGACATAGAGGTAAACGGGAACAAGGTTAAATGCTTGATTGACTGCGGGAGCACCGAAAGCTTTATTCATCCTAGCCTGGTAAAACGACTTTCACTAACGATAGTCCCCACACAGGGCAAAATCGCCATGGCCGATAAGACTCATACCTCAAAAATTACAGGTTTCTGCGCGGTTATGTTGTCAGTAAAAGGCAATGATTACAGAGATTTTAAACTATTGATAATGCCAGATCTCTGTGTGAGCGTGATCTTGGATCTGGACTTCCAGTGCCACCACCAAAGTATCACGCTTACCTACGGTGGGTCCCAGCCGCCCCTCACAGTGTGCGGTCTGGCTACCCTGAAGGTCAAGCCGCCCTCTCTGTTCGCCAACCTCGCACCCAATTGTCGACCCATAGCGACCAAGAGTAGGCGGTACAGCTGGGAGGACAGACGGTTCATTGCGTCGGAAGTAGAAAGACTCAAGCGGGAGGGTATCATTGAATGCAGTACCAGCCCATGGCACGCCCAGGTAGTAGTAGTTAAGGGTAGTGAAAAGAAGCGGATGGTGATAGATTATAGCCAGACGGTTAATCTATACACCCAGCTAGACGCCTACCCTCTGCCCCGCATAGCGGATATGGTTAACCAAATCGCGCAATGCCGGGTGTTTTCCACCATCGACCTAAAATCAGCATACCACCAGCTCCCCATTAGGACGGAGGACCGTCCATACACCGCCTTCGAGGCGAACGGACGTCTCTACCACTTCCTCAGAGTCCCCTTTGGGGCAACGAATGGGGTCTCGGTCTTCCAGCGGGAGATGGACCGCATGGTCGATGAGAACCAGTTAACAGCCACCTACCCATACCTAGACAACATCACCATCTGCGGCCACGACCAGCAAGACCACGACTCGAACCTCGCGAGATTTCTGAAAACCGCCCTCAGACTCAATCTCACCTACAACGAGGATAAGTGTGTCTTTAGCACCACGCGCCTCTGTATCCTGGGCTGCGTGGTGGAAAACGGGGAAATCGGTCCGGACCCCGACCGATTGCGCCCCCTACGGGAGCTACCCCTACCAAACACCCCCAAGGCCCTGAAAAGGTGCCTGGGGTTCTTCTCCTATTATGCCCAATGGGTCCCCAATTATTCCGACAAGGCCCGTCCCCTCCTGAAATCAACGTCCTTCCCGCTCATGGCCGAGGCCCACGCCGCCTTCAACAGCATTAAACACGACATTGAGAAGGCCGCGCTGCGGGCAGTGGACGAAAACATCCCTTTCCAGGTCGAAAGCGATGCGTCCGACTTCGCTTTAGCAGCCACCCTCAACCAGGATGGGCGGCCCGTAGCCTTTTTCTCAAGAACCCTCCAAGGGCCCGAGATCAGGCACTCCTCGGTAGAGAAGGAGGCCCAGGCCATAGTGGAGGCAGTGCGGCACTGGAGGCACTACCTAGCTGGCAAACGCTTCACCCTGCTTACCGACCAGCGGTCGGTAGCCTTCATGTTTAACAACAAACAGAGGGGGAAGATCAAGAACGACAAAATTCTCAGGTGGCGGATCGAACTCTCCACGTTTGAGTACGACATAATATATAGGCCAGGGGCCCTCAACGAATCCCCCGACGCCCTATCACGAGGGATGTGTGCCAGCATCCAGGGGGACAGGCTACAGGGCCTCCACAATGGCCTCTGCCACCCGGGGGTCACCCGGCTATTCCACTTTATAAAATCCCGTAACCTGCCCTATTCCATCGAGGAGGTCCGGTCTATGACCAGGGACTGCCGCACTTGTGCGGAATGCAAGCCCCGTTTTTTCAGGCCCAACCGAGCCCACCTGATCAAAGCTACACGGCCATTCGAGCGCCTGAGCTTAGATTTCAAGGGACCACTCCCCTCCACCGACTGCAATGTGTACTTCCTCAACATTGTGGACGAGTACTCCCGCTTCCCATTCGCCTACCCCTGCCCAGATATGACCAGTGCCACGGTCATCAAGTGCCTCGGCAACCTGTTTTGCACGTTCGGCATGCCCAACTACATCCACACTGACAGGGGGGCGTCGTTCATTAGCGATGAACTGCGCCAATATCTGCTGTCAAAGGGGATAGCCACGAGTCGGACCACTAGTTATAGCCCCCGGGGTAATGGGCAAGTGGAGAGGGAGAACGCGACAGTGTGGAAGGCAGTCACCTTAGCACTAAGGTCTAAAGGCCTCCCCACCTCCCGCTGGCAGGAGGTCCTCCCAGACGTACTCCACTCGATAAGGTCGCTATTGTGTACTGCTACTAACGCCACTCCTCACGAGAAGATGTTTGTTTTTCCCCGCAAATCAACCTCAGGAGTATCCCTACCCTCGTGGCTCTCCGCCCCAGGGACAGTCCTGTTACGGAAACATGTGAGGGGCCACAAAACGGATCCCCTCGTGGAGGCAGTACACCTACTCCACGCAAACCCACAGTACGCGTACGTCAAGCACGCCGACGGGCGTGAAGACACCGTGTCCATAAAGGACCTCGCCTCGGCAGGAAGCGACGACGACGACCCATCACCACCACCCCCAGAAGAACCTCCACCATCCCCAGAGGTATCCTCACCACCCCCAGCAGTACCTGCAACAACCCCAACACATGGGTATGCCCAGGAGGGCACCACGGACTCCTGGTCGGAACCCGAGGTACTGTTGCAACGTTCAGGAAGGACTATCACACCCCCGGGCAGACTAAATCTGTAGAAGGGGTGAATGTGATGAAATATATGCCTTCATCAGCCTATGTGATTTACCTGTGTGTTTCACCTGCTTGTATTGTGTGAACCGCCCCCTTTTGTTCCTATTGTGTGTATTGGCTACGCCCCTGTCTTTTGCCATATAAAGGTCTCAGGAGCTGGATGAGTCATTCCTACCAGACGCCCGATGTGGGAAGACCTGTAATGCTGCTATGTTCTTAGTGATTAACAGCCTTAGTTGAATCCTTTAAATTCCTTGCCTTTGAGTTATTGAAGGCACATCACCCCCCATCTATGGCCCCTAGAGCTGGTGTGGTCTGCAAGTCTTTCTTGAGCCTGACAAATGCTGCCTGGCAACCCTCACCCCAAAGCCACTCCACTCCCTTGTGTAGGAGTCGGAGCAGAGGGGCTGCGGTGGCTGCATAGTCCTCAATAAAGTCTCTACAGTACCCGGTTAGCTCTAGAAACGACCTCACACCCGTTACTGTGTTGGGGACCGGTAACTCTTGTACCGCTTCTCTCCTAGCCTTATCTATGGCCCTTTCTCCAGTGCGCATGGTCAGGCCGAGGAATTTCACCTCCTGCTGGCCGATCTGCGCTTTCTTGGTGTTTACCTTGAAACCCATCTGCCCTAGCAGCTCCAGCAGTTCGGCCAATAGTGGGCCATGCTCCTCTTTCGAATCGGTGAACAGGAGCAGGTCATCCACATATTGAACCAACTGTCTGGGCTGGCTAAAATCCTTCAAACTGTTTGCCATGCACTGATGGAAAATGCTGGGGCTGTTGTGGAAGCCCTGAGGCAAGCAGTTCCACGTGTACTGTTGCCCTTTAAACGTAAAGGCAAACTTGTACTGATCCTCCCTCCTTAGAGGGATGGACCAAAACCCATTGGAAATATCCTGCACCGTGAAAGTGGTCGCGGATGCTGGAATACTTCCTATCAGGTCGGCAACTGCTGCTACTGTGGGTGCACAGGCTGGGATGTTACTATTGAGCACCCAATAGACCACCGTGGCCCTCCAGGAATTGTCCGGCTTTCTGACCGGCCATAATGGAGAATTCACGTGGGTGGCTATCGGCCTCAGAACTCCCTGCTGTACTAACGAGGACATGGCTGCTTCCATGTCTGGCTCTGCTTCCCTGGGGTGGTTATACTGTTTCTGTGGTCGGGCCATGGGGTCCCCATCTACGCTGACCTCAAACCTGTTAACCCTCCCGCAGTCATGTTTGTGAGTGGCAAATGTGGCCAGGTGGGCCTGCACAAATGCCTGGAACTCCTGTGGGGTGTTACTGACCATAAGCTCGAGGTTATAACCCTCTTTGGGCTTCATGGTGCACAGGGTCCCCTTCCCTTCCTTTCCTGGGATCACTACTACCTCACCTTTCTTTACTGTACCTGCCCCCCATAAGCAATGATTCCTCAAATCTACTAGGACCCCATGGCCTACAATAAAGTCAGCTCCCAGGACCCCTCTTCCACCCTCCACTTCCCATTTCATCAGGACACAGGTCCACTTGGAGCGGAGCGGTCCTAACCGAATGGCGAGCGGGATGGAAAACGAGCCAGCCTGTTCTTTACCTGTGAACCCCGACAGGCTGTATGGGATCCCGTTAGATAGAGGCGAAGTGGTGGGGTTAGCTGAGTAGACCACGGTGCATGATGCCCCCATGTCTAACAGATAGATCCCTGTCATCTTTTCCACCTCCACCTCCAAGAGGGGTCTCTTCCATTCATCATACCGGAGAGAACACAGGTAAACAGGCTGCGCTGGCTCTAGTCAGGGCTGTGGGTTGGATGGGGCTGACGGGGTCAGAGCACCGGTGGCGGCTGCTACTCTCCCCTGGCCAGTCAGTAAGGACCTCATGGCGTCCAAAAGTGACTCGACCTCGGTGGGAGGGTTTCCTGCCCCCGCCTTTTGGGCTGGGGCTGTGGAATTCTTTCCCTTGTTATCCTTCCAAGGGTTTTTGCACTCCTTCCGCCAGTGACCACCCTTCCCGCACCCGTAACAATTTGTCTTTGTGTTGCGGGGGCTACTCTTTCCTACCCGGTCCAGGTTTTACCTCATGCACCTTCCCCTTGGGTGGGTGTGCATCGGTTCCCCTACCATTTTTGTAGGCTAGAGTTAGCTGCCTGATCACCGTAACCTCGGTGGTCTGGGGATTTCTGGGGTCGAACCAGACTTCTGCCTTGGCCCGGACCTGTGGCAAGCTGTTCGCCACCAGGCAACGGAGCCAATGGGCCAGAAGATCCCCGTTCACAAACCCCCGGTCCGGCGTCCCCGGACAGGTCCTCCGGTACACCGGCCACAGCCGCTCCGCAAAAGCCTGCGGGGTTTCCCCGGGAGCTGGACCGTCTTCTCCACACGGGAGAAAGGACTTCCCTCATTCATCCCCAAGACCTCCAGAACCGCATCTCTAAGCTCCTCGTACCCGCTCTGCTCCCTTTTACACTCGTCAGAGAGGGATTGGAGGAGACTACTCTCCAGGCAGAATAGCATCATCTTGGCCTGCTCAGCGCCATCGCAGTCGTTGATGCTGGGTGCCTGCTCTACTTCCCTGAAGTGGATCGAGGGGTCTCCCTTCTCGGAGAGCTTTGGGATATGGTTGACCATAGCCCTAAGCTGTTGGGTGTTAAAGGGTAATACGAACTGGTTTTGGAGGGGTCCCTCATCGTCGCCATCAATGGGTGGCCCGAGCCTCCGATGCTGTGCTGGGCACATCGGTCCCAGCTCCGACTTCACGGGCGGGGGTTGCTCTACCTCCGCCTCCCCCTCTGACTCCACCCCTGGTTCCACCCCCGCTTGCTGCCAAACCTCGCTGAAATTTGGTGCTACGGGTGGTGGTCATGAGGTCTCCTCTCTCTCAACTGGGTCGTCCCTAGGCACTACCAGTGACGTTGGAACTGTCCTCCCCTCGTTCCCCATAAAATCCGCCTGACCTGCCTTTGGGCTTATGAGGCATACCATGCCTTTTGCCTTCTGGAGGGCCCGGCTCAGATTTTCTATCCTCTCTTTACAGGGGCCGTGGTCTGCCTCCTCAAACCCCTGTTCGCTCGCTAGCTTGTAAGCTGCCTTTACCTCCTGTACTTTCTCTTCCTGTTCCCTAATATGCCTTGCCAAGTGGGCGTTCTTCTCCCGCAGCCTTAACTCATTTCCCTTGGCCTCGGTGACTTGGCACCGTAGGTATTCCAACTGGGCCTTGTGTTCTCCCATTAAATGCACTCTCTCCTGATTCAGGGCCTGCAAAGCTACTAATAACTTCTCCCCTGCAAGAGCCTTATCCTGGATCTCCAGGGCTGACTCCCTTAACTTGGCTGCCTGTGCTGCAACGAGCCTATCCAAAAGCTGGACCTGCTTTTTGAAACACATCAGCCAAACTGCCTTCTCTAAGGACTTCTTGTGTTCCTTTCCCTCTGTCCACTTAGCTGCTGCATCTACCGGACGCCCAGCCCTTAACAGAGTGGTGATCCACTTCTTTGTGATATTCACCTTGTTAAACACATCATCAGAAATCCTTTCCTCCATCATGGTTTGCTCATCTGAACCATTGTCTACCGTATCACAGCCCTGTTGCCGGTGTCCTGCCGCGGTCGTCATTTCTGTAGGGGGTGGCGCGTGCGCCCAGTCAGTTATGCCCCTGACTGTTTGTGAGTGGTTCGAATCGCTCCCACGCCCCTGGGTTCTAGACACCGGTCTTAGGTACAGGTGGCGATACAGAAAAACTCAAGTAGACAGGTGGTTTGGATGTAAGAAAACCAAGATTTTATTAAAACAGAAATTAACAGTCTTACGAGAAATTACTAGTATAAAAATACAAGCAAATACCAAATAACTATACTTATACAGGGAATAGGGAACACATGGCACATCGAGGGAAAACAAACTATATTAACAATCCCCTTATCCTTATCCCACCCCCTATACGTAACTAGATTAAGCTACGAGGGGCCAGAATTCATGCTCACCAATCCAAAGCAAAGCCAACAAGTTCAGGTTTTGTGGTTTGGTTCTCTGTCCTCTTAGGTACCCCGTCACCACGTGGTCTTCAGGGGCGCGGTGCTGGAGCTGCTGCTGCGAAACACCTTCTTCCCCTCCGCTGCCGTCGTCATCTCGTTGCGATGGGTTCTCCTCTTCTTCTCCCTCGGGCGGTCATCGGTGGCAACGTTGTGCCTATAGGGCAGTGGGCAGTCTTAACTGCTTAGATTTTCCTATCCAAGCGTTAAAACGCCAGTATATTCGTCGTGGCATGGACACCTGCGTTTTCGCAGTACTCACCAAATTGTTCGTCTCACCAAGCACCAGCTTATAACTAGACGCTTGGCCTCATCAATACATTTTTTACTGCCCTGCTCTGCTCTTATCGAGTTGTTACCTTCTTCGTCTCGATTCGTCTCATCTCGTTCGGTTACTATAGAAGTCCTGGACTGCCTACTCACTTTCGTCTCGTCCCTTTTTGCAGCCTGGGCGTCCTGGATGGCTATGGACTGAGTTCTCGTTCCCCTCCCCTGCAATTGGTGTGGTGTCCTTAGCTGATGAAACTCTGCTACGGGGAGCGAGGAGAGAACCCGCCACGAGGCCAGGGCACGAGTACGAGCGGCGGCAGCCCAAGAGGCCGGAGCCACGAGAGCAGGGATGAGGGCAAGAGCAAGAGAACAAGAGCAAGAGAGTGATTGCTACTGAGGGCCTACAGTTATACTCCTTTCGAATGGCCCTTAGCTGTGCGCCAAATCAGGTTAATTGATTGTTCCAATTTTGGCGGGCTGGTTTAAATGATTGTAGCAATCTAAACTAACTGTTTTTAGATGGCCGTTTATCGCACCTAATGGCCTGATGTCCGAGCTGTATTGTTATTAATGCATCCTAATCAGCCTGTCCAGCCTAGATGGCTTCCTTAAGCTGTTTCCGATTATTTATGCAGACAACTTGATGGCCTCAAGTATAGGCCTGACTGGTTTTGATCTGTCTACGATCTGGCTCAATGCATATTCAATGTTTGCTGTCTGCTTTTCAAAATACAAGGTCCTTTTTCACAAAAACTGCATTTTAGGTTTCGATTTCCCCAAAAGCTGCTTGTGCTGCCACAGAGTCCAAGCTTTTAAAATCTTGCAGGCTTTTGGTCACGAGGTGCGGACGCCATCTTTTGGGTACCCTTTTTTTGAAATGTCCATGCAGGGTCCCTTTTATTACTAACTTTGGGGAAAATGTGGGAATTTTGCAAATCTTACAGCCAACTTCCTGGCACCATGGGTGGTTTTGCTGCATAGGACGGGAGGAAAAAGAGTGGTAGAGCTATAGTAATAGGGGATTCTATTGTAAGGGGAATAGATAGGCATTTCTGCGGCCGCAAATGAGACTCCAGGATGGTATGTTGCCTCCCTGCTGCAAGGGTCACAGATGTCTCAGAGCGGCTGCAGGGCATTCCGGAGGGGGAGGGTGAACAGCCAGCTGTCGTGGTGCATATAGGTACCAACAATATAAGTAAAAAATGGGATGAGGTCCTAAAAGCTGAATATTGGGAGTTAGGAGGTAAATTAAAAAATAGGACCTCAAAGGTAGTAATCTCAGGATTGCTACCAGTGCCACGTGCTAGGCAGAGTAGAAATAGAAGGGTATTTCAGATGAATACATGGCTAGAGGAATGGTGCAAGGTGGGGGGGGATTCAAATTCCTGGGACATTGGAACTGGTTCTGGGGGAGGTGGGACCAGTACAAACTTGATGGTTTGCACCTGGGCAGGACCAGGACCGATGTCCTGGGAGAGTATTTGCTAGTGCTGTTGGGAGGGTTTAAACTAAAATGGCAGGGGGTTGGGAACCTGTGCAGGGAAACAGAGGAAAGGGAAGCAAGGATAGAAGCAAAAGACAGGAAGGAGAAAAGCAAAAGTGGAAGGCAGAGAAATCAAGGGTGTAAATTAAACAGGGCCACAGTAAATAATAATTCTAAAAGGACTAAGAGTGTTATAAAAACAAGCCTGAAGGCTTTGTGTCATAATGCGAGGAGCTTTTGTAATAAGGTGGATGAATTAGCTGCGCAAATAGAGGTAAACATATATGATATAATTGGGATTATGGAGATATGGCTCCAGGGTGACCAAGGCTGGGAATTCAACATCCAGGGGTATTCAATATTCAGGAAGGACAGGCAAAAAGGAAAAGGAGCTGGGGTAGCATTGCTGGTTAAAGAGGAGATTAGCACAATAGTAAGGAAGGATATTAGCTCTGATGATGTGGAATCTGTATGGGTAGAGCTGAGAAATACCAAGGGGCAGAAAACGTTAGTGGGAGTTGTATACACACCCCCAAACAGTAATGTGGAGGTTGGGGATGGCATTAAAAGGGAAATTAGAGATGCGTGCAATAAGGGCACAGCAGTTATCATGGGTGACTTTAATCTACATATAGATTGGGCTAACCAAATTAGTAACAATACTGTGGAGGAGGAATTCCTAGAGTGTATATGGGATGGTTTCCCGGACCAATATGTCTAAGAACCAACTAGGATCAGGCCATCTTAGACTGGGTATTATGTAATGAGAAAGGATTGATTAGCAATCTTGTTGTGTGAGGCCCCTTGGGGAGGAGCGATCATAATATGATAGAATTCTTCAGTAAGGTGGAGAGTGAAGTATTTGGCTCAGAGACTAGGGTCCTGCATTTAAATAAAGGAAACTATGATGGTATGAGGCACGAGTTGGCTCGGATGGATTGGGGAACGTTACTTAAAGGGTTGATGGATGGATAGGCAATGGCAAACATTTAAAGATTGCATAGATGAACTACAGAATTTGTTCATCCCTCTCTGGCATAAAAATAAAACAAAATAGGTGGCGCAACCATGGCTAACAAGGGAAATTAGGGATAGCATAAGATCCAAGGAGAGGACATATAAATTGGCCAGAAAAAGCAGCAAACCTGAGGATTGTAGGAATTAATACAAGCGAGGTTGGGGTAATTGTCTCTGGCCAGTCAGAAGCCTCTGAGCTGCTCCAGGGACCCCCGTGCGGTTTCGATGTGCCCCCCTATTCCTGGTTCTGACCGCTGGACTTATTCGGTAGCGATGTAGACAGAAAAACACCGAGACTCGTGCTTGGGTGCAAAACAGACCAGTATTTATTGAAACAAAAAGAAACAAATTGAAAATAAACAATATAGCACACCTATGCTGAAATACAGCACTTTACCTAACACAGTACACTTATTGTCCACTAAAGCACTTTTTCGTTTAGTGCAATGCCCTTTTACTTAAATACAGCACTTTACTTCTCACAGTACACTTTTACTTAAATACAGCACTTTTAATTAGTGCAGCACTTTACTTCTCACAGTAATTAGCACCTACCACAGCACTCTCTTGCTTAGTAGAACACTCCTTTACTTAAATGCAGCACTTTACTTCTTAGTACAACACTGTTACTTAAATACAGCACTTTTAATACAGCTACTTAGTGTTCACTACAGCAATTTTCTGCTTGGTGCAACACCCTTTTAATAGCACTTTTAATACAGAACTCTTAGTGTTCACTACAGCACTTTTCTGCTTAGTGCAACACCCTTTTAATGGCACTTTTAATACAGAACTCTTAGTGTTCACTACAGCACTTTTCTGCTTAGAGCAACACCCTTAATAGGGGAGGAGGAAACAGACACAATGAGGGAAAATTGACTAAAATTACAGTTTTAACAAAATTCCCCTTAATTCCCACCCCTATACCTATTCTAAGTTGCCTTGTAATGGGCCAGAAAAGGTATGCTCACCAATGAATGCCTGCCCTGTGCCCTTGCGGTCTTAGATCTTCACTGCCCCGGAGTAGAGAACACCCCAGTATTTAGAAGTAAACTGCTGGTATTCCACTCCTTTAGGCAGGCTTCTGAGCTGGTAGGCAGGACACGGAGGCAAGGCTGCAGAGAGAGAGAGATCACTTCCTGAGAAGCTATCTTATACCCCATTTGGGGCCAAAACCTTCCCGCCCAAATCCGGATGCATCTGGGCTAAACAAAAGGGATCCGATGTCCCCATTAACTGTGATGGGTTTTGGATGAATTACCCATTTCCCGGTGATGGGTTTTTGAATGTATTCCCATTCATTGTGATGAGGTTTTGAATGTATTCCCATTCATCATGATGGGTTTGAATGAAACTGTTTCAGTTTGAAAAACCATGTCTATTTCCTTAATGGCTGAGTAAACAGCTCTTGGAGGTTAGTGTAAACAAACTGATTGTCCTGTGGTCACACCCAACTGCAATTGATTGGCAGTCTCAAGTGGTTCAACATAGTAGCAGTTTAGTGTAAACAAACATCGATTGACCTGCAGGGAGGGAAACTCTCTGAACTGCCTTTGATTGGCAGTTTAACTACTCCATTGTTTCAGGGCTGGGGTTTTTTCTAAATCCTTTGTCAGCCATCATTGATTGTCCCTTTTCATATGTACACAGTCTGTGTGCTGCCACGAGGTCGGACAGCCATCTTTGATTATCCCTTTTTCACAGACACACAGGCTGCCTTTCCAGTCCTTTTGTCTTCTGCCATGAGGTCTGATGGCCATTTTGATCTCTGGATTTTTAAAGGTATATTCTACCCAGGTATTCTTTAATCAAAAATCAATCTTCGGAACTGTAGAAAATTTCAAAATTATTGCGAAATCCTACAGGATTGGGAGCAGTTTAGGATTCAGTAAAGGAGGACAAAAGGATTAATTAAGAGGGGGAAAATAGAGTATGAGAGTAAGCTTTCAGGGAACATAAAAACTGACTGTAAAAGCTTCTATAGATATGTGAAGAGAAAAAGATTGGTGAAGTCAAGCGTAGGTCCCTTTCAGTCAGAATCAGGGGAACTTATAATGGTGAACAAAGAAATGGCTGACCAATTAAATACATACTTTGGTTCTGTCTTCACAAATGAGGACACATATTACCTCCCAGAGATGTCGGGGAACATAGGGTCTAATGAGAGGGAGGAATTGAATGAAATCAATATTTGTAGGGAAATGGTGTTCGGGGAATTGATGGGATTGAAGGCCGATAAATCCCCAGGGCCTGATAATCTACACCCTAGGGTACTTAAGGAAGTGGCCCTAGAAATAGTAGATGCATTGCTGGTCATCTTCCAAAATTCTATAGACTCTGGCACACTTCCCATGGATTGCAGGGTTGCTAATGTAACTCCACTATTTAAAAAAGTTGGTAGAGAGAAAATGGGGAATTATAGATCGGTAAGCCTGGCATTGGTAGTGGGAAAAATGCTAGAGTCCATTATAAAAGATGTAATAACAGAGCACTTGGAAAACAGTGACAGGATCGGACAAAGTCAACATAGATTTACAAAAGGTAAATCGTGCTTGACTAATCTACTGGAATTTTTTGAGGATGTAACTGGTGGAATAGATAAGGGAGAACTAGTGGATGTGATGTATTTGGACTTTCAGAAGGCTTTTGATAAGGTCCCGCATAAGAGATTAGCGTGCAAAGTTAAAGCACATGGGATTGGGGGTAAGGTACTGACTTGGATAGAGAACTGGTTGGCAGACAGGAAGCAAAGAGTTGGAATAAACAGGTCTTTTTCCGAGTGGCAGGCATGACTCGTGGGGTACCGCAGGGATCGGTGCTAGGACCCCAGCTATTCACAATATATATTAATGATCTAGACGAGGGAACTAGATGTAATATCTCCAAGTTTGCAGACGACACAATGCTAGGTGGGCATGTGTGCTGTGATGAGGATGCAGAGAAACTCCAGTATGATTTGGACAGGTTGGGTGATATGGCAGATGCAGTATATTGTGGATAAATACGAGGTTATCCTCTTTGGTGGCAAAAACAGGAAGGCAGATTATTATCTGAACGGCAATAGATTGGGAGAAGGGGAAGTGCAACGAGACCTGGGTGTTCTTGTGCTCCAGTCGCTGAAGGTAAGCATGCAGGTGCAGCAGGCAGTTAACAAGGCAAATGGTATGTTGGCCTTCATAGCAAGAGGTTTCGAGTACAGGAGCAAGGATGTCTTGCTGCAGTTGTACAGGGCCTTGGTGAGACCACACCTTGAGTATTGTGTGCAGTTTTGGTCACCTTATCTGAGGAAGGATGTTCTTGCCATGGAGGGAGTGCAGCGAAGATTCCCCAGACTGATACCTGGGATGGCAGGAATGACGTATGAGGAGAGATTGGGTCAATTGGGTTTGTATTTGCTGGAGTTTAGAAGAATGAGAGGGGATCTCATCGCAACTTATAAAATTCTAACAGGGCTAGACAGACTAGATGCAGGAAGGATATTCCCGATGGCAGGGGAGCCCAGAACCAGGGGTCGCAGACTAAGGATAAGAGGTAAGCCATTTAGGACAGAGATGACGAGGAATTTCTTCACCCAGAGAGTGGTGAACCTGTGGAATTTTCTACCACAGAAGGCAGTTGAGGCCAATTCATTAAATATATTCAAGAAGGAGTTAGATATATTTCTTAAGGCTAAAAGGATCAAGGGATATGGGGAGAAAGCAGGGACAGGGTACCGAATTTGGATTATCAGCCATGATCTCATTAAATGGTGGAGCAGACTCGAGGGGCTGAATGGCATACTCCTGCTCCTATCTTCTATGTTTCTATGTATTTATCGCTCGACTAATACCACCAAAGCAGTCATTTATCTCATTTTTATTTGTTAAGATCTTGTGTGTAAATTGGCTGCTGTATTTGCCGACATAATAACAGTGAGTACACTCCAAAAATAATACACCTTGGGATTAAAAAAAACACTTTTGGATGTCCTGAGGACATGAAATGTGCTGTATAAATGTGCTATATAAATGCAAATTATTTCTTTTAAACCATTATAGCTACTGTATATCACTCTTTAGCTATTAATGCTTCGAACTCTACAGTCCTGTTTTGAATTATTTGTGCATTCACAGACAGGCCATTCAGCTCTGACTCCAATTTTTTGGAATGTTGCCCCTTATTCTTTTTCTGTTTTTCTAATTTAATTTGTTGATATCCCTTGCTCTATTCTAGTGCAGTGTTTTTATCTGTCACTACCTCAAAGCTTCTTGCTTAGCCTTTCTCCTTTGATAATATTTTCTCACAAATGTATTTCAGATAAGCTTGTATTCTTACAGCTTTATTAATCCTGCTCACTTTCTCTAGTCTCAAATGTAGGCTTTTCTCACTCACTACCATTTTCGCTTGAATCCTCACCCACTTCTCTATTTCTCTTCTCCACAGAGACATTGGTGCCATTTCAGTTAGAGTGAAGGCTGTACCTTCAGTATAGTCGTCTTTTGTTTCAGAACTTGCTGCAGTGCCGAAGAACGTGAACACTTCCCCCCTGCACCTGCCATGCAGCCGTACATTGACTTTCCTAATCTTCCTCTCCTTAATCTGTCCAGAATGTGGCACAGGAAACAGTCCAGAGATCTTGAGGTCTTGTGTTTCAAGTTAGGACCTCACTCCTTAAACTCCCTCTGCAATTTCTCAAATGTACTTCTATCTATCTCATTGGCTTTGACGTAAACCACAACTTTTGGCTGTTCTCTCTCCCTTCCCAGAAGTTCTTCCTCTCATTTCATTATGCCCTTCGCCCTGGCACTTGGGAGGCACTCCTGAGAAGGATGAACCATCTGTGACTAACTAAGGAAGTTAAGGATGGTATCAAATTGAAGGAAAAGGCATACAATGTTGCAAAGATTAGTGGTAGGCCAGTAGATTGGGAAATTTTTAGAAACCAGCAAAGGATGACTAAACAAATAATAAAGAGGGAGAAGATAGATTATGAGAGTAAACCAGCTAAAAATATAAAAACAGACAGGAAGAGCTTCTACAGGTATATAAAAAGGAAGAGAGCAGCTAAATTAAACATTGGTCCCTTAGAGGATGAGACTGGGGAATTAATAATAGGAAACAGGGAAATGGCAGAGACTTTGAACAAATATTTTAACATAAGAACATAAGAACATAAGAAATAGGAGCAGGAGTAGGCCAATCGGCCCCTCGAGCCTGCTCCGCCATTCAATAAGATCATGGCTGATCTGATCCTAACCGCCAATCTACTATCACAGAACCATCTCCTGAATCTAACAGAATTAGACACACGAAATAGGAGCAGGATCAGGCTACACGGCCCCTGGGCCCGCTCTGCTACCCACAGGGCCATGACCGATCCGAACCTAGACTCATGTCCAAATTCCTGCCCGCTCCCCGTAACCCTTAATTCCCTTTACTTCTAGGAAACTGTCTATTTCTGTTTTAAACTTATGTAATGATGTAGCTTCTACAGCTTTTTGGGGCAGCATATTCCATGGACCTACCACCCTCTGAGTGAAGTAGTTCCTCCTCATCTCAGTTTTGAAAGAGCAGCCCCTTATTCTAAGACTATGCCCCCTAGTTCTAGTTTCACCCATCATCGGGAACATCCTCCCCGCATCCACCCGATCCAACCCCTTCACAATCTTATATGTTTCAATAAGATCGCCTCTTATTCTTCTGAACTCCAATGAGTAGAGTCCCAATCTACTCAACCTCTCCTCATATGTCCATCCCCTCATCCCCGGGATTAACCGAGTGAACCTTCTTTGTACTGACTCGAGAGCAAGTATGTCTTTTCTTAAGTATGGACACCAAAACTGTATGCAGTATTCCAGGTGCGGTCTCACCAATACCTTGTACAACTGAAGCAATACCTCCCTATTTTTATATTACTGCATCAGTCTTCACGGTAGAAGAAACTAAAAGCATTCCAATAATAATTGATAATCAAGGGGCTATAGGGAGAGAGGAACTTAAAACAATCACTATCACTAGAGAAAAAATACTAGGCAAACTAATGGGACTAAAGGCTGACAAGTCCCCTGGACCTGATGGCCTGCATCCTAGGGTCTTAAAAGATGTGGCGGCAGAGATAGTGGATGCGTTGGTTGTAATCTACCAAAATTCCCTGGATTCTAGAGAGGTCCCAGCGGATTGGAAAACTGCAAATGTAACTCTCCTATTCAAGAAAGGAGGGAGACAGAAAGCAGGAAACTATAGGCCAGTTAGCCTAACATCTGTCATTGGGAAAATGCTGGAATCCATTATTAAGGAAGTAATAGCAGGACATTTAGAAAATCACAATACAATCAAGCAGAGTCAACATGGTTTTATGAAAGGGAAATCATGTTTGCCAAATTTATTCGAGTTCTTTGAGGATGTAACAAGCAGGGTGGATAAAGAGGAACCAGTAGATGTAGTGTATTTGGATTTCCAGAAGGTATTCGATAAGGTGCCGCATAAAAGGTTACTGCACAAGATAAGAGCTCACGGTGTTAGGGATAATATATTAGACTGGATAGAGGATTGGCTAACTGACAGAAAACAGAGAGTCGGAATAAATGGGTAATTTTCAGGTTGGCAAACTGTAACTAGTGGGGTGCCACAGGGATCAATGCTGGGGCCTCAACTATTTACAATCTATATTAATGACTTGGATGAAGTGACCGAGTGTACTGTTGCGCAAAATTTGCTGACGATACAAACATAGGTGGTAAAGCAAGTTGTGAGGAGCACACAAAGAGCCTGCAAAGGGATATAGATAGGTTAAGTGAGTGGGCAAAAATTTGGCAGATGGAACATAATGTGGGAAAATGTGAGGTTATCCACTTTGGTAGGAAGAATAAAAAAGCAAAATATTATTTAAATGGAGAGAGACTACAAAATGCTGCGGTACAAAGGGATCTGGGTGTCCTCGTACATGAAACACAAAAAGTTAGCATGCAGGTACAGGAAGTAATTAGGAAGGCAAATGGAATGTTGGCCTTTATTGCAAGTGGGATGGAGTATAAAAGGAGAGAAGTCTTGCTACAACTATACAGGGCATTAGTGAGACCACACCTGGAGTACTGCGTACAGTTTTGGTCTCCTTATTTAAGGAAGGATATACTTGCATTAGAGGCAGTTCAGAGAAGATTCACTAGGTTAATTCCTGAGTTGAAGGGGATGTCTTATGAGGAAAGGTTGAGCAGGTTGGGCCTATACTCATTGGCGTTTAGAAGAATGAGAGGTGATCTTATTTAAACATATAGGCCTAGAAATTCAGTCTGGCCACTTTTGGGGCGGTAAAGTCGGGCGGTCGCTAAAGTTAGCGCCCGCCGGAAAGTGTAGGCCACTTCGCCGAAATTCAGTAGATTTGGCCAAGAGTTTGGGCGAGCGCTGAAACTGGCGTTGCACTGCTATCTTCAGGCGCTAAGCCGACGATGCGGACTGATAACGCCGAGGCCGGGCGCAGCGCAGGTGCGGTCATGTTTTGATTGACAGCAGACACCCTGACGCCGGCCAGCTCTTAAAGGGGGAAGGGTCGACTTTGACTGCTGCCACGCCCTGCATAGTGGAGCCCTGCAGCTAGGCCTCAACACTGCTGGTGGACCCAAATAGCGCCTGAAGCCATGGAGAAGGCCCGTGAACGAGCGCAGCGCTTCTCAGAGCATGCTTTGAGGGTGCTGGTTAATGGTGTGGAAAAGAAAAGAGAGATCTTGTGCCCGGACAGTGGCAAGAAGGCTCCCAGGAGGCAGTACAGGAGAGCCTGGAAGAAAATCGCCCACAGGGTGTCATCCACCAGCGATGTCCCCAGGAGTGCGGACCAATGCCGCAAGAAGTACAACGACCTCACTCGGATGGTGAAGGTGAGTACCCTTTCCAGTGTCCTCCTCATCCTTGCATGTGCACCTCACATTATGGGCAAAGGGACCTCAAAGGCCTAATGGCCAGCCCTCCTCCCGCAGCTATGGCACTGGCATGATCATCAATAGCACTTTCTGCACTTAACACACTGGCCAAGCTATTCGACCATGGGAGGCAGTGCACACAGCAACAGGGCACCACACTGGCCAAGCTATTCGACCATGGGAGGCAGTGCACACAGCAACAGGGCACCACACTGGCCAAGCTATTCGACCATGGGAGGCAGTGCACACAGCAACAGGGCACCACACTGGCCAAGCTATTCGACCATGGGAGGCAGTGCACACAGCAACAGGGCACCACACTGGCCAAGCTATTTGACCATGGGAGGCAGTGCACACAGCAACAGGGCACCACACTGGCCAAGTTATTCAACCATGGGAGGCAGTGCACAGAGCAACAGGGCACCACACTGTACTTAGAGGCCATCCTTTCTCTTGCAGGCCAAGCTGGTGCGGAATTTGAGGAGCCAGTCTGCCACCGGGGGAGGCCGTCCCCAGTACCAGGCACTCAGTGAGCTGGAGGAGAGCGTGGCTCGACTCATGCGTGGCCGGGTGACTGGCCCTGTTGCCATTGGAGATGCGGACCCTGTACTGGGACCCACTGGTAAGGACATGACCGGTTGGACCTCTCTCGTTGCCCTTGCGCTTCAGATCTACATCCTTTCCCACTGTCCGACCAATGCGCATAATGCCACCACTCATGCCTCCCTCGCTGACGCCCTGTCCTCACTCTAAAGCTACTCTTGTGCCTTCCTGCTTTCAGCTGGTGAGGAGGAGGTGGTCCCTGAAGCTCAGAGTGCCAGGCCCTTGGAGGAGGAGGACGACGAGGACCAGGAGGAAGGCGGCACATCGGGGGAACCCTCATCCGCGCCAGGGGATGGCAATGGAGGGGAGACGTCTGGCCTGGAGGAGAGGCAGGGGGAAGTGTTGCAGGGGGGTGTAGCTCCTGGGCCCAGTGGGGTCGAGGCACGCGGGAAGGGTCGGGCAGCTCGGCGGCCTTCTCCCCAGAGGGAGAGTCCGCCCTCCAGTCCGGAGACGGTCCTCGCCCAGGAGGTGCGCCTCCTTGATGAGATGTCCGCGGCATCGGAGCGGCGCCACAAGGAGTTCATGGGGGTAGTGGGACAGTTGCCTCAGGCCATTGAGTCCCTGGCTCATAGTGTGGTCGCTTTCGGGGAATCACAGGCCAGGGGGGTCGAGCAACTCGCGGCAGCACACGACAAGGGTGTCCAGCAACTCGTGGCAGCGCAGGACAGGGGTGTCCAGCAACTCGCGGCAGCGCAGGACGCGAGTCGCGAGTCCATGAGTGGTGCCGTCCAGACACTGGCAGATCTGATGCGGGCACATACCAGGGCAGTTCGGGCACTCACTTCTGCCACACTCGCTGTGGCGCGGAAGCATCGCCAGGGCACCCGCCGCCCTGCTGCAGCACAGCGGTCTGGCCTCCACCAGATTGCTGCGCTTGCTGCACTGCCAGCCCAGCCGAGTGCCAGTGTCTCTGGTGAACAGCGCGCGCCTGGCATCAGCCAGCTTGCCCCCATTGGTGCAGCCGACACTGCCACTCCCCCAGCCAAGGTGTGACGAGCTGCTGCTGAGACTGATGCTGGCCAGCCACAGCTGCAGCAGTCAGCAGCCGGCCCCTCCCGGGCCGGGCCTCGTCTAGGCCGACCCCCAAGGGCATCTGCCGTCACGCATTGTGGCCCTCATGAGCCTTCCCCCAGCCTTGCCACACCCACAGGGCCCAGGTTGAGGCGGAGCAGCAGGTCGGGCAGGGGCCGGAGAAGCCTGCATAAGGACTCGCCCTCTCGGCACACCCAGTAGAGTGTGGTGATAGCGGTTTTTTTTATATGGGGGTGTTTGTGTTCTGGGGGGGGCTTATTTTTGGTAAGGCCGAAGATGAAGGCATTTTTTGTTTTTATGGGGGTGTTTGTGTTGCGGAGGGGGGGCTTATTTTTGTAAGGCCGATGATGAAGGCCAATTGGATGGGCATGTTTTGTTATTCCTCCCCAGGTTGTGGGAGTGACAGATGTTTTTGACTGTTTTTTGGGGGTCTCGTCTGTTTTTCTGTTTCATGTGGGAAGAGCCCTGAGTTTGTAAAATAAAGCTTTTTATTTATTCAGCATGTCCAGGTGTCATGTTTCAAGTGGTTGTTGCGTTAACCGGCTGAGGGCTTGCGGAGCGGCTGCATTCAGGTGCGTTCATTGCCACAGGCCATTTCCTGACAGGGGGCCTAGAAGTGTCGTTCAATAAGCTGCCGGCGGACGGCTCTTGGACCTTGTGGCTCCCTCCTGGGCTGGTACTCCTCCTCCTCCTCCTCCTCCTCCTCATGGTCCTCCTGCTCGTCCTCCTGAGGTGGTGGTGCAACGTCAGGTGGCAGTGCCTGAGTCCTGCGGATAGCCAGGTTGTGCAGCATGCAGCACACGACGACGAACTGGGAGACTCTATCCGGCGAATACTGTAGAGATCCGCCGGAACAATCCAGGCAGCGGAACCGTTGCTTGAGGACGCCAATCGTTTGCTCTATGATGTTCCTTGTGGCTTGATGGCTTTCGTTGTATGCCTCCTCCGCTGGGGTCCTGGGCGCGCGGAGCGGGGTCATGAGCCATGTACACAAAGGGTAGCCCTTGTCCCCAATAAGCCATCCCCTTGGTGGAGGCTGTGCCTCGAACATGTCAGCCACAGTAGTCTGGCGCAGGATAAATGCATCGTGGCTGCTTCCTGGAAAGCGGGCATTGACAGCTAGGATGCGCTGCCTGTGGTCACACACCAGCTGTACATTGAGGGAATGGTAGCCCTTCCGGTTGCGGTAATCCTCGGCATTGTCGATAGGTGCCCGCATAGCCACATGTGTGCAGTCAATGGCGCCCTGCACCATGGGGAAGTCCGCGATCCTGCCAAATCCGACTGCACGCTGCTCCTGCCTCTCTAGGGTCATGGGGAAGGAGATGAATTGGTGTCTCCTCGCGAAAAGTGCATCGGTGACCTGCCGGATGCAGCGATGCACGGCGAACTGGGAGATGTTCGCTATGTCCCCAGCAGCGGCTTGGAAGGAGCCGCTTGCATAAAAGTTCAGAGCCACCGTGACCTTCACTTCCACCGAGAGAGACGTCCTGCACATCAGCTGTGGACGCAGATCTCTGTGAAGCAGCTGGCAGATCTCTGCAACCACCTCCCTTCTGAAGCGCAGCCTCTTAACACAATGCGCCGCAGTCATGGTGAGATAGGACACCTGCTGCCGGTATTGCCTGAGTGGGTAAGGCCTACGTTGCCGACGCCTGATGGCCCCTCTGCGTCTAGGCATGGCTGGCCCTCTCACACAGTGTCTGCGAGCCCTTCGCACATAATGCTGCAACTGAGGGTTGGAACCCCATACAGCCCCCATAATAAACTTGCAAACAGTGAAATCACAATGATTCAAATGTCAAAGCTCTGGCCAGAAGCCAAAAATACCTCTCCTATGTTGTCCCAAATCAGTAAGCTCTGTTCCTTGGTCTCTGTCCAGAAATCCAAAGCAGTAAAGTCATTGCAGCAAAATGGCTGGGCTTTATAGGTCAGTGTAAGTGCCCTTTAATTAGCGCTCCCCGAGGCCCACAGGGCCTCTGTTGCGTTCCACTTCACAGTTCTTAATAGCGCCACGCCCACATTGGGCGGGCGCCACTGAATTTCCGGTTTGGGGCGCACAAACAGCGTTGCACGACGAAATGACGTCATAAGCTGCGCGCGCAGCTGAGCGGGCGCAAACACTTTGCGCCGGCGCTAAATGTCTACTGAATTTGGGCGTAGGCGCAGATCGGCCTGCGCCCGGGCGCTAAGTGCCTAGCGCTGGAAATATACCCCTCTTATGGCGTTAACGGCTGGCGAACGCAACTGAATTTCTAGGCCATAAGATTCTGAGGGGGCGCGACAGGGTAGATGCAGGGAGGATGTTTCCCCTCATGGGGGAATCTAGAACTAGGGGACATAGTTTCAGAATAAGGGGTCACCCATTTAAAACTGAGATGAGGAGGAATTTCTTCTCTCAGAAGGTCGTGAATCTTTGGAATTCTCTACCCCAGAGAGCTGTGGAGGCTGAGTCGTTGAATATATTCAAGGTGGAGATGGGCAGATTTTTGAAAAACAGAGGACTCAAGGATTATGGGGAACGGGCAGGAAAGTGGAGTTGAGGCTAAGATCAGATCAGCCATGATCTTATTAAATGGTGGCGCAGGATCGAGGGGCCAAATGGCCTACTCCGGCTCCTATTTCTTATGTTCTTATGTTCCTATGGTGTCAATAGCAGAACAGACTCCTGAGTATAGAATACTAATTCAGGATGAGTTAAAATTCCTTTCCAGTCATTTGCTGTGACAATCCTATTTATGGATTGTGGATCTGTTATTTTAATTCTTCTAAACGTTTGTCTTGGGAACTGGTGCTATTCAAATTAACACATGTATATTGCTTTTTTTTTAAGATGTCAATATTTTTGGATTAAAGTTTCAGTAAAATGGAAATATTTTGGCCACAACCATTGATAATATTGATGATGAATTACTTAAACTAGGGAATCTTCACGGAGGAAACAACAGAAAATAATTTACAGTATGCCATAGTGAACAACTATGAGATAACTGTAGAAAATGATTCATCTAGACACTGTACAAGAACGTAGCAAACTAGATAGTGGAGATTAAAGAGGAACAATGCTGCTCTCTATAAAATCTTATAGTTAGTGTCTGTTTGGGAACTGTAATTGCAAACAAAATTGTGGCAAATAATAAGGCATCTTTTATATTGGTGAAAACCCTGACTCTAGTGTCGAGATTAAAGGATGTATCTATGAAGCAGTTATCATCTCAACCATCTGGTACAGCTGTAGAATTCAGGAGCTCAGTGAGACTGTTTCAGTCACATAATAGATATGAAGTTGTGTCGGCTTATGCACATGGCTATGTACAACGTGGCTTGCTCGGAGACAGCACTATCATCTGTGCGCATCCCAGTCATGCTCATTTAGGCTCCAGAACCTATGTCAATTAGGGCACAACTTCAGTACAAACAACTTTTTAATAATCATACATGTGATGTGTATGAGAGCTTATGTGTGTTCCTCTGGTACTTCCCTGGTCCTGAGTGCATTTTGGCACATGTAGGGGCATTGGGTGGATGCAGAGGGCTCGGATGAGAGACTGTTGTGTGGTAGTCCTGAGAGATAGCACTGTGCGTTTTCCAGCCATATCTCGGTGCTAGACACTACTTCATCATAATCACCATAGGCGCATACATGCTTATTACATTCTCCTAGCATGGTGACCTGGCAATTTAAGTAAACATCTTCTGGCACTGTTTCCATGTGCACTGTATGTTGGGGGTGGCATTAACACTAGTTGGCATTTCCTTCCATTCACCCTTGCCATTCTGCTTTGAGCCCTGCAGTGTTCATTGTCGATAGAGACCCATCCCTCAGCCTCAGTTTCTCCAAGAGAAATTTAGTCGCTCACCTAAGAAGCGACCCAATTGCTGGCCTCCTTCGTTCATTACAAACATTTTACTTTTTCAAAAATAACTTCCTGCCTTCCACAGCTTCAAATCACTGTGCTTGCCCTTAGGATTTGGGAAGGAGTCATGTTGGGACCTATGCCGAGGACAGAAGTTCCACCCTGCTGCACTTCCAGCAACACAATGGCACCACTGGAATTTCTATCCTCTAGTTCTTCAGGGTTTATTTATTTTTGTAAAATTAGCTTTTTCTTTATCATTGATTTATTTCCGTATTTCCTATTGTAACCTTCTTTCTTTATCCCATATGATTTTGTCAGGTTCATTACTTAGGAAACTATGGGTAAATAAGCATATTACTTTGAGTGCAGTTTTATGACTTTTTTTCCAGATAGGTTCTAAGGGTATTAAATAGCAAATGAGCTAAATAAGAAACAAAGGATGAAGTGTAATGAAGTGTTTGATATAACTCAAATAAATCATTTTTTGTTCATAGTAAAACTGTTATTTTTCCCTGCAGAAGTGCAGTGTATAATTATGGAATTCTGTAACTCTGTAATCTAGAAATTACTTCTGGTGGGCTATTTGGTGGTTAGCTGTGGGTCATAGAATCATAGAATCTTAGAAATCTACAGCACAGAAGAAGGCCATTCGGACCATCGTGTCTGTGCTGGCTGCAGAAGAGCTATCCAGCCTAATCCTACTTTCTAGCTCTTGGTCCGTAGCCTTGTAGGCTATGGCATGTCAAGTGCATAGCCAAGTACTTTTTAAATGTGATGAGGGTTTTTGCCTCTACCACCCTTTTAGGCAGTGAGTTCCGACCTCCACCACCCTCTGGGTGAAAAAGTTCTCCTCAACTCCCCTCTAATCCTTCTATCGATTACTTTAAATCTATGCCCCCTGTTTATTGACCTCTCTGCTAGGGGAAATAGGTCCTTCCTAGCCACTCTATCTAGGCCCCTCATAATTTTATACACCTCTATCAAGTCTCCCCTCAGCCTCCTCTGTTCGAAAGAAAACAACCTCAGCTTATCCAATCTTTTCTCATAACTAAAATTCTCCATTCCTGGCAACATCCTCAGAAACCTCCTCTGTACCCTCTCTAGTGCAATCACACTTTTCCTTTAGTGTGGTGACCAGAACTGCATGCAGTACTCTAGCTGTGGCCTAACTAGTGTTTTATATATTTCTAGCATAACTTCCCTGCTCTTATACTCTATGCCTTGGCTATTAAAGGAATGTATCCCGTATGCCTTCTTAACCACCTTATCAACCTTCTCTGCTACCTTCAGGGATCTGTGGACATGCACTCAAAGGTTCCCCTGTTCCTCTACACTTCTTTGTATCCTACCATTTATTGTGTATTCCCTTGCCTTGTTAGCCCTCCCCAAATGCATTACATCACACTTCTCCGGATTGAATTCCATTTGCCACTTTTCTGCCCACCTGACCAGTCTACTGATATCTTCCTGCAGTCTACAGCTTGCTTCCTTACTATTAACCACACGGCCAATTTTTGGACCATCTGCAAACTTCTTAATCATGCCCCATACATTGAAGTCTAACTCATTGATATATACCACAAAAAGCAAGGAACATAGTACTGAGCCCTGCGTAACCCCATGGGAAACAACCTTCCAGACACAAAGGCATCAGTTGACCATTACCCTTTGCTTCCTGCCACTGAACCAATTTTGGATCCAATTTGCCAGTTTCCTTGGATCCCATGGGCTTTTACTTTTCTGGCCAGTCTGCCATGTGAGACCTTGTCAAAAGCCTTGCTAAAATCCATGTAGACTACATCAAACGTGCTACCCTCATCGACCTGCTCAAAACATTCTATCAAGTTAGTCAGACACCAATAAAGAAAGAACAAATTTGGGTTTGTATTGTCCCTTCTCACATCTCTCAGGGCCTCCTAACATACTTCACATACACTGAGTTATTTTTGAAATGCAGTCACTGTAATTATGTAGTGTCGCAGCTATTTTGCACACAAACAACAAGGAAACAAAGAACTAATTGATCTGTTTTGGTGGTGTTGGCTAATGGAAGAATGTTGAGCAGGAGAACTTCCTGCACTTCTTCAAATATTGCCATGGAATTTTTAACATCCTCCTGAATAGGAGGGCAATGGTTTGCTTTAATGTGATATACAAAGGAAAGCACCTCGACAGCGCAGCACAACAACAACAACTTGCATTGATACGGCACCTTTAATGTAGAAAAACATCCCAAGGTGCTTCACAAGTGCATAATCGCACAAAAATGGAGGCGGAGCCAAAGAAGGAGATATTAGGAGTGATGACCAAAAGCTTGATCAAGGAGATGGGTTTTAAGGAAGGTAGTAAAGGAGTAGAGGGAGGTGGAGAGGCGGAGGGAATTCCAGAGCTGTGTGCTTTGGTGACTGAAGCATAGCTGCCAATGGTAAGGGAATCACAAGAGGCCATACATGGTGGAATGGCTAGTTCTGGGCAGGGTAGGGGTTGTAAGACTGGAGGAGGTTATGAAGGGCCATGAAGGGATTGAAGTCATGAGGATTTTATATTTTGATGCATTGGGGACTCAGTACTGTATTGGAGTGTCATCATAATTTCTTGCACTCACGGCCTGGAGTGCATCTTGAACACGCAAACATCTAACTCAGAGGTGACAGTGTTACCAACTGAGCCAAGACATTTGGGCAATCAAGCATTGAAATTAATTAGACAGCTGAGCAGCAGCTAAATGGATTCACCAAGCATTTAAACCTTGCATTTGTTCAATGGTGAGGACTGCAAAATCAGGGTGAAATGGAGGCTGCCTAAGAGAAAACCACTTAATTTGATGAGCAGGCATTAGACACAGGAAGGCTGTGCTGTATGGGAGAGATAGTGGCTGATTCAGCAGCCTGGGAGCAGGTTGCTGCCTTACCACTGTTTGCAGGACATGGTGCACCTGGAAGAGGATGCCATGTTAAGAATGCGATACACTTTTCTATGCCAAGTACCTGCTCCATAACCTGTGACTCATCCTAAACAGTCCAAGAAGCGTAGCCTGTGCAGTCCTGCCATGAAAGAAACAGCCCACTGAATGCTAACCATGCACTGTCATGTTGCAGCACTGGATAAATGCAAGCATCAACTTAAAACTGAACTTGCAGTCTGTAAGAACACTGGGTTTACAGTATCCCGACAAATATATGTTAATGAACGAGGAGAATCCTTAACCCCCTCATTTCATTCCTCACTAAGAAACTGTCTGGGGTTTACCACCCAGTTCATGCCTAGGAGTGAATGATGCCTAAATTTGACTCTCCAAACTGCTTTACACCACCCAGCTCGGTATGATCGTGAATTTACCTTACTGACCCTCAATTAGTACACCCACATGCTACAAATGAATGAATTAACCCTTCCTTGCCAAATCATCAAAAATAGATAAAATGAAACGTAGGTAAAGCACATGAAAGGACAAACTGTCATTGATTTGAACAAATGTTGCATCTACAAAATATAGTCACTTTGTACACTTTATGATGTTACAATTCTGGGTTCTTAGCACCATTTTCTTATTTAAATGTTTGATGACAATCTCAGGAAACAAACCGCACTCCTTATAATCTGAAACCTGTGTTTCTGCTTTCTGGCCCTTTAGAGTGCATAGACCCTTTAGAAGGCTTTGGCCTAGAAATTGAGTTGGCGCCGCGCCAGGGCTTTAGCGCTGGAAATTTAGCGCCGGCGCTAAGTCCCCCTGCGCGCGCCAAAAATTCAGTAGCGCTGCACCCAGACGGCTGCCGGCGCTACTGGAGGGTGTCAGCGCCTCGCAATGGGCGCTGACTGCCGCATTGCGGCGCTAATCCGCCGCTGCGGCACCCGATGCGGTGCGGCAGGCTGGGGAAGTGCAGGCCTCCTCCTTCCGTTAAGGAGGAGCTGCCTGCACCCGACCGCTGGCCGTTGATCTGTGGAGAAAAATGAGCCCGGCACCTCGGAGAAGTGCCGGGCTCGCGGCCCACACGCATCTGTGCCGCGGGGGGGTGTTGGAGGAGTCCGGGGAGGGAGGTGCGGGCAGGCGGCCGCCGGGAAAGCGGCCGGCCGCCGCGCGACCTTAATGCGCCGGTGCTAAGACCCGTAGCGAACTTTTGAAAAATCGTTGGTTGCGGCTGCCACGGGCGAGGCGGCCGCAACTCAATTTCGGCGTTCGGGCGCGTTGCCACGGCAACCGGGACGCTGCGCACACCGATGACGTCATCGGTGCCGGCGCAGCGCAACCGGCTAATGCCGATGGCAGCGCCCAAGTGAATTTCTCAATCGGCTGTACTTGCGGCGCTAGGCCCTCTAGCGCTTCAAAATGGGCGCTAACCCCACTCAATTTCTAGGCCTTTGGCCTAGAAATTGAGTTGACGCCGCGCCAGGGCTTTAGCGCCGGAAATTTAGCGCCGGCGCTAATTCCCTTGCGCGCGCCAAAAATTCAGTAGCGCCGCGCCCAGACGGCTGCCGGCGCTACTGGCGGGCGTGAGCGCCTCCCAATGGGCGCTGAGTGCCGAATTGCGGCGCTAATCCGGCGCTGCGGCACCCGATGCGGTGCGGCAGGCTGGGGAAGTGCAGGCCTCCTCCTTCAGTTAAGGAGGAGCTGCCTGCACCCGCCCGCTGTCCGTTCAATTATTGAAAAAATGAGCCCGGCACCTCGGACAAGTGCCGGGCTTGCAGGCCAGACGCATCTGTTCCGCGGGGGGGGGGTGGAGGAGTCCGGGGAGGGAGGTGCGGGCAGGCAGCCGACGGGAAAGCGGCCGGCCGCCGCGCGACCTTAATGCGCCGGCGCTAACTCGGGGAAGACTCGGTTGCCAGAGTCTTAGTTGCGGCTGCCACGGGCGAGGCGGCCGCAACTGAATTTCGGCGCTGGGGCCCGTCGGCATGGCAACCGGGACGCTGCGCACACCGATGACGTCATCGGTGCCGGCGCAGCGCTACCGGTCTACCGCGGCGTAAGGGCCCCAGGCAATTTCGGCGCCGGCGCCAAATGCAGCGCTAGGCCCTCTAGCGCCGCAAAATCGGCGCTAAGGGCACTCAATTTCTAGGCCTTTGTGTCTTAATGCGAGGAGCATTCTTAATAAGGTGGCTGAATTAGCTGCGCAAATAGATGTAAATGGATGTGATATGATTGGGATTATGGAAACATGGCTCCAGGGTGTAGGGGGGTGGTGTTTTGAGTCAGCTTTGCCTGTGACTGTTTTGAGCGGTTCGAATCGCTCCCACACCCTTTGGTTCTAGACTCTGGACTTAGGTACAGGCTACGATACAAAATTGGAGTAGACAACTGGTTTGGTGCAAGAAACTGTGTTTTATTAGAGTCACAATAAAATTAATAACACTTAGATTACTGGAGTAGTTATAGACGTTCAAGTGTACACTTAATTAGGAATGGGGAACACACGGCACAATGAGGGAAAAATCACATTAATAATCCCCCTACGCAGTCCCACCCCCAATATCTAACTAAATTGTGCTAAAAGGGGTCAGGGATCATGCTCACCAACAGGGGTTTCTTGACAGTTCAAATCCTGTCAGTTAAGCCAGTTGTGTTTTTGGGGTTCGCTCTTTGTGTCCTTTGGGGCCTGCCGTCTCCACGTGGCACTAGTCTTAGAATCTGCGAAGGTTCTTCAGTTTGGTGGAGTCCACTGATGCGGTTTGGGTGCGGTTGTGGATTTGTCTGGTGAGTACTCACTTTTCTCAGTTAGAAATAGGGAGAGTAAAGTCTTTGTTGGGCAACTTAGCTTGTAGAGTGGAAAACTTTGGCGCTTTGTTGTTCCGGTGGTGGTCTGGTCGTCGAGTTTTGTTGCGGCTGAGGTTCAGTTGGCGGTCTTCGGTGTCGGCTCGGTCGCGGTGGCCTAGTTCATTACCTGTGTAGTGGTAATGATCTGAAGGTATGGTTTACCCGGCCCCTTTTGTTACCGCGGTGCTCATGGTCGGTCCTCGTGTAGGGCTGCGGTTGCGGCCTTGTTGTCTTCAGTCGAGCCTGCCCCACCATGCCCCCTCATGTTGCGTGAGCCTTCCTGTTGGCTTCCGAATGAAGATGCACTTTTTTGGTTACGGGTGGGCCTATAGTTATACCGTTTTTGAGTTTGTTATCTGCGCGCCAAATCAGGGTTAGTTCTTTGTCCGATTTTTGGTGGGCTCCTTAAGGTGATTATAGCCATTCACCTTAACTGGTTTTGGGGCAGTTGTCTCATTGCTAAATGGCTTAATGTCTTGAGTGTTAGTTATGCATAATGTTAATCGGTGTCTTCCTGGCTTGGTAGCTAGTTTGAACTGTAAGCGATTATTTATGCAGAGTTTTGATGGGCTTTAGGTTTGTGCAAGATATTGGGCTAGATTTTCAGTATAGGCAGTTTTGGGGCGCTAGCTTTAGCGCCCGCCCGAAGTTAGCGCCCGCCCCAAAGTAGCGCCCCGTTGCCGGGAATTCAGTGGCTTCGCCCTAAGAGGTTGGTGGAGCGCTAAAAGAGGCGTTCCACTACTCTCTTTAGGCGCTAAGCCGGCGGTCCAGAGGGATAGCGCCCAGGCGGGGCGCAGCACGGGTGCGGTCATTTTTGCACTGACAGCAGACCCCGTGGTGCCGACCAGCTCTTAAAGGGGGAAGGGACGAATTGGTCTGCTGCCACGCCCTGCACACTGCAGCCTTGCAAAGAGGCCTCAACACTACTGCTCAGCCCCAGGGAGTCATGGCAACGCCAGAGAAGGCCCGTCAGCGTGCCCTGCGCTTCTCAGAGGGTGATCTGGACATAATGGTCACAGCTCTGGAGGTGAGGCGCAAGATCTTGTTCCCAGAGAGTGGGAGGAATCCAACCCACCACGACTACACCAAAGCCTGGAAGCAGATCGCCCAGAGGGTGACGTTCACCGGCGAGGCCCCCAGGACCCACAAACAATGCCGTAAGAAATACAATGATCTGACCAGGATTGTGAGGGTGAGTAGCCTTTCCAGTCTCCTCCTCATTCTTGCATGTACACCTGACATGATGGGCAAAGGGACCTGAAAGTCCTTTTGGCCAGCCCTCAGCCAGCAGCATTGGGACAGTCATGAGCATCAAATGGCCATTCGGCACTCTGCACTTTGGCCAAGCTATTCCACCATGGGAGGCAGTGGACAGTACATCAGGGCTTCACTCTGTCCAAGCTATTCCACCATGGGAGGCAGTGCACACTACATCAGGGCTTCACTCTGTCCAAGCTATTCCACCATGGGAGGCAGTGCACACTACATCAGGGCTTCACTCTGTCCAAGCTATTCCACCATGGGAGGCAGTGCACACTACATCAGGGCTTCACTCTGTCCAAGCTATTCCACCATGGGAGGCAGTGCACACTACATCAGGGCTTCACTCTGTCCAAGCTATTCCACCATGGGAGGCAGTGCACACTACATCAGGGCTTCACTCTGTCCAAGCTATTCCACCATGGGAGGCAGTGCACACTACATCAGGGCTTCACTGCGCACTTACAGCCCGTCCTTTCTCTTGCAGGCTAAAGTAGCGTTTAATCGCCAGGCCCGTGCCAGGGGTGGCCGCGCCAAGCTGCAGAAGCTCACTCGGCTGGAGGAGCGCGTGTGTGTGCTCATGGGAGCCCGTGTGATTGTCCCCACAGCGTGCGGTGTATCCGACCCTCCACTGCCCGGCAATGGTAAGGACCTCGCCTTTTGGCCCTCTCGCGTCGCACTGGCCCATCCGAGCTACCTCCTTTGCCACTGTCCCACCAATGCGCTGAATCCCACCAGTCCTAACTCCCTCGCTGACGCCGTCTCCTCACTCTGAAGCTACTCTTGTGCATTCCTGCTTTCAGCTGGTGACGACCAGGACCCTGAGGCTGCCAGTGACAGCACCTCCAACCAGGAGGAGGAGGAGGAGCAAGCCGGACCTTCGGGGGAACAGTCACGTCCCGCAGGAGAGGAGGAAATGCTTGACACCTCCTCACTGGACGAGTGCCTGGAGGAACTGTCGCAGGGCAATGCAGCTTCTGGGACCAGTGGCGTCCAGCCACCCAGCAGCCGTGCGCGTGGCCCGCGGCCTTCCCCCCAAAGGGGGGAAGGATCAGAGGGGAGTGCTGCTGCTCGGCACACTCGCCGTCACCAACGCGGCAAGGGTCCCCTAGTTCGGCCCCCTCCTCCCCAGCGGGAGAGTCGCGACTCCAGTCCGGACACCTTCACTTCGGAGGAGGTGCGGAAGCTCGATCAGATGGCCGACGACTCGGACCGGCGCCACACGGAGCTCATGAGCGTGGTGGGGCGCATGCCTGAGGCCATCGAGTCGCTGGCGACCAGTGTGCGCGAGTTCGGGGCAGCAACTGCCGCGACTGGCCGCATGCTAACTGATGCCGTCAAGACCCTGGCGGATGTGATGCGCGCGCACACCAGGACCACAGGGCCACTCACTGCTGCCACACGCGCTGTCTCAGGCAGGCATCGCCAGGGCAGGCGCCGCGCTGGACCATCCCAGCAAGCCGGCCGTCGGCTGATTGCTGCGGATCCTGCAGTGCGGGCCCGGCCGAGTGCCACCGCGCCACAGCACCAGCCAGCGCATCCCAGACGCCAGCTGGCCCACATTGCGCCATCCGTCGCCGCCATTCCCCCTCTGGGGCGTCAAGGGCAAGCGGCTGCAGCTGATGGTGGCCAGGCTCAGGTGCGCCACTCAGGAGACGGCCCCTCGAGGCCCAAACGCCGTGTAGGCCGCCCCCCAGCGGCATCTGGCGGAAGGGCATCTGAGCCTCAGGCGCCTTCCCCCAGCCTCGCAGCAGCCACTGGGCAGAGCTTGCGAAGGAGCAGCAGGCAGGGCAGGGGAGGCAAAATGCTGGCCAAGGTCTCGCCCTCGCGGGCCACTCAGTAGAGGGTGTGGCCAGCTTTCCTTTAATATGGCGGTGGCCATCTTTATTTTGCCCATGGTTGTGCTTTTGGAGGGCTTTTTTTTTGCGTTAGGCCGACGTTGAGGCCCGGTTTCAATAAAGGTGGAGTGGCTCCTCCCCAGTTTGTGGGAGTGAGTCGTTTGTTGGGCTTTTTGTGGGGCCCGTTTATTGTTTTTGGGGATTCATGTGGGAAGGGCTTTTCATTTTTGTGTAATAAAAAATTATCTTTATTCATGCAGTCTCCATGGTTGTTCTTCTTAGTGTTTGTTGGCTTCGCCGGCTGAGGGCTTGCGGAGCGGCTGCATTCATCTTCCCTCATGGCCCCTGGCCATTCCCTGACAGGGGGCTTAGAAGTACCGTGTAATAAGGTGGCGTCGTGCGGCCCTTGGCCCTGGTCGCTCCCTCCTGGGAACGTACTCCTGCTCCTCCTCCTCCTCCTCCTCCTCCTCCTCATGCTCCTCCTGCTCCTCCTCCTGAGGTGCTGGTCCAACGTCAGGTGGCAGTGCCTGAGTCCTGCGGATAGCCAGGTTGTGTAGCATGCAGCAAACCACCACAAATTGGGAGACCCGGTCCGGCGAATACTGGAGAGCTCCTCCGGAGCGATCAAGGCAGCGGAACCGCTGCTTGAGGACCCCAATAGTTAGCTCGATGATGTTGCGGGTGGTTTGATGGCTCTCGTTGTAGGCCTCTTCAGCAGCGGTCCTGGGCGCGCGGAGCGGGGTCATGAGCCAGGTGCACAAAGGATAGCCTTTGTCCCCGAGTAGCCATCCTCTTGGGGGAGGCTGTGCCTGGAACATGTCATGCACAGTACTCTGCCGCAGGATAAAGGCATCGTGGCTGCTGCCTGGGAAGCTGGCATTGACTGCCATGATGCGCTGCTTGTGGTCACAGACCAGCTGCACATTCAGAGAATGGTAGCCCTTCCTGTTGCGATACTGCTCGCCATGCTCCAGAGGGGCCCGCAAAGCCACATGCGTACAGTCAATGGCGCCCTGCACCAAGGGGAATTCCCCGAGTCTGGAAAATCCCAATGCGCGCTGATGCTGGCTCTCCAGGGCCATGGGGAAGGAGATGAATTGGCTTGTCCTTCTGAACAGTGCTTCGGTCACCTGGCGGATGCAGCGATGCGCGCCGTACTGGGAGATGTTTGCTATGTCCCCAGCAGCGTATTGGAAGGAGCCGGTGGCATAGAAGTTCAATGCCACCGTCACCTTCACTTCCACCGACAGAGACGTCCTGCACCTGAGCTTTGGCCGCAGATCTCGGCGAAGCAGGTGGCAGATCTCTGCAATCACCCCCTTTCGGAATCGGAGCCTTTTAACACATCGCGCGGCACTCATGTTTAGGTAGGAGCGCTGCTGGCGGTATAGCCTGACTGGGTAAGGCCTACGTGGCCGACGCCTGTAGCCCCCTCTGCCTCTAGCCAGGGCTGCCCCTCTCACAATGCGTCTGCGAGCCCTACGGACATGGAGCTGCAGCTCCGCGTTGGCACCCCATGCAACCCCCATCAAATCCTGGCAAACACTCTAATTTCCAAATGGCCACTTGCAGCGCTGTTGCCTGAGTCCAAAAATACCTGGCTCTTGCTGCTTGAAACCAGTTAGCTATCCTCCTTGTTGTGTCTCCAGAAATGCGTTGCACAAGACTGTTTTCTGAAAAAAGGATGGCCTTTATACTGGAGAGGACGTTCCCTTTAATTAGCGCCCCCCGGGGCCCGCGCTGGTTGTGTTGCGTTCCTTTTTCCAAACGCTCCGGCCGCCCGCCGCACAATGGGGCGGTCCGACTGAAGTTTGCAATCGGGGCGGCCAAAGGGCGTTGCACGAGGATGTGACGTCATTTTCTGCGCGCGCATCCGGGCGGGCGCTAAACTTTGCGCCGGCGCTAACGGGCAACTTAATTTGGGGCGGGGCGCAAACTGCGCTGCGCCCGGGCGCTACACGCATAGCGCCCGGAAATCACTTCTCTTAAGGCGCTAACTGCTGGCGCAAGCAACTGAAAATCTAGCCCGTAGGGCTAGATTTTCAGTATAGACAGTTTTGGGGCGCTAAGCTTAGCGCCCGCCCGAAGTTATCGCCCGCCCCAAAGTAGCGCCCCGTTGCCGGAAATTCAGTGGCTTCGCCCTAAGAGGTTGGTGGAGCGCTAAAAGAGGCGTTCCACTAGTATCTTTAGGCGCTAAGCCGGCGGTGGAGAGCGCAACACCCGAGCTCGGGCGCAGCGCACGGCAGACACTCTGGTGCCAGTGAGCTCTTAAAGGGGAAGGGTGCATGTATGTTTTTCAAATGCAAAGTCTGGGGAGAAACGGAAGGAGAAGGAGGAGGAGGAGGAGGAGGAGGAGTACTACTGATGTGGCCGGAACCATAAATACACCGTTCACAACAACACACTGGAGACTTCCACACAACACATGCAGAGTGCCTTTTGTACGAGTGCCCTTTAATTTGCGCTCCCCAGGGTGTGTTGCGTTCCATTTTACAAACGCTCTGGACGCCAGGCGCACAATGGGGCGGTCCGACTGAAGTTTGGATTCGGGGCGGCCAAAGGGCGTTGCACGAGGATGTGACGTCATTTTCTGCGCGCGCATCCGGGCGGCCGCTAAACTTTGCGCCGGCGCTAACGGGCAACTTAATTTGGGGCGGGGCGCAAACTGCACTGCGCCCAGGCGCTACACGCATAGCGCCCGAAAATCACTTCTCTTAAGGCGCTAACTGCTGGCGCAAGCAACTGAAAATCTAGCCCTAAGTCTTTTCCTGGGTTGATTTGTTTAAGGGGAAGAATGCGTGTTCTGTCTCCTCCATTGTCTGGTTTTGAAATAACAAATCAAAGCTGTCTCCCACAGGCCCAGGTATGTCAAGTTTTAAGCTTTTGAACTTGACATCCTGTCTGCAGGGTCCTACTTTAACCTTGCAGTTTTTGCCATAAAGTCCAAAAGCCATTCCCTTCAGGGTTCCCTTATTAATAACTTGGGAAATGTGCGAATTTTGAGAATCCTACACTGGTGACCAAGGCTGGGAACGCAACATCAAGGGGTATTCAATATTCAGGAAAGACAGGCAAAAAGGAAAAGGAGGTAGAGTAGCATTGCTGGTTAAAGAGGAGATTAACATAATAGTAAGGAAGGATATTAGCTCTGATGATGTGGAATCTGTATACAGACCACCAAACAGTAATGCTGAGGTGGGGGATGGCATTAAACGGGAAATTAGAAACGCGTGCAATAAGGGCACAGCAGTTATCATGGGTGACTTTAATCTACATATAGATTGGGCTAACCAAATTAGTAACAATACTGTGGAGGAGGGATTCCTGGAGTGTATACAGGATGGTTTCCTGGGCCAACATGTCGAGGAACCAACTAGAGATCAGGCCATCTTAGGCTGGGTATTATGTAATGAGAAAGGATTAATTAGCAATCTTTTTGTGTGAGGCCCCTTGGGACGGAACGATCATAATATGATACAATTCTTCATTAAGATGGAGAGTGAAGTATTTGACTCAGAGAGTAGAGTCCTGAATTTAAATAAAGGAAACTATGATGTTATGAGGTGCGAGTTGGGTAGGATGAATTGGGGAATGTTACTTAAAGGGTTGACGGTGGATAGGCAATGGCAAACATTTAAAGATCGCATGGATGAACTACAGAATTTGTTCATCCCTGTTTGGCATAAAAATAAAACAAAAAAGGTGACTCAACCATGGCTAACAAGGGAAATCAGGGATAGCATAAGATCCAAGGAGAGGACATATAAATTGGCCAGAAAAAGCAGCAAACCTGAGGATTGGGAGCAGTTTAAGATTCAGCAAAGGAGGACAAAGGGATTAATTAAGAGGGGGAAAATAGAGTATGAGTGTAAGCTTTCAGGGAACATAAAAACTGACTGTAAAAGCTTTTATAGATATGTGAAGAGAAAAAGATTGGTGAAGTCAAGCGTAGGTCCCTTGCAGTCAGAATCAGGGGGATTTATAATGCGGAACAAAGAAATGGCAGACCAATTAAATACATACTTTGGTTCTGTCTTCACAAAGGAGGACACAAATAACCTCACAGAGATGTCGGGGAACATAGGGTCTAGTGAGAGGGCGGAACTGAAAGAAATCAGTATTTATAGGGAAATGGTGTTAAGGAAATTGATGGGATTGAAGGCTGATAAATCCCCAGGGCCTGATAATCTACATCCTAGGGTACTTAAGGAAGTGGCCCTAGAAATAGTAGATGCATTGCTGGTCATCTTCCAAAATTCTATAGATTCTGGAACAGTTCCCATGGATTGGAGGGTAGCTAATGTAACCCCACTATTCAAAAAAGGTGGTAGAGAGAAAACTGGGAATTATAGACCGGTAAGCCTGACATCGGTAATGGGGAAAATGCTAGAGTCCATTATAAAAGATGTAATAGCAGAGCACTTGGAAAACAGTGATAGGATCGGAAAAATTAAACATGGATTTACAAAATGTAAATTGTGCTTGACTAATCTACTGGAATTTTTTGAGGATGTAACTAGTAGAATAGATAAGGGAGAACCAGTGGATGTGGTGTATTTGGACTTTCAGAAGGCTTTCGATAAGGTCCCACATAAGAGATTAGCGTGTAAAGTTAAAGCATATGGGATTGGGGGCAAGGTACTGACTTGGATAGAGAACTGCTGGCAGACAGGAAGCAAAGAGTTGGAATAAACAGCTCTTTTTCCGAGCAGTAGGCAGTGACTAGTGGGGTACCGCAGGAATCGGTGTTAGGACCCCAGCTATTCACAATATATATTAATGATTTAAACGAGGGAACTAGATGTAATATCTCCAAGTTTGCAGATGACACAAAGCTGGGTGGGCGTGTGTGATGTGAGGAGGATGCCGAGAAACTCCATTATGATTTGGACAGGTTGGGTGATTGGGCAGATGTATGGCAGATGCAGTATAATGTGGATAAATGCGAGGTTATCCAATTTGGTGGCTGTTTTGATTTCTTTTTGGGTTCAATAAAGACTCATTTCTGAAAGAGAATGTAGTTTAATCTAAAGTCTTGTTCAAGACTTTCTACAGCTTTTTACAGAACACACTATGCTGTGATGCATCTAGAATGAAACTGAAAGTAAAACTCCTCTGGACTGCTTGTCTCTCACATGACCTCTGCTGGTCAGGCACAAGTAATCAAAAACACACAAATATGCTGTAAGGCATAAGTAATCAAACACAGACAAATATCATCACTATTTGCTGATATCATTACATCTCCCTTTCTTAAAACAAAAGTATTTTACTTTTAACTAACAACATTTAATGAACTTACATTATCATTATCATGATCAAGGTTTTTTACCCTTGCTTTGTGTGTTCACCTGAAATATGTCAATACACCAGAACTTGAAGAAAGAATAAGATAACATTACTTCCTTCTTTAACAATAGTCCTTAAATTTGCTCAATGAGTCTCTCAGGAGGCTTCACGTGTCTTGAGGATTTTCTGATTGATTGTCCTTGAATCTGAGTTGTTGCCTCAGATGATTGGTTCTCAGCTGCGTGATCAGGTTGTTCACCAGTATCAGTCTCTTGACCTGCTGTGGCTGGTCCCATGAGAAGATCTCGACGATTTCTTCTCAGAACAGCACCCTCATCTGTCTGAATGGTGTATGATCTTGGTTGAACTTCACTCAGGACAGTTCCCTTCTGAGTCCATGTGTTTGTTTTGTCTTTCAACCTTACTTGGTCACCAGTGTGGAGTTCAGGTAGGTTTTGTGTTCCTCTGTCATAGTAGTACTTTTGCTTTTCTTTCTGTTGCTCTTTGAACTTCCTCACTTTCTCTCCCTCTTTTGTTTTCAGGAGGTTCTCCGGGATCGGTAGGTTTGACCTTAGCCGACGTCCCATCAGGAGTTGGGCTGGTGACATACCACACTCGAGCGGCGTTGTGCGGTATACAAGCATGCTTTGGTAGAAGTCAGTTCCACTGTCTTTCGCCTTGTACATCAGTCTTTTCACTGTCTGGACCGATTTTTCCACTAATCCATTGGACTGTGGATAGTGAGGACTTGACGTTGTGTGGACAAAGTCCCACTCTTTGGCAAAGTGTCAGAAATTTGCATTGTTAAACTGGGGTCCGTTGTCTGTGAAGACCTCGCTTGCCACGCCATGTCTGGAGAATATGGCTTTCATACTTCTTATCACAGCTTCTGCAGTGGTGGTGTACAGTCTACAAACCTTTGGATACAGGGAGTAATAGTTTGTGATGACAAGATAGTCCTTCCCTTGACATACAAATAGGTCAGCGCCTACCTTCTGGTAAGGTCTGTCTGGTGCTGGGTGTGGCTTTAGTTGTTCTACCGGATTGCTTGCTCGATATTTCAGGCATATTGTGCAGTTTGACACCTCATTTGTCACATCTTGGTTGGTTCGTGGCCAGTACATCACCTCTCGTGCTCTTTTCTTACACTTTTCAATTCCCAGATGTCCTCCATGGATCTTTTTTAGCATCTCTCTTCTCAGACTCTTTGGGATAACTATTTTACTTCCTTTGTAGATGATGTCTTCGACCACTGATAGTTCCGCCCTGCAGTTCCAGTACTCTGCTACATCAGGTGAGCAGTCTTGCTTCATGTTGGGCCATCCATCCAAGATGCTTTTTCTCAGTCGTCTCATTGTTTCATCTTTGTTTGTCTCAGTCTTTATGAGCTCCATTTTTGCATCTGCTATGGGCAGTGCACTTGTGATCATGTCCACGTAGGCGTTCACTTTTTCATCCATTGTGGTGTTTGCGGGCTCACTTGGGTCAACAGCTCTGGACAACGTGTCTGCTGTATACATCAGCTTACCCGGTGTGTACGCAACATTCAGTGTATAGCGTTGCAGCCTGATCATCATTCTTTGTATTCTAAGCGGACAGCTATTCAGTGGCTTTTGGAACAATGCAATCAAGGGCTTATGGTCAGTCTCTACACTGATTGCTTGTCCTGCCACAAACTGGTGAAATCTTTCACAGGCGTATGTGATGCTGAGCAGCTCCTTTTCTATTTGAGCATATCGCGTCTCCGCGTCTGTCATTGAGCGCGATGCATATGCAATAGGTTGCCAGTAGTCATATTGTTGCAGAAGAACGACACCGAGCCCACTCTGTGATGCATCTGATGATATCTTGATGGGTCTCGCTGGGTCATAAAACCTCAGAACTGGTTCCTCTGTGAGCAGTTTCTTTAGATCACTCCATGACTTCTCATGCTCATGATTCCATTCCCATTCTATGTTCTTTTCAGTTAGTCTTCTCAGTGGCGCTATTTTTTCTGAGAGGTTGGATATGAATTTACCCATGTAGTTGATCATTCCATTAAACCTCTGCATGTCCTTTTTGCATTGTGGCCTTGGCATATTCTCAATGGCGGACACCTTTCTGGGATCTGGTCTGATGCCCTCACTGCTAAGGATATCTCCTACGAATGTCAGTTCTGTCACCCCGAGCTGGCATTTCTCTCTATTCAGCTTCAGGTTTGCTTTCCTTGTTGCTTCCAGCACTTTTTTCAGTCTCTCGTCATGCTCAGTTCTCGTGGTTCCCCATACTATGATGTCATCCATTGATGTATCAACTCCCTCCAGGTGCTCATAGATCATATGGATAGTCTTGTGATACACTTCAGGAGCTGAGGCAATGCCAAATGGTAACCTTAGGAATCTGTATCTGCCAAATGGAGTGTTGAACGTGCATAGCCTTGAACTTGCTTCGTCCAGCTTCATCTGCCAAAATCCTGAGGACGCATCTAACTTGCTGAAATATTTTGCATTTGCAAACTGTGCCATGATTTCCTCACGTGTAGGAAGCTTGAAGTGCTCTCTCTTTATTGCTCTGTTTAGATCTCTTGGATCCAGGCAAATTCTGAGCTTTCCATTCTTTTTGTCCACTACGACGAGGGAACTCACCCACTCAGTTGGCTCATCTATCTTCTGAATCATGTTCAGGCTTTCCATCCTGTCCAACTCTGCCTTCAGTTGCTTTTGAAGAGCAAACGGAACTTTTCTGCATGGATGTATGACCGGTGTCATACTTTTATCTACTCTGATCGTGTGTTCTCCTGGAATGCAGCCTAAACCCTTAAATAGGTCTTTGTACTCTTTCATGAGTTCATCATAGACTGTCACTCCTTCGCTTTCCACAACGAGGACTCTCTTTACCAGGTTCAGTCTCTCACAGGCTTTTAACCCTAGTATGGCTTGCACATCCTTTGGCACCACGATTAATGCTAGCGTGTGCTCTCTGTCCTTGTGTGTTACTTTGACAATGCATTTTCCTTTCACTGGTATATCAGTACCTGAGTATCCGGTCACTTTCACTTGTATTCCATGTAACTTTGGTCTGGGTCTAATTCTCTTAAAATCGGTCTCTGATATCACATTAACTTGTGCTCCAGTATCCAATTTAAATGGAATGTGTATGTCATTCACTTTTAGTGTCAACATCCAGTCTCTTTCTTTTTTGTTTTCAGACACAACATCTACATTGAATTCCTCTATCTCGCTTTCATCTACTGTATGGACCTTGCTTTGTTGCGCTTGGTTCTTACAGCAACGGGCATAATGGTTGTTTTTGTTGCATCTATTGCATGTTTTACCATATGCTGGACACTTTCTTGGTGGATGCTGTGTACCGCATCGACTACATGACTTCCGATTGTCTCTTTCATTTTCGTTTGCTGGCCACGTCTCTTTTTTCACATTGGCGCTCTCTTTGTTAAACGGTTTGTATCCGTTCTTTCTCACTGCATCCACGTTGCAGCTACTGTCACTGAACAGCTCCTTTGCCTGCAACTTCACAGTCTCTGTAGCCCTACACAATGCTATGGCTTTTCCCAGGTCTAGATCTTGCTCTCTTAGCAGTCTTTCCCTTAGACCATTATCTGGAATACCACACACCAGTCTGTCTTTTATCAGCGAGTCTGTCAGTCCCCCAAATTCACACGATTTGCTTCGGTTTCTCAGTTCAGTCACATACTGATCAATTGTCTCGCCGATTTTCTGTACACGTGAAAAATTTGTGCCTCTCAAAGGTCACGTTGCGTTTAGGTATGCAGTAGGCCTCAAACTGTTCCATTATTTTATCTAGCTTCATTTTGTCTCCATCAACAGCAAATATGAAATTATTATATACCTCCAGTGCTGCATCACCCACGACATGTAAGAACACGGACGATTTTTGTTTATCACTTTTCTCGTCAGCTCCGATTGCCGCTAAATACAACTCTAAACGTTGTTTGAACCTTCTCCAATTTTCAGCCACATTACCTGTCAATTGAAGCGTCGCCGGTGGGTGTAAATCTTCCATTTTTCACTTCGTTAGCTATTCTCTAATGGTAAGCAACGATGTTCTCTTCTGGCTTGCTAATCTGTGGAGAGCTGATTTAACTTCAGATATTTTCTCTTTCAGCCACTTCTGACACCATGTTTTGATTTCTTTTTGGGTTCAATAAAGACTCATTTCTGAAAGAGAATGTTGTTTAATCTAAAGTCTTGTTCAAGACTTTCTACAGCTTTTTACAGAACACACTATGCTGTGATGCATCTAGAATGAAACTGAAAGTAAAACTCCCCTGGACTGCTTGTCTCTCACATGACCTCTGCTGGTCAGGCACAAGTAATTAAAAACACAGACAAATATGCTGTAAGGCATAAGTAATCAAACACAGACAAATATCATCACTATTTGCTGATATCATTACAGTGGCAAAAACAGGAAGGCAGATTATTACCTGAACGGCAATAGGTTGGGAGAAGGGGAAGTGCAATGAGACCTGGGTGTCCTTGTGCACCAGTCACTGAAGATAAGCATGCAGGTGCAGCAGGTGGTTAAGAAGGCAAATGGTATATTGGTCTTCGTAGCGAGAGGATTCGAGTACAGGAACAAGGATGTCTTGCTGCAGTTGTACAGGGCTTTGGTGAGACCACACCTTGAGTATTGTGTGCAGTTTTGGTCGCCTTATCTGAGGAAGGATGTTCTTGCCATGGAGGGAATGCAGCGAAGATTCACCAGACTGAATGACGTATGAGGAGAGATTGGGTCGATTGGGCTTATACTCGCTGGAGTTTTGAAGAATGGGAGGGGATCTCATTGAAACTTATAAAATTCTAACAGGACTAGACAGACTAGATGCAGGAAGGATGTTCCCGATGGCCGGGAGTCCAGAACCAGGGGTCACAGTCTAAAGATAAGCGGTAAGCACTTTAGGACAGAGATGAGGAGGAATTTCTTCACCCAGAGAGTGGTGAATCTGTGGAATTCTCTACCACAGAAGGCAGTTGAGGCCAGTTCATTAAATATATTCAAGAAGGAGTTAGATATATTTTTTAAAGCTAAAGGGATCAAGGGATATGGGGAGAAGGCAGGGACAGGGTACTGAGTTTGGATGATCAGCCATGATCTCATTGAATGGCGGAGCAAGCTCGAGGCTCCTATCTTCTATGTTTCTATGTTTCTATGACACTGGGATTAACAATGATCCCAATGTTAACAAATTGTGTAGTGGAATTTAAATACATTATAGCTTCAGTCCACTCAGATAAGCAGAATTATTATACACAGACTGACTAAAGCAACTAGTCAAATTTATTGACAAAAGTAGGTACAGTTAAAAATACAGCAAATTACATTCATACCAGAGTACAAGATAACCAGCAATTATAACATATCATTCATTAGACCTCTCACTTATCCTTCTATAGCAGTTAGAAAAGCCTCTTGAAATAATAGATACTAGCATAGTGAGCATGAACAGTAGTCTTCTCATGCCCCTTGGTAACAGAATGAAGCCATATCCCTCAGATACGGGGTTTTCACGTGGAACATAAGAACATAAGAAATAGGAGCAGGAGTAGGCCAATCGGCCCCTCGAGCCTGCTCCGCCATTCAATAAGATCATGGCTGATCTGATCCTAACCGCCAATCTACTATCACAGAACCATCTCCTGAATCTAACAGAATTAGACACACGAAATAGGAGCAGGATCAGGCTACACGGCCCCTGGGCCCGCTCCGCTACCCACAGGGCCATGTCCGATCCGAACATAGACTCATGTCCAAATTCCTGCCTGCTCCCCATAACCCTTAATTCCCTTTACTTCTAGGAAACTGTCTATTTCTGTTTTAAATTTATGTAATGATGTAGCTTCTACAGCTTTTTGGGGCAGCATATTCCATGGACCTACCACCCTCTGAGTGAAGTAGCTCCTCCTCATCTCAGTTTTGAAAGAGCAGCCCCTTATTCTAAGACTATGCCCCCTAGTTCTAGTTTCACCCATCATCGGGAACATCCTCCCCGCATCCACCCGGTCCAACCCCTTCACAATCTTATATGTTTCAATAAGATGGCCTCTCATTCTTCTGAACTCCAATGAGCAGAGTCCCAATCTACTCAACCTCTCCTCATATGTCCATCCCCTCATCCCCGGGATTAACCGAGTGAACCTTCTTTGTACTGACTCGAGAGCAAGTATGTCTTTTCTTAAGTATGGACACCAAAACTGTATGCAGTATTCCAGGTGCGGTCTCACCAATACCTTGTACAACTGAAGCAATACCTCCCTATTTTTATATTCTATCCCCCTAGCAATGAAAGCCAACATTCCATTGGCCTTCTTAATCACTTGCTGCACCTGCATACTAACCTTTTGAGTTTCGTGCACCAGGACCCCCAGATCCTTTTGTACTTCAGTACTTTCCAGTTTCTTGCCATTAAGATAATAAGTTGCTCTACGATTTTTCCTGCCAAAGTGCATAACCTCACACTTTCCAGTATTGTATTCCATCTGCCAAATCTCTGCCCACTTACTTAGCCTGTCTATGTCCCCTTGCAGGTTTTTTATGTCCTCCTCACTCACTACTTTCTCTCCCATCTTAGTATCATCTGCAAACTTTGATATGTTACACTCGGTCCCCTCCTCCAAATCGCTAATATAGATTGTAAAGAGTTGGGGACCCAGCACTGACCCCTGCGGAACACCACTAGTTACTGATTGCCAGTCTGAGAATGAACCATTTATCCCAACTCTCTGCCTTCTGTTAGATAGCCAATCCTCTATCCATGCCAGAATATTACCCCCAATCCCGTGATTTTTTATCTTAAGCAATAATCTTTTGCGTGGCACCTTGTCAAATGCCTTTTGGAAGTCTAAATACACTACGTCCACTGTTTCCCCTTTATCCACCCTATATGTTACTTCCTCAAAGAACTCCAGCAAATTTGTCAAACATGACTTCCCCTTCATAAAACCATGCTGACTTTGTCCTATTAAATTATGATTATCCAAATGTCCTGTTACTGTCTCCTTAATAATGGACTCCAAAATTTTACCTACCACAGATGTTAGGCTAACCGGTCTATAGCTTTCAGCCTTCTGTCTACTGCCCTTTTTAAATAAGGATGTTACATTAACAGTTTTCCAGTCTGCCGGGACCTTTGCCGAGTCCAGGGAGTTTTGGAAAATTATTACCAATGCATCCACAATCCCTACCGCCACTTCCCTCAAGACCCTAGGATGTAAGTCATCAGGTCCAGGTGATTTATCCGCCTTGAGTCCCATTATTTTACCGAGTACCACTTCCTTAGTGATTTTGATCGTGTTTAGCTCCTCCCCCCCATAGCCTCCTGTTTGTCCAGTGTTGGGATATTCTTAGTGTCCTCTACTGTAAACACTGATACAAAATATTAATTCAGTGTTTTTGCCATCTCCATATTTCCCACCATTAATTTCCCGGTCTCATCCTCTAAGGGACCAACATTTACTTTAGCCACCCTTTTTCTTTTTATATAACTATAAAAACTCTTACTATCTGTTTTTATATTTTTTTCTAATTTACTTTCATAATCTATCTTCCCTTTCTTAATCAATCTTTTTGTTATTTTTTGCTGTCTTTTAAAGTTTTCCCAATCGTCTATCCTCCCACTAGATTTGGCTACCTTATATGCCCTTGTTTTTAGTTGAATGCTATCCTTAATTTCTTTACTTAGCCACGGATGGCTGTCTTTTCTTTTACACCCTTTTCTTCTCAGTGGAATATTTTTTTTTTGGAAGTTGTAAAATAACTCCTTAAATGTACACCACTGATCATGTATCATCTTACCCTTTATTTTCCCAATCCACTCTACTCAATTCCGCTCTCATACCTTCATAGTCTCCTTTATTCAAGCTTAGCACGCTTGTTTGAGATCCAACCTTCTCACCCTCTAATTGAATATGGAATTCAACCATGTTATGGTCACTCATTCCAAGGGGATCCTTTACTAGGACATTTTTAATTAATCCTGTCTCGTTACACAGGACCAGATCTAAGGTTGCTTGCCCCCTGGTCGGTTCAGTTACATACTGCTCAAGAAACCCATCCCTAATACACTCAATGAACTCATCCTCAAGGCAGTCCTGCCCAATTTGATTTGTCCAATTAATATGATAGTTAAAATCCCCCATAATTATAGATGTTCCCTTATTACAAGCCTCAACTATTTCCTGATTGATACTCTGTCCAACAGAGTTGCAACTGTTCGGAGGCCTATAGACTACGCCCACTAGTGTTTTTTTCCCCTTATTATTCCTTACCTCCACCCAAACTGTTTCATTATCCTGATCTTTTGACCCAATATCATTTCTCTGTATTACAGTGATTCCTTCCTTTATTAACATAGCCACCCCACCTCCCCTTCCTTCCTGCCTGTCCTTCCTGATCATTAAATAACCTGGTATGTTTAATTCCCAGGCATTGTCACCCTGCAGCCATGTTTCTGTAAGGCCACAAGATCATACCCATATGCAGTTATTTGTGCCATTAACTCGTCTATTTTGTTATGAATGCTACGTGCATTCAGATAGAGAACTTTCAAATATGTTTTGTGACACTTAGTTCCTGCTTTTGCCCTTTTTATTACTTTACCTTTTACTCCATACCTTCTGCCCCTTCCTGGCATGCTCTGGTTTTTAATTTCCCCACTGCTACCTAAGTCTATGACCTTCTCTGTTGTCATTTTTATTATTTGCTCTCTAGGAGCCTCCCCCCCACTAGTTAGTTTAAAGCCCTCTCTACAGCCCTAGTTATATGATCCGCCAGGACTCTAGTCCCAGCACTGGCCAAGTGAAGCCCGTCCCAACGGAACTGCTCCCTCCTGCCCCAGTACTGGTGCCAGTGTCCCAGGAAGCAAAACCCATTTCTCCCACACCAGTCTTTGAGCCACGCATTTAACTCTCTAATTTTATTTGTCCTAGCCAAATTCGCTTGTGGCTCAGGTAATAATCCAGAGATTATTACCCTTGAGGTTCTGTTTTTTAATTTGACCCCTAGCTGCTCATACTCCTTTAACAGAACCGGCTTCCTAGTCCTATCTACGTCGTTTGTACCAACATGGACCACGACAACTGGATCCACCCCCTCCCACTGCAAGTTTCTTTCCAGCCCAGAGGAGATGTCCTTAACCCTGGCACCGGGTAGGCAACATAGCCTTCGGGACTCTCGCTGTCGGCTGCAGAGAACTCTATCTATCCCCCTAATAATGCTATCCCCTACCACTACAACATTTCTATTTACTCCCCCCTCTTGAATGGCCCCCTGTTCCACGGTGTTCCAAAGCGCTTTACAACCAATAAAGTATTGTCACTGTTGTAATGTAGGAAACACAGCAGCCACTTTGCACGCAGCAAGCTCTCACAAACAGCAATGAGATAAATGACCAGATCATCTATTTTTTGTGATGTTGGTTGAGGGATAAATATTAGTCAGGACAACAGGAGAACTCCCCTGCTCTTCTGCAAAGAGTGCCATGGGACTTTTACATCATTCTGAAAGAGCAAATAGGGCCTCTGTTTAATTTCTCTTCTGAAAGACAGCAGCCAGAATTTTCTCAAGGGTTGCGGGTGGGGCGTGGGGCACCTGAGGCGGCAGGAAACCCGGGAGGCTTTAACGGCAGGGCCTGATCTGAATGTGAGACCTCAGATTCTCGCCTGCAGCCAGCCAGATTGAGAGGCTGGCTGGCTGCGGGCGGCTAGGCCTCAGGTGCGAGGGGTCGGCATGGTCGGGAATCGGTGGGGGGGAGGGTCGGGGGTCGGTATGGTCAGGCGTCAGGGGGAGGGTCGGGGGTCGGCATGGTTGGGGGCTGGGGGGGAGTGTCGGGGGTCGGCATGGTCGGGGGGAGGGGGGAAGGTCGGAGGTCGGCATGGTCAGGAATTGGGGGGGTCGGAGGTCGACGTGGTCAGGGGTCAGGGGGAGGGTCGGGGATCAGGGGGAATTGGGTTGGGATCGGCATGGTCGGGGGTTGGGGGGAGGGTCAGGGGTCAGCATGGTCGGGGGAAGGTTCGGAGGTCGGCATGGTCTGGGGTTGGGGGGAGGATCGGGGATCAGGGGGAATCGGGCCGGGGGTCGGCATGGTCGGGGGTTTGGGGGGAGGGTCGGGGGTCGGCATGGTCGGGGGGGAGGGTCGGAGGTCGGCATGGTCAGGGGTTGCGGGGAGGGTCGGTGGTCGGCATGTTCGGGGGTTCGGGGGAGTGTCGGGGTTCGGCATGGTCTGGGGTTGGGGGGGAGGGGATGGGGAGGGGGGAGGTATGGTCGGGGGTTGGGGGGAGGGTCGGAGGTCAGCCTGGTCGGGGGTCGGCATGGTCGGGAGCTTGGTGGGAGAGTCGGGGGTCGGCATGGTCGGGAATCGGGGGTCGGGTCGGGGTCAGGGGAGGGTCGGTGGAGGCATGGTCGGGGGGAGGGTCGGAGGTTGGCATGGTCGGGGGTCGGGGGGAGGGTCGGGGGTCGGCATGGTCGGGAATCGGGGGTCGGGTCGGGGTCGGGGGAGGGTCGGTGGAGGCATGGTCGGGGGGAGGGTCGGAGGTTGGCATGGTTGGGGGTTGGGGGGAGGGTCGGGGGGAGGCATGGTCGGGAATCGGGGGTGGGGTCGGGGGAGGGTCGGAGGTTGGCATGGTCAGGGGTTGGGGGGAGGGTTGGGAGTCGGCATGGTCGGGAATCGGGGGTCGGAGGAGGCATGGTTGGGAATCGGGGGGAGGGTCGTTGGGAGGGGGGAGGCATGGTCGAGAATCGGGGGAGGGTCGGGGATCGGGGGGGCGCCGATGGGGGGTGGGCTCAGCCGGAGGATCAGCAAGGGGTCGGGGATCGGGAGGGGTTTGGAGGATCGGCAGGGGATCGGGAGGGTGTTGGTCGGGGATCGGGGATTGGCAGGGGGAGACGTTGGGGATTTGCATAGGCTAGGTCGGGAATCGTGGGGGGGGGGTTCGGGGATTGTGGGGGGGTTGATGGGGGTGGGGTGGTCGGCAGGGGGAGAAAGAGGATCAGGCCGGCCACCGGAAGATTGTGGCCGGCCTCAGCATCATTCGTGGTGGGGGGTGGGAGGCCTCCCGGTGGGGATGGGGGGCCTGGGAAGGCGATCGGAGGCCTCGTGGGGGGTTTCCGCTCACAGGGGTGGGTGAGGTAGGGACCCTGGATCCAGGGGGTAGGTATAAAGCCACTTACCTCCTGGATGCAGCAGCCCCACCTCGGTTTAACTGTCGGGTTTCCCAAATTGTGTGAAATACAATCACATGAAGTTAAAAACAAAATGGAGGTGAAAAAAGAGTGTGCCAGCCTCATTACAATATTTAAATTAAAGTAATGCCCTCTGGGAGTGGGTTGGTCGCCTGCCTCCGGCCCGTCACCGTCCCGCCCCTGTCCCGTTACCGTCCCATCATCGCCCCACCCCCGTCCCGTCATCGTCCCACCCCGTCACCATCCCGTCACCGTCCCGCCCCATCACCGTCCTGTCACCATCCTGTCACCATCCCACCCCCGTCCCGTCCCCGTCCCGCCCCATCCCGTCACCGCCCCACCCCCGTCCCGTCACCGTGCTGCCCTGTCGCGTCACCATCCCGCCACCGCCCCACCCCCGTCCCATCACCGTCCCGCCCCATCCCGTCACCATCCCATCACCGTCCCACCCCCATCCCGTCCCCGTCCCGCCCCATCCCGTCACCGTCCCATCACCGTCCCACCCCCGTCCCGTCACCGTGCCGCCCCATTGCGTCACCGTCCCACCACCGTCCCACCCCCGTCCCGTTACCGTCCCACCCCCGCCCCGTCAACTTTCCGCCCCGCCCCGTCACCGTCCCGCCCCATCCCGTTACCGACCCATCACCACCCCACCCCATCCCATCACCGTCCCGCCCCGTCCCGTTACCGTCCCACCCCCGCCCCGTCACCTTTCCGCCCCGCCCCGTCACCGTCCCGCCCCATCCCGTTACCGACCCATCACCACCCCACCCCCGTCCCGTCACCATCCCGCCCCCATCCCGCCCTGTCCCGTCACCATCCCGCCCCGTCCCGTCACCGTCCTGCCCCTGTCCCGTCACCACCCCACCCCCGTCCCGTCCCATCCCGCCCCCGTCCCGTCACCGTCCCACCCCCACCCCGTCTCCTCAAAACTGGGAGTGGGCAGGTTGGAGGCGGGATCAGGTCGGGAATCCTATTTTTAACAATTTAACTGCCCCCATGTGCCAAACCCACCCTTTTTTTAAAGGGGAAAAGTCCGGCCAGCTTCTGACAGTGCAGCATTCCCTCAGTACTGCACTGGAGTGTCAGCCGGGGTTATGTGCTCAAGTCTTTGGGGTGAGTCTTGAACCCATGACCTTCTGATTCAGGGGTGAGAGCGCTACCAAAAGAGTCAAGGTTGACACTTGACAAAAAATTCATAAATATTTTCTCATTCTGTATCAAAAAATTTCTAGAGTCGTATCCTGTTAACTCCGACAAAACACAGGATTTTCGTTAACCTTTTAAGGGGCAGAAGTGTAGCAGGGCAGGACCTCCTCTCACTGCTTTGCCCTGCCATTAAATCTGTACCAAAACCCGGGGACGGAGTCTGTACAATGTTGATAAGCACCTGTGCCTAAAGTAGACGTGCCTGCCTTGCTGAGGAGGTGGAAGCTGCAGCAGCACCCTACCATTGTGAATGGTGATAACTGGGGCCCAAAAGGCACTGAAGATAGATGCCCGTGCAATTATTACAGTTCTCCCTGGGAGCAAGGGCAGCCTTTTAAAGGTTATCGATTTTTAAAACATTTTTAAAATTTGTTTTTTATGGGATGTGAGCATCACTGGCAAAGCCAGCATTTATTGCCCATCCCTAATTGCCCTTGAGAAGGTGATGGGGAGCCGCCTTCTTGAACCGCTGCAGTCCGTGTGGTGAAGGTACTCCCACAGTGCTGTTAGGAAGGGAGTTCCAGGATTTTAACCCAGCGACGATGAAGGATCGGCGATATACTTCTAAGTCAGGATGGTGTGTGACCTGGAGGGGAACTTGGAGGTGGTAGTGTTCCCATGCGCCTGCTGCCCTTGTACTTCTAGGTGGAAGAGGTCGCGGGTTTGGGAGGTGCTGCTGAAGAAGCCTTGGCGAGTTGCTGCAGTGCATCTTGTAGATAGTGCACACTGCAGCCACGGTACGCCGATGGTGGAGGGAGTTTATGTTTAAGGTGGTGGATGGGGTGCTAATCAAATGGCCTGCTTTGTCCTGGATGGTGTCAAGCTTCTTGAGTGTTGTTGAAGCAGCACTCATCCAGATAAGTGGAGAGTATTCCATCACATGCCTGACTTGTGCCTTGTAGATGGTGGAAAGGCTTTGGGGAGTCAGGAGGTGAGACACTCGCCGCAGAATACCTAGCATCTGACCTGCTCTTTTTGCCACAGTTTTTATGTGGCTGGTCCAGTTAAGTTTCTGGTCAATGGTGACCCCCAGGATGTTGATGGTGGGTGATTCGGCAATAGTAATGCCATTGAACGTCAAAGGAAGGTGGCAAGACTCTCGCTTCTTGGTGATAGTCATTGCCTGGCACTTCTGTGGCGTGAATGTCACTTATCAGCCCAAACCTGAACGTCGTCCAGGTCTTGTTGCATGCGAGCATGGACTGCTTCATTATCAGAGCAGTTGTGAATGGCGCTGAACATTGTGCAGTCATCAGTGAACATCCCCATTTCTGACCTTATGTTGGAGGGAAGGTCATTGATGAAGCAGCTGAAGATGGTTGGGCCTAGGACACTACCCTGAGCAACACCTGCAATGATGTCCTGGGGCTGTGATGATTGACCTTCAACCACCGCAACCATCTTCCTTCGTGCTAGGTATGACTCCAGCCAGTGGAGAGTTTTCCCCCCGATTCCCATTGACTTCCGTTTTACTAGGGCTCCTTGATGCCACACTCGGTCAACTGCTGCCTTGATGTCAAGGGCAGTCACTCTCAACTCACCTCTGGAATTCAGCTCCTTTGTCCATGTTAGAACTAAGGCTGTAATGAGATCGGGAGCCGAGTGGTCTTGGCGGAACCCAAACTGGGCATCAGTGAGCAGGTTATTGGTGAGTAAGTGCCGCTTGATAGCACTGTCGATGACATTTTCCATCACTTTGCTGATGATTGAGAGTAGACTGATGGGATGGTAATTGGCCGGATTGGATTTGTCCTGCTTTTTGTGGACAGTACATACCTGGGCAGTTTTCCACATTGCCGGATAGATGCCAGTGTTGTAGCTGTACTGGAACAACTTAGCTAGATGTGTGGCTAATTCTGAAGCATAAGTCTTCAGCACGACAGCCAGGATATTGTTGGGGCCCATAGCATTTGCTGTATCACGTAGAATGAATTGAATTGGCTGAAGACTGGCTTCTGTGATGGTGGGGACCTCGGGAGTAGGCTGATAGGAATCATCCACTCGGCACTTCTGGCTGCAAATGCAACTGTTTAACGAGTGCAGGTTTTGAGGTTTGGTTTTCTGTCCTCTTAGGTACCCTGTCGCCACGTGGTCTTCAGGGGCGCGGTGCTGGAGCTGCTGCTGTGACACACCTTCTTCTCCTCCGCTGCCGTCGTCGTCTCGTCGCGATGGGTTCTCCTCTTGTTCTCCCTCGGGCGGTCGTCAGCGGTAACATTGTGCCTATAGGGCAGTTGGCAGTTTTTACTGTTTAGATTTTCCTACCCAAGCGTAAGAACGCCAGTATACTCGTCGTGGCATGGACACCTGCATTTTCGCAGTGCTCACCGAAATGTTCGTCTCACCAAGCGCCAGATTATAAGTAGGCGCTTGGCCTCATCAATACGTTTTTCACTGCCCTGCTCTGCTCTTATCGAGTGGTTACCGTCTTCTTCGCATCCTTTCATCTCGTCTCGTTCGGTTACTATACCAGTCCTGGACTGCCTACTCACTTTCGTCTGGCCCCACTTTTGAGGCCTGGGCGTCCTGGATGACTATGGACTCAGGTCTCGTTCTCCTCCACTGCGATTGGTATGGTGTAATTGGTTGCTGAAACTCTGCTACGGGGAGCGAGTAGAGAACCCGCCATGAGGCCAGGGCATGAGTACGGGTGGCAGCAGCCCAAGACCAGACGAGAGGTCAGAGTCAAGAGCGCAAGAGTCAAGAGCCAAGCGAGCAAAGAGCGATTGCTACTGAGGGCCTACAGTTATATTCCTTTCGAATGGCTCTTATCTGCGCGCCAAATCAGGTTAGTTCATTGTTTCCATTTTGGCGGGCTGTTTTAAATGATTATAGCAATCTAAACTAACTGTTTTTAGATGGCCGTTTATCGCACCTGATGGCCTGATGTTCGAGCTGTATTGTTATTAATGCATTTTAATCGGCCTGTCCAGCCTTGACAGCTCCCATAAGCTGTTTCCAATTACTTATGCAGACAACTTGATGGCCTCAAGTATAGGCCTAACTGGTTTTGATCTGTTTACGATCTGGCGTAATGCATATTCAATGTTTGCTGTCTGTTTCTCAAAACACAAAGTCCTTTTTCACAGAAACTGCATTTTAGGTTTCGATTTCCCCAAAAGCTGCTTGTGCTGCTACAGAGTCCAAGCTTTAAAAATCTTGCAGGCTTTTGGTCACGAGGTGCGGACGCCATCTTTTGGGTACCCTTTTTTTAAAATGTCCATGCAGGGTCCCTTTTATTAATAACCTTGGGGGAATGTGGGAATTTTGCGAATCTTACAAATTGCTGGACTGCTGTGACATCCTGTAAGCCCCTTTGAACACTGGTATCCGCAGCCACGATGGCAGCAGTCTGAGCTTGCGTGACAGCAATCTGAGCTTCCACTGCAGCCCCCAGATGTTGGGTGGCTGCTGCTTGTGCTGCAATGGAAGCTGAGACATCAGCCATCAGACGCTGCATCCTGGTTGAGTCCACAAGTGCGCTAATGGAATTGGCCATCGCTTCCGTGCTGGAAAGGATTGGCTCCAAGCACCAAGCTCTCCGCAAATCCCTGTGCAAAGTTGGTGCCGGACTCTTCCATGCTCCTTGACATTATATGCAGGCTTTCTGGCAGACTTCCCAATGCACGAGGCATTTCATTGTGCATACGCATCAGCCTTCTTCTGTAGCCTGCCTCATCGAAGTGCTGATCTGAGTCCTCTGCAGCAGAACTCGTGTGCGCCCTCGCCCTCCGGTGAGCTGGCACCTGCGCAACCTTTGCCCTATGCCCTGGCTGCAGGCCACTAGTGCCTGGTGTCTCACCATGTGCAGATCCCGCCCCTATGCTATCCTCTAAATTTCGCGCAGTGTCAGTATCTGAGCTGGTGGCTGCGAGTGTGAAATCGAGTGACGGTGTTTCTTCATCATCGCTGTCTTGTTGCTCTTCCACCACTGCCTGGCCAGGTGGCAGTTCTTGGGTATCTGAAATGAGAAAGGCACAAGGGTAAGGTTGTGGTAAATGGAGAAGGGGAGGAAAACAAGAGGTGCATGCTTACACCACATGCATATTATAAATCAGAAGAGATTGTGGGATGAGAGGGAAGTGGGATGTGAGAAGGAGGATTAGGTATAAGGATACCATAATCTTCTATGGTTTTAGCCCCACCGCTGGCCACGGCCTCAGCAATAGCCACTTCATTGATGGTGAGCAATGTCTCCTCCATGGGGATTAGGACATGCAGGCACACCTGTCCCCCACTTGTTAGCTCCTGCTGCCTCCGGATGTGCGGCACCTTGCCCTGCAAGAGAGAGGGAAGTGTGTCAGTGAGTGTGATGCATTCTATTTGAGTGATGTGGGTGTCATTGTTCATTAGCTGGCTTGCAGAAGTGCTAAGTGTGTGTGGGTGAGGTGAAGCTATGAATGTTAGGTATGAGTCCTGAGTGATATTGTTGGTGGGTGAGTGATGCGGGTGTGGTGCATTGAATAGCGGCTGAGGCTATTGGTGCAGTTGGTAGTGTATGGAATTTGAAGATTCATTCACTGACCTTGACCACTCGTGTGAGGTCATTGAACTTCTTGCGGAACTGCATCCAGGTCCATGGGGCTTGACTCCTGGCATTGACCACCATGGCTATCTGCTCCCATTGCTTTCTGAGCCCACTGCCTTCTGAGCGTATGTCTGGAGGGCCCCCTGGCCCTCTGTGGATACAACACATCTCTCCTCCTCTTCACCTCCTCCACCAAGGCCTCCAGTGCAGTGTCAGAAAATCTTGGAGCCTGCTCTCTCCCATGCTGTGTCATTATTTTGTCATGTTCCATAACAACTTCCATCACCTGCTCCAGCCACAATGTACCTTCCCTTTAAGCAGTGCAGGCCTGCTTTAAGTAGTGCTGGCAAGGTACGATTGTCAGCTGAGACGTGCAACCACTCAACAACGTGGTTAGTGCTGGCTGCATGCTGCAATCATGTTAATCTGCAGGCAACACGAAGGTAGCGTGCTGTCTGCATCGGAAGCAATGGGCATGGGTTAATTGTGCATCGCGATCCCCGCGCTCATTTTCAGGGCCTGTTGAATTTAACCCCCAGTCCTTTTAGAATTCTCTTGTAACACAACAAAACATTTGTTTATTAAGAGGAATAAACATGACATTTCCAGGTAAAGGCTGGTGAAAACATCACCTTGTCATCGCTTCTACAAAATAAAATGGGGATACGCAGATTTAATTTAATTCAGAAATCCCATTCTCTTGATTTGTAAAAGTCTCTGTCATACAGTATTTTCATTTAAGTTCCTTTAATATAAAGGGATGTATTTTGCTGAACTCCTAGAAGACATGGGAACCTCTGCGATACTTTGAACATAACAAGAGATGCAAGCAAACTGTCAAAGTCCTGTACCTTTTATATTTTGCTAGCATTCTATTTATTTAATCTACTGTATGTACACCTCATTTTACCTAAAAAGAAACAGTATTGAATATAGGTGAGATAAAATTGCATGTTGCTTTAGAATGCAGGGGTTGTATTCATAGAGGCTATTTCATAATCTATTACAGTTCTGGAATAATATATACAGAATAGCTTTAACTCCTCCACTGCCACATGGTGCTAATTCAAATGTTCTTTTTTGTAACATTATTATATGTTAACAACTGCACCACCATTTTCTTAAATAAAACCAAGAAATGCTGTTAGGCTCTTCAAAAAAACGGGAAAGTTTTAGGTTAAGACACCTCAGAGATGAATAATAAAGGCAGACTTTATTCTTGTCACTGACAAATTTTATTTATTCAACTCTCTATTCTGTTTGATGTGTTCTTCATTTTCAGAATACCACACAGATGTTAACATTTAATCACAATCATTTGAATGTTGAGTATTGTTGTCAATTGAGAATAGTACATTTTTTAGACTATGCGTGTACTGTGTTATCAGATTACAGATAGGATGGCTGTTTGATGGACTCTGTCTTTACTCATTGTGTGGACATGAAGTTAACTTCCATATGGTTAGACAGAAGGCATACATGCAAAAAAATACAAATCTAAACATAGGTTTATCATTTCCTAAAGGCATTTGTATTCAAATCTGTATAAAGAAGCGTAATATTGTTTACTTCATGTACTTTTTGCAATATGATTTAGCTTGTTGCTTCAAATAAACAATATACTTATATTAATATACTGCACTGACTGGTAAAGGAGTAATATTATTCTTAATATTTTATCAAGTCAAAATTGACACACTGGTCACATAAGTTCTACTCCAATCTCGCTATATAATTAAAAGTTTGTGTTTGTAATATTAATTCACTCCCTTTTAAAAATTATTTTACCTGCCCAGATAGCAAACCGACAACCTCTTCCAAGGTCTTCTGGAAGGTAAGCAATAGCAGTGCAGGGTGATTGATCTTCTGATGTCACCTCTTGCTCTATGAGGGCGTACAACACCTTCCATGGCTTGGCCAGTTGCAGGAGCTCATCATGGGGAATGAGAAAAGCAAACCCACGCATCAACCACTCAATGAAATGACACCCTGGTGCACAATGCTATACTGACACTGTGCACCGAAGAACAGTTGGATGATTCTGTTTATATCTTTCAAATTGTTTCAGTTAACATTTCTCAAATATCTTCAAAATCAACATTCAAAACAGTGCCATCAGGGCAATGGTTATTTTGGTAGTGGTCAGTGTGTAGTTTTAAATCTCCTGTATGCTAGTGGCTTATTTTTAAAACATTAATTCTTGCTATTTTTTAAAGCTTTATATGAGCAAAGTAAGTGAGCATAATGGGACAAATCTGTTCAGAAATATATATATTTTTAAGGTCCAAGAAGCATAGTGTGCCAAGTTACTGGCCAAGTTGACAAGTATTACTCAATCATTGCAAAATAATTTCCTTTCATTTAACAAAACAATATTCATTATCACCCAAAGGATAAGCTTTAAACTAAGGAAGCCCTAGATGAACTGTGACACCTTCTGCATGATGACCTGGTCAAGAAACAGAACACCTCTGTCTGTGGCTATCAAAGTCAGCAGAGCTCTCAAATTTTATGCCAAAGGCACCTTCTCATCTACAGCTGGGGATCTATGCAACCTCAACCAGGGAGCCATTCGAGCCTGCATATGGTCACTGATGCTTCTTCAGGAGGCTGGGGAATACATCCATTTTGGGATGGCTTCTAGGCAGCAACAGGAAACGGCTATTGAGTCCTATTACTGGAGCTTGGAGATGACACCCACATTGCACTGCGGGACCCTGCTCTGATTCCAAAACCCTCAAAGTTCAAATTGTCTGCGTTCAGCTCCAATAAATCTTGCATGTCAATGCCAAATTTAAAAGGAGTTGTTATGACACATTCGTCATGAGCAACTCCGGACTTCCACCTCTATTCAGGGAAGACAGTGAAGTGTTGGGATGGCTTCTGGGGCTCAAGGGGCACCCTTTTGCTTCCATGGCTCATAGCCCCATTTTGATTGCCAGATTAACCAACAGAACATCTCTACAATGAGGCCCATGCAGCTATCAGTGTGATTTTTTCACTGCCTTGGTAGGTCTGATATACCGAGGATGATTTATTTTAGAATTTAAAGTCTTGGTCATGGACTGATCTTCATCTCAACCCAATTGTAATGAATACAGTAATAATTAATGATGATGCAGTGGCCAACAAATATTTCATAATACATATATTTTTTTAGCATGTAACCATTTTAACAGAAATATAAAAGAAAAGTGGGTTGAATAATCCAGGCAGTAGATATATGAAATTGCAAATTTTACAACTTTCATTATGGAGAGTTGACAGAGCAGAATTAAATGGCTTAATAAAAAGCAGAGTTAAAAACAAGATGATTTGTATCATGAAATAGGTTATTTGTGTGATACTGATCATTTTCTCTGCAGCTGTTTCTTACACACTTTGTTCAAGAACATGATGCTGTTAATTGACTAATCTTCAAGACTTTGCTGTCTCCAAGTAAAGGAAAGCTATCAGGGAAATGTATTAACATGCCAACACTTTTGAGAGCACTTACAATGAGTTACAGCCCTACAACTACTGCTGTGTATTGAAATATGTAGCACATAGTCCAACAATGTCAGTGCTGAGAATTTTCAAAATTATACCATATGAAGACTAAAAGATGCAAATTTCAGAATTCCAAATTCAAATTTCAAAAAAACACGTCGCATTGTTTCAGAATCCTGCACTGCACAGATGTAAAAATAATAAATCAAGTTAACTAATGGATGAAGGGATAGGCCTGCAGGCTGATTACAGCCGTATTGATGAACTATTTTATTTGTGAGCTGCATTTTCCCAGTTGTCTTCTTGTACTTTTTCCCATGTATGAAAATGGCACATAACAAGTAAAGTTTGGGACAAACTGTTAAGATATTTTAAATTCAACTGTATTATACAGAAAAATAAGGAAGAAAATTACCAAAATGTATAGGAGAAACATGCGCGGACATGAAACAATATATACTTGTAACTTCTCTCTCTTCCTATTCCATTTCCTTTTGTTTCTAAGCCTCTTTGCTCTCACTCAACTGTCTGCTCTTCTCTCTCTCTCTCTCTTGTCTTTGGTTGACTGTCCCTGTCATACATTTTCAATTAGTGTTACTGGAATCCTATTTACTGATGTTTCTGGATCAAGGCTGAATGCTCCTGCTGGCAGCCTTAGGGAAGGCGGCAGCAATCTAGGAGGTGGGATGTAGGAACAACTGGGGAGTTTAATGCAATCAGGCTACAATCTTAATATTATGAAATAGGACTTTTAATTACAGGTAATGTCTATGTGAATGCAATGAATACAATTTTCAACTTCACTGCCTGGGCAATAACCTGGCAGAGTGAATTGCCCTTCCGTTGTAGAACCACCACCCCACATCCAATTTTAATTACATTCAAATCAATGGAACAAAAATCGGGAGTGTTCTATAAAGGGCGAGTGATCCAGTCCACCATGCTACCGACCAGGTGGCGAGGTTGAAAATGACCCCCAATATTTTTATACCACCTTTACAATAGGTAGATTTCAACCTTTGGGCAGCTGACCAGTAGAGAATGCTGGCTGCCTGCCCTTCTGGGAGCTAAAAGGCCAGAGACGTTTAGAGCCTGCCCCTCATTTAGACAGAACTGATGAGCTATGGGCTCCAAAGTGGGCATCCTGATGCAGCTCACCAGTTTGGGGCCTTCAGATTGGGGCTGGCTCTGACACCAAGCCGCCCTGCAGGTAGGTCCTGAGAAGGAGGGGGGCAGGTGGAGCAGAATGGGGTGAGCCCGAGCCAGCAGCTGTCTGCACTAGTGTGGAGCCAGAAGGTCTCCTGCTCCTTCAGCTTCACAAATACATTTCTTGCAAAATGTTCTGGGGATGTGTTTGGAGCGGCCAGTAAATGTCCCTTTAAGGACCACTACTTAGGCCGCTCAACGACAGGACACATGGAGAGCGTGCGTGGTGTACAGTCCGCCCATATGTTCCTTAAATTGCAGTCGTGGTCCTAACCACATCATAACACCCCTATTTGCATAGTAAAGAGGCCTACCACCCGAAATAGGGAAAACTCCTTTTAAAATGGCAGCCGTCAGTGTTAATGGGGCAGTGTAGGAATGTCTAGTTCCTATCAAGAGACTGAGGTCGACTCAGGCGATCAAACAAACGATGTTTAATGTAAAACTAACTGGGGGAGAAATTTGGTTGGTAGTGCCACCGATTAGCGCCTAAAGAGGCCGAGAAGTGGGGCGCTAACCATTTAGCGCCCGGGCACAGCGAACCCTGCGCCTCCCCCATATTGAGTGGACATTTAGCGCTGGCGCTAAATCTTAGCGCCCGCTGACGGGCGCAGGCAGATCATGACGTCATTTGAGTGTGCAACGCCTTTTGGCCGCCCCGGACCGGAAATTCAGTGGCACCCCCCTACGTTCCGCCTGGCGCTAATAAGGACAGCTTACCTGGAATGTTCCCCAGTCGCTCTCGAGCTGGGGGGGCATTATTTAAAGGGGACTGCAAGTCAGGCCGCGAGTGTTGCTGCACAGAGCGCAGAATAGGTGCGTGCCCTCGCAGAAATGTGCGCCAAGGCTGGGCTGAGGCACACTGAGCTCATGGCTGCAGTGGCAAGGATGCCTGAATCCATGGAGACATTGGCAAGGAGTTTCCAAGACTTCGGCACAGCACAAGCAAGGACTGTCCAGGGCTTCGGGACAGCACTGGAAAGGACTGTCCAGGGCTTCACTGAAGCACTGGCACCTGCCACGCAAGTGCTGAGTGCTGCCACGCGGTCACTCGCTGGCCTCATGCAGATGCAGATTGAGGCCACGCGAGCACTGACTGCTGCCACCCTCGCTGGATCAGGCAGGATTACCCGGGGCCCTTTCAGCACCACAGCAGGCCAGCAATCTGTGAACCATCCGATTGCTGCGCATGCTGCGGTGCTGCCCCGTCAGAGTGCCAGTGTGTCGGCCGACCAGGGAGCTGCTGTCCGCTCTCAGGACAACAGCATTCCTGCTGGCACCGCTGGCACGTGCTGCTGATGTTAATTGACCCACCCCTTTAAGAGCTGGCCGGCACCAGTGTGTCTCGGGGAAATCGATTATTGACAGCACCTGCGCTGCGCCCCGCTGTCGAGAAATTGAGTTGCCCCGTCAGGTTAGCACCTTAAGTGTACCATGCAGCGCCTGATTTAGCGCCGCAATCACCTTCAGGGGCGCTGCAACCCAATATCGCTCGAGGTGGCGATAAATTGCACCTGGCGCTAAACTTTGCGCATCGCCAATACTAGCGCCCCAAACGGGGCGATACCAAATTTCTCCCCCACTGATTTTAGCAAAAAAATGCACGAGAACTACGAATACAGGTCTAGTCAGTTCGGAGGCTCCATGAGGACTGCTTGGGTGGTCCTGTGGCTGGCGTCATGACGTCATCACGTTTTTCCTGCCGGTGGAGGTTCACGTGATGAACGGCGTGACGTCATCGCGTTTGCCCGTGCTCTTAAAGGGACCGCGCTCTGTACATGCAAACAGTATATACAAAGATACAGACTCAGGCTGTAGCTAACATATTGTTAAAGGGAATTATATACAGTTGATCGGAGTCCCTTAGTGGCTCCGCCACATGCGCCCCCCCAGAAATGTCTTTAACAGAAAAAGTGAAATGGCGAGGAGGCCTGACAAGCCTGTCAGAGCGACTTCTGTACACTTGAAGTGAAAGCTGCTGGACGGCGGGCGGGCTGGCGGGTGGTTGTGCTTGATCTGGCACGGTGACTGTGGGCAGTCGGCCACGTTTTGGCGGCTGTGCGGTCTCGCCCAGGCAGTCAAGGTTCAAGTGTGCCGGCTTCAACCGGTCAACCGAAATGTGGTCCGGTTTACCTCCGATATCTACTGAGAAAGTTTTGTCTCCTGGCTCTAGCATGCGGAAAGGACCAGTGTAAGGGGCCTTGAGCAGATCCCAATGAGCGTTGTGGCGGATGAACACATATTTGGCGTTCTTCAGCTCTGCTGGGATGTGGGAGCTCTGAAAGCCATGATGCGACATTGGTACTGGTGCAAAACACCTGGCAGCCTCCTGGTGGCTGATGAGTTGATTGGATGCGGACCATGGCTCTGTTGGAGTTGGAAGGAAATCCCCTGGTACGCGTAGCGGCTGGCCATAGACGAGCTCTGCCAAGGACGAGCGAAGATCCTCCTTGGGTGCCGTGCAAAGACCCAACAGGACCCATGGTAGCCTGTCAACCCATCCAGCGCCTTGGAGGCTGGCCCTCAGTGCGGCTTTGAGCGACCTGTGAAATCGTTCGCACAGGCCGTTCGCCTGTGGATGGTAGGCTGTGGTGCGATGTAGCTTGATGCCGAGCCCCTGAGCCACTGCGTTCCAGAGCTCAGAGGAAAACTGTGGTCCACGATCAGAAGAGGTGTCCGCCGGTACCCCGAAATGGGCGACCCAAGAGGAGATTAATGCCCTGGCCACGTCTGCCGAAGTGGTGGATGACAAGGGAACTGCCTCTGGCCATCTAGTGGTGCGGTCTACCATCGTAAGGATATGTGTAAACCCATGAGAAGGTGGAAGTGGCCCCACCAGGCACCACATTCACATGATCAAACCGTCGCTCCGGAACAGCGAAGGTGGCCAATGGAGCTTTGACGTGATGCTGCACCTTGGCCTTTTGGCAGACCACGCAGGTGTTGGCCCAGTCGCGGACATCCATATGCATGCCCCGCCAAACGAACTTGAACGACATCAGCCTTTGCGAGGCCTTCATACCAAGGTGTGACAACCCGTGTATGGCGTCAAAAACTTTGCGGCGCCAGGCGACCGGCACGATAGGGCAAGGATCTCCTACGGAGACATCACAAAATAGCGTGGTGCCTGCGGCATGGAATTTGACGTCGGCCTCTTGGAGGCTAGAGGGGCTGGTTCAGTAAGCTTGCACCTCTGGATCCGAGGCTTGATCCGCAGCCATGAGGGCATAGTCGATGCCGAGCTGGACTGCCTGAATGGTCGCGCGGGAGAGGCAATCTGCCACCAGGTTGTCTTTACCGGCCACGTGCTGAATATCAGTAGTGAATTCGGAGATAAACGTTAGCTGACGTTGTTGTCGGGCTGACCACGGTTCGGCGGTCTTGGCCACAGCGAATGTTAGTAGCTTATGGTCCACAAAAGCAGGGAAGGGACTTCCTTCCAGCAAGAACCGGAAATGGCGGATGGCCAGAAAAAGAGCCAGCAACTCCCGGTCGAAGGTACTGTACTTCCGCTCGTTTCGCCGTAGTTGACGGCTGAAGAACGCCAGCGGTTGCCACATTCCATTTACCCACTGTTCCTGCACTGCACCGATGGCGTAGTCTGATGCGTTGGTAGTGAGGGCGATGGTGGCACCTGGCAGCGGGTGCACCAGCATGGTCGCGTTGGCAAGGGCGCTTTTTGTGTCAACGAACGCCCGGTCCATGTCGACCGTCCAGCTTACCGGATCCTTGCCAGACTTGCTCTTGAGGGCCTCGTACAGGGGCTGCATGAGCAGAGCTGCCTTAGGCACAAAACGGCACCATCCCGAGGAACTCCTGCAGGGCCTTGGTGGTCTGCGGGTGCGGAAAGGATGTCACCGCGTCTACCTTCACTTGCAAAGGCACCGCTCCCTCCGATGTATTGCGATGTCCCAGGAAATCAATGTGGGGCAGACCAAACTGACACTTGGCCGGGTTGAGAATCAGGCCGTGTTGGCTGAGACGTCGAAAGAGTGTGCGTAGGTGCGCGATGTGTTCCTCCTTATTCCGACTGGCCACGAGGATGTCGTCCAAGTAGACGAAAAGGAACTTGAGGTCCCGCAGCACAGAGTCCATGAGGCACTGGAAGGCCTGGGCGGCGTTCTTCAACCCAAAAGGCATCCTCAAAAATTCAGAAAGGCCGAATGGGGTGATGACTGCGGTCTTCTGCACGTCCTGTGGGTGTACCGGGACCTGGTGGTAGCCTCGGACCAGATCCACCTTAGAAAACACGGTGTTCCCAGCCAAATGGGCAGAGAAATCCTGAATGTGGGGGATCGGATATCGATCAGGAGTGGTAGCGTCATTAAGTCGCCGATAGTCGCCGCATGGCCGCCATCCGCTGCCAGGTTTCGGTACTATGTGGAGAGGTGAAGACCAGGGACTATTCGACCAGCGAATAATCCCCAGGCGTTCCATCATAGCGAACTCCGCCTTCGCAACCGCCAGCTTGCCGGGTTCGAGGCGCCGGGCCCGCCCATGGACCGGGGGGCCGGTGGTGGTGATGTGGTGTTCCACACCATGTTTCGTGGCCATAGAGGAGAACGTAGGTCTGGTCAGGTCTGGAAATTCACTTAGCAGGCGAGCGAACTCATCCGGAGTTGGGAAAGCACAGGAGATGGTGCGCGATGTGGTGTTACAATGGTGGCAAGGAATAGAGTGAAACGTGGCCGTGTTGATCAGCTGCCAGTTTCGCACATCGACCAGTAGGCCGTTGGCGCACAGGAAATCCGCACCGAGAATGGCTTGTGAAACCTTGGCTGTACCAAATTCCCAAACAAATCGCTGGCCGCCGGAGCACACCTGGACCCGCCGTTTGCCGAAAGTCCGGATAGCTCCGCCATTAGCCACTTCAAGGGAGAGGCCGTGCCTCCCAGCTTGTACATCAATAGTGGACGCAGGTAGAATGCTGCACTGTGCGCCGGTGTCGCATAAGAATCACCGACCAGAGATGGAATCAGTGATGAACAGTAGCTTGCCAGCATTTCCAATTGCCATCGCAGCCGTGGGGCACCCGTCAGACCCGTTCTTCTTTTGCCGGGGTTGCAGTTGTTTTTTTTGGGGCGAGAAGCTGCAGGGAGGGCAGCAACATCTGGCTTTCGCGCCAAACCGTGCGTGGTAGAAGCACAGCCCCGAAGGTTGAGGAGCTGGGGCAGCGTCTGTGGGGGATGGGCGCCTCGTGGCAGCGCAGTACTGCTGCGTCACCGCGAAAATCTTGTCCACTTCGGCAGCAAGCACTGCGCAGTCTGTGACTTCGGACCTGGCCAGGGCAGCTTGTACTTGTTCCGGTAACTGACTGAGGAAGAGCTCCCTAAAGAGGAAGCATTCCGGTTCGGAGCCAAGGAGCGTGAGCATTTGGCTCATGAGCTCAGACGGCTTGGAGTCCCCGAGGCCGGGCATAGCGAGCAGTCGGCGGGCACGCTCCGCCTTCGTGAGCCCGAAGACCTGTAACAACTGTGCCTTGTTTGTTTCATACTTGCGGTCGTCCGGGGGGTTCTCAAGCAGGCTGACGATCCGCGAGGCGGTGGAGCTGTCGAGTGCAGAGACCACGTAAAAGTAATGGGTCTGATCCGCAACGATGTTCCGTATTGCAAACTGGGCTTCGACCTGGATGAACCACGAGGTCGCTTGTTGCTCCCAGAATTGCGGTAGCTTCAATGCAACGGCGTTTGTTTCCATGCTTCGTTCCTTCTGCGAAAACCGTTCGCAAAAGTCGGGGTCACCAATGTAGGAATGTCTAGTTCCTATCAAGAGACTGAGCTCGACTCAGGCGATCAAACAAACGATGTTTAATGTAAAACTAACTGAGTTTAACAAACAAATGCACGAGAACTACGAATACAGGTCTAGTCAGTTCGGAGGCTCCACGAGGACTGCTTGGGCGGTCCCGTGGCTGGCGTCATGATGTCATCACGTTTTTCCCGCCGGTGGGGGATCACGTGATGAACGGCGTGACGTCATCGCGTTTGCCCGCGCTCTTAAAGGGACCGCGCTCTGTACATGCAAACAGTATATACAAAGATACAGACTCAGGCTGTAGCTAACATATTGTTAAAGGGAATTATATACAGTTGATCGGAGTCCCTTCGTGGCTCCGCCACAGCAGTAAGTCTACCGACCCCATTTTGAGGCAATTACCATCAATTGCCCCAGGCTAAAATTGGCCATAATTTCTATTTATAGATGCTACACCAGTACCCGTTGCTTCACCACATGCAGACCTTGTTGGCTCACTATTTAACCCACACTGAGTGTCAATATTTGTGTTGGTGCTTAGAAGCGATGAAGCGAGTGATGGTGCATCCTCAGGAGGACTGTCCTCCTCCAACATGTCTTCTTCTGCAGGGCCAAGGTGCTGAGTAGGACCTAGAGGAAAGAGAAAGGGACAAGAGCTATGAAGATACTGAGAGGCTGAACATTAGCAGGTGATGGTCTTCAGAATGCAGCTCGAAGTTGTGATGCTTGGGGAATATTTGCTGAGGTGAATGAAAGGTTACAAGTAATATGCAGACACCCTGCTCAGATAAACCGTCAGCCTTGTCTTCTGTGATGCTCATGGCTTTCACGGGCCACTGATTTTCTGGGCTTCTTGATCCATTTGGATATGAGGTACAATATTGGGTACTCCCACCACCTGTAATCATGGTCCTCTCCCTGGCATTATGAGTTGTTTTATCCTGCAGAAAGAGAGGGTGAGAGTTAATGAATGTATTGAGAAGGTGAATGGAGATACGTGAATCTTGTGCATATAGCTGATATGATGAGAGGCGGAGAAGAAACAAGATGGAATGATGGAGAGGTGATGAATATAAAGGCGTGTGTGGAACGTGTAGTGAGGAATGAGGAGTTGCTGGTTGTGCAAGTGTGATGATCTGAGAAGAGAAGTTAAAGCATGCTTAGTGTGAAGAGAGCAAAGGATGAGATGTTTGGAATAAGAAAGAGAGGTGTTGCAGTGTTCTCTTGTGATTGTATGCTAAAGGATGCAATGGAGGGGAGGGAGCAGTTGAGAGTGGTGGAGGACAGTGGGTGAAAGGAATCAGGTGCTGTTGAGAGAGTTTGAGTGATGAAGATCTGTACTCACTCTTTCTGAAACTCAAAAATCAGCTAATACAACCTCGCTTTAAGAGGTTTATTCCCACTTTAAATCAGAAAGCCCGTTGGAAATTGCACAGTGAAAATGGGCGGGCTGCCTGTTTCTCGATGCAATCAGTTGGGCAGCCCGTCAATCATTAAAGTGAAACATGGAAGTTAAAACCACCCAGGCCTCCTGCTACTGATGGCAGTGCAGTTAAACACATCAGGAGAAGCGGAGCATTTAAAAGCAGTGCGGAAACCAGGCAGCAGCGGCAGTGCAGCTAAACAGACCAAAACAGAGGCGAGGACAAATTCAAAAAATGACATTATAGGCAAGTGGCAAGTGGTGGGGGAGCAGCAAAAACTCAGGAACTCAGCTAAGTACTTCATTTATTATACACATCTAAACTATTAAACCTAAATAGAAGTTAAATAAGTAAATATATAAATAAATCAATCTGAGTAATTTATTAAATCTAAGGGGATAAAATAAACTAAGTGGAAGATACCAACATTAAAGGGATCCAAATAGCATTTATTGAATATCTGGTAAACATAAATAATAAATAAAAGTAAATAATCAGAGTAATAAGTTACTAATTAATTAACTATCAAACTAATCCATCAACTAATTAATACTAAACCTTAAGTGATCCTATTAGCTCTAGAGATAAATTACTGCTAACAATGAATTAATAAATAAAGACTAGAAATGTCAGTGCAGGCTATGTGTCAGGACTGTGACATGTGGGAGTTTGTGGACAGCGAGACTGCCCCGGATTGCCGTATCAGAAATGTCTCTGCCTTGAGTCACTCCTGCTCAGAATCATTGAGCTGGAGTATGAGTTAGAGATACTGCGACACATAAAGTAGGGGGAAGGATATCTGGATAGTTTACTCCAGACTACAGTCACACCTCAGAGGAAAACACAGGTACAGGAAGGGGAGAGTGTGATTGTCAGTCAGCAGGGTAAGGGGAACTGAGTGGCACTAGAGGAGGAGGTCTCACAGACACTGGTCCTGTCCAACAGGTATAATGTACTTGATACCTGTGAGGATAAGGAAAAACACTGTGGGAGGACAGTCACAACACTGACCAAGGTATCGTGGAGTAGAAGGTTGTATAAAGGGGGGAGGAGCAGAATAGAAACATAGTAGTTATAGGGGATTCAATAATTAGGGGGATGGATAGATACTGGAGCTAAAAGGATTAAATTCTGTGGCCAGGTTGCATACACTAGGCTTGTATTCCCTTGAATATAGAAGATTAAGGGGTGAGCTAATTGAAGCATTTTAGATGATTAAAGCATTTGATAGGGTAGATAGAGCGAAACTACTTCCTCTGGTGGGAGAGTCCAGATCAAGAGGGCGTAACCTTAAAATTAGATCGAGCCGTTCAGGGGTGATGTCAGGAAGCACCGCTTCACACAAAGGGTGGTAGAAGTCTGGAACTCTCTCCCTCAAAAGTCTGTTGAGGCTAGGGGTCAATTGAAAATTTCAAACCTGAGGTTGATAGATTTTTGTGGGGTAAGGGTATTAAAGGTTACGAAACCAAGGGGGGTAGATGGAGTTAAGATACAGACCAGCTATGGTGGAACATGCTCGAGGGGCTGAATGGCCTCCTCCTGTTCTTATGTTCCTACGGGGCTTGCCTCGCACTGTCCATGTGATTCCTGTCCTGAGTTAAAATCGGGGCTTGTTCCTGAAGTTTATGTTGACCTTGATTCAAGCAGTTTCGGATACCAAAGACAGAAAGATCTGAGTAAGAATGAGAGAAAAGGTTGAAATGGCTGGGCACAGGAAGGTTAGGATCACACTTGTGGACAGAATTAAAATGTCCATCAAAGGGATCATTCAATCTCTCCAGTATAGAGGTAACCAAAAGCCACAAAGTGAGCAACAAATACAGTATGTTAGATTGAAGGGAGTGCATGTAAATTGCTTATTTTTATAGAAAGAAAGATTGAGGACCTGGGCAATGATGTGGAAAGGAAATGGATAGATAGGAGTTGTTCTGCAGGGTAAAGCAGATTCAACTGGGCCCATAGAAAATAGAGAGTGGGATAGGATGATGATTTTGTGTGCTCCACTATATAATACTTTGAGATGGTAGGAGATTTTGTTGCACATTTATTATATCACCTTCAGATTGTCGAACCTGTCATTTGTGTCAGCTTGACTCAGCTGGTAGTACTCTTGCCTCAGAGGCAGAAGTTGTCTCTTCAGGGCTACTCCAGGACGTACACAGACAACCTGGACTAATGTGCCCGTGAATTATTGAGTGAATGCTGCAGTGTGAGAGGCACTGCGCATTGGTGAGACATTAAATCAAAGCAACATTTGCTTTTTCCAATGGTTTGGATGGATGTTAAAGATCTATTGGCACTATTCAAAGATGAACAGGGAGTTCTCCTGGTGATCTGGCTGATATTCTTTCCTCAACCAACACTGCCATAAAATAGATTAACTCGTCCTTGATCTCATGATTGTATGTGGGATCTTGCTGTGTGCAAATTGGCTACATAGCAACAATGACTGCATTTCAAATGTAATTCAGTGTATATATAATCAATTTGAGGCATTTTACAAATGTATCTTTATTTTCATTAAATATAATGTGAATAGGAAGCAATAAACAGATAGAAGGAAAAAAACGATACATGCTGGAAATCTCCAACAAAATGAAAAATTGCTGGAAACACAAGTCAGATCTGTCACCGTCTGTGGAGAGAAGAGATAAATTAACATTTCAGGCATACAGCCCTTCAACAGAGCTGATAAATTGATGGGTGAACAAGTATTTTAATAGAATCAGAACATAGGGGGCTGGAATTTGCTACGGGGGCGGGTTGGAGGTGGGAAACCCACATTCGGGCTTGTTGTCCCGCCTCCATGGAGATGTGGCCAACCCACTGGATTTTCCTCTGATTGACCTTGTTGAGCCCGCCCTGTGGGCTCAGCAGGCCAATTAAGGGCCACCCGGCAACAGGTGACGTCAGAGATTGACATTTCATCTGTCAAAAGCTTTTGGCACATGAAATATCAGTGTTTAACAGCTGTTTGAAGCTGTCAAGCACTGAAAAACTGCTAATTCAGCTTCAGTCCTTTCTCAGGATAACTTTAAAATCATTTTGCTGTAGAAACAAAGAAGCTGATTTTTTTTTAAAAATTGGAGCTTCTGTGGTTTTTGCAGCCGACTCCCGACACCGGAATGCAGGACTCCTGTAAAGGTAAGTAAAAGTAAGTTAAACTTATTTAAACACTTGCAAAACACTTACCTTTGCACTCCTGCACCCCTCACTCACCTGAACACTGGGCATCTCGACCCCTCCAAGACCTCAGACCCACGTCCCGCCTCGAAAACTTTTCGTGGTTTGGAGCTGTCGGGAAGCCCACAAACCTGCAATAAAAATCGCGAATAGGCAAAAAACTACCTGTTAACTACCTGTTAACAGGCAGTTTAATTGCCTTTAATCCCTTCCCGCCTCTGGGAGTCGGGTTCCAGCACTTGTCGGCAACCCGACTCCTATGAAATTGACATGGAGGCGGGTTGGAGGCGGGATGGGGTCGGGACCCCCGGATCTCCGATTTTTATCGCCTGCACGCCTCCAACCCGACTCCAGGGGCTCAGGAAAATCCAGCCCATGGGATCAGATAGGGAAAAACCCAACAAGGAGGTTTCATTGGAATGACCTGTAACCTGCTTAAAAAGCAAACAGATTATAGGTGACCAAAATGACCTTTACATTAGAAAATGGAAAGAAGCATTAAAGAAATTAAAGACAATAGAGAGGCAAAGAATATGGGCCAAATTCCCTCGCTGTTCTGCTGGATATCCAGCAGGGGTCCAGTGGAACAGCTTGTAAAAGAACCCGACACTCAGATGTGTTGGGCCCCAACTTTAGTTGGAAATTTCCACTTGGCCTTGTAAGGGGCCACTTAAACGTAGGAGTAGTAATTGGGGGGTGGGGAATCACTCTGCTGGGAGTTCCCGTTTCCCTGGCCCATAAGGTACCCAGTGTTACACTGGAGGTGGGAAGCCGACTGAGATGAGTCACACAGACCTCCCGAAGGGCGGAAGTGAGCCCCACCAGGGAACAGGTCTAGGCAGCTTGGGGCAGGCGGGCACCCTAGAAGTGCCTGTAGTGGCGCAGATGCCCAGCAGCCCTATGCAAGTGAGGGCCCTCCCAATTATCCCACAAACACTGCTGGGGATAATGCTGGAGGGCACCAGTGGGAACAACACCGGCACTACTGATAGGATCGTGGCACATGAATGTGTATAGCTAAGAGCAGGGGAGGCAACCCAAGGAAGAAATGAGTGATGAACTGAAAGCCTGGAGATCAGCTCTGAAGCTGAAACAGGAGAAGCTGGCAAAATAGGGCAGCAGGAAACTGAAACTCACACATCCAAAAGTATTTTGGTGAATATCATACAAGTGTAACATTTAACATTAAAATGGCGGCCAGTGAGAGCCCAATGGGAACAGAGCGGTAAGTACTGTGCAATGATTTTTACCACTCGCCCACCCCATTCCTGCTGGACAGGCAGTGTTAAAATCACCCCCCGGTATTTCATTTTCCCTTTTGTAGCCCTCTGGTCTAAACATTAACTGAAGCAACTGAAACAACAACAACAACAGCAGCTTGTATTTATATAACGCCTTTAACATAGTAAAACGGCCTAAGCCGCTTCACAGGCGCATCATCAAACAAAATTTGACACTGAGCCACATAAGGAGATATTAGGACAGATGACCAAAAACTTGGTCAAAGAGGTAGGTTGGAAGGAGCGTCTTTAAGGAGGAAAGAGAGATAGAGAGGTTTTGGGAGGGAATTCGAGAGCTAAGGGCCAAGGTAGCTGAAAGCACAGCCGCCAATGGTGGAGCGATTAAAACCGGGAATGTGCAAGAGGCCAGAACTGGAGGAGCGCAGAGATCTCGGGTGGTTGTGGGGCTGGAGTAGATTACAGAGATAGGGAGGAGCAAGGCCATGGAGGGATTGGAAAACAAGGATGAGATTTTTAAAATTGAGGTGATGCTGGGCTGAGAGACAGTACCTACAGATTTAATGGTCTATCCATTTTCCATCCAGTTTCTCCAATCACTTTCTATGATGTTGCCTTCTGTTTTAGAGCTCTTTTGCCCACCCATCAGCTCCCATCGAGTAGGAGTGCGGCGTTTGGGTGGCAATACATCCGGCCCACATAGCATGAAGCCTGAGAGATTGGCCAGGGCTAGAAATTTGGCTCTGTAGCACTCGATTTTTCGGTGCTACGGGTGCCGTTTTGTGACGAAAATGGTGTCTGCGCCCCGTGTGAACACTTCTGGTGTGTGCCGCGCTGGACGCCATCTTGGTGAGGACGGTAGCGCAGGGCTCGGAGTATGCTCCAGAAGTATGTAGAGTAGGCAGATTGTGAGGTCAATCAGTGTGCAATGCAGATTTGACGCCAGCACTGCCATTTTCGTCCTCAGCGCTGGAACTCGCACAGCTAAACCGACGTTCAGTAGCAGCAAGGGCCCCCACCAGCGATATATGAAGAGATCAACAACCACTCTAAGGTAAGGTGCTGATTAATTTGTCCCAGCTGTGTGGAAGTTTGTGGAAGTGTTTGGAGCTTTCGAGAATTGTTTAAACTTGGTGAGGTAACAGGGAGTGGTGCTGCAAGTGGAGAAGGCCTTGCTTCTGACTTCTGGGGTTCTGGTCCCAGTCATGGGTGCTCTTGTTGCCATCCCCCTTGGCCTGCAGCATGACAGGGAGATGGAGCAGAGACAGCAAAGAAGAGGACAAGCTGCTTGCAGAGAGAGGAGGAGGAGGGGCAGGAGGGCTATCAGCAGGAGGCCTTACCCACCTAGGGTCTTCCGAGAGCAATTCTCTTACCTCAGCCTGAGCCAGGAGCAGTGTGAGAGGCGTCTGCGCTTTACCAAGGCAGATGCTCACAGAACCCTGCCTCCTCTTGAAACCAGACCTACAGTCTCACACCAGGGCAAGAACAATGCTGTCAGTGGCTGTGAAGGTGACCGTGGCCCTGAATTTCTTCACTTTGGGATCCTTCCAAGCTGGAGCAGGCGACACCCCTAACATCTTCAAGTTTGCCATCCACTGCTGCATAAGAGAGGTGACAGGCACCCTTTATGCCAGGAGAGGGGTCTTCATTGTCTTCTTTTTGTCCTGAGAGTAGAAGGCAGAGTGTGCACATGGCTTTGCCAGGATTGCGGGCTTCCCCATGGTGCAGGGCACCATCAACTGCATGCTGAAATAAAAGCCACCGCAAAACAAACTTTATACATCAATCCATACAATATTACATAACAAAGTCCACTAATCACCCTTGTGAACTCCCTTAGTACCTGTCTTCAGTGTGGCTTTGCCTGTCCCAGAGCTCCTACGAAGTGCTATCACAGTGACTCCAGCATGGTTGGTGGAAGGCTGTTGACTTTCAGTGGGGGAGATTGCAGGTGGCCTTGCAGGATGACCTTGAACAGTTCTAGGCCTAGAAGGTCTGGCTATGGACTGCACCACCTCGGTATGGGTAGCAGCAGTCTGGGCTGGCTGACAGGCAACATCATGGGCGCTGGTGGAGTGGCAGTGGTAGGAGGACGAATGCTGTCTTCCTGAGGGAGGACAGCAGGTTCTTGCTCCATGGAGCCACTGGCAATCCCTTGGGGCGGCACCTCAGCATTCCTAGCCATCTGTTGGACGACAGATTGCTAGACTGTTGTGACACGTGGAAACGCCCCTTACAACACTGGTCAATGAAGCCATGATAGCAGCAGTCTGAGCTTGCATGGCAGCAAGCTGAGCCTGCATGAGAGCAGTCTGATCTTGCATGGCAGATGTCTGAGCTTCCATTGTAACACTCAGATGTTGGGTGGCTTCTGCTTGTGCTACAATGGAAGCTGAGACATCGATCATCAGACTCTGCATCATGGTCCAAAAGTGTGCTAATGGAATTGGCCATCATTTCCATGCTGGAAATCATGGGCTCCAAGCTCTGCGCAAAGCCCTGTGCAAGGTTGGTGCTGGACTTCTCCATATTCCTTGACATTGCATTCAGGCTTTTTGGCATGCCTACCAATGCACCAAGCATTTCGTTGTGCATACCACATCAGCATTCTTCTGTGGGCTGCTCCATCAAAGTCCTCATCTGAGTCCACTGCAGCAGAACCTGTGTGCGACCTCGCCCTCTGGGGAGCTGGCACCTGCACTACTCTTTCCCCCCCCTCCGACCCCCCCCCCAGCCTTGGCTGCAGGCCACTGGTGCCTGGTGTCTCACCATGTGCAGATCCCACGTCTAACCTATCCTTTAAAAGTACGCAGAGAGTCAGTATCTGAGCTGGTGGCTGGGAGTGTGAAATCGAGTGACGCTGTGTCTTCATGATCACTGTCTTCCTGCTCCTCCACCACTGCCTGGCCAGGTGGCAGTTCTTGGTTATCTGAAAGGAGAAAGGCACAAGGGTAAGGTTGTGGTGAGGGGGGGAGGAAAGCAAGATGTGCATGCTTACACCATCTGCAGCTTGTAAGTGAGAAGAGATTGTGGGATGAGGGGGAAGTGGGATGTGAGAAGGAGGATTAGGTATGAGGATACCGTCATCTTGGATTGCTTCAGCTCCACCGCTGGCCACGGGTTCAGCGATTGTCCTTCCAAGAATGGCCAGCACCGTCTCCTCCATGTGGATGAGATTATGCAGGCGCGCCTTTGTACCTTTTGGTAGCCCCTGCTGCCTCTGATTGAGAACCATCTTCTTCTACAAGAGAAATGGAAGTGTGTCAGTGAGTGTAGTTCAGTCTGTTTGGGTGATGTGCTTGTCATTGTTGAATAACTGACAGCGTGTGCAAGCTGTGAGATGTGGCTGTGAGGCTTGCAGCAGTGGTAAGTGCGTGAGAGTGAGGTGAAGCTATGAATGTGAGGTATGAGTCCTGATTGGTAGAGATTGTTGGGTGAGTGATGGGGCTGTGGTGCATTGAGCAGTGTGTGAGGCTAATGGTGCAGTTGGTGGGATATGGTATTTGAAGATTAATTCACTCACCTTGACCACTCGTGTGAGGTCATTAAACTTCTTCCTGCACTGCAGCCAGGTCCTCGGGGCTACACTTCTGGCATTGACAGCTATGGCTATTCTCCTCTCATTGGCATTTACAATTTTGCCTGGATGGCCTCCTGAACACCTGTGGAAACAGGTCCTCTCTCCTTCTCTCCACCTCCTGCACCAAGGCCTCCAGTGTTGCATCCAAGAACCTTGGTGCACGCTCACTCCCCTGTTGTGCCATCATTAGTTGTTGTTCCTGCACACCCAGCCAGTTGAACGAGCTGCTGCAGCCAGAATGTACCTCCCCTTTAAGAGGTGCTGACTGCCTTTAAGTAGTGCAGGCTAGCTTTAATTGGTGCTAGCCTCGCACAAACTTGGGCTCCTGCTGAAGGTTCAGCCACTCAGCAGCACGTTCAGCATTGAGCTGAACGCTGTAAACATGGAAATGAGTGGGCAGCACAAAGTTAGCGTGCTTCCTGCAGTCCTCTGAATGGGCGCAGATTAATCGCGCATCACGATACCCACGCCCGTTTTCGGGGGCTAATGAATTTCTAGGCCTTTAACTCCTGGGCCTGATTTAAAAGTTGCCGCCTATAGCTGGTGGGACTGACATGGGGACCCCTGTCCTGCTCCTCCCAGTCCACAAGGAAACTTGAAAAAAAAATTTAAAAATAAAAATGACCTGGGTTTCTTCTGGTCACAATGCCGACTGCTGCCAGGTCTGGGTCTGGGTGGTTCTTCATCAATTTGCAGCGGCATCAAGATGACATCAGCGGAGTGCAACTTTGCCATTGGAATTAGGACCCCGCTTGCCTGGGGCGGGTGCCTGTTCTGAAGTTAAAATATTGGCAGTTAAAACGATGGCTGGGGTAAACGGTTCAGGAACGGAGCAGTAAATTCCCAAACTCATCTTTAATCGGCTGCATGCACCGTTCATGCCCGGCAGACAGGGTTAACTCAGGGCTTCTTTCTTTCTCACCCCTTTTCACAGCCTGGCTAAGTTTACCTCTGTATATTATCGAGCATTTTTCACCTCTATAGATTTTTGAAATATGTTTATAGGTGATTGAATCTAATGGCAAGCTCTTAATAAAAATAGTTTGCATATCTGAACTCTTGACCTTTATCTGTTCTCCCCTTCTCTTCTTTGTTCTGGTCTGTCCTACAAAGGGACTCGCTTTTCTTTTCCAGGGTCTCAGCCTAAAACAATAGCTTGTGTTTTCTCTTTTCAGAAGCTGAAGGGCCTTAAGTGTATTCCCAGTATTTTCTGTGTTTATTGCTGTACATGTATGGTGGTCACTGACTCTGCCTGACACCGTTGTGTTTATTGGTACTTGTCATGTATTTCCTGACCGTGAAGAAGTGGTATCAAGTATAAATGTTCATGTATTGGTGCTGAATCAACACCCTTGCATCCTTAAGACCAAGGTTACGTTATAGCCTGAGCTTAGTTAAATATGTTTTTCTGACCTACCAAGTAAGTGTGTTTAATTACACCCATGGTTCAAAAAATGATTTGCAGAGCAGCCTTTGAGAATTATGTGTTCATAGATTTCCCTTTCTCATTAATAACTGAATATTTCGGTGTTCCACTTATTACTTAATTCTGGCAAACTAAAATGTCTCCCTTATGTATAATATTAAGCAGCTACTAGTTTGCTACTACCGGTGTTGTATAAAGGTAGCTGAGGATCATCTGTTCTAAAAACCAGTGGCAAAACTGTAAAGTGACTACCAAAATGAAATGCTGGTGAAATAAGATGACACAGTTCAAATTAATCTTGAGAAAGCCTTGAGTAAAAAAACATTAGTGGAACCAGAGTAAAAGAGCTTGTAGAGTTTGGAGCTGGAAATTATCTATTACTGAAGGTACAGTTACTACCCTCTAGGGAACAGCATTTCTCTGCAAAGCAAGCACAAGCTTGGCTTGGGCCCTATTGTATATACAAAAGGGAAGAGCAGTGTAAACTAGAGGGTGGATTTTAAATCCCAGCTCGATGGGAATGGTGCGTGAGAGAGGTTCAATTCGGTCGATTGCCGAAGGCTGCGCCGCTCCTACGAGACGGCATTCTATATTCGCTGACTATGAAGTCGTCTGAGGCTCCCACTGCGAGCAGGCAGGGGCCTAATATCAGTCTAAAGTGGTGGCCCAATGATGTCATTGGCACTGCAACGTGATTTTAACAAAGACCCGGGGCGTGGCCTGCACAATGTCAAATCCACCAGAGAAACCTGGCAGAATGTTGGAGAGTGGCCAGAAGAGGCCAAAGCAAGGAATATTTTTTATTCCTCGGGAGAATTCCTTGGGGGCTAGGATGAGCAAGAGTGCTCAAGCGGGCCCTGGAAGGAATCCTTGGGTGTCTATGTTCCAGCACTACCTACACCGGCATCATTTTGAACAACCTCCCCTTCCCTCCAAGCCTTTACCTTCTGCCAGGGATTGTTCCCCCCGGGTATCCGGGGGGCCGCAGCTTCCCACCCCAGTCCCCATTCCTGCCCTTGTCGTCATTCCTGCCGGCTTCAGGCGGGAGACTGATTTCAGATATTAAAATAAGGCTCGGCCATTAAAATCGGCCAGACCGAACGAGCTTGTTGAGTTCTGGTTGCACCGCCTGTTTCATAGAAACATAGAAACATAGAAGATAGGAGCAGGAGTAGGCCATTCGGCCCTTTCGAGCCTGCTCCGCCATTCAATGAGATCATGGCTGATCATCCAAACCCTAGCACCCGGTCCCTACACCGACAACCATCCCACCCAAGCCCTATCCCCGTAACCCCGTAACCCCACGTATTTAATCCCCCCTAACACTAAGGGCCAATTTTTATCATGGCCAATCAACCTAACCCGCACATCTTTGGACTGTGGGAGGAAACCGGAGCACCCGGAGAAAACCCGCCCTCCCACACACCGACTTCACCTGCACTTAAAATCAACCCTGAATGTATGATTCCAAATAGAATCAATCCACCCGAGTTCAGCTGACTCCACATTCTTTGCAGGAAAACGTATTATCAGGAAAAAAAATGATTACTGAACTCATCAAGATGAATCACTGCTCGAACTTGGACATAAAGGCGAATCTATTGCACCGGCCAGTCTCATGACAACCAATAAACTGATGACAATGGCAAAACCATGGATCAAGTTGAGGTCTAACTGATGCCAGATCCAGAAGATTCATTTGAATGTTCTGACTTTCTATGTATTTAAACCCTAAGGGCGAGAAATTCAACTCCGTAGCTCCATTTTTTCAGTGCTACGGGGTGCCGTATTGTGCCCAAAATTTCATCCGCACCACGCGTGTGCACATTTCTGGTGCTGGACGCCATTTTGGTGAGGATGCTAGCCCAGGTATTGGGAGCATGCGCTGGAACTATGCAGTGTTGTAAGACTCTCTTATTACTGTTCAGACCTTGAGAATTATGAATAAGCGTAACAATGACAGATAAGTATGTGATCAATAAAATTGGTATTTATTCACACTACAGTTTAAAATTCAAGTGTCCATAGAAACATTCCCTCGCAATTAATATGCTCACGCTTTACCATACATACAAGTATTCTCTCGCAATTAATATGCTCACAGTTTAATAGGTCAAACAGACATAAAATTATTCTTTAACAATATCTAAGCTCTATGTCTGACTTTCATACATAATCTTATCCCAGGGTAACCAATCCGGAAAAGTAGTAGGTTGCAAACAAGGACTGACCAGTCAAACCACTTTCTGTGTCTCTTCTCTGTCTTTTCTCTTCTTCTTCTTTCTGAATTTCCCACTTCTGGGTCATTTTCTTTGATAGTGCCTTACTGCAGGCCCCCCTCGTACATCTCAGTCTGCCTCCCTCTGATAGGTCAGTTTCACTCCCAACCTTCCCTGATTGGAGTTCCTTCTGCATGACACGTTCATGTTCCTGTGATGTGTGTGGGGGCAGGACTTCCTCTTCACCCGGTGTTTCTCCTTCCTGCCCATGTGGTCCCACAAACAAAGGACCATGTTGAGTCCTTACAGGCAAAGGACCCCCTGCTGACTTCCTCCATTTTGTGTCCTCACAGACAAAGGAACACGTGTTGACTTCCTACATTTTGAGTCTGTCCGTTACCATTTCACAATTCATTCGCAATTTCAATCTCCACATGGTAGCAGCGGTTTTATTACGTTTTTTAGAATCTTACAGAGTACACAGATCGTGACGTCAGTCAGTGTGTAACGCTGATTTAACTGCCATTTTCAACCTCAACATTGCAGCCAATGTCCTCTCTTAAACTCATAGAGCTGAACATGCATTCAGCAGCAGGAAGGACCCCTCACTAGCACTATTTAAAGGGATCATCACCTGCTTTCAGGTTATTTGCTGATTAATTTTTACTGGCTCTTGGTGAGTTTGTCGAGGTGTTTCTTGGTTTGGTATCTTATTTGAAGTTGCTGAAGTCTCAAGGGAGTGGTGTGGCAGGTTAATTCAAGGTTTCTGCTCAGTCCAGTTGCTCCCAGACCTGGGTGCAGTAGTTTGTATTCCCCTTGGCCTGCAGTGTGAGAAGGAGAATGAGCAGAGGCGACACAAAGGATGGCAAGCTGGTCGAAGAGGGGGAGATGGGCTCTGAACATGAGGTCTTCAGGGAGCACTTCTACTACCTCAACCTCAGCGAGGAACAGTGCATGCGACATCTCCGCTTCACCATGGAGGTGTTCACTGCAATCTGCCACCCGTTGTAGGCAGACCTGCAGGCTCAGAGCAGGGTGAGGATGCCTTTGCCAGTAGCTGTGAAGGTGAGTGTGGCCATGAATTTCTATGCGTAGGGCTCCTTCCAGGCTGGAGCAGGCGATATTTGCAACATCTCACAGTTTGCCATTCACCACTGCATAAGGGAGGTCACTGAGGCTCTGTATGCAAAGAGAGGTGAATACATTTTGTTCTCTCTTGCAAGAGAGAAGCAGGCGGAGCAAGCATGTGGCTTCACCAGGATAGCAGGCTTCCCCATAGTGCAAGATGCCATTGACTACACATATGTTGCTTTGCGGGCGTTGCATGTGAACTCAGAGATGTACTGCAACCAGAAGGGATTCCACTCCCTCAATGTCTAGCTGGTGTGCGACCATGCTCAGCGCATCATTCAAGTCAATGCCCGGTATCCTGGTAGCAGCCATGATGACTTCATTCTGTGGCAGTCCGCTGTACCATTCCCTTTTCAGCCACCACAACAAACCAGAGGGTGGCTACTGGGCAAGTGCTATCTGCTGACCACCTGGCTCATGACTCTGGTGCACAACCCAACCACACATGAGCAGCATGCATATAACGAAAGCCTTGATGCCACATGGAATTTGATCAAACAGACCATTGGCATCCTTAAACAATGCTTCTGCTGCCTGGACCACTCTGGAGGAGCCCCGCAGTACTCACCAGAGCGCGTCTCAAGATTCGTCGTGGTCTGCTGCATGCTCCACAAACTCGCCATCATGAGGGCACAGCCCTTGCCACCAGGTATACGGCGAAGAGCTGAGGAGGAGGAGGAGCAGGAAGAGGAGGAAGATAAAGAGGAGGAGAAGGAAGAGGAAGAGGAGGAGGAAGGGAGGAGGTAGCCAACACAGCCCCTCTCTGGCTGGGCTGCCCTTAACCAACTGATCCAACTGCAGTACCAGTGAACGCAACCCCAATTCCCCATACACCCACAGTCTCACACCTTACCTTCCCTCTGTTACTGAGCATCACAGCATCCACTTGGCCACAATGCTACAATAAAAGCCACCACAAAACAAATATTCCAAACAAACTTTACACATCATTCCATCCAATATTACATAACAAACTCAATTAATCACGCTTGTGCATTCCCTTAGTCCCTGTCTTCCGTGTGCCTTTGCCTGTTCTAGTGCTCCCCCAATGGTTGCAGCATAGCTGGTGGAAAGCTGCTGACTGGAATGGGTGGAAGATTGGCTATCTAACAGAAAACAAAGAGTTGGGATAAATGGTTCATTCTCGGGCTGGCAATCAGTAACTAGTGGTGTTCCGCAGGGGTCAGTGCTGGGACCCCAACTCTTTACAATCTATATTAACGATTTGGAGGAAGGGACCGAGTGCAACATATCCAAGTTTGCCAACGATACAAAGATGGGAGGGAAAGCAATGAGTGAGGATGACATAAAAAACCTGCAAAAGGACATAGACAGGCAAAGTGAGTGGGCAGAGATTTGGCAGATGCAATATAATGTTGGAAAGTGTGAGGTTATGCACTTTGGCAGAAAAAATCAAAGAGCAAGTTACTATCTAAATGGAGAGAAACTGCAAAGTGCTACAGTACAAAGGGATCTGGGGGTCCTGGTGCATGAAACACAAAAAGTTAGTATGCAGGTGCAGCAGGTGATCAGGAAGGCCAATGGAATCTTGGCTTTTATTGCAAGGGGGATGGAGTATAAAAACAGGGAAGTCTTGCTGCAGTTATACAGGGTATTGGTGAGGCCACACCTGGAATACTGCGTGCAGTTTTGGTTTCCATATTTAAGAAAAGATATACTTGCTCTCGAGGCGGTTCAGAGAAGGTTCACTCGGTTGAATCCGGAGATGAGGGGGTTGACGTATGAGGAAAGGTTGAGTAGGTTGGGACTCTACTCATTGGAGTTCAGAAGAATGAGAGGTGATCTTATCGAAACATATAAGATTGTGAGGGGGCTTGATCGGGTGGATGCGGGGAGGATGTTTCCACTGATGGGTGAGACTAGAACTAGGGGGCATAATCTAAGAATAAGGGGCTGCCCTTTCAAAACTGAGATGAGGAGAAACTTCTTCACTCAGAGGGTAGTAAATCTATGGAATTTGCTACCCCAGAGAGCTGTGGAAACTGCAACATTAAATAAATTTAAAATGGAGATAGACAGTTTCCTAGCAGATAAGGGAATTAGGGGTTACGGGGAGAGGGCAGGGAAGTGGACGTTGTAGCGTATGTACCCGTCTACTTTTAAGAGAACTATTGTATGTAACCGTCCACCTTTAAGAGAACTACTTTAGGTGTTGCACTACTTTGTTGGCTTCTGTATACTGTAATACCGATGGTGACCACACCGGTATATAAGTGCTGTGTCAGGATTTATTGGGCAGATTCGCCCTGACCTTCGAATAGTAAAGTCCTGTTTTAAGTTACTCTGGTAGTCTGTGTATTAATTAACTAAACAACCCACAGACTTTACAGACGTGAGTCTAGATTCGGATCAGCCATGATCCTATTGAATGGCGGAGCAGGCCCGAGGGGCCGTATGGCCTACTCCTGCTCCTACTTCTTATGTTCTTATGTTCTTATGACTTTCAGTGGGGGAGATGGCAGATGACTTCGAGCAGCTCTGGGCCTAAAAGGCCCAGCTTTTGACTGCACCACCTCAGCATGGGCGTCAGCAGTCTGGGCTGGTTGGCTGACAAGCAACAGCAAGGACACTAGCAGAGTGGCAGTGGTCAATAACGAATGCTGTCACTCTGAGAGAGGCCAGCAGATTCATGCTCCACGGAGCCACTGCCACTCCCCTGGGTCAGCGCCTCAGCAATCCTAATAATCTGTTGGAGGATAGATTGCTCTGCTGTGACACCCTGCAAGCCCCTTTTAACATTGGTAACAGCAGCCATGATGGCAGCAGTCTGTGCTTGCATGGCAGCCTCTGGTTTCTTGGTGGCTGAGGGAACGGCAGACTGACGCAGAATAAAATGATCATGACTGCTGCCAGGATTCTGGGCATTCACCATCATGATGTGCTGAGCATGGTCGCACACCAACTGCACATTCAGCGAGTGGTAACCTTTGCATTTGTGGTACATCTCAGCATTTATATACGGTGCCAGCAAAGCCACCTGCGTGCAGTCGATGGCGCCCTGCACCATGGGGAAGTCCTCTATCCTGGCAAAGCCACTTGCACACTCTGTCTGCTTCACTCAGAGAAGACAATGAAATCTCCTCTTCTGGCATAAAGAGCTACTGTCATCTCTCTTACGCAGCAGTGGCTGGCTAACTGTGAGATGTTAGCGATGTCGCCTGCTTCAGCCCGGAAGGATCCTAACGTGAAGAAATTCAGGGCCATGGTCACCTTTGTAATGATCAATAACATGTCATTCTATAGTGGACACTAGGTGGAGCCGTAGAGCTGTATATAGCTGTATGTATAAGACTACACTACCCAGCTGTATGATATTAAGACTATATTACCCATGAGGCACTAGGCTACCCACAAGGCAACAGTCAAGATGGCAGCCTGCACACAGGAGCACACATGCTGCATCTCTACAGATACTGTACCTAGAGAACGTGTACTGAATAAATGACTAGCTAGAAGCGAGCTGTGTTCATAATGAGAATGTTTAGTTATTAATGAACATAACAACCTTCACAGCCACTGGCAGTGCTGTCCTTGCCCTAGTGTGAGACTGCAGGTCTGGTTGCAAGAGGTGGCAGAGTTCTGTGAGCGCCTCCTTCGTAAAGCACAGACGCCCCACAGATTGCTCCTGGCTCAGATTGAGGTAAGAGAATTGCTCTCGGAAGACCCTAGGTGGGTAAGGCATCCTGCTGAGAGCCCTTCTTCCCCTCCTCCTCCCTCTGTGAGCAGCTTGTCCTCTTCTTTGCTGCCTCTGCTCCATCTCCCTGTGATGTTACAGGCCAAGGGGGTTGACAACTACAGCCCTCATGAATGGGAGCAAGTAGTCTGACCAGAACCCTAGAAGTCAGAAGCAAGGCCTTCTCCACTTGTAGTACCACTCCATGTCACCTCACCAACTTTAAATAACTCTAGAAAGCTCCAAACACTTCCACAAACTTACACAGAGCCAGTCGAAATCAAAAAGCAACCATCTGAAAGTTGTTGATGATCCCTTTAAATAGCACTGGTGTGGGGTCCTTCCTGCTGCTGAATGCATGTTCAGCTGTCTGAGATTAACACAGGGCGTTAGTTCCAGTGATGACTTAAATGGCAGCGCTGGTGTCAAATCAGCATGCAACATCACGATCTGCCTACTTACCACACTTCCAGCGCATGCTCCTAAAGGTCGCCCTATTGTCCTCACCAAGAAGTGTCTGGCACGGCCACACCAGAAGTGTGCACGTGCTGCTTGGACACCATTTTGGACCCAATTTGGCATGCGTAGGGCCCAAACCACGGGTGCTATGCAACCAAACCTCTAGGCTGCTGTCTGTGCTATTTTTCAGAATGTTTATATTGTTAGAAAATTGAACAATACACATGAAGGATAATATTAAAAGTGCAATGATTGCTTAAGGGGATATTTTAATTGTGTGAAAACCTGACTTCATTATTTACTAGTTCCTGCAATCAAACCAATAATATCCTCCAATGACTTATTATTTAATCTGTTTGAAATGCTGTCTGGAAGTTATGATTGCCTCAAAAAATCTATTAAGTTTCTTTGCAGAAATGGAAACTATGAATGCAACTTTGTCATCAGAGTTTAATAGATTTTCTCAGAGGAAAGAATGCCTGCAGTGACCTTAAATCCCATGTTCTATCACTCACATGGTCAAGTCCAAAATTTGCCCCAATGAAAACAGCAGGAATCTGGTGTCATTTCTCTTCTCATCGAAACATAGAAACATAGACGATAGGAGCAGGAGTAGGCCATTCGGCCCCTCGAGCCTGCTCTACCATTCAATGCAATCATGGCTGATCATCCAAATTCAGTACCCGGTCCCTGCTTCCTCCCCATACCCCTTGATCCCTTTAGCCTTAAGAAATATATCCAACTCCTTCTTGAATATATTTAATGTTCATTTTCTTGGATCATTTACAGTTAAGCATGCATGAACTCAACTGTTATTGGGGTCTGACAAGCAGACTGGTGGCTATTTACAAGCTGGTAGACAGTGATGTACTTATCCTTTCTGCCCTGATCCATCCTTCCTGGGCTGAGAAGAAAAGGAGTCCTGGATCGAACCTTTGTGGTCTCTGAGTCAGAAGGTCATGGGTTCAAACACCATTCCAGAGACCTGAGCACATAACCTAGCCTGGCAAATGCACGCTGTACTTTCGAAAGTGCCATCTCGCAACTGAAATTTTAAAGAGAGGTGCGATCTGCCCTCTCAGGCGGACATAAAAGATCCCATAGCATTCAGAGCAGGGAACTTCTTATGGTGTCCTAGCCAACATTTATCCCTCAACCACTACTAAAACAAATTATCTGGTCATTTATCTCATTACTGTTTGTGGGACTCTGTTAGAATAGAATCATAGAATAGTACAGCACAGAAGGAGGCTATTCGTCCGATCGAGTCTGCGCTAGCTCCTTCGAAGAGCAATCCAGTTAGTCCCACTCTTTCCTCATATACCTGCAATGTTTTCTCCTTCAATTATTTATCCAATTCCCTTTTGAAGTTACTATTGAATCTGTATCTATCACCCGATCAGGCAGTGCATTCCAAATCCTAATCACGTGTTGAGTAAAAAGTTTTTCTTCATGTCGCCTCTGGTTCTTTTGCCAATTACTTTAAATCTGTGCCCTCTGGTTACCGACCCTTCAGACATTGGAAACAGTTTCTCTTTATTTACTCTATCTAAACCCTTCATGATTTTAAACACCTCTATCAAATCTCCTCTTAGCCTTGCCTGCTCCAAGGAGAACAACCCCCAGCTTCTCTAATCTATCCACATAACTAGAATCCCTTATCCCTGGAACCATACTAGTAAATCTCTCCAAAGCCTTCACGTCCTTCCTAAAGAATGGTACCCAGAATTGGACACAATGCTCCAGCTGGGGCCGAACTAGTTTTATATAGGTTTAGCATAACTGCCTGGCTTTTGTGCTCTATGCCCCCATTTATAAAGCCAAGGATCCCATGGGGGAAAAATTGGGCTGCTTTGTGCCTCCCGTTAGCACCCGGGCGCGGTGCCACTAATGCCTCCTGTGAAATTCAGCGGGAGGTTAGTGGCAGCGGTAGCTGGTAGTGCCCCGGAGCGCTGTGCCTCCAGCGATGACATCATCGCCATGCGCAGCACCCCACTCGCATCCCGGCTGCAAGCTTCGGTCGCGCCCCCTGACCTACTGCCTGACGCTATGTCCGACAGGGTCAGGGTGGTGTTTTTGCGGCCGCGGAGGCGCTAATTAAAGGGCACGTGCCGGGCAGCCATTTCTTTTTGGGCTGCCTGCCAGCATCTGCCCTGCCCCCTTTCCGTTCCCTCATGCGGGGTTCTGGCCGCGATCGGTCAGCCCAGCACTCCTCTTGAGTGCCGGGCTATTTTCCCATCACCTCACTCCCCGATGGTCCAGCAGGGCCCTGGAGCCTGCTGCGCTAGGCCCCTCCCCTTTAATCAGTGGAGGGAGGCCTGTAATACCGTGGTGCTATGTGCTGACATGCATGGTGCTGTTGCACGTAGCGCTGAGATATTGAATGGTAGCACCTCAGGAAGGAGGGGGAGTGCTTCCAGTAGCACCCCGCCTCCTGCTTGGGGTGCTACCACTCAATTTACGGTGCGGGGGTGCTACTTTTTTCAGGGAGCTACTTTTAGTGGCCCGGCAAAGTTAGCGCCCCAAAGGGGACACGGCCCAATTTTTCCCCCATATGTTTCATTAACTACATGTTGACCTGCCCTGCCACCTACAAAGATTTGTGCACCAGCAACCCCAGGTCTCGCTGTTCTTGCACCCCCTGTAAAATTGTACCATTTACTATGTAATGTCTCTCCTCATTCTTCCTACCAGAATATATCATCTCACACTTCACTGCATTGAAATTCATCTGCCAAGTGTCCACCCATTCCACCAGCTTGTCTGTGTCTTCTTGAAATCTATTACTATATTCCTCACTGTTTGTTAACAAGTTTCGTGTCATCTGCAAATTTCAAAATTGTGCCCTGTACCCCTAAGTCCAAGTCATTAATGTATATCAAAAACAGCAGTGGTCCTAGTACTTGAGGAACACCACTGTAAACCTTCCTTCGGTCCGAAACAGCCATTCACCACAACTCTGTTTTCTATCTTTTAGCCAATTTTGTATCCATGCGGAGAATGTCTCTTTTATCCCATGGGCTTCAATTTTGCTAACAAGCCTAATATGTAGTACTTTATCAAATGCCTTTTGAAAGTCCATGTACACAACATCAACTGCACTTCCCTCATCCACCCTCTCTGTTACCTCATCAAAAACTCAATCAAGTTAGTCAAACATGATTTGCCCTTAACAAACCTGTGCTGGTTTTCCTTTATTAGTCCATGCTTGTCCAAGTGGCTGTTAATTTTTTAATATATTTGTTCATGGCATGCGGTCGTCGCTGGCCAGGCCAGCATTCATTGCCCATCCTCAACTGCCCCCGAGCTGTCCTCTTGAACCGCTGCAGCCTGCGCAGTGAAGGCACCTCCACAGTGCTGCTAGGGAGGGAGCCCCAGGTCCCTGACCCAGCAACAACGAAGGAATGGCGACACTCCTCCAAGCTAGGATGATGTGGCAGCTGGAGAGGAACCTGAAGACAGCGGCACTCCCATACATCTGCCGGCCCCGGCCCCCTAGGTGGCAGTGGCCGCAGGATCGGGAGGCGCCACCGAAGAAGCCCCGGCGAGCCACCTCAGTGCACCACGCAGACGGCACACACCGCAGCCACGGCGTGCCGGTGACGGATGGAGCAAGCATCCAGGGTGGTGGATGGGGTGCCAACTAAGCGGGCTGCCTCTCCCGAGCACCGCTGGAGCTGCACCCATCCAGGCAAGTGGAGAGTATTTCATCACACTCCTGACTTGTGCCTTGTAGATGGTGGAAAGGCTTTGGGGAGTCAGGCGGTGAGACACTCACCGCAGAATACCCAGTCTCTGGCCTGCTCTTGTTTCTGGTCAATGGTGACCCCCCAGGATGTTGATGGTAGAGGATTCGTCGATGGTAATGCTGTTGAATATCAAAGGGCGGTGTTGAGCCTATCTCTTCTTGGAGATAGTCATTGCCTGGTACTAGTGTGGAGCGACTGTTACTTGCCACTTATCAGCCCAACCTGAATATCGTTCAGGTCTTGTTGCATGCAGGCATTGACTGCTTCATTATCTGAGGAGTTGCGAATGGAATCACTGTGCAATCATCAGTGAACATCCCCACTTCTGACCTTATGATGGAGGGAAGGTCATTGATGAAGCAGCTGAAGATGGTTGGGCCTAGGACACTGCCCTGAGGAACTCCTGCAGCAATGTCCTGGAGCTGAGATGATTGACCTCCAACAACTACAACCATCTTCCTTTGTGCTAGGTATGACTCCAGCCAGTGGAGAGTTTTCCCCCTGATTCCCATTGACTTCAATTTTACTAGGGCTCCTTGATGCTCTGATATCAAGGGCAGTCACTCTTACCTCACCTCTGGAATTCAGCTCTTTTGTCCATATTTGAACCAAGGCTGTGATGAGGTCAGGAGCAATCCACTGGTGATCAAGTGCCATCCGACAGCACCGTCAATGGCAGCCTCCATCACCCGGCTGATGATTGAGAGTAGACCGATGGGGCAGCAATTGGTCAGATTGGATTCGTCCTGCTGTTTGTGGACAGGACATACCTGGGCAGTTTTCCACATTGTCGGGTAGATGCCAGTGTTGTAGCTGTACTGAAACAGCTTGGCTAGAGGCGCGGCTAGTTCTGGAGCACAAGTTTCAGCATGACAACCGGAATGTTATATGTGCAAATTGGTTGCTGTGTTTTCCTATGTTATAACAGTGACTAAATTTCAAAAGTCAGGAGATACCCAAACATTGGTGTACTGCTCGATCCCAAGCTCAGCTTCCTCCCAACATCTTCTCCATTCCCAAAACTGTTTTCTTCCACTGCCATAAGAGTCCCTTACTTGTCATTGACTGCCACCGATCCTAGTCCACACCTTTATGGTATCGGTTTGGCTCGGTTGGTAACAGTCTCACCTTTGAATCAGAAGGTTGTGGGTTCATAGACCCACTCCCTGAATCTAAGCACATAATTCAGTGCAGTACTGAGGGAGTGCTGCACTGTCGGAGGTGGTGTCTTTCAGATGTGAATTGAGAATTTCTCCTGATGTCCTTGGCAGTACTTGACCCTCAACCAACACCACCAAAATAGACTGGCCAACTATTTCATTTGCTGTTTATGGGATCTTGCGGCACAGCAAATTGGCTACATAGCAACAATGGCTACACATAGAAAAATGTGTTGGGTAGCCCTCAGCACATGAAAGGTGCTCTTTAAACGTAGGTTTTTTTCTTTCTTTCTTTCTATTTGTGACAACTCATTCAAAATGTTGCAGCCCATGTCCTCAGTGGCTTAAAGTCCCATTCACCTCTGTTCTCTCTAAGCTCGACCAGCAACCTGATGCCCAACGAGTTGATGTCAAAATTCTCGTCTTCATTTCCAAATACCTTCATACCCTTGGCCCACAACTCAGACTGTTAAATAGGCTCGGTGTCAATAAATTTCTAGGCCCGGTCTTGACTCTCTGTGTGCAATGCCACGGACGATTGACTTGCATTTTTATTTTCTATTGTTACTATTTATTCATTAATTAATGCTTTGGTCGTTGGGTATCCCCAAACGCAGAAAGTTTGTTTTAAGAAAGCACATTTTTACTTGTATTATAAATTGTATTAATTTTCTATTTTTGTATTAATCTATAGAGTTCATTTATTAGCATGGTATTTATGACAGATTTTTGAAAAACAGGGGAATCAAGGGTTATGGGGAGCGGGCAGAAGAGTGGAGTTGAGGCCAAGATCAGATCAGCCATGATCTTATTGATTGGCGGAGCAGGTTCGAGGGGCTGAATGGCCTACTCCTGCTCCTATTTTTTATGTTCTTATGTTCGATGTTGGTATTTGCTTGAATGCAGTAATTTTTCCTTAATCGAAATATAGTCTTGCTAATGCAGATTTTAATTAATTGGTGGCTTCTTGTGACAGTTGCAAAAAGATGCTGCTTTTATTGTGATCACATAAAATGGACAGCAGTGAATATTCTTTGCTGCTGGTGAAATTGCCTAACCTCTCATTGTAGTCTCCAATGGAAAGATTGAGTACCTGCTAATCTGAAACAAAAAACCTGTAAATTCACTATGTGCTTGCAATTCAGAAGAGGTGAGGAGAAAAATATACAGTAGTTTTTTTGCAGCAGCAGTAAGTCCACAGTGATACCCTGGATTGTTTATCAAACAAATGTTACTAGGTGAATTAAGAAGTAGTTGCCATAGGAACACTAGCTAATGGTACTTGGATTTGTCACTATTAGTGACTGAGATAATACCAACAGCTGAAATCTAACTGTTTGCAGTAATGGCCTTTTGCGAAATAACACTACACTTCACCACAGTGACAGAAACACAAGTCATTACTTTTTGCAGAGCACAATTTTAAAAGGAAAAATGTGTAAATGCCATATCATAAAATAATGAGCAGCATCCTGGTTGCCCAATCCTGTGTAAAGCTGATAGGATTGGTTTACAGTAATAAATGAGAATGTTGGAATAGTGAACAGGCTTTTACAACACTCTAAAGAATACATTTTTTAGTGCTTATTTCTAAATACTTGCCAGTGCAGTACTGACAGCATTGCACCGAGAGAGGGAAGCCATGGCTATACTGTTTTTTCGTAACCCTGGCAAGTGGGGGAAGTCAGGACTCTACGAATAGCTAGTGTTCCTATGGCAACTGCTTCTCAATTCACCTAGTAACATTTGTTTGATAAACAATCCAGGGTATCACTGTGGACTTACTGCAGCAAAAGAAGCTATATATTTCTCCTCACCTCTTCTAAATTGCAAGCACATAGTGAATTTACAGGTTTTTTGTTTCAGATTAGCAGGTACTCAATCTTTGCATTGGAGACTACAATGAGAGATTAGGCAATTTTACTCAAACATATCCATGGAACACTGCAGACTGACCTTTGACTTTGGGAATTCGTGTCAAGGGAGAAGACCAGATGGGGCAGAAGGCTCTTTTAGAGGTTGTGATGCCACTAGTAAAAATAAAAATGATGCAAACCAATCTTTTGGAAATAGTTTCATTTATGACAATATGAGGCTCAAACAAGAGGTCTATGTTGTAGTGCTGGCACTGACATCATGAAAATCTGAGTGAGATACCAATTCCAAAAGTACAGTATAAAGTAGCATAAAAGAATCATGCCAAGATTTATGTATTTAAACTTTCTTCTAACTGTAAAGTCCGCGCCTCAATAATACACGGACTTCGGGAGAACAGTTTAACAGGTACTTTACTGAACAAGAGGCAGCTTGAAACTGAAACTACAGAAGCCTGCTAGGGCCTTTTATACAGGGGTGGTCACTGCCGGTACTGCAGTCTAAGACCAGTTATTCCCTTAAAGGTACATACACAACAATTCCTCCCCTTTTAGATAAACAGTACATAACATTCATTTAACAACTAAATAATAACTAATTACAATTACAATTTTATCAGTAATATACACATCAACTGAAATAGTCATTTATAAGTTCAGTCTTTGAGGAGGCTTCCTGATCCGGACTGGATAGTGCCTTTCTCGAGTATCCTGTTCTGGCGGTGGAGTCAATTCTGGCTCATTGTCATTGGTTGGTTCGTCAGCTTCCAATACCCCTGCTTCTGAGGTAGATGCAATCTGTACTTCGGGCTCATTACCAGGTGCACATGCTTGTGGTACAGGTTTGGCTTGTTCCTGTGACTCTAGAATCTGGTCGGCATGGCGTCTCACGATGCTCTCTCCAACGTCCACTGTGTACATTAGTGGTCCCTGCTGTGTGCATATCGTGCCTGGCTGCCATTTTTCTGTTCGGTAGTCGTGGGCCAAGACTGGTTGCCCTATCTTGAAGCTCCTGGTTGGCTTCTCATTTATGTGCTGGAACTGCTTATCCTCAACATCTCGTCTTATGTTTGGTTTGAGCAAATCCAAGCGACATCTTAGTCTCCGGTTGAAAAACAGTACGGCTGGAGTTTGGTTGGTTACTGCATGTGTCGCATTCCGGTAAGCAAACAGGAAGTTATCCACCTTGTGTTGCAGTGGTATGTCGTCATTATACATTGCCTTTATGGCCTTTTTAAAGGTTTGAACAAACCTCTCAGCCAATCCATTTGTGGCTGGATGATATGGGGCAGATGTGTAATATTTCACCCCATTATTCTTCAGGAACCTCCGGAAATCCTCAGACACAAACTGTGGGCCATTGTCGGAACAGATCTGTTCTGGCAACCCATTCCTGGCAAAGATGGTCCTTAGGACTGCAATAGTTTTCTCCGTGGTGGTGGAGGACATTTTAATGACCTCTGGCCATTTCAAATGGGCGTCCACAGCGATTAGAAACATTGAGTCCATAAATGGACCAGCGAAATCAATGTGTACCCATTGCCATGGAGATGAGGGCCACTCCCATGGATGTAGCGGGGCCTGTGGTGGAGCGTTTTGGACCTTCTGGCATCCTGTGCATCTCTTGGTCATATCCTCGATTTCTTTATCGATTCCCGGCCACCACACCAATGCCCTGGCTAGGCTCTTCATTTTTACCCCTCCCAGATGACCCTCGTGAAGCTCATTGAGTACTCTATCTCTCAACTTGGGTGGAATTACCACTCGGGATCCACACATCAAGGTTCCCCAGCACACTGACAGCTGTTCCCTCCTTGGCGAGAATGCTGGCAACAGTGAGTCGCCATATGCTGGCCATCCCTTCACCGTCAAATCATAGACCCGAGAGCGTGTCGGGTCATTTCGGGTTTCCTTCTCAATACTTGCGTTTGTAACTGGCAAACATTCGACTATGGTCGCATGGAATATCTCCACAGGGTCCACTGCAGGTGCTTCTTCCGCCGTAGGCAACGGTAGGCGCGACAGCCCATCAGCGTTTCCAGGCTGTTTCGTACCTTTGTACTCTATGTCATACTGATGTGCCCCTAGAAAAAGTGACCATCTTTGCAGCCGTTGCGCCGTCATCACCGAAACGCCCTTCTTTGGGTTAAAAATTGAGACCAGTGGTTGATGATCAGTCAGTAGGGTGAATTTCTGCCCGTGCAGATAGTGATTGAACTTCTTCACCCCCCGCACCAGGCTGAGGGCCTCCCTGTCCATCTGGGCGTAGTTACGCTAGGCTGAGGTTAGCGAGCACGATGCAAAGGCTATTGGCCTCTCTGAACTGTCACGGAATTTGTGTGACAGCACCGCTCCAATGCCGTAAGGTGATGCATCACATGCCAACTGAATCGGTAGTGTTGGGTTGTAGTGGGCCAATACTTCTTTTGAAGTGATTTGGCATTTACATTCCTGAAAGGCACGCTTACACTCATCACTCCATTTCCATGTTACACCAGTTTGAAGGAGGGCGTTCAGTGGGTGCAGAATTGTAGATAAATTCGGCAAGAACTTATGGTAGTAGTTCACCAACCCGAGGAACGACGTCAGTTGTGACACATTTCCTGGTGCTGGAGCCTTGACTACAGCCTCAATCTTGTCCGGCGACTTATGCAACCCTTCCTCATCAATCATGTGGCCACAATACGAGATTTGTCTCCTGAAGAACTCGCATTTGGGATGGTTGGCTCGTAGCCCATATTCCTGCAATCTCGTGAGCACCTGTTCCAGGTTGGCAAGGTGTTCATTGTCATTTTCGCCCGTAACCAGGATGTCGTCCAAATAACACTGGGTCCCCGGGATCCCTTGCAGGACTTGTTCCATTGCCCTCTGCCACATAGCCGGGGCCGATGCTACCCCAAATACCAGTCGATTGTACTGGTAAAGGCCTTTGTGAGTGTTTATCGTGAGGAATTCCCTGGATGCTTCTTCCACCTCCATTTGTAGATACGCTTGAGCCAGGTCAATCTTTGTAAAATGTTTCCCTCCAGATAGTGAGGCGAAAATATCTTCTATCTGCAGAAGCGGATACTGTACTGTGTGCAGGACTGGGTTCACAGTCACCTTGAAGTCCACACAGATGCGAACCTTCCTTGGCTCCCCAGGCGTGCTGCTCAATGCTTTCTTCATTACAGGAACGATGGGTGTGGCCCACTCGCTCCAGTCCACCTTAGACAGCACCCCCGAGCGCTCCAGACTCTCCAGTTCAGCTTCCACAGCTGGGCGTATCGCGTATGGCACCGGACTGGCCTTGAAAAATTTTGGGGTTGCGTTATCCTCAATCTTTATGGTTGCCTTTACTCCTTTTAGAGTCCCAAGTCCTTGTTGGAACACCTCTTCCGCGTCAGATAGAATTTGTGACAGACGTCCAGGTGCGACGTCATCATCTTTTTTGTCAGTCACACTTAGTGCCAGAATGGAATGCCAATCCAATTGTAGTCTTCGGATCCATTCACGTCCCAATAATGGTGGTCCTCCATCTCGTAGTATATACATGTATAGTTTCTTTGTTTCCTTTCCGTTATATTCAACTGGCACCCTTATTTTTCCTCTGGGGTAGACCTTTTGCCCCGTGTATGTCTTCAATACAATGGACGTGTCCTTTAAGGGTATGTGTGAGAATAGCCGCTCATAGTCTCGTCGATTCATGACAGTTAGGGCTGATCCTGTGTCCAATTCCATCTTCACTGGGGACCCTGCTATCATGAGGGTGACCCAAACGGTTCGGTGATCTTCTTTTGCGATCACGTTGTGTAACTTTAAACAACTTAGTTGCCTGCTTCCGGAGTCCTTATCACTCTCCTGATCTTCTGAACTACTATCTGTCAGTTTCTTTACTTTCCTGTACTGTTCCTTAGTAGTTCTTGTCGTGTTGGTCTTCTTTCCCGACCTGCAGACTCTTGCTATATGTCCCATTTTCCCGCATTGCCTGCATATTTTGTCTTTAAACCAGCAGTCCTTCTGCTCATGGGTTGTTCTGCCGCAGCGATAGCACTTTTCGGCTCCGTACGCCATTTCGTTAGCGCTGTATTCTTGTGGTTTCTGTTGTATTTCCGCAGCTCCCCGTGTTGCTGCTTCGTAGGATACTGCCACGCTGAAAGCCTGTTCTAACGTCAGGTCCTTTTTTGAAAGTAGTTGTTTCTGGGTTCCTTCACTCTGGAGCCCACAGACAAACTTATCCCGTAAGGTGTCTGCCAGTCCTGCTCTGAACTGGCAGTGCTTCAATAACTTGCGTAGTTCCGTAAGATAGTCAGCATTGCTCTCATCTTTCTGCTGGTTTCTTTTATGGAACTTGAATCTTTCTGCTATCAGCAGTGGTGTAGGGCTTAGGTGTTCCTGTAAGATATGAACAATCTCCTCAAAACTTTTCTCCATTGGTTTAGCTGGGGTAATTAAATTCCGCAATAGGCCGTACGTACTCACACCCATCAGATTTAATAATACCGACGCCCTCTTTCCATCAGCCACCTCATTTGCCTTGCAGTACACTTCAATTCTTTCCACATACGTGGTCCAGTCTTCTACCTCGTTGTCGAAAGCAGTGATACTGCCACTTTTTGGCATCTTGGGCGATTTAAAATGGCGCCTCCCACGCTTTTGGTTCTTCCCCAATGGAATAAAATGGCGCCTCCCGCGCTTTTGCTTCTTCCCCAACGGGATAAAATGGCGCCTCCTGCGCTTTTGCTTCTTCCCCTTACTGCCACGCTGCTCCTAGCATTCTACGGGGTAATGGCGGCGATCCACAGCTTCGGCGCGTCTCGCTTTCCTTCCCCCCCGTTTAGTTTCTCTCCACTGTCCTGTTCTCGAGCACCGACCGCGCCCTGTGCGCTCCACCCTCTCTCTCTTGTTTTCTTTTCCCGGCGACGCTGCGTGGCCCGATTTGTAGAGCTGCTCGATCGAGCTTGAGCCCGCCGCAGTCCGGAAGGGTCAGCGCGCTACCTGCTACCAGCACGATTCGCTGGAACCACAGTCTCTCCCGCAATTCTCCGAACACCGATGGATTCTTTGGGCGGTTGCCCTCGGTCGACGCCCGTTGCTCAGACTACGACCTTCCAGGACCTTCCTTTCAGGCGAGATCCCTGTGAGATGATGCCACACTGCAGGTGAGTTCGAACTTACTCGTCGCCACTGTAAAGTCCGCGCCTCAATAATTCACGGACTTCGGGAGAACAGTTTAACAGGTACTTTACTGAACAAGAGGCAGCTTGAAACTGAAACTACAGAAACCTGCTAGGGCCTTTTATACAGGGGTGGTCACTGCCGGTACTGCAGTCTAAGACCAGTTATTCCCTTAAAGGTACATACACAACACTAACCAGCTTAGTGACATCAAATATTGATAGGCATTTAAATTGCCACAATAGTCTTGATATAGGCAAATTTATAACAATAACTTGACCTATAATAAATTGTCAGCTTATTATAGGTGCTTTGTGATTAGCTGCTTTTCTGCTAATTAATTTGTCATTTCTCGATATTGGATGAGATAAAAATAGATAAAGGGGAGGTACTAGACAGGCTGGCGATAATTAAAGTGAATAAGTCACCTGGTCCAGATAGACTCAAAGACTGGTGTGGGAGAAATGGGCTTTGCTTCCTGGGACACTGGCACCAGTACTGGGGCAGGAGAGAGCTGTTCCGTTGGGACGGGCTTCACTTGGCCAGTGCTGGGACTAGAGTCCTGGCGGATCATATAACTAGGGCTGTAGAGAGGGCTTTAAACTAACTAGTGGGAGGGAGGTTCCAAGAGAGCAAATAATAAAAATGACAACAGAGAAGGTCATAGACTTAGGTAGCAGTGGGGAAATTAAAAACCAGAGCGTGTCAGGAAGGGGCAGAAGGTATGGAGTAAAAGGTAAAGTAATAAAAAGGGCAAAAGCAGGAACTAAGTGTCACAAAACATCTTTGAAAGTTCTCTATCTGAATGCACGTAGCATTCATAACAAAATAGACGAGTTAATGGCACAAATAACTACATTTGGGTATGATCTTGTGGCCATTACAGAAACATGGCTGCAGGGTGACAATGCCTGGGAATTAAACATACCAGGTTATTTAACGATCAGAAAGGACAGGCAGGAAGGAAGGGGAGGTGGGGTGGCTATGTTAATAAAGGAAGGAATCACTGTAATACAGAGAAATGATATTGGGTCAAAAGATCAGGATAATGAAACAGTTTGGGTGGAGATAAGGAATAATAAGGGGAAAAAAGCACTAGTGGGCGTAGGCTATAGGCCTCCAAACAGTGGCAACTCTGTTGGACGGATTTTCAATCAGGAAATAGTTGAGGCTTGTAATAAGGGAACATCTATAATTATGGGGGATTTTAACTATCATATCAATTGGACAAATCAAATTGGGCAGGGCTGCCTTGAGGATGAGTTCATTGAGTGTATTAGGGATGGGTTTCTTGAGCAGTATGTAACTGAACCGACCAGGGGGCAAGCAACCTTAGATCTGGTCCTGTGTAACGAGACAGGATTAATTTAAAAATGTCCTAGTAAAGGATCCCCTTGGAATGAGTGACCATAACATGGTTGAATTCCATATTCAATTAGAGGGTGAGAAGGTTGGATCTCAAACAAGCATGCTAAGCTTGAATAAAGGAGACTATGAAGGTATGAGAGCGGAATTGAGTAGAGTGCATTGGGAAAATAGATTAAAGGGTAAGACGATACATGATCAGTGGTGTACATTTAAAGAGTTATTTTACAACTTCCAAAAAATATATATTCCACTGAGAAGAAAAGGGTGTAAAAGAAAAGACAGCCATCCGTGGCTAAGTAAAGAAATTAAGGATAGCATTCAACTAAAAACAAGGGCATATAAGGTAGCCAAATCTAGTGGGAGGATAGAGGATTGGGAAAACTTTAAAAGACAGCAAAAAATAACAAAAAGATTGATTAAGAAAGGGAAGATAGATTATGAAAGTAAATTAGCAAAAAATATAAAAACAGATAGTAAGAGTTTTTATAGTTATATAAAAAGAAAAGGGTGGCTAAAGTAAATGTTGGTCCCTTAGAGGATGAGATCGGGAAACTAATGGTGGGAAATATGGAGATGGCAAAAACACTGAATGAATATTTTATATCAGTCTTTACAGTAGAAGACACTAAGAATATCCCAACACTGGACAAACAGGGGGCTAAATGGGGGGAGGAGCTAAACACGATCAAAATCACTAAGGAAGTGGTACTCGGTAAAATAATGGGACTCAAGGCGGATAAATCACCTGGACCCGATGGCTTACATCCTAGGGTCTTGAGGGCAGTGGCGGTAGGGATTGTGGATGCATTGGTAATAATTTTCCAAAACTCCCTGGACTCGGCAAAGGTCCCGTCAGACTGGAAAACTGCTAATGTAACATCCTTATTTAAAAAGGGCAGTAGACAGAAGGCTGGAAGCTATAGACCGGTTAGCCTAACATCTGTGGTAGGTAAAATTTTGGAGTCTATTATTAAAGAGACAGTAACAGGACATTTGGATAATCATAATTTACTAGGACAAAGTCAGCATGGTTTTATGAAGGGGAAGTCATGTTTGACAAATTTGTTGGAGTTCTTTGAGGAAGTAACATATAGGGTGGATAAAGGGGAACCAGTGGACGTAGTGCATTTAGACTTCCAGAAGGCATTTGACAAGGTGCCATACAAAAGATTATTGCTTAAGATAAAAAATCACGGGATTGGGGGTAATATTCTGGCATGGATAGAGGATTGGCTATCTAACAGAAGGCAGAGAGTTGGGATAAATGGTTCATTCTCCGACTGGCAATCAGTAACTAGTGGTGTTCCGCAGGGGTCAGTGCTGGGTCCCCAACTCTTTACAATCTATATTAACGATTTGGAGGAGGGGACCGAGTGTAACATATCAAAGTTTGCAGATGATACTAAGATGGGAGGGAAAGTAGTGAGTGAGGAGGACATAAAAAACCTGCAAGGGGACATAGACAGGCTAAGTAAGTGGGCAGAGATTTGGCAGATGGAATACAATACTGGAAAGTGTGAGGTTATGCACTTTGGCAGGAAAAATCGTAGAGCAAGTTATTATCTTAATGGCAAGAAACTGGAAAGTACTGAAGTACAAAGGGATCTGGGGGTCCTGGTGCACGAAACTCAAAAGGTTAGTATGCAGGTGCAGCAAGTGATTAAGAAGGCCAATGGAATGTTGGCTTTCATTGCTAGGGGGATAGAATATAAAAATAGGGAGGTATTGCTTTAGTTGTACAAGGTATTGGTGAGACCGCACCTGGAATACTGCGTACAGTTTTGGTGTCCATACTTAAGAAAGGACATACTTGCTCTCGGTTAATCCCGGGGATGAGGGGATGGACATATGAGGAGAGGTTGAGTAGATTGGGACTCTACTCATTGGAGTTCAGAAGAATGAGAGGCGATCTTATTGAAACATATAAGATTGTGAAGGGGTTGGATCGGGTGGATGCGGGGAGGATGATCCCGATGATGGGTGAAACTAGAACTAGGGGGCATAGTCTCAGAATAAGGGGCTGCTCTTTCAAAACTGAGATGAGGAGGAACTACTTCACTCAGAGGGTGGTAGGTCCATGGAATATGCTGCCCCAAAAAGCTGTAGAAGCTACATCATTACATAAATTTAAAACAGAAATAGACAGTTTCCTAGAAGTAAAGGGAATTAAGGGTTACGGGGAGCGGGCAGGAATTTGGACATGAGTCTAGGTTCGGATCGGTCATGGCCCTGTGGGTAGCGGAGCGGGCCCAGGGGCCGTGTAGCCTGATCCTGCTCCTATTTCGTGTGTCTAATTCTGTTAGATTCAGGAGATGGTTCTGTGATAGTAGATTGGCGGTTAGGATCAGATCAGCCATGATCTTATTGAATGGCGGAGCAGGCTCGAGGGGCCGATTGGCCTACTCCTGCTCCTATTTCTTGTGTTCTTATGTTCTTATAGGATGCATCCTAGGTTGCTAGGTGCTAAATTGCAGAGGTGCTGGCCACAATCTTCTAATCCTCCTTAGATACAGGGAGGGTGCCAAAGGACGGGAGGATTGCAAATGTTACACCCTTGTTCAAAAAAAGGGAGAAGGATAAACCCAGCAACTACAGGCCAGTCAGTTTAACGTCAGTGGTGGGAAGCTTTTAGAAACAATAACCTGGAGAAAAGTACCAGCTACTTGGACAAGCAAGGACTAATAAAGGAGAGCCAGCATGGATTTGTTAAGGGCAAATTGTGTTTCACTCACTTGCTTGAGGGTGGATGAGGGCAGTGCAGTTGTGTATATGGACTTTCAAAAAGCATTTGTTAAAATACCACTTATGAGGCTTGTTAGCATAATTGAAGCCCATGGGATAAAAGAGGTATTAGAAGCATGGATACAAAATTGGCTAAGAGATAGAAAACAGAGAGTTGTGGTGAATGGCTGTTTTTTGGACTGGAGGGAGGTTTACAGTGAAGTTCTCCAAGGTTCAGTACTAGGACCACTGCTGTTTTTGATATACATTAATTACTTTGACTTGGGTGTACAGGGCACAATTTCAAAATTTGCAGATGACACGAAACTTGGAAGTGTTGTAAACAGTGCAGAAGATAGTAATAGACTTAAAGAAGACATAGACAGGCTGGTGAAATGGCCAGACACATGGCAGATGAAATTCAACACAAAGAAATGTGAGGTGATACATTTTGTAGGAAGAATGAGGAGAGATAATACACACTAAATGGTCCAATTTTAAAGGGGGTGCAAGAACAGAGAGAACTGGGGGTGCTTGTGCGCAAATCTTTGAAGGTGGCAGGACAGGCTAACAAAGCAGTTAATAAAGCATATGGGATCCTGGGCTTTATAAATAGAGGCATAGAGTACAAAAGCCAGGAAGTTATGCTAAACCTTTATAAAACATGAGTTCGGCCCCAGCTGGAGTATTGTGTCCAATTCTGGGCACCACACTTCAGGAAGGACGTGAAGGCTTTGAAGAGGGTACAGAAGAGATTTACCAGAATGGTTCCAGGGATGAGGGAATACAATTACGTGGATAGACTGGAGAAGCTGGGAAATAACAACAGAAAATGCTGGAAAAACTCAGCAAGTCAGGCAACATCCGTGGAGAGAAATTTGAGTTGACGTTTCGGGTTTGACCCTTCTTCAAAACTGGAGAGAAAAGGAACTAGATCGAAGGCAGGGCTGCGATCGGACAAAAGAATTAAAGAACCAAAAGAAGTAAAAGAGATTAGAAGCTAGACGAGATGGTAATAGGCTGTGATTAGGTGTAAAGTGTACAGATCATAACCTCGGCCCCTATTTCATTTTCACTTATATTTTTCCACTCCTTTCCTTTCCCCCCCCCCCCTTTCCTTTTGTTTCTCTCTCACACCTGGCAGCTATCTTTTGCCCTGCCAGTACACTTTACACCTAATCACAGCCTATTACCATCTCGTCTAGCTTCTAATCTCTTTGACTTCTTTTGGTTCTTTAATTCTTTTGTCCGATCGCAGCCCTGCCTTCGATCTAGTTCCTTTTCTCTCCAGTTTTGAAGAAGGGTCAAACCCGAAACGTCAACTCAAATTTCTCTCCACGGATGTTGCCTGACTTGCTGAGTTTTTCCAGCATTTTCTGTTGTTATTTCGGATTTCCAACATCTGCAGTATTTTGCTATCATACTAGTGTTTGGTTCACTGCCACACCTCTTCTAGGAATGCCTACCTTGAAGAAGTTCTGCTCTTCTCTGCGACGGGATCTCCGTTTGGCTCTTCAACCTTGTTCATCTTCATTACTTTCAGTTTCCCTTCTCGTGTTTGATCAGGTATCTGCCAAGACTCGGTTTCACAGCCACATCATTTTCCTCAGCAACTGTCTCCGGTTCCGACTTACTCCACGTGGATTCCAACTAAACTTCCACCCTTCGTGCTTCGGATCCACCCAGGATTACAAATATCTCCAAGATATTCATCGTTCCTCGAACTACTGCTCTCGCCGCATCCTGAGATCCACGCTCAACGCCATGCGGCGCCACATGAACACACTCGACTTCTCTCTTCAGCAACACCGGCGCACTCTATCTCAAAGCTGCCCGGGTCCTCAGTTCCACTTCATCCTTCGACTCATCCGACGCTTCAACAAAAAACTTTTCTTCTTCCTTTCCGATGTCAAGGATCGCAAGCTTCATCAACTCTTGGACACCAACGCCCCTCCGGAACCTTCTTCCCCTTCACTTTCCTCTGACCCCCCTTCTCCCAATCTCACCCCCTGCCGTGTGTTCACTATCCCCTCTGACCTTCCACTCTCTGACCCTGAACGATCAGTCCTCAGCAAAGGCCTGAGCTTCATCCCCTTACGCCCCCACCTCAATGAATTTCGAGCTCGGCACGATGCTGAGCTCTTTTTCCGCCGCCTTCGTCTCCGTGCCCACTTCTTTGGCCAGGAGTCCTCCCCCCGCACAACTGACCCTTTCTCCCGCTTGCAGAATTCCCATTCTACCTGGACCCCTCCCCCTGGCCTCTTACCCTCTCTAGATCTTTTCATCGCTAACTGCCGCCGTGACATCGGCCGTCTCCATTTCTCTGCTCCCCTCACTCACTCCAACCTACCTCCCTCAGAACTTGCAGCACTCCATTCTCTTAGATCCAACCCTGACATTGTCATTAAACCCGCTGACAAGGGTGGTGCTGTTGTTGTTTGGCGTACTGACCTCTACCTAGCGGAAGCTGAACGCCAACTCTCCGACACCTGCTTCTACCTCCACCTGGACCATGACCCCACTACCGAACATCAAACCACCGTTTCCAAGACTGTCACTGACCTCATCTCCTCTGGAGATCTTCCCCCCGCTGCCACCAACCTCATAGTTCCCCAACCCCGCACAGCCCGCTTCTACCTCCTTCCCAAGATCCACAAACAGGACTGCCCTGGTAGACCCATCGTTTCAGCCTGTTCTTGCCCTACGGAACTTATCTCTTCCTATCTTGACTCTATCTTTTCTCCCCTTGTCCAGTCTCTTCCCACCTACATCCGCGACTCTTCGGACGCCCTCCGCCACTTTAACAGTTTCCAGTTTCCTGGCCCCAACCGCTTCCTTTTCACCATGGACGTACAATCCCTCTACACCTCCATCCCCCACCCGGATGGCCTGAGGGCACTCCGCTTCTTCCTCGAACAGAGGCCCGACCAGTCCCCATCCACCACGACCCTCCTCCGCCTGGCTGAACTTGTTCTCACATTGAACAACTTCTCCTTTAACTCCACTCATTTCCTCCAAATCAAAGGTGTTGCCATGGGTACCCGCATGGGTCCTAGCTATGCCTGCCTTTTCGTGGGCTATGTGGAACAATCTTTGTTCCAGTCCTACTCGGGTCCCCTCCCTCACCTCTTTTTCCGATACATTGATGACTGTATCGGTGCCGTTTCCTGCTCTCGCCCCGAACTTGACAATTTCATTCACTTTGCCTCCAATTTCCACCCTTCCCTCACCTTCACATGGTCCATCTCTGACTCTTCCCTTCCCTTCCTCGACTTCTCCATCTCCATCTCTGGGGATAGGTTATCGACCAATATTTACTACAAGCCCACTGACTCCCACAGCTACCTGGACTACACTTCCTCCCACCCCGCTTCCTGTAAGGACTCTATTCCATTCTCCCAGTTTCTCCGCCTCCGCCGTATCTGCTCCGACGATGCCACCTTCCACACCAGTGCTTCAGACATGTCTTCCTTTTTCCGCAACCGAGGATTCCCCTCTACCGTGGTTGACACTGCCCTCGACCGTGTCAGTTCTATCTCCCGCACCTCTGCCCTCACCCCTGCCCCTCCCTCCCGGAACCACGATAGGGTTCCCCTTGTCCTCACCTTTCACCCCACCAGCCTCCACATTCAACGGATCATCCTCCGGCATTTCCGCTACCTCCAAAGTGATCCCACCACCAAACGTATCTTCCCCTCCCCTCCCCTTTCAGCATTCCGCAGGGACCGCTCTCTCCGAGACACCCTAGTCCACTCCTCTATCACCCCAAACAGCCCTTCCCCTTCGCCTGGCACCTTCCCGTGCAAGCGGAGGAGATGTAACACCTGCCCCTATACCTCCCCCCTCCCCACTGTCCAGGGCCCCAAACACCCCTTCCAGGTGAAACAGCGATTTACTTGTACTTCTCGCAATCTAGTATACTGTATTCGCTGCTCACGATGCGGTCTCCTCTACATTGGGGAGACCAAACGCAGATTGGGTGACCGCTTTGCGGAACACCTCCGTTCAGTCCGTAAGGGTGACCCCGAGCTTCCGGTCGCCTGTCATTTCAATTCACCGCTCCATTCCCACTCGGACCTCACCGTCCTTGGCCTCTTGTACTGTTCCACGGAAGCTCAACGTAAACTCGAGGAACAGCACCTCATCTTCCGATTAGGCAGTCTGCAGCCTTCCGGTCTCAATATCGAGTTCAACAATTTCAGATCATAACCTCGGCCCCTATTTCATTTTCACTTATATTTTTCCACTCCTTTCCTTTCCCCCCCCCCCCTTTCCTTTTGTTTCTCTCTCACACCTGGCAGCTATCTTTTGCCCTGCCAGTACACTTTACACCTAATCACAGCCTATTACCATCTCGTCTAGCTTCTAATCTCTTTTACTTCTTTTGGTTCTTTAATTCTTTTGTCCGATCGCAGCCCTGCCTTCGATCTAGTTCCTTTTCTCTCCAGTTTTGAAGAAGGGTCAAACCCGAAACGTCAACTCAAATTTCTCTCCACGGATGTTGCCTGACTTGCTGAGTTTTTCCAGCATTTTCTGTTGTTATTTCGGATTTCCAACATCTGCAGTATTTTGCTATCGTACTAGTGGAGAAGCTGGGGTTGTTCTCCTTGGAGCAGATAAGGCTAAGAGGAGATTTGATAGAGGTATTTAAAATCATGAAGGATTTAGATAGAGTAAATAAAGAGAAGCTGTTTCCAATGGCAGAAGGGTTGACAACGAGAGGGCACAGATTTAAGGTGATTGGCAAAAGAACCAGAGGCGACATGAGGAAAACTTTTTAATGCAACAAGTGGTTAGGATTTGGAATGCACTGCCTGATCGGGTTTTTTGTTCTGGATTTGGTGTTGGTTTTTATATTTATAGTGGAGTGAGGGCAAGACCCATAGGCTGGACTGAAGGACAGCAATCAGATGGTGGTAATTAGAACAGTAGTGATAATTGTTGTGTATGTAATATGTGTGCTACTTTGAACCTATGGACAGGACTGCACTACTTGTTGGGCGTAGTGATACGCAGTACCACTCCTGGCCATAGGGGTATAAATAGTACTGTGGGTACTGATCCCCCTCAGTTCCCGCCTGTGGGCATGAAGTAAAGACCTATGTATAGTCCCTACCTCCAACCAGTAAAGACCTGTTTGAGTTATACGTTTAAGTCTTTGTGTTAATTGTTCAATACAATACACATACTTAACACTGGCGACGAGTCGGTTCGAACCCTGCGGCAGTTATTCCACAGCGGCTTCGTCCAAAGACAGGACGTTGAAGAGAGGTTCCAATCCTCAACACCCCACTGAAAACTGAAGGGCAGCAGAAATCCTGACAGTTTCCAGCGACTGGAAGCGACAGGCATTAGGACCCTGAAGCCTCCATAACCTCGTGGGTAAGCCAGAGCCCGGGAGGGCGCGAGCGGGTAAGCCAGAGCCCGGGAGGGAGCAAGCAAGAGCCACCGAGCGGGTGAGCCAGAGGCCGGGAGCCGCTTCAAGCGGGAGGCGCTTAGCGGGCCAGCGATCGCACCGGTGATAAGGGCTGAGAACCGTTTCGGGCGGGCGGCGCACCAGCGATCGCACAGGAGATAAGAGCTGCAGTCGGGCTGAAAGTCAGCGACGAGAAGCGCGGGAAAACCGCCATTGAAGTGGGCGGGGAGAGCGAGAAGCGCGGGAAAGCCGCCATTTTTCACGGGAAAACCGCTGGGGAAGAAGGCAGAAGCGGGAAAACCGCCATTTTGTGGGCGGAGGACGACGGCAAGAGCGGGAAGCCGCCATCTTGGATAACAGTAAAAAAAAAAATCTGAGAAATTGCAAATCTGATAAAGTACTACAATGCCTAAACACGGGAATATTAGCAACTTTGATAGTGACATCGAAGATTGGGCCATATATGTTGAACGAGTTAAAAATTATTGTAAGGCCAATAAAATTCGTGAGGCTGATAAAGCACTAACATTATTAAATTTAATGGGTGCGAAGACATACGGGCAATTGAAACACCTGTTATCACCAGATGAACCGGCGGATAAGACGTTCGATGAGATTGTTACTGTCCTGAAAGATCATCTAAACCCCACGCCGCTGATGCTAGCGGAACGATTTAAATTTTACGACAGAAGGCAGCTACAGCATGAAAGCAATGCTGATTATTTACTGGAATTGCGTAAATTAGCGAAATATTGCCAGTTTGGAACGGGACTGACAGAGGCACTTCGAGACAAATTTGTGTGTGGTTTATTTAAACAGGATACACAAAAGCGACTGCTCGAGGAGAATGAGCTGACGCTTGAGAAGGCGGTCACTATGGCAGCAGCACACGAAGCCGCAGCGAGAGGCACGGCAGTAATGCAGCTACGGTCACCGGAGCTCAGTGCACACAAATTGGGTGTGAGTTCTGGCAAATGTTATCGTTGTGGAAAGACAACGCATGATCAGAACCAGTGTTGGTTTAAAAACCAAGAATGTAGAACTTGTGGTAGGCTTGGACATATAGCTAGAGTATGCAGGTCAGGGAAGAAGACCAGCAACAAGAAGTCACCGCAAGGAAAATACGCAAAGGTACACAAGGTGACCGAACAGGAGTCCGATTCAGACGCTAGCAGTAATGAACTGGCTAGCTTAAGCTGTAATGAACTGGCTAGCTTAAGAGTACTCAACGCTGGTAAGGGTGCAGACCTCCAGACAATTTGGGTCACTCTTCAGATAGAAGGAGTCCAAGTAAAACTGGAATTGGACACTGGATCGGCATTGACGGTCATAAATAAGAAAGATTACGGAAAGTTATTCCAACATATTCCCCTACAGGATACGGGGATTATATTGAAAACATACACGGGGCAAAGAGTGTACCCCATCGGGAAAATAGAGGTTGCAGTGGTCCACAAGGGCGAAGACAGTCAAATAATGGACTTATATGTGGTATCTGAAGGAGGTCCTCCACTACTAGGACGGGAGTGGATTAGGAAAATGAATATGGACTGGCATTTCCTACAAACAATAACGAGTGAGAACTCGGTGAAGATAGTCGGCCCAGACTCTGGAACGGATGATGGTAAGCCCAACTCAGGTGCAAAAGACAAAGTTTCAGCACAGAATTCCACTGAGCAACAACAACATAGTTTAACTGTGGATTCTGAGTCTGGCAAGTCTACTGATGTGCCCATTTCTGAGGGACACCGGGCTCGAACTCAACTCCATTTCAAACTACAACAGCAATTAGAACAAATGCTTCGCCGTTTTGAGCAAGAGTTGAATGCAACGAAAGAGTTCTTTAATATAGAGTTGGAGAATCTGGAAAGACAACAGAAGCAGCTGATGGAGAAAATGGAGCAGGAGCACACAAAACGTCTGATGTCAGAGGAGTTAACGGTCAGCCAACTCCTGCATATGCTGAAGGACAGGACTCTGAAATGGGAAAAACTTGAACATGAACTTCAATATTCAAACGAAAGGGGTTCGGAGCTCTCAAAGGTTATTGGAAGAGCTGAGGTGGCAACACAGACTGAGATGACTGCAACAGAGCAGCCCTTGGATGCCAAAAGTACGCTGACTCACGTCAACGTAGAACAACAGACCGCTGAAACAGCTGCTCCGGTAGAGGGATTGCATAGTCCGATCAATCAATCTCCAAAGGAAGTTGAAGTATTAAAATCACAAATGAGGTCACTTGTAAACGACTTGCTGAAAGCCCAGAAAAAGCTGGATGCAGAGGTACACATGAAGAAGTCTCTTCAGGAAAGATGTCTGGATTTGGAACAAGAGCTGGCTAACGTCCAGCTGGGTATGGAGGAAATAGAAGACCCTCTCACTGGTCTAGCTCAGGACGACACCGAATATTACGATGTCCTGTCCTGCCCAGCTTGTAACTTCGACTCCCAAAGTGCAGAAATCATGGAGGAGCACCAAAAGTCTACGGAACATCGGGAGAAGCTGGCTCTACGACGGAAACAGGAGGAAGAGAAGGAGGAACTGCGCATGCAGCTGGCAGCTGTGGCAGCTGACAATGGAGCCCAGAGAGTCTCCAAGAAGCAGAAAAGGAAAAGTAAAAACAGAAGATGACCCATCTGAACCATTATCACCTCTACCAGATCACACACGTGGTCCCTCCGAACGGAGCCAATTCAGTTCGGAAGTTCAAACTGTTAAATCCATGGAAGGACTATTGAATGAGTCACTCCAGCAACGTGAACCGACTACACCACAGAGATTGAATCTGTGAACTGTTTTCCGCAGAGACTGAATCTGTGATCTGTTTTGACATGAAGTTATCTATGTATCTATGTTATTCTGTTATGTAAACCTGAAGTTATATATGTATATATGTTATTACGTTATGTTAAATGGGGAGATGACTGTAAAGCTAGGAAGGGAGGAATGTTGTGTATGTAATATGTGTGCTACTTTGAACCTATGGACAGGACTGCACTACCTGTTGGGCGTAGTGATACGCAGTACCACTCCTGGCCATAGGGGTATAAATAGTACTGTGGGTACTGATCCCCCTCAGTTCCCGCCTGTGGGCATGAAGTAAAGACCTATGTATAGTCCCTACCTCCAACCAGTAAAGACCTGTTTGAGTTATACGTTTAAGTCTTTGTGTTAATTGTTCAATACAATACACATACTTAACAATAATGATTGTGGAACTGTTGGTGTATTAGGGATGGGATGGATGGTTCAGGTGAAGTGCTCTTGGATGAGCTGCTTTCTGAGAGCTTTGGCAGTTAGGGGCACTGATGGTCGATGCCACTCCTGTTCTTCCTTCAATTCATGTTCCTCCTCCTCCTGCTGCACTTCTTACTTCCCAGGTGGTGGTATGGGCTGGTCCCCCATGATGGCAAAGTTATGGAGCATGCAGCAGACAACCACAAATCTGGATATCTGCTCAGGATGTACTACAAAGCTCCTCCCAAACACTCCAGGCTGTGGAAATGTTGCTTGAGCACACCAATTGTCTGTTCGTGATCCTCGCCCCGGGCATTGTCTCAATTGAATCAGACTGGTTGCAACCTCGGAATCTATTTTTACCTGAGCTGAACTTCCAATCCCATTAGTGATGGGCAACAAATGCTGGCCTTGCCAGCGACGCCCACATCCCATGAAAGAACATTAAAAAAATCCTCTCCATCGCAAAGACTGCCTACTTCCACCTCCATAATATCGCCCGTGTCCACCCCTGCCTCAGCCCATCTGCTGCTGAAATCCTCATCCATGCGTTTGTCACCTCCAGACTTGACTAATATTCTCTTGACCGACCTCCTATCTTTCACCCTCCATAAACTTGAACTCAGCTAAAATACTGCTGACCCTATCCTAATTCGCAACATCCCATTCTCTCATTATCCCCCCGCTCACTGACCTACATTGGCTTCCGGTCCAGCAATGCCTCGATTTTTAAATTCTCATCCTCATGTTCAAATCCTTCCATGGCCTTGCCCCTCCCTATCTCTGTAACCTTCTCCAGCCTTACAACCCTCCGAGAAGTCTGCGTTCCTCCAACTCTGGTCCCTTGTGTAACCCCCACTTCTCTCATCCCACCATTGATGGCTGTGCCTTCAGCTCTCTGGACCCTATGCTCTGGAAATAAGAACATAAGAAATAGGAGCAGGAGTAGGCCATTTGGCCCTTCGAGCCTGCTCTGCCATTCAACAAGATCATGGCTGATCTTCTACCTCATCTCCACTTTCTGCACTATCCCCATATCCCTTGATTCCCTTAATATTCAAAAATCAATCGATCTCTGTCTTGAATATACTCAACAACTGAGCCTCCACAACCCTTTGGAGTAGAGAACTCCAAAGATTCACCACCCTCTGAGTGAAGAAATTTCTCCTCATCTCAGTCCTAAATGGCCAACCCCTTATTCTGAGACTGTGACCCCTGGTTCGAGACTCCCCAGCCAGGGGAAACATCCTCCCTTCATCTACTGTGTCAAGCCCTGTAAGAATTTTGTATGTTTCAATGAGATCACCTCTCATTCTTCTAAACTCGAGAAAATATCGGCCTAGTCTACTCAATCTGTCCTCATAGGATAATCCCCCCATCCCAGGAACAAGTCTGGTGAACCTTAGTTGCACCCCCTCTATGGCAAGTATATCCTTCCTTAGGTAAGGAGCTCAAAACTGCACACAATACTCCAGGTGTGGTCTCACCAGGGCCCTATATAATTGCAGTAAGATGTCTTTACTTTTGTACTCAAATCCTCTTGTAATAAATGCCAACATACCATTTGCTTTCCTAATTGCTTGCTGTACCTGCATGTTAACTCTCAGTGATTCATGTACAAGGACACCCAGGTCCCTCTGAACACCAACATTTCCCAAATTCTCACCATTTAAAAAATAATCTGCTTTTCTATTTTTCCCACCAAAGTGGATAACTTCACATTTCTCCACATTATATTCCATTTGCCATGTTCTTGCCCACTCACTTAGCCCATCTATATCCCCTTGAAGCCTCCTTGCATCCTCCTCACAACTTACATTCCTAATGGCACAGAGGACTGGCGAAGAATGAATGAGTCATGACTGCTGCCAGGAAACCAGGCACAGACCTGCATAATGTGCTGCCTGTGGTCACAAGCCAGCAGAACGTTGAGAGAGTGGAATCCTTTTTGATCGATAAAGATGCCAGGCTGGTGATGGAAAGCATGCACGACAATTGGGTGCAGTCTATGGCACCTTGGCCTTTAAGGAAGGCTGCAATGTGGATGAATCCTAGTGCTCGCTTGTTCTCTCCCTGAACCTCTCTGCCTCTCCACCTCTCTGTCCTCTTTTAAGACGCTTTTTCACACCTACCTCTTTGACCAAGCTTTTGCTCATCTGTCCTAATGTCTCCTTCTTTGGCTTGGTGTCAACTTTTGTCTGATTATGCTTCTGTGCAGTGCCTTGAGATGTTTTGCTACGTTAAAGGCGCTATATAAATACAAGTTGTTGTTGATGTTTCTGGTGGCGGAATGGCTCTTGTTGTAGGCTAGCTCTGCAGCTGTACCCAAGTTCCTGACAGGAGTCATGCGACAAATCTGAAGAGGATAGCGCTTGTTGCCCAGTTACCAGCCTGTAACCTGATGACCTGGTTGGAATAAAGGCAGCACAGAGGACTGGCGAACAATGAATGAGTTATGGCTGCTGCCAGGAATCCAGGCACAGACCTGCATAATGTGCTGCCTGTGGTCACAAACCAGCTGGACGTTGAGAAAGTGGATTCCTTTTTGATCGATAAAGATGCCAGGCTGGTGATGGAAAGCATGCACGACAATGTGGGTGCAGTCTATGGCACCTTGGCCTTTAAGGAAGGCTGCAATGTGGATGAATCCTAGTGCTCGCTTGTTCTGCTTTGCTCTATCCATAGGGAAGGAGATGTAGGTGTTCCTCCTGGTTTAGAGGACCTGATTGAACAAACGTAGGACCATTATTTAAATATTTTAATTAGCCATATTAATAGTTCTGCCATGCGCCTTGGACATCTTTGGAGCAGCCTGATCCTATATGTTGGGTGGCCTACTTCTGGCTCGTAATGAACGTGTGCACCCCGCCTGCTGCTTTTAATGCTTAGCTGAAAAACAGCCGCAGCATCATCAAATTTGTAGGCCATGATATTTTTACTGATTTAAAAGAACATAAGGTTTTGCTGCACTAATGTTAGTGCTATACTCATAGAGTCATAGAGTCATTGGCCTCGATTTTCATTGAGCCGTGGAGTTGGGATTGGAGGCGTGCGGGGGGTTAAAATTCCGAAATCAGGGGTCCCGACCCCATCCCGCACCCAACCCGCCTCCATGCCAGTTTCAAAGGCGGCGGGTACCCGCCCCGCACTGGGACCCGCCTACCCGAGGTAGGAAGTGATTAGTGCCAATTAACTGCCTGTTAACAGGCAGTTTTTAGCCTAATCCCTATTTTAAAGCTTGAAGTGTGGGATTCCTGACGGCTCCAAACCACGCCAAGTTGGAGGAGTCGGGCCGTCAGGTTGAAGGACTTGGAGGGGTCGAGATGTCGGTGTTCAGGTGAGTGATGTGTGCATGAGTGCAAAGGTAAGTGGTTTGGTGTGTCTAAAGTGATTAAATAAGTTTTACATACCTTTTCTTACCTTTTCAGCCTTCCTTCCGTTAGGTCCTGGGAGTTCCTCATCTCACCAGCACAGAAAGCAGAATGGCTGTGAACTGTCAAAAGTGACAGCCTGCAGCTTTCTGTGCAGGAGAGATTTCTAACTGAGTCTGTGGAGAAGGACTCATGTTAGAAGTAAGACTGTCAGTGTTTGACAGCTTCAAACAGCTGTGAAACGCTGATATTTCATCTGTCAAAACATCTTGACAGATGAAATTTCAGGCTCTGACGTCACCTGTTGCCAGGTGGCCCTTAATTGGCCTGCTGAGCCTGCTGGGCGGGCTCAACAAGGGCAATCAAGTTAAAATCGCGTGGATTGGCTGCATCTCGATGGAGGCGGGACTACAACCCCGCAAGTTGTAGTCCCGCCTCCTTCCCGACTTCTGAATGAAAATCACCTCCATAGAGTTATACAGCATAGAAAGAGGCCCTTCGGCCCATCGTGTCCGCGCCGGCCATCAAGCCCTATCTATTCTTATCCTATTTTCCAGCACTTGGTCCGTAACCTGGTATGCTGTGGCGTTTCAAGTGCTCATCTAAATGCTTCTGGAATGTTGTGAGAGTTCCTGCCTCTACCAGCCTTTCAGGCAGTGAGTTCCAGATTCCAACCACACTCTGGGTGAAAAAGTTTTTCCTCAAATCCCCTCTAAGCCTCCTTTCCCTCACCTTGAAACTATGCCCCCTGGTTATTGACCCCTCTACTAAGGGGAAAAGTTCCTTTCTATCTACCCTATCTATGCCCCTCATAATTTTGGACACCTCAATCAGGTCCCCCCTCAGCCTTCTCTGCTCTAAGGAAAACAACCCCAGCCTGTCCAATCTCTCTTCATAGCTGAAGCGCTCCAGCCCAGGTAACATCCTGGTGAATCTCCTCTGCACCCTCTCCAATGCAATCACATCCTATAGTTTGGCGACCAGAACTGCACACAGTATTCCAGCTGTGGCCTAACTAGCGTTTTGTACAGCTCCATCATAACCTCCCTGCTTTTATATTCTATGCCTCGGCTAATGAAGGCAAGTATCCCATATGCCTTTTTAACCACCTTATCTACCTGTCCTGTTGCCTTCAGGGATCTATCTACATGCGCACCAAGGTCCCTCTGATCCTCTGTCCTTCCTAGGGTCCTACCATTCATTGTGTATTCCCTTGCCTTGTTAGTCCTCCCAAAATGCATCACCTCACACTTTTCAGGGTTAAATTCCATTTGCCACTGTTCTGCCCATCTGACCAACCCGTCTATATCGTCCTGTAGCCTGAGGCTTCCCTCCTCGCTATTTACCACTCCACCAATTTTTGTGTCATCTGCGAACTTACTGATCATACCTCCTACATTCATATCTAAATCATTAATGTACACTACAAACAGCAAAGGAACCAGCACCAATCCCTGCGGTACACCACTGGACACAGGCTTCCAGTCACAAAAACAACCTTTGACCCTCTGCCTCTTGCCACTAAGCCAATTTTGGATCCAATGTGCCAAATTGCCCTGGATCCCATGGGCTCTTACCTTCTTGACCAGTCTCCCATGCGGGACTTTGCCAAAAGCCTTACTGAAGCCCATGTAGACTACATCAACTGCACTACCCTCATCCACGCACCTAGTCACCCCCTTGAAAAATTCAATCAAATTGGTTAGATATGATCTCCCCCTGACAAAGCCATGCTGACTATCCTTGATTAATCCTAGCCTCTCCAAGTGGAGACTAATTCTGTCCCTCAGAACTTTTTCCAATAATTTCCCTACCAGTGATGTTAGGTTCACTGGCCTGTAATTCCCTGGTTTATCCCTACTACCCTTCTTGAATAATGGTACTACGTTAGCTGTCCTCTAGTCCTCTGGCACCTCCCCTGTGGCCAGAGAGGATCTGAAAATTTGTGTCAGAGCCCCTGCAATCTCCTCCCTTGCCTCGCACAGCAGCCTGGGATACATCTCGTCTGGGCCTGGGGGGTTTATCCACTTTTAAGCCCGCTAAAACCACTAGTACCTCCTCCCTCTCAATACTAATTTTTTCAAGTATATCACAATCCCCCTGCCTGATTTCTATGCCCACATCGTCCTTCTCCATGGTGAACACAGATGTGAAATATTCATTTAAAACCTCACCCACATCTTCAACCTCTACACACAGATTGCCACTTTACATAGAAACATAGAAACATAGAAGATAGGAGCAGGAGTAGGCCATTCGGCCCCTCGAGCCTGCTCCGCCATTCGATGAGATCATGGCTGATCATCCAAACTCAGTACCCCGTACCTGCTTTCTCCCCATATCCCTTGATACCTTTAGCTCTAAGAAATATATCTAACTCCTTCTTGAATATATTTAAAGACTTGGCCTCAACTGCCTTCTGTGGTAGAGAATTCCACAGGTTCACCACTCTCTGGGTGAAGAAATTCTTCCTCATCTCTGTCCTAAATGGCTTACCCCTTATCCTTAGACTATGACCCCTGGTTCTGGACTCTCCGACCATCGGGAACATTCTACCTGCATCTAGTTTGTCCAGACCTGTCATAATTTTATAAGTTTCAATGAGATCCCCTCTCATTCTTCTAAACTTCAGCAAGTATAAGCCCAATCGACCCAATCTCTCCTCATACATCATTCCTGCCATCCCAGGGATCAGCCTTGTGAATCTTCGCTGAACTCCTTCCATGGCAAGAACATCCTTCCTCAGATAAGGTGACCAAAACTGCACACAGTACTCAAGGTGTGGTCTCACCAAGGCCCTGTTCAACTGCAGCAGGACATCCTTGCTCCAGTACTCAAACCCTTTTGCTATGAAGGCCAACATACCATTTGACTTCTTCACCGCCTGCTGCACCTGCATGCTTACCTTCAGCGACTGGTGCACAAGGACACCCAGGTCTCGTTGCACTTCCCCTTCTCCCAATCTATTGCCATTCAGATAATAGTCTGCCTTTCTGTTTTTGACACCAAAGTGGATAACCTCGCATTTATCCATGTTGTATTGCATCTGCCACGCTTCTGCCCAATCACCCAACCTGTCCAAATCATCCTGGAGTTTCTCGGTATCCTCCTCGCAGCACACACGCCCACCCAGCTTTGTGTCGTCTGCAAACTTGGAGATATCACATCTAGTTCCCTTATCTAGATCATTAATGTATATTGTGAATAGCTGGGGTCCAAGGACTGATCCCTGCGGTACCCCACTAGTCACTGCCTGCCACTCGGAAAAAGACCCGTTAATTCCTACTCTCTGCTTTCTGTCCGCCAACCAGTTCTCTATCCAAGTCAATACCTTGCCCCCAATCCCATGTGCCTTAACTTTACATGCTAATCTCTTATGCGGGACCTTATCGAAAGCCTTTTGAAAGTCCAAATACACCACATCTACTGGTTCTCCCTTATCTATTTTCCCAGTTACATCCTCAAAAAATTCCAGTAGATTAGTCAAGCACGATTTACCTTTTGTAAATCCATGTTGACTTTGTCCGATCCTGTCACTGTTTTCCAAGTGCTCAGCTATTACATCCTTTATAATGGACTCTAGCATTTTCCCCACTACCGATGTCAGGCTTACCGGTCTGTAATTCCCCGCTTTCTCTCTACCACTCTTTTTGAATAGTGGGGTAACATTAGCTACCCTCCAATCCATGGGTACAGTTCCAGATTCCAGCGAATTTTGGAAGATGATCAGCAATGCATCTACTATTTCTAGGGCCACTTCCTTAAGTACCCTAGGATGTAGATTATCAGGCCCTGGGGATTTATCGGCCTTCAATCCCATCAATTTCCCCAACACCATTTCCCTACAAATACTGATTTCTTTCAGTTCCTCCCTCTCATCAGACCCTATGCTCTGCAACTTCTCTGGGAGGTTATTTGTGTCCTCCTTTGTGAAGACAGAACCAAAATATGCATTTAATTGGTCTGCCATTTCTTTGTTCCCCATTATAACTTCCCCTGCTTCTGACTGCAAGGGACCTACACTTGATTTCACTAATCTTTTTCTCTTCACATATCTATAAAAGCTCTTACAGTCAGTTTTTATGTTCCCTGCAAGCTTACTTTCATATTCTATTTTCCCCTTCTTAATTAATCCCTTTGTCCTCCTTTGTTGAATCCTAAACTGCTCCCAATCCTCAGGGTTACCGCTTTTTCTGGCCAATTTATATGCCCTCTCCTTGGATCTTATGCTATATCTAATTTCCCTTGTTAGCCACGGTTGAGTCACCCTTTTTGTTTTATTCTTATCCTAAACTGGGATGAACAACTTCTGCAGTTCATCCATGCGGTCTTTGAATGTTTGCCATTGCCTATCCACCGTCAACCCTTTGAGGGACATTCCCCAATCAATCCTACCCAATTCGCGCCTCATACCATTGTAGTTTCCTTTATTTAAATTCAGGACCCTAGTCTCCGAGTCAACTATTTCATTCTCCATCCTAATGAAGAATTCTATCATATTATGATTGCTCTGACCCAAGGGGCCTCGTACAACAAGATTGCTAATTAATCCTCTCTCATTACATAATACCCAGTCTAAGATGGCCTGATCTCTGGCTGGTTCCTCGACATATTGTTCCAGAAAACCATCCTGTAAACATTCTAGGAATTCCTCCTCCACAGTATTGTTACTAATTTGGTTAGCCCAATCTATATGTAAATTAAAGTCACCCATGATGACTGCTGTGCCCTTATTGCACGCATCTCTAATTTCCCGTTTAATGCCATCCCCAACCTCCGTATTACTGTTTGGAGGTCTATATACCACTCCCACTAACGTTTTCTGCCCCTTGATATTTCTCAGTTCTACCCATACAGATTCCGCATCATCAGAGTTAATATCCTTCCTTTCAATTGTGTTAATCCCCTCTTTAACCAGCAATGCTACCCCACCTCCCTTTCTTTTTTGCCTATCCTTCCTAAATATTGAATACCCCTGGATGTTGAGTTCCCAGTCTTGGCCATCCTGGAGCCATGTTTCTGTAATTCCAATCAAATCATATTCGTTTACCTCTATTTGCGCAGCTAATTCATCCACCTTGTTCCGAATGCTCCTTGCATTAAGACACAAAGCCTTCAGGCTTGTTTTTTTAATGCTCTCAGACCTACATGAATTATTATTTACTGTGACCATGTTTGATTTAAACCGTTGAGTTCTTTGCCTTCTAATTTTGTTTTTCTCCTTACTGTCTTTAACTTTTCTCCTTGTTTCCCTTTCCTCTGTCTCCCTGCACAGGTTCCCAACCCCCTGCCACTTTAGTTTAAACCCTCCCCAACAGCACTAGCAAACACTCCCCCTAGGACATCGGTCCCGGCCCTGCCCAGGTGCAAACCATCCCGTTTGTACTGGTCCCACCTCTCCCAGAACCGGTTCCAATGTCCAAGGAATTTGAATCCCTCCCCCTTGCACCATTCCTCTAGCCACGTATTCATTTGAAATATCCTCCTATTTCTACTCTGACTAGCACGTGGCACTGGTAGCAATCCTGAGATTACTACCTTTGAGGTCCTATTTTTAAATTTACCTCCTAACTCCCTATATTCTGCTTTTAGGACGTCATCCCGTTTTTTTACCTATATCGTTGGTGCCTATGTGTACCATGGCAACTGGCTGTTCGCCCTCCCCCTCCAAAATGTTCTGCAGCCGCTCCGAGATATCCTTGACCCTTGCACCAGGGAGGCAACACACCATCCTGGAGTCTCGATTGCGGCCGCAAAAACACCTATCTATTCCCCTTACAATTGAGTCCCCTATCACTATATGTCACGGGGCCGCGCATTCACGGGGCCGTTATGCTAGGGTTTTCAGTAGTGGTGGACCCAAGTGCAGGAAACCTATCCAAGGACTCGAGACCAGGTAGAACTTGAAAGATGCTTCCTTGAGACTCGAGAACATAGAAACAGGGTAACACTCAAGAGGAGATTCACTTGAGACTCGAAAACACAGAGACATAGTAACACTCGAAAGGCGATTCCTTGAACCTCGAAAACACAGAGAGACTCGAGAGAGCTGCTACCTGCAGGCAGGCGAACCCAGGACTGAGCAAAGAGGACAGGAAAAAGGAAGCTTAAATACAGGCCAGAGTGGTCACGTGACATAATTAATCAAATGAGACAGGAGACAAATACATTAACAAGACACAGGTGAGGCCAAAGGTATAGAGGACAAGACAAGGACAAAACTGAACAACTTTATTAAACTAGCCTAATTACTCTGATGAGATCAATTACTCGAGAAACAGGTGAGGAGAGGGGCCCAAAGGCACAGCAGCAGCGCACTGAAGCCTCAAAAACCGCCCTCAGGCGGCGAGCAGAGGGAAGTGCCGCTGAAGCCGTTACAGTACCCCCCCTTTTAGGGACGGCACCTGACGTCCCATAAGCCTAAGATGATCCCAATTTTTTTAAAAAAATTTTATACTTTATTTTTTAGCGAGACTCGAGAATTAAACACAAAAAACACAGTGGGAGCTCGGGAGCGCTCGAGAGTGCAACAGCACAAAACACAGCAAAAGCCCAAATATTTGCCCAAGATAACTTGAGAGTTTATCCTGTGCAGGAGAGCTCGAAAGTCTAACTTGTCCAGGAGAGCTTGAGAGTGTATCTTGTCCAGGAGAGCTCGAAAGTCTAACTTGTCCAGGAGAATTCGAGAGTATCTTATCCAGGAGAGCTCGAAAGCTATCTTGTCCAGGAGAACTTGAGAGTTTATCTTGTCCAGGACAGCTCAAAAATTCAACTTGTCCAGGAGAACTCGAGAGTCCATACGATCCAGAAGAACTTGAGAGTTTAACTTGTCCAGGAGAGCTTGAGAGTTTATCTTGTCCAGGAGAGCTCAAAAGTTTAATTTGTCCAGGAGAGCTCAAGAGTTTCTTATCTAGGAGAGCTCGAAAGTTTCTTATCCGGGGAGCTCGAGAACTTAACTTGCCCAGGGGGAACTTGAGAATATCTTATCCAGTAGAGCTCGAAAGTTTCTTATCCAGGGGAGCTCGAAAGTTTATCGATACCAAAGCCGAAGAGTTCGAGAGTTTATTTTGTCCAGGAGAGCTCGAAAGTTTACCTAATTTGCCCAGGAGAACTGGAAAACTCTTTCTTTCCTCTTTATCTTGTCCGGGAGAGCTCGAAAATTTAATTTGTCCAAACCAGGAGGGTAGCAAACACAGCGAGGGTCCTCTTCCTAGGAGACTCAAAAAATATACACAAAAACACAGGGGGGAGTCCTCTTCCTAGGAGACCAAACATTTGCCCAAGAGTGCTCGAGAGTTTAACACAACGAAGGCCCAGGAAGCTTGAGAGTTGACTTGAGAATTTAACACAGTAGAGGGCCAGGAAGCTTGAGTTGAACACAATGAAGGTCCAGTAGACTTGAAAGTTCACTCGAAAATTTAACACTATGAAGGCCCAGGAAACTTGAAAGTTGACTTGAAAGTTCAACACAACGGGAGGCCAGGAAACTTGACTCGAAAATCTAACACTATGAAGGCCAACAGGAGGCCTGAGAGTTCACTTGGGGGTCTAACACAGTAGAGGCCCAGGAAGCTTGAGAGTTGACTTGAAAATATAACACAACGGGAGGCCCAGGAAACTTGAAAGTTGACTCGAAAATCTAACACTATGAAGGCCCAGGAGACTCGAAAGTTTTACTTGAATTTAACATAGAAGACTTGAAAGTTCACTCAAAAATTTAACACAGGAGACTTGAAAGTTCACTTGAAAATTTAACACAGTGGGGGTCTTCTTCCTAGGAGACTCAAAAATTAAACACAAAGACACAGCGGGGAGTCTTCTTCCTAGGAGACCAAATATTGCCCAAGAGAGCTCGAAAATTAACTCGAGAGTTTTCAAACCTTGGCTGGTTGGCTTCTGCTGGGTCCATGTATGGCTCAGTCCTACTGTCACGGGGCCGTGCATTCACGGGGCCGTTATGCTAGGGTTTTCAGTAGTGGTGGACCCAAGTGCAGGAAACCTATCCAAGGACTCGAGACCAGGTAGAACTTGAAAGATGCTTCCTTGAGACTCGAGAACATAGAAACAGGGTAACACTCGAGAGGAGATTCACTTGAGACTCGAAAACGCAGAGACATAGTAACACTCGAAAGGCGATTCCTTGAACCTCGAAAACACAGAGAGACTCGAGAGAGAGCTGCTACCTGCAGGCAGGCGAACCCAGGACTGAGCAAAGGGGACAGGAAACAGGAAGCTTAAATATAGGCCAGAGTGGTCACGTGACATAATTAATCAAATGAGACAGGAGACAAATACATTAACAAGACACAGGTGAGGCCAGAGGTATAGAGGACAAGACAAGGACAAAACTGAACAACTTTATTAAACTAGCCTAATTACTCTGATGAGATCAATTACTCGAGAAACAGGCGAGGAGAGGGGCCCAAAGGCACAGCAGCAGCGCACCGAAGCCTCAAAAACCGCCCTCAGGCAGCGAGCAGAGGGAAGTGCCGCTGAAGCCGTTACACTATAGCTCTTCCACTCTTTTTCCTCCCAGCCTGTGCAGCAGAACCACCCATGGTGCCAGGAAGTTGGCTGCTGCTGCCTTCCCCTGATGAGTCATCCCCCCAACAGTATTTAAAGTGGTACATCTGTTGGAGAGGGGGATGGCCGCAGGGGATTCTTGCGCTACCTGCCTGCACCTCTTACTCTGCCTGCTGGTCACCCATTCCCTTCCTGCCTGTACACCCTTTACCTGCGGTGTGACCAACTCGCTATATGTGATATTCACGACGTCCTCAGCATCGCGAATGCTCCAAAATGCATCCATCCGCAGCTCCAGTGCCGCAATGCGGTCTGTCAGTAGCTGCAGCTGGACACACTTCCCGCACACATGGTCGTCAGGGACACAGGAAGCGTCCCTGATTTCCCACATAGAGCAGGAGGAGCACACTACGGGGCTGGGCTGTCCTGCCATGACTTACCTTTTAACTAATTAATTAAAATTAAATGAATCCCACCAATTTCACTACAGTTAAATGATATATTTAAGGGCCCTGGTTTACAAACTGTCCCCGCTACACCACAGAGACCTTAAAAACTATAAACCACAGAGGAACAGATATGTAGGCAAATCTCAGAGAAATGTGCAAATAATAGGGTAATAATAATGGGGGATTTCAACTTCCCCAATATTAACTGGGATAGTCAGAGTGTGAAAGGCTCAGAGGGTGTAGAATTCTTAAAGTGCATCCAGGAGAGCTTTTTGAGCCAGCATGTAGAAAGTCCTACAAGAGAGGGGGCGGTACTGGACCTAATTCCAGGGAATGTGGCCGGCCAAGTGGAAAAAGTGCTAGTAGGTGAGCACTTTGGTGATAGTGACCATAATATGGTAAGATTTAAGGTGGTCATGGAAAAGGAGAGGGATGGGCCGGAAATAAAGGTTCTAAATTGGGGGAAGGCCGATTTTAATAGGATAAGGCAGGATCTGGCCAAAATGGACTGGGATCAGCTACTTGTAGGAAAATCCGCATCGGAGCAATGGGAGGCTTTCAGAAGGGAGATTGAGATCATACAATGGCAACATGTTCCCGTAAAGGTCAAGGGTGGTTCCAAAAACCACAGGGAACCTTGGATGTCAGGGGATATACGAGAATGGATTAGGAAAAAAAGGAGGGCTTTTGGTAGATACAAAAGGCTAAAGACGGAGGAAGCCCTAGAGGAGTACAAAAAGTGCAGGGGGATACTTAAAAAAGAAATTAGGAGATCAAGGAGGGGCCATGAAATAACACTGGCGAGCAAAATAAAGGAAAATCCGAAGATGTTTTATAAGTATATTAAGGGTAAGAGGATAACTAGGGAAAAAATAGGGCCCATTAGGGACAAAAGTGGCAATCTGTGTGTGGAGCCGGAAGATGTAGGAGGGGTTCTAAATGAATTTTTTGCATCTGTTTTCACTATGGAGAAGGACGATGTAGACATAGAAATAGGGCGGGGGGACTGTGATATGCTCGAACATATTAACATCGAGAGGGAGGAGGTATTGGCGGTTTTAGCTGGCCTAAAAATGGATAAATCCCCAGGCCCGGATGAAATGTATCCCAGGCTGCTGTGTGAGGCAAAGGAGGAGATTGCGGGGGCTCTAACACATATATTCAGGACCTCTCTGGCCACAGGGGATGTGCCAGAGGACTGGAGAACCGCTAATGTAGTACCATTATTCAAGAAGGGTAGTAGGGAAAAACCGGGGAACTACAGGCCAGTGAGCCTAACATCAGTGGTAGGAAAATTATTGGAAAAAATCCTGAGGGACAAAATTTGTCTCCACTTGGAGAGGCAAGGATTAATCAGGGATAGTCAACATGGCTTTGTCAAGGGAAGATCATGTCTGACTAATTTGATTGAATTTTTTGAGGGGGTGACTAGGTGTGTGGATGAGGGTAACGCAGTGGATGTGGTATACATGGATTTCAGTAAGGCCTTCGATAAAGTCCCGCACAGGAGACTGGTCAAGAAGGTAAGAGCCCATGGAATCCAGGGTGCCTTGGCACATTGGATACAAAACTGGCTTAGTGGCAGAAGGCAGAGGGTGATGGTCGAAGGTTGTTTTTGTGACTGGAAGCCTGTGGCCAGTGGGGTACCACAGGGATCGGTGCTGGGTCCCTTGCTGTTTGTGGTCTACATTAATGACTTGGATATGAATGTAAAAGGTATGATCAGTAAGTTCGCGGATGATACAAAAATTGGTAGGGTGGTAAATAGCGAGGAGGGTAGCCTCAGTCTGCAGGACGATATAGATGGGTTGGTCAGATGGGCGGAACAGTGGCAAATGGAATTTAACCCGGAAAAGTGCGAGGTGATGCACTTTGGGGGGACTAACAAGGCAAAGGAATACACAATGAATGGAAAGACCCTAGGCAAGACGGAGGGTCAGAGGGATCTGGGTGTGCAAGTACACAGATCCCTGAAGGCGGCGGAACAGGTGGATAAGGTGGTAAAAAAGGCATATGGGATACTTGCCTTCATTAGCCGAGGCATTGAATATAAGAGCAAGGAGGTTATGATGGAGCTGTATAAAACACTGGTTAGGCCACAGCTGGAATACTGTGTGCAGTTCTGGTCGCCACACTACAGGAAGGATGTGATCGCGTTAGAGAGGGTGCAGAGGAGGTTCACCAGGATGTTACCAGGGCTGGAGCGCTTCAGCTATGAAGAGAGACTGGGCAGATTGGGTTTTGTTTTCCTTGGAGCAGAGGAGGCTGAGGGGGGACATGATTGAGGTGTACAAAATTATGAGGGGCATAGATAGGATGGATGCTGAGGAGCTTTTTCCCTTAGTAGAGGGGTCAATAACTAGGGGGCATAGATTCAAGGTAAAGGGCGGGAGGTTTAGAGGGGATTTGAGAAAGAACTTTTTCACCCAGATGGTGGTTGGAGTCTGGAACTCACTGCCTGAAAGGGTTGTGGAGGCAGAAACCCTCACAACATTTAAGAAGCATTTGGATGTGCACTTGAAATGCCATAGCATACAAGGCTACGGGCCAAATGCTGGAATATGGGATTAGATTAGACAGGGCTTGATGGCCGGCGCGGACACGATGGGCCGAAGGGCCTCTATCCGTGCTGTATTACTCTATGATTTAAAGTTTTAAAAGAGAGGGAAATACTCCAACCAATCACCTACCTGTTTTGTGGTGACGTCACACCTCGAATACTTTTTACCTCTCTCCTTCCCTGAGAGAGGGGCAGCACGGTGGCATAGTGGTTAGCACTGTTGCCTCACAGCGCCAGGGACCCGGGTTCGAATCCGGCCTCGGGCGACTGTCTGTGTGGAGTTTGCACATTCTCCCCGTGTTTGCGTGGGTTTACTCCGGGTGCTCCGGTTTCCTCCCACAGTCCAAAAATGTGCGGGTTAGGTTGATTGGCTATGATAAATTGACCCTTAGTGTTAGGGGGATTAAATACGTGGGGTTACGGGGATAGGGTGGGATATGTGTTGGTGTAGGGGTTACGGGGATCAGGTGGGATATGTGTCGGTGCAGGCTCGATGGGCCGAAATGGCCTCTATCTGCACTGTGGGGTTTCTGTGATTCTGTGATTGGAGATTGGTGAGGCCTGACTGAGCCTCTGGGGCCTCTTGTAGTCTCTCTGCCGCTCTGCTCCGCCTCCCGCCGCTGCCGATGCTGCACTGAGGACTACTTGAGCCTCTGGGGCCTTTTGTAGTCGCTCTGCCGCTCCGCCTCCCGCCGCTGCCGATGCCGCACTGAGTCCTACCTGAGCCTCTGGGGCCTTTTGTAGTCTCTCTTCCGCTCCGAGATTCCTCCTGCCGATGCTGTCCTGAGGCTTACCTGAGCCTCTGGGGCCTTTTGTAGTTGCTCTGCCGCTCCGAGATTCCTCCCGCTGCTGCCGATGCCGCACTGAGGCCTACCTGAGCCTCTGGGGCCTTTTGTAGTCGCTCTGCCGCTCCAAGATTCCTCCCGCTGCTGCCGATGCCGCATTGAGGCCTACCTGAGCCTCTGGGGCCTTTTGTAGTCGCTCTGCCGCTCCGAGATTCCTCCTGCCGCTGCCGATGCCGTACTGAGGCCTACCTGAGCCTCTGGGGCCTTTTGTAGTCGCTCTGCTGCTCTGAGATTCCTCCCACCGCTGCCGATGCCGCACTAATGGGCTCTAATCTTTCCCTGGTTATCCTCTTGTCCTTAATATACTCATAAAACACCTTGGGATTTTCCTTTATTTTGCCCGCCAGTGTTTTTTCATGCCCCCTCTTCGCTCTCCTAATTTCTTTTTTAAATATCCCCCTGCACTTTCTATACTCCTCTAGGGCTTCCACTGTTTTTAGTCCTTTGTATCTGCCAAAAGCCTCCCTTTTTTTCCTAATCCATTCTTGTATATCTCTTGACATCCAGGGTTCCCTGGGCTTGTTGGTCCCACCCTTGACCTTTACGGGAACATGTTGGCGTTGTACTCTCTCTATTTCCTTTCTGAAAGACTCCCACTGCTCTGATATGGATTTTCCTACAAGTAGCTGATCCCAGTCCACTTTGGCCAGATCCTGCCTTATCATATTAAAAGCGGCCTTCCCCCGATTTAGAACCTTTATTTCCGGTCCATCTTTGTCCTTTTCCATGACTACCTTAAATCTCACTGAATTATGGTCACTGTCACCAAAATGCTCACCTACTGACACTTCTACCACTTGCTCGGCTACATTCCCTAGAATTAGGTCCAGTACCGCCCCCGCTCTTGTAGGGCTTTCTACATGCTGGCTCAAAAAGCTCTCCTGGATGCACTTTAAGAATTCCACACCCTCTAAGCCTTTCACACTCTGACTATCCCAGTTAATATTGGGGAAGTTGAAATCCCCTACTATTATTACCCTATTATTTCTACACTTCTCTGAGATTTGCCTACATATGTGTTCCTCTCTCTCCCTCTGACTGTTTGGGGGCCTATAGTACACTCCCAGCAAAGTGCTTGCCCCTTTTTGTTTTTAAGTTCTACCCATATGGCCTCATTAGAGGAACCTGCTAAGATATCATCCCTCCTTACAGCAGTAATTGACTCCTTGATTAATATTGCAACATCCCGTTCACTTTCACACCCCCTTCTGTCTCGCCTGAAGATTCTATACCCCGGAATATTGAGCTGCCAGTCCTGCCCCTCCCTCAACCACGTCTCTGTGAAAGCAACAATATCATACTCCCATGTGTTCATCAACACCTTCAATTCATCTGCCTTACTCGCAAGACTCCTTGCATTAAAATAAATGCCATCCAGCCTTGCCATACTCCCTTGTGCAGTTACATATTTGCTCTGCCTTCCAGGCTGACTTATTTTTTCCTCTATATTTGACTGTGCATCACCCCCAACTATAGCTCCACTCCATATCCCATCCCCCTGCCAAGTTAGTTTAAACTCCCCCCAACAGTACTTGCAAACCTCCCCGCAAGGATGTTGGTCCCGTTCCGGTTCAGGTGGAACCCATCCGACTTGTACAGGTCCCACCTTCCCCAGAAGCAGACCCAGTGATCCAGGAAATGAAAGCCCTCCCTCCTGCACCAACTCTTTAGCCACACATACATCGGCTCTATCCTCCTATTCCTATACTCACTAGCATGTGGCGCTGGGAGTAATCCAGAGATTACAACCTTTGAGGTCCTGCTTTTTAATCTGCTACCTAGCTCACTAAATTCTTGTTGCAGGACCTCATCTCTCTTTCTACCCATGTCGTTGGTACCAATGTGAACCATGACCTCTGACTGTTCACCCTCCCCCTTCAGAATGCCCTGCAGCCATTCAGTGACATCCTTGACCCTGGCACCAGGGAGGCAACATACCATCCTGGAGTCACGTCTGCGGCCACAGCATCGTCTATCTGTTCCCCTTAGAATAGAATCCCCTATTACTATTGCTCTCCCACTCTTTTTCCTCCCCTCCTGTGCAGCTGAGCCACTCGTAGTGCCACGGACTTGGCTCTTGCTGCATTCCCCTGAGAAACCATCTCCCCCAGCAGTATCCAAAACAGAAAATCTGTTGGAGAGGGAGATGGACCCAAGGGACTCCTGCACTACCTTCCTAGTTCTTTTACTCTGTCTGGCAGTCACCCATTTCCTGTCTGCCTGTGCACTCTTTACCTGCAGTGTGACCACCTCATTAAATGTGCTATCCACGAAGATCTCAGCTTCGCGGATGCTCCACAGTGACTCCAGCCGCAGCTCCAGCTCCGAAACGTGGATTTCGAGTAGCTGCAGCTGGAGACACTTCCTGCACATGTGTTCACCCTGGACACTGAAAGTGTCCCTGACTTCCCACATAGCACAGGAGGAGCACTCCACGCTGCCGAGCTGCCCTGCCATGTCATACCCTTAATTTACTCCCTTTCCTTTAAATTAAAGAATATTAAATACACTAGGGACCTTACTTCCCTTTAAACACTACTTACTCTAAACTAGAGACCTTACTTTTACTTTAACGACTGGACTGTAGAATTACTCACCAGGTCCTACTTACCAATCAGCTCCTTCCCTGGTTGTGACATCACTTTAGTGGTTTCGCAGTTGTTGTTGTTTGACTGCTCCCGCTCTCGGACTCTTTCCTTGGTGTAAAGTAAGAACCAATTCCCAGCTCGCAGCACTCTGTTTAAACCGCACTCAGGCTCCACCCAGGGCCGCTGCTGCTGTCGGTGAGTCTGGGCCTCGCTCGCTCACCCGCTACTTAAATCCCCGGTGTCCTCGCTCAGGCTCCACCCAGAGCCGCTGCTGCTGCCAGTGAGTCTGGGCCTTGCTCGCTCTCCCGCTGCTTAAATCCTCGGTGTTGTCGCTCAGGCTCCACCCAGGGCCGCTGCTGCTGCCGGTGAGTCTGGGCTGCTCTCTCTCTCCCCACTCTTTAAATCCTCGGTCTCTGCGCTCAGTCTCCACCCAGGGCCGCTCTCGCTGCAGCTACCGCCGGTGAGTCTGGACCGCTCTCTCTCTCCCCCGCTCTTTAAATCCTCGGTCTCTGCGCTCGGTCAACACCCAGGGCCGCTCTCGCTGCCTCTGATGCCGGTGAGTCTGGGCCGCTCTCTCTCGCTCCCCTCTTTAAATCCTCGGTCTCTGTGCTCAGGCTCCTCCCAAGGCCGCTCTCGCTGCCGGTGAGTCTGGGCCGCTCTCTCTCACTCCCCTCTTTAAATCTTCGATCTCTGTGCTCAGTCTCCACCCAAGGCTGGAGACTGAGGATTTAAAGAGCCCAGACTCGGTGCCGGTGAGTCTGGGCTGCTTTCTCTTGCTCCTCTTTAATTCCTCGGTCTCTGCACTCAGTCTCCACCCAGGGCCGCTCTCGCTGCAGCTGCCACCGGTAATAACCACGACACAGACACTAAAATAATGAGATTATAAATGTGTATTCAGATATGTGTTGATCATTGCTTGATGAATTTGATATCAGTTTCTCTGTGGCATTACCTTTTACAACAGCTACATGAATGACAGAACAAAGGCAGCTTGCAGTCATGAATATTACATATTCTCACTGAAGTAATCTTTTAAGTGCACTATGACTCCTATTGTATATAACAAGGCACACTAATCTTCAATACATTCATGTTGGAATGGGCTAGCTGCAGTGTGACTCACAGCATATGTGGTATAAAACTACTTCATGTAAATGATTCAGGATAAGCATTGATGAATTTAAAAAAGGAGGGTTTTTCTCATTAAGCTGTCACTTCATATACAAATGTACTCTGCACATAAAAGCCACAATGAGATTTATGGTAACTCTCTTATCGGAGTACTGTTATTTCTTGCATGCTTGCCTTCAGCCCTTTGTCAATCTAGTAATGCTTGTTTTAGCAATCCTTAGCTTACTGATGCATTCACCATAGACATTCAAGTATTGAAAGCTCCAATTATGTCTTGAGAAAAATTTGACACCTATAACTGTACTTGATAGATTTTCCTTGATCTTTCCAATAATTCTATCTAAAGGTAAAATTGATTAGGACTTATCATTTGTTAAGACTTTTATTAACCTTTTTTTTTACATTTTGTTCTATTGTAAAAACCTTTCTCCAAACTGAGAATTTCAAGACAAAGTAATAAACATATCTGTCAGGTAGCGCAAGTGCTTGAATGTTTGACTCCCAACTAAAAATCATGAGTTGAAATCCAAGGGCTTGTCACTCCAGTTATCTCTCCTCACATTGTAAAAGTTTAGTCAATTCATGAGGCAGAACCTCAAGGATAATAATTTCTCGATTAATACCTGAGCCACGCACAAATTGGCATAGGGTCAAGCAAATCAGAAAGTTAAATGTGTGGCTCAAAGAGTGGTGTGGGAAAAAGGGGTTTCAATTCATGGGGCACTGGCACCAGTACTGGGGAAAGAGGGAGCTGTTCCGTCGGGATGGGCTCCACTTAAACGGGGCTGGGACCAGTGTCCTGGTGAATCGAATAACTACGGCTGTAGATAAGGCTTTAAACTAAAAAAGGTGAGGGGAAATTTAGAAATCTAAAGGGAAAGGTCAAGGCAATAGAGCAGTGTAGCGATTTGGGTAAAAATAAGCAGAGGGTGACAGGAAGGGACAGCGAGTTTAACGGTAGCAGTGCAGCAGAGAATAAGATCAAAGCAGGGAATAATGGTAAAAAATTTAAATTAAAGGCTCTTTTTCCGAATTCACGAAGCATTCGTAACAATGTAGATGAACCAGTGGCACAAATAGAGATAAATGGGTTTGATCTAATAGCCATTGCAGAGACATGGTTGCAAGGCGGTAAAGGTTGGGAACTAAATGTTCTAGGGTACTTGACAGGCAGAATGGAAAAGGAGGGGGAGTTGCTCTGATAATAAAGGATGATATGAGGATGGTAGCGAGAAAGGATCTTGGCTCGGAAGATCAGGAAGTAGAATCAGTATGGGTGGAGATAAGGAATAACAAGGGGCAGAAAACACTGGTAGGGGTAGTACATAGGCCCCCTAACAGTAGCTATACCGGTGGACAGAATATTAATTAAGAATTAGTAGGAGCTTGTAACAAAGATAATGCAATAATCGGGTGGGGGGGCACTTTAATCACAGAATCACAGAAATCACAGAAACCCCACAGTGCAGATAAAGGCCATTTCGGCCCATCGAGCCTGCACTGACACATATCCCACCCGATCCCCGTAACCCCTACACCAACACATATCCCACCCTATCCCCGTAACCCCACGTATTTAATCCCCCTAACACTAAGGGTCAATTTATCATAGCCAATCATCCTAACCCGCACATCTTTGGACTGTGGGAGGAAACCGGAGCACCCGGAGGAAACCCACGCAAACACGGGGAGAATGTGCAAACTCCACACAGACAGTCACCCGAGGCCGGATTCGAACCCGGGTCCCTGGTGCTGTGAGGCAACAGTGCTAACCACTATGCCACCGTGCTGCCCAATCTTCATATCGACTGGACGAATCAAATTGGCAAAGGTAGTCTGGAGGATGAGTTCATGGAATGCATTCGAGACAGTGTCCTAGAACAATACATCATGGAACCAACTAGGGAACAGGCTATTTTAGATCTTGTATTGTGTAATGAGACAGGGTTAATCAGCAATCTCATAGTAAAGGATCCTCTGGGGCAGAGTAATCATAATATGATAGAATTTCATATTAATTTTGAGGGTGACTTGCCTAAGTTCGAAACTAGAGTCTTAAGCTTAAATAAAGCCAATTACATAGGTATGAGGCGTGAGTTGGCTAAGGTAGATTGGAAAAATAGATTAAAAGGTATGGCGGTAGATAAGCGGTGGCTAACATTTAAAGAAATATTTCATAATTCTCAACAAAAATACATTCCATTGAGAAACAAAAACTCTACGGGAAAAGTGATCCAACCATGGCTAACTAAAGAAGTTAAGGATAGCATTAGATTGAAAGAAGAAGTTTATAATGTTGCAAAGAAAATAGTAAGCCTGAGGATTGGAAGAATTTCAGAAACCAGCAAAGGTTGACCAAAAAATGGATAAAAAGGGAAAACATAGAATATGAGAGAAAACTAGCAAGAAATATAAAAGCAGATTGTAAGAGCATCTACAAGTATGTAAAAAGGAAGAGAGTAGCAAAAGTAAACGTTGGTCCCTTAGAGGCTGAGACAGGAGAAATTATTATGGGGAATAAGGAAATGGCAGAAAGGTTAAACAAATATTTTGGACTGGATTTTGCCAGCCCTGGGGAGGTGGGTTTGGAGGCAGGACTGCCGGAAAAATGACAGAATTTGGGGGTGGGTGCCCAACCCGCCCCAACCCGCCTCCATGCCATCTTGCCAGGAGGCGAGTAGCCGACCCGCACCGGGTCCCACCTCCTCGAGGCGGGAAGGGGATTAATGCCAATTAACTGCCTGTTAACAGGTAGTTAACAGGCAGTTTTTTGGAGAATCCCTATTTTGAGCCCTGAAGTGTGGCTTCCCAACGGCTCCGAACCTCGTCAGGGTCAGCAAGGCGGGCCGTCGGTCTGCGGGGGTCGGAGGGGCCGAGATGTCCGGTGTGCAGGTGAGTAATGGGTGCATGTGTGGAGAGGTAAGTGTGTGAGGTGTGTGTAAAGTGTTTTAATAAGTTTTACTTACCTTTATTTCTTCCTGCAGGCTTCCTCCCTTCAGGTCTCGGAAGTCCCTCAGCTCACCGGCATAGAAAGCAGAATGGCCGCTGAACTGTCAAAAGCTGCAGCTTTCTGCTTTCTGGTCAGGAAGGCTTTCTAATTGAGTCTTGAATAAAGACACAACTTAGAAGACAGATCGTCAGTGGTTGACAGCTTCACAGAGCTGTCAAATGATGACATTTCATCTGTCAAAAGCTCTTGACAGATGAAACATCACTCGCTGACGTCACCTGTAACTGGCTTTCCCTTAATTGGCCTGCTAAGCCCGATGGGCGGGCTTAACAAGGTCAACCAAGGGAAAATAGCGTGGGTTGGCCACAAGTCGATGGAGGCGGGACTAAAACCCAACAAGTGGGAGTCCCGCCTCCAAAAGCTCCCCATTGACAAAATCCAGCCCATTGTATCCACCAAATGCATGCCAAAAATGATGGGGAACCAAGGGGCTAATGAGGGTGAGGAACTTAATGTAACTAATATAAGTAGAGAAAAAGTACTAGAGAAACTAATGGGATTAAAAGCCAACAAATCCCCTGAACCTGACGGCCTACATCCTAGGGTTCTAAAAGAGGTGGCTGAAGAGATAGTGGATGCATTGGTTTTGATCTTCCAAAATTCCCTAGATCCTAGAATGGTCCCAGCGGATTGGAAGGTCGCAAATATAGCACCGCAATTCAAGAAAGGAGGGAGAGAAAAAACAGGAACTACAAGCCAGTTAGCCTGACATCAGTCATCGGGAAAATGCTGGAATCCATTGTTAAGGAAGTGGTATCAGCGCACTTAGAAAATCACAACATGATTAGGAAGAATCAACATGGTTTTATGAAAGGGAAATCGTGATTGACAAATTTATTAGAGTTTTTTGACGATGTAATTAGCAGGGTAGTATATAGTATATTTGGATTTCCAAAAGGCATTCGATAAGTTGTCACATAAAAGGTTGTTGCACAAGATTAGGGCTCATGGGGTTGGGGGTAATATAATAGCATGGATAGAAGATTGGTTAATGGACAGAAAACAGAGAGTAGGGATAGACAGATCTTTTTCAGGTTGGCAGGCTGTAACTAGTGGGGTGCCGCAAGGATCAGTGTTGGGGCCTCAGCTATTTACAATCTATATTAATGACCTAAATGAAGGGACCAATTGTAATGTATCCAAGTTTGCTGATGGTACAAAGCTAGGTGGGACAGTAAGCTGTGAGGAGAACACAGAGTCTGCAAAGGGCTATAGATAGACTAAGTGAGGTGTAAGTGAGTATAATGTAGGGAAATGTGAGGTTATTCACTTTGGTAGGAAGAATAGAAAAACAGAATTTTTTAAATGGTGAGAAACTTTCAAATATTGGTGTTCAGAGAGATTTGGGTGTCCTCGTGCAAGAAACACAGAAAGCTAGCATGCAGGTGCAGCAAGCAATAAGGAAGGCAAATGGCATGTTGGCCTTTACTGCAAGGGGGTTGGAGTATAAGAGTAAGGAAGTCTTGCTACAATTGTACAGGGCGTTGGTGAGACCACACCTGGAGTACTGTGCACAGTTTTGGTCTTCTTATCTAAGGAAGAATATACTTGCCTTGGAGGCAGTGCACCAAAGGTTCACCAGATTGATTCCTGGGATGAGAGGGCTGTCCTTTGATGAGAGGTTGTGTATAATGGGCCTATACTCTCTGGAGTTTAGAAGAATGAGAGGTGATCTCATTGAAACATACAAGATTCTGAAGGAGATTGACAGGGTGGATGCTGAGAGGTTGTTTCCCCTGGCTGGAGTGTCTAGAACTAGGGGGCATAGTCTCAGGATAAGGGGTAGGCAATTTAAGACCAAAATGAGGAGGAATTTCTTTACTCAGAGGGTTGTGAATGCTGAGTCTTTGAGTATATTCAAGGCTGAGATAGATAGATTTTTGGACTCTAGGGGAGTCAAGGGATATGGAGATCGGGCAGGAAAGTGGAGTTGAGGTCGATGATCAGCCACAATCTTATTGAATAGCGGAGCAGGCTCGAGGGGCCGTACGGTCTACTCCTGCTCTTATTTCTTATTTATCTTATGTTACAGAGGAGCCTCTACCTCAGACCATTCCCATCACCCATGTGGAGGAACGTGTATAATAGAAAGCAGCAAACATTCAGAAAAAGAAACTAAAGGGAAGAAAATAATTTTAAACTGAATTAAAATGTGTTACTTTTTTGGATATTGGAAATGTTACATAGTATTTGGGACTTTAATGTCTAAAGCATCATATCAATTCATTAAATTTAGATTTGCTACAATTTTATCATGATTTACATTCCTACAACATGTGTTAATAATTCTTGCAATTGCAATCTGCAATAAAAAAATAAGCAAATCTGTAAAGTTTGGTGTACAGAATAATATTCCAACTAATTCACAGAATGTTAGTGAATGGTTAACTTTTTGAATTGGGCTATTATTCACTACACTAAACTAAAGGGCTGATTCAGCAATGTTTTGTGCCAAGAGAGGGAGCTTTGAATTGGGAGAGCAGGACCTGCACCAGTTTCTTCCTGGGCTGCAAGTCAGCATTCTTCAGAATTTCTTGAGCAGTAGTGCTTGCGCCCAGTTTATGTTCACTATTCGTTTGGATGCAAAAATATTTAAATGAACCCCAGGACAATTGAACAGTATTTGTGCAATGTTTGCTCTTTTTTCCCTGCGCACCTATTTGGAATGGACACAAGGAAGGCTCCATGGGTGAACGAGCTCTTAAATTACTCTTGTATGTTTTATTATAATTTTGACATTATGTTTTTAATACAGTGTTGTTTTTTTTTAAATTCTGAAATTTTTATTATTATCCCCAAAAAGACCCGGAACAGTTTTTAGCTCTTTACGATGTGTTTGCTTTTGAAGCACCTCTAATACAGAATTTAATGGTTGGGATGGTACAAAATAAAAGAAGGCAAGCTGGGCCATATCTGTAGACCTTAGCACAACCACCTGCCAATGATCATGGGCAACAACCTCAGCTTGCTTTGATTCATGGAGCCAGACCGTTACAATCTATAGCAAGAACATCTGCAGCCTACCTACAACACAGGATGGTAGTGCCAGTGGGTGGCAAGGTCGCCACTGCCCTTAGCTGTTATACCCATGGCTCATTCATTGCTGTAAGCCCAATATTAGCTACTGCACTGCCCACACATGGCTCCACCAGGTGACTGAAACATTAGTCGGCATGACCAGCATTTTGATTTAATTTTTCACAGATTAGCATAGCATGACATGGATGCCGAAAGTCATTTTGCAGGTGTATGTCACAAAGTACAGGGTGTCACTGGTGACTTCCATACGCCTAACCTGAAGCCCATCCCGAATGTCAGGAAGTGACATGTTTGTGTTACAATGGTTTGATGTGTGAAGTCCTTGGAAAATGTGAGTGCGGCAAAGCTTTTAATTGTATGTTAAATCTTGACAGTTGTAGGATTCGCAAAATTGGACTTTGGATTAATAAGGGTCAAATGGCAGAAGAGGCCATGATTTTAAAGACTGTTTTAAAAGAAGCCCAGAAAAAGGGGCATACAAAATGGCCACCATACCACGTGACCGGCTTATTGGGACATTTTAAAATGGTTCCTGTGAAACCTCAGACAGCTTAGTGGATTCAACCCACAGTAAGTTCTGGAAGCCGTTCCTGAGAGAACGAAACCAGACCCACACGTATACATATGGATTAGATGCAGATCCAGTCAAGATCGGCCTGGAGACAGAGGCCATCTAAATCTTGTCTCAGACAAAAGGGGACAATTTCATATTCATGAGAACAGCACCAAGGACTAGATAACGAGATCAGCAGGACATTAAAAACAATGAAGGTCATTCCAGACCAGAGATGGGCCTTTACCGGCCATCTAAAACATTAAAAAATATAATAACTACCCCATTGTGCTCCCAGCCCGCCAAAAGTTAAACAAAGACTAACCTGATTTTAGGCGGGAAGTGGAGGCTCCTGAAGGAAAAGTATAATTGGAGGAGTTAGAGTTGGACACACGCAGAGACACATGACCGACTGGCAGTGGAACAAGAGGAGTTGGTTTGGGAGAAGATCAACAAACTCCTCTCCACCATCGGAGGAGGAAGAAGATGAAGACCAGCCCAAGGCTCCTCTGACCAGGGTCGAGCCTGGCTAGAGTGGCTAGGGGAATGGTGCCAGGAGGAGGGATTCAAGTTCCTGGGACATTGGAACCGGTTCTGGGGGAGGTGGGACCAGTTCAAACCGGACGGTTTGCACCTGGGCAGGGCTGGAACTGATGTCCTAGGGGGAGTGTTTGCTAGTGCTGTGGGGGAGGGTTTAAACTAAAATGGCAGGGGGTTGGGAACCTGAGCAGGGAGACAGAGGAAAGGGAAACAAGGATAAAAGCAAAAGATAGGAAGGAGAAAAACAAAAGTGGCAGTCAGAGAAATCAACGGTTTAAATCAAACATGGCCACAGTAAATAATAATTCTAATCGGCCTAAGAGCATTAAAAAAACAAGCCTGAAGGCTTTGTGTCTTAATGCGAGGAGCATTTGTAATAAGGTGGATGAATTGGCTGTGCAAATAGAAGTAAACAAATACGATTTGGTTGGGATTACGGAAACGTGGCTCAAGGAAGGCCAGGACTGGGAACTCAACATCCAGGGGTATTCGATATTCAGGAAAGATAGGCAAAAAAGAAAGGGAGGTGGGGTAGCATTACTGGTTAAAGAAGGGATTAACACAATTGTAATGAAGGATATCAGCTCTGATGAGGTGGAATCTGTATGGGTAGAATTGAGAAATACTAAGGGGAAAAAAACGTTAGTGGGAGTGGTATATAGACCTCCAAACAGTAAGGCGGAGGTTGGGGATGGCATTAAAAGGGAAATTAAAGAAGCGTGCAATAAGGGCACAGCAGTCATCATGGGTGACTTTAATCTACATATAGATTGGGCCAACCAAATTAGTAATAATACTGTGGAGGAGGAATTCCTGGAGTGTTTACGGGATGGTTTCCTGGACCAATATGTCGAGGAACCAACCAGAGATCTGGCCATCTTAGACTGGGTATTATGTAACGAGAAAGGATTAATTAGCAATCTTGTTGTACGAGGCCCCTTGGGTCGGAGCGATCATAATATGATCGAATTCTTCATTAAGATGGAGAATGAAGTAGTTGACTCGGAGACTAGGGTCCTCAATTTAAATAAAGGAAACTACGATAGTCTGAGGAGCGAGTTGGGTAGGATTGATTGGGGAATGGCACTCAAAGGGTTGACGGTGGATAGGCAATGGCAAACATTCAAAGACCGAATGGATGAACTACAGAATTTGTTCATCCCAGTTTGGGATAAAAATAAAACAAAAAAGGTGACCCAACCGTGGCTAACAAGGGAAATTAGGGATAGCATAAGGTCCAAGGAGAGGGCATATAAATTGGCCAGAAAAAGCAATAATCCTGAGGATTGGGAGCAGTTTAGGATTCAACAAAGGAGGACAAAGGGATTAATTAAGAAAGGGAAAATAGAATATGAGAGTAAGCTTTCAGGGAACATAAAAACTGACTGTAAAATCTTTTATAGATATGTGAAGAGAAAAAGATTGGTGAAGTCAAGCGTAGGTCCCTTACAGCCAGAATCGGGGGAATTTATAATGGGGAACAAAGAAATGGCTGACCAACTAAATACATATTTTGGTTCTGTCTTCACAAAGGAGGACACAAATAACCTCCCAGAGATGCCAGGGAACATAGGGCCTGATGAAAGGGTGGAACTGAAATAAATCAGTATTTGTAGGGAAATGGTGTTAGGAAAATTGATGGGACTGAAGGCCGATAAATCCCCAGGGCCTGATAATCTACATCCCAGGGTACTTAAGGAAGTGGCCCTAGAAATAGTAGATGCATTGCTGGTCATCTTCCAGAACTCGATCGACTCTGGAACGGTACCCATGGATTGGCAGGTAGCTAATGTTACCCCACTATTCAAAAATGTGGTAGAGGAAAGTTGGGTAATTATAGACCGGTAAGCTTGACATCGGTAGTGGGGAAAATGCTAGAGTCCATTATAAAAGATGTAATAGCAGAGCACTTGGAAAGCAGTGACTGGATCGGACAAAGTCAACATGGATTTACAAAAGGTAAATCATGCTTGACTAATCTACTGGAATTTTTTGAGGATGTAACTGGTAAAATAGATAAGGGAGAACCAGTGGATGTGGTGTATTTGGACTTTCAGAAGGCTTTCGATAAGGTCCCGCATAAGAGATTAGCGTGCAAAATTAAGGCACATGGGATTGGGGGCAAGGTATTGACTTGGATAGAGAACTGGTTGGCGGACAGAAAGCAAAGAGTTGGAATAAACGGGTCGTTTTCCGAGTGGCAGGCAGTGACTAGTGGGGTACCACAAGGATCGGTCCTAGGACCCCAGCTGTTCACAATATATATTAATGATCTGGACGAGGGAATTGGATGTAATATCTCCAAATTTGCAGATGACACAAAGCTGGGTGGGAGGGTATGCTGTGAGGAGGATGTCGTGAAACTCCAGTACGATTTGGACAGGTTGGGTGATTGGGCAGAAACATGGCAAATGCACTATAATGTGGATAAATGTGAGGTTATCCACTTTGGTGGCAAAAACAGGAAGGCAGATTATTATTTGAATGGCAATAGATTGGGAGAAGGGGAAGTGCAAAGAGACCAGCGTGTTATTGTGCACCAGTCGCTGAAGGTGAGCATGCAGGTGCAGCAGGTGGTGCCTGAAGGGATCAAAACACAGACTTGCTTTCAAAACCTGGTACTTCCTAGTTGGATTGGTGAGCATGTTTCTGGCCCTTCACAATCAGATCTAGATAGGTTTAATAAGGGGGTGGATTTAAGGGTACAATTTACATGAGTTGTTGTCCCTCGATGTTCCGTGTGTTTCCTTATTTCATGATGATCTTTGTAGAGTATAGGATGCCTGTATTTGCCTTAGTTAGTATTGTGTCGTTGTGATTTGTTTGTGTTTTTCCCTCCCATGTACTCTCTTATCTGCTTGCATTTGATTTAATTTTCCATATGCAATAAAATTTCATTTTGTTTCATCAAACTTGGTCTACGAGAGTTTTCTCTGCATTGTAGTTCCTGCCCCAAACTCCAGAGTACAGAATCTAAGGGGCGAGTGGGTCGAAGCACTCAAGGTTTTGCTGTGCAAGAGAGAGAGGCCTCTAGAGAGAGAAACCTCTGCGATCTAAAACCCCTTACAAGTTTTTCCTGCTGAGGTATGCATGAGATGCAAAGAAAGAGCTGTATGTTTGTGAGAGGACTTGGCATGGGTGAGCACTAAATATGGAACAGGATGACACTTTGTGGCATGCAATTTGAGGGCATCTACCTGGTACTGTTGGGGTAGACTTTCCTTACTAGGTTCCTTAAAGTATACATCTTATCCCACATTTGCTCATGCCCTGTAGGTACTGTACACAATGTTGAGCTTGGCTGCCACTTCCTGTCTAGCATGTTGCCATTCTCTGGGAATAGTGATTTGGACCATCATGAACTGGCCTCGGAACATCTGGCAAGGCTGGCTCATCTCTCTGTCTACATGCACCGATCCTGATGGCTAATCGGACCACCAAAGAAAGTATGGGAAGTAAGAAACTATGGCATTCAACCACAGGTAAAACCTCCAAGAAGATAAAGCTCTTCAGCTGTACTCTGCAGATGCCACAGCTATGGTTCTATCAATATAGAAACCATTGAGTTCCGCAGAGAAATTGATCACTTCCTATGCTTATCCTTACAACCATCACTACAGGAAACTCTTTTTTATCCGGCACCGACGGGACCGGCGTGGTGCCGGCTGATCAAAAAGTCCGGATTACAGAGAGGTATACTTACCAAGGTACGAGAGCCCGTACACGGCCACAGGTGCAGGAGCCCCGGTTACACGGCACTTGTGCAGGAGTCCCGGTTACACGGCCACAGATCCAGGAACCCCGGTTACACGGCCACTAATATACAGTAAAACTTACCTGAACCTACTCCTGAATTTTGCCAGTTAAGAGAGGTTTCCGGATATTTAGGTGCCGGTTAAAAGAGAGCTTCCTGTACTATTCTTAACCAGATATTTATGTAGATTTTTAAATGGTATTCATTAATATATAATTCATTGCTTTTTCTGAGAATCTATTCTATATATCCAGTACTGCAAGGAGGAACATTCCTTTAATCTCTAGGCTCAATTGGGGCTTGTTAACTTTGTGCACATATCTTTTAGGTCTACAATACTAGTCTAAGCTAAATGACTGGTTTACAATGACCACATCTGAAACTTCCAATAAGATAAACCTCTGTGAAAGTTCTCTATCCACCCCAAACATAATCCAGTGAAGATTGCGAGATATCAATATTCAACTCTCACTGGTTACCTTCCATAAATGGATTGTATGGATTCTATTCATCAAGGGGTAAATTAGAGAATCAAACTTAAAACCCGGGTTCAAAAGGCATTCTTCAGCCAATGAAAACCATGAAACACTCCTGTGGACCCCATGTACATTGCTGCAATGTATTGAATGCCATTATCTTGCCAGCGTCCAGTACATTTGAGGCACAGGAGCTGAGAACAGCAGGAATTCCAGCACGTGATGCTATTCCCCTGGCTGTGCCTCCTTTTCATATGTCAGGCTGCACAAGGGAAGACACAACTAACACCCACCCCATCCCACAGGATATCCCCAAGTAAGTATCTTCAGGGCCTGGTCCAATTTCCACCACTGTGTCTTCTCACTAGCCCCAATTACATTCCAAATGAACATTCTTGACAGTTTGGCAGTATTTCAAATGCCTACATTTTAACGTGATCATTTAAGCAGCCCAAAAATGCCCTTACTTTAAAAAAAAATGTTTGGACAACATTTCTGCATGCCAAGTGGTCTGGCTTATCTGTATCAGACTGGCTCAGGTCTATTAGCTTGGCTCTATGGTAGCACTCTGACCTTTGAGTCAGAAAGTTATGGCATCAAGCCCAAATGTAGGATTTGAACACATAACCTAGGCTGACACTTCTGTGCAATACTGAGGGAATGCTGCATTGATGGAGGCGACATCTTTCTGACGAGGCTGTTAAAACAAGACCCTATCTTCCTGCTGAGGTGGATTTTCAAAATGTTATGGCACGATTTAAAGAAGAGTTTTCTCAGTGTCCTGGCCAACATTTATCCTTCAACCAACACCGCCAAAAATAGATTAACTGGTTATTTATCTCATTGTTTGTAGGACCTTGATGTGCACAAATTGGCTGCCATGTTGGCCTACTAAAATATCAGTGATTATACTTTGGCTAGGAAACACTTTTGAGATGTCCTGAGGACATGAAAGGCGCTATATAAACACAATTTGTTTTATTTATGTTTGATTCTAGTGCAACTTTTCCATGATTGACAGAACGGAAGAAAAATCAGGCAAGTTCCTTTATAAGGCGGCACTCCAATCCACTGATGTTTGGCTATTCACTCCTCCCAGATAATCCAGGAAAATCTCCTCATATTTTCTCAGTAGAAGTTGATAATAATTCATTAGGAATTATAACTGGGGCCTCACTTACTGAATTCATATCTGTACAAAAGCTTCCTTGACCTTTAATATTTAATTTTGTCTTTAAACTTCGTTCGTTTTTGAGATATCCCGGGTGTAGTGTGAGATCCCGTAGATTTTGCTAGTTTAGTTATTAATAGCTTATTAATCATTTCCAACATGAGTGGTAAATTATTTCTGAATCTACAAATCATTTCTTCTGGGTCTGTGAGTGATTCAAGAATGTTGAACTGCATTATTTTTCCTGTGATCTGCTTGTCAATTCCAGGCTTGTTTAAATTCAACTAGCCAGTCAATCTCTGTTTACTCAGTCTGATTCAGAAACTGAACCATTAGAGAATGAATTGCTGCAGTATAATTATTTTAAAAATAAAATGGGAGCATTCAATGGAATGCAAACCTCCCCTGGGGTGCAATTTGTGTTAGAGGGCATGTCCTTGTCTCAAGCAGTATAATGGAAATGGGCCCTGGGCATAGCATTCCACTGAAGTTTTATTTCAATGCTCACATAACAAGTCCGATTAAATTACTTGAATCCTGGGGTAGTTTACTAATTTTACCCATGGATATAATTAAATAATTTAACAATCTGAATCTGAAAGTGACTGATGGGGATTTTTAATTCAACTGAGGAAAAGGTTGCTTTGGTCGCATAGTGCTAATGATATGTTCTATTTATTGTATAAGTGTGCTCCAAGACAGGAGTCTGGACATTACTGTTGATGATATTATTGTACAAACTCTTAACAGGCTCTGATCAAATTCCTTTCACTATTATTTTAAGAGAAGCCTTAACCTAGTAATTAGGAATGGGGTGAGCAAGCATATTAAGCGTTCCTACGATAACATCACTCGCCATGCTTTGCAGGCTCAATGCTGAAACATCCCACTGCAGTTAGTTGTTCTATTTCTGAGCCTTGATAATATCACTCATACCCAATGTAATAAATTAAATAAAAGATGAAATTTACAATTTTATGTAATTATTTCTCCTGTCCACTGTATAGTTCCAGTTCAATATGTTGTTTTTGCTTTTATAATTTAAAAAAATACAAAGAGATTAAATCGAGGGAGTGAGCCAGCAAATAATGACAAAACACAATGATAATGTAAAAGTGCGTCTGAAGTGCATCAGCGTTGGAATTTTTCAGCAAATGCACACTCACAGTTGGGGCTTCATCTACCATCTGAATCTGTATGGCAAGATGTGACAACTTATTAAATATTATAGTTCTCAATTTCACCCCTATATATAAAAAAGTAAATTTCTAGAAAATATGACCTGGAATTTCCTGATGCCTGCTCTGCCGGCGTAAGTGTGATAGATTGGGACCCCTGCCCGACCTTGCATATGGCCAAACATCCATCCCAAATTCTGGGGAGGAGGTCATTTGCATAGCTGGGGTCTGCCTGCCATGAGGGGGAAGGGCTATATTTCGGGTCCCATGTATCTTTAAACCTATAGGTCATTTGCACCTCAATGTTTAATCAGCTGGAAGCCCAACACTTATCCACAGTTGTTTCTGACATTAACAAGAATCTAGTCCCCCATCCAAACAAAACTAAATAAACTTTTAACATCACCAAAAAAGAAAGATTTCCAAGATACTACTAGGATGGTGACAATCCAAGAAAACTACTAGTCAGAGTTGTTGCCACACTTCACAATTCCCCTTAAATTAAGCAAGCATCCTTATATACTTCTATAGCAATTTGTACACAGCTGAGTGTTCTGGACTTATGGACATTATGGACATTTTACATGCAGATAGCACCCTCTGGTGGTGGTTATTGCGTTAGCAGTGTTTGTATGCAGCAGAGGTAATTTGATCTTTCTACCTTTCTTCCTGTTTGACCCAGGAAGTAGAATTCCAGGAAGAACCTAACTGAGTAATGGGGGATCTTCCATGAGGGGTCCTCAATCCAATGTAATCTGATCTCATATGTTAGGCCAGGCGCAATATCTGTGAGTATCTTTGTTTGTTAGCATAATAGCAACTTTGTCAGTGTAGTATTTTGACAATACTATGTTTATGAGAAGTAATAGTTGATATGTACAGAAGTACAGTCCAAATGTTAGTTAGTTATACAATTAGTTTATTCTACTGTTGTAAATTTGTTTATATCTTATGTAATATCGAATGTATGGTACTCAGTTTATGTACAAAACATACTTTGTTTTTGTTTACAGTTTCACAAATTTGTTCAAGTAAAAAGCTTCAAACAGCGAAACGGCTTCATGAGGAATTATTTGAATAAGTGTTTAACTTGCTGGATAACTAGATAGGAGCACATCTAGCGAGGCCAGTACACTGAGAGCTAACCTTCTTTGCCTTAATGCTGCTGAAGATTTTTCTGGTTGACCTTCCTTTGCCAAAGTTGTCTGGCATAGATGGAACTGTGCCAAATTTGTTGCTCTCCTTGGAGGAAATCATCAATTTAATGTAGTCAGATAAAGTGCAAAGCCTACATAACCTCCTTACAGAATGCTACAAAGTCTTCATTCTAGAGCTGGCCTTAATAACCAAGATAATGAATCAGGCTAATAAGGATAAGGCTTTCCCAGAGACATGGTGGGTGGTTTTCATTTTGCTGATCTGCCTGAAGGATTAAAATTCTCTGAAATGGTCCTGTAAATGCAAAAGATCAATTTGACAGATTAAAGTGGGGTTCTCACTTAGTGTACAGTGTCCTCTGTAACCACAACAACCTACCTAGGCAATTTGACATATGGGGTAATTTTATGAGAAGGCTCTCCTGGAAAAGCACCTTGCTCGCTGGGAGCGCACGTCAGAAATTCAGACATATGCTTCCCATGATTTTGTGTCCATTTAATTCCAAATTCCTGATCTACATTCCCAGCAGGCAAGGCTCTACATCAGGATTGAGAATTTATAAAATTACCTCTAATAATGTACAAATTGTATGCCTTGCTATTCTCCCTGGGAAAGAAGAGTGCTTTTGAATGGATTTAATAGAAATGTATCTTTACATCCTAATACAACTTCAATCAGTCAAAGTGCTTAGACTTCCATACCTAGTGAATGCAGTCCAGATGGTCTGGTGCTTCAGTGGAGAGAGAAAAGATATTAGGTACTGTGATGAAATAACTCTGTGTTCTGGATTGTCTGTTGTTGTACTTGTTAATGTCTGTAATGTTTTACAGGTGTAACCACTAATGTTCCTCCCTAGCTCCGCCTTTATGGATCCTCCTGATTGGTGTGAGCCTTATTTATAAGAGCTGGGTTTTACTCATAAGGGCTGGGTTGGTGATGAATGATGGTTGCCCTGTGTTAACTTGATGCCATGATTCTTACTTAATAAAAGCCTTTAGTTTTAAATTCTAACCTCATGGATTCAGGCAGTTATTTGGCAGATCAATTTTATTAAGTAACAACTTTGGAAGATGGATCGATTTTTGAAACCGGAGCGTCTGGATATCGACCCCCATTCAGCAGATGCGTCGAAGAAATTTATGCATTGGCTTCGATGTTTTGAACACTTCATTGCATCGATCGATCCGACGGTTAACAAGTTGGGTCTTTTAACCAACTTGGTAAGTCATCAAACTTACTCTACATTTGAAGATATTACTACGTATGAAGAGGCCCTTGCAGCTCTTAAGGCCCAGTACCTTAAGTCGGTTAATGAAGTATACGCCAGGTATCTTTTGTCTACTCGCAGGCAATTACCTGAGGAATCCCTGGATGATTTCCTGCAGGATCTTAAGGCTTTGGCTAAGGATTGCAACTACAAGGCTGTCTCTGCCATATTGTATCAGGAAGAAGCCATCCGCGATTCTTTCATATCTGGCCTTCGATCAAATTATATTAGACAGAGACTCCTCGAGAATGACTCGTTAGTTTTAAAAACAGTTGTTGTTACGGCTCGATCGTTAGATGTAGCCCAGAAGAATTTAGAAGTGTATGCATCAGCCCATGCGTCTCTCTCAGCCTTGTGTGTTCCGAGTATGGAGGCATCCATAATGTCAATGGAGCCTCCACTTAATCCTACTGTTGTGGCTGTACCCCATGGGTCTAAGTGTAATTTTTGTGGCCAATCTAACCACTCCAGGCAAAGATGCCCAGCCAGAGAGGCTACTTGTTTTAAATGTAAGAAACGGGGACATTTTAGTAAAGTGTGTGATGCGCTATCAATCACTCAAAAGACTGAGGTTAAGCGAGTAACTAACAGGCTTTTATTAACAAGAGAATGAAGGTGTGCCTCGAGTGGTTGACCAGTCCAGAATAAAGAGGGACTGTGGAGCAGTCACCTTTATACCTGGACTCGTGGGAGGAGTCAGCCGAGGCATGTACAGACATGTACACAGTGGAATACAAACAGTGGTTTACCACATTCACCCCTTGTTTAAAAATGAGTCCGGCGGGGTGAAGTGTATTAAAAGTTCGTGTATTGGAGTCTCTCCGGAGGTCTTGTCTGCCGCTGTGATCGACGTGGCGACGGCAGGGGTAGTGAAGCTTCCGGCGTCGAGTCCCGCGTAGGCTGGGGCACTGGTGTGTAGTCCTCATGGGTGTCGAGCGGGTCGTGGGGCCCAGGTGTGCCATCTGCTGGGGTTGGATATTGGATCGTGGGGGGGGGTGGTAGTGGGTAGTGGGTTACTGGGGCCCCCGAGGGTGCGAGGTCTCGTATGGAGACTGTGTCCTCTCGCCCATCCGGGTACGCAATGTAAGCATACTGGGGGTTGGCGTGGAGGAGGTCGACCCTCTCGACCAGGGGATCCATTTTATGGGTCCTCACGTGTCTTCTCAGTAGAACCGGCCCTGGGGACGTCAGCCATGGCGGTAGCGATGTCCCCGATGTGGACTTCCTTGGGAAGACAAACATTTTCTCATGAGGGGTGGCGTTAGTGGCAGTGCAGAGCAGTAACCGAATAGAGTGGAGCGCATCGGGGAGCACATCCTGCCAGCGGGAGGTCGGAAGGCCCCTAGACTTTAAGGCTAGCAGGGCGGCCTTCCAAACTGTCGCATTCTCTCTTTCCACCTGTCTGTTCCCCCGGGGGTTATAACTGGTGGTCCTGCTTGTGGCAATACCCCTAGCGAGCAGGTACTGGCGGAGTTCGACGCTCATAAACGATGAGCCCCGGTCGCTATGGATATAGCTGGGGAAACCGAACAGGGTGAAGAGGTCGTTCTGACATTTAATGACCGTGGTACTGGTCATGTCCGGGCAGGGGATGGCGAACGGGAAACGGGAGTACTCATCAATAATGTTGAGGAAGTACACATTGCGGTCGGAGGAGGGGAGAGGCCCTTTAAAGCCAACGCTCAGGTGCTCGAAGGGGCGAGTGGCTTTTATCAGGTGAGCCCTGTCTGGTCTATATAAGTGCGGTTTGCACTCAGCGCAGACTTGGCAGTTCCTGGTCATGGTCCTGACCTCCTCAATGGAGTAAGGCAGGTTGTGGGCCTTGATGAAGTGGAAGAACCTGGTGACCCCCGGGTGGCAGAGGTCATTGTGGAGGGCCCGCAGTCTATCGATCTGCGCGCTGGCGCAGGTGCCACGTGATAGAGCATCCGGGGGTTCATTGAGCTTCCCGGGCCGGTACAAGATCTCGTAATTGTAGGTGGAAAGTTCGATTCTCCACCTCAAGATCTTGTCGTTTTTGATTTTGCCCCTCTGCTTGTTGTTAAACATAAAAGCAACTGAACGCTGCTCAGTGAGCAGGGTAAATCGCTTTCCGGCCAGGTAGTGCCTCCAATGACGCACAGCCTCCACAATAGCCTGGGCCTCCTTCTCAACAGCAGAGTGTCTGGTCTCCGGGCCCTGGAGGGTTCGTGAAAAGTAGGCCACGGGTCTCCCCGCCTGATTAAGGGTAGCAGCCAGGGCAAAGTCGGACGCGTCACTTTCCACCTGGAAGGGGATGGATTCGTCCACTGCGTGCATGGTGGCTTTGGCAATGTCTTCCTTGATACGGTGGAAGGCTAAGCGGGCCTCTGCCGTCAAGGGAAAAGAGGTGGACTTGATCAGCGGACGGGCCTTGTCCGCATAGTAGGGGACCCACTGGGCGTAATAGGAGAAAAACCCTAGGCACCTCTTCAGGGCCTTGAGGCAGTGGGGCAGTGGGAGTTCCATAAGGGGACGCATCCGGTCGGGGTCGGGACCGATGACTCCGTGTTCCACAACACAGCCAAGGATGGCGAGGCGGGTTGTGCGGAATATGCACTTCTCCTTGTTATACGTCAGGTTCAGGAGTTGGGCGGTGCAGAGGAATTTTTTGAGGTTTGCGTCATGGTCCTGCAAGTCATGGCCACAGATGATCACATTGTCCAGATATGGGAAAGTGGCCTGCAACGCATTCTGATCGACCATCCGGTCCATCTCCCTTTGGAAGACGGAGACCCCGTTGGTGACGCCAAAGGGAACCCTAAGGAAGTGATAGAGGTGGCCGTTTGCCTCAAAGGCAGTATACTGGCGGTCCTCAGGGCGGATAGGGAGCTGGTGGTACGCTGATTTCAGGTCAATGGTCGAGAAGACGCGGTACTGCGCGATCTGGTTGACCATATCAGCTATGCGGGGGAGTGGGTAAGCGTCCAGCAGGGTGTAGCGATTTATTGTCTGGCTGTAGTCGATGACCAGGCACTGCTTCTCGCCGGTCTTAACGACCACAACCTGGGCTCGCCAGGGGCTGGTGCTGCCCTCAATAATCCCCTCCTTCAGGAGCCGCTCCACTTCGGCTTTAATGAAAACCCTGTCCCCGGCACTGTACCGCCTGCTCTTTGTGGCGATGGGCTTACAGTCGGGGGTGAGGTTAGCAAACAGTGGGGGGGGTGACTCTGAGTGTGGAAAGGTTGCACCTGGTGCGCGGCGGGCAATTTGGAAGCTGCTGGCTGCGGACTGTGAATGGGGGGAGGGGTCCACCGTACGCCATCGTAACACGTTTAAGGTGGCACTGAAAATCTAACCCCAGTAGAACGGCAGCGCAGAGGTGGGGCAGGACCAGAAATTTAAAATTATCGTACACAGTCCTGTCTACTAAGAGTGTCACCATGCAGTAGCCGCCAATGTCCGCCGACTGGGACTCGGAGGCCATAGAAATCCACTGGTGTGCAGGCAGGACTGGGAGAGAGCAACGCCGTACCGTGTCGGGGTGGATGAAGCTCTCCGTGCTGCCAGAGTCAAAAAGGCAGATTGTTTCGTGACCATTTACCTTAATGTCCATTGTGGACCGGGCCAGTTGGTGAGGTCTCGCTTGGTCCAGCGTAACGGAGGCCAGTGTAGGGGTCGGTGTGTCGTTGCGGGTATCAGATGAGGTGGTGTTGGGGGCCTGCTGCGTCCCGGCTGGCGTCCAAGATGGCGGCGTCCATGATCCCCATGTGTCTGGAGGCGTCCAAAATGGCTGCTGTTCCGGTGGTTCGCACATGGCTGGGGAGGCCCAAGATGGCGGCCCGCATGGCCCACACGCGGCGCTGCTGGGGTTCGGGGTGGCTTTGGCCCTGCAGATGCTGGCGTAGTGTCCCTTCTTCCCGCAGCCCGAGCAGATCGCATTTTTCGCCGGGCAGCGCGCTCTGGGGTGTTTGGCCTGGCCACAGATGTAGTATTTCTGGCCTTGGGACACTGCTGCGGTAGTTGGGCCGTTGCTGGGATGTGGCTTGGGTGGCACGGCGCTATGAGATGGTCCTACTATGTCCCAGGCTGTCGTTCCCCACGGCGTCCACGGTGCAGAGGAGTAGGCATCCATGCCCCGGTAGGCTGCGTCCAATGATAGTGCGAGTTCAGAGGTCTTGTTGAGGTCGAGGTCACTCTGCTCCAACAGTCGCTGTCGGGTGTAATTGGACCTGTGGCCCGCTACAACAGCGTCCCGGATAAGTTCCTCTGTGTACACGGCGGCCTTTACATCCTTACAACCACAGGCCCGGCCAAGCACAGACAGTGCCTGAAGGTATTCCTCGGTCGATTCCCCAGGTTGTTGTTTACGACTCCCCAGGAGGTGCCTGGCGTACACCTCGTTCACTGGGCACGTGTACTGGTCCTTGAGGAGCTTGATAGCAGCCGTGTACGAGGTCGCGTCCTGGATGACCGAGTACGCTCGGTGGTTCACTTTGGAGGTCAGGACATCCAGTTTGTCCTCATCCGATTTGACCGTTGCAGCGGAGGCGATCAGGAATTTTTCAAAGCACCTAAGCCAGTGAGCAAACTTGGTGGATGCGTCCGCCTCCCGATGGTCTAAGTCTAGGCATGCTGGTGTGAGGATCTTCTCCATTATAAAAAATCTTGTTAATAAAATTGATGCGCTATCAATCACTCAAAAGACTGAGGTTAAGCGAGTAACTAACAGGCTTTTATTAACAAGAGAATGAAGGTGTGCCTCGAGTGGTCGACCAGTCCAGAATACAGAGGGACTGTGGAGCAGTCACCTTTATACCTGGACTCGTGGGAGGAGTCAGCCGAGGCATGTACAGACATGTACACAGTGGAATACAAACAGTGGTTTACCACAGTGTGTGAGGGTAATCCTGTATCCGATGTCTTCTCTGCTGCCGCCTATTGTTTTACTCTAGCCTCGGTTACAGTTGACCAGACTATACCGTGTTCCTTGTCGAAATCTATGATGGACATTAAGATTAATGGTCGTCCTACTGGGTGTTTGATAGACTGTGGCAGTACTGAAAGTTTTATACATCCCAACCTTGTTAACTCCTGTTCATTGAAGGTGTATCCTACTTCAAGTGAAATTGTGATGGCGTCCAAGTCCCTTACTTCGGAGGTAACTGGATATTGTAAAGTCACTTTGACTGTTAAGGATATGGAGTATAAGGATTTTAAACTCCTTATATTACCTCAGTTGTGTGTGAACTTAATTTTAGGCTTGGATTTCCAGTGTCAGCATGAGAGCATTACCCTTAAGTATGGTGGGTCTCAGCCTCCACTCACAGTCTGCGGCCTTTGTACTTTAAAATTAAGTCCGCCTTCTTTGTTCGTGAATCTTGCTCCTAATTGTAGACCTATAGCGACTAAGAGTCGACGGTATAGTTCAGAAGATAAAACATTTATAAAAGAGGAAGTGGAAAGGCTTCAACGGGAGGGAATCATCGAACACAGTAATAGCCCGTGGCGTGCCCAGGTAGTGGTGGTTAAAACTAATGAAAAGAAAAGGCTTGTGGTCGATTATAGCCAGACTATAAACTTGTATACCCAATTGGACGCCTATCCATTGCCTCGTATTTCTGAGATGGTGAACCAGATAGCTCAGTATCGCGTGTTCTCCACCATTGATTTAATGTCTGCCTATCATCAACTCCCTATCAAAATAGAAGACCGACCTTATACGGCCTTCGAAGCTAATGGGCGCCTGTACCAATTTCTTAGGGTGCCCTTTGGAGTGACGAATGGGGTATCCATCTTCCAATGGGAGACGGATCGTATGGTGGATGAATACGTGTTGGAAGCAACATTCCCGTACCTGGACAATGTTACTATCTGTGGGCGCGACCAACGGGAGCATGATCAAAATCTCGCAAAGTTCCTAGAGACGGCAAAGAGGTTAAAGCTGACCTACAACGAAAACAAGTGTACCTTCAGTACTACACGTTTGTGTATTCTTGGTTGCATTGTGGAGAATGAGGTAATCGGGCTGGATCCTGAAAGATTACGCCCACTTAAGGAATTACCTTTACCTCACACTGTAAAAGCTTTAAGAAGGTGTCTGGGATTCTTTTCATACTATGCCCAGTGGGTGGCTAGCTACTCAGATAAAGTCCGACCTCTTATTAAGTCGACGTCTTTTCCGCTATCGGTGGAAGCTCAGGAGGCTTTCTGTAATATCAAACGGGACATTGAGAAGGCAGTGGTATGTGCCGTGGATGAGAAGATCCCTTTTCAAGTGGAAAGTGATGCATCTGATTTTGCGTTGGCAGCAACTCTTAACCAAGCTGGTAGACCAGTAGCTTTCTTCTCTCATACATAGCAAGGACCAGAAGTTCGACATTCTTCAGTGGAAAAGGAGGCGCAGGCGATTATCGAAGCAGTCAGGTATTGGAGACATTATCTCGCTGGCCGACGTTTTACGCTTATTACTGACCAGCGATCTGTGGCCTTTATGTTCAATACTAAGCAGAGAGGCAAGATCAAAAATGATAAGATTTTAAGATGGCGAATAGAACTGTCAACATATGACTATGATATTCAGTACAGGCCTGGAGTATTTAATGAGCCATCGGATGCTTTGTCACGAGGAATATGTGCTAGTCTAGGTATAGCTAAGCTTCAAAGTCTTCACGATGCACTCTGCCACCCTGGGGTTACCAGAATGAACCACTTCATTAAGTCCCACAATCTACCCTACCCTACCCTACCCTCTATTGAGGAGGTCCGGACAATGATCAGAACCTGTCGTGTTTGTGCTGAATGCAAACCCCGCTTCTATAAGCCGTCCGAGCCAGCTCATCTTATTAAAGCAACTCGACCATTTGCGCATTTGAGTCTCGATTTTAAAGGTCCCCTTCCATCGAGCGACCGTAATGTCTATTTTCTTAATATTATAGACGAGTACTCTCGGTTCCCTTTTGTTATCCCCTGTCCGGATGTGACCAGTGCTGTTGTAATTAAATGCCTCTGCCAACTGTTTTCTTTGTTTGGCATGCCTAACTATATACATAGTGATAGGGGTTCTTCCTTTATGAGCGAAGAATTGCGACAGTTTTTGCTATCGAAAGGAATTGCAATGAGTAGAACTACCAGCTATAACCCTCGTGGTAATGGGCAGGTCGAGAAAGAAAATGCGACAGTGTGGAAGGCTATTGTATTGTCTCTGAAGTCGCGAGGCCTGCCGACCTCTCGCTGGCAGGATGTCCTGCCAGATGTGCTGCATTCCATAAGGTCTCTTTTGTGTACAGCGACGAATGCTACCCCTCACGAAAGGATGTTTAGCTTTCCAAGAAAAGCTACTAATGGAGTATCGTTACCCACATGGTTGACGACTACGGGCCCTGTGCTGTTGCGCAGACATGTGAGATGCCACAAGACTGATCCACTGGTGGAGGAAATACAACTCCTTCATGCTAATCCCCAGTATGCGTACATTCAATATCCGGATGGGCGAGAGGATACGGTCTCTATTAAAGATCTTGCACCTGCTGGAGCTCAAAGAGTTCGATTCTGAGAGTAGAGTTTTCAATCGTGGTATTGGACCTTCAGAGACACAAACCCTCAGTGTGGAAAACACTGATGATTCTGGGAATTCAGATGAACCGGAGTTGGTACTCCGGGAGGAGCCTCGGCAAGAGTTAATCATTCCCAGAGGACTATCAGACCTCCTGACAGACTGAATCTATAGTAGGGCGTGAATGTGATGAAATAACTCTGTGTTCTGGATTATCTGTTGTTGTACTTGTTAATGTCTGTAATGTTTTACAGGTGTAACCACTAATGTTCCTCCCTAGCTCCGACTTTATGGATCCTCCTGATTGGTGTGAGCCTTATTTATAAGAGCTGGGTTTTACTCATAAGGGCTGGGTCGGTGATGAATAATGGTTGCCCTGTGTTAACTTGATGCCATGATTCTTACTTAATAAAAGCCTTTAGTTTTAAGTTCTAACCTCATGGATTCAGGCAGTTATTTGGCAGATCAGGTACCACAGAAGTAGTACATCATGATCAAATGTACTTGCTCATCTGTAGGACCATTATTTTACACCAACTGAATAAGTCAAATTCCATTTTTATTGCATGGGATTATGAGATTATTACTAGTGTTTTGGGAATCACACTTTGCAATTCCATGGGGTGAAATTAGATCTCATGCCCGTTTTCTAGCAGTGCAATATAGGGAGCCAACCTCCTGTTCCTGAACAGCGTGGAAGCATGTGTGAGTTATGTTTCGGGGGCTGTACAGGTGTCACTGGTGGCCTAAACCAGGCATTAGGCCCTTGAATATGCTAATAAGGAGCTTAACACCTGTTTTCGGATCCATTCTGGAAATCTGATTTTCCTGAGCAGAGCAGAGTACTCGGTCTACATATGACCTAACCAGCAGTCCTTAAAGGAGCACAGGGGGCTGCCACCAAAAAGGTAAGTTTAAAAAAAATACTTATTGTAACGTGGAATTGGAGTGCTACTCCCTGCTCCTTAGCACTACTGTAGGCCGCTGCTGGCTTGCGCTCAGCCTCCCTTCTGTTCTTACATCCCCACCCAAGACTTACCTTAGGGTTGATGCCGGCAAGGCAAGCGGCCCAAATTTGGAGAAAACCAGAGCGGCAAGCTGCCTTGGGAGGCATGACAGGTGCAGGCAGCTTGCTCAAATCATTAAGGTGGGGCTCAGGACCAATATGAGATTATGAGATTATTACTAGTGTTTTGGGGATCACACTTTGTTCTTGGACTGGCCTATTCTGGAGCGTGATGTGTGCATGCCACCCAGTTCGCACCTAAAAGTGGGCATGGATCAATTTACCCCCCCACCCATTCATTCATAATGGGGCCAATGAATTTATAGGGGGAGAAATTCAGTATCGCCCCATTTGGGGCGAAATTATTGGCCGGGCGCAAAGATTAGCGCCTGGCGCTAATTATCGCCTCCGACTGCAAACTTGGCTTTTATCACCCTTGGAGGTGATTGGAGCGCTAAATCAGGCGCTACACACCTGCCTTAAGGCGCAAAGGCCGAGGAGCAAGGCGCTACCTCAGAGCGCTGGTGAAGCTCATGTGGTGTCAGTCAGCAATGGAACACAGACACACTGGCGCCAGCCAGTTCCTAAAGGGGAGGGTTGATCTTGCTCTCCATCCACACCCTGCTCATTATAGCCTTGAATCTCGATCTGGAGAGACCTGTACATCAAATCTGTTGGAAAGAAAATGAGAGGCCCAGGGAAAGAGCTCAGAGTGCAGCCCCCACATTCTCTTTTAAATCGATGCAGCACGGTGGCATAGTGGTTAGCACTGTTGCCTCACAGCGCCAGGGACCCGGGTTCGAATCCGGCCTCGGGTGACTGTCTGTGTGGAGTTTGCACATTCTCCCCGTGTTTGTGTGGGTTTCCTCCGGGTGCTCCGGTTTCCTCCCACAGTCCAAAGATGTGCGGGTTAGGTTGATTGGCTATGATAAAATTGACCCTTAGTGTTAGTGGGGTTACTGGGATAGGGTGGGATATGTGTTGATGTAGGGGTTACGGGGATCGGGTGGGATATGTGTCGGTGCAGGCTCGATGGGCCGAAATGGCCTCTATCTGCACTGTGGGGTTTCTGTGATTTCTGTGAATATCAAATCAGAAAGAACCTGCAAAGTGCTGCTTAGTACCCAAAACTCCTCAACACTGCGTTGAATATCTCCAGAAGTCTCTCTCTCTCTCTCACTCAGAAAGCGTGATGCAAAAATTTCGCCGACAAAAAAAAGGCAGGAAGCGGTCGCCTTTAAATAGCGCTCCCCCAGTCCCTGCCCGACTGCAAAACGCTCCCCTCAACCTGTCGTTGCTAGCGGCAGGCGGTAAGACAGGGGCACCACTCAATATCCGGTCCGGGGCGCTACCAGGGCATTGCACACTCAACTGACGTCACGATCTGCCGGCGCAGGAGATCGTGGTGGTAGTGTTTAGCGCCGCCGCAAAGTGTCTAGTTAATTTCGTGAACGGCACAAGCATCGCCGCGCCTGGGCGCCAGTTGCTTTGCGCCCCATTAGCGCCCTCTTAAGGCGCTAACAGGAGGTGCAAACTAACCAAATTTTTCCCCCTTTAGTGTCTGAATAAGTTACATTTGTTTTTGTTACATGGGATTACAGGAACTCCCTGAATTTTTACCAGCATTTTGGAGTATTCCACAAATACTCGATTTATTTCTCTATGGAAACGGCAAATCAATGATCTTACTTGTGTGGTTGCTGTAAAAGGGGCAGAGGACCAATTTCCATCCTTGGGTGTTTGTTGCTGTGAGAGCGCCATTGTTCTAAACCACTAAAACAGTCTCAATGGATCAGGTAAATTTAAAGAGAGGAGGAGAAATGACAAGAAGATCTCTGTCCTAAAGAGAATTAGGAAGTGCAACAGTTTTTGAAGATGAGTTCTGAACGAAGCCAAGGGAACGAGCATACTGGATGTCTTAAGGGTGGCAAAGTTAAACAGGGTAAGAAACCTGAGAAGCAACCCAAGAGATTATGGAGGACAAGTTCAACATTGTTGCACCCTTTTTTTAGGTGTAAAGTCAATGTTGGCGGAAGGGAACCAATTTCAGGTTGTGATATCCACACACGATCTCCCCGGAAGTGTGACGGCTGCCAAATCGGAAGTCGGCAACTTCTAGGTGTGCGGGGTGTCCTCCTGAAACAGGCATTCGGTGCCCTATATATGCAAATCAGGATCCTAACGTCGATTGTAAGAACAAAATTGCTTTGCAACTGGGCGGAGCTTGCACCGAGCATGCTCTGCCCAGTTGTTTCGGGTCTTGATCGGCCTGACCACCTGTTCTTAAAGGGACCGTAGGTGGCCACAAGCAAAAAGATAAGCAGGAGCACTCCTGTACCTCCTGGCTCCACAGCAGTCCCCAAAGATCATTGCCGGCAGTGTCTAGGCCCTCTTCCGATCACTTCCCCCCCTCTTCTGATCGCTTCGTCCTGATCGCTCCTCCCTCTCCTGATCCCCACACCCACCCCCCCCCGATTGTTTCTTACTCTATCCCTTATCCCCTCCCTGGACCTACCAAAATTCAAATGCCGATTCGCTGGTGAGTTGCTTGGGGGACACCCAGTAGGTGTCATTTAATTGAGGCCTGAAGCCCAATATCGGGTGCGTTCGAATTGTCCCCTGTGCCCAGATTGCGCCGGCCAATTTCTCAGCCCATGGGTATAAAACAGATGTAGGCAACTACAGATCCATTAGTCTTAACACCATTCCATGTAAAAAAAATTTACTTGATTATCAGGAGTAAACTTGAGGAGTGTCTGTATAATAACAAGCTCATAAATAATAGCCAACATGGATTCAGAAAGGATCAACCTCCTCGACTTCTTTGACAATGTACCATATTAACGATTTGGAGGAAGGGACCGAGTGCAACATATCCAAGTTTGCCGACGATACAAAGATGGGAGGGAAAGCAGTGAGTGAGGAGGACATAAAAAACCTGCAAAAGGACATAGACAGGCTAAGTGAGTGGGCAGAAATTTGGCAGATGGAATATAATGTTGGAAAGTGTGAGGTTATGCACTTTGGCAGAAAAAATCAAAGAGCAAGTTATTATTTAAATGGAGAGAAACTGCAAAGTGCTACACTACAAAGGGATCTGGGGGTCCTGGTGCATGAAACACAGAAGGTTAGTATGCAGGTACAGCAGGTGATCAGGAAGGCCAATGGAATCTTGGCTTTTATTGCAAGGGGGATGGGAGTATAAAAGCAGGGAAGTCTTGCTTCAGTTATACAGGGTACTGGTGAGGCCACACCTGGAATACTGCGTACAGTTTTGGTTTCCATATTTAAGAAAAGATATACTTGCTCTCTAGGCAGTTCAGAGAAGGTTCACTCGGTTGATTCCGGAGATGAGGGGGATGACTTATGAGGAAACGTTGAGTAGGTTGGGCCTCTACTCATTGGAATTCAGAAGAATGAGAGGCGATCTTATCGAAACATATAAGATTGTGAGGGGGCTTGATCGGGTGGATGCGGTGAGGATGTTTCCACTGATGGGTGAGACTAGAACTAGGGGGCATAATCTTAGAATAAGGGGCTGCCCTTTCAAAACTGAGATGAAGAGAAACTTCTTCACTCAGAGGGTAGTAAATCTATGGAATTTGCTACCCCAGAGAGCTGTGGAAACTGCAACATTAAATAAATTTAAAATGGAGATAGACAGTTTCCTAGCAGATAAGGGAATTAGGGGTTATGGGGAGAGGGCAGGGAAGTGGACGTGAGTCTAGATTCAGATCAGCCATGATCCTATTGAATGGCGGAGCAGGCCCGAGGGGCCGTATGGCCTACTCCTGCTCCTACTTCTTATGTTGTCATTCATTCTTTTATGATCCTAGCCTGTGGCTTGTTCTATCCTTAACTAGAAAAAGTAAACAAAGTCCAGTAAAACAGCTTCTTAAAAAAGTAAGGGGTAGAAATTCAGCTGGGCCCATTAAGCATCATGCACCTGAATCGGGACGCCTGAGGCCCTACCCTAAATTGGGCCTTGGGCCTTATCTAAACAATCTGGGTGAGCTGCCAGTATCCACAGATAGCAATATTTCAGACAACCAATTTCGGGCTGCTTGCCTCATTGTTAGCAGCCCTCAGATAAGTGTTGAGGGGAGGACAGTGGGAGGGAGGCCAATTGTGGCAGGCAGCAGTAGGTGCACACCCACTCCCCCTGGCTCCACATCAATTAAAAATAAAATTAAACTTGCTTCTTTGGTGTGCTAGGCCTCATTCATGCCTGGAAAACCTGAACGGAGCAGGCCCAATGCCTCTGGGCAGCCCAATTTCCCTGAAGGGGTCCTAAAACGGACAATAGCATATACCTGAAAATCATCCAAGGCTAATATCATGGGGGATGTTTATCAGGCGTATTATCAGGCGTACTTGTGGGGTAGGGCAAAAATTGGTCATTTTTTACCCCTTTTTCATCTGGAAAATGGGCACAGCGATAATCAATTTCTACTCCTGTATGTTTGAGGGGAGCCATCACCACCTGGCAGCCAAGTAATGGCAATCTCTGAGGAGTTGTGGGAAGATGCAATTTTAAAACACACACTATTGCAAATAAATAGTCACAAACATGTGGAATTAACTTTCTGTTTATGTTTAATGTACTAGAAAATTGAAACTCCATAAGTCTACAGCATTTTGCACTATCTGTAATGCATAATTAAGCACTCTTGGTGGTTGAAAGATTGCTGGAATGAGCACTACATAGGTTGCTGAATATCTGCTGCACCAGTGTAGGCAGCCTTTCTATAATACAACAATGTAGAACTTCCCTTGAAAAAATTGCTACTTCCTGAGTCAATTTAACTGCTGCTCTCAATTATTCCTACTTTTATTTTACTAGTAGACAAAAGGGAAGATGACATATTTGGGCTAAATATCCTCGGGGGTTCCATCAGTATCTCAGCAGAAGACCCCGTGAGATACCGGGGCCCTGGTTGTGTTAGGTCTCCGCTGACTCTGGGTGTTTCTGACTTGGGAACCTCCTCCCACCACTTACAAAGTAAAGCCAGAGGCAGGGCCTCTTTATATCGAGAGTTTTTGCACTATTGGCTCAGTCAGGATGCAATGAATCTCTAGCAGGCAGTATGGCAAGCGAGTGGAGGTAATCCGGCCTCCAAATGTGCAAAGTTGGACCCCACTGGTGGAGTTCAGGCCAGGAAGCCAGCCTGGACTCCTGAAGGGCATCATTTTTTTTTTTAAAAAGCAGTTTGGTCCCCTTATGCAGAGAACCAATGAGATCACGGTCGGGGTCAGAGGGGATGGACCTGGGCAACTTTCCCTCCCTCACATTGGCAGCAGGTGCCCGGCTGCATGGAGCAGGTGGATGCTGAAGATGAGCCCAGACCCACACTTGGGCCAACCCACTCCATGGAAATTAGATGCCCTCCCACTGACCCTGCAAATTCTGTTGAGGTCAGCAGTGCAGGGCCGCAGGGACAATTCCAACAGAATCATGTCCCAAGGAATTTCAACCCCATATATACTAAGAATAACTTAGTTAAGGAAGCAAATAGTTTCACACGTGTACCAACATGATGCAATTTAATTATCCAAATTTTGCTGCAAGACACACCAAACTTTGCATTTAATTCAGTGGCAAGATATATATTTAGGGTGATAAGCCAGAACCGGGAAACTATAGACTCATTAACTTTAGTAATAGGTAAGGTGCATGAAGATATCATTGGAGATGCCCTACATGAGCAACATGGCTTCTGGAAAAGAAAGTTGTGTCTTAAAAATTTTATTCAATTTTTTGTAGAAGTCATCAGGTTAGTGGCTGCGGGTAACTCAGTAGATATTGCCTATCTGGACTTTGAGAAAGCCTTTGATAAGCTACTTCACAAGATGCTTCTCTACAGGAGAAAGTCTTATGGAATCAGCTGTAGTGCATTGAGAATTCTCTAAATGCCATCGGCAGAAAGTTGTTGCCAATGGATCTGCTTGGACACCAGCGATCGGTGTTAGGACCTTTGCTCTTAACTATTTTCATTAATGACCTAGGTGTAGGTGTTGATGGAATGTTCTGCAAGTTTGCGGACGATACCAAGTTACGTGCGAGTGTTAGAACTGTAGAGGATGCTGAGTTCCTGCAAGCAGATCTTGATGTGTTGAAGGAGTGGGCCCTTGTTTGGCAAGTGATATTTAACTTAGAAAAGTGTAGTGTTATGCATGTGGGCAGATCTAATGCTAAATATACATACACCCTACAGGGAACCGAACGCAAGCCAGTAGTGGAAGAAAAATATTTTTGTGGTATAGTGCATCACTCTCTAAAGGTTCATGACCAATGCCGTAAAGCTATTGCTAATCTCTTTACGGGCTGCCAGTTACCTTAAAGGAGAATGGGCTCTGAAATTTAAAAAATGGCAAAAGCAAGATGCAGAGGTAGAAGAGCATTCCAAGATTCTACTTTGGTGGTGCTTCTGCAGGAGCTGCTACAGGGAAGTCTGGAACAGAGGGGCACCCTTCAGTCAAGAGTACTGTCAGAACAGCCCAGATAGAGAGATTAATGCCATTTCACCTGTGACCCAAACCTGGGAGTAGGTATGGAAGAAATTTGCAGGGTGATGCAGGGTTGCTAAGGTATGTTTGCTCACTGTTATGTCTGACATTGGTGATAGGTACTCGATTGCCTTGGCCTGAGCACATGGAGCTTGATAGTGCTGTTATCATGGTATTGTGTATAGGTATTCGATTGCTTTTGCCTGGGAGTGTGTGTGTGGAGCAACCATTAAAAAAGCAATATGAATTGAACTCTGCTTACGGTCTCTGGATTATCTTTGCAAACGCAACACTCACACTTTGCATAATTTAGCCATGTTGACTTTAAGGCATCTTAATAGCACTTTAAATTAATTATGATGCCGCATCACAGAGGGACAATGCACAGTCCATCTACTTTCCAAGTGTACAGAACAGCCCATGTTTTACTAGGACACTCTAGATTGCTGCCATGGCAATGTGTTTGCCCTGTGATACAGGAAATGTGGCAAGCACACTGCCCACAAAAGGTAACTGCAGAAGGTGGCTGCTGCTCTGGGTATTTGCATAACACACATCTCTTATATGCCTTAATCCAATATATGTCCCTTTGCTATCTTCCCCATTTTCTTGATTTTTTTCCTTGCACGGACTTTTCTAAAGATTTTCACCTTCTTTTGTTCTTCCAATGGCTACTCATTGCCTCACTGCCATGATTTTTTAAATCATTTTCAGGTGATTAGCTTTATTGATAAGAGTTTCAAGTTGTACAAATAAAAGCAAACCCCTACAAATTCTGGAAATCAGAAACAACAGGTTCTGCTTCTTTACTGGTCATTCAACCCAAGGGGGCAGTAATTCCTCCCCAAACGCGTGAGTATGGAAGGGGTACTCACGCGTCTGGCCGGAGGAAATGCCGGTTTTCAGCATGCACAGCGCATGCACTGAAAACCGGCATTTCCTCTCCTCTAACCCAAGAGTTGAAGAGGCTAGCGCGTGCGCTGTAGGGGGCAGTGCGTGCGTCTTGGATTTCCTGTTTTGGGGGATTTGCGCATGTGTAAAGGCCTCCGGTCTTTACACTTGTAAAAAGCACACGTTAGTATTTATTTTTACAGGTAAGTGGTGTTTTAGTGCAATTTAGAATTTTTTTCCCCACAGGTTTATTATTTTAAAGAATCTACAATAAGGTAAGTTTAGTTTTAGACCCTTTTTATTAAAAATTTATTTTTTTCAAAATTAAAATTATTGTTTAAATTATTTTTTTTAACTTATTTATACTTAATTTAATGATTGGGATGTTTTTTTAAATTTTTATTTAAAGTTTAAATAGTGTTTTGGGCCCCTGTAGTTTTCATGAGTTTGACAGTTCTTACACTCAAACTCATGAATGAACCTTCCCCTCCCCTGATTGGTTGTACAGTGCTCACCTGATCCCAGCCGGCACATCGCACTAACTATGCCGCTGGATCAGGTAAGCGCTGCGCGCTGACATCTGAACCGGGCCTGTGACAGGAAATGCAAGCAGGCCCGGGCTTCAGATGTCAGCGCGCAGGGTGAGTGCAGATCGGGGGCTTGCACGCGCGGCAAGCCCCCGACACCAAGTTCTGGGCCATTAACTTCATCTCAGAAAGCTGTATATCTGTTGTCCTTTTCTTCCCTCTGCTAACCTAAAAAAGGGCTTGTTTCTTTTTCAGTATTAAGTTAAATAGTATTATATTGTGGCGGAGCCACTAAGGGACTCAGACCAACTGTATATAATTCCCTTTAACAATGACGTCACGTCGTTCATCACGTGCTCCCCCACCGGCGGGAAAAACGTGATGATGTCATGACGCCAACCACGGGACAGCCCTAGCAGTCCTCGTGGAGCCTCCAAACTGACTAGACCTGTATACATAGTTCTCTTGCATTTTGTTGTTAAACTCTGTTAGTTTTTCATTAAACATTGTTTGTTTGATCGCCTGAGTCGACCTCAGTCTCTTGATAGGAACTAGACATTCCTACAATATTGTATTTACAGCACAGAAACAAGCCATTTGGCCCATGAACCTCCTCCCAACCTTCTTCATCTAACCTCATCAACTTACCCTTTTATTCCGTTCTCACTCATGTGTTTATCTAGCTTCCCCTTAAATGCATGTATGCAAGTCACCTCAACTACCCCGTGTGGTAGCGAGTTCCACATTTTAACCACTCTCTGGGTAAAGAAGTTTCACCTGAATTCCTTAGAAACATAGAAACATAGAAGATAGGAGCAGGAGTAGGCCATTCAGCCCCTTGAGCCTGCTCCACCATTCAATGTGATCATCGCTGATCATCCAAACTCAGTACCCTGTCCCTGCTTTCTCCCCATATCCCTTGATTCCCTTAGCCTTAAGAAATATATCTAACTCCTTCTTGAATATGTTTAATTAATTGGCCTCAACTGTCTTCTGTGGTAGAGAATTCCACAGGTTCACCACTCTCTGGGTGAAGAAATTCCTCCTCATCTCAGTCCTAAATGGCTTACCCCTTATCCTTCGACTGTGACCCCTGGTTCTGGACACCCCCGCCATCAGGAACAGCCTTCCTGCATCTAGTCTGTCTAGTCCTGTTAGAATTTTATAAGTTTCAATGAGATCCCCTCTCATTCTTCTAAACTCTAGCGAATATAAGCCAAATCGACCCAATCTCTCTTCATACGTCATTCCTGCCATCCCAGGTATCAGTCTGGTGAATCTTCGCTGTACTCCCTCCATGGCAAGGACATCCTTCCTCAGATAAGGCGACCAAAACTGCACACAATACTCAAGGTGTGGTCTCACCAAGGCCCTGTACAACTGCAGCAAGACATCCTTGCTCCTGTACTCGAATCCTCTCGCTATGAAGGCCAGCATACCACTTGCCCTCTTAACTGCCTGATGCACCTGCATGCTCACCTTCAGCGACTGGTGCACAAGGACACCCAGGTCTCGTTGCACTTCCCCTTTTCCCAATCTATTGCCGTTCAGATAATAATCTGCCTTCCTGTTTTTGCCACCAAAGTGGATAACCTCGCATTTATCCACATTATACTGCATCTGCCATGCATCTGCCCAACCGCCCAACCTGTCCAAATCATACAGGAGTTTCTCTGCAACCTCCTCGCAGCACACACGCCCACCCAGCTTTGTGACGTCTGCAAACTTGGAGATATTACATCTAGTTCCCTTGTCTAGATCATTAATATATATTGTGAATAACTGGGGTCTTAGCACCGATCCCTACGGTACCACACTAGTCACTGCCTTCCACTCGGAAAAAGACCTGTTAATTCCAACTCTTTGCTTCCTGTCTGCCAACCAGTTTTCTATCCAAGTCAGTACCTTACCCCCAATCCCATGTGCTTTAACTTTGCACGCTAGTCTCTTATGCGGGACCTTATCGAAAGCCTTCTGAAAGTCCAAATACACTACATCCACTGGTTCTCCCTTACCTATTCTACCAGTTACAACCTCAAAAAATTCCAGTAGATTAGTCAAGCATGATTTACCTTTTGTAAATCCATGTTGACTTTGTCCGATCCTGTCACTGTTTTCCAAGTTCTCTGCTATTATATCTTTTATAATGGCCTCTAGCATTTTCCCCACTACCGATGTCAGGCTTACCGGTCTATAATTCCCCGTTTTTTCTCTACCACCTTTTTTAAATAGTGGGGTTACATTAGCTACCCTCCAATCCATGGGAACTGTTCCAGAATCTATAGAATTTTAGAAGATGACCAGCAATGCATCTATTATTTCTAGGGCCACTTCCTTATGTATCCTAGGATGTAGATTATCAGGCCCTGGGGATTTATCGGCTTCAATCCCGTCAATTTCCCTAACACCATTTCCCTACAAATACTGATTTCATTCAGTTCCTCCCTCTTATTAGACCCTATGTTCCCCGACATCTCTGGGAGTTTATTTGTGTCCTCCTTTGTGAAGACAGAACCAAAGTATGTGTTTAATTGGTCTGCCATGTGTTTGTTCCCCATTATAAATTCCCCTGATTTTGACTGCAAGGGACCTACTATAAAAGCAAAATGCTGTGGATGCTGGAAATCTGAAATAACAACAGAACTAACAACAGAAAATGCTGGAAATACTCCATGGATGCTGCCTGGCCTGCTGAGTATTTCCAGCATTTTCTGTTGTTATGCAAGGGACCTACGCTTGACTTTACCAATCTTTTTTCCTTCACATATCTATAGAAGCTTTTACCATCAGTTTTTATGTTCCCTGCAAGCTTACTCTCATACTCTATTTTCCCCCTCTTAATTAATCCCTTGTCCTCCTTTGCTGAATCCTAAACTACTCCCAATCCTCAGGCTTGCTGGTTTTTCTGGCCAATTTATATGTCCTCTCCTTGGATCTTATGCTATCCCTAATTTCCCTTGTTAGCCAATGTTGAGTCACCTTTTTTGTTTTATTTTTATGCCAAACAGGGATGAACAAATTCTGTAGTTCATCCATGCGATCTTTATATGTTTGCCATTGCCTATTCACCGTCAACCCTTTAAGTAACATTCCTCAATCCATCCTAGCCAACTTGCGCCTCATACCATTGTAGTTTCCTTTATTTAAATTCAATACCCAAGTCTCTGAATCAACTACTTCACTCTCCATCTTAATGAAGAATTCTATCATATTATGATCGCTCCTCCCCAAGGGGCCTCACACAACAAGATTGCTAATTAATCCTTTCTCATTACATAATACCCAGTCTAAGATGGCCTGATCTCTAGTTGGTTCCTCGACATATTGGTCCAGGAAACCATCCCGTATACACTCTAGGAATTCCTCTTCCACAGTATTGTTACTAATTTGGTTAGACCAATCTATATGTAGATTAAAGTCACCCATGATAACTGCTGTGCCCTTATTGCACGCATCTCTAATTTCCCGTTTAATGCCAGCCCCAACCTCAGCATTTCTGTTTGGGGGTCTGTATACAACTCCCACTAATGTTTTCTGCCCCTTGGTATTTCTCAGCTCTACCCATACAGATTCCACATCATCAGAGCTAATATCCTTATTGGAGTTATTCGTGGCTATCTTATATTTATGGCACCTAGTTCTGGTCTCCCGTGCAAGTGGAAACATCAATTCTATGTGTACTTTTCAAACCCTTTCATAATCTTAAAGATCTCTATCAGGTCACCCCTTAGTCTTCTCTTTTCTAGAAAAAAGTTCCCAAGCCTGTGCAATCTGTTGTAGCCAGCTTGCTATCCATTCAGTTACTTGTCCCTGACTCCACATGTTCTGACCTTAGCCAAGGTTTACTATGTGGTACCTTATCGAAGGCTTTTCGAAAATCCAAATATATTATCTCTTCTGCATTACCCTTATCTACCCTTCCTGTTACTTTTTCAATGAATTCAATAAGGTTGGTCAAGCATGAAATTTCCTGACTGCTCTTTATTATATTTAATATTTCTGTCATTTTGCCGTCATTACCTGTGAGTTTATCGTGTGTATCCCTCAGTGGCTCTATCCCTATCCTGATTTTTTTTTGTTATTTATGTGTCTGTATAATTGTTTACTATTTCTTTTTGCATTTCTTGATAATTTAATTGTGTAGTTTCTCTTTGCCTTCCTAATTGTTTTATTGACTTATTTCCTAACCTTTTTGCATTCCCTTTCGTCAATCTCTCCTTTGTTGTTATGTACTTAGTGCATGGCTTTTTCTTTAGTTTCAATGTTGCCCTTATTTCTTTATTCATCCATGGTGTGTCATTACTGGCTAGTTTGTTCTTGCATTTTAGTGGGATATATTTCTCCTGATCACCATTTTAGATGTTTCCCATTGCTGTTCTATTTCTTTGTTTGTCAGCAAAATTTTCCATTTTATTTTTCCTAGTTCCATTCTCATCCCCTTAAAATCAGCTTTTTTTCTAAATTATTACATTGGTCTTTGTCTTACTTATGTCCTTCTCAATCTTTATCTTAAACCTTATTATGTTGTGAGCATCTAGATGTTCCCTATGCTTACTTCTCTTATCTGTTCTGGTTCATTTCCCATTACTAGATCCAGCAGTGCTTCCTCTCTTGTTGGGCTTTTTACATACTGGGTAAGAAAGGAGTCCTGCACACATTGTAAAAACTCTATTCCCTGTACCCCTTTCGCTACCTCTTCTTGCTTGTTTAACTGGGGGTGGTTAAAATCTCTCATGATTATTATTCTATGACATAAGAACATAAGAAACAGGAGCAGGAGTAGGCCATTCAATAAGATCATGGCTGATCTTCTACCTCAACTCCACCTTCCTGCACTATGTCCATATCCCTTAATTCCCTTTGTTCTCAAAAATTTATCGACCTCTGTCTTGAATATACTCAACGACTGAGCATCCACAGCTCTCTGGGGTAGAGAATTCCAAAGATTCACAACCATTTGAGTGAAGAAATTTCTCCTCATCTCAGTTATAAATGGCCTACCCCTTATTCTGTGACTGTGACCCCCGTGTTCTAGATTCCACAGCCTGGGGAAACATTTTCCCAGCATTAACCCTGTCAAGCCCCTTAAGTATTTTATGTTTCAATGAGATCACCTCTCATTATTCTAAACTTGAAGGAATACAGGCCTAGTCTACTCAATCTCTCCTCATAAGACAATCCTTTACATCAATGACCTTTACTCATTTCACATATTTGCTTACATGTTTCTTCCTCCACCTCCTTTCCACTATTAGGTGGTATGTAGTATACCCCTATTAGTGTGAAGAAGGATTATGCACCCAGAATGTTAACCTGTATGTTCTCTTTATGGGTGCTGATGGATCGGCTGTGTAGTTTCAGTATTTTCTGTTTTTGTTTCTGGTTTATTTGTACAATATGAAATTCTGGTGAACTATTAGGATGCATCTACAGAGGATTAGTATAGGTTATCAAAACAGGCTATTTTGCCTAATCAGAAAATTCCACATTTAGAATATTGTACGCAATCGCAATTTCATAAGGACATTGATATGTTGTACAGATTCCAGGAAAAATATATTTCTGGGACTAAGGGCTCTCTGAAGAGAGAATGGCAGAGCTGAAATTGCTTTCATTGGAGAATATAAGAAAAATTAGAACCTGATCTAGATCTCTAAGGCTGCAGTTATACTTCTATGGAACCTGATAGTTCTTGTGCCACAGGGAACGCGGAAATGTCAGGTGAGGAATGCAACTAATCGGGAGTGGATAATGTAGGTTGTAATATTAGATTTATATCCCTGAGGCGCAATAGATTGCAATAAGGTTCAGGGAGCAATTTTAGTTTTACGTGTGGCGATTCGCCTCACTCACAATTGGGTAGAGTCCATGATAGAACAAAGTGCCCGTGAAATGACTGTCCTCAAAATGGGCCATTTCTCAGTTAATAATTTATGTCACACTTTAAAAAACATTGCACACATTAATTTAAGATAAAGTATTAAACTACTATTCTTGGCAGCTATATCACATTGTACCTGTATTTTAATTTAAAACAATAACCATGTGTAACACGCAACAATAGGACAACATTTTAAATGCCTCAGAACCCTTGGGTTAAGTAAGAGGAAATCACCTGGGGATGTAGGTGTCAGGTCGGTTCAGTTGATAGATCTCTAGCCTCTAAATCAGAAGATTGTGGGCTCGAGCACCACCTCAGTGCAGTACTGAAGGAGTACACTGTCAAAATTTCCATCTTTCAGATGACATGTTAAGTAGAAGTCCTTTTTGCCTGCTTAAGTGGATTCCAAAATACCCATGGTGCTATTTGAAAGGGAAGTGAGGAGTTTGCCAGTGTCCTGTTCAATGTGATAAGGTGCTTCATAAATGCAAGTTCTTTCTTTTCTGCTCCTAATCACTAATCAAAAACCCAGTCTTGTAAATGCTGGGTGATAATCTTCACTTCATTCCGCTCCCCCTACCACTCACTCTGGCTGAACCACACCATACAAAATCTTAGCATGTGGCGGAGCCACTAAAGGACTCAGACCATTTGTATATAATTCCCTTTAACAACATGTTAGCTACAGCCTGAGTCTGTATCTTTATTTGTACTGTTTACTTGTATAGAGCGTGATTACTTTAACAGCGTGGGTAAACGCGATGATGTCACGCCGTACATCACGTGATCCTCCACTGGTGGGAAGAACGTGATGATGTCATGACTTCAACCACGGGACCAGCCAGCAGTCCTCGTGGAGCCTCCGAACTGAATAGACCTACACTCGATGTTCTCCTGCAGTTACTTGTTTAAACCTGTTAGTTACCATTAAACTTCATTTTGTTTAAGCGCCTGAGTGGACCTCAGTCTTTGGATAGGAACTAGACATTCCTACATTGGTGACCCCAACTTTTGCGAACAGTTTTCGCAGAAGATAATCAACATGGAAACGAACTCCGTTACCTTGAAGCTACCGCAGTTCTGGGAGCAACAACCAGCTGCGTGGTTCATCCAGGCTGAAGCCCAGTTCACCATCAGGGACATCATTGCGGATCAGACCCATTATTATTGCATGGTCTCCGCCCTCGACAGCGCCACAGCCTCGCGGATCGTCAGCCTACTCGGTAGTCCGCCGACTGATCGCAAGTATGATACCTTAAAGGCGCGGTTGCTGCAGATCTTTGGGCTCACGAAGTTGGAGCGCGCTCGCTGGCTGCTCGCTATGCCTGGCCTCGGGGACTCCAAGCCGTCCGAGCTCATGAGCCAGATGCTCATGCTCCTCGGGTCTGAACCGGAATGCTTCTTCTTCAGGGAGCCATTCCTCAGCCTACTCCCGGAGCAAGTTCAGGCTGCCCTAGCCAGGTCCAAAGTCACAGACTGCGCGGAGCTTGCTGCCAAAGCGGACAAGATCTTCGTGCTGACACAACAGCACTGCGCGGCCACGAGGCGCCTCTCCCCCACAGATGCTGCTCCAGCTCCTCAATCAGCGGGGTTGTGCTTTTACCATGCCCGTTTTGGCGCGAAAGCAAGATGCTGCCGCCCTCCCTGCAGTTTTTCACACAAACAAAAACATCTACAGACACCCTGGCGAAAGAGGACCAGGTCTAACGAGCGCCCCGCAGCTGCGATGGCCATCGGAGACTCAGGGAAGCTTATCTTCATCATCGACTCTCTTTCTGGTTGACGTTTCCTTTGCGACACCGGGGCACAGTGTAGCATCCTACCTGCGTCGCATCTCGATATACTAGCTGGGGCCATGGCCCCGCCCTCATGGTGGTTAATGGCGCAGCCGTTCGGACCTTCGGAAGGCGGCGGGTCCAGGTGTGTTTCGGCGGCCAGCGTTTCCACTGGGAATTCATCATGGCCAAAGTCACGCAGGCCATCCTTGGGGCGGATGTTTTGTGCGCCAACTGCCTCCTGGTCGATGTCAGGCACCGCTGGTTGATCAATGCGGCCACGTTCCACTCCATCCCATGCCACTGCGGTAACGCCGTGCCGCGCACTGTCTTCTGTGTGTTCCCACCTCCAGACGACTTCACTCGGCTCCTCGGAGAGTTCCCAGATCTGACCAGGCCCACTTTCTCCTCCTCGGCTACTAAACATGGTGTGGAACATCACACCACCACCACCGGCCCCCCGGTTTACGCACGGGCCCGAGGACTCGAACCCGGCAAGCTCGCGGCTGCGAAAGCGGAGTTCGACACGATGGAGCGGCTGGGGATTATTCGCTGGTCGAATAGTCCCTGGTCTTCGCCTCTCTACATTGTTCCGAAAGCCGATGGCGGCCATGCGGCGACTACCGACGCCTGAATAACGCCATTACTCCTGATCAGTATCCGATCCCGCATATCCAAGATTTCTCGGCCCATTTGGCGGGAAATACCTTTTTTTCGAAAGTTGACCTCGTCCGCGGTTACCACCAGGTCCCCGTGCACCCGCAAGACGTCCAGAAAACTGCAGTCATCACTCCATTCGGTCTGTTCGAATTTCTGTGGATGCCGTTTGGCTTAAAGAATGCTGCACAGGCTTTCCAGCGCTTAATGGACTCCGTGCTTTGGGACCTAAAATTCCTCTTCGTCTACCTCGACGACATCCTTATCGCCAGCCCTAGCAAAGAGGAGCACTTCCGCCATTTGCGTACCCTCTTCACACGCCTCAGTCAACACGGTTTGATTATCAACCTGGCCAAGTGCCAGTTCGGCCAGCAGCGAATTGATTTCTTGGGCTACCACATTACATCAGACAGCACAATTCCCTTACAGACGAAGTTCGAGGCGGTTACATCTTTCCCGCGCCCGCAGACCGTCAAGGCCCTACAGGAGTTCCTCGGGATGGTAAATTTTTATCATCGGTTCGTCCCTAAGGTGGCTCTACTTATGCAGCCCTTGTACGAGGCCCTCAAGGCCAAGTCCAGTAAGGATCTGATCAGCTGGACACCCGAGATGGACCGGGTGTTCGTCAACACCAAAGGCGCCTTGGCCAATGCAACCATGCTGGCGCACCCGCTTCCAGGTGCCACCATTGCCCTTACCACCGACGCGTTGGACTACGCAATCGGCCCAGTGCAGGAACAGTGGGTGAATGGGACGTGGCAACCGCTTGCGTTTTTCAGCCGTCAACTACGGTGAAACGAAAGAAAGTACAGCACTTTCGACCGGGAGTTGCTGGCCCTTTTTCTAGCCATTCGCCATTTCCGGTTCTTACTAGAGGAACGTCCGTTCATGGCTTACGTGGACCACAAGCCACTAACGTACGCTATGGCCAAGACCGCCGAACCGTGGTCAGCTCGGCAACAACGTCACCTGACGTTCATTTCAGAATTCACCATGGACATTCAGCATGTGTCCGGCAAAGACAACCTGGTGGCGGACTGTCTCTCCCGCGCGACTGTGCACGCAGTCCAGCTCGGAATCGACTATGCCTTCATGGCTACAGATCAAGCCTCGGACCCGGAGGTCCAAGCATACAGGACCAGCCCCTCTAGCTTCCAAGCGGCCGACGTCCAATTCCATGCCGCAGGCACCATGCTACTTTGCGACGTCTCCATGGGAGTTCCCCGCCCTATAGTTCCAGTCGCCTGGCGCAGAAAAGTCTTCGACGCAATACACGGTTTGTCACACCCTGGCATGAGGGCCTCGCAAAGGCTGATGTCGTCAAAATTCGTCTGGAGGGATATGCACCTGGATGTCCGCGACTGGGCCAACACCTGCGTGGTCTGCCAGAAGGCCAAGGTACAGCGCCATGTAAAAGCTCCATTGGCCACCTTCGCTGTTCCGGAGCGTTGATTCGACCATGTGAATGTGGACCTCGTGGGGCCGCTTCCACCTTCTCAAGGTTTTACACACATCCTCACAATGGTAGACCGCACCACTAGATGGCCAGAGGCAGTTCCTTTGGTTTCCACCACTTCGGCAGACGTGGCCAGAGCTTTCATCTCCTCTTGGGTTGCTCGTTTCGGCGTACCGGCGGACATCTCTTCCGATCATGCGCAGTTTTCCTCTGAGCTCTGGAACGCTGTGGCTCAGGGGCTCGGCACCAAACTACATCGCACCACCGCCTATCATCCACAGGCGAACGGCCTGTGCGAGCGATTCCACAGGTTGCTCAAAGCCGCTCTGCGGGCCAGCCTTCAAGGCGTGGGATGGGTGGACAGACTTCCCTGGGTCCTTTTGGGTCTTCGTACAGTGCCCAAAGAAGATTTACAATCCTCCTCGGCGGAACTGTCTATGGCCAACCTCTACGAGTACCAGGGGATTTCCTCCCGTCTCCAACAGAGCCATGGTCCGCATCCCAACAACTCGTCAGCCACCAGGAAGCGGCCATATGTTTCGCTCCAGTGCCTACATTGCATCACGGCTTACAGAGCTCCCACATCCCAACTGAGCTGAAAAGCGGCGAGTACGTGTTTATCCGCCACAACGCTCACCGGGACCCGCTCAAGCCTTCTTACACTGGTCCCTTCCGCGCCATAGAGCCGGGAGACAAATACTTTTCGGTCGATATCGGAGGTAAACCGGACCACATATCGGTTGACCGGCTGAAGCCGGCGCACTTAGACCTGGACAGCCCAGTCGAAATCGCTCAACCGCCAAAACGGGGCCGACCGCCCACAGTCGCCGTGCCAGCTCCACCACAACTGCCCGACAGCTCGACCACCGGCCACCAGCTTCCGCTTCAGGGTTACAGAAGTCGCTCGGACAGGCTTGTCAGGCCTCCTCGTCGTCTCACTTTTGCTGTTAAAGACAATTCTGGGGGGGCGCATGTGGCGGAGGCCACTAAAGGACTCAGACCGTTTGTATATAATTCCCTTTAACAACATGTTAGCTACAGCCTGAATCTGTATCTTTATTTGTACTGTTTACTTGTATAGACCGTGATTGCTTTAACAGCGCGGGTAAACGCAATGATGTCACGCCGTACATCACGTGATCCTCCACTGGCGGGAAGAACGTGATGACGTCATGACGTCAACCACGGGACCAGCCAGCAGTCCTCGTGGAGCCTCCGAACTGAATAGACCTACACTCGATGTTCTCCTGCAGTTACTTGTTTAAACCTGTTAGTTTCCATTAAACTTCATTTTGTTTAAGCGCCTGAGTGGACCTCAGTCTTTGGATAGGAACTAGACATTCCTACAAGCATCCTTTTTGACCCTGAGCTGAGCTTCAAACCCCGCATCCTATATATCACAAAGATCTCTCACCTTCACCTCCAGAACATTGCCCACCTTTGCACCTACCACATCCCCACTGTTGCTGAAACCACACTTTTGTCACTTTAAGCCTCAATTCCTCCAATGTTCTCTTTGCTGGTCCCTCATCCTCTGCTGTTAATGAACTCAAACTGGTACAAAACTCAGCCTTTCATATTGTAAGGCCCACCCACCCATCATTCCTCTTCGCACTGACATTGGCTACCTATGCCCATCACACTGAATTTCAAATTCTTGTCCCACCCACCTCTGCAGCTTTACATCCCCGCTTGCACCCTTTGCACCCCCACCCCCCGTTCTGGCCTTCCGTACATCCCCTCCCTTCACCCCACCATTGACGATTGTGCCTTTAACCACCTCAGCTCTGGAACTCTGTTCTTAAACCCCTCCTCTTCTCTTTCCAAATTTAGAAACCTTCTCAAGATCTGTGTTTTCAACCAAACTTTTTGTCACCTTTCCTAAGTCTCCCTCCAGGGCACCATTTCTGTTCCTTTATCTATTTTCTTAATTGTTTCCTCTTCCTCTGTAAAGTGCCTTGGGATATTTTCTACATTGAAGACCTTATATATAGGTACAAGTTGTTGTTGTTGAAGGCAAGATGAGCTACGATTCCCCCCATGATTGTATATTCTACCAACATCCATTTTCAAGGGTTACACATGAATAATGCCCACTTGCTCAAGGTACTGGAGGGCACATGGCCCCATCAAGGAGTTAACACTTTCAGGAGAGGAACGCATTAATGGAGAAAATTGAAAAAGGAATAAAACAGTAACAATGAAGTAACTCAAGAGAAAGCATTGCAACGATCAACCTCTACTGAGATTATTCGTGTTTTAAAAGATCTAAAAGTCTGGCTTCAGTCTCTAAACATCTTTGAATCTCCAGTTTGATATTGCACCAAGCAGTCTTGCTTTCACACAAGCTGTCATGTTCAGCAGGGTAAGTCATCCAAATCCCCTGCCAGCTTCCTCTTTCCAATGAATGAACCACTGATCTGAAAAAAACCTCTATATTTTTAGTACTAGAATCTTTTATTCCTTCTTGGCACATCCTCCATCTGTACTTTATGATTATTTATTTAATTATATTGTGGAAGATATATATTTACATGAGAAAACTGTTAACATTTCTGCAAGGTTGCAGAGGAGAAAGCCTGGTTTAGCTAGGGGCTAATTTATAGTGGAGCCTCATAATGAATTCATAGCAAAAAAAATGAAGATTTACAAACATGCCGTAATATGCAATAAAATTTGATGACAGAGACAAATATGAATAGATATGTGGTCCTTTCCTTCAGAGGGCATTTAGGAGTCAACCACATTGGTGTAGAACTGGAGTCACATATAGCTCAGGCCAGGTAAAGACAGCAGGTTTCCTTCCCTAAAAGACATTAGTGAACAAATTGAATTTTTACAGCAATCCGACAGCTTCATGGTCACTTTTACTGATACCAGCTTTAAAAAAAATGTACATCTATTTTAAGCTGCCATGGCGGGAATTGTACTCACATTATCTTGATTATTAGTACAGGCCTTTGGACTATTAACCCAGTAATATAACTACAGCACAACCATACCCGTAGTTTTATATCTGTAAGTAAAAATTGATCATTCTCCATACTCTGTCTAAATTCGAGACAGAAGGCAATTCCTACTGATACATGAGTTGTGGCTCTGTTGAGTTTTATTATTGACTCTTCATTTAAAAAAAGACTTTTCTCCAGACAAGTAATATGGTATTAGTCTCTGATGTGCTAATGAAAAGTTAAGACATCTCAGAGAACTGGATCCTTGAGAGAAGTTGTTGAGTTCTTAAAGGACCACTAAGCCATAAGTGTGGCCAAACAACAACAACCTGAATTTCTTTAATGTAGAAAAACATCTAAACCATTTCACAGAGGCCTAATAAAAAAGATGTTAACAGGGTCACCAAAAACTTGGTCAAAAGTGGGTTGTGAGGAGGGTCTTAAAGGAAGTGGAGACACAGAGGGGCTAAGGAGGATATTCCAGAGGATGTTGAACGCATGGCTGCTAATGGTGGGATGAAGGGATGCACAAAAGTTCAGAGTCAGAGTAATGGAAAGTTTGGGATGGTGGGAGGGATCCAGGTTTTAGGGCTGGAGGAGCTTACAAAGATAGGGAGGGATGATGCCCTGAAGGGATTTAAACATGAAGAGAGAATTTTAAATTTGAGCCATTGTGGGACTGGTAGTCAATGTAGTTCAGTGAGGACAGGGGTGAGCGGGACATGGTGCTGGACAGGATATGGGCAGCAGAGTTTTGGATGAACTATAGTTTAAGGAGGATGGATGATGGAGGTTTGGCCAGGAGAGCACTGAAATAGAGGTGAAAAAGGCATGGGTGAGGGTTTCAACTGTAGATGGGCTGACGTAGGGATGGAGACGGGTGAAGATGAAGGTTTTTATGATGGAGAGTATATGGCATTAGAAGTTCAGCTTGGGGTCGAACAGAATACCAGGGTTGCATACGGTCTGGGTCAGACTGAGACCATGGTCGAGGTGGGGAATGGAGTCGATGGCAAAGAAACTGGCTGGAATTTTCTGGGGTCTGTGCAGGCACGATCGGAGGCAGGTCGGGTTGGAAATTTGAAATAAGTGAGAGCGGGTCGGGTAGCCTCTGTCAGCCCGCCACCATGCACCTTTCTCTCGGGCACATTTGCCAGTGCGACAGCGACCTGAACGGCAGAGAAGGGTGACCTAATTGAAATCATTATCAGCTTGTTGTCAGACCCTCAAGCGCTTTTTTCCCCCTACCTTTCAAATTTCCCTGGCTGACCACAGAATTCACGCAGCTCAGGAACCACATCTGACAACCTGAGATGGGAGTTGAGTGGCCATTGCTCCAGCTGATTAGTTGGCAGCATGAAATGTACTATAAAAGCTCCCACCTCACAGCTAGTCACTTTCCTCAGGCAGAAGCTGTTGCTGACTGCATTCTCAGCACAGATTTAGCTTTCTACAGGCTGCAAGTGTTTCCAGCAAAGTCGCCATTCAGTCTCCCCTCATCGGTAGAACCTATCACACCATTGACAGATTGCTTCAGTCATCTCTACTTGACCTGTCATCTATTCCATCAGCATGGGTGCCGTTTATACTGTCTCACCTTGGTCCTCAAAATTGGGCCACAATGAGCCCCAACATCAGCAACACCAGGCACACCAGCAGCACCAAGAACACCACCAACCTTCTCCTCAACCACCTGATACTGCACAGGACAGAGGGCATCAGCGCAGGGCTGCAGTGCACTGGAGGCGATACCCCCAACACAGGGTATCCAGCCAGAACATGAGCTTCCTCAACATGACTGAGCAGCAGTGCCAAAGGAGGCTCAGGCTATTGCGCCAGGTCGTTGCAGACATTTGCAGATTGTTGGAGGAGGACCTGCAGCCCAGAGGGCCTGGTGAACACACCTTACCAGTGGCTGTAAATGTCACCAATGCCCTCAACTTCTTCACCTCAGGCTCCTTCCAGGGATCTGCAGCAGACATTTGCAGCATTTTGCAGTTGGTTGCCCACAGATGCATCACACAGGCCACTGATGCCCTCTTTGACAAGTCAGCCAATTATATCAACGTTGCCACTGATGAAGCCAGTGTTACTGAGTGAGTGCTCGGCTTTGCCGCTCTGGCTGGCTTCCCACGGGTGCAGGGCGTCATCGACTGCACACATGTGGCCATCAAAGCATCCCATCATAACCCAGGAGTCTTTGTGAACTGCAAGGTCTTCCACTCCCTCAATGTGCAGCTGGTCTGCAACCATAGAAAGATCATCATGCACTTGTGCACCAAATACCCTGGCAGCTGCCATGACTCTTTCATCTTGCGCCAGTCCATCCTCCCTCAGCTCTTTGTTCCTCCAAACAGACTTTCCGACTGGCTGCTTGGAGACAAGGGCTATCCACTGAAGACATGGCTCATGACACCCTTGAGGACGACAAGTACTGAGGCCGTGGAGAGATATAATGAAAGCCACATTTCCACCAGATGTGTCATAGGGCAGACAATAGGCATGCTCAACATGCGTTTCAGATGCCTTGACGATCTGGAGGAGCCCTTCAGTAAGCACCAGCCACGGTCTCCAGATGGTTGTGGTTTTTGGAGGTCAATCATCACAGCCTCAGGGCATCGCTGCAGGAGTTCCTCAGGGCAGTGTCCTAGGCCCAATCATCTTCAGCTGCTTCATCAATGACCTTCCCTCCAACATAAGGTCAGAAATGGGGATGTTCGCTAATGACTGCACAGTGTTCAGTGCCATTCACAACTCCTCAGATAATGAAGCATGCAACAGGATCTGGATGATGTTCAGGCTTGGGCTGATAAGTGGCAGGTAACATTCGCGCCACACAAGTGCCGGGCAATGACTATCTCCAACAAGCGAGAGACTAACCAACGCCCCTTGACATTCAACGACATTACCATTGCCGAATCCCCCACCATCAACATCCTGGAGGTCACCTTTGACCAGAAACATAACTGGACCAGCCACATAAATACTGTGGCAACAAGAGCAGGTCAGAGACTAGGTATTCTGTGGTGAGTGTCTCACCTCCTGACTCCCCAAAGCCTTTCCACCATCTACAAGGCAGAAGTAAGGAGTGTGATGGAATACTCGCTACTTGCCTGGATGAGTGCAGCTCCAATAACACTCAAGAAGCTCAACACCATCCAGGACAAAGCAGCCCGCTTTAATGGCACCACATCCACCGCCTTAAACATTCACTCCCTCCACCACTGGTGTACCGTGGCTGCAGTGTGTACCATCTACAAGATGCACTGTAGCAACTTACCAAGGCTTCTTTGGTAGCACCTCCCGAACCTGCGACCTCTTCCACCTAGAAGGACAAGGGTAACAGGCGCATGGGAACACCACCACCATCTCCAAGTCACACACCATTGTGACTTGGAAGTATATTGTCGTTCCTTCATCGGCGCTGGGTCAAAATCCTGAAACTCCCTCCCTAACAGTACTGTGGGAGTACCTTCACCACACGGACTGCAGCGGTTCAAGAAGGCAGCTCACCTCCACCTTCTCAAAGGCAATTAGTGATGGGCAATAAATGCTGGCCTTGTCAGCGACACCCACATCCCATGAACGAATATTAATAAAAAATCATCGTGGTCTGCTGTGCCCTTCACAACATAGCGCAGCAGCGAGGATTAGCACTGCATGAGGAGCAAGGCACTGAGCTCACTGCCTCTTCCGAGGAGGAGGAGCAGGAGGAGGTGGAGGAGGAGCATCAGCTGGAAGATGAGGAGGTGCAGAAGCTCAAGGAACCTGCGGGCCAGATCCCACCACCAGCTGAGCACTTGCTGCCCGGGAGGCCAGGGATGGTCTCATCATGGCCAGATTTTACGCAGTGCACCCATATGCCTGCCACATGCTGCACCAGGTTGGCACCACCCCACATCAACACCATAAAGGATCCCTACAATGACCAAGCCATTCCTTTCACACTGACCACCATTGTGGGAGGTACCATTATGTCTCACCATTCACTGCAATTCACTAAGCCACTTCCAAGGGTGCACACAAATTTCTCCAAGACCGTAAAGTGGTGAAAATAAAGACTTTTATGTTTGACAGCACGTTAACGGAAACTTTTCATAAACATTGAATAGAACACCCAAGTGGCTACCGTTGTGAATCTACTTGTGTTTCATCTTTCTCTTACGCGTGCTTCTATGAGGTGCTACCTCTGTGGCTTCAGCAGAGGTAGAGGCAGCCAGCTCGTTTCCCTGCTGCGACTGCTTAGACACTCTTGACGGACGTCCTCTAGGTTTTGGAGCCTCTGATGGCCCCGCCAAAGTCTGCTCCTCCTGTGACTGTGCAGGGGCAGACTTGGCCACCACTGTCCGAGGAGGCATCTGGGGCTCTGACTGAGGGAGTGGCAACGGGGGAGAAGTGTGAGCTCTTTGAGAGGCGCGCCCACATCCATGTCCCCTCTCACCATCATTCCTCTCATGGGCCACCTGCATGTCCCTGCTAGCAAGGAGCTGGAGAGCACCTTGCTGCAAATCAGTGGGGCCATGAGGACCCAAGTCTACGCTAACATCCCTCCTAGAAGAGGAGGTCTATGAGCCTCTGCCATCTATTCTCCATAGATAGCCATCTATTCTCCATAGATAGCATGTGTTCCTGTGTGTGGCGCATTAGCTGCTCAATGTATGCGGCCATCCTATCCTTGAAAGTGCCTACAGTCGCCATCACCTGCGACATGGTGGGGCTCATGTTGGAGATGAACTTCTCCATTCTCTGCACATTTGCAGACATCGCGCTCTCAAAACCTTACAGAGCCTCCTGCATGTCTTGCTGCACCTCCAGGAATACCCTCTTTCTGGATGGCCCCCGAGTCTCAACATCTGCATGCAGCTGAGTAGAGCTGGGAGTATCCTGCGCTCTCCGGCGAGGAGTCTCCACTGCTGTACCTGTTTGCACCATCTGTTCTTGCTCACTTGTGAGTTGTGAGACACGAGGTGACAACACTACTCTATCTCGCGTGGGAACGTATTTGCGCTGGTGCTGGGTGCGCTTATGTCTGGTGATGGTGCGCCCTCAGAGGCTGGAGGCTCCTTTGAGGAGTCGTCTTCCTCTTTCTCCTGGACAGTCGGGGGGGTTCTTAATGGACCTGTGGGAGAGTAAAGAGATGTTAGATATGTCATATGAAGAATGGGTAACGATACCATTATGCACATGATGAACATTCACTGGCTGCTGACATCAGCCCCCATATGAGTGATTGTTGTATGCCATGTAGCTGTATGATATGTAATTCTGTCACCAGGTTGTTGAGATGTCCCCCTCTCTCCGTCTCCCACCTCCAGCTGCTCGGCAAATCCAGATACTTCTAAAGCAGCCTCCTCTGTTGTTGTGAGGGCGGCAAATGATGGAGGGCCACCTCCGGTTCTCTCGCTCTCCCTTATTGTGGGTTCTCTTTCCCTGCAAGGAGGGAAAGAAGTGAAGGTTGAGTGAGAGTGATGGAATGAGTGTAAGGAATGGATGGGTTAGATCTTTAGAGGGAGACTACGATGGAGTGGGGTGCCAATGCCAAGTGGCCTCCTTGTGTGTTGTTAGTTGGTATGATTGCATTAGGATGAGGGTGAATGTGAGGGGTGGCTAATTAGATGGGGATGTGAAAATGTAGATAGAGAGAGAGGGATGGGTGGACGTGCAAGGTATGTTGCTTTGAGTAATGATGTGCAGGAGCAGGGTTGGGAAGGTAGACTGCTGGGGATGTGATGAGAGACACAACAGGTTGAAGTTGAGTGTGGTTTTATACTCACGTTTCCTGATCTAATGAGATCATTGAAATGTTTGCAGAACTGCACCCAGGTCCTCCTGACCATACCCCTGCTGTTCAACTCCTCGGCTATTTGGAGCCAGTCTCCTTTTGTCTCCTGGAGAGGTCTCTTCTGCCCATTAGAAGGGAAGGGGACCTCCCTGCGTGCTCTGACTCCCTCCACAAGCATATGAAGGGAGTCATCGGACAACCTGGGTGCAGCCCTCTGGATGAACCTTCAAATGCAATGTGGCCAGGGCCTCTTTAAATATCCCGTCTGAAAACGCGTCATCGCTGACGTCATCAGACCCGCATCATTTAATAGGGCCGGGTAACACGCAGGGCAGGCTTAATAGGCCGCATTGAAGACATTAAGGCCTAGAAATTCGGTAGGCTTAGCGCCGCATTTGAGGCACTAGAGGGCCTAGCGCCGGAGTTATGGCCAGTTGAGAAATTCCCTGGGGCCCTAAATCAGCGTTGCACCGGTAGCGCTGCGCCGGCACCGATGACGTCATCGGTGTGCGCAGCGTCCCGGTTGCCGTGGTAACCCGGCCCCAAGCCAAAATTCAGTTGCGCCCGCCTCGCCCGTGGCAGGCGCAACTAAGACTCTGGCAACAGAGTCTTCCCCCAGTGTGCGCCGGCGCATTAAGGTGGAGCGGCGGCCGGCCGCGTTCCCGGCGGCCGCCTGCCCGCACCTCCCTTCCCGGACTCCTGCATACCCCCCCCCCGTGGCCCTGATCAGTGTCTCATGCGAGCCCGGCACTTCCCCGAGGTGCCGGGCTCAGATGTCGGATCAATCCACCGGACAGTTGTCGGCTGCAGGCAGCTCCTCCTTAACAGGAGGAGGAGGCCTGCAGTTCCCCCGCCTGCCGCACCGCATCGGGTGCCACAGCGGGGGATTAGCGCCGGGAAACCCAAGTTCACGCCCGTTTTGAGGCGCTAAAGGAGGGTTTTAGCGCCCGCCGCCGTCTGGGCCCGGCGCACCCGAATTTTCGTCGGGCGCTGCCGCATTACCGCTGGCGCAAACATTCTGGCGCTACAGCCCTGGCAAGACCAGAACCCAATTTCTAGGCCTAAATGTTTGCTAAGAGGCTCTTAAGAGGGTTTTTAACACCAGCTCTTGCTCACTGCATTTTGGACACAGATTTAGGTGTCAGCAGTTTGCAGGTCATTTCAGAATGGCATGGAAGCCACTCTCACTACATAGCTACTCGCTATCACAGCATTGAGGGATTGGCTCTTTGATCTCCACTTTACCTGCCATCTACTACATCAGCATGGGTGCTGCTTATACCGTCTCACCTTGGTCCTCAGAATTGGACCAAGATGAGCCCCACCACCAAGTACACCAGCCACACCAGCAGCAAGTGCAGCAGCCACAACCGCAGCCTTCTCTTCAACGACCTGATGCTCCACAGGAGAGAGGGGGGCTCCACAGGGCTGCAGCGCGTCGGAGGCAATACCCCCAACTCAGGGTATGGAGGCAGAGGATGAGCTTCCTCAACATGACTAAACAGCAGTGCTTCAGGAGGCTCAGACTATCGCGCCAGGTCCTCGCAAACATTTGCAGCTTCCTGGAACAAGACCTGCTGCCCAGAGGACCTGGTGGACACTCCTTACCAGTGGCTGTCAAAGTCACCACCGCCCTCAACTTCTTCGCCTCAGGCTCCTTCCAGGGATCTGCAACAGACACTTGTGGGATCTTGCAGTCGGCTGCCCACAGATGCATCACCCAGGTGACCGATGCCATGTTTCACAAGTCAGCCAATTATATCAACTTTGCCACTGATGAGGCCAGTTTTACAGAGTGGGCACTCAGCTTTGCGGCTCTGGCTGACTTCCCACAGGTGCAGGGCAACATCAACTGAACACATGTGGCCATCAAAGCACCCCATCATCACCAAGGAGTGTTTGTGAACTGGAAGGGCTTCTGTGGTGTATGTAACTTGTTCCACCTTAAGAGAACTTAAACCTGTTCCACCTTAAGAGATGTATTACTTTCTCTGGCTGCTGTATACGGTAATACCGCTGGTGACCACACCGGTATATAAGTGCTGTGTAGTAATTTGCTGAGTAGTTCAGCCCTGACCTTCGACTAGTAAAGACCTGTTAAAGTTATTCTTGTGGTCTGTGTGCAGTGATTCATATTAACCATAACTGGAACACACAGACTTAACAGTGGCGACGAGTACGATCTTACCCTGCGGCAGAGATACATCCAAGGCAGTTTAACGGGCGTCGAGAAGAGGCATCCGCCCTCATCATCCTGCTGAGAAAAGACTCGGGTCTGAAGAGCAAAGGAAGAATCCTGACACGAAGCCTTCCATCAGCGACAGGCAGTGATCATCCCTTCTACCACGGTGGTGGGTAAGCCGATCAGCGACGAGCAGCAAGTCGGCCACGTTGGCTGTGGAGTAGGGGAGGGAAAACGGAGGATATAAGGGCGGAGAACTCGACCACGGCCGGGGAAAAGAGCCGGACAGAAGTCGGGGCCAGAGGCGCTGAGACTGGGGCAGCGTAAGGCACGGGAGCCGCGGTGAATGCAAACGCAGCCGGTGTAAAAGACCGGGCTGCAAGCGGGCTGGGAGACGCAACAGCGTCGAGAGAGAGCTCGACCGCGACTGGTGAAAAAGGCCGGGCAGCTACCAAGGCCGTGAGGCGCAGCGACCGGGACAGCGTAAGGCACGGGAGAAAATAAAAAAACCGCGGAGAACTCAGCCGCAGCCGGTGGAAAGGACCGGACTGCAAGAGGGGCTGGGAGGCACGAATTGAGAACCGCTGGGGAGGCGCGAACGGCAGCAATACGGCAATCGCCATTACAGCCAGCGGGGGAGAAAGGCAAACGCGGGAAGCTGCCATTTTCGTAGGCGGGGGAAGAAGACAAGCGCGGGAAACCGCCATTTTAAAATAAAAGAAGATTGCAAGGATGCCTAAGCGTGGTAACATCAACGATTTCGATGCCGATGTTGAAGATTGGGCCACGTATGTAGAACGCATAGAAGTTTATTGTAAAGCAAATAAGATATCAGATGAAGATAAAGCACTAACCTTATTAAACTTAATGGGTGCGAAGACATACGGGCAATTGAAACACCTTCTATCACCAGAGAAACCGGCGGATAAGACTTTCGCGGATATTGTTACCGTCCTGAAAAATCATTTAAGCCCCACGCCGCTGATGCTAGCGGAATGATTTAAATTTTACAGCAGAAAGCAGCTGAAAGATGAAAGCAATGCTGAATTTTTAATTGAATTGCGTAAGCTAGCAAAGTACTGTCAGTTTGGAACAGGACTAACAGATGCGCTAAGAGATAAATTTGTGTGTGGATTGTTAAAAGAAGAGACACAAAAGCGACTGCTTGAGGAGAATGAGCTGACACTTGATAAAGCTGTCGTTATGGCAGCATCGCACGAAGCCGCAGCGAGAGGCACGGCAGTAATGCAGCTACGGTCACCGGAACTCAGCACAAATCAAATGGCCTTGGGTACAGTAAAATGTTATCGTTGTGGAAAGACAACGCACGATCAGAACCAGTGCTGGTTCAAAAATAAGGAATGCAGAAAATGTGGCAGGCTTGGTCACATAGCTAAAGTATGCCGGTCAGGAGAGAAGACCAGCAACAAAAAGTCACCGCAGGGAAAGTACAGAAAGGTACACAAGGTGACAGAGAACAGTTTGAACAAACAGAAGTCAGATTCAGACGCCAGCAGTAATGAACTGGGTAGCTTAAGAGTACACAACGTTGGTAAGGAAGCAGACCTCCAGACAATTTGGGTCACACTTCAGATAGCAGGAGTCCAAGTGAAGACGGAATTGGACACTGGATCGGCATTGACGGTCATGAATAAGAAAGATTACAAAAGGTTATTCCAACATATTCCCCTACGGGATACGGAGATTGTATTGAAAACATACACGGGGCAAAGAGTATACCCCATCGGAAAGATAGAGGTAAAGGTGGTCCACAAGGGCAAAGAAAGCCGAGGAATGGACTTATATGTGCTACCTGAAGGAGGTCCACCACTACTGGGACGGGAGTGGATTAGAAAAATGAATATGGACTGGCATTCCTTAAAAGCACTAACGGTAGATGCCAGGGAAACAGATGTCAAACCTAAACGATTGTCCAGAATATTGGACAATGCTAAAGAGGTGTTCCAGCAGGGGCTGGGAACACTGAGAGGAATTACGGCAAACATCAAGATTGAAGAACATGCACAACCAAAATTTTTCAAAGCCAGACCGGTACCCTATGCAATACGACCTGCTGTGGAAGCGGAGCTGGAAGCGCTAGAACGTTCAGGAGTACTGTCTAAGGTAGACTGGAGTGAGTGGGCTACGCCCATTGTTCCCGTGATGAAACGTCCTTCGAGCAACAAGCCGGGAGAACCAGGGAAGGTTCGCATCTGTGGCAATTTCAAGATCACTGTAAATCCGGTGCTTCACACGGTGCAGTATCCGCTTCCGCGGATTGAGGATATCTTCGCTTCATTGTCGGGCGGGAAACACTTCACCAAGATAGACCTGGCGCAGGCGTACTTACAGATGGAAGTTGAGGAAGAGTCACGCCAGTACCTCACGATCAACACGCATAGAGGCTTGTACCGGTATAATAGACTGGTTTTTGGAGTGGCATCGGCTCCAGCAATTTGGCAGAGGGCCATGGAGCAGGTATTACAGGGAATTCCAGGCACACAATGTTACCTGGACGGTATTCTGATTACAGGAGAGGGTGACGAGGAACACCTCGCAAATTTGGAACTGGTGCTCATCAGATTGAAAGAATATGGACTTCGAGTTAATCGGCAGAAATGTGAGTTCTTTCAGAAGCGGATCTCGTACTGTGGCCATGTCATTGACCAGGAGGGACTTCATAAGTCTCCTGACAAGATCGAAGCGGTTGTGAAGGCTCCCGCTCCGGTTAATGTATCTCAGTTGAGGTCGTTCCTAGGATTGATTAACTATTACCATAAGTTTCTGCCAAATTTATCCACAGTACTGCACCCGCTGAACGCTCTTTTGCAGAAGGGAGTACCATGGGAGTGGAGCGAGGACTGTAAGAAGGCCTTTCGCAAAAGCAAGGAATTGATAACCTCAGAGGAAGTGTTGGCTCACTTCAACCCAACACTGCCTATTCGTTTGGCTTGTGATGCTTCTCCATATGGTATTGGGGCAGTACTCTCACACAAGTTGCCAAATGGCACGGAGAGGCCAGTCGCGTTCGCATCCAGATCATTGACCTCCGCTGAGCGCAACTATGCTCAGATAGATAGGGAGGCTCTCAGCCTTGTGTGGGGAGTAAAGAAGTTTAATCATTACCTGCAGGGCCAAAAGTTTACGCTTCTGACAGACCATCAGCCGTTGGTATCCATTTTTAACCCTAAGAAGGGTGTGTCGGTGATGACAGCACAGAGACTCCAGAGATGGTCCCTTTTCCTAGGGGCACATCAATATCAGATAGAATTCAAAGGTACAAAGCAGCATGGTAATGCTGATGGGCTGTCGCGCCTGCCACTACCTGAAGAAGAGGAGACAACGAAGGTTGACCCTGTTGAGTTATTTCACTCGACCATCATCGAGTGTTTACCAGTCACCAATGCAAGTATTGAAAGAGAAACCAGGAACGACCCGACACTGTCCCGAGTCTACAAGGTGACAGTGAAGGGATGGCCAGCACATGGTGATTCTCTGTTACCGGCATTCTCGGCAAGACGAGACCAGCTGTCCGTCTGTCAAGGAACATTGATGTATGGAACGAGAGTGATTATTCCTCCTAAGTTAAGGGAAAGAGTTCTAAAGGAACTGCATGAAGGTCATCTGGGGGGAGTCAAGATGAAAAGCCTTGCTAGGGCTTATGTGTGGTGGCCGGGTATCAACCAACAGATAGAGGAGCTGACGAAAAGCTGCTCAGGGTGCCAAAAAGTGCAAAATGCACCTCCGATTGCACCGCTGCATTCATGGGAATGGCCTTCAGCCCCATGGAAACGCGTACATGTTGACTTTGCTGGTCCATTCATGGACTCCATGTTTCTAATTGCGGTGGACGCAAATTCTAAATGGCCAGAAGTGATCAAGATGACTACCACTACTTCAGAAAAGACAATTGCGGTGTTAAGAACGATATTCGCAAGGAACGGATTGCCAGAACAAATATGTTCTGACAACGGACCACAGTTCGTGTCAGAAGAATTCCAAAAATTCTTAAAGAAGAATGGGGTGAAACATTATACCTCTGCCCCATATCATCCGGCTACAAATGGGTTGGCCGAGAGATTTGTACAAACATTCAAAAAGGCAATAAAGGCCATGAGCGAAGATCAGATTCCAGTACAACATAAGGTGGACAAGTTTCTACTGGCATATCGAAACGCCGCTCATGCAGTGACAAACCAAAGTCCTGTCATGATGTTTTATAACAGGAGGTTGCGGTCCAGGTTGGACTTGTTAAAACCAAATGTGCGGAGGGAAGTTGAAAACAAACAGTTCCAGCATATAAATAACAAGACCACTCGGAGTTTCGAGGTGGGACAACCAGTGTTGGCCAGGGACTATGGAAACGAGAAATGGCAATCCGGAACAATTCGGGCCAGACAAGGACCCCTGATGTACATGGTATATGTTGGTAAAAATGTAATGCGGCGTCATGCTGACCAACTGGTGGAATTGAGAACAAGGGTCGAACCCATGGTTACGACAGAGACAACCGTGGAAGAAGTTAGTGAACCTGAAGCATCTACCTCGGCAGTGAATGTACCTGATGATGATGTCCAAGACATAAGAGACCAACTAGAGGAGTCACCTCAGCAACAAGAATCAGAGACCCCTGAAAGGCGTTATCCAACTCGAATCAGGAGGCCTCCTGAGAGACTGAACCTTTGAATTGTTTCTACATGAAGTTGTATATGTATATATGTTATTATGTTATGTTAAATGGGGATATAACTGTTAAGCTAAAAAGGGAGGATTGTGGTGTATGTAACTTGTTCCACCTTAAGAGCACTTAAACCTGTTCCACCTTAAGAGATGTACTACTTTCTCTGGCTGCTGTATACGGTAATACCGGTGGTGACCACACCGGTATATAAGTGCTGTGTAGTAATTTGCTGAGTGGTTCAGCCCTGACCTTCGACTAGTAAAGACCTGTTAAAGTTATTCTTGTGGTCTGTGTGCAGTGATTCATATTAACCATAACTGGAACACACAGACTTAACAGCTTCCACTCCCTCAATGTGTAGCATCTGCAACCATAAAAAGATGATTATGCATGTGTGCACCAGATTCCCTGGTGGTCATGACTCTTTCATTCTGCACCAGTCCACCCTCCCTCAGCTCTTCACAGCTCCAAACAGACTTACCGGCTGGCTGCTTGGAGACAAGGGCTATCCACTGAAGACGTGGTTCATGACACCCTTGAGGACTGAGGCCGAGGAGCGTTATAATGAGAGCCACATCTCCACCAAATGTGTCATAGAGCAAGCAATAGGCTTGCTGAAGATGCGCTTCAGATGCTTTGATAGATCTTGAGGAGCCCTTCAGTATGCACCAACCAGGGTTCCAGAATTATCATCATTTGCTACATGCTGCTCAACATAGCATAAGAACATAAGAACATAAGAAATAGGAGCAGGAGCAGGCCAATCGGCCCCTCGAGCCTGCTCCGTCATTCAATAAGATCATGGCTGATCTGATCCTAACCGCCAATCCACTATCACAGAACCATCTCCTGAATCTAACAGAATTAGACACGCGAAATAGGAGCAGGATCAGGCTACACGGCCCCTGGGCCCGCTCCGCTACCCACAGGGCCATGACCGATCCGAACCTAGACTCATGCCCAAATTCCTGCCTGCTCCCCGTAACCCTTAATTCCCTTTACTTCTAGGAAACTGTCTATTTCTGTTTTAAATTTATGTAATGATATAGCTTCTACAGCTTTTTGGGGCAGCATATTCCATGGACCTACCACCCTCGGAGTGAAGTAGTTCCTCCTCATCTCAGTTTTGAAAGAGCAGCCCCTTATTCTAAGACTATGCCCCCTAGTTCTAGTTTCACCCATCATCGGGAACATCTTCCCCGCATCCACCCGATCCAACCCCTTCACAATCTTATATGTTTCAATAAGATCTCCTCTCATTCTTCTGAACTCCAATGAGTAGAGTCCCAATCTACTCAACCTCTCCTCATATGTCCATCCCCTCATCCCTGGGATTAACTGAGTGAACCTTCTTTGTACTGACTCGAGAGCAAGTATGTCCTTTCTTAAGTATGGACACCAAAACTGTACGCAGTATTCCAGGTGCGGTCTCACCAATACCTTGTACAACTGAAGCAATACCTCCCTATTTTTATATTCTATCCCCCTAGCAATGAAAGCCAACATTCCATTGGCTTTCTTAATCACTTGCTGCACCTGCATACTAAACTTTTGAGTTTCGTGCACCAGGACCCCCAGATCCCTTTGTACTTCAGTACTTTCCAGTTTCTTGCCATTAAGATAATAACTTGCTCTACGATTTTTCCTGCCAAAGTGCATAACCTCACACTTTCCAGTATTGTATTCCATCTGCCAAATCTCTGCCCACTTACTTAGCCTGTCTATGTCCCCTTGCAGGTTTTTTATGTCCTCCTCACTCACTACTTTCCCTCCCATCTTAGTATCATCTGCAAACTTTGATATGTTACACTTGGTCCCCTCCTCCAAATCGTTAATATAGATTGTAAAGAGTTGGGGACCCAGCACTGACCCCTGCGGAACACCACTAGTTACTGATTGCCAGTCTGAGAATGAACCATTTATCCCAACTCTCTGCCTTCTGTTAGATAGCCAATCCTCTATCCATGCCAGAATATTACCCCCAATCCCGTGATTTTTTATCTTAAGCAATAATCTTTTGCGTGGCACCTTGTCAAATGCCTTTTGGAAGTCTAAATACACTACGTCCACTGGTTCCCCTTTATCCACCCTATATGTTACTTCCTCAAAGAACTCCAGCAAATTTGTCAAACATGACTTCCCCTTCATAAAACCATGCTGACTTTGTCCTATTAAATTATGATTATCCAAATGTCCTGTTACTGTCTCCTTAATAATGGACTCCAAAATTTTACCTACCACAGATGTTAGGCTAACCGGTCTATAGTTTCCAGCCTTCTGTCTACTGCCCTTTTTAAATAAGGGTGTTACATTAGCAGTTTTCCAGTCTGCCGGGACCTTTGCCGAGTCCAGGGAGTTTTGGAAAATTATTACCAATGCATCCACAATCCCTACCGCCACTTCCCTCAAGACCCTAGGATGTAAGCCATCAGGTCCAGGTGATTTATCCGCTTTGAGTCCCATTATTTTACCGAGTACCACTTCCTTAGTGATTTTGATCGTGTTTAGCTCCTCCCCCCCTTTAGCCCCCTATTTGTCCAGTGTTGGGATATTCTTAGTGTCTTCTACTGTAAAGACTGATATAAAATATTCATTCAGTGTTTTTGCCATCTCCATATTTCCCACCATTAATTTCCCAGTCTCATCCTCTAAGGGACCAACATTTACTTTAGCCACCCTTTTTCTTTTTCTATAACTATAAAAACTCTTACTATCTGTTTTTATATTTTTTACTAATTTACTTTCATAATCTATCTTCCCTTTCTTAATCAATCTTTTTGTTATTTTTTGCTGTCTTTTAAAGTTTTCCCAATCCTCTATCCTCCCACTAGATTTGGCTACCTTATATGCCCTTGTTTTTAGTCGAATACTATCCTTAATTTCTTTACTTAGCCACAGATGGCTGTCTTTTCTTTTACACCCTTTTCTTAGTGGAATATATATTTTTTGGAAGTTGTAAAATAACTCCTTAAATGTACACCACTGATCATGTATCGTCTTACCCTTTAATCTATTTTCCCAATCCACTCTACTCAATTCCGCTCTCTTACCTTCATAGTCTCCTTTATTCAAGCTTAGCATGCTTGTTTGAGATCCAACCTTCTCACCCTCTAATTGAATATGAAATTCAACCATGTTATGGTCACTCATTCCAGGGGGATCCTTTACTAGGACATTTTTAATTAATCCTGTCTCGTTACACAGGACCAGATCTAAGGTTGCTTGCCCCCTGGTCGGTTCAGTTACATACTGCTCAAGAAACCCATCCCTAATACACTCAATGAACTCATCCTCAAGGCAGCCCTGCCCAATTTGATTTGTCCAATTAATATGATAGTTAAAATCCCCCATAATTATAGATGTTCCCTTATTACAAGCCTCAACTATTTCCTGATTAATACTCCGTCCAACAGAGTTGCCACTGTTCGGAGGCCTATAGACTATGCCCACTAGTGTTTTTTTCCCCTTATTATTCATTACCTCCACCCAGACTGTTTCATTATCCTGATCTTTTGACCCAATATCATTTCTCTGTATTACAGTGATTCCTTCCTTTATTAACATAGCCACCCCACCTCCCCTTCCTTCCTGCCTGTCCTTCCTGATCGTTAAATAACCTGGTATGTTTAATTCCCAGGCATTGTCCCCCTGCAGCCATGTTTCTGTAATGGCCACAAGATCATACCCATATGTAGTTATTTGTGCCATTAACTCGTCTATTTTGTTACGAATGCTACGTGCATTCAGATAGAGAACTTTCAAAGATGTTTTGTGACAATTAGTTCCTGCTTTTGCCCTTTTTATTACTTTACCTTTTACTCCATACCTTCTGCCCCTTCCTGATGCACAGCAGCGAGGATTGGAGCTGCAGGAGGAGCAAGGCACAGAGCGCACAGCCTCTTCAGAGGAAGAGGAGGAGGAGGAGCAGGTGGAAGATGAGGAGGAGCAGGAGGAGGAACCTGAGGTGGAGATGGCAGCAGCAGCGGTACACATTGTTGCCCGGGAGGCCGGTGATGGCCTCATCATGGCCATATTTACTTAACTTGCTCCAATGCAGTCACATGGCTGCCACATGCTGTACTAAGCTTACCCACTCAACAACACCATAAAGCAGTCCTACAATGACCATGCCATTCCTTTCACCCAAAGCCCCAATGCTCGAGGTTAAGCAATGTTTCACCATTCACTCCAAGTGACAAAGTCACTTCCAAGGTAACAGGCAAAAATGGAAAAGTGGTGCAAAGAAATAAACATAGAAACATAGAAGATAGGAGCAGGAGTAGGCCATTTGGCCCCTCGAGCCTGCTCCGCCATTCAATGCGATCATGGCTGATCATCCAAATTCAGTACCCAGTCCCTGCTTTCTCCCCATACCCTTTGATCCCTTTAGCCTTAAGAAATATATCCAACTCCTTCTTGAATATATTTAATGTATTGGCCTCTAACGCCTTCTGTGGTAGAGGATTCCATAGGTTCACCACTCTCTGGGTGAAGAAATTCCTCCTCATTTCTGTCCTAAATGGCTTACCCCTTATCCTTAGAAATACATTTATCTGTGTTATCAAAATAACTGAAACTTAGCACTGACATTTTTTCATACATCCATGTGCATACCCATGTGCATCTACTTTTGTATCATTTTTCTTTTCCGAGTGTTTCTACAAGGTGCAACCCCTGTGGCTTCAGCAGGGGTAATTGTAGGCTGCTCACTTCTCTGCTGTGACTCGTTAGACACTTTTGGCGGACACCCTCTGGGTTTTGGAGCCATGTGGCTGTATGAGATGTGATTCTGTCAGCAGGTTGCTGGGAAATCCCCCTCTCTCCATCTCCCACCGCTAGCATCTCTCCATTTCCCGAGATCTCCAGAGCCCCACCCTCTGCTGGTGTCAGTTGGGTGAATACTGGAGGGCCACCTCCGGTTCTCTGCCTCTCCCGCGTGTTGTGCTCTTTTCTCCTGCAAGGAGGGAAAGAAGAGAACTTTGAGTGAGAGTGATGGAATAAGTGTAAGGAATGGATGGGTTACAGCTGTAGAGGGGGACTATGAGGGAGTGGCGTGACATTGCCAAATGGCCTACTTCTGTCGTGTTACTTGCTATGATTGCATTTGAATGAGGGTTAGTGTGAGGGGTGGTTAGTCAGATGGGGATGTGATTCTGTACATATAGAGGGGTGGGTGGACCTGGAAGGTATGTTGGTGTGAGGAATGATGTGCAGGAGTAGGCTTGGGAAGGCAGAATGATGGGGATGTGATGAGAAGCACATCAGGATGAAGTTGAGTGTGGCGTTGCATTCACCTTTCCTGACCTCATGAGATAATTGAATCGTTTCCTGCACTGTATCCAGGTCCTCCTCACCACATTCCTGCTGCTGACCTCTGCTATATCCAGTCAGGCTCTTTTGGTGTCTTTGGGAGTCTCCTTTGCCTAGTAGCAGGGAACAGAACCTCCCTGCGTGCTCTCACTGCTTCCACCAGAGTATGCAGGGATGCATCTGAAAACTGTGGTGTAGCCCTCTGCCTTTGACTATCCATCACTGATAGTTTAGAACAGTACTCAGCCCTTTGTATTTCAGCTTCCACACTCCTCTAGCAACCTTCAAATGAGTTGAGTGCAAGGCTGCTTTAAATATTGGCGCTGGAAACGAGTCATCGATGATGTCGTTAGACCTGCTCCACTTAATTGAGCCAGGAAACGCACATGACTGCTTTAAGTGGGGCCATTAAGTGAAAGTCGCCCTGAAGAACGCGCTGAGCAGAACATTGCGTTCCCAACCCGTTACGTGGACCGCACGCACCAGACTCAACTCCACGGTAAAGATTCCGGCCTGGATGTCAGAGAGGTAGACTGACAGCACAGAGGCAGTGAAGGGGTCAAGAGAGGTGGTGGAGATCTAGAGCTGGGTGTCATCAATGTACTTGTACAAGTTGACCCCCTATCTGCGGATGATGTTGCCAAAGGTGTAGCATATAAATAAGGAAGAGGAGATGACCAAGGATAGATCCTTGGGGAACTTCATGAACAGGAGCAGGAAGGGAAGCCAATGCAGGAGATGCTCTGGCTATAATCGTATCAGTAAGAGTAGAACCAACCCAGAGAAGTCCTACCAAGCAGGGTAACAGAGGAGTGGCATTGGAGGAAAATGGTGTGGTTGACTGTGTCAAAAGCTGCAGGGAGGCAGAGGATTACAAGAAAGGATAGAAGATCATGTCTACAGTCAGAGAAATGCACTCATAATTTTGGGTAGGGCTTACCTAGTGCTATGGGAAGGGCTAGATTGAAGAGATTCAAATATGGAATTGTGTGAGAGATGGGCACAGATTTGGGAGGCAACAACATTCAAGGACTTTAGGGAGGAAAGGAAGGTTTGTAATGGGGCAACAGTTTGCAATGACAGAGGGAGCAAATGTGGGTTTTTTGAGGAGGGATGTGATGATTGCAGTTATGAAAGAAAGAGGTGCAATACCTGAAGGGAGGGAACCATTTGAAGTTTTGGAGCCATATTGTTGAATTCTCAGTTTGCATTTTAAATATTTTCCTCAATATTTAATACTTCTAACTTTACTGAATGAGATGCCATTATAGCTAATACAAAATTCAGGGTCATTACTTTTTATGGGTATATATACAAAGATGTGAATTAGTTTTCTTAATGTTTTATGATAAATTGTTATTTCTTAGCCAGTTGGAAAATATGCCAAAATGTGAGGATAAACTGCTGATATTTAATGGAAAGATTTCCCTTGACGTGGACTTCTACTCAGCTCAACACAGATGGCAAGTCATTAGCATAGATCACAAAAAGTAAGGGGCCAAGAATTTAGCTCTAGAGTATGTACACAGCCACAGGCATTGGGTATAATATTGCCTGAATTAAGTTACAGATTTTATTTAACCCACAAAATTCAATTTGAACAATTGAATTGTAAGACTATTATTATTTAAGTTAACTACTTTTATAGCATGACAATATTATTCATTGTGGGGAGGAAAAACTTGCCTGAGAGTTAGATTAATGTCTTCCACCAGTAGATCCCGATTAAACTGGTATATTGTCACAAAACTCAATCAGTGCTGGTTCAGCAGAATGATGAGGTCAAAGCTGTGGTTGCTATGGCAAAATATCCACTAAAGATGAGCATGGAACTGAATTGAGCACCCAAAGTGAAACAAATTGAAGTGTTACAGATTTATTTATAATTCTTTAAACTTGGCTGAGTTTAAATTCAGATGCTTCAGTCCCTGGCAGTCTAGAGAGGACATGGTGTATGCAAGTCAAAAGCCGAGCAGTAGAACAATAGTGACCGTTCTACAGTGGTAACTCCATGATCTCACAGGGCCAACAGGAGCTGCCCTCGGAGAGAGCGGGAGTCGGAGCATCAGGCCTACAGTGTTGTCACCTTATTTCTGACCTGCACCTTTACGTGAGTGCCACTCCTCTGGAATTGTGGGATTGTGGAATTACCCCTTACACCTTGAAGTTAAAAATGAATGAAAAGAGCTGAACTTTTTTTTACAAATCTATATTTAAAGCGCAGCAGGTTGCAAAATTGTTCCATTTGCAACCAATTTGGCAAATGTATTTAAAATGTCAATGGTTGAATGTTGCACATTCACATCGCTATTCTTATGCCTAACTGAGAAGGGGAAAATAAAGATTCGCAATAGAAAGCAGAGAGACTGATTTTTTTTTGTTCCTGGGATGTGGCCATCGCAGGCAGGGCCAGCATTTATTGCCCATCCCTAATTGCCCTTCAGAAGGTGGTGGTGAACCGCCTTCTTGAACTGTTGCAGTCCTTGTGCTGAAGCTACTCCCACAGTGCTGTTAGGTAGGGAGTTCCAGGATTTTGACCCAGCGACGATGAAGGAATGGCGATATATTTCCAAGTCAGGATGGTGTGTGAGTTGGAGGGGAACTTGGAGGTGATGGTGTTCCCAGGTGCCTGCTGCTCTTGTCCTTCTAGGTGGTAGAGGTCGCGGGTTTGGAAGGTGCTGCCGAAGAAGCCTTGGCGAGTTGCTGCAGTGCATCTTGTAGATGGTATACACTGCAGCCACAGTACGCCGGTGATGGAGGGAGTGACTGTTTAAGGTGGTAGGTGGGGTGCCAATCAAGCGGGCTACTTTGTCGAGCTTCTTGAGTGTTGTTGGAGCTGCACTCATCCAGGCAAGTGGAGAGTATTGACACCCATGTGCTGCTAAAGGCTGAAATACTAAGAACTGAAAACATTGAGACACATAATTCCCTTTAACTTACCTAACTGTATGTACTTAACTTACTTATGTATGTATAACTTACCTGTTGGGGCTGTTGCCCCTTTAACTTACCTGTTGGGCCGTTGCCCCTTTAAGAGGCAACCTAACGCGCTGACGTCACGCATCACGTGACGCATGCGCGCCGGCCGCCGGCCCGACTCAGTCTTCCAAGACGGCCGCCGGCACAGCCCGGCCTACCGCGACTTCGGCCGCATCGGCCAGCCGACGGGAGCGACGCGATCTCCCGCTCCCGCGGCAAGCACCGGCACAGCCTGGCCTCGCGACCTCGGCCTCAACGGCCAGCCTCCGTACTGGGGAGATGCACCGATGCAACGGCGCAGGTCACGTGACCGCCTAAGCGCACGCGAATGTGCTGACGTCATGACGCGGTCACGTGACGCCCAAAGCACGGGAACACACAGCAGAGCATGATGACGTCATCACGCTCTCCACAGGACTGCGAACCCAGTTCTCGTGGAGTCCCCGCTGGGACAAGACCTACACCACGGTGCTCCTACAGTCAGCCATCTTACCTGCTATCTTACCTGCTGTAATTAGCCTGTTCCTGTAAATAAACAACTTATTTATAGTTCGTCGAAGTCAAACTCTCTTATTTAGTGGCTGAAATAAAGAATAGATTTGCCTTTCTAATCTAGGCTTTATTAACTTTAAAAACCCAGTAGCACATCTTTCAACACCAGTCTCCAACAATGACTAGAGAGAACTGAATTTAAGATGGCCACCACAAATCACCTGACATCCACTACCAATGAGTTTACAACATATATCTCAAGGTAGAAACAAACAACCAATTACAATACTTCTTACCAATACAGAGAACAACCACCCCATTCACCAATCACAATACTTCTTATTAAACATAGGAAATAATCACCACATTCACCCCTCCTTTTAAAACATGCTCCAACCTAAATAACCTTTACAATTTATAATTAATTTATTTACAACTAAAATACAAATATAATATTTCAACAACTTTAAAACATTACTATCAATTTAAAAGTCCATTTTCAATCGGTCGACCGGATATCTTGTTCGTGTCGACCTTCTTAACCTTGGTGAAATTCCTTGCCCTCCCACACCCGGAGGCACCGAAGTATCTTCTGCAGACAGGCTATCCATATCCCGATTATCAACGGTTTCCGGATTGGAAATCCCATCAGGAAGTAAACAAGGACGGTCATGAACATCCATCAAAGGCTGACTAATAGAAGTATAATTATCTGCAATAGGGTTGGAAACATTCGTAGTATCTATAACAACATCCACATTATCTGAATCATGACTATTATTAGTATCCTCGGAAGAGGGCTGGCCACCACAAGGAGCCAAGCCTTTAATTGAAACAGTACTTTCTTTCCCATCTTGGAATCGAATATGAGCATATTGGGAATTTGCCTCCAACAGCTCCACCTCCTCCACTAAAGGATCATATTTTGACAATCTAACATGACGTCGAAGCAACACAGGTCCCTGCATAGTAAGCCATGAAGGTACCGAATATCCCATAGTAGATCTCCGCGGGTAATTAAAGAGCCTTTCATGGGGGGTCACATTAGTAGCCGTTGAAAGCAATGATCTAATGGAATGCAGGGCATCAGGCAGTACCATTTCCCACTGTGTATTCTTAAGATTCCGGGATGTCAAAGCCAACATAACTGCCTTCCAGATCACCCCATTGTATCGTTCGCACTGTCCATTACCCTGGGGGTTATACGGGGTAGTTCTACTAGTAGAAATTCCCTGACTCTGAAGGTATTCCTTCAACTGGGAAGACATAAAAGAACTTCCTTGATCCGAATGGATATACGCAGGCATCCCAAAGATGACAAAAAGTTGAGTCAGACATTTGATAACTGTAGCAGCTGATACATCTGTGCAAGGAAAAGCAAAAGGAAACCTTGAAAACTCATCCACAACAGTAAATATGTATCGATTTTGAGTCGTTGAAGGAAGAGGCCCCTTAAAATCAACGCTCAAACGTTCAAAAGGAGAAGTAGCCTTTATAAGATGAGCTCGTTGAGGCTTAAAGAAATTTGGTTTACACCGAGCACAGATAGAACATGATGAAGTCATCCGCTTGACGTCTTCAACTGAAAAGGGCAAATTCTTACTGCGTACGAAGTGTATCATCCTCGTAACCCCAGGATGACATAAAGCATTGTGAAGATTAATAAGCGTATGTCCGTGAATCACAGAACAATAAGCCCTCGACAGTGCATCAGCAGCAACATTATCCTTCCCCGGACGATAAACTATATCAAAATGGTAACATGCCAACTCAATCCTCCACCTCATTATTTTATCATTTTTGATCTTTCCAAAATGTTTAACATCAAACATAAAGGACACAGATTTTTGATCGGTTACCAACGTGAAATGTCGCCCCGATAAATAATGTCTCCATTTACGCAGTGCTTCTACTATTGCATATGCCTCTTTCTCTATTGAAGAATGCCTTTTTTCGCTATTGTTCAAAGTACGTGAGAAAAAGGCCACAGGTCTTCCATTTTGGTTCAGAGTAGCCCCAATTGCAAAATCAGAAGCATCCGTCTCAATCACAAAGGGAACCTGCTCATCAATAGAATGCACAACTGCTCCTAGGATATCCTTTTTAAATTTATCAAAACATGTCCTGGCCTCCCATGATAGAGGATATGTCGTAACTCGTATAAGGGGCCAGATCTTCTGCGAAAAGTTTGCAATCCAATTAGAATAGTAAGAAAACAGTCCAACAACTCGTTGCAAAGCCTTAGAATTAGTAGGATAAGGTAAATCGATCAATGGTCGCACACTTTCTGGATCTGGTTTAATCTTATTTCCCGAGATAATATACCCCAGTAGATTTACCTCAGTAGTTGAAAAGATACACCTCCCTTTATTAAAAGTTAAACCAACTTTTTCCGCAGCTTGAAGGAATCTTTCTAAATTAGAATCATGTTCCACCCTTGATTTACCACACACCGTAATATCATCTAAATATGAAAAGGTGTCAGAGAGAGAGTTATCACTTATAAAAGCATCCATTGCCCGTTGAAAACAAGCAACACCATTAGTAACACCAAATGGTATTCGGCAAAACTGATACAGCTTTCCACCAGCCTCAAAGGCTGTATATGGTTGATCCTTCTTAACAATAGGAATCTGATGATAAGCACTCTTTAATTCAATAGTGCTAAAAAACTTATACTGAGATACTTTGTTGATAAGCTCATCAATCTTAGGCAAAGGGTACGCATCTAATTGAGTATACCTATTAATCGTTTGAGAGTAGTCTATCACCATTCGTTTCTTATGCCTCTCGTTAGTGGTGACAACTACCTGAGCCCGCCAAGGCGAACAACTAGGTTCAATGATTCCTTCCAATAAAAGACGTTGGACTTCAGAATTAATAAATTCTCTATCCTGACTGCTATACCTTCTTGACTTGGTAGCAATTGGCTTACATTCCGGCATCAAATTGGAAAAAAGTGATAATGGAGAAATGGATAAAGAAGTTAATCCACAAATGGATAAGGGTGGCTTAGTCCCTCCAAACGAAAGACTAAGACTCTCGTGTAATTTAAGCACATCATGACCAATCAAAATATCCGCACAAAGATTAGGCAAAACAGATAGGCGTATATCAGTATACGTATTACCTAGAAGAATCAATTTCACAAGGCAACAACCAGCTACTTGTGAAGTAAGGGTCGTCTGAGCCATACACACCTGATAAGTAACAGGCAAGATTTTCAAACACTTTTCCTTCACAAACTAAGACTTATAAAACTCTCGGTACTGCCCGTATCTATGAGAGCCTTCACTTCTAACCCATTAACTTGGGCCATAACCATAGCTTTGTTTAGGCCATGAACAAATGCAGCAGAAATTGATGCAATAAACGCCCTCTCTACAGGTTGAATAGTCGCAGAAGAGGAGGTAATTGAGCCTAATGATTTACAAACACGTGCATAATGACCTCTCTTGCCGCATTTACTACATACAACCTCCCGGGCAGGACACTTCAAACGAGGATGCCGGACGTTCCCACAAAAATAACACTTCTGAATCCTAGAGGCAACAGCCGCCGAAGTAAAAGGTGGAGCTGTTGGAGTAGAAACGATTTCAGAATCTAGTAAACCACTCCCATTAAGTCTACCTAATTTCTTTTCGTCCGGAACTGCCGAAACCACAGTCACAGGCCGATTAGAAAGAGCATAAGAATCTGAACTTCTCTGAGCCATATCCAATGTAGAAGCTTGCTCAAAAGCACTCTTGAGATCCAAAGTCTTATTTTCTAACAACTGCTGACAAATTGATCTAGACAGTAGTCCATTAATAAAAGCATCCCGTACCGATTCTTCCTTATATTCTTCGGCCGTCACGGCTTTATAATTACAGTTAGCACCAAGGTGCCGAAGTGCTTGTAAATAAGTATCCAAAGATTCTCCCACCTGCTGCCTACGGGCAGATAGAAGGTAACGTGCAAATACCTCATTCTTTGGTTTAACAAAAATCTTCTCCAATGTAGAAATAGCCAATTCGTAAGTTTTACAGTCCAAAATATACTTATACACATCCGGAGCAATGTAGTTGATCAGCATATTCAGCTTATTCAGAGACTCTTGTTCCAACACACCCAAAAAGTTTGTAAATGTACAATACCAATGTTTCCATTTATCATCCACTCCTGCAGAATTAGGGTCAGCACTGAATCGTTCCGGTTGAAGATATCGCTCCATTCTGATAAAAGGTTAATAAATTGAAATAAAGAATAGATTTGCCTTTCTAACCTAGGCTTTATTAACTTTAAAAACCCAATAGCACATCTTTCAACACCAGTCTCCAACAATGACTAGAGAGAACTGAATTTAAGATGGCCACCACAAATCACCTGACATCCACTACCAATGAGTTTACAACATATATCTCAAGGTAGAAACAAACAACCAATTACAATACTTCTTACTAATACAGAGAACAACCACCCCATTCATCAATCACAATACTTCTTATTAAACATAGGAAATAATCACCACAGTGGCGATCTACACGAACCGTTACATTGGTGACCCCACGACGTGAGTACGGGAGCTCATCAATTCCAATGCTACAATTGGTGAACCCGTATCTGTGAATGATTTTCACGGTAGCAACGCACACCTGAACATCGTCTTCACTCAAGACGACCAACGCACAACCGACGAACAACCACGGAACAGCAACCGCCTAACACCGATTCCACCAAAAGCGACCCCGTCTTTGCGTACGTATTCGCAATGGAAGCACAGCTTGGAGGTGAGCCCGTTTTTCACGAACGTTGTCACAGAGGTAGAGCACGACCAACGGCAACCGTCATCCACCAGCGCTACAATTGGTGGGTTTGTGAACGTCTTTCACAAACGAAGCACGCTATGGAAGCATCAGCCGTTCTGCTGTCGCTACCGCAATCCAGGGAGCCACGGCCTCCCTCGTGCTTTATGCAGGTAGATGCCCTGTTCGCCGAGAACATCGATGCGGCACAGACCACGCACGTGCTCACGGTCTCCGTATTCGACTCTTCTACCGCCACACGGATCGTCCGCCTCTACATCCAAAGCAACAGCAAGTATACATCTCTCCAAGCATGGGGTACAGCATGTTTGGGCCCACAAGATCGGAGCGCACCCTGCGGGGATACCATGAGGACTCACCTCTGCAAAACACGAGGACGCACTCCTCACGCACGAGGACCCATCCCTCGCGAACCACGAGAACCCATCCCTCGTGAACACCGACAACTCCTTCTCCGCCGACGATGCACCAGCCCTTCAGCTTGCTGGTTGTGTTACCTACTACACGATTCGGCGTGAACAAAAGCGTGCCGCCCTCCCGGCTGTTTTCTCCTAAATCTACAACAGTTACAAGTGTTGCCGCCCTCCAGGCAGAGTTAACCCCTCCTGAAAGCAACAACAACCTGGACCGTTGCCGGCCTTTCTCCAGTTTTCCCTTTAACAAACGCAAACGTCGACTGAAGCTGCACACATCGAGGACGGGTCCAACGGGCATCCTGCGGCCGCGATCAGCCACGTGAAAGTTGCTAGCCTCACCGATCACTGATCAACGCAGCAACTCTTCACCCTCCGTTGTGTTCACGTCGTAGCACTATGGCACGCACTGTTCCGTGCGTTCCAGCCTCCCGAAGGTTTCGCTCACCAGCCAACGGAGACATCGCCCGCGTCCGCCCAACCTGCCCGTCACTCTGACAAGGCCTGCTGTTTCGCACGTCTCCACGGTCCTTCGCCTGACGGATACGTTTTATTCACCACGACGCGCGTAAGGATCCGCTCACGAGCAGCATCTTCATACTTCGCCTACCAAGTCGAGACAGCACGACCGCCGTGACCACCAGCTCGTCAGACCATCTCATCCTTGGACTTTTGTTAAAGCGAATCCTGGGGGGGCCTATGTGGCAGTACCATTGGTTGTCCCTTACATTGAGACACATAATTCCCTTTAACTTACCTAACTGTATGTACTTAACTTACTTATGTATGTATAACTTACCTGTTGGGGCTGTTGCCCCTTTAACTTACCTGTTGGGCTGTTGCCCCTTTAAGAGGCGACCTAACGCGCTGACGTCACGCATCACGTGACGCATGCGCGCTGGCCGCCAGCCCGACTCGGTCTTCCAAGACGGCCGCCGGCACAGCCCGGCCTACCGCGACTTCGGCCGCATCGGCCAGCTGACGGGAGCGACACGATCTCCCGCTCCCGCGGCAAGCACTGGCACAGCCTGGCCTCGCAACCTCGGCCTCAACGGCCAGCCTCCGTACCGGGGAGATGCACCGATGCAACGGCGCAGGTCACGTGACCGCCTAAGCGCACGCGAACGTGCTGACGTCACAACGCGGTCACGTGACGCCCAAAGCGCGGGAACACACAGCAGAGCGTGATGACGTCATCACGCTCTCCACAGGACTGCGAACCCAGTCCTCGTGGGGTCCCCGCTGGGACAAGACCTACACCACGGTGCTCCTACAGTCAGCCATCTTACCTGCTATCTTACCTGCTGTAGTTAGCTTGTTCCTGTAAATAAACAACTTATTTATAGTTCGTCGAAGTCAAACTCTCTTATTTAGTGGCGATCTGCATGAACCGCTACAATGGAGTAATTTTCAACTTTGAGGAGGAGGAAAACTGGACGGAAGTCAATGAGGAGGAAAATCGGGCGGAGTGTGTAACGGGGGACCAATCCTCTCCCGCATGTTGCCCACCCCTGCTGAAGTTGAAAATGACGCCAGTGTATCTTTCTGTGGAGTGTTATTGTGACATTCGATGTAGTAAGCTGGTTAAACAATGATGACTTGAAAAGTGATGAGAGATTTTAAAATACCAATAAACTGTTAGAGTAGAATAGAAGGAGACAACTGTAAGAGGGAGCTCTCTAGTTTGACGATTAAAATGAGCTCAAAATAGGTCTACTTACTAACCTGCAGTAAGGTGGAGCATGTTGTAATTTTACTTTTTTAGTTGTTGATCTGTTTGAGAAATATGCTTAAAAAGCCTTTATTTTAAATCTCCTGGGGGCCATATTTTCGCCTGTATGTTAATTGTGATGAAAAAGTAGATGTATGAAAATGAATGCAAGGCCAGCAGAAAACAATCACGGACTATGGGGTAGATTTTCCTCTTTAGTGTTTGGGCATGAAGCTTCACCTGAACGGGACGTGTGGAGGAACATCCGGCAGCAAGGATCACACTCCCGTAATGGATCCTGCCCAATTTTCCTTCCATTTAAATTAAAGTGCTAAAGTAGTAAATCTGTTTCCATTTGTCCAGTTATATCAATGCTCAGATCCTTTCTCCCGTCCTAAAATGTGTTTACAAAAAAGAGCAAAAATAAAAAGGTCACTCAAGCACCACTCACGTGGAATTACGCAAGGACAATGGGACAAAAAGTGAGTCTTCAACACTACTTCAGAACTGGCGATAGTCACCTGAACATAACTGACAGAAGTGAACAGTACAGAGGAGTTTTCACCCCACAGCAGGCTTTCACAGTGGGAGTAACGGGTGGCCTCGTGCAGATGGTTTAAATATAACATAGGATGGCCAGCTGTTGGGGTGCAGCAAAGAGATTGGCCTTGTAAGCAGAGCTGAGTTGCACAGAGATTACTGAGATGGTGAATGAAAAGCGTCAGAAGGGAGTTGATTGATAAACAAAAGGCCTTCATGGTATCTTTTGAGTGTGCTGAATACTGTAGGGTTCGAAAATCCACAACCATGTTTTACCAAAAATTGGATTGCCCTATACAGTTTAAAACCAACATTTTCGGCCAAGGCAGAGGTCCCGACAAGCAGGCTGGGATATGCCTGGGACATCCGAATACAGAGGACTGTGGCTCAGAGGCGAACCATAGATATCGGCCAATCGAAGCAGAGTGCATTCTCAAAGGCTAATCAGGGGACAAAGTCAGACCTGAAGCGAGGAAACCCCCGGCCAATGGGGACCACCTGGTCCGGGTTTGAATATGTGACTCACCCCTAATCGGGCTATGAATACAAGCCATCATCACCTTAATCAACTCGGACTAGGGACAATAGTCTTGGGATCACTACAGTTAAGAGGTGGCCCAAACTAATCAAGTCCCAGGACTGACACAATGGGGCAGCAGACTTGGAGGAGCCGATGTGCACTCAAAACAATACCTCTGTCCTCACACCTACCTGTATAAATATGGAACACAAGAAGGACCAACGCTGAGAGAGAACTATTACCAGAAGAACGAACAGGAGAGCGAGTTAAGATGCTGAGGGAAAAGACGAGCCCGGGAGGGACGAGCTGGGGCGAACTAACATCTAAAGAACTCCAACCGCGCTGAGGAGAAGATCCACCATCAGGCCCCAGGCTCAATCGGTATACTGAAGGTTTACTCCGCTACCAGACGGCGCAACATTGCCGCAAGAAGCCGTACTGTATACCGACTCCCGTTCCGGGGACCTCGACAAGAAGACACCAACGACCGAAGTGGCTGTGGAGGACGGCATTCACTCCAGTCATTTCGGGAACCTTTTCCATCAAGCACAAACCAACCAACGACAACCGACCGAAAGCGCAATCAACAAAACCAAACTTCGAGAAAACCCGACCAGACGCAGCAAGGTCCTCTCCGAGGTTCGGGGTATGGCGAACCCTGAGGCACAGGTCGAATTCCGACGACAACAGCAACAACAACAACCCAACAACCGCACTCAAAATTCCATCTGTCAAGGGAGGAGGCTGTGAGTATAATCCAAGGGCCTGCAACTGTCAGTCTAGTTTAGGTAGGAAAGTGGGTTGGTGGGATTGGACTTGGTAAAGATAAAACTGTGTAAACATTCTCGTTGTGTCCGTTCTCTCTCATATTTTATTTATATAGTTATAAATGTGTGTGTGTGTTTATTACGTTTGTGGTAGAACTTACCTTGGCAAATAAAATTGGTTGTCACCTGTTCTTTTTCCAAGGACTACTTGTCTCTGAGTGTCTATTTAAAGTGCATCGTTCTCCACCCAAATTCTGGAGTTAGAACCAGATAGGGGCATTAGGGCGCTTCGAACCCGCCAAACAAGGGAACAGCAGACTAGGGAAAAGAGAGAGGACTCCAGGAGCACGTGGGCTCAGGAGTACCCCACAGATTAGGTATAAACTGTACGGGTCGCCACCGTATTTTAGTCCTCCTCTATAAGCTGTTGTTCTCTATCTCCTTAGAGGGTGTTTAGTGACACCCGACCTGCAGGCTAACATAAGCTGCAAGGGTATAAAGGAGACCGAGGCCCAATACATCAACAGGCACTAAAGACCCCTGCAATTGGGCAGAGCAGAGCCCCATCCCCCTACAACACCTTGCAAGAGTTGATGTAGAATGTGGAGCAGTATACCTCCGACCTCATAGTAACAATGTCTGTGGGATTTTTACAACTGCAATGAACCACGGAGCATGTGGCAACATCATGTGCATCTGTAAGAGAGCCTCAGAAGGCAGGGGGAGCAAGTCCAGACAAATATCTCTCATGATCTCTATGACCAGGGCTATGGAGACTGTGGGCTCCAACTTACTGGAGATTGTTGCTGCCAGATTTGATATGTTGGGGGAATCAGCTCCATGCAGCCATGATGGTACACTTCACACTCCTCACTGCTATCCCAGTGTGTCCTTTCATATGGATGTCAGGCCACCCAGCATCTTGAACATGGAAAAAGAGAAAGATGAGGCAGTTTCTTCTCAGGGTGATTCCATGCAATCCAACCAACCCGCTCAAAGGATTGAAGATGTTCACTGCCTTCTTAGACATATCTCCAGCTGTAGCAGAGCCATCTCACAACCCAACATCCAGAGGTATAATGTCACCTCCATTTCTTGAGGTCTGTAATGTACAGCAAATGAATGGATGGAATATTCTGGGTGGTACAACTGCTATTTCTCGATATGCATGACAAGTGCGCGAGGCACCCCCAGGCTGTGCAAATTCAGATGATCAACCCATTAATACTTTTCATTTAGCTGTTAAACTACCTGCTAGAAATGTGGTCCTTCCAGTACTGCAATTGTGGTAGCCTGGAAGGTGTCAGAGGCATATAAGCCGAGGGTGGTGTGGCCTTAACGGCCACCAGCAGTGTCACCCCTATGTGGGAGTTGGCTGCAGGTCTCATTGCAGCTGATGGTACAACTCTATTATAACTGCTTCTCTGTTGAACCTAAGCATGCAGAAGCAGGTCTCTTCCATTAATGCAAAGTAGCTGCCCATAGGCCTATAGATATAATTGGTGACATAATGGCAGGTGCAGTCAGTCACTTCCGGTGCTATCTGAGATCCCTAGCATCCCTTGCTTGCCTCTTGAAATCCAGTGGGTGGGAAGCACTGAAAGAAATCCCCACAGCTTGCAATTGAATGGCAGCAAAAATAAATGAATGGTGCAAATGTCAAAGATCCCTTGCTAGCAGTAGAGGGCCTTGCTGGCCTTTAACACCATTTTAAGTGAGCAAGCTTAGCACACCGACACCTGAGTGAGAATACAGACATTTTAAGGAAGCTGTCATTAGGTGCTGCTTTGCATGAAATTAGCATATTTAATGAAGATCTTACACATTCTGTGTATAGCCAGCAGGCAGGTCTAGAATTTTGTGCAGTGCAGCGCAAGCACGATGCCCATGAATTTCAAAGTTTGTAACTTGCCAGCTCCTGCTTGCTCTCTTCCCACCATTTTTGCTGGCAGAAATCTCTAGCCGTTTATTCTAGTTCATGAAGCCCATTTGATGGGCATGAATGAGGGTGGGTAGCAGTACTTGCAGTTATATGGTCAACACTTTGACTAGTAACTTGTAGTTCACATTAATGAAAAAGATGGCCCTGTGATCGGAGCATTCTAACAAATCTTCCCATTTCTTGGAGAGCGCATCAAATGAGGGCCATCCTCTATCAAGTTGATTTGCTGAGGAATTTGCTTTAATTAGTGCAAATGAGATCAGATGGATAGGTTAGATATGAATAGGGGTATAAAATTACTTCAGTTAACCATCCATACCATGAGATTGATCTGCTGTTAGTGATTTACATTCCTCTTTTAGAAAATGAAGCCTCTCGATCTTCCCATGGGAATATGTGAATACTGACAGGCCGAATGAGTCTAAGAATTGATTGATTGTATCCTTGTCATGGTCTGTACCCACGCTAAAAGTATCTTTGCTTCATTCAACGCAGAAAGTTTGTTATTGTATCTGACAGATGAATGCGGTTGCTACATTTGGAATGGACTAAGTAGACCAAGGATCCATCTATTGTTTGAGCTTGCTCCAACAAATTAACAGCTTCCACCAATGGCTCAAAGCTCTTCAAATGTTCATTTTTATGTCAAAACAGAGAAAATTATCTTTTCTTCAATTATTACTTTTCCTATTTCCCACATTAGTGGAGCTATCCCCAGGAAATCTATTTTAAGGAAGTGTTCTGCTTCTTTTTATAGGAAAGAGTGGAACTTTCATTTTGAAACACCAATACTACATGGCCGTTAATAGCATCTCATCCTGTGTGTACACAGTCCCTTAAGTGTATCCCAAGTGTACTGGCCACGCTAGACGTGCTCTTATCTAGTTATCCAGCAAGTTAAACACTTATTCAAAGTAATTCCTCGTGAAGCTGTTTGCTGTGTTGAAGCTTTACTTGAACAAATTTGTGAAACTGTAAACAAAGATAAAGTATGTTTTGTACATAAACTGAATACTATACATTTGATATTACATAAGATATAAACATATTTACAACAGTAGAATAGACTAATTGTATAACTAACTAACATTTGGAATATCTTCTATAACTATCAAATATTACCCTTTTATAAACATATTATTGTCAAAATACTACTCTGACAACGTTGCTATTATGCTAACAAACAAAGATACTCACAGATATTGCGCTTGGCATAACATATGAAATCAGATTACATTGGATTCTGAATCCCTTATGGAATCCTCCATTACTGCCAGGTTCTTCCTGGAATTCTACTTCCTGGGATTCTACTTCCTGGGTTACACAGGAAGAAAGGTACGAAGGTCAAATGACCTCTCGCAGGAAGAAAGGAACAAAGGTCAAATGACCTCACACAGGAAGAAAGGAACAAAGGTCAAATGAACTCTGTTTCATACAAACACACTGCTAACACAATAACCACCACCAGACGGTGCTACTGCATGTAAAAATGTCCAGAATGTCCACATAATGTCCAGAACACTCCCCGTCTGGGTTCATTAACGACTCCACATAGTCCAAACTCTACTTGCCACTGGAGTCCTCTGGCGACAAAAGAAGAACCACCTCAGAGACAGTCCGTCGGTGTTGATGATAGGATGCAGCTTCATTACACTGCTGTGAGGGGGTAGGTTGCGTTCTGCTACGCACAGTTTGAATCTGGGTATGGTGAGGTCTGGCTGGGGCGCCAACTTGCCTCTGTCAAAGATGAAGCCGATTTTGCTTTGTCCTTCTTGAGTGGTGACCTTCAGATAAGCCACACTTGCAATGGCCTTAGCGGATGCATCTGCAAAGGCGCAAAGCTCTTTGAATTGGGCATTTAAGGGAGAGAAAGACGAATAGCAGCGAGGTATTCGGATCTCCTGTAAGCCTTGGAGTGAGTCTCTCCATCTGTCCCACTCTGCTTCCATCTCTTCAGGGAGAGGTGAATCCCACTCTTCAGCGCGTGTGGAGAGTTCCCTGAGGAGCAGCCTGCCTTGTATGGTGACAGGGGCTAAGAAGCCGAGAGGGTCGTATCAGCTGTTGATTGTAGAGAGCACTCCTCTACGTGTGAAGGGTTTCTTGACGTCTACGATTTGGAACGTGAACGTGTCTGTTGCTATGTTGCATGACACCCCTAGGCTACGCTGTAGGGGGAGGTCATCAGTGAAGAGGTCTAGGTCCTTGACGTCCTTAGCACGATCTTCAGGGGGGAATGCCTCCATCACTGCTGGTCTGTTAGAGGCTATCTTATGCAGCCTGAGGTTGGATAGTGCAAGTAGTTCCTGAGCTTGTCTGAGGGTACTGATGGCCTCTGCTTTGGTCGGGAATGACTTCAGTGCGTCGTCGACATAGAACTCTCATTCGATGAACCCTCTCACATCACTGCCAAAGTCATCGTCTTCTTTCTTGGCAGCCTTCCTTAGTCCATATATGGCGACAGCAGGGGATGGGCTATTCCCAAAGACATGGACACGCATTCTGTAGTCCACAATGTCTCTATTGGGGTCATTGTCCCGATACCACAGGAAGCGGAGGAAGTCTCTGTGGTCTTCTCTCACCACGAAGCTATGAAACATGTGCTGAATATCGGCAGTGATGGCGACGGGCTCTTTCCTGAATCTCATGAGCACTCCCAAGAGGCTGTTGTTAAGATCGGGCCCTGTGAGGAGTACGTCGTTGAGAGAGACTCCCTGACATGGTGCACTCGAGTCAAACACCACGCGGATCTGTTCCGGCTTTTTGGGGTTATAGACTCCGAAGGAAGGGAGGTACCAACACTTTTGGCCTCCCTGGAGTGGAGGAGCTATCTCTACATAATCGTTGTCAAGCATTTTCTTGACAAATTCTAGGAAGTGTGCTTTCATCTTTTCAGATTCCTGGCGACATCCTACAGGGTACACATTAACAAGGCATATCTTGGAGCATGCTCTTGCGCTCACTCCTTCTCCACACACCTCGGTGCACCTGGATGTAATCTCTGGACCAGCAGCTCCCTCTCTCTCCCCGCCGTGCTCTGAAGCGGGAGGAGGTGTCTCTGACTTCCAAGGAGCTGGGCCTGGGTGGAGTGCTGAAATGTGCCGATCACTTTCACATTCAGTGCATTTTGCATCTACCTTGCAGTTCTTGGCGAGATGGCTCGTGGAAGAGCAGCACTTGAAACATATAGAGTTCTCTTTAAGATATTGTTTCTGATCTTCGAGGGACATCTCCCTGAAGCCTCTGCACTTCTTTAAAGGATGGGGCTTGTTGTGGATAGGGCATTGTTTGCTCATATCCTCAGGTTTCTTCTGAATCTTTGTGTGCTCAGTTGAGGACACTTGCATTGTGTGGACAGATATTGGTGTCTTTCCATGTCTGTCGAATTTGTCTCTTCTGGCAAGTGCTGGGTGGGAGGAGAAGAAGTTGAAGCTGGGGTCGTTCCTAGCTTTGGCTTCTTTACGGATGAATTTAATGAACGCAGAGAATAGTGGGAACGCCACGTTGTGCTTTAGCTTGAACTTTGATCCAAACGTTATCCACTTCTCCTGCAAGTTAAATGGAAGCTTCTCAATGATGGGACTTACCCCTCTGGAAGTGTGTAAGTACGATAGACTGGGTAGGTAGCCGTCCTGCTTTGCGGCTTCGAGTTCCGACAGCAGATCTCCAAGGTCGCGGAGCTTCTGAGGTTCCTTGCTCGTCAACCTCGGAAAGTTCTCCAACCTGTCAAAGAGAGACCTTTCAATGGCTTCGGGCGAGCCGTAGCTTTCTTCCAGCCTCGCCCAAGCCTTCTTCAACCCCTCTGGCAGCTGTACCACATTGGCCGCTTTTATCCTGCAGGCCTGTCCGGAGGACTCTGGGCCGAGCCATTTGATAAGGAGGGCGAGCTCTTCTCCTGCCGACAGGTCTAAGCCCGATATGGCATCGTGGAAGCAGGACTTCCAAGCCCGATAATTCTCCGGCCTGTCATCAAACTTAATTAACCCCGAAGTCACCAGCTGGGTGCGTGCAAGGTATTTGGCGAGGTCGTAGGTGCTGGGACCTGTGCCAGGGTTGCCTTGGCTAGGGGCTCTGTTGGGGGTCTCAAGGAACCGAGAGGGGATTTGCCTCTGACTTTCTCTATTCAGCATTCTATTCCTCTGCACCGTGTCTTCCGTTCTGCTGGAGGAGACTCTGCGGCTTGAGGCACGCCGTCTGCTTTGACCTTGGTTGGCAACTTGTGGCATGTTATACGAAGTGTTTGCGTCTGTAGAGATGTGCGGGCCTTCATCCCTTTCTCCTGTAAACTGTATGTCGGCATGGTCGCTCATGTAATCTATGGTGCGCTGTCGTGGACTCTGCCACAGAACGGGAATTAAAGGTTTGTAAGCTGTCTCGGGAACAGCTCCCTTCAAAATTGCCTCGAATACTTGTGTCTCGGCTAATGCAGCATCTATCTCTTTTTGTTGCTGCAGAGCGTCTAATGTGGCTTGGAGACGGGCCTGTTCAGCTTGTCGTTCAAACTGGTGACGGGCCAGGTCAGCTTGCTGTCGGGCCTGTTCGGCTTGGGATCGGGCCTGTTCGGCTTGTGATTCAGCTTGGAGATGGGCCTGTCTTACTTTTATTTCTATTTCACTGTCCGCATGCGCAGCTTTGGCTTGATCTGCTACTGGCTTAGCCCATGCTTTGGCGATGGCTATGCTTACTCTAGAACCACCCGATGACAGTGAACCAACTTGCGATCTGTAGTAACCGGAGCTTATAGACCGATTGTCACGTTCTACAGTTTCATCTGCCTGTTTAAGGTCTTCTACTTGCTGCAAAGCATTTTCGTTATTATCTTCTGACATGTTGATGTGAGGTAGATGTGCTCTACGAGGTTAAGGCTTACTCTGGGTTCCTCCTGCTCCGCTCTTCACAGCTAGCCGTATTGCTATCTTTTCACTGATATCTTTTCACTGATATCTTTTCACTGATATCTTTTCACTGTACTGGCTGTGCTAGACGTGCTCCTATCTAGTTATCCAGCAAGTTAAACACTTATTCAAAGTAATTCCTCGTGAAGCCATTTGCTGTTTTGAAGCTTTACTTGAACAAATTTGTGAAACTGTAAACAAAGATAAAGTATGTTTTTTACATAAACTGAGTACTATACATTCGATATTACATAAGATATAAACATATTTACAGCAGTAGAATAGACTAATTGTATAACTAACTAACATTTGGACTAACTTCTATAACTATCAAATATTAACCTTTTATAAACATATTATTGTCAAAATACTACTCTGACAATGTTGCTATTATGCTAACAAACAAAGATACTCACAGATATTGCACTTGGCCTAACATATGAAATCAGATTCCATTGGATTGTGAATCCCTTATGGAATCCTCCATTACTGCCAGGTTCTTCCTGGAATTCTACTTCCTGGGATTCTACTTCCTGGGTTACACAGGAAGAAAGGTACAAAGGTCAAATGACCTCTCACAGGAAGAAAGGAACCAAGGTCAAATGACCTCACACAGGAAGAAAGGAACAAAGGTCAAATGACCTCTGTTTCATACAAACACACTGCTAACACAATAACCACCACCAGAGGGTGCTACTGCATGTAAAGATGTCCAGAATGTCCACATAATGTCCAGAACACCAAGGGTCCATCCTTGGTCACAATTTAAATGCTACCACTTGGTGATATCATTTGACAACATGGGTTCAGCTTTCAGAAGTGTGCTAACAACAGCCAGCTCCACCATTCTGATTCCTCCATCAATTCCAAGATTGTGACTGTCTGACATCAAGACCTGGAGGAGCCACAATTTGCTGCAGCTTAATGTCAGCAAAAAAAAAGCCATCCTTTTCGGGTCCCACCAGCACCTTTGTGCCTCTACCTCAATTCCAGCAACCTCCCCCTTGCCACTTCAGGCTGAATCTGGAGATGTGGAACCTTGGCTTACTGCTTTATTGTGAGCTAAGCTTCCTCCTGCACATTTGCTACCATTAATGCTTTCTTTCACCTCCTCAACAGTGCCTACCTCCACCCCTCTGCTGCTGACACCTTATTCAATGCCTTTATCAGCTCGATGGTTGACTTCTTCAATGTTCTCCAGCTGACCTCCCTGCCTCAACCCTCCATTGGCTTCAACTCATCCAACATAATGCATTCTGTGTCTTCACTTATACTCCCATCGTCTCAAAGTTTGCTTGCTCCCAGTGCCCCAGCCCAATCTTGAGGTCTCAATCTGGCGAGCTGCACCAGATCGCCTGCTAGACTTAAATGAGGCCAGGGTCAGCACCCTCCATCAGTCGGTCACTCAAAAATCAAAATAGATCCCAAAGAAATAAAATTAGCTGATTTTCCAAGTTGCAGAGAATATACCTTTCAGTTTGGGATACAGAAGAGCTATGTCAGATGCATTTGGGTTTAAATTCAACATTGTAGCGGTTGTTTAAAAGTGTAAAATGGGCAGAACTATAACAAATTTAGCAGTGGGAAGGTCCGCACCTAATTTGCACGGCCTCTCGGGCGACAGCTACATTTGGATGGGACCTTTTTTCAGGTTGTCACCAAATGAGTGCAGGCTTCATTTCAATTCTGGACTCATTCCTGAAATTGGTGAAAAGTCGTTGCTGCAAGTTCAGACGACTTTTTCAGGCTCTACAGTGACCTGACCAGTAGTCCTTAAAGGGAAGGCTGGAGGTCACGGAAGAAGCTTGCAGATATGTTTTTTAAAATTTACTTTAATGTGGAGCCAGGAAGAGCAGGAGTGCTGTTCCTGTTTTCATATTATGACTGCGGCCACTGCAAGCCTGCATTTACACCCCCCCCACCCCCCCCCCATCTGATTGCCTTTCCCTCCCGGGCTCACTGTGCGCCCGAATAAGAAGGACCCAGACCGGCGAGCTACATTTAGGATGGCCCTCAGGCCTCTCAGTACTGGCGTGCCTTGGCTGTGCGGCGAGCATATATACCCGGTTTCAGGTGCTATTGAATTTAGGCCCCATTTTTCCAAAGAAGCATTTCTTGATATCGTTCTGCTTAGGCGTCATTCTGTTCAATGTGGTCAGCTTGACACCTTAGACAGGCTGAGAAATGTCACTAAAAGCCTGCTGTATGTGGCAGCTGTAATTGTGCAGGCAAATACTTTTGATTTTCCTTTTGCCCTGAGAATCAAAGGAAGATTTGAGTCAGGTTTGTGAATGGGGTAAGACATACTTCTTTGTAATCAATTTGATGGACAACTCTGTAGCCAGGAGCTGACAGCTGTGTTTTTACCGTTGGTAGCTTTCACTCAGCTCAGCAATCAGGCAAAAGCCAGCAGCAATAGGACAAATCAGTGCCTCTATTGGAGCAGACAACCGTGTAAAGGAATCATGGGGAAATATTCCTTGGGGCCCAGACTCGGCTCCACTGTTGTAGGAATCGCGGCAGCTAATTTGCATACAACAAGCTCCCACAAACAGCAATCTGATAATGACCAGATAATCTGTTTTTAGGGATAACTCCCCTGCTCTTCTTCAACATAGTGCCATGGAATCATTTATGTTTACCTGAGAGAGCAGACGGGGGCTTGGTTTAACATCTCATCTGAAAGGCGGCACCTCCAACAGTACAGCACTCCCTCAGTACTGACCCTGGATTGTCAGGCTAGCTTTTTGTGCTCAATCTCTGGAGCAGGAATTGAATCACACAATACTTCTGATTCAGAGGCGAGAGTGCTACCAACTATGCCATAGCTGACACGGCATGGATGCTTTATCACTACGTGGATGTTTTACCACTAGTGGCTATTGAGACAGAAACTATCACATTGTTTAGAAGGGAATTGGGTAAGTATTTTAAAAGGAAATGTAAAAGCAAATGGGGACGAGGTGGGGAAAATGGGATCAGTGTAGGCAGCTCCAGCTGAAGAGGAAGCACTGGCACTGGCCCTGGCACAGGCACACTGGGTCACACGGCCTCTATCTCTGCTGTGATACCCATGATTCTATGCATGAGATGGAGGCAGAAATTTTGAGCGGCCTCGACTGTCACTAGCAGTGTCATGACTATGTTGCAGGTTGGCTGCAGATGTCTTTGCAGCAGATGGCAATGCTCTGTGATGGTTTCCTGAAGCTTGTTGAGGCAATTGTCCTTGGTCATTGGTTGCTACGATTAGAGGCATAATAGCAGATGTGGCCAGAGTGGCCTGCTGATCTCCCTGGCATTTCACCTGGTGCTGCAAAATATTGGATAGAAACTCACCACAGAAGGAATCAGGCACAAACATGCCTCATGCTGTAAGCCTGCTAGCCCAAATTTCTGATTGGCCCTTCATCCGTTCTGCACCAGCCTAGCCGATGCAGCTGATGAGAAAATCCACCCTTACAATCATCTATTACCATTGTTTGTTTTCTATTATTTAGTCAATTTATTATCCAATTTACCACTTCCTCCCTTATCCTAGAAGCACTCAGCTGTGCCATTTATCTTGTGAGGCATCTCATCAAATACTGTCTGAAAGTCAATATATGTAACCTGCACCACATTACCATCATCCACAAATTCTGCTGAGTCCTTAAAGAACTCCAGTAAATGCTTTTTTAAGACAATGGGCAGATTCTACAAATTAGCACTCCTGCAGAGAGCATTGTTGGGTGGGAAGGCAGATCAGACAAATGGAGGCGCAGGTCAATGCCCCCGATTTGTGTTCCTCCCAATTTTATGGTTATCAGTTTTGATGATGGAAAGAATGAATTGAATAAATGGAAAATCCCGCAAGCTGTGAATTGGATGAGGTGACCTCTACACCCAAATCCCTGATATGTGTTGTCGTTATACCGTGTTCTGCACTGGTATTGCTAAATCATTAAATTCATCCTTTAAGCTATCTACAAATTTTGCTGAATTTCCCTCATATGTATTAATAAGCCCTGAAGATTTTCAGCCACAGTGTCAGTTTGGCTTAGCGCACAGCACTTTCGTTTCTGAGCCAGAAAGTTATGGGGGTTTGAGCCTCTCTCCTGCACTGACCAATGTAAGGAGTGATGGGCTGGATTTTCCCAGCTGAGGCGGGTTAGCGTCGGGGAGGTAGTTGGCGGGTTCTGGTTCTGCTCCAGGCTGCCGCCGCTCTGCTGATGTATTTTGTGATAATTGGGCTTGTTAAGCCCTCGGTGTGTGTTGCCCGGCCCAATCACTAGGTGCAAGTCTGTTCAGCTCCTCTGATGACGCGTTTGCTGCCGTTGTATTTAAGGGGCCATGTCCACATTTGCTGTCACTTCTACCTCCACACACCTGAGTGTTGCTTGAGAGCAAAATGACTGCACAGAGACAGAGGGTGGCGCCATGTTTCAACGATGACTCCCTCCTGTGGAGGGAGTCGGAGGACGCAGGGAGGCTTTGTTCCCTGGGAATGGAAGGAGGAAACCTCCTCACCAGACCAAGGCAGCCTGGCTGCAAATATTTGAGGAGGTCACTGCAAGGTCTGTTGTTGCTCGCACCTGGGTGCAATGAAGGAAGATGTTCAATGATCTCCTGCGTTCAGGAAAAGTGAGTATAATAGCACACTTACCTTCATTCTGCTGTGCCTGTCATCACATCCCCATCACTCTGCATTGCCAGCCCTACTCCTGCACATCCTAACTCACCCCAACATCCCTTGCACCATCACCCATCCCTGTCTCCCTAGCTACAGTATCATATCCCCATCTTACTATGCACCCCTCACACTCACCCATAATGTTATGCAATGACAACACCTAACAACTCAAAAGGAGGCAACTTGGTATTGGCACCCCACACCATCATAGTCTTCCGCTAATCATCTATGCTATCCATTCTTTACACTCATTCCATCACTCTCACTAAAACTGCACTTCTTTCCCTCATTGCAGGAAGAGAGTGCCCACAATAAGAGGAAGAGGGAGAGAACAGGAGGAGGACCACCATCGCTCGCTGATTGGACCAGCGCTGAGGAGGCAGCTCTGGAGATCGCAGGAGAAGTTGAGTAGCCTGAAGTTGGGGACGGAGAGAGGGGCTCATTAGAACAACCTGGTGACAGAATTATATTCCAGACATCTGATTTTGCAATCATGAATGACTCGATTAGGAGCTGATGTCAAAAGAAATTGAATGCTAATCATGTGTACAATGGGATGTGTCTGCAATCTACATATCACATGTCTTTACTCTCCCACAGAACCATCAAGAGCCCAGACCCCCACTGTCCAGGAGGAAGAGCAGGAGCACACCTTAGAGGATGCTCCAGTCTCTGTGGGAGCAGTGGCAGCAGAAATGATCGCACCCAGCACCAGCGCAGAGACGCACACCTTGGTGGGTCCTATGCGAGATAGAGTAGCATTGTCACCTGGTGTATCACAAGTCACAAGTGAGCAAGATCAGATGGTGAAGACAGAGACAGCAGCGGAGACTCCTCGTTGGAGGCCGCAGGAGTCTCCTAGCTATGCTGAGCTGCATGCAGACGCTGAGCCTCGGGGACCATCCAGGAAGAGGGCGATCCTGGAGCTTCAGGAACATGTTCAGGAGGCTCTGACAGGATTTTAAACCACGGTGACTGTGAGTGTGCAGAGAATGGAGGAGTCCATCTCAAATATGAGCAACGCCATGGCGCACGCAGTGGTTACTGTAGGTTCGGCCATGGAAAGGCTGGCAACCTCCATGGAGGACATAAATTGCCAGACTCAGGAGAACATGGTAACACTTCTAAATAGATGGTCATCTATGGAGGATAGATGGACATCTATTGAGGAGAGAAACCAAAGATTCTTGTTATGAGGAATGTCAGCACAGGAATGGGTTCTCATGGATTCACTGATGTGCAGCAAGCTGCTCTCCAGCTCCTTGCTAGCAGAGAAGTGCGGGTGGCCCATGAGAAGGATAATGGTGGGAGGGGACATGGAAGTGGGGGCTCCTCTGCAAGCACTCCAACTTCCCTCCCTTGCCAACCCCTCGGTTAGAGCCCCATATGCCTCCCCGAACAGTGATGGCCGAGTCTGCCCCTGCACAGCCGCAGGAGGAGCAGACTTTGGCAGGGCCCTCACAGGCTCCAAAACCCAGAGAATGACCTCCAAACGCGTCTAAGCAGGTACAGCAGGGAAATGAACAGCCTGCCTCGACATCTGGTGAAACCACAGGGGGAGCACCTCGTAGAAGCACGCGTAAAAGAATGCTCACACATAAAAAGTCACTTGGGTAGTCACTTGGGTGTTTTCCTATAAATGAATGCTAAGTCTCAGTTCTTTTATTTTGTTGTAATAAAGTAATATATTTTGAATGATTGATGTTGCTATATGTATAGTCACAAATTGAGGTGGCACAGACAAGGGTAAGGGTGCCTTTATTGTCCAGAAATAGTGGTGACTGTGCAACAATTGAACAGTTCATTGTAGAGATGCTCTATGGTGTGGTAGTGTGGTAATGCCAACCTTCATGTGTATGTGGCAGCCACATGTGTGTGCTGCATAAAGTTACGTGAATCTGGCAATGATTAGGCCATCCCTGGCATCACGGGCAGCAATGTGCTCGTGTGCTGGCCGCACTGGGGCAGCCGCCTCCTCCAGGTCTTCCTCTTGCTGATCCTCATTCTGGTCGTCCACCTCCTCCTCATCCTCCTCCTCCTGTGAAGAGGCTGTGCACTCTGCGCCTTGTTCCTCATGCAGCGCTAATCCTTGCTACAGTGCAATGTTGTGCAGGGCACAGCACACAACGATGATTCTGGACACCCTGGCTGGTGTATACTGAAGGGCTCCACCAGATCTGTCCAGGCATCTGAAGCGCATTTTGAGCAACCCTATTGTTTGCTCTGAGAGATCGGGTGGAAATGTGGCTTTGATTGTAGCGCTCCTTAGACTCGATTGAGGGTCTCCTCAACGGTGTCATTAGCCACGTCTTCAGGGGATAGCCCTGGTCTCCAAGGAACCAGCCAGAAAGTTCATTTGGCGGAGCGAAGAGCTGGGGGACAGTGGACTGGCACAGGATGTAAGAGTCATGGCAGCTGCCAGGGAATCTCGCGCACACATGGTTGCAGACCAGCTGCACGTTAAGGGAGTGGAAGTTCACAAATACTGCTGGGTTCTGATATGGTGCCCTGATGGCCACATGTGTGCAGTCGATGACACCCTGTATCCATGGGAAGCCAGCCAGATTGACAAAGCCTAGCGCCCACTCGGTAACGCTGGCTTCATCAGTGGAAAAGTGGATGTAATTGACGGTCTTGTCAAACAGGGCATTGGTAACCTGCGTGATGCATCTGTGGGCGGCCGACTGGGAGATGCCGCTGATGTCTGCTGCTGATCCCTGGAAGGACCTGACGCAAAGAAGTTGAGGGTGGTGGTGATTTTGACAGCCACTGGTTAGGTGTGTCCACCCGCTCCTCTGGGCTGCAGGTCTTCGTGCAGCATTGTGCAGATGTCTGCGACCACCTCTCACGAAAGTCTCAGCCTCCTTTGGCACTGCTGCTCAGTCATGTTGAGGAAACTCATCCTCTGCCTGTAAATCCTGTGTTGGGTGTATCTCCTGTGATGCAGGCCAACCCAGCGCTGATGGCCTCTGCCCTGTGCAGCATCAGGTGGCTCAGGAGAAGGTTGACGCTCTTGTTGTTGGTGATGCTGGTCTGCCTGGTTCTGCTGCTACCGCGGCTGATCCTCTTCAGATTCTGAGGACCAGGATGACAGAGTATAAATCATTCTAATTCTGCTGTTATATATGGCAGTTGAGGGTGAGATCTTAGAAGCAGTCAGTCAATGGGGAGAGAGGTTATTCCAAGGAGGTGACAGTGCAGAAAGACTTTACGACACACGCTTGCAGCCTCTATACAGATCAAATGTGTCTTCCAAATCCTGAAAACAGTGAACAGATGTGAGAGTTTAGCTTTTATACTGAAATTGCAGCTGTGAACTAATGCATTCTTTGGAACTTCCGACCTACTTAGCTGACGTGACCTGTGAACGACGTGAGACCCATTGAAAATGTGCCAAAATAGAAAAAGGCTGGTAAAATAGCAGGTAACAAGCACTTAACAAGCAGTTAAGTATCTTAAAAGCCTCCCCCGCTGCTTGGTGTCGGGTCTGTTCTGAAATCGCAGATCCGACACTTTGGAAATTCACATGGAGGCAGGTTCGCGGCAGGTTCATAACCCGCCATCAATCATTCCGAATTTAAGAGCTGACCCGCCTCTGAACCCGCCCTCTGAGCGCCGGCAGAATCGTGGCGGCGGCTGTGTGCCACTAGTGCTGATTGCACAAAGTAGTGTGTGCTTCCCTTGTTAGGTAAGACAAAATTATTTCAATTAACTCTTCCCCCTTACCTTGGGCTCAGTGCTGGGCAAGTGCTTTTGCTTTTCAGAGCCCAGGTAAAACATGTGCTTGTTGGAAGGCCTCTTCAGCCATTTTGAGGCTTTGGAGATGAAATTTGTCTTGGACGATAACACAAAATGGGCGATAGTTGGAAAAGAACATCGTGTGGAGTGTAAAGTGTCTGTCGATTCATTATCACTCGCTATCGCCCAAGACTAATTTTGTGTCTTAAGTTTGCAATTTATGTGAGATCAGTGTTTTTTAAACTTTTTGTTATCTATTGCATTGATTTGCCATCAGGACCTGTGGGTGTTTGCTAAACATTATTTAATGCACCAGTGCCATAATTGTGACCGTGGGCTTGTCGCTGGGATTACCAATATATTTCTATTTCTGGAGGAGAAAGAGGGTCTGAGGAGGCATGAAAGGAAAGTGTGTGTTTATACCTGAGGTAGTTATGTTGTACCCGCCCTTACCTAAATACACATGTGTCCATTAGCAAAATACCACGGATGCTGGAAATCTGAAATAACAACAGAAAATGCTGGAAACACCCAGCGGGTTAGGCAACATCCGTGGACAGAGAAAAACAGAGTTAACAGGCTGGATTTTGTCAATGTGAACGTGATGGAGGCGGGACTCCCACTTTTTGGGTTGTAGTCCCACCTCCATCGACTTGTGGCCAACCCACGCTATTTCCCCTTGATTGACCTTGTTAAGCCCACCCAGCGGGCTCAGCAGGCCAATTAAGTGACACCTTGTTACTGGTGACATCAGTGATTGACATTTCATCTGTCAAGAGCTTTTGACAGATGAAAAATCAGCATTTGACAGCTATGTGAAGCTGTCAAACACTGACAATCTGTCTTCTAACTTGAGTCCTTCTACTCAGACTCAGTTAGAGATCTCTCCAGACCAGAAAGCAGAATGCTGCAGATTTTGACATTTCAACGGCTATTCTGCTTTCTGTGCCGGTGAACTGAGGGACTCCCGAAAACTGAAGGGAGGAAGCCTGCAGGAGAAAGTAAAGGTAAGTAAAACTTATTAAAACGCTTTACACTTACCTCACATACTTACCTTTGCACACATGCACCCATCACTCACCTGCACAACGGACATCTCGACCCCTCCAACCCCTTCAGACCGATGGTCCGCCTCGCTAACTTGGCGTGGTTCGGAGCTGTTGGGAAGCCCACACTTCAGGGCTAAAAATAGGGATTAGGCAAAAAATTGCCTGTTGACTACCTATTAACAGGCAGTTAATTGGCACTAATCCCCTTCCTGCCTCGGGGAGGCGGCTCCCAGCACAGATCGATGCCTGCCTCCTGGGATATTGGCACGGAGGCGGATTGGGGGGCGGGATGGGTTCGTGCCCCCCGATTTTGCAATTTTCCCACCACTCCCGCCTCCAAACACGCCTCCACAGGGCTTGGAAAATCCAGCCCAATGTTTCAGGTCTGTGACCCTTCGTCAGAACTGGAAAAAATTAGGGATGTAACTGATTTTAAGCAGGTGCAGAGGCAGGGAAAGGGCGGGGGGAGAGGAGGAACCGAGGCTGCAAAGTGCCTAATAGGAAGATGAGGTACTGTTCCTCGAGCTTACGTTGAGCTTCGTTGGAACAGTGTAAGAGGCTGAGGACAGGGAGGTCAGAGTGGGAGTGGAGCGGAGAATTAAAGTGATACAAATACAAAAAGAAAATGCTGCAGATGCTGGAAATCTGAAATAAAAATGCTGGAAATACTCAGCAGGTCAGGCAGCATCTGTGAAGAGAGAAACAGAGTTAAGGTTTCAGGTCGATGCACTTTCGTTAGAACTGGAAAAAAGCAGGAAATGGAACAGATTTTTAAGCAAGTCTAGTGGCTGGGTAATGGGGGAGGGGATGAAAGAACAAAAGGGAAGGCCTGTGATAGGCTAGAAGGCAGGAGAGGTTAAGAGACATTGAGAGACATTAAGAGATATTCAAGGCAAAAGGAGATGGTAATGGGACAGGTTAAGAAACAAAGGATGGCTCTAGATGAAGTGAAAATTGAGCTGGCAGAATGGAAGACAGCTGCCCTGTGGGAGAGAAGAACAGAACAAAAGTGTGGATAAAAAATATATATATATATGTTATGATCGGAAATTGTTGAATTCTATGTTGAGTCCAGAGGGCTGTAAAGTGCCTAATTGAAAGATGAGGTGCTGTTCCTCGAGCTTATGCTGAGCTTCCGTGGAACAATGCAAGAGGCCGAGGACGGTGAGGTCTGAGTGGGAGTGGAGCGGAGAATTAAAGTGACAGGCGACCGGAAGCTCAGGGTTACCCTTACGGACTGAATGGAGGTAGAAACAGTGATTTACTTGTACTTCTTGCAATTTAGTATACTGTGTGCGCTGCTCACAATGCGGTCTCCTCTACATTGAGGAGACCAAACGTAGATTGGGTGACCGCTTTGCCTTCCACTCTATCACAGACCGTCCCTTTTGTTCTTTCCGCCCCTCCCCCCTTGCCCTGCCTCTGCACCAGCTTAAAATCTGTTACATCTCTAACCTTTTCCAGTTCTGACAAAGGGTCACAGACCTGAAATGTTGACTCTGTTTCTCTCTCCATGGATGCTGCCTGACCTGCTGAGTGTTTCCAGCATTTTCTGTTGTTATTTCAGGTTTCCAGCATCCGCAGTGTTTTGTTATTGTATTAGTGTTTGGTTCACTGCCCCTTCTCTTCTAGGAATGCCCACTTTGAAGAAGTTCTGCTCTTCTCTCCGACAGGAGTTCTGTTTGTCTCTTCAACCTTGTTCATCTTCATTGCTTTCTGTTTCCCTTCTCATGTTGATCAGGTATCTGTTAATGGCACAAATAACTACATATGGGTATGATCTTGTGGCCATTGCAGAAACATGGCTGCAGGGTGACAATGCCTGGGAATTAAACATACCAGGTTATTTAACAATCAGGAAGGACAGGCAGGAAGGAAGGGGAGGTGGGGTGGCTATGTTAATAAAGGAAGGAATCACTGTAATAAAGAGAAATGATACTGGGTCAAAAGATCAGGATAATGCAACAGTTTGGGTGAAGATAAGGAATAATAAGGGGAAAAAAACACTAGTGGGCGTAGTCTATAGGCCTCCGAACAGTTGCAACTCTGTTGGATGGAGTATCAATCACGAAATAGTTGAGGCTTGTAATAAGGGAACATCTACAATTATGGGGGATTTTAACTATCATATTAATTGGACAAATCAAATTGGGCAGGACCTTGAGGATGAGTTCATTGAGTGTATTAGGGATGGGTTTCTTGAGCAGTATGTAACTGAACCGACCAGGGGGCAAGCAACCTTAGATCTGGTCCTGTGTAACGAGGCAGGATTAATTAAAAATGTCCTAGTAAAGGATCCCCTTGCAATGAGTGACCATAACATGGTTGAATTCCATATTCAATTAGAGGGTGAGAAGGTTGGATCTCGAACAAGCGTGCTAAGCTTGAATAAAGGAGACTATGAAGGTATGAGAGCGGAATTGAGTAGAGTGGATTGGGAAAACAGATTAAAGGGTAAGACGATCAGTGGTGTACATTTAAAGAGTTATTTTACAACTTCCAAAAAATATATATTCCACTGAGAAGAAAAGGGTGTAAAAGAAAAGACAGCCATCCGTGGCTAAGTAAAGAAATTAAGGATAGTATTCGACTAAAAACAAGGCCATATAAGGTAGCCAAATCTAGTGGGAGGATAGAGGATTGGGAAAACTTTAAAAGACAGCAAAAAATAACAAAAAGATTGATTAAGAAAGGGAAGATAGATTATGAAAGTAAATTAGCAAAAAATATAAAAACAGATAGTAAGAGTTTTTATAGTTATATGAAACGAAAAAGGGTGGCTAAAGTAAATGTTGGTCCCTTAGAGGATGAGACCGGGAAATTAATGGTGGGAAATATGGAGATGGCAAAAACACTTAATGAATATTTTGTATCAGTCTTTACAGTAGAGGACACTAAGAATATCCCAACACTGGACAAACAGGGGGCTATAGGGGGGGAGGAGCTAAACACAATCAAAATCACTAAGGAAGTGGTACTCGGTAAAATAATGGGACACAAGGCGGATAAATCACCTGGACCTGATGGCTTACATCCTAGGGTCTTGAGGGAAGTGGTGGTAGGGATTGTGGATGCATTAGTAATAATTTTCTAAAACTCCCTGGACTCAGCAAAGGTCCCGGCAGACTGGAAAACTGCTAATGTAACACCCTTATTTAAAAAGGGCAGTAGACAGAGGGCTGGAAAGTATAGACCGGTTAGCCTAACATCTGTGGTAGGTAAAATTTTGGAGTCCATTATTAAGGGGACAGTAACAGGACATTTGGATAATCATAATTTAATAGGACAAAGTCAGCATGGTTTTATGAAGGGGAAGTCATGTTTGACAAATTTGCTGGAGTTCTTTGAGGAAGTAACATATAGGGTGGATAAAGGGGAACCAGTGGACGTAGTGTATTTAGACTTCCAGAAGGCATTTGACAAGGTGCCACACAAAAAGATTATTGCTTAAGATAAAAAATCACAGGATTGGGGGTAATATTCTGGCATGGATAGAGGATTGGCTATCTAACAGAAGGCAGAGAGTTGGGATAAATGGTTCATTCTCAGACTGGCAATCAGTAACTAGTGGTGTTCCGCAGGGGTCAGTGCTGGGTCCCCAACTCTTTACAATCTATATTAACGATTTGGAGGAGGGGACTGAGTGTAACATATCAAAGTTTGCAGATGATACTAAGATGGGAGGGAAAGTAGTGAGTGAGGAGGACATAAAAAACCTGCAAGGGGACATAGACAGGCTAAGTAAGTGGGCAGAGATTTGGCAGATGGAATACACTACTGGAAAGTGTGAGGTTACGCACTTTGGCAGGAAAAATCGTAGAGCAAGTTATTATCTTAATGGCGAGAAACTGGAAAGTACTGAAGTACAAAGGGATCTGGGGGTCCTAGTGCATGAAACTCAAAAGGTTAGTATGCAGGTGCAGCAAGTGATTAAGAAGGCCAATGGAATGTTGGCTTTCATTGCTAGGGGGATAGAATATAAAAATAGGGAGGTATTGCTTCAATTGTACAAGGTATTGGTGAGACCGCACCTGGAATACTGCATACAGTTTTGGTGTCCATACTTAAGAGAAGACATACTTGCTCTCGAATCAGTACAAAGAAGGTTCACTCGGTTAATCCCGGGGATGAGGGGATGGACATATGAGGAGAGGTTGAGTAGATTGGGACTCTACTCATTGGAGTTCAGAAGAATGAGAGGCGATCTTATTGAAACATATAAGATTGTGAAGGGGTTGGATTGGGTGGATGCGGGGAAGATGTTCCCGATGATGGGTGAAACTAGAACTAGGGGGCATAGTCTTAGAATAAGGGGCTGCTCTTTCAAAACTGAGATGAGGAGGAACTACTTCACTCAGAGGGTGGTAGGTCCATGGAATATGCTGCCCCAAAAAGCTGTAGAAGCTACATCATTACATAAATTTAAAACAGAAATAGACAGTTTCCTAGAAGTAAAGGGAATTAAGGGTTACGGGGAGCGGGCAGGAATTTGGACATGAGTCTAGGTTCGGATCGGACATGGCCCTGTGGGTGGCGGAGCGGGCCCAGGGGCCATGTAGCCTGATCCTGCTCCTATTTTGTGTGTCTAATTCTGTTAGATTCAGGAGATGGTTCTGTGATAGTAGATTGGCGGTTAGGATCAGATCAGCCATGATCTTATTGAATGGCGGAGCAGGCTCGAGGGGCCGATTGGCCTACTCCTGCTCCTATTTCTTATGTTCTTATGTTCTTATGTTCTGCCAAGACTTGTTTTTACAGCCACATCTCTTTCCTCAGCAACTGTCTCCGGTTCCGATTTATTCCATGTGGATTCCAACTGAAATTCCACCCTTCATGTTTCGGATCCACCCAGGATTACAGATATCTCCAAGATATTCAGCGTTCTGCGAACTACTGCTCTCGCCGCATCCTGGGATCCATGCTCAACGCCATGTGTCACCACATGAACACTCTCGACCTCTCTCTTCAGCAGCACCAATGCACTCTATCTCAAAGCTATCCTGGTCCACCTCCATTTCGTCCTTCGCCTCATCCGGCACTTCAACAAAAACTTTTTTTCTTCTCACGGGCAGCAATGGAGATCTTCACTCCATGGCTGTCAACCTCATAGTCCCCCAACCCCGCACAGCCCGCTTCTACCTCCTTCCCAAGATCCACAAACAGGGCTGCCCTGGTAGACCCATCGTTTCAGCCTGTTCTTGCCCCACGGAACTAATTTCTTCCTATCTCAACTCTATTTTTTCTTCCCTTGCCCAGTCACTTCCCACCAACATTCGCGACTCTTCGGATGCCCTCCACCACTTTAACAGTTTCCAGTTTGCTGGCCCCAACCGTCTCCTTTTCACTATGGACGTCCAATCCTTCTACACCTTCATCCCCCACCAGGACGGCCTGAGGGCGCTCCGCTTCTTCCTTGAACGGCGTTCCAACCAGTCCCCATCCACCACCACCCTCCTCCACCTGGCTGAACTTGTTCTCACATTGAACAACTTCTCCTTTGACTCCACTCACTTCCTTCAAATTAAAGGTGTTGGTATGGGAACCCGCATGGCCCTAGCTATGCCTGCCTTTTCGTGGGATATGTGGAACATTCTTTGTTCCAGTCCCACTCAGGTCCTCTTTGTAATGTATGTAATGTATATATACCTTAAGGGAGAGAACTACTTTTTACAGCTCCTGTATACTGTAGTACCGGCAGTGACCACACCTGTATATAAACCCTGAGTAGTGATCTGTACAGTTAGTTCTAGAGTAACCCTCATTCAGTAAACACCTGTTGAATCGTTCCCTGCTGTCTGTTGTCTGATTATTGAAGTACACAACATTAAGATACATGGACATAACATTGGCGACGAGGCAGATTCGAACCTACCTGCAACTCTGCATCACCTCCCAGGGATTCGCTCCTGGAGAACAGTGGAAGAAGGTCGAGTCCAGAAGCACGGGCGTCGACCACAGGCAGCTGCCCAGTCATCCAGCGGAGATTCGATAATTGCAGGGGAGGCTGTCGAGAGCCAGGCTTGGCTTTCCAGTCATGTTGGTCCAGCGCAACGGGCTGGCAACAGGTAGTGCGCAAAGCCTTCCCGGACAGCGGCAGGCTAGAGCCCGATCGAGCGGCACAGAGAAAGGCCGAGCAGCGTCGACGGGGGAGAGAGAGAGAGAGAGAGAGGGCAGAGAGCACAGAGCGCAGCCGGTGTTCAGGGGCCGAGCAGCGTCAATGGGGGAGAGAGACACGCAGGAAAACGCAAGGCGCTTCCATTGCCACGAGGACCGCCAAGAGCGGCATTGGCAGCAGCGCGGGAGACGCCATTTTAAGCCGCAGCGGGGAAGAAAGGAAAGCGCGGGAGATGCCATTTTAAGCCACAGCGGGGAAGAAAGGAAAAGCGCGGGAGACGCCATATTAAGCCAGTCTAACCACACCCAAGATGCCGAAGAGCGGCAGTATCAGTGCGTTTGACAATGAAGTTGAAGATTGGAAGACATATGTAGAACGAATAGAAGTATACTGCAAGGCGAATGAAGTGCCAGATGACAAGAAAGCGCTGGTATTGTTAAATTCAATGGGTGCAAAGACGTGTGGCTTACTACGAAACCTAATAACCCCAGAGAAGCCAGTAGAAAAGGATTTTGAAAACATAGGGCCAGAAATTCCAGAACGGGGCTTGCAGCGCGTGCAAGCCCCGTATTTGCAGTTACCCCGCGCTCCTGCCGATCAGCTCCAGGGACGCCTGCACTTCCAGAAATTGAAACAAGAATCCCGGGCAGCGTATGACGTCACGCCGCCCAGGAGCGCAGCCAGCGCGGATCCAGGAGCGTGCAGTGTAAGTGAGACACGCCCCTTAAGTTCTCATTGTAGCAGGACACGCCCCCAATCGCTCCAAACAGCTGCACAGGACTTTGGAGTTACACAGCTGCAGGGAAAGTAAGTTATCTGCTATTTTATGAATGTTTTGTGAACTTTTGTAAAATTTTAAAAACATTTAAATGATTTTGATGACTCTTACATAGTTTTAAAGACAATTGGAGCTATTTAAGCAATTTTTAAAGCCTTGAAAACATTCTATTAATTCTTTGCAGTTAATTAGCAAAGTGAAATGGCTGGAATTAGCACAATTAACGTGATTAAAAGAAGTCAGAACTTCACTGATGATGACCTCAGCAATCTCCTCAACGAGGTGGAGGCAAGGCGCCTGCGCATCATTGGGAATGAGCAGTCGAGAGCTCCGCGAAAAGTTCAGACGGCAGCGTGGTCGGAAGTTGCAGAAGCTGTCAGCGCGACCTCCACCATTCCACGTACAGCGGAACAATGCCGCAAGAAATTAAGTGACATTCTCCGATCTGTCAGGGTTTGTGCAGCTATAACTAAAGTGTACTGTAACATTGCTTAGAATTTAAGTTAGCCAGATCTATAAAGGCTTTCTTTTACAGCAGTCAATTTACTTCTTGGTAAAGTCACCTGAGGTAGCAATAAAACTTTATGGCTTTGGGGCCATCTCAAGGATACCTAATGTTCTGTTATCTTGATTGCATTGCTAGTAGCTGTAAAACTTCAATGAAAGGTGTAAAGAAACACCCAGGCCAGTCTTCAAAGCCTTCGCTGTCCCATGTCAGAAATGCAGCTGTGTGATTCTCTTACTTATGCTGCAATTTCAGAGTAAAAGTGCTCACAACTCCAGGGAACGCACACTCACAGGAGGTGGTGTTGCCATGCTGAGGGTTTTGACCGAACATGAGGAACGGGTGCAGCAGATGTACGAATTTGCTAGCAATCGCCCCGCGGGTGCATCTGAAACAGGCATTTCTGACCCTCAATGTGAGTTGACCTGGGCAGCCATATGTTAAATAAGGTTAGGTGTGTGCTGAATATCTGTCATGTGGCACATCGTGTTTTACTTTAGCAAATGTTTTCTGCTTCCTTCCCACAGCTGGACCGAGTACCTCTCACACACGGGATGAGCAGTGCGTGGAGTCAGCGGCCACAGAGGGCATTGGGGAAGGTTTTTCTGATGCAATGGCAGCAGTTACTGAGGTGGCTGAGGTGGTTGAGGAACAGGTGCAACCTGTCCTATGTCAGCAAGTGCAGCAGGAGTGTACAGACCCTGTGTCGGTGGCCACTATCTCACCATCTCCTGGCCCTTGTGGTTCTGAGCTAGTCAATGATGACTGTAGCTCCACAGGCAGACACCAAATGGGCACTTCAGTGCAGGTGGGAGTAGCTGAGGCACAGCAGCACCTGCAAGAGGACCAGCAAGATATTGCAGGTTTAAGCCAATTGCTGACCTCTCTCACTGAGAAGGAAGTAGATGATAGAGACCATTTCAGGCAGGGAATGGAGAACGTTGGCATTACACTAAATCAGATATCATCGCAGTTTGGGGTGCTTAATGATAATTATCTTACAAAGATATCGCAGTTGGATAATTCTATTCATCAGATATCTTCACATTTGGGGATAATTAATGAAACAATGATTGCAATGCTTAATTCGCTTGTATGTAACACTACTGGCATAACGCTGATTCCAGCACAAATGCCCTCCCCAGGTCACAGTGCAGAGCCACTGTGGTCCCAGGAGCAAGCAGCTGCGCCAGTCTTGATGCAGGGCAGCGTAGAAATGCCTCAGCATCAACCCTTTCCTCAAGCCGCTGCTGAAGAGCAGGATCAATCTGACAGGGCCATTGCAAGTAGATCTGGAGGGCTCCAGTCACGGGTACTGAAAAGGCGCAGGAAACGTTAGAGTGTCACTTTCAGCTCACTCACTCTGCCACCTTCAACCCTCTGTCACACAGGCCAGTTGGCAAATCGTTAAATTGTTAGATTTTTCACTTTATTTAAATGTTAAATTTTTAATTACATATTTAAATTCAAGTGTTTTTTTATGAAGGAAAGGACACCCAGTAAGCAATGTTTAAAGAATTTAAACATTTATTTAACTTCAAAAACTTTTTCAACAAATGTTACAAAACTGTGAAATAGCTAGTTTGCACTTTGAATGTTTGTATTGCAGTAAGGAGGTAAAAATTACTGTAAAATGTTTACACTTTATTTTTTAAAAGTTACCATTTTGCACATGTTTGAAAACGTTGAAAGAGGTAGTTAGCATCTTTATTTTTGTTATATCACTACGAATCAAACACAAATAGTTAAACCTGTTTACAAAGTGATTTAAAAACTGTTAACATTAACATTTTTAAATTGCATTAAGTAGGTCATTAACATCCTTGAACGAAGAAAGACAAGTAACGACGAATTCTTTCCAGTTACACTTCCTCACTGTTCCTGTCCATAAATTTTTTTTTACGTTCATAAAGGTTACTTAAAATTTACAAGTTACTCACTTTATACATTGAAACTGAATGTGAAAAGTTTTTTATTATGCAATAAAAGGTCAATGTTGCACTTTAATATGTGTCTGCTTCTGTCTTTGCCTTGCGGGGGGAGGGTTAGGTACAGGGCATAACTACCACGTGAAGGTGTTGGCTACCAGCACTTCGCGAGCAGCCTTACATTCGGTGGCACTTGGTTCCTCTCCATGAGGCCTGGCAGCATGCACATTGCCACCGCCTTCATCCTCCACTTCAAGAGGCAGCTGTTCCTCATTGTTAAGGGTCAGTCCTTCCTGCAGGGCAAGGTTGTGCAAAGCACAGCAGGCCAGCACAATCCTTGACACTTTCTGGTGAGAGTACTGCAAGGTCCCCCCTGACCTATCCAGGCACCGGAAGCATGATTTCAGAACTTCTATTGTCCTCTCCACCACTTGACGTGTAGTCACGTGTGCACGGTTGTATCTCTCCTGAGATTGATTAATGGTATTGCGGTAGGGGGTCATCAGCCATGGTTTTAGCGGGTAGCCCTTGTCACCCAGTATCCATGCGGATCCTGTAGGCAATTTCTTTAGAGCATCATACAATTTAGAGTTCCGGAGGACAAAGGAGTCATGATTACTTCCCCGGTGTCCAGAATTAACGTTTAGGATCCTCAGGTGCGCATCACATAATATCATTACATTCAATGAGTGATACCCCTTCCTGTTAATGAATGTCACAGGTGCATCCTTGGGTGACCTCAGTGCAATATGTGTTCCATCGATGGCCCCAATCACTTTGGGGAATCCAGCAATGCGATAGAAAGCTAAGGCCATCTCCTTCTGATGTCGAGTTGACAAGTCATAATGAATGAAATCTGAAATCCTACGGCAAATGGCTGCTGTGACCTGGTGAATGCATACCCTCGCAGCATTCTTGGAGATGTTGCTTATGTCACCGGTGCCTGCTTGAAATGATCCACTTGCAAAGAAGTTCAATGCTGTGGTTACCTTCATGTTCACTGACAAGGCAGTGTGGATCTTCGAGCGTGGCTCCAAGTCTGCCTTCAACATGTCACATAGTCGACCAATTGCCTCTTTACTGAAGCGCAGCCGCCTGATACACAACTCCTCGGACAGCATTTCAAATGATCGCCTCTCCCTGTAAACTCTGTTTGGTGGGTAGTTGTTCCTTCTGATCAGGAGACGTTCCTGGTTCCACAATCTTCCACGTTGTTCCCTAGCATTCCTATTTCTTTGCAGCAAATGCAGAAGTAGCATCAGGGCTAAATTTCTACAACAGGGCATTTTCCTCGCTAACAGGACTACTCCTCACACAGACGTACCTGTACGGAGTAAATGGAAATAGTTGTTACACTTCTTTTAATAAACTGAGTGCCTATAACATCAACTCTGGCTATGCCAGGAAGCATGCTTTTACGGATTGCAAACACATCCTTCCCGCCTGATGAGTATCACAGACCTACATCTTATTCACTGAAAGGAAAACATACAGAAATGCACATCCTAAATGGAAAATATGCAGACATACAATCATACATACATAATTACTAAATATTACTGATGACTATTTCATTCTGTAAGCATTTCATTATTTTAAAAATACATTTAACATTTTATGAAAAAAAATTCAATGAGGCCTTGCCCACAGCCACAACAATTGCTCGTTCTAAGTACAGTACTGCAAAACCGTTTTAAACAAAAAAAAAAGTTTTAACTTACCTCAGCCTTTCTTAAAATAAGTTTCCTCCCTTTCCCAAACAGAAATAGAAGACTTTCAGAAGCTCCAGGATAAAATGTTTCTTCCTCCGCAGCCAATGAACCACTTTACACTTGCTTTTTTTACGTGTAAGTTCTGAGGACTTACCTTCACGGATTTCATGAATGAAATCCACGAAGTTCACTGCGCAAGCGCTGCCTGTGCAGTCGCACGCGCTTGAGGTCTGGAAATGCCGGCGTTCCCCGCATGCGCTGTTCCTGCTGAACGCCGGCATTTCCAACGGCCAGAAGCGTGAGTACCCCGAGCGCACTCACGCTTCTGGCCTGGAATTTCTGGCCCATAGTGTCAATCCTACAGGACCACTTAAACCCCACACCACTGCTGATAGCAGAAAGGTTTAAGTTTCACAAAAGGAACCAGCATAAAGATGAAAGTAATGCTGAGTATTTAATGGAACTGCGCAAGCTATCGAAACACTGCCAGTTTGGAATGGGACTAGCAGATACTTTAAGGGACAGGTTTGTGTGTGGGCTTCAAAGTGAAGGAACCCAGAAATGGCTTCTATCAGAAAAGGATCTTATGCTGGACAAGGCTTTCAGCATTGCAGTATCACACGAAGCAGCAGCACGGGGCGCTGCAGAGATACAATGGAGGCCGCAAGAATATGGCACAAATGAAATGTCATACAGAACAGTGAAGTGCTATCGCTGCGGCAGAACAACACACGACCATAATGATTGCTGGTTCAAGGACAAAGTGTGCAGACAGTGTGGAAAAGTAGGACACATAGCAAGAGTCTGCAGGTCGGGAAAGAAAACCAGCAGCAAGAAATCTCCACAGGAGAAGTACAAGAAGGTACATAAGGTGACGGAGAGTAGTTCAGACGAACCGAAGAGTGATACAGACTCCGGAAGCAAGGAGCTGGGTTGTCTGAAACTACATAATGTGATCAAAACGGAGGATCACCAAACTATCTGGGTCACGCTCAAGATAGCAGGAGTCCAAGTGAAAATGGAATTGGACACAGGATCAGCCCTAACAGTCATAAACCGAAGAGACTACAAGCGGCTATTCTCACATATGCCCTTGAGAGATACAAAGATTGTCTTGAAGATGTACACGGGGCAAAAAGTCTACCCCAAAGGAAAAATAAGGGTGAACGTTATATATAACGGCAAGGAAACACCAAAAATGGACCTATATGTATTGCCAGATGGAGGACCACCACTACTAGGACGTGAATGGATCTGGAAGATACAGCTAGAATGGCATTCCATACAAGCACTGACTGTAGATGCCAAAAAGGATGACGACGTCACACCTGGAGGACTGTCAAAAATGCTAACTGACGCACAAGAAGTGTTCCAGCAGGGACTCGGAACACTTAAAGGCATAACAGCGACGATCAAAATAGAGGAAAATGCAAGCCCAAAGTTTTTTAAGGCCAGACCGGTACCTTATGCGATCCGCCCAGCCGTCGAAGCAGAGCTGGAAGGTTTGGAACGTTCAGGAGTACTGTCCAAAGTGGACTGGAGCGAGTGGGCTACACCCATCGTTCCTGTAATGAAGAGGTCGTTGAATAACACGCCTGGGGAACCAAAGAAGGTTCGCATCTGTGGGGACTTTAAGGTGACAGTGAACCCAATCCTTCACACTGTACAATATCCGCTGCCACAGATTGAAGATATTTTTGCCTCGCTATCTGGAGAGAAACGCTTCACTAAGATTGATCTGGCCCAGGTGTACCTGCAAATGGAGGTAGAAGAAGCCTCGAAACAGTACCTCACGATCAACACTCATAAAGGTCTCTGCCAATACAACCGGCTGGTGTTCGGGGTAGCATCAGCTCCGGCTATTTGGCAAAGGACAATGGAACAAGTCCTGCAAGGGATTCCAGGGACCCAGTGTTATTTGGACGACATCCTGGTCACGGGCGAAAATGATAGTGATCACCTCACCAACCTGGAGCAGGTGCTCACTAGATTGAAGGAATATGGGCTCCGAGCTCATTGCCACAAATGCGAGTTTTTCCAGAAGCAGATCTCGTATTGTGGCCACGTTATTGATAAAGAGGGGTTACATAAGTCCACTGAAAAGATTGAGGCAGTAGCCAAGGCTCCAGCACCGGAAAATGTGTCACAACTGAGGTCGTTCCTCGGGCTGGTGAACTACTACCATAAGTTCTTGCCGAATTTGTCTACCGTACTACACCCACTGAACACCTTACAGCAAACGGGGGTACCATGGAAGTGGAGTGACGAATGTAAACGAGCTTTCCAGAAGAGCAAAGCATTGATCACATCAAAAGAGGTGTTGGCTCATTTCAACCCAGCACTACCAATTCGGTTGGCGTGTGATGCATCACCCTATGGCATTGGAGTGGTGCTGTCGCACAAATTCCCGGATGGCTCGGAGAGGCCAGTAGCTTTCGCGTCTCGGTCACTAACCTCAGCCGAGCGTAACTACGCCCAGATTGACAGGGAGGCCCTCAGCCAAGTGTGGGGAGTGAAAAAGTTCAATCACTATCTGCACGGGCAGAAGTTCACCTTGCTGACTGACCACCGACCACTTGTCTCCATCTTTAACCCAAAGAAGGGCGATCCGGTGATGACTGCGCAACGGCTACAAAGATGGTCCCTTTTTCTAGGGGCGCACCAATATGAAATCGAGTATAAGGGCACGAAACAGCATGAAAACGCTGATGGGCTATCACGCCTGCCACTGCCTACTGCGGAGGAAGCGCCAGCAGTGGATCCTGTCGAAATATTTCATTCGACTGTAATTGAATGCTTGCCAGTAACTAACGCTGGTATAGAGAAGAAGACCCGAAATGACCCGACACTGTCTCGGGTATATGATTTGACGGTGAAGGGATGGCCAGCACATGGCGACTCACTGTTGCCAGCATTCTCATCCAGAAGAGAACAGCTGTCAGTATGCCAGGGGACCTTGATGTGTGGATCCCGAGTGGTAATTCCACTCAAGTTAAGGGAGAGAGTGCTCAATGAGCTTCACGAAGGTCATCTGGGAGGGGTGAAAATGAAAAGCCTTGCTAGGGCTTATGTGTGGTGGCCGGGGATCGATCAGCAAATCGAGGACCTGACAAAGAGCTGCTCAGGATGCCAGAAGGTCCAAAATGCACCACCACATGCCCCTCTACACCCATGGGAGTGGCCCTCATCTCCATGGCAATGGGTGCATATTGATTTTGCTGGTCCATTCATGGACTCAATGTTTTTAATAGCCGTGGGTGCGCACTCGAAATGGCCTGAGGTGATCAAAATGTCCACCACCACCACGGAGAAAACTATCGCAGTCCTAAGGACCATTTTTGCCAGGAATGGCTTGCCAGAGCAGATTTGCTCTGATAACGGACCACAGTTTGTGTCCGAAGAGTTTCGAAGATTTATGAAAAGGAATGGGGTAAGGCATTACACATCCGCCCCATATCATCCAGCCACAAATGGATTGGCTGAGAGGTTCGTACAAACCTTTAAAAAAGTAGTAAAGGCCATGTGCGATGACGACATTTCACTGCAGCATAAGGTGGACAATTTCCTGTTCGCCTACAGAAATGCGACACATGCAGTCACCAACCAGGCCCCGGCCATGATGTTCTTTCACCGAAGGTTGAGATCTCATCTGGATTTGCTCAGACCAAATGTACGAAGAGATTTTGAGAGTAAGCAATTCCAGCACATCAATGAGAAGCCGACAAGGAGCTTCAATGTAGGGCAACCAGTCTTGGCCCGCGACTACCGAACAGAGAAATGGCAACCAGGAACGATATGCACGCGGCAGGGGCCACTAATGTACACAGTGGACGTTGGGGAGAACATTGTGAGACGCCATGCTAACCAGATCCTAGAGTCACAGGAACGAGTCAACCCCATGTCTCGGCCATACGTACCTGGTGAGGAACCCAACGTGCAGGTCGCATCTACCTCAGAAACAATAGCATTGGAAACTGATGAATCAACTGATAACAGGGTGCTAGAATCACCTCCGCACCAAGAGCGAGAAACTCGGGAAAGGCGTTATCCAGAAAGAATCAGGAAGCCTCCCCAGAGACTGAATATATGAATGGACTATTTTCATATAACATTGTATATTAAAAATGTTAATTGTTAAATGAGTATTATGGTACTGTTAATCTAAAAGGGGAGGAATTGTAATGTATGTAATGTGTATGTACCTTAAGGGAGAGAACTACTTTTTACAGCTCCTGTATACTGTAGTACCGGCAGTGACCACACCTGTATATAAACCCTGAGTAGGGATCTGTACAGTTAGTTCTAGAGTAACCCTCATTCAGTAAACACCTGTTGAATCGTTCCCTGCAGTCTGTAGTCTGATTATTGCAGGACACAACATTAAGATACACGGACATAACACTCCCCCTTGCCTTTATTTCTGGTACAATGTATTGATGCCGTTTCCTGCTCTCACCCTGAACTAGAAAATTTCTTTCACTTTGCTTCCAATTTCCACCCTTCCCTCACCTTCACATGGTCCATCTCCGACTCTTCCCTTCCCTTCCTCAACTTCTCTGTCTCCATTTCTGGGGCTAGGCTATCGACAAACATCCACTATAAGCCCACTGACTCCCACAGCTACCTGGGCTACACTTTCTCCCACCCCGCTTCCTGTAAGGACTCTATTCCATTCTCCCAGTTTCTCCGTCTCCGCTGCATCTGTTCCGAAGATGCCATCTTCCATACTAATGCTTCCGATATGTCTTCCTTTTTCCTCAACTGAGGATTCCCCTCTACCGTGGTTGACATGGCCCTTGACCGTGTCCGTTCTATTTCCCACACTTCTGCTCTCACCCCTTTCCCTCCCTCCCAGAACCACGATACAGTTCCCCTTGTCTTCACCTTTCACCCCACCAGCCTCCATATTCAATGTATCATCCTCCGCCATTTCCTCCACCTCCAGCGTGATCCCATCACCAAACACATCTTCCCCTCACCTCCCCTTTCAGCATTCTGAAGGGATCGCTCCCTCTACAACACCCAGGTCCACTCCTCTATCACCCCCAACACCCCTTCCCCTTCGCCCAGCACCTTCCTGTGCAAGCACAGGAGATGCAACACCTGCCCTTTTACCTCCTCCCTTCCCACTGTCCAGGGTCCCAAACACTCCTTCCAGGTGAAACAGCGATTTACTTGTATTTCTTGCAATTTAGTATACTGTATTCGCTGCTCACAATGCGGTCTCTCTACATTGGGGAGACCAAACGCAGATTGGGTGACTGCTTTGCAGAACACCTCCGTTCAGTCCGTAAGGTTGACCCCGAGCTTCAGGTCGCTTGTCACTTTAATTCTCCGCTCCAATCTCACTCTGACCTCTCTGTCCTCGGCCTCTTACACTGTTCCAATGAAGCTCAACGTAAGCTCGAGGAACAGCACCTCATCTTTCTATTAGGCACTTTGCAGCCTTCTGGACTCAACATTGAGTTCAACAATTTTAGACTATAACCTCTGCCCCCATTTTTTCAGGCGGCAGTTGTTGATAATTCTGTCATCCCCATTTGCAACATTTAACCTCTTCTGCCTTCCACCCTATCACAGACCTTCCCCTTTGTTCTTTCCTCCCCGCCTCCTTTCTCTGCCCCTGCACCTGTTTATAATCTGTTACATCTCTAACTTTTTCCAGTTCTGATGAAGGCCTGAAACGTTAACTTTGTTTTTCTCTCTCCACGGATGCTGCCTGACCTGCTGACTGTTTCCAGCATTTTCTGTTGTTATTACACATGTGTACAGACTGAGGCACATTTCATGTCAGAGAAAACCTGCCTCAGGAGACTACAATTCACAAGGTAGGCAGTGACAGAAATGTGCAGTCTCCTGGAGCCTGACATTTAGGCCAATTTCAGGTGAGAGATTGTCTGTTCCAGTAGCTATCAGGGGGACCACTGCCTTGAATTTCTACACTATTGGTTCATTCCAAGAAACAGCAGGAGATATCTGCCAACTCTCTCAATTAGAAGTTCACCAGTGCATTTAGCAAGAGACAGATGCCTTGTGCACCAGGGCAAACTGCTTCATCAGCTTCCTCCATGGAAACCAGCCAGCACCACTATGTGGCAGATTTCCCCAACCCTTACACAAACAATGGAGCGTAAAATCGGGCGAGGTGTAAATCAGGCGTTCGACTGAACTAGCCGGATGAGTTAGGTTCAAATCAAGAACAACTGCTTGAGTTGTAGTGAGTAATGCAGGCTGCTGTGAGATCCTAGGAGAGAGGACGGATAATGGCGTCAGCCAACTGCTCCACATGGTCACGTAGAGGAAGAAACAAAATAGATAGTTTACAATGCTGCCAAGAAGACAGCCCTTCAAACAGCTTACATGCCAAGATACTGTGTAATGTGTATGGCTGTGTGTCGGTGATGAATAAATAAATGAGTAGGAGGGAGAAAGGATAAAAAGCAATGGGTTGTACTAGCCATGACCACTGAAGTCTATGACCTCTTCCTCCCCCATTCTCACAGCTAAATTCGTCGGGCTCATTTTTTAATCATCCTGAAACATAGAAACATGAAGATAGGAGCAGGAGTAGGCCATTCGGCCCCTCGAGCCTGCTCCGCCATTTAATGAGATCATGGCTGATCATCCAAATTCATTACCCTGTCCCTGCTTTCTCCCCATATCCCTTGATCCTTTTAGCCTTAAGAAATATATCTAACTCCTTCTTGAATAGTCACCTGAACGGTCACCTAAAACAGGTGTTCGGCCCCTTACATATATAAAGGAGGGGCCGAACACCTGGTGAACAACCCCTTGCTGAAATTAATTTAAGAGCGAAGGCGATGCTGGGCCCACCAAGTTAGAATTCATTAGGTGGCCCTTGTGGCCGCCAGCAAAAGGTAGGATTTTTCAAATGTTTTTTAAGAAACAAATCCTTCCTGTGGAGTCCGGAAGAGCTGATGTGCTCCTCCGACTCCACAGTCATTGCTTTCACCCCATCCCCTGCATCCAGCTCCACCCCCTCCCACCCCCCACTCGGGACTTACCTGACGGCTGCTGATGGCCCCAAATGAATTTTCCCTGTCGGGTGAACTGCCAGTCAAGGAGTGACAGGCGCTGGCAGCTCGCCCCAATTATGTAGATGAGGCACAATTCTTGGCAAACCTCAGGCCTGTCAGTTCGTGCATGCACTGCCTCTGCAGCGCAGAGTCTGGGCCCCTTCCTCTCCTACTATCCCACCTCTCTTATCTTCATAGGAACAGTAGTAGGCCATACAGCCCCTCTAGCCGGTTTCATCATTCAATCAAATCATGGCTGAGCTGCACCTCAACTCCATTTACTTTGATCCATATTGCTTGATACCCGTAACAAAAATCTATCGATCTCAATTCTTTCGAAAATTTCAATTGACCTAATCTCAACAGTCTTTTCCCAAGAGAGTTCCAGATTTCCACTAGCCTTTGTGTGAAAAAGTGCTCCCTGATTTCACTCCTAAATGGCTTAGCTCTGATTTTAAGATTGTTCCCCTTTGTTCTGTATTTTCCCACCAGAGGAAATAGTTTCACTGTATATACCCTATCAAATCCTTGTGACATTCCAAATACCTTGATTAGATCATCCTTCAACCTTGTAAACTCAAGGGATTACAAGCCAAGTTTATGTAACCTGCCCTCATATTTTAACCCTTTAACACTCGGTATAATTTTCCAGGTGGGGTTTGACCCAGGCTCTGTACCCCTCTGAAGGGAAGATAGATTATGAAAGTAAATTAGCAAAAAATATAAAAACAGATAGTAAGAGTTTTTATAGTTATATAAAAAGAAAAAGGGTGGCTAAAGTAAATGTTGGTCCCTTAGAGGATGAGACCGGGAAATTAATGGTGGGAAATATGGAGATGGCAAAAACACTGAATGAATATTTTACATCAGTCTTTACAGTAGAAGACACTAAGAATATCCCAACACTGGACAAACAGGGGGCTAAAGGGGGGGGAGGAGCTAAACATGATCAAAATCACTAAGGAAGTGGTACTCGGTAAAATAATGGGACTCAAGGCGGATAAATCACCTGGACCTGATGGCTTACATCCTAGGGTCTTGAGGGAAGTGGCGGTAGGGATTGTGGATGCATTGGTAATAATTTTCCAAAACTCCCTGGACTCGGCAAAGGTCCCGGCAGACTGGAAAACTGCTAATGTAACACCCTTATTTAAAAAGGGCAGTAGACAGAAGGCTGGAAACTATAGACCGGTTAGCCTAACATCTGTGGTAGGTAAAATTTTGGAGTCCATTATTAAGGAGACAGTAACAGGACATTTGGATAATCATAATTTAATAGGACAAAGTCAGCATGGTTTTATGAAGGGGAAGTCATGTTTGACAAATTTGCTGGAGTTCTTTGAGGAAGTAACGTATAGGGTGGATAAAGGGGAACCAGTGGGCGTAGTGTATTTAGACTTCCAAAAGGCATTTGACAAGGTGCCACACAAAAGATTATTGCTTAAGATAAAAAATCACGGGATTGGGGGTAATATTCTGGCATGGATAGAGGATTGGCTATCTAACAGAAGGCAGAGAGTTGGGATAAATGGTTCATTCTCAGACTGGCAATCAGTAACTAGTGGTGTTCCGCAGGGGTCAGTGCTGGGTCCCTAACTCTTTACAATCTATATTAACGATTTGGAGGAGGGGACCGAGTGTAACATATCAAAGTTTGCAGATGATATTAAGATGGGAGGGAAAGTAGTGAGTGAGGAGGACATAAAAAACCTGCAAGGGGACATAGACAGGCTAAGTAAGTGGGCAGAGATTTGGCAGATGGAATACAATACTGAAAAGTGTGAGGTTATGCACTTTGGCAGGAAAAATCGTAGAGCAAGTTATTATCTTAATGGCAAGAAACTGGAAATTACTGAAGTACAAAGGGATCTGGGGGTCCTGGTGCACGAAACTCAAAAGGTTAGTATGCAGGTGCAGCAAGTGATTAAGAAGGCCAATGGAATGTTGGCTTTCATTGCTAGGGGGATAGAATATAAAAATAGGGAGGTATTGCTTCAGTTGTACAAGGTATTGGTGAGACCGCACCTGGAATACTGCGTACAGTTTTGGTGTCCATACTTAAGAAAGTACATACTTGCTCTCGAGTCAGTACAAAGAAGGTTCACTCGGTTAATCCCGGGGATGAGGGGATGGACATATGAGGAGAGGTTGAGTAGATTGGGATTCTACTCATTGGAGTTCAGAAGAATGAGAGGCGATCTTATTGAAACCTATAAGATTGTGAAGGGGTTGGATCGGGTGGATGCGGGGAAGATGTTCCCGATGATGGGTGAAACTAGAACTAGGGGGCATAGTCTTAGAATAAGGGGCTGCTCTTTCAAAACTGAGATGAGGAGGAACTACTTCACTCAGAGGGTGGTAGGTCCATGGAATATGCTGCCCCAAAAAGCTGTAGAAGCTACATCATTACATAAATTTAAAACAGAAATAGACAGTTTCCTAGAAGTAAAGGGAATTAAAGGTTACGGGGAGCGGGCAGGAATTTGGGACATGAGTCTAGGTTTGGATCGGTCATGGCCCTGTGGGTAGCGGAGCGGGCCCAGGGGCCGTGTAGCCTGATCCTGCTCCTATTTCGTGTGTCTAATTCTGTTAGATTCAGGAGATGGTTCAGTGATAGTGGATTGGCGGTTAGGATCAGATCAGCCATGATCTTATTGAATGGCGGTGCAGGCTCGAGGGGCCGATTGGCCTGCTCCTGCTCCTATTTCTTATGTTCTTATGTTCTTATGTTCTTATTCCAGACCCCTTGAGACAAAGACCAACATTCCAGTTTATTACTGTTTGTATCTAGCTTTTATTGACTTATGTACATAGACACCTAAATCTCTTTGCTCCTCCGCAGTTCCTAGCTTCTCATCATTAAGAAAATACTCTGATTCGTCTTTCTTGGACCCAAAGTGGATGACCTCACACTTTCCCACTTTGAACTCCATCTGCCAGAGTTTTACACATGCATTTAATCTGCCAAAGTCTCTTGGTAATTTCCTGATCCCATCTGCACAGCTTATTGTGCCTCCTAACTTAATGTCATCTGCAAATTTGGATATTCAATTCACTATTTCTTCATCCAAGTCATTAAGTCTAGTATGGCCTGTACCCTTGTTGGTTCTGCTGTTCCAGAAAACTGTCCTAAATATACTTTAGAAATTCACTGCCCTGGAACTTTTCTGCTGCTCACAGTCTATGTGAAAATTAAAATCTCCCATTATAACCATATTGTTTTTGCTACCTGTCTCTCTGAACTCTGTATTTATACATCCCGCCACTACATCACTATTATCAGGAGGACTGTAGAAAACTCCCACCAGAGTCTCCCATCCTTTACTATTCATAGAATTATAGAATCGTACAGCACAGAAGGAGGCCATACGGTCCATCAAGTCTGCGCTGGCTCTTTCTATCCAAAGGGCTGGATTTTCTCAATGGAGATGAGTTGGAGGCGGGACTGCTGCTTGTTGGGTCTATGTCCCGCCTCCATCATCTTCTGGCCAACCAGCGGGATTTTCCCGATTGACCTTGTTGAGCCTGCCCTGCGGGCTCAGCAGGCCAATTAGGGGGAAAGTCACTGACAGAGTATCCGTCTGACGTGCTATCTGTCAAGACTTCTTGAAAGAAGAAATGTCAGCGTTTGACAGCTCTGTGAAGCTGTCAAACACTGACATTCTGTGTAGTTTGTGTAAAGTCTGTGGGTTGTACGGTTAATAATGACACAGACTTCAGGAGTAACAAACAAACAGGTCTTTACTATTCGAAGGTCAGGGCGAATCTGCCCCAGCAATCCTGCCACAACACTTATATACTGGTGTGGTCACTATCGGTATTACAGTATACAGAAGCCAAACAAATAGCGCCACACCTAAAGTAGTTCTCTTAAAGGTGAATGGTTACATTCAATAGTTCCCTTAAAGGTAGACGGGTACATACACTACAATCCTCCCTTTTTAGCTTATTACTTACAGGGTCCCCGTTAAACATACATATCTTCAACTTCCTATAAAACAAATTACAGATATAATCTTGGTGGAGTCAATGTCATATAAAACAATTTACAGATATAATCTTGGTGGGAACAGTTCACAGGTTCAGTCTCTGCGGAAACAGTTCATAGATTCAGTCTCTGATCTTGACTCGTTCCAAACAACATCTCTTTGGTGTAGCCGGTTCACATGGCTAGCGTGACTCCTCCATAGCCTTTTTCTTGACGTAACAGCTTGAACTTTCATCCTGTTGAACCAGCAGTGCGGACTTTTACAACCAACTGGCTGTCTTGATATTTTCCAGTTTTTCAACTAATTTAGTTCCTTTCGTAGTGTCCCGCCTGAGATGGTAGAAGTGCTAATATTTTAGACAGTTATTATCTTCTGCTTCTTCTTTTTCTTTTCTGCCTTTCTGACACTCTCGGAGCTCCTTTCTCGGCTGCCAGCTGTAGCGCCACCAACTCTCTATGTTCCTTAGACCTTAAGTGCTTCATCTGGATTTCAGCACTTTGGGAGTTTTCATCACAAACTGAGCAGACCAGATCCTCGTAATATTCAGTGTCACTCAACAGGTCATGGTAATATTCGGGGTCATCCTGAGTTAGGCCAGTGAGAGGCCCTTCTACTTCCTTCTTATCCATCTGGACGTTAGCCGACGGTGGTTCCTTCCCTAACCATCTTTCTTGAAAAGACTTCTTCAAACATTCATATTCATTCCGCTCTTCCGGGGATGTCTGCCATTCCTTCACTACTGGCCTCATTTGTGAGTTCAATACCTTCCCTTCCATCGGGGATTTCGTTGTCAGGCTATTTAATCCTTCTACTGGAGTATCTGTTTCCACCCCCTTCTGTTCCCCTTGACGCAATTCAGCGTACTTTTGGCATCCTTGTAAAAGCTGTGTTGCCACCTCAGCTATCTCCGTGACTTTTGGAAGCTCCGAATTCTTTCCCTTTGAACCCTGAAACTCGTGTTCCCATTTTGGAGTCTTGTCCCTCAGCGTGTGTAAGAGTTGGCTGGCCGTTAACTCTTCTACGGGGACACTGTGGATTAGAGTCTTCTCCATTTCATCCACCTTTCCCTCCAATGTTTTCACCTTCCTTTCCTCCGGTACTTTGGTTTTAAGCGCTCGAAGAAGTTGCGCCTTGATGTTCTCTAACTCCTGTTCAGGGGCCATTCCTACAGTCTCTGTGATCCTTCCAGTTGCCTTTCCTTCCACTGCCCGGATTCCTAGTTGAATATGTTCTTCAAGTTGTTGAACCTCGGCCATTGCCGCCTCATATTTGTCCTGGGTTGCCTTCAATAATTTAATGAGTTCTTGGACATCTTGAATTTCATGTTCTGCTATGTCTTCCACCTCTAATTTTTCATCGATGGATGGAATCTCTACCGATGAGTCTGTCTTGGCCTGGAGCTCATCAAACATTTCCTGCAGCCTTTGTAATTCTCGCTCATGTTCAACTTTTAGCTGTTCAGATGCTTTCACTAAAACTAGCTTTTCGGAGGTTGCCGAGTTAACCCCTTCCAGGATTGTAGTCTGGGCCTGTTCATACTGTTCTTTCAACTTGTTACACTCTGCTTGCAACGAGTCGTAGAGATGAACTGGGATAAAATCCTGGCTTCCTGAAGATTCCTCTTCCTTTGGTTCGTTCTGTAAATATTCTAGTTCCTGAACAGCATCAGGGGAATGTGATTGGTATTTGGCCACGATGGCTCTATGGTCACTCTCTGCTTGAGCTAGCTGTCTCTGTTGTCTTTCCAGGTTCTCCCATTCGGTGTCCCAGAACTTTTCCATATTTTTCATCTCTTGTACGAGACGGTCACTCAACTGTTCTAATTGTTGTCGTACTTTGACATAAGTTTGAGTCCGAACTCGGTGTTCTTCCGTCGTGGATGAATCCTTTGCTTGAACAGGCTCAGAATTCTCTGTCAACCTGGAGTTCTGCTCTGCAGCTTTATTCTTCTTGGTAACGTAAGTCCTTCTGCATGTCTTCGTTTCCTTCCCCATCGTCGGCAAGTCCCTTTTAGCCTTGTCTTCCATATTTGAATTGGTCTTATCGTCATCCATTTCAGAATCTGAGCTGATAGCTTGCACCGAGTCCTCCCTCATTATGGCTTTTAGGTAGTGCCATTCCATATCTATTTTCTTAATCCACTCCCGTCCTAGAAGTGGTGGTCCTCCTTCAGGTAATACGTACAAGTTCATTCTTGGGTGTTCTTTACCCCTATCTCTCACCTTGACTCTTATTTTCCCCATGGGGTATACGTTATGCCCCGTGTATGTCTGTAATACGAACTTGGTATTTCTTAAAGGTATGTGAGAGAATAGCCGGTGGTAGTCCCTTCGGTTGATGACTGATAGAGCTGATCCAGTGTCCAGCTCCATCCTTACTTGGACTCCAGCTATTTTTAGTATGACCCAGATGGTTTGTAGATCCGTTTCTTTACCCACATTGTGGATTCTCAGACTACCCAGCTCCTGGTTGTTTGGGTCTGAGTCTGAATTCTGTTTGTCTGAACTCTTCTCAGCCACCTTGTGCACCTTGTTGTACTTTTCTTGTGGTGGCTTCCTTTGATTGTTGGTCTTCTTCCCTGACCGGCATACCTTCGCGATGTGACCCAGTTTGCCACATTTCCTACACTCTTGGTTCTTAAACCAGCATTGATTCTGGTCATGCGTTGTCTTCCCACAACGGTAGCATTTTGTTGTGCTTGAAGTAATTTGGTCCACCCCGAGTGCCGCCGCCTTTAGTTGCATTTCCGCCGTTCCTTTCGCTGCGGCTTCGTGCGATGCAGCTATAAGGACAGCCCTGTCCAGTGTGAGGTCGTTCTCTCCCAGTAGTCGCTTCTGCGTCCCTTCTTTGGACAATCCGCATACGAACTTGTCCCGCAGTGCTTCTGTCAGATTCCCTCCGAACTGGCAGTATTTCGCTAGCCTACGCAGTTCGACCAAGTACTCCGCATTGCTTTCGTCTTTCCTCTGCGTTCTTGCGTAGAATTTGAATCGTTCAGCCAGCATCAACGGTGTGGGGTTCAAGTGGTCCTTCAGCACAGCCACAATGTCTTCGAAGGTCTGATCCGCTGGTTTATCTGGTGCTATTAGATGCTTCAAGAGCCCGTATGTTTTTGCCCCCATCGAGTTTAGCAATGTTATCGCCTTGTCGTCTTCCTCTATTTTGTTGGCTTCGCAATAGATCTCCATGCGTTCCACGTACGTGGCCCAGTCTTCTATTTCAGAATTAAAGTCGTTAATATTCCCTCGCTTAGGCATCTTTCTTCCCTTGGGAGCAGCACCAGTATTTCTTTAAGTATTCTTATTTATTTGTTTATTTCTAAGATGGCGGTTTTCCTGCGAAATCGGCGGTTTCCCGCTCTTTCCTTCTCTCCCCGCCCACTTCAATGGCGGTATGTCAGTTAAGATGGCGGTTTTCCCGCGGAAATGGCGGTTTCCCGCTCTTCCTTTCTCTCCCCGCCCACTTCAATGGCGGTTTCCCGCTTCTGTCGTCTCCTCCGCCTAATGGCGGCTTCCCGCGTTTCTTCCTGGTGGAAGGGGTACGCTTTTCCCACAGCGGACAGGTTCAGCCGCTGGGCTGGCTCTGGCACAGCTCCCCTTACTCGGCTCTGTCTTTTCCTCCTGCCCGCACGGCTCTACCGGCGCTGGGTACACCCCGTTAACGGAGGACAGTTCAGCCGCTGGACTGGCTCTCACGCAGTCTCTCTCTCCGTACCCGGCTCTGTCGCTCTCTCTCCCACACGTTCGGTTCTACCGGCCCTGGGTACCCCGTTGGTGGAGAACAGTTCAGCCGCTGGACTGGCTCTCGCACAGTCTCTCTCCCCTTGCTCGGCTCTGTCTCTCCCTCTCCCGCACGTTCGGTTCTACCGGCTCTGGGTACCCCGTTGGTGGAGAACAGCTCAGCCACTGGACTGGCTCTCGCGCAGTCTCTCTCCCCTTGCTCGGCTCTGTCTCTCTCTCCCACCCGCACGGTTCCTGTTCGCCTCCCAGCCCTCTCGCAGACCGGTGTTTCCCTCCCCGGCTGCGGCTGGGTTTCTCTTCCCGCGCCTACTCCCAGTCTCAGCGCTTCATGGCTGCGGTCGCTGCCCGGCTTTTCCCGCCGATCGAGGTCCGACTGTCTCACGACGCCGTTGGACCCGACTTTCTGACCGGCTCCGTTCCCCCTCGACCGTGGTCGAGTGCACAGCCCTTATCCTCCGGATATTCTCTACACCTTCCCCTACTCACAGTCTCCGCGGCCGCCTTGTTTCCTGCTGATCTGCTCACTCCGCACCGTGGTAGAAGGGTAGTCAGTGCCTGTTGCAGATGGAAGCTTTTATTGCTAAAGTCTTCCTCCTTCCTCCTGCTGCAGCCTCGTGTTTTCTTTCAGCAGCACGACGAGGGCGGTTGCCTCTCTTCGACGCTCTTCGTTGCTTTGGTAGTCTTGCCGCAGGGTACGATCGGACTCATTGCCACTGTAAAGTCTGTGGGTTGTACGGTTAATAACGACACAGACTTCAGGAGTAACAAACAAACAGGTCTTTACTATTCGAAGGTCAGGGCGAATCTGCCCCAGCAATCCTGCCACAACACTTATATACTGGTGTGGTCACTATCGGTATTGCAGTATACAGAAGCCAAACAAATAGTGCCACACCTAAAGTAATTCTCTTAAAGGTGAACGGTTACAATCAATAGTTCCCTTAAAGGTAGACGGGTACATACACTACAGTTTGATGAGACCTTGTGTTCAGGACTCATCAAACCTTTCAACTTTGTAGATTTCAGATGACTGTTGGTTCAGAGGATCCAACAGTCAGTCTGTGAAATCAACAAAGAAGCTGTCGGGACTCCCAATCCAGAGCGGATGAAGGCTGTAGGCAGAAACCAAGGTAAGTGAACATTTTTTAATACTTAACACTCACCTTACATAATTACACTCCACACTTGCACCCATCACTCACTTCTACATCTTACTTTCAGGCCCCTCTGACACCCGCAGACCTCCTACTCGACTCCTCCAACCCGGCGGGGTTCTCCGAGGTCAGGAAGCCTTCACCTAAAAAGGTAAAATGGGACTAATCCTTTTTTCTGCCTGTTAACTACCTGTTAACAGGCAGTTATAAGGATTTAATCCCTTTCCCACCTCCAGGAGACGGGACCAGAAGCAACACATCTTCCTGCCTCCTGGCAAAATGGCACAGAGATGGGATGGGGGCGGATTTGCCATCCGCCCCCACTTTCTGCTACTTTACCGGCAGTCCCGCCTCCGTGCCCACCTCCTCGGGCCTGAGAAAATCCAGCCCTAATTGTTTCCACTGACTGTTCACCCTTACTGAAGTCCTTTCTTTCCACTGCTGTAACTGTGTCTTTTATCAATATTGCTACTCCTCCTCCTTTTCCAATTTCCTTATTTATTCTTTAATGCTTTGCTTACTATGAACTCAAACAATCTTATTTTTATTCGATAAATATCCCTTACAGTTCTTTCTTTCCAATTTTTACATTTCATCTGGATTAACTTAGTGAGTTGCTTTTGATTTGGTTTTATAGTTTTCAGTCTCACTCCTTGCTTCTTTCCTTAAATCTTGAAAAACATTTTAATTTTAATTTTAACTTATTTAATTATTTAGGTCTAGATTTTGATTCACATTCTCTTCCAAATGGCGCATAGTTAATGCATCCTTAATGCTCCTAAATACCAGGATGATAAAGATTCAAATTATAACGACAAATGTGAGCGATGTAGTGGTTGTTTTTTGGTGACATGTTGTACTGCTATGGTGCAGTATTGAGACAGGAACTGTATTTAATTAATTTTAATCACTGGAAAATTGGGAGCACCACAAACCTAACCTCCAGGTTTGATTTTCTGATCTGTGCTCTTGTCACGTGTGACTCCACATCAGGAGCCTAGCTTTGCAAAAATTGACCCTATTATGAACACTTTGTTGTTTTGTGCGTTTTCAAAAAGCTTGTGACATTCTAAGCCGGTTGTCAGAATGGTGCACTATCAAAATCAAATGATTAATTTTATCAACAGATTAATTGGTGAGTTATTGTGCTGCTGTTTGTGTGACCTTGTGTGCAATTTGGCTACTGTATTTTGCTACACACAATGACTGCACTTCTAAAGTAATTAATTGGTTGTGAATCACTGTGAAATGTCATATGGGTTTGAAAGGCACTATTTAAAAGCAAGTTCTTTCAAACTCTTTATTTTCAGCCTTCTTAGAAAGTAAGGAATGCTATGGAACACAATGGTTGAAGATAGAGCTTGCTTTCTTCATCTTTGCCATCTTGGGCTGGTTTGCGGTGCTTTCCTTTTAATAGATCGAAATGATTAGATTTTACTATTCTGCTACTTTTTTCTAGGGGAGGTGGAGGAAGGCCATCGTCAATCAGTGCTCAAGTTTCAAGCTATGGGAAAAAAGAAATAGACGCTAAAACTCTGGTGGTGGTGCAGCAGAACTGCCACAAAGTAGGATAAAACCCAAATGCCAGGCCTTGGCCAGGGAATTTTCCATGGGCTCTCATTAGGGCAGAACCTCCACCCACCCCAAACAAAACCAACAACATAGGAGGAGTCATAGCCCGAGGTGTGGATTTCCGATGTCCACCTCACCAGCCTCTCGGAAGTGGGGCAGATGATTAGTGGCCAGTACACCGGGTGACACCTGGCATACCAGCCTGACAAATGGCAGAAGTGGGGTCTACCTGGAGGCCTAGACCTCTGAAGGCAGGAGCTACAATTTTTAGACTTGGGCAGAATGGCCTTTTCTGATCCATGACTTTTCTTACGTTCTTAATTGACTTATAATTATGTTCAATTCCTCTTTTTTTTAGTTTTATAGTGGATGGGGTTGTTGACGGCATTACCAATGTGAAGGACACACAATTGCTAGGGGCAAGTGTAAATTGAGGCAGTCGTTTCAGGTTGCCTGGAATTCAGTCACTGATGAGATATTTGTTTATTTATTTGTTTATTTTTTGTGATGAAGGATCTCTGGAGCCTTCATGCAGCATTTCGAGTAATTCTAGAATTCTTTGGTATCATGCCAATGGTAATTTGATAATTCACAAGTGTGTATTTTCCTTTTAATCTTTCACTTCTGAGAATTATGACTCGAGCAGGCAATGTAAATATGCACTCCCAAAGCACAATGGTGATATATTTAACTGTTTTATTGATTTGATGCTTCTACCAGTAGCTTAGTAAATGGCATGAGAGAATGCAGAAAAAAAGACCAATTATATGGCCTAATCCCACATTTACTAATTTACTGACATTTAAAGCTCCAGTCTGGTAAAATATTAATTGTTGTTCTGATTTGAAAATGAATTATGGACAGTTAGAAGGGAAAAGTGGGCAGATAAATATAAGAAATCACATCACTGATGGTACCTTATGGAAGTTCCTTCACAAGTGAGAAAGATCCATAAATCACAAGCTCTGCAGGCATAAGTGACTTATGGTTGTCTTTGGCTTGAATGAAAGAACATTTGTAATAAATTGTCGTTGGAGCAGTGTTCTATTTATTCTGTGGGATGGCTTTTAAATGCGTTTTTTTGCTTGGTCTGGACTACTAAGTGATAGTTGACTGCCGTAAGCTTCTATTTTCACTTTTGTTAATTGTCATGTTCTTAGGCTATGAAACTATCACAAAAATCCCTTTGAATAGAAATGGTAATGGATTGCTATGAATGGGTGTATCACTTTTGCTCAGAAAGCTGCACTTCTATTGATTCACAGAACTTACATTTTGCCAGGCTAAATTACCACTTCAAACATACAGTGAAGCTTTGGTCAACATCAGTTCTTGCTTAACAGAAAACAGGATCTTAACTGACCTAAGGTTTTGTTCCAATAATGCAAATATGGATACATTTGAGCACATCAATTTGAGTGTCCTTAATATTTTCTAAACAGGAATATATTGCAAATCCCTGAATGTTGATTCAAAGCAGTAGGATGGGCAGAAGAGGAAATTAGGACATATTAACACCTCAGTTTAATTTGCTTGATAACCTTTTCACAGATTTCCTTTGCAGAACTATAGCTGCCTACTTTGTGTGGCTGATGTATGAACTCAAATCATTTGTCCATGACCTGACACAGTCAAGCAAAATATTCCCTCAGACTGAAATGTTTCTGTTGCTTTTCAGGAATTTCAGAATAATATTCTGGGGCTTTGCTGTCAGGTTTAATGTGCTCAGTTCAGAGACCCCAATCCTGCATTGTGACAGTGACTGCACTTCAAAAGTACTATGAAGCACTTTGGGATGTCCTGAGACCATGAAAGGTGCTATACCAATGCAAGTTCTTCATTATATAATAAAAGTCGTTCCGAGCTGTGTTAGTAACATGTCAGCTATCAATTTAGATCAGTTTGGGGAACATTTCACTGAAATTGTGCGACTCGGAGTTGGACATACATGCTAACATATAACTAGGGTTTCTTTCCTGTCTGATTATTTATATCTTTCCTCCATATTATTAACTCCAGATCAGTGATCTAAGCCTCCACCCCCTGCAATCTGATTAAATGTTCCACTAATAGACTTCTGATCCATATATATTACATATACACATGTATATATATATATATATACTAGCTGAAGTGCCCGGCGGTGCCGAGGGTCTTTTGAGGGCATGTTGTTGTTGGAAGAGAGAGAGAGAGAGAGCGACTGGGGGGAAGAGAGAGAGAGAGAGAGCGACTGGGGGGAAGAGAGAGAGCGACTGGCGGGAAGAGAGAGAGCGACTGGGGGGAAGAGAGAGAGCGACTGGGGGGAAGAGAGAGAGCGACTGGGGAAGAGAGAGAGCAACGGGGGGAAGAGAGAGAGTGACTGGGGGGAAGAGAGAGAGCGACTGGGGGGAAGAGTGAGAGCGACTGGGGGGAAGAGAGAGAGCGACTGGGGGAAGAGAGAGAGCGACTGGGGGGAAGAGAGAGAGCAACTGGGGGGAAGAGAGAGAGCGACTGGGGGGAAGAGAGAGAGCGACTGGGGGAAGAGAGAGAGCGACTGGGGGGAAGAGTGAGAGCGACTGGGGGGAAGAGAGAGAGTGACTGGGGGAAGAGAGAGAGCGACTGGGGGAAGAGAGAGAGCGACTGGGGGGAAGAGAAAGAGCGACTGGGGGGAAGAGAGAGAGCGACTGGGGGAAGAGAGAGAGCGACTGGGGGGAAGAGTGAGAGCGACTGGGGGGAAGAGAGAGAGCGACTGGGGGGAAGAGAGAGAGCGACTGGGGGAAGAGAGAGAGCAACTGGGGGGAAGAGTGAGAGCGACTGGGGGAAAGAGAGAGAGCGACTGGGGGAAGAGAGAGAGCGACTGGGGGAAGAGAGAGAGCGACTGGAGGGAAGAGAGAGAGCGACTGGGGGGAAGAGAGAGAGCGACTGGGGGGAAGAGAGAGAGCGACTGGGGGGAAGAGAGAGAGCGACTGGGGGGAAGAGAGAGAGCGACTGGGGGAAGAGAGAGAGCGACTGGGAGGAAGAGAGAGAGCGACTGGGGGGAAGAGAGAGAGCGAATGGGGGGAAGAGAGAGAGCGACTGGGGGAAGCGAGAGAGCGACTGGGGGGAAGAGAGAGAGCGACTGGGGGGAAGAGAGAGAGCGAATGGGGGGAAGAGAGAGAGCGACTGGGGGGAAGCGAGAGAGCGACTGGGGGGAAGAGAGAGAGCGACTGGGGGGAACAGAGAGAGCGACGGGGGGAAGAGAGAGAGAGCGACTGGGGGGAAGAGAGAGAGCGACTGGGGGGAAGAGAGAGAGCGATTGGGGGGAAGAGAGAGAGCAACTGGGGGGAAGAGAGAGAGCGGCTGGGGGGAAGAGAGAGAGCGACTGGGGGGAAGAGAGAGAGCGACTGGGGGAAGAGGGGGGGAAAGGGGAGGGGGGAGGGGTAGAAGGGGGGGAGGGGGGAGGGGGGAAAGGGGAGGGGGGAGGGGGTGGGGGAGGGAGGGGGGAGGGAGGGGGGAGGGGGAGGGGGGAGGGGAGGGGGGAGGGGGGAGGGGGAGGAGGGGGAGAGGAGGGGAGGGGGAGCGGGGGGGAGAGGAGGGGAGGGGGAGCGGGGGGAGAGAAGGGGAGGGGGAGCGGTGGGGAGAGGAGGGGAGGGGGAGCGAGAAGGGAAGGGGAGGGGCTAGTGGGGGAGAGGGGGAGGGGGGTGGAGGGAGGGGAGGGGGGAGGGGAGGGGAGATGACAGGGGAGGGGAGGGGTAGAGGGGGGGAGGGAGGGGAGGGAGAGGGGAGAGGGGGAAGGGAGGGGAGGGGGAGGAGGGAGGGGAGGGAGAGGAGTGGAGGGGCAGGGGGGAGGGGGAGGGGAGGGGAGAGGGAGAGGGGGGAGGGGGGAAGGGGGAGGGAGAGGAGCGGAGGGAGGGGGAGGGGGAGAGGAGGGGGAGGGGGAGGGGGGAGGGGGAGAGGGGGGGAGGGGAGGGGAGGGGTGGGGGAGGGAGGGGGGGAGAAAGGGAGGGGGGAGCCAGCAGACCCTCTCCCCTCTGCCGGCGATGGCTCCGCTGAGCTCTGTGCCGCCCCACACACTGACATGCCGAGCGCAGCGCCCCGGTCAGCCCGAGCCCCGCCCTCCCGAGGCCGGGACTGAGGCGGCTTGAGATGGCTGATTGCAGCTGGCCACGCCCGGTTGCCTTGGTAACCCTCCTCCCCTCTCCGCCTGCCGATCTCCGGGACCGGGCCTGAGCGGCTTGAGACGGCCGATTGCGGCTGGTGAGCCTGGTTGCCGGGGTAACCCTCTCCGCTCCCCCTCCCCTCCCGAGCCCCATCCCCCCCCCGCCCCCAACCTGCTCGCTTCCCTCTGGCCGCGCTCTGTGTGGAGGTGCGCGTGCGCTGTGCAGCGCGAGGAGCTTGCAGTGAGCCCAGCCAGCCTTTGGCTGGCCGTTGGTTCGGAATCGGGCCCAGTGGGGGGGGGGTGGGGGGGGAGGGTGAGGGGTGGGAGGAGCTTGCCACAAAACAATTGCCTATGGTCCAGCATGGCTGGCAACAGACGCCCAGGCTTCGAGGCCTACCTGCAAAAACAGGGAAAGGTAGGAAAATTAATGAGGTTAGATAAAAGATTTAGAAAGTAATTAACTTTTTTAAAAACAATATGGCCTAGAAATTCAGTTTGGGCCCGCCAGCTCGCTTGTGCCCAGAAGTTCCCGCTGCGCGCAGAGCCACTTGCGCCCGCCGGAAATTCTGCTCCAGTGCCGCAAGTCGAAGCCGGCCGCTATTCAAGGGTGTGGCCGCCCCCGCTTGAGACGCTGAAACTGAATTTCGGCGCGCTAGGTGCCGCAGCGCCACCCGCTGCGGAGCGGCAGGCTGCGGTACTGCAGGCCTGCCTCCCTCTCTTAAGGGGGAGGTGCCTGCAACAGCGAGATCGCCGCTCGCTAGTGCCGGCAAATGAGCCCGGCACCACGGAGAAGTGCCGGGCTCCCGGAAAACAGCCGGCAATGCCGCGGGGGGGGGGGTGGAGGAGGCCGGGGAAGGAGGTGCGGGCAGGCGGCCGCCTAAAAAGCGGCCGGCCGCACCTCCGCCTTAACTCGCCCCACTAAGGCTGCAGGACGACTCCGTTTTCAGATCGCTGTTTGCGGCCACTGCGGAAGAGGCGGCCGCAACTAAATATGGCGGTCGGGCCGGTAGTGGGGCGGTAGCGGGGCACTGCGCACACCGATGACGTCATTGGTGGCGGCGCAGCGCTACTGGCTAACGCCGCCATTACTGCAGCGCTGAATATCGGCGCAATCTCAGCAAGTGGCGCAAAAGCCCTCTTTGGGCGAAAACTGGGCGCAAAGCCTACTGAATTTCTAGCCCTATGTGTTTTAAAAGCAACTTTTTTTTTAAAGACGCAGAAAGCGGGAAAAAGAAATGAAAAGTTTAGAATCAAGATGGCGGCGACTCACCTCAGTTCAGAATGATAAGGCCCGCCCACACACGCACCGATTGGTCAACCGTCAGGTCACCAAAGCATAGGATTGGTCAATCGTCCCGTCACTCGGCTCTAGGAGGGCGAGCCCGCACGTGCCAGGAACCCGCTCCCGCCACGCAGCGATTGGTTGACCGTCGGGTCGCTCGACCGTACGATTGGTCGACCTTAATGTCACTCTATTGCTAATGAGCGGATAATGAGATGCTGATGAGCGGAATTTTGAACTTTTTTGGATACCGCGGGCGCAATTTTTGTCTCGCCGAAACGTAAATATGCTTACGACCGTTCCGGAATCGTAAGCTTTCTTTTGATGTAACGCATGTGTAGGTACGCTCTATAACTTTAGAGTGTATAGCCGGACAGACACACTGAAGGACAGACAGACAGACAGACAGACAGACGTATCCTTTTATATATATAGATACAGGAAACTTTGTTATATCCGGCACCGACGGGACCGAGCTGTTGTCGATCTATCAAAACTGCCGGACATACCAGCGTTAATGTTGAAGCATACGGAGGTTTTCATCTCCGTATCTGACAACAAACACTGTTACTTAGCAACAGCTTCTAAACAGTCGGCCGGTACCTTGGAAGCGTCTCTGTAGCTTAGCAACAGCTTCAGAGAGACTTTCCAGAGCCTGACTGTTGAAAAAAAAGGCCACAAGAAGAAAAAAAAACCTAACAAACCGGCTCCTGATTTCTGCCGGTAGATCGAGGTTTCCGGGCATAAAACCTCCGGATAAACCAAAGTTTCCTGTATACACATATAGACAGACACAAAACAGTTATATAATAAAAATAATTCCAAACTTTCTTCAGACTCCTTCCTATATCTTAACTTTTTTCATACTTTCTTTCATTACTCATCTCTACTTGAACTGTACTTCTCCTAAATCTAAATTTGTGCCGCAGTATGCGTTTGTCAAACCGTAGCACTTAGTTGTTATATTGTCGTAACTAGGTTCTGCCATGTGTCAGCTCTGCTCTCAAAACAACCTGTTATAGCTGTACTCCAGAAAAAAATATTCCAGCAGTATACTCAAATCATTTCTTACCTGAGTTGTTGAATTGCAATTTAATTATTAGATGACTCTCTAAACAAGGATTGTTATAAACCAGAGACTGATTGATGCTGTTGCTGCTGCCTTGCTGAAGGCAATGCTTTTTTCCTGAATCATGCAGTGAAGCTGCAATCAGCAAAGGGAAAAGTTTGAAACTTCTGTTTTTTTTTATTACTTGCTGCACTACAACAAGATTATACCATTTTTCATTTTACAATTACATCTTGTGTCAGCTGTTGCATTTCCATTTTTCAGCCAGAGGGTTTGTGACAAGAATTCACGTTCTATAATGGAACAAAGAACCCAAACGCTCCTAATCAAATGGCATTATAAACACTGTAGGCTTTGTTGGACCTTGCTAGGAACTGTGTGACTCCTTCTCCAAACTATTTATTCTGGTATAGGTTCATATTGGAACTGTAACTTACATCAATTCATTTTACTTAATTTATAGTTTTTGTGTTCTCCTAATTTATCCGTGCAATTACAAACTGTTTTCTCAGAGCTGTTCCCGCTCTGTCGCAATAGCTTTGCTGGAAACCCCACGTATGCCCTAACCGGGGTATTCTCCGCACTTCTGGAAAAGCTGTATGGAGTGGGAGCAGCTCTGAGGAAATGTCCAGGTGTAGTCTTGTCAGTTGGCTTTGAGGACAGAAAAACAAAAGTTTGAATGTTAGAGTCCAAAACCACCAGCAGCTCTAAGGTCTTTAAACTTTGTTAGAGGCAAATAATAAGCTTAAATTATTGGAGTTCTGTGTTCACTGCAATGCAAAAATTTAAGCATTGCCAGTGCATGGAATCCAGCCATGTAAAAGCCTAATGGTGAACAATGATGGTCACCTATTAAAGACAGTGCTGGATGTCCATTAGTGACCAAAGCTTGGGGGTTTGATATGGCTAAAATGGGTCTGCATTGGCCCATGGCGGTAGTGCAGAGGGTGGGTTCCATTGACATTTGAATCCCTCCCCTTGGTTTGAATAGGCGATTGGCACATGAAAATTTGTTCAGGGAGCTTAGCATGTTGCACATGTGGTGGGAGACACAAAATCTGATCAGGCTCTGGGCTAGAAATTGGGTTCCTTTGCGCCTCCTGTTAGCGCCTCCAGGGGCGCTAACGAGGCGCAAATGGGTTTGCGACCAGGCGCAGTGATATCAACGCCTCCCGCTAAATTCGACGGGAGTTTTGTGGCGGTGGTAAGATGTTGCACCCCGATCTCCTGCGCCTGGAGATCATGACATCATTTCCGTGTGCAGCGCTCCGGTTGCGCCCCAGATGAAAAATTCCCACTCGCCCCCCTGCTTGTGCACCTGCTGTTAACAATGACAGGTAGAGGAGGTGGCTTTCAGTCGGATGTCCACTGGAGTAGCGCTATTTAAAGGCCTCCACCTCCGGTGAAGTTTTCGTCGGCCAACAATGCTGCGTTGTTAATTTCACATAGGCAAAGAGGCCTTTTGACCGATTTGCGCGTTTTGCATTTGAACGAGTGTTCTGGCACATAAAGATTATTGAGTTTCATTGAGGGGAGATTTCAAAGTGCAATATTTGTATCCTTTCATGGAGGCTGTACTGGCACTGGACCTCACCCTCCAGTATCAATGTCGGAGGCAACTGAGGCACAGAGAAAGAGTGCAAAATGTGGCCAGAGGTAGGAGGACCAACAGGGCTCTCAACAGGAGGCCTTATCCACCAAGGGTATTCTGGCAGCAGTTCTCCTACATGAATTTCACTAAGCACCAGTGTGTTAAAAGGCTCCACTTCAGCAAGGAGGTGGTCACAGAACTCTGTCACCTCCTGCAGCCAGACCTCGAGCCTCACATCAGGAGCACCACGGCTCTCTCAGTAGCAGTCAAGGTCACCGTCGCTCTCAATTTTTATGCCAGTGGATCATTCCATGTGTGCGACAGGCGACATCTCCAACATCTCCCAGTTTGCCGTCCATTGCTCCATCTGCCAGGTCACAGATGCACTCTACAGAAGGAGAAGGGACTACATTTGCAGCCCATGACCAAAAAGAAGCAGCGCGAGCATGCATGTGGCTTTGTCAGGATAGCGGGCTTCCCCATGGTGCAGGGTGCCATTGACTGCACCCACATCGCTTTGCAGGCACCTCATAACAATCCTGAGGTATTCCATAACCGCGAAGTCTACCAATCACTTAATGTGCAGTTGGTGTTCGACCACACACGGCGAATCCTGACCATCAATGCCCGCTATCCTGGCAGCATCCACGATGCTTTCATCCTGTGTTAGACCGGTGTGCCAGATCTGTTCCAGCTACCACATGAAGCTTGCGGCTGGTTGCTGGGAGACAAGGGCTAGCCACTCTCCACCTGGCTCATGACTCCCCTCCGCAACCCCAAAACTCACGCCCAGCACTCATATAATGAAAGCCATGATGCCACTAGGAACATCATTGAGCAGAACATCGGAGTGCTCAAGCAACGGTTCTGCTGTCTTGACCGCTCGAGAGGGGCCCTCCAGTACTCGGCTGAGCAGGTGTCACTCTTGGTCGTCGTCTGCTGTATGCTCCACAACTTGGCCATTATGAGGGCGCGGTCACTGCCACCAGGCATAGCCGCACCACCTCAGGAGGAGGAGGACGAGGAGGAGGAAGAAGAGGAACAGGAGGACGAACAGCAGCGATGGAGGAGGCAGCCATTCAATCGACGTTCTGCAAGGTCGGTCCGTGACCACCTCATCAGACATTGTTTCCAGTGACTTTGAGTCCTCTTTGCAGTTGCTGAGCACGTCGCCATCATTCCATCACTTTGTGATTCCATACCACACCCCGGAACTGAGATGAGACACAGCACCAAATCTGCAACATTTCAGTAATAAATTTATCAAAAACCATTAACCACGTATTTACAACAACAATATTGACTAATCACCCTTGTGCAAACCCTTGCCTCCCCTCTTTATAGTCCCCTTTCCTAATCTAGTGCTCCTACATAGTGTCTCCCCAGTGGCTGCAGCAGGGCTGGTGGAAGGCTGCTGAGTGTCGGTGCCAGAGACTACAGATGGCCTTGCAGGGCGCCCTCATCCAGCTCTGGGCCTGGAAGGCCTGGCTGTACACTGCACCACCTCAGGCTGGGCGGCGGCAGTCTGGCCTGGTTGGATGACAGGCAGCGACAAATGCAATGGCGGAGTGGCAGTGGTAGGATCAGGAATGCTGTCATTCTGAGAGAGGACAGTAGGTTCCTGCTGCACTGACCCACTCCTACTCCCCCCGGGGCAGCACCTCAGCATCCCTACCAATCTGCTGGAGCACAGATTGCTGGCCTGCTGCGACACCGTGAGATCCCCAGTAGACTGTGGTGGGCATAGCAACGATGGCAGCAGTCAGATCTTTCGTGGCATCAAGCTGAGACTGCATGAGAGCAGTCTGAGGTTGGATGCCACCAACCATTGACTACATTACAGCACTAAGACGTTGCATTGCTTCCGCCTGTGCTGCAATGGAAGCTGCCACATCGCCCATGACATGCGTCATGAGGTCTGGATCTGCACGGTCTCTCTGGGAGTCCACCATCCTCTGCACAGTGAAAATTATGGGCTCCATGGTGTGTGCAGAGCTCTGTGCAATGTTGGAGGTAGACTCCTCCACGCTCCTTACCATTGCCGAGCAACTCTCGAGCACCCTTGCCATTGCACCTATCATCTCGGTGTGCATGGCCATCACCCTTCTTGTGAACGCCTCCCCATTGAGGTCCTTATCTGAGTCCTGTGCAGCAGAACTCGCATGCAAACTCGCCCTCCGGGGAGCTACCTCCCGAGCTACCCTTTCCCCCTGGCCTTGCTGCAGCCTGCTCATCCCCGGTGCATTACCCTCTACTGAACTTGCCTCCAAAGATCGCGTAGTGTCAGTATCTGAGGTGGTGCCTGCGGGTGAGCGATGCAGTGACGCGGTGCTTTGCTCCTCCTCCTCTTCTCCTTCCTCACTCTCTGTTCTGGACTTATTACATGCAGATAGCACCCTCTAGTGGTAGTTAGTGTATAGCAGTATGTTATTTGACCTTCTTCTTGTTTGCCCCGGAAGTAGTATTCCAGGAAATACCTGCTGAGTTGTAAAGAAAGCTCACGTGAGGCAGACATTCTCAATTCTGTTCCATCCTCTTATACGCTAGGCAAGATGCAATGTCTGTGAGTATCCTTGTTTAGTAACATGATAACAACCTTGTCAGTATAGTATTTTGACAATACTTTGTCTATAAGATGTGTATTAGCTGTTAGCTACCGAGGTTTAGATTCAGTGCTATTTAGTTATATAATTAGTCTATTTTGTTGTCATAAACATGTTTATATCTTATGTAACATCTAATGTATAGTACTCAGCTCTATGTACAAAACATACTTTGTCTTTGTTTACAGTTTCACAAATTTTATTCAAGTAAAGCTTCAAAACTGCACCCTGTTCCTCGAGGAGTTATTTGAATGAGTGTTTAGCTGACTGGATAACTGGATAAGAGTACGTCTAGCGAGACCAGTACAGTGAAAAGACAGCAATACGGCTAGCTGTGAAGAGAGGAGATCCTCCACGTGGAGCAGCAAGGACTCAGAGTTAAGTGGCCGTCATCTAGGAGCAGAGTAAGCCATCACAACACAGCCAGCTTAAGTCTTCACCTTGTACACCACACTTACCTCACATCATCATGGCAGGAGGTAATACCGAAAACGCTACTCAGCGAGTAGAAGACCTTAAGCAGTTAGATGAAACTGAAGAATGTGACAATCTGTCTATAAGATCTCGTTACTACAGATCATCAGGTGGTTCACGGTCATCAGCCGGTTCACGGTCATCAGCTGGTTCTAGGGTAAGCATGGCCATCGCCAAAGCACGGGCTAGGGTAGAAGCAGCCCAAGCCAGAGCTGCTTATGCCAAGAAAGAAATAGAAATAAAAGTTGAACAGGCCCGTCTCCAAGCCACATCTGCAGGAAGAAAAGGAGATAGATGCTGCATTAGCTGAGGCACAAATATTGGAGGCAGTTTTAATGGAAGCTGATCTTGAGTCAGCTAGCAAAGCTCCAATTCCCGTTTCGTGTCAGAGTCGACTACAACGCACCACAGATTACGCGAGCGACCAAGCCGACACACAGTTTACGAGAGAGAGAGATGAAGACCCGCACATCTCTACAGACTCGAGCACTTCATATAACATGCCCCATGTCACCAACCAAGGTCAAAATGGACTGCGTGCCCCAAGTCACAGGATCCTCCCCCACAAAACAAAGGATACAGTGCAGAGGAATGGAGCGCTGAAGAGAGAAAGTCAGCAGCAAACCCCCTCTCATTTCCTTGAGACCCCCAGCAGAGCCCCTACTCAAGGTGACCATGGCATAGGCCCCACCACTTACGACCTTGCCAAATACCTTGCACGCAGCCAGCTGGTGACTACAGGGTTAACCACGTTTGATGATAGACCAGAGAAGTATTGGGCCTGGAAGTCCTCCTTCCACGGTGCCATATCGGGCCTAGACCTGTCGGCAGGAGAAGAGCTCGACCTCCTTATCAAATGGCTCGGCCCAGAGTCCGCCGGACAGGCACGCAGGATAAAAACAGTCAATGTGAGACATCCGCCAGCTGGGTTGATGATGGCTTGGGCGAGGCTGGAAGAAAGCTATGGCTCGCCTGAAGCCTCTCTTTGCCAGGTTAGAGAACTTTCCGAAGTTGACGAATAAGGAACCCCAGAAGCTCCGCGACCTTGGCGATCTGCTGTCGGAACTCGAAGCTGCAGAGCAGGACGGCTACCTACCCAGCCTATCGTACTTAGACACTTCCAGAGGGGTAAGCCCCATCGTTGAGAAGCTTCCATTCAATCTGCAGGAGAAGTGGACATCATTCGGGTCAAGGTTCAAGCTAGAGCACAACGTTACCTTCCCTCCATTGTCTGTGTTTGCCAACTTCATCCGTAGAGAAGCCAAAGTCAGGACAGACCCCAGCTTCAACTTCTTCTCCCCCCACACAGCACTTGCCAGAAGAGACAAGTTTGACAGACATGGAAAGACACCAATATCTGTCCACAAAACGCAAGTGTCTTCAACCAAGAACACAAAGGGTCAGAAGAAATGCGAGGATATGAGCAAACAATGTCCCATCCACAACAAGCCCCATCCATTGAAGAAGAGCAGAGGCTTCAGAGAGAAGTCCTTGGAAGACCGCAAACAGTATCTCAAAGAGAACTCTATGGCCTAGAAATTCAGTATAGCCAGTTTTGAGGCGGTAAAGTCGGGCGGGCGCTAAAGTTTGCGCCCGGCGCAAAGTCGAGGGCACTTCGCCGATATTCAGTAGCTTTGCCCTAAGAGGTTGCTTGAGCGCTAAAACTGGCGATGCACGCCTATCTTTAGGCGTTAAGCCGGCGGTGCTGAGGGATAGCGCCGAGGCCGGGCGCAGCGCAGGTGCGGTCATTTCTTGATTGACAACAGACACCATGGCGCCGGCCAGCTCTTAAAGGGGGAAGGGTCGACTTGGTCTGCTGCAACGGCCTGCACACTGCAGCCTTCCAGCTAGGCCTGAACACTGCTGGTGATCAGAAGGAGCCATGGCAATGGTACAGAAGGCCCGTGAGCATGCCCTGCGCTTCTCAGCCCATGACTTGAAGGTGATGGTGAGGGCCTTGGAGAAGAGACAGCACATCTTGTTCCCGGACACTGGCAGGAAGCTTCCCACCAGCGTCTATAGGAAAGCCTGGAGGGAGGTCGCCTGCTGGGTGTCGGCCACCGGCGATGCCCCCAGGGACAATGTCCAATGCCGGAAGAAGCTTAATGACCTGACCAGGATTGTCAGGGTGAGTACCCTTTCCAGTCTCCTCCTCATCCTTGCATGTACACCTGACATGATGGGCAAAGGGACCTGAAAGCCCTAATGGCGAGCCCTCAGCCAGCAGCTATGGGACAGTCATGAACATCAATTGCACATTCTGCACTTTACACCATGGGAGGCAGTGCACACCACATCAGGGCTACACACTGGCCAAGCTATTCCACCATGGGAGGTAGCGCACACCACATCAGGGCTACACACTGGCCAAGCTATTCCACCATGGGAGGCAGCGCACACCACATCAGGGCTACACACTGGCCAAGCTATTCCACCATGGGAGGCAGCGCACACCACATCAGGGCTACACACTGGCCAAGCTATTCCACCATGGGAGGCAGCGCACACCACATCAGGGCTACACACTGGCCAAGCTATTCCACCATGGGAGGCAGCGCACACCACATCAGGGCTACACACTGGCCAAGCTATTCCACCATGGGAGGCAGCGCACACCACATCAGGGCTACACACTGGCCAAGCTATTCCACCATGGGAGGCAGCGCACACCACATCAGGGCTACACACTGGTCAAGCTATTCCACCATGGGAGGCAGCGCACACCACATCAGGGCTACACACCGTACTTACAGGCCGTCCTTTCTCTTGCAGGCAAAACTTGCCAACAACCGAAGGCACCAGGAGGAGACCGGGGGAGGCCGCCCCCAGATCCAGGAGCTCACTCCCCTGGAGGAGCGCGTGAGTCACCTCATGGGAGCCCGGGTGATTGGGCCCGTCGCCTGTGGAGATGCCGACCCTCTTCTGGGCCGCAATGGTATGGACATCACCTTTTGGACCTCTCTCGTCGCACTTGTGCATCCGATCTACCTCCTTTGCCACTGTCCGACCAATGCGCTGAATGCCACCAGTCATGCCTCCCTCGCTGATGCCCTCTCCTCACTCTAAAGCTACTCTTGTGCCTTCCTGCTTTCAGCTGGTGACGAGGAGCTCCCTGAAGCTGCCAGTGACAGCCCCTCCGAGGAGGAGGAGGAGGAGGAGGAACAGGAAGGCGGACCATCAGGGCAGCACTCAGGTCCAGCTGCAGATGCCGAAGTAGTGGACACGTCTTCCCTGGAGGAGAGCCTGGAGGAAGTGTCGGAGGGGAGTGGAGCTGCTGGGACCAGTGGCGTCCAGCAACCCAGGAGGGCTGCGGTTGGTCCGCGGCCTTCCCCCCAGAGAGGGGAAGGATCGGAGGGGAGTGCAGTTGCTGGGCCCAGTCGCCGCCGGCAACGTGGCAAGGGTCGGGCAGCTCTGCCCCCTGCTCCCCAGCGGGCGAGTCCGGACTCCAGTCCGGCCACGTTCAACTCAGAGGAGGCGCGCCACCTCGATCAAATGGCCCAGGATTCGGATCGCTGGCACACCGAGCTGATGGGGGTAGTGGCACGGATGCCTGAGGCGATCGAGTCCCTGGCTAGTAGTGTGCGCGAGTTCGGGGCCTCACATGCCGCGAGTGGCCGGCTGATCAGTGATGCCGCCCAGACAGTGGCTGCTCTGTTGCGGTCGCAGACAAGGGCAACAGGGGCACTCACTGCTGCCACACGCGCTGCGTCAGCCAGGCATCGCCTGGACACCCGCCGCGCTGCAGCAGCACAGCGGGCTGCCCTTCGGCAGATTGGTGCGCATGCTGCAGTGCGGGCCCGGGCGAGTGCCAGAGTGCCACATCACCAGCCAGTGCCTACCATCCGCCAGATTGCACACATTCCTCCAGCCGTCACCGCCACTCCCCCAGTGGCACCTCAACGGCAAGCGGCTGCGAATGATGTTGGCCAGGCACAGCTGCGCCAATCACCAGCCGGCCCCTCGAGGGCCAAACCCCGTCTAGGCCGCCCCCCAAGGGCATCTGCCGGAAGGACATCTGACCCTCAGAAGCCTTTCCCCAGCCTCGCAGCAGCCACTGGGCAGAGCTTGCGGAGGAGCAGCAGGCCGGGCAGGGGCCCCAAAAGGCTCGACAAGGTCTCGCCCTCGCGGCCCAATAAGTAGACGGTGTGGCCAAGTGTTATTTTATATGGCGATGCCTATGTTTCTTTTGGGGATGGTTGTTTTGTTTCTGGGGATGTTTTTTGGGTTAAGGCCGAGGATGAAGGCCATTTTTGTCCAAATGTTCAGTTATTCCTCCCCAGGTTGTGGGAGTGAGTCATTTGATGTACTGTTTTTTGGGGCCGTTGAATGTTTCTGGGTTTCATGTGGGAAGGGGTTTCATTGGTCTAAAATAAAGATTTCTCTTTATTCAGAGAGTGTCCATGTTTGTTGCTGTAAGTGTTTGTTGCCTTCGTCGGCTGAGGGCTTGCGGAGCGGCTGCGTTCATGTTCCTTCATGGCCACAAGGCATTCCCTGACAGGGGGCTTAGAAGTGACGTTCAATAAGCCGCCGACGGACGGCCCTTGGACCTTCTCGCTCCCTCCTGGGATGGTACTCCTCCTCCTCCTGCTCCTCCTCCTCATGCTCCTCCTGCTCCTCCTCCTGAGGTGGTGGTCCAACGTGAGGTGGCAGTGCCTGAGTCCTGCGGAGAGCCAGGTTGTGCAGCATGCAGCAAACAATGACGAATTGGGACACTCGGTCCGGGGAATACTGCAGAGATCCGCCAGAACGATCCAGGCAGCGGAACCGTTGCTTGAGGACGCCAATTGTTTGCTCGATTATGTTCCTGCTCGCTTGATGACTCTCGTTGTATGCCTCTTCAGCAGGGGTCCTGGGCGCGCGGAGCGGGGTCATGAGCCAGGTACACAAAGGATAGCCTTTGTCCCCAAGAAGCCATCCTCTTGGGGGAGGCTGTGCCTCGAACATGTCACGCACAGTTGTCTGCCGCAGGATAAAGGCATCGTGGCTGCTGCCTGGAAAGCGGGCATTGACAGCTAGGATGCGCTGCTTGTGGTCACACACCAGCTGCACATTGAGGGAATGGTAGCCCTTCCGGTTGCGGTAATCCTCGGCATGCTCCACAGGTGCCCGCAAAGCCACATGCGTACAGTCAATGGCGCCCTGCACCAAGGGGAAGGCCGCGAATCTTGCAAATCCCAGTGCACGCTGATGCTGCCTCTCCAGGGCCATGGGGAAGGAGATGAATTGGCGTCTCCTTCTGAAAAGGGCATCGGTCACCTGGCGGATGCAGCAATGCACGGCGAACTGGGATATGTTAGCAATGTCCCCAGCAGCGGATTGGAAGGAGCCGGTGGCATAGAAGTTCAAGGCCACCGTCACCTTCGCCTCCACCGACAGAGACGTCCTGCTCCTGAGCTTTGGACGCAGATCTCTGCGAAGCAGATGGCAGATCTCTCCAACCACCTCCTTTCGGAATCTCAGCCTTTTTACACATCGCGCACCACTCATGTTGAGGTAGGAGCGCTGCTGGCGGTATGCCCTGACTGGGTAAGGCCTATGTTGCCGACGCCTGTTGCCCCCTCTGCGTCTAGCCAGGGCTGCCCCTCTCACACCGCATCTGCGAGCCCTACGGACATGACGCTGAAACTCAGCGTTGGCACCCCATGCAGCCCCCATAATATGCTGCCAAACAGTCAAATATCCAAGAGGCCACTTGCAACGCTCTGGCCTGAAGCCAAAAATACCTGAGCTAGTGTTGTCCCAAACCAGAAAGCTGTCTTCCTTGGTCTCTCTCCAGAAATCCGTTGCACAAGAGTGTTTGCTGCAAAATGGCTGCCCTTTATAGTGCAGGGTAAGTGCCCTTTAATTTATGCTCCCCGGGGCCCGCGTCGGCTCTGTTGCGTTCCACTAAACAAGCGTGTGGGCCGCCGGCCGCACAATGGGGCGGTCCCACTGAAGTTCTGGATCGGGGCGCGCAAAGGGCGTTGCACGAGGATATGACGTCATTTTCTGCGCGCGCAGGTGAGCGCGCGCTAAGACTTTGCGCCGGCGCTAAATGTCTACTTAATTTGGGGCGAGGTGCAGATCGCGCTGTGCCCGGACGCTACACGCATAGCGCCCAAAATTCACTTCTCTTAAGGCGCTAACGGCTGGCGCAACCAACTGAATTTCTAGGCCTATATGTTTCAAGTGCTGCTCTTCCATGAACCATCTCGCCAAGAGCTGCAAGGTAGATGCAAAATGCACAGAATGTGAAAGTGATCGGCACATTTCAGCACTCCACCCAGGCCCAGCTCCTTGGAAGTCAGAGTCGTCTCCTCCCACCTCAGAGCATGGCGGGGAGAGAGAGGGAGACGCCTATCCGGAGGTTACATCCAAGTGCACTGAGGTTTGTGGAGAAGGAGTGAGCGCAAGAGCATGCTCCAAGATATGCCTCGTTAATGTGTACCCTGTAGGACGTCGCCAGGAATCTGAAAAGATGTATGCCATACTAGATGAACAAAGCAATCGTTCTCTAGCAAGATCCGAGTTCTTCGACATCTTCAAGGTCAAAGGAAGTCCGTCGCCTTACACGCTGAAGACGTGTGCTGGACTTTCAGAGACAGCCGGCAGGAGGGCCTGTGGTTATGTTGTTGAGTCAGCCGATGGGAAGATTAGTCTCCCCCTTCCTACACTCATCGAATGTAATCAAGTCCCCGACAACCATTCTGAAATTCCCACTCCGAATGCAGCTCATCACCACCGTCATCTGAGACGCATTGCAGACGAGATCCCACCTCATAATCCAGATGCAGACATACTCCTGTTGTTGGGCAGGGACATCCTGAGGGTACATAAGATAAGGAAACAGATCAACGGTCCACATGACGCCCCTTTCGCCCAAAGGCTAGATCTCGGCTGGGTCGTTGTTGGAGACAGGGGTGCTCACAAGCCATCTCAGGTGAACACAATCAAGACTTCCATCTTGGAGAATGGTCGTCCAAGCTACCTTACCCCATGCAGTAGTCAGATCCGAGTGACAGAGAAGCTCAATCATACGGCCCAGCCTCAGAACCCCCCAGCGCTGATCTCCGCAGACAGCACACAGATGATGCTCACTGGAGAGAACCCGGGTCAGTCAGTCTTCTGTCGCACCGCCAATGACCACAAACTTGCTCCATCGATCGACGACATGAGATTCCTCCAGATTATGGACAATGAGGTCTCTGGTGACAGCTCTAACAGCTGGGTTCCACCCTTACCCTTCCAGAACCCCAGACGATGGCTGCCGAACAACAGGGAGTATGCCCATAATCGTCTTAACTCACTCCGTCGCACACTAGAGAAGAAGCCAAAGATGAAAGCACACTTCCTAGAGTTTGTCAAGAAAATGCTTGTCAATGATCATGCAGAGATAGCTCCTCCACTCCAGGAAGGCCAAGAGTGTTGGTACCTCCCCTCCTTCGGAGTCTATCACCCCAAAAAGCCAGAACAGATCTGCGTGGTGTTTGACTCCAGTGCACCATATCAGGGAGTCTCCCTCAATGATGTACTCCTCACAGGGCCCGATCTCAGCAACAGCCTCTTGTGGGTACTCATGAGATTCAGGAAAGAGCCCGTCGCCATCACTGCCGATATCCAGCACATGTTTCACTGCTTTGTGGTGAGAGAAGACCACAGAGACTTCCTCCGCTTCCTGTGGTATCGCAACAACGATCCCAGCAGTGACAATGTGGACTACAGAATGCGTGTCCATGTCTTCAGCAATAGCCCATCCCCTGCTGTTGCCATATATGGACTAAGGAGAGCTGCCAAGGAAGAAGACGATGACTTTGGCAGTGATGTGAGAGGGTTCATCGAACGAGAGTTCTATGTCGACGACGCACTGAAGTCATTCCCGACTGAAGCAGAGGCCATCAGTACCCTCGGACAAGCTCAGGAACTACTTGCACTATCCAACCTCAGGCTGCACAAGATAGCCTCTAACAGACCAGCAGTGATGGAGGCATTCCCCCCTGAAGATCGTGCTAAGGACATCAAGGATCTAGACCTCTTCACTGATGACCTCCCCCTACAGCGTAGCCAAGGAGTGTCTTGGAACATAGCAACAGACACGTTCACGTTCCAAGCCTTAGATGACAAGAAACCCTTCACACATAGAGGAGTGCTCTCTACAGTCAACAGCCTATATGACCCTCTCGGCTTCTTAGCCCCTGTCACGATACAAGGCAGGCTGCTCCTCAGGGAACTCTCCACACGCGCTGAAGAGTGGGATTCACCCCTCCCTGAAGAGATGGAAGCGGAGTGGGACAGATGGAGAGACTCACTTCAAGACTTACAGGAGATCCAAATACCTCGCTTCCTTCTCTCCCTCAAATGTCCAATTCAAAAAGCTTTGTGTCTTTGCAGACGCATCCGCTAAGGCCATTGCAGGTGTGGCTTATCTGAAGGTCACCACTCAAGATGGACAAAGCAAAGTCAGCTTCATCTTTGGAAAGGCCAAGTTGGCACCCCAGTCAGACCTCACCATACCCAGATTGGAACTGTGCACAGCAGTATTAGCAGTTGAGATTGCAGAGTTCATAGTAGAGGAGATGGATCTGAAGTTCGACAGCATCAAGTATTATACAGACAGCAAAGTGGTGCTAGGATACATCCATAACCAAAATAGACGGTTCTACGTCTACATGAACAACAGGATCCAATGTATCCGACAGTCCACATCCCCCGACCAGTGGAGGTACTTCCCCACAGACCTGAACCCAGCTGATCATGGGTCTAGATCTGTAACAGCATCCCTTCTCAGCAGTATGACTTGGCTGTCAGGACCTGGTTTTCTTCTGGATCAGTCCCTGCACTCCTCTGAACTCAATGAGTCATTCAACCTCCTCAACCCTGTTTCTGACTCCGAGATATGCCCACAAGTCACAGCGAACATTACTCAAATCTCTAAGGACCCGATGAGCACCAAACGCTTCGAGCGTTTCTCCAAATGGAACACTCTCATAAAGACAGTTGTAATGATATCAGCAAATAGTGATGGTATTTGCCTGTTTGATTATGATGCCTTACCAGCATGTTTGCATGTATTGATTACTTATGCCTGACCAGTAGAGGTCATGTGAGAGACAAGCAGTTGAGTTTAGTTTCAGTTTGGTTCTAGATGGATCACTAGCATGGTGTCTCCTGTAAGGCTGTTAAAAGAGTTGAACAAGCTTTAGATTAAAATACATTCTCTTTCATAAATGTCTCGTCATTGAACCCACAAAGGAATCAATACAACAGTAGCACGCCAAACCCACATAGCTCATACCTTCTCCCAGCCTACACAAGAGAGTAGCTGCCATGGGTGGCAAATCTGTCGTAAGAGTCCCTCTGAAGAGGAGCTCAAGAGAGCCAAAATCCTTGTGATGAAGAGCGTCCAACACGAGTGTTACTCAGAAGAGTTGAAATGCATAGCAGCCGAACGCAACCTACCCCCTAACAGCAGTCTACAGAAGCTGCATCCTATCATCGACACCGACGGACTTCTCAGAGTTGGGGGACGCATATTGCAGTCATTAAAGAAGGAATAGCCAAGGTCTCCTCTCGGCCTGTCTCTGAGGTGGTCCTTCTTTTGTCGCCAGAGGACTCCAGTGACAAGTAGAGTTAGGATTATGTGGGGTCGTTAATAACCCCAGATGGGGAGTGTTCTGGACTTATTACATGCAGCTAGCACCCTCTAGTGGTAGTTAGTGTATAGCAGTATGTTATTTGACCTTCTTCCTGTTAGCCCCGGAAGTAGTATTCCAGGAAATACCTGCTGAGTTGTGAAGAAAGCTCACATGAGGCAGACATTCTCAATCCTGTTCCATCCTTCTGATATGCTAGGCAAGACGCAATGTCTGTGAGTATCCTTGTTTAGTAACATGATAACAACCTTGTCAGCATAGTATTTTGACAGTACTTTGTCTATAAGATATGTATTAGCTGTTAGCTACCGAGGTTTAGCTTCAGTGCTATTTAGTTATATAATTAGTCCATTTTGTTGTCATAAACATGTTTATATCTTATGTAACACCGAATGTATAGTACTCAGCTCTATGTACAAAACATACTTTGTCTTTGTTTACAGTTTCACAAATTTTATTCAAGTAAAGCTTCAAAACTGCACCCTGTTTCTCGAGGAGTTATTTGAATGAGTGTTTAGCTGACTGGATAACTGGATAAGAGTACGTCTAGCGAGACCAGTACACTCTCAGTGGGGGGCTCAGGGATAGTCTGTTCATCTGATTGCTAATTATCTGAAAGCATAAAGGCACAACACTCGCGATAAGGTAAGGGCAGGGGGGCAGGAATGGAGCAAGGAATGCAGACATTCTCAGGCGGTGGAAAATGAGAAAGGTTTGTGTTGTGAGGGGAAGTGAAATGAGAGAAGGAGAGGGACTGAAGATACCGTTTTTGCCCCCAACGGGGTCGACGTCACCGACGGCCACAACGCCAACCACCTGCTGCCCAATGAGTCGCAGCACTCGCTCCTCTAGCTCTGAGAGCTGCTGGAGCTGCACATCACCCCCACCTGTTCTCTGCTGCTTCCTCATATTGTGGGCCATTTTGGCCTGCAAGAGAAACAAATGTGTTTGAGTCAGTGTCCAGCTATGTGTTTGGGAGATATGCCTGCCGGTGTTGAATAGCTGTGATTGTAGGCAAGGCGTGAGATGTGGATGCGAGTTTGAGTAGGTGAAGATGTTTGGTGGGTGAGTGGTGGTGGTGTGGTTCTTTGCATTGTGTGCACAGACTGAGGTTCAGATGCTGGTATGTAGGAGCTGTTGAAGCATGTACTCACCTTGACCACCCGAGTGAGGTCGTTGAATTTCTTGTGGCACTGTGTCAGGCTGCGTTCCACCACACTACTGGCCAAGACCTCCTGGGCCACTTCCCTCCACATTGCCCTGAACACCTGAGACGATGGCCTCCTTCTAGTGGTCGGGAACAACATTGCCCTCCTTCACTCCACTCCAGCCACCAGTGCCTTCAATGCCACGTCTGTGAACCAACGAGCTCGCTCCCTGGGAGTGGGAACAGCCAGAGCCATCAGGGGATCCACTTGCTCGCAGGTCGCCTCAAAGTGGGCATTGCTGAAAATGAGCATCTGCACAATGATGCAACTTTCCCTTTAAGAGCTGGAAGGAGCCAGTTTGAAGGATCATTGCTGAATGCGTTGCATCTGAAATTCATTATTGATCTGCTGGTAGCGCCCCTGGAGTGCCCTACTGAGGTCATTGGCACTTGATTTAGCGCCCCATTTCATCCCTGGGGCGCTAACACCCACTTTAGTAGAAGTTCAGAATCCTTAGCGCCTGGTGCTAAATTTTCAAAATTTCTACAGTTAGCGCACCAAATGGGGCGATACCCAATTTCACCCCCAGTAGCTCTTAAAGGGACAACATTCATGGAAAACATCCAAAACGTATTTCTGTCTGAAAGCTGAAAAATGGTTCAACGTTGCAAAGTTCTGGAGTGGTTTGATTTGTGAATATTAACATATATTGAATATTAGCAACCGGCAGACACAATGGGCTGGCACAGAACCAATGGGCCAAATGGCCTCCTTCTGTGCCGTAAATTTCTATGATTCTATATTAGCATGTCAGTGACTGTGGATTTTATCGACATGTAAGACATAATATTTACCAAATATTTAGCAATGCGTATCACTGCCTGAGATACATATCCTTAACTAGTAGCGTGGGAAGAATTTCTGTTAGGTAAGGGTATCAAAGGACATGGATCAAAGGTGAGTAAATGGAGTTGAGGTACAGATCAGTCATGATGTGGTAGATGGGATAGGATGGGATATGTGTCGGTGCAGGCTCGATAGGCCGAAATGGCCTCTATCTGCACTGTAGATTCTGTGATTCTGTGAATGGTAGAAGAGGCTCGAGGGGCTGAATGACCTCCTCCTCATCCTATGTTCCTAATATACCTGATTTCATGTGTAAGTGTTTTTCTATGGGTGTCCAGAATCTGCAGAAGGCTCTCTGTTATGTTACTAGGGTATTTAGATCTACCCTAGCCTTTGTGGTAAAGATAAGAATATACATTAAAATTAATATGGGAACTTTGGAATGAGCATGATAAGCCAGGATCTCCTGAAATGAAGTAACTTCATTCCCTGCTTTCCAGAAAACATTCGCTTTAGCCTCTTTCAAAAAAACATTTTATTGGTAGTGGGCTCAGATTGAAAGATGTAACTTTCCTACATTTTTGCAGCCAGTGTTAATGGCAAGTGCTCCCACTTCAGGTAGGTCAGATGTAGAGTAAAGGTTCCTTTTCATTACTTCGATAACTAATCTTGACCCAACTTTATAAAAGCATCTTCTATTATATCTATAGTGACGCTCCGTAGTTTTCAATATGCAGCCACTGAGCTTTAGCTTTGAGGCTTTTAGCAACGAGTAGACGCGTGTCAAAATAAAACGTTCCAAAACGTAACTTTGTCTTTTAACTGTTTATTGTAATACATTTCAAACAGGATTTCAAAGTAAAACACATTTAAACACGGTCAAAAACGGTATTGCTCCACAGCCATCAAAGCTTCTACCTTTCCTAGCCTTGTGGTGCTTGAACTGTAAAAATGGCTGGATATATCATGTGACAAGCTTAAGGACTATACCATTGGAGCAAGAATAAAGGGGGTCTCTCAGACTATACTATTGGAACAAGAAAAGAGGGGGTTTCTCAATGCAATAAGTCAGTCAGGTAAATTAACTATATTATACTAGAATATGCATCAATAATAAACAAATGTACATACATACTGTACCATAATATTTAACGAATATTTTAAGGTATTTTCTTTCTTCTTTACACTTTCTTAAATTTTCATGACTCTTACAATATCCGTGTGACGTTTCTATTCATTGTTTGTTTCCGTTATGGCATTGTGAATTTAACGTAATTCCTCACTAAATTAGTGGTATTTTTATTACTGTAGATTGACACACGTTAGAAAGTGTTAACACACATTAGAAAGTGTAAATTTAAAACCTTTACAGCATTCAGACAGAGGCGACTTTCATCTAATCAGTAAGGTGTGGCATTATACCAGCATTTCAAATGTAAAAGGATGGTTTTCTAACTCACTTTACTATACAATCCATCAGAAGAGTCTCTCTTAAACCTGTGGCTGTTTGATGATCACATAAGTAGAAACCATACTCCAGTGTCTAAAAATCTAAAAAAGGAAAGAATATGTAAAGTTTTATGTTGTACAAACAAATGTTCTTTTTGAGTATTGCAATGCTGGATTTTGTTATAGAATCATAGAATCATAGAATGGTTACAGTACAAAAGGAGGCCATTCAACCCGTTGGGCCCGTGCCGGCTCTCTGCAAGAGCACTTCAGCTAGTTCCATTCCTCTGCCCTTTCCCCGTAGCCCTGCAAATTGTTTTCTTTCAGGTACTTATCTAATTCCCTTTTGAAAGCCATGATTGAATCTGCCTCCACCACCCTTTCAGGCAGTGCATTCCAGATCCTAACCACTCGCTGCGTAAAAAAGATTTCCCTCATGTCACCTTTGGTTCTTCTGCCAATCACTTTAAATCGGTGTCCCCTGGTTCTCGACCCTTCCGCCAATGGAACAGTTTCTCTCTAACTACTCTGTCTAGGCACCTCATGATTTTGAATACCTCTATCAAATCTCCTCTCAACCTTCTCTGCTTTAAGGAGAATAACCCCAGCTTCTCCAGTCTGTCCATGTAACGGAAGTCCCTCACCCCTGGAACCATTCTTATGGACACAATACTCCAGTTGAGGTTGGACCAGTGTTTTATAAAGGTTCATCATAACTTCCTTGCTTTTGTACTCTATGGGGTGATTTTCATTCAGAAGTCGGGAAGGAGGCAGGACTACAACTTTTGGGGTTGTAGTCCTGCCTCCATCGAGAGGCAGCCAATCCATGCGATTTTAATTTGATTGACCTTGTTGAGCCCGCCCAGCGGGCTCAGCAGCCAATTAAGGGCCACCCGGCAATAGGTGATGTCACAGACTGAAATTTTATCTGTCAAGACGTTTTGACAGATGAAATATCAGTGTTTCACAGCTGTTTAAAGCTGTCAAACACTGACAGTCTTACTTCTAACCTGAGTCCTTCTACACAGACTCAGTTAGAAATCTCACCGGCACAGAAAGCTGTAGGCTGTCACTTTTGACAGTTCACAGCCATTCTGCTTTCTGTGCCAGTTAGATGATGGACTCCCGAAACCTAGAGGAAGGAAGGCTAAAAAGGTAAGTACAGGTAATTTAAACTTCTTTACACACTTTAGACACACCAAACACACTTACCTTTGCACTCATGCACCCATCACTCACCTGAACACCGACATCTCGACCCCTCCAAGCCCTTCAACCTGACTGCCCGACTCCTCTAACTTGGCGTGGTTTGGAGCCATCGGGAATCCCAGACTTCAAGCTTGAAAATAGGGATTAGGCTAAAAACTGCCTGTTAACTACCTGTTAACAGGCAGTTAATTGGCACTAATCCCTTCCCGCCTCGGGTAGGTGGGTCCCAGTGCGGGGTGGGTATCCGCCTCCTTTGAAACTTACATGGAGGCGGGTTGGGGGCAGGATGGTGTCGGGACCCCTGAATTCGAGACTTTAACCCCCCGCACGCCTTCAATCCCGACTCCACGATTCAATGAAAATCGACCCCTATGCCTCTATTTATGAAGCCCAGGATCCTGTATGCTTTCTTAACAGCTTTCCCAACCTGCCCTGCCACCTTCAACGATTTGTGCACATATCTCTCTGGTCTCTCTGTTCAGGCATCCACTTTAGAATTGTATCCTTTAGTTTATATTGCCTCTCCTCGTTCTTCATACCAAAATGTATCACTTTGCACTTTTCTGCATTAAATTTCACCTGTCACTTGTCTGCCCATTCCACTAGCCTGTCTATGTCCTCTTGAATCTATCACTATCCTCCTCACTGTTCACTATACTTCCAAGTTTTGTGTCATCTGCAAATTTTGAAATTGTGCCCTGTACACCCGAGTCCAAGTCATTAATATATATCAAGAAAAGCAGTGGTCCTAATACCGACCCCTGGGGAACACGACCGTATACCTTCCTCCAGTCCGAAAAACAACCGTTCACCACTACTGTCTGTTTCCTGTCACTTAGCCAATTTCGTATCCATGCTGCCACTGTCCCTTTTATTCCATGGGCTTCAACTTTGCTGGCAAGCCTATTATGTGGCACTTTATCAAACGACTTTTGGAAGTCCATGTACACCTCATCAACCGCATTGCCCTCATCAACCCTCTGTTACCTCTTCAGAAAATTCAATCAAGTTAGTTAAACACGATTTGCCTTTAACAAATCCGTGCTGGCTTTCCTTAATTAATCCACACTTGTCCAAGTGATTGTTAATTTTGACCCGGATTATCGTTTCTAAAAACTTCCCCACTGCCGAGCTTAAACTGATTGGCCTGTAGTTGCTGGGTTGATTCTTACACTGTTTTTTGAACAAGGGTGTAACATTTGCAATTCTCCAGTCCTCTGGCACCACCTCTGTATCTAAGGATTCTTCATAGTACAACATGGAACAACTCATTTGGAAAACACCCAAAATGTATTTTCTGTCTGAAAGTTAAAAATGGGATAGGATTTAATATTGAAAAGTAAGGTTGTGATGTGATTTTCCTCTTTAATTCATACTTTACTGGCAATACTTTGCACTTGCATTTGTGTCACTCATCAGTTAGAAGCTGAGAAGCACTATTATGCCAATCTTGTTTGTAATGTTTGAGGAGGATACTTGGTGTGTTTTTGTATTTTTTGGGTGGTTATACCTTGTGGACAGATATTTGGGCCTTCTTTAATCTTTCCCTGTTCTCTCTGTGCTGTTATTTGGGCGTGCCCTATCCACCATCTTGAATCACTATACTGTGGCGGAGCCACCAAAGGACTCAGATCATTTGTATATAATTCCTTTAACAACATGTTAGCTACAGTCTGAGTCTGTACCTTTATATATGCTGTTTAACTGTACAGAGTGTGATTGCTTTAACAGCGCGGCTAAAACGTGATGACGTCACGCCGTTCATCACGTGATCCCCCACTGGCGGGAAAACATGATGACGTCATGACGTCAGCCACAGGACTACAGGGGCAGTCCTCATGGAGCCTCCAGAGAGAGCAGACCTACATTTGATGTTATCCTGCAGTTTCTTGTTAAAACCTGTTCGTTTCATTAAAGTTCATTTTGTTTGATCGCCTGAATAGAACTCAGTCTTTAAGTTAGGAACCCACGTTCCTACATTGGTGACCCCGACTTTCGTGAACAGTTTTCGTGGAAGATCTTCAGCATGGACACGAATGCCTTGACTCTGAAACTGCCACAGTTCTGGGAGCAACAACCAGCCGCCTGGTTTATCCAGGCTGAAGCCCAGTTCGCCATCAGGAACATCATCACGGATCAGACCCGTTATTACTACGTGGTCTCCGCCCTCGATAGCGCCACTGCCTCGCAGATTGTCAGCCCCCTCGGTAGTCCTCCTACTGACAGCAAGTATGATACGTTAAAGGCACGGTTGCTACAGGTCTTTGGGCTCTCGAAGTCAGAACGCGCTCGCCGGCTCCTCGCTATGCCTGGTCTCGGGGACTCCAAACAGTCCGAGCTCATGAGCCAAATGCTCACACTCTCGGGTGCCGAACCAGAATGCTTCCTCTTCCGGGAGCTTTTCCTGTGCCAACTGCCGGAGCAGGTGCAGGCTGCCCTAGCCAGATCCAAGATTACAGACTGCGCCGAGCTTGCTGCCGAAGCAGATAAGATTTTCACAGTAACCCAGCAGTGCTGCGCGGCCACGAGGCGCCCATCCCCCACAGACGCGGCTCCAGCTCCTCTTGCAGCGGGCTGCTGCTCCTACCACGCCCGTTTTGGCGCGAAAGCACGACGCTGCCAATCTCCCTGCAGTTTTTCGCCCAAAAAAACAAAGCTCATGCAGCGTTCCTGGCGAAGGAGGACCGGGTCTAACGGGCGCTCCGCGGCTGCGATGGCCATCAGATCTACGGGGAAACTTCTTTACATCACCGATTCTCTATCGGGTCGACGTTTCCTTTGTGACACCGGGGTGCAATGTAGCATCCTACCTGCGTAGAATCTCGATATGCAAGCTGGGAACCATGGTTTTTCCCTTGTGGCGGCTAATGGCGCAGCCATTCGAACTTTCCGAAAGCAGCGGGTCCAAGTCTGTTTCAGCGGTCAGCGCTTCCATTGGGAATTCGTCACGGCCACAGTCTCGCAGGCCATCCTAGGGGCAGATTTTCTGTGTGCCAACGGCCTCCTCGTCGATGTCCGGCACCGCCGGTTGATCAACGCGGCCACCTTCCACTCGATTCCGTGCCACCACGGTACCACTGTGGCGCGCTCTATCGCCTGTGCTTTCCCTTCTCCGGATGACTTCACTCGGCTCCTCGGAGAGTTCCCGGAGCTGACAAGGCCCACTTTCTCCTCCTCGGCTACAAAGCATGGTGTTGAACATCATATCACCACTACTGGCTCCCCGGTTTATGCACGGGCTAGAAGGCTTGAACCCGGCAAGCTCGCGGCTGTGAAAGCGGAGTTCGACACGATGGAGCGGCTGGGGATTATTCGCCGGTTGAATAGTCCCTGGTCTTCGCCTCTCCACATTGTTCCAAAACCGGGCGGCGGCTGGCGGTCATGCGGTGACTACCGATGCCTGAACGATGCCACTACTCCTGACCGGTACCCGATCCCGCATATTCAGGATTTCTCGGCCCATTTGGTGGTAAATTCTATCTTTTCTAAAGTCGACCTCATCCGGGGGTATCACCAGGTTCCCGTGCACCCGCAAGATGTCTCGAAAACCGCAGTCATCACCCCTTTCGGCCTTTTTGAGTTCCTGCGGATGCCGTTTGGATTGAAGAATGCGGCACAGGCTTTCCAGCGCTTAATGGACTCCGTGCTCCGAGACCTAAACTTCATCTTTATCTACCTTGATGACAGTCTCATCGCCAGTGCTAGCAAGGGAGAGCACATCCCCCATTTGCGTACCCTCTTTACATGCCTCAGCCAGCACGGTTTGATCATCTACCCAGCCAAGTGCCAGTTCGGCCTGCAGCGGATCGATTTCTTGGGACACCGCATAACATCAGACGGCGCCGTCCCCTTACTGACGATGGTGGAAGCTGTTACCTCTTTCCCGCGCCCGCCAACCATCAAGGCCCTGCAAGAGTTCCTGGGGATGGTCAATTTCTATCACCGATTCGTCCCTAAGGCAGCTCAGCTAATGCAGCCTTTGTACGGGGCCCTCAAGGGCAAGTCCGATAAGGATCTAATCAGCTGGACGGCCGAGATGGACCAGGCGTTCGTCAACACCAAGAGCACTTTCGCCAACGCAACCATGCTGGCGCACCCACTTCCAGGTGCCACCATCGCCCTTGCCACAGACGCATCAGACTACGCCATCGGCGCAGTGCAGGAGCAGTGGGTGAACGGCATGTGGCAACCGCTGGCATTTTTCAGCTGTCAACTACGGAAAAATGAAAGAAAACACAGCACCTTCGATCAAGAGTTACTGGCCCTTTTCCTAGCCATTCGCCATTTTCGGTTCTTATTAGAAGGACGTCCCTTCATGGCTTTTGTCGACCACAAGCCTCTAGCGTTCGCCATGCCCAAGACCGCTGAACCGTGGTCCGCTCATCAACAACGTCACCTGACATTTATTTCTGAATTTACCACGGACATTCAACATGTGTCTGGTAAAGACAACCTGGTGGTAGATTGCCTCTCCTGTGCGACGGTCCATGCGGTTCACCTGGGGATTGACTACGCCCGCATGGCTGCGGATCAGGCCTCGGACCCAGAGGTCCAATCATACAGAACCATCCCCTCTAGTTTCCAAGTGACCGACATCAGTTTCCAGGCCGCAGGCACCACGCTCCTTTGCGACGTCTCCATGGGCGTTCCCCGACCTATCGTGCCAGTCGCATGGCGCCGGAAGGTGTTTGACGCCATACACGGGTTGTCACACCCTGGTATGAAGGCTTCACAACGGCTAATGTCGGCGAAGTTCGTCTGGAAGGGTATGCACCTCGATGTCCGTGACTGGGCCAACACCTGCGTGGTCTGCCAGAAGGCCAAGGTCCACGTCATGTAAATGCTCCAGTGGCTACGTTCGCTGTTCCGGAGCATCGTTTCGACCACGTGCATGTGGACCTTGTGGGGCCACTTCCGCCTTCTCATGGTTATACGCATCTCCTCACCATGGTGAACCGCACCACTAGGTGGCCAGAGGCAATTCCTTTGGTTTCCACCACTTCGGCAGACGTCGCTGGAGCTTTCATCTCCTGTTGGGTTGCTCGTTTCGGGGTGCCGGCGGACATCTCTTCCGATCGTGGGCCACAATTTTCCTCGGAGCTCTGGAACGCTGTAGCTCAGGGGCTCGGCACCAAACTTCATCGCACCACTGCCTATCATCCACAGGCGAACGGCCTTTGCGAGTGATTCCACAGGTCACTTAAATCCGCCCTTCGGGCCAGTCTTCAAGGTGCAGGATGGGGGACAGACTCCCATGGGTCCTTTTGGGTCTTCGTACGGTGCCCAATGAAGACCTGCAATCGTCCTCGGCCGAACTCGTTTATGGCCAGCCGCTCCGAGTACCAGGGGATTTCCTCCCTTCTCCCACAGAGCCTTGGTCCGCATCCCAGCAACTCGTCAGCCACCAGGAAGCGGCCAGATGCTTCGCTCCGGTGCCTACATCAAATCACGGCTTACAGAGCTCCCACGTGCCAGCGGAGCTGAAGAATGCCGAGTACGTATTTATCCGCCACGACGCTCACCGGGATCCGCTCAAGCCTCCTTACACTGGTCCTTTCCACGTCATCGAATCAGGAGACAAATCCTTTCCGGTCAACATCGGAGGAAAGCCGGATCACATTTCGGTGGACCGGTTGAAGCCGGCTCACCTGGACCTGGACTGCCCAGTCGTCGTCGCTCAACCGCCAAAACGTGGCCGACCGCCCGCAGCCGCCATGCCAGATCAACCACAACCGCCCGCCAGCTCAACCACCGTCCATCAGCTTCCGCTGCAGGGTCACCGAAGTCGCTCGGACAGACTTGTCAGGCCTCCTCGACATCTCACTTTTGCTGTTAAAGACAATTCTGGGGGGGCGCATGTGGCAGAGCCACCAAAGGACTCAGATCATTTGTATATAATTCCTTTAACAACATGTTAGCTACAGTCTGAGTCTGTATCTTTATTTATGCTGTTTAACTGTACAGAGTGTGGTTGCTTTAACAGCGCGGCTAAAACGTGATGACGTCACACTGTTCATCACGTGATCCCCCACTGGCAGGAAAACGTGATGACGTCATGACGTCAGCCACGGGACTGCAGGGGCAGTCCATGTGGAGCCTCCAGAGAGAGCAGACCTACATTGGATGTTATCCTGCAGTTTCTTGTTAAAGCCTGTTCATTTCATTAAAGTTCGTTTTGTTTGATCGCCTGAGTAGAACTCAGTCTTTTAGTTAGGAACCCACGTTCCTACAATACAACGATGCTTTGCCCATTGTAAAGATGCAAGACTGTGAAGCTCTAAACTAAAAACCACCTACATAATTAGCATATACTGTGATCAATGAGCACTTAAAACAGCTGCTCTGTGGGAAAAGATCCATACATGGAACCTCAAACATTTTCATGAAAATTAAAGGCTCATGCGTGTTATGACTTTGCTTATGGTCAAAGTTATGGGAAGGAAGAAGTGCAAAATTGTGGATTTATATTCGTATTTAAATTTGCACTTTCAACAAATACACAATTGGAATGTTTGACTGTCGGCACTATGAGGTATAAATTCACCTTGGACTGTAGCGCGAATCGGCAGCACGATTTCCACTCTGCCCACTTTATCATGTGGATTGTAACCCTGGTCTAAAAGCCCATTTTACATTACACCTCAAGCCGTATTTATACTGCTATTTGTGCAGACACACATTAGCGGTAAAATTCCACTTTGGCACGGGTGCAAAATGGCTGGTAATTGATAGGCCATCTGTTGTACACGCCAACTGATTTGCTTTTTGATTGGCATGAATTGGACAGCGTGAATAACGGGCAGCTGATCTGCTATCGTCTGTTTTGAGCCCCCACTGAAGTTGAATTTTACCCCCATTGTGTTCCAGAAGAATCATCCTTATTAGAGTTCCGAATAAAATATCAATTACTAACTGAGAAAATTTTAGCCATTTATGTTGAAAATATATTTTGAATAGCAAAAATAGATTTTTACAAAATGCTTGATTAAGTACTTCAGGTATAATTTGCTGACTTTTTGGAAAACTGTGTGTCAGATATATTTGATAGAATATTCTTCTTACATAGATTCATAGCATTATAGAATAGGCCATTGGGCCCATAGAGTCTGTGCCGGCTCTTTCGAAGAGCAATCCAGTTAGTCCCATTCCCCGCTCTTTCCCCATATCCCTGCAATTTTTTCTCCTTCAAGTATTTATTCAATTCCCTTTTGAAGGTTACTATTGAATCTGTATTCACCACCCTATCAGGCAGTGCATTTTAGATTCTAACCACTCGTTGCATAAAAAAGTTTTTCCTCATGTCGCCTCTAGTTCTTTTGCCAATCACTTTAAATCTGTGCCCTCTGGTTATCGATCCTTTAGCCATTGGAAACAGTTTCTCTTTATTTGCTAAACCCTTCATGATTTTAAACGCCTCTGTCAAATCTCCTCTTAGCCTTCTCTGCTCTAAGGAGAACAACCCCAGCTTCTCCAGTCCATCCATGTAATTGTAATCCTTCATCCCTGGGACATCCGAGTAAATTTCTTCTGTACCCTCTCCAAAGCCTTCATGTCCTTCCTGAAGTGTGGTGCCCAGAATTGGACACAGTACTCCAGCTGGGGCCGAACTAATGTTTCTTTAGGTTTAGCATAACTTCCTGGCTTTGCCTCTATTTATAAAGCTCAAGGTCCCATATGCATTATTAACTGATTTGTTAACCTGTTCTGCCACCTTCAAAGATTTGTGCACAAGCACCCCCTTTAAAATTGTATCATTTAGCATGTATTGTCTGTTAAGTATGTGTATTGTATTGAACAATTAACACAAAGACTTAAACGTATAACTCAAACAGGTCTTTACTGGTTGGAGGTAGGGACTGCACGTAGGTCTTTACTTCATGCCCACAGGCGGGAACTGAGGGGAGATCAGTACCCACAGTGCTATTTATACCCCTATGGCCAGGAGTGGTACTGCGTATCACTACGCCCTACAAGTAGTGCAGTCCTGTCCATAGGTTCAAAGTAGCACACATATTACATACACAACATTCCTCCCTTCCTAGCTTTACAGTCATCTCCCCATTTAACATAACGTAATAACATATATACATATATAACTTCAGGTTTACATAACAGAATAACATAGATACATAGATAACTTCATGTCACAACAGATCACAGATTCAGTCTCTGCGGAAAACAGTTCACAGATTCAATCTCTGTGGTGTAGTCGGTTCACGTTGCTGGAGTGACTCATTCAATAGTCCTTCCATGGATTTAACAGTTTGAACTTCCGAACTGAATTGGCTCCGTTCGGAGGGACCACGTGTGTGATCTGGTAGAGGTAATAATGGTTCAGATGGGTCATCTTCTGTTTCGACTTTTCCTTTTCTGCTTCTTGGAGACTCTCTGGGCTCCACTGTCAGCTGCCAGCTGCATGCGCAGTTCCTCCTTCTCTTCCTCCTTTTTCCGTAGTAGAGCCACCTTCTCCCGATGTTCCGTAGACTTTCGGTGCTCCTCCATGATTTCTGTATGGTGGGAGTCGAAGTTACAAGTTGGGCAGGACAGGACATAGTAATATTCGGTGTCATCCTGATCTAGGCCAGCGAGAGGGTCTTCTATTTCCTCCATACCCAGCTTTTGTTCCAAGTCCAGACATCTTTCCTGAAGAGACTTCTTCATGCGTACCTCTTCATCCAGCTTTTTCTGGGCTTTCAGCAAGTCGTTTACTGATGACCTCATTTGAGATTTTACTACTTCAACTTCTTTTGGAGATTGATTGATCGGACTATTCAATCCCTCTACCGGAGCAGCTGTTTCAGCGGTCTGTTGTTCTACGTTGACGTGAGTCAGCGTACTTTTGGCATCCAAGGGCTGCTCTGTTGCAGTCATCTCAGTCTGTGTTGCCACCTCAGCTCTTCCAATAACCTTTGAGAGCTCCGAACCCCTTTCGTTTGAATACTGAAGTTCGTGTTCAAGTTTTTCCCATTTCAGAGTCCTGTCCTTCAGCATATGCAGGAGTTGGCTGACCGTTAACTCCTCTGACATCAGACGTTTTGTGTGCTCCTGCTCCATTTTCTCCATCAGCTGCTTCTGTTGTCTTTCCAGATTCTCCAACTCTATATCAAAGAACTCTTTCGTTGCATTCAACTCTTGCTCAAAACGGCGAAGCATTTGTTCTAATTGCTGTTGTAGTTTGAAATGGAGTTGAGTTCGAGCCCGGTGTCCCTCAGAAATGGGCACATCAGTAGACTTGCCAGACTCAGAATCCACAGTTAAACTATGTTGTTGTTGCTCAGTGGAATTCTGTGCTGAAACTTTGTCTTTTGCACCTGAGTTGGGCTTACCATCATCCGTTCCAGAGTCTGGGCCGACTATCTTCACCGAGTTCTCACTAGTTATTGTTTGTAGGAAATGCCAGTCCATATTCATTTTCCTAATCCACTCCCGTCCTAGTAGTGGAGAACCTCCTTCAGATATCACATATAAGTCCATTATTTGACTGTCTTCGCCCTTGTGGACCACTGCAACCTCTATTTTCCCGATGGGGTACACTCTTTGCCCCGTGTATGTTTTCAATATAATCCCCGTATCCTGTAGGGGAATATGTTGGAATAACTTTCCGTAATCTTTCTTATTTATGACCGTCAATGCCGATCCAGTGTCCAATTCCAGTTTTACTTGGACTCCTTCTATCTGAAGAGTGACCCAAATTGTCTGGAGGTCTGCACCCTTACCAGCGTTGAGTACTCTTAAGCTAGCCAGTTCATTACAGCTTAAGCTAGCCAGTTCATTACTGCTAGCATCTGAATCGGACTCCTGTTCGGTCACCTTGTGTACCTTTGCGTATTTTCCTTGCAGTGACTTCTTGTTGCTGGTCTTCTTCCCTGACCTGCATACTCTAGCTATATGTCCAAGCCTACCACAAGTTCTACATTCTTGGTTTTTAAACCAACACTGGTTCTGATCATGCGTTGTCTTTCCACAACGATAACATTTGCCAGAACTCACACCCAATTTGTGTGCACTGAGCTCCGGTGACCGTAGCTGCATTACTGCCATGCCTCTCGCTGCGGCTTCGTGTGCTGCTGCCATAGTGACCGCCTTCTCAAGCGTCAGCTCATTCTCCTCGAGCAGTCGCTTTTGTGTATCCTGTTTAAATAAACCACACACAAATTTGTCTCGTAGTGCATCTGTCAGTCCCGTTCCAAACTGGCAATATTTCGCTAATTTACGCAATTCCAGCAAATATTCAGCATTGCTTTCATGCTGTAGCTGCCTTCTGTCATAAAATTTAAATCGTTCCGCTAGCATCAGCGGCGTGGGGTTTAGATGATCTTTCAGGACAGTAACAATCTCATCGAACGTCTTATCCGCCGGTTCATCTGGTGATAACAGGTGTTTCAATTGCCCGTATGTCTTCGCACCCATTAAATTTAATAATGTTAGAGCTTTATCTTGGTCACGAATTTTATTGGCCTTACAATAATTTTTTACTCTTTCAACATATATGGCCCAATCTTCGAGGTCACTATCAAAGGTGCTAATATTCCCGTGTTTAGACATTGTAGATTTGCAATTTCTCAGATTTTATTTTGTTTACTTGTTATCAAAGATGGCGGCTTCCCGCTCTTGCCGTCGTCCTCCGCCCACAAAATGGCGGTTTTCCCGCGCGCTTGGCGGTCTTCACCCGTCCCCCGATGCCGTCTCCCTTCAGCCCCCGAGTGCGGCCCTTATCTTCGCCGCGATCGCCCGAGTGCGGCCCTTATCAGCGGATGCGATCGCTGGATCGCGAAGTGGCTCCCGACCGAAGCGGCTCTTGCTCGCTCCCTCCCGGGCTCTGGCTTACCCGCTCGCGCGTTTCACCGCGGCTCTTATCAGGGATTGCGATCGCCCTTATCTTCTCCAACTTCCCCAGCCCTGTCTTTGCAGCCAACGCTGCACGGCTTACCCCACCACCTAGGTTGAACAAGGAAACTGCAGAAAGACTTCTGTCAGTCGCTGGAAGCTGTCAGGATGGTTGCTGCACTCCAGTGCTCAGTCGCTGATGGAGGCTTCAGAGTCCTAAAGCCTGTCGCTTCTAGTGGGGTGGTGATGTTTGAAACCTCTCTTCAACTGCCGCAGGGTAAGAACCTGACTCGTCGCCAGTGTTAAGTATGTGTATTGTATTGAACAATTAACACAAAGACTTAAACGTATAACTCAAACAGGTCTTTACTGGTTGGAGGTAGGGACTGCATGTAAGTCTTTACTTCATGCCCACAGGCGGGAACTGAGGGGAGATCAGTACCCACAGTACTATTTATACCCCTATGGCCAGGAGTGGTACTGCGTATCACTACGCCCTACAAGTAGTGCAGTCCTGTCCATAGGTTCAAAGTAGCACACATATTACATACACAACATTGTCTCTCCTCATTCTTCCTACCGAAATATATCACCTTGTGGCAGAGCCACTGAGGGACTCTGAACAACTGTACATAATTCCCTTTAACGATGTGTTAGCTGCAGACTAAATCTGTACCATTGTATATACTGTTTGCATGTACAGTGCACGGTCCCTTTAAGAGCGTGGGCAAACGCGATGACGTCATGCCACTAATCACGTGATCACCCAAATGCGGGAAAAACGTGATGACGTCATGACGCCATCCACGGGACCGCCCTGGCAGTCCTCGTGGAGCCTCCGACCTGTTAAGACCTGTATTCATAGTTCTCTTGCATCAATCTGTTTAAACTCATTAGTTTGACATTAAAAACCTTTTTGATTGATTGCCTGCATCGAACTCAATCTCTAGATAGAAATTTGACCATTCCTACATTGTTGACCCCGACTTTTGTGAACGGATTTCGCAAAAAGAAGACAGCATGGAGGCAAACGTCGTTTCGTTGAAGCTGCCGCAGTTCTGGGAGCAACAAGCGACCTCGTGGTTCATCCAAGTTGAAGCCCAGTTCGCCCTGAGAGGCATCGTTGAGGATCAGACCCGATACTTATACGTGGTCTCCACACTCGACGGCTCTACCACCTCGTGGATCGTCAGTCTTCTCGGGAACCCCCCAGCGGACCGCAAGTATGAAACCCTCAAGGCGCGGTTGCTGCAGGTTTTCTGGCTCACGAAATCAGAGCGCACCCGTCGGCTGCTCGCTAAGCACGGGATCGGGGACTCCAAACCTTCCAAGATGATGAGCCAAATGCTCACACTCCTCGGCTCCGAACCGGAATGCTTTTTCTTCAGAGAGTTATTCCTCAGCCAATTACCGGAGCAAGTGCAAGCGGCCTTGGCGAGATCCGAGGTCGAAGACTGCGCAGCGCTCGCTGCTGAGGCAGACAAGATATTCGCTGTTACGCAACAGTACTGCGCTGCCATGAGGCGCCCATCCCCCACAGACGCCGCCCCAGCTCCTCAGCCCACGGGGCTGTGCTTCTACCACGCGCGGTTTGGCGTGAAGGCGAGATGTTGCCACCCTCACAAAAAAAAACAACAGCTCCGTCCAATGAAGAATGGGTTGAACGGGTGCCCCGTGGCTGCGATGGCAATCGGCAATGCAGGCAAGCTGCTCTTCATCACAGATACCCTCTCCGGTCATCGGTTCATGTGCGACACCGGAGCGCAGTGCAGCATTCTACCCACGTCAGCTCTTGATGTACAGGCTGGGAGGCACGGCCTCCCCCTCGAAGCGGCTAATGGCGGAGCTATTCGGACCTTCGGCAGACAGCGGGTCCAGGTGTGCTTCGGCGGCCAGCGGTTTTTCTGGGAATTCGTTACGGCCAAAGTTTCGCAAGCCATTCTCGGTGCAGATTTCCTGTGCGCCAACGGCCTCCTGGTCGATGTAAGGAACCGACGGCTGACCAACGCGGCCACGTTGCACTCTATCCCTTGCCACCGTAGTAACACCATGTCGTGCACCGTCTCCTGCGCTTTCCCGACTCCGAATGAGTTCGCTCGCCTGCTAGGCGACTTTCCAGACCTGACTAGGCCCACGTTCTCCTCCACGACCACGAAACATGGTGTGGAACACCACATCACCACCACCGACCCCCCAGTCCACGCGTGGGCTCGGCGCCTCGAACCTGGCAAGCTAGCGGTCGCGAAGATTGAGTTTGCAACAATGGAACGCTTAGGGATTACTCGCAGGTCGAATAGTCCCTGCTCTTCGCCTCTCCACATCGTACCGAAACCTGGCGGCGGATGGCGGCCCTGCGGTGACTATCGGCGCCTGAATGACGCCACCACTCCTGATCGATGCCCGATCCCCCACATTCAGGATTTCTCTGCCCATTTGGCAGGAAACAGCGTTTTTTCCAAGGTTGACTATGTCCGAGGCTACCATCAGGTCCCGGTGCAACCGCAAGACGTCCAGAAGACCGCAGTCATCACCCCTTTCGGTCTTTTCGAATTTTTAAGGGTGCCGTTTGCGTTGAAGAACACCGCCCAGGCTTTCCAGTGCCTCATGGACTCCGTGCTGCGGGACCTCAAGTTCCTTTTCGGCTACTTAGATGATATTCTCATCGCCAGTCCGAATAAGGAGGAACACATCTCTCATCTGCGCACCCTCTTTCGACGCCTCAGCCAACACGGCCTGATTATCAACCCAGCCAAGTGTCAGTTTGGTCTGCATCAAATTGATTTCCTGGGACATCGCATTACCGCAGAGGAAGCGGTTCCTTTGCAAGCGAAGGTGCAGGCGGTGACATCATTTCCACGCCCGCAGAACATAAAGGCCCTGCAGGAATTCCTCGGCATGGTAAACTTTTACCGTTTCGTGCCTAAGGCAGCACTGCTCATGCAGCCCCTGTACGAGGCCCTCAAGGGCAAGTCTGGCAAGGATCCGATAGGCTGGACGGGTTACATGGACCGGGCATTCACCGACACCAAGAGCACCTTAGCCAACGTGACCATGCTGGCGCACCCGCTACCAGGAGCCACCATCGCCCTCACCACCGACGCGTCAGATTACGCAATCGGCGCCGTTCAGGAGCAGTGGGTGAACGGGACATGGCAGTCGTTGGCATTTTTCAGCCGTCAACTGCGGCGTAACGAGCGGGCGTACAGTACTTTTGACAGGGAGTTACTAGCCCTTTTTCTGGCCATCCGCCATTTCCAGTTCTTGTTGGAAGGACGTCCTTTCACCACCTTCATCGACCATAAGCCGCTGAACTTTGCCATGGCCAAGACCGCCGAACCGTGGTCATCTCGACAACAGCGTTAGCTGACATACATCTCCGAATTTACCACAGATATTCAGCACATGGCCGGTAAAGACAACCTGGTGGCAGATTGCCTCTCCTGCGCGACCGTGCATGTGGTCCAGCTGGGCATCGACTACGCCCTCATGGCAGCAGACCAAGTCTCAGACCCAGAAGTGCAGACTTACCGCATCAACACCACTAGCCTCCAGTTGGCCGACATCAGGTTTCATTCGGCTGGTACCACGTTGCTGTGTGACGTCTCCGTTCGGGACCCTCGCCCTATTGTGCCGGTTGCCTGGCGCCGCAAGGTGTTTGACGCCATACATGGGTTGTCACACCTAGGAATGAAGGCTTCTCAGAAGCTAATGTCATCTAAGATTGTTTGGCGGGGCATGCATAAAGATGTCCGCGACTGGGCCAACACCTGCGTGGTCTGCCAAAAGGCCAAGGTACAGCGCCACATCAAGGCTCCATTGGCCACCTTTGCATTTCCTGAGCGACGGTTTGACCACGTTAATATGGACCTGGTAGGACCACTTCCACCTTCGCATGGTTTTACGCACATCCTGACCATAGTAGATCGCACCACCAGAAGGCCGGAAGCAGTTCCCCTGTCATCTACTACTTCGGCGGACATGGCCAGGGTGTTCATCTCTTCATGGGTCGCCCATTTTGGAGTGCCTGCTGACATCTCTTCGGACCGGGGACCGCAGTTTTCCTCCAAACTCTGGAATGCGGTGGCTCAATGACTCGGTGTCAAGTTACATCGCACCACAGCCTACCACCCACAAACGAACGGTCTGTGCGAATGTTTTCACAGATCGCTTAAGGCCACACTGAGGGCCAGCCTCCAAGACGCTGGATGGGCAGACAAGCTGCCGTGGGTCATGTTGGGCCTTCGCATGGCCCTCAAGGAAGATCTTCACTCTTCCGCGGCAGAGCTCGTTTATGGTCAGCCACTGTGAGTGCCAGGGGATTTCCTGCCAGCACCAACGGAGCCATGATCCGCCTCACGCCAGCTTATCAGCCACCAGGAAGCAGCCAGATGTTTCGCACCGGTTCCCACATCGCATCACGGGTTTCAGGGCTCTCACGTTCCAGCGGAGCTGAAACAAGCCGACTACGTGTTCATCCGCCACGATGCTCACCGGGATCCGCTCAAGGCCCCATACACTGGTCCTTTCTGCGTGTTGGAGACAGGAGACAAAACCTTCAAGGTGGATGTCGGTGGTAAACCGGACCACATTTCGGTCGACCGTTTGAAGCCAGCACACCTGGACCTTGACCGTCCCGTCGAGACCGCACAGCCACCGAGACGAGGTCGGCCGCCCACTGTCGTCACGCCAGAACAAGTGCAACCACCCGTCAGACCGCCCGCTGTCCAACAGCTTCCGCTTCGGGAATACAGGAGTCGTTCTGACAGGCTTGTCAGACCCCCTCACCGTTTGACTTTTTCCGTTGAAGACAATTCTGGGGGGGGCGCATGTGGCAGAGCCACTGAGGGACTCTGAACAACTGTACATAATTCCCTTTAACGATGTGTTAGCGACAGACTAAATCTGTACCATTGTATATACTGTTTGCATGTACAGTGCGCGATCCCTTTAAGAGCGAGGGCAAACGCGATGACGTCATGCCACTAATCACGTGGTCACCCAAACGCGGGAAAAATGTGATGACATCATGACGCCATCCACGGGACCGCCTGGCAGTCCTCGTGGAGCCTCTGACCTGTTAAGACCTGTATTCATAGTTCTCTTGCATCAATCTGTTTAAACTCGTTAGTTTAACATTAAAAACCTTTTTGATTGATTGCCTGCGTCGAACTCAATCTCTAGATAGGAATTTGACCATTCCTACAACCTCACATTTTTCTGCGTTGAATTTCATCTGCAAGGTGTCCACCCATTCCATCAGCTTGTCTATTACTATCTTCCTCACTTTTTACTACACTTACAAGTTTCATGTCATCTGCAAATTACGAAATTGTGCCCTGTACCCCCAAGTCCAAGTTATTAATGTATATCAGAAACAGCAGTGGTCCTGGTAGTGAACCTTGGGAACTCCACTATATACCTCTCTCCAGTTCGAGAAACAGTCATTCACCGCAACTTTCTGGGCGAGAAATTGGACTCAGTAGGGCCCATTTTTTGGGTGCTACAAGTGCCCTTAGGTATCCAAAATGGTGTCTGTGGCACGAGTGCACACTTGTGACATGAAGCGCACTGGATGCCATCTTGGTGCAGGCATTGGTGCGCGCGGTGAATGTCCGCCGGAAATATACAGAGTAGAAAATCATGACAGGAATCAGCATGCAACACTTCTTTGATGCCAGTGCTGCAATTTTGGAGCTCCACGCTCCAGCCGATGCCCACTCTTAATCTCACACAGATGAACATGACATTAAGCAACAAGAAGGAACCCCATGCCAGCGCTATTTAAAGGGATCATCAATTACTTGCAGATGAGTTGCTGGTTGATTTCTTCCGGCTGTTGCTACAATTTTGCACATTTTTGTTGCTTTCCATAGTTGTTTCAAGTTTCAAAAGTCTACAGGAAATGGTGTGGCAGGTGCTGAAGTACTTTTTGCTGACTTCAAGGCTTCTACACAAATCAGTTGCTCCCAGACATGGTTGCACTAGTAGTCATTCCTCTTGGAAGCAAGCATGACTGGGAGAATGAGCAGAGGCCATGCAGAGCAGGACAGAGGGTGGGGGACGAGGGAGGGGCAGAGGGCTCTCAGTAGGAGATCATATCCACCCAGGACGTTCAGGGAGCAAATCTCCTACCTGAACCTCAGCAAGGAACAATGTGTGAGGCATCAGCGCTTCAGTAAGGAGGTTATCACTGAAATCTGCCAATTGCTGTAGCCACAACTGCAACCTCAGAGCAGGGCAAGGACCTCATCGCCAGTGACTGTGAAGATGACAGTGGCCATGAATTTTTAGGTGTTGCGCTCCTTCCAGGCTGGAGATGGAGATATTGGCCCAGAAATTCGGATCCCAACGCGTGAGTACGCATGGGGTACTCACGCATGGACCCGATGGAAGTGCCGGTTTCTTGCATGCACTGCGCATGCGTGGAAAACCGGCACTTCTGTTCCTCTGAACGAAGGGGTTCAGAGGTCGAACGCGTGCGCGCGGGAGTCTGCGCGTGCTCTTTGAACTTACGTTTTTTTTACAGGTTTTTCCGTGAGGGTAAGTCTTTAGATTTTAGAAATGTAAAAACCAGGCGTAAGGCCTGCATTTTAAAAGGTAAGTGGTCAATTAATTAAAATTAAAACATTTTTTCCACAGGTCTATTATTTTTAAATACTTTAAAGCAAGGTAAGTTTATTTTTAGCCCCGTTTTTTTATAAAATTATTTTTTTCAAAAATTTAAATTATTGTTTAAAATAGTTATTTAATGTAATTTATAGTTTATTTATTTAAAAAGTGTGATGTAAAAAAAAAATTATTTGAAGGTTTACTGTTATTTTGGGGCCCGTATATTCATAAGCTTAGACAGGTCTTCCTGTCAATCTTATGAATGGCCTTTTCCCTCCTCTGATTGGCTGCCCATGGCTCACGTGATCCCAGGGGGCGCATCGCACTAACTACGCCCCTGGGACATGCAAGCACAGCGCGCCGGGAGTTGGAGCAGGCCCCGGAGCGGAATTCCACGGGAGCCCAGAGCTCAACTGCCGGCGCGCAAGTTAAGTGCAGGTTGGGGACTTGCACCCGCGGGAAGCCCCCGACCCGAATTTCTGGGCCAATAGCAACATCTTGCAGTTTTCCGTCCGCTGTTGCAAAAGGCAGGTCACTGAGGCTCTCTTTTCAAAGAGAGCTAACTTCGTTTCATTCTCTCTTACCAGAGACAAGCAGGCAGAGCAAACACGAGGGTTTGCTAGGATTGTAGGCTTCCCCATGGTGCAGGGTGCCATTGACTGCACGCACATTGCTTTGTGAGCGCCGCATCTCAACTTTGCCATGTACTGGAACCGAAAGGGATTCCATTTCCTCAACACCCAGATGGGGTGTGACCATCATGCAGTTCAATGCCCGGTATCCTGGCAGCAGTTATAATGCCTTCATTCTGCGGCAGCCCGCTGTGCGAGCTTTATTTCAGCCACCACGACAAAAAATGGTGGCAACTAGGCAACAAGGGCTATCATTGACATCATGGCTCATAACTCTGGTTCACAAACCACACACAGTTGCGCAGCATTCATACAGTGAAAGCCATGCTGCCACAAGAAATCTGATAGCACAGACTATTAGCATACTGAAGCAATGATTTCGCTGCATGGACTGCTCTGGAGGAGCCCTGCAGTCGGAGCAGGTCTCAAGATTCGTGGTGGTATGCTGCATGCTGCACAACCTTGTCATGAGGGTTTAGCCCTTGCCACCAGCTATCAGTTGAGAAGCTAAGGAGCAGGAGCACGAGGAGGAGGAGGAGGAGGAAGAGGAGGAAGAGGAAGGGAGGCGGCAACCTCGACAGCCCCTTTCTGCCCGGGCTGTACATGAAAAACTAATTCGAGTGCGAACCAGCAACCGCAACCCGAATTCCCCATTCACCAACAGTCCCAAACTTCTTAACTTTTCTCTGTCACTGACCGTCACATTGTCATCTTGGCCACAATGCAAAAGTAAAAATGACCACAGAATAAACATCCCAAACCAATCTTATGAATGGAATCATGTCATATTACATACAAGTGTAAACTAAGCACCCACGTGCATTCCCTTAATGCCTGTTTTCTTTGTGCCTTTGCCTGTCCTAGTGCTCCTACATGGTGCAACCCCAGTGACTGCAGCATGGCTGGTGGAAGGCTGCTGACCTTCAGGGTGGGAGACTGCAGATGGCCTTGGAGGACAACCTCGAGCAGCTCTGAGCCTAGAAGGACTGGTTTCAGACTGCACCACCTTGGAATAGGTGGCAGCGATCTGGGCTGGCTGGCAGACAGGCAAGAGTAAGGGGTCCTGGTGGAGTGATGGGACGACTGCATCTAGGTCCTCGGGGCTAGACTCCTGACATTGGCCTCCATGGCTAACTGCTCCCATTGCCTTTTCACCATGAGTCTGGAGAGCCTCCTGGCTCCCTGCAGATACAGGACACCTCTCCTCCTCTCCACCTCCTCCACCAAGACCTCCAGTGCAGGAATGCCTGGGTGCCTGCTCTCCCATGTTCAGCCATTCTTCTGTCTTTCCCAGCTCACACAGAAAGCCCAGCACCTCCTGTAGTGTATGTACTTTGCAGAAGGAACTATATTCTGCAGCCCCTGTATACTGCAGTACCAGTAGTGACCACCCCTGTATATAAGCCTGTGTAGTAACTTTTGCATATTAGTTCCAGTTTGTCTCCACACAGTAAAGACCTGTTGTAACCAACTCCTGCAGTCCGTGTCTCAATTACACACGGACATAATACTGGCGACGAGCAGATCCGAACTTACCTACAGTTCTGCACCATCTCATGGGGATCCATCCCTGAAGCGAAGTTGTTAGAGGTCGAGGCCAGAAGGAAGAAAGAAAAAAAAACAAACAGAAGAAACGGGCGTCGACCGTGGGCAACCGCCTCTGATTCATCGGAGTTGAAGATTTGCAGGAGAGGCTGTCGAGAGCGGGGCTTGGTTATCCTGTTAGTGGTGTTCCAGCTAATCGGGCTGGTGGCAGGCTAGAGCTCGGTCGGGTGGCTTTTCAACGGGGCCGAGCAGCGTTGTCGGGAAGAGGAGAGAGAGAGAGAGGGTGGAGCACACAGGGCGCGGCCGGTGCTACGAAGCCGGGCAGCGTACAGACCCGAGAAGAGGGAGGAAAGTGTCCCGTAGGGTTGCTCTGACGACGGGAAAATAAAAGAAATTAGAAGCACAGAAAGCCGCGAGGAGCTGCAGTTTGCCACGGGAACCGCGGAGAGCGGCGTTAGCAGCAGCGCAGGGGGGAAGAGCGCGAAGACCATAGGGCATCGCCATCAAGGCATAAAACGCCAGCAACAGCGCTAGCAGCAGTGGAGAAGACGGAAAGCACGGGAGGCGCCATCTTAATACAGCGGGGAAGAAGGCAAAGTGCGGGAGGCGCCATTTTGTTAAATCGGGGAAGAAGGCAAAGCACGGGAGGCGCCATCTTAGATTTCCAAGATGCTGAAGACTGGCAATATCACTGCCTTCGATAATGCAATAGAAGACTGGACCACGTATGTGGAAAGAGTCGAAGTATATTGCAAGGCAAACGAAGTAGCCGATGAGAAAAAGGCATCGGTACTACTAAACTTAATGGGCGCAAGAACGTACGGCCTATTGCGGAACCTGATCACTCCAGCCAAACCGATGGCGAAGAGTTTTAACGAAATTGTTGATATCCTACAGGAACACCTAAATCCTACACCGCTGCTGATAGCAGAAAGATTTAAATTCCACAGGAGAAATCAGCATAAAGATGAGAGCAATGCTGATTACCTTACGGAACTACGCAAGTTATCAAAGCACTGCCAGTTCGGAGCAGGACTGTCAGATACTCTATGGGACAAATTTGTCTGTGGACTCCTGAGTGAAGGAACCCAGAAGAGGTTACTCTCAGAGAAAGAGCTGACGCTAGATCAGGCTTTCAGCGTGGCAGTATCGTACGAAGCAGCAGCAAGGGGAGCTGCGGAAATACAGCAAAAGCCACAGGAATACGGCACCCACGAAATGACACGGAGATTTGAAAAATGTTATCACTGCGGCAGAACAACCCATGACCAGAAGGACTGCTGGTCCAAGGACAAAATATGCAGGCAATGCGGAAAGATGGGACACATTGCACGAGTTTGCAGGTCTGGGAAGAAGACTAACGACAACAAAAAGGCTACTAAGGAACAGTACAGGAAAGTACAAAAGATGATGGACAGTAGTTCCGAAGACCAGAAGAGCGATAGTGAATCCGGGAACAAGAGACTAAGCTGTCTCAAACTTCACAACGTAATCGCAAAAGAGGATCACCGAACCATTTGGGTCACCCTCACGATAGCAGGGTCCCAAGTCGAAATGGAATTGGATACAGGATCAGCCCTGACCGTCATGGATCGATGAGACTACGAGCGGCTATTCTCACACATACCCTTGAAAGAGACATCCATTGTCTTGAAGACGTATACGGGGCAGAAAGTATACCCCAGAGGGAAAATAAGAGTGCCTGTCGAATACAACGGCAAGGAAATACAGAAATTGTATCTGTACGTACTGCAAGATGGTGGACCACCGTTATTGGGACGTGAATGGATCAGAAAGATAAGTTTAGACTGGCACTCCATTCAGGCACTGACGGTGGCTGGTAAAAAGGATGACGACGTCACACCTGGATGATTGTCAAAAATCTTAGCTAACGCCAAAGAGGTATTTCAACAAGAACTGGGAACTCTTAAAGGCGTAACCGCCTCGATAAAAATAGAAGAGAATGCAATTCCCAAGTTTTTCAAAGCAAGACCGGTACCATATGCAATTTGCCGAGCCGTCGAGGCAGAGCTGGAGAATCTGGAGAATGCAGGTGTGTTATCTAAGGTAGACTGGAGCGAGTGGGCGACACCCATCGTTCCTGTCATGAAGAAAACGTTAAACAATAAGTTTGAGGAGCCAAGGAAGGTTCGCATCTGTGGGGACTTCAAGGTGACGGTGAACCCAATCCTTCACACAGTACAACATCCTCTCCCGAGGATAGAAGATATTTTCACCTCACTACCTGGAGGGAAGCGTTTTACAAAAATTGACCTAGCACAAGCATATTTGCAGATGGAGGTTGAAGAATCCTCTCGGAAGTATCTCATGATAAACACTCACAAAGGTCTTTACCAGTATAATCGACTGGTATTCGGAGTGGCATCAGCTCCGGCGATATGGCAAAGAGCGATGGAACAACTCCTGCAAGGGATTCCGGGGACTCAGTGTTACTTGGACGACATCCTAGTGACAGGTGAAGATGACAGTGAACACCTTGCCAACCTAGAGCAGGTGCTCACTAGACTAAGAGAACATGGGCTACGAGCCAATCGCCCCAAGTGCGAGTTTTTTAAGAAACAGATATCGTATTGTGGCCACGTGATTGATGAAGAGGGGTTACATAAGTCCCCTGACAAAATTGAAGCGGTGGTTAAGGCTCCAGCGCCTGAAAATGTTTCGCAACTGATGTCATTCCTCGGATTGGTGAATTACTACCATAAGTTTTTGCCGAATTTGTCCACAATTCTGCACCCACTGAACGCCCTACTACAAACTGGAGTAGCATGGAAATGGAGCGATGAATGTAAGCGGGCCTTTCAGAAGAGTAAAGACCTAATCACTTCAAGAGAAGTATTGGCTCACTACAACCCATCACTACCAATAAGACTGGCGTGTGATGCGTCTCCCTACGGCATTGGAGCGGTACTGTCACATAAATTCCTTGATGGTTCAGAGAGGCCGATAGCTTTTGCGTCACGCTCGTTGACTTCGGCCGAGCGTAACTATGCCCAGATTGACAGAGAGGCCCTCAACCTGGTGTGGGGGGCTGAAGAAGTTCAATCACTACCTGCACGGTCAGAAATTTACTCTACTAACTGATCATCAACCTCTTGTCTCCATTTTCAACCCTCAGAAGGGCGTCCCGATAATGACAGCACAACGGCTACAGAGGTGGTCCCTTTTCCTAGGGGCACACCAATATGACATCGAGTACAAAGGAACTAAACAGCATGGGAATGCTGATGGATTGTCGCGCCTACCGTTGCCGATGGTGGAAGAAGCACCTGCAGTGGATCCTGTGGAGATATTCAACTCGACCATAGTCGAATGTCTACCTGTGACGAATGCAAACATAGAAAAGGAAACACGAAATGACCCGACACTCTCCTGGGTCTATGATTTAACGGTGAAGGGATGGCCAGCACATGGCGAACCACTGTTGCCAGCATTCTCGCCAAGAAGAGAACAGCTGTCAGTGTGCAGAGGAACCTTGATGTGTGGATCCAGAGTAGTAATTCCACCCAAATTGAAGGATAGAGTGCTCAATGAGCTTCATGAGGGTCATCTGGGAGGGGTAAAAATGAAGAACTTAGCCAGAGCGTTTGTGTGGTGGCCGGGAATCGATAGAGAAATCGAAGAGATGACCAAGAGCTGTACAGGATGCCAGAAGGTCCAAAACGCCCCACCACAAGCCCCTCTACATCCATGGGAGTGGCCCTCATCTCCATGGCAAAGGGTGCACATTGATTTTGCTGGTCCATTTATGGACTCGATGTTTTTAATTGCGGTGGATGCACATTCTAAGTGGCCAGAGGTAATAAAAATGTCCTCAACCACCACAGAAAAAACTATCACAGTCTTACGAACCATATTCACCAGAAATGGGCTGCCTGAACAGATTTGCTCTGACAATGGACCACAGTTTGTGTCTGAAGAGTTCCGGAGGTTCTTAAAGAACAATGGTGTTAAGCATTACACATCCGCCCCATATCATCCAGCCACCAATGGATTGGCTGAGAGGTTCGTTCAAACATTCAAGAAGGCTATCAAGGCAATGTGTAATGAAGACATACCCCTACAACACAAGGTGGATAACTTCTTGTTTGCCTACCGGAATGCGACACATGCGGTTACCAACCAAACTCCAGCCATGATGTTCTTCAATCGAAGACTACGATGCCGCTTGGATTTGGTTAAGCCAAACATCAGAAGAGATGTGGAGAACAGGCTGTTTCAGAATATGAATGAAAGGCCGACCAGGAGTTTTAAGATAGGTCAACCAGTTTTGGCCCGGGACTACCACACAGAGAAATGGCAGCCAGGAACGATCCGCACACGGCAAGGACCCCTAATGTATACCGTGGATGTTGGAGAGAGCATTGTAAGGCGCCATGCTGACCAGATTCTAGAGTCACTGGAAAACGTCAATTCCACACCACGATCCGATACACCTGGTGATGAAACCGAAGTACCAATTGCATCTACCTCAGAATCGGTGATATTGGAAGCAGACGAACCAAACAACGACGTTGATCCCGAATCAACTTTGCCAGAAGAACCTGATACCCCAAAGAGGCGTTATCCAGACAGAATCAGGAAGCCTCCTCAAAGACTGAACTTATAATTGCTTAACTTCAGCTAATATATCTAGCAACTGTAATTGTAAATATGTTATTTAATTGTTAATCGAATATTATGGACTGTTTAGCTAAAAGGGGAGGAATTGTAGTGTATGTACTTTGCAGAAGGAACTATATTCTGCAGCCCCTGTATACTGCAGTACCAGTAGTGACCACCCCTGTATATAAGCCTGTGTAGTAACTTTTGCATAGTAGTTCCAGTTTGTCTCCACTCAGTAAAGACCTGTTGTAACCAACTCCTGCAGTCCGTGTCTCAATTACACACGGACATAATACCTGCTCCAGCCACAATGCACCTCCCCTTTAAGCAGTGCAGGTTAGCTTTGAGTAGTGCTAGCAAGTATCGATTTTGGGCCCCCTGCTGATGCGTACAGCTAATCAACAGCGCATTTAGCACTGGCTGCACGCAGAAATCATGTAAATGAGCAGGCAGCGCAAAGATGCTATGCTCACCACATTACATTCAACGAGCGGGGGTTAATCATGCATCACGATCTTCAATTTTGCTAACATGCCTAATGTGTGGTACTTTAACAAACGCCTTTTGAAAGCCCACATACACAACATCAACTGCCCTCATCCACTCTCTCTATTACCTCATCAAAAAACTCAATTAAGTTAGTCAAACATGATTTGTCCTTAACAAATTCATGCTGACTCTCAATTATTAGTCCATGCTTGTCCAAGAGTCTGTTAATTTTCTCCCAGATTATTGTTTCTAAAAGGTTCCCCAGCACTGACGTTAAACTCTCTGGCCTGTAATTGCCAGCTTTATCCTTCTCCGCTTTTTTGAACAAGGGTGTAACGTTTGCAATCCTCCAGTCCTTTGGCATCACCCCTGTATCTAAGGAGGATTGAAAGATTGTGGCCAACACCTCCACAATTTCTAGCCTTACTTCCTTCAGCAACTTAGGATGCCTCCGATCCGGACCGGGTGACTTATCCATTTTAAGTACTGCTAGCCTTTCTAGTACCTCCTCTTTATCTATTTTTATCTCATTCACCGTAGCTTTGGCAAACACCAATGCAAAGTACTTATTTAGTACCTCAGCCCTACCTTCTGCCTCCACCAATAGATCTCCATTTTGGCCCCCAATTGGCCCCACCACTCCTCTGACAGCACCCTTACTGTTCATATGTCCATAGAAGACCTTTGGAATCCCTTTTGTGCTAGATGCCAATCTAGTTCAACATACAGTACATTGTAATATTAAATCATTTCCTCTTTTCTGGTAGTTTTTGATACACTTTAGTAAAATGGGCTTCAGATGGCTTTAATGCACTTCATTTGTTGAATGACAGGCAAAAAATATACATATTCGAGATCTTTGAACATCCATTGACACCTATATGTTTCCACTGGCAGAAGGGTCGGTAACCAGAGGACACAAATTTAAAATAATTGGCAAAAATCCAGGGGAGAACTTAGGATACAGCAAAGGCTATGGACCCCGACAACATCCCGGCTATCGTGCTGAAGACTTGTGCTCCAGAACTAGCCGCGTCTCTAGCCAAGCTGTTCCAGTACAGCTACAACACTGGCATCTGTTCGACAATGTGGAAAACTGCCCAGGTATGTCCTGTCCACAAAAAGCACGACAAATCCAACCCGGGCAATTATTGCCCAATCAGTCTACTCTCAATCATCAGCAAAGTGATGGAAGGTGTCATCGACAGTGCTATCAAGCGGTACTTACTCACCAATAACCTGCTCACTGATGCCCAGTTTGGGTTCCGCCAAGACCACTCAGCTCCCGACCTCATTACAGCCTTGGTCCAAACATGGACAAAGGAGCTGAATTCCAGAGGTGAGGTGAGAGTGACTGCCCTTGACAGCAAGGCAGCATTTGACCGAATGTGGCATCAAGGAGCCTTAGTAAAACTGAAGCCAATGGAAATCAGGGGGAAAATGCTCCACTGGCTGGAGTCATACCTAGCACAAAGGAAGATGGTTGTGGTGATTGAAGGTCAATTATCACAGCCCCAGGACATCGCTGCAGGAGTTCCTCAGGGCAGTGTCCTAGGCCCAACCATCTTCAGCTGCTTCATCAATGACCTTCCCTCCAACATAAGGTCAGAAATGTGGATGTTCACTGATGACAGCACAGTGTTCAGCGCCATTCACAACTCCTCAGATAATGAAGCAGTCCATGCCCGCATGCAACAAGACCTGGACGACGTTCAGGCTTGGGCTGATAAGTGGCAGGTAACATTCGCGCCACAGAAGTGCCAGGCAATGACTATCTCCAACAAGCAAGGATCTAACCACCTCCCCTTGACATTCAATGACATTACCATCGCCAAATCCCCCACCATCAATATCCTGGGGGTCACCATTGACCAGAAACTTAACTGGACCAGCCACATAAATACTGTGGCAACAAGAGCAGATCAGAGGCTAGGTATTCTGCGGCGAGTGTCTCATCTCCTGACTCCCCAAAGACTTTCTATCATCTACAAGGCACAAGTAAGGAGTGTGATGGAATACTCTCCACTTGCCTGGATGAGTGCAGCTGTAACAACACTCAAGAAGCTAGACACCATCCAAGACAAAGCAGCCTGTTTGATTGGCACCCCATCCACCACCTTAAACATTCACTCCCTCCACCACTGGTGTACTGTGGCTGCAGTGTGTACCATCTACCCTCCCTAACAGCACAGTGGGAGTACCTTCATCACATTTACTGCAGCGGTTCAAGAAGGCGGCTCACCACCACCTTCTCAAGGGCCACTAGGGATGGGCAATAAATGCTGGCCTTGCCAGCGACGCCCAGATCCCATAAGTGAATTTAAAAAAAAGAACTTACTTTACGCAGCGAGTTGTTATGATCTGGAATGCACTGCCTGAAAGGGTGATGGAAGCAAATTCAATAATAAATTTTAAAAGGAAATTGGATATATTTTTGACGAAGAGAAATATGGGGAAACAACAAGGGAGTGGGAGGAGTGGGATAGCCTGCACAGATATGATGGGCCAAATGGCCTCCTTCTTTGCTGTATGATTCTATGATATGTAGCCTTGAATTATTTTTAATTGTCTGTTTCAGACGAGATCAATATGTTTTCCTTTGCTTTTTAGGATCCATATAGTGTGATGAACATTATTGTACACATTAATTGACTTCAATTCATGCTGGGTATGTGTCATATAATCAATTGATGTCTGCTTTCTGCCAAGTCATCTATTTGCATTCAAAATTTGTGAAGCGACTTGATGGTGCAGTGTGGTTAGTGTTGTTCAAAGACCAAGTAAAAGTATCTGACAAAAATCTGCTCTGAAATGAAATGAGGAACCAATGGACTAAACTGTCCAATATGGAGTTATATTACTCAGCAGCTACTATTAACAGCAGTATGGCTAATTTGGGTGGCAGTTCTACTTCCAGTACAATTATACAAAACAGTCAGTTTCCAGACTGGATAAAAGCCAGCCATATGAGATTAGTTCGTATTAGGGGATTTTTAGAACTTTTAATAACTGGGGGCGGGGGGTGAACTTGGTCTTTGCCAGTTGTGATAAACGGGCTGACAGCAAGTCGGCAGCCCATTTGATTTAAATGGAAAGTGAAATCAGGCGCGGTGTAGAACAGGCTGCTGATTCACCAATAGCCCGTTTTGTGCTACTGGCAAAGACCAATTTCAGCCCTTGGGTATTAATGTCATCATTTGTTGTTTATTTTTATAGAAGGGAATAGGAACGCTAATTACATCAGGTTTCCACTAAGTTTGTCCTACAGGATTACATTAGTCTTACTTGGAAGAAACCTGACCAATCAGCACTTCACCTGCAATAATGCTCATTTTTGTCCCTATTGAACTGGGGGAGGGGGTGTGGGGGGGGTGTGGGGGGTGGGGGTGGGTCGGATGGGGGGTGGGGTGGGTTGCTCCAGAATCATGCAGGAACTTGGAACTGAGTCTCAGTGGCTTTTTAACGCAGCCACTTCATTATCATTTTACTTCCGGGTTTCCTGTCCAATCAGCAGCAGCGGGCGTGATGTGGACCCTCATGATGCAATCTCAACTCCAGTATTTAAAGGGACAATTGAAAGATGCAATTTGGAGGGGTTGGAGTTGACAGGAAGAGAAGAGGAAATCTCACAATGGAGCCCAGACCCGACCCGACCCGACCCTCAAAGGCTGTGCCCCGCTTTACTGATGCCTGTCTTGATGTGCCTGGGGACTGTGAGGAGTAGGAGAGAGATACTCTTCCCTTGCAATGAGAGGAAGAAGCCTGAAGCTGAAACCAAGAAGGCGTGGTTGGAGGTGGCAGAGGAGGTCAGCAGCAGTAGCGTAGTGGGACTCTCCTGGATTCAGTGTAGGAAGTGGTTTAATAGCCTAAGCAGGTCAGGAAAGGTGAGTTCAGTGGCACATTCACCTGCATCCTGCTGTGTGCATCACCCCACCCCCCTCACTCTGCCTTCTCAATCCTAATCCATCTCATCACTTCTCACACCCACTTACCTTGCAGGTGCTTCCAACCCTTCTCTTTCTATGCACTTCCTCACATCCCCATCTAACCATCCACCACTCCCACTCACCCTCATCCAATTTCATGCCGCTCCCTCATAGTAACCCTCAAGACATGTACTCCATCATTGGCTGAACACATGCCATTACACTCACTCATACATCTGTTCTTTCCCTCCCTGCAGGAAGCCCCACAACCTTCGCGACTCAGAGGCAAGGATGCTACCAACTGAGCCACAGCTGACACTATGACACCTGACTTGACTTACACCAGTACAAAGCAGGCATAAAATGACGATATGGCTTGCCAGACCAAGAAGTAGCTGATCTCACAGGCTCTGACTGTCCAGAAACTTTCTCTAATATCTCAGCTTTGAGTGGAACAATTTGATTTTTTTGTGTAGTATGTTGCTAAGAAAACAAACAGTCTTTCACCAGTTTCAGGCAGGGAATTCCTCCCCCCCCCTTTGCTTTCATTGGGCCCTTGGCATTGGGGTTCACTGTGGACATTCTTACACATGTCCTTCTAATAGAGACAGAACAGGAGCAGGGTGAAGAGGAAATGAGAGAAGTATTCAGGATAAGGCTGTATCTGAGGAGAAGTCCAACTAGGAACTATCCTTCCACCAGGGTCTACAACTATACCCTGCTTTGAGGATGTCTGTTTATTGAGGTTATGGTTCAGTAAGGAGTCATTGCAGGAACTTTCTATCTTGCTGTGACCAGATCTACACTGAGGCAACCACATCTCTCTCCATCTATTTGAAAGGCACCATGGTCACCCATTTCTTTGCAACATCCTTTCCTGCTGCAAATGCTAACTTCTGCAACATCACTCAGTTTGCAGCCCATTGTTACATAGGTCCAGTTATTGATGTTCTTTTGAGTGTGACAGCCCAATTGATGAGTGTTGGAATATCAGCACTGGAAAGACACCAGGGGGCTTTAAACTTTTATCAAGTGTCAGCAATCCCCAAGGTGCAAAGTTTTATAGATGGCACTCATGTCATGATGCCTACCTCGGTACTCATTGAACTTTCTAAATCACTAGGGATTCCACTCCCTCAGTGTGCTCCCAAGCAGCATAAGATCTTGCATGTAAATGCCAACACTTTAGGAAGCTGCCACTACACCTTTATCCTGAGGAAATCCAGCATCCTTCCTCTGTTCCAGGAGGAAGGAGAAATGTTAGCTGGCTCCCAGGTGACAAAGACGATCCACTGCTGCCCTGGCTAAAGACTCCTGTCCGTGTCTCCTTCACTGATATGGAGGAAAGGTATAATGGAGCCCATGCCAGGTTTCATATTATTGTGGAACATGCCATTGGCATTCTGATTGGTACACTCCTACTGCCTACATAGATCAGGAGAGCACTATAGTACAAATCCGTCGGGGTCTGTAAGACTAGTTGTGACATGCTGTGTCCTGCATAACTTTGCCCCGGTGAAGCGCCTTCCAATGGAAATCCCAAATGCGGAAATAGAGAGCGCAGTAGCCCCTTGACCTGCAGCAGTAGGAAGAGGAAGAAACAGAGGAGGCCTTGGGCTATGGGAAGGAGAAAGATTAGACAACATCTGGTAAACATTGCCTCTCAAACCAATAATAAATAGATGTCCCCTTCTTGCAACACTTACGTTGCCACAAACACCTGGCATCAACTCAGCACATTGCCCTTTACCCTCCAATTACTTGCTAAGCAAAGAAGTATCATTCTCGTTGACATTCCTCTCCAAATGAAATACTCCAAGAACAGTGAAACATAGAACCCAAACAAAGAACAGACTTCTGAACACTGTACCTAATATCACAAAGTGTTTTTATTGTCCACATTAATATTTACATTGCCCTGAATTTGCGGTCAGAGGTTTCCCGCGGGGAACTGCCTCTGATCGGCAACTAAAATGCCCACGTAACTGATGGTCCGGGAGCTATGGTGATTCATGGCCCTGGGTACCCACAGGAAGAGGCCCATGGATCACGTGGGCCAGCTCAACCAATGACAGGAGGGAATCCCCCATTCATGCTTATGGGGATTCCGTATGTAAATAAATACATCTACACTTCAAATAAAACATTTTTTAAATCACATATTTAAAATTAATTAAAATGCCATTTAATTCAATATTCTTTAAGAAAATTCTTGACAGATCCTCTGCATCCCCGGGAAAAGGACATCTGCGGGTGGATTTGCCCAACTTCTGCCCAGCGAATGCCTGTGAAATTCATGACAGATCGCAAGTTCCGGGTTTTAGCGTATGCCTAAACCTGGAACTTGCGAGGCCCTTACGGGCGCGTGCGCACCTCGTATGCACCCATAGGGGCCGCAAATTATGGCCCATTAAGTGCTTCATTGTACACTGGACATGTTAATATTTGCTCACTGTGGTTTTCTCCTGATGCCATTCTGTGTTATTAAGCCTATCCTGGTACTCCAGTTAATTGCTACCTGAGGGCCAGAGACATCAGTGGTACTTGGGTGTAATATCATGATCCTCTCGGGATCGAGGTGGTCCTTGTCTCAGTGCTCGGAATCATGGAAGGACTTTTCTACAGGCTTCATCACCACTGTAGGTGTACGGGCAGCCTGGTCCTCTATCGTTCCACCTACGTGAGCAGGCATCCGAGGAGGCCAGCTGGAATGTTCACATGAGCTGTAATCAGGAGTGAAGCAGCACCATGAGGGCAGACTCTTGCCATAACGACTTGTGTTGGGTCTTGGATCTGCCTGCCCTCTGATCAATGTGACAGCAGACAGCGGATCGCACGTACCCTGAAAAATGGCACCCCAAAGCTCTCGGATGTTGCCATTGCTATTTTGACATGGTCCCCACTGAAGCTTGAAGGCCAGAGATCAATGCCTCCATTTTGGAGTCACTAACTGGTCTGGAAGCCTCTCAGTTTCAGGGGTACAGATACAGACTTTCTTGGAACTGCCACTTGCCCAAGGTATCACTGCATTCTTTCAAGTTTAGATATCGAATATTGGCACAGAGAATGGCATTGGACCCTCCCACCCCGCCCCCCCAACCCTACCATCTGTCACAGGTCCTCCAAGATGATCCTCAGTGCCTCAATGTAAGTGTGGTGTTCATCCAGCATCCTCCTTCTTAACGGGGGCCTTGAGATCTGAGTCCTGTTGCTCGCAAACCAGGGGCAGGCCTTCATCGCCTCCATCTCCCACTGTCAGACTCCACCGTCACCTGTGACTCCTCTGGCATTAACCTGTTCTGTGTTTCACCCAGTGAAGAATCATTATTAGAACTATCCCTGGGGTGGTGAGTCTTCATTTTACTCCAACTTCCTTATCACCCACCACATCCACCATGGGGTCTTGCTGTGAACTCATCTAAGGGAAAACTGTGGAAAAGATATAAGGAGTGTCAGTTGTTTAAAAGAAAAAGAAAGACTGCATTTATATAGCGCCTTTCACAACCACCAGACCTTCCAAAGTGCTTTACAGCCAATGAAATACTTTTGAAATGTATTCACTGTGTAATGTAGGAAACGCAGAAGCCAGTTTACACATAGCAAGATCCCACAAACAGCAATGATAATGGCCAGATAATCTGTTTTTAGTGATGTTGATTGAGGGATAAATGTTAGCCAGCACAACAGGGAGAATTCCCCTGCTCTTCTTCAAAATAGTGCCATGGAATCTTTTATGCCCACCTGAGAGGGCAGATGGGGCATCGGTTAAATGTTTCATTCAAAAGATGGCACCTCCAACAGTGCAACACTCCCTCAGTGCCGCCCTGGAGTGTCAGTCCAGATTTTGTGCTCAAGCTTCTGGACTGGAGGTTGAACCCACACCCTTCTGACGCAGTGGGGGAGAAATTCGGTACCTTGGCACCTCCAGTTAGCGCCTGGCGGGGGCGCTAAAGGGGTGCTGAGGCTGTAGCACCACGGCGAGGCGAATCCAGCACCACATGCCAAATTCGCTCCCCTCCCCCGATAGCACTGCCGCTACAAGTTAGCGCCAGGGACTTCAGCGCCAGGCAGTTCGTGATGTCAGCGAGCGTCAAGCAGGCGGATGCCGGCTCCAGGGGCGCTATTTAAAGGGATCATTAGTAATGAGTCGCAGATGTCAGGTTAGTGGTGTTTCACTGCTTCCTTGTCAGTTTGAGATAGTTCAAGCGTTGAATTCAGTCAATCAAAGGTTGTTTAGTCTCCGGAGTGTTGCGGCTTCTAAAAGTTACATTTATTCTCTCAAAATATCAAAGTACTGCACTTCCTTACATTAATGGGGGCTGTACTGGCAGTCGACCTTGCCCTCCAGGATCTACTGCGGAGGGAGCAGAGGCAGCGAGAAAGACTGGAACATGTGGCCAGAGGGAGGAGGAGGGCCATCAGGGCTCTCAACAGGAGGCCTTACCCTCCGAGGGTCTTCCAACAGCAATTCTCCTACATCCAATTAAGCCAGGAGCAGTGTATTAGAAGGCTCCGCTTCACCAAGGAGGTGGTCACAGAACTCTGCCACCTCCTGCAATCAGACCTCGAGCCTCAGATCAGGGCGACCACGGCTCTCTCAGTGGCAGTCAAGGTCACCGTCGCCCTCAATTTCTTCACCAGCGGATCCTTCCAGTCTGCAACAGGATATAACAGGTAACATCTCACAGTTCACTGTCCATCGCTGCATCCAGGAGGTCACAGAGGCTCTCTACAGTAGGAGAAGGGACTACATTTCCTTTTCCATCACCAGAGAGAAGCAGGACGAGCGTGCTTGTGGCTTTGCCAGGATAGTGGGATTCCCCATGGTGCAGGGCGCCATTGACTGCACCCACGTGGATTTGCGGGCACCGCATAACAATCCTGAGGTCTTCCATAACCGCAAAAGCTACCACTCACTTAATGTCCAGTTGGTGTGTGACCACAGACAATGAATCCTCAATGTGAATGCCCGCTATCCTGGCAGCAGCCACAATGCCTTCATCCTGTGCCAGACGAGGCACTAAGGGATTGCACAAGGGTGAATTGTAAATATTGCTGTTGTAAAGATGTGTTCACTGATTATTGCTAAATTTATTAATTCACTTTGGATAAATTTGTACTGAATCTCATTTCAGCTTTGCGTTGTGATATGGCTGTGATATGAGTTCCAGCACTCTTCTAGCCATCACATCAAGTTCGTGGCTGGTGGGTCGGAGACAAGGGCTATCCGCTCTCCACCTGGCTCATGATTCCCCTCCACAACCCCAACACTCCTGCACAGCGCCCATATAATGAGAGCCATGCTGCCACCAGGAACATCATCGAGCAGACCATCGGGGTGCTCAAGCAATGGTTCCACTGCCTTGAACACTCGGGAGGAGCCCTCCAGTGCTCGCCGGAGCGAGTGTCCCATTTCGTCGTAGTCTGCTGCATGCTCCACAATCTGGCCATCATGTGGGCCCGGCCCTTGCCAGCAGGGATTGCGGGACCACCTCAGGAGGAGGAAGAGGGAGAAGAGGAGGATGAGGTGGAGGAGGAGGATGACGAGGAGGATGAGGAAGATGAGGAGGAGGAAGAGGATGACGAGGAGGATGAGGAAGATGAGGAGGAGGAGGAGGAGGAGGAACAGGAGCGAGGGAGGAGACAACCACTCAATTGGTCTTCCGGAAGCGCGGTCTGTGTCCGCCTCATCAGACTGCAGTTCCAGTAAATTCAATCCCAGATCCCCGTTGCTCACCACATCCCCATCATTCCATTCGTGTCACAGGCCATATCACAGCGCAAAGCTGAAATGAGAGACAGTACAAATTTATCCAAAGTGAAGTAATAAATTTATCAATAATCAGTGAACACATCTTTACAACAGCAATATTTTTTATTATTCACCCTTGTGCAATCCCTTAGTGCCTCATTGTACTGTGCCTTTGCCTACTTTAGTGCTCCTACGAAGTGTTGACCCAATGGCTGCAGCAGGGCTGATGGCCGCGTAGTGCCAGTATCTGAGCTGGTGCCTGTGGGTGAGACATGCAGTGACATGGTGTGTTCATCGTCCTCCTTTTCTTCCGCCTCACTCTCAACAGTGCCCTCAGGGACAGGCTGCTCCGGTGCTTGTTCATTATCTGAAAGCATAAAGGCACAAGAGACAGGTTAAGATGAGGGGAGGGGTGTATTGACGGGAGAAATGCATGCACACAGCATGATTAGCTGGAAAGTGCAAAACGCTTGTGGGGTGAGGGGGAAGTGGGATGTGAGAAGAAGAAGTAGGGATGACCATACCATTGTTGTCCCCCAGGGGGTCAGCACCGCCGGTGGCCACGGCGCCCACCTCCTGGCGCCCAATAATCTCCAGCACTCTATCTTCCAGCAGTATTGCATCTGTCACTCATTATACACCCCGCCCTATATTGACTTCAATGGAACTGAATATCGGGTGGGGCATGTAACTGGTGCCAGATGCAATACCACAAGTTTTGAATCCCTTTGCAGCCCTGCCCAAGTCAAATTTCACCACCCCCCCACACCCTGCTAGAATTTTTAGGCTATTGTTTGTAGTGGATGGCTTGTAGCAGACAGGTGATATAATATAGAATAAGGGAGGAGAATTGGAATTATTTTCTTGACATCTTTCAGAATTTGGATGAAAAAAATTCTCATCTTCACTGTTCAAGTCGGGATTAGACAAGGATCTAGAAGGTGTTTTGTCAGTATCGTGAAGAGTTACCATGAGGCTTAAAAAGACATGTCAGCTGGTTGTAGCCTTGCAGTGGCTCATTACAAAGATAGCAGCATGGCAGGAAGAACAAGAGCAGGCCTTGGAATAACAATTGCCTGGCAGAGAGAATGGTTGTGTAGCAGTGAGAGAGGAACCTTGGAATGGATTAATGGCTCAGCAGTCAGAAAGGACATGAGTGGGTAATGATCAACGCCTGATGAACAAACAGATGGGATGGGAAATAGAATGTCAGAGTGACTGGAAACAAAAAACAGCAGGCAAAACTTAATAAAAGAATAGCTATAACAAGACTGGGCAGAGAGGAAATACAGAGAGAAGGGAAATTCGATTTTATTGATATTCAAAATAAAAAGCTGAAATCGCAGGTCTTTGATTAAATGGTGAGCCATTTTGTTAGAAATTAAGCAGCTTTCTGATAGTTTAATATGAATTTTCTGCACAGCCTTCATTAATAAAATTACAATTTTACTTTGAATAGAAACTAAAGTGTCTATTGCAAAGAACCATGGTCTGGAATTTGTGGTCAGCGGCGAAGTGACGGCGGTCACCGTTGACCAGGAAGAAAGTTGTCCACAAAGATATCGCAATCTCTGTGGCGAAAACTTGAGCTCTCTCAACGTTAACTTGATTGTAATGATGTCTAAGCAGCCAATCGCCATGAGGAATTTTCACAGACAGCAAACAAGGAAATAAAAAGAACGGATTCAATTCACTCTTTAAAATTTTTACAAAGAGCGAAATAAAGATTGGAATATACACATGGGTTAAGGTAGAAGCTGAAATATTATAAAATTATTTTTAAAATGCGTTCACATAGAATGATGAACGATCTGGAATGCACTGCCTGAAAGGGTGGTGGAAGCAGACTCAATCATAGCTGTCAAAAGGGAGTTGGATAAGTACCTGAAAGAAAAAAATTTGCAGGGTTACGGGGAAAGGGCGGGGGAATGAGACCAGCTGAAGTGCTCTTGCAGAGAGCCGGCATGGGCTCGACAGGCCGAATGGCCTTCTTCTGTGCTGTAACCATTCTATGATTCTATGATTTTAAAAATCTCATAATTTTCTATCATAATGGAGAAATTCATCATTCCAAAAATTTTTTTAATTTTTTTACTATGCTGTTAAAATCCCAGTTACACCTATACCAACAAGGCTTAACTTTTAATGGGGTGTTTAACAGCACAATTAGCTCAGAAAAACTTAAGTTTTCATCAGTTCAACTGATTTCACTTATTGCTGGCTATGGGGAGTTCCACAGCGTAGCTTGTGGTGGATCAGTGAATGACTGACCACAACTTCAGGATTTCCACATTTACCGACACTGACAATTTGCCATCATTACCACCGCAAAATCCGGGCCCATAAGTTAAGACGATAGGAATGTGGCCATTAGTGTGCTGATGTTTTAATGTGCTTCGTTTAGAAATAGTAGCATGCAGGCTTGTACCTGCCATTCCCTACCTGTTGGTATTCACTATGGCACATGGGTAGGCACTGGATGAAGGCTTGGTAAAAAGGGTTCCTAGAATTAAAGGTGCAAATCCCATTCTCTATACAATTCTGAGCATAAACAAGGAATGACTTTTGTTAAAATTCAGTGGATTATATTGGCTTTGTGTGATTCAAAAAGCTTTTGTTATATTGCTAGTTCTTATTTCTGGGTGATTAATGGTGCAATCTAAAGGATTAAAGGCTGCAAGGTCACATTAGGTCATTGCAATGGCAAGCAAAGTATAACAGAAATGTGATACTATAGAAATGAATAGGACTGCAACATTTCAAAAACACTACTTCAATTTATTTATCTGCTAAGTTCCTAAATTAAAGCTGGATTCTTCAGATTAGGCATCTAATTCCCCAGTGAGCAGTGAATCAGACAGCTGGCAGGGATATGACTTTGCATTGATCATAATGGTAGAATTCTACAAAATGAAGCAATAGAGGGAGGTTCTCTACCAGCATGATCAAGATTAGAGATAGAACAGTGAGCCAAAAAGATCAGCTTTCTTCTTCAGGACAACTATCAACTGTCCCATCAAGAGCCGTAGAAAAGAAAGAGTTGCAAAGGTTACAAGACGACTTTGGTAATAATCCAGAAGAAAGAGCAGCTGATGGGCTGGTAGACAGCACTTAATGCTCCTTTTCAATAAAGTTATGTTCAGTAGCTATTCTTGTGGATTTACAGAAATTATGAGCAGAGATAAAATTTGAGTGGGAAGTTTGGGATTGATTAAAATGCCAGGTACCATATACAGAACTTATGGGCTGGATTTTGCCAATGAGGAGCTTTTGGAGGCGGGACTCCCACTTGTCGGGTTTCAGTCCCGCCTCCATCAACTTCTGGCCAACCCATGCAATTTTCCCTTGATTGACCTTGCTAAGCCCGCCCAGTGTGTTTAGCAGGCCAATTAAGGGAAGGTTGGTTTCAGAAAATGTAACGTATGATGTTTCATCTGTCAAAAATTTTTAACAGATGAATTGTCATTGTTTGACAGCTCTGTGAAGCTGTCAAACACTGACATTCTCTGTAGTTTGATGAGTTTTTGAATACAAGAACTCATCAAACTTCTTTCTTTTGCAGAAATTAGATGGTTGTGTAGGATTCGCAAAATTCCCACATTTCCCTAAGGTTATTAATAAAGGGACCCTATGGACAATTCAAAAAAAGGGAACCCAAAAGATGGTGTCCGCACCTCGTGACTAAAAGCCTGTAAGATTTTAAAAGCTTGGACTCTGCAGCACAGAACAAGCTGTTTTGGGAGATCAAAACATAAAATGCATTTCTGTGAAAAAGGACTTTTGTGTTTGAAAACCTAGACAGTTAAGCAAACACTGAATATGCATTTTCTTCGGATTGGAACAGATCACCCCAGTTAGGCCTAAGCACAAGGCCATTAGTTTGTCTGCATAAATAATCGGAAACAGCTTAGGGAAGCGACCAAGGCTGCACAGGCCAATTAAAATGCATTAATGACAATACAGCTCGGACATCAGGCCATTAGGTGCGATAAACGGCCATCTAAAAACAGTTAGTTTAACTTGCTATAATCATTTAAAACAGCCCGCCAAAAGTGAAACAATGAACTGACCTGATTTGGCGCACAGATAAGGGCCATCCGAAGGAGTATAATTGTAGGCCCACCGGTAACCAATGCTATCTTGCCCAATAACCAACGCTCCTTGCCCTCATGGCTCCTGCTCTTTTTCCCCTCCTGCGCTTGCCGCCTGGCCACTGCCCGTGTCTTTCCCGACTCCATCAGGGACGCCCGGCATTGCACCAGGCGAACATGGGCAAACCAGGTCAGATGAGACGGGACGAGACGAGGTGAGGTGAGATGAGATGAGACGAGATGAATTGGGAGAAGATTGAAGAACGCTTCGAATAAATGGGCCTTCAATTCAGCCGACCTGCGACTGTCATCATGCAAACTCCAACTGCCGCCCGAGGAAGAGGAACCATCATCCCTGCGAGGTAAAGTACCCAAGCAAAGCCTTTAACCTCGGGGTACTTTACCTGGACGACGCCCTTGCAGCGCCCTGAGACCACGTGATGACGGCAGGCCCCAGAGAGCACAAAGAGCGAACCCCGAACCCCACAGCTGTTTGAACTCAGCAGATTTTGACTCGGTGAGCATGAATTCCTGGCCCCTCATAGCTTAATCTAGTTAGGTATAGGGGTGGGATAAGGATAAGGGGATTGTTAATGTAGTTTGTTTTCCCTTGATGTGCCATGTGTTCCCCATTCCCTGTATAAGTATAGTTATTTTGTTTAGGCCTGTAATTGTTTACCAGTAATTTCTCATAAGACTGTTTTATCTCTGTTCAATAAAATCTTGGTTTTCTTACACCAAACCACTTGTCTACTCGAGTTTTCTGTATCGCCGCCTGCACATAAGTCCGGTGTCTAGAACCCAGGGGCGTGGGAGCAATTCGAACCGCTCACCGACAGTCAGGGGCATAACTGACTGGGCGCACGTGACGCACCACCCGCCACCCCCTACAGTTGTTGCATTGGAGAATGCAGCAGCCGTCTGTCATCTTTGCCGCGGAGATGCGAGACTCTCTGCATACCCACCAATTGAAGCCTGCAGGAAGAAACAAAGGTAAGTAAACTTTTTCTAACACTTTCCACTTACCTCAGATACTCACCTCTCCACATTTGCACCCATCACTTACCTTCACAGTGCATTTTTGCACCCCTCCGACCCCCGTAGACCCACTACTTGTCTCGGTGACCCAGGTGTGTTTCACTGCCTTCGGGAAGCCGGCACTTGTGTGGGCAAAATGGGGATAATCCTCTTATCTGCCTGTTAACTACCTGTTAACCGGCAGTTAAGTGGCTGTAATCCCTTCCCGCCTCCAAGGAGATGGGACGCAGCGCGGGATGGCTACTCGCCTCCTGGCAAGATGGCACGGAGGTGGGTTGGGAGCGGGTTGGGCACCCGTCCGCAGATTCTGCGATTTTGCCAACTGTCCCGCCTCCAAACCCGCCTCCCCAGGGCTGGCAAAATCCAGCCCTTTGTCTCCACCAGGTTTGTCAGATTGTCTGCTCTCTGAACTCCAGTAAGACCTCTGGTCATGATGGTATCATTTCATCTAAATGTGTGTCTCCGACTTTACTTCTGAATTAGCCAACCTTTGCTATCTCTTGTTGTTGCAGTCCAGCATTCCTTCTGCTTAGAAATGCACTTGTTTTCATCCTATTCCTAGGAAAGCTCACCTCGCTCACCCTTTCAACTATTGCCCCATTGCACTCAGAGCCCCTACTTTTCTAAAGTTATGAAAGCTGTTGTTAACTCTCAAGTTCTGAGTTCATCCATGATTTTAATATGGTTGTTAAACTAGTGCCAGCTGCCTTGCGGCAAACCAATTGTGAAGTGGGGGCCTCAAACAGGAGTTAGGCCCCTTATTTGCATATGCAAACAGCCTAATTTTATTCTGTTTTAGGTGTTTGCCCTGGATGCCTATTTTTTTCCTGTACCAATATGGTGAACGGCACACTTCTGGCTGGAAATGAGTACGCGCATATCAGGGGCTTAGTAGGCCAGTTAGCGCCCTGCACGGCCAAACTTATAAGCCTATTTTTCCTTTTAACAAGTCTTAACGGTCTTCAAACTCCAATTCCATCCAAAATATAACTTCTGCTCCCATATATTCTAGAATTTCTTTTGCACTTCTGGACAGGATAAAAGAAACAGCTTTCTTCTCATAAGTGATACGTTTCTCACCCGATACTCTCCAACTTCTCTCTCTCTCTATCTATCACAAATTTTCTTGTCTTTCCCTATTTTGAAGATTTCGTATTGACTCTTACCTACAAATAGTAAACTTGAATGTGTATTCTAGGACATTTTGGGATTTCTACAGGCTAAGTGCTGAGGCAGTACTGTGTGAGGGTTCATTTTCACCCTGCGGTAATGGATTTCTCACACAAGGCTCAACATAATGCACAGTGATATCTTGGTGCAGATTATTAAGGATGCAAAGGAGGCCCCCCACAGGGTTAATGAACCAGCCGACCTTCTATTGTCTCCAGGGGAGCTGCTGATAGACAATGTCAAATTGATCTGCTGCTTGAGGGAACAGCTCCCCTCCTATTCCAATAATAAGGTTGAAATTCATTTCTAACTTCTAGAATTTCACTTTACCGATATGCAAACTCTTTCACTTTATACTGGTTACTGTATTTTGTGAGTTGAGTGCACTTTTCAATGGATAACGACCACATTAAAAACATCAATATATTGACATTTTTAGATTGTTCAACAATTAGCACAAATATTTAAATAACTTGCCTCATCGTACAGGCAAGAGGAATTAATGGTGAACAGACCTGAATAAAAAATGAGGTGCAGAATAAACTCTTTTGTTTATTTTGGGAATCAATTTAATGAAGTTTTACGATTGTACCAACATGTTTTTGTAATTATTTTTTCATTGTGTTTTTTGTCAACCAAGCAAAATAAATATATCCATAACTTAAATCAAACAGGGGCTTTGTATAATATGCAGCCTGCCATTTGACAATGAAATAGTTCCAACTTACATCAACAAAAATACTAATGTGGTCTGATCCTATTCTACTCATTTCCATTATATAGCGTGGACCTGAGCAGGAGTGGAGGCAGAAGAGGTGGCGGCAGCATAAAGGGAACTGAGAGGAGAAGGCCCAGAACACGGCGCAGACCTGAGCGGGAGTGGAGGCAGAAGAGGTGGCAGCAGCATAAAGGAAGCTGAGAGGAGAAGGCCCAGAACACGGCGCAGACCTGAGCAGGAGTGGAGGCAGCAGAGGTGGCGGCAGCATAAAGGAAGCTGAGAGGAGAAGGCCCAGAACACGGCGCAGACCTGAGCGGGAGTGGAGGCAGAAGAGGTGGCGGCAGCATAAAGGGAGCTGAGAGGAGAAGGCCCAGAACACGGCGCAGACCTGAGCGGGAGTGGAGGCAGAAGAGGTGGCAGCAGCATAAAGGAAGCTGAGAGGAGAAGGCCCAGAACACGGCGCAGACCTGAGCAGGAGTGGAGGCAGCAGAGGTGGCGGCAGCATAAAGGAAGCTGAGAGGAGAAGGCCCAGAACACGGCGCAGACCTGAGCGGGAGTGGAGGCAGCAGAGGTGGCGGCAGCATAAAGGAAGCTGAGAGGAGAAGGCCCAGAACACGGCGCAGACCTGAGCGGGAGTGGAGGCAGCAGAGGTGGCGGCAGCATAAAGGGAGCTGAGAGGAGAAGGCCCAGAACACGGCGCAGACCTGAGCGGGAGTGGAGGCAGCAGAGGTGGCGGCAGCATAAAGGGAGCTGAGAGGAGAAGGCCCAGAACACGGCGCAGACCTGAGCGGGAGTGGAGGCAGCAGAGGCAGCGGCAGCATAAAGGGAGCTGAGAGGAGAAGGCCAGAACACGGCACAGACCTGAGCGGGAGTGGAGGCAGCAGAGGTGGCGGCAGCATAAAGGGAGCTGAGAGGAGAAGGCCAGAACACGGCGCAGACCTGAGCGGGAGTGGAGGCAGCAGAGGTGGCGGCAGCATAAAGGGAGCTGAGAGGAGAAGGCCCAGAACACGGCGCAGACCTGAGCGGGAGTGGAGGCAGCAGAGGTGGCGGCAGCATAAAGGGAGCTGAGAGGAGAAGGCCCAGAACACGGCGCAGACCTGAGCGGGAGTGGAGGCAGCAGAGGCAGCGGCAGCATAAAGGGAGCTGAGAGGAGAAGGCCCAGAACACGGCGCAGACCTGAGCGGGAGTGGAGGCAGCAGAGGTGGCGGCAGCATAAAGGGAGCTGAGAGGAGAAGGCCAGAACACGGCACAGACCTGAGCGGGAGTGGAGGCAGCAGAGGTGGCGGCAGCATAAAGGGAGCTGAGAGGAGAAGGCCCAGAACACGGCGCAGACCTGAGTGGGAGTGGAGGCAGCAGAGGTGGCGGCAGCATAAAGGGAGCTGAGAGGAGAAGGCCCAGAACACGGCGCAGACCTGAGCGGGAGTGGAGGCAGCAGAGGTGGCGGCAGCATAAAGGAAGCTGAGAGGAGAAGGCCAAGAACACGGCGCAGACCTGAGCGGGAGTGGAGGCAGCAGAGGTGGCGGCAGCATAAAGGGAGCTGAGAGGAGAAGTATAAAAAACAAAAAACAAGGAGTGATGTCACAGCACAGCAGGTAGGTGATTGTTTTTTTTTTATTCATTGATGGGATGTGGGCGTTGCTGGCTGGCTAGGCCTGCATTTAGTGCCCATCCCTAATTGCCCTTGAGAAGATGGTGGTGAGCCGCCTCCTTGAACCGCTGCAGTCCATATGGTGTAGGTACACCCACAATGCTGTTAGGAAGGGAGTTCCAGGATTTTGGCCCAGCGACAGTGAAGGAACGGCGATACAGGTCCAAGTCAGGATGGTGTGTGGCTTGGAGGGGAACTTGTAGGTGGTGATGTTCCCATGCGTCTGCTGCCCTTGTCCTTCTAAATGGTAGAGGTCGCAGGTTTGGAAGGTGCTGTTGAAGGAGCTTTGGCGAGTTGCTGCAGTGCATCTTGTAGATGGTACACACTGCAGCCACAGTGCGCCGGTGGTGGAGGGAGTGAATGTTGAAGGTAGTGGATGGAGTACCAATCAAGTGGGCTGCTTTATCCTGAATGGTGTCGAGCTTCTTGAGTGTTGTTGGAGCTGCACTCATCCAGGCAAGTGGAGAGTATTCCATCACACTCCTGACTTGTGCTTTGTAGATGGTGGAAAGGCTTTGGGGAGTCAGGAGGTGAGACACTCGCCGCAGAATTCCCAGCCTCTGGCCTGCTCTTGTAGCCACAGTATTTATATGGCTGGTCCAGTTCAGTTTCTGATCAATGGTAACCCCCAGGATGTTGATAGTGGGGGATTCAGCGATGGTAATGCCATTGAATGTCAAGGGGAGATGGTTAGAGTCTCGCTTGTTGGAGATGGTCATTGCCTGGCACTTGTGTGGTGCGAATGTTACTTGCCACTTGTCAGCCCAAGTCTGAATGTTGTCCAGGTCTTGCTGCATATGGACACGGACTGCGTCAGTATCTGACGAGTCTCGAATGGTGCTGAACAGTGTGCAATCATCAGTGAACATCCCCACTTCTGACCTTATGATGGAGGGAAGGTCATTGATGAAACAGCTGAAGATGGTTGGGCCTAGGACACTGCCCTGAGGAACTCCTGCAGTGATGTCATGTTATTGAGATGAATGACCTCCAACAACCACAGGCAACTTCCTTTGTGCTAGGTATGATTCCAACCAATGGAGAGTTTTCCCCTTGATTCCCATTGACTTCAGTTTTGCTAGGGCTCCTTGATGCCACACTCGATCAAATGCTGCCTTGATGTCAAGGGCAGTCACTCTCACCTCACCCCTTGAGTTCAGCTCTTTTGTCCATGTTTGGACCAAGGCTGTAATGAGGTCAGGAGCTGAGTGGCCCTGGCGGAACCCAAACTGGGCATCAGTTAGCAGGTTATTGCTGAGTAAGTGCCGCTTGATAGCACTGTTGACGACACCTTCCATCACTTTGCTGATGATTGAGAGTAGACTGATGGGACGGTAATTGGCAGCTCTTTTGCTCTCTAGGTTAGGTAAGTGGATTAAATTCATAACTGGGAGAGTGTTAACTACTATAACTTTATTGAATTATAACTTAAACTAAATTAACTAATTAAAACTAAAAATTAAAAGTATAATAATCATTTGGATAAATACTGTAACTAATTATACAAATAAAATAAGGTTGATAGAGATGGCAGGGCAGGTATTGTGCTGTAACTGCAGCATGTGGGAGTTGGTGGAGACCAATGAGATCCTGAGCAACCAAATCTGTGGTAAGTGCCTGCAGCTCGAGGAACTTGAGCTCAGGGTTGTTGAGCTGGAGTCCAAGCTGCAGACATTGCAATGCATCAGGGAAGGGGAGCATTACCTGGACACTTTGTTCTAGGAGGCAGTCACACCCCTTAGGCTAAGCAGTAATTTAGAGTTAGTCAAAGGTTAGTGACAGGATGGTATGACTGCAAGTCAGGAAGGTATGGGGACCCAGGTTATAGCGATGGAGGAGCCTCAGCCCTTGACCTTGTCCAACAGCTACGAGGAACTTGCTGCTTGTATGGATGAGAATAAGGACTGCAGGGAGAATGGGCAAACTGACCACGGCACCGTGGTACAGGAGGCCATTCAAATGGGGGGAGTGAAAGGGGATGTGGTAGTGATAGGCAACAGCATAGTCAGGGGGATAGATACTGTTCTCTGCAGCCACGACCGGGAGTTCCGAATGTTGTGTTGCCTGCCAGGGCTAAGGATATTTCCTCACGGCTGGAGAAGAACTTGGAGTGGGAGGGGGAGGATCCAGTTGTCGTGGTCCATGTAGGAACCAATGCCATAGGTAGAACTAGGAATGAGGTTCTGCTGAGAGAGCTTGAGGAGCTAGGATCCAAATTAAAAAGCAGAACCTCAAAGGTAATAATCTCTGGAGTATTACCTGAGCCACATGCAAATTGGCATAGGGACAAACAGATTAGAGGTTTAAATGCATGTCTCAAAGAGTGGTGTGGGAGGAATGGATTTCAGTTCATGGGGCACTGGCTCCAGTACTGGGGAAAGAGGGAGCTGATCCATTGGGATGGGCTCCACTTAAACCGGGCTGGGACCAGTGTCCTGGCAAACCGAATAACTAGGGCAGTAGACAGAAGTTTAAACTAATGAAGGAGGGTGGTGGGTGGGAGGATTCAGGAAAGAGTAAATTTAAAAGCAGCAAGCGAAATGTCAAGACTCTAGAGCAAAGTAGAGTTTTGGGTAAAAATAAGCAGAATGGGTCAGGAAGGGACAGAGAGAGTAACAAAGGTAATAAGGCATCAGTGACTAAGGTGACATCAGGGAAAAATAGAAATAAGTCAAAGCTAAAGGCACTATATCTGAATGCGTGAGGCATTCACAACAAAATAGATGAATTAATAGAGCTGATACAAATGAACAGGTTTGATCTAATAGCCATTACGGAGCCCTGGTTGCAAAGTGGCCAAGGTTTGTAAGGGGTTTTAGATCGCAGAGGTTTCTCTCTCTAGAGGCCTCTCTCTCTTGCACAGTAAAACCGTGAGTGGTTCGACCCACTCGCCCCTTAGATTCTATACTCTGGACTTTGGGGCAGGAACTACAATGTAGAGAAAACTCTTATAGACCAAGTTTGATGAAACGAAATGGAATTTTATTGCATAATGTAAAACAAATCAAGATGCAAGCAAATAAGAGGGTACATGGGAGGGGAAAACACAAACAAATCATAATGACACAGTACTAACTAAGGCAAATACAGGCATCTTATACTCTACAAAGATCATCATGAAATGGGGAAAACACACGGAACATCGAGGGACAACAACTCATGTTAATTATACCCTTAAATGTCCACCCCCTTAAACCTATCTAGATCTGATTATGAAGGGCCAGAAACATGCTCACCAATCCAACTAGGAAGTGCAAGGTTTTGAAGCAGGTCCGCGTTTGATCCTTTCAGGCGTCCCGTCTCCACGTGGTCGGTGGAGCCCCAGCAAACTGCGCCACACCTCTCTCCTGAGGTGGGGGTCGGGGACGGCTGGACACCGGCTGGTCTGGATGTCGGCGGGGTCGGGGATCCTTTGCTCGACCCCGGTCAGAGGAGCCTTGGGCTGACCCCCATCGTTTCTTCTGTCGGTTTTAATTGTCTCTTCTCCCGAGCCGGAGTGGGTCGATGGCCTCTCGTTTCGTCAACGGCCCGGGGTTGGTCGATGATCTCCCGATGTTTTACCCCGGGGCGGGACGCCGGCTTAAACCGTCTTCTTCTTCTTCCTCTCCGATGATGGCCGCTCCGTTTATGGCTTCCTCCCGTTTTCCACGATGCCTTCTTTCTACCTCTGGGTTCCCAGATATACTTCTCATCAGAAGCCCTTATCTCGCGCCAAATCAGGTTAGTCTTTTGTTTTAATTTTGGCGGGCTGGGAGCACCACGGGGTAGTTATTATATTTTAAACTGTTCTTGGATGGCCGGTAATGGGCCATCTCTGGTCTGGAATGACCTTCATTGTTTTTAATGTCCTGGTGATGTCCTTAACGGGCCCTCATTTTGAATGCTCCTTTTTCCTAGGCTTCTTTTAAAACAGTCTTTAAAATCATGGCCTCTTCTGCCATTCGACCCTTTATAATATAAAGTTTAATTTTGCGAATCCTACAGGTTAGGAACTAAATATTCCAGGATATTTAACATTTAGAAAAGATAGGCAAAATGGAAAAGGAGGAGGGGTAGCCCTGATAATAAAGAATGGGATAAAGACAGTAGAGAGAAAGAATCTTAGCTCTGAAAATCAAGAGGTAGAATCAGTTTGGGTGGAGCTAAGAAACAGCAAGGGGCAGAAAACATTGGTGGGAGTTGTTTATAGGCCCCCAAACAGTAGTTGTAATGTAGGGCAGAGCATAAATCAGGAAATTAGAGGTGCATGTAACAAGGGTAATACAGTAATCATGGGGGACTTTAATCTACATATAGGCTGGGCAAACCAAATTTGCAGTAATAGTGTGGAGGACGAATTCATGGAATGTATGCAGGGTAGTTTTCCAGATCAGTATGTGGAGGAACCAACTATTTTGGAACAGGCTATTTTAGACCTAATAATATGCAATGAGAAAGGGTTAATTAATAACCTTGTAGTAAAGGGGCCTTCAGGGAAGAGTGACCATAATATGATAGAATTTTATGTTGAGTTTGAAAGTGATTTAGTTAAATCCAAAATTAGGATCTTAAATCTAAACAAAGCAAACTATGTAGGTATGAGGGGCGAGTTGGATAAGGTAGATTTGGAAACTACAGTAAATGGTATGATAGTAGACAAGCAATGGCTAGCATTTAAAGAATTAATACATAATTTACAACAAATATACATTCCTTTAAGGCACAAAAACCCCACAGGAAAAGTGGTCCAACTATGGCTAACAAAAGAAGTTAAAGATAGTATTAGATCAAAGGAAGAGGCTTATAATGTTGGCAAAAAGAGTAGTAAGCCCAAGGGTTGGGAGGACTTTAGAATTCAGCAAAGGAGGACCAAGAAATTGATAAAGAAAAGGAAAATAGAATATGAGAGTAAACTAGTGAGAGACATAAAAACAGACTGTAAAAGCTTCTATAGGTATGTAAAAAGGAAAAGATTAGTGAAAGTAAATGTGGGTCCCTTACAGGCTGAGACAGGAGAAATTATAATTGGGAATAAGGAAATGGCTGAGAAATTAAACAAATACTTTGGGCTCGATTTTCATTGAGCCATGGAGTCGGGCTTGGAGGCGTGCAGGGGGTTAAAAATCGCACAAACTGGCGGGCGGGACCCCCCACCGCCTGGTTCCCGACTTCGAGCAATTTTAACTCAATCGTATCTGATGGTCCCGACTCCGTCCCGCATCCAACAGGCGGGACTGGTCGTTAAGGCCCTTAACAACCACTAAATGGCTTCTATAATCCTATTTTGAAAGGCTCTTGCAAATTTAACCCTTTTCTCACATGAAACACGCCTGGTGGGAAACACAAATTTGAAACCTGGCAGGAGCACTATTGGATTGCTGACTATCAACTGTAGGTCAAACATTAAAGAGGAGATTTGATCAGCCATCATTTGCAGGTGGCAGAACTTAGTGGTTTCAGGTCTGGGGCAACTTTTAGAAGGCTTAACCACACCTGTGGAAGGTTGGAGTCTCACACCCATCTCCAGTGTGACCTCCTGGGAAACCCCTCTCGCCACCTTCACTCAGCACTTCCTCAATGGAGGCCTATACCGGAAGCATGGGGGCCATTTATTTCCTTCCCATCTGGGCACTAGAGGAGCTCAAGCACCAGCCGCAGCAGCAGCAGAACCAGGAACAACAGCAGCACCAGCAACAGCAGCAGCAGCAGGAACGCCAAGCTGCTGCTCACCCACCCGAAGCTGCACAGGCCAGAAGGGGCCAGTGCCTGGAAGTGGCTGGAGAGCACCTTGCTGCACATCAGGGGTCCATGGGGACCCGTATCTGCAATGGCAGTCCTACTCAGAAGGACTTCCATGAAAGTCTGGTTTCTCTGTTCAATAGATGCCCATCGCTCCTCCAGAGATGTCATTCTATTCTGAACAATGACCATGTTTTCCATACCCTGGCGACTAAGCTCCTCCATGGCCGTAGCCATCCTCTCCCCTACAGTAGCAATCCTTTCCATGGATGTAGCCATCCTTTCCGTGGTAATGCGTTTATGCGCCAATGACTCCACAAAGGCTCTGCACATGTTTACTATGGACTCCTCCATTCGCTCCACACTCACAACGACCCTAGAGACAAAACCTGCCAGAGACTCCTGCATCTGTGCCTGGAGTTCCATCACCTCTGATCTTATGGATGGACCCAGAGGCAGAGGGTCGACATGCTGCTGAGCCGAGCTGGCAGAGTCCTGCGCCCTCCGACTAGGACTCTCCACTGCTGTCCCTGTCTCCACAATCTGCTGATGCTCACTTGTGAGCTGTGATACACCAGGTGACAACACTACTCTATCTCGCGATGTTCCCTCCAAGGTGTGAGTGTCTGCGCTGGTGCTGGGTGCGCTGAATTCTCCTGACGCTGCGCCCTCAGAGGTTGCAGCTTCCTCTGAGGAGTCTGGCTGCTCAGCCTCTTCTTCCTGGCTAGGGGGACAGATGCTTGTGATGGTCCTGTGGGGGAGTAAAGGAAAGAGTCAGAGATGTGATGCAAAGGCTACATGCACATAGCTTTTTGCAGATGCTCATAAGTCCATCTGTTACAGCTTCACAATCATTATCAGCGACTCATTCAATGTCAAAGAGAGAGATGGAAAACTCTTCTGTCACCAGCTTGCTGTGTTACACCCGTCTGTCCGTCCCCCATGCACGAATCATCCTCTATTCCCATAATTTCCAGGACGGCCTCCTCCCAGGGGGTCAGGTGGGCTATTGAGGCTGTCCCTCCTCCTGTCCTGGCTCGCTCTCTTTTGTTGTGAGCTCTCTTTTCCTGCAATGAGGGAGACAAGTGGAGGTTGAGTGAGGATGAAGGAGTGAATGTAGAGATTGCATAGCATAGATACTTAGAAGGAGACAAAGATGGAGTGAGGTTGCAAAACCAAGGGCCCTCCCTGTGTTCTGTCAGTTGTGTTCAAAGCATCAGCGTGATAGGGAGTGTGAGGGCTGCATGGTTGAATAGTTATGTGAATGTGAGCATAGAGAGAGAGGGAATGGGTAAGGGTGCATGGATGTGAGTGTCAAGTGGGATGTGGAGGAAGAGATTGCTAAAGCTGAGTGCTGGTGAGGAAAGGCAATGGGGATCAGATTGAGGGTGATGGGAAATTCATACTCACTTTTCCAGTGCGCTGAAGGTCATGAAATCTTTCCTGCACTGTATCCAGGTTCTGCGGGTGACTCCCAAGGAGTTGACTTCCTCAGCCACCTGCATCCACACTGCCTTGGTTTGAGTGGGAGGCCTCTTCCTCCCTGATGAAGGGAAGAGCACCTCCCTGTTGGCCCTAGCCCCATCCACTAATGCCTGCAGTGCCACCTCATCAAAACGAGGAGCTGATCTGGCCCTCCCACTTGTCATATTTGCTGCAGCTCCCTCACACTGCACAGTCAAGTAGCTTGGCAGTCTGCAGAAGAAGCAAGGCTTGCTGTGGACCTTAAATGCAGCAGCAATGATGACGTCATTGGAGGGGACATTCAGTCATGGGAAACCCATTTGCAAAGGCTTCCCACACGTTGGAAATCAATTGGCCAATTCAGTTCAAATTTCATCAGTCCCCCACATCCATTTAGAGTCGTGTGGGAAACATGAAATTCGGATAACACGACACCATCCTGCACCTGAGTTAAAATCACCCCCTTTGTGTCTGTCTTCACTGAAGAATACGCAAATATCTTCCCGGAATTAGTGGAGAACCAAGGCTTTAGCGAGAATGAGGAACTGAAATAAATTAGTACAGGTAGACTACCCTTTATCCGGACTTCCGAAAACCGAAACCCTCTAAAAACCGAAGGTTTTTTCGTTCAGCGTAAGTCGTGCGTACGAACGAAAAAACCGGTTTTTAGAGGGTTCCAGTTTCGGAAGTTCGGATAAAGGGTAAGTCGTGCGCGCGACCCCCCGCCGACCCCCCCCCCGCGGACCCCGCCGGCCCAGACAACCGCCGACCCCGCCAGCCCCGACAACCGCCGACCCCCCCGCGGACCCCGCCGGCCCCGACAACCGCCGATCCCCCCCGCGGATCCCGCCAGCCCCGACAAACGCCGACCCCCCCGCGGGCCCCGACAACCGCCGATCCCCCCCGCGGACCCCGCCAGTCCCGACAACCGCCGACCCCCCCGCGGACCCCGCCAGCCCCGACAACCGCCGACCCCCCCCGCGGACCCCGCCAGCCCCGACAACCGCCGACCCCCCCGCGGACCCCGCCGGCCCCGACCCCCGCCGACCCCGACTGACTTACGCTGAGCGTCAGCGTAAGTCGTGCGCACGACCCCCCGCCGACCCCCCCGCGGACCCCCGCCGACCCACCTTCCGAAATCCGAAATTCTCCTTTATCCGAAACTCGGCTGGTCCCGAGGTTTTCGGATAAAAGATAGTCTACCTGTATTTGTAAAAAAATAGTACTGGAGATATTAGTGGGACTGAAAGCTGATAAATCCCCTGGACCTGATAGCCTACATCCTAGGGTTTTGAAAGAGGTAGCTATAGAGATAGAGGATGCATTGGTTGTCATTTTCCAAAATTCCATAGATTCTAGAATGGTTCCCGCGGATTGGAAGGTAGCAAATGTAACCCCACTATTTAAGAAAGGAGGGAGAGAGAAAACAGGCAACTACAGACCAGTTAGCTTGACATCAGTAGTAGGGAAAATGCTAGAATCTATAATTAAGGACGTGGTAATAGGGCACTTAGAAAATAATAATAGCATTGGGCAGACTCAACAAGGATTTATGAAAGGGAAATCATGTTTCACGAATCTGTTAGAGTTTTTTGAGGTTGTAACTAGCGGAATAGATAAGGGGCAACCAGTGGATGCGGTGTATTTGGATTTTCAGAAGGCATTCAATAAGGTGCCACACAAGAGGTTATTAAACAAAATTAAGGCTCATGGGATTGCGGAAATTATACTAGCATGCATTGAGGATTGGTTAATGGACAGAAAACAGAGAGTAGGAATAAACGGTCATTTTCGGGTTGGCAGGCTGTAACTAGTGGGGTACCGCAAGGATCAGTGTTTGGGCCTCAGCTATTCACAATCTATATCAATGATTCGGATGAGGGGACCAAATGTAATATATTCAAGTTTGCTGATGATACAAAGCTGGGTGGGAATGTAAGTTGCGAGGAGGATGCAAAGATGCTTCAAGGGGATATAGACAGGCTAAGTGAGTGGGCAAGTACATGGCAAATGGAATATAATGTCGAGAAATGTGAAGTTATCCACTTTGGTAGGAAAAATAGAAAAGCAGATTATTTTTTAAATGGTGCGAGATTGGGAAATGTTGATGTTCAGAGGGACCTGGGTGTTCTTGTACACGAATCACTGAAAGTTAATATGCAGGTACAGCAAGCAATTAGGAAAGCAAATGGTATGTTGGCCTTTATTACAAGAGGATTTGAGTATAAGAGTAAGAAGACATCTTACTGCAATTATATAGGGCCCTGGTGAGACCACACCTGGAGTATTGTGTACAGTTTTGGTCTCCTTACCTAAGGAAGGATATACTTGCCATAGAGGGAGTGCAACGAAGGTTCACCAGACTGATTCCTGCGATTAGGGGATTGTCCTATGAGGAGATATTGAGTAGACTAGGCCTATATTCTCTAGAGTTTAGAAGAATGTGAGTAATCCTATTGAAACATACAAAATTCTTACAGGGCTTGACAGGGTAGATGCAGGGAAGATGTTTCCCCTGGCTGGGGAGTCTAGAACCAGGGGTCACAGTCTCAGAATAAGGGATCGGCCATTTAGGACTGAGATGAGGAGAAATTTCTTCACTCAGAGCGTGGTGAATCTTTGGAATTCTCTATCTCAGAGGGCTGTGGAGGCTCAGTCGTTGAGTATATTCAAGATAGAGATCGATAGATTTTTGGATATTAAGGGAATCAAGGGATATGGGGGTAGTGCAGTAAAGTGGAGTTGAGGTAGAAGATCAGCCATGATCGTATTGAATTGCGGAGCAGGCTCGAGGGTCCGAATTGCCTACTCCTCCTCCTATTTCCCACATTACAACAGTGACTCCACTTCTAAAAGTACTTCATTGGCTGTAAAGCGCTTTGAGACGTCTGGTGGTCGTGAAAGGCACTATATAAATGCAAATCTTTATTTATTTCTTATGTTCTTATGTTGTTATCTAACTACAGGTGGCACAATCAGACTCCAGAAAAGGAAGAAAAGCAAAATAAACACCAAAAGGACCAGTGAAATGCACATATTAATTCTACACAAAAAACACAATTACTTTAACTGTGTTTTCTCAACTGCTTTCAATAAATGAAACTGTAATGTTCCCACATAGTATTCCACAAAGATCAATTGAATGCAATTGTGTGAAACTTAGTTATAAATTATGATGAGCTCAATGGATTGCTTTGTTTCCTACAGCAATTCACTGATGAATACATTATAGTGTAACATAACTGTACGAATGGTATCTTCACACACAGAATATGCTTTGATTATTTCCAATATAAGTAAACATGCTCCCACTTCTGCTATAAGTCAGTACCTTAAGATTTCTGCTCCAAATTCATAAATCTCCCAAAGCAATCAACATCAAGACCTGTGCTCCAGAACTAGCTAAGCTGTTCCAGTACATCTCCGACACTGGCATCTAGCCGACAATGTGAAAAATTGTTTAGGTATGTTCCTATGTAACAATACTAAACAAAATCATGAGGATTAGAGAAAGTGTAATGGGGAGGTGAAAAGGGTGTTGAGAAAGGTGTTAATGGAATATGAAAAAAGGCTAGCAAGTAATATAAAAGGAAATATAAAGGCTTTTTTAAACATAGAAAACGTTTTTAAAGTAGTTAAAAAAGGGTAGAAATGCTGTGGGATGAAGAACGTAGTCTAATTGTGGAGCTTGAAGACATGGTGTGAGTTTTTGCAGATGACAGTGGAAGTGAGATCATAGGCATACTAGAGGAGGATATGGGATAATTGTTAGAAATAACTGTGGAGAAGGAATTGTTTTTCTTTTTATAGGTTTGCAGAACTCAAGGATGATATGTCATTGGGTCCTGATGGCATGCACCTTAGGTGTTGATAGGGGTCAGATAAGAAATAGGAGAGGCTCTGACTGCAATTTATCAATCCTCCTTAAATATGCAAATTATGTAATGGGACTCAATGGGATAGTAGAAAATGTAACACCTTTGTTCAAGAAGAGAGAGAAGCATAAACCAGTTAACTATACACCAGTTAATCTAATGTCATTTTTGGGCAAACTCGAAATCCCATAATTTAAGATAAAGTTAGTGAGCATTTACAACAGCATGAGTTAATTAAGCCAGTGCAGCTTTGTGAAAGGCAAGTCATGCTTGACAAGTTTAGTAGTTTGTTTTTAATTCGGTGCCGAATTGGATAGATAAAGGAAATGCAGTAGGTGTAGTATATATAGATTTTCAGAAGGCATTCAACCCGATGCTTGGTAGAAAAATTCAGGCATATGGTAAAAGGTGAAATGTAGGGGGAAAAATTCCCCTAGAGGACCATTTGGGGCACGAAGTCAAAAATGTTTGAAAAGTTAGCACCAGGCACCAACCTTTTCAAACATTTGAGAAATTCTCATTTATTGCTCCAAGAGGGAAGTGGAGCACTAAATCAAGCGCTCCACTTGCTTCTTGGAGCGCAAGAGGCAGGGAATATCCCGAGCTGGGGCGATGCCGCGTTGCAGGGGCTCTTCCCTCAATTAAAGGGAACGGCTCCCCGCTGCGAGCTCTGCATTTTTTTTGGCATCTGCTGGGTGCGGGAATGCCGCGCAATCAGCCCGGCACGCAAGCTGAGTGCCGGGCTGACCAATCACGACACTCAGCCCACATCCGATGCTTAGAAATGTTTTTTTTTAATTCAGCGATTTTTTTCATGTCGGCCGGCCTTTAAATGGCACCCTGTGAGCGGCCAGCCTCACTGTTTGCAACCCCTGCAACAGTCGGTAACATCGTCCAGCGCTGCTCCGGGGTGCGAGGGGGAATTTTTCTCCCGAGGCTGCGCCCGGAGATAACGGAATTTTGTGGGAGGTGCGGTTAGTGCGGGGGAGTGAAAAGCTATTTGCGCCCCGTTAGCGCCTCCCACCGGGAGGAATTTTGCCCCTGTAGTAGCACGGATAGAAAATTGGCTGACAGACAGGAACAAAAAGTTCAGGTAAGTAAGCAATGCTTGTGTTGGAGAAGGATTGGAAATTGTGTACCCCAGCTGTCAGTGTTAGATCCAAGTTTGTTCTCAGTATGTATAGATGATTTGGACCTGCACATAAGGAGTTCAATCTCAAAATCTGCTGATGATACAAAAATAGGGTGTTGCCAAACAGTGAGGACTGTAAAAGACTTCAGGAAACCATTAACAAATTCACAGACTGGCAGACAGGTGACAGGTACAATTTAATGTGAATATGTGTGAGGTAATATATTTGGAAGGAAAAACATGGAATGCGAGCATACAGTTAATGGAAAGACACTGAAGGGTGTGGATAAAGAGAGGCCTAGATGTTCCAATATATCATTCTCTAAATGTGTGAGTGCAAGTAGATACAGCTATATATAAAGGCCAGTAACATTTTGGGTTTTATAAACAACAGGAAAGAGTGCAAGAGTCAAGAAGTAATAACACATTTGTGCAAAGCAATAGTTAGGCTGTGGTGTGCAGTTAGAGTTATGGTGTGCAGTTCTGCCACCCCATTATAGAGGGTATTATGAAGGGTATTATATTAATGATTTAAACTTTGGAATCAAAAACACAATTTCTAAATTTGTGAATGACACCAAATTGAGGGGTTAGTCAATACTGAGGAGGACTGCAACAAAATACAAGAAGACATTAATAAACTTGCAGAATGGGCATATAATTGGCAAATGAATTTCAACACAGATAACTGTGAGGTATTACATTTTGATAAAAAAAAGGGAGGTCACATATTACTTGTAAAATACGAATCTAAATGGGATAGAAGAGCAAAGGGATCTCGGAGTACAATACACAAATCTCTAAAAGTTGCGACACAGGTTAACAAGGCCATAAAAAAGCAAACCAAGCACTAGGGTTTATTTCTAGAGGGGTTGAATTGAAAAGTAGAGAAGTTATGTTAAGCTTGTATTGAGCCTTGGTTAGACCACACTTGGAGGGAAAATAAGTTGATTGGTTAGCGCCTTCTGTTAGTGCCTGCAGAGGGCGGTAAGGGAGCACTGATGCAGTAGCACCGGGGCGAGGCGAGTCCAGCAATGGAAATTCGGCCCCCCTGCCCCCGTTGCGCTGCCGGCATGAGATACCGCCGGGGACTTCAACGGCAGACAGATTGCGACATCAGTGAGCGTGCGATGCCCGATCTGCAAAATTGATTTTCGCCACCTACTTTAGCGCCTCGCCCCAACTGTGACAGGGAGAAGAGGCGCCAAGCAGGCAGAAGCCGGCTCCGGGGATGTTATTTAAAGGGTTCATGAGTAATGAGTTGCAGCTGTCAGGTTAGTGGAGCTTCAGTGGTTTCTTGTCAGTTTGACATTGTAAAACAGTTTAATTCAGTAATTTAAAGGTTCTTTTGTATCAGGAGTGCTGTGGTAACTAAAATGTAGTTACACTTATTCTTACAAAATATCAAGCTGCTACACTTGGCAACATTAATGGGGGCTGTACTGGCAGTCGACCTCACCCTCCAGGATCTATGGTGGAGGGAGCGGAGGCAGCGAGAAAGACTGAAACATGTGGCCAGAGGGAGGAGGAGGGCCATCAGGGCTCTCAACAGGAGGCCTTACCCTCCGAGGGTATTCCGAGAGCACTTTTCCTACCTCCAATTAAGCGAGGAGCAGTGTGTTAGAAGGCTCCGCTTCACCAAGGAGGAGGTCACAGAACTCTGCCAGCTCCTGCAACCAGACCTCCAGCCTCAGAGCAGGTCGACCACAGCTCTCTCAGTGGCAGTCAAGGTTACCGCCACCCTTAATTTCTTCACCAGCGGATCCTTCCAGTCTGCAACAGGAGATATAGCTAACATCTCGCAGTTCGCCGTCCATTGCTACATCCGGGAAGTCACAGAGGCTCTCTACAGTAGGAGAAGGGACTACATTTCCTTCCCCATCACCAGAGAGGAGCAGGACGAGCGAGCATGTGGCTTTGCCAGGATAGCAGGATTCCTGATGGTGCAGGGCACCATTGACTGCACCCATAACAATCCTGACATCTTTCATAACCACTAAGGCTACCAATTACTTAATGTGTGGTTGGTGTGTGACCACACACAGCGAATCCTCAATGTGAATGCTCGCTATCCTGGCAGCAGCCACGATGTCTTCATCCTGTGCCAGACCGGTGTACCAGCACTCTTCCAGCCACCATGTCAAGCTCACGGCTAGCTACTCGGAGACAAGGGCTAGCTGCTCTCCACCTGGCTCATGACTCCCCTCCGCAACCCCAATACTCCTGCCCAGCACTCATATAATGAGAGCCATGCTGCCACCAGGAACATCATCGCGCAAACCATCGGCCTGCTGAAGCAACGGTTCCACTGCCTTGACCGCTCGGGAGCAGCCCTCCAGTAGTCGGCTGAGCGGGTATCCCATTTCATGGTGGTCTGCTGCATGCTCCACAACTTGGCCATCATGAGGGCCCAGCCCTTGCCAGCAGGGATTGCGGAAACACCTCAGGAGGGGGAAGAGAGGAGCAGGAGGACGAGGATGAGGATGAAGAGGAAGATGAGGAGGAGGAGGAGGAGGAGGAAGAACAGGAGTGAGGGTGGAGGCAGCCACTCAATTGGCCTTCCGGAAGGTCAGTCCGTGACCACCTCATCAGACTGTGGTTTGAATAAATTAGACCCCAGGTCCCCATTGCTCACCTGATCCCCATCATTCCATCCCTTCACAAAAGAATCCAAACTGAATTAATAAATTTATCAATAATCAGTGAACACATATTTACAACAGCAATATTAACTAATCACCATTGTGTAATTCCTTAATGTCTCTCGTTATAGTGCCTTTACCTACTCTAGTGCTCCTACGAAGTGTTGGCCCAGTGGCTGCAGCAGGGCTGGTGGAAGGCTGTTGAATGTCCATGTGGGAGATTTCAGATGGCCTTGCAGGACACCCTCGACCAGCTCTGGGCCTAGAAGGCCCGGCTGTAGACTGCACCACCTCAGCACGGGTGGCAGCAGTCTGGGCTGGCTGGATGACAGGCAGCAACAGGGGCAATGACGAAGTGGCAGTGGTGAGAGCAGGAATGCTGTCATCCTGAGAGAAGACAGCAGGTTCCTGCTCCACTGACCCACTGCCACTCCTCCGGGGCACCACCTCAGCATCCCTACCAATCTGTTGGAGCACAGATTGCTGGCCTGCTGAGACACTGTGAAAGCCCTGGTCGACGGTGGTAGACCCAGCTACGATGGCAGCAATCAGAACTTGCGTGGCATCAACCTGAGAGCATGAGAGCAGTCTGAGGTTGGATGCCACCAAGCATAGACTGTATTACAGCACTAAGACATTCCATCGCTTCTTCCTGTGCTGCAATGGAAGCTACCGGATCGCCCATCACACGCAACCTCAGGTCTGGGTCGCCACAGTGTCTCTAGGCGTCTACCATCCTTTGCAGACTAGAAATGATGAGCTCCATGGTGTATGCAGAACTTTGTGCAAGGTTGAAGGTGGATTCCTCCACGCTCCTTGCCATTGCCAAGAGGCTCTTGGGCTCCCTTACCATTACAACTATCATCTCCGTGTGCATGCCCATATCCTTCTTCTAAAGGCTTCCTTATTGAAGCCCTCATCTGAGTCCTGTGCAGCAGAACTCGCGCATGACCTCATCACCCAGGGAGCTGGCCCCTGAGCTACCCTTTCCCCCTGGCTTTGCTGCAGCCCACTCATCCCCGGTGCCTCACCCTGTGCAGATCCCGCTACTATACTAGTCTCGAAAGAATACATAGTGAGAGTATCTGAGCTGATGCCTGCGGGTGAGACATGCAGTGACGCGGTGTCTTCTTCCTCCTCCTCTTCTCCCGCTTCGCTCTCTACGGTGCCCTCAGGGACAGGCTGCCCAGGTGATTGCTGATTATCTGAAAGCATAAAGGCACAAGAGTCAGGTTAAGGTGAGGGGAGGGGGCAGGAAGGGAGAAATGCATGCATACAGCATGATTAGCTGGAAAGTGCGAAACGCTTGTGGGGTGAAGGGGAAGTGGGATGTGAGAAGAAGGAGTAGGGATGAGCATACCGTTGTTGGCCCCAAGGGGGTCAACGTCACCGGTGGCCACGGCGCCCACCACCTGGTGCCCAATAATCTGCAGCACTCTATCCTCCAGCGCAGACAGTGGTGGGTGTCAGCTTGTCCCCCGCCTGTGCACTCCTGCTCCCTCCTGTTGTGAGCCACCTTGGCCTGCAAGAGAAAGGAAAGTGTGTGAGTGAGTGTGAAGCAATGTGTTTGGGTGATGTGCCTACCATAGTTGAATAGCTGTCATTGTGTGCAAAGTGTGAGATGTGGGTGTGAGTGTGGGTAGGTAGAGATTGTTGGTGGGTGAGTGCTGGGCCTGTGGTGCTTTGGGCAGTGTGCGCAGTCTGTGGTTCAGATGGTGGTATATAACATTTGGTGAAGCATTAACTCACCCTGACCACCCGATGAGGTTGTTAAATTTCTTCCTGCACTGTGTGTTGGTCCTGGGGACCACAGGGCTGCCCGAGACATGCTGGGCTACCTCCCTCCACATGGCACGGAAGACTTATGGATAGGGCCTCCTGCCACTTGCTGGGTAGAGCACCACCCTCCGTCTCTCCATAGTGAACACCAATGCCGCCAATGCTTGATCGCTGAATCTGCGGGCTTTCTCCCTGGGGCGTGGCTCTGCCATCAGTGCAGCTGCTTGAGTCGTCCGGCTCCTTCTCCTTGACCTGCCGCTGCTTGCTGAGGCAGCTGCACAGCCAGCAATGCTGAGAATGAGGTTCTGCAGCATCAATTTACCTCCCCTTTAAGAAATGGAAATAGCCTGTGGCAATGATAACTTAAGATTTGACTGCATGCGATATTGATCCACCCTTTGATTGTAACGCCAATTGAGCAGATAGCACGAATTTTACATGCAGTCTAAAGTATTAGCACCTAGCACTAATTATCAAAGTTTTCTAAAGATACCGCCCATTCCTGGGCTATAATGAATTTCTCGCCTTTGGAGTGCTGCGTACAATTCTGGTTGCCATATTATAAAAACAATATAGAGGCACTGGAGAGGGTACAAAAAAGATTTACAAAGGTGATACCAGAAATGAGAGGGAAAGGATAAATAGGCTTGGTCTCTTTTCGCTTGAAAAGAGAAGGCTGAGGGGTGACCTAATAGAGGTCTTTAAAATTATGAATGGTTTTGATCACTAGCAAAACTAGAGGCCATCATTATAAGATAATCACCAAGAAATCAAATAGGGGATTCAGAAGAAACTTCGTTATCCAGAAAGTGGTGAGAATGTGGGACTCGCTACCACAGAGAGTGGTTGAAGCGAATAGTATCGATGCATTTAAGCATATGAGGGAAAAGGGAATAGAGGGTTATGCTGGTAGAGTTAGGTGAGGAAAGACTAGAGGAGGCTCTAGTGGAGGATAAACACTGACATGGACTGGTTGAGCCAAATGTTTCTGTGCTGTATATCCTATGTAAGGACATTAACACCACTGAGCATACAGCATAGGTTCACCAGGATGACACCAGGGATGGAAATTGTACTCATGAGGAGATTTTAGATACTGTGACTATTTCTTCTGGAGCAGAGAAGGCTAAGCAGTGATTTAATAGGGTTTTCAAACAATGCAGGGTTTTGGTAGAATGAAGAAGGAAAGACTATTTCCTGTGGATGGGGAGACAATGATGAGGAGTCATCAATTTAAATGTATTACTAAATAGTGAGGAGAGGGGTTAGGAGAAATCTTTTTACACAGCAGGTTGTTGCAGTATGGAGTGTTTTGCCACAGGGGATGGTTGAGGCAGAGACCATTGCTGCTTTATATAATTCTAAACATTTGAAGCCGGGGAAACCACAGAGTTATGGGTAGAGTGTGATTAGTTTAGGATAGCTCTAGCAAAGAACTGAGCAAAATGGCGTCCCCCTGTGCTGTGAACTTCTATGGTTCAAAGATTAAATGACTTTTCAGTACTTATCATAATGAAATCAGCAGGCCACAAAATAAATACTACTGCACACTTTGATATTTAATTGTGTTTTTTTTAGGAATGGATAGCAATGTAGAAATATCAATCCATGTTGATAGTGTTTGACTTAAGTATAGTTGAGCATGTTTTCTGTGCTGGTCTTCACATGAGCATGAATGAATTTTGTTCCATACCACAGAGTGGCCTTGCGGTTGAAACAGTTTTGAGAACTGTTGAAACAGTGTGATTGGGTGCTTTAAGATGATTTACTTCCCCTACCCTTTGAAGTGGATAGAAATGAATTTTGCTACAGTAATTGGAAGTTCAGATTGCTGCCAATGTAGTTATATGCGAACAACAACTGGCCGTTATATAGTGCTTTTAATGTAGAAAAACATCCCAAGACACTTCACAAAAATGGATACCGAGCTACAGATGGAGATATTAGGAGGGGTGACTAAAAGCTTGGTCAAAGATGTGGATTTTAAGGAGGGTCTTATAAAAGTTTTTAGGGAGGGAATTCCAGAGCTTGAGGCCCAGGTGGCTGAAGGCACTAACCTCAATGGCAGGTGAAGGGAGGGGGGATTACCAAAAGACCAGATTCAGAGGCACTGAGAGTTTGGAAAGTGTTGTAGGGTTGGAGGAGGTTACAGTGATAGGGAAGGGCAAAGCCATGAAGGGATTTAAACATGAGGATGAGAATTTTAAATTCGAGGTGTTGGGGATCGTGAGTCAATGTAGGCCAGCAAGGACATATGAACATAAGAATAAAAGAAATAAGAGTAGGAGTAGGAATTATGGTCACTTGAGCCTGCTCCGCCATTCAATAAGATCATGACTGATCTTCGACCTCAACTAAACTTTCCCGCCTGATCCCCATATCGCTTGATTCCCTTAGAGTCCAAAAATCTATCTATCTCAGCCTTCAATATACTCAACAATTCAGCATCCACAGCCCTTTGGGGTAGAAAATATCAAAGATCCACAACCCTCTGAGTGAAGAAATTCTTTCTCATCTCAGTCTTAAATGGCCGACCCCTTACCCTGAGACTATGCCCCCTAGTTCTAGACTCTCTAGCCAGGGGAAACAATCTCTCAGTATCTACCCTGTCAATCCCCCTCAGAATCTTATATGTTTTAATGAGATCACCGTTCATTCATCTAAACTCCAGAGAGCATAGGCCAATTCTACTCAATCTCTTATCATCGGACAAACCTCTCATCCTAGGAATCAATCTAGTGAACCTTTGTTGCACCACCTCTAAGGTAAGTGTATCTTTCCTTAGATAAGGAGACCAAAACTGTGCACAGTACTCCAGGTGTGGTCTCACCAAAGCCCTATACAGTACAATTGTAGCAAGGCTTTCTTACTTTTATACTCGAACCCCCTTGTAATAAAGGCTAACATGCCATTTGCCCTCCTAATTGCTTGCTGTACCTGCATGCTAACTCACTGACCTAGAAATTGCAGTACAGTGGAAACCTTCCGGTGCCACTGTGGGCCGAAGTTAACGGCCACCCGAAGTCATAGCTCAGGCACCGGTATTTTGCTGCTGCCTGCTAATTTAAATTTGCGCGGCGCTAAACCTACTGTGCAAAACTGGTTTTCCGCCGCTACTCTCAGCAAGAGGCCCACTGTAGCCTGGCTGTAGCATCCCTGAAGCAAGAACTGCATTATCTTAAAGGAAGGCTGTCATTTTAGAAAGTAGTGTCGGTCCCTTAAAGGGGAACTGCCTTCTAAAATGAAAAAAAAAATCATTTAAAAGTAGGCAATTTATGCCCTTAGAGCTTAACTGCTATCTGAAAAGAAAAATAAACATTAAAAATAATTCCCATGTGGCAATCTTTAGCGCTTAAAGCTGAGCTGCCCTCCGCACCTAAAAATGGTAAAAGTGCTTCAGCTCTAACACAAATGGCTCAACAAGCCAGGGAAGGGGCACCCAAGGTCTCGCACGCAGCACTCCAGCTTTGTGCAGGAGGTCAACACTGCAAGAGAGGTCCTCTACCCACAGGGGCCAGGAGGCCCTCCAGAAAGAACGATGTGGGACCAGGTTCAGTGCCCAAAGAAGCTTCAGGACCTCAGAGCACTGGTCAAGGTCAGTGAATGCACCTTCAAAAGCCATCTCCTACCAACTGCACCACTAGCCTCACACATTGCTCAGTGCACGACTCCTCCTCCTATCACTTACCTACCAACAATTTGTACTAAACATGAGGCACACCTCACATTCTTAGCTTCACCTCATCCCCTTGGAGGAGATGCTGCTGGCCATTCTTGCCAGGGGCATGGCTGAACCCTTGGCCAATGGCAGGGCTGAAAGTATACAAGATGCCGGTATCCTCATACATTATCCTCCTTCTCACACCTCACTTCCCCCTCATCCCACCATATCTTCTGATTTACAAGGTGTACATGGATTAAGCATGCGGCTCTTGCTTACATAAGAACATAAGAACACAAGAAATAGGAGCAGGAATAGACCACTTGGCCCCTCGAGCCTGCTCCGCCATTCAATAAGATCATGGCTGATCTAGGGTTCAAAGCCACTTCCCAGCCCGCCCCCCATAACCCTTCACTCCCTTATTTGCAAAAATTTGTCTATCTCCACTTTAAATGTATTTAATGACCCAGCCTCCTCAGCTCTCTGGGGCAGAGAATTCCACAAATTTACGACCCTCTGAGAGAAGAAGTTCTTCCTCAACTCATTTCTAAAAGGGTGACCCTTTATTCTGAGACTGTGCCCCCAAGTTCTAGGTTTCCCCATGAGGGGAAACATCCTCTCTGCATCTACCCCGTCGCGCCCCCTCAGTATCTTATATGTTTCGATAAGATCACCTCTTACTCTTCTAAATCCCAATGAGTATAGGCCCAACCTGCTTAACCTTTCCTCATAAGTCAACCCTCTCATCTCTGGAATTAACCTAGTGAATTGTCTCTGAACTGCCTCCAATGCAAATATATCCTTCCTTAAATAAGGAGACCAAAACTGTACGCAGTACTCAAGGTGTGGTCTCACCAATACCTTGTACAGTTGTAGCAGGACTTCCCTGCTTTTATACTCCAAATGCCTTGAAATAAAGGCCAACATTCCATTTGCCTTTTTGATTAATTGCTGTACCTGCATGCTAACTTTTTGTGTTTCATGCACAAGGACCCCCAGGTCCCTCTGAACTGTAGCATTTTGTAATCTCTCTCCATTTAAATAATAGTTTGCTTTTTTATTTTTCTGCCAAAGTGGATAACCTCGCACTTTCCCACATTATACTCCATCTGCCAAATGTTTGCCCACTCACCTAGCCTGTCTAGATCCCTTTGCAGATTCTTTGAGTCCTCTGCACAACTTGGTTTCCCACCTATCTTTGTATCATCCGCAAACTTAGCTACATTACACTCGATCCCTTCATCCAAGTCATTAATGTAGATTGTAAGTAATTGGGGCCCCAGCACTGATCCTTGTGGCACCCCACTAGTTACCATTTGCCAACCAGAAAATGACCCATTTATCCTGACTCTCTGCTTTCTGTTAGTTAGCCGATTCTCTATCCATGCTAATATATTACCCCCAACTCTGTGAGCTCTTATCTTATGCAGTAACCTTTTATGTGGCACCTTATCGAATGCCTTCTGGAAATCCAAATACACCACATCCACTGGTTCACCCTTGTCCACCCTGCTTCTTACATCCTCAAAGAACTCCAGCAAATTTGTTAAACATGATTTCCCTTTCCTAAAACCATGCTGACTCTGTTTGACTGCAGTATGTTTTTCTAAATGCCCTGCTATTGTTTCCTTAATGATGGACTCCAGCATTTTCCCAATGACAGATGTTAGGCTAACTGGTCTATAGATTCCTGCTTTCTGTCTCCCTCCTTTCTTAAATAGGGGTGTTATATTAACGGTTTTCCAATCCGCTGGGACCTCTCCAGAGTCCAGGGAATTTTGGTATATTGCAACCAATGCATCCACTATCTCTGCAGCCACTTCTTTTAAGACCCTGGGATGCAGGCCATCTGGCCCAGGGGACCTGTTGTCTTTTCGTCCCATTATTTTACCGAGTGCTATTTCCTTAATGCTAGTGATTGTCTTTAGTTCCCCACTCCCTGTGACCCTTGATTATCCATTATTGGGATGTTGTTAGTGTCTTCTACAGTGAAGACAGATGCAAAATATTTGTTCAGAGTCTCTGCCATTTTCCCGTTCCCCATTATTGATTCCCCAGTCTCATCCTCTAAGGGACCAATGTTTACTTTAGCTACCCTCTTCCGTTTTATATACCTGTAGAAGCTCTTACTATCTGTTTTAATGTTTCTTGCCAGCTTATTCTCATAATTCATCTCTCTCTTTATTATTCTTTTAGTCATCCTTTGCTGGTTTTTAAAAATGTCCCAATCCTCTGGTCTCCCACCAATCTTGGCAACATTGTATGCCTTCGTTTTCAATTTGATACCATCCTTTACCTTCTTAGCTAGCCACGGATGGTGCTCCCTTCTCTTAAAATCTTTCTTTCTCACTGGAATATATTTTTGTTGAGAGTTATGAAATATCTCCTTAAATGTTCACCACTGCATTTCAACTTTCTTACCCTTTAATTTGTTTTTCCAGTCTACTTTAGCCAGTTCTGCCCTCATGCCATTATAATTGCCTTTGTTTAAGATCAGGACACTGGTTTGGGATACTTCCTCACCCTCCAACTGAATTTGAAATTCAACCATGCTATGATCACTCTTTCCTAGAGGATCCTTTACTATGAGATAATTTATTAATTCTGCCTCATTACATAGTACCAGATCCAAGATAGCCTGCTCCCTGATTGGTTCCATTACATACTGTTCTAGGAAAACATCCTGGGTGCACTCTATGAACTTCTCCACCAGGCTACCATGGCCAATTTGATTTGTCCAATCAATATGGAGATTAAAATCACCCATAATTATTACCATACCTTTTTTACAGGCCTCCATTATTTGTTGATTTATACTCTGTCCAACAGCATTGCTACTGTTCGGGGGCCTGTAGACTACGCCCACCAGAGACTTTTTCCCCTTATTATTTTTTATCTCCACCCAAACCGATTTTCTGCCCTCCCCTCACCACAACTCTTCCCTTGTGTCTTCCTCATTTCACACGCCCAAGAAATGCAGCTTGAAAGATGTGTGTATCCCTTTAAGAAGCGCTGACAGCATCTCTGCAGAGCTGCTGCATGCACGCTTTTCTGAGCGTGCTTAAGACCCAGCGGTAAACTCAGTGAAAAGGTTGAAGTTTGCAGATGTGGCATCAAGTCGGCGTTGCACCCTGACTGACGACACACTCTGCTGATTTACATTTCTTGGCAGCGCAATGGCCCTTACCAAAATGGCAGCCGCTGAGTCCCGCGCCGGAGTCAGGCGTAAGTGATCCAGCCACCATATGTTTCTACTAAACAGGCCTTAACGGCCAGCGATAACAATGCGAATTTCTAGGCCTCTGTTTTTCCTGTACAAGGACACCCAAATCTCTCTGAACACCAACTTCTAATAGTTTCTCACCATTATGTTTTTCTATTCTTCCTACCAAAGTGACTAACCTCACATTTCTCCACATTATACTCCATCTGCCACCTTCTTGCCCATTCACTTAACCTGCCTATATCCCTTTGCAGACTCTTTGGGCACGAAATTGGGTGCTGTTGCACCTCCCGTTAGCACACCCAGAGGGCGCCAACGGGGTGCAAATAGCTTTGTGACTGGGCGTGGTGCTGCATCGCCATATTCGGTGGAAGTTTTGCAGTGGTGCTATGGCATTGCACCCCGATCTCCTTCGCCCGGAGATCGTGACATCATCACCATGCACATCGCCCCGGTAGCACCCCGGACCCGAAATTGACTTCTGCCCCTGCAGCAGCGCCAGTCAAAAACACCGACAGCTGTAGGAGGTGTGCATTGGGTGGCTGGCCGCTTTGGGGGTGATGATTAAAGGCGAGGTGGCCATTGTAAATTAAAAAAAAACTTACCTTTCTTGTTGCAGTTTTTTTCGCAGGTTTCTGCCAATGGTCGATCAGCCCGGTACTCTGCTTGAGTGCCGGACTGATCGCGTGAGATTGCGGCTGCTTTGGTTGTCCAGGTAGGTACTTTTAAAATTACAGAGCCTGCAACGATGGCCCTTCCCTTTAAGGGAGGGAAGGAATCTTCGAACGCGGCAGGGCTGCACGGCCCAGTGTGCAGTGCTGCTGAAGTCTCCACCCCACTGGCTGCCGATTGTGCTCGAAGAAGGAAATGGAGCGCATGATTTGGCGCTTCACTTCCTTCTTAGAGCACAAAAGCAAATTTTTCAAAAGTTTAGAAACATTAGTGCCTGCCACTAATTTTCTCAACTTTTAAAAGTTAGCTCCCCAAACAGGGCAATAATGAATTTCTCCCCTTTTGTGTCCTCCTCACAGCTTACTTTTCCAACTAGCTTTGTATTGTCAGCAAGCTTGGATACATTACACTCGGTCCTTTCATCTAATCATTAATATAGATTGTAAATAGCTGAGGCCCAAGCACTAATCCTTGCGGTTCCCCATTAGTTACAGTCTGCCAATCTTAAAATGACCCATTTATCCCAACTCTCTTTTCTGTCCATTAACCAATCCTCTATCCAATCTAATATATTACTCCCAAAGCCATGAGCCCTTATCTTGCACAACAACCTTTTATGTGGTACCTTATCGAATGCCTTTTGGAAATCCAATTATACTCCATCCACTGGTTCCCCTTTATCTACCCTGCAAACATGATTTCCCTTTCATAAAACCACATTGACTGTGCCTAATCATGTTATGATTTTCTAAGTGCCCTATTACCACTTCCTTATTAATGGATTCAGCATTTTTCCGATGACTGATGTCGTGATAACTGGCCTGTAGTTCCCTGTTTTCTCGCTCCCTCATTTCTTGAACAGCAGGGTTACATTTGCTACCTTCCAATCCGCTGGGACCGTTCTTGAATCTAGGGAATTTTGGAAGATCACAACCAATGCATCCACTATCTCTGCAGCCACCTCTTTTAGAACCCTGGGATATAGGCCATCAGATCCAGGGGATTTGTTGGCTTTTAGTCCCAGTAGTTTCTCTAGTACTTTTTCTCTACTGATATTAATTACTTTAAGCTCCTCACACTCATTGGCCCCTTGGTTCCCTATTATTTTTGGTGTGCTATTATGTGTTCTACTGTGAAAACAGATACAAAATATTAACGTCTCTGCCATTTCCTTATTTCCCATTATAATTTCTCCTGCCTCATCATCTAAGGGACCAACGCTTATTTTTGCTACTCTCTTCCTTTTTACATACTTGTAGAAGCTTTTACAATCTGTTTTTACATTTCTTGTTAGTTTATTATCATATTCTATATTCTCCCTTTTTATCAATCTTTTGGTCATCCTTTTTGGTTTCTAAAAGTGTCCCAATTCTAAGACTTACTACAGTACTATTTTATGCAACTTTATTAGCCTCTATTTTTAGTCTAATACTATCCTTAACTTCTTTAGTTCGCCACGGATGGATCACTTTTCCCATGGAGTTTTTATTTCTCAATGGACTATATATTCACTGAGAATTTTGAAATATTTCTTTAAATATTTGCCACTGCTTATCTACTGTTATACCTTTTAATATAATTTCCCAATCTACCTTAGCCAACTCAGCCCTTATACCTATGTAACTGGCTTTATTTAAGTTTAAGACTCTAGTTTCGTATTTAAGTATGCCACTCTCAAACTCAATGTGAAATTCTATCATATTATGAACACTCTTCCCCAGAGGATCTTTACTATGAGCTGGCTAATTAACTCTGTCTCATTACACAATACAGGATTACCTTTGTTACAAGCTCCTACTATTTCTTGAATAATACTCTGTCCAAATGGTATAGTGACTATTAAGCAGCCTATAAATTACTCCCACCAGTGTTTTTTGCCCCTTGTTGTTTTGTATCTCCACCCATACTGATTCAACTTCCTGATCTTCCAAGCCAAGATCCTTTCTCACTACTGTCTTTATGTCATCCTTTATTATCAGGGCTACCCCCTCCTTTTCCATTCTGCCTGTCTTTTCGAAACGTCAAGTAGCTTGGAATATTTTGTTCCCAAACTTGGTCACTGTTCTGGACCAATGAACATTTTATGTGTGCAGATAGCACCCTCTGGTGGTGGTTATTGTGTGATCAGTTTGTATGCTGGAAAGGTCATCTGATCTTTCTTCCTGTGTGAGGCCATTTGACCTTTGATCCTTTCTTCCTGTGTAACACAGGAAGTAGAATTCCAGGAAGAACCTGGCAGTAATGGAGGATTCCATAAGGGTTTACAATCCAATGTAATCTGATTTCATATGTTAGGCCAAGCGCAATATCTGTGAGTATCTTTGTTCCTTAGCATAATAGCAATGTTGTCAGAGTAATATTTTGATAATACTATGTTTATAAAAGGTTAATATTTGATAGTTATAGAAGTTAGTCCAAATGTTAGTTATCACAGAAATCACAGAAATCACAGAAACCCCACAGTGCAGATAGAGGCCATTTCGGCCCATCGAGCCTGCACCGACACATGTCCCACCCGATCCCCGTAACCCCTACACCAACACATATCCCACCCTATCCCCGTAACCCCACGTATTTAATCCCCCTAACACTAAGGGTCAATTTATCATAGCCAATCAACCTAACCCGCACATCTTTGGACTGTGGGAGGAAACCGGAGCACCCGGAGAAAACCCATGCAAACACGGGGAGAATGTGCAAACTCCACACAGACAGTCGCCCGAGGCCGGATTCGAACCCGGGTCCCTGGTGCTGTGAGGCAACAGTGCTAACCACTATGCCACCGTTAGTTATACAATTAGTCTATTCTATTGTTGTAAATATGTTTATATCTTATGTAATATCGAATGTATAGTCCTCAGTTTATGTGCAAAACATACTTTGTCTTTGTTTACAGTTTCACAAATTTGTTCAAGTAAAACTTCAAAACAGCAACCGGCTTCAGAAGAATTATTTTTGAATAAGAGTTTAACTTGCTGGATAACTAGATAGGAGCACGTCTAGCGCAGCCAGTACAGTGAAAAGATATCAGTGAAAAGATATCAGTGAAAAGATAGCAATACGGCTGGCTGTGAAGAGCGGAGCAGGAGGAACCCAGAGTAAGCCTTAACCTCGTAGAGCACATCTACCTCAGATCAACATGTCAGAAGATAATAATGAAAATGCTTTGCAGCAAGTAGAAGACCTTAAACAGGCAGACGAAACTGTAGAACGTGACAATCGGTCTATAAGCTCCGGTTACTACAGATTGCAAGTTGGTTCACGGTCATCGGGTGGTTCTAGAGTAAGCATAGCCATCGCCAAAGCACGGGCTAAGCTAGTAGCAGCTCAAGCCAGAGCTGCGCATACGGACAGTGAAATAGAAATAAAAGTAAGACAGGCCCGTCTCCAAGCTGAACCCCAAGCAGAACAGGCCCGACTCCAAGCTGAATTCCAAGCGGAACAGGCCCATCACCAAGTGGAACGCCAGGCTGAACAGGCCCGTCTCCAAGCCACATTAGACGCTCTGCAGCAACAAAAAGAGATAGATGCTGCATTAGCCGAGACACAAGTATTCGAGGCAATTTTGGAGGGAGCTGATCCCGAGGCAGCTTACAAACCTTTAATTCCCGTTCCGTGGCAGAGTCCACGACAGCGCACCATAGATTACGTGAGCGACCATGCCGACATACAGTTTACAGGAGAAAGGGATGGAGGCCCGCACATCTCTACAGACGCAAACACTTCGTATAACACGCCACAAGTTGCCAACCAAGGTCAAAGCAGACGGCGTGCCTCAAGCCGCAGAGTCTCCGCCAGCAGAAAGGAAGATACGGTGCAAAGGAATAGGACGCTGAATAGAGAAAGTCAGAAGCAAATCCCCTCTCGGTTCCTTGAGACCCCCAACAGAGCCCCCAGCCAAGGCAACCCTGGCCCAGGTCCCAGCACCTACGACCTCGCCAAATACCTTGCACGCACCCAGCTGGTGACTTCGGGGTTAATCAAGTTTGATGACAGGCTGGAGAATTATCGGGCTTGGAAGTCCTGCTTCCACGATGCCATATCGGCAGGAGAAGAGCTCGGCCTCCTTATCAAATGGCTCGGCCCAGAGTCCGCCGGACAGGCCTGCAGGATAAAAGCGGCCAATGTGGGGCAGCTGCCAGAGGGGTTGAAGAAGGCTTGGGCGAGGCTGGAAGAAAGCTACGGCTCGCCCGAAGCCATTGAAAGGGCTCTCTTTGACAGGTTGGAGAACTTTCCGAGGTTGACGAGTAAGGAACCCCAGAAGCTCCGCGACCTTGGAGATCTGCTGTCGGAACTCGAAGCCGCAAAGCAGGACGGCCACCTACCCGGTCTATCGTACTTAGACACTTCCAGAGGGGTAAGTCCCATCATTGAGAAGCTTCCATTTAACCTGCAGGAGAAGTGGATAACGTTTGGATCAAAGTTCAAGCAAAAGCACAACGTGGCGTTCCCACCATTCTCTGCGTTCATTAAATTCATCCGTAAAGTAGCCAAAGCCAGGTACGACCCCAGCTTCAACTTCTTCTCCTCCCACCCAGCACTTGCCAGAAGAGACAAGTTCGACAGACATGGAAAGACACCAATATCTGTCCACAGAATGCAAGTGTCCTCAACTGAACACGCAAAGATTCAGAAGAAACCTGAGGATATGAGCAAACAATGCACTATCCACAACAAGCCCCATCCTTTAAAGAAGTGCAGAGGCTTCAGGGAGATGTCCCTGGAAGATCAGAAACAATATCTTAAAGAGAACTCTATGGGCTAGATTTTCAGTAGCTTGCGCCAGCAGTTAGCGCCTTAAGAGAAGTGATTTCCGGGCGCTATGCGTGTAGCGCCCGGGCGCAGCGCAGTTTGCGCTCCGCCCCAAATTAAGTTGCCCGTTAGCGCCGGCGCGAAGTTTAGCGCCCGCCCGGATGCGCGCGCAGAAAATGACGTCACATCCTCGTGCAACGCCCTTTGGCCGCCCCGATTGCAAACTTCAGTCGGACCGCCCCATTGTGCGGCGGGCGGCCGGAGCGTTTGGAAAAAGGAACGCAACACAACCAGCGCGGGCCCCGGGGGGCGCTAATTAAAGGGAACGTCCTCTCCAGTATAAAGGCCATCCTTTTTTCAGAAAACAGTCTTGTGCAACGCATTTCTGGAGACACAACAAGGAGGATAGCTAACTGGTTTCAAGCAGCAAGAGCCAGGTATTTTTGGACTCAGGCAACAGCGCTGCAAGTGGCCATTTGGAAATTAGAGTGTTTGCCAGGATTTGATGGGGGTTGCATGGGGTGCCAACGCGGAGCTGCAGCTCCATGTCCGTAGGGCTCGCAGACGCATTGTGAGAGGGGCAGCCCTGGCTAGAGGCAGAGGGGGCTACAGGCGTCGGCCACGTAGGCCTTACCCAGTCAGGCTATACCGCCAGCAGCGCTCCTACCTAAACATGAGTGCCGCGCGATGTGTTAAAAGGCTCCGATTCCGAAAGGGGGTGATTGCAGAGATCTGCCACCTGCTTCGCCGAGATCTGCGGCCAAAGCTCAGGTGCAGGACGTCTCTGTCAGTGGAAGTGAAGGTGACAGTGGCATTGAACTTCTATGCCACCGGCTCCTTCCAATACGCTGCTGGGGACATAGCAAACATCTCCCAGTACGGCGCGCATCGCTGCATCCGCCAGGTGACCGAAGCACTGTTCAGAAGGAGAAGCCAATTCATCTCCTTCCCCATGGCCCTGGAGAGCCAGCATCAGCGCGCATTGGGATTTTCCAGACTCGGGGAATTCCCCTTGGTGCAGGGCGCCATTGACTGTACGCATGTGGCTTTGCGGGCCCCTCTGGAGCATGGCGAGCAGTATCGCAACAGGAAGGGCTACCATTCTCTGAATGTGCAGCTGGTCTGTGACCACAAGCAGCGCATCATGGCAGTCAATGCCAGCTTCCCAGGCAGCAGCCACGATGCCTTTATCCTGCGGCAGAGTACTGTGCATGACATGTTCCAGGCACAGCCTCCCCCAAGAGGATGGCTACTCGGGGACAAAGGCTATCCTTTGTGCACCTGGCTCATGACCCCGCTCCGCGCGCCCAGGACCGCTGCTGAAGAGGCCTACAACGAGAGCCATCAAACCACCTGCAACATCATCGAGCTAACTATTGGGGTCCTCAAGCAGCGGTTCCGCTGCCTTGATCGCTCCGGAGGAGCTCTCCAGTATTCGCCGGACCGGGTCTCCCAATTTGTGGTGGTTTGCTGCATGCTACACAACCTGGCTATCCGCAGGACTCAGGCACTGCCACCTGACGTTGGACCAGCACCTCAGGAGGAGGAGCAGGAGGAGCATGAGGAGGAGGAGGAGGAGGAGGAGGAGGAGGAGCAGGAGTACGTTCCCAGGAGGGAGCGACCAGGGCCAAGGGCCGCACGACGCCACCTTATTACACGGTACTTCTAAGCCCCCTGTCAGGGAATGGCCAGGGGCCATGAGGGAAGATGAATGCAGCCGCTCCGCAAGCCCTCAGCCGGCGAAGCCAACAAACACTAAGAAGAACAACCATGGAGACTGCATGAATAAAGATAATTTTTTATTACACAAAAATGAAAAGCCCTTCCCACATGAATCCCCAAAAACAATAAACGGGCCCCACAAAAAGCCCAACAAACGACTCACTCCCACAAACTGGGGAGGAGCCACTCCACCTTTATTGAAACCGGGCCTCAACGTCGGCCTAACGCAAAAAAAAAGCCCTCCAAAAGCACAACCATGGGCAAAATAAAGATGGCTACCGCCATATTAAAGGAAAGCTGGCCACACCCTCTACTGAGTGGCCCGCGAGGGCGAGACCTTGGCCAGCATTTTGCCTCCCCTGCCCTGCCTGCTGCTCCTTCGCAAGCTCTGCCCAGTGGCTGCTGCGAGGCTGGGGGAAGGCGCCTGAGGCTCAGATGCCCTTCCGCCAGATGCCGCTGGGGGGCGGCCTACACGGCGTTTGGGCCTCGAGGGGCCGTCTGCTGAGTGGCGCACCTGAGCCTGGCCACCATCAGCTGCAGCCGCTTGCCGTCGACGCCCCAGAGGGGGAATGGCGGCGACGGATGGCGCAATGTGGGCCAGCTGGCGTCTGGGATGCGCTGGCTGGTGCTGTGGCGCGGTGGCACTCGGCCGGGCCCGCACTGCAGGATCCGCAGCAATCAGCCGACGGCCGGCTTGCTGGGATGGTCCAGCGCGGCGCCTGCCCTGGCGATGCCTGCCTGAGACAGCGCGTGTGGCAGCAGTGAGTGGCCCTGTGGTCCTGGTGTGCGCGCGCATCACATCCGCCAGGGTCTTGACGGCATCAGTTAGCATGCGGCCAGTCGCGGCAGTTGCTGCCCCGAACTCGCGCACACTGGTCGCCAGCGACTCGATGGCCTCAGGCATGCGCCCCACCATGCTCATGAGCTCCGTGTGGCGCCGGTCCGAGTCGTCGGCCATCTGATCGAGCTTCCGCACCTCCTCCGAAGTGAAGGTGTCCGGACTGGAGTCGCGACTCTCCCGCTGGGGAGGAGGGGGCCGAACTAGGGGACCCTTGCCGCGTTGGTGACGGCGAGTGTGCCGAGCAGCAGCACTCCCCTCTGATCCTTCCCCCCTTTGGGGGGAAGGCCGCGGGCCACGCGCACGGCTGCTGGGTGGCTGGACGCCACTGGTCCCAGAAGCTGCATTGCCCTGCGACAGTTCCTCCAGGCACTCGTCCAGTGAGGAGGTGTCAAGCATTTCCTCCTCTCCTGCGGGACGTGACTGTTCCCCCGAAGGTCCGGCTTGCTCCTCCTCCTCCTCCTGGTTGGAGGTGCTGTCACTGGCAGCCTCAGGGTCCTGGTCGTCACCAGCTGAAAGCAGGAATGCACAAGAGTAGCTTCAGAGTGAGGAGACGGCGTCAGCGAGGGAGTTAGGACTGGTGGGATTCAGCGCATTGGTGGGACAGTGGCAAAGGAGGTAGCTCGGATGGGCCAGTGCGACGCGAGAGGGCCAAAAGGCGAGGTCCTTACCATTGCCGGGCAGTGGAGGGTCGGATACACCGCACGCTGTGGGGACAATCACACGGGCTCCCATGAGCACACACACGCGCTCCTCCAGCCGAGTGAGCTTCTGCAGCTTGGCGCGGCCACCCCTGGCACGGGCCTGGCGATTAAACGCTACTTTAGCCTGCAAGAGAAAGGACGGGCTGTAAGTGCGCAGTGAAGCCCTGATGTAGTGTGCACTGCCTCCCATGGTGGAATAGCTTGGCAGAGTGAAGCCCTGATGTAGTGTGCACTGCCTCCCATGGTGGAATAGCTTGGACAGAGTGAAGCCCTGATGTAGTGTGCACTGCCTCCCATGGTGGAATAGCTTGGACAGAGTGAAGCCCTGATGTAGTGCGCACTGCCTCCCATGGTGGAATAGCTTGGACAGAGTGAAGCCCTGATGTAGTGTGCACTGCCTCCCATGGTGGAATAGCTTGGACAGAGTGAAGCCCTGATGTACTGTGCACTGCCTCCCATGGTGGAATAGCTTGGCCAAAGTGTAGAGTGCCGAATGGCCATTTGATGCTCATGACTGTCCCAATGCTGCTGGCTGAGGGCTGGCCAAAAGGACTTTCAGGTCCCTTTGCCCATCATGTCAGGTGTACATGCAAGAATGAGGAGGAGACTGGAAAGGCTACTCACCCTCACAATCCTGGTCAGATCGTTGTATTTCTTACGGCATTGTTTGTGGGTCCTGGGGGCCTCGCCGGTGAACGTCACCCTCTGGGCGATCTGCTTCCAGGCTTTGGTGTAGTCGTGGTGGGTTGGATTCCTCCCACTCTCTGGAAACAAGATCTTGCGCCTCACCTCCAGAGCTGTGACCATTATGTCCAGATCACCCTCTGAGAAGCGCAGGGCACGCTGACGGGCCTTCTCTGGCGTTGCCATGACTCCCTGGGGCTGAGCAGTAGTGTTGAGGCCTCTTTGCAAGGCTGCAGTGTGCAGGGCGTGGCAGCAGACCAATTCGTCCCTTCCCCCTTTAAGAGCTGGTCGGCACCACGGCGTCTGCTGTCAGTGCAAAAATGACCGCACCCGTGCTGCGCCCCGCCTGGGCGCTATCCCTCTGGACCGCCGGCTTTGCGCCTAAAGAGAGTAGTGGAACGCCTCTTTTAGCGCTCCACCAACCTCTTAGGGCGAAGCCACTGAATTCCCGGCAACGGGGCGCTACTTTGGGGCGGGCGCTAACTTCGGGCGGGCGCTAAAGCTAGCGCCCCAAAACTGCCTATACTGAAAATCTAGCCCTATATGTTTCAAGTGCTGCTCTTCCACGAGCCATCTCGCCAAGAACTGCAAGGTAGATGCAAAATGCACAGAATGTGAAAGTGATCGGCACATTTCAGCACTACACCCAGGCCCAGCTCCTTGGAAGTCAGAGACGCCTCCTCCCGCTTCAGAGCACGGCGGGGAGAGAGAGGGAGCTGCTGGTTCGGAGGTTACATCTAGGTGCACCGAGGTGTGTGGAGAAGGCGTGAGCGCAAGAGCATGCTCCAAGATATGCCTCGTTAATGTGTACCCTGTAGGACGTCACCAGGAATCTGAAAAGATGAAAGCACACTTCCTAGAATTTGTCAAGAAAATGCTTGTCAACGATCATGCAGAGATAGCTCCTCCACTCCAGGAAGGCCAAGAGTCTTGGTACCTCCCTTCCTTCGGAGTCTACCACCCCAAAAAGCTGGAACAGATCCGCGTGGTGTTTGACTCCACTGCACCATGTCAGGGAGTCTCTCTCAACGACGTACTCCTCGCAGGGCCCGATCTTAACAACAGCCTCTTGGGAGTGCTCATGAGATTCAGGAAAGAGCCCGTCGCCATCACTGTCGATATCCAGCACATGTTTCATTGTTTCGTGGTGAGAGAAGACCACAGAGACTTCCTCCGCTTCCTGTGGTATCAGGACAATGACCCCAATAGAGACATTTTGGACTACAGAATGCGTGTCCATGTCTTTGGGAATAGCCCATCCCCTGCTGTCGCCATATACGGACTAAGGAGGGCTGCCAAGGAAGAAGACGATGACTTTGGCAGTGATGTGAGAGGGTTCATCGAACAAGAGTTCTACGTCGACGACGCACTGAAGTCATTCCCGACCGAAGCAGAGGCCATCGGTACCCTCGAACGAGCCCAGGAACTACTTGCACTATCCAACCTCAGGCTGCATAAGATAGCCTCTAACAGACCAGCAGTGATGGAGGCATTCCCTCCTGAAGATCGTGCTAAGGACGTCAAGGACCTACACCTCTTCACTGATGACCTCCCCCTACAGCGTAGCCTAGGGGTGTCGTGGAACATAGCAACAGACACGTTCACGTTCCAAGTCCTAGATGCCAAGAAACCCTTCACACGTAAAGGAGTGCTCTCTACAGTCAACAGCCTATACGACCCTCTCGGCTTCTTAGCCCCTGTCACCATACAAGGCAGGCTGCTCCTCAGGGAACTCTCCACACGCGCTGAAGAGTGGGATTCACCTCTCCCTGAAGAGATGGATGCAGAGTGGGACAGATGGAGAGACTCACTCCAAGACTTACAGGAGATCCGAATACCTCGCTGCTATTCGTCTTTCTCTCCCTTAAATGCCCAATTCAAAGAGCTTTGTGTCTTTGCAGACGCATCCGCTAAGGCCATTGCAAGTGTGGCTTATCTGAAGGTCACCACGCAAGAAGGACAAAGCAAAATTGGCTTCGTCTTTGATAGAGGCAAGTTGGCGCCCCAGCCAGACCTCACCATACCTAGGTTGGAACTGTGCGTAGCAGAACGCAACCTACCCCCTCACAGCAGTCTACGGAAGCTGCATCATGTCATCGACACCGACGGACCGTCTCCGAGGTGGTTCTTCTTTTGTCGCCAGAGGACTCCAGTGAGAAGTAGAGTTCGGACTATGTGGAGTCGTTAACGACCCCAGACGGGGAGTGTTCTGGACCAATGAACATTTTATGTGTGCAGATAGCACCCTCTGGTGGTGGTTATTGTGTGATCAGTTTGTATGCTGGAAAGGTCATCTGATCTTTCTTCCTGTGTGAGGTCATTTGACCTTTGATCCTTTCTTCCTGTGTAACACAGGAAGTAGAATTCCAGGAAGAACCTGGCAGTAATGGAGGATTCCATAAGGGTTTACAATCCAATGTAATCTGATTTCATATGTTAGGCCAAGCGCAATATCTGTGAGTATCTTTGTTCCTTAGCATAATAGCAATGTTGTCAGAGTAATATTTTGATAATACTATGTTTATAAAAGGTTAATATTTGATACTTATAGAAGTTAGTCCAAATGTTAGTTAGTTATACAATTAGTCTATTCTACTGTTGTAAATATGTTTATATCTTATGTAATATCGAATGTATAGTACTCAGTTTATATACAAAACATACTTTGTCTTTGTTTACAGTTTCACAAATTTGTTCAAGTAAAGCTTCAAAACAGCAACCGGCTTCAGAAGAATTATTTTTGAATAAGTGTTTAACTTGCTGGATAACTAGATAGGAGCACGTCAAGCGCGGCCAGTACAGTCACCTTGCAACTACGTCTCTGTAATGGTTATTAGATCAAACCCATTTATCTCTGTTTGTGCCACTAATTTGTCTATCTTGTTACGAATGCTTCATGGATCTACTCTGTCAAGTCCTGTAAGAATTTTGTATGTTTCAATGAGATCACCTCTTATTCTTCTAAACTCTAGAGAATATAGGCCCAGTCTACTCAATCTCTCCTTTAATTTTAACTTTTTACCATTATTCCCTGCTTTGACCTTATTCACTGATGCACTATTACTGTTAAGAACTTAAGAACATAAGAACATAAGAAATAGGAGCAGGATTTGGCCCTTCGAGCCTGCTCCACCATTCAATAAGATCATCTCCACTTTCCTGCACTATCCCATATCCCTTGATTCCTTAATATTCAAAAATCAATCGATCTCTGTCTTGAATATACTCAACGACTGAGCCTCCACAGCCCTCTGGGGTAGAGAATTCCAAAGATTCACCACCCTCCGAGTGAAGAAATTTCTCCTCATCTCAGTCTTAAATGGCCGACCCCTTATTCTGAGACTGTGACCCCTGGTTCTAGACTCCACAGCCAGGGGAACCATCTTCCCTGCATCTACTGTCAATGCCTGTAAGAATTTTGTATGTTTCAACGAGATTACCTCTCATTCTTCTAAACTCTAGAGAATATAGGCCTAGTCTACTCAATCTCTCCTCATAGGGCAATCCCCCCATCCCAGGAACCAGTCTGGTGAACCTTCATTGCACTCCCTCTATGGCAAGTATATCCTTCCTTAGGTAAGGACACCAAAACTGTACACAATACTCCAGGTGTGGTCTCACCAGGGCCCTATATAATTGCAGTAAGACATCTTTACTCTTATACTCAAATCCTCTTGTAATACAGGCCAACATACCATTTGCTTTCCTAATTGCTTGCTGTTACCTGCATGTTAACTTTCAGTGATTCTTGTACAAGGACACCCAGGTCCCTCTGAATACCAACATTTCCCAATCTCTCATCATATAAGAAATACTCTGCTTTTCTATTTATCCTACCAAAGTGGATAACTTCACATTTCTCCACATTATATTCCATTTGCCATGTTCTTGCCCACTCACTTAGCCTGTCTATATCCCCGTGAAGCCTCTTTTCATCCTCCTCACAGCTTACATTTCCACCCAGCTTTGTATCATCAGCAAACTTGGATATGTTACATTTGGTCCCCTCATCCAAATCATTGATGTAGATTGTGAATCGCTGAGGCCCAAGCACTGATCCTTGAGGTACCCCACTGGTTACAGCCTGCCAACATGAAAATGATCCGTTTATTCCTACTCTCTGTTTTCTGTCCATTAACCAATCCTCAATCTATGCTAGTATATTACCCCCAATCCCATGAGCCCTAATTTTGTTTGATAACCTCTTATCGAATGCCTTGTGAAAATCCAAATACACCACATCCACTTGTTCCCCCTTATCTATTCTGCTAGTTACCACCTCAAAACACTCTAACAGATTAGTGAAAAATGTTTTCCCTTTCATAAATCCGTGTTGACTTTGCCCAATCCTGTTATTATTTTCTAAGTGCCCTGTTACCACGTCCTTAATAATAGATTCTAGCATTTTCCCTACAACTGATGTCAGACTAACTGGTCTGTAGTTCCCCATTTTCTCTCTCCCTCCTTTCTTAAATAGTGGGGTTACATTTGCTACCTTCCAATCCACGTGAACCGTTCTAGAATCTATAGAATTTTGGAAAATGACAACCAATGCATCCACTATCTCTATAGCCACCTCTTTCAAAACCCTAGGATGCAGGTCATCAGGTCCAGGAGATTTATTGGCTTTCAGTCCCATTCATTTCTCCAGTACTATTTTTTATTAATACTAATCTCTTTCAGTCCCTCATTCTCGCTAAAGCCTTAGTTCTCCACTATTTCCGGGAAGTTGTTTGCATCTTCTTCCATGAAGATAGACACAAAGGGCTGGATTTTGCCATTGGGGGCGGGTTGGGGGCGGGTCAGGTTGTCGGCGGTTCCCGCTCCCGCCTCTGATGTCAGGCAGGATAATTTAGAGATTTTGCCCTAATTGGGCAATTGATTCCCAGCGTGTGCGAACCCATGGCCCAATGAGTCTTTTGGTCCTGAAACTTGCCCCTGATGATGTCATTTATGCAGCTGCATTTAAGGGCTGCAAACAGCCTTGGTTCATTTTCTGCCTTAGAACTTTTATTTGAGATTGTTCTAAGGGATTTGTGCTGCTGATATGTCAACTTCAAGGTCCAAGGCTGCACCCTGCTTCGATGAGTACTCCCTCCATGCTCTGGTGGAGGGAGCCAGAGCTCAGAAGGAGGTGTTGTTTCCTTCCTCTGGGAGGAAGAAACCTCCCCAGCAGACCAAAGCTGTGTGGCTGCAAGTGGCACAGGAGGTCAGTGGCATATCAATGTGCAACAGAACATGGCTGCAGTGCAGAAAGAGGTTTAATGACCTTCTCCGCTCAGGAAAAGTGAGTATGACATCACCATTACCCTCAATCTGCTCCCCATTGCCTCTCATCACCAGCACTCTGTATTGTCAACCTCCTCCTCCACATCCCACTTGACCCTTACGTCCCTGCACCCTTAGCCATTCCCTCTCTCTCTATGTACACATTCACTTAACTATTCGACTATGCTGCCCTCACACTCCCTGTCACTGTTATGCTATGCCAACAACTTACAACACACAGGGAGGGCCCTTGGTCTTGGGACCTCACTCCATCTCTGTGTCCTTCTAAGCATTTATGCTATGGATTCTCTACACTCACTCCATCATTATCACTCAAACTCCACTTGTGTCCCTCATTGCAGGAAAAGAGAGCCCACAATAAGAGGGAAAGGGCGAAGACAGGAGGAGGGCCACCCTCAATAGCCCAGCTCACCAGCGCTGAGGAGGCAGCCCTCGAGATTGTGGGAGCCGAGGAGGATGTGCAAGTGGGGGACGGACAGACGGGTACATCAGAGCAAGCTGGTGACAGAATAGTTTTGCATCTCTCTCATTTACATTGCATGAGTGACTGATTTTGATTCTGATGCTCTAACAGATTGACTTATAATGATCTGCACAATTCCTAGTGCATGCAATGTTTATATCACATGTCTAACTCTTTCCTTTACTCCCCCACAGGACAATCGACAGCCCCCCTCTCCACTGTCCAGGAGGAAGATTCTGAACCAGAAGACTCCTCAGAGGCAACTGCAACCTCTGAGGGCACAGCGTCACCAGAATTAAGCGCACCCAGCACCAGCGCAGACACTCACACCTCGGTGGGACCTACGGGACATAGAGTAGTGTTGTCACCTGGTGTATCACAGCTAACAAGTGAGCATCAGCAGATAGTGGAGACAGGGACAGCAGTGGAGAGTCCTCGTCAGGGGCCGCAGGGCGCTCCCAGCTTGGCTCAGCTGCATGTTGACCCTGTGCCTCCGGGTCCATCCAGAAGGAAAGCAGTGATGGAACTCCAGGAACAGGTGCAGGAGTTTCTGGCAGGTTTTGTCTCCAGGGTCACTGCGAGTGTGGAGAGGATGGAGGAGTCCATCGCTAACATGAGCAGAGCCATTGTGGAGGCATTGGCACCTGAACGCTTCGCCACGGCAAGGAAGGCAACCTCTGTGGAAAGGATGGCTACCTCCGTGGTAAAGATGGCTACCATAGAGGAGAGGATGGCTACGGCCATGGAGGAGCTTAGTCGCTAGGGTGTTGAAAACATGGTCATTGTTCAGAATAGACTGACATCTCTGGAGGAGCGATGGGCAGCTATTGAGCAGAGAAACCAAAGCTTCATGGAAGTCCTCTGGAGTAAGACTGCCAGTACAGAAACGGATCCTCATGGCCCCCCTGAAGTGCAGCAAGGTGCTGTCAAGCCACTTGCTAGCTCTGAAGTGGGGCTGACCCATGAGAGGGATGTTGGTGGCAGACAACAAGGAAGTGGGGGCTCCTCTCCAAGCGCTCACACTCCCATGCCACTGCGGAGCCCTCGGTCAGAGCCCCACCAGAGTCCTCACCCAACTGAGATGGGTGTCTCAGCCCCTGCACAGCTGCAGGAGCAGTAGATTTTTGGTGAGCCCTCACAGGCTCGCAATCCCAGCGGACGCTCGCCAAAGGTGTCGAGGCAGGAGCAGCATGAAAGTGAGCAAGGAGCCTCCACATCTGCTGAAGCCACAGGGGAAGCACTACGTAGGAGCACGTGTAAGAGGAAGATAAAGCACAAGTAGTCACAAGGGTAGTCACTTGGGTGTTCTGTTGTGTTTAATTATGAAATGCCATCCTTGACTGAATGTTATAAAATGAAGTGATGGCAAACTGTTGAAGTTGTGGGCTGTGTCATTTCGCAAATGGGACTTCCATATTGAGGGATCAGGCGACTTGGATTTGTCAGTATGGTGGTCAGAGTGATAGGAAGCCGCAGGTTCTTGTCTATTGTCAATGGTGTGGTAAAAAGGTGCGAGCCAAATGTGTTTGATTGGGCAGCCTAAGCAAACCTGGCCAAGATGAGTGTATCCCTTGCATCCCGGGCAGCAATGTTCTCGCATGCTGGTGCCGCTGGTTGATGTGCCTCTGCAAGGTCTTCGTTTTCGCTCTCCCTCATCCTCATCCTCATCCTCATCTTCCTCCTCCTCCTCCTCATCCTTATCCTCATCTGAGGAGGCTATGCGCTAAGCCACTTGTCCCTCAGGCAGCTGCAAGCCACGATGCTGTGCCATGTTGTGAAGTGTACAGCAGACCACGACGATTCTGGAAACCCTGGCTGCTGAGTAATGCAGGGCTACACCTGATCTATCAAGGCATCTGAATCACATCTTCAGCAAGCCGATGGTTTGCTCGATAATGGATCTGGTTGAAATGTGGCTGGAGTTGTAGCGCTCCTCAGCTTTGTTGGATGGCCACCTGAATGGCATCATTAGCCATGTCTTCAAGGGATAGCCCTTGTCTCCAAGTAGCCATCCACAAAGTTGGTTTGGTGGACTGAAGAGCGGAGGCACACTAGACTGCCGCAAGATGAACGAGTCATGGCAACTGCCAGGGTACTTGGCGCAAACATGCAAAATTTCCTTATTGTGGTTACACACCAGCTGCATGTTGAGGGAGTGGAAGCCCTTGCGGTTGACAAAAAGAGCTGGATTGTGATGGGGTGCCTTAAGGGCCACATGTGTGCAGTCTATGATGCCCTGCACACTTGGCAAGCCTGCCATATTAGCAAATCCAACCGCATGCACGGTTATACTGACTTGATCCTTGGAGAAATTGATGTAATTGTGCACCTTTGCAAAGAGGGCATTGGTTACCTGCGTGATGCAAGTGTGTGCGGCCGACTGGGAGATGTTACTGATGTCTGCTGTTGATCCCTGGAATGAGCCTGAAGCAAAAAAGTTGAGTGCGGTGGTGACTTTGACGGCCACTGGTAAGGGGTGTCCACCCGTTCCTCTGGGCTCCAGGTCTTGCTGCAGCATTGCGCAGATGTCACCCACTACCTCTCACGAAAGTCTCAGCCTCCTTTGGCACTGCTGCTCACTCATGTTGAGGTAGCTCATCCTCTGTCTGTAAACTCTGTTTTGGGAGTACCTCCTGCGGCAATGTGCTTCCCTGCGCTGGCGCCTTCTGGCCTGTGCAGCTTCAGGTGGGTGAGCAGCAGCTTGGCGCTCCTGTTGTTGCTGCTGCTGTTGGTGCTGCTGTTGTTCCAGGTTCTGCTGCTGCCGCGGCTGGTCTGTGTCCGAATCTGAGGACCAGGAGGAAAGGAAATAAATGGTTCCCATGCTGCAGGTATGTACCTTAGTTGAGGAAGCGCTCAGTCAAGGTGGGGAGAGGGTATTCCCAGGAGGTCACAGTGGAGATGGATCTCAGCTTCAACACTTCCAAAATCAGTAGACCTGCAAAAAGTTCTCCCAGACCTGAGAAAAGAAAGTTCTGCCACCTGCAAATGATCATGGTGGAAAACACCGTTTTTATGGTGGAACTGCAGCTGTTAGGAAGCCAAGCACTTGTGAACCCGACAGGATTAGCTGGCGTGTTCCAGGAGAGACATGCAGCATGCTGGAAATGTGGTCAACTTTGAAAGGCCTCTCAAAATGGTATTATAGAGGTACTTAAGTGGTAGTTAAGTGCCTTAAGGGCTTATCCCTCCGCTTGGAGGCGGGACCAAAACAGAGTCTGCAAGCCCGCATTTGGGAAAGTTGTGCAGAGGCAGGTTGAAGGCAGGATCGGAGCACGCCACCATTTTTTGCAACTTTCCCACCTGACCTGCCTTCAAACCCGCCTCCTCGGGGCTGGCAAAATCCAGCCCAAAGTATTTGTTGAATTTCTTTGCCATTTCCTTATTCCCCGTTATAATTTCTCCCTCTCAGCCTGTAAGGGATCCACATTTACTTTCACTAATCTTTTCCTTTTTACATACCTATAGAAGCTTTTACAGTCTGTTTTTATGTCTCTCACTAGTTTACTCTCATATTCTTTTCTCCCTCTTTACCAATTTCTTGGTACTCCTTTCCTGAATTCTAAAATCCTCCCAATCCTCAGGCTTACTACTCTTTTTGGCAACATTATAAGCCTCTTCCTTTGATCTAATACTATCTTTAACTTCTCTTGTTAGCCACGATTGGACCACTTTTCCTGTGGGGTTTTTGTGCCTTAAAGGAATGTATATTTGCTGTAAATTATGTATTAATTCTTTAAATGTTAGCCATTGCTTGTCTATCATTATACCTTTTAATGTAGTTTCCCAATCTACCTTCACCAACTCGCCCCTCATACCTACGTAGTTAGCTTTGTTTAGATTTAAGACCCTAGTTTCAGATTTAACTAAATCACTTTCAAACTCAATATAAAATTCTATCATATTATGGTCACTTTTCCCTAAAGGCCCCTTTACTACAAGGTTATTAATTAACCCTTTCTCATTACGCAATACTAGATCTAAAATAGCCTGTTCTCTAGTTGGTTCCTCAACATACTGATCTAGAAAACTATCTTGCATACATTCCATGAATTCATCTTCCACACTATTACTGCAAATTTGGTTTGCCCAGTCTATATGTAGATTAAAGTCCCCCATGATTACTTTATTGCCCTTGTTACATGCACCTCTAATTTCCTGAGTTATACTCTGCCCTACATTACAACGACTGTTTGGGGGCCTATAAACAACTCACTCCAATGTTTTCTGCCCCTTGCTGTTTCTTAGCTCCACCCAAACTGATTCTACCTCTTGATTTTTGGAGCTAAGATCCTTTCTCTCTGCTGTCTTTATCCCATCCTTTATCATCAGGGCTACCCCTCCTCTCTGGTGGTTAGCGCCTCCTGTTAGCACCTGCAAAGGACGGTAATGGGCACTGATGCAGTAGTGCCAGGGTGAGGCGAATCCAGTGCTGCACAACAAATCTGCCCCTCCCATAGCGCCGCCAGTATGAGGTACCGCTGAGGACGTCAACGGCAGGCAGAACGTGATCATGACATCAGTGAGCATGCAATGTTCACTGGGTGCCGGATCTGGAAATTTCATTGTCACCGCTTACCTTTGTGCCTCGACCAGACAGCGACAGGGAGAGCAGACACACAGCTGCAGGAAGCCGGCTCCAGCGACTTTATTTAATGGTACCAGCATTAATCACTCACAGTTGTCAGGGAAGGTTAGTTTCAGTGGTTTCTTGTCAGTTTCACCCAGTGGATCAGTTTGTATGAGTAATTTCAAGCTTCATTTTTATCAGCAGCCTTCAGGCAAGTGCAAAGTGGCTACATTTATTGTTCAAAGATTCAAACTGCTACACTTAGCAACATCAATGGGGGCTGTACTGGCATGCCAACTTGCCCTCCAGGATCTACAGTGGAGGGAGCATAGGCAGCCAGAAATATGGGAACATGTGCACCAAGGGATGAGGAGGGACATCAGGGCTCTCACCAGGAGGCCTTATGCTCTGACGGTATTCTGAGAGCCCTTCTCCTAAACTCTGCCACCTCCTCCAACAGACCTCCAGCCTCACATCAGCATGACTTAAACCCCAGATCCCTTTTGCTCAACACATGTCCATCATACCATCCCTGAGTCATGCTATTTCACAGCATCCTCCTGCGTGCAAAGGTGAAATGAGAGAGACCACAAAATATTGCAAACTCCATTAATACATTTATGCATAAACATATCACACATATCACATTCATTCTAATAACTAATGACCCTTGTGCCTGCCATAGTTGAATAGCTGTCATTGTGTGCAAGGCGTGAGATGTGGGTGGGAGTTTTGGTAGGTAGAGATTGTTGGTGGGTGAGCGCTGGGGGTGTGGTGCTTTGGGCAGTGTGTGAAGCTTGTGGTACAGATGGTGGTATGCAGCATTTGTTAAAGCATTCAATCACCCTGGCCACCCGACTGAGGTGGATCTACCATGAGCACGCCTGCTTCTGTCCTCCGGCTCCTTCTCCTGTTGTGCTTCTCCTTGCTGAGGCAACTGTACAGCCAGCAATGCTGAGAATGAGGTACTGCAGTGTCAATGAACCTCCCCTTTAAGTACCAGGAAAAGCCTGTGGCAATGATGAGCTGAGATTAGACTGCACCCGATATTAGTCCACCCTTTGCGTGTAACGCCACTAAGCTAGGCTCTTAAGACTTGATTTAATGCCCCAATCATTGAGAATGAATTTTGCATGCAGTCTAAAGCATTAGTGCCTGGCACTAATACTCAAACTTTTCTAAAGATACCGCCCATAATGAATTTCTAGCCCACTGTTCCTTCCTGTCACATTCTGCTTAGCTTTACCCAAATTGTAACACTGCTCTACTGCCTTGACTTTTATCTTTAGATTTCTAAATTTCCCCTCACCTGACCCTTCCCCCTTTTTAGTTTAAAGCCTTATCTACAGCCCTACAGACAGGGATGATAGGTGAGTGGGACCCGATATGGGATGGGATATGGACAGCAAAGTTTTGGAGAAGCTGAAGTTTACAGAGAGTGGAAGATAAGAGGTGGAGAACATTGGAATCGTTGAGTCTGGGGGTGACAAATGCATTGGATGCGGGTTTCAGCAGCAGATGTGGCTAAGGCAGAAGCAGAGACAGGGACTGTTATGGAGGTGGATGTAGGCGGTCTTTGTGATGGAGAGTCTAAGGGGTCGAAACCTCAGCTCATGGTTGAATAAGATGCTGAGGTTGCGAACCGTCTGTTTCTGCCTGAGACAATGCCCAGGGAGGGGAATGGAAATCCATTTACGGTGTTTCTCTGGGGTTTCCACCAAAGTTACAGCAGGATATTGGGAGAACCCCTGCCAAATTCTGGGTGCATATTTATTGGGGTGATCCGAGGAAGTCGCTTTCGCAGGGAGTGCGGATTAGTGATAGGACTATAACATCATAGCCTCAATTCTGTGATCTACTGGGAGTGAGTGATCTTGGACTTACCCCTTAGATACAGTACACAACCTTAGTAGAATATCTTTAGGTCTTACAGATTTTCAGGTTGATAGAAACTATATCTTTGATGCTTAGCTGACCAAGAGAAACCAAAAAGACATTACGGGGTCTGACTAAAGAACTCTTCCTTCTTGATTTTAATACGAATAATAACTGAAAATAATAATAAAAGGGGGGATGTTGCAAAGGTCTCGAGGCTGGGGAGGGGCAGCAGAGGCCTGAACATTCCTTGTGGGGGCCAGACAAGCACTCCAACTCATCTGCTAAGGAAGGTTTCAGTGGCCTCACTGGCTTCCTGACAGCTTCACTTGGCAGCGGTTCGAAATTTACATCCGCTCCACCGGCGAGCAGTTTGGGAATGATTGGGCCTCAGGCTTGGCCGTTTCAGCACAGGGATTGTTCCCTGTGCCTAGTTCATGCCAGTAGGCTGGCGCTATCCAATTTTACCCCCATAGTGTTAAGAAGTAGTTGTAAATAGGGAGATTGGAAGTTTTGGTGGATCTATTGTACTGCAAAGTTAATACAGCTTGTGGAGACAGAGCTCTGAGTTCTGAATTGTGGTAGCCCTCCTGAATGGCCATCTTGATACAATGGTGAGCAGCTGCCTAACATGTGGCAAAGGTTACCCAATGCTGCCTGGAAAGATCCACTTGCAAAGAAATTCAGGACAGTGATGACCTTGACTGGTACAGACTGTGATTGTCTCCTGCTGAAGGGATCTAACAGCAGTTGATATATTTTCCCAAAAGCCTCTGTAGATGGGCAGGGAAGTGCAGCTTTCTGAAGCACTGACAGTCAGAAAAGTCTAAGGAAGACCTTCTTGGTCCATGGACCCTAGTGAGTGTGTATGAACATGTAAGGAAGATGTGCCTTCCGTGATTTGTGACTCAGTGGGGGTCATATTGACTTTGTGTAAAATGGGTGATAGTGAATGGGCAGCCCGTTTTACATCTCTCCTGATTTTTATTCCCATTGACTTCAATAGAAATAAAAATTAGGAGGGATGTAAAACATGCTGCCGATTCGCTATCACCCATTTTACACTATCACAAATGTGAAAATTACCGCCTAAGAGTCTCCAATATAGCCTCTTCCATTTTCTCAACTTCCTACCCTACAGCACAGAAATAGAGAAATTCCTATTGGGAAATCCATGTCCCCAATGCAAGTTGTACTTTGTACAGAGCTGAGTAAAATTAGCAGCACAGGTCCTGAATAAGCCTTCAAATTACTAAAGAGATCTATATGTATGTAAAGTAACCTCCTGAAACTCTCATCCATGCCTTGTTACCTCCAGACTCGACTATTCCAATGTTCTCGTGGATGGCCTCCCACCTACCACCTTCTGTAAACTTAAGCTCATCCAAAACTCTGCTGCCCGTATCCTAACTCTCACCAAGTCCCGCTCACCCATCACCCCATGCTCGCTGACCTGCATTGGCCCCCTGTCCGACAACGCCTCGCTTTTAAAATTCTCATCCTTGTGTTTAAATGCCTCCATGTCCTCGCCCTGCCTATCTCTGTAATCTCCTCCAGGCCCACAATTCCGAGATCTCTGTGCTTCTCCAATTCTGGCCTATGTACATCACCAATTTCCATCACTCCACCATTGGCAGCTTAGGCCCTAAGCTCTGAAATTCCCTGCCTAAACCTCCTCCTCGCTACCTCTCTCTCCTCCTTTAAGTTGCTTTATAAAACCAATCTCTTTGACCAAGCTTTTGGTCACCTGTCCTAATATCTCCTCATGTGCTCCGTGTCAAATTTTGTTGTATAACATTCCTGTGGAGTGCCTTGGGGCATTTTACTACGTTAAAGGATCCATATAAATGCAAGTTATTGTTGTTGTTGTAACACCAACCATCAGTAGCAGTTGAGAGAATGGGTTCCTCAATGTGGTATCTGCCACAGGAATACATTCCTGCAGCTCCTACCGCTACTTATACAGTGGCGATAGTTAATCGGGGTAGAATTGGGGGAAATGGGTTGGAAGGTTTGTCATGTCCCCTTGCCCCCATTTACCTGAGACAGATCAAGTGAGTCTGAAACGGAACTGGCACATTTTTTGAAGTATAATTCAAATGCAGTCATGTAATGGCAGATTTTAGATGGTGGCCTCTAAGAACCCATTTTGCTCCATTTATTGCTGTAAATCCACCCCAAAACTGCTGTTAATTTGGAGGAAAATCGAGTGCATGGTGTCATCTTGGTCTAAACCCATCATTTTATGCTTAGCTAGGGTGGACTTATCTTACATCCTCCCTCACTTCCAACAGAATTTAGGATATAACTTAAAGGTGGCGTAAATCTGCCGTATTCGCCTCAAGTCCTAAAATCCGACATCCCCCCAGTTACATCTGTCAGGTTTATGCCCTACCGAACCAATACAATTTCGGGCCGAATGTTTTTAAAGGGCAGTACATAGCAGTTGATATACTGTACATCCTGCTCATGGAAATATTTCACAAATATATATACTTAGGTGCGATTTAGTTCCCTGAACATGCGAATGAAAAAAAAACTGCTAGTTTAGAAGTTCAGTCCAATTAAGTGATCAATTACTGAAGTAGCAATAAACAAAAGCAACAGTCTGTTTCATTTACATGTAGTTAATTAAGGATCATCATGTACTGGAGAGAACCATTGGAATTAGAAACGAGCATACATAATGCCTATTTTCAAAAAGGGAGGCAAATTTGACCCAGGCAACCAGAAGCCTAATTTTAATAGTCAGTAAATAATGGAAACCATTTTAAGCAGTAGGTTGAAGGAGTACTTGAATAACAATAGCATAATAAGCAACATCCAACAGGGGAAGATTCTGCTTAAAGAGCTTCTCAACTTCTTTGAGGATGTAGAAAATAAAACAGATAATTGAACTCTCCATAATATCTTTTATTTGGACTTCTAGAAAGCCTTTGACAAAGTCGGCATGAAAGACTTCAAATAAAAAGTAAAACCATGGGATTAGAATGAAGGTGACTCATTCTGAAGTTCTGATGCAAGGTCATCAACCTGAAACTCTCTTCACAGATGCTACCTGCCTGGCTGTGTACTTTCCAGCATGTTCTGTTTGTATTTCAGATTTCCAGAATCCGCAGTATTTTGCTTTTGTTTGACTGTGTAAAAAAATTAAGAAACTGAAGGATAGATTATCTTGGTTTTGCACTTGGGTGTAATGGATCACCTAATGCAGCAAATACAGGAAAATGGGGCAGAGAGGAACATACATCTGTAAGGAGCCCTCTTGATTTTCTGACCATCAATCTAAATGCATGATAACCGGGTGGGGACAAAGGATGCAGTTACAGATCTGTAGAAAGTTTCAGACAAATTATGCAATTGGGCAAAGAAATTGCAAATGAATATTAATGCGAACAAATGTAAATGTATATTGGATAATAAAATGATGATATATACAATGAAGGGAATTTGCACAGGGAGATTTAGAAAGGGGCCTGGAAGTGACAGTCGACTTTTCTAGACACAAAAGGCATCAAGGGGTCTGGGGAGAGAGCGGGAATATGGTATTGAGATAGAGGATCAGCCATGATCATATTGAATGGTGGAGCAGGCTCGAAGGGCTGAATGACCTACTCCTGCTCTTATTTTTCTATGTTTCTATGACTCTTTACTTTCAATGTTGAGATAATATCAAGAAATAATTAAAAAGATGAACAGAATGTTAGGATACATAGCCAGAACAGGCTATAAACCTATAGAGGTTATGCTGAGGCTTTAGAATGAATTGGTCTGACCTCACTTGGAGTACTGTGGACAATTTTAGTCAGTATGCTTCAAAATGAACATACACACATTGGACAATGTGTAGGTAATAACAAGAATAATCAAAAACAGATGAGCTATGAGGAAAGATTACTGAAGATTAAGCTCTACTGTTTAGAAAGAAGGTTAAAGGGTTTTCATTGAAGTATATAAAGTATTAAACTGCTTAAATTGAATCCAGAATATTAACTCCACAGTAGGTCAGGGCAGTAGTAGAACAGAGCATAAATATAAAACTAGTTAAAAGCTATTTTAAACAGATCTTAAGTGAAAATGTCTTTATTCAGTGGGTGGTAGTTTGAAATAATCGAACAGTTAATGTAATTAAATCAAAGGCATTAAGGGGAGTTCAGATGCATGGCTGGGTAAGATGGGATATAGGAAAAACAAGTTCAATGGGCTGAATGGCCTTTTCACTTCAGTAACTTTTCTTACATTCCCTTATTAAATTATCCATAAACACATGGGATAGAATTTCCACGGGGGCATTCCTGATTCTTTGCCATAACCTCAACATAAACCCCTGTTTACATCATTTCCCTGGGATTTCCGCTGATCCTCTGCTGTATTAATCCCAGATGATCGGGAGAGCTCATGCGGAAATTCCAGATGAAGATATTCAACTGCCATGATTATTTTGGTAGATTTAGTAATACAGGTTCTTCCTGCAATTAGTAAACAATGGACGAGCCTCAAGGGTTCAATGGGTCAATTTTACACCTTTCTATTAATGTCAATCCACTAATTGAGATGTAGCATTTACAATTTGTGCTACTACAAATCAGGATCACAAGACATGCTTTCAATAATGTTGGCAGAGTAAAATCTTTGGATATGGGACTGTTTTCTATCCCACACTGATATTCTCATCAAGAAAATATTATTGCTCTAAATACCAAACTAATGATAGTTGCTTGTTTCTATTTTATAGTTTATAGTAGATTTAAATATTTTAGAACAGATTTTCCCCTTGTCTAGTGTGTTACATCCAACAGTAAATACACTGTATTATCATACTAGTCCTAAGGCAAAATATATCCTGCCAATACAAAGATAATGCTTCCGGCAGAGGACAATACAGTGCATCAGGGACAAATGTTTAGTTAAGCAATCACCCATTCTAAGTAGCATGGTTAAGCTTTAAGTGGCTCTCATAACAGGGGTCATTCTACTATTCTTAGCTTGAAAGAATGGAGCTCAGAATCGAAGGCAAAAATCTTTTTAACTTCACACACATTAGATGCCATGATTGAGAGTTAAAGTACTAAAGGGATCAGCTATAATAGGCTGGGTGACCTAGCCTTATTCCAGGATTTTCTTGGGGAAAATGTGAAAATTAACTATAGAACCTAGAATTACTATTGACCACCTATTATTTAAAATCAGCTAAAACCTCCATTAAACAGCAGAGAGAGGAATGCTCTTGACAGATCGCATGCCTGCCCTGGAGAAGGGCCTCTGTGGGGGGAGAGTTCCGCTTTCTGCAGAACTTCCGCCCGCTGAAATCCCTTAAAAATCTTACGCCTGGCATAAGGCCTGCTTTTACCAGCATAAGAGTGGAAAAAAGTTTTAATTTTTTTTTCACTCATTTATAATTTTAAAATACTTTAAAAAAAAGAAAGTTTATTTTTAGCCCCGTAAAAGACTTTAATTATTTTATTCAGAAAATTACATTTTTGTTTAAAATATGTAATTTTAACTCATTTTTAAAATGTGATTTAAAAAAAAAATGTATTTACTGTGTTTTTGGGGTGATTCCCATTCATATATTTGACGGGTCTATCTGTCAAAAGTATGAAGGGAGATTCCCTTCTCCTATTGGCTGGCCTGGCCCACGTGATCCCAGGGAAGCTTGCGAACCGCATGCGCCCCTGGGATACGCGGTCCCTGCGCATTTCGACTTTGGAGAGGCCCAGGAGCGGAAGTGTCCGAACCTCGGGAGCCCTCAGGTACGTTCATAGGTTTTTTTCCAACAGGAGGCATCCACACGCAGGAAGCCTCCTATCGGAAATTACGGGCCAATATTTCAGGTCGGTGAACTTTCGTCAGAACTGGGGAATGTTACAGGTGTAACAGGTTTTAAGCAAGTACTGAGGCAGGGAAAGGGGGGAGGGGAGGAAAGAACAAAAGGGAAGGACTGTGATAGGGTAGAAGGCAGGAGAGGTTAAATGAAAAAAGGGATGATGGTGCAAGGCAAAAAGGGGGTGGCAATGGGACAAGTAAAGAAACAATAGCTGAGTCGAGAGGAGCTGTAAATGGCAACAGCAGAATCATTACCAACACCTGCTGTCCAAAAAAAAGGGAGGGGTATTTCTGATATGAAATTGTTGAACTTGACGTTGAGTCTGGAGGTTGTAAAGTGCCTAATCGGAAGATGAGATGCTGTTCCTCGAGCTTCCATTGAGCTTCATTTGAACAGTGTAGGAGGCCGAGGACAGAGAGATCAAAGTGGGAGTGGGGCAGAAGCTCTTGGTCACACTTGCAGTCTGAATGGAGGGGGGAATTTTGCAGGGGGTGGTCAGCAGGCGCGATCAGTGGCGGGTTGGGTGTGAAAGTGTTTTTATCCCCAGCGGGTCGGGACCCCGCTGTCAACCCGCCGCCATGTGCCTTTCTCAAATGTGGGGTCTGTCAGTGCTGAGCAGACCCGACACGCAGCGGCGGGGGAGGCAATTCAGGTCATTATGATCTTGTTGACAGAGGATTAAGAACTATTTTCAGCTCACCTTTAGAATTTACCAGGTCACCCATGGGGTCTAGGCTGCTCAGGGGATCAGGTCAGGTAAACTGGGCAGGAGTTGAATGGTCTTGGAATCATCTCATTACTTGACAGCTGCAATTGTGCTCTAAAAGCCCCCATCTCACAGCTGTTTATTTTCCAAGCTCAGAAGCTGTTGTTTACAGCTTTTGGAAGACAGACCAAGCTTTATGCAGGTTGCAAGTGTTTGGACCAAACCCTCCATCTAGTGCCACCTCATTGGAACAACCTCTCTCACCACTGACAGATTGCTTCTGTCAACTCAAGTTCACCTGCCATCTATTACATCAGAATGGGTACGGTTTATACTGTCTCACTTTGGCCCTCAGAATCCCACCACGATCAGCCCTAACACCAGCAGCACCAGGCACACCAGCAGCACCAACAACAACACCAACCTTCCCCGCAATCAACTGATATCAGCAAATAGAGGTGGTATTTGCCTGTTCGATTATGATGCCTTACCAGCATGATTGCATGTATTGATTGCTTGTGCCTGACCAGCAGAGGGCATGTGACAGAGACAAGCAAGGCAGTTCAGTTTAGTTTCAGTTTCGTTCTAGATGCATCACTAGCATCATGTCTCCTGTAAAGCTGTTAAAAAGAGTTGAACAGACTTTAGATTAAAACTCATTCTCTTTCATGAATGTGTCGTCATTGAACACACATACAAATCAATACATGGTGTCAGAAGTGATTGAAAGAGATGAAGAGAAAAAATCTGAAGTTAAATCAGCTCTCCACAAACTAGCAAGCCAAAAGAGAACATCGTTGCTTACCATTGGAGAATAGCTAACGAAGTGAAAAAATGGAAGGTTTACTCCCACCGGCGACGCTTCAGTTGACAGGTAATGTGGCTGAAAATTGGAGGAGGTTCAAACAACGTTTGGGGTTGTATTTATCAGCAATCGGAGCTGACGAGAAAAGTAATAAAAGGAAATCGTCACTGTTCTTACATGTCGTGGGTGATGAAGCGCTGGAGGTGTATAATAACTTCACATTCGCTGTTGATGGAGACAAAATGAAACTAGATAAAATAATGGAACAGTTTGAGGCCTACTGCATACCTAAACGTAACATGACATTTGAGAGGCACAGATTTTTCACATGTGTACAGAAAACGGGAGAGACTATTGATCAGTATGGGACTGAACTGAGAAACAGAAGCAAAACATGTGAATTTGGGGGACTGACAGACTCGCTGATAAAAGACAGGCTGGTGTGTGGTATTCCAGATAATGGTCTAAGGGAAAGACTGCTAAGAGAGCAAAATCTAGACCTGGGAAAAGCCATAGCACTGTGTAAGGCTACAGAGACTGAGAGGTCGCAGGCAAAGGAGCTGTTCAGTGACAGTAGCTGCAACGTGGATGCAGTGAGTAAGAACGGACACAAACCGTTTAACAAAAAGAGCGCCAATGTGAAAAAAGAGGCGTGGCCAGCGAACGAAAATGAAAGGGACAATCGAAAGTCATGTAGTCGATGCGGTACACAGCATCCACCAAGAAAGTGTCCAGCATATGGTAAAACATGCAATAGTTGCAACAAGAACAACCATTATGCCCGTTGCTGTAAGAACCAAATGCAACAAAGCAAGGTCCATGCAGTAGATGAAAGCGACATAGAGGAGTTCTATGTAGATGTTGTGTCTGAAAACAAAAAAGAAGAAAGGGACTGGATGTTGACACTAAAAGTGAATGACATACACATTCCATTTAAATTGGATACTGGAGCACAAGTTAATGTGATATCAGAGACTGATTTTAAGAAAATTAGACCCAGACCAAAGATACATGGAATAAAAGTGAAAGTGACAGGATACTCAGGTACTGATATACCAGTGAAAGGAAGATGCATTGTCAAAGTAACACACAAGGACAGAGAGCACACGCTAGCATTAATCGTGGTGCCAAAGGATGTGCAAGCCATACTAGGTTTAAAAGCCTGTGAGAGACTGAACCTGATAAAGAGAGTCCTCGTTGTGGAAAGCGAAGGAGAGACAGTCTATGATGAACTCATGAAAGAGTACAACGACCTATTTAAGGGTCTAGGCTGCATTCCAGGAGAACACACGATCAGAGTAGATAAAAGTATGACACCGGTCATACATCCATGCAGAAAAGTCCCGTTTGCTCTTCAAAAGCAACTGAAGGCAGAGTTGGACAGGATGGAAAGCTTGAACGTGATTCGGAAGATAGATGAGCCAACTGAGTGGGTGAGTTCCCTCGTCGTAGTGGACAAAAAGAATGGAAAGCTCAGAATTTGCCTGGATCCAAGAGATCTAAACAGAGCAATAAAGAGAGAACACTTCAAGCTTCCTACACGTGAGGAAATCATGGCACAGTTTGCAAATGCAAAGTATTTCAGCAAGTTAGATGCATCATCAGGATTTTGGCAGATGAAATTGGATGAAGCAAGTTCAAGACTGTGCACGTTCAACAGTCCATTTGGCAGATACAGATTCCTAAGGTTACCATTTGGCATTGCCTCAGCTCCTGAAGTGTATCACAAAACTATCCATATGATCTATGAGCACCTGGAGGGAGTTGATACATCAATGGATGACATCATAGTATGGGGAACCACGAGAACTGAGCATGACGAGAGACTGAAAAAAGTGCTGGAAGCAACAAGGAAAACAAACCTGAAGCTGAATAGAGAGAAATGCCAGCTCGGGGTGACAGAACTGACATTCGTGGGAGATATCTTTAGCAGTGAGGGCATCAGACCAGATCCCAGAAAGGTGTCCGCCATTGAGAATATGCCAAAGCCACAACGGAAAAAGGACGTGCAGAAGTTTAATGGAATGATCAACTATATGGGGAAATTCATATCCAACCTCTCAGAAAAGATGGCGCCACTGAGAAGACTAACTGAAAAGAACATAGAATGGGAATGGAATCATGAGCATGAGAAGTCATGGAGCGATCTAAAGAAACTGCTCACAGAGGAACCAGTTCTGAGGTTTTATGACCCAGCGAGACCCATCAAGATATCATCAGATGCATCACAGAGTGGGCTCGGTGCCGTTCTTCTGCAACAATATGACTACTGGCAACCTATTGCATATGCATCGTGCTCAATGACAGACGCGGAGACGCGATATGCTCAAATAGAAAAGGAGCTGCTCAGCATCACATATGCCTGTGAAAGATTTCACCAGTTTGTGGCAGGACAAGCAATCAGTGTAGAGACTGACCATAAGCCCTTGATTGCATTGTTCCAAAAGCCACTAAATAGCTGTCCGCTTAGAATACAAAGAATGATGATCAGGCTGCAACGCTATACACTGAATGTTGCGTACACACCGGGTAAACTGATGTATACAGCAGACACGTTGTCCAGAGCTGTTGACCCAAGTGAGCCCGCAAACACCACAATGGATGAAAAAGTGAACGCCTACGTGGACATGATCACAAGTGCACTGCCCATAGCAGATGCAAAAATGGAGCTCATAAAGACTGAGACAAACAAAGATGAAACAATGAGACGACTGAGAAAAAGCATCTTGGATGGATGGCCCAACATGAAGCAAGACTGCTCACCTGACATGGCAGAGTACTGGAACTGCAGGGCGGAACAATCAGTGGTCGAAGACATCATCTACAAAGGAAGTAAAATAGTTATCCCAAAGAGTCTGAGAAAAGAGATGTTAAGAAAGATCCATGGAGGACATCTGGGAATCGAAAAGTGTAAGAAAAGAGCACAAGAGGTGATGTACTGGCCACGAATCAACCAAGATGTGACAAATGAGGTGTCAAACTGCACAATATGCCTGAAATATCGAGCAAGCAATCTGGTAGAACCACTAAAGCCACACCCAGCGCCAGACAGACCTTACCAGAAGGTAGGCGCTGACCTATTTGTATGTCAAGGGAAGGACTATCTTGTAGTCACAGACTATTACTCCCTGTATCCAGAGGTTTGTAGACTGTACACCACCACTGCAGATCCTGTGATAACATGTATGAAAGCCATATTCTCCAGGCACGGCGTGGCAAGCGAGGTCTTCACAGACAACGGACCCCAGTTTTACAATGCAAGTTTCCGACACTTTGCCAAAGAGTGGGACTTTGTCCACACAACGTCAAGTCCTCACTTTCCACAGTCCAATGGTCTAGTGGAAAAATCGGTCCAGACAGTGAAAAGACTGATGTACAAGGCAAAAGACAGTGGAACTGACTTCTACCAGAGTATGCTTGTATACCGCACAACGCCGCTTGAGTGTGGTATGTCACCAGCCCAACTCCTGATGGGACGTCGGCTAAGGTCAAACCTACCCATCCCGGAGAACCTCCTGAAAACAAAAGAGGGGGAGAAAGTGAGGAAGTTCAAAGAACAACAGAAAGAAAAGCAAAAGTACTACTATGACAGAGGAACACAAAACCTACCTGAACTCCACACTGGTGACCAAGTAAGGTTGAAAGACAAAACAAACACATGGACTCAGAAGGGAACTGTCCTGAGTGAAGTTCAACCAAGATCATACACCATTCAGACAGATGAGGGTGCTGTTCTGAGAAGAAATCGTCGAGATCTTCTCATGGGACCAGCCACAGCAGGTCAAGAGACTGATACTGTTGAACAACCTGATCACACAGCTGAGAAACCATCATCTGAGGCAACAACTCAGATTCAAGGACAATCAATCAGAAAATCCTCAAGACACGTGAAGCCTCCTGAGAGACTCATTGAGCAAATTTAAGGACTATTGTTATAGAAGGAAGTAATGTTATCTTATTCTTTCTTGAAGTTCTAGTGTATTGACATATTTCACGTGAACACACAAAGCAAGGTTAAAAAACCTTGATCATGATAATGATAATGTAAGTTCATTAATGTTACAGTTAAAATGCAGATTAATACAAAGAAAACATGTTGTTAGTTAAAAGTAAAATACTTCTGTTTTAAGAAAAGGAGATGGAATGATATCAGCAAATAGAGATGGTGTTTGCCTGTTCGATTATGATGCCTTACCAGCATGATTGCATGTATTGATTGCTTGTGCCTGACCAGCAGAGGGCATGTGACAGAGACAAGTAAGGCAGTTCAGTTTAGTTTCAGTTTCGTTCTAGATGCATCACTAGCATCATGTCTCCTGTAAAGCTGTTAAAAAAGAGTTGAACAGACTTTAGATTAAAACTCATTCTCTTTCATGAATGTGTCGTCATTGAACCCACATACAAATCAATACACACAGGACACAGGGCATCAGCACCCGACCACATTGCTGCCTGGGACACCAGATATGGCCTCACCATGGCCAGATTTATTTCACTTGATGCTGTATACCCTGGCTGCCTCATGATGTGCCAGGTTGGCACCACTCCACACCAACACCATAAAGCAACCCTGCAATGCCCAAGCCATTCCTTTCACACTTATAAAGCGCTGGTTAGGCCACAACTGGAGTATTGCATCCAGTTCTGGTCATCACATTTTAGGAAGGAGGTGAAGGCCCTTGAGAGTGTGCCAAGGAGATTTACCAGAATGCTTCTGGGGTTGGGGGATCTTAGCTAAAAGGACAGGTTGGAGAAGCTGGATTTGTTTTCATTAGAGCAAAGGAGGATGAGTGGTGATTTGATAGAGGTATACAAGATTATGACGGGTTTGGATAGGCTAGACGGAGAAAGGCTGCTCCCACTAGTTGATGGTACAAGGACTAGGGGACACAGATTTAAGGTTTTGGGCAAGAGATATAGGGGGGACGTGAGAAAAATCTTTTTTACGCTGCGAGTGGCGATGTCCTGGAACTCGCTGCCAACGGAAGTGGTGGAAGCAGAGACACTCAATGTTTTCAAGGGGAGACTGGATAGGCACTTGAGGGAAATAAACTTGCAGGGCTACGGGGATAGAGCGGGGGAATGGGACTGACTGGATTGCTCTACATAGAGCCGCACGGACTCGATGGGCCAAATGGCCTCCTTCTGTGCCGTTATGACTCTATGGGCAGGATTTTCATTGGGCCGTGGAGTCGGGATTGGAGGCGTGTGGGGGGTTAAAATCCCGAAATCAGAGGTCCCGACCCCATCCCGCACCCAACCCGCCTCCATGCCAGTTTCAAAGGAGGCGGATACCCGCCCGCACTGGGACCCGCCTCCCCGAGGCGGGAAGGGGATTAGTGCCAATTAACTGCCTGTTAACAGGTAGTTAACAGGCAGTTTTTAGCCTAATCCCTATTTTTAATGCTGAAGTGTGGGATTCCCGATGGCTCCAAACCACGGCAAGTTTTTGAGGTGGGCCGTCAGGTTGAAGGACTTGGAGGGGTCGAGATGTCAGTGTTCAGGTGAGTGATGTGTGCATGAGTGCAAAAGTAAGTGTGTTTGGTGTGTCTAAAGTGTTTAAAGAAGTTTAAATTACCTTTTCTTACCTTTTCAGCCTTCCTTCCTTTAGGTCTCGGGAGTCCCTCATCTCACCAGCACAAAAAGCAGAATGGCTGTGAACTGTCAAAAGTGATGGCCTTCAGCTTTCTGTGCAGGAGAGATTTCTAACTGAGTCTGTGGAGAAGGACTCAGGTTAGAAGTAAGACTGTCAGTGTTTGACAGCTTCAAACAGCTGTGAAATGCTAATATTTCATCTGTCAAAACCTCTTGACAGATGAAATTTCAGTCTGTGACATCACCTGTTGCCGGGTGGCCCTTAATTGGCCTGCTGAGCCCGCTGGGCGGGCTCAACAAGGTCAATCAAGTCAAAATCGCGTGGATTGGCCATATCTCAATGGAGGCGGGACTACAACCCCGAAAGTTGTAGTCCCGCCTCCTACCCGACTCCTGAATGAAAATCCAGCCCCATGACTTTATGACTCTATGGGGTCGATTTTGTGGAACCTGTCGGGAAGAAGGCGGGACTTCCCAATTCGGGTTTTTGACCCGCCTACTTCGACGTCCGGCCAATCCGCGCGATTTTCCCTTGATTGACCTTGTTGAGCCCGCCCAGCGAGCTCAGCAGGCCAATTAAGGGCCACCCGGCAACAGGTGACATCACAGACTGCAATTTCATCTGTCAAGATTTCGGACAGATGAATTATCAGTATCCCACAGCTGTTTGAAGCTGTCAAACACTGACACTCTGATTTCTAAGCTGAGTCCTACGCAGACTCAGTTAGAAATCTCAGCAGCACTAAAAGCTGAAGGCTATCACTTTTCACAGATCGCAACCGTTCAGCTTTAAGTTCCGGCTGACTGATGCACTCCCGACGCCTAGAGGAAGAAAGGCTGTGAAGGTAAGTAAAGGTAAGTAAAAGTTCTTTACACACTTTACACACACCAAACACACTTACCTTTACACTCATGCACCAATCACTCACCTGAGCGCCGACATCATGACCCCTCCAACTCATTCAACCCGATGGCCCGCCGCTCCAACCTGGCGTGGTTTGGAGCCGTCGGGAAACCCACACGAAACCCCTCAAAATGGGGCTTAGGCTAAAAACTGCCTGTTAACTACCTGTTAACAGGCAGTTAATTGGCACTAATCCCTTCCCGCCAGGTTTCGGCGGGTCCCAGTGCGGGGCGGGTACCCGCCGCCCCTGAAACTTACGTGGGGCGGGGTTTTGGGCGGGATAGTGTCGGGACCCCCAAAGTCGGGATTTTCCCCCCCCCACATGCCTGAAACCCCGCCTGACGGCTCCCCGAAAATCTAGCCCCATGACTCATCAGCATTATGGGGGGTACGGTTCTGTCTCACCATTCACTGTAACTCACTAAGCCACTTCCAAAGGTTCACACAAATCTGTCCAAGAATGCAGTGTTGAAAATAAAGATTTCAATGTTTGACAGCACATTAACAGAAGCTTCACATGAACATTGGCTAAAACACCCAAGTGCCTACCCTTGTGTGCTGTTAGTTGGTATGATTGGACTAGGATGAGGGTGAGTGTGAGGGGTTGCTAGTGAGATGGGGAAGTGATAATATAGATAGAGAGAGAGGGATGGGTGGATGTGCAAGGTAAGTTGATGAGTAAGGATGTGCAGGAGTAGGGTAGGGAAGGCAGAGTGATGGAGGAGGGGACCGAGTGTAACATATCAAAGTTTGCAGATGATACTAAGATGGGAGGGAAAGTAGTGAGTGAGGAGGACATAAAAAACCTGCAAGGGGACATAGACAGACGTAAGTGGGCAGAGATTTGGCAGATGGAATACAATACTGGAAAGTGTGAGGTTGTGCACTTTGGCAGGAAAAATCGTAGAGCAAGTTATTATCTTAATGGCAAGAAACTGGAAAGTACTGAAGTACAAAGGGATCTGGGGGTCCTGGTGCATGAAACTCAAAAGGTTGGTATGCAGGTGCAGCAAGTGATTAAGAAGGCCAGTGGAATGTTGGCTTTCATTGCTAGGGGGATAGAATATAAAAATAGGAAGGTATTGCTTCAGTTGTACAAGGTATTGGTGAGACCGCACCTGGAATACTGCGTACAGTTTTGGTGTCCATACTTAAGAAAGGACATACTTGCTCTCGAGTCAGTACAAAGAAAGTTCACTCGGTTAATCCCGGGGATGAGGGGATGGACATATGAGGAGAGGTTGAGTAGATTGGGACTCTACTCATTGGAGTTCAGAAGAATGAGAGGTGATCTTATTGAAACATATAAAATTGTGAAGGGGTTGGATTGGGTGGATGCGGGGAGGATGTTCCCGATGATGGGTGAAACTGGAACTAGGGGGCATAGTCTTAGAATAAGGGGCTGCTCTTTCAAAACTGAGATGAGGAGGAACTACTTCACTCAGAGGGTGGTAGGTCCATGGAATATGCTGCCCCAAAAAGCTGTAGAAGCTACATCACTACATAAATTTAAAACAGAAATAGACAGTTTCCTAGAAGTAAAGGGAATTAAGGGTTATGGGGAGCGGGCAGGAATTTGGACATGAGTCTAGGTTCGGATCGGTCATGGCCCTGTGGGTAGCGGAGTGGGCCCAGGGGCCGTGTAGCCTGATGCTGCTCCTATTTCGTGTGTCTAATTCTGTTAGATTCAGGAGATGGTTATGTGATAGTGGATTGGCGGTTAGGATCAGATCAGCCATGATCTTATTGAATGGCGGAGCAGGCTCGAGGGGCCGATTGGCCGCCTACTGCTCCTATTTCTTATGTTCTTATGTTCTTATGTTCTTATGGGGATGTGATGAGTTGCACAGCAGGATGAGGTTGAGTGTGGCTTTGCAGTAATGTTTTGTGATCTGCTAAGATCATTGAAAGGTTTGTGCCACTGCAGCCTAGTTTTCCTGACCACAGCCCTGCTTATGTCCTCCTGTGCAATGCGCCACCAGGCTGTGTTGATCTCCTGGGGAGGTCTCTTCCACCCTTGGGAAGGGCAGAGAACCTCCCTGCATGCTGGACTCCCTCCATACGTATATGGATGGAGTCATGTGAGAGCCTGGGTGCAGGTGTGCACCTCTGTGCAGTGCTTGTCAGTGTTTGCAGCACCTCAATGCTGTAGAACAGACAGCACAATTGTCAAAATAAATTTGCCCATGGACCCTTTAAGGAAACCGGCTGATGATGTGTCATCAAATGACATCATCAGCCCCGCTTCCTTCAATTGGCCGGCAAACGCGCTGGGTGGGCTTAACAAGCCCAATCAGGGGAAAATCATTTTGGACAGCGGGCTGGAACTGGCAGCAAGGCCGGGACCTGCCACTGACGTCAGCCGCCACGGACCCGCTGAGGTTGGTAAAATCCAGCCTGAGCTGTTCAACAAAGCGATCACTCAATTCGCAATGTAGAGGAGACCGCATCGTGAGTAGTGAATACAGTATACTAATTTGAAAGAAGTACAAGTAAATCACTGTTTCACCTGGAAGGAGTGTTTGGGGCCCTGGAAGATGGGAAGGGAGGAGGTGAAATGGCAGGTGTTACATCTCCTGTGCTTGCACGGGAAGGTGCCATGGGAAGGGGACCGGGTGTTCGGGATGATGGAAGAGTGGATCAGGGTGTCGCGGGGGGAATGGTCCCTTCGGAATGCTGACAGGAGAGGGGAGAGGAAGATGTGATTGGTGGTGGTATCGTGCTGGATTTGGTGGAAATGGCGGAGGATGATCTGTTGAATGCTGAGGCTGGAGGGGTGTAATGTGAGGACAAGGGGAACCCTATTTCATTCTGGGAGGAAATGGGAAGGGGTTTGGGTAGAAGTGCGGGAAATGGGATGGACACGATTGAGAGCCTATCAACCATGGTGGGGGGAATCCCCGACTTGGAAGGTAGCATCGTCAGAACAGATGCGATGGAGACGGAGAAACTGGGAGAGTGGAATAGAGTCCTTACAGGAGGCGGGGTGGGAGGAAGTGTAATCAAGGTAGCTGTGGGAGTCTGTGGGCTTATAGTAGAAGTCTCTCTCCACAGATGCTGCCTGACCTGCTGAGTATTTCCAGCACTTTTGGTTTATATTTCAGATTTCAGTAATTTACCTTTGTATTTGTGTTGCTGCATGCTTGGTGATTGTTGCTTACTACATTTCATGGGCCGAAGGCCAAACATATTGACATGGCAGAATACAGTGCTAAATATGGGCATGCCTGTACATTTGGAAAGTATGTAAGCAGTTGGCAGAATACTGTGCATTCTCTGACTGTGATGGTTCATCAAGCAGAAGTGAAGTGCCATTAAAATGCAATGTAAGGCAACATTGTAAAATTAAGCAAATTATGAGCACACTTTGGCAATCTTTCAGAGAGCAGCAAATTTCTTCCTCCATTGTTCCCTGCATCTTGCCATTGGTGGGACAGCATTTAATCTTTCTGGTACCTCCATCCAGGCTGCTCTTGCATTACTCTTCAGAAGCGGGTGCAGCTCCACGCCAAAAGGGACCTTCCTTCTCTCCGCGCTCCCTGCAGCGAGATCGCCGCAGCTGCATGCTGGCAGGGTGCTATTTGCTGTCCTTGTCTTGCTGCAGCCATTTCTATCCTTCAGTATCAAACCTGTGGTGTATGTAACCTGTTCCACCTTAAGAGACTACCTTAAGAGATGGACTACTTTCTCTTGGCTACTGTATATTGTAGTACCGGTGGTGACCACACCGGTATATAAACTCTGTGTAGTAATTTGCTAAGCAGTTCAGCCCTGACCTTCAATTAGTAAAGACCTGTTTAAGTTATTCTTGTTGTCTGTGTCCAGTGATTTAGAATAAGCATATCTGGGACACTCAGACTCAACAGTGGCGACGAGTCCGATCTTACCCTGCGGCAGTTTTGCATCCAAGGCAGCTTCGTCCTCAGAACGGGCGTCAAGAAGAGGCATCCGCCCTCATCATCCCGCTGAGCACCGCATCGCACGGGAGGCATCGAGAACCCGGGTTGAAATTACTGACCACAAAGTCCTCCATCAGCGACAGGCAGTGATCATCCTTCTACCACGGTGGTGGGTAAGCCGATCTAGCGCCACGGGCAGAAAGTCGGCCGCGTTGTCAGTGGAGAAGGGGAGGGAAACCGGAGGAAAAAGGGCGGAGAACTCGGCCGCAGCCGGTGAAAAGGGCCGGGCTGCAATCGGGGCCGAGAGGCGCAGCGACAAGGGCAGCGTTAATGCCACGAGAACCGCGGAGAACTCGACCGCAGCCGGTGTAAAGGGCCGGGCTGCAATCAGGGCTGAGAGGCGCAGCAACGAGGGAAGCGTTAATGCCCATGAGAACCGGGGGGGAGCAAAAGCAGCGCCGGGGAATTTAAGAACCGCTGGGAGGCGAGAACGGCAACAGCGCGGTCATCGCCATTGTAGCCAGCGGGGGAAGAAGACAAGCGTGGGAAGCCACCATTGTAGTCGGCGGGGGAAGAAGACAAGCGCGGGAAAAGCCGCCAAGCGCGGGAAGCCGCCATTTTAGTAGGCGGGGGAAGAAGACAAGCGCGGGAAGCCGCCATTTTGGAAAAATAAAATATTTAAAGAAACTATCAAGGATGCCTAAACACGGTAACATCACTGCTTTTGATAGCGATGTTGAAGATTGGGCCACGTATGTAGAACGCATTGAAGTTTATTGTACAGCAAATGAGGTACCAGATGATAAAAAAGCAATAACCTTATTAAACTCAATGGGTGCGAAGACGTACGGGTTATTGAGGCACCTTGTAACGCCAGATAAACCGGCGGATCAGACTTTCGCGAATATTGTTACTATCCTGCAAGAACATTTAAACCCCACTCCGCTGCTGATAGCGGAACAATTTACATTTTACAGAAGAATGCAGCTGAAAGAGGAAAGCAACGCTGAATTCTTAATTGAACTGCGCAAGCTATCTAAGTACTGTCAGTTTGGTACAGGACTAGCAGATGCTCTGAGAGATAGATTCGTGTGTGGATTACTAAAAGAAGGAACTCAAAAGCGACTGCTAGAGGAAAAGGACCTTACGCTTGATAAAGCTGTCACCATTGCAGCATCGCACGAGGCCGCAGCAAGAGGCACCGCGGAAATGCAGCTAAGGTCATCGGAACTCAGCACCAATCGAATGGCATTGGGTGCAGTAAAGTGTTATTGTTGCGGAAGGACAACGCACAATCAGAACCAGTGCTGGTTCAAAAATCAGGAATGCAGAAAATGTGGCAGGCTAGGTCACATAGCTAAAGTATGCCGGTCAGGAAAGAAGACCAGCAACAAAAGGTCACCGCAGGAAAAGTACAAAAAGGTATACAAGGTGACAGAGAGCAGTTCGGATGAACAGAAGACGGATTCAGACTCCAGCAGTAAGGAACTGGGTTGTCTAAGAATACATAATGTGGGTAACACAGCAGACCACCAAACTATCTGGGTCACACTTCAGATAGCAGGAGTCCAAGTGAAGATGGAATTGGACACTGGATCGGCATTGATGGTCATGAATAAGCAAGATTACAAAAGGTTATTTCCACACATTCCCCTAAGGGATACGGAGATTGTATTGAAAACATACACAGGGCAAAGAGAATACCCCATCGGAAAGATAAAGGTAAAGGTGGTCCACAAGGGTAAAGAAAGCCGAGGAATGGACTTATATGTGTTACCTGAGGGAGGTCCACCACTACTGGGACGGGAATGGATCAGGAGAATAAATATGGACTGGCATTCCTTAAAAGCACTAACTGTAGATTCCGGTAAAAAGGACGATGTCAAACCTAAACGACTGTCCAGAATATTGGACGATGCTAAAGAGGTGTTCCAGCAGGGACTTGGAACACTGAAAGGAATTACGGCAAACATCAAGGTTGAAGAACATGCAAACCCAAAATTTTTCAAAGCTAGACCGGTACCTTATGCGATACGACCTGCTGTGGAAGCTGAGCTGGAGGGACTAGAACGTTCCAGAGTACTGTCAAAGGTGGACTGGAGTGAATGGGCTATGCCCATTGTTCCCGTCATGAAGCGTTCATCGAGTAACAAGCCGGGGGAACCGGGGAAGGTTCGCATCTGTGGCGATTTCAAGATCACTGTTAATCCGGTGCTTCACACGGTGTAATATCCGCTTCCACGGATTGAGGATATTTTCGCTTCGTTGTCTGGCGGGAAACACTTCACCAAGATAGACCTGGCGCAGGCGTACTTACAGATGGAAGTTGATGAAGCGTCATGCCAGTATCTCACGATCAACACGCATAAGGGCTTATATCGGTATAATAGACTGGTTTTTGGAGTGGCATCGGCTCCAGCGATTTGGCAAAGGGCCATGGAGCAGGTATTACAGGGAATTCCAGGCACACAATGCTACCTGGACGACATTCTGATTACAGGAGATGATGATGAGGAACACCTTACAAATTTGGAACAGGTGCTCACCAGATTGAAAGAATATGGACTTCGAGTTAATCGCCAGAAATGTGAGTTCTTTCAGAAGCAAACCTCGTACTGTGGTCACGTCATTGACCAGGAGGGGCTTCACAAGTCACCTGACAAGATCGAAGCTGTTGTGAAGGCTCCCGCTCCGGAAAATGTATCCCAGTTGAGGTCGTTCCTAGGGTTGATTAACTATTACCATAAGTTTCTGCCAAATTTATCCACGGTGCTACACCCGCTGAATGCTCTTTTGCAGAAGGGAGTGCCATGGAAGTGGAGCGAGGACTGTAAGCGGGCCTTTCACAAAAGCAAGGCATTGATCACCTCTAAGGAAGTGTTGGCTCACTTTAACCCAACGCTGCCTATTCGTTTAGCTTGTGATGCTTCTCCATATGGTATTGGGGCAGTGCTCTCACATAAGTTGCCAAATGGCTTGGAAAGACTAGTCACGTTCGCATCCAGATCATTGACCTCCGCTGAGCGCAACTATGCTCAGATAGATAGGGAGGCTCTCAGCCTTGTGTGGGGAGTAAAAAAATTTAATCATTACCTGCAAGGGCAAAAGTTTACGCTGCTGACAGACCACCAGCCGTTGGTTTCCATTTTTAACCCTAAGAAGGGTGTTTCGGTGATGACAGCGCAGAGGCTCCAGAGATGGTCCCTTTTCCTAGGGGCACATCAATATCAGATCGAATTCAAAGGTACAAAGCAACATGGTAATGCTGATGGGCTGCCGCGCCTGCCACTACCTACAGCGGAAGAGGCACCGACAGTTGACCCTGTTGAGTTATTTCACTCGACCATCATCGAATGTTTACCAGTCACCAATGCAAGTATTGAGAGAGAAACCAGGAACGACCCGACACTGTCTCGGGTCTACGAATTGACAGTGAAGGGATGGCCAGCTCATGGTGAACCACTGTTACCGGCATTCTCAGCCAGACGAGAACAGCTGTCCGTCTGTCAAGGAACATTGATGTATGGAACAAGGGTGATTATTCCTCCTAAATTAAGGGAGAGAGTTCTAAAGGAACTGCATGAAGGTCATCTGGGGGGAGTCAAGATGAAAAGCCTTGCTAGGGCTTATGTGTGGTGGCCAGGTATCGACCAACAAATAGAGGATCTGACTAAAAGCTGCTCAGGGTGCCAAAAAGTTCAAAATGCACCTCCGATTGCACCGCTGCATCCATGGGAATGGCCTTCAACCCCATGGCAACGTGTACATATTGACTTCGCAGGTCCATTCATGGACTCCGTGTTTTTAATTGCGGTAGACGCACATTCTAAATGGCCAGAAGTGATTAAGATGGCGACCACTACCTCGGAAAAGACGATCGCAGTTCTAAGAACGATATTCGCAAGAAATGGATTGCCAGAACAAATATGTTCAGACAACGGACCGCAGTTCGTGTCAGAAGAATTCCAGAAATTCATGAAGAAGAATGGGGTGAAACATTATACCTCTGCCCCATATCATCCGGCTACAAATGGGTTGGCCGAGAGATTTGTACATACGTTCAAAAAGGCATTAAAGGCCATGAGCGAAGATCAGATTCCACTACAACACAAGGTGGACAATTTCCTAATGGCATATCGAAACGCCACTCATGCAGTGACAAATCAAAGCCCTGCCATGATGTTCTATAACAGGAGGTTGCGGTCCAGGTTGGACTTGTTAAAACCAAATGTGCGGAGGGAAGTTGAAAACAAACAGTTCCTGCATATAAATAACAAGACCACTCGGAGTTTCGAAATAGGACAACCAGTGTTAGCCCGGGACTATAAGAATGAGAAATGGCAATCTGGAACAATTCGTGCCAGACAAGGACCCCTGATGTACAGGGTGGATATTGGTGAAAATGTAATACGACGTCATGCTGACCAACTTGTAGAATCAAGAACAAGGGTCGAACCCATGACTACGACAGAGACACCAGTGGAAGAAGTTAGTGAACCTGAAGCATCTACCTCAGACGCCAATGTACCTGATGATGTCCAATCCATAAGAGATCAACTAGATGAGTCACCCCAGCAACGAGAATCAGAGACCCCTGAAAGGCGTTATCCAACTCGGATCAGGAGACCTCCTCAGAGACTGAATCTTTGAACAGTTTTGCATGAAGTTGTATATATGTTATCCATGTTATGTTTAAATTGGGATGTACACTGTTAAGCTAAAAAGGGAGGAATTGTGGTGTATGTAACCTGTACCACCTTAAGAGACTACCTTAAGAGATGGACTACTTTCTCTTGGCTACTGTATATTGACCACACCGGTATATAAACTCTGTGTAGTAATTTGCTAAGCAGTTCAGCCCTGACTGTGGTGTATGTAACCTGTTCCACCTTAAGAGAACTTAAGCCTGTTCCACCTTAAGAGATGTACTACTTTCTCTGGCTGCTGTATACGTAATACCGGTGGTGACCACCGGTATATAAGCACTGTGTAGTAAGATTGTATTTCATATAGTCCTGAGCTCCAACCAGTAAAGACCTGTTGAACTTTAATCTTGTAGTCTGTGTGTTATTAATTACAACTAGAACACACAGACTTTACAGTGGCGACGAGTCAGATTCTTACCCTGCGGCAGTTATATCCACAGCGGCTTCGTCCACAGAACGGACGTCGAAGAGAGGCTTCCACCCTCATCACCCTGCTGGAAGACACGTCGCGCGGCAGACATCGAGAAACCAGAGTGCAGAAGACATCCTGAACTCGAAGCCTCCATCAGCGGCTGTCAGCTATCTTCTTTCTACCTCGGTAGTGGGTAAGCCGGGCAGCGACGCGACCAGAAAGTCAGCCGCGTTGGCTGTACAGACGGGGAGGGAAGACGGAGGAATAAGGGCGGTGAGATCGATCGCGACCGGAGATAAGGGCCGGGCCGCATTCGGGCCGAAAGGCGCAGCGCGGGGACATCGATTGCGGCTGGTGATAAGGGCCGGGCCGCATTCGGGCTAAAAAGGCGCAGCGTCTGGGGGCAACTGAAGGCGCGAGAGCCGCGGTGAAGCGGAGACAGCGTCGGGGGAAGGGTGAAGACCGCCAAGCGCGGGAAAACCGCCATTTTGTAGGCGGAGGACGAAGACAAGAGCGCGGAAGCCGCCATCTTGGATAAAAATAAAAAGAAATTAAATTGCAACGATGCCTAAACATGGGAACATTAATACCTTTGATAGCGACATCGAAGATTGGGCTATGTATGTAGAACGCATACAAAATTATTGTAAAGCAAATAAAATCCCAGATGAAGAGAAAGCACTAACATTATTAAACTTAATGGGTGCGAAGACATACGGGCAATTGAAACACCTTTTATCACCAGATGAACCGACGGATAAGACGTTCGAGGAGATTGTTACTGTCCTGAAAAATCACCTAAACCCCACGCCGCTGATGCTCGCGGAACGATTTAAATTTTACAGCAGAAGGCAGCTGAAGGATGAAAGCAATGCTGAATATTTAATGGAATTGCGTAAGCTAGCAAAGTACTGTCAATTCGGAACGAGATTGACAGAGGCGCTACGAGATAAATTTGTGTGTGGTTTATTAAAAGAAGATACACAAAAGCGATTGCTCGAGGAGAATGAGCTGACGATTGAGAAAGCGGTCACTATGGCAGCAGCACACGAAGCCGCAGCGAGAGGCGCGGCAGTAATGCAGCTACGGTCACCGGAACTCAGTACAAATAAATTGGGTTTGAGTACTGTAAAATGTTATCGTTGCGGAAAGACAACGCACGATCAGAACCAGTGTTGGTTTAAAAACCAAGAATGCAGAGCGTGTGGCAGGCTTGGCCACATAGCTAAAGTATGCCAGTCAGGAAAGAAGACCAGCAACAAAAAGTCACCGCAAGGAAAATACATAAAGGTACACAAGGTGACAAAGAACAGTTCGACCGAACAGAAGTCAGATTCAGACGCTAGCAGTAATGAACTGGGTAGCTTAAGAGTACACAACGTTGGTAAGGATGCAGATCTCCAGACAATTTGTGTCACCCTTCAGATAGCAGGAGTCCAAGTAAAGATGGAATTGGACACTGGATCGGCATTGACGGTCATGAATAAGAAAGATTACAAAAGGTTATTCCAACATATTCCCCTACGGGATACGGAGATTATATTGAAAGCATACACGGGGCAAAGAGTGTACCCCATCGGAAAGATAGAGGTAAAAGTGGTCCACAAGGGCAAAGAAAGCCAAGTAATGGACTTATATGTGCTACCTGAAGGAGGTCCACCACTACTGGGACGGGAGTGGATTAGGGAAATGAATATGGACTGGCACTCCTTGAAGGCACTAACGGTAGATTCCGGGGAAACAGATGTCAAACCTAAACGATTGTCCAGAATATTGGATGATGCTAAAGAGGTGTTCCAGCAGGGACTGGGAACACTGAGAGGAATTACGGCAAACATCAAGATTGATGAACATGCACACGCAAATTTTTTTAAAGCTAGACCGGTACCCTCTGCAATACGACCTACTGTAGAAGCGGAACTGGAAGCGCTAGAACGTTCAGGTGTACTGTCTAAGGTAGATTGGAGTGAGTGGGCTACGCCCATTGTTCCCGTTATGAAACGTCCTTCGAGCAACAAGCCAGGAGAACCAGGGAAGGTTCGCATCTGTGGAGATTTCAAAATCACCGTTAATCCGTGCTTCACACGGTGCAGTATCCGCTTCCGCAGATTGAGGATATTTTTGCTTCGTTGTCTGGCAGGAAACACTTCACCAAGATAGACCTGGCGCAGGCGTACTTGCAGATGGAGGTTGAAGAAGAGTCACGCCAATACCTCACGATCAACACGCATCGAGGTTTGTATCGGTACAACAGGCTGGTTTTTGGAGTGGCATCGGCTCCAGCAATTTGGCAGAGGGCCATGGAGCAGGTATTACAGGGAATTCCAGGCACACAATGTTACCTGGATGATATTCTGATTACAGGTGATGGGGATGAAGAACACCTCGCAAACTTGGAACTGGTGCTCAACAGACTGAAAGAGTATGGACTTAGAGTTAATCGGCAGAAATGTGAGTTCTTCCAGAAGCGGATCTCGTACTGTGGTCATGTCATTGACCGGGAGGGGCTTCATAAGTCTCCTGACAAGATAGAGGCAGTTGTAAAGGCTCCCGCTCCGGATAATGTCTCTCAGTTGAGGTAGGATTGATGAACTATTACCATAAATTTCTACCAAATCTATCCACGGTACTGCACCCGCTAAACGCTCTTTTACAGAAGGGGGTACCATGGGAATGGAGCGAAAACTGTAAGAAGGCATTTCGCAAAAGCAAAGAATTGATCACCTCAGAGGAAGTGTTGGCTCACTTCAACCCGACACTGCCTATTCGGTTGGCTTGTGATGCTTCTCCATATGGTATTGGGGCAGTACTCTCACACAAGTTGCCAAATGGCACGGAAAGGCCAGTCGCGTTCGCATCCAGATCATTGACCTTCGCTGAGCGCAACTATGCGCAGATCGATAGGGAGGCTCTCAGCCTTGTATGGGGAGTGAAGAAGTTTAATCATTACCTGCAGGGCCAAAAATTCACACTTCTGACAGACCATCAGCCGTTGGTATCCATTTTTAACCCTAAGAAGGGTGTTTCAGTGATGACAGCACAGCGTCTCCAGAGATGGTCCCTTTTCCTAGGGGCACATCAATATCAAATAGAATTCAAAGGTACGAAGCAGCATGGCAATGCTGATGGGCTGTCGTGCCTGCCACTACCTGAAGAAGAAGAAACGACGAAAGTTGACCCTGTTGAGTTATTTCATTCGACCATCATCGAGTGTTTACCAGTCACCAATGCAAGTATTGAAAGAGAAACCAGGAATGACCCGACACTGTCCAGAGTCTACGAGGTGACAGTGAAAGGATGGCCAACACGTGGTGATCCTCTGTTACCGGCATTCTCGGCAAGGCGAGACCAGCTGTCCGTCTGCCATGGTACTTTGATGTACGGGACAAGAGTGATTATTCCTCCCAAGTTAAGGGAAAGAGTTCTAAAAGAACTGCATGAAGGTCATCTGGGGGGAGTTAAGATGAAAAGTCTTGCTAGGGCTTATGTATGGTGGCCGGGTATTGACCAACAGATAGAGGAGTTGATGAAAAGCTGCGTTGGGTGCCAAAAAGTGCAAAATGCACCTCCGATCGCACCACTACACCCATGGGAATGGCCTTCAGCCCCATGGCAATGCGTACATATTGACTTTGCTGGTCCATTCATGGACTCCATGTTCCTAATTGCGGTGGACGCACATTCCAAATGGCCAGAAGTGATCAAGATGAATACCATTACTTCAGAAAAGACAATTGCGGTGTTAAGAACAATATTCGCAAGGAACGGATTGCCAGAACAGAACTGTTCGGACAACGGACCACAGTTCGTGTCGGAAGAATTCCAAAAATTCTTAAAGAAGAATGGGGTGAAACATTAAACCTCTGCCCCACATCATCCGGCGACAAGCGGGTTGGCCGAGAGATTTGTCCAAACATTCAAAAAGGCAATAAAGGCCATGAACGATGACCAGATTCCGCTACAGCACAAGGTGGACAATTTCCTAATGGCGTATCGAAACGCCGCTCATGCAGTGACTAACCAAAGTCCTGCCATGATGTTTTATAACAGGAGGTTGCGGTCCAGGTTGGACTTGTTAAAACCAAATGTGCGGCGGGAAGTGGAAAACAAACAGTTCCGGCATATTAATAACAAGTCCACTCGAAGTTTCGAAGTAGGACAACCAGTGTTGGCAAGGGGCTATGGAAACGAAAAATGGCAGTCCGGAACAATTCGGGCCAGACAAGGACCTCTGATGTACACAGTAGATATTGGTAACAATGTGATAAGGCATCATGCGGATCAACTGGTAGAATCAAGAGCAAGGGTCGAACCCATGGTTGCGACAGAGACAACTGTGGAAGACTTTAATGAACCTGAAGCATCTACCTCGGCAGGGACTGTACCTGATGATGACGTCCAATACATAGGAAACCAACAAGAAGAGTCACCTCAGCAACAAGAATCAGAGACCACTGAAAGGCGTTATCCAGACCGAATCAGAAGGCCTCCTGAGAGACTGAACCTTTGAGCTGTTTATACCTAAAGTTATATATGTATATATGTTATGATGTTATGTTAAATGGGGATATGACTATTAAGCTAAAAAGGGAGGATTGTGGTGCATGTAACCTGTTCCACCTTAAGAGAACTTAAGCCTGTTCCACCTTAAGAGATGTACTACTTTCTCTGGCTGCTGTATACGTAATACCGGTGGTGACCACCGGTATATAAGCACTGTGTAGTAAGATTGTATTTCATATAGTCCTGACCTCCAACCAGTAAAGACCTGTTGAACTTTAATCTTGTAGTCTGTGTGTTATTAATTACAACTAGAACACACAGACTTTACACTGACCTTCGATTAGTAAAGACCTGTTTAAGTTATTCTTGTTGTCTGTGTCCAGTGATTTAGAATAAGCATATCTGGGACACTCAGACTCAACAAAAACAGCTATAGTATATTGCAGTATTCTGCGAGCTTAGTTCTGGGACCCTTAATGTTCATAATACTAAAACATTACTTTGCGGACAGCACTTCCTGTGAGATACACTTTGTTGATGGCACCAAGCTATATGGTCAGATGACAAATATAAAATAGCTAAACAGCATTCAGATAAATCTAAAGTAATTATTTTTCCCCCTAGCACACCACAATTGAGTTTACTTGATTGATTGTGTTGTTTTGCTGGGGCTTTCCCATGAGCAGACTTGTTGATTAGTAGCCACTTTATTTTGATATGGACAAATGCAACAAATGTTGACTGGGCTGCATTTCTGATATGAGCATTACCAATCTTGATTTCTCTGCCATTCGATTAGCTGAAAAATCCTGACCTTTAGAGTTGGCTTGTAGTCAATCAAATAACACTTTTTTCCATAACTGCTCCCATCATCCATTTAGGAGGTCGGAAGAATACAGTAAATAAAAGGTTTTAAATTATAAAAACTTAGAAATAATAGAAACTAAAGAGTAAAAATGGACATACTAATGTATATTGGTTGGAAAGGAATAAAAAATAATACTAAAATAAAAATGAATTGAGAGATATGAGAGAAAAAAGGAAGTCGTCAAACACAATTAAACATTTTTATTTATATTTAAAATGATATTTTGTTTTCATGATATATTTTAGTAGGTTACAGTTAGCATTAAGTCGTAAAATTATTTTGGATGTTTAATTGGCTTTTCTACTAGGATATTAGGAGCTGAAATTCCAGGGGTTGGAGATGCCGGAGAGTGGGTACATCAACTGCCAGGGGGCTGGGATTGGGCCAGGACTCCGTTCCACTAGGATTCCATCCCATGTAACCTGCCCACTTAATTCCAGTCAGAGAGGGGAGCATGTGAGCCTGCTGCCTGGCTTCCCTTCATGTCAAAAGGGAGTGGCTGGGGGAGATCCCAGGCTACTCCAGGAATTCTGCCCATTTCACCCTTGTCAGACCTCAACAGAACTCTCGTCCGCTGACAGGCTGGCATAAGTTCTGTTGAAGCTCTTGGGAATGTCCCAGAGCTAGCCAGGACTATAGTAATTGATCCTGGAGGGTATTGATTGCCTTCTCCATTTGGATAAGAAGGCTGACAATTTGTTTTGTTCTTTGGCTCTTCAATGGTCTCTTGCTCTCCCATCGGAGCTGCATGGCGCTAATCCAATTTTCTGTGCCGTTGGTGTGAGTGCCTCTGATGCACTCTTACTGGCACAGGGCGTCAGATTATGTGTTATGACCCAGTCCCTGGGATTTGGGTTGGGGTCTGCATCCTTGGCTACTGATATGTGGAAATCCAGTTTTGCCACTCTCTGCCAGTGGATATTTTTAGTGTTTTTTCAGCATTAGAGAGAGACAGGAATTTCCATGAATCTGCAGCAGTCTAAGGGTCAATATAGGAAAGAAAGAAAGACTTGCATTTTTGTAGCACCTTTCACAAACTCAGGACGTCCCAAAGTGCTTTACAACCAATGAAGTACTTTTTGAAGTGTAGTCACTGTTGTAATGTGAGAAACACAGCAGCCAATTTGTGTACAGCAAGCTCCCACAAACAATGTGATAATGACCAGAGAATCTGTTTTTTAGTGATGTTGGTGATGGATAAATATTGGGCCCAGGGCACCAGGGAGGAACTCCCCTGCTCTTCTTCCAATAGTGGTCGTGGGATCCTCCACATCACTCTGAGATGGGACCTATAAAAGCCAAAACGTACTGTTGGTAGGAGGAGGGAACATGTTTAAGACAGAGATGAGGAGAATTTTTTTCTCACAGAGGGTCATGAGTCTTTGGAACTCTCTTCCTCAGAGGGCAGTGGAAGCAGAGTCTTTGAATATTTTTAAGGCAGAGGTAGATAGATTCTTGGTAAGCAAGGTGGTGAAAAGGTTATCGGGGGTAGGCGGGAATATGGAGTAATCAGATCAGCCATGATTTTATTGAATGACGGAGCAGGCTCGAGGGGCCGAGTAGCCCACTCCTGCTCCTAATTTGTATGTTCATATGTTTTTTAGGAGCAGTGAACATGACACAGGGAAATTGAGCGGTGACTCTGCAGGTCCAATCGGATTCAAACATTGGAACCCTGCTCTGCATCTCACCCCACGACCAGTCCTTCACTGACCGGCATGTTGATGTGAGATTTCAGTAGGGGCGCACACCTTCCCGCACGCAGCACAAACACCTTGATGGTGTTGGAGATCCCTCTGTCACTCAGGCACTGAAAAATATAAGACAATGCAAATGGGAATAAGAAACAGCAAACAAAAACATGATGAAAATGTGTCTTTTAACACAGGAGGAGAAGGCAAAGAGCCTGTGTATTAATCACTGCTTATCCTCTGAAAGTTTCCAGTCAATCTGAACTTAGCATCAACAAAGCTAATCAAATAGCATAGAAACATAGAAACATAGAAGATAGGAGCAGGAGTAGGCCATTCGGCCCTTCGAGCCTGCTCCGCCATTCAATGAGATCATGGCTGATCATCCAAATTCAGTACCCTGTCCCTGCCTTCTCCCAATATCCCTTGATCCCTTTAGCCTTAAGAAATATATCCAACTCTTTCTTGAATATATTTAATGAACTGGCCTCCACCGCCCTCTGTGGCAGAGAATTCCACAGGTTCACCACTCTCTGGGTGAAGAAATTCCTCCTCATTTCAGTCCTAAATGGCTTACCCCTTATCCTTAGACTATGACCCCTGGTTCTGAACTCCCCGGTCATCAGAAACATCCTTCCTGCATCTAGTCTGTCCAGGCCTGACAGAACTTTATAGGTTTCGATGAGATCCCCTCTCAATCTTCTAAACTCCAGTGAGTATAAGCCCAATCGACACAATCTCTCCTCATACGTCATTCCTGCCATCCCAGGTATCAGCCTGGGGAATCTTCGCTGCACTCCTTCCATGGCAAGAACGTCCTTCCTCAGGTAAGGCGACCAAAACTGCACACAATATTTAAGGTGCGGCCTCACCAAGGCCCTGTACAACTGTAGCAAGACATACTTGTTCCTGTACTCGAACCCTCTTGCTACGAAGGCCAACATACCATTTGCCTTCTTAACCGCCTGCTGCACCTGCATGCTTACCTTCAGCGACTGGTGCACAAGAACACCCAGGTCTCTTTGCACTTCCCCAATGTGATGAAATATGCCTTCATCAGACCTGCTTGTATTTTACCTGCTTGTATTGTGTGAACCACACCCTTTTGTTCCTATTGTGTGTATTGGCTACGCCCCTGTCTTTTGCCATATAAAGGTCTCAGGAGCTGTATGAGTCACTCACTACCAGATGAACTCGATGTGGGAAGACCTGCTATGCTGCTATGTCCTTAGTGATTAAAAGCCTTTAGTTGAATCCTTTAAAATCCTTGTCTTTGAGTTATTGAAGGCACATCAATTTTAATCACTAAAACACCAGGATGGATCGACTCCTGAAACCAGAGCGCTTGGATCTGGACCCCCATGCCTCAGATGCAGCCACACAGTTCGGACACTGGTTCCAATGTTTCGAATTTTTCATTGCAAACTCATCCACTGCCATAGCCACAGCCGAAACCGCTACCGGAGACATGAAACTGGGAATCCTGCGAAACTGGGTGAGCCATCGGGTCTCCCCTCTCATCCAAGAGGCCACCAGCTACGAGGAGGCCTGCACCATCCTGAAGGCCCACTACGCGCGGCCAATAAACGTGTACGCCAGGCATCTTCTGACTACTCGCACGCAGCGGCATGGTGAGTCACTAGAGGACTTTATACTAAACCTAAAAGTACTGGGCAGAGACTGTAACTATAAGGCCGTGTCTGCCATCGTGTACACGGAGGAGCTGATTCGAGACTCCCTTATTGCGGGCCTCAGTTCAAATTATATTCGGCAGAGACTGTTTGAAAAGGAGGGACTGGACTTAAAACAGGCTATAGATATAGCGCGATCACTGGATATGGCCCAGAGGAACTCTGAATCCTGTTCCCCAGGCCACGCGGCCCACTCCGCCTCGTGCGCGCCGTGGGGGCCGCCATCTTGGAAGCCATCTTCACCTCCCAGGTCTCAGGCCAGCCCAGCACCGTCGGAGCCCCAGCCTCCACCCAGGAGCCCCACTACTGCCGCGATGCATCGGGGCCCGAAATGCTACTTCTGCGGTCAGGACAAACACTCCAGGCATCTGTGCCCAGCGAAGGGCACCACCTGTTTTAAATGCGGGGAGAAAGGACACTTCAGCAAAGTCTGCAGAGGGAACCCCGCCTCCAACTCCACCACTGCCGCGTGTGCGCCGTGGGAGCGGCCATCTTGGAAGCTATCTTGTCCACCCTCATGGAGTCCACCATCTTGCCCCGACTACACGGACCTCCAGGACCCACTGGTGGCCTCAATCACAGTGGATCAATCCAGGCCACATCCGTTGTCTAAATCGATGATGGACATAGAGGTAAACGGGAACAAGGTTAAATGCTTGATTGACTGCGGGAGCACCGAAAGCTTTATTCATCCTAGCCTGGTAAAACGATTTTCTCTAACGATAGTCCCCACACAGGGCAAAATCGCCATGGCCGATAAGACTCATACCTCAAAAATTACAGGTTTCTGCGCGGTTATGTTGTCGGTAAAAGGCAATGATTACAGAGATTTTAAACTATTGATAATGCCAGATCTCTGTGTGAGCGTGATCTTGGGTCTGGACTTCCAGTGCCACCACCAAAGTATCACGCTTACCTACGGTGGGTCCCAGCTGCCCCTCAAACTGTGCGGTCTGGCTACCCTGAAGGTCAAGCCGCCCTCTCTGTTCGCCAACCTCGCACCCAACTGCCGACCCATAGCGACCAAGAGTAGGCGGTACAGCTGGGAGGATAGATGGTTCATTGCGTCGGAAGTAGAAAGACTCAAGCGGGAGGGTATCATCGAATGCAGTACCAGCCCGTGGCGCGCCCAGGTAGTAGTAGTTAAGGGTAGCAAAAAGAAGCGGATGGTGATAGATTATAGCCAGACGGTTAATCTATACACCCAGCTAGACACCTACCCTCTGCCCCGCATAGCGGATATGGTTAACCAAATCGCGCAATACCGGGTGTTTTCCACCATCGACCTAAAATCAGCATACCACCAGCTCCCCATTAGGCCGGAGGACCGTCCATACACTGCCTTCAAGGCGAACGGACGTCTCTACCACTTCCTCAGAGTCCCCTTTGGGGTAACGAACGGGGTCTCGGTCTTCCAGTGGGAGATGGACCGCATGGTCGATGAGAACCAGTTAACAGCCACCTACCCATACCTAGACAACGTCACCATCTGCGGCCACGACCAGCAAGACCACGACTCGACCCTCGCGAGATTTCTGAAAACCGCCCTCAGACTCAATCTCACCTACAACGAGGATAAGTGTGTCTTTAGCACCACGCGCCTCTGTATCCTGGGCTGCGTGGTGGAAAACGGGGAAATCGGCCCGGACCCCGACCGATTGCGCCCCCTATGGGAGCTACCCCTACCAAACACTCCCAAGGCCCTGAAAAGGTGCCTGGGGTTCTTCTCCAATTACGCCCAATGGGTCCCCAATTATTCCGACAAGGCCCGTCCCCTCCTGAAATCAACGTCCTTCCCGCTCACAGCCGAGGCCCACGCCGCCTTCAACAGCATTAAACACGACATTGAGAAGGCCGCGCTGCGGGCAGTGGACGAAAACATCCCTTTCCAGGTCGAAAGCGATGCGTCCGACTTCGCTTTAGCAGCCACCCTCAACCAGGATGGGCGGCCCGTAGCCTTTTTCTCAAGAACCCTCCAAGGGCCCGAGATCAGACACTCCTCGGTAGAGAAGGAGGCCCAGGCCATAGTGGAGGCAGTGCGGCACTGGAGGCACTACCTAGCCGGCAAACGCTTCACCCTGCTTACCGACCAGCGGTCGGTAGCCTTCATGTTTAACAACAAACAGAGGGGGAAGATCAAGAACGACAAAATTCTCAGGTGGCAGATCGAACTCTCCACGTTTGAGTACGACATAATATATAGGCCGGGGGCCCTCAACGAATCCCCCAACGCCCTATCACGAGGGATGTGTGCCAGCATCCAGGGGGACAGGCTACAGGGCCTCCACAATGGCCTCTGCCACCCGGGGGTCACCCGGCTATTCCACTTTATAAAATCCCGTAACCTGCCCTATTCCATCGAGGAGGCCTGGTCTATGACCAGGGACTGCCGCACCTGTGCGGAATGCAAGCCCTGTTTTTTCAGACCCGACCAAGCCCACCTGATCAAAGCTACACGGCCATTCGAACGCCTGAGCTTAGATTTCAAGGGACCACTCCCCTCCACCGACCGCAATGTGTACTTTCTCAACATTGTGGATGAGTACTCCCGCTTCCCATTCGCCTACCCCTGCCCAGATATGACCAGTGCCACGGTCATCAAGTGCCTCGGCAACCTGTTTTGCACGTTCGGCATGCCTAACTACATCCACACTGACAGGGGGGCGTCGTTCATGAGCGATGAACTGCGCCAATACCTGCTGTCGAACGGGATAGCCACGAGTCGGACCACTAGTTATAACCCCCGGGGTAATGGGCAAGTGGAGAGGGAGAACGCGACAGTGTGGAAGGCGGTCACCTTAGCACTAAGGTCTAAAGGCCTCCCTACCTCCCGCTGGCAGGAGGTCCTCCCAGATGTACTCCACTCGATAAGGTCGCTACTGTGTACTGCTACTAACGCCACTCCTCACGAGAAGATGTTTGTTTTTCCCCGCAAATCAACCTCAGGAGTATCCCTACCCTCGTGGCTCTCCACCCCAGGGACAGTCCTGTTACGGAAGCATGTGAGGGGCCACAAAACGGATCCCCTCGTGGAGGCAGTACACCTACTCCACGCAAACCCACAGTACGCGTACGTCAAGCACGCCGACGGGCGTGAAGACACCGTGTCCATAAAGGACCTCGCCTCGGCAGGAAGCGACGACGACGACCCATCACCACCACCCTCAGAAGAACCTCCACCATCCCCAGAGGTATCCTCACCACCCCCAGAAGTACCTGCAACACCCCCGGCACATGGGTATGCCCAGGAGGGCACCACGGACTCCCGGTCGGAACCCGAGGTACTGTTGCGATGTTCAGGAAGGACTATCACACCCCCGGACAGACTAAATCTGTAGAAGGGGTGAATGTGATGAAATGTGCCTTCATCAGACCTGCTTGTATTTTACCTGCTTGTATTGTGTGAACCACACCCTTTTGTTCCTATTGTGTGTATTGGCTACGCCCCTGTCTTTTGCCATATAAAGGTCTCAGGAGCTGTATGAGTCACTCACTACCAGATGAACTCGATGTGGGAAGACCTGCTATGCTGCTATGTTCTTAGTGATTAAAAGCCTTTAGTTGAATCCTTTAAAATCCTTGTCTTTGAGTTATTGAAGGCACATCACCCTTCTCCCAATCTATTGCCATTCAAATAATAATCTGCCATCCTGTTTTTGCCACCAAAGTGGATAACCTCACATTTATCCACATTATAGTGCATTTGCCATATTTCTGCCCAATCACCCAACCTGTCCAAATCGTACTGGAGTTTCACGACATCCTCCTGACAGCATACCCTCCCACCCAGCTTTGTGTCGTCTGCAAATTTGGAGATATTACATCCAATTCCCTCATCCAGATCATTAATATATATTGTGAACAGCTGGGGTCCTAGGACCGATCCTTGCGGTACCCCACTAGTCACTGCCTGCCACTCAGAAAATGACCCGTTTATTCCAATTCTTTGGTTTCTGTCCGCCAACCAGTTCTCTATCCAAGTCAATACCTTGCCCCCAATCCCATGTGCCTTAATTTTGCACGCTAATCTCTTATGCGGGACCTTATCGAAAGCCTTCTGAAAGTCCAAATACACCACATCCACTGGTGCTCCCTTATCTATTTTACCAGTTACATCCTCAAAAAATTCCAGTAGATTAGTCAAGCATGATTTACCTTTTGTAAATCCATGTTGACTTTGTCCGATACTGTCACTGCTTTCCAAGTGCTCTGCTAGTACATCTTTTACAATGGACTCTAGCATTTTCCCCACTACCGATGTCAGGCTTACTGGTCTATAATTCCCCGCCTTTTCCCTACCACACTTTTTGAATAGTGGGGTAACATTAGCTACCCTCCAATCCATGGGTACTGTTCCAGAGTCTATTGAGTTCTGGAAGATGACCAGCAATGCATCTACTATTTCTAGGGCCACTTCCTTAAGTACCCTGGGATGTAGATTATCAGGCCCTGGGGATTTATCGGCCTTCAGTCCCATCAATTTTCCTAACACCATTTCCCTACATATACTGATTTCTTTCAGTTCCACCCTTTCATTAGACCCTATGTTCCCCGGCATCTCTGGGAGGTTATTTGTGTCCTCCTTTGTGAAGACAGAACCAAAATATGTATTTAGTTGGTCAGCCATTTCTTTTTTCCCCATTATAAATTCCCCTGATTCTGACTGCAAGGGACCTACGCTTGACTTCACCAATCTTTTTCTCTTCACATATCTATAAAAGCTTTTACAGTCAGTTTTTATGTTCCCTGCAAGCTTACTCTCATTCTATTTCCCCTTTCTTAATTAATCCCTTTGTCCTCCTTTGTTGAATCCTAAACTGCTCCCAATCCTCAGGATTATTGCTTTTTCTGGCCAATTTATATGTCCTCTCCTTGGATCTTATGCTATCCCTAATTTTCCTTGTTAGCCACGGTTGAGTCACCTTTTTTGTTTTATTTTTATGCCAAACTGGGATGAACAAATTCTGTAGCTCATCCATTCGGTCTTTGAATGTTTGCCATTGCCTATCCACCATCAACCCTTTGAGTGCCATTCCCCAATCAATCCTACCTAACTCGCTCCTCAGACCATCGTAGTTTCATTTAATTAAATTGAGGACCCTAGTCTCTGAGTCAACTACTTCATTCTCCGTCTGAATGAAGAATTCGATCATATTATGATCGCTCCGACCCAAGGTGCCTCGTACAACAAGATTGCTAATTAATCCTTTCTCGTTACATAATACCCAATCTAAGATGGCCTGATCTCTGGTTGGTTCCTCGACATATTGGTCCAGGAAACCATCCCGTAAACACTCCAGGAATTCCTCCTCCACAGTATTGTTACTAATTTGGTTGGCCCAATCTATATGTAGATTAAAGTCACCCATGATGACTGCTGTGCCCGTATTGCACGCTTCTTTAATTTCCCTTTTAATGCCATCCCCAACCTTCGCCTTACTGTTTGGAGGTCTATATACCACCCCCACTCACGTTTTTTTCCCCTTAGTATTTCTAGCAGGTTACGTCTCCAGCATATGCAACTGTAAGTTGAGAGGAACCATTCCTGTATAGATCTCTGATGAGACCATGTTTAGAATATCAGGTGGAACTTTCAATGTCAGCGGGAACATAAAACCGGCATTGGTGGATTGGCCGCCAGTTATACACCTCATCTGATTATCCTTTAGCTGATTTGCTACCACTCATTGTCAGCCTCCACTGAAGGTGAAAGTTGTGCCCATTACCTGTAGTTTTTTGTTACCCTACCTTCGAAAGGATATTGACGCATTGGAGGGGATTTAAAGATGGTTCAGCAACAAGGATGATTCTGTGATTAGGGCTATAAGTTATGAGGAATGACTTGAAGAGTTGAATTTGGTTTCACTGGAGAAAGAAGATTGAGGAAGCACATCATCCAGTTAAATACTGAAGTACTAAATATTCAGAGGCGTAAATCACATAATCCCTCAATAAATATGATGGGGAATACCATTCATCCCATCTTAGATTGTCCATCGAGCAAAACCTAACTTGCCCCTATTACAACATCTATTGTGCCCAACTGCAACACGTTACCAGATAAATTTGAATTAACAATGCTCTTTTGTGAAACTATGATTAACATGTGCAACCTGCTTGATACCCACATATAGCAAATGTTAGATAATTGAACAGAAGTGTTGTGTATGTACCTTTAAGGGAATAACTGGTCTTAGACTGCAGTACCGGCAGTGACCACCCCTGTATAAAAGGCCCTAGCAGGCTTCTGTAGTTTCAGTTTCAAGCTGCCTCTTGTTCAGTAAAGTACCTGTTAAACTGTTCTCCCGAAGTCCGTGTATTATTGAGGCGCGGACTTTACAGTGGCGACGAGTAAGTTCTGGTGCTGGTAGCAGGTAGCGCGCTGACCCTTCCGGACTGCGGCGGGCTCAAGCTCGATTGAGCGGCTCTACAAATCGGGCCACGCAGCGTCGCCGGGAAAAGAAAACAAGAGAGAGAGGGTGGAGCGCACAGGGCGCGGTCGGTGCTCGAGAACAGGACAGCGGAGAGTAACTAAACGGGGGGGAAGGAAAGCGAGATGCGCCGAAGCTGCGGGTCACCACCATTACCCCGTAGAACGCTAAGAGCAGCGTGGCAGTAAGGGGAAGAAGCAAAAGCGCGGGAGGTGCCATTTTATCCCGTTGGGGAAGAAGCGAAAGCGCGGGAGGCGCCATTTTATTCCATTGGGGAAGAAGCAAAAGCGCGGGAGGCACCATTTTAAATCGCCCAAGATGCCGAAAAGTGGCAGTATCACTGCTTTCGACAATGAGGTAGAAGACTGGATCACGTATGTAGAAAGAATCGAAGTGTACTGCAAGGCAAATGAGGTGGCTGATGGAAAGAGGGCGTCGGTATTATTAAATCTGATGGGTGCGAATACGTACGGCCTATTGCGGAATTTAATTACCCCAGCTAAACCAATGGAGAAAAGTTTTGAGGAGATTGTTCATATCTTACAGGAACACCTAAGCCCTACACCACTGCTGATAGCAGAAAGATTCAAGTTCCATAAAAGAAACCAGCACAAAGATGAGAGCAATGCTGACTATCTTACGGAACTACGCCAGTTATCGAAGCACTGCCAGTTCGGAGCAGGACTGGCAGACACCTTATGGGATAAGTTTGTCTGCGGGCTCCAGAGTGAAGTAACTCAGAAACGACTACTTTCAAAAAAGGACCTGACGCTAGAACAGGCTTTCAGCGTGGCAGTATCCTACGAAGCAGCAGCACGGGGAGCTGCGGAAATACAACAGAAACCACAAGAATACAGCGCTAACGAAATGGAGTATGGAGCCAAAAAGTGCTATCGCTGCGGCAGAACAACCCATGAGCAGAAGGACTGCTGGTTTAAAGACAAAATATGCAGGCAATGCGGGAAGATGGGACATATAGCAAGAGCCTGCAGGTCGGGAAAGAAGACCAACACAACAAGAACTACTAAGGAACAGTACAGGAAAGTAAAGAAACTGACAGATAGTAGTTCAGAAGATCAGGAGAGTGATAAGGACTCCGGGAGCAGGCGACTAAGTTGTTTAAAGTTACACAATGTGATCGCAAAAGAAGATCACCGAACCATTTGGGTCACCCTCATGATAGCAGGGACCCCAGTGAAGATGGAGTTGGACACAGGATCAGCCCTAACTGTCATGAATCGATGAGACTATGAGCGGCTATTCTCACACATACCCTTAAAGGACACGTCCATTGTATTGAAGACATACACGGGGCAAAAGGTCTACCCCAGAGGAAAAATAAGGGTGCCAGTTGAAAATAACGGAAAGGAAACACAGAAACTATACATGTATATACTACGAGATGGAGGACCACCATTATTGGGACGTGAATGGATCCGAAGACTACAATTGGATTGGCATTCCATTCTGGCACTAACTGTGACTGACAAAAAAGATGATGACGTCGCACCTGGACGTCTGTCACAAATTCTATCTGACACGGAAGAGGTGTTCCAACAAGGACTTGGGACTCTAAAAGGAGTAAAGGCAACCATAAAGATTGAGGATAACGCAACCCCAAAATTTTTCAAGGCCAGTCCGGTGCCATACGCGATACGCCCAGCTGTGGAAGCTGAACTGGAGAGTCTGGAGCATTCAGGGCTGCTGTCTAAGGTGGACTGGAGCGAGTGGGCCACACCCATCGTTCCTGTAATGAAGAAAGCATTGAGCAGCACGCCTGGGGAGCCAAGAAAGGTTCGCATCAGTGGGCACTTCAAGGTGACTGCGAACCCAGTCCTGCACACAGTACAGTATCCGCTTCCGCGGATAGAAGATATTTTCGCCTCACTATCTGGAGGGAAACGTTTTACAAAGATTGACCTGGCTCAAGCGTATCTACAAATGGAGGTGGAAGAAGCATCTAGGAAATACCTCACAATAAACGCTCACAAAGGCCTTTACCAGTACAATCGACTGGTATTTGGGGTAGCATCGGCCCTGGCTATGTGGCAGAGGGCAATGGAACAAGTCCTGCAAGGGATCCCGGGGACCCAGTGTTATTTGGACGACATCCTGGTTACGGGCGAAAATGACAATGAACACCTTGCCAACCTGGAACAGGTGCTCACGAGATTGCAGGAATATGGGCTACGAGCCAACCGTCCCAAATGCGAGTTCTTCAGGAGACAAATCTCGTATTGTGGCCACATGATTGATGAGGAAGGGTTGCATAAGTCGCCGGACAAGATTAAGGCTGTAGTCAAGGCTCCAGCACCAGAAAATGTGTCGCAACTGAGGTCGTTCCTCGGGTTGGTGAACTACTACCATAAGTTCTTGCCGAATTTATCTACAATTCTGCACCACTAAATGCCCTCCTTCAAACTGGTGTAACATGGAAATGGAGTGATGAGTGTAAGCGTGCCTTTCAGGAATGTAAATGCCAAATCACTTCAAAAGAAGTATTGGCCCTCTACAACCCAACACTACCGATTCGGTTGGCATGTGATGCGTCACCTTACGGCATTGGAGCGGTGCTGTCACACAAATTCCGTGATGGTTCAGAGAGGCCAATAGCCTTTGCATCGCGCTCGCTAACCTCAGCCGAACGTAACTATGCCCAGATTGACAGGGAGGCCCTCAGCCTGGTGTGGGGGGTGAAGAAGTTCAATCACTATCTGCACGGGCAGAAATTCACCCTACTGACTGATCATCAACCCTTGGTCTCAATTTTGAACCCAAAGAAGGGCGTTCCGGTGATAACGGCACAACGGCTGCAAAGATGTTCACTTTTTCTAGGGGCACATCAGTACGACATAGAGTACAAAGGTGTGAAACAGCATGGAAACGCTGATGGGCTGTCGCGCCTACCGTTGCCTACGGTAGAGGAAGCATCTGCAGTGGACCCTGTGGAGATATTCCATGTGACCATAGTCGAATGTTTGCCTGTTACAAACGCAAGTATTGAGAAGGAAACCCGAAATGACCCGACACTCTCTCGGGTCTATGATTTGACGGTGAAGGGATGGCCAGCATGTGGCTACTCACTGTTGCCAGCATTCTCGCCAAGGAGGGAACAGCTGTCAGTGTGCCGGAGAACCTTGATGTGTGGATCCCGAGTGGTAATTCCACCCAAGTTGAGAGATAGAGTACTCAATGAGCTTCACGAGGGTCATCTGGGATGGGTCAAAATGAAGCGCCTAGCCAGGGCGTTTGTGTGGTGGCCGGGAATCGATAAAGAAATCGAGGATATGACCAAGAGATGCACAGGATGCCAGAAGGGCCAAAACGCTCCACCACAGGCCCCGCTACATCCATGGGAGTGGCCCTCATCTCCATGGCAACGGGTACACATTGATTTCGCTGGTCCATTTATGGACTCAATGTTTCTAATCGCTGTGGACGCCCATTCGAAATGGCCAGAGGTCATTAAAATGTCCTCCACCACCACGGAGAAAACTATTGCAGTCCTAAGGACCATCTTCGCCAGGAATGGGTTGCCAGAATAGATCTGTTCCGACAATGGCCCACAGTTTGTGTCTGAGGATTTCCGGAGGTTCCTGAAGAATAATGGGGTGAAACATTACACATCTGCCCCATATCATCCAGCCACAAATGGATTGGCTGAGAGGTTTGTTCAGACCTTTAAAAAGGCCATAAAGGCAATGTATAATGATGACATACCACTGCAACACAAGGTGGATAACTTCCTGTTTGCTTACCGGAATGCGACACATGCAGTAACCAACCAAACTCCAGCTGTACTGTTTTTCAACCGGAGACTAAGATGTCGCTTGGATTTGCTCAAACCAAACATAAGATGAGATTTTGAGGATAAGCAGTTCCAGCACATAAATGAGAAGCCAACCAGGAGCTTCAAGATAGGGCAACCAGTCTTGGCCCACGACTACCGAACAGAAAAATGGCAGCCAGGCACAATATGCACACAGCAGGGACCACTAATGTACACAGTGGACGTTGGAGAGAGCATCGTGAGACGCCATGCTGACCAGATTCTAGAATCACAGGAACAAGCCAAACCTGTACCACAAGCATGTGCACCTGGTAATGAGCCCGAAGTACAGATTGCGTCTACCTCAGAATCAGTGGTATTGGAAGCTGACGAACCAACCAATGACAATGAGCCAGAATTGACTCCACCGCCAGAACAGGATACTCGAGAAAGGCACTATCCAGTCCGGATCAGGAAGCCTCCTCAAAGACTGAACTTATAAATGAATATGTCAGTTGATGTATATATTACTGAGAAAATTGTAATTGTAATTAGTTATTATTTAGTTGTTAAATGAATGTTATGTACTGTTTATCTAAAAGGGGAAGAATTGTTGTGTATGTACCTTTAAGGGAATAACTGGTCTTAGACTGCAGTACTGGCAGTGACCACCCCTGTATAAAAGGCCCTAGCAGGCTTCTGTAGTTTCAGTTTCAAGCTGCCTCTTGTTCAGTAAAGTACCTGTTAAACTGTTCTCCCGAAGTCCATGTATTATTGAGGCACGGACTTTACAAGAAGGGAAATAGTGCAGCTGCTGGAAATCAAAAATTAAAACAGATAATGCTGGAAACACTCAGTATGTCAGGCAGCGTCTGTGGAGAGAGAAAAATGTAGGGTTGTTTCAGGTCGATGACCTTTCATCAGAACAAAAGGTCATCGACCTGAAACATTAAGATAATTGAGAGTCATTTTCATTGCTTCCCTAGTACTTCTCTTCAGATCTGACACTTTCTTCTGTGCCTCTTCTCATATGCAGCTGGTAGGAGAAACCGTGTTGACCTTCCATGTTAATGTCACCCATGACTGGTGAACCCAGTGTTTATTTGTGTGTTTGCTTCTGTCCTAAAAAGGACATTTTGCCATTTCATTGCATTCCCATGATATGCAGGGCCTCATCATTGCATTAGGTTTGTAACAATTCCTGTGTTCATTCAACTTTTGGCATTCCACAATTAACTGTGCATTTATTGCAATTATGTTCCTATTTGGTTGGTTAAAAAGTGATTTCGCAGCATCTTTGCAGATCATTCTGATTGGCTCCTCAGTTGCGCATTAATTCTAATAAATCTGACTTCAAAGAAATGCACTGAGAAAAGTTGCACATTTCTTCCTCTAAGGTTTCGTTCAGACCCGGCAAAAGAATCGACATTGAGTCCACCACATTGCAACAAGTAGGGACAATTTATTAAGTACAAAAGTATAAAAGCTTAATAAATAGAGGCAGTAATTAACAAGCCTAGACAGGCTTTACTTCCCGTTTCGGTCTTGGACAACGGAGCACGCTGACTTGGCTTCGGTTACGTCTACGTCACTGCATCCCCTCTTGCTCCCTCATGAGCCCTTCTGGCCAAGTGATTGGCTCCTCGAGCACATGATCTGTCCATGATTGGTCCCTGTCGGCTTAGTCCTGGCCCCCGCCTAGTGGCGGATGTAGAGTCTCTCCATGTGATGTTTTTGCATACACAAGTTAATTACATTAATCACACACACGAGTTAATCACATTAATTACACACATGAGTTAATCACATTAATTACACAAGCACATTTTAGCAGTTACAGACCAGATCAAACCGAGGCAAGCATAAGCACATTCAGGCATGTACACAGTTTGAGGTCAAGTGTTCGCTCAGAGCTTAAACTCCAGCATTAAAATCGCACATTTTCTTACAAACTCCCCACCTTGAGGGTGAAATACATTTATTGATCACTCACTAATCATTACCATTTCCTAATCAAAGAAGCTATCTCTAGACTATTTGTTCATCTGTTCAATTTTTGGACTAAGCATCTTAAATAACAAAGCATGATAATGCCAGCAACTAATATTGAGGCCTGAGTCAGGACCAACAGCATTGACAATGTCCTGAGGCATGGGTGTTGCCCTACATTATAGGCAGTTTCCCACCATGACCTTTCTCCTAATTTCCGTGTCGCCTTATTAGTCAGATTATTGTTTTACATCATTCTTACTAAATGTCTTTGTGAAGTCGATAGACTGCAGGCTGAGGGAAAGAGGGGGAAGAGGGTGGCCAAAGTGGGCTACTGGTCTGAAGGCTTCGGCTTGCATTGAGAAATCTACCCTAAGTTCGGTGGCGTTATGAACTTTCACTGGGAGCAATCTATGGTCCCCCAGAATGGTCGTGACTGTCGGCATGAAGCAAAACGTGGGCACATCAATGGGGCATTCCTGACGTCCATGCCTCATTCGCTTAACATTGGTAGTGACATAATGGGCTCCGTGGCCCGTGTACACATCGTGTGCTTGATTTGGTTCCCACCTGGTAAGGTGAATGCTACACGTTAGAGACTCCTTATCTAGAGTGAATCCACAGGCCGGGAGAACTGTGTTCCATACATCACATCGGCATAAGTATACCCTGTCTTGCTCGGAACAAACTCAATGTTAGGGCTCTCCCATGTTTGGTTTCCCCTGATCAGAATTCATGGGTGATTCTCATAACCCAAGTGGACTTCATCCTCCAGCTTTCCAATTGACTCCACCCTAAAGACCTCCCATTCATCCTTCCTCTCTAATCTGGGCAACCACAGCACAATCGGAACTATACTTTGGTTTCCGTGGTACTCATCATCCAACACTAAGTAAGATAATCCATGCTGCCTTGCTCCCACAGTATGGTTATGGTCAGTAAACCATCCCTGGATCATACTGTCGTTAACGAAGGACGGAATCCGATTGTTCTCAATATCATTGAAACCTGCCATAACCTGGTCTAACATGTAGCTGCCGTAGATAGCACACACTATGGCCTTGGAAATATTCCTTTCCGCTTCACTTGTGTCATTACTAACTATATTAATATAATCCTGTGATAAATCCTTTAAGTGGAACAAGGACTCAAAGAGGCGATATCGTAGAATTAACACGAGTACTTTAGTAACAACTGGGAAACATGTTTACAGACAGCCTGCATCAGCATCCTGGCATTCCACCTTGTGCTGACCTATACAGGAAGTAAACCTCTGACCTTAACAGGAAGCAAACCTCTGACCTTAGTAGCAGCATTGGCTACAGCACCACCTGGTGGTTAACCTTAATCATAACATCCCAGATTACTATATCCCTTCCCCCTTAAGATTTCAGCATGAATTTCTTAACAAACAACCATTCCTGAGGGTCACATAAGGAGTTTCCAGTCATCATGTTCCATACTTGACGAATCTAACAGTTCAGTATCAATCTCTCTGGTGGCTTGTGAGCCCTTTGTGAACGTCTAACAGTAAAGTCCCTGCTTGTTTGTGGTGAAGCCACCAGCTGCTCCTGAGCAGTGCTCAGAGTATCTGACTCTGCAACGATGGTTTCCTCTTGACGGATAGGTTCCTGTGGAATTATCTCTGTCTCTGGTGGTGGCACCACAGATGCACTTGGATAACTGGGGGCAACCCTGTCTTCAGTCATTGCATCTGGAACCTTCATTTCAATTTCCCCTTGTCTGGGAAGTATCTGATCTACATGTCTGCGTACTACCCTACCATCTGCCAACATGACCTTGTATGATACTGGACCTGTCATTGAGTCTATGATTCCAGGAATCCACTTTGGTCCATAACTGAAATTCCTGGTAAGGACCGCATCTCCTTCTCCAAAACTTCGGCTCTTTGTTCTTTTGTCATGGTTCTCTTTATGTTTGTTTTGTCTGTTTTCCATTTTCCTTTTTAGGTCTGGGTGGACAAGGTCAAGAGTGGAGCATAGTCTACGACCTAATAACAGCTCAGCAGGAGAGAGTCCTGTGGTGGATTGAGGTGTTATTCTGTAGCTGAACAGAACCCGTGACAATTTGGCTGCTAAACTCCCTTCTGCACTTTTTTTCATCATCTCCTTAAATGTTTGTATGGCTCTCTCCACAAGTCCATTCGAGGATGGATGATATGGAGCCGAGGTCACCTGCACTATGCCATTTTTTCTCAAGAACTCTTTTGTCTCTGTACTTAAAAAACAAGTGGCATTGTCACTCACCACAATCTCTGGTAGCCCTTGATTACTGAAGCTCCGACGCAGGCAGTCTATAGTAGTAGTGGCGGAAGCAGAATTTACAGGATAAACATCCATCCATTTGGAATGTGCATCAATGATTATGAGGAACATCTTCCCCATGAATGGACCCGCATAATCTAAGTGCAATCTTCTCCATGATTTATCCGGCCACTCCCAGGGGTGGAGAGCAGCCGCTGCTGGTGCCTTCCGGTGTTCCTGACAAGTGCTGCATGTCTTGACTAGATTTTCTATCTCCTCATCTAGCTTTGGCCACCACAAGTAACTCCTAGCCAAGGCTTTCATACGCGAGACCCCAGGATGACACTGATGTAGTTGCTCTAGGATAGACTGTCGTGCTGGCCGTGGAATAATCACTCGTGCTCCCCACAACACACAACCATCCTGCACACCCAGCTCTGTTTTCCTGACACTGTAGGGTGTGAAGTCAGCCCCTTCCGGACGCTGTGGCCATCCCCTCACCACATATTCTCAAACTCTAGACAGTACTGGATCTTTACCTGTCCATGTTCTTACTTGCTCTGCAGTCACAAGTGCCATGTCAGTGTCCTCCAACATCAAAACTCTGTCCTCTGGAGCTGCACGGATAGGTGTGCCTGGCAGTGGAAGACGGCTCAAGGCATCTGCGTTCCCATGGTACTTGCCCGCTTTGTAGACGATGACATACTCATATGCCCTCAACGTCACTGCCCACCTCTGGATCCGGGGTGATACCATCTGTGGAACTGCTTTCATTTCGTTGAAAAGAGAGAGAAGAGGTTTATGATCGGTGCATATGGTGAACTTCCTGCCATATATGTACTTATGGAACCTCTGTAACCCAAACATCACTGCTAACCCATCTCTGTCTAACTGGGAATAGATTTTTTCTGCTGGTGTTAGAGTTCGGGACATAAACTCTATTGGTCTTTCAGTTCCATCTTCAATGCAGTGTGAAAGAACTGCCCCCACCCCGTAAGGTGAAGCGTCACAAGAGAGAATTATGTCTTTCTCTGCATTGTAGTGAACCAGCACATCCGACGACAGCATCAGTTTCTTGGACTGTTCAAATGAAACCCCCTGCTCCTCTCCCCACTGCCACAGTGTCTCCTTGCACAGTAGTTTGTGAAGAGGTGCTAACACAGTTGACAAGTTTGGTAAAAACCTGTTATAATAGTTCAGCAGTCCCAGGTAAGCTTTTAACTCAGCCACATTTGTAGGAGCAGGGGCGTCCTGCAGTGCTTGTACCTTCTCCTTGAGTGGATGGAGCCCAGTGGCATCCACTCTGTGTCCCAGGAACACTACCTCATTCCCTAGGAAAGTGCACTTACTTCTCTTGAGCCGGAACCCTGCCCTCTCCAATCTCTGTAGTACCTCTCTCAGAGTGCTCAGATGCTCCTGGTCGGTTCTTCCCGTCACCAGAATGTCATCCAGATAGATGGAAATATGTGGAATCCCTTGCAGTGCACCTTCGATTGTCCTCTGGAAGATAGCTGGACTAGATGAGACACCAAACGGTAAGCGGTTATATGTAAACAAGCCCTTGTGTGTATTTATGGTGACATACTTCTTTGATTCATCATCCAGTGTAATCTGCAAGTAGGCATGACTCATATCCAACTTTGTGAATTTCTTTCCTCCAGCCAGGTTTGCAAAGAGATCCTCTATTTTGGGAATAGGATACTGCTCTAGTTTGGACACCCGATTGACAGTCAATTTATAGTCTCCACAGAGTCTTACCGAATTGTCCGGTTTTAACACAGGTACTATGGGAGCAGCCCATTCCGAACATTTCACCGGCTCCAGTATGTTCTCTCTCAATAGACAGTCAAGCTCAGCCTCTACCTTTGGCTTCATGGCATAAGGCACAGGTCGTTGTTTAAAAAACCTTGGCGGTGCCTCCTTGTCTACATAAATCTTAGCTGGGGGGCCATTAAATGTGCCAAGTTCCTCCTTGAACACACTCTCATGTTCACTCAACACTCCTTGCAAAGTCAACTGTTTGCCCACATCTATTTGATGTACTGCTCCCCAGTCTAATTTAAGTTCTTTTATCCAGCCCCGACCTAACAGGTTTGGTCCAGTACCCAATACTATAACTACAGGTAGCTGTTCCACTGTGTTCCTGTGTTGCACAGTTACCTTAGCTGTACCTAATGTCGCTACTCGTTCACCTGTATATGTTTTAAGATGCAGGGAGCAAGGCTTTAACTCTGGAACTTTTGCACGGTTCCACAATTTTGAGTGCTCTGCCTTGTTCATTATGGTCATGCCGCACCCTGTATCCACTTCAAAGTTCACCTTAGAGTCATTTACTGTCAGTTGCAATGTGATAGGAGCCACTTTTGGAATGTTCTCTAACATGCTATACATTATGAACATGTCCTCTTCTTCTTCAGCTTCCCCACTGATGTGGTGTGCTCCATATTTTTTAACTTCTCTCCCTTGGTTTTGCTGTCCTCCCCCTTTTGGTTTGGATTCCCCCACAGGTGATTTTGCCCTGCAAACAAGTTTTATTTGTCCTTGTTTCCCATACTTGTAGCACTTTTCCTCCAGAAACCGGCATTCACTCACCAGGTGATCGCCCTTGCATCTATAACATGCCTTCACATGCTCACGTTGTGGTTTCTGACGCATGTTCAACTTGTGCACAACAACCTGACCTGCAACTTGCGTAGCATTAGCCCTGTCTGAACCTGCATTTCTTTTACATCTCAGTTCGCTGTCTCTATGGCTTGAGCAAGTTCCAATGCTTTTTCATAAGTAAGCCCAGTCTCGGATAATAATCTACGCTGCATTCGGTTGTCCATAATTCCACAAACTAGCCTATCTCGCAGCATTCCTTCAGGTTGTTCCCATAATTGCAATCTTGTGCTAATTTATGCAACACCGCTACATAGTCCATTATGCTCTCTTCCTCTTTCCTGTTCCTTGAATTAAACTTGAACTGCTGTACAATCTCACTAGGCTTAGGGTTGAAATGTTCTTTTAGCAAGGCCACTAATTCAACAAATGATTTGTCTCCAGGCTTTTCAGGACTGAGCAGATTTTTCATCAAACTGTAGGTTTGGCTTCCCACTGAACTAAGCAGAATGGCTTTCCTTTTTCCGGCATCATTTATTTCATTTGCTTCGAAAAAATAACCCAACACTTCACAGTATTCTTCCCAGGTTTGTGCTTGAATATCAAAAGCGGAAACCGTTCCTATCGTGGCAGCCATGCTCTCTTCCAGCTTGTAGCTAACTTTAGCTCATGATTTTGTTGTTTAAACGTCCCAGCAGACTTTTCTTCTTTATGCAGGGTCCTTAAGTTGCCTCGTTGCCAAATGTGATAGATCCATTAAGTGGAACAAGGACTCAAAGAGGCGATATTGTAGAATTAACACGAGTACTTTATTAACAACTGGGAAACATGTTTACAGACAGCCTGCATCAGCATCCTGGCATTCCACCTTGTGCTGACCTATACAGGAAGCAAACCTCTGACCTTAACAGGAAGCAAACCTCTGACCTTAGCAGCAGCATTGGCTACAGCACCACCTGGTGGATAACCTTAATCATAACATCCCAGATTACTGTAAATCCTGTATCTGTTTCAACATCCTGGCCTCTTCTTTGATAGACAGCAAGTTCTGAGATAGCTCCCAAATCACATCCTCCCCTTCTTTATTTGCTCCAGCCAGGATTCCCTTCAGCTGTTTCCTCATTGCCTCACTATGTTCCCACTTACTTTCAATATCCTGCCTATTCCAGGCTACAGACACTGCAGCTGCCCTTATACCTAACCATTCTGCTAGGCTTCTTCTTCTCCCCCTCCCTGAGCCTGAGCTGGTCATATTCACCTGCGTCCACCTCACTTCCGGCCATGTTGGGAAAAGCGATAGCGTGGGCAGTATTAAGAATAGACAGATCATGGTGTCAGTCAGTGTGCAATGCTGGTTTGGTGCACGACCTGCCATTTTGGACGCTCTGTTCCAAACAGAGGAGGAGGAAGGGGACGAGGGCTCTCAGCAGGAGGCTTTACTCACCCATGATCTTCAGGGAGCACTTCTCCTACCTGCATCTAAGCCAGGAGCAGTGTATTTGGAGGCTCCGCTTCACCAAGGAGATGGTCACAGAACTCTGCCACCTCTTGGAACCAGACCTGCAACCTCAGAGCAGGGTGATGACAGTACTGCCAGTGGCCCTCAAGGTGGCCGTGGCCCTGAATTTTTTCACCAGCGGATCATTCCAAGATGGAGCAGGCAACATAGCTAATATCTCGCAGTTCGCCGTCCATCGCTGCATCCGGGAGGTCACAGCGGCTCCATACTCCAGGAGAGGGGACTTCATTGTCTTGTCTCTGAACAGAGAGGAACAGGAGGAGCATGCACATGACTTTGCCAGGAAATCGTGCTTCCCCATGGTGCAGGGCGCCATCGACTGTACACACGTGGCTTTGTGGATGCCACATATCAATGCTGAAATATAATGTAACCGCAATGGCCAGCACTCTCTTAATAGGAGCTCTCCAGTACATGCCGGAGCAGGTGTCCCATTTTGTGGTGGTCTGCTGCATCCTCCACAACTTGGACATCATGAGGGTGCAGTCCTTGTCACCACGGGTTCCATGACCACCTCAGGAGGAGGAGGAGGAGGAAGGGAGGAGGCAGGCAGCAGATCTCCATTCCGGATGGGCTGTTCGTGAGCGCCTCATCAGAATCCACTTCCCCTGAATGAAACCCCAGATCCCCATTGCTCAACACTTCCCCACCTTATAATCCCTCTGTCACGGAACATCACAGCATTCTCTTGGGCACAATGTTGAAATGAAAGCCACCACAAAACAAACATTCCAAACATAATTTATAAATGATTAAGTCCAATATAACATTACAAAGTCAACTATTCAGCCTTGTGCATTCCTTTAGTGTCTGTCTTTCATGTCCCTTTGCAGCATGGCTGGTGGAAGGCTGCTAACTTTCTGTGGGGGAGACTGCAGATGACCTTGCAGGATGACCTCGAGCAGCTCTGGGCGCAGAAGGCCTGGCTGTAGACTGCATCACCTCAGCATGGGTGGCAACAGTCTGGGCTAGCTGACTAACAGGCAAGTGTATTGGCACTGACAGTGGTGGAAGTATGAATGCTGTCATCCTGAGAGAGGACAGCAGGTTCTTGCTCCACAGAGCCACTGCCACTCCCCTGGGGTGGCTCATCAGCATTTCTAGCCATCTCGGGAGCCGCAAGCCTACATTTCATTGTACTGCACTTGTGCACTAACAATGACAATAAAAGTTGATTTGATTTGATTTGATTTGACAGATTGCAAGCCCTTTTCCACACTCGTAAATTCAGCTATGATGGCAGCAGTCTGACTTTGCGTGGCAGCAAGCTGAGCCTGCATGAGAGCAGTCTGAGCTTCCAGTGCAGCACTCAGACGTTGGGTCGCTTCCGCTTGTGCTACAATGGAAGCTGAGACATCGGCCATCAGACCCTGCACCATGGTTGGGTCCACAAGTTCCCTAATGGAGTTGCCCATCACTTCCATTCTGGAAATCATGGGCTCCAAGCTCCGCGCAAAGCCCCTTGCAATGTTGGAGCAGGAGTCCTCCATGCTCCTTGACAGTGACAAGAGGCTCTTTGGCAGGCTTGCCATTGCACCAAGCATTTCTGTGTGCATGCCCATCACCCTTCTTCTTAAGGCCACTCCATCGAAGCCCTCATCTGAGTGCTGTGCAGCAGAACCTGTGTGCGACCTTGCCCTCCGGGGAGCTAGCAGTTGTGGTACACTTTCCCCCTGGCCTGGCTGCAGCCCACTCATGCCCAGTGACTCACCACGTGCAGATCCCACCTCTATACTACCCACTATAGTATGTACAGTGCCATTTTCTGAGCTGGTACCTGGGAGCGTCAGATCAAGTGATGGTGCCTCTTCTTCTCCATCACGCTCTTCCTCTACTTCTTGCTGCACAGGCTGGGCTGCTGGCAGTTCTTGAGTAACTGAAAGGAGAAAGGCACAAGGGTCGGGTTGTAGTGAGGGAAGCGAGGCGAAGGCAAGATGTGCATGCTTACACCATCAGCAGCTTTTAAGTTGGAAGATATTGTGGGATGAGGGGAAACTGGGATGTGAGAAGAAGGATGAGGTATGAGCATACCATCATCATCAATGCTTTCAGCCTCGCCGAGCACCATGACCTCAGTGACGGCCCCTCCAATGATCTCCAGCACCGTCTCCTCCAGCTGAGTCGGGTTGTGCAGCCGTGCCTGCCACCCTGCCTGGCTTTTCCTGCTCGTGCCGGTTGTCAACAACCTTGGCCTGCAAGAGAAAGGGAAGTGTGTCAGTGAGTGTGGAGCAATGTGTTTGGGTGATGCATCTATCATGGTTCAATAGCTGGCATTGTGTGCAAGGTGTGAGATGTGGGTGTGAGGCTTGCAGCATGAGGGTGAGGAGAAGCTATGATTGTGAGGTATGAGTGGTGAATGCCAGAGATTGTTGTTGGGTGAGTGATGGGTATGTGGGGCATTGAGCAGTGTGTGAGGCTACTGGCGCAGTTGGTGGGATATGGCATTTGAAAATGCACTCACTCACCTTGACCACTTGAGTGAGGTCATTAAACTCTTCCGGCACTGGATCCATGTCCTGGGATGTTGGCACTGTGGGCACTGACGGCTTCTGTGATTTCCTCCCACTGCCTTTGCACAGTGTGTCTGGAAGGCCCCCTGGCCCCCTGCGGGTAGAGGACCTGTCTCCTCCTGTACGCCCCCTGCACCAAGGCCTCCAGTGCTGCAGCTGAGAACCGAGGTGCATGCTCTCTCCCCTGCTGAGAGACATTGCTCCAGCTTCAGCCACAATGTGGTACTTCTGTAACAGAGAACCTCCCCTTTAAGAAGTGCAGACAGCCTTTCACTCTGCAGGCAACCTTTAAATAGGGAGCAGACTTCATATGATGTTGGGCCTCCTGTTGAGCGCTGAGTCAACTAGCAGCGCATTTAGCGCAGGACTCAGCGCGTCAATCATGGTAATGAGCAGGCAGCATGAATTTTGTGTGCTGCCTGCACTATGTTCAAAGGGGCAGATCGCGCATCGCCTTATCGAATTTTGCCCCCCTCTTGTTTAATGCAATTGCAGTACACTGAGGAAATTCATCCCTTATGTAATTATTGCTAATCTTCATAGTCCACCTAATTAGTAATATGGATTTAATCAAAAGTGCAAATTGACTGAAGCACAATTAATGGGACTTACATCTTCATTGGAAAAACCTTACTGCAGGCTAACAGTATATGTTTGGTAAGAACATGAATGCAGTGCAGGGAGAAGTTTAACGATCTGAGAAGAGTTGTCAAGGTGAGTGAGTTCAATCTTCAAATAGATTATCCTAACAACTGCACCAATAGCCTCATCGGCTGCTCAATTCACTACACCCCCCCATCACCCAACTACCAATAATCTCTATCAATCAGTACTCAACCCTTCAATACCTATGCTTTACTCACCCTCACACACTTAGCACTGTTGCAAGTCTCATATCCACACCTCAGCTCGCATACACTGACAGATATTCAGCCATGACAGTCACATTACCCAAACATATTGCAGGACATTTGCTGACACACTTCCCTCTTTCTTACTGTTAAAGGTGGCACATAAAAGAAGGCAGCAGGAAAGAACTGGAGGAGGATAAGCACCCTGCATGTTTTAACCCCCATGGAGGAGACAGTGCTGGCCATCATGGGAAGGGGCATTGCTGAGGCCATGGCCACTGGTGGTACTAGAGGGATTGATGATGAGGGTATCTGCATACCAATCCTCCTTCTCTCTTCCCACCTCCCCCTCATCCCACAATCTCTTCTGACTCACAAGCTGCAGATGGTGTAAGCACGCGCCTCTTACTTTCTCGTCTCCCGTCACCACAACACAACCATTGTCCCTTTTACATTACACATACCCAAGAACTGGAACCTTCTCAGTCAGAAGAGAAGAAGACAGCGAAGATGACAAGACATTGTCACTCGATCTTACACTTGCAGCTACCAGCTCAGATACTAACACTGCGTGTACTTTCGAGGCTAGGACAGAGGAGGGATCTGCATATGATGAACAAGTGCGCAGGAGCCAGGGCAGGATGAAAGGATAGCTCAGGTGCTCACTCGCTGGAGGGTAAGGCCGCACACTAGTTCTGCTGCAGAGGAGTCAGATGAGGATTTCAATGGCCCAGGCTACAGAACAAGGCTGACTGGTGTACACAACCAAATGCTTGGTGAACTGGAAAGCCTGCCAGAGAGTGTGCACACAATGTCAAGGAGCATGGTGGAGTCTAGCTCCAACTTGACACAGGTTTTTGTGCAGAGCTTGAACCCCACCCTTTCAAACATGGAACAGGTGGTCACCTCCATTAGAACACCTGTGGAACCCACCATGATGCAGCGTCTGATGGCCGAGGTCACAGCTTCCATTGCAGCACAAACAACTTCTGTCAGAGGTCTGACTGTTGCATTCGAAGCTCGGTTGCTACCTTACAAGCTCAGACTGTTGTCATCGTGGCTCTGGATACCACTGTTCAAAACCATCATAGCAGTCCATCAATCTGTTCTCCAACAAATCAGTAGGATTGCTGAGGCATCACCCCAGGAGAGTGGCAGTGGCTCCACGGAACACAAATCTGCTGTCCTCTCTCAGAATGACAGATTTCGTGTTCCCATCCCTGCCACTCTGCCAGTACCCTTGCTGTTGCCTATCAGCCAGCTAGCTCAGACTTCTGTAGCCCAGGCGTAGACGGTGCAGTCTGAAGCCAGGCCCACTAAGCCCAGGGCTGCTCGAGGTCACCTTCCAAGGCCATCTGCAGTCTCCTCAATTGAAAGTCAGCAGGCTTCCAGCACCCATGCTCCAGCCAGTGGGGAAGAACCTCGTAGGAGCAGTAGAAAAGATAAAGGCACTCGGAAGACAGGCACTAAGTGAATGCATAAGTATGATTAGATTTATTTTGTATGCATTTTTTAATGAGTGTATTTATAAAATTGGATTTGAATTTGCATTTCCTGGTTGTTTTTATTTTTGTTCTGTCAGAAAGAGGACGATGTGATGGTCAGAGATAGAGGAAAGGTAAGGAGTGTGGGATTGTTGGTCAATGGGGAGGTTACTGGTACTGCTCATGAATAATCCGATCATGTAGAGCCCGGGCAGAAAGGGGCTGCCTATGTTATAGCCCGCCTTCCTCTTCCTCCATTTCCTCTTATACTTCTTCCCCCTTCTAGCAGCTTGTCCTGCTCTGCTTAACCTCTCATCATTCTCCCAGTCATGCTCAATTTCCAGAGGAAGCCCTATCAGGCCACCCATGTCTGGAAGCAACTTTTCAGCACAATATTTTAAGTAATACTATAGCCTGGATTTTCCGGAGCCTGTGATCATGTACGTAGTGCGTACGCAGCCGTAAGTGCCCCGCAAGTTCCGGGTTTCCGCCTGCGCTGCGCATGCGCGAAAACCAGGGACTTGCGATCTGTCAAGTTTCAGCTTGACGGATCCCCCGCATCCCCGGGAAATGGACATTCGCTGGCGGAGAATTGGGCTATTTGCCCAACTACTGCCTAGAAAATGCCCGTGAAACTCTTATGCATGGTAAAAGCAGGCATAGGGCCTTCTTTTACCAGCATAAGAGTTTAAATAAATAATAAAATAATTTTTTAAAAAATATTTAAACATAAAAAACTTTAAAATTAGTTATAGGTTATTTTTAGCCCTTTTAAAACATTTAAATTTAATTTTCAAAAAATAAATGTTTGTTTTAAATGTTTAATTTAATTGTATTTTAATTAATTTTGAACATGTAATGGTTTATACCAGTCAGACTACTCCCTGTAGAATACTTAAACTTTAGCCAAGTACAGGAAACTTTCAAAAACATATACATTTGCACCAGCAGGCAGAAGAAATAATCCAGCAACTAACCTGTAATTACTTAATGATTTCTCTAAATAGCGCTGGTGGGGGGGGTCCTTCAAAATGTTTAACATCATGGTCAGCTGTACGAGGTTAAGGCAGGGCGTTGTTTGGAGTGTGCAGTTGGAAAATGGCAGCGGTGGCTTCAAACCCGCGTAGCACACATCTCACTGCCCTGCATGCTGCCGGCAGTTGTTAGGAATGCGCCACAAACCCCTTTACCAAGATGGCATCCGGCACGCTGCCACATCGGAAGTGTGCGCATGCATCTCGGACCTCATTTTTGAGTCATTTTGGCTGCGTAGAGTCTAAAAAATGGGCCCAAATTAGCTTACTGTGTATATTCATCAATGTCACAGCATTCCAATTGCTGTCTACAGTGATGTCGAATTTAATTCTCTTGGAGCTGATATTTACAGGGAGGCGAGGAAGGAGTGGGAGCGAATGTCAGAGGCCGGGTTACCCAGAAATATGGGAAAGGCAGAGGTTCTGCTAATTTAACGACAAGACCTCATTAGACTGCTTGCACTGTTCCATGCCCAGCTGTCAGCCAGATTGAGAGGCTGGTCACTGCTGGTTGCTGCCGGGCGAGAAAGTCTGCTATACAAGGCTGCAGCTGGGGAACGGAGAGGAGGAGGAAGAGAGAGAGTGCGAAAGCGATCACGGGGAGGGATAAGAGATTGTGGGGCGGGGGAGGGGATTTGGAGATCGGATTGTGGCGGGTCTGGAGATCAGATTGTGGGGCGGGGGAGATCGGATTGTGGGTGTCTGGAGATCGGATTGTGGGGGTCTGGAGATCGGATTGTGGGGGGTCTGGAGATCGGATTGTGGGGGGTCTGGAGATGGGATTGTGGGGGTCTGGAGATCAGATTGTGGGGGGTCTGGAGATGGGATTGTGGGGGGTCTGGAGATCGGATTGTGGGGGGTCTGGAGATCAGATTGTGGGGGGTCTGGAGATGGGATTGTGGGGGTCTGGAGATCAGATTGTGGGGGGTCTGGAGATGGGATTGTGGGGGGTCTGGAGATCGGATTGTGGGGGTCTGGAGATCGGATTGTGGGGGGGGGAGATCGGATTGTGGGGGTCGGGAGATCAGATTGTGGGGGTCTGGAGATGGATTGTGGGGGTCTGGAGATCGGATTGTGGGGGTCTGGAGATCGGATTGTGGGGGGTCTGGAGATCGGATTGTGGGGAGTCTGGAGATCGGATTGTGGGGGTCTGGAGATCGGATTGTGGGGGTCTGGAGATCGGATTGTGGGGGGTCTGTAGATGGATTGTGGGGGGGTCTGGAGATCGGATTGTGGGGGGTCTGGAGATCGGATTGTGGGGGGCCTGGAGATTGGATTGTGGGGGGCCTGGAGATCGGATTGTGGGGGGTCTGGAGATCGGATTGTGGGGGTCTGGAGATCGGATTGTGGGGGGTCTGGAGATCAGATTGTGGGGGGTCTGGAGATCAGATTGTGGGGGGTCTGGAGATCGGATTGTGGGGGGTCTGGAGATCCGGTTGTGGGGGGTCTGGAGATTGGATTGTGGGGGTCTGGAGATCGGATTGTGGGGGGTCTGGAGATCGGATTGTGGGGGGTCTGGAGATCGGATTGTGGGGGGTCTGGAGATCGGATTGTGGGGGGCCTGGAGATCGGATTGTGGGGGGTCTGGAGATCGGATTGTGGGGGTCTGGAGATCGGATTGTGGGGGGTCTGGAGATTGGATTGTGGGGGGTCTGGAGATCGGATTGTGGGGGGTCTGGAGATCGGATTGTGGGGGGTCTGGAGATCGGATTGTGGGGGGTCTGGAGATCGGATTGTGGGGGGTTTGGAGATCGGATTGTGGGGGGTCTGGAGATCGGATTGTGGAGGGTCTGGAGATCGGATTTGTGGTGTATGTAACCTGTTCCACCTTAAGAGAACTACCTTAAGAGATGTACTACTTTCTCTTGGCTGCTGTATACTGTAATACCGGTGGTGACCACACCGCTATATAAGTGTTGTGTAGGGATTTGCTGGGCAGTTCAGCCCTGACCTCCGAATAGTAAAGACCTGTTAAAAGTTATTCTTGTTGACTGTGTCCAGTGATTGATCATAAGCATAACTGGGACACACAGACTCAACAGTGGCGACGAGTCCGATCTTACCCTGCGGCAGTTTTACATCCAAGGCAGCTTCGTCCTCAGAACGGGCGTCGAGAAGAGGCATCCGCCCTCATCATCCTGCTGAGCACCATCGCACGGGAGGCATCGAGAACCCGGGTTAAAAAGATAAATTCTGACCACGAAGCCCTCCATCAGCGACAGGCAGTGATCATCCCTTCTACCACGGTGGTGGGTAAGCCGATCAGCGACACGAACAGAAAGTCGGCCGCGTTGGCTGTGGAGTAGGGGAGGGAAAACGGAGGAATAAGGGCGGAGAACTCGACCACGGCCGGTAAAAAGGGCCGGGCTGCAATCGAGGCCGCGAAGCGCAGCGACTGGGGCAGCTTAAGGCACGAGAGCCGCGGAGAACTCAAACGCAGCCGGTGTAAAGGACCGGGCTGCAAGCGGGGCTGCGAGGCAAAGCAGCGTCGGGGAATTGAGAACCGCTGGGGAGGCGAGAACGGCAGCAGCACTGCAATCGCCATTGCAGCCAGCGGGGGAAGAAGGCAAACGCGGGAATCCGCCATTGTAGTCGGCGGGGGAAGAAGACAAGCGCGGGAAGCCGCCATTTTGAGAAAAAGCAAAAATTAAAAAACTTGCAAGGATGCCTAAACATGGGAACATTAATACCTTTGATAGCGATATCGAAGATTGGACCACGTATGCAGAACGCATGGAAGTTTATTGTAAAGCAAATAAGGTACCAGATGATGAGAAAGCACTAACCTTATTAAGCTCAATGGGTGCAAAGACATACGGGCTATTGAAGCACCTTCTATCACCAAATAAACCAGCGGATCAGACTTTCGCGAATATTGTTACTGTCCTGAAAAATCATTTAAACCCCACGCCGCTGATGATAGCGGAACAATTTAAATTTTACAGAAGAACGCAGCTGAAAGACGAAAGCAACGCTAAATTTTTAATTGAACTGCGTAAGCTATCAAAGTACTGTCAGTTTGGAACAGGACTAGCAGATGCGCTGAGAGATAAATTTGTGTGTGGATTGTTAAAAGAAGGAACACAAAAGCGACTGCTTGAGGAGAATGATCTTACGCATCGCAAGAAGCCGCAGCGAGAGGCACGGCGGAAATGCAGCTACGGTCACCGGAACTCAGCACCAATCAAATGGTCTTGGGTACAGTAAAATGTTATTGTTGTGGAAAGACAACGCACGATCAGAACCAGTGCTGGTTCAAAAATCAGGAATGCAGAAAATGTGGCAGGCTTGGTCACATAGCTAAAGTATGCCGGTCAGGAAAGAAGACCAGCAACAAAAAGTCACCGCAGGAAAAGTACAGAAGGGTACACAAGGTGACAGAGAACAGTTCGAATGAACAGAAGTCAGATTCAGACTCCAGCAGTAATGAACTGGGTAGTCTAAGAGTACACAATGTTGGTAAGGAAGCAGACCTCCAAACAATTTGGGTCACACTTCAGATAGCAGGAGTCCAAGTGAAGATGGAATTGGACATGGGATCGGCATTGACGGTCATGAATAAGCAAGATTACAAAAGGTTATTCCCACATATTCCCCTACGGGATACGGAGATTGTATTGAAAACATACACGGGGCAAAGAGTATACCCCATCGGGAAGATAGAGGTAAAGGTGGTCCACAAGGGCAAAGAAAGCCGAGGAATGGACTTATATGTGCTACCTGAGGGAGGTCCACCACTATTGGGACGGGAGTGGATTAGGAAAATAAATATGGACTGGCATTCCTTAAAAGCACTAACGGTAGATTCCGGTAAAAAAGATGTCAAACCTAAACGATTGTCCAGAATATTGGACAATGCTAAAGAGGTGTTCCAACAGGGACTGGGAACACTGAGAGGAATTACAGCAAACATCAAGGTTGAAGAACATGCAAACCTGAAATTTGTCAAAGCCAGACCGGTACCTTATGCGATACGACCTGCTGTGGAAGCTGAGCTGGAAGGGCTAGAACGTTCAGGAGTACTGTCTAAGGTAGACTGGAGTGAGTGGGCCACGCCCATTGTTCCCGTCATGAATCGTACATCGAGCAACAAGCCGGGGGACCCGGGGAAGGTTCGCATCTGTGGAGATTTCAAGATCACTGTTAATCCGATGCTTCACACGGTGCAGTATCCGCTTCCGCGGATTGAGGATATCTTCGCTTCGTTGTCTGGCGGGAAACACTTCACCAAGATAGACCTGGCGCAGGCGTACTTACAGATGGAAGTTGAGGAAGAGTCACGCCAGTATCTCACGATCAACACGCATAGAGGCTTGTACCGGTATAATAGACTGGTTTTTGGAGTGGCATCGGCTCCAGCAATTTGGCAGAGGGCCATGGAGCAGGTATTACAGGGAATTCCAGGCACACAATGTTACCTGGATGATATTCTGATTACAGGAGATGATGACGAGGAACACCTTGCAAATTTGGAACTGGTGCTCACCAGATTGAAAGAATATGGACTTCGAGTTAATCGCCAGAAATGTGAGTTCTTTCAGAAGCGGATCTCGTACTGTGGTCATGTCATTGACCAGGAGGGGCTTCATAAGTCTCCTGACAAGATCGAAGCTGTTGTGAAGGCTCCCGCTCCGGATAATGTATCCCAGTTGAGGTCGTTCCTAGGGTTGATTAACTATTACCATAAGTTTCTGCCAAATTTATCCACGGTGCTGCACCCGCTGAACGCTCTTTTGCAGAAGGGAGTACCATGGAAGTGGAGCGAGGACTGTAAGAGGGCCTTTCGCAAAAGCAAGGCATTGATCACCTCAGAGGAAGTGTTGGCTCACTTCAACCCAACGCTGCCTATTCGTTTGGCTTGTGATGCTTCTCCATATGGTATTGGGGCAGTGCTCTCACACAAGTTGCCAAATGGCCTGGAGAGGCCAGTCGCGTTTGCATCCAGATCATTGACCTCCGCGCAGCGCAACTATGCTCAGATAGATAGGGAGGCTCTCAGCCTTGTGTGGGGAGTAAAGAAGTTTAATCATTACCTGCAGGGCCAAAAGTTTACGCTTCTGACAGACCACCAGCCGTTGGTATCCATTTTTAACCCTAAGAAGGGTGTTTTGGTGATGACAGCACAGAGACTCCAGAGATGGTCCGTTTTCCTAGGGGCACATCAATATCAGATAGAATTCAAAGGTACAAAGCAGCATGGTAATGCTGATGGGCTGTCGCGCCTGCCACTACCTACAGAGGAGGAGGCACCGACGGTTGACCCTGTTGAGTTATTGCACTCGACCATCATCGAATGTTTACCAGTCACCAATGCAAGCATTGAAAGAGAAACCAGGAACGACCCGACACTGTCCCGGGTTTACGAAGTGACAGTGAAGGGATGGCCAGCACATGGTGATCCACTGTTACCGGCATTCTCAGCAAGACGAGAACAGCTGTCCGTCTGTCAAGGAACATTGATGTATGGAACAAGGGTGATTATTCCTCCTAAGTTAAGAGAGAGAGTTCTAAAGGAACTGCATGAAGGTCATCTGGGGGGAGTCAAGATGAAAAGCCTTGCTAGGGCTTATGTGTGGTGGCCGGGTATCGACCAACAGATAGAGGATCTGACGAAAAGCTGCTCAGGGTGCCAAAAAGTGCAAAATGCACCTCCGATTGCACCGCTGCATCCATGGGAATGGCGTTCAACCCCATGGCAACGTGTACATATTGACTTTGCTGGTCCATTCATGGACTCCATGTTTTTAATTGCGGTGGACGCACATTCTAAATGGCCAGAAGTGATTAAGATGACTACCACTACCTCGGAAAAGACGATCGCGGTGCTAAGAACGATATTTGCAAGAAATGGATTGCCAGAACAAATATGTTCAGACAACGGACCACAGTTCGTGTCAGAAGAATTCCAGAAATTCATGAAGAAGAATGGGGTGAAACATTATACCTCTGCCCCATATCATCCAGCTACAAACGGGTTGGCCGAGAGATTTGTACAAACGTTCAAAAAAGCAATAAAGGCCATGAGCGAAGATCAGATTCCACTACAACACAAGGTGGACAAATTCCTACTGGCATATCGAAACGCCACTCATGCAGTGACAAACCAAAGTCCTGCCATAATGTTCTATAACAGGAGGTTGCGGTCCAGGTTGGACTTGTTAAAACCAAATGTGCGGAGGGAAGTTGAAAACAAACAGTTCCAGCATATAAATAACAAGACCACTCGGAGTTTCGAAGTAGGACAACCAGTGTTAGCCCGGGACTATAAAAAGGAGAAATGGCAATCTGGAACAATTCGGGCCAGACAAGGACCCCTGATGTACACGGTAGATATTGGTGAAAATGTAATACGGCGTCATGCTGACCAACTGGTAGAATCGAGAACAAGGGTCGAACCCATGGTTACGGCAGAGACAACCGTGGAAGAAGTTAGTGAACCTGAAGCATCTACCTCAGAAGTGAATGTACCTGATGATGATGTCCAATCCATAAGAGACCAACTAGATGAGTCACCCCAGCAACGAGAATCAGAGACCCCTGAAAGGAGTTATCCAACTCGAATCAGGAGGCCTCCTCAGAGACTGAATCTTTGAACTGTTTTGCATGAAGTTGTATATATATATGTTATTATGTTATGTTAAATGGGGATATAACTGTTAAGCTAAAAAGGGAGGATTGTGGTGTATGTAACCTGTTCCACCTTAAGAGAGCTACCTTAAGAGATGTACTACTTTCTCTTGGCTGCTGTATACTGTAATACCGGCGGTGACCACACCGGTATATAAGTGTTGTGTAGGGATTTGCTGGGCAGTTCAGCCCTGACCTCCGAATAGTAAAGACCTGTTAAAAGTTATTCTTGTTGTCTGTGTCCAGTGATTGATCATAAGCATAACTGGGACACACAGAGTCAACAGGATTGTGGGGGGTCTGGAGTTCGGATTGTGGGGGTCTGGAGATCGGATTGTGGGGGTCTGGAGATCGGATTGTGGGGGTCTGGAGATCGGATTGTGGGGGTCTGGAGATCGGATTGTGGGGGGTCTGGAGATCGGATTGTGGGGGTCTGGAGATCGGATTGTGGGGGTCTGGAGATCGGATTGTGGGGGGTCTGGAGATCGGATTGTGGGGGTCTGGAGATCGGATTGTGGGGGGTCTGGAGATCGGATTGTGGGGGTCTGGAGATCGGATTGTGGGGGGTCTGGAGATTGGATTGTGGGGGTTCTGGAGATCGGATTGTGGGGGGTCTGGAGATCGGATTGTGGGGGGTCTGGAGATCGGATTGTGGGGGGTCTGGAGATCGGATTGTGGGGGGTCTGGAGATCCGATTGTGGGGGTCTGGAGATCGGATTGTGGGGGGTCTGGAGATCAGATTGTGGGGGGTCTGGAGATCGAATTGTGGGGGGTCTGGAGATCGGATTGTGGGGGGTCTGGAGATCGGATTGTGGGGGGTCTGGAGATCCGATTGTGGGGGTCTGGAGATCGGATTGTGGGGGGTCTGGAGATCAGATTGTGGGGGGTCTGGAGATCAAATTGTGGGGGGTCTGGAGATGGGATTGTGGGGGGTCTGGAGATCGGATTGTGGGGGGTCTGGGGATCGGATTGTGGGGGGTCTGGAGATCGGATTGTGGGGGGTCTGGAGATCGGACTGTGGGGGGTCTGGAGATCGGACTGTGGGGGTCTGGAGATCGGACTGTGGGGGTCTGGAGATCGGAATGTGGGGGGTCTGGAGATCGGATTGTGGGGGGTCTGGAGATCGGATTGTGGGGGGTCTGGAGATCGGATTGTGGGGGTCTGGAGATCGGATTGTGGGGGGTCTGGAGATCGGATTGTGGAGGGTCTGGAGATCGGATTGTGGGGGTCTGGAGATCGGATTGTGGGGGTTCTGGAGATCGGATTGTGGGGGGTCTGGAGATCGGATTGTGGGGGGTCTGGAGATCGGATTGTGGGGATCTGGAGATCGGATTGTGGGGTGTCTGGAGATCGGATTGTGGGGGAGTCTGGAGATCGGATTGTGGGGGTCTGGAGATCGGATTGTGGGGGGTCTGGAGATCGGATTGTGGGGGGTCTGGAGATCGGATTGTGGGAGGTCTGGAGATCAGATTGTGGGTGGTCTGGAGATCGGATTGTGGGGGAGTCTGGAGATCGGATTGTGGGGGGTCTGGAGATCGGATTGTGGGGGGTCTGGAGATCGGATTGTGGGGGAGTCTGGAGATTGGATTGTGGTGGTCTGGAGATCGGATTGTGGGAGTCTGGAGTTCGGACTGTGGAGGGTCTGGAGATCGGATTGTGGGGGAGTCTGGAGATCGGACTGTGGAGGGTCTGGAGATCGGATTGTGGGGGTCTGGAGATTGGATTGTTGGGGTCTGGAGATCGGATTGTTGGGGTCTGGAGATCGGACTGTGGAGGGTCTGGAGATCGAATCATGGGGCATCTGGCTATCGGATCACGGTGGGTCTGGAGATTGGACTGTGGAGGGTCTGTAGATCATGAGGAATGGGCAGATTGCGGCAGGTTAGCTTGGGGAACCGGGTGGATGCACTCGTGGAAAAGCACTTACTTGATGGATCCAGCATTTCTCGGCTCCCTTTATCTGCCGGGTTTCCCACTTCCTGGGATTTAATGAAGGTGTTAATCTAAATGGCTCCTAAATTATGAGGCATGCAGCCTCATGAATGTATTATAATGACTGACCCGCCTCTTGAGAGCAGGTTACTCGCTGTGGTTAAACCAGAAATAGGTACGTTTACAATGGGTTGAGGTCGAGTTTCCCATTTTTTACTAGTTAACCCCACCATCGCCACTGTCCTCCCCCATCCTGGGGTGGCAGAATTCCCCCATATTTTTGTTTTCCTATGACAAAACAATACATTAGAAACAATGCACCATTCTTTAATGGATAAAATATCATGCGGTATGACTGAAACCTTCTTTAATGCTTTAAGTAATGATGTTATTCACTATGACTATGGCCATCTTCTGCACATTACTTTTCATCTGATTTACAGTACTCTACCCACTACTTCAACTTGTCTATCATTGTTATATAGTTTCCTTCATTCAATTTTCTGAACTATTTCCTCCAATTGGTATTCTTTAACATAGGTTCTTGCAATTCAGTGTGGCAACACTCGTGCAATAAATAAAGGTTAATTTCTTCGTAGTATTCCATATTGTTTTTTAAATTAATTTTCAGAATGGCACAAAAGCTCTGTTTTTGGCTCTCAGAAATAAATTAAGCTTCTACTCCCAGCAAAACATGCAATTAACTGTAGCATCGAGTCTTAGTAGAGCTGAGAGTTGGGACTGATGTGAACTATACCAGCAGTTTGACATGTTTCCTGGGCAGCAATCAAGCTCATACTGTGATGGAGCTAATCTTGATACCTTTGGGCTCAGTATAAGGAGTCCAAAGATCTCGGTACCAGCCACAATGCAAATGCTGAACACTGTAATGACTACAGTCATTACTTTTTTATGCAAAGCTATTGTGAAAAGACATTACATAACAATGGATAAATGAGGCACGTTTGCGTTGAAGTTGCACTATGCAATCTAAGGAACAAACATGTGAGCATATTAACATATTTGTAGGGCCCCATTTGAAATAAACAGGCTACCACTTTTGTTAAAATAGTGGGCAAAAGAATTTTGCACAAATCTTAACTACTATTACTGCGCACTCAATTCCAATCCAAACGTTTTATGCTAAAAAAAACACAGCTTCTGCATTCTGACCTTGTTTTTGGAAAGTCTTGTGTGTAGGTTTCAAGGGTAAACATTGATAATAGATGCCCATCACACTTCTGCTGCTTCAGGCGTTGGTTGTGTGTGTTCATATTTTCACGGTTACAAGATAATTAGTGATGGTAGATGCTGCCACCTTCTCCATAGATGGAAGATTAAAGCATCCCCATCATGCAACTGTGGAGCTCCTAATCAGACCCTGGAGCTCATCATTGAGCACTACCCTCAGAGGAAATTCGCAGGCAGCCTACAAGCTATCCAAAAAGAAAATACTGCAGATGCTGGAAATCTGAAACAAAAACAGAAAATGCTGGATAAACTCAGCAGGTCAGGCAGCATCCGTGAAGAGAGAAACAGAGTTAACGTTTCAGGTCGATGACCTTTCGTCAGTTCTGACGAGAGGTCATCGACCTGAAAAGTTAATTCTGTTTCTCTCTTCACGGATGCTGCCTGACCTGCTGAGTTTCTCCATCATTTTCTGTTTTTGTACAAGATATCCACACTGTTACACCAGAAGCTTTGGCCTGGATATCCAACTTAGATACTGACATTTGATTTGCTTTGCCATACGAAAGAAGAAGAAGAAGAATGATGAAGCCTCTTTGGTCCATCTTAATTCATCCCTCCAGAAAGATCTTATTGTCCCCCATTGCTGCATCTAATTGCTTCTTAAATGATTCCTGGATTTTCGCCTCCAGTACTCTATCTGGGGTCCATTCCATTTGTTCATCACTCTTTGTGCGGAGAAGAACTGCCTAATATCAGTCCTAAATTTACCTTTTCCCATTTTGAAACTGTATCCCCTTGTCCTACTCTCAAAATTTAATTTGAAATAGTATTGTGGATTTAGCATTCCTATTTCCATAACTGGACTCTTGTGCCTTTCTGATAATTAATTTTTTAAATAATATGGAATACTACAAGGGTGGAGGGGGCAGGGGAGAAGAGTTTAAGGAGGCAGGTGGTAGTAGAGAGAAGGAGCCAGGGGTTATCTTTGCTCTCCAGGATGATCCTAGAGTAGTGGAAAGTTTTGGCAGTGGAGAGTGCAGCCCAGTAGAGTTTGATGTGGTCCAGACAAAATTGGCCGAAGATGGCTAAGCCAGTTGTCCGCCAGCTACACAGATGTTTGCAACCCTTGGACATACGAGAACAAAAATGGGGGAAGGATAAGGATGGGATACAGTGAAGGTTTTGTTGGGGACAATGGCATTGAGGTCCAAGATGAGGGAATAGTTGAGCAAATCAACAACTGCAGAGGTATCACGGTGAAAGTCTAGGTAGTTTCATAGTGGCATTAATACTGTAGTGGGAAGATACATCTTCTTTCCTTGGTAGTGTAAGGAAGTTTTAGCAGAAACCAACAGGATTAAATATTCAGTTTCAGCAGTGCTTGAATTTTATGGTCCCTGGAGCTTACTTCCTGTCCACAGCTCCACTTCCCTAACCACAACCACCATTAAAATCTGAATGCAGATCACTGAGTATATGACATAAGGTCTATTTTTTCTGACAGCTCAATGCCAGGTGAGATTGAAAACTGCTAAGTTTGACCTGAGGAGTGATTTTAACTCTACCCACTTGATGGAATCTGGGGAGGTGGGCAGTTAAAATTGACCAGGCGACTTACCCATCAACGTCCCACCTGAATCCTGCCGGCTTCCATTTTAATCTGTTCTTCTGAGCAGGAGGCAAAGGCACTCACCTGAAGCTGGCGGGGTCCTTCTTTAAATATGCAGATCAGGGTCTGATGTCATCATCTGACTGCAATCTTGGTCTGGCCTGAGCGGGGAAGCTGCTGCAGCTTTCCTGCCAGTTCAAAGTAGTGAAAAGAGATCCAGGAGGAGCAGGAATGTAGGCCTCCTCTGCCCTGGGCTCGCCCCTTCTGTCCCATGAGAACCTCCCATAACCCCCTCCCCGTGACGTACCTTCTTGCTCCCGAGATTTACTTTGGTGCTGACTGGTGACCGCCTACCATCTTAAAAAACACCCTGAAGAGAATTCTGCAAAGAACCCCAATCTTCTTCCATAGAGTGACAACACTTCAAAAGTACATAATTGGCTACAAAGCTCTTTGGGATCCTGAGGTCATCAAAGGCACTATATAGCTGCAAATTCTTTCTCTTTCTTATGGCTGTATTTTTATTTGCATACATAAGTGTTGTGTCCGTGTGTTGATAGAGACACTGAAGACAGGAGTTGGTTTCACAGGTGTTTACTAAACAAAGCCTGGAGGGTAACTAACTGATACAACACAATATACAGGCTTATATAGCCCGAGTGGCCATTACCGGCATTACAGTACACCTGGGGCTCTTAAAGGCACATACACTACAATAAGCATTTCAGACTTTATTGCTGAGTGCAGTGATCCATGATATAATCTGTCATTCTTTGCACTTCTGAACTCAGGCATATTTTTACATTGTTTATTTTATTTGTTACTTGTTTTTAACACTGAAAAGGTATCCCCATCCATTTTCTGTATTATATTCAGACTCTTTACTTTCAGTGAGTCTTCAGAAAGCAAACTGTTTAATGAACCCCACATAATTGGAATATAACATCATTCTAGTTAAGCAGATGCCAAGTCTTTAAATGTAATTTTATGATGTAAATATTCACCCATCCAAAAAAATGATTTATATATTGCTTCTTACGTGCTGCTGACCTTACCACTCACCACAGCTACAAATGCTTTATCTGCACATTAATGAGTTTGTCACTGTCAAAAATGTGTAAAATTCCTTGCATGCAGTTTACAGCATCTGTCAACACTGGTTCTTAACTAACTGAGTTTCATCAGGATCTGCACGGGGGACATTCCATGTCCGTGCACAGCCTCGGGAAAGGATGCAGCAAAAGGAAACAATATTATTATTCCATGCAGTGCAACTATTGATTTTTCTCAAAAATATAATATTTCTGTTTTATTAAGAATATTTGCTGGTTCAGACATTTGATTTGTTGTTTTATGGATCTGCAGTTATAATTATAGTGTGACCAAATATTTTGGCATAGTTCTCCATCTAAATAGGTTTGCTTTACATATACGTTAGAAAACTGAGAAGGCTTAGTTTTATATCATCTGGTGCTAAAAATAATCCATGATCTTTTGAGCAGAATATTCCCCTGAGGAAGAGAATTTATTCTACACTAACACTGTGTAAAGAAACAGAAAATATGTTCCTAATAAACAAGTTTACATGTTATAAATAGTGCAGAGGGATTCTTCTCCTACTATTCCTTATAAAGTATTGGGGGGAAAAATTCAACCTCTTAGCGCCAGCAGATGGCGCTAATGGGGTGCTAGAGCATTGTCACTGGGCGAGGTGAATCCAGCGTCGCACGTCAAATCCCAACCCCCTCCCCCCCCCCCCCCGTAGCGCCGCCGGTAACAGTTATCGCCGGGAGCCCCAACACCAGGTGTATCATGACGTCAGTCCTCTGGGGAGCTGGCCCCTGAGCTACCCTCTCCCCCTGGCCTTGCTGCAGCCCATTCGTGCCCCGTGCCTCACCCTACTATACTAGCCTCTAAAGAACACATAGTGCCAGTATCTGAGCTGGTGCCTGCGGGTGAGGCATGCAGTGACGCGGTGTGTATTTCCGCCTCTTCTTCTCCCGCCTCGCTCTCTGCAGTGCCCTCCGGAACAGGCTGCTCAGGTGGTGCTCATTATCTGAAAGCATAAAGGCACAAGAGTCGGGTTAAGGTGAGGGGAGGGGGTTAGGAAGGGAGAAATGCATGCATACAGCATGATTAGGTGGAAAGTGCGAAAGGCTTGTGGGGTGAGGGGAATGTGGATTGTGAGAAGAAGGAGTAGGGATGAACATACCATTGTTGTCCCAAGGGGGTCAATGTCGCCAGTGGCCATGATGCCCACCACCTGGTGCCAAATAATCTGCAGCACTCTATTCTCCAGCGCACAGTGGTTGGGTGTTGTCTTGTCCTCTGCCTGTGTGCTCCTGCTCCCTCCTGTTGTGAGTCACCTTGGCCTGCAAGAGAAAGGAAAGTGTGTGAGTGAGTGTGGAGCAATGTATTTGGGTGATGTGCCTACCATAGTTGAATAGCTGTCATTGTGTGCAATGTTTCAGATGTGGGTGTGAGTGTGGGTAGGTAGAGATTGTTGGTGGGTGAGTGCTGGGTCTGTGGTACTTTGGGCAGTGTGTGAAGATTATCATACAGACAATGGTATGTAGCATTTGTTGAAGCATTCACTCACCCTAACTACCCGAGTGAGGTCTTTAAATTTCTTCCTGCACTGTGTGTGGGTCCTGGGGACGATAGTGCTGCCTGAGACATGCTGCGCTATCTCCCTCCACATGGTTCGGAAGACTTGCAACAAGGGCCTTCTGCCACTTGTCGGGTAGAGCACTGCCCTCCGTCTCTCCACAGCGAACACCAATACCTCCAATGCTTGATCGCAGAATCTACACGGTTCTGTACCCTGGGGCGTGGATCTGCCATGAGTACAGCTGCTTCAGTGCTCTGGCTCCTTCTCCTTGTCCTGCTTCTGCTTGCTGAGGCAGCTGCAGAGCCAGCAATGCTGAGATTGGGGTTCTGCAGCATCAATGAACCTCCCCTTTAAGTATTGAAAAAAGCCTGTGGCAATCACGACTTGCGATTAGACTGCACCTGATATTGGTCCATCCTTTTAGTGTAACACCAATGAGCTTGGGCTTTAAGACTTGAATTAGGATTCCAATCATTTTTTTGAGCAGTGAGCACAAATTTTGTATGCAGTTTAAAGCATTAGCGCTTGGCGCTAATTCTCTAACTTTTCTAATTATGCCGCGCATTCCTGGGCTATAATGAATATCTAGCCCTAGATATTTAAATTCAGTTTTCTAGGTGCATTGCTCAAAATATACTCAGGTAATTCATTGGCAGAAAACACCTGAAAAAGTATGGATTACTACTGTACAAAGTATATCCCAACCTACTAGATTTGAAGAGTGTTACTTACATCCATTCACAACAGACACGCTGCACTCAGAAGGCAGCTGTTACAGGTTGGATTTTTGACTGTTTTTTTTGTAAGCTTCTTTTGTTAGAGTTTTACTTTGTTTTAGGATAATGACTAGGAGGAAATTTTTCAGGTCTTAGAAAAGCAGATGAATTATTAGGGCCGATTTTAACTCGGGGAGCATTTGGGATGGGCATGGAGGGCAGGAGTCTCCCATGAACTCCTCGGCATCAGACCCAAGCCATTTTAACTCCTGGGCCTTTATTTAAATTTGTTTGCACTGCCTCCTGTCTGAAGCCAATGGGAATGATGTAAGCGTTGGCTGGCGGGGGTGAGAAATCAAGGGGCAGGCTGATGACGCTGGAGACCAAATGAAACGGTGCCTGACACAAGGTTAGTGCTGGGAGGGGTCAGTCTGCAACAGGAATGATGTGGGTGGGCAGTTAAGATAGTGGGTGGAGAGGTCATGCTGCGTTCATAAGAACATAAGAAATAGGAGCAGGAGTAGGAAGGTCAGCCCTACAACCTTCTAAGATATCTGAGATACCAAATCACATTAATTCCCAGGTCCCTCTGTCCCTGCACACTCTTTAAAACTGTGCCATTAAATGTATATTGCCTCTCCCTGTTCCTTCTGCCAAAATGCATCGCCTCACACTTCTATGTATTAAATTCCATCTGCCACTTGTCTGCCCATTCGGCTAGTCTTTCATGTCTTATTGCAGTCGATTGGTATCATCCTCACTGTTTGCCACAACCCCAAGTTTGGTGTCATCAGCAAATTTAGAAATTCTACTCTGTATTCCAGTATCCAGGTCATTTATATGTATCAAAAAATGCAGCAGCCCCAGCAGTGACCCTTGGGGAACACCACTGTCTACTATCCTCTAGTCTGAAAAACAGCTATTTACCACAACTCGCTGTTTTCTATCCTTAAGCCAATTCCTTATCCAAGCTGACCCACCTATTCTATGAGCCTCAATTTTGTTAACCAGCCTTTTATGTGGTACTTTGTCAAATGCCTTCCTAAAATCCATGTAGACAACATCCATTGCATTCCCTTCATCAATCCTCCCTGTTACTTCATCAAAAAATTCAATTAGAGTAGTCAAACACGATCTGCCTTTTACAAATCCATGTTGGTTCTCCTTAATTAGCTTAAACCTCTCCAAGTGCCTGTTAATTTTTTCCTTGATTATTGTTTCTAAAACTTTACCCACCACTGATATTAAACTGACCAGCCTGTAGTTACTAGGATTGTCCTTATGCCCTTTCTTGAACAATGGTGTCACATTTGCCACTTTCCAATCATCGGGCACCTCCCCCGTATCTAGGGAAGATTGAAAAATTATGGCAAGCCCTTCTGCTATCACCTCCCCGAAATACCTTAGCAACCTGGGATGCAAGCCATCTGGACCAGGCGACTTATCCACTCTAAGCATACCCAGCCTTTCTAGTACATCTTGTCTATCAATTTTCACCTCTTCCATTGTTTCTACCTTTTCCACTTCTACCAATATTTTGTCAGCATCCACCTCCATAGTAAACACCGATACAAAGTACTCATTAAGTATTCTAGCCTTGCCCTGTGCCTCTAAGCATATACCACCTTCTTTGTCCCCAATAGCCCCACCCCGCCTCCTCCTACCCGCTTACTGTTTACATGCCGGTAGAAGATTTTTGGGATCCCTTTTATGTTAACCGCCATTCTACTCTCATATTCTCTCTTTGCCAATCCTATTTTCATCTTCACATCCCCTCTCAACTTATTGTATTTGGGCAATGTAGGCCCCTGTCTGCCTGGGCCGAGTGACCCTCCCGTGCCCGATCTGAAGTAAGTTAAGATGGCGGGGGGGGGGGGCAGTGGGGCAGTACAGAACCAAGTAAGGAACTTTTTTTTACCTCAGAGTGCTGTGGAAGCTGAGTCATTAAATATATTCCAGGCTGAGATAGACAGATTTTTGAGCAACAGGGGAGTCAAGGGTTATGGGGAGCGGGCAGAAAAGTGGAGTTGAGGCCAAAATCAGATCAGCCATGATCTCATTAAATGGCGGAGCAGGCTCGAGGGGCCGAATGGCCTACTCCTGCTCCTATTTCTTATGTTCTTATGAACGCAGCATGACCTCTCCACCCACTATCTTAACTGCCCACCCACATCATTCCTGTTGGGCAGGCAGGGTTAAAATCAACTCTATTGTTTTCAATAACACAGAGAACCTGCATAACTGTAAAGGTAATATTTACAGCATTTCAATAGAACAGGAAGATGCTTTATGAAGAGAAGATCTCTAAAACTTTCTACAATATCAACTTTCACTCCACCTCATGGCATCGACTGTAAGTCCAGTGCTATTTGGAAGTTGTTGCAAAATCTATGTAAGAATTTTCTTTGAAATGACAGTATTTGATGCTTTAAGTGGTACAAGATAAACAAAGGCTTGTAGGAAGAGTAAATGAGGTGGCTGGCTGCTGGGTGTGAGTGGGAATTTTGTGGGATTGAGGTGGCCCTATATCTGTTCCTGCTACATTCACGCTCAAATTGCAAAAATCTACACCATACGTAGAAACACAGGAGCAGGAGTTGGCCGTTCAGCCCCTCGAGCCTGTTCTGCCATTCTATTAGATCACGGCTGATCTGTACCTCAACTCCATTTACCTGCCTTTGCTCCATAGCCCTTGATACCCTGATCTTACAAAAACCTATCACTCACAGTCTTTCAAATTTCAATTGACCCAGGATCCACAGCCTTTTGGGAGTGAGAGTTTCAGATTTCAACTACCCTTTATGTGAAAAAGTACTTCCTAATTTCACTCCTGAATGACGCTGCCCTAATATTAAGACTGTGCCCATACTATTTGTGTCGGTTCGAGGGGTGGCATGTATCATATCTCTTTTCAATTTCAAACCCAACATGGGAGATACAGCAGCTAGAGATTCCTTAATAATGGATTCCAGCATTTTCCTGACGACTGATGTCAGGCTAACTGGCCTGTACCTCCCGTTTTCTCTCTCCCTCCTTTCTTGAATAGTGGGGTTACATTTGCTACCTTCCAATCTGCTGGGACTGTTCTAGAATCTAGGGAATTTTGGAAAATGACAACCAATGCATTCACTATAGCTTCCTGGAATGGAATGTGTCTGTTTATTTTTATAATATGGAAAGATACAAAACAAAGGTTTACACGTCTTTCTATTTTTTGTGAAATATTAGGATTTTCTTTAAGATTGAGGTCACGTTTTCAACCTGTGTTTCTGAGCTTACATTAACCTGACACTGTGTCAGCCTCTATGTCACTGCCATTTCGTCAGACTGCTGGCCCCCCACTTGAAGAATGCCCAGCAGCTAAAAATTGTAAGAAATTTGTAACTCGTGCAATATTTTTGGGGGTAATAACATTCTGTGACTGTAGGTTTAATTTTCAACTGTCAGTTTGATCTTCTCTATGAACGATAGGATGCTTCATAATGCATCATCAGGTTAGCCCTGCTTGGGTTAAAATAGTGAGCGACAGTAAGAATGAAAAAAAAAAGGGTCATCATTTGCTGTAGCAGGGCAGTGAATGGCGTCCACCGTCAGTTAGACTTGCCCTTGCTCAGTTAATCGTGATGATATTTTGCGGCGCAAGTTGCTGGAAGTGTGAGATGGAAACAGCGCAGCGCCCTTTACAGGACATCTGAACAGTGTCTGAAGTTGGCCAAGAAAAGGTCTGACCAGCTGGCACTAAATAGTGAAGACATACCCATCAACTCAATCTGGAGTGTTACAGAGAGCTGAGTAAAATGATCTGTGTTTTGAAATGACCTTAACTGTAGAAAGTTAGTTGAATTATAAAGTAACTTTAAAAAACATTTTATAAAAAGGCAGTGCAAGAACAGTTTTAAAAAAAACATTGTTCTTGTTCAATTGTTGGTGTTGCGTTATTTATTGATAATTATATTTTACTTATGATTGTTTGTATTATAATTTTTATTGTTGCTGTTGCCCTTAAATCATTTAGTCAGAAGTTATTTGGAACGGTTTGAAAATTTTTATTAATATCCACCATGTTAAAATTACAACTGTTTCCAAAGTAGAAAATGACTAATTACCTAAATGTTTATTTAAAGTTTTGCACTAAATATCTGAATTGTTGCTTACAGTGCTGCAATAAGCATTCACTGTTTGACTGTCAATCTTGCCTGTCCTTTTGTGTGCTTTCCTGGGGAGTGGGAGGGGAGGAGGCATGTTGCCCAAATGACTGAGCCACCAGCTGCTGTCTAGCCACCCTGCCCTTTGCAGCCGTGGTTTCCTTGGGGGTGGGGGGGGTGGTGGGGGGGGGTGGGGGGTAGAGCCACAAACCATGGCCCCAGCAACATCCGGGTTGGAATTCTCCACGTCATGCATTTCCATCAGCATCTTTTCTGCCTGGTTAAGGATCAGTCCTTCCCGCAGGGCAAAGTTGGGCATAGCATACTGTGGTGATTATTCCTTGTTTAGTAAAAGTATTGTGATTGGTTGTTTGTTAACTGCCTTGGGATGTATGTTGTAATCTCATTGGTAGTTGATGATCACATGATCTGTTGTGGCCACCTTAAATTCAGTTCTTTTCCAGCTTTGGTTGGGACTGGATGTGGGAAGATGTGCTGCAGATTTTAAAGTTAATAAAGCCTAGCTTTGGAAGGCAAATCTATTCTTTATTTCACATACCCCCACAAATCCTCGCCACTTGGACAGGTGAGCACTGCAAAGTACCTCCTGACCTATCCAGGCACTGGAAACGTGGTATTAGCACCCTAATTTTCCTCTCCACCACTTGCTGTGTGCGTATGTGTCCACGGTTGTACCTTTCCTGTGCTTCACTGTTGGTCCTGCAGTAGGGTGTCATCAGCCACGGCTTTAGCGGGTAAGGCCTTGTCACCTAAGATCCATCCAGATCCTTGCCGCGCTCTGGTGAAGGAATCCTGTAATATGAGTGCTGAACAATGTTCCCGCTGAGGTACACGGCCATGCAATAATCTCAAAGGTCCCACGCAGGTCACTCACCAGCTTTTCCATTGTAAATACCACAGAAATTTAAAGGGACCATGCATTAAAAGAAACAGGCCATGCAGAACAAAGTGCAGCTTACAGGGGACATTGGTGTCGTAGGATGAAGGCATCATGAGCACTACCCTAGTGATCGACATTGACATTTCTGATATGCAGTTGGGCATCACAAAGGATCATCACATTTAACGAATGGTATCCTTTTCTCTTGATGTATGTGAAAGGTGCATCATTGGGTGCCTTCAATGGGCTATGAGTTCCGTTGATGGCATTTTGGGAAATCCAGTGATCCTGTGGAATGTGAGAGGCTGCTCCCTTTGCTGCGCTGGGAACACTTCACAGGTGATGAAGTCAGAATATGGCATCTGTGACCTGCTTACTTGAAAAATAAGAATCTAAATGGGATAGAAGAGCAAAGGGATCTCGGAGGACAAATACACAAATCACTACAAAAGTAGCAATGCAGGTAAATAAGGCCATAAAAAAGCAAACCAAGCACTAGGATTTATTTCTAGAGGGACAGAATTGAAAAGTAGTGAAGTTATGCTAAACCTGTATCGAACCTTCGTTAGACCACACGGAGCACAGTTCTGGTCGCCATATTATAAAAAGGATATAGAGGCACTGGAGAGGGTGCAATAAAGATTTACAAGGATGATACCAGAAATGTGAGGTTATACCTATCAGGAAAGGATGAACAGGCTGGGTCTCTTTTCTCTGGAAAAGAGAAGGCTGAGGGGTGACCTAATAGAGCTCTTTAAAATTATGAAAGGTTTTGATAGAATGGATACAGAGAGAATGTTTCCACTTGTGGGGAAGAGCATAACTAGTGGCCATCAATATAAGATAGTCGCCAAGAAATCCAATATGGAATTCAAAAGAAACTTCTTTACCAAAGAGTGGTGAGAATGTGGAACTTGCTACCACAGGGAGTGGTTGAAGCCAATAGTATAGATGCATTTAAGGCTAGATAAGCATATGAGGGAGAAGAGAATCGAGGGCTATGCTGATAGAGTTAGATGAGGAAAGACGGGAGGAGGCACGAGTGGAGCATAAATGCCGGCATGAACTGGTTGGGCTGAATGGCCCGTTTCTGTGCCGTATACCCTCAGTAATGTAAAAAAAGCCACTCACATTTGGTGCTAGACATCACCTACTGGTTGACATTGGTATTTCAGAGGAAATCTGAAAGCATATCCTTCTCTGCCTGTCCATGTTCAGCTTACTAACATGATGAGGCAGCAGACAAGATCATTTTACTCAGATACTGCGCAGTGAAATGGGTTTTTGTCTTCACAGGTCCAATACAGTTCTTAATTACACCATCAAAAGAAGGATAATTGCCTTTTATTAAAAGAGGAAATGGGCTTTACATACTTATTTTTACAGGACTCTTAACTAATGACTCAGGGCACATGAATCCAGAAAGTAACTGTGTAGGTCAGAATTTCTCTTACAACTCTGCAACTAAAGATAGAAGCATAGTGAAGGAAATTCCCTTTGACCACACTGACTTGGTGCCGTACAAAAATGTGTGATCTGTGGCGAATCCCTCATCGGCTAGTTGGCCTGTGAATGGTAATAAGGACTTTATACCCAAGATGCTTCATGTAAGGTTCGAAAATTTCTGCACAACCCCAGAACACAAAGAAAGTCATTTTAAAGTGATTTTTGGAACATCACAGAAGAAATCTGTAAAAAGGACAACAGTGTGGTTGGGCCAAACAGGATTTCAAAGAGTTTAATTTAAGGAAGAGATTTTTGGACTGGTTTCAGAGTTATTGGGCAAAAAGGATTTTTTTTTAAATCCCAGGAAGATTTGGCTGGTTTAAAAAGACATGTTCAGACTTGTAGGAAAAGGCTGCGACAGGAATGTAGGATTGACCTCTGCAGAGGAACAGTTTGTGTATTCGAAAGTAGCCAGACTGTCTGGGAAGAACAATAAATGAAACTCAGCCCCTATCTGGGAATTTGCATTCAATCAATAAATCAATGAAAACCCCAGAAATAACAACAGAAAATGTTGGAAAAACTCAGCAGGCCAGGCAACATCCGTGGAGAGAAATTAGAGTCGACGTTTTGGGGCTTTTTCAAAACTGGAAAGGAAATGAAATAGATCGAAAGGCAGGGCTGGGAGAGAACAAAAGAAGTGAAGAGGCATTAAGAGGTATTCAAAACGAGACGAGATGGTGATAGGACTAGTGGAGACAAAAGATGGCTCAGATTAGGTGTGAAATGTTCTGGCAGAATGAGAGACAGCTGCCATGTGGGAGAGAGAAAAAAAAGGAAAAGGGGGGGAGGGAAAAACCAAAACAAAGGGGTGGATAAAAAAATATAAGTAAAAATGTAATAGGGGCTGAGGTTTTGATCTGAAATTGTTGAACTCGATATTGAGCCCGGAAGGCTGTAAAGTGCCTAATCGGAAGATGAGGTGCTGTTCCTCAAGTGAAAACCCCAGCCTCACCTAAAGCCCAAAGCCCATTAAAACCCATGCATAAAAGAACCTGCACAGAATTTGAAGACCTTACAGGAAATCTAAGATTAAAAGACTGTTTGAGACATTCAAAACCACTTCACACCTTCTTCAACTACTCAGGAAGCTATCCCAAAACCAGTTAACTAAATGGGACCAATCAAGTGGCCCTTAACGAGCCAGCCAAAAATCTAACAAGATTAGCAGGTTTTGTTTTAGTATAAACTAAAGACCTGTCTCCACAAGAAATCAGTTCGTTCGATGGGTTCAATCAGTTCGATCAGTACAGTTCAGGCAGAGTATTGAAACAGCAGTCAGTGAATTGAAGTCAGCAGTACAGTTCAGACAGACACAGAAAAAGGCACAGCTCATTCGAAAGACATCAGCCTCGGGACAACAGAAGGAGAACGGAAGGAATCGAAGCAACCAAGGGCTACACGAAACAAACAACCAACAATATTACCAACAACTAGGTAATATTGGGCCACCGCGACCAACAAGAAACCAACCTGGAAGAAACTGAAGATCTGCAAGTTTTTCCCACTCTACAAACTATTCCTGCATTTGGTGAGCATTTCCTGGTCCTCTGGAATTCAACCTAGTTAGGATAGTGGGATTGGGAGGGTAAGGTATTTTTTGTCGATTGTCATTCTCACTCGCATATTCCGAAGTGTCCCCCCTTTTAGAGTGATAAGATTATTGTGTTGTGTATATTTTCTTGTCTCAAATAAAATCCAAGTTCTTTTCACCAACTCAGTTGTCTGTTGCAATTTCATTACAACCCCCAAATAAGTCCAGGTCTAGAACCTAGGAGTGGGAGTGATTCGAACCACTCAAAGGAGTCAGAGGTGAAGCTGACACACACACCACCCCCTACATTCACAGCATAGGAACATAAGAAATAGGAGTAGGAGTAGGAGCAGGCCATACGGCCCCTCGAGCCTGCTCCCCCATTCAATAAGATCATGGCTGATCTTCAACCTCAACTCCACTTTCTTGTCCTATCCCCATATCCCTTGATTCCTCTAGAGTCCAAAAACCTATCTACCTCAGCCTTGAATATACTTAATGATTGAGCATCCACAGCCCTTTGGGGTAGTGAATTCCAAAGATTCACAACCCTCTGAGTGAAGAAATTCCTCTTCATCTCAGTCTTAAAAGGCCGACCCCTTATCCTGAGACTATGCCCCCTAGTTCTAACTCTCTAGCCAGGGGAAACAACCTCTCAGCATCTACCCTGTCAATCCCCCTCAGAATCTTATATGTTTCAATGAGATCACCTCTCATTCTTCTAAACTCCAGAGAGTGTAGGCCCATTCTACACAATCTCTCCTCAAAGGACAGCCCTCTCATCCCAGGGATCAATCTAGTGAATCTTTGTTGCACTGCCTCCAAGGCAAGTATATCCTTCCTTAGATAAGGAGACCAAAACTGTGCACAGTACTCCAGATGTGGTCTCACCAAAGCCCTGTACAATTGTAGCAAGACTTCCTTACTTTTGTACTCCAACCCTCTTGCAATAAAGGCCAACATGCCATTTGCCTTCCTAATTGCTTGCTGTACCTGCATGCTAACTCTCTGTATTTCTTGTACTAGGACACCTAAATCTCTCTGAACACCAACATTTAATCGTTTCTCACCAATTAAACAATATTTTGTTTTCCTATTCTTACCACCAAAGTGACTAACCTCACATTTCCCCACATTATACTCCATCTGTCACTTTATTGCCCACTCACTTAAGCTGTCTATATCCCTTTGCAGGCTCTTTGTGTCCTCCTCACAGCTTACTTTACCACTCTGCTTTATATGCAGAGATGCTGTTGGAGGACCTAAACCAGTGGAGGGGAAGTGTATTCCCAGAGAAAGGAAGGAACAATATGGGGATTAGAAAAACTACTGGCTATGGGGTGACACCTGGAAACAAGTCACTAAACTATTTTCATACTTTCCAGAACTAACTATAGCAATGCGTTCTCAAAATAGTCCTCTTTAGACTTCCTCCCTCCAACTCCTGAATCCAGCAAGTCCCCTCTCAGTACTCATAAACCCCATGACTGCATTCTCAGTGCTCCCCAATCCCATAACTATTCCCAATGCTGCTAGATTTTGATAACTCAGTCCAAATTGCCTAGGTCCATGGACCACTCTCCTGGTGGTCCCAGATCCCAGGATCTTCCACAATGTTCTTGGAATCTCCCTCTCCCGTATTTATTAAACATTGAGCACTCGATCAATGTGAGCCATGCCATGTAAGATTTACTAATACTAAGGAAAATCATAAGGAATATTGAAAGTATGGTGGGGAGATGAAAAGGGAGATCGGACAGTTAAAAGCAAATATGAAAAAAGGCTAACAGATAATATAAAGGGAAATAGTAAGGGATTTTATAAGCACATAAAAATAACATAATAGTTAAAGAGAGGGTAAGACCACCCAGGGTGAACGGGGTAGTCTAATTGTGGAGGATAAAGGTATGGCGAAGATATTAAATACATTTTGTACATTAGTTTTTACAAATGATGGTGGAAGTGTGAATGTAGGTGTACCAGAGGAGAATATGGAATAACTGTCAGTGATAACCAGAAAAGGAATGGCTTTTTTAAAAAAAATAGCAGAAATCAAGGCGAATCAATGTCCTGAAGGTATTCACTGTGAGTAACTGAAAGCAGTCAGACAAGAGATAGCAGACCACAATTTTTCAATCCTCTTTAAATATACAAATTATGCCAAGGGATTGGAGAATAGAGAAAATACCACCTTTATTCAAGTGGGGAACGAAGGATAAAGCAGGTAACTATAGACAAGTTAGTCCAAATTCTGGGCATACTCTTAGAAATTTATATACATCATTTGGTATAATGGGAAACGTAGCAGCATGGATCGAAAGTTGGTTGATGTACAGAAAGCAAAGAGTTAAAGTAAATAGGAGTTACTTGGATTGCAGAAGGGTTGGAAGTGTTGTACTTCAGGGGCCAGTGCTGGGTCCCCTTTTGTTCTTGGTATAAATCAATGATTTCGACTTAAGCATAGAGGACACAATCTTGAAATTGCTGGTGAAACAAACAGTGAGGAGGATTGTAAAAGACTTCAGGAAGACATAGACAGATGAATGAAATGGACAAAAATGTAGCAGAAAGTGCTAGTGCAGGTAGTAAAGACTTAAAAATGATCAACAGCATATTGGTTTCTATAAATAGAGTACAAGAGTAAGAAGTAAGGATGAATTTATGAAAAACAGTGATTATTCGGTAGAGTACCACGTGCAGTTTTGGGCACATTATAGAAAGGACCTATAAGCTATAGAGAGCATACAGCCTAGATGCATCAGAATGATGTCAGAGTTGGAAAGATATAGCTACGAGGAGAGATTTCAAATATTAGGACTATTTCCACTGGAGAAGAGAAGGTAAGATGAATGATCAGGAAAGAGTATTCCCCTGGTTGGGGACTCTAAAGAAGAGTCATCAATTTAAAATTGTGTCTAAGAAAGTGAGAAGGGAGACTAAGAGAAATTGCTTTGCCACAAGAATGGTTGAGGCAGAGATTATTGCACCTATTAATCGGAATTTGGATAGATATTTGAAGCAGAGGAAGATACAGATCTATGGGGAGAGAGTAGGGTAGTGGGATTAGAATTGGATTGCCCTGAGAGTGAACCGGCACAGGCATAATGGGCTAAATGGCCTCCTCTGTGCCATGAAGTTCTATGAATCTCTTATTTTTCTGAGCTCACTGCAACCATGCTTAGTTTAACGATGCTGACTATCTGCAATTTTAGCTACTATTTTGCTGATTATAGAGGTTGGGGGACAGATCAGGATTAATTTGAACATGTCAGCTCAGTTAGGACAGCTGATTTAATGTTGTCTTAAGACTCCAGGAAAACCATAAATCATGTTTTCTATTCAGGTGAATGGTGGCTATGGGCAGTATCCAGAAGACACTATACAACTACATGTCACAAAGACTTTGTGGAGATGAAGTTATGCTTCCCTTCCAGTGCAGTATTTACAGGGGACTCCAATTCAGTGCATGTGAGGAATGTTCCACATATTTTTTTAAATTTGTCATGATTTGTCACTGGTTGTGAGGTCAATCATCTCAGCCCCAGGACATCACTGCAGGAGTTCCTCAGGGCAGTGTCCTAGGCCCAGCCTCCTTCAGCTGCTTCATCAATAACCTTCCCTCCAACATAAGGTCAAAAGTGAGGATGTTTGCTGATGACTGCACAATGTTCAATGCCATTCACAACTCCTCAGAAAATGAAACAGTCCATGCCCGCATGCAGCAAGACCTGGACGACATTCAGGTTTGGGCTGATAAGAACATAAGAACATAAGAAATAGGAGCAGGAGTAGGCCAATCGGCCCCTCGAGCCTGCTCCGCCATTCAATAAGATCATGGCTGATCTGATCCTAACCGCCAATCGACTGTCACAGAACCATCTCCTGAATCTAACAGAATTAGGCACACGAAATAGGAGCAGGATCAGGCTACACGGCCCCTGGGCCCGCTCCGCTACCCACAGGGCCATGTCCGATCCGAGCCTAGACTCATGTCCAAATTCCTGCCCGCTCCCCGTAACCCTTAATTCCCTTTACTTCTAGGAAACTGTCTATTTCTGTTTTAAATTTATGTAATGATGTAGCTTCTACAGCTTTTTGGGGCAGCATATTCCATGGACCAACCACCCTCTGAGTGAAGTAGTTCCTCCTCATCTCAGTTTTGAAAGAGCAGCCCCTTATTCTAAGACTATGCCCCCTAGTTCTAGTTTCACCCATTATCGGGAACATCCTCCCCGCATCCACCCGATCCAACCCCTTCACAATCTTATATGTTTCAATAAGATCGCCTCTCATTCTTCTGAACTCCAATGAGTAGAGTCCCAATCTACTCAACCTCTCCTCATATGTCCATCCCCTCATCCCCGGGATTAACCGAGTGAACCTTCTTTGTGCTGACTCGAGAGCAAGTATGTCTTTTCTTAAGTATGGACACCAAAACTGTATGCAGTATTCCAGGTGCGGTCTCACCAATACCTTGTACAACTGAAGCAATACCTCCCTATTGTTATATTCTATCCCCCTAGCAATGAAAGCCAACATTCCATTGGCCTTCTTAATCACTTGCTGCACCTGCATACTAACCTTTTGAGTTTCGTGCACCAGGACCCCCAGATCCCTTTGTACTTCAGTACTTTCAAGTTTCTTGCCATTAAGATAATAACTTGCTCTACGATTTTTCCTGCCAAAGTGCATAACCTCACACTTTCCAGTATTGTATTCCATCTGCCAAATCTCTGCCCACTTACTTAGCCTGTCTATGTCCCCTTGCAGGTTTTTTATGTCCTCTTCACTCACTACTTTCCCTCCCATCTTAGTATCATCTGCAAACTTTGATATGTTACACTCAGTCCCCTCCTCCAAATCGTTAATATAGATTGTAAAGAGTCGGGGACCCAGCACTGACACCTGCGGAACACCACTAGTTACTGATTGCCAGTCTGAGAATGAACCATTTATCCCAACTCTCTGCCTTCTGTTAGATAGCCAATCCTCTATCCATGCCAGAATATTACCCCCAATCCTGTGATTTTTTATCTTAAGCAATAATCTTTTGTGTGGCACCTTGTCAAATGCCTTTTGGAAGTCTAAATACACTACGTCCACTGGTTCCCCTTTATCCACCCTATATGTTACTTCCTCAAAGAACTCCAGCAAATTTGTCAAACATGACTTCCCCTTCATAAAACCATGCTGACTTTGTCCTATTAAATTATGATTATCCAAATGTCCTGTTACTGTCTCCTTAATAATGGACTCCAAAATTTTACCTACCACAGATGTTAGGCTAACCGGTCTATAGTTTCCAGCCTTCTGTCTACTGCCCTTTTTAAATAAGGGTGTTACATTAGCAGTTTTCCAGTCTGCCGGGACTTTTGCTGAGTCCAGGGAGTTTTGGAAAATTATTACTAATGCATCCACAATCCCTACCGCCATTTCCCTCAAGACCCTAGGATGTAAGCCATCAGGTCCAGGTGATTTATCCGCCTTGAGTCCCATTATTTTACCGAGTACCACTTCCTTAGTGATTTTGATCGTGTTTAGCTCCTCCCCCCCTATAGCCCCCTGTTTGTCCAGTGTTGAGATATTCTTAGTGTCCTCTACTGTAAAGACTGATACAAAATATTCATTCAGTGTTTTTGCCATCTCCATATTTCCCACCATTAATTTACTGGTCTCATCCTCTAAGGGACCAACATTTACTTTAGCCACCCTTTTTCTTTTTATATAACTATAAAAACTCTTACTATCTGTTTTTATATTTTTTGCTAATTTACTTTCATAATCTATCTTCCCTTTCTTAAGCAATCTTTTTGTTATTTTTTGCTGTCTTTTAAAGTTTTCCCAATCCTCTATCCTCCCACTAGATTTGGCTACCTTATATGCCCTTGTTTTTAGTCAAATACTATCCATAATTTCTTTACTTAGCCACGGATGGCTGTCTTTTCTTTTACACCCTTTTCTTCTCAGTGGAATATATATTTTTTGGAAGTTGTAAAATAACTCCTTAAATGTACACCACTGATCATGTATCGTCTTACCCTTTAATCTATTTTCCCAATCCACTCTACTCAATTCCGCTCTCATACCTTCATAGTCTCCTTTATTCAAGCTTAGCACGCTTGTTTGAGATCCAACCTTCTCACCCTCTAATTGAATATGGAATTCAACCATGTTATGGTCTCTCATTCCAAGGGGATCCTTTACTAGGACATTTCAAATTAATCCTGTCTCGTTACACAGGACCAGATCTAAGGTTGCTTGCCCCCTGGTCGGTTCAGTTACATACTGCTCAAGAAACCCATCCCTAATACACTCAATGAACTTATCCTCAAGGCAGCCCTGCCCAATTTGATTTGTTCAATTAATATGATAGTTAAAATCCCCCATAATTATCGATGTTCCCTTATTACAAGCCTCAACTATTTCCTGATTGATACTCCATCCAACAGAGTTGCAACTGTTCGGAGGCCTATAGACTACGCCCACTAGTGTTTTTTTCCCCTTATTATTCCTTATCTCCACCCAAACTGTTTCATTATCCTGATCTTTTGACCCAATACCATTTCTCTGTATTACAGTGATTCCTTCCTTTATTAACATAGCCACCCCACCTCCCCTTCCTTCCTGCCTGTCCTTCCTGATCGTTAAATAACCTGGTATGTTTACTTCCCAGGCATTGTCACCCTGCAGCCATTTTTCTGTAATGGCCACAAGATCATACCCATATGTAGTTATTTGTGCCATTAACTCGTCTATTTTGTTATGAATGCTACGTGCATTCAGATAAAGAACTTTCAAATATGTTTTGTGATACTTAGTTCCTGCTTTTGCCCTTTTTATTACTTTACGTTTTACTCCATACCTTCTGCCCCTTCCTGACACGTCTGGTTTTTAATTTCCCCACTGCTACCTAAGTCTATGACCTTCTCTGTTGTCAAGTGGCAAGTAACATTCACGCCACACAAGTGCCAGGCAATGACTATCCAATTACCTAAGGAAGGATATACTTGCCATAGAGGGAGTGCAACGAAGGTTCACAAGATTGATTCCTGGGATGGCGGGACTGTCGTATGAGAAGAGATTGAGTAAACTAGGCCTGTATTCTCTTGAATTCAGAAGAATGAGAGGGGATCTCATTGCAGCATACAAAATTATTACAGGGCTTGATAGGGTGGATGCTGAGAGAATGTTTCCCTTGGCTGGGGAGTCTGGAACCCGGGGCCACAGCCTCAGGATAAAGGGTAGACCATTCGGGACTGAGATGAGAAGAAATTTCTTCACACAGAGGGTGGTGAATCTTTGGAATTCTCTACCCCAGAGGGCTGTGGAGGCTCAGTCATTGGGTATATTAAAAACAGCAGTCGATAGATTTCTGACAAGTAAGCGTATCAAGGGATATGGCGATAAGGCCGGTGAATGGAATTGAGGCAGAAGATCAGCCATGATCTCATTGAATGGCGGAGCAGGCTCGAAGGGCCGACTGGCCTACTCCTGCTCCATTTCTTATGTTCTTATGTTCTTATCTCCAACAATCACGAGTCTACCCACCTCTCCATGACATTCAATGGCATTACCATTGCCGAATCCCCACCATCAACATCCTGGGGGGTCACCATTGACCAGAAACTTAATTGGACAGCCACATCAATATTGTGGCAACAAAAGCAGGTCAGAGGCTGGGTACAGGGCATTGGTGAGACCACACCTGGTGTACTACGTATAGTTTTGGTCTCCTTATTTAAGGCAGGATATATTTGCATTGGAGGCAGTTCAGAGAAGGTTCACGAGGTTGATTCCAGAGATGAAGGGGTTGTCTTATGAAGAAAGGTTGAGCAGTTTGGGCCTATACTCATTGGAGTTTAGAAGAATGAGAGGGGATCTTATTGAAACATATAAGATTCTGAAGGGGCTTGACAGGGTAGATGCAGAGAGGATGGACTCGATTTTCCAAGCCCCGAGGAGATGGGCATAGAGGCGGGACAGCACGTAAAATCGGAGAAATTGGGGGTGGGTGGCAAACCCGCCCCCATCCCGCCTCCGTGCCCTTTTACCAGGTGGCGGGAGGGTGTGCAGCTTCGGGTCCTGTCTCCTGGAGGCGGGAAAGGCTGTTAATCCTTTTAACTGCCTGTTAACAGGTAGTTAACAGGCAGAAAAATGGATTAGTGCCATTTTACGTTCACAGGTGAAGGTTTCCCAACCTCGGAGAACCCCGTCGGGTTGGAGGAGGCATGGAGGAAGTCTGCAGCAGTTGGAGGCACCTGGAAGTAAGGTGTAGAGGTGAGTGATGGGTGCAAGTGTGGAGTGGTAATTATGCAAGGTGAGTGATAAGTTTAAAAAAGTGTTCACTTTTTATTTCTGTAGCCTTTCGCCGTGCTGGATCGGGAGAGTGGACACCTACCTTGTCAATTTCAGGTAATGGCTGATGGACCCTCCAATCCATCAGACATCTGAAATTTACTTTTTTACAATGTTTTTTCAGTCCTCACCACAAAAACGAATCAAACTCAAGAGAATGTCAGTGTTTGACAGCTTCACAGAGCTGTCAAATGCTGCCATTTCTTCTTTCAAGAAGTCTTGACAGATAGCACGTCTGACGTTGACGTGATCTGTCAGTGGCTTCTTCCCTAATTGGCTTGCTGAGCCCGCCGGGTGGGCTTAACAAGCTCAATCAGGGGAAAATCCCTCTGAATGGTCAGGCGAGGATGGAGGCGGGACATTGACATGACAAGCAGCTGTCCCGCCTCCAAGTCACCTCCATTGCCAAAATCCAGCCCGATGTTTCCCCTCGTGGGGGAATCTAGAACTAGGGGGCATAATTTCAGAATAAATCAGAAATGAGGAGGAATTTCTCCTCTCAGAGGGTCGTGAATCTTTGGAATTCTCTTCCCCAGAGAGCTGTGGAGGCTGGGTCATTGAATATCTTTAAGGTGGAGATAGACAGATTTTTGAAAGATAAGGGAGTCAAGGGTTATGGGGAGCGGGCAGGGAAGTGGAGTTGAGGCCAAGATCAGATCAGCCATGATCTCATTGAATGGTGGAGCAGGCTTGAGGGGCCAAATGACCTACTCCTGCTCCTACGTCTTATGTTCATATGTATTCTGTGGCGAGTGTCTCACCTCCTGACTCTCCAAAGTCTTTCCACAAGGCACAAGTTAGGAGTGTGATGGAATAATCTCCACTTGCCTGGATGATTGCAGCTCCAACAACACTCAAGAAGCTCGACATCATCCAGGACAAAGTAGCCCACTTGATTGGCATCCCATCCACCACCTTAAACATTCACTCCCTCCACCACTGGTGTACCGTGGCTGCAAGATGCACTGCAGCAACTCGCCAAGGCTTCTTCGGCAGCACCTCCCAAACCCACGACCTCTACCACCTAGCAGGACAAGGGCAGCAAGCGCATGGGAACACCATCACCTGCAGGTTCCCCTCTAAGTTACACACCATTCTGACTTGGAAATTTATATCGCCGTTCCTTCTTTGTCACTGGGTAAAAATTCTGAAACTCCCTCCCTAACAGCACTGTGGGAGTACCTTCACCGCAAGGACTGCAGCGATTCAAGAACGCGGCTCACCACCACCTTCTCAAGGGTAATTAGGGATGGGCAATAAATGCTGGCCTTGCCAGCGATGCCCACATCCAGGAACGAATAAAAATTAAATTCTGACTTCATCAGCAAAAAATGCACAAAAGTGCTTTAGAATGTGTCTCTCTACAGAGTGAACCATTTAAATATTAGGGGTGTGTTACAATACACAGGACTTCCTTGACTTGCGCCATTTGTAGTTGGAATGAAAGTCAGGTTCTGTTACAAGATCACCAAGCTTTAGAAGATTATCATGTATTGTGCAGATGTCTGTGGTGAATATAGTCCAAATTGCCTGAGGCAGGCCTCTTCACACCATTCTTCAGTACCTTGGTTGCTTGCTCCATAGTGGGAAATCTGTAAAGTCTGTGGGTTGTTTAGTTAATTAATACACAGACTCCAAGAGTAACTTAAAACAGGACTTTACTATTCGAAGGTCAGGGCGAATCTGCCCAATAAATCCTGACACAGCACTTATATACCGGTGTGGTCACCGTCGGTATTACAGTATACAGAAGCCAACAAAGTAGTGCAACACCTAAAGTAGTTCTCTTAAAGGTGGACGGTTACATACAATGATTCTCTTAAAGGTAGACGGGTACATACACTACAATCCTCCCTTTTTAGCTTACAACATACTGATTCCCCATTAAACATACATTATAACATATATACAACTTTATGCCAGACAGTTCACAGATTCAGTCTCTCTGGAGGTTTCCGGACTCTGTCCGGATAACGCCTCGGTGGTGTCGTAACTCCCGGCGGGGTAGCAGGTGCTTCTGGCAAGGTCGATTCGGCTTGAAGGACAGTGTCAGGTTCATCTGATTCCAGTATTACCAGATCGGAGGTAGGTGTTCTGGGTATCTCTGTCTCAACATTAACCGTGTAAGGTGGTGGAGTAGGTTGGCCATTTGTGGCTGACCCTATGATCTGGTCAACATGGCGCCTTATTATACTGTCCCCAATGTCCACCGTATACATCAACGGCCCTAGCCTTCTTCCAATAGTTCCAGGCTGCCATTTCTCGGTACGGTAGTCCCGGGCCAAAACTTGTTGACCTATCTGAAAAGATCTAGTTGGCCTTTCATTCATGCCCTGGAATTGCCGGTTCTCTACGTCCCTTCTGACGTTTGGCTTAAGCAAATCCAGCCGGCATCTTAGTCGTCTATTAAAAAACATCATGGCGGGAGTTTGATTTGTGACCGCATGTGTTGCATTCCTGTACGCCAACAAGAAGCTATCCACCTTATGTTGTAAGTTAATGGCTTCATTACCCATGGCCTTTATGGCCTTCTTGAAGGTCTGGACAAACCTTTCAGCCAATCCATTGGAGGCGGGATGGTATGGGGCTGACGTGTAGTGCTTAACCCCATTGCTCTTTAAGAATTTCTTGAATTCTTCGGACACAAATTGCGGTCCATTATCAGAACAGATCTGTTCCGGCAGCCCATTCCTAGCAAACATGGTCCTTAACACTGTGATGGTTTTTTCCGTGGTGGTGGTGGACATCTTTATTACCTCCGGCCACTTGGAGTGTGCATCCACCGCTATTAGAAACATTGAGTCCATAAATGGACCAGCAAAGTCGATGTGTACCCTTTGCCAAGGAGATGAGGGCCACTCCCATGGATGCAGAGGAGCCTGTGGTGGCGCGTTTTGGACCTTCTGGCATCCTAGACAGCTCTTAGTGATTTCTTCGATGTCCCCATCAATGCCTGGCCACCACACGAACGCTCTTGCTAGGTTCTTCATTTTCACTCCACCCAGATGTCCCTCGTGCAGCTCCTTTAACACCTTCTGTTGAAGTTTGGGTGGAATCACCACTCTAGATCCACACATCAGGGTTCCTCGACACACTGACAGCTGTTCTTTTCTCTGCGAAAATGCTGGCAGCGTTGGTTCGCCCTGTGCTGGCCATCCCTCCACCGTTAAATCATAGACTCGTGAGAGAGTCGGGTCATTTCTTGTTTCGTTTTCGATCATCGAATTTGTTACTGGTAGACATTCCACTATGGATGAGTGGAACAGCTCTCCCGGGTCCACTGTAGTCGCTTCTTCTACTATCGGCAATGGCAAGCGCGATAACCCATCAGCATTTCCATGCTGTTTGGACCTTTTGTATTCGATGTCATATTGGTGTACCCCAAGTAACACGGACCACCTCTGTAACCTTTGCGCTGTCATGGTGGAAACGGCCTTGTTAGGGTTGAATATGGACACCAACGGCTGGTGGTCTGTCAGTAATGTGAACTTCTTACCCTGCAGGTAATGATTGAATTTCTTTACGCCCCACACAAGGCTGAGGGCCTCCCTATCTATTTGAGCATAATTTCGCTCCGCGGAGGTCAATGATCGGGACGCGAATGCCACTGGCCTTTCCGAGCCATTTGGTAACTGGTGTGAAACTACTGCTCCAATTCCATAGGGGGAAGCATCACAAGCTAGACGAAGAGGTAACGTTGGGTTGAAATGAGCCAACACTTCTTCAGAGGTAATCAACGCCTTGCTTCTGCGAAAGGCCTTTTTACATTCCTCACTCCACTTCCATGGTACTTCTTTCCGCAACAGAGCATTCAGCGGATGCAGCACCGTGGATAGATTCGGCAGAAACTTGTGATAATAATTAATCAACCCCAAGAATGATCTTAACTGTGATACGTTTTCCGGAGCGGGGGCCTTCACGACAGCTTCTATCTTGTCAGGTGACTTGTGCAGCCTCTCTCGGTCAATGACATGACCGCAGTACGAGATCCGTTTTTGGAAGAACTCACATTTCTTGCGATTAACTCGAAGGCCATATTCCTTCAACCTAGTGAGCACCAGTTTCAAATTTGTGAGGTGTTCTTCCTCGTCTTCTCCCGTAATCAGGATATCGTCTAAGTAACACTGCGTGCTTGGAATTCCTTGTAATACCTGCTCCATGGCCCTCTGCCAAATTGCTGGAGCCGAAGCTACCCCAAAAACCAGTCTATTATAACGATACAAGCCTCTGTGTGTGTTGATGGTGAGGTACTGACGCGACTCTTCCTCGACTTCCATTTATAAGTATGCCTGTGCCAGGTCTATCTTGGTGAAGTGTTTCCCTCCAGCCAACGAAGCAAAGATATCTTCAATCCGCGGAAGCGGGTATTGTACCGTGTGAAGCAACGGATTCACTGTGACCTTGAAGTCTCCGCAGATGCAGACCTTCCCCGGTCCCCCTGGCTTGTTACTTGGTGAAGACTTCATGACGGGAACAATGGGCGGGGCCCACTCACTCCAGTCCACCTTTGACAGTACCCCTGATCGTTCAAGTTCTTCCAGTTTTGCCTCCACAGCAGGTCGTATTGCGTAAGGTACCGATCTGGCTTTGAAAAATTTTGGGCTTGCATGTTCTGCAATCTTAACCTTTGCTTTAATTCCTCACAGTGTTCCCAGTCCTTGCTGGAATACCTCTTTAGCTTCGTCTAATATTCTGGACAACCGTTCAGGTTTGACATCTTCCTTTCCGGAATCTACCGTCATGGTGTTTAGTGAATGCCAGTCTATCTTTATTTTCCTGATCCACTCCCGTCCCAGAAGTGGTGGACCTCCCTCAGGCAACACATACAGGTCCATCCTTTGGAGCTCTTTGTCCTTGTATCTCACCTTGACTTCCATCTTTCCGATGGGGTATACTTTGTGCCCCGTGTATGTCTTCAATACTAGTTCCGTATCCCGTAGGGGAATATGCTTGAATAACTTTTTATAATCATGCTTATTCATGACCGTCAACGCCGATCCGGTGTCCACTTCCATTTTCACTTGGACTTTTGCAATCTGTAGTGTGATCCAGATAGCTTGTCGGTCAGCTTCACTACTCACATTGTGAATTCTCAGACTATCCAGTTCCTTGCAGTTGGAGTGTGAGTCAAATTCTGTTCTTCCGGACTCTTCCTAGTCACCTCATGTACCTTTCTGTACCTCTTTTGTGGTAACTCATTATTGTTGGTCTTCTTTCCTGACCGGCATACCTTAGCTATGTAACCGAGCTTGCCACATTTCCTACATTCCTGGTTTTTAAACCAGCATTGGTTCTGGTCGTGTGTTGTCTTCCCACAACGATAGCATTTCGTTGTACCCGAAGTAATTTGCTGCACCCTGAGTGCCGCTGCCTTTAGCTGCATTTCCGCCGTTCCTTTCGCTGCGGCTTCGTTCGATGCAGCAATAAGGACAGCCTTCTCAAGTGTAAGATCGTTCTCTTCGAGCAGTCGTTTTTGTGTTTCTTCCTTCGACATTCCGCACACGAATTTGTCTCGCAACGCCTCTGTCAGATTCCCTCCAAACTGGCAGTGTTTCGCTAGTCTACGCAGTTCGACCAAGTATTCTGCGTTGCTTTCGTCTTTCCTTTGCGTTCTCGCATAGAATTTGAATCGTTCCGCCAACATCAACGGTGTGGGGTTCAAGTGATCTTTCAGAACAGTCACAATATCATCGAAAGTCTGATCCGCCAGTTTAGCTGGTGCTAGTAGATGCTTCAAGAGCTCGTATGTCTTCGCGCCCATCGAGTTTAGCAAGGTTATAGCTTTGTCATCTTCTTCTATTTTATTGGCCTCACAATAGATCTCAATGCGTTCCACATACGTGGCCCAGTCTTCTACCTCGGAATTAAAATCGTTGATGTTACCACGCTTAGGCATCTTCCTCTCTTCCTGATAACACCACGAATTATTTCTTTAAATTTTCTTTTTTTTTCCAAGATGGCGGTTCCCGCGAAAATGGCGGTTTCCTGCGCTTATCTTCTCTCCCCGCCCACTTCAATGGCGGTTCCCCGCTTCTGTCTTCTTCTCCGCCTAATGGCGGCTTCCCGCGTTTCTTCCCCTGGCGGGAGGGGTACACTTTCCCCACGGGCGACGGCCACTGGCTTTCAGGTTCACAGCCTGCGCGTCGGCTTCAGTGCTTTCCCTTTTCCCGGCAGGGCAACCGGCGCTGGGTACACCCCGTTGACGGTGAACAGTTTCAGCCACTGGGCTGGCTCTCGCTCAGTTCCCCTTGCTCGGGCTCTGTCTCTCTCCCGCTCGCTCGGCTCTACCGGCGCTGGATACACCCCGTTGACGGAGAACAGTTTCAGCCGCTGGACTGGCTCTCGCTCAGTCTCCCTTGGTCGGCTCTGCCTCTCCCGCTCGCTTGGCTCCCAATCGCGCCTCCCAGCCCTCTTGCAGTCCGGTGCTTCCCTCCCCGGCTGCGGCTGAGTTTATCTCTTCCCGTGCCTACGTTCCCAGTCGCAGCGCTTCGTGGCTTCGGTCGCTGCCCAGCCTTTTTCGCCGGTCACGGTCTAGCTGTCTCATGACGCCGTTGCGTCCCCCAGCCTGTCTGTACCGCGGCTTCCTTGCTCCACGCTGCCCCAGTCTCAGCGCCTCTGGACCCGACTTCTGTCCGGCTCCTTACCCCCTCGACCGTGGTCGAGTGCACCGCCCTTATCCTCCGGTTATTCTTTTTACTTTCCCTTACTCACAGTCACCGTGGCCGCCTTGCTTCTCGTGCTGATCGGCTCACTCCTCACCGTGGCAGAAGGGACAGTCAGTGCCTGTTGCTGATGGAAGTCTTTGTCTCTGAATTCTTCCTCCTTTCCAGCTCTGCAGACTCGAGTTTTCTCCCAGCAGAATGACGAGGGCGGTTGCCTCTTCTCGACGCTCGTTAACTGCTTCGGAAGTATTGTTGCCGCAGGGTACGATCGGACTCGTCGCCACTGTAAAGTCTGTGGGTTGTTTAGTTAATTAATACACAGACTCCAAGAGTAACTTAAAACAGGACTTTACTATTCGAAGGTCAGGGCGAATCTGCCCAATAAATCCTGACACAGCACTTATATACCGGTGTGGTCACCGTCGGTATTACAGTATACAGAAGCCAACAAAGTAGTGCAACACCTAAAGTAGTTCTCTTAAAGGTGGACGGTTACATACAATAATTCTCTTAAAGGTAGACGGGTACATACACTACAAAATCTGTGCTCCAGTAGTGTTCCGCAGGGGTCAGTGCTGGGACCCCAACTCTTTACAATCTATATTAACGATTTGGAGGAAGGGACCGAGTGCAACATATCCAAGTTTGCCGATGATACAAAGATGGGAGGGAAAGCAGTGAGTGAGGAGGACATAAAAAACCTGCAAAAGGACATAGACAGGCTAAGTGAGTGGGCAGAGATTTGGCAGATGCAATATAATGTTGGAAAGAGTGAGGTTATGCACTTTGGTAGAAAAAATCAAAGAGCAAGTTTTATTATTTAAATGAAGAGAAACTGCAAAGTGCTACAGTACAAAGGGATCTGGGGGTCCTGGTGCATGAAACACAAAAAGTTAGTATGCAGGTGCAGCAGGTGATCAGCAAGGCCAATGGAATCTTGGCTTTTATTGCAAGGGGGATGGATATTAAAAACAGGGAAGTCTTGCTGCAGTTATACAGGGTATTGGTGAGGCCACACCTGGAATACTGCGTGCAGTTTTGGTTTCCATATTTAAGAAAAGATATACTTGCTCTCGAGGCGGTTCAGAGAAGGTTCACTCGGTTGATTCCGGAGATGAGGGGGTTGACGTATGAGGAAAGGTTGAGTAGGTTGGGACTCTACTCATTGGAGTTCAGAAGAATGAGAGGCGATCTTATCGAAACATATAAGATTGTGAGGGGGCTTGATCGGGTGGATGCGGTGAGGTTGTTTCCACTGATGTGTGAGACTAGAACTAGGGGGCATCATCTAAGAATAAGGGGCTGCCCTTTCAGAACTGAGATGAGGAGAAACTTCTTCACTCAGAGGGTATTAATCTATGGAATTCGCTACCCCAGAGAGCTGCGGAAGCTGCAACATTAAATAAATTTAAAATGGAGATAGACAGTTTCCTAGCAGATAAGGGAATTAGGGGTTATGGGGAGAGGGCAGGGAAGTGGACGTGAGTCTAGATTCGGATCAGCCATGATCCTATTGAATGGCGGAGCAGGCCCGAGGGGCCGTATGGCCTACTCCTGCTCCTACTTCTTATGTTCTTATGTTCTTATCTGTCTCCTTACCCCAGAGCAGCACAAACACAGAAGTCTCGGACTGTCCTGCAATTGGCTCTCGGGCCTCGTCTACGAGCTACCTGTGCAGGTGGAAATGGCGGTCCTGAGGTAAGGTCGGTGTGGGGGGGGAGGGAGGTGGGGGGCGGTCGGATCAGGCAATGGGGAACATGGTCATCAGGACTGTGGAGTTGGGTCTAGCACTCTTGCTCCTCCTGGCACCACAGAAAGGTTTCTTAAAATAAAAATTAAAAACCTGGAGTTGGCGGCCATGTTGGCCGCTGAAGAATCCAGAGCGGGGTATGCCCGACATCCTTCAACATGCGTTAGGCCCCACATTAACATATTTAAGGAGCCCAACACCTGATTTGAGATACCTATAAATTGGTCCCCACGAATTTTGTGGTGGGACCAACTCTTCCACAGATTTGGCGCATGCTGTGCCACTGCTAAATTGGTATTATTTGTGCCTGTTTAATGCCCGGAACAGGGTGCAATGCATACCAATTTCTACCCATGTGTTCGAATAGTTCTCAGTTGTTAAACCTGAGGGTGCATTGACTTTTTCTGAGACTGTCTGATCACTATTATACCAATATGCCTTCAATAATCATCTTGTGTCTTGGTGTTTCTACCACACTGGAAAAATGCTTTTTTTCCAGACACAAACCCTTGAGTCACTGCACGTAGGAGGACTCCGGGGTCATCTCATTTCTGTGACTCGCTGCTCTGTTCTTTCCTCATTCCCATTTAATGGATGCAGGAACAGAGTTATTCCACCTCTGTGGCCAAGCATCACTTCTGTTTCTAACAATTTCTGTCCCCAGTGTGTTGCATAGTGACTGTTCAGTAGGTCATCGGTGTATACATTTTAATCCACTGTACGGTATTTATTCTACTACTGTTGTGCTGTGTTAAAATAATGAGCACTAGACTCAACACTGTCAGTTTGTGGAAACTTTTCCTCAAAATATACTGCACATCTTCCCAAGAGTCAGTACAGACCATGAATTAGAGTTCAGAGTTCAGAGCACCTGTCAGCCTCTTGGACATTAATCATTTGATTCTTTTTTTAACATTCCTTAAACCTGATATTCTGTCGCACTCTACACCTACCCTATTATGCACTACATTAACATTAACCAATGATGGTACCAAATCTCAACAGGATGTATTTTTTTTAATAAGCAGTCAGATTTTTTTTCCCATCACCCTTGCAGAGTAGAATCATTCAAATTAGCAGTGAGTACATCTTGTGAAACGATGTCAATTGAGTGGGATTTATTTGGCTGACCTTAGCCTCACCCACCAGTTTGCAAGTAAGAAAATAACTATCCTCATTCCATATGTTTTCTTTTTTGTTGAAGCTGCCCAGCATGAAAACTTCACAGCAGTTTTCTTATCTTTCCTCAAAGCTAGTGAATATGAATAACATGTCTGAAACATGGGCCCCGATAATAACTCCAAGGCTGGAAGAGAGTGGAGGGAGGGTTAGCAAACGGGAAACCCGGAAGTATGGGTTTCTCGCAGGTCCTGTCAGGTTTTACATTTTTTCAGCAGGTTTCCCGCCCAACAGCCAGCCAGCTTGATGGGCTGGCTAACTGTCGGGCTGGAATGCGGCCGGGGAGCAGATTGGAGGTAAGTCCGACATCACAGGGGCGGGGGATCAGACATCGGTTGCGGGGTTGGGGGGAGTCGAACATCGCTGGGGGGGGAGGGGGATGTTGGCTGATTGTGGCGGGGGGCAAACAGGGAAGCTTGGTGGGCTGGGGGGAGGAAGCACACCTGCTCCTCCTGGCACACAGGCAGTGCTATAAAGGCACTTACCTGATGGATCCAGTCCTTCTCATCTCCATTCAGCTGCCGGGTTTCCTGAGGCCCGGGAAACACAGCCTGTAACATTTGCATATTGAATTATCATTGGCCCGCAGGCATCTGTAAGGAATACCTGTTATATTTACATGTGATCACATGCTGAGTTGTCATTGGCCTGTAGGCATCTGTAAAGGGTCCTAACTCCATCTTGTCCTCCTGTGCTGTATGATTGAAATCATCAGACCTAATGCTTCATAAAAGAGTTTAAACTGTAATACTCCGTTGTCTTGCAATTTATTATTTTTGTACAAAGTGTGCAAAACAAGACATGGTGTCAGAACAGGGATTTGAAATGGACATCGTTGGAGCTCCCTTACTTTGAATGAATTGGGAATCTTTGAACTTACATAGAGAATGATGCAAGTTCAAGCAACACGTGCAGTTAATGTTCTCAGGTCCGTTGAAAAGCAAAGGGGAGGAAGAAAGATGCAGCTACCTACTCCTGTGGATCGGAGAAAAAGGGATAGACATTTTTAACACATGGTCTCTCACCGCGGATGAAGCAAAGGTACTGAAAAGTTATTTTGACCGTTTTGAAGCATTTGCCCAAGACAAATACGATATTCGCTAGGTACAAGTTTCAGGAGAAAGTACAAGGAGCTAGTGAGTCGTTTGAACAGTTCATAACTGAGTTAAAACTGCTGGTAAATGACTGTGAATATGCAGATAAAGATGAGATGGTCAGAGACCGCATCGTGTTTGGAATACATTCAGCTAAAGTGAGAGAGAAACTTTTGAATGTTGGGTCCGGGCTAACGCTGGACAAAGCTATGGACATAGCTAGATTGCACGAGCTAGCCCAAGCACAGCTGAAAACCATAACCGGCGCCACGAGCAGCTCGTGTGAACAGACAGTGCACGCAGTTAATAGGCACACACCAAAGAACACTGCCCAGAGAGCGCGTTTGAGAGTTCTAAAAATGAGCGACACAGACATAAAATGCTTCAAAAACTGTGGATATTGTGGAAACAAGATGCATGGAGAAAAGGAGCATTGCCCCGCCAAAGGAAGGCAATGTACTAAATGTGGTAAATGGAACCACTTTGCTAAAGTTTGCAAGACTGTTTTCGGAAAAACAGTACACACAGTGAGTGACAGCCAAATGCCAGATAGAGAGCCAAATGCAGAGGAATTGTTTATTGATTGTGTCACAGAAAAAACAGATTTCAGAGACTGAGCAAGCCTTTGCCGATATTGAGATAGGAAAACAGGGCAAAGAGCTTAAGTTTAAACTAGACCTGGATCTCAGGTTAATGTAATTCCTCTGAGTGAGTATCACAGCTTGAAGGATGAGTGTGAGCTACAGCCCACCTCATGCAGACTGACCAGCTATGGGGGTGAGCAGCTCATTGTAAAAGGCACATGCATGATGAAATGCAAGTACAAAGAAAGCGACACGATGTTGGACATTTACATTGTTGACACTCGAGCATCTCCAGTGCTAGGTCTAAAGGCATGTTTAGACATGGACCTCATCAAGCTAGTGCTATCATTGACAGCACCAGTTGAGAAGCAGACAGTCATGGAGGAGTTTGCTGATGTTTTCAAAGGAATCGGACTATTCCCAGGTGAATGCACTATTCACCTTGACCCAGCAGCAACCCCTGTGGTTTGCCCACCGAGAAGGATACCCCTTGCTCTACATAGTTGCCTGAAGGAGGAGCTGCAGAGCATGGAGAATACAGAAATCATCGTCCGGGAAACAGAACCGACAGAGTGGGTCAACGCGTTAGTAGTGGTTGAGAAACCACGTACAGGCAAGCTCAGAGTCTGTCTCAACCCCAGAGATTTGAACAAGACTATCAAACCCCCTCACTACCCTCTACCAACACTAGATGACATCACACCCAAGCTAGTGGGAGCACGTTACTTCAGTGTAATGGACACACAATCAGGATACTGGACTATCAAGCTCACGGAAGAGTCATCTAAGCTAACTACGTTCAACACACCATTTGGACGCTACCGATTTCTGCGTTTACCATTTGGTCTTATCTCAGTTCAGGATGAATTCCAGCGGAAGATCGACAAAACCTATGAAGGCCTCGACGGAGTAGTCGCAATCGTAGACGACATCCTCATCTATGGCAGGAATAGAGAGGAACATGACAGGAACCTCCGTGCGATGCTACAAACATCACGGGAGAAAGGTATCCGGCTCAACCCCGAGAAAAGCATAATCGGATCCACCGAGATCAGTTACTTCGGGTATCGCCTCTCAACTGATGGCATTAAGCCGGATCCAGAGAAAATCTCCGCCATCAAAAAGATGGAGCCGCCAAAGAACCGCGCAGAGCTAGAGACAGTACTAGGCATGGTTAACTACTTAGCCAAGTTTGTCCCGAGCCTCTCCGAAATCAACGCACCCATGCGTCTGTTGCTCAAACAATCCAATGAGTTCCTGTGGGACAAACAACACGACACAGCATTTCAGAAAATGAAAGACCTAATCACCAGAGAACCAGGACCAGTCCTTGCCTACTTCGACCCCAACAAAGAGCTCAGACTACAAGTGGACGCGTCAAAGTACGGATTAGGCGCAGTATTACTGCAAGAAGGAAAGCCCATTGGCTACACTTCTAGATCTCTCACAGACAGTGAAATCAACTATGCTCAAATCGAGAAAGAGCTATATGCAATTCTGTTTGGATGTAAGCATTTCCACCAGTACGTCAATGGCCGACAAGTCATTGTGGAATCCGACCACAAGTCCCTCGAGTCAATCATAAGGAAACCACTAGCCACAGCCCCACCAAGGCTACAGAGAATGATCCTTCAGCTACAGAAGTACGACTTCACAATCATTCACCGTCCAGGCAAAGACATTCCTGTCGCAGACACGCTCTCCAGAAAGTCTCTTAGCTACCAGGACAGCAGCCTCAGTGAAGGCATGGATGTGCAGATGCACATGGTGTACAACAGCTTACCTGTGAGTGACTCAAAACTGAAGGAGATCTGAGCAGGAACAGAGAAAGATGCACAACTCACACTGCTGAGCAAAGTCATACATGAAGGATGGCCTGAGGAAAGGAGGAAATGCCTTCAGAGCATATCTGAATTCTGGATCCACAGAGATGAACTGTCACAACTCAACAGAATCATCTTCAAAGGGGAGAAAATCATCATTCCTACCAGTCTCAGAGAAGAGATGTTGACAAAAATTCATGCTGGACATATGGGCATGGAAAAATGCAAACAAAGAGCACGTGACATTATGTTTTGGCCCGGAATGTGCAAACACATTGAGGACATTGTCGGAAAATGTTCCATTTGTCTAGAACGCCGCCCATCAAATGTCAAAGAACCCATGATACCTCATCGTATCCCAGACAGGCCCTGGCAGGTCGCGGCAATGGATCTGTTCACATGGAACAACGAGGGCTACATAGTGACTGTTGATTACTACAGCAGATTTTTTGAACTGGACAAGTTTCACAGCACCACATCTGCAGCTGTGATCCACAAGCTAAAGGCAGCCTTTGCCAAGCATGGCATGGTAGAGACTTTAGTCTCAGACAATGGCCCCCAATACAAATCAAAAGAGTTTGAGTCGTTTGCCAAGGCATGGGATTTCACACATGTCACACCAAGCACACATTACCCTCAAAGTAATGGCCTTGCTGAAAAAACTGTCCAGATTGCAAAAACACTCATGGACAAAGCCAAAGCGGACAAAAGAGACCCCTACATCAGTCTCCTTGAGTACCACAACACTCCGGTTGACAACTTCAAGTCACCAGCACAGCTGTTGATGAGCCGCAGACTTCGCTCAATCCTTCCAAGCACCAACCAGCAGCTGCAGCCAGAGGTCATCAGCTGCAAGCAAGTGCATGCAAAATATGTACAGAGACAGCAACACCAAAAGAGATACTATGACAGGTCAGCTAGACTACTGCCGCCGCTGCACAATGGAGAATCCATCAGAATCCAGGAGCATGACTACTGGAAGCCAGCAGTTGTCATCCAGCCAGCTGACACTGAGCGATCGTATCACGTCCGCACCCCAGAAGGACAGGTGTACCGCCGCAATCGCAGGCACCTCCTGAACACCAAGGAACAACACCGTCATTCCGATGAGAGGATCAGTCCAACAGAGTGTGATGAACAGAGTAATACACAAAACACATCACACTTACCTGAACCTAAACCTGAACCAGAATTGTTGACCGATTCAGGAGCATGCTTACTTCCATACCACACAAGGTCGGGATGAGAGGTCAAGCCTAGAGTTATCCTTGACTTGTGAACTGTCAAAGGGTGTAGGCGGATTGCTGCCCTAAAAAAAAATTGTCCATCGTTATTGAAACGTTGAGATGTTTTCAGTGCTAGTTAAATGCTGAGTTTACTTATATATTTATGCTATCGAGAACATTATGTAGAAGAAAGGTTTAAAAGTAATGCATAACATTTTTCTTTTAAAAGAAAGGGGATGTAACATTTGCATATTGAATTATCATTGGCCTGCAGGCATCTGTAAGGAATACCTATTATATTCACATGTGATCACATGCTGAGTTGTCATTGGCCTGTAGGCATCTGTAAGGGGTCCAACTCCATCTTGTCCTCCTGTGCTGTATGATTGAAATCATCAGACCTAATGCTTCATAAAAGAGTTTAAACTGTAATACTCCGTTGTCCTGCAATTTATTATTTTTGTACAAAGTGTGCAAAACAAGACACAGCCTGCAGGTGTTTAAAATAAAACTTTACTTAAAATGGAGGCATGCAGCCTCCTTCAAATATTTCAGTGACTGACCCGCCTCCTGAGTGTGGATTGATAGCTCATCTCCCAACCCACCTCCGTTAAAACCGGACGTGGCAGGTTGCAGTTGGGTTGGGGGACGGGTGGCCCATTACTTTATTTTTAACCAGCCTCCCCTACCCGCACCCCGCCATCCACCTTAGGGGGTTAAAATCCTCCCAATGAAAATCTTTCCGAGGATGCAATTGAATTTTAAATGAATCTGAAAGAAGCATTACCTTGAATATCCTAATGCAAGATGCGCCATTGCTGTGTACCAATCACAATGCTCTCTTTTGGGCTGCTCTATGTCACAAATATCACAAAGAATATGAATTTTTTGACTATTTTTGTGGAATCCTCTGGTGACAGTATTTCATGGGAAAATCCACTAATAATATTTGCCAGGGGAAAGGTAGCATATTCTACCAAGTATCAACAGTATACTAAAACAAAATACTGCGGATGCTGGAAATCTGAAACAAAAACAGAAAATGCTGGAATACTCAGCAGGTCAGGCAGCATCTGTGGAGAGAGAAACAGAGTTATGGGCCCAGAAATTCGGGTCCCAACGCGTGAGTACGGACGGAGTACTCATGCGTGGACCCGATGGAAGTGCCGGAATCTCGCATGCACTACGCATGCGCGGGAAACGACATTTCTGATCCTCTGAACGAAGGGGTTCAGAGGTCGAACGTGTGCACGCGGGAGGCAGCGCGTGCGCGTTGAACTTCCTTTTTTTTACAGGTTTTTCCGTGCGTGAAGGCCTCCACATTTTACACATTTAAAAACCAGGCGTAAGGACTTCATTTTAAAAGGTAAGTGGTCAATTAATTAAAATTAGAACATTTTTTCCACAGGTTTATTATTTTTATGTACTTTAAAGTAAGGTAAGTGTATTTTTAGCCCTGTTTTTTTATAAAATTATTTTTTTCAAAAATTTAAATTATTGTTTAAAATAGTTATTTAATGTTATTTATAGTTTATTTAAAAAGTGTGATTTAAAAAAAAAAAATATTTTAAGGTTAAGTACTGTTTTGGGGGCCGGAGTTTTCATAAGTTTGACAGTTCTTTCTGTCAATCTCATGAATGGGATTTTTCCTCCTCCGATTGGTTGCCCATGGCTCACGTGATCCCAGCGGACGCATCGCACTAACTACGCCGCTGGATCACGCAAGCACAGCGCGCCGGGAGCTGGACCGGGCCACAGACAGGAAATCCACGCAGGCCCAGGCCTCAACTGCCGGCACGCTAGGTAAGTGTAGGTCGGGGGCTTGCACCTGCGGGAAGCCCCCGACACGAATTTCTGGGCCAACGTTTCAGGTCGATGAAAGGTCTGATATTCTGCTGAAAGGTCATCGACCTGAAACGTTAACTCTGTTTCTCTCTCCATAGATGCTGCCTGACCTGCTTATGTTAGAAATAAAATCTAATTCTTATTTATTTCATTTTTCAAAGACTAAAAGCCAAACAAGGTCTCTGTTGTTTTGATTACTTATTCAGTGATGATTTATAATGCATTTTTAATGTTCATAATTTAATGCTCAGGATCTAACAGCCCTGTTTCTCCAGACCATTCTTTGTATAATGCTATGATTCAACTAGAGAAAGGCAAGTATTATTTTAGGAAACATAAAATCCCTTATTATAAAAAGGCAGAACTGTATAAAGGCCAAGGATACAATAATTGGATATGCTACACTAGATCAATGTTTTGATTTTGATTTTTTTCAGAGCAAGGGTAAATTATATCAGACTTTAGTACTTTATAATTGTATACTCTATAAGCTGCTGGCAACATAAAGTCACAGCACAGTACCCATCACATGAAGCTGTTAACCTTCAGGTTCAGCATCATAATGAGTAGTAAATATTCTGAGGCCTATATCAAGCTGCCTTCAATTTGCACCTGATTTACCTGCAGTGTAACAACAAGAATATTAACATTATTTTTCTTAAATGAACAATTTTGTGCATACTGTATCAAATAATATGACATTATTATGAACCATTGTCTGATTTTACAGATAGGACATAAGGAGCTATTTGTTCCTCTGTCCGTTAGTTTTAGCAAAAGAGTAAACATACTTAATAACAATGTCTTCTCGACTCAGTGGTTGTAATCTTGCCTCTGGCTCAGTAAGGTTGTGAGTTCAAGCCCCACTTCAGATACTTGAGCACATAATCTAGACTGACACTTCAGTGTAGTATTGAGGGAATGCTACACGAGTGGTGGTGTTAAACTGGGGTGGATGTCACTGATCCTATGACGCTATTGAAGGTCATAGAGATATGTATAGACTGAGATGATCAAATATACCAAAGAACATGGGAATTAATTTTCTGTTGCATTATAATAGTAAACCTATCCAGAAAACTGTGCAGGTAAATTAGCAAAGAAATAGTTTTAAATCCCCAGCTTATTAATGCCTTGTTAAAAGCCAATCCTGGTCAACTTATGCAGAGGGACAGAGGTAGCTTGTTGTCCGTCCTTGTCCTCTGTGCCATATCATACTATATCACCCATTAAACTCTCCTCTACCACTTTTCCTCCTTGATCCAAACTTATGGCATAGAGCTCTCCTGGTTCCATTCCTATCTGTCCTAATGTAGCCGCTACATCTCTTTAAATGGCTTCTCCTTTCATGCCCACATGATCAATTGTGTTGTGGCCCAGAGCTCCAACCTTGGTCTATTATTTATTATCTACAGACTATTTTAAAAGGAAAGAATCATCTTTCACATGTTTGCTAATGACACCCAACTCTACCTGCATGCCATTATTATCAACTCCAAAGCCGGAATTTTGTCTACCTCGGCGGGTCTTTTGTGGGCGGTGGCCATGGCGGGTCGTGACCCCGCTGCTGGCTCCATCCCGCTGCTGAAAATGAACTTACCTTAATAGGGCTTATTAAGCCCGCCCAGCGCATTACCCGGCCCAATGAGATGGAGCGGATCTGGTGACATCATTCATGATGCGTTTTCAGCCAGGATCTTTAAAGGGACCATGGCCACATTAGATTTGAAGATTAATGTAACATAATGCTGTCAGTGCACTACAGCATTGGACTGCTGCAAACACTGACAATGACTGTACAGAGGCAGAGGGCTGCACTCCAATGACTCCCTCCATATGCTTATGGAGGGAGTCAGAGCATGCAGTGAGGTCCTCTTTCCTTCCAATGGGTGGAAGGGACCTCCCCAGCAGACCAAGACAGCCTGGTTTCAGATTGCAGAGGAGGTCACAAGCAGGGATGTGGTCAGGAGGACCTGGGAGCAGTGCTGCAAACATTTCAATTATCTCATTAGATCAGGAAATGTTGGTACAAAGCCACACTCAACCTCATTCTGCTGTGCATCTCATCACATCCCCATCACTCTGTCTTCCCTACCCAACTCCTGCACATCCTTACTCACACCAACATACCTTGCACCTCCACCCATCCCTCTCTCTCTATCTACATTATCACGTCCCTATCAAACTAGCCACCCCTCACTCACCCTCATCCTAGAGCGATCATAGCAATTAACAACACACAAGGGTGTTTTATCCAATGTTTATGTAAAGTTTGTGTTAATGTGGTGTCAAACATAAAAATCTTTGGGCTAGATTTTCAGTATAGACAGTTTTGGGGCGCTAACCTTAGCGCCCGCCCGAAGTTAGCGCCCGCCCCAAAGTAGCGCCCCGTTGCCGGAAATTCAGTGGCTTCGCCCTAAGAGATTGGTGGAGCGCTAAAAGAGGCATTCCACTCCTATCTTTAGGCGCTAAGCCGGCGGTCCAGAGGGATAGCGCCCAGGCGGGGCGCAGCGCGGGTGCGGTCATTTTTGGACTGACAGCAGACCCCGTGGCGCCGACCAGCTCTTAAAGGGGGAAGGGACGAATTGGTCTGCTGCCACGCCCTGCACACTGCAGCCTTGCAAAGAGGCCTCAACACTGCTGCTCAGCCCCAGGGAGTCATGGCAACGCCAGAGAAGGCCCGTCAGCGTGCCCTGCGCTTCTCAGAGGGTGATCTGGACATAATGGTCACAGCTCTGGAGGTGAGGCGCAAGATCTTGTTCCCAGAGAGTGGGAGGAATCCAACCCACCACGACTACACTAAAGCCTGGAAGCAGATCGCCCAGAGGGTGACGTTCACCGGCGATGCCCCCAGGACCCACAAACAGTGTCGTAAAAAATACAACGATCTGACCAGGATTGTGAAGGTGAGCAGCCTTTCCAGTCTCCTCCTCATTCTTGCATGTACACCTGACATGATGGGCAAAGGGAGCTGAAAGTCCTATTGGCCAGCCCTCAGCCAGCAGCATTGGGACAGTCATGAGCATCACATGGCCATTCGGCACTCTACACTTTGTCCAAGCTATTCCACCATGGGAGGCAGTGCACACTACATCAGGGCTTCACTCTGTCCACGCTATTCCACCATGGGAGGCAGTGCACACTACATCAGGGCTTCACTCTGTCAACGCTATTCCACCATGGGAGGCAGTGCACACTACATCAGGGCTTCACTGCGCACTTACAGCCCGTCCTTTCTCTTGCAGGCTAAAGTAGTGTTTAATCGCCAGGCGCGTGCCAGGGGTGGCCGCACCAAGCTGCAGAAGCTCACTCGGCTGGAGGAGCGCGTGTGTGTGCTCATGGGAGCCCGTGTAATTGTCCCCACAGCGTGCGGAGTATCCGACCCTCCACTGCCCGGCAATGGTAAGGACCTCGCCTTTTGGCCCTCTCGCGTCGCACTGGCCCATCCGAGCTACCTCCTTTGCCACTGTCCCACCAATGCGCTGAATGCCACCAGTCCTAACTCCCTCGCTGACGCCGTCTCCTCACTCTGAAGCTACTCTTGTGCATTCCTGCTTTCAGCTGGTGACGACCAGGACCCTGAAGCTGCCAGTGACAGCACCTCCGACCAGGAGGAGGAGGAGGAGCAAGCCGGACCTTCGGGGGAACAGTCACGTCCCGCAGGAGAGGAGGAAATGCTTGACACCTCCTCACTGGACGAGTGCCTGGAGGAACTGTCGCAGGGCAATGCAGCTTCTGGGACCAGTGGCGTCCAGCCACCCAGGAGCCGTGCGCGTGGCCCGCGGCCTTCCCCCCAAAGGGGGGAAGGATCAGAGGGGAGTGCTGCTGTTCGGCACACTCGCCGCCACCAACGCGGCAAGGGTCCCCTAGTTCGGCCCCCTCCTCCCCAGCGGGAGAGTCGCGACTCCAGTCCGGACACCTTCACCTCGGAGGAGGTGCGGAAGCTGGATAAGATGGCCGAGGATTCGGACCGGCGCCACACGGAGCTCATGAGCGTGGTGGGGCGCATGCCTGAGGCCATCGAGTCGCTGGCGACCAGTGTGCGCGAGTTCGGGGCAGCAACTGCCGCGAGTGGCCGCATGCTGACTGATGCCGTCAAGACCCTGGCGGCCGTGATGCACGCGCACACCAGGACCACAGGGGCACTCACTGCTGCCACACGCGCTGTCTCAGGCAGGCATCGCCAGGGCAGCCGCCGCGCTGGACCATCCCAGCAAGCCGCCCCTCGGCTGATTGTTGCGGATCCTGCAGTGCGGGCCCGGCCGAGTGCCACCGCGCCACAGCACCAGCCAGCGCATCCCAGACGCCAGCTGGCCCACATTGCGCCATCCGTCGCCGCCATTCCCCCACTGGGGCGTCAAGGGCAAGCGGCTGCAGCTGATGGTGGCCAGGCTCAGGTGCGCCACTCAGCAGACGGCCCCTCGAGGCCCAAACGCCGTGTAGGCCGCCCCCCAGCGGCATCTGGCGGAAGGGCATCTGAGCCTCAGGCGCCTTCCCCCAGCCTCGCAGCAGCCACTGGGCAGAACTTGCGAAGGAGCAGCAGGCCGGGCAGGGGAGGCAAAAGGCTGGGCAAGGTCTCGCCCTCGCGGGCCACTCAGTAGAGGGTGTGAGCAGCTTTCCTTTTATCTGGCGGTGGCCATCTTTATTTTGCCCATGGTTGTGTTGTTGGAGGGCTTATTTTTTGCATTAGGCCGACGTTGAGGCCCGGTTTGAAGAAAGGTGGAGTGACTCCTCCCCAGTTTGTGGGAGTGAGTCATTTGTTGGGCTTTTTGTGGGGCCCGTTTATTGTTTTTGGGGATTCATGTGGGAAGGGCTTTTCATTTTTGTGTAATAAAAAATTATCTTTATTCATGCAGTCTCCATGGTTGTTCTTCTTAGTGTTTGTTGGCTTCGCTGGCTGAGGGGTTGTGGAGCGGCTGCATTCATCTTCCCTCATGGCCCCTGGCCATTCCCTGACAGGGGGCTTAGAAGTACCGTGTAATAAGGTGGCGTCGTGCGGCCCTTGGCCCTGGTCGCTCCCTCCTGGGAACGTACTCCTGCTCCTCCTCCTCCTCCTCATGCTCCTCCTGCTCCTCCTCCTGAGGTGCTGGTCCAACGTCAGGTGGCAGTGCCTGAGTCCTGCGGATAGCCAGGTTGTGTAGCATGCAGCAAACCACCACAAATTGGGAGACCCGGTCCGGCGAATACTGGAGAGCTCCTCCGGAGCGATCAAGGCAGCGGAACCGCTGCTTGAGGACCCCAACAGTTAGCTCGATGATGTTGCGGGTGGTTTGATGGCTCTCGTTGTAGGCCTCTTCAGCAGCGGTCCTGGGCGCGCGGAGCGGGGTCATGAGCCAGGTGCACAAAGGATAGCCTTTGTCCCCGAGTAGCCATCCTCTTGGGGGAGGCTGTGCCTGGAACATGTCATGCACAGTACTCTGCCGCAGGATAAAGGCATCGTGGCTGCTGCCTGGGAAGCTGGCATTGACTGCCATGATGCGCTGCTTGTGGTCACAGACCAGCTGCACATTCAGAGAATGGTAGCCCTTCCTGTTGCGATACTGCTCGCCATGCTCCAGAGGGGCCCGCAAAGCCACATGCGTACAGTCAATGGCGCCCTGCACCAAGGGGAGTTCCCCGAGTCTGGAAAATCCCAATGCGTGCTGATGCTGGCTCTCCAGGGCCATGGGGAAGGAGATGAATTGGCTTCTCCTTCTGAACAGTGCTTCGGTCACCTGGCGGATGCAGCGATGTGCACCGTACTGGGAGATGTTTGCTATGTCCCCAGCAGCGTATTGGAAGGAGCCGGTGGCATAGAAGTTCAATGCCACCGTCACCTTCACTTCCACCGACAGAGACGTCCTGCACCTGAGCTTTGGCCGCAGATCTCGGTGAAGCAGGTGGCAGATCTCTGCAATCACCTCCTTTCGGAATCGGAGCCTTTTAACACATCGCGCGGCACTCATGTTTAGGTAGGTGCGCTGCTGGCGGTATAGCCTGACTGGGTAAGGCCTACGTGGCCGACGCCTGTAGCCCCCTCTGCCTCTAGCCAGGGCTGCCCCTCTCACAATGCGTCTGCGAGCCCTACGGACATGGAGCTGCAGCTCCGCGTTGGCACCCCATGCAACCCCCATCAAATCCTGGCAAACACTCTAATTTCCAAAAGGCCACTTGCAGCGCTCTGGCCTGAGTCCAAAAATACCTGGCTCTTGCTGCTTGAAACCAGTTAGCTATCCTCCTTGTTGTGTCTCCAGAAATGCGTTGCACAAGAGTGTTTTCTGAAAAAAGGCTGGCCTTTATACTGGAGAGTACGACCCCTTTAATTTGCGCCCCCCGGGGCCCGCGCTGGTTGTGTTGCGTTCCTTTTTCCAAACGCTCCGGCCGCCAGCCGCACAATGGGGCGGTCCGACTGAAGTTTGGAATCGGGGCGCACAAAGGGCGTTGCACGAGGATGTGACGTCATTTTCTGCGCGCGCATCCGGGCGGGGGCTAAACTTTGCGCCGGCGCTAACGGGCAACTTAATTTGGGGCGGGGCGCAAACTGCGCTGCGCCCGGGCACAACACGCATAGCGCCCGAAAATCACTTCTCTTAAGGCGCTAACTGCTGGCGCAAGCGACTGAAAATCTAGCCCTTTATTTTCACCATTTTCCGTTCTTGGATAGATTTGTGTGCACTTTTGGACGTGGCTTAGTGAGTTGCAGTGAATGGTGAGACATAACGGTACCCCCCACAATGGTGATGAGTGTGAAAGGAATGGCTTGGTCATTGTAGGGATGTTTATGCTGTTGGTGTGGAGTGGTGCCAACCTGGTGCATGATGTGGCAGCCATGTGCATGTACAGCATAAAGCTAACTAAATCTGGCCATGATGAGGCTATCCCTGGCCTCCCAGGCAGCAATGTGCTCAGGTGCTGATACCCTCTGTCTTGTGCAGCATCAGGTGATTGCGGAGAAGGTTGGTGTCGTTGTTGGTGCTGCTGGTGTGCCTGGTGCTGCTGGTGTGCCTGGTGCTGCTGGTGTTGGGGTTCATCGTGGTCCGATTCTAAGGACCAAGGTGAGACAGTATAAATGGCACCCGTGTTTATGGAATAGATGGCAGGTGAAGTACAGATGATAGAAGCAATCTGTCAATGGTGAGAGAGTTTGTCTAATGAGGTGAGACTGGCTGGAGACTTTGCTGGAAAGACTTGCAGCCTACAGAATTTGTGCTGGAAATGGACTGAGCAACAGCTTCTGCCTGAGGAAAGTGATCATCTGTCAGGTGGGAGCTTTAATTGTACATTTCATGCTGTCAAGTAATCAGCTGGAGCAATGGCCACAGAACTCCCGCCTCAGGTTGACAGATGTGGTTACCGAGCTGCGTGAATCCCGTGGCCGTGCAGGGAAATTTAAAATGTAGGGGGAAAAAGGCTCCTAAGTGCCTGTAAACTACCTGATAATTATATCAATTGGATCGCCTGCCGCTGCTGGTTAGGTCGGCTCCCCGATGACAGACATGCCTGGGAGAAAGGCGGGTGGGGGCAGGATGACAGCAGGCTCCTGACCCGCTGTTAAAAATAACAACTTTCCCACCCGAACCGCCACCGATTGCGCCCGCTACCACCCCAGAAAATTGCGGGCCAAGTGTTTTTGGTGTACTATCTGCATGGCTGTCTGAGATCATCAAAACTGAGTCAAATTTTCTTTCAACTCAACATTGACAAAACAGAAGACATCCTTTTCAGTTCTACCAGCAACCACGCACCTCTGTCACCAGCTCCATCAGGCTCCTAGCTGCCAGCTCAGGCTGAACCAGGTTCTGCATAAGCTTTGTGTTCTGCTTGACTCTCAGCTGATCTTTTCACCTCACATCCATCCAGCTACCCTTACTTTTCTTCATCTTCTCACATACTTTCCTCGCCAGTCTTCCCTTCACAATATTTAGTTCATCCATGTCCCAGCATCCCGATTCCTCTCTTGCAAAGTTCTGCGCACTCGTCATCTCATTCTCGCCAAGTACCATAGGTTCCCTAAACCCCATATCTACTTCATACTGTTCAGTAACAATTTTAAATTTAGCTGCAGTTTATACCTTATGGAAAATAGTCGGAAACTGTCAAGAGACGAAGCTCAAAATCATAAGTTTTTACAAAACTGAAAAGCTTTGCCATCGGGAGTGGTTGAGGGAAGAACATTCCATGTTTTAAGGATCCATTGGTTAAATATTTGAAGCACCTCATCTCAGTCTTAAATGGCTGACCCCTTATCCTGAGACTATGAACCCTAGTTCTAGACTTTCCAGCCAGGGGAAACAACCTCTCAACATCTACTCTGTCAATCCGACCGAGACGACCAAGTCCTGAAGGACTTAACTGCCAGTGTCTGGGCCTGTGACAGGTGATGAGAGAACCAACACGAGGGAAAAAACCTACTTGACCTCGTCCTCACCAATCTACCTGTCGCAGATGCATCTGTCCATGACAGTATTGGTAGCAGTGACCACTGCAGTCATTGTGGAGACAAAGTCCCGTCTTCACACTGAGGACACCCTCCATCGTGTTGTGTGGTACTACCACCGTGCTTCGTGGGATAGATTCTGAATAGATCTAGCAGCACAAAACTGGGCATCCATGAGGCGCTGTGGGCCATCAGCAGCAGCAGAATTGTATTCCACCACAATCTGTAACCTCATGGCCCGGCATATCCCTCACTCTATCATTACCACCAAGCCAGGGGACCAACCCTGGTTCAATAAGGTGTAGAAGAGCATGCCAGGAGCAACACCAGGCGTACCTAAAAATGAGGTGCCAACCTGGGGAAGCTGCAACACAGGACTACATGCATGCTAAAAAGCAGAAGCAGCAGGCTATAGACAGGGCTAAGCGATCCCACAATCAACGGATCAGATCAAAGCTCTGCAGTCCTGCCACATCCAGTCGTGAATGGTGGTGGACCATTAAACAACTAATGGGAGGAGGAGGCTCCATGAATATCCCCATCCTCAATGGTGTGGAGATGCCGGAGTTGGACTGGGGTGGACAAATGTAAGAAGTCACACAACACCAGGTTATAGTCCAACAGCTTTATTTGAAATCACAAGCTTTCGGAGCGCTGCTCCTTCGTCAGGTGAAGTGGAGAAAGGCATAAAGACACAGCTTATATAGTCAGAGAATAATGTCAGATGTTTACAAGTAATCTTGCCAACTGCCATTTATCACACCTCGGCAGAGAGATAATCACAGCAATCAAAGGTGTGAATGGTGTCCAAACAGGTCAGTCAGGAAAACATTACATCAAAGAACAATGAGGTGGGGTCACAAGGGGTCAAATATTGCAGATGCTGGGGTCTGTATGAAAAAGAAAAAAACAGACAAAAACATTATTTTTTTTTTTGCTGGAAATCACAGCAGGTCCGGCCGCATCTGTGTAGAGAGAACAAGCCAATGTCGACTCGAGTCTGGATGACCCTGCGTCAGGTGGGGTTACATGTAGCGTGACATGAACCCAAGATCTCGGTTGAGGCCGTCCTCATGGGTGCGGAACTTGGCTATCAGTTTCTGCTCGATGATTTTGCGTTGTTGTGTGTCTCAAAGGCCGCCTTGGAGAATGCTTACCCGAAGATCAGAGGCTGAATGTCCTTGACTGCTGAAGTGTTCCCCGACTGGGAGAGGAGGAGGGGTGGGCTCTGATGAGGATGTCAGGAGGCTACAGTGCGATTTGGACAGGTTGGGGGAATGGGCGGATACGTGGCAGATGCACTATAATGTGGATAAATGCGAGGTTATCCACTTTGGGGGTAAAAACAGGAGGGTAGATTATTATCTAAACGGCAATAGATTGGGAGATGGGGAAGTGCAGAGGGACCTGGGTGTTCTTGTGCACCAGTCACTGAAGGAGAGCATGCAGGTGCAACAGGCGATTAAGAAGGCAAATGGTATGTTGGCCTTCATATCAAGGGGGTTCGAGTATAGGAATAGGGATACCTTACTACAGCTGTACAAGGTGCTGGTGAGACCGCATCTGGAGTATTGTGTACAGTTTTGGTCGCCCCATCTGCGGGAGGATGTTCTTGCCATGGAAAGAGTGCAACGGCGATTCACCAGGCTGATACCTGGAATGGCGGGAATGACCTACGAAGAGAGATTAAATAGTTTGGGCTTGTACTCACTGGAGTTTAGAAGATTGAGAGGGGATCTCATCGAAACATATAAAATTATGGCAGGCCTGGACAGGCTGAATTCAGAGAGAATGTTTCCAATGGCCGGGGAGCACAGAACCAGGGGCCACAGTCTAAAAATAGCGGGCAAATCATTTAAAACAGAGATGAGGAAGTATTTCTTCACTCAAAGAGTGGTGAGCCTGTGGAATTCCCTGCCACAGAGGGCTGCGAAGGCTAATTCAATAAATATTTTCAAGAGAGAATTGGATATATTTCTGAAGGCTCAGGGGATTAAGGGTTACGGAGAAAAGGCGGGGACGGGGTACTGAACTGGAAAGATCAGCTATGATCTCAGACGAAGATCAGCCATGATCTCATTGAATGGCGGAGCAGGCTCGAAGGGCCGAATGGCCTACTCCTGTTCCTATCTCTATGTTTCTATGTTTCTATGAACACTCCTGCCTGGTGATTGTTGCGCGGTGTCCGTTCATCCGTTGTCGCAGTGTCTGCATGGTCTCGCCGATGTACCATGCTCCGGGACATCCTTTCCTGCAACGTATGAGGTAGACAACGTTGGCCGAGTCACATGAGTATGTACCATGTACCTGGTGGGTGGTGTCCTCACGTGTGACGATGGTATCTGTGTTGATGATCTGGCATGTCTTGCAGAGGTTGCTGTAGCAGGGTTGTGTGGTGTTGTGGTCGCTGTTCTCCTGAAAGCTGGGTAATTTGCTGCGAACGATGGTCTGTTTGAGGTTAGGCGGCTGTTTGAAAGCGAGTAGTGGAGGCGTGGGGATGGCCTTAGCAAGGTGTTCGTCGTCATCGATGACATGTTGAAGGCTGCGAAGAACATGGCGTAGTTTCTCCGCTCCGGGGAAGTACTGGACGATGAAGGGTACTCTGTTGGTTGTGTCCCGTGTTTGTCTTCTGAGGAGGTCGGTGCGATTTTTCGCTGTGGCCCACGGACCATCCCTGATGATAGTGGAGCCCAACACATGAGTGCAAAAGACAAGGCTGAAGCATTTGCAACCATCTTCAGCCAGAAGTGCCGAGTGGATGATTCATATTGGCCTACACCCGAGGTGCCCACCATCACAGAAGCCAGTCTTCAGCCAATTCGATTCACTCCACATGATATCAAGAAATGGCTGAGCGCACTGGATACTGCAAAGGCTATGGGCCCCAACAACATCTCGACTATCGTGCTGAAGACTTGTGCTCCAGAACTAGCCGCGCCTCTAGCCAAGATGTTCCAGTACAGCTACAACACTGGCATCTACCCAACAATGTGGAAAACTGCCCAGGTATGTCCTGTCCACAAAAAGAAGGACAAATCCAATCTGGCCAATTGCTGCCCCATCAGTCTACTCTCAATCATCAGCTAAGTGATGGAAGATGTCATCGACAGAGCTATCAAGCGGCACTTACTCACCAATAACCTGCTCACTGATGCCCAGTTTGGGTTCTGCTCAGACCACTCGGCTCCCAACCTCATTACAGCCTTGGTCCAAATCTGGAAAAAGAAGCTGAATTCCAGAGGTGAGGTGAGAGTGACTGCCCTTGACATCAAGGCAGCATTTGACCGATTGTGGCATGAAGGAGCCCTAGTCAACTGAAGTCAATGGGAATCAGGGGGAAAACTCTCCACTGGCTGGAGTCATACCGAGCACAAAAGAAGATGGTTGTGGTGATTGAAGGTCAATCATCATAGCTCCAGGACATCACTGCAGGAGTTCCTCAGGGCAGTGTCCTAGGCCCAACCATCTTCAGCTGCTTCATCAATGACCTTCCCTCCAACATTAGGTCAGAAATGGGGAGGTTCGCTGATGACTGCAGTGTTCAACACCATTCACAACTCCTCAGATAATGAAGCAGTCCATGCCTGCATGCAACAAGACCTGGACAACGTTCAGGCTTGGGCTGATAAGTGGCAGGGAACATTCGCACCACAGAAGTGCCAGGCAATGACTATCTCCAACAAGCGAGAGTCTAACCACCGCCCCTTGACATTCAACGGCATTACCTTCGCCGAATCCCCCACCATCCACATCCTGGGGGTCACCATTGACCAGAAACTTAACTGCATCAGCCACATAAATGCTGTGGCAACAAGATCAGGTCAGAGGCTAGGTATTCTGTGGCGAATGTCACACTTCCTGACTCCCCAAAGCCTTTCTACCATCTACAAGGCACAAGTCAGGAGTGTGATGGAATACTCTCCACTTGCCTGGATGAGTGCAGCTCCAACAACACTCAAGAAGCTTGACACCATCCAGGACAAAGCAACCTGCTTGATTGGCACCCGATCTACCACCTTAAACATTCACTCCCTCCACCACCGGTGCACCGTGGCTGCAGTGTGTACCCTCTACAAGATGCACTGCAGCAACTCGCCAAGGCTTCTTCGGCAGCACCTCCCAAACCCCCGACCTCTTCCACCTAGAAGGACAAGGGCAGCAGGCGCATGGGAACACCACCTCCAAGTTCCCCTCCAAGTCACACACCATCCTGACTTAGAAGTATATCGCCGATCCTTCATCGTCGCTGGGTCAAAATCCTGGAACTCCCTACCTAACTGCACTGTGGGAGTACCTTCACCACATTGACTGCAGCGGTTCAAGAAGGCGGCTCACCACCACCTTCTCAAGGGCCATTAGAGATGGGCAATTAATGCTGGCCTTGCCAGCGATGCCCACATCCCATGAATGAATAAAAAAAGAAAATTTTATGGGGGAGAAATTCGGATTAGCGCCAGCCATTTAGCGCCCGATATGGGAGTACCGCCCCGGCCGCTAAATTGAGCTTACCACCCCTGCAAGGAAGCAGAGCGCTATCTCAGGTGCTCCACTTCCATTCAGGGCGCTGTCTGGGACGCAAACGCAGTAGCGCCGGACTGCTCATAGAGTCATAGGCCTAGAAATTGGGTATAGCCCCGCTTGAGGCGTTAGAACTGGCGATGCGCAAAGTTTATAGCCAGACGAGACTTATCGGCGCCTGGCGCGATATTGGGTTGCATCGCCCCCAAAGGGGATTGAGGCGCTAAATCAGCCATTGCCCGGTGCTCTTAAGGCGCAAAATGTCAGGCGCTACTCAATTTCGACGCGGACGGGCGCAGCGCAGGTGAACTCAATTACGGGAAAGCATGAGACCTACAGGCGCCGGCCGGCTCTTAAAGGGGTGGGTCAGTCAGACTGAGCTTCAACACCCAACGCCCTGTAGGCCTCAGATTCGGCGCTCGCCCTTGTCTAGCGGTACAAAGTTGTTCATTATGGAGAAGGTTAGGCAGAGAGCAGAGCGCTTCAGCACTGAGGCTCTGGACCACTTGATGGCTGCAGTTGAACACCGTCGAGAGGTCCTGTACCTGGATAATGGCAAGAGGCCAAATCAGAAGGCTTATCGACGATCTTGGAGGGAGGTTGCTGTGAGGGTGAACTCCAGCAGCATGGCGACCAGGACCCCTGTTCAGTGCAGGAAGAAATTCAACGACCTCACACGGATCGTTAGGGTGAGTGATGGTTTACCAAACTTGTGCTTCCCTCCATCTGCAGCTGACTTCGGGCACCCTGCTGCAATGATGCGCCAATGGCCATCTGTCAGTATGCACCCATGGCCCTTTCTGGGCATACACATGGACAGATGTCTCAAGGTCTCATATAAGGGCTCTTGCACCATGGGGGGCATGCGATGATGTCTCAAGGCCTCATGTAAGGGCTCTTGCACCATGGGGGGCATGCGATGATGTCTCAAGGCCTCATGTAAGGGCTCTTGCACCATGGGGTCATGCGAGGAGGTCTCAAGGCCTCATGTAACAGAACCTCCCCTTCTTTCCCCTGCAGTCCAAGATGGCGCAGATTAGAAAGGAGCAGCGTCGAACCGGTGGCGGACCTGCACAAGTGGTCACTCTCACGGATCTGGAGGAGAGAGTGCACCAGATACTTGGAGGACGTCTGTCTGGTCCAGTGACCACTGCATCTGCAGACCCCATTACCGACAGCGAGGGTAAGACTCTCACCTTTTCCACCTGTTGCCTTCCACTTGGTCCCCCCGCCAGCATGCATCCTCAGTGTGCAGCCATGTGAGAGCCTTGTCGCAATCTGGCATGCCTTTCAGCAAAGCTGTCCTTTTGCTAAAGCCACTCTTCCACCTCCCACTCTCAGATGAAGCAGCACCAACTCGGGCTCAACGCGCTGAAGCTGCCAGTGCCAGTGCCACCGGAGGCGAGGACCAGGAGGAATCCGGACCAGCCGCTGCAGAATCCGGGGAGCTGACACATCTGCAGACTGGGGATAGTAGTCCCCTGGAAGGGAGGGGGGGGGGCTCTGAGGATGAACCAGTTGCCGGACCAAGCGGCATGCAGCAACGCACGGGGGATAGGCAAGTTCGGCCACCGTCTCCCCGGAGGGCAAGGCAGGTCGTCATGACTGCTGCACAGAGTGCAGATGAGGTGCGTCGCCTGGCAGAGATGAGCAAACAGGCCCGGGTCAGACACACGGAGCTGATGGCTGCAGTGGAGAAGATGCCTGAGTCAATAGATTCATTGGCTAGGAGTATGTTGGACTTCGGGGCAACAATGGAGAGGACTCTGCAGGGCTTTGGGGCAACAATGGAGAGGACTCTCCAGGTGTTCGGGGAAACAATGGACAGGTCTATCCAGGGCTTCGGGGCAACAATGGAGAGGACTGTCCGCGGCTTCGGCCCAACAATGGAGAGGACTGTCCACGGCTTTGAGTCGGCAATGGAAAGGACTGTTCAGGGCTTCGGACAATCCCTGGGAAGGTCTGTGCAGGGCTTGTCCAAGGCAGTGGAGCGGTCGGCTCCTGCCTTGTCCGAAGCCATGGGAAGAACTGTCCAGGCCTTCTCCGAAGCACTGGCACCTGGCACACAGGTCCTCACTGTTGCCACGCAGTCACTTGCTGAGCTCCTCCACAGCCAGATTGACGCAACGCGATCTCTCACTGCAGCCACCCTCTCTGCATCAGATAGGATCACCCCGGGCCCTTCCACTCCCGTACAAGGCCAGGAATCCGTGGAGCCTGCGATTGTGGCGGATGAGCCGAGCCGCTCCCCTCAGATAGCCAGTGTGTCGTCCGACCATGGTGCAGGTGTCCTCTCTCGTCAGGAGACCATTGCACATGCCAGCGCTGGGACGCCTGCATTGCAGATGCCACCACCTGCAGGCCACACTGCTTCCAGCCATGTTCAAAGCAAGCATCCTGTGTCCGCCCCCTCCAAGCCCAGAGGTCGGCCAGGCCGTACCTCAGGGGCTTCTGCACTTCCAGACAGTCAGCAAGCGTCCCCCAGCCTTGAGCCCGCCACTGGGGTGCAATTACGTAGGAGCAGCAGGGAGGGAAGGGGCCGGGCGCGAAAGAGAAGTCGTTCTCCCTCAAGGGGCCAGTTGTAGAGGGAGGTGCTGAGATGTTTCTTTGTCCAAATTCAAGGACACCCTCACCTGCTGTTATAGTTGCAGATTTTTGTTGAGTTTTGCGGCTTTGCCGAACAGGTCAGTTATTTTGGAAGTTATGGTTTCTGCTCACTTTATGTTGTTTAGCTGTAATGAAAGACTTTTGTGTCAATAAACAGAAGTTTCAATGTTGCTTGGTGCATGTGACTACTTTCAGTGATGCTGGCATTCAAAGGCCCTCAAACATCCAAAGTGTGCATGAGTTAAGACTCTCATCATTCCGCCACAGGGGTGTCGATACGAGTCCAGAGGAGCCTCTGACGTATGGCCTTTCCACTTTCAGCAGCCCTTCCATCTTAATCCTCCTCCACCTCCTCCTCCGCCTGCTCTTCCTCCTCCTCCTCCTCCTCCTCCTCCTCATACTCCTCCTCCTCCGCCTGCTTGTGCAGGGTCCGAGGGAAGGTAATGAATGGACGCGTTCGCCTATAAAGGGCATCTGTCACTTGCCGGATGCAACAGCGGACTGCAGCCTGAGCGACAGTCGCATTGTCCCCAATGGCTGACTGAAAGGATCCGTTGGCATAAAAATGGAGGCCATCAGTCAGTGTAGCCATCACGGACAGAAAGGTTCTGCAGCGTTCACGCGGCTGCAGATCCTGACCAAGCAGGTGGCACAGATCAGTAACAATGTCCCTCCAGATTCGGAGCCTTCGCAAACACTGCTCCTCCGACATGTCAAGGCTTGTCACCTGCTGCCTAAAGACCCTCGCAGCATCGCGTCGGATTGGCCGACCTCCATTGCCCCTCCTCATTCTGGCCAATCCCGGCCCTCTCTCCCGCCGTCTCTCTGCCCCGTCACAGTGTTGGGCGATGAGGCCGTCGCCCTCCAAACAAGCTCCCATTCCGATGCCAGTTGGTCAAAAGGCTTTTAGGTGTAGTGCTGCAAGTGCTTCGGACAGGGTTGAAGGTCCCAAGTACTCTGAAGCTCAAATCCCAGAACTCCGCTCCACATTAGCTCGCCAATTCTCTCTAGCAGCGATCGCAATGAGCAGGCCAAGTGGCAGAAGATTCTGCACTAGAGCTGTCCCCTTTAAATAGCGCCGCCCTACTCCAAGAAGGGCCTGTTAGCCCTCCCTCGAACTGTCACTAATAGTGCTGGGCGCTAAGGCTCCGGGCGCCACCCAATATGCGCTCAGGCGCTCCTAAAAGGCGTTGCACACTGAAATGACGTCATGAGCTGCTTGCGCTCGCGGGCGCGCGCAAACACTTAGCGCAGGCGCTAAATGTATAGTCAATTTCTGAGTCGGCGCTATCCTCATAGCGTTCGCCCCAACATAGGGCTTCACCCCAATTCTAGGGGCTAGATTTTCAGTTGCTTGCGCCAGCAGTTAGCGCCTTAAGAGAAGTGATTTCCGGGCGCTATGCGTGTAGCGCCCGGGCGCAGCGCAGTTTGCGCCCCGCCCCAAATTAAGTTGCCCGTTAGCGCCGGCGCAAAGTTTAGCGCCCGCCCGGATGCGCGCGCAGAAAATGACGTCACATCCTCGTGCAACGCCCTTTGGCCGCCCCGATTGCAAACTTCAGTCGGACCGCCCCATTGTGCGGCGGGCGGCCGGAGCGTTTGGAAAAAGGAACGCAACACAACCAGCGCGGGCCCCGGGGGGCGCTAATTAAAGGGAACGTCCTCTCCAGTATAAAGGCCATCCATTATTTCAGAAAACAGTCTTGTGCAACGCATTTCTGGAGACACAACAAGGAGGATAGCTAACTGGTTTCAAGCAGCAAGAGCCAGGTATTTTTGGACTCAGGCAACAGCGCTGCAAGTGGCCATTTGGAAATTAGAGTGTTTGCCAGGATTTGATGGGGGTTGCATGGGGTGCCAACGCGGAGCTGCAGCTCCATGTCCGTAGGGCTCGCAGACGTATTGTGAGAGGGGCAGCCCTGGCTAGAGGCAGAGGGGGCTACAGGCGTCGGCCACGTAGGCCTTACCCAGTCAGGCTATACCGCCAGCAGCGCTCCTACCTAAACATGAGTGCCGCGCGATGTGTTAAAAGGCTCCGATTCCGGAAGGGGGTGATTGCAGAGATCTGCCACCTGCTTCGCCGAGATCTGCGGCCAAAGCTCAGGTGCAGGACGTCTCTGTCGGTGGAAGTGAAGGTGACAGTGGCATTGAACTTCTATGCCACCGGCTCCTTCCAATACGCTGCTGGGGACATAGCAAACATCTCCCAGTACGGCGTGCATCGCTGCATCCGCCAGGTGACCGAAGCACTGTTCAGAAGGAGAAGCCAATTCATCTCCTTCCCCATGGCCCTGGAGAGCCAGCATCAGCGCGCATTGGGATTTTCCAGACTCGGGGAATTCCCCTTGGTGCAGGGCGCCATTGACTGTACGCATGTGGCTTTGCGGGCCCCTCTGGAGCATGGCGAGCAGTATCGCAACAGGAAGGGCTACCATTCTCTGAATGTGCAGCTGGTCTGTGACCACAAGCAGCGCATCATGGCAGTCAATGCCAGCTTCCCAGGCAGCAGCCACGATGCCTTTATCCTGCGGCAGAGTACTGTGCATGACATGTTCCAGGCACAGCCTCCCCCAAGAGGATGGCTACTCGGGGACAAAGGCTATCCTTTGTGCACCTGGCTCATGACCCCGCTCCGCGCGCCCAGGACCGCTGCTGAAGAGGCCTACAACGAGAGCCATCAAACCACCCGCAACATCATCGAGCTAACTATTGGGGTCCTCAAGCAGCGGTTCCGCTGCCTTGATCGCTCCGGAGGAGCTCTCCAGTATTCGCCGGACCGGGTCTCCCAATTTGTGGTGGTTTGCTGCATGCTACACAACCTGGCTATCCGCAGGACTCAGGCACTGCCACCTGACGTTGGACCAGCACCTCAGGAGGAGGAGCAGGAGGAGCATGAGGAGGAGGAGGAGGAGGAGGAGGAGGAGCAGGAGTACGTTCCCAGGAGGGAGCGACCAGGGCCAAGGGCCGCACGACGCCACCTTATTACACGGTACTTCTAAGCCCCCTGTCAGGGAATGGCCAGGGGCCATGAGGGAAGATGAATGCAGCCGCTCCGCAAGCCCTCAGCCGGCGAAGCCAACAAACACTAAGAAGAACAACCATGGAGACTGCATGAATAAAGATAATTTTTTATTAAACAAAAATGAAAAGCCCTTCCCACATGAATCCCCAAAAACAATAAACGGGCCCCACAAAAAGCCCAACAAACGACTCACTCCCACAAACTGGGGAGGAGCCACTCCACCTTTATTGAAACCGGGCCTCAACGTCGGCCTAACGCAAAAAAAAAGCCCTCCAAAAGCACAACCATGGGCAAAATAAAGATGGCCACCGCCATATTAAAGGAAAGCTGGCCACACCCTCTACTGAGTGGCCCGCGAGGGCGAGACCTTGCCCAGCATTTTGCCTCCCCTGCCCTGCCTGCTGCTCCTTCGCAAGCTCTGCCCAGTGGCTGCTGCGAGGCTGGGGGAAGGCGCCTGAGGCTCAGATGCCCTTCCGCCAGATGCCACTGGGGGGCGGCCTACACGGCGTTTGGGCCTCGAGGGGCCGTCTCCTGAGTGGCGCGCCTGAGCCTGGCCACCATCAGCTGCAGCCGCTTGCCCTTGACGCCCCAGAGGGGGAATGGCGGCGACGGATGGTGCAATGTGGGCCAGCTGGCGTCTGGGATGCGCTGGCTGGTGCTGTGGCGCGGTGGCACTCGGCCGGGCCCGCACTGCAGGATCCGCAGCAATCAGCCGACGGCCGGCTTGCTGGGATGGTCCAGCGCGGCGCCTGCCCTGGCGATGCCTGCCTGAGACAGCGCGTGTGGCAGCAGTGAGTGGCCCTCTGGTCCTGGTGTGCGCGCGCATCACATCCGCCAGGGTCTTGACGGCATCAGTTAGCATGCGGCCAGTCGCGGCAGTTGCTGCCCCGAACTCGCGCACACTGGTCGCCAGCGACTCGATGGCCTCAGGCATGCGCCCCACCACGCTCATGAGCTCCGTGTGGCGCCGGTCCGAGTCGTCGGCCATCTGATCGAGCTTCCGCACCTCCTCCGAAGTGAAGGTGTCCGGACTGGAGTCGCGACTCTCCCGCTGGGGAGGAGGGGGCCGAACTAGGGGACCCTTGCCGCGTTGGTGACGGCGAGTTTGCCGAGCAGCAGCACTCCCCTCTGATCCTTCCCCCCTTTGGGGGGAAGGCCGCGGGCCACGCGCACGGCTGCTGGGTGGCTGGACGCCACTGGTCCCAGAAGCTGCATTGCCCTGCGACAGTTCCTCCAGGCACTCGTCCAGTGAGGAGGTGTCGAGCATTTCCTCCTCTCCTGCGGGACGTGACTGTTCCCCCGAAGGTCCGGCTTGCTCCTCCTCCTCCTCCTGGTTGGAGGTGCTGTCACTGGCAGCCTCAGGGTCCTGGTCGTCACCAGCTGAAAGCAGGAATGCACAAGAGTAGCTTCAGAGTGAGGAGACGGCGTCAGCGAGGGAGTTAGGACTGGTGGGATTCAGCGCATTGGTGGGACAGTGGCAAAGGAGATAGCTCGGATGGGCCAGTGCGACGCGAGAGGGCCAAAAGGCGAGGTCCTTACCATTGCCGGGCAGTGGAGGGTCGGATACACCGCACGCTGTGGGGACAATCACACGTGCTCCCATGAGCACACACACGCGCTCCTCCAGCCGAGTGAGCTCCTGCAGCTTGGCGCGGCCACCCCTGGCACGGGCCTGGCGATTAAACGCTACTTTAGCCTGCAAGAGAAAGGACGGGCTGTAAGGGCGCAGTGAAGCCCTGATGTAGTGTGCACTGCCTCCCATGGTCGAATAGCTTGGACAGAGTGAAGCCCTGATGTAGTGTGCACTGCCTCCCATGGTGGAATAGCTTGGACAGAGTGAAGCCCTGATGTAGTGTGCACTGCCTCCCATGGTGGAATAGCTTGGACAGAGTGAAGCCCTGATGTAGTGTGCACTGCCTCCCATGGTGGAATAGCTTGGACAGAGTGAAGCCCTGATGTAGTGTGCACTGCCTCCCATGGTGGAATAGCTTGGACAGAGTGAAGCCCTGATGTAGTGTGCACTGCCTCCCATGGTGGAATAGCTTGGCCAAAGTGTAGAGTGCCGAATGGCCATTTGATGCTCATGACTGTCCCAATGCTGCTGGCTGAGGGCTGGCCAAAAGGACTTTCAGGTCCCTTTGCCCATCATGTCAGGTGTACATGCAAGAATGAGGAGGAGACTGGAAAGGCTACTCACCCTCACAATCCTGGTCAGATCGTTGTACTTCTTACGGCATTGTGTGTGGGTCCTGGGGGCCTCGCCGGTGAATGTCACCCTCTGGGCGATCTGCTTCCAGGCTTTGGTGTAGTCGTGGTGGGTTGGATTCCTCCCACTGTCTGGAAACAAGATCTTGCGCCTCACCTCCAGAGCTGTGAGCATGATGTCCAGATCACCCTCTGAGAAGCGCAGGGCACGCTGACGGGCCTTCTCTGGCGTTGCCATGACTCCCTGGGGCTGAGCAGTAGTGTTGAGGCCTCTTTGCAAGGCTGCAGTGTGCAGGGCGTGGCAGCAGACTAATTCGTCCCTTCCCCCTTTAAGAGCTGGTCGGCACCACGGGGTCTGCTGTCAGTGCAAAAATGACCGCACCCGTGCTGCGCCCCGCCTGGGCGCTATCCCTCTGGACCGCCGGCTTAGCGCCTAAAGAGAGTAGTGGAACGCCTCTTTTAGCGCTCCACCAACCTCTTAGGGCGAAGCCACTGAATTCCCGGCAACGGGGCGCTACTTTGGGGCGGGCGCTAACTTCGGGCGGGCGCTAAAGCTAGCGCCCCAAAACTGCCTAAACTGAAAATCTAGCCCTAGGTCTCTTTAGGCGCTCAGCGCCGGCGCTACCAACCCAATTTCTAGGCCTAGAGTTATACAGCACAGAAAGAGGCCCTTCGGCCCATCGTGTCTGCACCGGCCATCAAGCGCAATCTATTCTAATCCCATTTTCCAGCACTTGGTCCGTATCCTTGTATGCTATGGCATTTCAAGTGCTCATCTAAATGCTTCTTGAATGTTGTGAGGGTTCCTGCCTCTATCACCCTTTCAGGCATTGGGCTAGATTTTCAGTATAGACAGTTTTGGGGCGCTAACCTTAGCGCCCGCCCGAAGTTTGCGCCCGCCCCAAAGTAGCGCCCCGTTGCCGGAAATTCAGTGGCTTCGCCCTAAGAGGTTGGTGGAGCGCTAAAAGAGGCGTTCCACTACTATCTTTAGGCGCTAAGCCGGCGGTGCAGAGCGCAACACCCGAGCTCAGGCGCAGCGCACGGCAGACACTTTGGTGCCAGTGAGCTCTTAAAGGGGAAGGGTGCATGTGTTTTTTTCAAAGGCAGAGTCTGGGGGGAAAAGAGGAGGAGGAGGAGGAGGAGGAGGAGGTGGAGGTGGTGGTGGTGGTGGTGGTCGGAAACATAAATACACCGTTCACAACAACACACTGGATCCTTCCACACAACACATGCAGACTGCCTTTTATAGTGCAGGAGGAGTGCCCTTTAATTTGCGCTCCCCAGGGTGTGTTGCGTTCCATTTTACAAACGCTCTGGACGCCAGCCGCACAACGGGGCGGTCCGACTGAAGTTTGGATTCGGGGCGGCCAAAGGGCGTTGCACGAGGATGTGACGTCATTTTCTGCGCGCGCATCCGGGCGGCAGCTAAACTTTGCGCCGGCGCTAACGGGCAACTTAATTTGGGGCGGGGCGCAAACTGCACTGCGCCCGGGCGCTACACGCATAGCGCCCGAAAGTCACTTCTCTTAAGGCGCTAACTGCTGGCACAAGCCACTGAAAATCTAGCCCATTGAGTTCAAGTCTCCAACCACCCTCTGGGTGAAAAAGATTTTCCTCAAATCCCCTCTAAATCTTCTGCCCCTTACCTTGAAACAATGCCCCCTTGTTATTGACCCCTCTACTAAGGGGAAAAGTTCCTTTCTATCTACCCTATCTATGCCCCTCATAATTTTGTACACCTCAATCAGGTCCCCCCTCAGCCTTCTCTGCTCTAAGGAAAACAATCCCAGCCTGTCCAGTCTCTCTTCATAGCTGAAACGCTCCAACCCAGGTAACATCCTGGTGAATCTCCTCTGCTCCCTCTTCAATGCAATCACATCCTTCCTATAGTGTGGCAACCAGAACTGCACACAGTATTCCAGCTGTGACCTCAAATTCGGCTGCCCTCAAAAGTTTGTCACTATCCTCTGCCTGCTTCACGACGACATGCAAGCCGTGATCCTGACCAATGGTTCCATCACAGACCCAATTCACGTACGAACCGGGGTCAAGCAAGGCTGTGTCATCGCACCAATGCTCTTCTCGATCTTCCTTGCTGCAATGCTCCATCTCACCCTCAGTAAGCTCCCCACTGGAGTGGAGCTAATTTACAGAACAAACGGGAAACTGTTCAACCTCCATCACCTCCAGTCCAGATCCAAGGTCGTCCCATCCTCTGTCATCGAATTACAGTATGCAGACGACTCTTGCGTCTGCGCTCACTCGGAGGTCGAACTCTAAACCATCGTCAACACCTTCACTGAAGCGTATGAGAGCATGGGCCTCACACTAAACATCCGTAAGACAAAGGCCCTCTACCAACCGGCCCTCTACCAACCTGCCCCCGCCACACAGTACTGCCCCCCGATTATCAAAATCCACGACAACGTGGACCACTTTCCATACCTTGGGAGCCTACTGTCAACAAGGGCAGACGTTGATGATGAAGTCCAACACCGCCTTCAGTGTGCCAGTGCAGCCTTTGGTCACCTGAGGAAGAGAGTGTTTGAAGACCAGGACCTCAAACCCGGCACTAAGCTCATGGTCGACAGAGCAGCAGTGATACCCGCCCTGCTGTATGCCTCAGAGACATGGATCATGTACAGCAGGCACCTCAAAGCACTGGAGAGGTACCACCAACGCTGCCTCCACAAGATCCTGCAAATCCATTGGCAGGATAGGCGCACCAACATCAGTGTTCTTGCTCAGGCCAGCATCCCCAGCATCGAAGCTTTGACCACGCTCGAGCAGCTCCGATAGATGGGTCACATTGTCCGCATGCCCGATACGAGACTCCCAAAATAAGCGCTCTACTCGGCGCTCCGGCACAGCGAGAGAGCCCCAGGTGGGCAGAGGAAATGCTTCAAGGACACCCTCAAAGCCTCCTTGAAAAAGTGTAACATCCCCATCGATACCTGGGAATCCCTGGTGCAAGACCGCACAAAGTGGAGGAGAAGCATCCGGGAAGGCGCCGAACACCTCGAGTCTCTTCGCCGGGAGCAAGTGGAAGCCAAGCGCAGGCAGTGCAAGGAGTGCACGTCAACCCAAGCACCTCACCCACCCACCCCTTCAACCACCGTCTGCCCCACCTGTGACAGAGACTGTAGGTCCCGCATTGGACTAATCAGTCACCTGCAAACTCATTTTTAATGTGGATGCAAGTCATCCTCGGTTCCGAGGGACTGCCTAAGAAGAAGAAGAACTAGCGTTTTGTACAGCTCCATCATAACCTCCCTGCTCTTATATTCTTTGCCTTGGCTAATGAAGGCAAGTATCCCATATGCCTTCTTAACCATCTTCTCTACCTGTCCTGCTGCCTTCAGGGATCTATGTACATGCACAGCAAGGTCCCTCTGATCCTCTGTCCTTCCTAGGGTCCTACCATTCATTGTGTATTCCCTTGAATTGTAAGTCCTCCCAAAATGCATCACCTCACACTTTTCAGGGTTAAATTCCATTTGCCACTGATCTGCCCATCTGACCAACCCGTCTATATCTTCCTGTAGCCTGAGGCTTCCCTTCTCGCTATTTACCACTCCACCAATTTTCGTGTCATCTGCGAACTTACTGATCATACTTCCTACATTCATATCTAAATCATTAATGTACGCTACAAACAGCAAGGGACCCAGCACCGATCCCTGCGGTACACCACTGGACACAGGCTTCCAGTCACAAACACAACCTTCGACCATCACCCTCTGCCTCCTACCACTAAGCCAATTTTGGATCCAATGTGCCAAATTGCCCTGGATCCCATGGGCTCTTATCTTCTTGACCAGTCTTCCATGTGGGACTTTGTCAAAAGCCTTACTGAAGTCCATGTAGACTACATCAACTGCACTACCCTCATCCACACACCTGGTCACCCCCTCAAAAAATTCAATCAAATTGGTTAGACATGATCTCCCCCTGACAAAGCAATGCTGACTATCCTTGATTAATCCTTGCCTCTCCAAGTGGTGACTAATTCTGTCCCTCAGAATTTTTTCCAATAATTTCCCTACCACTGATGTTAGGCTAACTGGCCTGTAATTCCCTGGTTTATCCCTACTACCCTTCTTGAATAATGGTACTATGTTAGCTGTCCTTCAGTCCTCTGGCACCTTCCCTGTGGCCAGAGAGGTTCTGAAAATTTGTGTCAGAGCCCCTGCAATCTCCTCCCTTGCCTCACACAGCAGCCTAGGATACATCTCGTCTGGACGTAGCGCTGACACGTTTCATCGCCCCTCCCCTTCCGTTAAAGGCGAGGAACACTGCACACGCTGCAGGCCATTTGACGGCCTCCACTAGCCCACCACGGCGCCATGGTGCCATGGCCACAGCCTGGCACCGAGACGCAGTGCTAGACTGCATGATGGCGGTCATGGACCATGCCAAGGGCCGCCACAAGGAGCTGATCTGGAGGTCGGCCAAATCAATGAAATGGCGGTGCGGGGCACAGCCGGGCATCCCCTTTAATTACCGCCTCATGAGCGGAGGTCGGCCCGGTTCGCAACCCGTGAGGCTGTCGCTGACATCGCCCGTGGCAGCCGAATTTCTGCCGCGAGGTGGTAAGGGGCCATGGCGTGGTGGTAAGGGGTCTCGTCGCTTGGCGATGACGTCATCGCTGGTGGTGCAGCGCCACGGGGGTGCTAACGAGAGGCGCAAACCAACCCAATTTTTCCCCCTATATGTTTCAATGAGATCACCTCTCATTCTTCTAAACTCCGGAGAGTATAGGCCCAATCTACTTAATCTCTCCTCATAGGACAACCCTCAATCTAGTGAAGCTTCATTGCACCGCCTCTAAGGCAAGTATATCCTTCCTCAGATAAAGAGAACCAAACTGTGCACAGTACTCCAAATGTGCTCTCACCAAGGCCCTGTAAAATTTTAACAAGACTTCCTTACTCATGTAATCCAATCCCCTTGTAATAAAGGCCAACATATCATTTGCCTTCCTAATTGCTGTGCGATACCTTCAGTGCTATAAACTTCTATAGTTCTATGGGAAGCAGCAGGTTCTATATTATTCATTTTGCTTTGAACGTAGCACTCAAAGTTCATAGGGTTTATACTTTCAAAATTATACTGATTTAGCATTATTATGGTTTAAAGCATAATGTTGCAAGTGTAAACGGGCATATTTTAATCAATCTGCATTGAAATGCATAAGTTAAGATTTAATTGTAATTTTTTTGTCACCCACCTGTCAGACACCATTGATACAATTTAATCATTTATCCATTAATACATCATACATCAGAGTGGCAACTTCAGTTGTCAATGTAAGCATAAGCTATGAAGCAAAAGGAAAAAAACATCTTGAAAAGAATATCATGCAAAAATTGAGTGCAAAGTGTGACAAATGGAATAAGATTTTGTGAATGGGGAGCTTTTGGAGGTGGGACTCCCACTTGTTGGGTTTTAGTCCCGCCTCCATCGACGTCTGGCCAACCCACACTATTTTCCCTTGATTGTCCTTGTTAAGCCTGCCCAGTGGGCTTAGCAGGACAATTAAGGGAAAGCCGGTTACAGGTGATGTCAGCGAGTGACGTTTCATCTGTAAAGAGCTTTTGACAGATGAAATGCCAACATTTGACAGCTCTGTGAAGCTGTCAAACACTGACAATCTGTCTTCTAAGTTGAGTCTTTACTCAAGACTCAGTTAGAGAGCTCTCCTGAGCAGAAAGCAGAAGGCTGCAGCTTTTGACAGTTCAGCGGCCATTCTGCTTTCTGTGCCGGTGAGCCGAGGGTCTCCCGAGACCTGAAGGGAGGAAGCCTGCAGGGAGAAGTAAAGGTAAGTAAAACTTATTAAAACACTTTTCAAATACCTCACCCACTTACCTCTGCACTCATGCACCCATCACTCACCTGCACACCGGACATCTCGGCCCCTCCAACCCCCGCAGACCAATGGCCTGCCTCGCTGACCCTGGCAAGGTTCGGAGCCGTTGGAAAGCCCACACTTCAGGGTTCAAAATAGGGATTAGCCAAAAAACTGCCTGTTAACTACCTGTTACTAATCCCCTTCCTGCCTCGAGGAGATGGGACCCGATGCGGGTCGGGTACCCGCCTCCTGGAAAGATGGCACGAAGGCGGGTTGGGGGTGCTGTGACAGCCTCAGTACTCAACACCAACAACAGCCAATCTCCAGATGCAATCCTACAACTCATCAACTTGACCAGTTCTTTACCCAAATACACAGAACAGCCATGGGGACCAAATTCGCACCCCAATACGCCAACACCTTCATGCACAAGTTCGAGCAAGACTTCTTCGCTGCACAGGACCTCCAACCAGCACTATACACCAGATACATCGACGACATTTTCTTCCTATGGACCCACGGCGAAGAATCACTGAAAAGACTACACGATGACATCAACAAGTTCCATCCCACCATCAAACTCACCGTGGACTACTCCTCAGAATCGGTTTCATTCTTGGACACACGAATCTCCATCAAAGATGGACACCTCAGCACTTCACTCTACCGCAAGCCCACGGACAACCTCACGAAGCTCCATTTCTCCGGCTTCCACCCTAACCACATTAAAGAAGCCATCCCCTATGGACAAGCCCTGCGAATACACAGGATCTGCTCAGACGAGGAGGAACGCGATGGACACCTACAGACGCTGAAATACGCCCTCGTAAGAATGGGATATGACGCTCGACTCATCGATCGACAGTTCCGACGGGCCACAGCGAAAAATCACGAAGACCTCCTCAGAAGACAAACACGGGACACAACCAACAGAGTACCCTGCATCGTCCAGTACTTCCCCGGAGCGGAGAAACTACGCCATGTTCTCCGCAGCCTTCAACATGTCATCGATGATGACAAACACCTCGCTAAGGCCATCCCCATGCCTCCACTACTCGCCTTCAAACAGCCGCCTAACCTCAAACAGACCATTGTTCGCAGCAAATTACCCAGCTTTCAGGAGAACAGTGACCACGCCACCACACATCCCTGCCACGGCAACCTCTGCAAGACATGCCAGATCATCAACACAGATACCATCATCACACTTGAGGACATCACCCATCAGGTACATGGTACATACTTATGTGACTCAGCCAACGTTGTCTACCTCATACGTTGCAGGAAAGGATGCCCCGGAGCATGGTACATCGGCGAGACCATGCAGACACTGCGACAATGGATGAACGGACACCGCACAACAATCGCCAGGCAGGAGTGTTCCCTCCCAGTTGAGGAACACTTCAGCAGTCATGGACATTCAGCCTCCGATCTTCGGGTAAGCATTCTCCAAGGCGACCTTCGAGACACACGACAACGCAAAATCGTCAAGCAGAAACTGATAGCCAAGTTCCGCACTCATGAGGACGGCCTCAACCGGGATCTTGGGTTCATGTCACGCTACATGTAACCCCACCTGATGTAGAGTCATCCAGACTCGAGTCGTCGTTGGCTTGTTCTCTCTGCACAGATGTGGCTGGACCTGCTGTGATTTCCAGCAAAGTTTTTTGTTTTTTTTCTGTTTTTCATACAGACCCCAGCATCTGCAACATTTGACCCCTTGTGACCCCACCTCATTGTTCTTTGATGTAATGTTTTCCTGACTGACCTGTTTGGACACCATTCACAGCTTTGATTGCTGTGATTATCTCTCTGCCGAGGTGTGATAAAGGGCAGTTAAAAAGATTACCTGTAATCATCTGGCAGTTTTCTCTGACTATATATGCTGTGCCTATATGCTTCTCTTCACTTCACCTGACAAAGGAGCAGCACTCCGAAAGCTTGTGATTTCAAATAAAGCTGTTGGACTATAGCCTGGTGTTGTGTGACTTCCTACATTTGTCCACCCCAGTCCAACACTGGCATCTCCACATCATTGGCATTGACTCACAGTCCTGCTTTACAGAGTACTGGAGAAAAACTGGCAAAGAGTTCAAGGAAAAGGGGAAGATCATGAAGGCAAAAACATAAGAGCTGTGCATCCTTGTTTTGAGCTGCAGTATTGAATGAACTTGCCTTACGCTTGCCAGAGCTATGCACAAATATAATAAGGGTCAATGGAAATGAAAATCTGGAGAGATGTCTAATGGAGGCTGAATCAATATCGCCCATTTTACACTATCACGCAAAGTCAAAATTACCCGCAATGAGTTGAGTTAATAAAAGATTTATAAAGAAGATTGAAGCGTTCAAAAAGTACTTCATAGATGTCGACTGAGAGCCAAATTACATGTTTATTTTATTCCATTTTTGCTTTCAATGAACCCTTTGATTGCCTGCCAGGTTAAAGAGGTGTGGAGAGCAAATCAATTGAGATACATCAGAAGAACAGTGGTTTGTAGCGCCCTTTATAATAGAACCACTAGCAGTCACCTGAAGATGTTCTCTCTCAAGGACCCTTAAGTGGCTGTTGCATGGTTAAAAAATATAAAACATAGAAGCTGATGTAATGCATGTACCAGAAAGAGTACTAATTGACACTGTATTAATGGCTGAATGTCTTCAAATAGTGTTGGATTAGGGTTGCTTGTTGCTCTTTATTTGGATGAAAAGTAAATTATAAGAAGCCTTGTAGATATTTTCAGATCAAGCAGCATATTAAAAAAAAATTGAATCAATTTTCTTTCAAAAAAATTCAATGCAGGGATTGAAATATTAATTATCTCATATTTTCCCTAATTTTTCATTGTTCCTAACTAAAGGTACCGAGGGTAGTTGTTTACATTTTATTTGAAGTCTGAGACATGGTTTAGTTTGCCTTAAATAGATTAAATCACAGTATTTACTTCATGATTTGTTTCCTGAAACATAACCCGGTAGAAATGAACAATAGTTAGTGCTCAGTCTAGCACAACTGACAGATCCCATTTTTTTGGCACTCAAAACAACAGGAATCTCATTACTACTTAGTAATAAACATTATTTTAATGGATAAAATGTTATTGATTCATAAAAAATGCCAGCATGGCTTAGTGTTTGCGCTCTGAGCTGGAAAGTTGTGGATTCAAGGCCCTACTCTAGAACTTGGGCACATAATCCGGGCTGACACTTCAGTGCAGTGCTGATGGAATACTGCGTTAGCAGAGATGCCATCATTCAGATGAGACATTAAACTAAGGCCATAATTTGCTCTTTCACATAAAAGATCCTATGGCACTTTTTTTGAAAAAGAGCAGAAGGTTCTTCCAGTGCCTTCAGCCCTAAATTCTCACCATCAAAAATAGATTCATTGGGCATTCATTTCTCTTTGTGGGATCTTGCCATGCACAAACAAGCTGTTGTGTTTGCCTGCAGAACAACAATATCTACACTAATTTATGGGCTGTAAAGCACTATGAGACATTCTGAGGATGTGAAAGATGCTATATACAGTAAATGCAAATATGTCTTTGTTCTTTTAATAGAGATTAGACCAAGTATTACAAAAAGAAAGCTTCAACATAGAAATCATAGGCTGTTGGCTAGCCCAACATCAGTGTCATGAAGCACGGTATATATAATAACAATACAACCCCCTTCAGATAGTACAGTTAACAGAAAGGAAACCCAGGTGTTCTTCTCTTTTGACTGTTTGGCTAATATTATGTGTAATAATCAACATTTCTTTGAAACAATTCAGTAAAAACAATAATGTTAGAATCAACCTGATGTATTTTTTAATTTAAGTAGTCTCACTAGGGAAATAGATATGTTCCCTGAATTGATTGGAATTAGGTAACAAGACAATATTTTATACCAAGTACCACCTCAGTTTGGGACTTGGACAGATTAGAATGGTGTTAGTCATGGTTTGCTGTTTAAATTAGACTAATTTAAAATTATTAAAATAGCATGGTTTATATTGTTGAGCTGTGTTAATCTACACATTCTAAATTCTATTTTTAACTCTAATATGATGCTGTCATAAAGATGTCAAAATTCATAGAGGGAAATATCTGAACTGTGAGATGTGAAGGCACTTTAGACAGGTACACAGTGCTAACCGCATAAATTTATGACTGAACCATTCTAATCTACAGCTATTTAACTTACTGCCAGCAGTAAGTTAAGACATCCAATAGGATTTCAGTTGAAATTATTCAAATTTATCACTTGAACAAGTGGAAATGAACCACAGCTCTCAAGCAAATGTACCTGACTTATAGTAGTCTAGTGATAAAGGACAAAAAAATAGCAACTAAAGAGATGATACAATGGAGACCAACACTTTGTTAAAACGGAGTTGGATAAGTGAAGCAATGCATGAAATTTAAACATGCTTTTCTCATAAACCCAACAGTGTTGCTTATATCTGAGGAACATTAAAAGTCCTGGGCAAGCACAGTTAAAACAATTAGGGCTAGATTTTCAGTATAGACAGTTTTGGGGCGCTAACCTTAGCGCCCGCCCCAAAGTAGCGCCCCGTTGCCGGAAATTCAGTGGCTTCGCCCTAAGAGGTTGGTGGAGCGCTAAAAGAGGCGTTCCACAACTATCTTTAGGCGCTAAGCCGGCGGTGCAGAGCGCAACACCCGAGCTCGGGCGCAGCGCACGGCAGACACTCTGGTGCCAGTGAGCTCTTAAAGGGGAAGGGTGCATGTGTTTTTTTTTCAGAGGATGATGATGATGATGAGGAGGAGGAGGAGGAGGAGGAGGAGGAGGAGGAGGAGGAGGAGGAAATAATAATACACCGTTCACAACAACACACTGGATCCTTCCACACAGCACATGCAGACTGCCTTTTATAGTGCAGGAGGAGTGCCCTTTAATTTGCGCTCCCCAGGGTGTGTTGCGTTCCATTTTACAAACGCTCTGGACGCCAGCTGCACAATGGGGCGGTCCGACTGAAGTTTGGATTCGGGGCGGCCAAAGGGCGTTGCACGAGGATGTGACATCATTTTCTGCGCGCGCATCCGGCCGGCCGCTAAACTTTGCGCCGGCGCTAACGGGCAACTTAATTTGGGGCGGGGCGCAAACTGCGCTGCGCCCGGGCGCTACACGCATAGCGCCCGAAAATCACTTCTGTTAAGGTGCTAACTGCTGGCGCAAGCAACTGAAAATCTAGCCCTTAAAGTTTCTAAAGGTGTCAGAAATTCAAAGATTTTAAGCACATATCAAGTATGCATTAATGCATGTCAAAATGTTCTGTTTTGGAGAAACACAGTCCTTTGGCCGTAAAGAAGTTTCTTACATGGCCTGGAAAATGATTGCTTAAGATGTTCAATCTCCGGGCTGAGGGAACTAGCACATCCCCAAAGTCTTCCAATTCTGACAAGTATTACATCTGCTTTTTTGAATTTACTCATAAGTAAGAAATATAGAAATAGGCATGAAATGATCTGTATTGGATGACAACTGTCTGTCTCGAAAGTCGAGGGTGCAAGTGCCAAAGCAGTTCAGTTATTTGTCATATTGCAATATCGTGAGTGGCTGAGGAGTCCAATTCTCGAGTGACAGTAATTGTCACAGATGGTGCAGACGTAAATCACGGTCAGATGATGATGCCTGCACAGTATTAACAAAAGCCTGATGCTCTTTCCTCTTTGCTCTCTCTCTCAACCTCTTTGGATTCTTGATGCAGCACAGCCCTCCAGTGTGGCCAGTAATTAGCAACATCTCCCCAGCTTGTGGTACTGATCTTAAAAAATGTCACGTCACTCTTGTAAACATCTTTAAACCTGAGCCTACGTCAGCCCAGTGGCGTTGAAACATCTGCAAGTTCTCCATATAAAAGATCCTTTGGAATATGCCCATCTTCCATCCGATATAGATGACCCAGCCACTGGAGGCATCCGTGTTTGAGAAAAGTTATTAGGCTTGGCAGCTTGAGATTTAGAATAGGGTAGAGATAGTAGATGCGGAAAGTGTTTAACATTTCTCTCATGCCTGCTGTAGGTGGTCAGAATGCATGTTTGGTAGAACAGAAGAAATAGGAGCAGGAGTAGACCATACGACCCCTCCAGCCTGCTCCGCCATTCAATAAGATCATGGCTTAACTTCTACATCAACTCCACTTTCCCACCCTATCCCCAGATCCCTTGATTCCCTTACTGCCCAAAAATATATCGATCTCAGTCTTGAATATACTCATTGACTGAGCATTCACAGCCCTTTGGGGTAGAGAATTCCAAAGATTCACAACCCTCTGAGTGAAGAAATTCCTCATCACCTCAGTCTTAAATGGTTGACCCCTTAGCCTGAAACTATGACCCCTAGTTCTGGACTCCCCAGCCAGGGGAAACAGCCTCTCAGCATCTACCCTGTCAAGCCCTCTAAGAATTTTATACATTTCAATGAGATCACCTCTCATTCTTCTAAACTCCAGAGAATATAGGCCAATTCTACTCAATCTAGGAAAGCCTTCTCATCGCAGGAATCAATCTAGTGAACCTTAGTTGTACCCTCTCCAAAGGCAAGTATATCCTTCCTTAAGCAAGGAGACCAAAACTGGACACAGTACTCCAGGTGTGCTCTCACCAACGCCTTATATAATTGCAGCAAGGCTTCCTTACTCATATACTGCAACCCTCTTGCAATAAAGGCTAACATACCATTTGCTTCCCTAATTGCTTGCTGTACCTGTATGTTACATTTCAGTGATTCGTGCACAAGAACCCCCATATCCCTCTGAATACCTTTTAAAAAATATTATGCTTTTCCATTTTTCCTACTAAAGTGGATAATTTCACACTTCCCCACATTATACACCATCTGCCACCTCCTTGCCCAATCCCTTTGCAGCCTCTTTGCGTCCTCCTCAGCTTACTTTCCCACCTAGCTTTGCATCATCAGCAAACTTGGATACATTACACTCGGACCCCTCATCCAAGTCATTGATAGAGATTGTAAATAGCTGAGACCCAAGGACTGATCCTTGCGACACTCCACGAGTTAGACCTTGCCATCCTGAAAATGACCCGTTTATTCCTACTCTCTGTTTACTGTCCATTAACCAATCTTCAATCCATGCTAATATATTACCCCCAATCCTATAAGCCCTTATCTTGTGTAACACCTTACCCAATGCCTTCTGAAAATGCAAATATATTACATCCACTGGTTCCCCCTTATCTACCCTGCTTCTTACACCCTCAAAAAACTCTAACAGAAATGTCAAACACGATTTCCCTTTCATAAAACCGTGTTGAATCTGCCTAATCATATTGTGATTTTCCAAGTGCCCTGTTACCATGTCCTTAATAGTAGATTCTAGCATTTTCCTTACTACTGATGTCAGGCTAACTGGTCTGTAGTTCCCTGTTTTATTTCTCCCCCTTTCTTGAAAAGCGGGGTTACACTTGCTACCTTCCAATCTACAGGGATTGTTCTAGAATCTAGGAAATTCTGGAGGATCAAAACCAATGCATCAACTATCTCTGCAGCCACCTCTTTTAAAACCTTAGGATGTAGGCCATCAGGTCCAAGGGATTTGTCGGCTTTTAGTCCCATTATTTGTCCAGCACTTTTTCTTTACTAATATTAATTACTTCAAGTTGCTCACTCTCATTAGACACTTGGTTCCCCACAATTTCTAGTATGTTCTTTGTGCCTTCTACTGTGAAGACAGATACAAAACATTTGTTTAACATCTCTGCCATTTCCTTATTCCCCATTATAATTTACATAGAAACATAGAAACATAGAAGATAGGAGCAGGAGTAGGCCATTCGGCCCTTCGAGCCTGCTCCGCGATTCAATGAGATCATGGCTGATCAATCAAATTCAGCACCCTGTCCCTGCCTTCTCCCCATATCCCTTGATCCCTTTAGCCTCAAGAAATATATCCAACTCTTTCTTGAATATATTTAATGAACTGGCCTCCACCGCCCTCTGTGGCAGAGAATTCCACAGGTTCACCACTCTCTGGGTGAAGAAATTCCTCCTCATTTCAGTCCTAAATGGCTTACCCCTTACCTTTAGACTATGACCCCTGGTTCTGGACTCCCCGGCCATCAGAAACATCGTTTCTGCATCTAGTCTGTCCAGACCTGACTGAATTTTATAGGTTTCGATGAGATCCCCTCTCAATGTTCTAAACTCCAGTGAGTATAAGCCCAATCAACACAATCTCTCCTCGTACATCATTCCTGCTATCCCAGGTATCAGCCTGGTGAATCTTCGCTGCACTCCCTCCATGGCAAGAACGTCCTTCCTCAGGTAAGGTGACCAAAACTGCACACAATACTCAAGTGCGGTCTCACCAAGGCCCTGTACAACTGCAGCAAGACATCCTTGTTCTTGTACTCGAACCCTCTTGCTACGAAGGCCAACATACCATTTGCCTTCTTAACCGCCTGCTGCACCTGCATGCTTACCTTCAGCGACTGGTGCACAATAACACTCAGGTCTCTTTGCACTTTCCCTTCTCCCAATCTATTGCCATTCAAATAATAATCTGTCTTCCTGTTTTTGCCACCAAAGTGGATAACCTCACATTTATCCACATTATAGTGCATTTGCCATGTTTCTGCCCAATCACCCAACCTGTCCAAATCGTACTGGAGTTTCACGACATCCTCCTCACAGCTTACCCTCCCACCCAGCTTTGTGTCGTCTGCAAATTTGGAGATATTACATCCAATTCCCTTGTCCAGATCATTAATATATATTGTGAACAGCTGGGGTCCTAGGACCGATCCTTGCGGTACCCCACGAGTCACTGCCTGCCACTCGGAAAACGACCTGTTTATTCCAACTCTTTGCTTTCTGTCCGCCAACCAGTTCTCTATCCAAGTCAATACCTTGCCACCAATCCCAAGTGCCTTAATTTTGCACGCTAATCTCTTATGTGGGACCTTATGGAAAGCCTTCTGAAAGTCCAAATACAACACATCCACTGGTTCTCCCTTATCTATTTTACCAGTTACATCCTCAAAAAATTCCAGAAGATTAGTCAAGCATGATTTACCTTTTGTAAATCCATGTTGACTTTGTCCGATCCTGTCACTGCTTTCCAAGTGCTCTGCTATTACATCTTTTAAAATAGACTCTAGCATTTTCCCCACAACCGATGTCAGGCTTACCGGTCTATAATTCCCCGCTTTTTCTCTACCACCTTTTTTGAATAGTGGGGTAACATTAGGTACCCTCCAATCCATGGGTACTGTTCCAGAGTCTATCGAGTTCTGGAAGATGACCAGCAATGTATCTACTATCTCTAGGGCCACTTCCTTAAGTACCCTGGGATGTAGACCATCAGGCCCTGGGGATTTATCGGCCTTCAGTCCCATCAATTTTCCTAACACCATTTCCCTACAAATACTGATTTCTTTCAGTTCCTCCTTCTCATTAGACCCTATGTTCCCTGGCATCTCTGGGAGGTTATTTGTGTCCTTCTTTGTGAAGACAGAACCAAAGTATGTATTTAGTTGGTCTGCCATTTCCTTGTTTCCCATTATAAATTCCCCTGATTCTGACTGTAAGGGACCTACGCTTGACTTCACCAATCTTTTTCTCTTCACATATCTATAAAAGCTTTTACAGTCAGTTTTTATGTTCCCTGAAAGCTTACTCTCATATTCTATTTTCCCTTTCTTAATTAATCCCTTTTTCCTCCTTTGTTGATTCCTAAACAGCTCCCAATCCTCAGGATTATTGCTTTTTCTGGCCAATTTATATGTCCTCTCCTTGGATCTTATGCTATCCCTAATTTTCCTTGTTAGCCACGGTTGAGTCACCTTTTTTGTTTTATTTTTATGCCAAACTGGGATGAACAAATTCTGTAGCTCATCCATTCGGTCTTTGAATGTTTGCCATTGCCTATCCACCGTCAACCCTTTGAGTGCCATTCCCCAATCAATCCTACCCAACTCGCTCCTCAGACCATCGCAGTTTCCTTTATTTAAATTGAGGACGCTTGTCTCTGAGTCAACTACTTCATTCTCCATTTTAATGAAGAATTCGATCATATTATGATCGCTCTGACCCAAGGGGCCTCGTACAACAAGATTGCTAATTAATCCTTTCTCGTTACATAATACCCAGTCTAAGATGGCCTGATCTCTGGTTGGTTCCTCGACATATTGGTCCAGGAAACCATCCCATAAACACTCCAGGGGAATTCCTCCTCCACAGTATTGTTACTAATTTGGTTGGCCCAATCTATATGTAAATTAAAGTCACCCATGATGACTTCTGTGCCCTTATTGCACGCTTCTTTAATTTCCCTTTTAATGCCATCCCCAACCTCTGCCTTACTGTTTGGAGGTCTATATACCACTCCGACTAATGTTTTTTTCCCCTTAGTATTTCTTAATTCTACCCATACAGATTCTATATCATCAGAGCTAATATCCTTCATTACAATTGTATTAATCCCTTCTTTAACCAGTAATGCTACCCTACCTCCCTTTCCTTTTTGCCTATCTTTCCTGAATATCGAATACCCCTGGATGTTGAGTTCCCAGCCTTGGCCATCCTTGAGCCATGTTTCTGTAATCCCAACCAAATCATATTCGTTTACCTCTATTTGCGCAGCCAATTCATCCACCTTATTACAAATGCTCCTCGCATTAAGACACAAAGCCTTCAGGCTTGTTTTTTTAACGCTCTTAGACCTATTAGAATTATTAATACTGTGGCCACGTTTGATTTAAACCGTTGATTTCTCTGACTGCCACTTTTGTTTTTCTCCTTCCTATCTTTTGCTTTTATCCCTGTTTTCCTTTCCTCTGTCTCCCTGCTCAGGTTCCCAACCCCCTGCCATTTTAGTTTAAACCCCCCCGAACAGTGCTAGCAAACCTCCCCGCAAGGATATTTGTCCCGCTCTGATTCAGGTGTGTAATGTCCGTGTGTAATTGAGACACGGACTGCAGAATTTGGTTATAACAGGTGTTTACTGAATGGAGACAAAACTGGAACTACTATACAAAGTTACTTCACAGGCTTATATACTGGGGTGGTCACTACTGGTACTGCAGTATACAGGGGCTGCAGAATATAGGTCCTTCTTCAAGGTACATACACTACAATTCCTCCCCTTTTAGCTAAACAGTACATAACATTCGATTAATAATTAAATAACATATTTACAATTACAGTTGCTATATACATTAGCTGAAGTTAATCAATTATAAATTCAGTCTTTGAGGAGGCTTCCTGATTCTGTCCGGATAACGCCTCTTTGGGGTAGCAGGTTCTTCTGGCAAAGTTGATTCGGGATCAACGTCGTTGTTTGGTTCATCTGCTTCCAATATCACCGATTCTGAGGTAGATGCAATTGGTACTTCGGTTTCATCACCAGGTGTATAGGATCGTGGTGTAGATTTGACGTTTTCCAGTGACTCTAGAATCTGGTCAGCATGGCGTCTTACAATGCTCTCTCCAACGTCCACGGTATACATTAGAGGTCCTTGCCATGTGCAGATCGTTCCTGGCTGCCAATTCTCTGTGCAGTAGTCCCGGGCCAAAACTGGTTGACCTATTTTGAAACTCCTGCTTGGCCTTTCATTCATATTCTGAAACTGCCTGTTCTCCACATCTCTTCTGATGTTTGGCTTAACCAAATCCAAGCGGCATCTTAGTCTTCAATTGAAGAACATCATGGCTGGAGTTTGGTTGGTAACCGCATGTGTCGCATTCTGGTCGGCAAACAAGAAGTTATCCACCTTGTGTTGTAGGGGTATGTCTTCATTACACATTGCCTTGATAGCCTTCTTGAATGTTTGAACGAACCTCTCAGCCAATCCATTGGTGGCTGGATGATATGGGGCGGATGTGTAATGCTTAACACCATTGTTCTTTAAGAACCTCCGGAACTCTTCATACACAAACTGTGGTCCATTGTCAGAGCAAATCTGTTCAGGCAGCCCATTTCTGGCGAATATGGTTCGTAAGACTGTGATAGTTTTTTCTGTGGTGGTTGAGGACATTTTTATTACCTCTGGCCACTTTGAATGTGCATCCACCGCAATTAAAAACATCGAGTCCATAAATGGACCAGCAAAATCAATGTGTACCCTTTGCCATGGAGATGAGGGCCACTCCCATGGATGTAGAGGGGCTTGTGGTGGGGCGTTTTGGACCTTCTGGCATCCTGTACAGCTCTTGGTCATCTCTTCGATTTCTCTATCGATTCCCGGCCACCACACAAACGCTCTGGCTAAGTTCTTCATTTTTACCCCTCCCAGATGACCCTCATGAAGCTCATTGAGCACTCTATCCTTTAATTTGGGTGGAATTACTACTCTGGATCCACACATCAAGGTTCCTCAGCACACTGACAGCTGTTCTCTTCTCGGCGAGAATGCTGGCAACAATAGTTCGCCATGTGCTGGCCATCCCATCCTCGTCGCCAATGTAATGTCCGTGTGTAATTGAGACATGGACTGCAGAAGTTGGTTATAACAGGTGTTTACTGAATAGAGACAAAACTGGAACTACTATACAAAGTTACTACACAGGCTTATATACCTGGGTGGTCATTACTGGTACTGCAGTATACAGGGCCTGCAGAATATAGTTCCTTCTTCAAGGTACATACACTACAAGGTGCAACCCGTCCGCCTTGTACAAGTCCCACCTTCCCCAGAAGCAGGCCCAGTGATCCAGGAAACTAAAGCCCTCCCTCCTGCACCAACTCATTAGCCATGCATTCATCTGCTCTATCCTTCTATTCCTATACTCACTAGCACGTGGCACTGGGAGTAATCCAGAGATTACAACCTTTGAGGTCCTACTCTTTAATCTGCTACCTAGCTGCCTAAATTCTTGCTGCAGGACCTCATCCCTGTTCCTACCTATGTCGTTGGCCCCAATGTGAACCACGACCTGTTCACCCTCCCCCTTCAGGATGCCCTGCAGCCATTCAGTGACGTCCTTGACCCTGGCACCAGGGAGGCAACAAACCATCCTGGAATCACGTCTATGGCCACAGAAACGCCTATCTGTTCCCCTTACGATAGAATCCCCTACCACTATTGCTCTCCCACTCTTTTTTCTCCCTTCCTGAGCAGCAGAAGCACCCCTGGTGCCAGGAAGTTGGCTGCTGCTGCCTTCCCCTGGTGAGTCATCCCCCTCAACAGTTTCCAAACTGGTGTACCTGTTTGAAAGGGGGATGGCCACAGGGGTCCCCTGCACTACCTGCCTGCTTCTATTGCTCCGACTGGTGGTCACCCATTTCCCTTCTGCTTGTGCAGCCCTACCCTGCGGCATGACCAACTCATCAAACGTGTAATCCACGACCCTTTCAGCATCGTGAATGCTCCACAACCCATCCATCCGCAGCTCCAGCGCCTCCATACGGCCCGTTAGTAGCTGCAGCTGGATGCATTTCTGGCACACGTGGTCGTCAGGGACACTGGCAGCGTCCCTGAATTCCCACATAGAGCAAGAGGAGCATAACACGGGACTGGGCTCTCCTGGCATGACTTACCCCTTTAATTAATTTAAATTAATTCAATACCACCAGTTAAAGATATACTCTAGGGCGCTTATTTACCAACTGTCCCCACTACACCACAGAGACCCAAGAAAATATAAACCGCAGAATTTAAGCTTGTAATGTAAATCTTCTCCTGTCTCTGCCTCCAAGGGACCCACATTTGCTTTTGCTAATCTATTCCTTTTTACACACCAATATCTTGGTGTTCAATATTAATTTCTAAAACAGTCTTACTGTAAAAGTAGTTTCTGCATAATCCAAAGCCAAATGTCCCGATTTTCAATTTTTGAGCATTTTTCATGGAAGGGGGAGACTTGTTATCGAGATAAAAATTTAAAGTTGGCTTTTAAGAGATTAGGGGCAAGAAATTCATATACTTATCACCACCTGTTAGTGCCAGCGATTCTCAAAAAAATGGTGGCCGCCGCTCTTGCGCCAGCTGGAGGCAGTCCCCCCCAGTCTCTCTCTCTCTCTCTCTCTCTCTCTCTTCCCCCCCGTCTCTCTCTTCCCCTCCATCTCTCTATTCTCCCCCCCCCGGCTCTCTCTTCTCCCCCCAGTCTCTCTCTCTCTCTCTTCCAACAACAACATGCCCTCAAAAAACCCTCGGCACTGCCGGGTACTCCAGCTAGTATTGAATATTTGTAAAAAGACAGAAAGGGCTGAAAAATGTATTGAAGCAGTGCATTTCATTTTGTCTTGCTTCAATGTGCATGGCCCCTTTAAATTTCAGAGCTCCTAACTGCCCACAATGCATTGTGAGCTTCACAGCCTCACACACAGACACACCAGGACTACAAATTGGTCCTGGATCCCTCGTGCAACACCACCAGGACAGTGTTGCACTTAAGGTTAGCGCTGCGCCACCTACCTCCATGCCCCCCACACCAATTTAGGTTGGTTAGTGCTGCGGCCATTTTGGGCGACCAGTAATGGCAGTTGGCGGTGACACCAACTGCTTTGCTGGTGCTTACCAATTTTCCCCCCTAGATTCGCAAGACAGCCATGTACTGCGGATGTGGATCAGAAATCAGATGAAGTGTTTGTCAACAAGGCCTCAAACAATGGAGGTTCTTTAAATAACATTATGGGCCAGAATTTACTGTAGCTGGGGAACGAATGGTGCCTGCCCTTACCCGTTTAATTTCCATGAGACTTTGCACTGGAAGTTGCTGGAAGTGGGAGATCACAATGGGTCATCTGGGACCTGTATGAACAGGGCAACCAACTGTGCATCTCCTTAACCAATCAGATTGAAATATTGTGAAATGAACAAGGCAGTGTCTGAACCAGGAAGTGTCAGTTAGAATATTGAATTCAATGTCAAATCAGATACAGAAAGTGAAATAAAGAGGTAAAAAAAGATTGGATTACGAGAGAGAGAGAAAAAGAGACAGAAATTTAAAAAAAAATTAATTTAATTTTTAAAAAATCTCTAACAATTAAAAGATCACGGATTGAGACTCCACACTTGTAATAGTTAATTTTCAGTATCATAGAGGTTGTTTGGCAGTTATTAGGATTTATCACACTGTTAAAAAGGGCACTTACACTGAAATGGACAAGCCCTAACATTCTGTGGCTTGTTTAGTTTGCATCTATTGCGCAAGTACCGGAACTTCACACCGTATACTCCTCATCTCCACTCCTTTAAGTCCAAGGGACGCAGACTTGAACGTCTTTGGTGGACAACTGGCCTTGTCATCCATCACCAGATTTGGCTCGATCATATAAAGCACTACCGGGTCCTGCTCTCCATCTCTAAAACCACTCACTATTCTAAGATCATCCAGGGTGGCAAAAATAACACCAGGCTTCTCTTCTCCACCACTAACAGTATTCTCAAACCACCCTCCCCTGCCTCCTCCTCCTTCACCTCCAACAATAAATGTAAGGAGCTCATGGACTTCTTTCTTAAAAAGATCAATAACATCTGTTCAACTGCTTCTGCTTTCAAACCCCCTCCCTCCCCCTAGCCCATCGGACCTTACTTCCTCACAGTTTTCCCCCTGCCCTAATAATAACTTTGCATATTTCTCTCCTATCTCCCCTCTTGCCCTTTCAAAGCCCATCTTGTCAATGAGACCGACTTTCTGCTCTCTCGACATTGAAACATAGAAGATAGGAGCAGCAGTAGGCCATTCGGCCCCTTGAGCCTGTTCCGCCATTTAATGAGATTGCTGGGGTCAATAGAAAGCAACAGGCTCTGAGACTTTTGTTTCAGCAAAGGCAAAACGTGTCTTACTTTGATCACTCTCCACGAGGTCTGAAGGACTCAGCCCCGTTGCAGGGGCTATGATGTCATCACGCAACCGACGTCATGCCGTCATCACACTACCGACGCTCTTAAAGGGACTCTGCACCGATAACCCAACCCAGTACGTACATATCACAACATTGCTATACATAGTGAATTGTGTTTAGGTACATATAACAATATTGGCTATACATTGTGTTATTGTCCCTATGTGGTCTCCGCCACATACGTCCCCCCAGAATTCACTAGCACTGGCAATGTCAGTTGTTGGGGGGGCCAGATCACACGGTCGGAACGGCTCCTCAATTCCGGGGCGGGGACCGGGGGGTTCATCGCAGGGACCTCAGGTGCTCGGTGGTGGACTGAGGGTGCGAAAACCGGAGGTCGGCCCCGCCTCGGGGCTGTGCCAACTCAACGGGTCGGTCCAGATCCAGGTGGGCCGGCTTAAGACGGTCCACGGAAATGCAGTCCGGCTTACCGCCGACATCCACTACGAAGGTCTTGTCCCCGGTTTCCAGGACGCGGAATGGTCCATCGTAGGGTGGCTGAAGAGGTCCCCGGTGGGCGTGGTGGTGGACTAAAACGTACTCCGACGCACGAAGGTTGAGTGGAACGTGGGACTGCGGGAGGCCGTGCTGCGACGTTGGCACCAGCGCGAAAACCTTGGTGTTGTCCAGAAGGTCGGACCGCTGACGGGCTGTGGACCAAGGTTCCGTTGCGTTGGGGACGAAAACCTCGGGACCCGCAGCGGCTGTCCGTAGATGAGCTCGGCGGACGAGGACTGGAGGTCCTCCTTGGGAGCGGTCCTGAGTCCCAGCATGACCCACGGGAGTCTGTCGATCCAGCTGTTGTCCCAGAGGCTGGCCCAGAGCGCTGCCTTCATGGAGCGATGAAACCGTTCGCACAGTCCGTTAGCCTGAGGGTGGTATGCTGTGGTGTGGTGGAGTCTCAACCCGAGGCCTCAGGTGACAGCGTTCCAGAGCTCTGATGTGAACTGGGGCACCCGGTCGGAGGAAATGTCAGATGGGGCGCTGAACCGGGCGACCCAAGTGCTGATGAACGCCCGAGCCACATCGGCGGACATCATTGAAGACAGCAGGACAGCTTCCGGCCATCGGGTGGTTCTGTCGACCATTGTGAGGAGGTGGGTGAACCCGCGTGAGGGCGGCATGGGCCCCACCAGGTCCACGTTAACATGGTCAAACCGCCTCTCGGGCACGGCGAAAGGCGCCAACGGGGCTTTAGTATGGCGATGTACTTTCGAGCGTTGGCATACCACGCAGGTGTTGGCCCAGTCGCGAACGTCTTTCCTGAGCCCGTGCCAGATGAACTTAGCCGCCACCAGCTTCTGTGGTGGCTTCCTGCCCAGGTGGGAAAGATTATGGATGGCATTGAAAACATGCCGTCTCCACCCTTCGGGTACGACGGGGCGTGGCTGCCCAGCGGAGACGTCGCACAGGAGTGTGGTGCTGGCAGCATCGAACGCGACGTCCGCTAGTTGAAGGCCCGTGACCGCCATCCTGTAGGCCTGGACGGAGGCCTGGTCGGCTGCCATGCGGGTGTAGTCGATGCTGAGGTGTATGGTGCTGGCGACGGCTCGGGAGAGACAGTCGGCGATGGGGTTGTCTTTCCCAGCCACATGCTGGATGTCCGTTGTAAACTCTGAGATGAAGGCCAGCTGGCATTGTTGACGGGCCAACCACGGCTCGGAAGCATTGGCCATGGCGAAGGTCAACGGCTTGTGGTCCATGAACGCCGTGAACGGGCAGGCCTCCAGCAGGAAACGGAAGTGTCAGATGGCGAGGTAGAGGCCGAGAAGCTCGTGATCAAAGGTGCTGTACTTCCACTCGTTGGGGCGGAGCTGCCGGCTGAAGAAGACGAGCGGCTGCCAGGCGCCGTTGACCCACTGTTCGTGGACAGTGCCAACCGCATAGTCCGAGGCGTCGCTGGTGAGAGCGATCGGCACATCAGGTAACGGATGCGCCAGCATGGTCGCGTTAGCCAGGGCCCTTTTTGTGTCTGTGAAAGAATTGGCCATCTCCTCGGATCAGTCGACGGCGAGTTTGTCGGGCTTGCCTTTGAGGGCCTCGTAAAGGGGACGCATAAGCTGGGCTGTTCGGGGGACGAAACGATGGTAAAAGTTCACCATGCCCAAAAACTCCTGCAGGGCCTTCACGGTGAGGGGTCACGGGAAGTCCATCACGGCCTCCACTTTCAATGGCAGTGGCACCGCCCCGTCCTTCGTGATGCGGTGCCCGAGAAAGTCGATCAAGAACAGCCTGAACTAGCACTTGGCCGGGTTGACGATTAGGCCGTGTTGGCTGAGTCGTTCGAAGAGAGTCCGGAGGTGGGACACATGCTCTGTCCTGGAGGCGCTGGCGATGAGGATGTCGTCCAGGTATACGAACAAGAATGTCAGGTCCCGTAACACGGTGTCCATTAGGCGTTGAAAAGTCTGGGTGGCGTTTTTGAGGCTGAATGGCATGCGGAGGAATTCGAACAGCCCGAACGGGGTGATCACCGTGGTTTTCGGGACGTCCTGCGGCCGGACAGGGACCTGGTGGTAACCTCGGACGAGGTCCACTTTCGAGAAAACCACTTTCCCGGCCAGGCGGGTAGAAAAGTCCTGGATGTGTGGAATCGGATAGCAGTCGGGAGTCGTCGCGTCGTTGAGGCGCCGATAATCGCCGCATGGGCGCCACCCGCCGCCTGGTTTCAGGGCGATGTGGAGGGGCGAAGCCCACGGACTGTTCGACCGGCGGATGATGCCGAGGCGCTCCATGGTGTCGAACTCAGCTTTGGCGATGGCGAGCTTCCCCGGGTCGAGGCGCTGAGCGCGGGCATAGACGGGCGGACCGGTGGTCGAGATGTGGTGTTCTACCCCGTGTTTGGTGGCAGCGGACAAGAACGTGGGCTTTATGAGGTCCGGGAACTGGGCGAGGAGGCGGGAAAACTCGTCGGAGGCCGAGAGTGCGCTGGACAACTGCATCGTGCTGGACCCGCTGAGGGAACACGGGAGTGAGCTGAAGGTTTCAGCGTTGATGAGACGTCGGTTCTTGACGTCCACCAAAAGGCCATTGGCGCAGAGGAAGTCAGCGCTGAGAAGGGCGTGGACACTTTTGTTGTGACAAAGTCCCAGGTGAACCGCTGCCCGCCAAAACAAAGCTCCACGTTCCGTCTCCCGAAGGTGCAGATGGAACTGCCATTGGCGGCTTTGAGTACGGGGCCGTGGTTCCCCCCTTGAATGTCTATGGTTGACGCGGGCAGGACGCTCACCTGGGCGCCCGTGTCGCAAAGAAAATGACGTCCGGAGTCGGTGTCTGTAATAAATAACAAACTGCCTGAACGGCCGACAGCCATAGCAGCCGATGAGTCATCTTTAGTTTGTTTCGACGTGGGAAAACTGCACGGGGGCCAGCACTTCCTGGCTTTGGGGCCGAACTGCGCATGGTAGAAGCAGAGGCTTGAGGGTTGCCGCCGTTGGGCTGTATCGATGGGGGCAGGGCTCTGCGTGGCCGCACAGTACTGTTGCCCGGCGGAGAAAAATTTGTCGGCCTCCTTGGCCAGGTCGCGGAAATCGATAGTGGAAGAGTTGGCTAAAGCCGACCATACCTGACCTGGCAGTTGTTGAAGGAACAGTTCCTTGAAGAGGAAGCACGGCCTGTGTGTGCCCAGGAGGGCCAGCATGTGGTCCATCAGCTCCGAGGGCTTGGAGTCGCCAAGCCCGGGTAGAGAGAGAAGCCGGCGTGCACGCTCAGCTTCGGTGAGTCCGAAAGTTTGTAAGAGGTGTGCATTCAGCGTTTCGTATTTGTTGAGCTCCGGGGGTTTTCGAGCAGGCTCACGACTCTGGCCTCGGTGGAGCTGCTGAGAGCAGAGATGACGTAGTAGTACCTCGTGTCGTCTGCGGTGATGTCCCGGAGTGCAAATTGAGCCTCGGCCTGGGCGAACCAAGCGACAGCCTGTCATTCCCAAAACTCAGGTAATTTGATGGAAACAGCGTTCGTCGCCATTTCAGATGAGGTCTTTGGAATCGTCCAAAAGAGCAGCGGGGTCACCAATGCTGGGGTCGATAGAAAGCAACAGGCTCTGAGACTTTTGTTTCAGCAAAGGCAAAACGTGTCTTACTTTAATCACTCTCCACGAGGTCTGAAGGACTCAGCCTTGTTGCAGGGGCTATGATGTCATCACGCAACCGACGTCATGACATCATCACGCTACCGACGCTCTTAAAGGGACCCTGCACCGATAACCCAACCCAGTACGTACATATCACAACATTGCTATACATAGTGAATTGTGTTCAGGTACATATAACAATATTGGCTATACATTGTGTTATTGTCCCTATGCGGTCTCCGCCACAAGATCATGACTGATCATCCAAATTCAGTACCCTGTCCCTGCTTTCTCCCCATATCCCTTGATCCCTTTAGCCTTAAGAAATATATCTAACTCCTTCTTGAATATATTTAATGAATTGGCCTCAGCTGCCTTCTCTGGTAGAGAATTCCACAGGTTCACCACTCTCTGGGTGATGAAATTCCTCCTCATCTCAGTCCTAAATGGCTTACCCCTTATCCTTAGACTGTGACCCCTGGTTCTGGACTCCCCTGCCATCGGGAGCATCCTTCCTGCATCTAGTCTGTCTAGTCCGGTGAGAATTTTATAAGTTTCAATGAGATCCCCTCTCATTCTTCTAAACTCTAGCGAATATAAGCCTAATCAACCCAATCTCTCTTCATACACAATTCCTGCCATCCCAGGTATCAGTCTGGTGAATCTTCGCTGCACTCCCTCCATGGCAAGAACATCCTTCCTCAGATAAGGCGACCAAAACTGCACACAATACTCAAGGTGTGGTCTCACCAAGGCCCTGTACAACTGCAGCAAGACATTCTTGCTCCTGTACTTGAATCCTCTCGCTATGAAGGCCAACATACCATTTGCCTTCTTAACCGCCTGCTGCACCTGCATGCTTACCTTCAGCGACTGGTGCTCAAAGACACCCAGGTCTCGTTGCGCTTCCCCTTTTCCCAATCTATTGCCATTCAGATAATAATCTGTCTTCCTGTTTTTGCCTCCAAAGTGGATAACCTTGCATTTATCCACATTATACTGCATCTGCCATGCATCTGTCCAATCACCCAACCTGCCCAAATCATACTGGAGTTTCTCGGCATTCTCCTCACAGCACACACGCCCGCCCAGCTTTGTGTCATCTGCAAACTTTCAGATATTACATCTAGTTCCCTCGTCTAGATCATTAATATATATTGTGAAAAGCTGGGGTCCTGTCACCGATCCCTGCGGTACTCCACTAGTCACTGCCTGCCACTCGGAAAAAGACCCGTTCATTCCAACTCTTTGCTTCCTGTCTGCCAAACAGTTCTCTATCCAAGTCGGTACCTTACCCCCAATCCCACGTGCTTTAACTTTGCACGCCAATGTCTAATGCGGGACCTTATCGAAAGCCTTCTGAAAGTCCAAATACACCACATCCACTGGTTCTCCCTTATCTATTCTACCAGTTACATCCTCAAAAAATTCCAGTAGATTAGTCAGGCATGATTTACCTTTTGTAAATCTATGTTGACTTTGTCCAATCCTGTCACTGTTTTCCAAGTGCTCTGCTATTACATCTTTTATAATGGACTCTAGCATTTTTCCCACTACCGATGTCAGGCTTACTGGCCTATAATTCCCCATTTTCTCTCTACCACCTTTTTTAAATAGTGGGGTTACATTAGCTACCCTCCAATCCATGGGAACTGTTCTAGAGTCTATAGAATTTTGGAAGATGACCAGCAATGCATCTATTATTTCAAGGCCACTTCCTTAAGTACCCTGGGATGTAGATTATCAGGCCTGGGGATTTATTGGCCTTCAATCCCTTCAATTTCCCTAACACCATTTCCCTACAAATACTGATTTCATTCAATTCCTCCCTCTCTTTAGACCCTATGTTCCCCAACACCTCTGGGAGGTTATTTGTGTCCTCCTTTGTGAAGACAGAACCAAAGTATGTATTTAATTGGTCACCATTTCTTTGTTCCCCATTATAAATTCCCCTGATTCTGACTGCAAGGGACCTACGCTTGACTTCACCAATCTTTTTCTCTTCACATATCTATAGAAGCTTTTACAGTCAGTTTTTATGTTCCCTGAAAGCTTACTCTCATATTCTATTTCCCCCCTCTTAATTAATCCCTTTGTCCTCCTTTGCTGAATCCTAAACTGCTCCCAATCCTCAGGTTTGCTGCTTTTTCTGGCCAATTTATATGTCCTCTCCTTGGACCTTATGCTATCCCTAATTTCCCTTGTTAGCCATGGTTGAGTCACCTTTTTTGTTTTATTTTCATGCCAAACAGGTATGAACAAATTCTGTAGTTCATCCATGCAATCTTTAAATGTTTGCCATTGCCTATCCACCATCAAGCCTTTAAGCAACGCTCCCCAATCCATCCTAGCCAACTCGCACCTCATACCATCATAGTTTCCTTTATTTAAATTCAGGACCCTAGTCTCTGAGTCAACTACTTTACTCTGCATCTTAATGAAGAACTCTATCATATTATGATCGCTCCTCCCGAAGGAGCCTCGCACAACAAGATTGCTAATTAATCCTTTCTCATTACATAATACCCAGTCTAAGATGGCCTGATCTCTAGTTGGTTCCTTGATATATTGGTCCAGGAAACCATCCCGTATACACTCTAGGAATTTCTCCTCCACAGTATTGTTACTAACTTGGTTAGCCCAATCTATATGTAGATTGAAGTCACCCATAATAACTGCTGTGCCCTTATTGCACGCGTCTCTAATTTCACATTTAATGCCATCCCCAACCTCAGCATTGCTGTTTGGGGGTCTGTATACAATTCCCACTAACATTTACTGCCCCTTGGTATTTCTCAGCTCTACCTATACAGATTCCACATCATCAGAGCTAATATCCTTCCTTACTATTGTGTTAATCTCCTCTTTAACCAGCAATGCTACCCCACCTCCTTTTCCTTTTTGCCTGTCCTTCCTGAATATTGAATACCCCTGGATGTTGAATTCCCAGCCTTGGTCACCCTGGAGCCATGTCTCCGTAATCCCAATTATATCATATCCATTTACATCCATTTGTGCAGCTAATTCATCCACCTTATTACGAATGCTCCTCGCATTAAGACACAAAGGGCTGGATTTTGTCAATGGGGAGCTTTTGGAGGCGGGTCTCCGACTTTTTGGGTTGTAGTCCTGCCTCCATCGACTTGTGGCCAACCCACGCTATTTTCCCTTGATTGACCTTGTTAAGCCCACCCAGCAGGCTCAGCAGGCCAATTAAGGGACACCTGGTTACTGGTGACGTCAGTGATTGACATTTCATCTGTCAAGAGCTTTTGACAGATGAAAAATCAGCGTTTGACAGCTCTGTGAAGCTGTCAAACACTGACAATCCGTCTTCTAACTTGAGTCCGTCTGCTCAGACTCAGTTAGAGAGCTCTCCAGACCAGAAAGCAGAGGCTGCAGCTTTTGACAGTTCAGCAGCCATTCTGCTTTCTGTGCCGGTGAGCTGAGGGACTCCCGAGAACTGAAGGAAGGAAGCCTGCAGGAGAAAGTAAAGGTAAGTAAAACTTATTAAAACACTTTACACTTACCTCACACACTTACCTCTGCACACATGCACCCATCACTCACCTGCACAATGGACATCTCGACCCCTCCAACCCCTGCAGGCCAACGGCCCGCCTCGCTAACTTGGCATGGTTCGAAGCCGTCGGGAAGCCCACACTTTAGGGCTAAAAATAGGGATTAGGCAAAAAACTGCCTGTTAACTACCTGTTACCAGGCAGTTAATTGGCACTAATCTCCTTCCCGCCTCGGGGAGGCGGGACCTGGCGCGGGTTGGCTACCCACCTCCTGGGACATTGGCATGGAGGCGGGTTGGGGGCGGGATGAGTTCCTGCCCCCCAATTCTGTAATTTTCCCACCACTCCCGCCTCCAAACCCGCCTCCTCAGGGCTTGGAAAATCAAGCCCTTTTTAAAGCCTTCAGGCTTGTTTGTTTAACACTCTTAGTCCTTTTATAATTATTATTTACTGTGGCCCTGTTTGATTTACACCCTTGATTTCTCTGCCTTCCACTTTTGCTCTTCTCCTTCCTGTCTTTTGCTTCTATCCTTGCTTCCCTTTCCTCTGTCTCCCTGCACAGGTTCCCATATTCCTTATTACATAAGAACATAAGAAATAGGAGCAGGAGTAGGCCAATCGGCCCCTCGAGCCTGCTCCACCATTCAATAAGATCATGGCTGATCTGATCCTAACCTCAAATCTTCTATCACTCTCCATCCCACCCGAACCCATGTGACCTCCCGGGAGAGGTGAAAAACAAGATAAAAAACCCGATGGCCAATTTGGGAGAAAAAATCTGGGAAATTCCTCTCCGACCCATCTAGGCGATCGAAACTCTTCCAGGAGATCACTCTGTCCCTATATTTTCTACAGTACTTACCTTCTGTAAAGGCGATCTCCACCCCAGCCAGGAACAGGAATAAAACCATCTCCTGAAATCTAACACAGAATTAGAACACAGGAAGTAGGAGCAGAACCAGGCTACATGGCCCCTGGGCCCGCTCCACTACCCACAGGGCCATGACCATTCCGAACCTAGACTCATGTCCAATTTCCTGCCCGTTCCCCGTAACCCTTAATTCTCTTTACTTCTAGGAAACTATCTATTTCTGTTTTAAATTTATTTAATGATGTAGCTTCCACAGCTTTCTGGGGCAGCAAATTCCACAAACCTACCACCCTCTGAGTGAAGAAGTTTCTCCTCATCTCAGTTTTGAAAGAGCAGCCCCTTATTTTAAGATTATGCCCCCTAGTTCTAGTTTCACTCATCATTGGGAACATCCTCACCGCATCCATCCGATCAAGCCCCTTCACAATCTTATATGTTTCAATAAGATCGCCTCTCATTCTTCTGAACTCCAATGAGTAGAGTCCCAATCTACTAAATTGCTGACAACCCATTTTTGCGGATAGAAATCCAGATGTATGGGTTTCCCTCAGGTCCTATCGAATTTAATGATAGGACCTGTTTTAAAATTTTTCAATTTGTTTCTCATCCGGTCAGTGGGGGGATGGGGGACCAGCCGGAAACTGCGGTGGTGGGGTGGGGGGGGGGGGGGGAACAGCCAGAGACCATGGGGGTAGCAGCTGGAGACCGCTGGGAAGGGGGTGGTTGGAGTCAAAACTTTGTGGGGTCTGTAAAGAGGTTATCTTGGGGAACCAGGGGAATTACTCCTGTCCTCCTGGCCCCCAGCAATGCTGTAAATGTCCTTACTTCATGGATCCAGCCCTTCTTAAAAGATTTTTTTGACTTACACACTTTCTGAGAGTGGGTTAGTCCCCCGCCCCGCCTCTGTTAAAACTGGAAGTGGTCAGGTTGGAGTTGGGTTTGACCCCCACCCCTCCTCTGTTAAAACTGGAAGTGGTCAGGTTGGAGTTGGGTTTGAGAAATTTAACATTTTTACTTCCCACCTGCCCCCAACACACCTGTCCTTCGGGGTTAGCCAGGAGTCAAACTACCAATCTTCCTGAACACGGAGGCCACAAAATAGAAAAAAAGGATACATGTTCAACACCAGTTGGCAGATTTGCTGCAAGAAGTAGGTGAAGGCCTACCATTGGAAATTAGGAATACAGCCAGACAAATTTCAGGTAGGAACTGGCCAAGAAGAAAATCAAGTGAGTATTTAGGCCACTGACTGGGATAATGTAACAAGCTTTGTTATTTAGTATGTTACAAGAAGCATTAGAGTAGAAGTTAAATAAGTCTGGAATTACCACCCCAGTCAGTCATATTGGGGCCTAAATTCAACATTGTTGCACCCGTTTTACAGGTGTAGAATGGACATAATGACAGCAGATTTAGCAGAGTGAAGGCCCGTGCCCGATTTGCTTGAGCTTTCTGGCTGCTGCTAAGATTGTTGGGGCTTTCTTTAGATGCCCCTTATCCTTCACATCCAGTTCCTCATAATCACATCCAGAACTTATTACTATTTCAGAGGATTTCTGAATAGCACAGTGCATAGACACATCAGCCACCATGGAGAGTTGCTGATCCTAGAGCAGCCAACACACAGTCGGAGCACATTGGCCAGAGGTATCGGACCCTTCAACATGTCAAAAGCACAGTGTAGTCTTCTTTCACTCAGATGTACAGTGAGATGGTGATAATGCATAATGGCCCAGAAATTCGGGTCCCAACGCGTGAGTATGGACGGAGTGTTCACGCGTGGACCCGATGGAAGTGCCAGAATCTTGCATGCACTACGCATGCGCGGGAAACCGGCACTTCCGATCCTCTGAACCAAGGGGTTCAGAGGTCGAACGCATGCGCGCAGGAGTCTGCGCGTGCGCGTTGAACTTCCTTTTTTTTTTACAGGTTTTAACGTGCGGGTAAGTCTGTACATTTTAGAAATGTAAAAAGCAGCCGTAAGGACTTCATTTTCAAAGGTAAGTGGTCAATTATTTAAAATTAAAACATTTTTTCCACAGGTTTTTTACTTTTAAATACTTTAAAGCAAGGTAAGTTTATTTTTAGCCCCGTTTTTTGAAAAATTATTTTTTTCAAAAATTTAAATTTTTGTTTAAAATAGTTATTTAATGTCATTTTTAGTTTATTTACAAAGTGTGATGTTTTTTTAAAATGTATTTGAAGGTAAAGTACAGTTTTACAGCCTCAGCATTTATACGTTTTGACAGGTCTATCTGTCAAGACTTATGAATGGAGCATTCCCTGCTCCGATTGGCTGCCTGTTGCTCACGTGATCCCAGGGGACGCTTCGCACTAACTACGCCCCTGGGACACGCCAGCATAGCGCGCCGGCCTCTGGGACAGGCCTCGGAGAGGAATTCCACGCAGGCCAAGAGGTCAACTGCCGGCGCGCTAGGTAAGTGTAGGTCGGGGGCTTGCACCCGCGGGAAGCCCCCGACCCGAATTTCTGGGTCATTATTATATCATGAGAGAGAGCAGATTCACAGCATTGGAAACCAGCAATCTCCCTCCTGCTGATCTAAGATGTTACCAATCAAAACTCCCTCAGACTCTCTGCAGACTTGACTACAGGTGCTTTGGAGAAAACATTGGATGGAATTTTAACTTCTAAAAACTGGTGGGTTTGGGTAGGATGGGATGTAAAAACATTTTAAATCTCAAACCCAAACCCAAACCAACTCAAATCCAGCCACTGTACAGTATGATTTGGACATCCATTATGATTTGGACAGGTTGAGTGATTGGGCAGATGCATGGCAGATGCAGTATAATGTGGATAAATGTGAGGTTATCCACTTTGGTGGCAAAAACAGAAAGGCAGATTATTATCTGAATGGCAATAGATTGGGAGAAGGGGAAGTGCAATGAGACCTGGGTGTCCTTGTGCACCAGTCGCTGAAAGTAAGCATGCAGGTGCAGCAAGTGGTTAAGAAGGCAAATGGTATGTTGGCCTTCGTAGCGAGAGGGTTTGAGTACAGGAACAAGGATGTCTTGCTGCAGTTGTACAGGGCCTTGGTGAGACCACACCTTGAGTATTGTGTGCAGTTTTGGTCGCCTTATCTGAGGAAGGATGTTCTTGCCATGGAGGGAGTGCAGCGGAGATTCACCAGACTGATACCTGGGATGGCAGGAATGACGTATGAGGAGAGATTGGGTCGATTGGGCTTATACTCACTGGAGTTTAGAAGAATGAGAGGGGATCTCATTGAAACTTATAAAATTCTAACAGGACTAGACAGACTAGATGCAGGAGGGATGTTCCCGATGGCGGGGGAGTCCAGAACCAGGGGTCACAGACTAAGGATAAGGGGTAAGCCATTTAGGACAAAGATGAGGAGGAATTTCTTCACCCAGAGAGTGGTAAACCTGTGGAATTTGCTACCACAGAAGGCAGTTGAAGCCAATTCATTAAATATATTCAAGAAGGAGTTAGATATATTTCTTAAGGCTAAAGGGATCAAGGGATATGGGGAGAAGGCAGGGACAGGGTACTGAATTTGGATGATCAGCCATGATCTCATTGAATGGCGGAGCAGGCTTGAGTGGCCGAATGGCCTACTCCTGCTCCTATCTTCTTTTATGATTCTATGTTAACAGAGGCAGGACGGGCAACCAGCCCACTCCCAGGAGGTGGGCTGCTCATTTAAATATTTTAATGACGCTGCTTGCCTCAGATTTTATCTCCATATTAGGTTCAATCCTGGCCGGCTGGGTTTCCCCGGCCTCGGGAAACCCGGCAGCTGAAGGGAGGTGAGAACTGCTGCATGGAAGTGGTAAGAGCTTTTCTAGCACTGCTTGTGGGCCAGGAGGAGCAGGAGTGCTTCCTCCTATCCCCCAAGCTAATCTGCTTCTCTCCCCACAATTGGACCCCCTTCCCCACAATATTACCAACCCCCCACCCCCCCCAATGATCGGACTGTCCCCACGATCACCGATCCCTCCTTGATTTGCCATCTATGCCCCCGATCTGTCTCCGACACCCCGCTATCACCCCCGATCCAACAAGCCACTCCATATCTACCCGCACCACCTCACGAAGTCTACCCCAGCAGCTCAAGCTTACCTGCTCCTCGGCTGCGGCCTCTTCTGGAGCATTCCCCGCCCGACAGGGAGCCAAGCCTGTCAATCAGACAGGGATCCTGTTTAAACAAAACACGCACGCTGTGGAGTGAAAATTCCACAGCATTTTCGGAAACCCAGACTTCCCCTCTTCGAAATCCCGCCCCAGTAAATATTGGGGCCATTGAAATATATATATCCACTTTATTGATTGGTACGTATTTATACAATAATGGGAAACCTATTTAGTTTGAAAGATTATTATATTGATTATTGTTTTGTTTTACAAAGTACTACATTAAACACCCTGAAGACTCTGGGTATGGGCGTATGCTGCGGCAGCATAAACCTGGTGAGTGGGCCATAATTTGAAGTGAGACCTTGTTCTGTTGGGTCTCTGCCCTTTTTCTCCCAGAAGTGAGGCAGAGTGCTTCTTTCACCCATGCCCCCCACCGCAGCCTCCCCACCCCATGCTTACATCAGTCGAAGAGGTGGGATTAGTCAGATGATATCACCTGCCAGAAATCCCACAACCTCCGCCTCCTTTTCTCCCAACACCAAATATATTTGCATGAAGCTTGCATACCAGGCTAACAGCTTGATGGAAGGCAGGCCCAAAATGCACGTTTCTCAGCAGTTGATTGCTGTTAGGAAAGCAGCAACTTTAAAATCGCACGTTCTTGTAGCTTTCTATACTTCTTGGTCCACAATGGCCTATTCCTGCCACCCTCGCACAATGGAGTGGCAAGGTTCGCTGAGAAATGCCTAGCCCCCTTTCGGGCGAATGCCCGGGGAACACCAGAAATGGTGTGGGCGTACATGGCTTCATGCAAATAAGGCTGGCCTGGGGACGAAGTCAGGACCGAGATAGACTGGCGGGCGGAAGTCTCACCCTGTCGTACTTCTGGTGGCCGAGGAACTTTGTTCCCTGTATGTTTATAAGTTTTATACTTGAATAACTTTGCTTACCTGTGTCATTTTAAGGTAGCAAAGTTTAGATATGAATGCTTGTCCTTGTGCACCAGTCTCTGAAGGTAAGCATGCAGGTGCAGCAGGCGGTTAAGAAGGCAAATGGTATGTTGGCCTTCGTAGCGAGAGGGTTTGAGTACAGGAACAAGGATGTCTTGCTGCAGTTGTACAGGGCCTTGGTGAGACCACATCTTGAGTATTGTGTGCAGTTTTGGTCGCCTTATCTGAGGAAGGATGTTCTTGCCATGGAGGGAGTGCAGCGAAGATTCACCAGGCTGATACCTGGGATGGCAGGAATGACGTATGAGGAGAGATTGGGTCGATTGGGCTTGTACTCGCTGGAGTTTAAAAGAATGAGAGGGGATCTCATCGAAACTTATAAAATTCTAACAGGACTAGACAGACTAGATGCTGGAAGGATGTTCCCGATGGTCGGGGAGTCCAGAACCAGGGTCATAGTCTAAGGATAAGGGGTAAGCCATTTTGGACTGAAATGAGGAGGAATTTCTTCACCCAGAGAGTGGTGAACCTGTGGAATTCTCTATCAAAGAAGGCAGTAGAGGCCAATTCATTAAATATATTCAAGAAGGAGTTGGATATATTTCTTAAGGCTAAAGGGATCAAGGGATATGGAGAGAAGGCAGGAACAGGGGACTGAATTTGGATGATCAGCCATGATCTCATTGAATGGCGGAGCAAGCTCAAGGGGCCGAATGGCCTACTCCTGCTCCTATCTTCTATGTTTCTATGTTTCTATGCTTAATGCACTCATACAGCATTCCTCTCTGTGCTATTATAGTGGCATTAATCCATTCATAGCTTAATGTTGGCATTAAAAAGGAAACACCGGAATATACCACAAGCATGTCAAAAATTAATTTGTGAACTTTGTCGATCAGGAGTTCGACAAGTTTGACTTTTTTTTAATTACTTTTGTGTCCGACGCCTTTTTTGTCTCTTCTATGGCAGGTGTCCATTTCAATTTAGTCAACAGATTGAAAACCCGCAGAACTATTGCCCTCCTTCTTGCACCTGTTTCAATTTATGAAATTTTCTGCCACATGTGGTACTCTGGTATTCCCGGGGGAACTTGATTTTGGCAGTTGAAACATATAGATTTTTTTTCCCACTGAAACATTGCAGCCATAAATATTATTCACAACCCTGCTGTAATACAACATAGTGCAAATAGTTTTATTGCACATTTTTGAGATGAAGTAGGAATGTTAAAAAAAAATCATTACTATTGCTTTGTGGTGCATCATAATGTACCAGTGCGGTTTAATTACTCATTTTATATTGGAAACTATGTCAGAAATTAGAAAAATACATTAAACATACTGCCCAAAGTGTGACAGCAGTATTAAACCTTCTTCAGCTATGATTTATAGCACTGGTAGTGTAAAGAGTTTCAATATTAAAATATGCAAAGTTGTCTAACATAATAGGATCTGCATCCAATAATTGATTAAACTGGTGTTTCTAGTTCGCTGACTGTAAATATTTACCACAGTTTTACACACATTTCAGAATACACAGTGCGGCATTGTCGTAATTTAATATAACCTTGTTACCAATTGTCTGCACAATGATAATTGGGTGTAAAATTATCAATAGTCTGAATTTCTGTCTCAGTTTTGGAACACTAACCATTTGTAAATTGTGGCTGTGCTTATATTATTATGGTAAGTTTATAGGAATCTTTTGCTATGCATTTGAAATTAGTGCATAATCAACAGAATATAACTTATATCACTGGTTTGTGATGTTGAGGAAAGGTCTGCTGGGTTGATGTATTTAAAATCTGTTAAAATCTGTTAATTTGACTGAAATTTTAGTAAAGATGTAATTCTTATAGAAGAATATATTCAAGTTAAAACTTGTGAATGGAGGGATCTTGCAGACATCTAAGTTCACTATAAAATCAGAATGTAAGGCTTAGAGACCTGACCAGCTGTGGACCTTAGTCCTGTTATTGGAAATCAATAATAGTAAAAATACCCACTCTATTTCTATACTTTGTATTACAGTAATCAGTTGTCATAATTAGTCTAGCCATAGATGCCACAAGACCTCACTATCATGCTCCACCTCTGCCAGATCACATAGCTGTCTGTTAACGGTCACTCTTCTGCTCAGGTTCTCCCATACACACTCCCACTACCTCAACTTTGGCCTTTGCACATGCAATTTCCACTGAGGGACGATTCTATCAAGTTCTACAGCCACTACACACGTCATAAGTCTATAGCGAGAGATACCAATAAACTTTTGTGGACCATTTCCATCTGCAGAAAATGTGCAAGTTATAATAATTAACAAATAGTTTTAATGCATTCTAGTAGAGTCAGTCCACAGTTAGAATTGGCATGTTTCAAGACACTGGCCTGCTTTTCAATAAATGTAAAGTTGAACACGTTGTTCATTACCTTGAGCTCAATGATAGAAAAAATATACTCAATTGGTCCTCAGCACTTTATGAAAACTGTGGGTACATTTCAATTCCTAGCTGCGTTTACATTATATGAGTGGAGCTCCCTACATCATCTGCACTCTCCCTCCATTCAGCTGGTGTAAACAAGCCTAACGCCCATATCCCAACACCATTATAGGCAGGTAAGATGTGTGGGTCTATGACACTGCGGGGGCGATTTTCCCATTGGAGGCAGGTTGGAGGCGGGTTTCGGTTTGGGTGGGTTCCAAACTCGCCTCTACTGAGAGGTGGGAAAAAATTGCGATTTTCCCCTAAATGGCCAGTTGATTTCAGAGGTGTGGGTTGCCCTTGGCCAATTAGTGTTTTGAGACTGAAACTCGCCTCTGCTGATATCACTTATCCAGCCTCATTTAAGGGCTGCTTGCTGCCTTGGCTCATTCCACTGGATTTTTTTCAGATTCTACAATGGCCAATTGCAAGGCAAGGGCGCTGTGAATGTTGGTTGAGGGGGTGAGAGCCAGCAGGGAGTTGCTCTTCACCTCATCTGGGAGGAAGAGGCCTCCCAAAGACACCAAGGCTGTCTGGGTGCAGCTGGCTAGGGAGATCACCTCCAGATCGTTGTGCACCAGAACCTGGATGCAGTGCCTTAAAAGGTTCAATGACCTTGTAAGATCAGGCAAAGTGAGTATATCTTCAGCTTGACCCTCCTTCTGCTCCCCTTCTCCTTTCATCACCAGCACTCTGCATTGTCAACCTCCTCCTCCACATTCCACCTTGCCCTTACAACCCTTGCACCCTTCACCATCCCTCTCATTCTACGAACCCAATCACTTGACTATTCGACTATGCTTCCCTCACACTCCCTTTCAATGTTATGCAATGACAACGGCTAACAACGCACAGGGAGGGCCTTTTGACATGGAACCTCACTCCATCTTTGTCCCCTTCTAAGCATCTATGCTCTGGACTCTCTACACTCACTCCATCATTCTCACTCCAACTCCACTTGTCTCCCTCACTGCAGGAAAAGAGAGCCAACAATAGAAGGGAAAGGGCAAAGACAGGAGGAGGTCCACCTTCCCTAGCCCATCACACCCAGGCTGAAGAGGCGGCCCTGGACATCACCGGCGCAGAGGTGGAAGTGGAAGTGGGGGACGGACAGACAGACGATGCAGGACAAGCTGGTGACAGAATAGTTTTGCCTCTCTCTCATTGACACTGCTTGAGTGACTGAAATGGCTGCTGGTGTACATGATTAGAATGCCACATGAGCATCTGCATTATTGCATCTGCATGCCACACTTCCGTTAAATGTCTAACCCATGCCTTTACTCCCCCACAGACCACCCACAGAGCCCCACCTCACTGTCGAGGAAGAAGAGGCTGAGCAGCAAGACTCCTCAGGGGAACATGCAACCTCTGAGGACGCAGCATCAGCAGATGTAAGCACATCCAGCACCAGTGCAGATACGCACACCTCGGTGGGACCTTCAGGACATAGATTAGTGTTGTCACCTGGTGTATCACAGCTCACAGGTGAGCATTAGCAGGTGATGCAGACAGGGACAGCAGTGGAGAGTCTTCAGCGGAGGGCGTAGGGCTCTCCTAGCTCTGCTCCGCTGCATGTGGATCCTGTGCCTCTGGATCCATCCAGAAGGAGAGCGGTGTTGTATCCGTGTATTAATGGAGACACGGAATGCAGGAGTTGGTTTAACAGGTGTTTACTGAACAAAGTCTGGAGGTGAACTAAAAGATACAAGACACTATACAGGCTTATATACCCGAGTGGTCACTACCGGTATTACAGTACACAGAGTCTCTTAAAGGTACATACACTACAAGCGGTGCTGGAACTCCAGGAGAAGGTGCAGGAATCTCTGACTGGTCTTGTCTCCAGGGTCACTGAGTGTGGAGAGGATGGAGGAGTCCAGCTCTAACCTGAGCAGCGCCGTTGGGGAGGCAATGGCGCATATACGCAGCACCATTGAAAGGATGGCAACCTCCATGGAAAGACTGGCTATGGCCATAGAGGCAATAAGTCACCGGAGTAATGAAAACATGGTGATTGTTCAGAATAGACTGACATCTCTGGAGCAGCGATGGGCAGCTATTGAACAGAGAAACCAGAGCTTCATGGAAGTCCTTTTGAACAGGACTGCCAGTGCAGATACGGGTCCCCATGGCCCCCCTGATGTGCAGCAAGTTGCTCTCAAGCCACTTGCAGGCGCTGAGGTGGACTTGACCCATGAGGGGGAGGTTGGTGGCAGACAACGAGGAAGTGGGGGCTCCTCTCCAAGTGCTCACACTTCCATGCCACTGCGTAGCCCTTGGTCAGAGCCCCACCTTGTCCGCACCCATGGGCATCTCAGCCCCTGCACTGCCGCAGGAGGAGCAGGCATTTGGTGAGCCCTCACAGGCTCGTGAACCCAGAGGATGCCCGCCAAAGGTGTCGAAGCAGGAGCAGCAACAAAGTGAGCAAGGGGCCTCCACTTTTGCTGAAGCCAGGTAGGAGCACGCGTAAGAGAAAAATAAAGCACCAATAGTCACAGTGGTAGCCACTTGGGTGAATGTTTATGTGTATTGATGAAATGCCATCCCTGTTGGAAGGGAAAAAAAGAATTTGATGACAAACTGTTGGCTTGATGGCATCTGTTATATTGCCTTAGGCTGCTCCACATTGTGGGCTCCGTGACACTTGCGTGGTCAGGTTGGTGGCCAGAGTGAAAGGAGGCCAGACAGTCATGTCCATTGTCTATCATGTCTTAAGATGGAGCCAAGGATATGTGCCAACATGGGCAACCTATGCAAACCTGACCAGGATAAGTGCATTCCTTGCATCACGGGCAGCCATGTGCTCGCGTGCTGCCACTGCTGCTGGTCAATAGGCCGGCGCTCGGTCCTCCTCCTCCTGCTCCTGCTCCTCCTCCTCCTCCTCCTCCTCCTCCTCATCCTCATTCTCCTCCTCATCCTCATCTGAGGAGGCTATGAACTGAACCACTTGCTCATCAGGAAGCTGCAAGCCACGATGCTGTGCCATGTTGTGCAGTACACAGCATACCACAACCATTCTGGAGACCCTGGCTGCAGAATACTGCAGGGCTCCACCTGATCTGTCAAGGCATCGGAATCGCATCTTCAACAAGCCAATAGTTTGCTCGATGATGGACCTGGTCGAAGTGTGGCTGGCATTGTAGCGCTCTTCAGCCTCATTAGCTGGCCTCCTGATCAGCGTCATTAGCCACTTCTTCAGGGGGTAGCCATTGTCACCAAGGAGCCATCCGTTACGTTGGTTTGGTGGATTGAAGAGCGGAGGAACACTACAGTTCCGCAGGATGAAAGCATCATGGCAACTACCACAGAACTTGGCGCAAACATGCATAATTTCCTTCTTGTGGTTACATACCAGCTGTACATTGAGGGAGTGGAAGCCCGTGCGATTGACAAAAATAGCTGGGTTGTGATGGGGTGCCCTAAGGGCCACATGTGTGCAGTCTATGATGCCCTGCACCATTGGCAAGCCTGCCATATTTGCAAAGTCAACTGAACACGTGGTGATGCTTGATCCCTTGAGAAGTGGATGTACTGGAATTTTTTTGAGGATGTAACTGGTAGAATAGATAAGGGAGAACCAGTGGATGTGGTGTATTTGGACTTTCAGAAGGCTTTCGATAAGGTCCCGCATAAGAGATTAGTGTGTAAAGTTAAAGCACATGGGATTGGGGGCAAGGTACTGACTTGGATAGAGAACTGGCTGGTAGACAGGAAGCAAAGAGTTGGAATAAACGGCTCTTTTTCCGAGTGGCAGGCAGTGACTAGTGGGGTACCGCAGGGATCGGTGCTAGGACCCCAGCTATTCACAATATATATTAATGATCCAGACGAGGGAACTAGATGTAATATCTCCAAGTTTGCAGATGACACAAAGCTGGGTGGGCGTGTGTGCTGTGAGGAGGATGCCAAGAAACTCCAGTATGATTTGGACAGGTTGGGTGATTGGACAGATGTAGTATAATGTGGATAAATGCGAGGTTATCCACTTTGGTGGCAAAAACAGGAAGGCAGATTATTATCTGAACGACAATAGATTGGGAGAAGGGGAAGTGCAACGAGACCTGGGTGTCCAGTTGCTGAAGGTAAGCATGCAGGTGCAGCAGGCGGTTAAGAAGGCAAATGGTATGTTGGCCTTCGTAGCGAGAGGATTCGAGTATAGGAACAAGGATGTCTTGCTGCAGTTGTACAGGGCCTTGGTGAGACCACACCTTGAGTATTGTGTGCAGTTTTGGTCGCCTTATCTGAGGAAGGATGTTCTTGCCATGGAGGGAGTGCAGCGAAGATTCACCAGACTGATACCTGGGATGGCAGGAATGACGTATGAGGAGAGATTGGGTCAAGTGTGCTTATACTCGCTGGAGTTTAGAACAATGAGAGGGGATCTCATTGAAACTTATAAAATTCTAACAGGACTAGACAGACTAGATGCAGGAAGGATGTTCCCAATGGCAGGGGAGTCCAGAACCAGGGGTTACAGTCTAAAGATAAGGGGTAAGCCATTTAGGACAGAGATGAGGAGGAATTTCTTCACCCAGAGAATGGTGAACCTGTGGAATTCTCTACCACAGAAGGCAGTTGAGACCAATTCATTAAATATATTCAAGAAGGAGTTAGATATATTTCTTAAGGCTAAAGGGACCAAGGGATATTGGGAGAAGGCAGGGACAGGGTACTGAGTTTGGATGATCAGCCATGATCTCATTGAATGGTGGAGCAGGCTCGAGGGGCCGAATGGCCTACTCCTGCTCCTATCTTCTATGTTTCTATGTTTCTATGTAATTGTGGGTCTTTGCGAAAAGGGCTTCGGTTACCTGCGTGATGCAACTGTGGGCTGATGATCCCTGGAAGGAGCCTGAGGCAAAAAAGTTGACTGCGGTGGTGACTTTGACAGCCACTGGTAAGGGGTGTCCACCCGCTCCTCTGGGCTCCAGGTGTTGGTGCAGCAGTGCGCAGATGTCTCGGACAACCTCTCGTGAAATTTTCAGCCTCCTTTGGCACTGCTGCTCAGTCATGTTGAGGTAGCTCATCCTCTTCCTGTAAACCCTGTGTTGGGGGTACCTCCTGCGGTGATGTGCTTCCATGCGCTGGCGCCTTCTGCCCTGTGCAGCATCAGGTGGGTGAGCAGGAGGTTGGGGCTCCTGCTGCTGTAGCTGCTGAGCTGCCTGCTTCTGCTGCTGCAGTGGCTGCTCCTCATCCGAATCTGAGGGCCATGGTGAAAGGAAATAAATGGTTCCCATGCTGCTGGCAGATACCTCCTTTGGGGAAGCGCTCAGTCCAAGCGGGGAAAGGGTCTTCCAATGAGGTCCCATAATTGAGAGCTAGAAGATGCAGCACCTCTGACTTTGGTAGGCCTGCTAAAAGTGCTGAAAGAACTTTTGAACCTAAGTTCTGCCACCTGCAACTGCTCCCTGATGAAAGCTCCATTTTAATGGTGGAGCTGCAGCTGTGAGGAGGCCACCCACTTGTCAACCCACCAGGTTTAGCTGGCGTGGTTTAGGAGGGTCATGGAACACGCTGAAAATGTGGAAAAATAATGAGGGCCTGTCAAAATTGGATTATAGAGGCCCTTAACTACTATTTAAGGGTCTTAACTACCTCTCTGGACTGCTGGAGGCGGGACCGAATCGCACCGATCAAAAACACTTCCAGCAAAATTGCACGGAAGCGGGTTGGAGGCGGGTTCCAAACCCGCAATCAGTTTTTGCCATTTTGCCAACTGTCCCGCCTCCAAACCTGCCTCCTCGGGGCAGGGAAAATCGCCCCCTACTGTTGGGATAAGGCAGTTAGTGTGCTTCCACAGAGTGACTCTCAATCCTAATCGTAAAACAAGAGAATGGTATATGGAAGTCACTCATCCAAAACTGAATAACATTATGAGTAAATGTAAAAATACATGTTGTGAAATTGCTCAACAACATCTCATCACAACACAGCAGAACTTCTGTCTAGTCAGAGACTGGGAATCAAGCTTGCTTCACTTATTGACCCAACAGATAACACGGCTGTTGCCAAAATAGATCAAGAGGCAGAAAGAAAAATTAAAATCATATGCAGACCATTGATTCAGAGCTAAGCCATTCAAGATCAAAATAGAGAACATGGTATTGGTTTGTTGAAAGAAGTAAGAGAAATGACCCACACCAATGAACCTGAAAACAGAGTGGTTAAAATCAAAGGCTCCATGCTGACTGCTCCATGCCGGATCATTGCATGCAGTAACTAAAAACTCATCTTACTTCAAGGTGAGTGAAAGTCAAGATCAGCCTGTGTTTGACTCCGATGAGGAAGAAGACAATAGGCTTGGTAATGTAAAGTCACCCAAAAATCCTAAACCTAGATTGATGACACCTAGTTGTGCATGAATGTCACATGCTGGACCTTAAAAGTTTTGAAAGTGTTTGTAGTTGCTACTAATTGTAGGTTCTGAACTATTTAGAGGCTTCTGGCATTGCAGTTATTTATTGATGGGGTTCCTCTTAGTTTATGATCCTAGAACAATGCAATTCTCTGAGGAGCAGTGCTTGACAAGGCTTCAATTCTCTAGGGAGGTAGTGACAGAGTTGTGCCCTATCCCGCAAGCAGAACTGCAGCCAAATGCTGCAGCTAGCAAAGCATTGTCTATTGCAATAATTGTCACTAAAGCCCAGAACCTCTCGGCTCCTGGATCCTTCCAGGCTGTCACATGGAAAACTAGCAATATCAGTCAGTCTGCACTCCATGATTGCATTCAAGAGGTGACTGAGGCTACACATTCATCGCTTTCCCCATGGACATCTGGAAGCAGAATAGGGCTCTGGGTTTGTACAGATTGCAAGACTACCCCAAGTTCAGGCTCCCACTGACTGTACCCATGTCACCCTTCAGGTCCTACACACAATGGGCCAGAAATTCCAGGCCAGAAGCGTGAGTACGGTCGGCTTACTCACGCTTCTGGCCGTTGGAAATGCCGGCGTTCAGCATGAACAGCGCATGCGGGGAACGCCGGCATTTCCAGACCTCGAGCGCGTGCGACTGCACAGGCAGCGCTTGCGCAGTGAACTTCGTGGATTTCATTCATGAAACCCGTGAGGTTAAGTCCTTAGAAGTTACACTGAAAAAAAGCAAGTGTAAAGTGGTTCATTGGCTGCGGAGGAAGATATATTTTATCGTGGAGCTTTTGAAATGCAATATTTTTGTTTGGGAAAGGGAGGGAAGTTATTTTAAGAAATTTTAAGTAAGTTTTAAAGTTAAAAATTTTTTTTTTTTAAAGGGTTTTCAGAACGGTAGGTAGAAGGAGCAATTGTGGCTGTGTGAATGGAATGTGAGAATGAGTTATGTATGTATGTCCACATATATTCCTTTACGTATATGTATGTATGTTTTATATTCCTTTACTATGAATGTATGTTTTTAATTATGATTTTCCAATAAGTTACTTTCTCTGAAAGTCATAATTAAATAATACATTCATACACATAAGTAAAGGAATATATACATAACACGCAAAGGAATATATACAGACATACATACTTTCAGAAGCTCCACGATAAGAAATATCTTCCTCCGCAGCCTCTGTAGCAACTGTACCCATGCTTTTTTCATGTGTAAGTTGTAATGACTGGACCTCACTGAAAGCATTAATGAAAGCGGCGAATTATACTGCGCACGCGCTGCCTGTGCAGTCGCACGCGTTCTGCCTCTGAACCCCTTCGTTCAGAGGACAGGAAATGCCGGTTTTCCCCACATGCACTGTGCATGCTGAAAACCGGCATTTCATCCGGCCAGATGCGTAAGTACCCCGACCGTACTAGCGCATTTGGAAGGGAATTATTGGGCCAACATTTTACATGTCAATAAAATAAAAAATTTAACCCTTGCACGACTTGCCCCCTCGCATCTGCGACTGAGGGTCCAAGGAGGTGCATTGCGCAAGAGGTCATCATCGTACGTATCCTCACACTGTTCCCTTTGGGGAACTGTATGAAGTGGTGGAAGGATTTATGGCCGTGATTAACGCTCATTCCGTGACCGTAACCATCTTTGAACCAGCCATTAGGGTGGTTAGTCCTATGGCGGGAGGGTTTTACGGGCTCCCACAACCCATCTGAGGGGGGGGGGCCACCAACACCCACGGACGCAAGTATCCCGCTGGATGTCCACCCAGAATTTAAAGTTGGAACTCCGACTCCACTTGCCGGGACTGTCTGGAGTGGGGTTCAAAACCCTACTCCTTCTGGCCCAGCGGCGGGGATGCTTACTGCTACGCAAAAGGCCCACTCCGCACAAAAGGTGACACCCATACGTTTCCTGCGCCTTTTCCCTCCCCGTGACTGGAGCCCTATGCTGCCATTTCACGTTGCTAATCGGATTGGGCCTTTGTCATAGCGGTAGGATCCCCGCTGCTGGGCCAGATCAGGGTAGGGTTTCGAACCCCGCTCCAGACAGTCCCGGCAAGTGGAGTCGGAGCTCCGGCTCTAAATTCTGGGTTGACATCCAGTGGGATATTTGCGTCCGTGGGTGTGGGTGGCCCCCCCTCCTTGTATAGCTTGTGGGAGCCCGTAAAACCCTCCCGCCATAGGACTAACCGCCCTAATGGCTGGTTCAAAGATGGTTACGGTCACAGAATGAGCATTAATCACGGCCATAAATCCTTCCACCACTTCATACAGTTCCCCAAAGGGAACAGTGTGAAGACACGTATGACGACGACATTGCTAAATAAATAAATGGAATTTAAAAAATTATTTTAGGGCTTTTAAAAGTCTTTAAATTGCTTTAATTCTCTTTGAAACTACTTCAGATTACTCAAAATAATGTAAACATTTTAAAAAGTTTATAAAAGTTACCAAAATCTTCAAAAAACTTCCAAAAACCTATTTAAACTGCTGCTTTGCATGTAAAAAAGCAAAGCAGCTTGACAGAAACATTGGGGGCGTGTCCAGTGAAACTGAGACCTCAAGGGGCGTGTCTCACTTACACTGCACGCTCCTGGGTCCGCGCTGGCTGCACTCCTGGGCTGCGTGGCGTCATACGCTGCCCGGGAATGTGCTTTCTATTTCTCCAAGTTCAGGCGTCCCAGAAGCTGATCGGCAGGAGCGCGGGGTAAGTGCAAATACGGGGCTTGCACGCGCTGCAAGCCCCGTTCTGGAATTTCTGGCCCAATGTGATTAGTTTCCTGAATCGTAACAACAACAGCTTGCATTTATATAGCACCTTTAATGTAGTAAAACGTCCTAAGGCGCTTCACAGGAGCGTTAGCAATAAAAACATTTTTGGCACCGAGCCACAGAAGGAGATGTCAGGGCAGATGACCAAAAGCTTGGTCAAAGAGGTAGCTTTTAAGGAGGAGAGAGAGTTAGAGAGGCAGAGAGATTTAGGGAGGGAATTCCAGAGCTTAGGGCAAAGGTTTCATTAATGTGCCAGTCGTGTTGTAGGAACAGTAGCAGGTCTGTGCCCACTTTCCATTTTTATAAATTATTTCTCAGGATGTAGGCATCACTGGCAAAGCTGGTTGCCCTCGAGAAGGTGGTGGCGTGCCTTCTTTTTGAACTTCCTGTCAGGTGGGGAGTTCTAAGATTGTGACCCAGTGACGATGAAGGAACAGCAATGTATGTCCAAGTCAGGATGGTGTGTGACTTGGAGGAAAACTTGGTGCTGCTGATGTTCCCATGCACATGTTGCCCTTTCCTAGCAGCTGCATGATGAGGGAGAGGACACTGAGGAAACACAGAATGGCGAGGAAGTGGGAGGGTTCCAAAGTTGTCTGCAGCCAGAGCTGTTCATTGAAAAGAGCTTCATCTGAACAATCCAATCTCTCCTGCATTTACAGTCATGTCCAATGTATGTCACAGTCCTTCCACCTTACCAGCAACAGCATCTGCCCAAATACCAAAATTGATATTGATGTGAACTAAAATTGCAGGATCACCAATGATTGCAGGAACATTCTCTGCACACAAAGACTTACAGAAACGCCGAGTACCTGCCTGAAGTATTTTTAACTGCTTTAATGCCTGGGGCGGGGGTGGTGAACATAAGAACATAAGAAATAGGAGCAGGAGTAGGCCAATCGGCCCCTCGAGCCTGCTCCGCCATTCAATAAGATCATGGCTGATCTGATCCTAACTGCCAATCTACTATCACTGAACCATCTCCTGAATCTAACAGAATTAGGCACACAAACTAGTGGGGGGGAGGTTCCTAGAGAGCAAATAATAAAAATGACAACAGAGAAGGTCATAGACTTAGGTAGCAGTGGGGAAATTAAAAACCAGAGCGTGTCAGGAAGGGGCAGAAGGTATGGAGTAAAAGGTAAAGTAATAAAAAGGGCAAAAGCAGGAACTAAGTGTCACAAAACATATTTGAAAGTTCTCTATCTGAATGCACGTAGCATTCGTAACAAAATAGACGAGTTAATGGCACAAATAACTACATATGGGTATGATCTTGTGGCCATTACAGAAACATGGTTGCAGGGTGACAATGCCTGGGAAGTAAACATACCAGGTTATTTAACGATCAGGAAGGACAGGCAGGAAGGAAGGGGAGGTGGGGTGGCTATGTTAATAAAGGAAGGAATCACTGTAATACAGAGAAATGATAGGTCAAAAGATCGGGATAATGAAACAGTTTGGGTGGAGATAAGGAATAATAACGGGAAAAAAACACTAGTGGGCGTAGTCTATAGGCCTCCGAACAGTTGCAACTCTGTTGGACGGAGTATCAATCAGGAAATAGTTGAGGCTTGTAATAAGGGAACATCTATAATTATGGGGGATTTTAACTATCATATTAATTGGACAAATCAAATTGGGCAGGGCTGCCTTGAGGATGAGTTCATTGAGTGTATTAGGGATGGGTTTCTTGAGCAGTATGTAACTGAACCGACCAGAGGGCAAGCAACCTTAGATCTGGTCCTGTGTAACGAGACAGGATTAATTAAAAATGTCCTAGTGAAGGATCCCCTTGGAATGAGTGACCATGGTTGAATTCCATATTCAATCAGAGGGTGAGAAGGTTGTGTTACGTCCGTGAATAATTGAGACACGGACAGCATGAGTGAACAAAATAAGTCTTTACTGGTGGAAGTCCATAGTGAAACTAAAAACACAGAGGCTCACTAGCACCTTTTATACAGGGGTGGTGACTGCCGGTACTGCAGTCTGAGACCAGTTATTCTCTTAAAGGTACATACACAACAATTCCTCCCCTTTTAGATAAACAGTACATAACATTCATTTAACAACTAAATGATAAATAATTACAATCACAATTACTGTTGCTAGATACATTGGTTAATTTTAAGCAATTATAAGTTCAGTCTTTGAGGAGGCTTCCTGATTCTGTCTGGATAACGCCTCTTTGGGGTATCAGGTTCTTCTGGCAATGTTGAGTCGGGATCAATGTCGTTGTTTGGTTCATCTGCTTCCAATATTACCGGTTCTGCGGTAGCTGCAATTGGAATGTCGATGTCATTACCAGGTGTATCAGATCGTGGTGTGGAGTTGACGTTTTCCAGTGACTCTAGAATCTGGTCAGCATGGCGTCTTACAATGCTCTCCCCAATGTCCACGGTATACATGAGAGGTCCTTGTCGTGTACAAATCGTTCCTGGCTGCCATTTCTCAGTGCGGTAGTCCCGGGCCAAGACTGGTTGACCTATCTTAAAACTCCTGGTCGGCCTTTCATTCATATTCTGAAACTGCCTGCTCTCCACATCTCTTCGGACGTTTGGCTTAACCAAATCCAAGCGGCATCGCAGTCTTCGATTGAAGAACATCATGGCTGGAGTTTGGTTGGTAACCGCATGTGTCGCATTCCGGTAGGCAAACAAGAAGTTGTCCACCTTGTGTTGTAGGGGTATATCTTCATTACACATTGCCTTGATAGCCTTCTTGAATGTTTGGACAAACCTCTCGGCCAATCCATTAGTGGCTGGATGATATGGGGCAGATGTGTAATGCTTAACACCATTGTTCTTTAAGAACCTCCGGAACTCTTCAGACACAAACTGTGGTCCATTGTCAGAGCAAATCTGTTCAGGCAGCCCATTCCTGGCGAATATGGTTCGTAAAACTGTGATAGTTTTTTCTGTGGTGGTTGAGGACATTTTTATTACCTCTGGCCACTTTGAATGTGCATCCACCGCAATTAAAAACATCGAGTCCATGAAGGGACCAGCAAAATCAATGTGCACCCTTTTGCCATGGAGATGAGGGCCACTCCCATGGATGCAGAGGAGCTTGTGGTGGGGCGTTTTGGACCTTCTGGCATCCTGCACAGCTCTTGGTCATCTCTTCGATTTCTCTATCGATTCCCGGCCACCACACAAACGCTCTGGCTAAGTTCTTCATTTTTACCCCACCCAGATGACCCTCATGAAGCTCATTGAGCACTCTATCCGTCAACTTAGGTGGAATTACTACTCTGGATCCACACATCAAGGATCCTCTGCACACTGACAGCTGTTCTCTTCTCGGCGAGAATGCTGGCAGCAGTGGTTCGCCATGTGCTAGCCATCCCTTCACCATTAAATCATAGACCCGTGATAGTGTCGGGTCATTCCGTGTTTCCTTTTCTATGTTTGCATTCGTCACAAGGAAACATTCGACTATGGTCGAGTGGAATAACTCCATTGGATCCACTGCAAGGTCTTCTTCTTCCACCGTCGGCAATGGTAGGCGTGACAATCCATCAGCATTTCCATGCTGTTTAGTTCCTTTGTACTCGATGTCATATTGGTGTGCCCCTAGGAAAAGGGACCATCTCTGCAGCCGTTGTGTTGTCATTATCGGTACGCCCTTCTGAGGGTCGAAAATGGAGACAAGAGGTTGATGATCGGTTAGTAGAGTAAATTTTTGACCGTGCAGGTAGTGATTGAACTTCTTCACCCCCCACACTAGGCTGAGGGCCTCTCTGTCAATCTGGGCGTAGTTACGCTCGGCAGAAGTTAACGAGCGTGACGCAAAAGCTATCGGCCTCTCTAAACCATCAAGGAATTTATGTGACAGTACGGCCCCAATGCCGTAGGGAGATGCATCACACGCCAGTCTGATCGGCAGTGCTGGGTTGTAGTGAGCCAATACTTCCCTTGAAGTGATTAAGTCCTTACTCTTCTGAAAAGCACGCTTACAATCATCGCTCCATTTCCATGCTACCCCCGTTCGTAGCAGGGCGTTCAGCGGGTGCAGAATTGTCGACAAATTCGGCAAAAACTTATGATAGTAATTCACCAATCCGAGGAATGACCTCAGTTGCGACACATTTTCAGGCGCTGGGGCCTTAACAACCGCTTCAATTTTGTCAGGGGACTTATGTAACCCCTCTTCATCAATCATGTGGCCACAATACGATATCTGTTTCTTAAAAAATTTGCACTTGGGGCGGGCGGTTTGCTCGCAGCCCATGTTCCCGTAGCCTAGTGAGCACCTGTTCTAGGTTGTTAAGGTGTTCACTGTCATCTTCACCTGTTACAAGGATGTCATCCAAGTAACACTGAGTCCCTGGAATCCATTGCAGGACTTGTTCCATCGCTCTTTGCCATATCGCTGGAGCCGATGCTACTCCGAATACTAATCGATGATACTGGTAAAGACCTTTGTGAGTGTTTATCGTGAGATACTTCCTAGAGGACTCTTCAACCTCCATCTGCAAATATGCTTGTGCTAGGTCAAGTTTTGTAAAACGCTTCCCTCCAGACAGTGAGGCGAAGATGTCTTCTATCCTTGGAAGAGGATATTGTACTGTGTGAAGGATTGGGTTCACCGTCACCTTGAAATCCCCACAGATGCTAATCTTCCTTGGCTCTCCGGACTTATTGCTTAACGTTTTCTTCATGACAGGAACGATGGGTGTCGCCCACTCGCTCCAGTCGACCTTAGACAATATGCCCGCCTTCTCCAGATTCTCCAGCTCTGCCTCGACCGCTGGGCGAATTGCATATGGTACCGGTCTTGCTTTGAAGAACTTGGGAACTGCATTCTCTTCTATTTTTATCGAGGCGGTTACGCCTTTAAGCGTGCCCAGTTCTTGTTGAAATACCTCTTTGGCGTTAGCTAAGATTGTTGACAATCATCCAGGAGTGACGTCTTCATCTTTTTTACCATCCACCATCATTGCATGAATGGAATGCCAATCTAAGTTTATCTTCCTGATCCATTCCCGTCCCAATAACGGTGGTCCACCATTTGGCAGTATGTAGAGATACAATTTCCGTATTTTCTTGCCATTGTATTCGACAGGCACCCTTATTTTTCCTCTGGGGTATACTTTCTGCCCCGTATATGTCGTCAAGACGATGGATGTCTCTCTCAAGGGTATGTGTGAAAATAACCGCTCGTAGTCTCGTCGATTCATGACGGTTAGCGCTGATCCTGCATCCAATTCCATTTTAACTTGGGACCCTGCTATCGTGAGGGTGACCCAAATGGTTCAGTGATCCTCTTTGGTGATTACATTGTGAAGTTTGAGACAGCTTAGTCTCCTGTTCCCGGATTCACTATCGCTCATCTGGTCTTTGGAACTACTGTCCGTCATCTTTTGTACTTTCTTGTATGGTTCCTTAGTAGCCTTTTTGTTGTCGCTGGTCTTCTTCCCAGACCTGCAAACTCGTGCAATGTGTCCAATCTTCCCGCATTGTCTGCATATTTTGTCTTTGGACCAGCAATCCTTCTGGTCATGGTTAGTTCTGCCGCAGCGATAACATTTTGCAAATCCCCGTGTCATTTAGTGGGTGCCGTATTCCTGTGGTTTTTGTTGAATTTCTGCAGCTCCCCTGGCTGCTGCTTCATACGATACTGCCACGCTGAAAGCCTTATCTAGCGTCAGCTCTTTCTCTGAGAGTAACTTCTTCTGTGTTCCTTCACTCAGGAGTCCACAGACAAATTTGTCCAGTAGGGTATCTGCCAGTCCTGCTCCGAACTGGCAGTGCTTTGATAGCTTGCGTAGTTCCGTAAGATACTCAGCATTGCTCTCATCTTTGTGCTGAGTTCTCCTGTGGAATTTAAATCTTTCTGCTATCAACAGCGGTGCAGGGTTTAAGTGTTCCTGTAGGACAGCAACAATTTCGTTAAAACTCTTCGCCTTCGGTTTGGCTGGAGTAATCAGGTCCCGCAATAGGCCGTTCGTCTAGCGCCCATTAAGTTTAGCAATATCGATGCCTTTTCCCCCTCCGCTATTTCGTTTGCCGCGACATATACCTCGACTCTTTCCACATACGTGGTCCAGTCCTCTATTGTATTATCAAAAGCAGTGATACAGCCAGTCTTCGGCATCTTGCAAATCTAAAATGGCGCCTCCCGCGCTTTGCCTTCTTCCCCGCTGTTGTTAGCGCTGCTTTCCACGGTTTCTTGCGTGTTTAATATTGATTTTTTTCTTTTACTATTTTCCCGTCGTGGAGCGGACCATCTGGGACACTTCCCTCCCTCTTCTTAGGTCCGAACGCTGCCCGGCTTCGAAGCACCGGCCGCGCCCTGTGTGCTCCACCCTCTCTCTCTCTCTTTGCTTCCCGACTCGCTGCCCGGCACCGTTGGAAAGCCACCCAATCGAGCTCTAGCCCGCCGCAGCCCAGGAAGGATCAGTGCACTACCTGCCACCAGCCCGATTAGCTGGGAAACGACAGACCGAGGAACCAAGCCTGGCTCTGTACAGTCTCTCCTGCAACTTTTCAATCCGACGATTTGGAGGGCGGTTGCCCACGGTCGATGCCCGTTTCTCGAGTTTCTTTGGATTTTATTTATTTATTTATTTTTTCTTCTGGCTTTGACCTTCGATAACGTTGTCTGAGGTGCTGCCAAGTTGCAGGTAAGTTCGTTTCTTACTCGTTGCCAGTGTTACGTCCATGAATAATTGAGACACGGACAGCAGGAGTGAACAAAATAAGTCTTTACTGGTGGAAGTCCATAGTGAAACTAAAAACACAGAGGCTCACTGGTGCCTTTTATACAGGGGTGGTGACTGCCGGTACCGCAGTCTGAGACCAGTTATTCTCTTAAAGGTACATACACAACAGGTTGGATCTCAAACAAGCGTGCTAAGCTTGAATAAAGGAGACTATGAAGGTATGAGAGCGGAATTGAGTAGAGTGGATTGGGAAAATAGATTAATGGGCAAGACGATACATGATCAGTGGTGTACATTTAAGGAGTTATTTTACAACTTCCAAAAAATATATATTCCACTGAGAAGAAAAGGGTGTAAAAGAAAAGACAGCCATCCGTGCCTAAGTAAAGAAATTAAGGATAGTATTCGACTAAAAACAAGGGCATATAAGGTAGCCAAATCTAGTGGGAGGATAGAGGATTGGGAAAACTTTAAAAGACAGCAAAAAATAACAAAAAGATTGATTAAGAAAGGGAAGATAGATTATGAAAGTAAATTAGCAAAAAATATAAAAACAGATAGTAAGAGTTTTTATAGTTATATAAAAAGAAAAAGGGTGGCTAAAGTAAATGTTGGTCCCTTAGAGGATGAGACCGGGAAATTAATGGTGGGAAATATGGAGATGGCAAAAACACTGAATGAATATTTTGTATCAGTCTTTACAGTAGAGGACACTAAGAATATCCCAACACTGGACAAACAGGGGGCTATAGGGGGGGAGGAGCTAAACACGATCAAAATCACTAAGGAAGTGGTACTTGGTAAAATAATGGGACTCAAGGCGGATAAATCACCTGGACCGGATGGCTTACATCCTAGGGTCTTGAGGGAAGTGGCGGTAGGGATTGTGGATGCATTGGTAATAATTTTCCAAAACTCCCTGGACTCGGCAAAGGTCCCGGCAGACTGGAAAACTGCTGATGTAACACCCTTATTTAAAAAGGGCAGTAGACAGAAGGCTGGAAACTATAGACCAGTTAGCCTAACATCTGTGGTAGGTAAAATTTTGGAGTCCATTATTAAGGAGACAGTAACAGGACATTTAGATAATCATAATTTAATAGGACAAAGTCAGCATAGTTTTATGAAGGGGAAGTCATGTTTGACAAATTTGCTGCAGTTCTTTGAGGAAGTAACATATAGGGTGGATAAAGGGGAACCAGTGGACGTAGTGTATTTAGACTTCCAAAAGGCATTTGACAAGGTGCCACACAAAAGATTATTGCTTAAGATAAAAAATCATGGGATTGGGGGTAATATGCTGGCATGGATAGAGGAGTGGCTATCTAACAGAAGGCAGAGAGTTGGGATAAATGGTTCATTCTCAGACTGGCAATCAGTAACTAGTGGTGTTCCGCAGGGGTCGGTGCTGGGTCCCCAACTCTTTACAATCTATATTAACGATTTGGAGGAGGGGACCGAGTGTAATATATCAAAGTTTGCAGATGATACTAAGATGGGAGGGAAAGTAGTGAGTGAGGAGGACATAAAAAACCTGCAAGGGGACATAGACAGGCTAAGTAAGTGGACAGAGATTTGGCAGATGGAATACAATACTGGAAAGTGTGAGGTTATGCACTTTGGCAGGAAAAATCGTAGAGCAAGTTATTATCTTAATGGCAAGAAACTGGAAAGTACTGAAGTACAAAGGGATCTGGGGGTCCTGGTGCACGAAACTCCAAAGGTTAGTATGTAGGTGCAGCAAGTGATTAAGAAGGCCAATGGAATGTTGGCTTTCATTGCTAGGGGGATAGAATATAAAAATAGGGAGGTATTGCTTCAGTTGCACAAGGTATTGGTGAGACTGCACCTGGAATACTGCATCCAGTTTTGGTGTCCATACTTAAGAAAAGACATACTTGCTCTCGAGTCAGTACAAAGAAAGTTCACTCGGTTAATCCCGGGGATGAGGGGATGGACATATGAGGAGAGGTTGAGTAGATTGGGACTCTACTCATTGGAGTTCAGAAGAATGAGAGGTGATCTTATTGAAACATATAAGATTGTGAAGGGGTTGGATCGGATGGATGCGTGGAGAATGTTCCCGATGATGGGTGAAACTAGAACTAGGGGGCATAGTCTTAGAATAAGGGGCTGCTCTTTCAAAACTGAGAGGAGGAGGAACTACTTCACTCAGAGGGTGGTGGGTCCATGGAATATGCTGCCCCCAAAAGCTGTAGAAGCTACATCATTACATAAATTTAAAACAGAAATAGACAGTTTCCGAGAAGTAAAGGAAATTAAGGGTTACGGGGAGCGGGCAGGAATTTGGACATGAGTCTAGGTTCGGATCGGTCATGGCCCTGTGGGTAGCGGAGCGGGCCCAGGGGCCATGTAGCCTGATCCTGCTCCTATTTCGTGTGTCTAATTCTGTTAGATTCAGGAGATGGTTCTGTGATAGTAGATTGGCGGTTAGGATCAGATCAGCCATGATCTTATTGAATGGCGGAGCAGGCTTGAGGGGCCGATTGGCCTACTCCTGCTCCTATTTCTTATGTTCTTATGAAATAGGAGCAGGATCAGGCTACACGGCCCCTGGGCCCGCTCCGCTACCCACAGGGCCATGACCGATCCGAACCTCGACTCATGTCCAAATTCCTGACCGTTCCCCATAACCCTTTATTCCCTTTACTTCTAGGAAACTGTCTATTTCTGTTTTAAATTTATGTAATGATGTAGCTTCTACAGCTTTTTGGGGCAGCATATTCCATGGACCTACCACCCTCTGAGTGAAGTAGTTCCTCCTCATCTCAGTTTTGAAAGAGCAGCCCCTTATTCTAAGACTATGCCCCCTAGTTCTAGTTTCACCCATCATCGGGAACATCCTCCCCGCATCCACCCGATTCAACCCCTTCACAATCTTATATGTTTCAATAAGATCGCCTCTCATTCTTCTGAACTCCAATGAGTAGAGTCCCAATCTACTCATAAGAACATAAGAAATAGGAGCAGGATTAGGCCAATTGGCCCCTCGAGCCTGCTCCGCCATTCAATAAGATCATGGCTGATCTGATCCTAACCGCCAATCCACTATGACAGGACTATCTCCTGAATCTAACAGAATTAGACACACGAAACAGGAGCAGGATCAGGCTACACGGCCCCTGGGCCTGCTCCGCTACCCACAGGGCCATGACCGATCCGAACCTAGACTCATGTCCAAATTCCTGCCCGCTCCCCGTAACCCTTAATTCCCTTTTCTTCTAGGAAACTGTCTATTTCTGTTTTAAATTTATGTAATGATGTAGCTTCGACAGCTTTTAGGGGCGGTATATTTCATGGACCTACCACCCTCAACCTCTCCTCATATGTCCATCCCCTCATCCCCGGGATTAACCGAGTGAACCTTCTTTGTACTGACTCGAGAGCAAGTATGTCTTTTCTTAAGTATGGACACCAAAACTGTATGCAGTATTCCAGGTGTGGTCTCACCAATACCTTGTACAACTGAAGGAATAGCTCCCTATTTTTATATTCTATCCCCCTAGCAATGAAAGCCAACATTCCATTGGCCTTCTTAATCACTTGCTGCACCTGCATACTAACCTTTTGAGTTTTGTGCACCAGGACCCCCAGATCCCTTTGTACTTCAGTACTTTCCAGTTTCTTGCCATTAAGATAATAACTTGCTCTACGATTTTTCCTGCCAAAGTGCATAACTTCACACTTTCCAGTATTGTATTCCATCTGCCAAATCTCTGCCCACTTACTTAGCCTGTCTATGTCCCCTTGCAGGTTTTTTATGTCCTCCTCACTCACTACTTTCCCTCCCATCTTAGTATCATCTGCAAACTTTGATATGTTACACTCGGTCCCCTCCTCCAAATCGTTAATATAGATTGTAAAGAGTTGGGGACCCAGCACTGACCCCTGTGGAACACCACTAGTTACTGATTGCCAGTCTGAGAATGAACCATTTATCCCAACTCTCTGCTTTCTGTTAGATAGCCAATCCTCTATGCATGCCAGAATATTACCCCCAATCCCGTGATTTTTTATCTTAAGCAATAATCTTTTGTGTGGCACCTTGTCAAATGCCTTTTGGAAGTCTAAATACACTACGTCCACTGGTTCCCCTTTATCCACCCTATATGTTACTTCCTCAAAGAACTCCAGCAAATTTCTCAAACATGCTGACTTTGTCCTATTAAATTATGATTATCCAAATATCCTGTTACTGTCTACTTAATAATGGACTCCAATATTTTACCTACCACAGATGTTAGGCTAACCGGTCTATAGTTTCCAGCCTTCTGTCTACTGCCCTTTTTAAATAAGGGCATTACATTAGCAGTTTTCCAGTCTGCCGGGACCTTTGCTGATTCCAGGGAGTTTTGCAAAATTATTACCAATGCATCCACAATCCCTACCGTCACTTCCCTCAAGACCCTCGGTGGTTCAGTTGCAGTGTCCATTGAAGTAGTCACATTTTATGGATGAATTCAGAGTGTTGGTGCCATGCGCTAGAGCTCCACACGAGTTGGTAATGGACTCCACCACACTATCCGACATGTTTTTGAAGTTTCCTGGCAGGCAGTCCAATGCATTCAGAAATTGCTGGTGCACAGAAAATGGCTTAGAAATTCGATTGCACTGCACACGTCTGTTCATGTGGGTGCAGGGACCACCTGAAATTAGTGCTGGTAGCTCCTTATCATGGGTCAGGCATGCAGTCACCGCTACCCAGGCTGCTTATTGGCTGCACGTCTGTTTGGGGGAGGGGGGAGGGAAGGGGTTGGGAAATTGGGCATCTCTGATGCTATTTAAAGACAGCCAGTACTCTGACTGCAGACAGCAGGGAAACTTTGTAAGGTAAAAAAGGGCTGCAAGAGGTCCACAGAGGTCACCCAAGTTCTCCAACATAGCGTTTGAGGCTGTGGTCCAGGCAGTGGACAAGTGTAGGGAGATCCTGTTCCCTGGGAGCAGAAATCCTTCCAGGAAACAACTGTTGTACCTCCAGGCCACACGGAACCTTTCAAAAGAGTGCTTTTAAAATCACGACTTACCGGGGCCTCTTGTGGCACGATGCTGCTTGCCGCAAGCTTTCTTAACTTTGAGATGCGCGAATCACATACAGTCTCCAAGCTTTTGCAGGCAGGGTTAACCAACAGCTCCCTTGCCAGAAGCCAGGGTTCCTGCCAGAATTGAGCAAATTACCCGGAGGCAGGAAAATCAGCTGGGCTCAGGGATGCATCTTTGTGGTGGATGGAGTTCCCAGCATGCCCAAGATGAATCCAATTCCACTAAAGTGGAAAACCAAGCCAATAAGTTACCCCCATTTTTAATTTTGCAGTTGAGCATGGTGGGAAGTGAAGCCCAATTTAGGATGATTACTATTAAAACCATTACAGGATGGAAGGCAACACCGCAGTAGTACGACAGCAGGAATTTTGGTTGGGGCAGTCATTTTTTTGTCAGTGCATTAGCCGTTTATTAATAGTAATTGTTTTTCAAAAAAAAAGTAAATTGTTACATTAGAAGCAACTCAATCACTCACCATCTGAGTTGTACAACACTGAAATGTATTCACATAGTTCCTGAGGTAATTTTTAAAAATGGTTTCTCAAATAAACTCTGGAACAGTACTGGGGGAAGACTTCAGACTCGAATTTCATTGGGCCGTTGAGATGGGATTGGAGGCGGGTGGGGGGTTAAAATTGCAAAAACTGGCGGGTGGGCACAACCCTGCCTCCATCCCGCCTCCAAGCAATTTTCATTAAATCGTGTCTACTGGTCCCGTCTCCGTCCCGCCTCCAAGAGGTGGGATAGGCTGTTAAGACCCTTAACAAGCACTAAATTGCCTGTATAATGCCATTTTGATAGGTAGGCATTGGTGATTTTAACCCTTTTCCGACGTGAAGCATGCCTGTTCTGAAACACGACGGTGAAACCTGGCGGGAGCACAATTGGATTGCTGACTATTAGCTGCAGCTCCACCATTAAATAGGAGATTTGATCAGCCATCATTTGCAGGTGGCAGGACTTTGTTGTCTCAGGTCTGGGGGATCTTTTAGAAGGCATAACCACAGCTGTGGCAGTTTGGAGCCTGACACCCATCTCCAGTGTGACCTCCTGGGAATCCCTTCTCACCACCTTGACTGAGCACTTCCTCAACTAAGGCATATACCAGAAGCATGGGAGTCATTTATTTCCTTCCCTTCTGGACATCAGATGAGGACGAAGACCAGCAGAACCATGAACAACAGCAGCACCAACAGCAGCAGCACCAACAGCAGCAGCAACAACAGGAGCGCCAAGCTGCTGCTCACCCACCTGAAGCTGCACAGGCCAGAAGGGGCCAGCGCATGGAAGCCTGTAGGCGCAGGAGATACCCCCAAACAGGGTCTACAGACACAGGGTCAGCTATCTCAACATGTCTGAGCAGCAGTGCCAAAGGCGGCTCCAACTTTCGCGAGAGGTAGTGACTGACATCTGTGCAATGCTACAGCAAGACCTGCTGCCCAGAGGACCAGGTGGACAAACATTACCAGTGGCCGTCAAAGTCACCACTGCCCTCAACTTTTTTCCCTCAGGCTCATTCCAGGGATCAGCAGCAGACATCAGCGGCATCTCCCAGGCGGCCGTACACACTTGTATCATGCAGGTAACCGATGCCCTCTTTGCTCTCGCGCACAATCACATCCATTTCACTAAGGATCGAGCAAGTGTCAAGGCACAAGCAGTTGGATTAGCTCACCTGGCAGGCTTTCCAAGGGTGCAGGGCGTCGTTGAGTGCACACATGTGGCCCTTAAACCACCCCATCGCAATCCAGGTATTTTTGTCAACCACAAGGGTTTCCACTCCCTTAACGTTCAGCTGGTGTGTGACCACAAGAAGGAAATTTTGCATGTTTATGCCATGTACCCTGGCAGTTGCCATGACTCCTTCATACTGCGCCAGTCTAGTGTGCCTCTGCTATTCAGTCCGCCAGACCAACTTAACGGATGGTTACTTGGAGACAAGGGCTATCCCCTGAGGACGTGGCTAATGACGCCGTTGAGGAGACCATCCAATGAAGCTGAGGAGAGCTACAACTCCAACCACATGTCCACCAGAGCCATAATCAAGCAAACCATCGGTTTGCTGAAGATGCACTTCAGATGCCTGGATAGATCAGGTGGAGCCCTGCAGTACTCAGCAGCCAGGGTCTCCAGAATCGTCGTGTTTTGCTGTGCACTTCACAACATGGCACAGCGTCGTGCCTTGCAGATTCCTGAGAACCAAGTGGCTTGTCACATATCCTCCTCAGATGAGGAGGAGGAGGAGGAGAGTGAAATCGAACATCCGGCAGAGGCTCATGAACCAGCGGCAGCAGTATGCGAGAATATTGCTGCCCGGGATGCAAGGGACGCACTCATCTTGGCCAGATTTGCTTAGCCTAGCCAATCAAGCACTTTTGCCTCGCAGCTTCTTACCTGAGCATCGACAATGGCCAAGAACCAATGGATTCCTAGCACTCTAACCACCATACTGACAATTGCAAGTAATCCTAAGCCCTCAATGTGGAAGTCCCATTCGTCAAATGACACACGCCACAACTACAGGTGTAGCCATCAGAATTTTTTATTTACAGTAATCATCTGATGGCTTTTTAACATAAAACATCAAATTTCACCCAAGTGACTACCCTTTTGACTATTTGTGCAGTATCTTTCTCTTACACGTGCTCCTACATGGTGCTTCCCCTGTGGCTTCAGCAGATGTGGAGGCCCCTTGCTCACTTTCTTGCTGCTCCTGTCTCAAAACCTTTGGCGGGCATCCTCTGGGGTTGCGAACCTGTGAGGGCTCGTCAACAGTCTGCTGCTCCTGCAGCTGTGCAGGGGTTGAGACGCCGATCTCAGTTGGGTGTGGACTCTGGTGGGGCTCTGACCGGGGGCTCTGTAGTGGCATGGAAGTGTGAGCGCTTGGAGAGGAGCCCCCACTTCCTTGATGTCTGCCACCAACTTCCCTCTCATGGGTCAGGTACCCCTGAGCGCTTGCAAGTAGCTTGAGAGCACCTTGCTGCACATCAGGGGGGCCATGGGGACCCGTATCTACACTGGCAGTCCTACTCAGAAGGACTTCCATGAAGGTCTGGTTTCTCTGTTCAATAGATGACCATCGCTCCTCCAGAGATGTTATTCTATTCAGAACACTCACCATGTTTTCTGCACTCTGGTGACTTATCACCTCCATGGAGGTTGCCATCCTTTCCATGGTGATGCGTTCATGCGCCAATGCCTCCACAAAGGCTCTGCCCATGTTCGCAGTGGACTCCTCCATTCGCTGCACAATCGCAGTGACCCTGGAGACAAAACCTGCCAGAGACTCCTGCATCTGTTCCTGGAGTTCCAGCACTGCTGATCTTATGGAGGGACCCAGAGGCAGAGGGTCGACATGCAGCTGAGCCGAGCTGGCAGAGTCCTGTGCCCTCCGACTAGGACTCTCCACTGCTGTCCCTGTCTCCACAATCTGCTGATGCTCACTTGTGAGCTGTGATACACCAGGTGACAACACTACTCTATCTCGCGATGTTCCCTCCAAGGTGTGAGTGTCTGCGCTGGTGCTGGGTGCGCTGAATTCTGCTGACGCTGCACCCTCAGATGTTGTAGCTTCCTCTGAGGACTCTTGAGGATAGTGGGGACGGGTGCTTACGATGGTCCTGTGGGGGAGTAAAGGAAAGTGTCAGAGATATGAGGCCAAGTTTACATGCACATTGCATATTGCAGATGATCATAAGTCCATCTGTTACAGCTTCAGAATCATTATCAGCGACTCATGCAATGTCATTGAGAGAGGTGGAAAACTATTCTGTCACCAGCTTGCTGTGAGGCGCCCCTCTGTCCGTCCCCCACTTGGAAATCTTCCTTCACTCCCACGATCTCCAGGACCACCTCCTCCCAGGGGGTGAGCTGGGCTACTGAGGGTGGCCCTCCTCCTGTCCTTGCTCTTTCCCTCTTATTGTGAGCTCTCTTTTCCTGCAATGAGGGAGACAAGTGGAGTTTGAGTGAGAACGAAGGAGTGAGTGTAGAGAATCCATAGCATAGATGCTTAGAAGGAGACAAAGATGGAGTGAGGTGGCAAGACCAAGGACCCTCCCTGTGTGTTGTAAGTTGTAATTGCATCACAGTTATAGGGAGTGTGAGGGCTGCATAGTTGAATAGTTAGGCGAATGTGACCATAGAGAGAGAGGGAATGGGCAAGGGTGCATGGATGTCAGTGTCAAGTGGGATGAGGAGGAAGCGATTGCTAAAGCTGAGTGCTGGTGAGGAAAGGCAATGGGGATCAGATTGAGGGTGATGGGAATTTCATACTCACTTTTCCAGTGCGCAGAAGGTCATGAAACCTCTTCCTGCACTGAAGCCAGGTTTTGCAGGTTATTGACAAAGAGTTGACCTCCTCTGCCACCTGGATCCACACAGCCTTGGTTTGCTGGGGAGGCTTCTTCCTCCCTGAAGAAGGGAAGAGCACCTCTTTATTTGCTCTTGCTCCTTCTACTAAAGCCTGCAGGGCAACGTCATCAAAGCGGGGTGCAGACCTAGGTCTCTGGCTGGCCATTCTTCCTGCAGGTGCCTCTAACATGCAAGGGCAAAAGCTTGGCAGTCTGCAGAAGAAGCAAGGCTTGTTGCAGACCTTAAATGCAGCAGTAATGATGACATCATCGGACGCGACTTTCAGACTAGAAAAACTCATTGGCCATGGGTTCCCACACGTTGGAACTCAATTGGCCAATTAAGTTAAAATGGCATCATTTTCCCACATCGATTTAGAATCGGGTGGCTAACACGAAATGCGGATTACACGACCCCAGCCCGCCCCAGTATCAAAATCCAGCCCTTCCAGTCTAAAACAAAATTGAAAACCTGTTATTTTTTGGGTGTTTTACAGCTTTATCTGATTGATAAAAGAAATTTTGCAAAGCTTTATGAGGTTGCATGCTAGCATGACAAGAGGATTCATACAATACCTCTGAGGCAATGGCTTTTCTCATCATTTGTGGAACCAGGGTGGTTTCATAAAGACACTGCCAGTGTATACAGTACTTGGATCAGGATTTAGCATAAATTAGTGTCAAATTCATTCTTCAAATCCTTTAATCCAGACAATTTCAAAGGCATACATATCAACTGGGTTTATTCTTCACCTAGAAGAACAGTACAAATTCATTGTTAGGAGACTGTAGGTTTGTCAGAACTTGCTTAAGAACATCCAATACAATGAAACAAGAACAGACAAAGTCAAAAGGAATGCACAGCAAAAATAGGATAATTCACTATAAATGACTTACACTTCAGTAAGTTTCTGGTCATGTTTCTTTGCTTCCAGCTTTTCCTGCTATTTGTCTTGTTTTACACCCTTCCTCTTCTGAAGCCAGGGCTCATGCTGGAGTTGGTAGCCTTCAGCTACCTTGCCTATGTGACTGCTCTCCCTATACCTGTAGAATGATTGTGTTGCCTTATTGTCACCTAGCAGAGTTTTATGAGAAGGCACAGTTCCTGGAATAGTCTGGATCGCTTTAGCTATCACAATGACTACAGGGGAAAGTTCATTATCTGGTACAATGCATGCCTTTCCCTTGTGGCTTTTGTACACCACCTTAATCTTACTTGATGGGAGCAAGAATTCCTTTGATCACCATGTTTACAGACATCAAAAATGTGTTTGTGACGCTTTGTAGCAAGATCACAGATAGGTTTTAAAAGAAAGTGCTAATGATTTTGCTAGAATTCTGAGCAGAGGGAATTTTCATGAACACATTTACAATGTTGCTGCACATAGCGATCAAAGAAATTCTTACCCAGTGTGTTTTACATTTGCGATCTACATATCCTGTCCTTCCACCACAGGTTAGGTGTTACAGAATAGTGTTCCTGGCACTGAGCTTTGCGTGGACATCAGCAGTCCCCAAAGGACTTTCCCTCCCTTAAAACTAAAGGTCGGAAAATCCTGCAGACCTTTGCAACTTCATTACTGACATGCACTTCTGGCATATTTAACAACATCATCACATTGTAACAACCCATCAGGGGTTAAGCAAAGAAAGATAAAAGAAAGAAAAGACTTGCATTTATATAGCACCTTTTCACAACCAGCAGACGTCTCAAAGAGCTTTACAGCCAATGAAGTACTTTTGAAGTGGTGTCACTGTTGTAATGTGTCATATGATTTTTTTTTTTCATTTATTAAGAGGTGAAGCTATGGCATTAGGGAGTTGTCTGCACAGAGCGGGATTAAATGGAGTGGGCTTGAACAGAGTGTTTTAGTTGGGAATTTGGAAAGAGAGGGAATTTGGAGAAAAGGGAGGAAGGAGTTGTTGCTTTTTGCCTACACTACTTGTAGTGCTTTGTGTTACAGGTAGATATTTAATTTCAGTACCCTTAACTTAATCTAGATCAAGTAATTAGTCAAGAAACTTCATTGTAAACTAAGTTACCTAAATACAAATTTAATTACATTTAATTAAATAAAACAAGGTCATATAGGGATGGCAGTGCAGGTGGTGTGCCGCAACTACAGCATGTGGGAGTTGGTGGAGAGCATTGTGGTCCCGGACAACCACATTTACAGTAAGTGCTTGCATCTTGAGGAACTTCAGCTCAGAGCTTTTGAGTTGCAGTCTGAGGTGCAGATATTGCAGGGCATCAGGGATGGGGAGAGTTACCTGGACACTTTGATCCAGGAGGCAGTCACACCCCTTAGGTTAGGTAGTGGGACAGGTCTGGTTAGTGGTCAGGGACAGGAGGGTGTGACTGCAACTCAGGCAGGTAAGGGGACACCAGGTGCAGTGCTGGAGGAGCCTCAGCCTTTGCCCTTGTCCAACAGATATGAGGTTCCTTGCTGCCTGTGTGGATGAGGGAAAAGCCTGCAGGATGGATAAGCAAGCTGACCATGGCACCATGGAGCAGGAGGCCATTCAAGTGGGGGGAGTGAAAGGGAATGTAGTTGTGGTAGGGGACAGTATAGTCAGGGGGATAGATACTGACCGAGAGCTCCAAAGGTTGTGTGGCCAGGGTTAAAGTCATCTCCTCGTGGCTGGAGAAGAACTTGGAGTGGGAGGGGGAGGATCCAGTTGTCGTGGTCCATATAGGAACCAACGACATAGGTAGAACTAGGAATGAGGTTCTGCTGAGGGAGTTTGAGGAGCTACGATCCGAATTAAAAAGCAGAACCTCAAAGGTAATAATCTCTGGATTGTTACCTGAGCCACGCGCAAATTGGCACAGGGACGAACAGATTAGAGGTTTAAATGCGTGGCTCAAAGGGTGGTGTGGGAGGAAGGGGTTTCAGTTCATGGGGCACTGGCACCAGTACTGGGGAAAGAGGGAGCTGTTCCGTTGGGACGGGCTCCACTTAAACCGGGCTTGGACCAGTGTCCTGGCGAACTGAATAACCAGAGCAGTAGACAGAACTTTAAACTAATGATGGGGGTGGGTGGGGGGGGGGGGGTGCGGGGAGGATTCAGGAAAGAGTAAATTTAAAAGCAGTGAGAGAAATTTCAAGCCTCTAGAGCAGAGTAGAGTTTTGGGTAAATATAAGCAGAGTGGGTCAAGAAGAGACAGAGAGAGTAAAAAAGGTAATAAGGCATCAGTGACTAAGGTGACATCAGGGAAAAGTAGAAATAAGTCAAAGCTAAAGGCACTATATCTGAATGCACGAAGCATTTGCAACAAAATAGATGAATTAATAGAGCAGATAGAAATTAACAGGTTTGATCTAATAGCCATTACGGAGACGTGGTTGCAAAGTGGCCAAGGTTGGGAACTAAATATTCCAGGATACTTAAGTTTTAGAAGAGATGGGCAAAATGGAAAAGGAGGAGGGGTAGCCCTGATAATAAAAGATGGGATAAAGACAGTAGAGAGAAAGGATCTTAGCTCCGAAAACCAAGAGGTAGAATCAGTTTGGGTAGAGCAAAGAAACAGCAAAGGGCAGAAAACATTGGTGGGAGTTGTTTATAGGCCCCCAAATAGTAGTTGTAATGTAGGGCAGAGTATAAATCAGGAAATTAGAGGCGCATGTAACAAGGGTAATGCAGTAATCATGAGGGACTTTAATCTACATATAGACTGGGCAAACCAAATTTGTAGTAATAGTGTGGAGGACGAATTCATGGAATGTATGCAGAATAGTTTTCTAGATCAGTATGTGGAGGAACCAAAGAAGGAACAGGTTACTTTAGATCTAGTATTGTGCAATGAGAAAGGGTTAATTAATAACCTTGTAGTAAAGGGGCCTTTAGGGAAGAGTGACCATAACATGATAGAATTTTAGATTGAGTTTGAAAGTGAATTAGTTAAATCTGAAACTAGGGCCTTAAATCTAAACAAAGCAAACTATGTAGGTGTGAGGGGCGAGTTGGCTAAAGTAGATTGGGAAACTACATTAAAAGGTATGACAATAGACAAGCAATGGCTAGCATTTAAAGAATTAATACATAATTTACAACAAATATACATTCTTTTAAGGCACAAAAACCCCACAGGAAAAGCGATCTAAACGTGGCTAAGAAGAGAAATTAAAAATAGTATTAGATCATAGGAAGAGGCTTATAGTGTTGGCAAAAAGAATAGTAAGCCTGAGGATTTGGAGGATTTTAGAATTCAGCAAAGGAGGACTAAGAAATTGATAAAGAAAGGGAAAATAGAATATGAGAGTAAACTAGCAAGAGACATAAAAACAGCCAGTAAAAGCTTTTATAGGTATGTAAAAAGGATAAGATTAGCGAAAGTAAATGTGAGTCTCTTACAGGCTGAGACAGGAGAAATTATAATGGGGAATAAGGAAATGGCAGAGAAATTAAACAAATACTTTTATCTGCCTTCACGGAAGAATATGCAAGAAACTACCTGAAAATAGCGGAGAACCAAGGGGGAGAAATTCGGTATCGCCCCGTTTGGGGCGCAATTATTGGCCGGCGCAAAGTTTAGCACCTGGCGCTAATTATCGACTCTGACTGCAAACTTGGCTTCTATCGCCCCTGGAGGTGATTGTAGCACTAAATCAGGTGCTACACACCTCTCTTAAGGCACTAACGCCGAGGAGCAAGGCATTACCTCAGAGCGCTGGCGAAGCTCATGTGATGTCAGTCAGCAATGGAACACAGACACACTGGCGCCAGCCAGTTCTTAAAGGGGAGGGTCGATCTTGCTCTCCATCCACACCCTACTCATTACAGCCTTGAATCTCAGCCTGTAGAGACCTGTACATCGAATCTGCTGGAAAGAACAATGGAGAGGCCCAGGGAAAGAGCTCAGAGTGCACCTCCCATAGTCTCTTCTAAATCGATGCAAGGAAGGTCAAATCAAAATGAACCTGCAAAGTGCTGCTCAGTACCCAAAACTCCTTCACACAGCGTTGAATCTCTCCAGAAGTCTCTCTCTTTCCCAGAATGCGTGGTGCAAAAATGTCACTGACAAAAAAAGGCAGAAAGCGGTTGCCTTTAAATAGCGCTCCCCCAGTCCCTTCCTGACTGCAAAACATTCTCCTCAACCTGTCGTTGCTAGCGGCAGCCAGTAAGGCAGGGGCGCCACTCAATATCCAGTCCGGGGTGCTACCGGGGCGTTGCACGCTCGACTGACGTCATGATCTGCGGGCACAGGAGATCGTGGCAGTAGGGTTTAGCACCGTCGCAAAATGTCTGGTCAATTTCGCGAGTGGTGCAAACATCGCCGTGTCTGGGAGGCACAAAACAATCAAATTTTTCCCCCCAAGGCTCTAGCAAGAATGAGGAACTGAAAGAAATTAGTATTAGTATAAAAATAGTACTGGAGAAATTAATGGGACTGAAAGCTGATAAATCCCCTGGACCTGATGGCCTGCATCCTAGGGTTTTGAAAGACGTGGCTATAGAGATAGTGGATGCATTGGTTGTCATTTTCTAAAATTCCATAGATTCTAGAATGGTTCCCGCGGATTGGTAGGTGGCAAATGTAACCCCACTATTTAAAAAAGGAGGGAGAGAGAAAACGGGGAACTACAGACCAGTTAGTTTGACATCAGTAGTAAGGAAAATGCTAGAATCTATTATTAAGGACGTGGTAAAAGGGCACTTGGAAAATAATAATAGGATTGGGCAGAGTCAACATGGATTTATGAAAGGGAAATCGTATTTGACAAATCTGTTAGAGTTTTTTGAGGTTGTAACTAGCAGAATAGATAAGGGGGAAACAGTGGATGTGATGTATTTGAATTTTAAGAAGGCATTCGATAATGTGTCACACAAGAGGTTATTAAACAAATTAGGGCTCATGGGATTGGGAGTAATATACTAGCATGGATTGAGGATTGGTTAACGGACAGAAAACAGAGCGTAGGAATAAACAGGTCATTTTCATGTTGGCAGTCTGTAACTAGTGGGGTACCGCAAGGATCAGTGCTTGGGCCCCAGCTATTCACAATCTACATCAATGATTTGGATGAGGGGACCAAATGTAATATATCCAAGTTTGCTGATGATACAAAGCTGGATGGGAATGTAAGTTGTGAGGAGGATGCAAGGAGGCTTTAAGGGGATATAGACACGCTAAGTAAGTGGGCAAGAACATGGCAAATGGAATATAATGTGGAGAAATGTGAAGTTATCCACTTTGGTAGGAAAAATAGAAAAGCAGAGAATTTTTTAAATGGTGTGACATTGGAAAATGTTGGTGTTCAGAGGGACCTGGGTGTCCTTGTACATGAATCACTGAAAGTTAACATGCAGGTACGGCAAGCAATCAGGAAAGCAAATGGTATGTTGGCCTTTATTACAAGAGGATTTGAATATAAGGGTAAAGAAGTCTTACTGCAGTTATATAGGGCCCTGGTGAGACCATACCTGGAGTATTGTGTACAGTTTTGATCTCCTTACCTAAGGAAGGATATACATGCCATAAAGGGAGTACAATGAAGGTTCACCAGACTGGTTCCTGGGATGGGGGATTGTCCTATGAGTAGAGATTGAGTAGACTAGGCCTATATTCTCTGGAGTTCAGAAGAATTAGAGGTGATCTCATTGAAACATACAAAATTCTTACAGGGCTTGACAGGGTAGATGCAGGGAGGATGTTTCTCCTGGCTGGGGAGTCTAGAACCAGGGGTCACAGTCTCAGAATAAGGGGTCGGCCATTTGGGACTGAGATGAGGAGAAATTTCTTCACTCAGAGGGTGGTGAATCTTTGGAATTCTCTACCCCTGAAGGCTGTGGAGGCTCAGTCATTAAGTATATTCAAGACGGAGATCGATAGATTTTTGAATATTAAGGGAATCAAGGGATATGGGGATAGTGCAGGAAAGTGGAGATGAGGTAGAAGATCTGCCATGATCTTATTGAATGGTGGAGCAGGCTCGAAGGGCCAAATGGTCTACCCCTGCTCCTATTTCTTATGTTCTTATGTTCCTATCATTTTCTCAGGAAGTTTGATGCGAGGCTACAATTGAGCGAGCATAGACCTATTTGTCATTACACTGCTAATGTTTAACATTTCACTTTTCTATCAGGATAATCCCCACAACAGGAGAATCTTCACAACATACAGTGATGTTTATACACATTTTCACATTGAACACAAATTGTATTGTTAGACACTGCATTCAAATTATCTCCTTTAAATTCAGATTTTAAAAAGCTTAATAACAGTATGATAAAAAAAAATCTTGAGATGTCTGCATTGGTACACTTCTTAAACTGAACCACATTTGCAAATGTTTAACTCAAAGAATGATGAGCATGAAGGATAACATTTTATATGCTCTAGCTATAACTGGTGTTCAGTAACAGAGGGAACTGCCAATGGAAGGATATTTGCATATAGAAGCGAATGACCTGTCAAATTGTTTCTTACTGATACGTAGCCTCATGACAAGAGAACTTGTCTTGGTGCAAGTTGAATCCTCACTCTGGCAGCATACAATATATTAATTAAGGTCTCAACTCACCTGAACAGGCCTATTTAACACAAAATTGAGAATTTAATCCAATAGACCATGAAGATGCTGGTACATCTTTAATCAAACCAGAACAGAAAAGAAATATAGAAACTCACACAGACTGACCAACCTGTGGACTTGGAAACAATGGGCTGATTCTTAACTTCCAAAAATGGGTGCATTGGAGTCATGTCAGAGGTTCAAAAAATCTGAAACAGGAACCAAACCCGCCCACTTCGGGTTTTAACGGAGGTGGGACAAGTGGCAGGCGACCAATCCGCTCGCGGGAGGCAGGTTGGTCATTTAAATATCATAACGAGGCTGCCTGCCTTCATTTTAACACTCATTCTATTTTTAACTCATGTCGAGCGGGTTTCCCAGGCCTCGGGAAGCCCGGCAGGTGAAAGGAGGGGAGAAGGGCTGAATCCGTGAGGTAAGTGCCTTTGCAGCACTGCTTGTGGGCCAGGAGGACCAGGAGTGTTTCCTGCCGGCCCAACCAAGCTTACCCTGTGAACCCCCCGCTATCTGTCTGCTCCCTACCCCCACCATCGGCCCCTCCCAGCCACCATCGTACACCCCCAGACCACCAGCGGATCCCCTCGGCCGACCACCATCTACTCCCCCCGACAAATTGGGACCCCCCCAACTCCACTAGACTTAGCTGCTCTTGGCTGCAGCCTTGTGCTGCAGGTTTCTCGCCTGACAAGCCGCTAGCCTGTCAATCAGGCTGCCTGTGAGCGAGAAACCGATAGAAAAACATTTAAAGGAGCCCTGCAGTAAAATTCGGGAAACCTGTTCTTCCGGGATTATCGACCTAAAAATAGACTCCTGCATGGAATTAGCCTCTGGGCTAATATCCAGGCCAATGTAGCATAAAGGCATATATATATATATTTTATCCACACCCTTTGTTTGTGTCTTTTCTTCTCTCCCACATGGCAGCTGTCTTTCATTCTGCCAGCGCAATTTACACTTCATCTAGAGCCATCCTTTGTTTCTTAACCTGTCCCATTACCATCTCCTTTTGCCTCGAATATCTCTTAATTTCTCTTAACCTCTCCTGCCTTCTATCCTATCACAGACCTTCCCTTTTGTTCTTTCATCCCCTCCCCCCTTTCCCAGCCCCTACACTTGCTTAAAAATCTGTTACATTTCCTGCTTTTTTCCAGTTCTGACGAAAGGTCATCGACCTGAAATGTTAACTCTGTTTCTCTCTTCACAGATGCTGCCTGACCTGCTGAGTATCTCAGATTTCCAGCATCTGCAGTATTTTCTTTTTGTATTAGCATAAAGGCAAGCTCTATTCAAGCCATTCCAATTGGACAGATTAGCCAATGTGTATAGGTAGCCAACGCTACATCAGACCTTCTGTTTAGAACTAAAAGGTGTTTTCTACCTTATGAAACAAAGCACTTACATGCTTTAAAAATGTTTCTATTGCACTTTAGATCTGATAGATTATAAGATTGTTTGTTTGGTGTGTTGAGAGGTAGCTAGGGGCCATTTCTGTCAGTCATGCTGAACTTTAGGCCAGTCTTAACTCCATAGACCAATGCAAAAGATTCTCTCAACTACCAAGGAGCAACAAAACATCATTCCCACAGTTACAGTACCGGTTTACTTTAAAAAATGTTTATTTTTAAAATTGCTATACCAGAAGGGATCAGAAACAGATGCCACTAATCCCTCAGGATCAAGCAAAAAAAATTCCCCATCCATGACTGATAAGCATGCCAATGCTGCCAAAAAAAAAATATTCCCCCTTCTTCCAATTGCACCAATGCTGTCAGAGGAAATAGAAAGTCCTACCACCACATTAAAAACAATTCTGAACAGGCTTTGTGTGTTGGTGCGTGCACATTCACATTTAAAGTGCCCCAAAACAGGCTCTTACGCATAAAGCAAATTTGACAAATTTAATGCATCGTTCATCTTAATAAATAATGTGTTAGAAAAGCATTGTATCACTATGGGATTGCTCTATTTCCTATTATTTTATACCTTGTTTTACAGATAAAACAATAAAGAGCAGGGCCCCGATCAGGGCTGTGAAGAGAGCATATCCGGACAGGAAATCCAGAAGTAAGCATTTCCCGGACGTACTGCAGGATTTAATTACAGGACATCTTTTCAATTGCTTGACAGGCTGACTGATGGGGTGAGGTGGAGTGGGATCTGGGGATCAGAGATCGTGGGGTGGGGGTACAGAGGTGAGCTTGTTGGGCCGGGAGGAAACACTCCTGCTCCTCCTGGCCCACAAGCAGTGCTGTAAATGCACTTACCTTAGGGATCCAGCCCTTCTCACTGCCTTTTGCCTGTCGGATTTTCCAAGCCCCAGGAAACCCGGCCGACTTTGGTTAAAAACAAAAAAAACTTTAAAAATGGAGGCACGCAGCCTCCTTAAAAGTGACCGACCCACCTCCAAGCAGCAGATTTGTCACCCACTCCCCAACCCACCTCCATTAGAACTGGAAGCGGGCAAGTTCAAGGCAGGTTGGGGTTGGGTTATAAATTTTTTAAATTTTACTCCCCGCCATTTCCCAAACCCACCCATACTTGGGGCTTAAAATTACTCCCCAGTAGTCTGCATTATTTTAAAAATGATTTTGAACACAATACTCATTTTAAATAATGCAAAATATTTTTGATTAAGTGTTTTTTGTGGTGCAAGATACTAATGTATATCTAAATTTAACTGACAGTGAAAATAAAGTGGGGTGCAGATTTAATCCCGCATAGTATAGAATAGATCTCAGCAACGTCAAAAAGGAAAGAGAAAACCAGAGGATGAGTCAATCCTCAGCTCCTCACCTCTCTGATGCCTCTGGCAGGCAAAATATTCCAATTGCCGCCTGGTCTAATTGTATAGCTTCAGCATGACATCCTCTGACGTATAGGGGCCAAGTTTCACTTTTAACACGGTGGTAAACTGATGGTTGTGGATCGGCAACCATTGATTTTCAGTTCCATTGAAGTAAATAGAAAGGAACAATGGATGGGGCATATAATGGGCAACTGCCAGTTTACTGCCCTTGCCCAAAGTAAAATTTACCTCCATACTCTATTTATTTAGCAATATAGTATTGCATTTGCTTTGTTCATTGCTATGCCACAGTGATTGGCCATGTTAACTGCCAAGCCTACTAACACCCCTAGATCTTTCAACTTCACCTAGTTTGATGCCATTTATAGAGTGGATACGGTACCTAATATTTCTTCCAATGTGCAGTACCTTACACTTATCTGTGTTGAATTTCATCTGCAAAGTTCCCAGCCATTTACATATCTTATCTAGTTCCTTATTAAGTTATTGGATTGCCTCATCAAACTCAATTGCTCCACCTAGCTTAGTGCTCTCCGCAGATCTGACCGATTTTCATTGAGTTTCTGACTCCAAATCATTGTAAATTGGATTCTCCGGGAAGGAATTGCTGGGTCAGCAGACTACCATGTTAAGGGAAGTAAGGCAAGGGAGTATGACTACCAGCTTGTACATGCTGTGAAATATTAGCATAGTGCATCAGTCAGGTAATACTATTAGAAGTTGCTTGCATTTATGGCCTTTCTTTTGTGAAGACCATCGCAATAATCAAGATTGACATCAGGTCAAGCTGACCACAGGAATTTTGTTTTGAATAAAAATGCTCTCTAGTAGCACTTTAGATCTCTGGTCATATGAGGGTGAAAACAACAATATCTGAATGACTTATGAATGTACTTGAATAGGAAAAATGCATCATTTCCTCATTCCACACTTGAGTTGTTTCCTGAAACTCTGTCTGACAGGATCCTTAATCTTGTTGCACACTATGAATATATGTATGAAAAGAGGGCATATTTCTGATGTAAATTATGTAACTGTGACATGGTAGGAAAGTCAAAGGTCTATTAAAAGCCTGTTTTGAGTTGATAGGATCCGAGAAACTGGAAAGCATTTTGGTGTGATCTTCATCAATATGAAAACAGCTAAATTTATTATCACAAAGGCATGGTGCCAGTCAGCTTGGTAGCTTTAGTGATAGAGACTACATTCCTGATCAGTTGCTTATAGGTTTGAATATTAGCCTTGACTGTCATTGAAAGGTGGCTGCCTTCAATGATAATATTTAGTACATCTGCATTAAGTGCAACTGAGATTTTGATCTCAAGGGACAAAAAAAAGAAAGCCTGGCAGGATCATTTCAGCCCCTAAGCTCGGTTATAGAGTGTAGGGTGGCATACAAGAAGTGTAAAGAAAGCCACATCCCAGATCACTGCACTCTCGAGGTTAAGGATTAAAGTCTGATGGTGGAATACATCAGAAGAGAAATTTGAGATGGGAATAATAATACAAATAAAAGAAAGAATTATTGATCCAGCAAGGTGGGATAAATACTTGCAATATAGGTACACACCTCATAAAGTTTGTTTGCTATATTGCATCTCTGAGACGAGGTATTTACATTTACTGATATCAAGCCTTTGACACTTGCTTGTGCATCAGCATCCAGGGGCAAGAAGAATACTGATCCCTGCTCAGTTCAGTGGCAGGCAGTCAAAAAGGGACCTGCCAAATATATCATCCAACTGGGTGTCTTGTAGTTCGGAAATTTGATGTGGCCGGGTTCCAAAACTGCTTTCCAACTGCTCAAGTGTAAATAGCTGAGTTGATTGCTGCCACCAGATATGGATATGTCCTGTAGTTGTTTAATTTTTAATCAGTATTTTACAATGCATTTTCATTTAGTGCCTGTAGCAAAGGTGAATGTTGAAATGAATCCTGGCAGAATGAAGCTTTGGTTAAAAGCACAGTGGAACTGATTATGTTCATTCGGTAATGTGTGCATCCATTTTTCTATTTTTATAATAATTTTTGGTTGGTGTCTGGAAAGCTTCTGGGTTGTTGGTGCATTATTTTTGGTGGCATAACAACAGAGTACAGTCAGAGGGGACTGATTTAGAATAGGTGTCTCCAAAAATTGACCACATGCAGAAATGATACTGAAGTATTACTAAACAAGCGAGATTTTTCCCATGCCCGACACAATTTCAACATATTGTGGCGGAGACCACATAGGGACAATAACACAATTCACAATGTACAGCCAATGTGGTTTTATGTACCTAAACACAATTCACTATGTATAGCCAATGTTGTTATATGTACGTACTTGGTTGGGTTATCGGGGCAGGGTCCCTTTAAGAGCGTCGGTAGCGTGATGACGTCATGCGTCGGTAGCGTGATGACGTCATAGCCCTGCAACGAGGCTGAGAACCTCAGTCCTCATGGAGAGTGAATAAAGTAACACGCGTTTTGCCTTTGCTGCAACAAAAGTCTCAGAGCCTTTTAAAACTCAAGCTTGGCATCATCTTATGACTACTTGTTCACAAGATTACAAGATAATTATGGTCGAGGAAGGACATTTGGTCTATTTACCAATCATCCAGAGAGTATCCAACTGTTACTTACATGATTCCAGAGATTTCCAGAGTTTTTGCAGTAACTACTTTACCTGGGACTTTAGTCCACATGTGATTACTTTTTGTGTAAAGAAATGTTTCCTGATATCCGGTCTAAAAGTACCCGGCCTAAAAATTCGGTTGATTTGCACCTCCCGTTAGCGCTAACAGGGCGCAAAGCAACTAGCGCCTGGGTGCGGCGCCGCCAATGCCTCCTGCGAAATTCAGCGGGAGGTTAGCGGCGGCGGTAACCGTTAGTGCCCCACGGTGCTGCGCCACCAGCAATGATGTCATTGGCGTGCGCAGTGCCCTGCTCGCACCCCGGCCGCGATCTTCGGTAGCGCCCCCTGACTTACTGCCGGACGCTATGTCCGACAGGATCAGGGATGCCTACCTGCGGCCGTGGCGGTGCAAATTAAAGGGGAGGTGCCGGGCGGCCATTTTTGTTGCTGGTCGCCTGCCAGCACCTGCCCCCTCTGCCGCCCCCGGGCTTCTGTGCCGCACCCCCTTCTCTTGAGTGCCAGGCTCTTTTGCCGGCACTCCGATCCCTGGTGGCCCAGCTGGGTCCCGGGTCGCGCTGCACTAGGCCCCTCCCCTTTAATAAGGGGAGGAAGGCCTGCAGTAACGCGACGCGATGTGCCGCACAGCGTGACACTGCGGCACATAGTGCCATGATATTCACTCACAGCGCCCCACGAGGGAGGCGGGGCGCTTCCAGTAGCACCCCGCCTCCCTCTTGGGGTGCCTCCGGTGAATTTTGGGCGGGAGGGTGCTAATTTTTTGGGGGCGCTAAAAGTAGTGCCCCGGCGAAGTTAGCGCCCCAAAGGGGGCACAACCCAATTTTTCCCCCCGTTTAAGTTAAATTACCATTATGGGTTAGCTTTATCAAAACCCTTAACAATGTTATATACCTCTATAAGATCATCTCTCAGACACCCAAATCTCTCCAGTCTTCCTCATAATTCAGCCCCTTGACACTGCAGATCAAACTTGTGGCTTTTCTCTGCACTGCCACCAGCACTTAAATGTCTCTTTTGTTTCATGACAACCAGAACTGGATGCAGAACTCAAGGTGCGGTCTGATTAGAGCTCCATAAATTTTGATCATTATTTCTTCTGACTTGCATTCTATTGTTATGGCTATGTCGTTCAAAATCCTATTGGCTTTCTTGATTGTTGCTCTGCATTGGTTGGACATGTTTAGCAATGAGTCTCCCAAGACTCCTTGGGCTCTTTCAAATTAATCTTTAGCTAATTTAACACCATTCCTATGAGTATGTATTAACGTTTCAGGTCGCTCACCTTTCAGATGAAATGTTAACTCTGGCCCCTATGTTTATGGGAAAGCAGGGAGGGGTGGACGAGCATGGTTGCGGGGCAAAAACCCAGAAATCCCAGGAATGCAGAGGTCCTGCTGAATTTAATGGCAGATCCTCATTATCATTTTTTAATTCCGTTTTCCACCTGGCAGCCGGCCAGATTGACAGGTTGGCTGGCTGCTGGGTGGGAAAGCCAGCAGAAGAAGGCCACAGCCGGGGACCATTGAGAGGAAAAGATTGGGGTAGAAGCGGGGGGGGGGGGGAGAATATCGGACTGGCAATCGGAAGGGAGGAAGAGATTGTGGGAAGGCAGGCTTGGGATTGCAGGTTTGGGGGGTGGGGTGAGGTGGTGGGTTTGACAGATCGTGGGGCAGGATGCCTGGTATTGTGGGTTGGAGAGGGCAGGGGGTGTGGGGGGCAGACAATCGTGACAGAGCGGTGAGGCCACGATTGGCAGAAAATTTGCTTGAGTGGCCGGGTGGAGCACTCCCGCTCCTCCTGGCTCATAATCTGTGCTATAAAAAGTACTTACCTGCTTGGTCTGGCTGCTCCCACCTCCATTTAGCTGCCGGGTTTCCCAAGCCCTGGGAAACCCAGCCAGCCAGTGTTACATTTAAATCAGCTTCCCAACTGCACAGTGGGATCCCGATTTAAATATTCTAATGAAGTGCCCCACCTCTTGAATGTGGGACACAAACACGCCACACAACCCGCCTGCGTAAAAATGGCGGCAGGCACATATGCAGCGGGGGGTCGTGTTACGGTATTTTTTATTTTTAAACCCCCCCCCCCCACCACTGACCCTCTCCCAGCCATCAGGGGAGGTTACCCCTCTCTTTCTCTCTCTACAGATGCTGCCTGACCTTCTGAGTATTTTCCAGCATTTTCTGTTTTAATTTCAGAATTCCAGCATCCGCAGTATTTTGCTTTTGTTATACGTGTTGTCCATGTTCCTTTCTGTGTGTAACACTTTACATTTGTCTGCACTCAATGGCATCAACCATTGTTCTGACCTCTTATGTATTTTGTCCAACTGAACCTGTACGTTGAGTTGTCTCTTCCGATTCCATTGCCCTGTTTTTATTTTCTGTTTTGTTAACTAATTTGACTATGGGTGTCTCCCCCAATGTCAAATGATTCTCCCACAATGATTGTCAGGCTTTACAACACTCAACACTCTGGGATTAATACCATCTACCCAGTCGCCTGCTCCGCTCAGTTTGTTTTGTTTTGGATTTGAAATAATAATACTGTAGTATTCAGCTAGATTTAAACAGATACAATATCAGAAATGTCAGAATTTGGTCCTTACAGTTGCTAAGTGTGGAGAAATTTCCCATAGATTGATGCATGCTCTCACAACCCTGGGTCAGGAGGTGATTCTTAATTTTCCATTTGAACATGGAAGAGAGTTCCAGATAACAACATGTCTGGGAGAACATTCCAGAAGCAGGAGAAGTGGTATGTGGAGCTCTCCTTTATTTATGGACTTTTTGGATTACTAGAGGATGTTGAAATGCACTTGCAGCAAATGTGTGTTTCTGCATAAGCATTGAGGTCTGATTTAAGCACAGGCAACACTAGTGGTGCTCCTGAAGTCATGGGCCCTGAAAGTCTGTGGGGCTTGTGCCCAGTCTCCATTCCTTAAGCCGGGAGTTCGCGCTCCTCAGGCCGGAAAGAGAGCCGGAGTTTCTGTAGTGGCCGGAATGCCAAGTCAGAGAGGTTCAGCACCAGGACAGCCTCCAATGGATTTTCTGCCCGTGACCTTGTAGAGGACTGACAACCAGGCTTTATCTCTCTGATGTTGTAGATTATTTACTCTGGCATGGAATGAGCCATCTCATTCAGTCAGGTTTTGACTGATGTCTGGAGCAGGAAACGACCTGCCAATCAGGGCAGGTGTAGGCTTTAAGAAATGCTAAAGTTAGCAATAGTGATAAGCAGATGGAGATTAATCTTTTAGAAACTTTTCCAAATGATCTGTGCCATTTGCTTAATACAGCATAGTTTGGTTTTGATTACTAAGCCAAGAAGCTGAATGTTTATAATTGAAGCAACTAGGCACTCTGATAGAACAGAGGTGCGTGGGCAACATTGTGATCAATATTTCTGAACAGTTTCAGAATGACAATATTGATTTGGCCTTCTCAGTGCTGAAGATAACATGCAGTTTGTCCACCCACTGTCCAATTCTATCTATATCTGCCTTCAGTGCATACTTGTCTTGCAGATGGTAAGTTAACTATACAACACAGGGTGGTGTTATGGTAAATGGAACATAATTTCTGATGACACATACCAGCTTGATGCGAAACAAAACAGGGTCAAACAGGCTTTCCTGCAAGGCCTCTTCATACAAGAGCAAATATCTATTCATCATGACTGGATGTTTGTGTTCTCTGAAGTAATTGCTAATCAGGTTTGACACCAAAATTGCCATAAAAAAATGAGGGGTGAATATTATCAAAGGCTCTAGAAAGGTTAAGGGCAAATCTCAGACTTCTTAATGAGTTCAAAAGAATCCCTCCATTCTGGACCATAAATTGATTGCTTTTCTCTTAAGCCAACTAGGGGACCAAATAGTAAATGATTGTGAAAGTAATGCAATAGCTTCTTAGTTGCAACTATGTCAGTGAGTTTAGAGATCATCAGTAGAGATACTGATCTGTAATTATGAGTACACATTCCAAATCTTTCACATTGCTAATATTCTTAGCACTGGTCTTGTGAGCAATATAGTCAAATATTATTCACCCACAACAAAAAACTTGCATTTATATAGTGTCTTTAGCATAGTAAAATGTCCCAAGGCACTTCACAGAAGCGTTATCAGACAAAATTTAACTGCGCCACATATAAGGAGATATTACAACAGGGTCAAAGAGGCAGGTTTTAAGGAGCATCTTAAAGGAGGAGAGAGAGGCAGAGAAGTGGAGAGGATTAGGGAGGGAATTCCAGAGCTTAGGGCCTAGGCTGCTGAAGGCATGGCTGCTAATGGTGGAGCAAAGGGAATCTGGGATGCGCAAGAGGCCAGAATTGGAGAAGAACAGAGATCTCAGAGGGTTGTAGAGCTCAAGAAGGTAACAGAGATAGGGAGGGGCAAGGCCATGGAGAGATTTGAACACAAGGATGAGAATATTAAATGGAGAAAATTTTTGCTCATCCGATACTGGACGGCAGACAAGCAATGTGACAAATCAGATGCAGAGGAGGTATACAAAAATAATACACTAACACTGAATCTACCTTATTGCTCCCTGACGGCTCAGTGAATTGATTCAGTGAGTAAGTGAGAAATACAGACATAGAGGGTCGCAGGTTAAATCCTCAGTCTTAGGTTTGATCCTCAGTTTATCCTTACTCAACTGATTTCAACAATAACGGCAACAGTTGGCCTAAGCAACCCAAGGGGAAATTGATCAGAATTCTTGCTCCCAGTCATTATTCAGTGACCTTTTCTGCATATGCTCATTTGTGGACATTGGGTGAGAACAGGATCAGCCCCCATCCAGAGTGAGACTCACTGTTAGTTCATACATGAATAATGGCCACTTGAGTGAGGTCCAGGAAAGGATAATATGACAATGTTTCTGAATCTGCCCGACTCGGTTCTTCATATGTTGATTAGGGCAGGGATGTCAAGAAAGGCACCAGGTGGAAAGAAGGAAACTAGAGGTCAAAACAACCTGGAATGCTTTTGTTAATTTCCGACTAGTCAGCTCTCTCCTCCTTTAATCACAATAAACTAAGGTGGGAAAAATTTGTCTCTGCTGTATCCGTTGGGAATTGTGCACAGCATGGGGAAATTTGAAGAAATCTATCAAAAAATGGAGAGAATATAAACAACAATCTGGCCTCTACGGGGAAAGGGCGGGGGAGTGGAACTAGCTGAAGTGCTCTTGCAGAGAGCCGGCACAGGCTTGATGGGCCAAATGGCCTCCTTTTGTGCTTTAATCATTCTATGATTTATAAAGCAGTTTGTAATGCAGGAATTTGGCACCCAACAAGGGTTTTCTGTGGGACCTTTTTGTACAAAAGCAAATATTTGCTTGTGGCGGAGCCACCAAAGGACTCAGAGCGGTTGTACATAATTCCTTTAACAGCAATGTAGTTACTGCCTGTGCCTGTACCTTTAATTACACTGTTTAACTGTACTATGCCTAGTTACCTTTACAGCGCGGTTTCAACGTGATGATGTCATGCCGTTAGTCACGTGATCCCCCAATGGCAGGAAGAACATGATGATGTGATGACGTCAGCTTTCAGACCAGAGGATCAGTCCTCGTGGAGCCTTCAATGAGAGCAGACCTGTATTCGATGCATTCCAGCAGTATCCAGTTAAAACCTGTTTTGTTCCATTAAAGTTCGTTATTTTGATTGCCTGAGCCGAACTCAGTCTTTTCGTTAGGAACCTCCGTTCCTACATGCTCATCATTAGATGGCCAAAAACATGGTTGTAAAGATAGATTTTGAGGTAGGAAAGAAGCAGCAAGGAGGGAGGTGTTTAAGGAAAAGGGTTCAGCTGTGGCAGCTCAAGGTGAGGGAAAGGATTTTAAATTCAGTACATTGGGGGAAAAAAACCAATGGAGATGGGGAGATGGGAGTTATGGGTGATCAGAACATAGTCAGGGCAAGATGTAGGTGGCTGAGTTTTAAACAAGTTGGAATATGTAAACAAATATATAAATTTGCTTTACTGGTATGGTAAAAATGAAGGGGGCTAAATTCGGTTGATTTGTGCCTCCCGTTAGCGCCCTAAGAGGGCTAGCGCCTGGGCACGGCACCGCTACCCGCCTCCCGTGAAATTCAGCGGGGGGTTAGCGGCGGCACTAAACGCTAGTGCCGCGCAGCACTGCACCGCTGGCGATGACGTCATTGCCGTGTGCAGCGCCGCGCTCATGCCCCGGCTGTAATTTTGGGTGGCGCCCCCCGACTTACCACCGGATGCTATGTCCGACAGGGTCAGGGGGGCCTACCTGCGGCCGGGGCGGCGCTAGTTAAAGGGGAGGTAGTGGGCGGCCATTTTTGTTGCTGGCCGCCTGCCAGCACCTGCCCCCGTTGCTGTCCCCGGCCCCCATGAAGCACCCCCCGCGGGGTGCTAGCTGCTCTCCTTGAGCCTGGCACTCCTCTTGAGTGCTGGGCTCGTTTGCCGACACTCCCGATCCCTAGTGGCCCAGCTGGGCCCCGGGTCGCGCTGCGCCAGGCCCCTCCCCTTTAATAAGGGGAGGAAGGCTTGCAGTACCGCAGTCACGACATACCGCAGTGTGTGGCACTGCGACAAGTAGCACCGTGGTTTGGGCTCGCAGTGCCCCAAGAGGGATGCGTGGCGCTTCCGGTAGCGCCCCTCCTCCCTCTCGGGGCACTGCCTGGGAAAATCGGCCGTGGGGATGCTAACTTTTTTGGGGCACTACATATAGTGGCTGTTCCTTTAAATGCAGCCATAGAACAGAGCAGATTTTTTTTTAAGTTGCAGTTCAGATCCTTGTGCCATGCTTATCCAATACAATGTTGTAATTTTTGACAGTTAAAGACTGGAAAAAGGAATAATACAATGGTTCCATAAGGAAAGTAAACAAAAGTAAAAAGTACTTATCGTTTTAGGCCTTTTCTGGCCCCCAAAACCTCTTCCCCCCAGGTGGACTCTGATGGGAAAACCCCAACCATTTCCCTGCTCAGAATAATGGTTAAAATAGTAGTCAAGCAGCACGGTGGCATAGTGGTTAGCACTGTTGCCTCACAGCGCCAGGGACCCGGGTTTGAATCCGGCCTCGGGTGACTGTCTGTGTGGAGTTTGCACATTCTCCCCGTGTTTGTGTGGGTTTTCTCCGGGTGCTCTGGTTTCCTCCCACAGTCCAAAGATGTGCGGGGTAGGTTGATTGGCTATGATAAATTGACCCTTAGTGTTAGGGGGATTAAATACGTGGGGTTACGGGGATAGGGTGGGATATGTGTTGGTGTAGGGGTTACGGGGATAGGGTGGGATATGTGTCGGTGCAGGCTCGATGGGCCGAAATGGCCTCTATCTGCACTGTGGGGTTTCTGTGATTCTGTGAATAACATCATCAGAGCTGCATATTTAATGAAAGACTCAACCGGTTTCCTGTGGGTGTCCTTTCTACCTGCTGAGAAGAGCAGGTTAAAATTGAAGACTGTGGGAAGGGAGTTTCAGCGGGTAATTCTGACGGTGTATTTTAATTGCCTGCTGGCTTGCCCAATTTCTGTAAGGAAGGCAGGGTTAAAATCACCCCTGCAGTAATTTAGGATTATTTACAAAGGGGGGGATTTTAACTCAGGTGCGGATGGTGTCGTGTTATTCGAATTTCGTGTTTCCCACACAAATCTAAATGGATGTGGGAGATTGATGCAATTTTATCTTAATTGGCCAATTGATTTCCAACGTGTGGGAAGCCTTTGCAAATGGGATTTTCATGACTGAAAGTCCCCTCCGATGACATATCATTGCTGCTGCATTTAAGGTCCACAGCAAGCCTTGCTTCTTCTGCAGACTGCCAAGCTTCTTGACTGTGCAGTGTGAGGGAGCTGCAGCAAATACGACAAGCGGGAGGGCCAGATCAGCTCCTCGCTTTGACGAGGTGGCACTGCAGGCATTAGTGGATGGATCTAGGGCCAACAGGAAAGTGCTCTTCCCTTCATCAGGGAGGAAGAGGCCTCCCACTCAGACCAAGGCAGTGTGGATGCAGATGGCTGAGGAGGTCAACTCCTTGGGAGTCACCCGCAGAACCTGGATACAGTGCAGGAAAAGATTTCATGACCTTCAGCGCACTGGAAGAGTGAGTATGAATTTCCCATCACCCTCAATCTGATCCCCATTGCTTTTCCTCATCAGCACTCAGCTTTAGCAATCTTTTCCTCCACATCCCACTTGACACTGACATCCATGCATCCTTACCCATTCCCTTTCTCTCTATGCTCACATTCACATAACTTGTCAACCATGCAGCCCTCACACTCCCTATCACTCTGATGCCTTGAACACAACTGACAATACACAGGAAGGGCCCTTGGTCTTGCAACCTCACTCCATCTTTGTCTCCTTCTAAGTATCTATGCTATGCAATCTCTACACTCACTCCTTCATTTTCACTCAACTTCCACTTGTCTCCCTCATTGCAGGAAAAGAGAGCTCACAACAAAAGAGCGAGCCAGGACAGGAGGTCGAAGGAGGAGGGACAGCTTCAATAGCCCACCTGACCCCCTGGGAGGAGGCCGTCCTGGAATTATGGGAATAGAGGTACTTAAGGAAGTGGCCCTAGAAATAGTAGATGCATTACTGGTCATCTTCTAAAATTCTATAGATTCTGGAACAGTTCCCATGGGTTGGAGGGTAGCTAATGTTACCCCACTATTCAAAAAAGGTGGTAGGGAGAAAACAGGGAATTATAGACCGGTAAGCCTGACATCGATAGTGGGGAAAATGCTAGAGTCCATTATAAAAGGTGTAATAGCAGAGCACTTGGAAAACAGTGACAGGATCGGACAAAGTCAACATGGATTTACAAAAGGTAAATCATGCTTGACTAATCTACTGGAATTTTTTGAGGATGTAACTGGTAGAATAGATAAGGGAGAACCAGTGGATGTGGTGTATTTGGATTTTCAGAAGGCTTTCGATATGGTCCCGCATAAGAGATTAGCGTGTAAAGTTAAAGCACATGGGTTTGGGGGCAAGGTACTGACTTGGATAGTGAACTGGTTGGCAGACAGAAAGCAAAGAGTTGGAATAAATGGCTCTTTTTCCGCACGGCAGGCAGTGACTAGTGGGGTACCGCAGGGATCGGTGCTAGGACCCCAGCTATTCACAATATATATTAATGATCTAGATGAGGGAACCAGATGTAATATCTCCAAGTTTGCAGACGACACAAAGCTGGGTGCGCGTGTTTGCTGTGAGGAGGATGCCGAGAAACTCCAGTATGATTTGGACAGGTTGGGTGATTGGGCAGATGTATGGCAGATGCAGTATAAGGTGGAAAAATGTGAGGTTATCCACTTTGGTGACAAAAACAGGAAGGCAGATTATTATCTGAACGGCAATAGATTGGGAGAAGGGGAAGTGCAACGAGACCTGGGTGTCCTTGTGCACCAGTCGCTGAAGGTAAGCATGCAGGTGCAGCAGGCGGTTAAGAAGGCAAATGGTATGTTGGCCTTCGTAGCGAGATGGTTCGAGTACAGGAACAAGGATGTCTTGCTGCAGTTGTACAGGACCTTGGTGAGACCACACCTTGAGTATTGTGTGCAGTTTTGTTCACCTTATCTGAGGAAGGATGTTCTTGCCATGGAGGGAGTGCAGCGAAGATTCACCAGACTGATACCTGGGATGGCAGGAATGACGTATGAGGAGAAAATGGGTCGATTGGACTTATACTCGCTGGAGTTTAGAAGAATGAGAGGGGATCTCATTGAAACTTATAAAATTCTAACAGGACTAGACAGACTAGATGCAGGAAGGATGTTCCCGATGGCAGGGGAGTCCAGAACCAGGGGCCACAGTCTAAAGATAAGGGGTAAGCCATTTAGGACAGAGAGAGTGATGAACCTGTGGAATTCTCTACCACAGAAGGCAGTTGAGGCCAATTCATTAAATATATTCAAGAAGGATTTAGATATATTTCTTAAGGCTAAAGGGATCAAGGGATATGGGGAGAAGGCAGGGACAGGGTACTGAGTTTGGATGATCAGCCATGATCTCATTGAATGGCGGAGCAGGCTCGAGGGGCCGAATGGCCTACTCCTGCTCCTACCTTCTATGTTCCTATGATTCACTCGTGGGGGACAGACAGACGGGTGCAACACAGCAATCTGGTGACTGAAAAGTTTCCCATCTCTCTCTTTGACATTGCATGAGTCGCTGATAATGATTGTGAAGCTGTAACAGATGGACTTATGAGCATCTGCAAAAAGCTATGTGCATGTAGCCTTTGCATTGCATCTCTGACTCTTTCCTTTACTCCCCCACAGGACCATCACAAGCATCCGTCCTCCCTAGCCAGGAAGAAGAGGCTGAGCAGCCAGATTCCTCAGAGGAAGCTGTAACCTCTGAGGGCGCAGTCTCAACAGAATTCAGCGCACCCAGCATCAGCGCAGACACTCACATCTCGGTGGGACTTTCGGGACATAGAGTAGTGTTGTCACCTGGTGTATCACAGCTCACAAGTGAGCATCAGCAGATTGTGGAGACAGGGACAGCAGTGGAGAGTCCTAGTCGGAGGGCGCAGGACTCTTCCAGCTCGGCTCAGCTGCATGTCAACCCTCTGCCTCTGGGTCCATCCAGAAGATCAGAGGTGATGGAACTCCAGGCACAGATGCAGGAGTCTCTGGCAGGTTTTGTCTCTAGGGTCGCTGCGAGTGTGGAGCGAATGGAGGATTCCATAGCGAACATGAGCAGAGCATTTGTGGAGTCATTGGCGCATGAACGCATCACCACGGAAAGGATGGCTACCTCCATGGAAAGGATTGCTACCTCCATGGTAAGGCTCGCTACCATAGAGAGGATGGCTATGGTAGAGGAGAGAATGGCTATGGCCATGGAGGAGCTTAGTCACCAGGGTATGGAAAATATGGCCATTGTTCAGAATAGAATGACATCTCTTGAGGAGCGATGGGCATCTATTGAACAGAGAAACCAGACCTTCATGGAAGTCCTTCTGAGTAGGACAGCCAGTGCAGATACGGGTCCCCATGGCCCCCTGATATGCAGCAAGGTGCTCACCAGCCACTTGCAGGCGCTGAGGGGGACCTGACCCATGAGAGGGAGGCTGGTGGCAGACCTCAAGGAAGTGAGGGCTCCTCTCCAAGTGCTCACACTTCCATGCCACTGCAGAGCCCTCGGTCAGAGCCCCACCAGATTCCACACCCAAGTGAGATAGACATCTCAACCCCTGCACAGCCGCAGGAGCAGCAGACTGTTGACGAGCCCTCACAGGCTTGCAACCCCAGAGGACACCCGCCAAAGGTGTCGAGACAGGAGCAGCAGGAAAGTGAGCAAGGGGCCTCCACATTGTAATGATATCAGCAAATAGAGATGGTATTTGCCTGTTCGATTATGATGCCTTAACAGCATGTTTGCATGTATTGATTGCTTGTGCCTGACCAGCAGAGGGCGTGTGACTGAGACAAGCAAGGCAGTTTAGTTTGGTTTCAGTTTCGTTCTAGATGCATCACTTGCATCGTGTCTCCTGTAAATGCTGTATAAAGAGTTGAACAGACTTAGATTAAAAGACATCTTCTCTCATAAATGTCTCATCATTGAACCCACGAAGAAATCAATACATGGTGTCAGAAGTGATTGAAAGAGATGAAGAGAAAAAATCTGAAGTTAAATCAGCTCTCCACAGATTAGCACGCCAAAAGAGAACATCATTACTTACCATTAGAGAATAGCTAACGAAGTGAAAAATGGAAGGTTTACTCCCACCGGCGACGCTTCAGTTGACAGGTAATGTGGCTGAAAATTGGAGAAGGTTCAAACAATGTGTGGGGTTGTATTTATCAGCAATCGGAGCTGACGAGAAAAGTAATAAAAGGAAGTCGTCACTGTTCTTGCATGTCGTGGGTGATGAAGCGCTGGCGGTGTATAATAACTTCACATTCGCTGCTAATGGAGACAAAATGAAGCTAGATAAAATAATGGAACAGTTTGAGGCCTACTGCATACCTAAACATAATGTGATGTTTGAGAGGCACAGATTTTTCACATGTGTACAGAAAACGGGTGAGACTATTGATCAGTATGTGACTGAACTGAGAAACCGAAGCAAAACATGTGAATTTGGGGGACTGACAGACTCGCTGATAAAAGACAGACTGGTGTGTGGTATTCCGGATAATGGTCTAAGGGAAAGACTGCTAAGAGAGCAAGATCTAGACCTGGGAAAAGCCATAGCACTGTGTAGGGCTACAGAGACTGTGAAGTTGCAGGCAAAGGAGCTGTTCAGTGACAATAGCTGCAACGTGGATGCAGTGAGAATGAACGGACATGAACCGTTTAACAAAAAGAGCGCCAATGTGAAAAAAGAGGCATGGCCAGCGAACAAAAATGAAAGGGACAATCGAAAGTCATGTAGTCGATGCGGTACACAGCATCCACCAAAAAAGTGTCCAGCATATGGTAAAACATGCAATAGTTGCAACAAGAACAACCATTATGCCCGTTGCTGTAAGAACCAAATGCAACAAAGCAAGGTCCATGCAGTAGATGAAAGTGACATAGAGGAGTTCTATGTAGATGTTGTGTCTGAAAACAAAAAAGAAGAAAGAGACTGGATGTTGACACTAAAAGTGAATGACATATACATTCCATTTAAATTGGATACTGGAGCACAAGTTAATGTGATATCAGAGACTGATTTTAAGAAAATTAGACCCAGACCAAAGATACAGGGTCTAGGCTGCATTCCAGGAGAACACACGATCAGAGTAGATAAAAGTATGACACCGGTCATACATCCATGCAGAAAAGTCCCGTTTGCTCTTCAAAAGCAACTGAAGGCAGAGTTGGACAGGATGGAAAGTCTGAACGTGATTCGGAAGACAGATGAGCCAACTGAGTGGGTGAGTTCCCTCGTCGTAGTGGACAAAAAGAATGGAAAGCTCAGAATTTGCCTGGCTCCAAGAGATCTAAACAGAGCAATAAAGAGAGAGCACGCCAAGCTTCCTACACATGAGGAAATCATGGCACAGTTTGCAAATGCAAAGTATTTCAGCAAGTTAGATGCATCATCAGGATTTTGGCAGATGAAATTGGATGAAGCAAGTTCAAGACTGTGCATGTTCAACAGTCCATTTGGCAGATACAGATTCCTAAGGTTACCATTTGGCATTGCCTCAGCTCCTGAAGTGTATCACAAAACTATCCATATGATCTATGAGCACCTGGAGGGAGTTGATACATCAATGGATGACATCATAGTATGGGGAACCACGAGAACTGAGCATGACGAGAGACTGAAAAAAGTGCTGGAAGCAACAAGGAAAACAAACCTGAAGCTGAATAGAGAGAAATGCCAGCTCAGGGTGACAGAACTGACATTCCTTAGCAGTGAGGGCATCAGACCAGATCCCAGAAAGGTGTCCGCCATTGAGAATATGCCAAAGCCACAATGCAAAAAGGACGTGCAGAGGTTTAATGGAATGATCAACTACATGGGGAAATTCATATCCAACCTCTCAGAAAAGATGGCGCCACTGAGAAGACTAACTGAAAAGAACATAGAATGGGAATGGAATCATGAGCATGAGAAGTCATGGAGCGATCTAAAGAAACTGCTCACAGAGGAACCAGTTCTGAGGTTTTATGACCCAGTGAGACCCATCAAGATATCATCAGATGCATCACAGAGTGGGCTCGGTGCCGTTCTTCTGCAACAATATGACTACTGGCAACCTATTGCATATGCATCGCGCTCAATGACAGACGCGGAGGCGCGATATGCCCAAATAGAAAAGGAGCTGCTCAGCATCACATACGCCTGTGAAAGATTTCACCAGTTTGTGGCAGGACAAGCAATCAGTGTAGAGACTGACCATAAGCCCTTGATTGCATTGTTCCAAAAGCCACTAAATAGCTGTCCACTTAGAATACAAAGAATGATGATCAGGCTGCAACGCTATACACTGAATGTTGCGTACACACCGGGTAAACTGATGTATACAGCAGACACGTTGTCCAGAGCTGTTGACCCAAGTGAGCCCGCAAACACCACAATGGATGAAAAAGTGAACGCCTATGTGGACATGATCACAAGTGCACTGCCCATAGCAGATGCAAAAATGGAGCTCATAAAGACTGAGACAAACAAAGATGAAACAATGAGACGACTGAGAAAAAGCATCTTGGATGGATGGCCCAACATGAAGCAAGACTGCTCACCTGACATGGCAGAGTACTGGAACTGCAGGGCGGAACTATCAGTGGTCGAAGACATCATCTACAAAGGAAGTAAAATAGTTATCCCAAAGAGTCTGAGAAAAGAGATGTTAAAAAAGATCCATGGAGGACATCTGGGAATCGAAAAGTGTAAGAAAAGAGCACGAGAGGTGATGTACTGGCCATGAATCAACCAAGATGTGACAAATGAGGTGTCAAACTGCACAATATGCCTGAAATATCGAGCAAGCAATCCGGTAGAACCACTAAAGCCACACCCAGTGCCAGACAGACCTTACCAGAAGGTAGGCGCTGACCTATTCGTATGTCAAGGGAAGGACTATCTTGTAGTCACAGACTATTACTCCCTGTATCCAGAGGTTTGTAGACTGTACACCACCACTGCAGATGTTGTGATAACATGTATGAAAGCCATATTCTTCAGACATGGCGTGGCAAGCGAGGTCTTCACAGACAACGGACCCCAGTTTTACAATGCAAGTTTTCGACACTTTGCCAAAGAGTGGGACTTTGTCCACACAACGTCAAGTCCTCACTTTCCACAGTCCAATGGTGTAGTGGAAAAATCGGTCCAGACAGTGAAACGACTGATGTACAAGGCAAAAGACAGTGGAACTGACTTCTACCAGAGCATGCTTGTATACCGCACAACGCCGCTCGAGTGTAGTATGTCACCAGCCCAACTCCTGATGGGACGTCGGCTAAGGTCAAACTTACCCATCCCGGAGAACCTCCTGAAAACAAAAGAGGGGGAGAAAGTGAGGAAGTTCAAAGAACAACAGAAAGAAAAGCAAAAGTACTACTATGACAGAGGAACACAAAACCTACCTGAACTCCACACTGGTGACCAAGTAAGGTTCAAAGACAAAACAAACACATGGACTCAGAAGGGAACTGTCCTGAGTGAAGTTCAACCAAGGTCATACACCATTCAGACAGATGAGGGTGCTGTTCCGAGAAGAAATCGTCGAGATCTTCTCATGGGACCAGCCACAGCAGGTCAAGAGACTGATACTGTTGAACAACCTGATCACACAGCTGAGAACACATCATCTGAGGCAACAACTCAGATTCAAGGACAATCAATCAGAAAATCCTCAAGACACGTGAAGCCTCCTGAGAGACTCATTGAGCAAATTTAAGGACTATTGTTATAGAAGGAAGTAATGTTATCTTATTCTTTCTTCAAGTTCTAGTGTATTGACATATTTCACGTGAACACACAAAGCAAGGTTAAAAAACCTTGATCATGTTAATGATAATGTAAGTTCATTAAGTGTTACAGTTAAAATGCAGATTAATACAAAGAAAACATGTTGTTAGTTAAAAGTAAAATACTTTTGTTTTAAGAAAAGGAGATGTAATGATATCAGCAAATAGAGATGGTATTTGCCTGTTCGATTATGATGCCTTAACAGCATGTTTGCATATATTGATTGCTTGTGCCTGACCAGCAGAGGGCATGTGACCGAGACAAGCAAGGCAGTTTAGTTTGGTTTCAGTTTCGTTCTAGATGCATCACTAGCATCGTGTCTCCTGTAAATGCTGTATAAAGAGTTGAACAGACTTAGATTAAAAGACATCTTCTTTCATAAATGTCTCGTCATTGAACCCACAAAGAAATCAATACACACACCTGCTGAAGCCACAGGGGAGGCACCACGTAGGAGAACACGTAAGAGGAAAATTCTGCACAAATAGTCACAAGGTTAGTCACTTGGGTGCAATTTTGTGTTTATTGTAAAAATGTCATCACGTCGTTATTGAACATAAAATTTCTGATGGCAGATGGTGCAGTTGTGGCGTCTGTCATTTCGCTATTGGGACTTCCACATTGAGGCCTTAGGAATACTTGCAACTGTCAGTATGGTGGTTAGAGTGCTAGGAATCCTCTGGTTCTTGGCCATTGTCAAAGATCTGGTAAGAAGCTGCGAGGCAAAAGTGTTTGATTGACTAGGCTACGCAAATCTGTCCAGGATGAGTGCGTTCCTTGCATCCCGGGCAGCAATGTTCTCGCGTAATGCTGCCGCTGGTTGCTGGGCCTCTGCAGGATGTTCATTTTCACACTCCTCCTCCTCCTCCTCCTCCTCATCTGAGGAGGATATGTGAGGAGCCACTTGGTCGTCAGGAATCTGCAAGCCACGATGCTGTGCCATGTTGTGGAGTGCACAGCAAACCACGACGATTCTGGAGACCCTGGCTGCTGAGTACTGCAGGGCTCCACCTGATCTATCCAGGCATCTGAAGCGCATCTTCAGCAAACCGATGGTTTGCTTGATAATGGATCTGGTGGACATGTGGCTGAAGTTGTAGCGCTCCTCAGCTTCGTTGGCTGGCCTCCTCAACGGCGTCATTAGCCATGTCCTCAGGGGATAGCCCTTGTCTCTAAGTAGCCATCCGTTAAGTTGGTCTGGCGAACTGAATTGCGGAGGCACACTAGACTGCCGCAGTATGAATGAGTCATGGCAACTGCCAGGGTACATGGCAAAAACATGCAAAATTTCCTTCTTGTGGTCACACACCAGCTGAACGTTGAGTGAGTGGTAGCCCTTGCGGTTGACAAAAATACCTGGATTGTGATGGGGTGCCCTAAGGGCCACATGTGTGCAGTCAACGATGCCCTGCACCCTTGGAATGCTTTCCAGATTAACTAATCCAACCACTTGCGCCGTGACATTTGCTCAATCCTTGGTGAAATGGAGGTGATTGTGCGCGAGGGCAAAGAGGGCATCGGTTACCTGCGTGATGCAAGTGTGTGCGGCCGCCTGGGAGATGCCGCTGATGTCTGCTGCTGATCCCTGGAATGAGCCTGAGGCAAAAAAGTTAAGTGCGGTGGTGACTTTGATGGCCATTGGTAATGCTTGTCCACCTGGTCCTCTGGGCTGCAGGTCTTGCTGTAGCATTGTGCAGATGTCAGTCTCTGCCTCTCGCGAAAGTCGGAGCCGCCTTTGGCACTGCTGCTCAGACATGTTGAGGTAGCTGACCCTGCGTCTGTAGACCCTGTTTGGGGGGTATCTCCTGCGCCTACAGGCTTCCAGGCGCTGGCCCCTTCTGGCCTGTGCAGCTTCAGGTGGGTGAGCAGCAGCCTGGCAGTCCTGCTGCTGCTGCTGTTGCTGGTGCTGCTGTTGCTCCTGGTTCTGCTGCTGCCGCGCCTGGTGCTCAAGCTCCTCTAATGCCCAGATGGGAAGGAAATAAATGGCTCCCATGCTTCTGGTATATGCCTCCATTGAGGAAGCGCTGAGTGAAGGTGGCGAGAGGGGTTTCCCAGGAGGTCACACTGGAGATGGGTGTGAGGCTCCAACCTTCCACAGGTATCGTTAAGCCTTCTAAAAGTTGCCCCAGACCTGAGACCACTAAGTCCTGCCACCTGCAAATGATGGCTGATTAAATCTCCTCTTTAATGGTTGACTTGCAGTTGATAGTCAGCAATCCAATAGTGCTCCCGCCAGGTTTCACATTCGTGTTTCCCACCAGGCATGTTTCACGTGGGAAAAGGGTTAAATTCACATGGGCCTTTCAAAATAGGATTATAGAGGCCATTTAATGGTTGTTAAGGGCCTTAACGACTAGTCCCACCTGTTGGATGCGGGACGGAGTCGGGACCATCAGACACGACTGAGTTAAAATTGCTCGGAGTCGGGAATCAGGTGAGGGGAGGTGGTCCCGCCCACCAGTTTTTGCGATTTTAACCTCCCGCACGCCTCCAAGCCTGCCTCCATGGCTCAATGAAAATTGAGCCCAAAGAATTAGTTTATTTGTTAAGAGTTGCAATCGTTTTTATTATTTTATTCACTCATGAGTTAGGTGAAAAAATGTCTGCTGTATTATAACTATATTATATAATTGTTATTTATATGCTTATGTTGAGTAAATTTGCTTCACATTGCATTAGGCGGGCCTTTAGCATCTAAGAAGCACCTGAGTTTCCCCCCTGATTTTCTATTGCCAACTGTCCATTTTTCAGCTGAGATACTGGCAGCCAACAATTGACAATTGCCCACATTGCTTCTATATTTAAAATGTACATTTAAAATTTTATTTTAAGGTGCTATTTTAGTTGTAGCCAGTTAATAATACAGCAATAAAAGCCATCCCTGACATTTAACTAGCTTTATTACTGTAATATTAGTGTTTGTTGGAATGTTGCAGTGTCAGCTGAATACTTGGCGATACTGGAATTTCCCAGTAGTCTAAGAGTTAATCGTCATTCATAGAGTTTTTTTTTAATTTTTCTGGAGACTATAAAATGCATTATAAAAATTGTAGATAATGGAGGGAAGGTAACAAGACTATAATTTTGAGGTTCAGGCGGTACCTAACTGGAGACAGATTAATTTCAGTGAGATGTAAAGGGATCTGGCCCTGGTGGATTGGAATTAAAAATTGGTAGGCAAGATAGTAATTGAACAATGGGAGGCCTTCAAAAAGGATACAGTTCTGGTACACAGTAGACAAATTCCCACAAGGGAGAAAGGGAGAGCATCCAAAGCTACAACTTGCGCTGGTTTTTCACACAGTTCGCCTGAAATTGGCCAAACTAGCGGCAAAGATCGAGGAATTTCAAGCGCAAATTGCTTCCAACGCAATCAAGTTGCCGTGATCTTTTGCGCTGGTTTAAAAGAGATCGCGCTAGAATCCGGCCCCACTGTAGGGGGCATCTTTTACCTGGTTTACGGTAATTTACCTTCCTTTACCTGGTTTACAGTAATTTACCTGGTCAAGCAGCTTTTTGCTGCTGCACTCTGACCAATCCCAAACAGCGGTTTCGAATCACTAAACCGACCCTTCCAGTTCTGACTGGAGGAACTTATAATTAATGATATATTAAAACGGACAAAATGGTCTGGATGCGAGAAAATCAAACTTTATTAACTAAAGAAAACTACACCACACGATCAATGTAAAATTGCTTAACAGGGGAAGGCAGACGGCAAAAACGAGGGATAAATGGCTACAATGTAAGTCTTACAATCTTAGCAATTTCCCTTAAATTACCACCCCTCTAACTCCTTACTAGATTGCCTTGCTGAGGAGTCAGAAACCTGCTCACCTGGGGTCCAAAGAGAGAGAAGAGCTCACCTGCAGTCCAAGGAAAATGAGAGAGATATGCTTCTGGGAAGCTATCTTTATATCCTGGGAGCTCCTGCTGTTTTGGCGCTGAAAAGGTCTGTGTGCAAATTCGCGCCGAAAAGTTCGAATACACAAGAGCAAGGCCATTATTGGCTGATTCAAACAGGCTATTTCCCAGTGGCCAAACTGCTCCCATTGTCTGGAATGGGTGATTCAAACCCATTCAGTTTAAACTGTTCCCTTCCTCAGTTTGAGTGTCCTTTTCAAAAGTCTGGGCTGAGCCTTCGAACCATCTCCATTCACCCTGATGGGTTTTGAATGGGGCTGTACTACTATGTAAACAGAAACCCATTCATTGTGGTCACTCAAAACCGCAGCCTCAAGTGGTTTAATCCCTTATGTCAACAAGGTAACAGTTTCCTGTAAACAAACATCGATTGTCTCTGAAGGGAAGGGAAACTCCCTTTTTTTTGATTGACAGAATTTGACTGCCGTTGCCGCCCCTTTTCACAGACATACATGCCTTTGTCCTTGGTCATGCTTCTCTGATGGCCATTTTTAAAGCCCTTTGCAATTTACCAATTCAAAACTCAAGAGTACATTTTTTAAATAAAATGTGCTGTCTTAAAGTGTGCTAATTTTTCCGCGAAGTTCCTCGATTCTGGTGTTGTCCACATGCTGCCCAACTCAATGCAGCCCACCTGTGATTCTGGGTATGTTTAAAACATTGTCCAACCCAGAGGCAATTTTCACGATGTAGATTAATATTTCCCAATCTTCGGGGACTGAGGGGATTTTTGCAAACCCCTACACCACCCACAAAAGTGGCCATGCCCCAGTTTGAATTAATCACCATTGCGAGTTTCTGCTAATTGCGCCCGTTTATGAGCCTTCGAGAAGGCTCTTAAACTTAAGCGCTTTTTTTAGGTGCAAGGACACTAATAGGCATTGTTCTGCCTTATAATTGCAGGAGTTTCGTTTTGTTGCCGCCAGTAGGTGGCAGTAAATGGAAATGGCCAGTAGGGTCACTCAACAGGAAGTAGTATAGTGATAGCAAACAAAGAGGTCACATCAGCATGGAGCGTGCTGCAAGTTAATCCGCTGTAATCTTACATTGTTACGCCTTCGAAAGCATTGCCTGTGAGTTGAATGGTTTCATTACATATTCATGTTTAGATGTTAGTTATATCTCATGTATGTAACAAGGTGCATTTTTTTCTTTTTTCTTTCTCAGTTTTACTCCAACCCAATGCAACTGATTTGTATTGTTTCATTGACCTCATGCAAGTGTGGCATTATTAAACACCGGAGCTTGGACGCTACATCCTGACTCCCATGTCGTTATTGAAAGGAGTTTGGCTGGCTGTCTAACTGTGTACAGACACATACCTGTAGGGAGGACAGTACAGTAAAAAGGCAAGCCATCAGCTGGCGCAACAAGCAACATTCGCAGTGCAGCACGGTGCAATCATGGATGGCTAGAGCTTCCAAGACGAGCAGAGATCTGTGACCAGCTCAAGAAGTACACACTCATTTAGATCATCAACAGCCAGTGTAGCAGCAGCTAGAGCCTGGGCTAAAGCTAAAGCGGCACAGGCTCGCGTGACCTTTGCTAAACAGGAACTGGCTGTGAAGAAAGAGAAGGTCCAACTACATGCAGAGGCTGCTACATTGGAGAAAGAGAAGGTCCGACTACAAGCAGAGGCTGCTACATTGGACACCACGCTGGAGGCACTACACATTGAGAAAGAAGCAGCTGCCGCTACTGCTGAGGTGGAGATATGGGAAGCAGCACTAGAAGCAGAGGTGGGAGAGCACCGCAGCATTGCTCGTCCTGCATCACCTCATAGCACTGAGAGGCGGACAAGCGACTATGTCCAGGAGCAGGCTAGGACACGCACAGACATCTCCTCCTTCCCAAACTTTGAACCATTGCACGAGAACACGGAATCGCCATCACCAGCCCAACATGAGGTCACTCAGGTGGATCATTCACGCTACACTGATGATGACCCCTTCCTTGTTATTGACGACTGGTCACACAAAGGAGAGTTTGCAGCGCCCCCAAAGAAACCTGTGCCCCAATCCGCCACTCCCAACCACTTGGAAGGTACTTATGCCAAAATTCCAACCCATCAAAAAAGAACCCTTTTCAAAGGTTAGAACAGGTCACCCGGCATGGCAGTCTCCCATCCAATCGCAGCCCTTCCGATGTGATCATATTCTGGCAACCCATGCACAGACTCCTAATATGACAGGCATTGCCCAATATTTGGCACGCAGAGAACTTGTAAGGACAGGTCTCACAAAATTTGATGACAAGCCAGAGAGTTTTAGAGCATGGCAGTCCTTCCTTAATGCCACTGGCGGCTTGAGCCTGAGTGCTAGTGAGGAGTTGGATTTATTGTCATCATGGCTGGGCAAAGAATCGTCAGAACATGCCCGTAGGATCTGGTTTGTGTACACAAATGACCCAAGCACAGCCCTTAGAATGGTCTGGGCAAGACTCAGGGAGTGTTACTGCGCTCCTGAGGTGATAGAGAAAGCCCTCTTCAGTAAGCTGGAAAACTTTCCTAAAATAGCTAACAGAGACTACCTTAAGCTTAGAGAACTCGGAGACCTTTTAATGGAGTTACTGGCAGCCAAAACAGATGGATACTTACCTGGGCTCTCCTATTTAGATACTGCTCGCAGCATCAACCCAATAGTGGAGGAGTTGCCCCACCCTCTCCAAGAAAAATGGATCAACGTAGGCTCAAAATTCAAAGAAGACAACCACATGTGGTTTCCCCATTTTCCTTCTTTGTGAACTTTATCTGCAGAGAGGCCAGAATTAGAAATGATCCAAGCTTTGCCCTGTCCAGCTACTGTAGTGGACCCTCAAAGTATGAGAAGCCCATGTCAAAGTACGTAGGCACAAGAATGCCTATATCTGTGCATAAGACGGATGTCACTGCAAAGACCGACATCAGAATAGATGCAGCAAAGAATGAAGACGATCCCGGAAAACACTGCCCCATCCATCATAAGCCTCATCTGCTCGCAAAATGTAGAGGCTTCAGAAACAAGACCATAGATGAACGCAGAGCCTACCTCAGAGATAATGGGATATGTTTTAGGTGTTGCGCCTCCGTTTCCCACACTGCAAGAGACTGCAGGATAGTGTTGAGATGCAGGGAGTGTGAGCGTGACCGCCACAGCACAGCTATGCACCCAGGTCCTACCCCCACAACGGAAAAGCCAACCATCAAAGACTCTGAGCCCGGAGACGAGAGAAAGGGAACCCTTACCACTGCACCAATGGTGAGCTCCATACGCACTGAGGTGTGTGGCCAAGGCCTCACAGGATGATCGTGTTCCAAAATATGCCTTGTAAGAGTCTACCCACAAGGACAGCGCAACCGCTCAGTTAACATGTACGCAATACTCGATGACCAAAGTAACCGGTCACTCGCACGGTCAGACTTTTTTGACATATTTGGCGTCGAGAGTAGCCCAGCCCCTTACTCACTGAGAACCTGTGCCGGACTCTTGGAGATGGCAGGAAGGAAAGCAGATGGGTTCTGTGTCGAGGCAGTGAGTGAAGGGGTGAGCATAGACTTACCGCCACTGATAGAGTGCAGTAAAATCCTGAACAACCGATCAGAGATACCAACGCCTGAGGCAGCACTTCACCATGCCCACCTGAAGCCCATACCATCACGCATCCCAGCACTGGATCCAAAGGCCCAGATTCTCCTCCTGCTCGGGAGAGATGTGGTGAGGGTGCATAAGGTGAGAGAGCAAGTTAACGGACCACACGATGCCCCCTTTGCCCAAAGACTCGACTTAGGCTGGGTGCTCGTGGGAGAAGTGTGCCTAGGCCAAGCTCACAAGCCCAACGTAAGCACCTTTATGACCAACGTGCTAGAAAGCGGACGACCCTCTTTCCTCACTCCCTGCCCAAGTCACATCCACCTGAAAGAGAGAGCGAGCTACGGCGGGGAGCAACAAGGTGATTTCTCTCACACAGCATGGGGGTGCTCGGCTGACACCAGAGCTGTCGACAAACTGGGGCACACCGTGTTTGAAAAGACAAAAGATGACAACAAAGGTGCTCTCTCCTTCGAAGACGAAGCTTTCATGAATATTATGGAGAAAGAATTTCACAAAGATGAGGCGAACAGCTGGGTTGCGCCTCTTCCCTTCAAGGTACCCCGGCTTCTTCTGCCTAACAATCGCGATCAGGCACTGTCACGCCTCGCATCACTGCGGCGCACATTAGATAGAATGCCTGAAATGAAGGAACAGTTCATTGCCTTCATGGAAAAGGTTTTCAAGAGTAACCATGCTGAATTAGCACCTCCACTCAAAGAAGGAGAAGAGTGCTGGTATCTCCCAATTTTTGGAGTTTATCACCCCCAGAAACCTAGTCAAATAAGAATAGTTTTCGACTCCAGTGCTCAGCACTGTGGCATCTCACTCAACAGCATTCTGCTCATGGGTCCAGACCTAAACAACACCCTCCTTGGCGTGCTGATTCGCTTTAGGACAGAGCTCGTAGCAGTAACCGCAGACATCCAACAGATGTTCTATTGCTTTGTGGTGAGAGAGGACCATAGGAACTATCTGAGGTTCTTCTGGTATCGCGACAACAACATGTCAAAGGACATCACTGAATACAGGATGCGGGTCCATGTTTTTGGTAACAGCCCCTCCCCTGCAGTCTCCATCTATGGGCTCAGAAGTGTAGCCAAAGAGGGAGAACACGAGCATGGAAAAGACACAAGACAGTTTGTGGAGAGACATTTTTATGTTGATGACGGCCTCATATCCTTACCTTCAGAAGCAGAAGCCATCAACCTGCTGAAGTGAACTCAAGCTTCATTAGCACAGTCCAACCTGAGGCTGTACAAAATTGCCTCAAAGAGTGTAGCATTGATGAAGGCCTTTCCAGCTGAGGATCTTGCCAAGGGCATTAAAGACTTAGACCTCAGCGACGAAACCATGCTAGCCCAGCTAAGCCTTGGTTTACGTTGGGAAATTGAATCTGACACCTTCACCTTTGCAGTGTCTGTAGGTGACAAGCCATTTACACGCCGTGGAGTGCTGCCAACGGTCAACTTGCTCTTTGACCCTCTCGGCATGGTGGCGCCCGTGACTATTCAGGGAAGAGCCCTACTACGAGAACTCTGCACAGACTCGAGCGACTGGGACTCTCCACTCCCCGAAGGCAGGTTAGCAGAATGGGAGACATGGAGAAAGTCTCTCAAAAATCTAAAAAATCTTCATATCCCACGCACCTACTCACCAGACATACTCTCCAAATCCAAACGCACCGAGTTGTGTGTATTCTCAGATGCGTCCGAGAAAGTTATTGGCGCAGTAGCCTACCTGAGATCCCTGGATGATGAGGACCAAAGCAACGTGGGATTTGTCCTGGGAAAGGCGAAGTTGACACCCCGGCCAGAGCCCACCATACCACGCCTGGAGTTATGCGCTGCAGTATTAGCAGTGGAGATGGCGGATCTCACCCTGGATGAGATAGATTTCAAGCTTGATGTAGTGAAATTCTACTGTGACAGCAAAGTTGTTCTCGGTTACATCTCCAATGAGTCAAAGAGATTCTTCATATATGTACACAACAGAGTTCAGCAAATAAGACAATCAACACGCCCCGACCAGTGGCACTATGTGCCCACAGAGCTGAATCCAGCTGACCTCGCCACCAGGTCAGTGCCTGCCTCCCAGCTCTCCAATACAATGTGGTTTACCGGGCCAGCTTTCTTACACAAACCTGACCAAGCTGACCATACGGCACAAGAATCATTCAAGCTCGTCAGCCCAGATCTAGATGTGGAGGTCCGTCCTCATGTGATCAGCTTAATGACTCACACCCAAGGGAGCCTACTTACCTGTGAGCGCTTTGAACGCTTTTCAACCTGGCGATCGCTCGTCAGAGCCATAGCTTTCTTAATCCATGTGGCTCGCTCTCACAAGTCCGATCCTGGCAGCTCGTCAAACAAATGCAGAGGTTGGCACTGGTGCAGGAAGCCTCGTTCCCCAGACGAGTTGGCTGCAGCTGAGAACATTATCATCAGGTCAGTTCAAGTTCAGGCGTACTCTGAGGAGTACAGAGCACATGCTGAAAAAAGAACCATTACCAAGACCAGTTCACTGTGGAAACTGAATCCAGTTTTGAATGACGGCCTCATCAGAATTGGAGGACGGCTGACGCATGCAGAACTGAGATTGCAAGAAAGGAGTCCTGTTGTCCTGCCACATCAAAGCCACATCACAACATTGCGCACAAGACACCACCATGAACTGATAGAACACCAGGGCCGCCAGTTCACTGAGGGAGCCATTCGAGCAGCCAGTTTGTGGATTGTCAGCGGCAAACGGTTGATTGGATCTGTCTTACACCAATGCGTCACATGCAGAAAGTTCAGATGGAGAATGGAGGAGCAGAAGATGGCTGATCTGCTTCCGGAACAACTTAGTTCATCGCCACCATTTTCATATGTCGGCCTGGATGTTTTTGGCCCTTGGACTATCACTACTTGCCGCACCAGAGGAGGCGCCGCTCATAGCAAACGCTGGGCTATGCTATTCACTTGTATGAGCACAAGAGCTGTGCATATAGAAGTGATTGAGTCCATGGACACGTCCAGCTGCATTAATGCATTACGAAGATTCTTCGCCATCCGCGGGCCAGCAAAGCAGTTAAGATCCGACTGTGGAACAAATTTCATTGGAGCCTGTCGAGAGCTAGAGTTAGGGAATGAACACAACCAAAGGCCAAGCATCCTGACATACCTAAGCCAGCAAGGTTGCACATGGGAATTTAATCCTCCACATGCTTCACACATGGGTGGTGCATGGGAGCGCATGACTGGAGTGTCGCGACGCATTCTGGACTCAATGTTGCGACAGAGCAGACCACCTGAGCTGACGCACGAAGTGCTGTGCACCTTCATGGCTGAAGTGTCAGCAATCATTAATGCGAGGCCCCTTGTTCCTGTTTCTTCCGATCCAGATTCACCATTCCTTTTGACTCCAAACATGTTACTCACACAGAAGGGCTGTGTACCCACTCCTCCTGGAGACTTCACTGACAAAGACCTCCTGAAGAGCCAGTGGAGAAGAGTACAAGCCTTGGCCAGTAAGTTCTGGAGCCGCTGGCGCACCGAGTACCTTCCCACTTTGCAAAACCGGCAGAAGTGGAATGAGGCTCGTCGGAGTCTCCGAGAAGGTGACATCGTCTTACTGAAAGAAAGCCAAGTATCCCGCAATGAGTGGCCTATGGGTCGTGTCACCTCTGTCTTCCCCAGCAAAGACGACAGGGTGCGAAAGATAGAGGTGAAGGCCACTGTTCAAGGGACAGTCAAAAAGTTCTTCAGACCCATCTCAGAGGTCGTACTCCTCTTACCTAAGGAGGACTGAGTGTTATTGATTCCACAGTTCTGTATGTTTTATAAGTAGTGGCATCTAATAGACGCCAGGCAGGGAGTGTTCTGCCTTATAATTGCAGGAGTTTCGTTTCGTTGCTGCCAGTAGGTGGCAGTAAATGGAAATGGCCAGTAGGGTCACTCAACAGGAAGTAGTATAGTGATAGCAAACAAAGAGGTCACATCAGCATGGAGCGTGCTGCAAGTTAATCCACTGTAATCTTACATTGTTACGCCTTCGAAAGCATTGCCAGTGAGTTGAATGGTTTCATTACATATTCATGTTTAGATGTTAGTTATATCTCATGTATGTAACAAGGTGCATTTCTTTCTTTTTTCTTTCTCAGTTTTACTCCAACCCAATGCAACTGATTTGTATTGTTTCATTGACCTCATGCAAGTGTGGCATTATTAAACACCGGAGCTTGGACGCTACATCCTGACTCCCATGTCGTTATTGAAAGGAGTTTGGCTGGCTGTCTAACTGCGTACAGACACATACACGTAGGGAGGACAGTACAGGCATGTCTTAAAATCTTCAAAAAAAAAGTTTCAGTTTACCAAGAAACTGACGAGGAATATTTTTATTACAAGTTTTTAAAAAAAAACTTAAAATCTAAAATGCTGCCCGATTGCACCGATTCATGGATGATTTTACTTTAGGTGATATGCAAATGAGTTTGAGCAGAAACTTTAGCAAAAAAAAAATACTTCTTAAACCCAGTACAATTTTGAGCACAATTTGTGCTCGGATCGGCGATTGTGCCCAAAGCGGAAACTCTTGGCTACAGAGATTAAAATGAAACAGAAAAAGGAGGCTTATGACAAAGGAGGCTTATGACAAACGTAAGGTTTATAATACAGTCGAGAACCAAGCTGAATACAGGAAGTACAGTGGAGATCTAAAAAAGAGGGTAAGAGGGGCAAAGAAAGAGTAGATTAGCGGCTAACATAAAAGGGAAACCAAAGGTCTCGTAGAAACATATAAACAGTAAAGGCCTAGTCAAAGGAAGCGTGAGGCCGATTAGGGACCAAAAAGATCACCTTGTGAAGACAGAGGGCATGGCTGAGGTACTAACTGAATACTTTGCATCTGCCTTCACTAAAGAGAATGCTGCCACTGTAGCAGTAAAGGAGGAGATAGTAGCCATATTGGATATGATAAAAATAGATAAAGTGGAGGTACTTAAAAAGTGGGCAGTATTCAAAGTGGAAAAGTCACCCAGTCCAGATATGGTGCATCCTCGGTTGCTGAGGGAAGTAAGGGTGGAAATTACGGCAGCTCTGGCCACGATCTTCTAATCCTCCCTGGGTATGGGAGTGGTGCCAGAGGACTGGAGGATTGCAAATGTTACACTCCTGTTCAAAGAAAGGGAGAGGGATAAACTGGACAATTACTGGCCAGTCACACTAACAGCGATGGTGGGGAAAGTTTTAGAGACAATAATCTGGGACAAAGTTAATTGGCACTTGGAAAAGTATGTGCTAATAAATGAAAGTCAGCACGGATTTGTTAAAGACATGTACAGCAGGCACCTCAAAGCACTGGAGAGGTACCGCCAACGCTGCCTCCGCAAGATCCTGCAAATCCATTGGCAGGATAGGCGCACCAACGTCAGTGTTCTTGCTCAGGCCAACATCCCCAGCATCGAAGCTCTGACCACGCTCAATCAGCTCCATTCGAGACTCCCAAAACAAGCACTCTACTCGGAGCTCCGGCACGACAAGAGAGCCCCAGGTGGGCAGAGGAAATGCTTCAAGGACACCCTCAAAGCCTCCTTGAAAAAGTGTAACATCCCCACCGACACCTGGGAATCCCTGGCCCAAGACCGCACAAAGTGGAGGAGAAACATCCGGGAAGGCGCTGAACACCTCGAGTCTCTTCGCCGGGAGCAAGCGGAAGCCAAGCGCAGGCAGCGCAAGGAGCGCACGTCAACCCAAGCACCCCACCCACCCGTCCCTTCAACCACCGTCTGCCCCACCTGTGACAGAGACTGTAGGTCCCGCATTGGACTAATCAGTCACCTGCGAACTCATTTTTAATGTGGAAGCAAGTCATCCTCGATTCCGAGGGACTGCTTAAGAAGAAGAAGTTAAAGGCAAATTGTGTTTGACTAACTTGATTTGAGTTCTTTGGTGCAGTAACAGAGAGGGTTGGTGAGGGTAGATGTTGTGTACATGGGCTTTCAAAAGGCGTTTGATAAAGTACCACATAATAGACTTGTTAGCACAATTAAAGCCCATGGGATTAAAGGGACAGTGGCAACGTGGATACAAAATTGGCTAAGGGACAGAAAGCAGAGAGTAGTGGTGCACAGTTGTTTTTCAGACTACAGGGAAGTATACAGTGGTGTTCCTCAGGGATCAGTATTAGAACATAAGAACATAATAAATAGGAGCAGGAGTAGGCCAATCGGCCCCTCGAGCCTGCTCCGCCATTCAATAAGATCATGGCTGACATGATCCTAACCGCAAATCCACTATCACAGAAACATCTCCTGAATCTAACAGGATTAGACACACAAAATAGGAGCAGGATCAGGCTACACGGCCCCTGGGCCCGCTCCGCTACCCACAGGGCCATGACCGATCCGAACCTAGACCCATGTCCAAATTCCTGCCCGCTCCCCATAACCCTTAATACCCTTTACTTCTAGGAAACTGTCTATTTCTGTTTTAAATTTATGTAATGATGTCGCTTCTACAGCTTTTTGGGGCAGCATATTCCATGGACCTATCACCCTCTGAGTGAAGTAGTTCCTCCTCATCTCAGTTTTGAAAGAGCAGCCCCTTATTCTAAGACTATGCCCCCTAGTTCTAGTTTCACCCATCATCGGGAACATCCTCCCCGCATCCACCCGATCCAACCCCTTCACAATCTTATATGTTTCAATAAGATCGCCTCTCATTCTTCTGGACTCCAATGAGTAGAGTCCCAATCTACTCAACCTCTCCTCATATGTCCATCCCCTCATCCCCGGGATTAACCGAGTGAACCTTCTTTGTACTGACTCGAGAGCAAGTATGTCCTTTCTTAAGTATGGACACCAAAACTGTACGCAGTATTCCAGGTGCGGTCTCAGCAATACCTTGTACAACTGAAGCAATACCTCCCTATTTTTATATTCTATCCCCCTAGCAATGAAAGCCAACATTCCATTGGCCTTCTTAATCACTTGCTGCACCTGCATACTAACCTTTTGAGTTTCATGCACAAGGACCCCCAGATCCCTTTGTACTTCAGTACTTTCAAATTTTTGCCATTAAGATAATAACTTGCTCTACGATTTTTCCTGCCAAAGTGCATAACCTCACACTTTCCAGTATTGTATTCCATCTGCCAAATCTCTGCCCACTTAATTAGCCTGTCTATGTCCCCTTGCAGGATTTTTATGTCCTCCTCACTCACTACTTTCCCTCCCATCTTAGTATCATCTGCAAACTTTGATATGTTACACTCGGTCCCCTCCTCCAAATCGTTAATATAGATTGTAAAGAGTTGGGGACCCAGCACTGACCCCTGCGGAACACCACTAGTTACTGGTTGCCAGTCTGAGAATGAACCATTTATCCCAACTCTCTGCCTTCTGTTAGATAGCCAATCCTCTATCCATGCCAGAATATTACCCTCAATCCTGTGATTTTTTTTATCTTAAGCAATAATCTTTTGTGTGGCACCTTGTCAAATGCGTTTTGGAAGTCTAAATACACTACGTCCACTGGTTCCCCTTTATCCACCCTATATGTTACTTCCTCAAAGAACTCCAGCAAATTTGTCAAACATGACTTCCCCTTCATAAAGCCATGCTGACTTTTTATGATTATCCAAATGTCCTGTTACTGTCTCGTTAATAATGGACTCCAAAATTTTACCTCCCACAGATGTTAGGCTAACCGGTCTATAGTTTCCAGCCTTCTGTCTACTGTCCTTTTTAAATAAGGGTGTTACATTAGCAGTTTTCCAGTCTGCCGGGACCTTTGCCGAGTCCAGGGAGTTTTGGAAAATTATTACCAATGCATCCACAATCCCTACCGCCACTTCCCTCAAGACCCTAGGATGTAAGCCATCAGGTCCAGGTGATTTATCCGCCTTGAGTCCCATTATTTTATCGAGTACCACTTCCTTAGTGATTTTGATCGTGTTTAGCTCCTCCCCCCCATAGCCCCCTGTTTGTCCAGTGTTGGGATATTCTTAGTGTCTTCTACTGTAAAGACTGATGTAAAATATTCATTCAGTGTTTTTGCCATCTCCATATTTCCCACCATTAATTTCCCGGTCTCATCCTTTAAGGGACCAACATTTACTTTAGCCACCCTTTTACTTTTTATATAACTATAAAAACTCTTACTATCTGTTTTTATATTTTTTGCTAATTTACTTTCATAATCTATCTTCCCTTTCTTAATCAATCTTTTTGTTATTTTTTGCTGTCTTTTAATGTTTTCCCAATCCTCTATCCTCCCACTAGATTTGGCTACATTATATGCCCTTGTTTTTAGTCGAATACTATCCTTAATTTCTTTACTTAGCCACGGGTGGCTGCCTTTTCTTTTACACCCTTTTCTTCTCAGTGGAATATATATTTTTTGGAAGTTCTAAAATAACTCCTTAAATGTACACCACTGATCATGTATTGTCTTACCCTTTAATCTATTTTCCCAATCCACTCTACTCAATTCCGCTCTCACACCTTCATAGTCTCCTTTATTCAAGCTTAGCACGCTTGTTTGAGATGCAACCTTTTCACCCTCTAATTGAATATGGAATTCAACCATGTTATGGTCACTCATTCCAAGGGGATCCTTTACTAGGACATTTTTAATTAATCCTGTCTCGTTACACAGGACCAGATCTAAGGTTGCTTGCCCCCTGGTCGGTTCAGTTACATACTGCTCAAGAAACCCATCCCTAATACACTCAATGAACTCATCCTCAAGGCAGCCCTGCCCAATTTGATTTGTCCAATTAATATGATAGTTAAAATCCCCCATAATTATAGATGTTCCCTTATTACAAGCCTCAACTATTTCCTGATTGATACTCCGTCTAACAGAGTTGCCACTGTTCGGAGGCCTATAGACTATGCCCACTAGTGTCTCTTTCCCCTTATTATTCCTTACCTCCACCCAAACTGTTTCATTATCCTGATCTTTTCACCCAATATCATTTCTCTGTATTACAGTGATTCCTTCCTTTATTAACATAGCCACCCCACCTCCCCTTCCTTCCTGCCTGTCCTTCCTGATCGTTATATAACCTGGTATGTTTAATTCCCAGGCATTGTCACCCTGCAGCCATGTTTCTGTAATGGCCACAAGATCATACCCATATGTAGTTATTTGTGCCATTAACTCGTCTATTTTGTTACGAATGCTACGTGCATTCAGATAGAGAACTTTCAAATATGTTTTGTGACACTTAGTTCCTGCTTTTGCCCTTTTTATTACTTTACCTTTTACTCCATACCTTCTGCCCCTTCCTGACGCGCTCCGGTTTTTAATTTCCCCACTGCTACCTAAGTCTATGACCTTTTCTGTTGTCATTTTTATTATTTGCTCTCTAGGAACCTCCCCCCCACTAGTTAGTTTAAAGCCCTCTCTACAGCCCTAGTTATATGATCCGCCAGGACTCTAGTCCCAGCACTGGCCAAGTGAAGCCCGTCCCAACGGAACAGCTCCCTCCTGCCCCAGTAGTGGTGCCAGTGTCCCATGAAGCAAAACCCATTTCTCCCACACCAGTCTTTGAGCCACGCATTTAACTCTCTAATTTTATTTGTCCTTGCCAAATTCGCTCGTGGCTCAGGTAATAAACCAGAGATTATTACCCTTGTGGTTCTGCTTTTTAATTTGGCCCCTAGCTGCTCAAACTCCCTCAGCAGAACCTCCTTCCTTGTCCTATCTATGTCGTTGGTACCAACATGGACCACGACAACTGGATCCTCCCCCTCCCACTCCAGGTTTCTCTCCAGTCCAGAGGAGATGTCCTTAACCCTGGCACCGGGCAGGCAACACAGCCTTCGGGACTCTCGCTCTCGGCTGCAAAGAACTCTATCTATCCCCCTAACGATACTATCCCCTACCACTACAACATTTCTTTTAACTCCCCCCACTTGAATGGCCCCCCGCTCCACGGTGCTGTGGCCAGGTTGCTCATCCTCCCCACAGTCCCTGTTCCCATCCTCACAGGGAGTAAGAGCCTCGAACCTGTTGGACAAGTGCAAGGGCTGCAGCTCCTCCAACACTACCTCCTGGATCCCCGTACCTGCCTCACTTCTAGTCACACCAACCTGACCCTGGCCACGGACTACATCTGAATTAATTAATCTAATTGGTGTGAATACCTCATGATACACAGAGTCCAGGTAACTCTCCCCCTCCCTGGTGTGTCTCAGTGTTTGAAGCTCGGACTCCAGCTCTTCAACACGGAGCCGGAATTCCTCGAGCAGCCAACACTTACTGCAAATGTGATCACCGTGAGCATCAATGGTGTCCACCAGCTCCCACATATTGCAGCAGCAGCACATCACCTGATCTCCCATTCTATGTAATTAATTAAATTTATTAATATTATTCTTAAATACCCTCTGCCCCGATTCTAGATGGTGAATATCACACCTTAGAAACTATAAACCAAAGAGATTTAAGCTTAAAAAGGGAGAAATACTTACCAACCAATCACTTACCCGCTTTCTGGTGACGTCACACTTGGATTACTTTTTACCTCTCTCCTTCCCTCCGAGTTCCCAGACTGGAGATTGGTAAACCTTACCTGGTCTCTGGGACTTTTATAGCCCCGCTGCTGCCGCTGAGTTCCCGCCAACGCACTGAGGCCTTACCTGGTCTCTGGGTCTTTTATAGCCCCGCTGCTGCCGCAGAGTTCCCGCCGACGCACTGAGGCCTTACCTGGTCTCTGGGACTTTTATATCCCCGCTGCTGCCGCTGAAACACCCGCCGATGCTGTGAGGCCTTACCTGGTCCCTGGGGCCTTTTATAGCCCCGCTGCTGCCGCTGAAACACCCGCCGACGCTGTGAGGCCTTACCTGGGTCTCTGGGACTTTTATATCCCCGCTGCTGCCGCTGAAACACCCGCCGACGCTGTGAGGCCTTACCTGGGACTCTGGGACTTTTATATCCCCGCTGCTGCCGCTGAAACACCCGCCGACGCTGTGAGGCCTTACCTGGGTCTCTGGGACTTTTATATCCCCGCTGCTGCCGCTGAAACACCCGCCGACGCTGTGAGGCCTTACCTGGGTCTCTGGGACTTTTATATCCCCGCTGCTGCCGCTGAAACACCTGCCAACGCTGTGAGGCCTTACCTGGGTCTCTGGGACTTTTATAGCCCCGCTGCTGCCGCTGAAACACCCGCCGACGCTGTGAGGCCTTACCTGGGTCTCTGGGACTTTTATATCCCTGCTGCTGCCGCTGAAACACCCGCCGACGCTGTGAGGCCTTACCTGGGTCTCTGGGACTTTTATATCCCCGCTGCTGCCGCTGAAACACCCGCTGACGCTGTGAGGCCTTACCTGGGTCTCTGGGGCTTTTATAGCCCCGCTCTGCCGCTCGAGATTCCCGCCGACGCTGTGAGGCCTTACCTGGTCTCTGGGACTTTTATAGCCCCGCTGCTGCCGCTGAAACACCCGCCGACGCTGTGAGGCCTTACCTGGGTCTCTGGGGCTTTTATAGCCCCGCTCTGCCGCTCGAGATTCCCGCCGACGCTGTGAGGCCTTACCTGGTCTCTGGGGCATTTATAGCCCCGCTCTGCCACTCGAGGTTCCCGCCGACGCTGTGAGGCCTTACCTGGTCTCTGGGGCTTTTATAGCCCCGCTCTGCCGCTCAAGATTCCCGCCGACGCTGTGAGGCCTTACCTGACCACTGGTCTTTTTTATATATATTACTGACTGAACTTGGATATACAGGGTATAATTTCCAAGTTTGCAGATGACATGAAAATCGGAAATGTAGTAAACAATGAGGAGGATAGTAACAGACTTCAGGAGGACATGGACAGATTGGTGAAATGGGAAGACACATGACAGGTGAAATGTAATGCAGAGAAGTGTGAAGTGATACATTTTGGTAGGAAGAATGAGAAAAGGGAATATAAACTAAAGGGTACAGGGGTGCAGGAACCTAGAGACCTGGGGGTGTATAGAACACTGGTTAGGCCTCAGCTGGATTTTGTGTTCAATTCTGGGCACCACATTTTAGCTAGGGTGTCAAGGCCTTAGAGAGGGCAAAGCAGAGATTTACTTGAATGGTACCAGGGATGAGGGACTTCAGTTATATGGAGAGACTGGAGAAGCTGGGGTTGTTCTCCTTCGAGCAGATAAGGTTAAGAGCAGATTTGATAGAGGTGTTCAAATCATGAAGGATTTTGATAGAGTAAATAAGGAGAAACTGTTTCTAGTGGCAGAAGTGGCAATAACCAGAGGGCACAGATTTAAGGTGACTGGCAAAAGAACCAGAGGCAACATGAGGAAACATTATTTTATGCAGTGAGTTATTGTGATCTGGAATGCACTGCCTGAAAGGGTGGTGGGAGCAGATTCAATTGTAACTTTCCAACGGAAATTGGATAAATACTCGAAGGGAAAAAAAATTACAGGGCTAGGGGGAAATAGCAGTGGAGTGGGATTAATTGGATAGCTCTACCAATGAGCCAGCACAGGTATGATGGGCCGAATGATTCTCTGATTCTAACTATAAATGGTTTGAGTTTTGCTGTAAAGGGATACAAACCCCTAGTGTAAAGTACAACCTTATTATTTACCCCTCTTCATGCACATTTCCGTATTTAAACATTTTTTCTGGACTTTACATGAAATAAACATCCAGGTGCTAAGACCCATCCGAATATGTTAATATCCATGTATTTTTAAAGAAGTGGTGATGGTGTAGGTTTATCTGAGAGGAACATCTTTTGCAGAGAAAAGTTAAAAATTAATTGGCACTCCTGACCTTCAGCTGACTACTCACTATTGCAGTGATCAACTATTCCACAGTCACTTTTTTGTGTACTCAGACTTGCAAATCTTTTAAAACCATTAATTTCATCCCTATGAAGGATCTAAGTAAACTGGCTCCATGTAATGAAATATTCATTACACTGGGAATTGCATTATGCCAGACCACAATCTGTTTATTTCCATTATGTAGAATTCCAGACTCGAACACAATTCATAAATACAAGATCGAAGACAAAAAGGTTCCTATTATCTGGTGCTTGTTATTGAATCCGGTCAATCATTTGCTAAATTTCAATCAGACGGCCGATCATTTTTATGAAAATATGTGCATTTTAAGTACTCTTTAGTGGATTATATTCTGGAATCAATGACTACAAAGGTTTTCAAATTGACCATATTTATTGAAATTCTGTTGCAAGTATAATCACGACACAAGCATATTTCTTAGTATACTACATGTGAATTTATCAGAATTCAACGATATTGGAATCAGTCACTCAATGAGCCACTGTGCTTTTTCTGAGTGCACAAAGCCTGTAATTCAATTGCAGGCTGACTGTCTATGTCAAATTGCAAGCTCAGAGCCCAAATTGAAAGCAAAGCAGGTTCATCCCATCAATCGATTCCAATTGTTTGGAAAGGTTCGGCATAACTATAGTGTAAGAATTGAAACATGCTGTCCCCCCCCACCCCCGGCAAGGAAATTCTCTTACAACTGATTTACACCGGTTTTATGCCGAAACTTCGCCACGTGTGAATTTCCTCGATTGTTTGCAGCAGGTCTGAGTTACGCCTGCCAAAACCCCACCTGGCTCATTAATGTAGCTCCACCCTTCCATGCAAAAGACCAGAGAAGGAGAGTTTCCTGAATGTACGCCTGGCCTAAATATATGCGAAAAATTTTAGGCGCAGCAAGACCTGAAGTCACTATTTGTGGTGTTTTACAGCATGAAAAAAAAAAATTCTCCTTATGGAGACAAGCACTGTGCTTTCTATGGCCGGAATTTTAATTTGGAGGCGGGTAGGGAGTGGGGGTGGCTGGAAAGCGGTCGAGAAACCTGGGAGAGCGGGTTTCCTGCAGGCCCTGCCAAATTTAACGGCGGGGCCTGATTAACATTTCAATGCACTGATTCCCACCCGCAGGCAGCCAGATAGAAAGGCTGGCTGGTTTTCGGGTGGGTACATAAGATCATAAGAATATAAGAATTAGGAGCCGGAGTAGGCCATATGGCCCCTCGAGCCTGCTTCCCCATTCAATAAGGTCATGGCTGAACTTTGATCTCAACACCACTTTCCCACCCGATCTCCATATCTGTTGCTTCTCCTAGAGTCTCCTGCTCACTGATGCCCAGTTTGGGTTCCACCAAGACCACTCGGCTCCCAACCTCATTACAGCCTTGGTCCAAACATGGACAAAGGAGCTGAATTCCAGATGTGAAGTGAAAGTGACTGCCCTTGACATCAAGTCAGCATTTGACCGAGTGTGGCATCAAGGAGCCCGAGTAAAACTGAAGTCAATGGGAATCAGGGGGAAAGCGCTCCACTGGCTGGAGTCATACCTAGCACAAAGGAAGATGGTTGTGGTGATTGAATGTCAATCATCACAGCACCAGGACATTGCTGCAGGAGTTCCGCAGAGCAGTGTCCTAGACCCAACCATCTTCAGCTGCTTCATCAATGACCTTCCCTCCAATATAAGGTTAGAAATGGGGATGTTCGCTGAGGAATACACAGTGTTGAGCGCCATTCACAACTCCTCAGACAATGAAGCAGTCCATGCCCGCGTGCAACAAGACCTGGACGATGTTCAGGCTTGGGCTGATAAGTGGCAGGTAACATTTGCACCACAGAAGTGCCAACAATGATTATCTCCAACAAAAGAGAGTCTAACCACCTCCCCATGACGTTCAATGGCATTACCATCACCGAATCCCCCACCATCAATATCCTGGGGGTCACCGTTGACCAGAAACTTAACTGGACCAGCCACATAAATGCTGTGGCAACAAGAGCAGGTATTCTGTGGCGAGTGTCTCACCTCCTGACTCCCCAAAGCTTTTCCACCATTTACAAGGCACAAGTAAGGAGTGTGATGGAATACTCTCTGTTATAAATCTCATCATCAAGAAACTACTTATGAAATAATGCTGGATGGCCAGCTGGTGGCGCCGTCCAAGGAGTATAAATACTCGGGCGTGGGCCCCAGCTAGCCAGGGACATTTTGTAAGACAAGGAGCTAGTGAAATACAATTAGTCTTCCATGTTCTGAAACAAGTTGATTAAAGCCTTGCTTTATGCTCAAACATAGTGCGTAGTGAGTTTTATTACGTCAATTTAATCAACTTGATATCGACTCCACGCTTTGGGTGATTTCGGGAACAGCCAGCTACGACTCGAACCATAGAAGGGAACTCAGACAAGTAATCGATCCATCATGGAGAAACTACTCAGCCCCGCCCATCTCGACCTGGACCCGAATTCACTTACAGCTGCTAAGGTATGGAAACACTGGTATCATACTTTCAGCAACTTCCACAGAGTGTGTGGTGAAAATGTTCCTGATAAATTAGAGATACTTGTGAAATATGTATCCTCTCATGTGTTTGATTATATCGAAGACTGTGACGCCGCTATCCAAATACTACAACAGCTATATGTCAAGTCCCCAAATGAAATTTTTGCTCGGCATCTACTGGCCACAACTTGACAATAACCTGGGGAATCACTTGACGAATTCCTTCAGAAACTTTGCAGGCTCAGCAAGGATTGTAATCTTAAAGCTGTTACAGCTGAGCAGTACCAGGAGGAGTTATTCGTGATTCCTTTATTAATGGGATTGCGTCTCCCTTCATACGTCAGCGTCTGTTGGAGAATAAAACCCTCAAGTTACAGGCTGCCTATGACCAGGCATGTTCTCTGGACTTAGCAAAGAGGAATGCAGATACCTATCTTTCACCGCATGCACGGGCTGCTGCTATCACTTTTAGTGACTCCTTCGATAGGCCTCGGGCGGAAGACCTCACGGATGACGACTTCAACCTGGCTGATGGCAACCCTACCCTAGAAACCTACACTGATGACGACCACGCCCTAGTGACATCTTGGCAATCCGGAAGGAAGTGTTTCTTCTGTGGAAGTGCGTTCCATTATAGGAAATTTTGTCCTGCTCGTAACGCAACCTGCAATCATTGCAGCAAGGAAGGTCACTTTTCTAAGGTATGCCAGTCAAGAGCCGCTGTTAGTAAGAAAGGCCACTTTTCTAAGGTATACCGGTCGAGAGCTCCTGTTAGTTTTGCAGCTACTATCAATAAAACTGCTCCTCCGACAAGAGCCACTACTAAGGTTACAGCTGCAATCTATAAAACTGCTCCTCCCGCAATAACCACTACTAAAGTTACAGCTGTCAAGGGTAAAACTGCCCCTCCTCCCATCACAGCTGTTTTTCCCCAAAGTCTGTCCCATGCAGCCACGAAGGTTTCAGTAAATAGACACATTTTGAGTGCACTAATCGACTCATGCAGCTCTGACAGCTTCATTAGTGAGCGGGCTGTCAGTAAGTTAAAACTCGCATTTACCCCTCAGACAGGGAAATTGCAATGGCTCTGACGACACTGACCACCAATTCCTCTGGCTTTTGTCTTGTCGACCTTATCCTCAATGGCCACACTTATTTCTCCACCCGGCTCAGGGTGCTCAAGAACCTATGCAGTGAGGTGCTCCTGGGACAGGATTTCCAGAAACAACACAAAAGACTCACTTTCGAGTTTGGAGGGTCAAAGCCAGAGCTTACTATTTCCAAAGTACCGTTTTGTGCGCTTTCGGCAGCTTCGCTCGACGAGCCCACCTTGTTTGCCAATCTTTCCCTCTGATGTAAGCCCATAGTCACTAAATTATGATGTTTCAACCAAGATGATCGAGCCTTTATCGAGGCAGAAATCTCTCGCCTTCTAGCTGACGGTATCATTGAGCCATGTTCATCTTCCTGGCGGGCTCAAGTCATCATTGTTAAAAATCCTCTGAAGCAACACAAGAAACGTCTTTGCATCGATTACTCGCAAACTATTAACCAGTATACCGACCTGGATGCTTACCCACTGCCACGCATCGATAACATGGTCAATAATCTTGCCAACTACAAGGTGTTTTCAACTTTTGATTTAAAGAGCGCATATCATCAAGAACCGTTAAAGGACTCTGACAAAAAGTATACAGCCTTTGAGGCCAATGGTCAGCTTTACAAGTTTTGTCGCCTTCCATTTGGGGTCACCAATGGGGTGGCCGTCTTTCAATGGGCAATGGATAGCCTAGTCAAACAGGAGAACTTAACGGACACTTTTCCATATCTGGATAATATCACCATTGCTGGTCATGACCAGAAGGAGCATGATGCCAACCTCCAGAAATTTCTTGATGTTCTCCGTCGTCGCAACTTAACCTTAAATGAGTCCAAATCTGTGAAATCAGTACCATCAGTCAACATCCTTGGCTACTGGGTGGGCAACGGTGTCATCAAACCGGATCCGGAGTGACTTCATCAGCTTCAGGAGCTCAATCTCGGCTCTCTTCATCGGGCACTCGGCATGTTCAGCTATTATGCAAAATGGATACCCCACTTCTCCGACAAGATCCAGCCCCTGCTTCATGCTAAGTCATTTCCATTGGCGGCAACGGCTATTTCAGCTTTCAACCTCCTCCAGCGACAACTGGAAAAAGCCACGCTTCGTTCCATTGATGAAAATCTTCCTTTCGTGGTCGAGTGCGATGCATCGGATGTGGCGATCTCTGCTAACTTGAATCAAGGTGGTCGACCCGTTGCATTTCTGTCCAGAACTTTGCAGGGTAGCGAGCTCCATTATCCTCCTGTCGAGAAGGAGGCTACAGCCATCATCGAAGCGGTACGTAAATGGAGTCATTTTCTCGCTCGTCGCCATTTCACACTTATAATCAATCAGCGTTCCGTGGCCTTTACGCTGGATAACCGGAAACGCACTAAGATCAAGAATAACAAAATACAACTCTGGAGGATGGAATTGGCCACCTTTGGATACAACATACATTATCGACCCGGCAAAGAGAATGTGGCCCCGGATACCCTCACGCGGGCATTCTGCTCTTCTATGTCAACTTCGACTCTGGCGGATCTTCATACTGACTTATGCCATCCTGGCGTTACCCGTATGTTGCACTTTATGCGATCTAAAAATCTCCCATTTTCTATGGAAGATGTGAAAAGAACGTGCTCCTCCTGTAAAATTTGTGCGGAGTTATAACCGCAATTCTTCCGTTCATCGGATGGCTCGCTCATACACACTATGCAGCCTATGCAGCAACTCAGCATTGACTTTAAAGGGCCTTTGCCTTCCTCAACGCGGAACACCTACTTACTGACTATGGTGGATGAATATTCACGCTTTCCCTTTGCTTTCCCCTGTCCCAATATACTTACTTCCACAGTGATCAAATGCCTTGATCAAGTCTTTTTCCTTTGCGGTGCGGCCAATTTCATCCACTCTGATCGGGGTCCCTCCTTCATGTCAAGCAAACTCAAAAGTTATCTCTCCCAACAGGGAATCGCCACAAGTAAAACGACACCGTACCATCCCATTGGTAAAGGACAGGTTGAGAGATACAACGCTATCATTTGGAACGCTGTTTGTCTTGCGCTGAGGTCATGCAATCTACCAGACCAGCAGTGGGAAATGTAGGGGGTGGCCTGTGGTGGTGGAGCGTGCGCCCAGTCAGTTATGCCTCTGACTGTTTTTGGTGAGCGGTTCGAATCGCTCCCACACCCCTGCGTTCTAGACACCGGACTTAGGTACAAGGCGGCAGAACAGAGAAGACTCGAGTAGACAGGTGGTTGGATGTAAACAAAACCAAGATTTTATTGAAGAGGAAAAATTGATACAAGCTTATGGAAAATTACGAGTGTACACTTCTACAGGCAAAAATACAAAAGAATAACTATACTTATACAGGGAATGGGGAACACACGGCACATCGAGGGAAAACAACTATCTTAACAATCCCCTTATCCTTATCCCACCTCCTATACCTAACTAGATTAAGCTATGAGGGGTCAGAACTTCATGCTCACCAATCAAAAGGGTTTGTTGGACTCAAAAGAGCGGTGGGGTTCGGGGTTCATTCTTGGTGCCCTCTGGAGCCTGCCATCATCACGTGGTCTCCGGGCGCTGCAAGGGCGTTGTCCAGGTTCGAGTACCCCGAAGTTAAAGTCTCTGTTTGGGTACTTTACCTTGCAGGGATGATTCTTCGTCGCCAGCCGACAGTTTGAGTTGGTGTGCAGATATTCAAAGGTCGGCTGAGGCTGAAGGCCCAATAATTCGAAGCCTCCCCTCAGTTTGTCTCCTCAGTTAGTCTTCTTCAGTCGGTCTTCCTCAGGTGGCCTTCCCTCTGGTGGTCTTCCCTCCTCCCCTCGTCCCGCCTTGCCTGGCCTGAATTGTCCGTGTCCGCCCGATGCAGTGCCGGGGCTATTTTTCAGATGGAGTGGCAAAAGGCATGGGCAAAGGCCAGGGGGTAAGTGCGGGATGGGGAAAGAGCGGCAGCCACGAGGGCGAGGGGCCGAAGAGCAGAGAGAGAAGAGAAGAGCAGAGCAGAAGCGCAGCTGAGTGATTGCTACCCGGGGGCCTTCAATTATACTCCTTTCGAAAACCCTTATCTGCGCGCCAAATCAGGTTAGTTCTTTGTCTTAATAAGAACATAAGAACATAAGAAATAGGAGCAGGAGTAGGCCAATTGGCCCCTCGAGCCTGCTCCGCCATTCAATAAGATCATGGCTGATCTGATCCTAATCGCCAATCCACTATGACAAGACTATCTCCTGAATCTAACAGAATTAGACACACGAAATAGGAGCAGGATCAGGCTACACAGCCCCTGGGCCCGCTCCACTACCCACAGGGCCATGACCTATCCGAACCTAGACTCATGTCCAAATTCCTGCCCGCTCCCCGTAACCCTTAATTCCCTTTTCTTCTAGGAAACTGTCTATTTCTGTTTTAAATTTATGTAATGATGTAGCTTCGACAGCTTTTTGGGACAGCATATTCCATGGACCTACCACCCTCTGAGTGAAGTAGTTCCTCCTCATCTCAGTTTTGAAAGAGCAGCCCTTATTCTAAGACTATGCCCCCTAGTTCTAGTTTCACCCATCATCTGGAACATCCTCCCTGCATCCACCCGATCCAACCCCTTCATAATCTTATATGTTTCAATAAGATCGCCTCTCATTCTTCTGAACTCCAATGAGTAGAGTCCCAATCTACTCAACCTCTCCTCATATGTCCATCCCCTCATCCCCGGGATTAATCGAGTGAACCTTCTTTGTACTGACTCGAGAGCAAGTATGTCCTTTCTTAAGTATGGACACCAAATCTTGGCGGGCTATTTTAAATAATGGTAGCAATCCATACCAACTGTTTTTTAGATGGCCGGTAATCGCGTCTACCGGCCCGATAATTGACTTGTATTGTCATGAATGTTCCTTGATGGGACTGTCCAGCCTCGATGGTTCTCTTAATCTGTTTGCGATTATATATGTAGACTGCTTGATGGCCTTAACTATAGCCCTAAACTGAATTTAGAGTTGTCTCCAATTCGGTCTAATACATAATTCAGAGTCCTGTCTGGTTTCAAAATACAAAGTCTCTCTTCACAGAAAACTGCAGCTTGGGTTTCGATCCACAAGCTGTCTGCATGGCAGAGTCCATTTTAAAATCCCACAGGCTTTCTGCCACGAGGCACGGATGCCATCTTGGGTACCCTTTTTGATTTAAAATGTCCACGCATGGTCCCGTTTATTAATAACAGCCTTCGGGGAAATGCAGAAATTTTGCAGCTCTTACAGAAACTATGCTCCCTGATGCATTGCATTCCATCAGGTCTCTCCTTTCTACTTCTACCAATGTCACACCTCACGAGCGATTCTTCAGCTTCCAACGTCGCTCCACCCATGGGACGTCTCTACCGTCATGGTTGGCAGCTCTTGGCCCCGTGCTGCTCCGAAGATTCGTCCGGTCATCGAAAATGGATCCTCTAGTCGACGAGGTAGAACTTACGGACGTCAACCCCACGTACACACACGTGCGGTACCCGGATGGCCAGGAGTCCACCATTTCGCTCAGGGACCTTGTAATGATATCAGCAAATAGTGATGGTATTTGCCTGTTTGATTATTATGCCTTACCAGCATATTTGCCCGTTTGATTATTTATGCCTTACCAGCAGAGGGCATGTGAGAGAGACAGTTTAGTTTTAGTTTCGTTTTAGATGGATCTCTAACATGGTGTCTCCTGTAATGCTGTTAACTTAGATGAACAAACTTTAGATTAAAAGACATTCTCTTTCATCAATGTGTCGTCATTGAACCCACATAGAAATCGATACATGGTGTCAGAAGAAGAAGTGATTGAAAGAGATGAAGAGGAAAAATCTGAAGTGAAATCAGCTCTCCACATATTAGCAAGCCAAAAGAGAACATCGTTACTTACCTTTGGAGAATAGCTAACGAAGTGAAAAATGGTAGGATTACACCCACCGGTGAAGCTTCAGTTGACAGGTAATGTGGCTGAAAATTGGAGGAGGTTCAAACAACGTTTGGAGTTGTATTTAGCAGCAATCAGAGCTGACGAGAAAAGTGATAAAATGAAAGCGTCAGTGTTCTTACATGTCGTGGGTGATGAAGCGCTGGAGGTGTATAATAACTTCACATTCGCTGCTGATGGAGACAAAATGAAGCTGGATAAAATAATGGAACAGTTTGAGGCCTACTGCATACCTAAACGTAACGTGACATTTGAGAGGCACAGATTTTTCACATGTGTACAGAAAACGGGAGAGACTATTGATCAGTATGTGACTGAACTGAGAAACAGAAGCAAAACATGTGAATTTGGGGGACTGACAGACTCGCTGATAAAAGACAGACTGGTGTGTGGTATTCCAGATAATGGTCTAAGGGAAAGACTGCTAAGAGAGCAAAATCTAGACCTGGGAAAAGCCATAGCACTGTGTAGGGCTACAGAGACTGTGAAGTTGCAGGCAAAGGAGCTGTGCAGTGACAGTAGCTGCAACGTGGATGCAGTGAGAATGAACGGACACAAACAGTTTAACAAAAAGAGCGCCAATGTGAAAAAAGAGGCGTGGCCAGTGAACAAAGTTGAAGGAGGCAATCGAAAGTTATGTAGTCGATGCGGTACACAGCATCCACCAAAAAAGTGTCCAGCATATGGTAAAACATGCAATAGTTGCAACAAAAACAACCATTATGCCCGTTGCTGTAAGAACCAAGCGCAACAAAGCAAGGTCCATGCAGTAGATGAAAGCGAGATAGAGGAGTTCTATGTAGATGTTGTGTCTGAAAACAAAAAACAAAAAAGAGACTGGATGTTGACACTAAAAGTGAATGACATACACATTCCATTTAAATTGGATACTGGAGCACAAGTTAATGTGATATCAGAGACTGATTTTAAGAAAATTAGACCCAGACCAAAGATACATGGAATAAAAGTGAAAGTGACAGGATACTCAGGTACTGATATACCAGTGAAAGGAAGATGCATTGTCAAAGTGACACACAAGGACAGAGAGCACACGCTAGCATTAATCGTGGTGCCAAAGGATGTGCAAGCCATACTACGTTTAATAGCCTGTGAGAGACTGAAACTGGTAAAGAGAGTCCTCGTTGTGGAAAGCGAAGGAGAGACAGTCTATGATGAACTCATGAAAGAGTACAATGACCTATTTCAGGGTCTAGGCTGCCTTCCAGGAGAACACACAATCAGAGTAGATAAAAGTATGCCAACGGTCATACATCCATGCAGAAAAGTTCCGTTTGCTCTTCAAAAGCAACTGAAGGCAGAGTTGGACAGGATGGAAAGCCTGAACATGATTCAGAAGATAGATGAGCCAACTGAGTGGGTGAGTTCCCTCGTCGTTGTGGACAAAAAGAATGGAAAGATCAGAATTTTCCTGGATCCAAGAGATCTAAACAGAGCAATAAAGAGAGAGCACTTCAAGCTTCCTACACGTGAGGAAATCATGTCACAGTTTGCAAATGCAAAGTATTTCAGCAAGTTAGATGCATCATCAGGATTTTGGCAGATGAAACTGGACGAGGCAAGTTCAAGACTGTGCACGTTCAACAGTCCATTTGGCAGATACAGATTCCTAAGGTTACCATTTGGCATTGCCTCAGCTCCTGAAGTGTATCACAAAACTATCCATATGATCTATGAGCACCTGGAGGGAGTTGATACATTAATGGATGACATCATAGTATGGGGAACCACGAGAACTGAGCATGACGAGAGACTGAAAAAAGTGCTGGAAGCAACAAGGAAAACAAACCTGAAGCTGAATAGAGAGAAATGCCAGCTCGGGGTGACAGAACTGACATTCGTGGGAGATATCCTTAGCAGTGAGGGCATCAGACCAGATCCCAGAAAGGTGTCCGCCATTGAGAATATGCCAAAGCCACAATGCAAAAAGGATGTGCAGAGGTTTAATGGAATGATCAACTACATGGGTAAATTCATATCCAACCTCTCAGAAAAGATGGCGCCACTGAGATGACTAACTGAAAAGAACATAGAATGGGAATGGAATCATGAGCATGAGAAGTCATGGAGCGATCTAAAGAAACTGCTCACAGAGGAGCCAGTTCTGAGGTTTTATGACCCAGTGAGACCCCTCAAGATATCATCAGATGCATCACAGAGCGGGCTCGGTGCCGTTCTTCTGCAAAAATATGACTACTGGCAACCTATTGCATATGCATCGCGCTCAATGACAGACGCAGAGACGCGATATGCTCAAATAGAAAAGGAGTTGCTCAGCATCACATACGCCTGTGAAAAATTTCACCAGTTTGTGTCAGGGCAAGCAATCAGTGTAGAGACTGACCATAAGACCTTGATTGCATTGTTCCAAAAGCCACTAAATGGATGTCCGCTTAGAATACAAAGAATGATGATCAGGCTGCAACGCTATACACTGAATGTTGCATATACACCGGGTAAGCTGATGTATACAGCAGACACGTTGTCCAGAGCTGTTGACCCAAGAGAGACCGCAAACACCAAAATGGATGAAAAAGTGAATGCCTACATGGACATGATCACAAGTGCACTGCCCATAGCAGATGCAGAAATGGAGCTCATAAAGACTGAGACAAACAAAGATGAAACACTGAGACGACTGAGGAAAAGCATCTTGGATGGATGGCCCAACATGAAGCAAGACTGCTCACCTGACATGGCAGAGTACTGGAACTGCAGGGCGGAACTATCAGTGGTCGAAGACATCATCTACAAAGGAAGTAAAATAGTTATCCCAAAGAGTCTGAGAAAAGAGATGCTAAAAAGGATCCATGGAGGACATCTGGGAATTGAAAAGTGTAAGAAAAGAGCACGAGAGGTGATGTACTGGCCACGAATCAACCAAGATGTGACAAATGAGGTGTCAAACTGCACAATATGCCTGAAATATCGAGCAAGCAATCCGGTAGAACCACTAAAGCCACACCCAGCGCCAGACAGACCTTACCAGAAGGTAGGTGCTGACCTATTCGTATGTCAAGGGAAGGACTATCTTGTAGTCACAGACTATTACTCCCTGTATCCAGAAGTTTGTAGACTGTACACCACCACTGCAGATGTTGTGATAACATGTATGAAAGCCATATTCTCCAGACCTGGCATGGCAAGCGAGGTCTTCACAGACAACGGACCCCAGTTTTACAATGCAAGTTTCCAACACTTTGCCAAAGAGTGGGACTTTGTCCACACAACGTCAAGTCCTCACTTTCCACAGTCCAATGGACTAGTGGAAAAATCGGTCCAGACAGTGAAAAGACTGATGTACAAGGCAAAAGACAGTGGAACTGACTTCTACCAGAGCATGCTTGTATACCGCACAATGCCGCTCGAGTGTGGTATGTCACCAGCCCAACTCCTTATGGGTCGCCTGTTAAGGTCAAACCTACCCATCCCGGAGAACCTCCTGAAAACAAAAGAGGGGGAGAAAGTGAGGAAGTTCAAAGAACAACAGAAAGAAAAGCAAAAGTACTACTATGACAGAGGAACACAAAACCTACCTGAACTCCACACTGGTGACCAAGTAAGGTTCAAAGACAAAACAAACATATGGACTCAGAAGGGAACTGTCCTGAGTGAAGTCCAACCAAGATCATACACCATTCAGACAGATGAGGGTGCTGTGCTGCGAAGAAATCGTCGGGATCTTCTCATGGGACCAGCCACAGCAAGTCAAAAGACTGATACTGTTGAACAACCTGATCACACAACAGGTCAAAAGACTGATACTGTTGAACAACCTGATCACACAGCTGAGAAACCATCATCGGAGGCAACAACTCAGATTCGAGGACAATCAATCAGAAAATCCTCAAGACACGTGAAGCCTCCTGAGAGACTCATTGAGCAAGTTTAAGGACTCTTGTTATAGAAGGAAGTAATGTTATCTTATTCTCTCTTCAAGTTCTAGTGTATTTACATATTTCATGTGAACACACAAAACAAGATTAAAAAACCTTGATAATGATAATGATAATGTAAGTTCATTAAGTGTTACAGATAAAATGCAGAGTAATACAAAGAAAACATGTTGTTAGATAAAAGTAAAATACTTTTGTTTTAAGAAAGAGAGATGTAATGATATCAGCAAATAGTGATGGTATTTGCCTGTTTGATTATTATGCCTTACCAGCATATTTGCCTGTTTGATTTTTTATGCCTTACCAGCAGAGGGCATGTGAGAGAGACAGTTTAGTTTTAGTTTCATTTTAGATGGATCTCTAACATGGTGTCTCCTGTAATGCTGTTAACTTAGATGAACAAACTTTAGATTAAAAGACATTCTCTTTCATCAATGTGTCGTCATTGAACCCACATAGAAATCGATACAGACCTGGCTCCCTGTCCGGCCGGTTCTGCGGATCCAACTGATGGAGGGACCCGTGGGGATGATGCCGACACTCTGCGCTCCCCCGAGGATGACGCCCTATCTGGGACATCGAGGGATCTGCCGGCTGCCCCGCCGGACCAGCTCGGGGAGCCGAGCGCTCCCTGCGGGATGGCCACCTCGGGCCAGGACGCCGGTCAATCCCCGGTTAACCAATGGGACGAAGCCATTTCTGCGCCTGTGGGAACCCGCATTCGGAGTCATGATCTCCCCAGCCTCCCTCGGGTCGATCAGAGCAACACGGGCCCTGCTGATCCACCGGTATGGATCAAGCGGCCCAGGGACCAAGACACAGTCCGGGGAGACGTGCCCTCTGGCCATGAACAAAAACCTAAAAGACTGTGGCTATTCATGGTCCGCCTAATCCGTTAAGAGGAAGTCGTCGGACTTCCAAATCTTTTAGGCAGGAAGAATGTTATAAATCTCATCATCAAGAAACTACTTATGAAATAACGCTGGACGGCCAGCTGGTGGTGCCATCCAAGGAGTATAAATACTCGGGCGTGGGCCCCAGCTAGCCAGGGACATTTTGTAAGACAAGGAGCTAGTGAAATACAACTAGACTTCCATGTTCTGAAACAAGTTGATTAAAGCCTTGCTTTATGCTCAAACCAAGTGCGTAGTGAGTTTTATTATGTCACTCTCCACTTGCCTGGATGAGTGCAGCCCCAACAACACTCAAGAAGCTCGACACCATCCAGGACAAAGCAGCCCGTTTGATTGGCACCCAATTTGCCACCTTAAACATTCACTCCCTCCACCACTGGTGAAACGTGGCTGCAGTGTGTACCATCTACAAGATTCACTGCAGCAACTCGCCAAGGCTTCTTTGGCAGCACCTCCCAAACCCGCGACCTCTTCCACCTAGAAGGACAAGGGCAGCAGCCACATGGGAACACCACCACCTCCAAGTTCCCCTCCAAGTCACACACCATCCTGACTTAGAAGTATGTCGCCGATCCTTCATCGTCGCTGGGTCAAAATCCTGGAACTCCCTACCTAACAGCACTGTGGCAGTACCTTCACCACATGGACTGCAGCGGTTCAAGAAGGCAGCTCACCACCACCTTCTCAAGGGCAACTAGGGATGAGCAATAAATATTGGCCTTGCCAGCGACACCCACATCCCATAAGCAAATTTTTAAAAAGTCCAAAAACCTATCTATCTCAGCTTTGAATATACTCAATGATTCAGCATTCACAGCCCTTTGGGGTAGAGAATTCCAAAGATTCACAACCATCTGAGTGAAGAAATTCCTCCTCATCTCAGTCCTAAATAGCTGAGCCCTTATCCTGAGACTATGCCCCCTAGTTCTAGACTCTTCAGCCAGGGCAAACAACCTCTCAGCATCTATCCTGTCAATTCCCTCAGAATCTTATATGTTTCAATGGGATCCTCTCTCAGTCTTCTAAACTCCAGAGAGCAGAGGCCCAATCTACTCAAGCTCTTCTCATACGACAGCCCTCTCATCCCAGGAATCAATCTAGTGAACCTTTGTTGCACCAACTCTAAGGCAAGTGTATCCTTCTTCAAATAAGTAGACCAGAACTACACACAGTACTGCAGGTGTGGTCTCACCAAAGCCCTGTACAATTGTAGCGAGACTTCCTTACTCTTGTATTCCAACCCCCTTGCAATAAAGGCCAACATGCCATTTGCCTTCTAATTGCTTGTTGAATCTGCACGCTAACTCTGTGTTTCTTGTACAAGGACACCTAAATCTCTCTAAACACCAACATTTAATAGTTTCTCACCATTTAAAAAATATTCTGTTTTTCTATTCTTCCTACCAAAGTGAATAACCTCACATTTCCCCACATTATACTCCATCTGCCACCTTATTGCCCACTCACTTAACCTGTCTATATCCCTTTGCAGGCTCTTTGCATCCTCCTCACAGCTTACTTTCCCACCTAGCTTTGTATCGTCAGCAAACTAGGATACATTACACTCAGTCTCTTCATCTAAGTCATTAATATAAATTGGAAATAGCTGATGTTCCAGTGCTGATCCTTGCGGCACCCTACTAGTTACAGCCTTCCAACCTGAAAATGACCCGTTTATCCTTACTCTCTGCTTTATGTCCGTCAAATCCCCTATCCATGCTAATATATTGCCCCCAACCCCACGATCCCTTATCTTGTATAGCACCCTTTTATTGAATGCCTTTTGGAAATCCAAATATACTATATCCACTGGTTCCCCTTTATCTACCCAGCTCGTTACAGCCTCAAATAACTCATAATTTGTGAAACACGATTTCCCTTTCATAAAACCATATTGACTCTGTGGGGGGTTGGCGAGGCAGGGACACTGGACCCAGCAGGTAAGTGGAAAGGCACTTACCTTCTGGATAGGCCTGTGGCACCAGGCCGTAGAGAGGAGGGAGGGAGGGTTCGGGGGGTCGGTTGAAGGCTGGAGGAGGATCGGGGCCAGAGGTGGGAGGTCGGAAGGCCAGAGGGTGAAGGTCGGAAGTCCGGAGGGTGATCATGGGCCGGAGGGTGGAGATCAAAAGGTTGGAGGGTGATCGGGGGCTGGAGAAGGGAAGTTGGAATGTTGGAGGAGGGATCGTAGGCCGTAGGGGAGGTCGGAAGGCCGGAAGGGGGATCGGATGCTGGGGCGGGGGCGGGGGGGGGGAGAGTTCAGGGCAATAATGGAAGTGTTGGGGGCAGAAAAGGAGGTTTCAGGGGGCAGATTGGAGGCCTTGGGGAGATCGGAAGGGTTGGGGGGTGTCTGATTGCAGGGGGTTGGAAAGGCAGGGATGCTGGATCCAGCACGTAAGTGGAAAGGCAATTACCTCCTGGATCCAGCAGTCCTCGCCTCACTTTAGCTGGCGGGTTCTCTGAGGCCTGGGAAACACAGCCAGCTAGACATAAATTTGAAATGGTGGATCACCATGAGGCACGGAGCCTCATTAGAATATTTAACCCTCCTGGAAGCGGGTTGGGTGCCCCCGTCCCATCTCTGTTAAAACCAGAAGTGGGCGGGTTGGGGTCGGGATTCAGGTTTTTAACGCTTTAATCTCCCACCCGACCCCCAACCCACCCATTAATTGGAGTTAAAATTCCCCCCTACATCTTCGGATACTTTTTTATGGAATCAGAACCTGTCATATTAAAAAGAGAAAAGCTTCCACAATTGCATTTTCGTAAGTTTACAGAAATGATGGTTTGATGGCTTCAAACTTTAATTTTCATAACACCAATAAGATAAAGAGGGACATGATGAAGATAGATGTTAAAGGGTTAATGTTGTCATTCTGTGTTCCCGATGGGGAAGGCAAGCTTGAAGCGAATGTAGGCTAGGCATAGGACTACAACACTGTAGCCCTTCAATTCTCCAACCAGTTTTCCCTGCCATTACAGGTCACCGCTGGGAGAGCGTGTTCAACAACAACCAAGAATAATAACTTGCATTTATATAGCGCCTTTACAGTAAAACGTCCCAAGGCATTTGTAGAATTAGCACTTATGTCCCTTAAAGGGTAATTTTCTGCAGCTCTGCTGCCAGTGCAGAGCATTGCTAGCAGCAAGTCGGAATTATGGGGTTAACCTCTATGATTTAGTGTGCCCCGTGCAGGGTTTCACAATGTGGGAGCACACAATAGAAATTAGGGTGCAGAGAGCATCACGCCCAATTCATGCCCATATGATTATCAGTCCATTATTTGCCAAGTTTCTCAACCATTTATCAAACTGTAGCAAATTGTTGAAGGGTAAGTGGCTTTAGTGTGCTACTGCACTAAAGATGTGCATTAGGCTAGTTGAACTTGTTGGCCCTGAAATTAGGATCGGGAACTTGCCGCGCGTGCAAGTCCCCGATGTGCACTTACCCGGCGCGCTGACATTTCAATCCTGGCCCGCATTGCATTTCCTCTCACTGGCCCGCTTGAGGTCCTGCCGCGCTGTGCGTGCGTGACCCAGCGGCGTACTTAGTGCGATGAGCCGGCTGGGATCACGTGAGCACAGGGCAACCAATGGGAGGTTGCAAAAGTTCATTCATGAGTTTGATAGTGAGAGCTGTCAAACTCATGAAAACTCCTGGCCCCAAAACACTACTTAAACTTGAAAGAAAATTAAAAAAAACATTGCACTACTTAAATGAACCATAAATAACTAAAAAAACTATTTTAAACAATAATTTTAAAATTTGAAAAAAATTATTATATATAAAATCAGGGCTAAAACTAAACTTACCTTACTGTAAATTCTTTAAAAATAATAAACCTGTGGAAATTTTTTTTATAAATTGTATTAATAGACCACTTACGTGTAAAACTAAGTACTTACGTGTGGTTTTTCAATGCGTAAAAACCGGAGGCCTTTACACATGCGCAACTCTCTAAAAATAAAGGAAATCCAAGTCGCACGCGCTGCCTGTGTAGTCGCACACGTTCAGCCTCTTAACCCCTTGGGTCAGAGGAGAGGAAATGTTGGTTTTCCCCGCATGCGCTGTGCATGCTGAAAACCGGCAATTCCTCCGGGCACACGCGTGAGTACCCCATCCGTACTCACGCGTTGGGAGAGGAATTACTGGACCATTATCATTGACATAAGGAGCAAGTGCACCATATTGCAAAGCTATTATATTGCATGTGCAGTGTATTCCTCCCATCCATATCAATCAGACATTGCAGCGCCATAGAGCTTGTTGGTAGTGACAGATAAACTGCTGTACAGTTAACCTTCAAGATGTTAAACACCCACGACAATATGTACTGAATTCAGTGTACCTCTAGCACAGCATTTCACTGCAGAGGACCAGAAAGAGCAGGCAATGGCTGTCAGCAATGCCAGGCAGCCCTCAATGTGTACAGTATGGTTTCAATCCTAAACTGGTGATTGTGACTTCTGATCCAATCACAGCTACCAGCTAATAACTGAAGAACGCTGTTGCCTTAGGAGGCTGAGGCTTAGCATGGAGACAGTGACTGGGCTGTGCTATCTCCTTCAAGACAACCTCCAGACAGGATTTATTATCCATTCAAGGTTGCCAGTAGTGTTCGGATCTTGACGTGCTTCAATTTTTATGCATCTCACTTCTTTCAGGCTAGCGTGGGGGACATCTGTAGTATCAGCCAGTTTGCTGTGCACAGATGCATCAGGGAGGTGACAGATGCATTACTTAGCTGAGTCAACACTTCATCACATTTGCCACTGACGAAAAAGGTCTAGTAGCTTTTCAAGGGGGTCTTTCATTGTACCCATTTGCCAATTGAGCCTATGTTCATAATATAGTGGTCTATATGAACTGAAAGGGTTTTACTCTATCAATATGCAGCTGGTCTGTGACTATCATGTAGGTGAATGCTTGCTTCCCAGACTACTCCCTTCATCTGTGCTAGCCTTATTTGAAGGTCACTGAACAGTGGAAGGATGATTCCTTGGAGACCAAGACTAACCTCTACAGCCATTGCCAATGACATCCTCGTGCTAACCACAGACAATAGCTGAATGCAGATACAATAAGGCTCATGGTACAACCAGGATGATTATAGAGCATACTGTTGGGAGTCTGAAATAGTGCTTGGAAACTCTCGACAGATTAGGAGATGCATTACAGTATAGCCCCCAGGGCCATGAGAAGCATTGCCATCTGCCGCATGCTGTATAACTTAACTCTGCAAGGAGGTCTCATCATGAAGTAAGAAAAGCAGAATCCCAAAGGCATGCCAGAGCAGGGGGATGACGATTACAATAAGGATGCAGTTGCAAAAGCAACAGTGCAGTCCAGACTTGCGATGTACCAGGACATACAAGGCAAATTCCAAAATCATCCTCTAAACACACTCTGCTGCACTTTACTGTGCACTCCCAGAACTACTAGCAAGCCATATTTTGCATGTTACATTATTCTACACAAGGCTGTATAAATTATCAGCACAGTGTACAAATAACTCAAACGTGGGACTATTATTCAAGCTATTGTGTGCTGTGTGAATGTTGTCAGTGTGTTTCACCAGGATGCTGCACTTTAGTGGTTTGTTTGTGAAGTGTGACACCTAACTTCTCCGAAGTGTTTCTGTATTAGAAGGAGTACTGTGTGCTGTCTGACTGCAAGGTTTCCATAGCAGCCTGCTGTGACATTTGATCTCCTAATGGTGTACGCGTGATGGCCCTGCATCTAAGTCAGCTGTATCTGGTGCTGTTTTGACTACCTGACCCTGTTCTCTCCAGGGCACATCTATTGTCACCTCAGCAGGGATGCTTGATAGACCAGATGTCACATAGTTTTGAGTGGCAGCTCCTTCATCCTTGACTATTACAGGCATGCCCATCCTGCTGAGCACTGCTTCAGCACATCCACTGCAGACCATGGGATTAAAGGGGCAGTGGTTGTGTGGATAGGAAATTGGCTAAGGGACAGAAAGCAGAGAGTAGTGGTGAATGATTGTTTTTTAGACTGGAGAGAAGTATTCAGTGGTGTCACCCAGGGGTCAGTATTAGGACCACTGCTCCTTTTGATACATATTACTGCCCTGGACATGGGACAGGCTTGATGTACCAGAGGGTCTTTACCTGTCCATTATTTTTTGTATGTTCGTATACAGGGCATAATTTCAAAGTTTGCAGATGATACGAAATTCAGAAATGTACAAAACAGTGACAAGGATAGTAACAGAATTCAGGAGGACAGACTGGTGAAATGGGCAGATGCATGGCAGATGAAATTTAACACTGAGAAGGGTGAAATGATTCATCTTGGTAGGAAGAATGAGGAGAGGCAATATAAACTAAACGGTAACATTTTAAAGGAGGTGCAGGAGCAGAGACACCTGGGGGTGTACATAAACAAATCTTTGAAGGTGGAAAAGGCTGATAAAAAGACATATAGGTTCCTTGGCTTTATAAATAGAGCCAGAGTCTTCTTCTTAGGCAGTCCCTTGGAACGGAGGATGACTTGCTTCCACACTAAAAATTAGTTCTCAGGTGACAGATGAGCCCAATGCGGGACCTACAGTCTCTGTCACAGGTGGGGCAGACGGTGGTTGAAGGGGCGGGTGGGTGGGGTGCTCGGGTTCACGTGCGCTGTTTGCGCTTGGCTTCTGCTTGCTCCCGGTGAAGAGACTCGAGGTGTTTGACGCCTTCCCGGAAGCTTCTCCTCCACTTTGTGTGGTCTTGGGCCAGGGATTCCCAGGTGTCGGTGGGGATGTTGCACTTTTTCAAGGAGGCATTGAGGGTGTCCTTGAAGTGTTTCCTCTGCCCACCTGCCCACCAGAGCCAGAGTACAAAAGCAAGGAAGTTATGCTAAACCTTTATAAAACACTGGTTAGACCTCAGCTGGAGTATTGTGGCTAGTTCTGGGTACCACATTTTAGGAAGGATGTCAAGGCCTTGGGGAAGGTTCAGAGGAGGTTTACCAGAATGGTACCAGGGATGAGTGACTCCAGTTATGTGGAGAGACTGGAAAAGCTGGGATTGTTCTCCTTAGAGCAGAGAAGGTTAAGAGGAGATTTGATAGAGGTGTTCAAAATCATGAAGGCTTTTGATAGAGTAAATAATGAGAAATTGCATCCAGTGGCAGAAGGGATTAGGAGAGAAGTCAAAAAAACAATTAGGAAGGCAAAGAGGAAATATGAAATTAAATTATCAAGGAACATAAAACAAAATAGTAAAATATTTTACAGGCACATCAATAAAAAAAGGAAGGTTGGGATGGCAATAGGGCCATTAAGGGATAGACAGGACAATAACACAGGTAACGATAGGGTGATGGCAGAAATATTAAAGCATTATTTCACTTCGGTATTTACCAGGGAGATAGATCAGGTGGATATGACATTGGATGATGAGATGAATAATGAGATAAGTGCCTTTAAAATAAAAAAAGTGGATCTATTAAATAAACTAATCAAACTCAAACAGGATAAAACCCCTGGTCCGGATGGATTGCATGCACGCATTTTAAAATAATCTAGGGAAAAGATAACAGAGGCATTGCTACACATATTTAATAATTCATTAGAAAAAGGTGTAGGGCGCGATCTTACCAGCCCTGGGGAGGCGGGTTTGGAGGCAAGACTGCCAGGAAAATGGCAGAATTTGGGGGCGGGTGGCCAACCCGCCCCCAACCCGCCTCAGTGCCATCTTGCCAGGAGGCGGGTAGCCGTCCTGCGCCGGGTCCCGTCTCCTTGGAGGCAGGAAGGAGATTAGTGCCACAGGTAGTTAACAGGCAGATAAGAGGATTATCACCATTTTGCCCACGCAAATGCAGGCTTCCCGAAGGCTCCGAAACCCGCCAGGGTCACCGAGGCGAGTAGTGGGTCTGTGGGGGTTGGAGGGGTGCAAAAGTGCGCTGTTAAGGTTAGTGATGGGTGCAAGTGTGGAGAGGTAAGTATCTGAGGTAAGTGCAAAGTGTTAGAAAAAGTTTACTTACATTTCTTCCTGCAGGCTTCAATCGTTGGGTATGCGGAGAGTCTCACACCTCCGCGGCAGAGATGACAGATGGCCGTTGCATTCTCCAATGCAACAACCATCTAATTTCTGCAAAAGAAAGAGGTTTGATGAGGTCTTGAATTCAAGAACTCATCAAATGACAGAGAATGTCAGTGTTTGACAGCTTCACAGAGCTATCAAACGATGACAATTCATCTGTCAAAAATGTTTGACAGATGAAATGTCATACGTTGACATTCTCTGTAACTGGTTTTCCCTTAATTGGCCTGCCAAACCCGCTGGGCGGGCTGAACAAGGTCAATCAAGAGAAAATAGCGTGGGTTGGCCACAAGTTGATGGAGGCGGGACTGAAACCCGACAAGTGGGAGTCCCGCCTCCAAAAGCTCCCCATTGGCAAAATACAGCCCGTAGTGTCAGAGGACTGGCGGATAGCTAACGTAGTACCTATATTTAAGAAGGGGGATAGAACATGTCCAGGGTATTATAGACTAGTCAGCTTAATATTGGTGGTAGGAAGAATAATGGAATCCCTACTAAAGGAGAGAATAGAAGAACATCTAGAAACGAAAAGTATAATGATGAATAGTCAGTATGGATTTCAAAAGGGAAAATCTTGCTTGACCAACCTCATTGAATTTTTTGAAGAGGTAAGAGAGAGTGGACAAGGTTAATGCAGTAGATGTAATTTATCTAGATTTTCAAAGGCCTTCAATAAGGTATCCCATAATAGACTAATGAATAAGGTCAGAGAATGGGGAGTCAGGGGACAAGTAGCGGAATGGATTGCTAGCTGGCTTCAAGACAGAAAGCAGAGAGTGGGAGTGAAGGGTAGCTACTCACAATGCCAGAAGGTGGGTAGTGGTGTTCCACAAGGATCAGTGCTGGGACCACTGCTGTTTACAATTTACATTAGCGATTTAGACTTTGGAATAAAAAACACAATTTCTAAATTTGCGGATGATACCAAATTGGGGGGGATAGTCAATACTGAGGAGGACTGCAACAAATTACAGGAGGACATTAATAAACTTGCAGAATGGGTATATAATTGGCAAATGAAGTTCAACACAGATAAATGTGAGGTATTACATTTTGGTAGGAAGAATAGGGAGGTCACTTATCACTTGGAGGGTGGGAGTCTAGATCGGGTAAAGGAACAAAGGGATCTCAGAGTACAAATACACAAATCACTAGAAGTTGCGACACAGTTTAACAAGGCCATAAAAAATGCAAACCAAGCACTAGGGTTTATTTCTAGAGGTATAGAATTGAAAAGTAGGTAAGTTATGCTAAACCTGTATCGAACCTTGGTGAGACCAAACTTGGAGTACTGCGTACAGTTCTGGTCACCATATTATAAAAAGGATATAGAGGCACTGGAGAGGTTGCAGAGAAGATTTACAAGAATGATACCAGAAATGCGAGGGTATACATATCAGGAAAGGATGAACAGGCTGGGTCTCTTTTCTCTTGAAAAAGAAGGCTGAGGGGTGACCTAATAGAGGTCTTTAAAATTATGAAAGGTTTTGATAGAGTGGATACAGAGAGAATGTTTCCACTTGTGGGGAGGAGCATAACTAGAGGCCATCAATATAAGATAGTCACCAAGAAATCCAATGGGGAATTCAGAAGAAACTTCTTTACCCAGAGTTGTGAGAATGTGGAACTCGCTACCACAGGGAGTGGTTGAAGCGAATAGTATAAATGCATTTAAGGGGAGGCAAGACAAACATATGAGGGAGAAGGGAATAGAGGATTATGCTGATAGATTTAGATGAGGAAAGACGGGAGGAAGCTCGAGTGGAGCATAAACACCAGCATGGACTGGTTGGGCTGAATGGCCTGTTTCTGTGCCATATATCCTATGTAACCCTATGTAACCCTATGTAATCCTATGTAATCCTATGTAAGGGTCTGTAAACAGAGGACATAGATTTAGGGTAACTGGCAAAAGAATCAGAGGCAATATGAGGACATTTTTTTTATTGCGCCGAGTTGTTGTGATCTGGAATGCACTGCCGAAATGGTGGTGGAAGCAGATTCAATAATAACTTTCAAAAGGGAATTGGATAAATATTTGAAGGGGAAAAATTTGCAGGTTATGGGGAAAAAGCAGATAATTGGGACTACTTGGATAGCTGCCGGTTCAAGCACGATGAGCTGAATGGTCTCCTTCTGTGCTGTATCATTCTATGATTCTATGTACGAGAGCACAACTTTGGGCAACTAAGACTCTTGTGAATCTCTGCCTCAAGGTTGTCTCTAAGGGTGCGATAATGAGGCGCTCAGCATGCCTGCACCTGAATGAGCTGATCTCACCCCATAACGGAAGGTCAGCTCATTAATGCATGATGCACAGGGCCATTTTTGGGAAAGGGAAATGAGACCAGTGCCTGATCAAAATCATCCTTTTAAGGTCTAATGCTTTGAGAACAGATAGGCTGAGTGGCTTTAGTGCAAAGTCATTACCAGCCAGTAACTTTTTTTTTATATTAACCCCATTTTTTAACACTTGTTATTAATGGGTACTGAGTGACTGAAGCATTGCTCAGGTGCTCCACTTACATTTTAGCAACTTAACAACAATTCCAGGCCCTTAATGAGCCTTACACACAGTTTGCGTCCAGGCCTGAATACCAGTAGCCCTATGGGGAACACATAAAAACAAAGAAAAATAGAAGATAGGAGCAGGAGTAGGCCATTCGGCCCCTCGAGCCTGCTCCTCCATTCAATGCGATCATGGCTGATCATCCAAATTCAGTACCCTGTCCCTGCTTTCTCCCCATATCCCTTGATTCCTTTAGCCTTAAGAAATATATCCAACTCCTTCTTGAATATATTTAATGAATTGGCCTCTAATGCCTTCTGTGGTAGAGAATTCCACAAGTTCACCACACTCTGGGTGAAGAAATTCCTCCTCATTTCTGTCCCAAATGGCTTACCCCTTATCCTTAGACTGTGACCCCTGGTTCTGGACTCCCCGACCATCGGGAACATCCTTCCTGCATCTAGTCTGTCCAGTCCTGTCAGAATTTTATAAGTTTCAATGAGATCCCCTCTCATTCTTCTAAACTCCAGCGAGTATAAGCCCAATCGACCCAATCTCTCCTCATACGTCATTCCTGCCACCCCAGGTATCAGCCTGGTGAATCTTCGCTGAACTCCCTCCATGGCAAGAACATCCTTCCTCAGATAAGGTGATCAAAACTGCACACAATACTCAAGATGTGCTCTCACCAAGGCCCTGTATAACTGTAGCAAGACATCCTTGTTCCTGAACTTAAACCCTCAAACACAGAGTTCATCGGGTGATGATAAGCCTCCATATCCAGTATTACAGGGAGCTGGTGCCTGATTCACTAGCCATAGCATTATCATCCTCTATGGCAAAGGTACATCTTTAAGAACAATGCTGAAGGCATGTATAGTAGCAGTGTGAGCATTCATGAACATTGGCCCCGATATTGACAGGGGTGGGTTTTCTGAGCCTCTGGGTGTGGGTGGCAGGGGGGTGGTCAGAGTTTTGGTTGGGAGAGGCAGGAACTGTGCTGGACCTCTGGCGAACAGGTCATTAGCAGCCACTACCAGTTGCTGCTTCTCACCTGTACATTGTGATTACCCTGTGCTGCCTCCTCAACCTTGCTGCCTACATTCTCTGGGAGATGTAATGATAGTGACATGGGGTGATATGAGGAACTGATTTGTTTAGGGCCACTGGCTGCTGCAGGAGTCTATTTCTTTGTTCCTAAAAATAACAAAATGTCAAATAGTGCCTGAAATAAATACCTTTAAGCATTGCTTTCATTGCTTGACACTCTCTGTGTTGTTATTCAAAGTGACTGTGTGTTTACATGACAGTTATTCAGTAGGACAAGATTACATGACATGAACAATATGGTGCTAGCCCTGAGTTGGGGAAAGCTTCTGGTTTTATCATCTTCTAATCTCTCAATGGCTACCTAGCAAAAAGTACCAGGATCCGTCCGCTAGTGAGCTCCAGGACTGGCCCCATCAAAATATGTGGGGTCAGAGGATGTCAGCACAGTTAAATATGCTGAGCAGGCATGTAAACCACTAGATGAACCTCTCAGGCATCTGCCAGAGGAGCGAGGCCACAAAATGTGGGGGAGAGTGTCGCTTCCCCTCCCCCCCGACCCCCCAAAAAAATCCCAGCGGTGTGCCCATCAGCTCTCTCCCCATTGCAGGGCAAAGTCATGAGAGGCAACACACCCCTATCCTTGGGACTGTGGCAGAGCAGTACTGTAGGAACTCTCCAGAACAATTCAAGCAGCGGAGTTGTTGTTTCAGCTTCCCTATAGGTTGCTTTAAGAATGCTCCGGGCGAGCCACAACTGGTGTTATATCTGACCCCCGCAAGTGTCCGGGGGTTTCTGAGTGGTGTTATCAGCCAAGTCTGTAGAGGGTATTCCTTGTCTACTATCAGCCAGCCTCTGACAGGTTGCTCCTTATCAAAGACAGGGGGAAAGCTGGACTGCCACAGGATGTAGGCATCCTGGGAGCTGCCTGGAAATCAGGCATATACCTGCATTAACCACTACTGGTGGTCACAGACAGGGTGGACATTAAGGAAGTTAAACTGTTTGCGGTTCATGAAGGTGCCAGGCTTGTTGGCAGGAGCTCTGATGGCCACATGTGTGCAGTTGATGGCACCCTGGATTTGTGAGAATCCTGCATTGACTGCATGTCCACAGCCCTTTCCACCTGGCTCCTGGAGTCTGTGAGAAATGCAATTAAATCATTAGTATTGGAAAACAGGGTAACTGTGACCTGTTTAATGCAGGCCTGAACTGCAGCCTGACACATATGTCTCCAGCTGCAGCCTAAATTGACCCCGATGCATAGAAATTCAGGGGCGTGGTGACCCTAACTATCATAGGCAAAGCAGTGGCCGGTGCGATATTGGCTGCAGCTCCTACAGCAGCATACTGCAACTTTCTGCAATAGACTTGTGAGGATGGCACTCTCCTCCTATGCTGCTCCTCAGTGAGGTGCAAGTACCTGAGTCTGGCCCTGTGGACCCTATGAACAGGGTCAGGTTGCTTGTGAGCAACTCTCCTCCTTCCTGGACTCCTTGCAGGGACATGTTCTGCTCCCAGAAGCTCCTCCACCTGTTGCTGTTGTTGCTTCTGTTCTTCCTCTTCCTGCAGCCAGTAAAGGGTGGCCAAAATGATTCCCATTTTGCAGCAGAGCATTTCAGTGTGAAGAGAATGGTTAAAATGGCCAAAAATGCAATAAAAAAAATCCCACAATTTCAAGCAGAATACAACAACAACAACAACAAGTTGTATTTATATAGCACCTTTAATGTAGTAAAACATCCCAAGGCGCTTCACAAGAGTGTTAAAAGATTTAAAAAATTGACACCGTGCCACATAAGGAGAAATTAGGGCAGGTGACCAAAAGCTTAGTCAAAGAGGTAGGTTTTAAGGAGCGTCTTCACAGAATCACAGAAACCCCACAGTGCAGATAGAGGCCATTTTCAGCCCATCGAGCCTGCACCGACACATATCCCACCCGATCCCCGTAACCCCTACACCAACACATATCCCACCCTATCCCCGTAACCCCACGTATTTAATCCCCCTAACACGAAGGGTCAATTTATCATAGCCAATCAACCTAACCCGCACATCTTTGGACTGTGGGAGGAAACCGGAGCACCCGGAGGAAACCCACGCAAACACGGGGAGAATGTGCAAACTCCACACAGACAGTCACCCGAGGCCGGATTCAAACCCGGGTCCCTGGCGCTGTGAGGCAACAGTGCTAACCACTATGCCACCATGCTGCCCCGTCTTAAAGGAGGAAAGAGAGGTAGAGAGGTGGAGAGGTTTAGGCAGGGAATTCCAGAGCTTAGGGCCTAGGCAACAGAAGGTATGGCCACCAATGGTTGAGCGGTTATAATCAGGGATGCTCAAGAGGGCAGAATTAGAGCAGCGCAGATATCTTGGTTGGGGGGTGGGGGGGGTGGCGGTTGAGGGGCTGGAGGAGATTACAGAGAAAGGGAGGGGCGAAGCCATGGAGGGTTTTAAAAACAAGGATGAGAATCTTGAAATCGAGGCGTTGCATAACGGGGAGCCAATGTAGGTTAGCGAGCACAGAGGTGATAGGTGAACGGGACTGGTTGCAATTTAGGACACGGGCAGCTGAGTTTTGGATGATGTCAAGTTTACGTAGGGTGGAATGCGGGAGGCCAGCCAGGAGTGCGTTGGAATAGTCAAGGATAGAGGTAACATTGATGAGGGTTTCAGCAGTGGATGAGCTGAGGCAAGGGTGGAGACGGGCAATGTTATGGAGGTGGAAATAGGCGGTCTTAATTATGCTGCATATATGTGGTCGGAAGCTCATTTCATAGTCAAATATGACACCAAGGTTACGAACAGTGTGGTTCAGCCTCAGACAGATGTTAGGGAGAGGGATGTAGTCAATGGCTAGGGAACGGAGTTTGTGGCGGGGACCGAAAACAATGGCTTCGGTCTTCCCAATATTTAATTGGAGAAAATTTCTGCTCATTCAGAACTGGATGTCTGACAATATAGAGACCGTGGAGAGGTCAAGAGAAGTGGTAGTGAGGGAGAGTTAGGTGTCATCAACGTACATGTGGAAACTGACACTGTGTTTTCGGATGATGTTGCCAAGGGGCAACATGGAGATGAGAAATAGGAGGGGGGCCAAGGATAGATCCTTGGGGGACACCAGAGGTAACGATGCAGGAGCAGGAAGAGAAGCCGTTGCAGGTGATTCTCTGGTTACGATTGGATAGATAAGAATGGAACCAGGCGACTGCAGTTCCACCCAGCTGGACGACGGTGGAGAGGCGTTGGAGAAGGATGGAGTTGTCAACCATGTCAAAGGTTGCAGATAATTCAAGAAGGAAGAGGAGGGATAGTTTACCTTTGTCACTGTCACATAGGATGTCATTTGTGGCTTTGATGAGAGCCGTTTCGGTACTGTGGCAGGGGCGGAAATCTGATTGGAGGGATTCAAACATGAATTGCGGGAAAGATGGGCACGGATTTGGGAGGTGACAACAAGTTCAAGGACTTTGGAGAGGAAAGGGAGGTGGGAGATGGGGGGTAGTTTGCAAGGATGGCGGGGTCACGGGTTGTTTTTTTGAGGAGAGGGGTGATGACAGCAGGTTTGAGGGAGCGGGGGACAGTACCTGAGGAGAACCATTAACAATGTCAGCTCAAATGGGAGCCAGAAAAAGAAGTTGGGTGGTCAGCAGTTTGGCAGGAATAGGGTCGAGGGAGCAGGAAGTGGGTCTCATGGACAAGATGAGTGCAGAGAGGTCATGAGGGGAGATCGGAGAGAAACTGGAGAAAGATGTGAGTTCAGGGCTAGGGCGGGGGAGCCTTAAAGAAAGTTTGGCCTGGTGGACTAGGGGAACGAAGGGAAGTGGCGGAGTGGCTGATCGGATGATCTCAAATCTTAGAGACAAAGAAGTCCATGAGCTCCTTGATATACCTATCAACTCATTCCATGAAAAGCGATGAGTTAAGATAGTAACTATAGGTTTTTATTGGCTAAATAACAAAGCCCACCCTCGTGGGTGATCGGTTCCAGCAAGGAAGAATACTGGCCAAGCAATCACCTTTATACCTGGGCAAGCAGGCAGAGCCATGGGCGGAGTCAGCTGAGGTCAGCCCAGGTATAACAGCGTGCGTGGCAAGAGGTAACCTTGTGTAGTGATAACAACAGTGTAAACAGTGATAACAACAGTGTAACAATAGTGAACGGTTGTGAACGATAGCAGTGGTTTACCACATTCACCCCTTGTTTAAAATCGAGTCCGGCGGGGTGAAGTGTACTACTAGTTCGTGTATGTCAGTCTATCAGGAGGCCTCGTAAGCCTTTCTGATCGGCGCAGCAGCGGCGGCGGTGGTGCAGTGTCCGATGTTAATGCTGGTGTCTGCATGGCCGACGGAGGCTCCTGGGGTTCCGGCATGCCGCCTACAGGAGCTGGATTTGGGGGAGTGGTGGGGGGTAATGGTGGTATCTCCGGGGTGCCCGAGGGTGCGAGGTCTCGCAAGGAGACCGTGTCCTCCCGCCCGTCTTGGTATGCCACGTAGGCGTACTGGGGGTTGGCGTGCAGGAGGTTCACCCTCTTGACCAGAGGGTCTGTTTTATGGGTCCTTACGTGCTTCCGCAGCAGGACGGGCCCCGGAGAAGTCAGCCATGTTGGTAGCGAGGTTCCTGTAGTCGACTTCCTGGGGGAAACGAACATTTGCTCATGAGGGGTGGCGTTAATGGCAGTACAAAGCAGTGACCGGATGGAATGGAGCGCTGCCGGGAGGACTTCCTGCCAGCGAGAGGTTGGGAGGCCCTTAGACTTTAGGGCTAAGAGGACGGCTTTCCAAACTGTCGCGTTCTCTCTTTCCACCTGGCCGTTCCCCCGGGGGTTGTAGCTGGTGGTCCTGCTCGCCGCAATACCTCTCGCCAGCAGGAACTGGCGAAGTTCCTCGCTCATGAAGGATGAGCCCCGGTCGCTATGTATATCGTTCGGGAACCCGAACAAAGCGAAGAGGTCGTTCAGGCATTTGATGACCGTGGTGCTGGTCATGTCTGGGCAGGGGATGGCAAAGGGGAAACGGGAGTACTCGTCAATAATGTTGAGGAAGTAAACATTACGGTCAGAGGACGGGAGGGGCCCCTTAAAATCGATGCTCAAGCGCTCGAAGGGGCGGGTGGCCTTGATCAGGCTTGCTCTGTCCGGCCTATAGAAATGCGGTTTGCATTCGGCACAGACTTGGCAGTTCCTGGTCATGGTCCTGACCTCCTCGATGGAGTAGGGCAGGTTGCGGGTCTTAATGAAGTGGTAAAGTCTAGTGACCCCGGGGTGGCAGAGGTCGTTGTGGAGGGTCCGCAGTCTATCAACTTGCGCGTTGGCGCATGTACCTCGTGATAGAACATCAGGGGGTTCGTTGAGTTTACCAGGCCAGTACAAGATATCGTACTCGTAGGTGGAGAGCTCGATTCTCCACCTCAAGATCTTGTCATTCTTGATTTTGCCCCTCAGCTTGGTATTAAACATAAACGCAACCGAACGCTGGTCAGTGAGGAGGGTAAATTGTTTGCCTGCCAGGTAATGCCTCCAGCGTCGTACCGCTTCCACAATTGCCTGGGCCTCCTTCTCGACAGAAGAGTGTCGGATCTCAGGGTCCTGGAGGGTCCTTGAGAAGAAGGCTACAGGTCTCCCCGCCTGGTTTAGGGTTGCAGCTAGGGCGAAGTCGGATGCATCGCTCTCCACTTGGAAAGGGATGGACTCATCCACTGCGTGCATTGTGGCCTTCGCAATGTCTCCTTTTATGAGGGAGAAGGCTGTGCATGCTTCTGATGTCAGGGGGAAGGAGGTTGACTTCATGAGGGGTCTGGCTTTGTCCGCATAATTGGGCACCCATTGGGCATAGTAAGCGAAGAGCCCCAGGGTTCTCTTCAGTGCCTTTTGACAGTGGGGAAGGGGGAGCTCCATGAGGGGGCGCACTCTTTCGGGGTCGGGGCCGATGACTCCGTTCTCTACTACGCAGCCGAGGATGGCAAGGCGCGAGGTGTTAAATATACATTTCTCCTTATTGTAAGTGAGATTCAGCCGTTGGGCCGTATGGAGGAATTTCTCCAGATTAACATCATGGTCCTGCTGGTCGTGGCCGCAGATGGTGACGCTATCTAGATAAGGAAACGTGGCCTGCAGCGCGTTCTGGTCAACCATCCGGTCCATCTCCCTTTGGAAGACCGAAACCCCATTGGTGACGCCGAAGGGGACCCTAAGGAAGTGGTAGAGGCGGCCATTCGCCTCGAAGGCGGTATACTGGCGGTCCTCAGGGCGGATAGGGAGTTGGTGATAGGCCGACTTAAGGTCGATGGTGGAGAATACCCGGTAATGTGCAATCTGGTTTACCATATCAGATATGCGGGGAAGTGGGTATGCGTCCAGCTGGGTGTACCGGTTTATGGTTTGACTGTAGTCGATGACCAGGCGGTGTTTATTGCCGGTCTTAACGACTACGACCTGGGCACGCCAGGGGCTGGTGCTCCCCTCAATGACGCCCTCTTTCAGGAGTCGCTGCACCTCAGAGCTAATAAAAGCACTGTCCCCGGCGCTGTACCGCCTGCTCTTGGTAGCGACGGGTTTACAGTCGCGGGTGAGACTAGCAAACAAGGAGGGGGGCGGGACTTTGAGAGTGGAGAGGCCACAGGTGGTATGCGGCGGGCGGTTTAAAACCTGCTGATTGTAGACTGTGAGTGGAGGGAGGGGTCCACCGTATGCCAGAGTGACACTTTGGAGGTGGCATTGGAAATCCAGCCCTAGTAGGATGGCAGCGCAGAGCTGGGGCAGGACGAGAAGTTTAAAGTTTTTATATTCCGTGCCCCTAACCGACAGGGTCACCACACAGTAGCCGCTGACGTCAGTTGAATGTGACTTCGACGCCATCGAGATCCGATGGCACGTTGGCCGGACAGTGAGGGAGTAGTAGCTCACCGTGTCTGGGTGAATAAAACTCTCCGTGCTTCCGCTGTCGAACAGGCAGGTTGTGGCGTGGCCGTTTACTCCGATGTCCATCATGGACTTGGACAGATGATGCGGGAGGGCTTGGTCAAGCGTGACGGAGGCCAGTGTATGGTTGAGTGAGCTGCTGTAGTCTGCAGGTGAGGCGATGGTTGGGTCTGGAGACAAAATGGCGGCCGAGTGCGGCGAACAAAATGGCGGCGCCCATGACGCGGATCCCCACGAAGTTGGACAAAATGGTGGAGAAGATGGCCGCCCCCACAACTCACATGAGGCACTGCTGGCGTCTGTGGCCTTGATCAAAGATGGCTGCCCCCACAACTCACATGAGGCACTGCTGGCGTCTGTGGCTTTCCCCCTGCAGGCGTTTGCGAAGTGGCCTTTCTTTTTGCAGCCGGAGCAGGTCGCGTTCCTTGCAGGGCAGCGCGCCCTTTGATGTCTCGCCTGGCCACAGAAAAAACAGCTGGCGGCCCGATCGCGGGGCTCCGCTGCCGCAGCAGGTCCCGGGGGTAGCGGTCCCGATCGATTCCGGGACACCGACGCCGTAGTAGGCCCCAGGGTCGGCGGTGCGAGGGGTATTGCGGCCGGGGTCGGGCCCGAGTCCCAGGGTCGCGCAGCACTGTACCTGGAGTACGCCTCGAGGTCCCGATGGGCCACTTCCAGGGAGCGAGCGAGGGCTGCAGCTGTTTTCAAGTCGAGGTCCTTTGATTCTAGCAGTCTTTGCCGTGAGTAGTCGGACTGAAGGCCTTTCACGAAGGCATCGCGGATATTTCCTTCAGCATGTTGTGCAGCCGTTACAGCTTTAAAGTCACAGTCCCTGCCGAGTGTTTGTAGCGCCCGTAAAAATTCATCTACAGACTCTCCTGGCTGTTGCGAGCGGGATCTTAGGAGGTGTCTGGCATACATTGTATTTACTGGGCTCCGGTACTGCTCTTTTAGCAGGTCGAGGGCCTCCTCGTATGTAGCAAGGTCCCGGATGAGTGCAAATACTTTAGGGCTCACCTGGGCGGTCAGAACTCGTAGTTTAGATTCCGAAAGCACGCCGGAGGCTACCAGGTAGGATTCAAAACAGCTCAGCCAGTGATCGAAGTCGAGGGCTGAATTCGCTGCCTGTGGGTTTAGATCCAGGTACGGCGGTTGGAGGGCTCGCAGCCAGGTCGGTTGCTGAGGCTGTTGTAGCTGGCTGTTTGGCTGGGGCTGTTGTAGCTGGCCGTCTGGCTGGCCGTTTGGCTGTGGCTGTTGTAGCTGGCCGTCTGGCTGGTCGTTTGGCTGGGGCTGTCCATCCATTTCAAAATTTAGCCAATAAAATTGATATATCTATCAACTCATTCCATGAAAAGCGACGAGTTAAGATAGTAACTATAGGTTTTTATTGGCTAAATAACAAAGCCCACCCTCGTGGGTGATCGGTTCCAGCAAGGAAGAATACTGGCCAAGCAATCACCTTTATACCTGGGCAAGCAGGCGGAGCCATGGGCGGAGTCAGCTGAGGTCAGCCCTGTGGTGTATGTAACCTGTTCCACCTTAAGAGAACTTAAGCCTGTTCCACCTTAAGAGATGTACTACTTTCTCTGGCTGCTGTATACGTAAAACCGGTGGTGACCACCGGCATATAAGTACTGTGTAGTGATATTGTATTTAGTATAGTCCTGACCTCCAACTAGTAAAGGACTGTTGAACTTTATTCTGTAGTCTGTGTCAGTAATTAATCTTAATACAACTGGAACACACAGACTTAACAGTGGCGACGAGTCCGATTCTTACCCTGCGGCAGTTTATATCCACGGCGGCTTCGTCCACAGAACGGGCGTCGAAGAGAGGCATCCACCCTCATCACCCTGCTGGAAGACACGTCGCGCGGCAGGCATCGAGAACCCGGAGTGCAGAAGACATCCTGAACTCGAAGCCTCCATCAGCGGCAGTCAGCTATCTTCTTTCTACCTCGGTGGTGGGTAAGCCGGTCAGCGACGCGAGCAGAAAGTCGGCCGCGTTGGCTGTACAGATGGGGGGAGGAAGACGGAGGAATAAGGGCGGTGAGATCGATCGCGACCGGAGATAAGGGCCGGGCCGCATTCGGGCTGAAAGGCGCAGCGCGGGGACATCGATCGCGGCTGGTGATAAGGGCCGGGCCGCTTTCGGGCCAAAAAGGCGCAGCGTCTGGGGCGACTGAAGGCGCGAGAGCCGCGGTGAAGGCGAACGCAGCCGGTGCTAATAACCGGGCTGCAAGAAGGGCTGCGAGGCGTGACAAAGGGGAAGCGCGAATGCCCGAGGGAGCCGCGGTGAAGCGGAGACAGCGTCGGGGGAGTTACTAACTGCTGGGAAAGGGGAGCAGCAGCGGCACGCCAAACGCCATTGCAGCCAGTGGGTGAAGACCGCCAAGCGCGGGAAAACCGCCATTTTGTAGGCGGAGGACGAAGACAAGAGCGGGAAGCTGCCATCTTGGGATAAAATAAATTGCAACGATGCCTAAACATGGGAACATTGATACCTTTGATGGCGACATCGAAGATTGGGCCATGTATGTAGAATGCATACAAAATTATTGTAAAGCAAATAAAATCCCAGATGCAGAGAAAGCACTAACGTTATTGAACTTAATGGGTGCGAAGACATACGGGCAATTGAAACACCTTTTATCACCAGATGAACCGGCGGATAAGACGTTCGAGGAGATTGTTACTGTCCTGAAAAATCATCTAAACCCCACGCCGCTGATGCTAGCGGAATGATTTAAATTTTACAGCAGAAGGCAGCTGAAGGATGAAAGCAATGCTGAATATTTAATGGAATTGCGTAAGCTAGCAAAGTGCTGTCAGTTTGGAACGGGACTAACAGACGCGCTAAGAGACAAATTTGTGTGTGGATTATTAAAAGAAGATACACAAAAGCGACTGCTCGAGGAGAATGAGCTGACGCTTGAGAAAGCGGTCACTATGGCAGCAGCACACGAAGCCGCAGCGAGAGGCACGGCAGTAATGCAGCTACGGTCACCGGAACACAGTACAAATAAATTTGGTTTGAGTACTGTAAAATGTTATCGTTGTGGAAAGACAACACACGATCAGAACCAGTGTTGGTTTAAAAACCAAGAATGCAGAACGTGTGACAGGCTTGGCCACATAGCTAAAGTATGCCGGTCAGGAAAGAAGACCAGCAACAAAAAGTCACCGCAAGGAAAATACATAAAGGTGCACAAGGTGACAAAGACCAGTTCGAACGAACAGAAGTCAGATTCAGACGCTAGCAGTAATGAACTGGGTAGCTTAAGAGTACACAACGTTGGTAAGGATGCAGATCTCCAGACAATTTGGGTCACTCTTCAGATAGCAGGAGTCCAAGTAAAGATGGAATTGGACACTGGATCGGCATTGACGGTCATGACTAAGAAAGATTGAAAAGGTTATTCCAACATATTCCCCTACGGGATACGGAGATTATATTGAAAACATACACGGGGCAAAGAGTGTACCCCATCGGAAAGATAGAGGTAAAAGTGGTCCACAAGGGCGAAGAAAGCCAAGTAATGGACTTATATGTGCTACCTGAAGGAGGTCCACCACTACTGGGGCGGGAGTGGATTAGGAAAATGAATATGGACTGGCACTCCTTAAAAGCACTAACGGTAGATTCCGGGGAAACAGATGTCAAACCTAAACGATTGTCCAAAATATTGGATGATGCTAAAGAGGTGTTCCAGCAAGGACTGGGAACACTGAAAGGAATTACGGCAAACATCAAGATTGATGAACATGCACAACCAAAATTTTTCAAAGCCAGACCGCTACCCTATGCAATACGACCTACTGTAGAAGCGGAACTGGAAGCGCTAGAACGTTCAGGTGTACTGTCTAAGGTAGATTGGAGTGAGTGGGCTACGCCCATTGTTCCCGTTATGAAACGTCCTTCGAGCAACAAGCCAGGAGAACCAGGGAAGGTTCGCATCTGTGGAGATTTCAAAATCACCGTTAATCCGGTGCTTCACACGGTGCAGTATCCGCTTCCGCGGATTGAGGATATTTTTGCTTCGTTGTCTGGCGGGAAACACTTCACCAAGATAGACCTGGCACAGGCGTACTTACAGATGGAGGTTGATGAAGAGTCATGCCAGTACCTCACGATCAACATGCATAGAGGTTTGTACCGGTATAATAGGCTGGTTTTTGGCGTGGCATCGGCTCCGGCAATTTGGCAGAGGGCCATGGAGCAGGTATTACAGGGAATTCCAGGCATACAATGTTACCTGGACGATATTCTGATTACAGGTGATGGTGATGAAGAACACCTCGCAAACTTGGAACTGGTTCTCAACAGACTGAAAGAGTATGGACTTAGAGTTAATCGGCAGAAATGTGAGTTCTTTCAGAAGCGGATCTCATACTGTGGTCATGTCATTGACCGGGAGGGGCTTCATAAGTCTCCTGACAAGATAGAGGCAGTTGTAAAGGCTCCCGCTCCGGATAATGTCTCTCAGTTGAGGTCGTTTCTGGGATTGATTAACTATTACCATAAGTTTCTACCGAATCTATCCACGGTACTGCACCCGCTGAACGCTCTTTTACAGAAGGGGGTACCATGGGAATGGAGCGAAAACTGTAAGAAGGCATTTCGCAAAAGCAAAGAATTGATCACCTCAGAGGAAGTGTTGGCTCACTTCAACCCGACACTGCCTATTCGGTTGGCTTGTGATGCTTCTCCATATGGTATTGGGGCAGTACTCTCAAACAAGTTGCCAAATGGCACGGAAAGGCCAGTCGCGTTTGCATCCAGATCATTGACCTCCGCTGAGCGCAACTATGCGCAGATCGATAGGGAGGCTCTCAGCCTTGTATGGGGAGTGAAGAAGTTTAATCATTACCTGCAGGACCAAAAATTCACACTTCTGACAGACCATCAGCCGTTGGTATCCATTTTTAACCCTAAGAAGGGTGTTTCGGTGATGACAGCACAGCGACTCCAGAGATGGTCCCTTTTCCTAGGGGCACATCAATATCAAATAGAATTCAAAGGTACAAAGCAGCATGGCAATGCTGATGGGCTGTCGCGCCTGCCACTACCTGAAGCAGAAGAGACGACGAAAGTTGACCCTGTTGAGTTATTTCATTCGACCATCATCGAGTGTTTACCAGTCACCAATGCAAGTATTGAAAGAGAAACCAGGAACGACCCGACACTGTCCCGAGTTTACGAGGTGACAGTGAAGGGATGGCCAACACATGGTGATCCTCTGTTACCGGCATTCTCGGCAAGGCGAGACCAGCTGTCCGTCTGCCATGGTACTTTGATTTACGGGACAAGAGTGATTATTCCTCCCAAGTTACTGGAAAGAGTTCTAAAGGAACTGCATGAAGGTCATCTGGGGGGAGTTAAGATGAAAAGTCTTGCTAGGGCTTATGTATGGTGGCCGGGCATTGACCAACAGATAGAGGAGTTGACAGAAAGCTGCGCTGGGTGCCAAAAAGTGCAAAATGCTCCTCCGATCGCACCGCTACACCCATGGGAATGGCCTTCAGCCCCATGGCAACGCGTACATATTGACTTTGCTGGTCCATTCATGGACTCCATGTTCCTAATTGCGGTGGACGCACATTCCAAATGGCCAGAAGTGATCAAGATGAATACCACTACTTCAGAAAAGACAATTGCGGTGTTAAGAACAATATTCGCAAGGAACGGATTGCCAGAACAGATATGTTCGGACAACGGACCACAGTTCGTGTCGGAAGAATTCCAAAAATTCTTAAAGAAGAATGGGGTGAAACATTATACCTCTGCCCCATATCATCCGGCGACAAACGGGTTGGCTGAGAGATTTGTCCAAACATTCAAAAAGGCAATAAAGGCCATGAACGATGATCAGATTCCGTTACAACACAAGGTGGACAATTTCCTAATGGCATATCGAAACGCCGCTCATGCAGTGACTAACCAAAGTCCTGCCATGATGTTTTATAACAGGAGGTTGCAGTCCAGGTTGGACTTGTTAAAACCAAATGTGCGGGGGGAAGTGGAAAACAAACAGTTCCGGCATATTAATAACAAGTCCACTCGAAGTTTTGACGTAGGACAACCAGTGTTGGCAAGGGGCTATGGAAACGAAAAATGGCAGTCCGGAACAATTCGGGCCAGACAAGGACCTCTGATGTACACAGTAGATATTGGTAACAATGTGATAAGGCGTCATGCGGATCAACTGGTAGAATCAAGAGCAAGGGTCGAACCCATGGTTGCGACAGAGACAACTGTGGAAGACGTTAATGAACCTGAAGCATCTACCTCGGCAGGGACTGTACCTGATGATGACGTCCAATACATAGGAAACCAACAAGAAGAGTCACCTCAGCAACAAGAATCAGAGACCACTGAAAGGCGTTATCCAAACCGAATCAGAAGGCCTCCTGAGAGACTGAACCTTTGAACTGTTTATACCTGAAGTTATATATGTATATATGTTATGATGTTATGTTAAATGGGGATATGACTATTAAGCTAAAAAGGGAGGATTGTGGTGTATGTAACCTGTTCCACCTTAAGAGAACTTAAGCCTGTTCCACCTTAAGAGATGTACTACTTTCTCTGGCTGCTGTATACGTAATACCGGTGGTGACCACCGGTATATAAGTACTGTGTAGTGATATTGTATTTAGTATAGTCCTGACCTCCAACTAGTAAAGACCTGTTGAACTTTATTCTGTAGTCTGTGTCAGTAATTAATCTTAATGCAACTGGAACACACAGACTTAACAAGCCCAGGTATAACAGCGTGCGTGGCAAGAGGTAACCTTGTGTAGTGATAACAACAGTGTAAACAGTGGTAACAACAGTGTAACAATAGTGAACGGTTGTGAACGATAACAGTGGTTTACCACACTCCTCACACTTGTTGTCGTAGGGGAGGGTGGAGGAGAGAGGGGAGAGGGATTTAAGAAGATGGTTAGCAGCAGAGAATAGGAGCCGGGGTTTATCTTTGCATTCCAGAATGATCGTGGAATAGTGAGCAATTTTGGCAGATGAGAGCAGGGCCCGATAGTGCTTTATGTGGTCCAGCCAGATCTGGTGGTGAATGACTAAACCAGTTGTCCGCCATATCTGTTCTGCATCCCTTGGGCTTAAGGGAGCGAAGATGAGGGCCGTACCGGGGGAGCGGCCAGAGTGAGAGGGAGTAATTGTTTTAATAGGGACTAGGACATCAAAGATGGTGGTGAGGCTAACAGAAAACCTCCTACGACCTGCCTATTTGCAAGTGAGTGCCCTTATAAGCAGTGCAGGAAACTTCTGATCTGCACCGCCCAGGTTATCGAGAATAGCTTCAATTCACACTATTGCCCTATTGTACAATATCACTTTCATACTTTGAATGACTCATTAGGAGTGAATCCACAATCCAGCGCTTCCAACACAGAACATGGCTCACAGGGAGAGCATCTCAGGAAACCACGGCGGCCAGCCTGTCATTTCCATCTATTCCAGTTGGTCACGGATCACCACTATTGATTGCACAAAATAGGATCTGACCTTAACAACCCAATCTCAGACTGATCATGTGACTTGTGTGGTATCACTAGAGTTGCACTTTGTGTCTCCAGCAGCTGCACTTGCTGCTCACACACATTTTGAAGAATATTTCTTTTGCTACTTTTTTTTTGCCGAGAATGAAATGTAACTGTTTCTGCAATATTTATAGCTTTATTTTTTAAGACCAGATTATTCTCTGAAAGATAACTTTGCTTATCCACATATTTAAGTGAGGTACTTATGCACAGAAAATGTATTGAGCTAGACAATGAGGCACTCTTTGCGAAACACTGACACACAACCAATAAAAGAGTATATGATCACTATATTATCAAGCAAGAGATAAATTGATGGTACATTATATAATTGTCCTAATCTGATGCTTTTAAAATAAATTCCATCCTGCATTGAGCATAAAATTTCACAATCTAACATCTATTTAATAAGACCATCTTTCAGCACAAATCCTAAATGAAACCTCAGGCTTCTTACACATTATTATATATGGAAAAAACCCCTGTAGTGGTTACACTGTAACTATTTACCTTCTTTGCAGAGACCATTAGCAGCTTTTTGCCACCAGATGGCGATGTCCCGGTTGCCTGAAATAAATGGCAGGCTGGAATAATGGAGAAATTCAGTAGGTTGCGCCACCCGTTAGCGCCTTAAGAGGGCGCTAAGTGGGTTGCAAGCCAACTGGCGCCTGGGCGCGGCACTGCCCACGCCTCCCGCTAAATTCCGCGGGACGTTAGTGGTGGCGCTAACCGTTAGCGCTGCACCGCTGCTGATGACTTCATCGGTGTACGCAGCGCCCCGCTGATGCCCCGGCCGCGATATTCGGCAGCGCCCCCTGATTTACCGCCGGACGCTATGTCCGACGGGTTCAGGGGGGCCTACCTGCGGCCGGGGAGGCGCAAATTAAAGGCGAGGTGCGGGGCGGCCATTTTTGTTGTTGGCCACCTGCCAGCACCTGCCTGCGCTCCCGTCCCCGGCCTCCTGAACCCCCCCTCCCGCGGAGTGCTGGCTGCGCTCCAAGAGCCCGGCACTTCTCCTCGGTGCCGGGCTCTTTTGCCGGCACTCCCGATCCTCGGGGGCCCAGCTGGGCCCCAGATCGCGCTGCACAAGGCCCCTCCCCTTTAAGAAGGGGAGGAAGGCCTGCAATACCGCAGCGCGACATGCCGCAGCGTGTGGCGCTGCGGCACGTAGTGCCATGATATTCACTCACAGCGCCCCAAGAGGGATGCGGGCCGTCTCCAGTAGTGCCGCGCTTCCCTTTGGGGCGCAACCACTCAATTTCCGGTGCGGGGGCATGAATGTTTCCGTGGCGCAACTTTTAGCGCCCTGGCGAGGCTGGCGCCCCAAACGGGGCTATACTCAATTTCGCCCCCAATGTTTCTAATTAAAGTCCATCAACTGTACCAGTCAACAGCAAGATTTTCTTTCTGCATATCTGCATCAGTTGGTTGTTGAAATCCACAGTGAATTGAACCACCTGATAATCACATCAAAGATGTATTACAAATAAGATCACGAGATAGATAGATTTCTAGACACAAAAGGCATCAAGGGGTATGGGGAGAGAGCGGGAATATGGTATTGAGATAGAGGATCAGCCATGATCATTATTGAATGGCAGAGCAGGCTCGAAGGGCCGAATGGCCTATTGCTACTTTTCTATGTTTCTATGCACAAATAAATCACTGACGAAAGCAGTGAATAGAATCAGACCACAAGGTTTTCCATCCTTGTACCTCATCTCCTGAAGATACTAACTTATATGTAATGTGACTGTGAAACAAGATATTTTAGTTTGCCAATAGCTGCAGGAGGTGTAACTTGAACTATGACTGTCAAATCTTTCACCTCTACAGCTAATTTTGCAGGGAATGCAAACAAGGGAGAATTTATTTTAAGCATTAAGTAAACCTGAGCAACCTGGACATTCCATTTCATTTGAAGGGGACATTTGAAATTTAATTTAGTGAGAATGAAGTGTGAAAAAGAACCATGTCATCAGCCTACATAAATATATGCAATTGCAAGTACACCAACTGCCAGTCAGGGCAAATAAATTTGGCCTCAGGAAGGAGCCTTGGGGAAACACCTACAGGAACTAATTTTGATTAACTTCACATCGCTAATGAGATTTTTTTTGCTGCCTGTCAGATAGAAATAACTGAAGCCATGGTATGTAATTATAAAACTGAAGGAAATATTTATTTTGGCAGAATTTGATGGTTCATTACTTTATCTAGAAAAATAGCTTGATCATAATATTGATTATCAATGACTTCATAGGCTTATTCTGCATATTTTAACAAAACTACTAAAAAGACAACAGAAAATGCTGGAAAAACTCAGCAGGCCAGGCAACATCCGTGGAGAGAAATTAGAGTGACGTTTCGGGTCTAACCCTTTTTCAAACTGGAAAGGAAATAAAATAGATCGAAGGCAGGGCTGCGATAGAACAAAAGAAGTAAAAGAAGTAAAAGAGACATTAAGAGGTATTTAAAACCAGACGAGATGGTGATAGGACAGTGGAGACAAAAGACGGCAAGATTAGATGTGAAGTGTACTGGCAGGATGGGAGACAACTGCCGTGTGGGAGAGAGAAAAAAAAAGGAAAGGCGGGGGGGAAGGGAAGATCCAAAACAAAGGGGTGGAAATAAAATATAAGTAAAAATGAAATAGGGGCCGAGGTTATGATCTGAAATTGTTGAACTCGATATTGAGTCCGGAAGGCTGCAAAGTGCCTAATCGGAAGATGAGGTGCTGTTCCTCGAGTTTACGTTGAGCTTCCGTGGAACAATGCAAGAGGCCAAGGACGGTGAGGTCCGAGTGGGAATGGAGCGGTGAATTAAAATGACAGGCGACCGGAAGCTCGGGGTCACCCTTACGGACTGAACGGAGGTGTTCTGCAAAGCGGTCACCCAATCTGCATTTGGTCTCCCAATGTAGAGGAGACCGCATTGTGAGCAGCGAATACAGTATACTAGATTGCAAGAAGTACAAGTAAATCACTGTTTCACCTGGAAGGGGTGTTTGGGGCCCTGGACAGTGGGAAGGGGGGAGGTATAGGGGCAGGTGTTACATCTCCTGCGCTTGCACGGGAAGGTGCCAGGCGAAGGGGAAGGGCTGTTGGGGGTGATAGAGGAGTGGACTAGGGTGTCTCGGCGGGAGCTGTCCCTATGGAATGCTGAAAGGGGAGGGGAGGGGAAGATGCGTTTGGTGGTGGGATCACTTTGGAGGTAGCGGAAATGGCGGAGGATGATCCGTTGGATGTGGGGGCTGATGGGGTGAAAGGTGAGGACAAGGGGAACCCTATCGTGGTTCCGGAAGGGAGGGGCAGGGGTGAGGGCAGAAGTACTAAAAAGACATTGGGTTTGATGTGCCATCGATAACTCAAAGACAAGGAGTTTAAAGGATTCAACTAAAGGCTTTTAATCACTAAGAACATTGCAGGTCTTTACACATTGAGTTCGTCTGATAGAATGACTCATACAGCTCTTGAGACCTTTATATGACAAAAGACAGGGGCGTAGCCAATACACACAATAGGAAAAAGGGGGCGGTACACACAATACAAAGCAGGTAAAACACAAGGGCTGATGAAGGCATATATTTCATCACAGGGTTGATCTGATTAATACTCATTAATTTTGTAGTTTAATAATAGATACGAATAACACTCTTTGTGAGCACCTCTCACTAATTCTGGACCTGAGGGAGTGTTTCTGCTGTGTACTATGGGTAGCACAATGAGGTAATCCACCCCCTCTCTTTGGCTAGAACCCTATAGACATTATCGGGTTGAATTATCTGCGGGGTTCTCCTGCTCACCCACTTCAACTTCAGTGGAAGAGCTGCAAAAAGCCAGAAGAAATGGCGTAAACAGCGCAAGAGAACACTTGTGGAAATTTACCCCCTTTATATCTAGATCTTAGCTTTCGACAAAGTACTGCACAGGAGATTGGTCCATGAGGCACGGAATAAGCAGGGAGATGCTGAAGAATCAGAAATTGGCTCATTCAGAGGAAGCAAATAATAGTTGTGCTTGGAGCTGCCTGAGAATGGAGGGTGACTAGCCTCGTGGTCAGAGGTAGGACCACAACTGTTAACATGACACATAAATGATTTGGAAGTGGGCACAGAAACTAAGCTGCCTACATTTTCTGGTTATACAAAATGGAGGATGGGAGCTGCAAATAACAGAACAGTCTTTAGGGATAGATTGGAAGACTCGACTGACAAGTGTTAAATATCATGTAGTATGTCAAATGCAAGGTGGGGAAGGGAATAAGCAGTGAGAATATATGATAAGAGATGATGGACGACAGAACGCAGTACAGGAGAGGGATCTGTGGGTACAAGTAGATTGCACAATGAAAATGCCAGCACAACATGCAACACCTGTAAACAAGGCAAACAAGATCTTAGGTTGCATGTGGCCAGACGGGTAGTACCTAATTCCCAGGCACTGATAGTGAGCTTATACACAGCACCAGTTCAGTCCTGCCTGGAGCACCGTGTACAAAATCTAGTCACTATTTTACATTGGGAACATTGTGGCTTTGGAGCGGGTACAGAGAAGGGCATTGAACTAATTTTGGGATTAGGTACCTGAGCAATGGGGAGAAACTAAGGAAATGAGAAAGTTTACACTGAAGAAAAGATACTTTTAAAATTCTAATAGCTTGATATAACCAGTGTTCTGTGACCAGGGAGATAGAATCAAGTTCAGAATAGAAAAGGTGAACATATAGGCCTGGATATTTACTGGGGTGGGTTACATAGGCAGGGCGGGGCACAACTTTGGACAAGAAAGCCGAAAGTTTGGGTTTCCCCACATGCTGTGGAGATTTAACTCCACAACGTCTGTCTTTTGGCTCTGACAGGCTCCCCACCCGGAGGTCAGCCTGATTGACAGGCTTGGCTTCTTGTCGGGCGGAGAGCCACAGGACCAAATAGGTCCAATCCCCGGCTGCCCACTCCTCGTCCCGCCTCGGTAAAACCCGGGAGTCGGTGGGTTGGAGCCAGCTTTCCGACGCGCTCGGAATGTTTCCTGATTTAACCCCCAACCTGTACCCAATCCCACGCGCTCACCTTGCTAAAATTTCCCCCATAGAATCATATAATCATGCAGCACAGAAGGAGGCTACTGGGCCATCGTGCCTTTGTTGGCTCTTTGAAAGAGCTACCAACTAGTTCCAATCTCCTGCTCTTTCCCCAGAGCCCTGCAATTTTCTCTCCTTCAAGTATTTATCCAATTCTCTTTTGAAAGTTGCTATTGAATCTTCTTCCACCACCCTTTCAGGTAGTGCATTCCAGAATGTAACAACACGCTGCGTAAATGTTTTTTCCTCTTCTCCCCTCTGGTTCTTTTGCCATTTACCTTAAATCATCAAAGCACGGTAATCAATTTAGCTCACCTCCCAGACATGCTACAATCCGGGACTGCGGGATATCTGCTGTCTATTCCTCCTCCCAAAATGCCTCGATGTAAAAAAGTGACTTGCATTTCTATAATGCCTTTCATAACCTCAGGATGTCTCAAAGTGCTTTACAGCCAATGAAATACTTCTGCAGTATAATCACTGTTGTAATGTAGGGAAAAGTGGCAGCAATAGAATTCTGCTGCTGTGCTTTGAATAGTGCCACGGGATAGTTAATGTCCACCTGTGGGAGCAGACAGGGCCTCGGGTTTCAGGTGTCAGATAGCACCTCTGACAATGCAGCACTCCCTCAGTTTGAGGTGGTGGATGGGGTGCCAATCAAGCGGACTGCTTTGTCCTGGATGGTGTTGAGCCTCTTGAGTGTTGTTGGAGCTGCACTCATCCAGGCAAGTGGACAGTATTCCATCATACTCCTGACTTGTGCCTTGTAGATGGTGGAAAGGCTTTGGGGAGTAAGGAGGTGAGACACTCGCTGCAGTGTACTTAGCCTCTGACCTGCTCTTGTTCCCACAGTATTTATGTGGCTGGTCCAGTTAAGTTTCTGGTCAATGGTGACCCCCCAGGATGTTGATGGTGGGGGATTTGGCAATGGTAATGCCGTTGAATGTCTAGGGGCGATGGTTAGACTCTCACTTGTTGGAGATAGTCATTGCCTGGCACTTGTGTGATGCGAATATTACCTGCCACTTATCAGCCCAAGCCTGAACGTCGTCCAGGTCTTGTTGCATGTGGGCATGGACTGCTTCATTATCTGAGGAGTTGTGAATGGCACTGAACACTGTGCAGTCATCAGCGAACATCCCCATTTCTGACCTTATGTTGAAGGGAAGGTCATTGATGGAGCAGCTGAAGATGGTTGGGCCTAGGACACTGCCCTGAGGAACTCCTGCAGTGATGTCCTGGGGCTGTGATGATTGACCTTCAACCACCACAACCATCTTCCTTTGTGCTAGGTGTGACTCCAGCCAGTGGAGAGTTTTCTTCCCGATTACCATTGACTTCAGTTTTACTAGGGCTCCTTGATGCTACACTCGGTCAAATGCTGCCTTGATGTCAAGGGCAGTCACTCTCACCTCACCTCTGGAATTCAGCTCCTTTGTCCATGTTTTGACCAAGGCTGTAATGAGATCTGGAGCTGAGTGGTCTTGGCGGAACCCAAACTTGACATCAGTGAGCAGGTTATTGGTGAGTAAGCATCACTTGATAGCAGTGTCGATGCTTGCTGATGTTTGAGAGTAGACTGATGGGGCAGTAATTGGTCGGACTGGATTTGTCCTACTTTTTGTGGACAGGACATAACTGGGCAGTTTTCCACATTGTCGGATAGATGCCAGTGTTGTAGCTGTACTGGAGGCATGGTTAGTTCTGGAGCACAAGTCTTTAGCACAACATATTGTCGGGGCCCATAGCCTTTGCTGTATCCAGTGTGCTCAGCCGTTTCTTGATATCACGTGGAGTGAATCGAATTGGCTGAGGACTGGCTTTTATGATGGTGGGGACCTCAGGAGGAGGCTGATATGGATCATCCACTCGGCACTTCCGGCTGAAGATGGTTGCAAACACTTCAGCCTTGTCTTTTGCACTCACGTGCTGGGCTCCACCATCATTGAAGATGGGGATATTCATGGTGCCTCCTCCTCCCGTTAGTTGTTTAATGGTCCACCACCATTCACGACTGGATGTGGCAGGACTGCAGAGCTTTGATCTGATCCATTGATTGTGGGATCGCTTAGCCCTGTCTATAGCATGCTGCTTCCATTAGACGATCGTAAAATGTAGGAGCTGATTTTCAGAAATTTAGAATACAAATTCAGCTGCTACATGACCTGCATTATTACTGCAAATTTCCTAGTCTACAACGTGTCTGTAGGGGATGGATCTGGGAATAAGCCTGTCTGTAAATAGCCCCACTAAGTTGGAAAAGTTCTTGCAAGTTGTCCCACATGTGGGAGAATAACCACGAGGTGTTTAAATCGCTGTCAGATGTGTAGCTGTGTCATCAGCATGTCCTAATATTTGCATGTGTTGGCGTGGATCAACATCTGTTCATGTTTAATTTATTATATTCATAGAATTTAAGTGTTATGAATGTCAATTGACACAGGCAACAAACTGAAATACAAACATGCTTATTCATTTGGCTTAGACTGTGGAATGCAAGATCACTTGCCCCATGTCTGCAGTGAGCTCTTAGTATCCGTGATCGCTTCTGCACAATATCAGTAGTAAACTCCTGGGTGTTCAATTTCCCCAGTACATTGGAGGTCGCGCATGTGGTCAGTGTACATTACTGATTTAATGCAATAGCGTTTGAATATTTTTACCTATGCTCCTAAACTTGCTCTTTGCAGTAAACATTTTTACTGCTTGTTAATACACAGAAGCCATGTTAACTTTGCTGGTTAACTGCTTGTTAAGGAATTCCTGAGAGGTCTGCTGAGGACCTGCGTGCGATCCCCTGGCCGGCAGACTCGTGCGCAGATTCAGACAGCTCATTGTAATAGTTCTGATATATCCTCATTGCCTCTCTTTTGTGCTTCACTTACATCAAAATACTAGATAAATTTGGGTTAACAAAGTATTCAGGCAAACATGACTAACACCTGCAACCTCCTTGGCACTCATACAGTAATGTCAAACAATTGACAGTTTATATGTAGCAATATGACATTTGATAATGAACTTCATTGTTTGCAGTAGCTCTTTTCTTCAAATCAGACACCTTTTTCCACACACGCTTCCAAGCACAGTGGATTGACTGCTTCCTCTGTTCGTTCTACCTTCGCTTCAGTCCACAGTAAAAAGGAAAGGAAAGGATTTGCATTCCTACAGCACCTTTTATGACCGAAGGATATCCTAAAGTGCTTTACAGCCAATTAAGTACTTTTGAAGTGTAGTCACTGTTATAATGTAGTGAAAAGTGGCAGCCAATTTGCACATGTCAAGGTCCCACAAACAGCAATGAGATAAGTGTCTTGATAGTGACTGCGGAATTCAGGGGTGTAGTGCCGGCCATTAAGGCTGGTTTTTGCTGAAAAAATGGTGGCCGCCTCACTTTCGTCCACTTCCAGCGTGGAACACGACGGCTGCCATTTTGGGGAGGTTGCTGGTGCTGCTGTTGCCTGCGCTCGCCTCCCACATGTAAATATACAGATCGTGACGCACAACTGTGATTTTGGACATCACCGCTCTGGATACCAACCTCTCCAAACCACGCATGGAAGAACGCGTGTGCAGCAGTACTGCAGAGACGCTGCCAGTGCTTCTTAAAGGGATACACACATCTTTCTGGTAAGTTTCGATTTTAGCTTTTGGACCTTTTTTTTTACATTTTATTGGAGTAGTGGCTTGGTGCAATACACTTAAAAAGTTGTTAAAGTGTGCAGGGAGTGCTGCGGGATGCTGCAAGGCTTTGGACATTAAAGGAAGGCCTCTGAGAACACCACTTGCTCCCAGATCTGTGGCTCCAGTTGCAGTCCCCCTCGGGCTGCAGCATGACATGGAGATGGAGCAGAGGCAGCACAGGGGACAAGCTGTTCGCAGAAGGAGGAGGAGGCAGAAGAGGAGGAGGCAGAAGAGGAAATGTAAAAAAGGAGGCAACCCAGACAGCCCCTTTCTAGCCAGGATATCCAGGATTGAATCATCCGCTTGCATTACCAGTGAACACAACCCCAATTCCCCTTTCAATATTTGTCCTACACCTTACCTTCCCTCTGTTACTGACCATCACAGCATCCTCTTGGCCACAATGCTGAAATAAAAGCCACCACAAAGCAAACTTTCCGATCCAACTTTATCCATATATACATCCAATATTACATCAAAAAATCAACTAATCACCCTTAAGCATTCCCTTAGTGACTGTCTTGCATGTGCCTTTGCCTATCCTAGTGATGTAATGCAGTGCTACCCCAGTGGCTGCAGCATGGATGGTGGAAGGCTGCTGACTTCTAGTGGGGGGACCCTGCAAATGGCCTTGCAGGACAACCTCGAGGAGCTGGTGGCTGGGAGTGTGAAATTGAGTGCTGGTGTTTCTTCTTCCTCTTCCTCTTCCTTTTCCACTGCCACTGGCTGGGCAGGCTGGATTTCTTGGGTCTCTGAAATGAGGAAGGCACAAGGGTAGGGTTATGGTGAAGGGAGAGGGTAAAGCAAGAGGTACATGCTTACACCATGTGCAGCTTGTAAATCAGAAGAGATTGTGGGATGAGGGGGAAGTGCGCTGTGAGGAAGATAACGTATGAGGATACCAGCATCTTGTATTCTTTCAGCCCCGCCGCTGGCCAAGGGCTCAGCCATGCCCCTGCCAAGAATGGCCAGCACCGTCTCCTCCAAGGGGGTGGGGTGAAGCTAGGAATGTGAGGTGTACCTCATGTTTAGTACAAATTGTTGGTAAGTGAGTGATTGGGGGTCGTGCATTGAGCAGTGTGTGAGGCTAGTGGTGCAGTTGGTAGAAGACAGCTTTTGGAGATGCATTCACTGACCTTGACTACTCGTCTGAGGTCATGAAACTTCTTTGGGCACTGGAACCAAGTCTCGGGGTCGACACTGCTGGCAGTGACAATATCCTCACAGAGGGGTTTGCTAGTGCTGTTGAGAAGGATTTAAACTGGTTTGTCAGGGGGCTGGGAACCTAAGTGTGGGCCCAGAACAGAGAGAAACAAAGCTGGAAGTGCAAGTTAGAAAAGTAGTCAGCAAAATTTGTAGGGAGCAGAAACAAAGGCCGACAGTAAAGAGGGTCAAAGTGCAGAAAAATATTAAACAGGCAAAGTTGAAGGCACTTTATCGAAATGCACGTAGCATTCGCAACAAGGTGGATGAATTAATGGCACTAATAGAAGTAAATGGGTATGCTTTAATTGCCATTACAGAGACATGGTTGCAGGGTAACCAAAGCTGAGAACTGAATGTTCCAGGGTACTCAACATTTAGGAAGGACAGACAAAAAGGAAAAGGAGGTGGCGTAGCGTTGTTAATAAGGGATGAGATTGGTACGGTAGAGATAAAAGATCTTGGCTCGGCAGATCGTGATGTAGAACTGGAATCAGTTTGGGTGGAGCTAAGAAATAGCAAAGGGCGGAAAACATTGGTGGGAGTTGTGTATAGACCACCAAACAGTAGTGGTAATGTAGTGCACAGTATCAATCAAGAAATTAGAAGTGCATGTAACAAGGGCAACATGGTAATCATGGGGGACTTTAATCTACATATTGACTGGGCAAATCAAATTACCACTAATGGTGTGGAGGACGAATTCTTGGAATGCATGCGAGATAGTTTCCTGGATCAGTATGTGGAGGAACCAACCAGTGAACAGGCTATTCTGGATCTGGTACTGTGTAATGAGAAAGGGCTAATCAATAATCTTGTGGTAAAGGGGCCTTTATGGACAAGTGACCATAATATGATGGAATTTTACATTAAGTTTGAGAGTGATGTTGTCCAATCTGAAACTAAAGTCTTCAATCTAAACAGAGGAAACCACAAGGGTATGAGGGACAAGTTGGCCATGGTAGATTGGGAGACTACACTAAAAGGTATGAAGGTGGACATACAATGGCTAACATTCAAGGAAATAATGCTTAATTTGCAACAAACATATATTCCTCTAGGGCATAAAAACCCAAAAGGAAAAGTGATCCAAACATGGCTAACAAAAGAAATTAAAGCTAATATTAAGTCAAAGGAGGAAGCTTATAAAGTTGACAGAAAAAGTGGTCAGCCTGAGGATTGGGATTTTTTTAGAAATCAGCAAAGGGGGACCAAGAAATTGATAAAGAAAGGGAAAATGGAATGTGAACGCAAACTAGCGAAAAATATAAAAACTGATTGTAAAAGCTTCTATAGGTATGTGAAAAGGAAAAGACTGGCAAAGGTAAATGTAGGTCCTTTACAGTCAGAGACGGGAGAATTTATAATGGGGAGTGAGCAAATGCCAGAGAAATTAAATAAATACTTTGTTTCTGTCGGGCCTGCACGTGAGTACCCAGCGCGCACTCAACCGTGGGGACCCGAAGTTCTGGCCCAATAAATCCCAGGACCGGATGACCTACATCCTAGGGTTTTGAAAGAGGTGGCCATTGGAATAGTGGACGCATTGGTTGTCATCTTCCAAAATTTTATAGATTCTGGAACGGTTCCTGCAGATTGGAGGATAGCAAATGTAACCCTGTTATTTAAGAAAGGAGGGAGAGAAAAAACGGGGAACTACAGACCTGTTAGCCTCACATCATTAGTTGGGAAAATGCTGGAATCTATTATAAAGGATGCAATAACTGGGCACTTAGAAACTAATAGTAAGATTGGGCAGAGTCAACATGGATTTATGACAGGGAAATCCTGTTTGACAAACCTATTGGAGTTCTTTGAGGATGTAACTAGTGGAGTAGACAAAGGGGAACCGGTAGATGTGGTGTATCTGGATTTTGAGAAGGCCTTCGATAAGGTCCCACACAAGAGGTTGGTGAACCAAATTAGGGCACATGGAATTGGGGGTAATATACTAGCATGGATTGAGAATTGGTTAACAGACAGAAAACAAAGAGTAGGGATAAATGGGTCTTTTTCAGGATGGCAGGCTGTGACTAGTGGGGTACCGCAAGGATCGGTGCTTGGGCCCCAGCTATTCACAATCTATATCAATGATTTGGATGAGGGGACTAAATGTAACATTTCCAAATTTGCTGATGATACAAAACTAGGTGGCAGTGTCAGTTGTGAAGAGGATGTGATGAGGCTTCAAGGGGATCTCGACAGGCTCAGTGAGTGGGCGAGAACATGACAGATGGAATATAATGTGGCTAAATGTGAAGTTATCCATTTTGGTAGAAAAAACAGAAAGGCAGAGTATTTCCTAAATGGTGAAAGATTGGGGAATGCAGATGCTCAAAGGGACCTGGGTGTCCTTGTACATGAGTCACTGAAAGTAAATGTGCAGTTACGGCAAGCCATTAGAAAGGCAAATGGTATGCTGGCCTTTATTACAAGAGGATTTGAGTACGGGAGTAAAGAAGTCTTACTCCAATTATATCGGGCCTTGGTGAGACTACACCTTGAGTACTGTGTACAATTTTGGTCTCATTACCTAAGGAAGGATATACTTGCCATAGAGGGCGTGCAACGAAGGTTCATGAGATTGATTCCTGGGATGGCGGGACTGTCGTATGAGAAGAGATTGAGTAAACTAAGCCTGTATTCTCTCGAATTCAGAAGATTGAGAGGGGATCTCATTGAAGCATACAAAATTATTACAGGGCTTGATAGGGTGGATGCTGGAAGAATGTTTCCATTGGCTGGGGATTCTAGAACCAGGAGCCACAGCCTCAGGATAAAGGGTAGGCCATTCAGGACTGAGATGAGAAGAAATTTCTTCACACGGTAGGTGGTGACTCTTTGGAATTCTCTACCCCAGAGGGCTGTGGAGGCTCAGTCATTGGGTATATTCAAAACAGAAATCGATAGATTCTGACTAGTAAGGGCATCAAGGGATATGGCAATAAGGCCGGTGAATGGAGTTGAGGCAGAAGATCAGCCATGACCTCATTGAATGGCGGTGCAGGTCAAAGGGCTGAATGGACTACTCCTGCTCCTATTTCTTATGTTCTTATTTTCTTATGACTGCTTCGATGATCTGGTCCCACATCCTTCTTTCTGGAGATCCTCCTGGTCCCTGTGGGTAGAGGACTTCTCTTCCAGTGTTGACCCCCTGCACAAAGCTGCAGTGCTGAGCCCGAGACTCTGGGTGCCCTTTCCCTAGCCTGTTGAGCCATTTGTGTTAGTTCTGAGTCACTTCTACCATTTTTTATCTGCAGAAGGGAATTCAGTTTTAAGAGCTGCAGACTGCCTAGTTTTGAATGATTTAAAAAAAAAATTCAGAAGGCAGTTCACCTTTAAGGGCTAGAGACTGCCTTGAAAACTAACAGCCTAGCTTTATGGAAAGGCAGTGTTGCTCCAGCGAAGCGACCTTGGGCCTTCAGCTGTGTGCACAGCCTGCCCGCAACACGATCGTCGCTGGGCTGTGCGCTAAAATCATTTAAATTAGCAGGCATTATCAAATTGACGTGCTGCCTGCACTTTCTAAATAGGTGCAGGCATATCTTGCATCACAGTGCCCATGCCTGGTTTTTGGCCTTATCAAATTTCCCGGCCAGTGTGTTTTAGTGATGTTGGTTGAGTGATTAATGTTGGCTAGGACACTGGGAGAACTTCCTTATCTTCTTCCAATTGTGCAATGGGATCTTTTATGTCCACCTGAGAGGGGCAGACAGAACCTTGGTTTGACATCTCATCCGAAAGACAATACTGCACTGAAATGTCAGTCTGGTTTATATGTTCCAGTCCCTGGAGTTGGGTTTGAACCCACGTCATTCTGACTCAGAGGCGAGAGTGCTTCCACTGAGCCAAGGCTACCACTGAGTAATAGTAATTTGCTGTACCTTTTCAGTAAAACAGGTCTTTTTACAAATTATTTCCTCCACAGTCTCCATAGCTGGATTGATTCACTGAGTGTTATTTGTAATGTGTACATGCCTATTAATGGTGATTCAGCACCCTTATCACAGTTTTTTTGTAATTGACTGCTCAGTTGTGCGTTAGCCATAACATATCACAGCTCCAAGAATGCTCTTTGAGCAAACCTACAGGTTCCTGTGAATGGGCAACCAAAGAGAAGAAAAATAACCTGCTGTTTAATGCACAATGAGTACATGGAGTAAATTAACCCCATCATGTATATGATTTGCCCCCTCATTAACAATGTCATTTTCTTCCTCTCAAAGTTAACACTGATACCCAAAGAGACTTGGTCCTTTTTCCATTAATCGATTTATGAATGTTGGATATGTTGCAAAAATGGTTCAGAACCTAATACAGAATGACACAAGAATGATAGGGTGACTCGATCTTTTCTGGTTTTGAAAATATCTTTGGGTTGGATTGTTGATAAATAAAACATCAATCATACTTCACAATGTTACTCATGACTTGCTTTTACATTCTAATGTCTTGAAGTTAAATCAGACAAAAGAAATTCAAAATAATCTCAATTATTTCACACTACAAATACTTTTTTAATGAGAATACAATCCTGGTTTTATTTTTTTTGGATTGCCCCAGTATTTATTTGTTTCCCTGCATGCGGACACTGAAGAGGAATTTTACCAGTTCACACTACCAATTGGTGAACTGTGGGCAGCACATGCTGGATTTCCGCTATGCGCTGCTGATGGGCAAGGCTGCCCACCATTCACACAAATTCATAAAATCAGCCACTAGGATTTTTTTTAACAAAAAATTGTCTCAACAAAATTTGCTTTAATAAGCAAATTTTGGAAATTTTGCAGGGATTCCCACATCGACTGCCATACCTAGGCAGAAGGTCAGCAGAATACCCAAATTGCAAATTGTGCTTAGGTCCCATCACAGAGCATGGAGAAACTATTGGTCATCAGGATATAGTTACAGAGGAACATTACCATAGCAGTCCTGATACAGATGCTTTGCATCCATTATTTAGTGATGAGGAATGAGGCACCATAGGATGAAGCTAAAGTCTTTGATGGTGAAGGATTGAAACAAGTAGAAGCTACTGAGGGGGTCTGGTATGCTGAATGTCTCTCAAGGGTTGCTTCGGGTACAGATCTTAGTAGATCTGCTTTCCAACAGAGAATATTATAACATGTACAGTGCAACCGGCAGTTGGCTTCATACCAATAGCAGTGCGAAGGATAGACAACAAATGTTCTACACTACAATCTGATACTGAACATAGAGCAATACCAATTGCAACTGCACTGTTGACCAGAGTAACAGTGCAGGTTGTTGGAGCACAAGGCCATGGAGGGATTTAAACATGAGGATTAGAATTTAAGTTGGAGGACTAGGAGCCAATTTAGGTCAGCAAGAACAGGGGTGATGGGCAAGCAGGGCTTAGTGCGGGATAGGATATGGGCAGCACAATTATTAATGATCTGAAGATTACAGAGAGTAAAGGATGGGAGGCTGACCAGGAGAGCCTTGGAATAGTCGAGTCTGGAGGTGACAAAGACATTGGTGAGGGCTTCAGAAACAGATGGGCTGTAGTAAGGGTGGAGGTGGACAAAGTTACGGAGCAGGAGGTAGGCGGTCTTTGTGATGGAGAGTATATGGGGTTAAAAGCTCAAAACAGATTTGAATAGGATGCTGAGGTTGCACACAGTCTGGTTAACCTGAGACAGTGGCTGGGGAGGGGGTTGGAATTAATAGCGAGGGTATGGAGTTTCTAGCAGCTGTGGCTCAGTGGGTAGCACACTCACCTCTGAGCCAGAAGGTTGTGGGTTTAAGTCCCACTCCAGGCACTTGAGCACATAAATCTAGGCTGACACTCCAGTGCAGTACTGAGGAAGTGCTGCACTGTCGGAGGTGCCGTCTTTCGGATGAGGCGTTAAGCCACGGCCCCTCTGCTCTCTCAGGTGGACGTAAAAGATCCCATGGCACTATTTCGAAGAAGAGCAGGGGAGTTATCCCTGGTGTCCTGGCCAATAGTTATCCCTCAATCAACATAACAAAAAACAGATTATCTGGTCATTATCACGTTGCTGTTTGTGGGACCTTGCTGTGCGCAAATTGACTGCAGCGTTTATAACAGTGACTCCATTTCAAACATACTTCATTGGCTCTAAAGCGCTTTGAGACATCCGGTAGTCATGAAAGGCGCTATAAAAATGCAAGTCTTTAAAGTCTTTCTTTAAAGACAATGGGGGAGAAATTCAGTATGGGGCGTTTTGGGGCGTAATACTCGAGCGGGTGTGAAATTTAGCGCCCGGTGCAAATTATCGCTACCTACTGCTAAATTGACCTGCTTCGCCCCAGGAGGTGCTTGGAGCGCTAAAACAGGTGCTGCACGACTGTCTTAAGGCACTAAACTGAAGAAGCGAGGCGCTACCACCGAGGGCGGGCGCAGCGCAGGTGCGGCCAGTTAGCGATTGCACGCAGACACGCTGGCGCCGGTCAGCTCTTAAAGGGGAGGTTCAATCTTGGATTGCAGCCACACCCTGCACATCGGAGCCCTGATTCTCGGCCTCGACAGACCTGCTGTCACATTCTAATGCCTAGGACCATGGAGAGGGCCAGGGAGCGAGCGCAGCGGTTCAGTGAGGGGGCCTTGCAGGTTCTGGTTGGTGCGGTGGCATGCAGGTGATCTACCCTGTTCCTGGACAGTGGCAGGAGGCTGCTGCCCAACGACTATCGCAAAGCTTGGAGGGAGGTGGCTCACAGAGTGACCTCCAGCAGCATGGTGCCTAGGACCCCTGTGCAATGCAGGAAGAAGTTCAACAACCTCACTCGGGTCATCAGGGTGAGTACCCTTTTCAGTATCCTCTTCATCCCTGCATGTCCACCTCACTTTATGGCCAAAGGGTCCTGAAAGCCCCAATGCCCAGCCCTCATCCAACACCTATGGGCCTTTCATGAAACTCACACACACATTCAGCACTTTACACACTGTAAGGGCTATTCCACCATGGGAGGCAGTGCAGCCAAGATCAGGGCTTCACACTGTAAGGGCTATTCCAGCATGGGAGGCAGTGCAGCCAAGATCAGGGCTTCACACTGTAAGGGCTTTTCCACCATGGGATACAGTGCAGCCAAGATCAGGGCTTCACACTGTACAGAGCCCATCCTTTCTCTTGCAGGGCAAGCTGGCCCATAACAGGAGGCAGCAGCAACGGACCGGGGGAGGCCGGCCTCACCTTCAAGCCCTCACCGATCTGGAGCAGCGAGTCCAGCGGATTATAGCAGTCCGGAGGAATGGCCCCGTCGCCACTGGAGATGCCGACCCCGTTCTGGACAGCAATGGTAAGGTGATCACCTTTTTGACCTCTCTCCTTCCACTTGTGCCTCACACCAGCATCCTTTGCCACTATCGAACGAATACAGTGCATTGCAGCACTCATGCCTCCCTCGTTGCCGCCCTGTCCTCACGCTAAAGCCACTCTTGTACCTCCCTGCTTTCAGATGCTGATTCGCCAGGTGAGGAGGCAGGCCCTCAAGCTGCCAATGTGAGTGACTCTGAAGGTGACGACGAGGAGGAAGCCGGACCATCAGTGCCACCCTCAGCTGAGGCAGCCTATGGCCATAATGGGGACACGTCTTCCCTGGAGGGGAGCAGGGGGGAATGGTCTGAGGAGGGTGAAGCTCCGGGGCCCAGCGGGCTGCAGCAATGCGGGGCGGGGGTAGGGAAGCTCGGCGGCCTTCTCCCCAGAGGGAGAGGCTGGCCTCGAGTCCTGCTACAGTGAGCGCAGAAGAGGTGCCGTTCCTCGCTGAAATGAGCGCCCAGGCGGAGCACAGGCACACTGAGCTCAAGGCTGCAGTGGCAAGTGTTGTGTCCGTGTATAATAAGACACAGACTGCAGGAGAATGGTACAACAGGTGTTTACTCAACGTGGCTCACACTGGAACTGATCTGTACAGATTACTACTGAGGGCTATATACAGGTGTGGTCACTGCCGGTACTGCAGTATACATGAGCTGTAAAAGATAGTTCCCCCCTTAAAGGTACATACATTACAATTCCTCCCCTTTTAGATTAACAGTACCATAACACTCATTTAACAATTAAATATCAAACTAATTACAATTAACACTTTTAACATGCAACATTAGCTGAAAATAGTCTATTTATATATTGTCTTTGGGGAGGCTTCCTGATCCTTTCTGGATAGCGCCTTTCCTGAGTGTCTTGCTCTTGGTGCGGAGGCGATTCTGGCCCCCTGTTATCGGTAGTTTCATCAGATTCCGATGCTACTGTTTCTGGGGTAGGTGCGACCTGTACGTCGGGTTCATCACCAGGTACGTATGGGCGAGGCATGGGGTTGACTTGTTCCTGTGACTCTAGGATCTGGTCAGCATGGCATCTCACGATGCTCTCCCCAACGTCCACTGTGTACATTAGTGGGCCCTGCCGTGTGCATATCGTTCCTGGCTGCCATTTTTCTGTTCTGTAGTCGCGGGCCAAGACTGGTTGCCCTACATTGAAGCTCCTTGTTGGCTTCTCATGGATGTGCTGGAATTGCTTACTCTCAACATCTCTTCGTACGTTTGGTCTGAGCAAATCCAGGCGAGATCTTAACCTTCGGTTAAAGAACATCATGGCTGGGGCCTGGTTGGTGACTGCATGTGTCGCATTCCGGTAGGCGAACAGGAAATTGTCCACCTTGTGCTGCAGCGGAATGTTGTCATTGTACATAGCCTTTATTGCCTTCTTAATGGTTTGTACGAACCTCTCAGCCAATCCATTTGTGGCTGGATGATACGGGGCAGATGTGTAATGCCTTACCCCATTCTTTTTCAAGAACCTCCGGAACTCTTCGGACACAAACTGTGGTCCGTTGTCGGAGCAAATCTGTTCTGGCAAGCCATTCCTGACAAAAATGGTCCGTAGGACTGCAATAGTTTTCTCCGTGGTGGTGGAGGACATTTTGATGACCTCAGGCCATTTCGAGTGCGCATCAACGGCTATTAAAAACATTGAGTCCATGAATGGACCAGCAAAATCAATATGCACCCATTGTCATGGAGATGAGGGCCACTCCCATGGGTGTAGAGGGGCCTGTGGTGGTGCATTTTGGACTTTCTGGCATCCTGAGCAACTCTTGGTCAGGTCCTCGATTTGTTTATCGATTCCCGGCCACCACACATAAGCCCTGCCTAGGCTTTTCATTTTTACCCCTCCCAGATGACCCTCATGAAGCTCATTGAGCACTCTATCCCTTAACTTGGGTGGAATTACCACTCGGGATCCACACATCAAGGTCCCCCAGCACACTGACAGCTGTTCTCTCCTTGTCGAGAATGCTGGCAACAGTGAGCCGCCATGTGCTGGCCATCCCTTCACCGCCAAATCATATACCCGAGACAATGTCGGGTCATTTCGGGTTTCCTTTTCGATACAAGTGTTAGTTACCGGTAGGTATTCAACTATAGTCGAATGGAATATTTCGACAGGATCCACTGCTGGTGCTTCCTCCGCAGTAGGCAGTGGCAGGCGTGATAGCCCATCAGCATTTCCATGCTGTTTCGTGCCCTTATATTCAATCTCATAGTGGTGCGCCCCTAGGAAAAGTGACCATCTTTGTAGTCGTTGCGCAGTCATCACCGGAATGCCCTTCTTCGGATTAAAAATGGAGACAAGAGGCTGGTGATCCATCAACAAGGTGAATTTCTGCCCGTGCAGATAGTGATTGAACTTTTTCACTCCCCACACTAGGCTGAGGGCCTCCCTGTCAATCTGGGCATAGTTACGCTCGGCTGAGGTTAGTGATCGTGACGCAAAGGCTATTGGCCTCTCTGAGCCGTCTGAGAATTTGTGCGACAGCACCGCTCCAATGCTGTAGGGTGATGCATCACATGACACATTTTCCGGTGCTGGAGCCTTGACTACTTCCTCAATCGTCTCTGGGGACTTATGTAACCCCTCTTTATCGATAACGTGGCCACAATACGAAATCTGTTTTCTAAAAAACTCGCATTTGGGGCGGTTAGCTCCGAGCCCATATTCCTGCAATCTAGTGAGCACCTGCTCCAGGTTGGCAAGGTGATCACTGTCATTTTCGCCCATGACCAGGATGTCGTCCAAATAACACTGGGTCCCTGGGATCCCTTGCAGGACTTGTTCCATTGCCCTCTGCCAAATAGCCGGAGCTGATGCTACCCCGAATACCAGCCGGTTGTATTGGTAGAGGCCTTTATGGGTGTTGATTGTGAGGTATTTTTTTGATGCTTCTTCTACCTCCATTTGCAGATACGCCTGGGCCAGATCAATCTTAGTGAAGCGTTTCCCTCCAGATAGCGAGGTGAAAATATCTTCAATCCGCGGAAGTGGATATTGTACGGTGTGAAGGACCGGGTTCACTGTTACCTTAAAGTCCCCACAGATGCGAACCTTCCTTGGTTCCCCACGCGTGCTGCTCAACGACCTTTTCATCACAGGGACGATGGGTGTAGCCCACTCGCTCCAGTCTACCTTGGTCAGTACACCTGAACGTTCCAGACTCTCCAGCTCTGCTTCGACGGCTGGGCGGATCGCATAAGGTACCGGTCTGGCCTTAAAAAATTTTGGGCTTGCGTTTTCTTCAATTTTAATCATCGCTGTCATTCCTTTTAGTGTTCCGAGTCCTTGCTGGAACACTTCTTTCACGTCAGTTAGGATCTTTGACAGTCGCCCAGGTGTGATGTCGTCATCCTTTTTGTCAGCCACAGTCAGTGCCTGTATGGAATGCCAATCCAGTTGTATTTTCTGGATCCATTCACGTCCCAGTAGTGGTGGTCCTCCATCTAGTAATACATACAGGTCTAGTTGTGGTGTTTCCTTACCGTTATATATAACGGTCACCCTTATTTTTCCTTTGGGGTAGACTTTTTGCCCCGTGTACGTCTTCAAAATAATTTTTGTGTCTCTCAAGGGCATGTGTGAGAATAGCCGCTCATAGTCCTGTCAGTTTATGACTGTTAGGGCTGATCCTGTGTCCAATTTCATCTTTACCTGGACTCCTGCTATCTTGAGAGTGACCCAAATGGTTCGGTGATCCTCCGTTGTGATCACATTATGTAGTTTCAGACAACTCAGTTCCCTGCTTTCGGAGTCGTTATCACTCTTTTGTTCATCTGAACTATTCTCCGTCATCTTATGTACCTTCTTGTACTTTTCTTTGGTAGGTTTCTTATTGCTGGTTTTCTTTCCTGACCTGCAGACTCGTGCTATGTGTCCTACTTTTCCACACAGTCTGCACACTTTGTCTTTGAACCAGCAATCATTCTGGTCGTGTGTTGTTCTGCCGCAGCGATAGCACTTCTCTGTTCCATATGACATTTCGTTTGTGCCATATTCTTGCGGTCTCTGTTGTATCTCTGCAGCGCCCCGTGCTGCTGCTTCATATGATACCACAATGCTGAAAGCTTTTTCAGCGTAAGGTCCTTTTCAGATAAAAGCCGTTTCTGGGTTCCTTCACTTTGAAGCCCACACACAAACTTCTCCCTTAAGGGATCTGCCAGTCCCACTCCAAACTGGAAGTGTTTCGATAGTTTGCGCAGTTCTGTTAAATAATCAGCATTGCTTTCATCCTTATGCTGGTTCCGTTTGTGAAACTTGAATCTTTCTGCTATCAGCAGCGGTGTGGGGTTTAAATGTTCCTGTAGTATCGTTACTCTCATGATCAATAACATGTCATTCTATAGTGGACACTAGGTGGAGCCGTAGAGCTGTGTAGAGCTGTATATAGCTGTATGTATAAGACTACACTACCCAGCTGTATGTATATTAAGACTACATTACCCATGAGGCACTAGGCTACCCACAAGGCAGCAGTCAAGATGGAAGGCTCTACAGATACTGTACCTAGTCCACATGTGCTCAATAAAGTAACTAGCAAAAGCTAGCTGTGTTCATAATAAGAATGTCTATTTATTAATGAACATAAGATGGTACCAGGATGGTGAAGATCTGCTAAAAATTTTGAAAAGCGACATGGAGAATTTGAAGCCACCAGAGCGGTTGAAACTCACAGGAAAAATCGACCACAATTGGCAGACTTTTAAACAACAATTCGAACTCTACATTGCAGCCACCGGATTCGGTACAAAGCCAGATGCAAGGAAGATAGCGTTGCTGCTTACGGTTGCAGGCCCACAGGCGATAAAGGTATTTAATACATTTGTATTTAATCCAGAGGAGAACAGAGAAAAATTAGAAGATGTGCTAAAAAAATTTGATGCACATTGCTCTCCCAAAAAGAATGAGACCTATGAAAGATACATCTTCTGTTCTCAGACACAGCAGCAAAATGAGACTTTTGATAGCTTTATAACTGATCTGAAACTGAAAGCACAGACATGTAATTTCTCTGAGCTCAAAGCATCCATGATTCGTGACCAGATTGTGTTTGGTATTGAAATAAAGAGTAGATTTGCCTTTCTAAATCTAGGCTTTATCAACCTTAAAAACCCAGCAGCACATCTTCAACACCCAGTCCCAACCAAGGCTGTAGAGAACTGAATTTAAGATGGCCACCACAAATCACATGACATCAACTACCAATGAGTTTACAGCATATATCTCAAGGCAGGAAGCAGGCAACCACTTACAATGCTTCTTACAAAACAAGCATAATCACCACATTCACCCCTCCTTTTAAAACATACTCCAACCTAGGTAGCCTTTACAATTTACAATTAATTATTTATAACTAAAACAATACAAATATAATATTTCAACAATTTTAAAACATTACTATCAATTATTTTAAAAGTCCATTTTCAATCGGTCGACCGGATATCTTGTTCGTGTCGACCTTCTTAACCTTGGTGAAATTCCTTGCCCTCCCACACCAGGAGACACGGAAGTATCTTCTGCAGGACGGCTATCCATATCCCGATTATCAACGGTTTCCGGATTGGAAATCCCATCAGGAGGTAAACTGGGATGGTCATGAACATCCATCGAGGGCTGACTAATAAAATTATAATTATCTGCAATAGGATTGGAAATATTCGTAGTATCTGTGATGACATCCACATTATCTGAATCGTGACTATTGTTAATATCCTCAGAAGAGGGCTGGCCACCACAAGGAGCCAAGTCTTTAATTGAAACAGTACTTTCTTTCCCATCTTGGAATCGAATATGAGCATATTGGGAATTTGCCTCCAACAGCTCCACCTCCTCCACTAAAGGATCATATTTTGACAATCTAACATGGCGTCGAAGCAGCACAGGCCCCTGCATAGTAAGCCATGAAGGTACCGAATATCCCGTAGTAGATCTCCGCGGATAGTTAAAGAGCCTTTCATGGGGGGTCACATTAGTAGCCGTTGAAAGCAATGATCTAATGGAATACAGGGCATCAGGCAATGTCATTTCCCACTGTGTATTCTTAAGTTTCCGGGATGTCAAAGCCAACATAACTGCCTTCCAGATCACCCCATTATATCGTTCGCACTGTCCATTACCCTGGGGATTATACAGGGTAGTTCTACTAGTAGAGATTCCCCGACTCTGGAGGTATTCCTTCAACTGGGAAGACATAAAAGAACTTCCTTGATCCGAATGGATATACGCAGGCATCCCAAAGATGACAAAAAGTTGAGTCAGACATTTGATAACTGTAGCAGCTGATACATCTGCGCAAGGAAAAGCAAAAGGGAACCTTGAAAACTCATCCACAACAGTAAATATATATCGATTCTGAGTCGTTGAAGGAAGAGGCCCCTTAAAATCAACGCTCAAACGTTCAAAAGGAGAAGTAGCCTTTATAAGATGAGCTCGTTGAGGCTTAAAGAAATTCGGTTTACACCGAGCACAGATAGAACATGATGAAGTCATCCGCTTGACGTCTTCAACTGAAAAGGGCAAATTCTTACTGTGTATGAAGTGTATCATCCTTGTAACACCAGGATGGCACAAAGCATTATGAAGATTAATAAGCGTATCTCTGTGAATCACAGAACAATAAGCCCTCGACAGCACATCAGCAGCAACATTATCTTTCCCCGGACGGTAAACTATATCAAAATGGTAGCATGCCAACTCAATCCTCCACCTCATTATTTTATCATTCTTGATCTTTCCAAAATGTTTGACATCAAACATAAAGGACACAGATTTTTGGTCAGTTACCAACGTAAAATGTCGCCCCGATAAATAATGTCTCCATTTACGCAGTGCTTCTACTATTGCATACGCCTCTTTCTCTATTGAGGAGTGTCTTTTCTCACTATTGTTCAAAGTACGTGAGAAAAAGGCCACAGGTCTTCCATTTTGGTTCAGAGTAGCCCCAATTGCAAAATCGGAAGTGTCCGTCTCAATCACAAAGGGAACCTGCTCATCAATAGAATGCACAACTGCTCCAAGGATATCCTTTTTGAAATGATCAAAACACATCCTGGCCTCCCATGATAGAGGATATGTCATAACCTGAATAAGGGGCCGGATCTTCTGCAAAAAGTTTGCAATCCAATTAGAATAATAAGAAAACAGTCCAACAACTTGTTGCAAAGCCTTAGAATTAGTAGGACAAGGTAAATCAATCAATGGTCGCAGGCGTTCTGGATCTGGTTTAATCTTGTTTCCCGAGATAATATACCCCAGTAGATTTACCTCAGTGGTCGAAAAGATACACTTCTCTTTATTGAAAGTTAAACCAACTTTTTCCGCAGCTTGAAGGAATCTTTCTAAATTAGAACCATGCTCCACCCTTGATTTGCCACACACCGTGATGTCGTCTAAATATGAAAAGGTGTCAGAGAGGGAGTTATCACTTATAAAAGCATCCATTGCCCGTTGAAAACAGGCAACACCATTAGTAACACCAAATGGTACTCGGCAAAACTGATACAGCTTTCCGCCAGCCTCAAGGGCCGTATATGGTTGATCCCTCTTAACGATAGGAATCTGATGATAAGCACTCTTTAGGTCAATAGTGCTAAAAACCTTATACTGAGATACTTTGTTGATAAGCTCATCAATCTTAGGCAAAGGGTACGCATCTAATTGAGTATACCTATTAATAGTTTGAGAGTAGTCTATCACCATTCGTTTCTTATGTCTCTCGTTAGTGGTGACAACTACTTGTGCCCGCCAGGGCGAACAACTAGGTTCAATGATTCCTTCCAATAAAAGACGTTGAACTTCAGACTTAATAAATTCTTTATCCTGACTGCTATACCTTCTTGACTTGGTAGCAATTGGCTTACAATCCGGCATCAAATTGGAAAAAAGTGATAATGGAGAAATGGATAAAGAAGTTAATCCACAAATAGATAAAGGTGGCTTAGTTCCTCCAAAAGAAAGACTGAGAGACTCGTGTAATTGAAGCACATCATGACCAATCAAAATATCCGCACAGAGATTAGGCAAAACAGATAGGCGTATATCAGTATACGTATTACCTAGAAGAATTAATTTCACAAGGCAACAACCAGCTACTTGTGAGGTGAGAGTCGTCTGAGCCATACACACCTGATAAGTAACAGGCGAAATTTTCAAACGCTTCTCCTTCACAAACTGAAGACTTATAAAACTCTCGGTACTGCCCATATCTATAAGGCCCTTCACTTCTAACCCATTAACTTGGGCCGTAACTATAGCTTTGTTTAGGCCATGAGCAAAGGCAGCAGAAACTGATGCAATAAACACCCTATCTAAAGGCTGAATAGTCGCAGAGGAGGCAAATGATTTACAAACATGTGCATAATGACCTCTCTTGCCGCATTTACTACACACAGCCTCCCGAGCAGGACACTTCAGACGAGGGTGCCGGGCGTTCCCTCAAAAATAACACTTCTGAATCCTAGAGGCAACAGCAGCCGAAGTAGAAACTGTTTCAGAATCTGGTAAACCACTCCTATTAAATCCACATAATTCCTTTTCATCCGGAACTGCCGAAACCACAGTCGCAGGCTGATTAAAAAGAGCGTAAGAATCCGAACTTCTCTGGGCCAAATCCAATGTAGAGGCTTGCTCAAAAGCACTCTTGAGATCCAAAGTCTTATTTTCTAATAACCTCTGATGAATTGATCTAGACAGTAATCCATTAATAAAAGCATCCCGTACTGATTCTTCCTTATATTCTTCTGCCGACATGGCCTTATAATTACAGTTAGCACCAAGGCGCTGAAGTGCTTGTAAATAAGCATCCAAAGATTCTCCCACCTGCTGCCTATGGGCAGATAGAAGGTGACGTGCAAATACCTCATTCTTTGGTTTAACAAAAATCTTTTCCAATGTAGCAATAGCCAATTCGTAAGTTTCACAGTCCAAGATATACTTATACACATCCGGAGCAATGTAGTTGATCAGTATATTCAACTTATTTAGAGACTCTTGATCCAACACACCCAAAAGTTTTTAAATGTACGATACCAGTGTTTCCATTTATCATCCACTCCAGCAGAATTGGGGTCAGCCTTGAATCGTTCCGGTTGAAGATATCGCTCCATTCTAACAAAAGGTTAATAAATTGAAATAAAGAGTAGATTTGCCTTTCTAAATCTAGGCTTTATTAACCTTAAAAACCCAGCAGCACATCTTCAACACCCAGTCCCAACCAAGGCTGTAGAGAACGGAATTTAAGATGGCCACCACAAATCACATGACATCAACTACCAATGAGTTTACAGCATATATCTCAAGGCAGGAAACAGGCAACCACTTACAATGCTTCTTACAAAACAAGCATAATCACCACAGGTATTCATGATAAAAAAGTCAGGGAACGTCTGTTGAGAGAAACCGAACTAAATTTGGAAAATGCGGTGAAAATATGCCAAGCCAGCGAGCTAGCTCAAAAGCACGCGAAGACTTTCAGTGAAATCAATAATGATGCGATTGTAATGAGTGATAATGCTGCTGTCGGTGCTGTGTTCTATAAGGGGAAGAAACATGGGCAGAACAGAAATGAAAAGCAATCGGAGGATGACATTTTTAATTGTAAATGCTGTGGTTACAAACACCAGTTAAGGCAATGCCCAGCGTTTGGAAAAATGTGCACAAAGTGTAATGGAAAGAATCACTTTGCCAAACAATGCTTTTCAAAAGTACAAACTAAGAAAGGGCAACGAGTTAAAGTAATTGAGGACACTGATTTAAGTGAGACATTTTTTGTAGGAATGGTGTCATGTGACAATATCAAAAAGGATACAGAAAATGTGCAGCACTCAGAAATGGACAATGCTGAACATAAAGTTAATGCAGTAAAAGAGGACAAATGGATGATCCCACTGCAGGTAAATGGAGCATTAGTTACCCTGAAACTAGACACTGGGGCAAAAGCAAACTTAATCAGTATGAGTGACATTAACAATATGAAAGAAAAGCCCAAAATACAGAAAAAGTCAGTACTACTGAAGGACTATAATGGACAGAAAATAGATAGCTTAGGTGTATGCAGACTTAAAGTGACAGTCAAAGACAAAGTGCATCATCTCATGTTTTCTGTTGTGGCTGAAAGGCTTGATTCACTACTGGGTGATAAAGCTTGTGAGGACTTAGAACTGGTCAAAAGAGTCTACCATATAAACGGTGCCATCAGCAGACCAGATGACTCAATGGATTCTGCAGTGAATAATTTCCAGGATGTGTTCAAAGGATTTGTAGTTCGACCATTCACTTACAAGATCCAGCTAAAGCAGGATGCTCAGCCAGTGGTACATGTTCCACGAAGAGTTCCAGCACCCCTGCGTGATTGGCTCAAGAATGAACTGGACAGAATGACCACACTAGGAGTCATCAGGAAAGTCGAAGAGCCAACAGACTGGGTTAACTCCATGGTATGTGTAAAGGAAAAGAACAATGATCTAAGAATATGCATGGATCCAAAGGACTAAAATGCAAACATAAAACGAGAACACTACCAGATTCCCAAACGAGAAGAAATCACCAGTGAAATGTCAGGTGCCAGATACTTCACAAAGCTCGATGCCTCACAAGGATTTTGGCAACTAAAACTGGATGAAGAGAGCACCAAATAAAGTACCTTCAACACACCATTTGGCAGGTATTGTTTCCTCAGAATGCCTTTCGGTATAATATCTGCATCTGAAATCTTTCATAGAGCAATGGAACACATAATTGAAGGTCTGGAAGGAGTTCGGGTCTATGTTGATGACATCATCATCTGGGGCTCCACACTGAAAGAACACAATGAGAGACTGACTAAAGTGCTACAGAGCATACGCCGGAATGGACTGAAGCTCAACAAAGCCAAGTGTCAGTTTGGCGTCCAGGAAGTCACTTTCCTAGGAGATAATCTATCTGGTAAAGGAATAGAGCCAGATATGGAAAAAGTAAACGCCATACTCAAAATGCCCCGAGCCACTGACAAAAAAGGAGTGCTACGCATCATGGGGATGATAAACTTCATTGGAAAGTTCATTCCTAACTTGTCAGCCAAGACAGCCTGTCTGCAAGACCTGCTGCATAAAACAAATGAGTTTGCATGGACAGAAAGACATGAACAAGAGTGGATAAACCTCAAAACAGTGCTGACAACCACACCTGTACTCACCTTCTTTGACCCAACAAAAAGAATCAAAGTGTCAACTAATGCATCAAAAGATGGCCTAGGTGCGGTCTTACTACAAGCAGAGGGTGAAGATTGGAAGCCTGTTGCCTATGCCTCCAGGTCTATGACTGATACTGAGTGTTGATACGCCCAGATTGAAAAGGAATGTCTAGGCTTGGTAGTTGGACTAGAAAAGTTTCATGGCTACATATATGGACTTCCCACCTTCACAGTTGAGACAGACCACAGCCCTCTGGTTGCCATCATAAAAAAAAACCTGAATAAGATGTCTCCAAGGATTCAACGACTCATGATGTAGCTGCAAAAAATGACTTTGAACTGATGTACACACCAGGCAAATACATAGTGTTAGCAGATGCACTATCCCGAGCACCCACAATGAGTCATGTGAGCTCTACTGAAGAAGACGTGGATGTTCATGTGAGTATGGTCACTGCTGCGCTGCCTGTGTCAGACACAAAATCAAAGCAAATAGCAGAAGAAACAGTAAAAGATACAGTATTACAAACAGTAATAGAGAACATTCATCATGGTTGGCCAAAAGGTTCCTGTCCAAAATATTTTCACATAAGGTCAGAATTGAGTGTCGCAAGTGGACTATTACTAAAACAGAACAGAATAGTCATTCCACAGGCTCTACGTCAAGACATGCTCAAAAGGATTCATGAGGGACACCTCGGAATTGAAAAATGCAAAAGGAGAGCAAGAGACACTGTTTATGGGCCTGGCATAAATAAGGACATTGAGAACATGATAGGCAAATGTGAGACATGTCAGAAACACCAAAACAAACAAGCAAAGGAACCAATGATAGTAGCTGACATACCAACAGCAGCATGGCAAAAGGTTGGTTTGAACCTTTTTCATTTAAATGGTAAAGACGATCTAATAGTGATTGACTACTATTCTAACTATCCTGAGATGGCGCTGCTCTCAAGCACCACAGCAAGCAGTGTCATAATGCATGTGAAATCCATCTTCGCCAGACATGGAATTCCCAGGATTGCCGTTAGCAACAAAGGTCCGTGGTTCAACTGTAAGGAGTGGCAACAGTTTGCAGCACATTATGACTTTCAGCACATCACATCCAGCCTTTGTATGCTCAGTCGAATGGCAAGGCAGAGAAAGTTGTTCAAGTTCTCAAGCAGCTACTGAAGAAAGCGACAGAAAGCAAGTCTGATCCTTATCTCGCCCTGTTGAGCTACTGAGCCTTAACTTTAGACTGTTGTTCTTCACCTGCTGAACTACAAATGGGTCGCAAGTTGCGCACCACGCTACCCTGCTGTGCAAAAGAACAGCAAAGTGAGGAACTGAGACAGAGACTTCAACTGTTAAAGCTGAAACAGAAATCATACTATGACAAGCCAAGAAAAATATATTCCACTGAGAAGAAATGACAGCCATCTGTGCCTAAGTAAAGAAATTAAGGATAGTATTCGACTAAAAACAAAGGCATATAAGGTAGCCAAATCTAGTGGGAGGATAGAGGATTGGGAAAACTTTAAAAGACAGCAAAAAATAACAAAAAGATTGATTAAGAAAGGGAAGATAGATTATGAAAGTAAATTAGCAAAAAATATAAGAACAGATAGTAAGAGTTTTTATAGTTATATAAAAAGAAAAAGGGTGGCTAAAGTAAATGTTGGTCACTTAGAGGATGAGACCGGGAAATTAATGGTGGGAAATATGGAGATGGCAAAAACACTGAATGAATATTTTACATCAGTCTTTACAGTAGAGGACACTAAGAATATCCCAACACTGGACAAACAGGGGGCTAAAGGGGGGGAGGAGCTAAACACGATCAAAATCACTAAGGAAGTCCTACTCGGTAAAATAATGGGACTCAAGGCGGATAAATCACCTGGACCTGATGGCTTACATCCTAGGGTCTTGAGGGAAGTGGCGGTAGGGATTGTGGATGCATTGGTAATAATTTTCCAAAACTCCCTGGACTCGGCAAAGGTCCCGGCAGACTGGAAAACTGCTAATGTAACACCCTTATTTAAAAAGGGCAGTAGACAGAAGGCTGGAAACTATATTCCGGTTAGCCTAACATCTGTGGTAGGTAAAATTTTGGAGTCCATTATTAAGGAGACAGTAACAGGACATTTGGATAATCATAATTTAATAGGACAAAGTCAGCATGGTTTTATGAAGGGGAAGTCATGTTTGGCAAATTTGCTGGAGTTCTTTGAGGAAGTAACATATTGGGTGAATAAAGGGGAATCAGTGGACATAATGTATTTAGACTTCCAAAAGGCATTTGACAAGGTGCCACACAAAAGATTATTGCTTAAGTTAAAAAATCACGGGTTTGGGGGTAATATTCTGGCATGGATAGAGGATTGGCTATCTAACAGAAGGCAGAGAGCTGGGATAAATGGTTCATTCTCAGACTGGCAATCAGTAACTAGTGGTGTTCCGCAGGGGTCAGTGCTGGGTCCCCAACTCTTTACAATCTATATTAACGATTTGGAGGAGGGGACCGAGTGTAACATATCAAAGTTTGCAGATGATACTAAGATGGGAGGGAAAGTAGTGAGTGAGGAGGACATAAAAAACTTGCAAGGGGACATAGACAGGCTAAGTAAGTGGGCAGAGATTTGGCAGATGGAATACAATACTGGAAAGTGTGAGGATATGCACTTTGGCAGGAAAAATCATAGAGCAAGTTATTATCTTAATGGCAAGAAACTGGAAAGTACTGAAGTACAAAGGGATCTGGGGGTCCTGGTGCACGAAACTCAAAAGGTTAGTATGCAGGTGCAGCAAGTGATTAAGAAGGCCAATGGAATGTTGGCTTTCATTGCTAGGGGGATAGAATATAAAAATAGGGAGGTATTGCTTCAGTTGTACAAGGTATTGGTGAGACCGCACCTGGAATACTGCGTACAGTTTTGGTGTCCATACTTAAGAAAGGACATACTTGCTCTCGAGTCAGTACAAAGAAGGTTCACTCGGTTAATCCCGGGGATGAGGGGATGGACATATGAGGAGAGCTTGAGTAGATTGGGACTCTACTCATTGGAGTTCAGAAGAATGAGAGGCGATCTTATTGAAACATATAAGATTGTGAAGGTGTTGGATTGGGTGGATGCGGGGAAGGTGTTCCCGATGATGGGTGAAACTAGAACTAGGGGGCATAGTCTTAGAATAAGGGGCTGCTCTTTCAAAACTGAGATGAGGAGGAACTACTTCACTCAGAGGGTGGTAGGTCCATGGAATATGCTGCCCCAAAAAGCTGTAGAAGCTACATCATTACATAAATTTAAAACAGAAATAGACAGTTTCCTAGAAGTAAAGGGAATTAAGGGTTACGGGGAGCGGGCAGGAATTTGGACATGGGTCTAGGTTCGGATCGGTCATGGCCCTGTGGGTAGCGGAGCGGGCCCAGGGGCCGTGTAGCCTGATCCTGCTCCTATTTCATGTGTCTAATTCTGTTAGATTCAGGAGATGGTTCTGTGATAGTGGATTAGCGGTTAGGATCAGATCAGCCATGATCTTATTGAATGGCGGAGCAGGCTCGAGGGGCCGATTGGTCTACTCCTGCTCCTATTTCTTATGTTCTTATGTTCTTATGTTCATCCAAAACTCTAAAACCATTGACAAGGGATGATGTTGTCAGGATTGAGGATCCAGATGCATGGAACAGGAAAGCTACTGTTCTTGAGGAAGTAGGACCAAGGTCATACACTGTTAGAACTGAGGAAGGACAGATTCTCAGGAGGAACCGCCGTGCCCTCCTAAAAACACAAGAGACTATTCAAGACCAGATTGATGACAATGCCGCAACTGCATCTTGTCATTCACCGCCAGAACAATCTCATGAAGACACATCAGACTTACCCGTGTTGAGAAGATCCACACGTGAAGTAAAAAAGCCTGATAGACTTAATCTTTGAGTACAATGTAAAGCTTTGAAAATGTGTTGACTGTTTTGAAAATGTTTATGTTTATAGAGCAGCAACAAAAATGTTACTGATATTATCTTTATTGTTTTCTTGAAAGTTGATTCATATTGATTTTGTTAAACCTCAAAGAAAGGGGGATGTAATGATCAATAACATGTCATTCTATAGTGGACACTAGGTGGAGCCGTCGAACTGTGTAGAGCTGTATATAGCTGTATGTATAAGACTACACTACCCAGCTGTATGTATATTAAGACTACATTACCCATGAGGCACTAGGCTACCCACAAGGCAGCAGTCAAGATGGAAGCCTCTACAGATACTGTACCTAGTCCACATGTGCTCAATAAAGAAACTAGCAAAAGCTAGCTGTGTTCATAATATGAATGTCTATTTATTAATGAACATAAGAGTTACTATGTCTTCAAAACTCTTTTCCATTGGCTTCGTTGGGGTTACTAGATTTCGTAATAAACCATACGTCTTTGCACCCATTAAATTTAACAATACCGACGCTTTCTTGTCATCTGACACCTCATTTGCCTTGCAGTATACCTCTATTCGTTCGACATATGTAGTCCAATCTTCGACTTCATTGTCAAATGCGGTGATACTGCCACTCTTCGGCATTTTGGGTGTGGTTTAAAATGGCATCTCCCAATGGCTTAAAATGGCGTCTCCCGCACTTTCCTTCCTCCCCCGCTGCTGCCAATGCAGTTCCCGGCGGTTCTCGTGGCAATGGCGGCGCCCTGTAGATTTCGCACGCTTCTCCTGCGCTGCTGCCAACACCGCTCTCGGCGGTCCTCGTGGCAATGGCGGCGCCTCGCGGGTTTCTGTGCGTCTCTCTCTCTCCCTCTCTTCAACGCTGCTCAGCCCCTGAACACCGGCTGCGCCCTGTGCGCTCTGCCCTCTCTCTCTCTTGGCCCTTTGCTGTGCCACTCGGTCGAGCTCTTATCCGCCGCTGTCCGGGAAGGGTCTGCGCACTACCTGTTGCCAGCCCGTTTCGCTGGACCACCTCAACTGGAAAGCCAAGCCTGGCTCTCGACAGCCTCCCCCGCAATTCTCGAGTCTCTGCTGGATGACTGGGCGGTTGCCCATGGTCAACGCCCGAGTCTCTGGCCTTGACCTCCAATCCACTGATCTCCAGGAACGAATCCCCGGGAGGTGATGCAGAGTTGCAGGTAGGTTCGAACTTGCCTTGTCGCCAATGTTGTGTCTGTGTATAATAAGACACAGACTGCAGGAGAATGGTACAACAGGTGTTTACTCAATGTGGCTCACACTGGAACTGATCTGTACAGATTACTACTCAGGGCTATATACAGGTGTGGTCACTGCCGGTACTGCAGTATACATGAACTGTAAAAGATAGTTCCCCCCTTAAAGGTATATACATTACAGCAAGGATGCCCAAATCCATTGAGTCACTGGCAAGGAGTGTCCAGGACTTCGGCACAGCACTGGCAAGGAGTCTGCAGGACTTCAGCACAGCACAGGCAAGGAGGCTCCAGGGCTTTGGCGCAGCACAGGCAGCACAGGCGGCTTCCACGCAAGTGCTTAGTGGTGTAATGCAGTCAGTGGCTGGTCTGATGCAGACGCAAATTGAGGCCACACGAGCACTGACTGCTGACACCCTCGCTGGATCGGGCACGAATCGTCGGGGCCCTTGCCGCGCCGCAGCAGGCCAGCAGTCTGTGCTTCAGCAGATTGCTCTGCATGCTGCAGTGCTGCCCCGTGGGAGTGCCAGTGTGTCGTCCGACCAGGGAGTTGCTGTCCTCTGTCAGGATGGCAGCATTCCTGCTGCCAACACTGTCACTTCTCCACTGCAGCTGCCACCACCCGTAGGACAGACTGCTGCCGCCCATGCAGAGTTGGAGCAGCCAGCAGCCGGACCCTCCAGGCCCAGAGCTGGTCCAGGCCGTCCCTCAAGGGCATCTGCCGACACAGTTTCTGACACTCAGCAGCCTTCCCCCAGCCTTGCTGCAGCCACTGGGGTCCCATTGCGGAGGAGCTGCAGGGTGGGAAGGGGCGAATCTCGCAAGTGAAGCAGATCAGCCTCGAAGGGCAAAAAGTAGGAGGTGTGGCAAAATGCTGTTAAATGTTTTATTGAAGGCCGAGGATCGTGGTCATTTTTTGGTTACTGTTTTGTTAATTGGGCCAGAAATTCGGGTCCCAACGCGTGAGTACGGACGGGGTACTCATGCGTGGGCCCGGAGGAATTGCCGGTTTTCAGCATGCACAGCGCATGCGGGGAAAACCAGCATTTCCTGTCCTCTGACCCAAGGGGTTAAGAGGCGGAACGCGTACGGATTGACAGGCAGCGCGTGCGCAATGGAATTCCTGTTTTTTGACAGGTTTGCGTGTGTGTAAGGGCCTCTCCTTTTTACAAATGTAAAAAGGAGACGCAAGGACTTCATTCTTGAAGGTAAGTGGTCTTTAACTTAAAATTATTACATTTTTTCCACAGCTTTATTGTTTTTAAGGACTTTACAGTAAGGTAAGTGTAGTTTTAGACCCGATTTATTAAAAAATTATTTTTTTCAAAAATTTTATTAATTGTTTAAAATAGTTTTTTAAAGTTATTCATAGTTAATTTCATTATTGGGATGTTTTTTAAAATTTTATTTAAAGTTTAAGTAGTGTTTCGGGGTGCCGTACTTTTCATGAGTTTGACAGTTCTTGCTCTCAAACTTATGAATGAAGTTTCCCCTCCCCTGATTGGCTGAACAGTGCTCACCTGATCCCAGCCGGCACATTGCACTAACTACGCCGCTGGGTCAGGTTAGCACAGCGCGTCGACATCAGAACCGGGCCACTGACAGGAAATCCACTGCGGGCCAGGTTTCAGATGTCGGCGCGCCGGGTAAGTGCACATCGGGGGCTTGCACGCGCGGCAAGCCCCCGACACCAAGTTCTGGGCCATTGTCTCCAGGTTGTGAGAGCCAGTTATGTGTCTGACTGCTTTTTTGGGGGTTTCTCTCTATTACTTTGTCATGCGGGAAGGGCACACAGTTTGTTAAATAAAGAAGTGTCTTTATTCAGATTGTGCATGTTTGCTCTTTGAACGATTTGTTGCCTTGGCCGGCTTAGGGGTTGTGGAACGGTTCCATTCATGTTCTTTCAATGGCAGAAGCCATTCCTTCAGAGGGGGCCTAGAACCGACTTGCAATAAGCCGCTGATGGATGGCCCTTGCACTTTGTGCCTCCCTCCCGTCTTGGTGCTCCTCCTCCTCTTCCTCCTCCTCCTCCTCCTCTGCTGGTGCTCCAATGTCTGGTGGCAGTGGCTGAGTCCTGAGGATAGCCAGGTTATGCAGCATGCAGCACACTAAAACGAAATGGGAGACTCGCTCAGGTGAGTACTGAAGGGCTCCCCTGGAATGGTCCAGACAGCGGAACCGTTGCTTGAGCACTCCAATTGTGTGCTCAATGATGTTCCTGGTCGCTTGATGGCTCTCATTGTATCGTTCTTCAGCGGGGGTGCTGGGCACACGGAGCGGGGTCATCAGCCAGGTGCACAGAGGATAGCCCTTGTCCCCGAGAAGCCAACCTCCTGGGTGAACCGGGGCTTCGAAAAGGTCTGCCACAGAAGTCTGGCACAGGATGAAGGCGTCGTGGCTGCTGCCTGGAAAGCAGGCATTGACAGCGAATATCAGCTGTCTGTGGTCACACACCAACTAGACGTTCCCCTGGCATACTGACAGCTGTTCTCTTCTGGATGAGAATGCTGGCAATAGTGAGTTGCCATGTGCTGGCCATCCCTTCACGTCAAATCATATACCCGAGACAGTGTCGGGTCATTTCGGGTCTCCTTCTCTATACCAGCGTTAGTTACTGGCAAGCATTCAATTATAGTCGAATGAAATATTTCGACAGGATCCACTGCTGGTGCTTCCTCCGCAGTAGGCAGTGGCAGGCGTGATAGCCCATCAGCGTTTCCATGCTGTTTCGTGCCCTTATACTCGATTTCATATTGGTGCGCCCCTAGAAAAAGGGACCATCTTTGTAGCCATTGCGCAGTCATCACCGGAACGCCCTTCTTTGGATTAAAGATGGAGACAAGTGGTTGGTGGTCAGTCAGCAAGGTGAACTTCTGCCAGTGCAGATAGTGATTGAACTTTTTCACTCCCCACACTAAGCTGAGGGCCTCCCTGTCAATCTGGGCATAGTTACGCTCGGCTGAGGTTAGTGACCGAGACGCAAAGGCTACTGGCCTCTCCAAGCCGTCCGGGAATTTGTGCGACAGCACCGCTCCAATGCCATAGGGTGATGCATCACATGCCAACCGAATTGGTAGTGCTGGGTTGAAATGAGCCAACACCTCTTTTGATGTGATCAATGCTTTGCTCTTCTGGAAAGCTTGTTTACATTTGTCACTCCACTTCCATGGTACCCCCGTTTGCAGTAGGGTGTTCAGTGGGTGCAGTACGGCAGACAAATTCGGCAAGAACTTATGGTAGTAGTTCACCAGCCCGAGGAACGACCTCAGTTGTGACACATTTTCCGGTGCTGGAGCCTTGACTACTGCCTCAATCTTTTCAGGGGACTTATGTAACCCCTCTTTATCGATAACGTGGCCACAATACGAGATCTGCTTCTGGAAAAACTCGCATTTGTGGCGATTAGCTCGGAGCCCATATTCCTTCAAACTAGTGAGCACCTGCTCCAGGTTGGCGAATGGTAATTCAATCTTATTGAATGGTGGAGCAGGCTCGAGGGGCCGATTGGCCTACTCCTGCTCCTATTTCTTATATTCTTATGTTCTTATGTACTATCATTTTCGCCCGTGACCAGGATGTCGTCCAAATAACACTGGGTCCCTGGAATCCCTTGCAGGACTTGATCCATTGCCCTTTGCCAAATAGCCGGAGCTGATGCTACCCCGAACACCAGCCGGTTGTATTGGTAGAGACCTTTATGAGTGTTGATCGTGAGGTACTGTTTCGAGGCTTCTTCTACCTCCATTTGCAGGTACGCCTGGGCCAGATCAATCTTAGTGAAGAGTTTCCCTCCAGATAGCGAGGCGAAAATATCTTCAATCCGCGGAAGCGGATATTGTACAGTGTGAAGGACTGGGTTCACTGTCACCTTAAAGTCCCCACAGATGCGAACCTTCTTTGGTTCCCCAGGCGTATTACTCAACAACCTCTTCATTACAGGAACGATGGGTGTAGCCCACTCGCTCCAGTCCACTTTGGACAGTACTCCTGAACGTTCCAAACCTTCCAGGTCTGCTTTGACGGCTGGGCGGATCGCATAAGGTACCGGTCTGGCCTTAAAAAACTTTGGGCTTGCATTTTCCTCTATTTTGATCGTCGCTGTTATGCCTTTTAGTTTTCCGAGTCCCTGCTGGAACACTTCTTGTGCGTCAGTTAGCATTTTTGACAGTCATCCAGCTGTGACGTCGTCATCCTTTTTGGCATCTACAGTCAGTGCTTGTATGGAATGCCAATCTAGCTGTATCTTCCGGATCCATTCACGTCCTAGTAGTGGTGGTCCTCCATCTGGCAATACATATAGGTCCATTTTTGGTGTTTCCTTGCCGTTAGATATAACGTTCACCCTTATTTTTCCTTTGGGGTAGACTTTTTGCCCCGTGTACGTCTTCAAGACAATCTTTGTATCTCTCAAGGGTATATGTGAGAATAGACGCTTGTAGTCCCTTCGGTTTATGACTGTTAGGGCTGATCCTGTGTCCAATTTCATTTTCACTTGGGCTCCTGCTATCTTGAGCGTGACCCAGATAGTTTGGTGATCCTCTGTTTTGATCACATTATGTAGTTTCAGACAACCCAGCTCCTTGCTTCTGGAGTCTGTATCACTCTTCTGTTCGTCTGAACTACTCTCCGTCACCTTATGTACCTTCTTGTACTTCTCCTGTGGAGATTTCTTGCTTCTGATTTTCTTTCCCGACCTGCAGACTCTTGCTATGTGTCCTACTTTTCCATACTGTCTGCACACTTTGTCCTTGAACCAGCAATCATTATGGTCGTGTGTTGTTCTGCTGCAGCGATAGTACTTCACTGTTCCGTATGACATTTCATTTGTGCCATATTCTTGCGGTCTCCGTTGTATCTCTGCAGCACCCCGTGCTGCTGCTTTGTGTGATACTGCAATGCTGAAAGCCTTGTCCAGCGTAAGATCCTTTTCTGATAGAAGCCGTTTCTGGGTTCCTTCACTTTGAAGCCCACACACAAACTTGTCCATTAAAGTATCTGCTAGTCCCGTTCCAAACTGGCAGTGTTTCGATCGCTTGCGCAGTTCTGTTAAATACTCAGCATTACTTTCATCTTTATGCTGTTCCTTTTGTGAATCTTAAATCTTTCTGCTATCAGCAGCGGTGTGGGATTTAAGTGGTCCTGTAGGATTGACACTATATTTTCAAAATCCTTTTCTACTGGCTTCTCTGGGGTTGCTGGGTTTCGTAGTAAGCCATACGTTTTTGCACCCATTGAATTCAACAATACCAGCGCTTTCTTGTCATCTGGCACTTCATTCGCCTTGCAGTATACTTCTATGCGTTCGACATATGTCATCCAATCTTCGACTTCATTGTCGAACGCTGTGATACTGCCACTCTTTGGCATTTTTGGGTGTGGTTAGACTGGCTTAAAATGGCGTCGCCCCGCTTTCCTTTCTTCCCCGCTGCGGCTTAAAATGGCGTCTCCTGCGCTGCTGCCAACGCCGCTCTCGGCGGTCCTCGTGGCAATGGCAGCGCCTCGCATTTTCCTGCGCGCCTCTCTCCCCCATTGATGCTGCTCGGCCCTTGAACACCGGCTGCGCTCTGCTCTCTCTCGCCTCTCTCCCCCGTTGATGCCGCTCGGTCCTGAACACCGGCTGCGCCCTGTGCGCTCTGCCCTCTCTCTCTCCCCCGTCGACACTGCTCGGCCTTTTTCTGTGCCGCTCGGTCGGGCTTGTAAGAATTCGCAATAATTTACAGTTCTGAAGATATTAAAGTATCCCTGGGCAATGAAATTTCCAGGGGTAAAAATGGCAGTCGTACCACATGGCCGAATGACAAAAGAGGCTTGGAATGCAGCTTTCTGTGTCTGGAAGTAAGGTTCGATGAAGACAAAGGACAATGCTTTGTTTACAAAGCAACTGAATGCTATTAGCATTTGTTTGTATATCGAGTGGAGGACATCTAAACTGCAGAAGAGACTTTTGTATCTTGAATGGGAAGCGTTAACATTTGAATGGATTTTAAATCACCCCAGTACTGGACAATAGAACAGTCGTATCTCCCTTTTGTTTCAGCACAGGGAGCTCCAAAAATCACATTAACTCAATCCAACCACTTTGAGTTAGCCTATCACAGCTTTCTCTTGTGTATTGGACCCTTTTGGGTGGGGAATTTTGCACACAGCCTTGCAAGGCAGAACGGGAGGGGCTCACCAGGTATAAAGATAGATGCTGAAGCTCTATCTCTCTCTCTCTCTCTCTCTCTTCGCTGGACCACATGTGAGCAGAGTTGCTGACTCCTCAACAAGGCAACCTAGCAGGAGTTAAGGGGGGGATGGTGATTTAAGGGAATTGCTAAGATTGTTTAAATAACATTGTAGCCATTGTATCCCTCGTTTTCGCCATCTGCAACCCCCCTGTTATATAGTTTTACAATTTTACTGTGTTCGTGTGGGATAGTTTGATATTTTGATTATAGTTTCTTTCAGTTAATAAAGCTTGATTTTGTTCTCTCATCCAAACCACGTGTTCCGTTTTAATATCATTAATTATAAGTTCCTCCACTCAGAACTAAAGGAGGGGTAGCGATTCGAAACCGCTGTTTGTAAATTGGCTTAGAGTGCAGCAGCAAAAAGACTGCTGGCCAGGTAGATTACCTTAAACTAGTTTAAAAGAAGCCCCCGGAACCCTTACAGGCTCTAGCCCGTCGCTGTCCGGGAAGCATCTGCGCAGTACCTGTTGCCAGCCTGTTTCGCTGGACCACCGTGACTGGAAAGCCAAGCCTGGCTCTCGACAGCCTCCCCTGCGATGCTCAAATCTCCGCTGGATGACTGGGTGGTTGCCCGTGGTTGATGCCCGTGCTTCTGGACTCGACCTTCTTCCACTGTTCTCCAGGAGCGAATCCCTGGGAGGTGATGCAGAGTTGCAGGTAGGTTCGAATCTGCCTCGTCGCCAATGTTATGTCCGTGTATCTTAATGTTGTGTCCTTCAATAATCAGACAACAGACTGCAGGGAATGATTCAACAGGTGTTTACTGAATGAGGGTTACTCTACTGAATGAGGGTTACTCTAGAACTAACTGTACAGATCACTATTCAGGGTTTATATACAGGTGTGGTCACTGCTGGTACTATAGTATACAGGAGCTGTAAAAAGTAATTCTCTCCCTTAAGGTATATAAACATTACATACATTACACATACCAGCAGGCATTAATTTGCATCACTGAAAAGGCATCTCCAAAGACGATCATTTCCATGTTATGCAGATCAATACTGAAGAATGTTGGATTGAACAAATTAACGCTGATTTCTGGTAAGAGCTATTGTAACATCAGCTTTAAATCAACAACTATAGCTTAACTATTATTTAGCTATAAAGTATTAAAGTATAGTACTAAAGAATCCTCATAAATAATGAGCTCCAGGAAAAGTTATAAGAATATTTAGTGCATTTTTGGCATTCAAAGATAATGAAGTAATAAATTATATTAGCATTTTATTGAGGTTTTGAATGATTATGTCTTTATGGTAGGACTCATGCGGGTGGAGGCCAAGGCAGACAGCAAACCATTCTACCCTCTGCAGCATGAGGCCTCATCTGCATGTTTGCCTCAGTCTCCTGCCTGAACCTGGTGTCCAGCACAAGTTGGTCAGTGGGTGGAAGTGGGATTTCGGGTGGCAACAGACCGTCACCGGGGACCCAAAGGAACAATCCCCGGCAGTCAGCTATGTGGTTAGGAGTAGGGGTCGGGAGTGTATCACAGTCTGGTTAAGGGGAGGAAAGCCCAGGACAGGGAGACCCAAGGTTTGCTTGTGGGGTTTTCCCGCACAGATCTGGAGTCAAAATTGCACTTGGGCCCTGATGACATAATAGGGGATTGATCTGCACATTTATAGCCTAACCCTGACAGGTGTCCCGTTTGCCTGCTAAAAACAGCAGGTTAAAATTACATCCAGCAGGAGATAGTGAGATCTCATTCCAGTTATCATAGAATCATAGAATAGTACAGCACAGAAGGAAGCCATTTGGCCCATCGAGTCTGCACCGGCTCCTTCGAAGAGCAATCCAGTTAGTCCCATTCCCTGCTCTTTCCCCATATCCCTGCAATTTTTTCTCCTTCAAGCATTTATCCAATTCCCTTTTGAAGGCTACTATTGAATCTGTATCCACCACCCTATCAGGCAGTGCATTCCAAATACTAAGCACTCGTTGCGTAAAATAGTTCTTCCTCAAGTCGCCTCTGGTTCCTTTGCCAATCACCTTAAATCTGTGCCCTCTGGTTATCGACCCTTCAGCCTTTGGGAAACAGTTTGTCTTTATTTACTCGATCTAAACCCTCCCCTTAGCCTTCTCTGCTCCAAGAAGAACAACCCCAGCTTCTCCAGTTCATCCACGTAACTGTAATTCCTCATCCCTGGAACCATTCTAGTAAATCTCTTCTCTACCCTCTCCAAAGCCTTCACGTCCTTCCTAGAGTGCAGTGCCCAGAATTGGACACAATGCTCCAGCTGGGGCTGAACTAATGTTTTATATAGGTTTAGCATAACTTCCTGGCTTTTGTACTCCATGCCTCTATTTATAAAGCCCAGGATCCCATATGCTTTATTAACTGCTTTGTTAACCTGTCCTGCCACCTTCAAAGATTTGTGCACAAGCACCCCCAGGTCTCTCTCTTCTTGCACCCCCTTTAAAATTGTACCATTTTGCATGTATTGTCTCGCCTCATTCTTCCTACCAAAATGTATCACCTCACACTTTTCTGCATTGAATTTCAATTGCCATGTGTCTTCCCATTCTACCAGCCTGTCTATGTCCTCTTGAAGTCTATTACTATCTTCTTCAGTGTTTTACTACACTTCCAAGTTTCATGTTTCCTGCCAATTTGGAAATTGTGCCTTGTACCCCCAAGTCCAGTCATTAATGCGTATCAAAAACAGCAGTGGTCCTAGTACTGAACCCTGGGGAACTCCACTGTATATCACCCTCCAGTCCAAAAAACAACCATTCAACACAACGCTCTGTTTTCAATCCTTTAGCCAATATTGTATCCATGCTGCTACTGCCCCTTTTATCCCATGGGCTTCAGTTTTGCTAACAAGCCTAATATGCGGTACTTTATAAAACACCTTTCGAAAGTCCATATACACAACATCAACTGCATTGCCCTCATCCACGCTCTTTGTTACCTCATCAAAAAACTCAAACAAGTCACTCAAACACAATTTGCCCTTAACAAATCAGTGCTGGCTCTCCTTTTATTAGTCCATGCTTGTCCAAGTGGCTGTTAATTTTCTCCCAGATTATTGTTTCTAACCACCGACATTGAACTGACTGGCCCCTAAATGCCAGTTTTACACTTCTCCCCTTTTTTGAACAAGTGTGTAACATTGGCAATCCTCTAGTCCTTGTGCACCACACCTATATCTAAGGAGGATTGCAAGACTGTGGTCAGCACCTCCAAAATCTCTACCCTTACTTCCCTCAGCAACCTAGGATGCATCTCATCTGGACCGGGTGACTTATCTACTTTAAGCACTGCCAACATTCATAGTACCTCCTCTTTATCTATTTTTATCTCATCTAGGATCTCGGAAACCTCTTCGTTTACCATAGCTTTGGCAATTTCCTCTTACTTGGTGAACACCGATGCAAAGTAATCAATTAGTACCTCATCCCTGCCTTCTGCCTCCACCAATAGATCTCCATTTTGGTCACTAATCGGCCCCACCGCTCCTCTGACAACTCTTTTACTGTTAATATGCCTGACATGAATCTTGTCATTCATGTGGAAATGACTTATGAAGTAATACTGGGCGGCCTGCTGGTGGCGCTGTCCAGGGAGAGTTTATATACTCGGGCATGGGGCCAGCTTGCTCAGGACATTCTTTAACAGGGACTAGTGAAGGGCACAACTAGATCTCCATGTTGAAAAACAGTTCGATTAAAGCCTTGTTTAATACTCAGACGAAGTGCCTAGTAGTTTTCTTATGTCAATGCCTATAGAAGAACTTTGGATTCCCTTTTATGTTAGCTACCAATCTATTCTTATACTCTCTCTTTGTCCCTCTTACTGCCTTTTTCACTTCTCCTCTGTACTTTTATATTCAGTCTGATTCTTCCTTGTGTTATCAAGTTGGCATCTATCATATGCCCCCTTTTTCTGCTTCATCCTACTCTCTAACTCCTTCATCGCCAGGGAGCTCTGGTTTTAGTTTCCCTCCTTTTCCTCCTTGTGGGAATGCACTGAGACTTTACCCAAACCATTTCCTCTTAAAGGCTGCCAATGCTCCTTTACATTTCTGCCTGCCAGTCTTTGACTCCAATTTACATAGAAACATAGAAACATAGACGATAGAAGCAGGAGTAGGCCATTCGGCCCCCCGAGCCCACTCCGCCATTTAATGAGATCTTGGCTGATCATCCAAATTCAGTACCCTGTCCCTGCTTTCTCCCCATATCCCTTGATCCCTTTAGCCTCAAGAAATATATCCAACTCCTTCTTGAATATATTTAATGAATTGGCCTCCACTGCCCTGTGTGGCAGAGAATTCCACAGGTTCACCACTCTCTGGGTGAAGAAGTTCCTCCTCATCTCAGTCCTAAATGGCTTACCCCTTATCCTTAGACTGTGACCCCTGGTTCTGGACTCCCCCACCATCGGGAACATCCTTCCTGCATCTAGTCTGTCTAGTCCTATTAGAATTTTATAAGTTTCAATGAGAACCCCTCTCATTCTTCTAAACTCCAGTGAATATAAGCCTAATTGACCCAATCTCTCCTCATACGTCATTCCTGCCATCCCAGGTATCAGTCTGGTGAATCTTCACTGCACTCCCTCCATGGCAAGAACATCCCTCCTCAGATAAGGCGACCAAAACTGCACACAATACTCAAGGTGTGGTCTCACCAAGGCCCTGTACAACTGCAGCAAGACATCCTTGCTCCTGTACTCAAATCCTCTCGCTATGAAGGCAAACATACCATCTGTCTTCTTAACTCCCTGCTGCACCTACATGCTTACCTTCAGCGACTGGTGCACAAGGACACCCAGGTCTCATTGCACTTCCCCTTTTCCCAATCCATTGCCATTCAGATAATAATCTGTCTTCCTGTTTTTGCCACCGAAGTGGATAACCTTGCATTTATCCACATTATACTGCATTTGCCATGCATCTGCCCAATCACCCAACCTGCCCAAATCGTACTGGAGTTTCTCTGCATCCTTCTCACAGCACATATGCCCACCCAGCTTTGTGTCGTCTGCAAACTTGGAGATATTACATCTAGTTCCCTTGTCTGGATCATTTATATATATTGTGAATAGCTGGGGTCCTAGCACCGATCCCTGCAGTACCCCACTAGTCACTGCCTGCCACTCAGAAAAAGACCTGTTTATTCCAACTCTTTGCTTCCTGTCTGCCAACCAGTTCTCTATCCAAGACAGTACCTTACCCCCAATCCCATTTGCTTTAGCTTTACACGCTAATCTCTTAGGCGGGACCTTATCGAAAGCCTTCTGAAAGTCCAAATACACCACATCCACTGGTTCTCCCTTATCTATTCTACCAGTTACATCCTCAAAGAATTCCAGTAGATTAGTCAAGCATGATTTACCTTTTGTAAATCCATGTTGACTTTGTCCGATCCTGTCACTGTTTTCCAAGTGCTCTGCTATTACATCTTTTCTAATGCACTCTAGCATTTTCCCCACTACCGATGTCAAGCTTACCGGTCTATAATTCCCCATTTTTTCTCTACCACCTTTTTTAAATAGTGGGGTTACATTAGCTACCCTCCAATCCATGGGAACTGTTCCAGAGTCTATAGAATTTTGGAAGATGACTAGTAATGCATCTACTATTTCTAGGGCCACTTCCTTAAGTACCCTATGATGTAGATTATCAGGCCCTGGGGATTTATTGGACTGCAATCCCATCAATTTCCCCAACACCATTTCCCTACAAATACTGATTTCATTCAGTTCCTCCCTCTCATTAGACCCTATGTTCCCCGACATCTCTGGGAGTTTATTTGTGTCCTCCTTTGTGAAGACAGAACCAAAGTATGTATTTACTCTCATAATCTATTTTCCCCCTCTTAATTAATCCTGTTGTCCTCCTTTGCTGAATCCTAAACTGCTCCCAATCCTCAGGTTTGCTGCTTTTTCTGGCCAAATTATATGTCCTCTCCTTGGATCTTATGCTATCCCTAATTTCCCTTGTTAGCCACGGTTGAGTCACCTTTTTTATTTTATTTTTATGCCAAACAGGGATAAACAAATTCTGCAGTTCATCCATGCAATCTTTAAATGTTTGCCATTGGCTACCCACCATCAAACCTTTAAGTAACGTTCTCCAATCCATCCTAGCCAACTCGTGCCTCATACCATCGTAGTTTCCTTTATTTAAATTCAGGACCCTAGTCTCTGAGTCAACTACTTCACTTTCCATTTTAATGGAGAATTCTATCATATTATGTTCGCTCCTCCCCAAGTTGCCTCGCACAACAAGATTGCTAATTAATCCTTTCTCATTACATTATACCCAGTCTAAGATGGCCTGATCTCTAGTTGGTTCCTCGACATATTGGTCCAGGAAACCATCCCGTATACACTCCAGGAATTCCTCCTCCACAGTATTGTTACTAATTTGGTTAGCTCTGTTGTGTATGTAACCATTTACCTTTAAGGGAACTATAGAATGTAACCGTTCGCCTTTAAGAGCACTACTTTAGGGTGGCACTATCTATTGGCTCATGTATACTGTAATACCGATAGTGACCACACCAGTATATAAGGGTTGTGATACGTTAACTAGGGCAGAAATCGCCCAGACCTCTGAATAGTAAAGACCTGTTTTGTTTGTACTTCTAAAGTCTCTGAAGTTATTTACTGCACAACCTACAGACTTTACAGTGGCGACGAGTCCGATCGTACCCTGCGGCAAGACTAACCAGTAGCAGAGAGCTTCAAAAAGAAAACACGAGGCTCCGTCTACTAAAAGTATAGTACTTACTGGAAGCTGGAAGATTAACAGCAAAGCTGCGGCAGCAACAGGCACAGATTACCCTGCTACCACATCTTGAGCGAGCCAATCAGCCTAAAACAAGGCGGCCGAAGAGACTGTGAGTAGTTAAAACAAATAAATTTAAAAAAAAACGGGGTAGAAGTATTTGGAGGAGAAGGGCAAAGCATTCGGGTCCAACGGCGTCGGGTGACAGCCGGACCGCGGGCAATGTGAGAAGCCGTGCAGCAACCGTTGCCACGAAGCGCTGAGCCTGCGAGTAGGCGCGGGAGTGTCAGAGCCGAGAGCCGCGCGAGCGGGGGAGCCAGAGCCGAGCGGGAGGCGTTGCAAGCCAGCGATCGCATCTCCAGATAAGGGCCGAGAGCCGCGAGAGCGATCGGATCTACAGATAAGGGCCGGCAGCCGCTTCGCGATCCAGCGATCGCATTATAGATAAGGGCCGCACTCGGGCTGACAGACGGCGTCGGGGGACCGGGTGAAGACCGCCAAGCGCGGGAAAACCGCCATTGAAGTGGGCGGGGAGAGCGAGACGCGCGGGAAAGCTGCCATTTTTCACGGGGAAACCGCTGAAGAAGAAGGAAGAAGCGGGAAACCGCCATCTTGGAAATTATTAAGAATTTCAGGAAAGTAATAAGATTTTTCAGAAAGGCTGGTGTGTTCTCAAGAAGAGAGGGAAAATAAGTATAAGTACAGCAATACTTGTGGTGTTCTCAAGAAGAGAGAAGAAAATTAACAATAAGTAAAGTAATACTTGTACTGTACTCGAAAAGAGAAGAAGATGCCTAAGCGAGGAAATATTAATGACTTTAATGCTGAAATAGAAGACTGGGCCACGTATGTGGAACGCATAGAAATATATTGCGTAGCCAACGACATTGAGGATGACGACAAGGCAATAACTTTGTTAAATTCGATGGGAGCAAAAACATACGGGCTTTTGAAACATCTAATAGCACCAGTTAAACCAGTGGACCAGACCTTCGAAGAGATCGTAGCAGTGCTGAAGGATCACTTGAACCCCACACCGTTGATACTGGCTGAACGATTTAAATTTTACGCCAGAACCCAGAGGCAAGAGGAAAGCAATGCGGAATACTTAGTCGAACTGCGTAAGCTAGCGAAATACTGCCAGCTTGGAGGGAATTTGACAGAGGCGCTGCGGAACAAGTTCGTATGCGGCTTGGCCAAAGAAGGAACGCAGAAGCGACTCCTGGAGGAAAACGACCTCACACTGGACAGGGCTGTCCTCATAGCTTCATCGCACGAAGCCGCAGTGAAAGGAACGGCGGAAATGCAGCTAAAGGCGGCGGCACTCGGGGTGGACCAAATGACTGCAAGCATTTCCAAATGCTACCGTTGTGGAAAGACAACGCACGACCAGAATCAGTGCTGGTTTAAGAATCAAGAGTGCAGGAAATGTGGCAAACTGGGTCACATCGCGAAGGTATGCAGGTCCAGAAAGAAGACCAACAAACAAAGGAAGCCACCACCACAAGAAAAGTACAACAAGGTGCATCAGGTGGCTGAAAAGAGTTCAGACGAACAAAATTCAGACTCAGACCCAAACAGCCAGGAGTTGGATAGTCTGAGAATCCACAATGTGGGTAAAGTAACTGATCTACAGACGATCTGGGTCACACTAAAAATAGCTGGAGTCCAAGTACGAATGGAGCTGGACACGGGATCAGCTGTATCAGTCATCAACCAAAAGGACTACCACCGACTATTCTCTCACATACCCTTAAGAAATACCAAGTTCGTATTACAGACATACACGGGGCATCGCGTATACCCCATGGGGAAAATAAGAGTCAAGGTGAGAGATAGGGGTAAAGTACACCCAAGAATGAATTTGTACGTACTACCTGAGGGAGGACCACCACTTCTAGGACGGGAGTGGATCAAGAAAATAGACATGGAATGGCACTACCGACAAGCAATGACGAGTGAGGACTCGGTGCAGACAAGCAGCTCAGACTCTGAGCCGGAAGACGATAAGTCCAGCTTATGTATGAAAAACAAGGTTAACATTAACTCACGGACTAAGGTTGGAAAATCGATGGCGTGCATAAAGACAGAGAATTCTGAGTCTGTTCAAGCTACAGACATATGCATTACGGAGGAACACCGGGCTCGAACTCAACGCTATTTCAAAGTACAACAACAATTAGAACAATTAAGTTACCGCCTCGTACAAGAGATGAAAACAATGAAAAAGTTCTATGACACCGAATGGGAGAGTCTGGAAAGACAACAGAACCTACTGGCTCAAGCAGAGAGCGACCATAGAGCCATCGTGACCAATTACCGATCACATCTCCCTGATGATGTTCAGGGGTTAGAATATTTGCATGATCTAGAGATACAGCAGAAGGGCAAATCACGCTGCACTGAGGGTTTTGTTCTGCAATTAGAGACGGAGCTAGTGCAGGCAAAGTTAAGAGAAGTTGAATCACAGGGTGCTCTTAAGGAGATGCAGAAACAAATCTTGGACATGGAAAAGAGAAACGCTTCTTTACCTGATGAGAATAATGTGGCCATGTTGCAAGAGGAGCTTATAGGGGCGAAACTGAAAGAAGCTAAGCAAAGGATGTTGGAACTTGAAACGCAGAACCAAATCAGCGGTAATCAGCTATGTCAAGCAGAGAAGGAGTGCAAGGGTCTACATGAGAAGGTGCAATATCTCTCAGCCCAAAATAAGGGACTACTCACTCAGTTAAATGAAAGTAAACGGGAAATGGCTGAGATGGACTGCAAGAATAAAGAAGAGTTGATGGCAGTGAGACTTCGAGAGGCAGATAGCATAGCAGCCTTGGCTGAACTCCAACAGGAAATTGCGAAAGAAACAAATGAAGAGGAATCTTCAGGAAGCCAGGATTTTATTCCAGTTCTTCTCTACGACTCCTTACAAGCAGAGTGCGAGAAGTTGAAAAAACAGTATGAACAGGCCCAGACTACAATTCTGGAGGGGGTTAACTCGGCAACCTCCGAAAAGCTAGTTTCGTTGGAAGTATATGAGCAACTAAAGGTTGAACATGAGCAAGAAGTCCAAAGGCTGCAGGAAATTCTTGAGGAGCTCAGGGCCAAGACAGACTCATCGGTAGAAGTTCCATACATAGATGAGGATGTAGAGGTGAAAGACATGGCAGAACTCATAAAAATATGGAAGGAAGCCCAAGACAAATATGAGGCGGCAATTACCGAGGTTGACCGACTTGAAGAACAGTTTCAACTGGGAATGGGCCCTGAACATGAGCTAGAGAGCATTGAGGCGCAACTTCTCCAAGCACTGGAAGCCAAAGTACAAGAGGAAGAGAAGATGAAAGCATTGGAGAAAATGATGGATGAAATGGAGGAGTACGCTGAATTACGTCCAGGGGAACAGGAGAATGGGGAAACAGCTACTTCAGTAGAAGGATTAAATAGCCTGATAACGAAATCCCTGAAGGAAGGGAAAGGATTGAACGCACAAATGAGGCCAGGAGGGAAGGAAGGGCAGACATCCGAGGAAGAGCAGGATGAATATGATTGCTTGAAGAAGGGTTTTGACCTGTTGAGTGACACCGAATGTTATGAGGATGTGGTCTGCCCAAATTGTGATGGGAACTCCCAAAGTGCTGAAATCCTGAGGAAGCACTTAAGGTCTAAGGAACATAGAGAGTTAGTGGCGCTACAGATGGCAGCCGGGAAAAGAGCTCGGAGAGTTTCAAAAAGGCAGAAAAGAAAAAGAAGAAGCAGAAAATAATAACTGTTTAAAATATTATTACTTCTACTACCTCAGTCCGAACACTACGAAAGGTGTTAAATTTGTAAAAAAAATCCAGGGACATTATCAAGACAGCCAGTGGGTTGTATAAGTCCGCACTGCTGGTTCAACAGGACGAAAGTACAAGCTGTTAAAAAAAAAGGCTATGGAGGATGCTGTCTGGAACGAATTAATACCAGAGACTGAATTTATGAACTGTTCCCACAGAGACTGAACCTGTAAACTGATTCCACTGAGAGTATGTTTGTAAACTGTTATATGACGTTGACTCCATTGAGAGTATATCTGTAAATTGTTATATGACGTTGACTCCATCGAGAGTATATCTGCAAACTGTTTATATAAAGTTGAAGATTGTATGTTTAACGGGATTCTGTAAGTAATAAGCTAGGAAGGGAGGAGTGTTGTGTATGTAACCATTTACCTTTAAGGGAACTATAGAATGTAACCGTTCGCCTTTAAGAGCACTACTTTAGGGTGGCACTATCTATTGGCTCATGTATACTGTAATACCGATAGTGACCACACCAGTATATAAGGGTTGTGATACGTTAACTAGGGCAGAAATCGCCCAGACCTCTGAATAGTAAAGACCTGTTTTGTTTGTACTTCTAAAGTCTCTGAAGTTATTTACTGCACAACCTACAGACTTTACAAGCTCAATCTATATGTAAGTTAAAGTCACCCATGAGAACTGCTGTGCCCTTATTGCACGCGTCTGTAATTTACCATTAATGCCATCCCCAACCTCAGCATTACTGTTTGGGGGTCTGTATACAATTCCCACTAACGTTTTCTGCCCCATGGTATTTCTCAGCTCTGCCCATACAGATTCCACATCATCAGAGCTAATATCCTTCCTTACAATTGTGTTAATCTCCTCTTTAACCAGCAATGCTACCCCACCTCCTTTTCCTTTTTTCTTGTCCTTCCTGAAAATGAATACCCCTGGATGTTAAATTCCCAGTCTTGGTTACCCTGGAGCCATGTCTCTGTAATCCCAATTATATCACAGCTAATTCATCCATCTTATTACAAATGCTCCTCGCATTAAGACACAAAGCCTTCAGGCTTGATTTTTTAACACTCTTAGTCCTTTTAGAATTCTGATTTACTGTGGCCCTGTTTGATTTACACGCTTGATTTCTCTGCCTTCCACTTTTGGTTTTCTTCTTCCTGTCTTTTGTTTCTATCCTTGCTTCCCTTTCCTCTGTCTAATTGCACAGGTTCCCAACTCCCTACCATTTTAGTTTAACCCTCCCCAACAGCACTAGCAAACACTCCCCCTAGGACATCGGTTCCGGCCCCGCCCAGGTGCAAACTGTCCAGTTTGTACTGGTCCCACCTCCCCCAGAACCGGTTCCAATGCCCCAGGAATTTGAATCCCTCCCCCTTGCACCATTCCTCTAGCCACGTATTCATCTGAAATATCCTTCTATTTCTACTCTGACTAGCATGTAGCACTGGTAGCAATCCTGAGATTACTACCTTTGAGGTCCTTTTTTTAAATTTACCTCCTAACTCCCTATATTCAGCTTTTAGGACCTCATCCCATTTTTTACCTATACCGTTGGTACCTATATGCACCATGACAACTGGCTGTTCACCCTCCCCCTCCAGAATGCCCTGCAGCCGCCCTGAGACATCCTTGACCCTTGCACCAGGGAGGCAACATACCATCCTGGAGTCTCGTTTGTGGCCGCAGAAACGCCTATCTATTCCCCTTACAATAGAATCCCCTATCACTATAGCTCTCCCACTCTTTTTCCTCCTGTCCTGTGCAGCAGGACCATCCATGGTGCCAGGGAGTTGGCTGCTGCTGCCTTCCCCTGATAAGCCATCTCCCTCAACAATACCCAAACTGGTATATCTGTTTGAAAGGGGGATGGCCACAGGGGACCCCTGCACTACCTGCCTGTGCCTACTACTCTGCCTGGTGGTCACCCATTCCCTTCCTGCCTGTGCAGCCTTTACCTGCGGTGTGACCAACTCCCTAAACATGCTATCCACGATGTCCTCAGCATCACAAATGCTCCAGTATGTATCCATTCACAGCCCCAGCACTGCAATGTAGTCTGCCAGTAGCTGCAGCTGGATACACTTCCTGCACACATGGTCATCAGGGACACAGGAAGTGTCCCTGATTTCTCACATAGTGCAGGAAGAGCATGCCATGGGGCCGAGCTGTCCTGCCATGAATTACCCTTTAAGTAATTGAAATTAAATTAAATCAAACCAATACCACTAATTACGCAACAATTAAATGATATACTCAAGGGCCCCTGTTTATTACCACTCCCCGCTACACAACAGAGACCCATGAAACTTTAAGCCACAAAAATTAAGTTTGGAAAAAAGCAAGAAAGAGAGAAATACTCACCAACCAATCACTTACCTGCTTTCTGGTGATGTCACACTTCGATTACTTTTTACTTCTCGCTGCTGCCGCCGGTGTGTCTGGGCCACTCTTGCTCCCCGCTCTTTAACTCCTCGGTCTCCGCGCTCAGTCTCCACCCAGGGCCACTCTTGCTGCTGCCGCCGGTGAGTCTGGGCCGCTCTCGCTCCCCGCTCTTTAACTCCTCGGTCTCCACACTCAGTCTCCACCCAGGGCCACTCTCACTGCTGCCGCTGGTGTGTCTGGGCCACTCTCTCTTCCCGCTCTTTAACTCCTCAGTCTCTGCGCTCAGTCTCCACCCAAGGCCGCTCTCGCTGCTGCCGCCGGTGAGTCTGGGCCACTCTCTCTCTCCCCCCTCTTTAACTCCTCGGTCTCCGTGCTCAGTCTCCACCCAGGGCCGCTCTCGCTGCTGCCGCCGGTCAGATCCCTCCTCAATTCACTGATTTTAGCCCTCCTCCAGTTAAGTATTTTTATTCTAGATTGCACCTTGTCCTTCTCCATAACTAATCTAAAGCTTACGATATTATGATCACTATAACCAAGATGATCCCTGACAGAGACATTATCCACTTGACCCACTTCATTCCCCGTGACTGGATCCGGCAATGCATCGTTCATCTGTGGCAGGAAACAGACTGATCAAGAAAATTCTCCTGAACACTCTTCAGAAATTCCTCCCCTTCTCTGCCTGAAACAAAATCACTGCTGTAATGTATGTACCTTTAAGGGGAGAACTACTTTTCACAGCTCCTGTATACTGTAGTACCGGCAGTGACCACACCTGTATATAAACCCTGAGTAGGGATCTGTACAATTAGTTTTAGAGTAACCCTCATCCAGTAAACACCTGTTGATTGTTCCCTGCAGTCCCTTGTCTAATTATTGAAGGACACAACATCAAAATACACAGATCTAACATTGGCGACGAGAAGATTCAAACCTACCTGCAACTCTGCATCACCTCCCAGGGATTCGCTCCTGGAGAACAGTGGAAGAAGGCCGAGTCCACAAGCACGGGCGTCGACCATGGGAAAACCCCCCAGTCATCCAACGGAGATTTGAGCAACGCAGGGGAGGCTGTTGAGAGCCGGGCTTGGTTCTCCAGTCACGGTGGTCCAGCGAAACGGGCTGGCAACAGGTACTGCGCAGACCCTTCCCGGACAGCGGCGGCTAGAGCCGACCGATGGCACAGGAAAAGGCCGAGCAGCGTCGACGGGGAGAGAGAGAGGGTAGAGCGCACAGGGCGCAGCCGGTGTTCAGGACTGAGCGGCGTCAACGGATGAGAGAGAGAGCAGAGCGCAGCCGGTGTTCAAGGGCCGAGCAGCGTCAGCAGGGAAGAAAGGAAAGCGCGGGAGACGCCATTTTGAGCCACAGCGGAGAAGAAGGGAGAGCGCGGGAGACACCATTTTGAGCCAGTCTAACCACACCCAGGGATGCCAAAGAGTGGCAGTGTCACAGCATTCGACAATGAAGTCGAAGATTGGACGACTTATGTCAAACGCATAGAAGTGTACTGCAAGGCGAATGAAGCGCCAGATGACAGGAAAGCGCTGGTATTGTTGAATTCAATGGGTGCAAAAACGTATGGCTTACTGCGAACCCTAGTAACCCCAGAGAAGCCAGTGGAAAAGGATTTTGAAAACATAGTGTCAATCCTACAGGACCACTTAGACCCCACACCGCTGCTGATAGTGGAAAGATTTAAGTTTCACAAAAGGAGCCAGCATAAAGATGAAAGTAATGCTAAGTATTTGATGGAACTGCGCAAGCTATCGAAACACTGCCAGTTTGGAACGGGACTAGCAGATACTTTAAGGGACAAGTTTGTGTGTGGGCTTCAAAAGGAACCCAGAAACGGCTTCTATCAGAAAAGGATCTTACACTGGACAAGGCTTTCAGCATTGCAGTATCACATGAAGCAGCAGCACGGGGTGCGGCAGAGATACAATGGAGACCGCAAGAATATGGCACAAATGAAATGTCGTACGGAACAGTGCAGTGCTATCACTGCGGCAGAACAACACACGACCATAAGAATTGCTGGTTCAAGGACAAAGTGTGCAGACAGAATGGAGAAGTAGGACACATAGCAAGAGTCTGCAGGCCGGGAAAGAAAACCAGCAGCAAGAAATCTCCACAGGAGAAGTACAAGAAGGTACATAAGGTGACGGAGAGTCATTCAGATGAACAGAAAAGTGATACAGACTCCGGAAGCAAGGAGCTGGGTTGTCTGAAACTACATAATGTGATCAAAATGGAGGATCAACAAACTATCTGGGTCACGCTCAAGATAGCCGGAGTCCAAGTGAAAATGGAATTGGACACAGGATCAGCCCTAACAGTCATAAACCGAAGGGAATACAAGCAGCTATTCTCACATATACCCTTGAGAGATACAGAGATTGTCTTGAAGATGTACACGGGGCAAAAAGTCTACCCCAAAGGAAAAATAAGGGCGAACGTTATATATAACGGCAAGGAAACACCAAAAATTGACCTATATGTATTGCCAGATGGAGGACCACCACTACTAGGACGTGAATGGATCCGGAAGATACAGCTAGATTGGCATTCCATACAAGCACTGACTGTAGATGCCAAAAAGGATGACGACATCACACCTGGACGACTGTCAAAAATGCTAACTGACGCACAAGAAATGTTCCAGGAGGAGCTCGGAACACTAAAAGGTATAACAGTGATGATCAAAATAGAGGAAAATGCAAGCCCAAAGTTTTTTAAGGCCAGACCGGTACCTTATGCGATCCGCCCAGCCGTCGAAGCAGAGCTGGATGGTTTGGAACGTTCAGGAGTACTGTCCAAAGTGGACTGGAGCGAGTGGGCTACACCCATCGTTCCTGTAATGAAGAGGTCGTTGAGTAATACGCCTGGGGAACGAAAGAAGGTTCGCATCTGTGGGGACTTTAAGGTGACAGTGAACCCAGTCCTTCACACTGTACAATATCCGCTTCCGTGGATTGAAGATATTTTCGCCTCGCTATCTGGAGGGAAATGCTTCACTAAGATTGATCTGGCCCATGCGTACCTGCAAATGGAGGTAGAAGAAGCCTCGAAACAGTACCTCACGATCAACACTCATAAAGGTCTCTACCAATACAACCGGCTTGTGTTCGGGGTAGCATCAGCTCCGGCTATTTGGCAAAGGGCAATGGAACAAGTCCTGCAAGGGATTCCAGGGACCCAGTGTTATTTGGACAACATCCTGGTCACGGGCGAAAATGACAGTGATCACCTCGCCAATCTGGAGCAGGTGCTCACTAGATTGAAGGAATATGGGCTCCGAGCTAATCGCCACAAATGCGAGTTTTTCCAGAAGCAGATCTCGTATTGTGGCCATGTTATTGATGAAGAGGGGTTACATAAGTCCCCTGAAAAGATTGAGGCAGTAGTCAAGGCTCCAGCACCGGAAAATGTGTCACAACTGAGGTCGTTCCTCGGGCTGGTGAGCTACTACCATAAGTTCTTGCTGAATTTGTCTACAGTTCTATACCCACTGAGCACCCTACTGCAAACGGGGGTACCATGGAAGTGGAGTGACGAATGTAAATGAGCTTTCCAGAAGAGCAAAGCATTGATCACATCAAAAGAGGTGTTGGCTCATTTCAACCCAGCACTACCAATTTGGTTGGCGTGTGATGCATCACCCTATGGCATTTGAGCGTTGCTGTCGCACAAATTCCCGGACGGCTCGGAGAGGCCAGTAGCCTTTGCGTCTCGGTCACTAACCTCAGCCGAGCGTAACTACACCCAGATTGACAGGGAGGCCCTCAGCCTAGTGTGGGGAGTGAAAAAGTTCAATCACTATCTGCACGGGCAGAAGTTCACCTTGCTGACTGACCACCAACCACTTGTCTCCATCTTTAATCCAAAGAAGGGTGTTCCGGTGATGACTGCACAACGGCTACAAAGATGGTCCCTTTTTCTAGGGGCGCACCAATATGAAATCGAGTATAAGGGCACGAAAGAGCATGGAAACGCTGATGGGCTATCACTCCTGCCACTGCCTACTGCGGAGGAAGCACCAGCAGTGGACCCTGTCGAAATATTTCATTCGACTATAATTGAACGTTTGCCAGTAACTAACGCTGGTATAGAGAAGGAGATCCGAAATGACCCGACACTGTCTCGGGTATATGACTTGACGGTGAAGGGATGGCCAACACATGGCGACTCACTGTTGCCAGCATTCTCATCCAGAAGAGAACAGCTGTCAGTATGCCAGGGGACCTTGATGTGTGGATCCCGAGTGGTAATTCCACCCAAGTTAAGGGAGAGAGTGCTCAATGAGCTTCACGAAGGTCATCTGGGAGGGGTGAAAATGGAAAGCCTTGCTAGGGCTTATGTGTGGTGGCCGGGGATCGATCAGCAAATCGAGGACCTGACAAAGAGCTGCTCAGGATGCCAGAAGGTCCAAAATGCACCACCACATGCCCCTCTACACCCATGGGAGTGGCCCTCATCTCCATGGCAATGGGTGCATTTTGATTTTGCTGGTCCATTCATGGACTCAATGTTTTTAATAGCCGTGGATGCGCACTCGAAATGGCCTGAGGTGATCAAAATGTCCTCCACCACCACGGAGAAAACTATTGCAGTCCTACGGACCATATTTGCCAGGAACGGCTTGCCAGAGCAGATTTGCTCTGATAACGGACCACAGTTTGTGTCCGAAGAGTTTCGAAGATTTATGAAAAGGAATGGGGTAAGGCATTACACATCCGCCCCGTATCATCCAGCCACAAATGGATTGGCTGAGAGGTTCATACAAACCTTTAAAAAAGCAGCAAGGGTCATGTGCGATGACGACATTCCACTGCAGCATAAGGTGGACAATTTCCTGTTAGCCTACAGATATGCGACACATGCAGTCACCAACCAGACCCCGGCCATGATGTTCTTTCACCGAAGGTTGAGATGTTGTCTGGATTTGCTCAGACCAAATGTACAAAGAGATGTTGAGAATAAGCAATTCCAGCACATCAATGAGAAGCTGACAAGTAGCTTCAATGTAGGGCAACCAGTCTTGGCCCGCGACTACTGAACAGAGATATGGCAACCAGGAACGATATGCACACGGCAGGGGCCACTAATGTACACAGTGGATGTTGGGGAGAACATTGTGAGACGCCATGTTGACCAGATCCTAGAGTCACAGGAACGAGTCAATCCCATGTCTCGCCCATGCGTACCTGGTGATGAACCTGACGTACAGGTAGCATCTACCCCAGAAACAGTAGCATCGGATGCGGATGAACCAACCGACGACAGGGGGCCAGAATCGCCTCCGCACCAAGAGCAAGACACTCAGGAATGGCGCTATCCAGAAAGGATCAGGAAGTTTCCCCAAAGACTGAATTTATAAATAGACTACTTTCAGTTAATGTTGCATGTTAAAAGTGTTAATTGCAATTAGTTGATATTTAATTGTTAAATGAATGTTATGGTACTGTTAATCTAAAAGGGGAGGTATTGTAATGTATGTACCTTTAAGGGGCGAACTACTTTTTACACCTCCTGTATACTGTAGTACCGGCAGTGACCACACCTGTATATACACCCTGAGTAGGGATCTGTACAGTTAGTTTTAGAGTAACACTCATCCAGTAAACACCTGTTGATTGTTCCCTGCAGTCTCTTGTCTAATTATTGAAGGACACAACATCAAAATACACGGATCTAACAACTGCCCCATTCAATATTGGGGTAGTTAAGAACATAAGAACATAAGAATTAGGAGCAGGGGTAGGCCATACGGCCTTTTGCGCCTGGTCCGCCATTCAATAAGATCATGACTGATCTTCGACCTCAACTCGACTTTCCTGCCCGAACCCCATATCCCTTGAATCGCATAGAGTCCAAAAATCTATTCATTTCGGCCTTGAATATACTCAAAAACTCAGCATCCACAGCCCTTTGGGATAGGGAATTCCAAAAATTCACAACCCTCTGAGTGAAGAAATTGCTCCGCATCTCAGTCTTAAATGTCTGGCCCCTTATATATATACATATATTTTTTAATTTGTTTATGGGATGTGGGCATCGCTGGCAAAGCCAGCATTTATTGCCCATCCCTAGTTGCCCTTGAGAAGGTGGTGGTGAGCCGCCTTCTTGAACCTCTGCAGTCGGTGTGGTGAAGGTACTCCCACAGTGCTGTTAGGTAGGGAGTTCCAGGATTTTGACCCAGCAATGATGAAGGATCAGTGATATACTTCTAAGTGAGGATGGTGTGTGACTTGAAGGGGAACTTGGAGGTGGTGGTGTTCCCATGCGTCTGCTGTCCTTGTCCTTCTGGGTGGAAGAGATCATGGGTTTGGGAGGTGCTGCCGAAGAAGCCTTGGCGAGTTGCTGATGAGCATCTTGTAGATGGTACACACTGCAGCCACAGTACACTGGAGGTGGAGGGAGTGAATGTTTAAGGTGGTGGATGGGGTGCCAATCAAGTGGGCTGCTTTGTCCTGGACGGTGTGGAGCTTCTTGAGTGCTGTTGGAGCTGCACTAATCCAGCTAAGTGGAGAGTATTCCATCAAATTCCTTACTTGTGCCTTATAGATGGTGGAAAGGCTTTGGGGGGTCAGGAGGTGAGACACTTGCCGCAGAATAACTAGCCTCTGACCTGCTCTTGTTGCCACAGTATTTATGTGGCTGGTCCAGTTAATCTTCTGATCAATGGTGACCCCCAGGATATTGATGGTGGGGGCAATGGTAATGCCATTGAATGTCAAGGGGCAGTGGTTAGACTCTCGCTTGTTGGAGATAGTCATTACCTGGCACTTCTGTGGTGCGAATGTTACCTGCCACTTATCAGCTCAAGCCTGAACGTCGTCCAGGTCTTGTTGCATGCGGGCATGAACTGCTTCATTGTCTGAGGAGTTGTGAATGGCGCTGAACACTGTGCAGTCATCAGCGAACATCCCCATTTCTGACCTTATATTGGAGGGAAGGTCATTAATGAAGCAGCTGAAGATGGTTGGGCCTAGGACACTGCCCTGAGGAACTTCTGCAGCGATGTCCTGGGGCTGTGATGATTGACCTTCAACCACCACAACCATCTTGCTTTGTGGTAGGTACGACTCCAGCCAGGGCAGAATTTTTCCCCCGATTCCCAGTGACATCAGCTTTACTAGGGCTCCTTAATGCCACACTCGATGAAATGCTGCCTTGATGTCAGGGACAGTCACTCTCACCTCACCTCTGGAATTCAGCTCCTTTGTCCATGTTTGGACCAAGGCTGTAATGAGGTCGGGAGCCGAGTGGTCTTGGTGGAATCCAAGCTGGGCATCAGTGAGCAGGTTATTGGTGAGTCAGTGCCACTTAATAGCACTGTTGATGAAACCTTCCATCACTTTGCTGATGATTGAGAGTAGACTGATGGGGTGGTAATTGGCCAGATTGCATTTGTCCTGCTTTTTGTGGACAGGACATACCTGGGCAGTTTTCCACATTGTCGGATAGATGCCAGTATTGTAGCTATACTGGAATAGCTTGGCTAGAGGCGCGGCTAGTTCTGGAGCATTCTTTTACAGGACCCTCAACACTGTGGAATCCATTACTTCCCTCAGTTTCTCCCTCATCCTACAATTTTCAGGCTTTTAAAGCACAAGTTCGCCAACATCTAATAATTTTACTTTTTTCCACACATTAGAGACTGTTAACTAAAGTTGAAGCCCATGGAATTGAAGGCAAATTATTGGCCTGGTTAGGAAATTGACAGAGCGGCAGGAGACAGAGAGTAAGGATAATGGGCAGGTACTCTAATTGGCAGGATGTGACTCGTGGTGTCCCACAAAGATCAGTGTTAGGCCTCAACTATTCACTGTATTTATTAATGACCTAGATGATGGGATAGAAAGCCACATGTGCAAATTTGCCGATGACACAAAGATAGGCGGCATTGTATGCACTGTAGATGGAAGCATAAAATTACAAAGGGATATCAATAGATTAAGTGAATGGGCAAAACTGTGGTAAATGGATTTCAATGTAAGCAAATGTGAGGTCATCAACTTTGGGCCTAAAAAGGATAGAACAGGGTACTTCCTAAATGGTGAAAGCCTAAAAACAGCGGAGGTCCAAAGAGACTAGGGGGTCCAGGTACATAGATCATTAAAATGTCATGAACAGATACAGAAAATAATCAAAAAGGCTAATGGAATGCTGGCCTTTATATCTAGAGGACTAAAATGCAAGTGGGTAGAAGTTATGCTGCAGCTATACAAAACCCTGGTTAGATCACACCTGGAGTACTGTGAGCAGTTCTGGGCACCACACCTTAGGAAGGATATATTGGCCTTGGAGGGAGTGCAGCGTAGGTTTACCAGAATGATACCCGGACTTCAAGGGTTCAGTTACGAGGAGAGATTACACAAACAAGGGTTGTATTACCTAAAATTTAGAAGGTTAAGGGGTGATCTGATCGAAGTTTTCAAGATATTAAGGGGAACAGATAGGGTAGATAGAAACTATTTCGGCTGGTTGGGGATTCTAGGTCTAGGGGGCATAGTCTAAAAATTAGAGCCAGACCTTTCAGGAGTCAAATTAGGAAACACTTCTACACACAAAGGGTAATAAAAGTTTGGAACTCTTCCACAAATGGCAATCGATGCTAGATCAATTGTTAATTTGAAATCGGAGATTGATAGATTTTTGTTAACCAAAGGTATTAAGGGATATGGGGCAAAGGTGGGTATATGGAGTTATGGTCGCAGATCAGTCATGATGTCATTGAATGGCAGAACAGGCTTGAGGGCCCCAATGGCCTACTCCTGTTCCTATGTTCCTATGAGTTAGTCCGCCAAGGCCATCTGCAGACTCCTCCACTGAAAGTCGGCAGCCTTCCACCAGCCATGCTGCAGCTACTGGCATAGCACTGCGTAGGAGCACAAGGACAGGCAAAGGCAGATGGAAGACAGGCAATAAGCAAATGCACAAGGGTGATTAGCTGAAGTTTGTATGCAATATGGGATGATTTGATTTATAAATTTAATTTGGAATGTTTATTTTGTGGAGGCTTTTCATAGAATCATAGAATGGTTACAGCACAGAAGGAGGCCATTCAGCCCATCAAGCCTGTGCCGGCTCTCTGCAACAGCACTTCAGCTAGTCCCACTCCCCCGCCCTTTCCCTGTAGCCCTGCAAATTTTTTTCCTTCAGATACTTATCCAATTCCCTTTTGAAATCCACAATTTAATCTGCCTCCACCACCCTTTCAGGCAGTGCATTCCAGATCCTAACCACTCGCTGGGTAAAAAAGTTTTTCTTCATGTTGCCTTTGGTTCTTTTGCCAGTCACCTTAAATCTGTGTCCTCTGGCTCTAGACCCTTCTGGCAATGGGAACAGTTTCTCTATCGACTTTATTTTTGCATTGTGGCCAAGCGGACACCATACTGGTCAGTGACAGAGGGAAGGTAATATTTGGGAATGCTGGTGAATGGGGAATTAGTGTTGCGGTTACCAGTATCATACTTGGAATAGTTCTTTTTGGACAGCCCGGCCAGAAAGCGGCTATCTAGGTTGCCTCCTCACTTCCTCCTCCTCCTCCTCCTCCTCTTCCTCTTCCTCTTCCTCCTCAGCTGCTCACCGTATAGCTGGTGGCAAGGGCTGTGCCCTCAGGATGGCGAGCTTGTGCAGCATGCAGCAGACCACCACAAATCTTGACATGCGTTCTGCCAAGCATTGCGAGGCTCCTCCAGAGCGGTCCAAACAGCGGAAGCATTGTTTCCGCACGCCAATGGTCTGCTTTTTTTTATTTGTTCATGGGATGTGGGCATCACTGGCAAGACCAGCATTTATTGCCCATCCCTAATTGCCCTTGAGGAGCTGATGGTGAGCCACCTTCTTGAACAACTGCAGTCCGTGTGGTGAAGGTACTCTCACAGTGCTGTTAGGGAGGGAGTTCCAGGATTTTGACCTAGCAACGATGAAGGAACGGCAATATATTTCCAAGTCAGGATGGTGTGTGACTTGGAGGGGAACTTGGAACTGGTGGCGTTCCCATGTGGCAGCATGGCTTTCATTGTATGCATGATGCGCACATATGCATGAGTTGCGCACCAGTGTCATCAGCCATGTCATCAGCAGATAGCCCTTGTCGCCCAGTAGCCACACTGGTTTGCCATGATGGCTCAAATGCAGATGGCACAGCGGACTGCCATAGAATGAAGGCATCATGACTGCTGCCAGGCACTGACCTGTATGATTTGCTGCCTATGGTCACACACCAGCTGGATGTTGAGGGAGTGGAATCCCTATCGGTTCTGGTACATGGCAGAGTTGAAATGCAGCACCCGCAAAGTCGTGAGCATGCAATCAGTGGCATCCTGCACCATGGAGAAGCCTACAATCCTTGTGAAGCTGTGTGCTCGCTCCGCCCGCTGCTCTCTGGCAAGAGAGAATGAAATGTAATCAGCTCTGTTTGAACAGAGCGCCTCAGTGACCTCCTTTATGCAACAGTGGATGGCAAACTGCGAGATGTTGCAAATATCTCCAGCTCCAGCCTGGAAGGAGCCCGATGCATAAAAGTTCATTGCCACGGTCACTTTCACAGCCACTGGCAATGCGGTCGTTGCCCTGCTCTGGGGTTGCAATTGTAGCTGCAGCAACTGGCAGATTTCAGTGAGGAGGTCCTTACTAAAGCGCAGACATCTCACACATTGTTCCTCACTGAGGTTCAGGTCGGAGAATTGCTCCCTGAACACCCTTGGCAGATATGGCGTCTGGCTGAGAGCCCTTCTCCCCCTCCTCCTCCTCCTTCTTCCAACAGTTTGTCCTGCTCTGCGTGCTTTCTGGTCATTGTCCATGTCATGCTGTATTCCAAGGGGAATGCCTACTCATGCACCCATGTCTGGCAGCAAGTGGTTTGTGCAGGAGTCTTGGGGGTGGATTTTCCAAGCCCCATGGAGGCGGGTTTGGAGGCGGGAGTGGTGGGAAAATGGCAGAATCAGGGGGCACGAACCCATCCCGCCCCCAACCCGCCTCCGTGCCAATGTCCCAGGAGGCGGGTATCCGACCTGTGCTGGGAGCCGCCTCCCCGAGGCGGGAAGGGGATTAGTGCCAATTAACTGCCTGTTAACAGGTGGTTAACAGGCAGTTTTTTGTCTAATCCCTATTTTTAGCCCTGAAGCTTCCTGATGGCTCCGAACCACGCCAAGTTAGCGAGGCGGAGCGTCGGTCTGAAGGGGTTGGAGGGGTCGAGATGTTCGTTGTGTAGATGAGTGATGGGTGCATGTGTGCAGAGGTAAGTGTGTGAGGTAAGTGTAAAGTGTTCCAATGGCCCAGGAATTCGGGTCGGGGGCTTCCCGCGGGTGCAAGCCCCCGACCTGCACTTATCTAGCGCGCCGGCCGTTGAGCTCTGGGCCCTCGTGGAATTGCGATCCGGGGCCTGGTCCAGCTGCTGGTGCGCAGTGCTTGCTTATCCCAGGGGTGCATGCGTCCCCTGGGATCATGTGGGCCATGGAGAGCCAATCGGAGCAGGGAATGCTCCATTCATAAGTCTGACAGGAAGTGCTGTCAAACTTAGAAATACTATGGGCCCCTTCTTCTTACAAAACATCACTAAATCTTCAAATTAATTTAAAAAAAACATCACATTTTTTAAATAAACTATAAATTACATGAAATAACTGTTTTAAACAATAATTTAAATTTTTGAAAAAAATAATTTTATTTTCTAATGGGGCTAAAAATAAACTTACCTTGCTTTAAAGTATTTAAAAATAATAAACCTGTGGAAAAAATGTTTTAATTTTAATTAATTCACCACTTACCTTGTAAAAAGCAGGCCTTACGCCTGCTTTTTACATTTCTATCTTCTGCAGGCTTACCTTCCCGGGAAAACCTATAAATAAAAATGAAGTTCGATTCGCACGCGCAGCCTCCCCCGCGCACGTGTTCGACCTCTGAACCTCTTCGTTCAGGGGAACGGAAGTGCCGGTTTCCTGCGCATGCGCAGTGCATGCAGGAAACCGACACTTCCATTGGGCCTACGGGTGAGTATCCCGTGCGTACTCACCCGTGGAGACCCGAATTTCTGGGCCATTAATTTTACTTACCTTTACTTTCTCCTGCAGGCTTCCTTCCTTCAGTTCTCGGGAGTCCCTCAGTTCACTGGCACAGAAAGCAGAATGGTTGCTGAAATGCCAAAATCTGCAGCGTCCTGCTTTCTGGTCTGGAGAGATCTCTAACTGAGTCTGAGTAGAAGGACTCAAGTTAGAAGACAGATTGTCAGTGTTTGACAACTTCACAGAGCTGTCAAACGCTGATTTTTCATCTGTCAAAAGCTCTTGACAGCTGAAATGTCAATCACTGACATCACCAGTAATGAGGTGTCCCTTAATTGGCCTGCTTAGCCCGCTGGGCAGGCTTAACAAGGTCAATCAAGGGAAAATAGTGTGGGCTTGCCACAAGTCGATGGAGGCGGAACTACAACCCAAAAAGTGGGAGTCCTGCCTCCAGCACGTCCCCATTGACAAAATCCAGCCCTTGATCTCAGAAAAAAGTCCTTTAGAACTTGCCAGACCGCTCCCTGTAGACTTCAGCAACTTTAAACAACTATGGAAAGCTCCAAACACTTGTAGACGTGTATCAACAGCCAGAAGAAATTAACCAGCAACTAACCTGTAAGTAGTTGATGATCCCTTTAAATAGTGCTGGTGAGGGGTCCTTCCTGCTGCTGAATGTGTGTTCAGCTGTGCACGCTTAAGAGAGGGTGTTAGCTAGAGTGTGAGGCTCCAAAATGGCAGCGCTTGCATCCAGTCGGCATTACATGCTGAATGACATCATGATCTGCCTGCTCTGCATACTTCCAGCGGGCATTCACTGCACGTGCGCTAATGCCATCACTGAAATGGTGACTGGCACAATTTGGCCCATAAGTTTGCGTGCGTGCTGCGGATACCATTTTGGGCCCAAAAAAAACAGGTGCTGTGGATCCGAATTTTGCACCGGGAAACCGTCCATATTAACAACAACAGCCTTCAGCTGCCTAGGCGCAAAACTCTCAAATTCCCTCCCCAAACCTCTCTGCCTCTCCACCTCTCTCTCCTCCTTTAAGATGTTTGTTAAAACCTACCTCTTTGACCAAACTTTTGGTCATCTGTCCTAATATCTCTTATGTGGCTTGGTGTCCAATTTTATTTGATAACGCTCCTGTGAAGTGCCTTGTGATGTTTTACTACGTTAACGGCACTATATAAATGCAAGTTGTTGTATATTACTAAAATGTAAAGGCTAAAAAACAATGCTTGAAGGATAAAAACATGATTTTGGGTGCTTTTGGGAATGTTACAGTGCAGGATACGGAACTCCTCAAATAAGCTTATCACATGACAATATTATAGGAATATGATCAGTAAGTACAGCTGTGATTCTGTTGTGTACTTCATAGAAAAGCAGTGTCAAAGAAGGTTTCTGAAATGAATCATACCAAACTATAAGCACCCTACTTATGTGGGTATGAATAGCAGTTTAAAATTATTTCCGTGTTTTTTCAGGCACATCACTATTACTGTGAGAACCTCCATTGGAATGCTCATATAGGGTTTCTGTATTGAATGCGTAACCTACGGACCGACGTTAGTATATAAAATAGACGTTTAAGGGAAGTTGAACCCTAGTGCAACTCCAAGTGCTCAATCTCTGTCTCTGATGATAGATTCCGGTAACTGGCGTTAAACCGATGGGTCTGTAGTTACCTGGCTCCTCCCTCCCTTGTTTCTTAAATAATGGAGTGACATTTGCAATTTTATAATCCAAAGGCACAATTCCTGAATATAGAAAACTTTGGAATATTATGATTAATGCATCTACAATTACATCACCTATTTCTTTAAATACCCTGGGGTAGAAACAATCAGGTTCTGCAGATTTGTCTACCTTGAGTACCATTATTTTCTCCATTACCAATTTTATACTTCTATTAAATCCACTAAGTCCCTTCACTTATTTCTTAGGTTGTCTTGTTTCACTGGTATTTTGTCCTCTTCCTTCACTGTGAAAACAGATACAAAGTACTCATTTAACAAGTCTGCCATTCCTTATTATCCATTATAGCCTCACCTACATCCGACTTTAATGGTCCACAATCTCCTTTACTATTCTCTTTCTGTTAATACATTGATACAAACCTTTACTGTTAGCTTCGCTATCCCTTGCACATTTTATTCATATTACCTGATGTAAGAAAACTACTAGGCACTAGGTCTAAATATTAAACAAGGCTTTAATCAACTTTTTTCAACATGGAGATCTAGTTGTGTCCTTCACTAGTTCCTGTTAAAGAATGTCCTGAGCAAGCTGGGCCCATGCCCGAGTATTTATACTCTCTCTGGACAGCGCCGCCAGCAGGCCGCCCAGTATCATTTCATAAGTCATTTCCACATGAATGACAAGATTCATGTCATTACCGTTTTTGCATCTCCTATTGCTTTCTTTGTATCCCTTTGTTGCTTTTTACAGCTCTCCCAGTCTGCTGCATTTGCACTTTACCTTGCATGTGTGTAGCCTTTTCTTTTAGCTTGATACTGCCTCTTACCTCATTTATTGCCCACGGGTGCTGAACTAACAAGCCTAGAGGACCAGGCCACAAAGAAGATTTCTAGCAACAGCCTGTAATTGTCCTCCTTGTAAAAGGGGCCAATTGATTCTTTTACAATTTTGCTCTGTTCCAGTGGTGACTTGCCTAGTGCCACATGTACCTCTATCTCTATTCTGGTGCCCAAGATGCATTCGTAGTGGCACAGGCACCTGCCATTTAAATCAGTTGACCTCCTCCAGAATATTTGGCGGAATAAGGAATTGAAATTACTGGTGGCCGTCTCCTTGGACTTTCAGTACAATTTGTCTTTTACAAATCTTATTTAAGCCTTGTCTTTCTAAGTAATTATTAATTTTATTCTGCATTATTGCTTCTCAATGTTTTCCACTACTGGTTAGGCTGACTGCTCTATGCTACCTTTTTCATCCCTTTCTCTGTTGCTGAACAGAAGTATTTGCAATCCTTGAGTTCTCCGACACAAATTCCATGTTCAAGGATGTTCAGCTGTAATTAGAATGATTTATTGGCTATCCTGGTCTTCTAAAGTTTGCTTGATTGTCTTAGTGAGTTATAGAATAATACAGCACAGAAGGAGGCCATTCAGCCCATCATGACTATTCCAGCTCATTGAAAGAGCTAGTCAATGAGTCCCACTCCTTTGCCCATTCCCCATAGCCCTGAAAATTAAAAGTATTTCTCCAATTCCCCTTTGAAAGTTATTGAATCTGCTTCCACCACCCTATCAGCAGTGCATTCCAGATCATAACAGCACACTGCGTAAAAATGTTTTCCTCATGTTGTCTCTGGTTCTTTTCCAAATAACTTGGGCTGGATTTTTGCAACCTCGGTGGGTCCGGGGTGGGCAATGTCCATGGCGTTTGGGGACCTCGCATCTGTCTCGATCCCGGCCTCCAACAAGACTTTCTGCTGATGGGGCTTGTTAAGCGCGCCCTGCAAGGTTCCCATCCAATTAATAGGAAGTGGACCTGATGATGTCATTTGATGATGCATCATCAGCTGGTTTCCTTAAAGGGACCATGTCCACAATCATTTTAACAGTTGTGCTGTCAGTGTTCTACAGCATTGAGGTGCTGCAAACACTGACAAGCACTGCACAGAGGTGCACGGCTACACCCAGGCTCTCCCATGACTCCCTCCATATGCTTATGGGGGGAGTCACAGCACACAGGGAGATTCTCTTCCCTTCCCTTGGGCGGAAGAGACCTCCCCAGGACACCAACGCAGCCTGGTTGCACATTGCACAGGAGGGCACAAGCAGGGATACCATCAGGGGGACCAGGCTGCAGAGGCACAAACCTTTCAATGATCTCAGTAGATCACTAAACATTACTGCAAAGCCACACTCAACCTCATCCTCCTGTGCCACTCATCACATCCCCATTGTAAGGTTTTGCAAAATTTCAGAAATTTCTGCAGCCCCCGAAGATTATTTGATTAAAAGAAAAACCTGGTTGGAATGTACCTTAAAAACCCAGGGTATAAAAAATGGCTGTCAGGCCTCGTGGCAGAAGACAAAGGCAGCCTGTCTGAACATCTCCCATCAATGACTGAAGTACTTGAGGTACTTAAAACTGTCAATCAACTGCGGTTTAGGAAGTTCAAGAGAGGAACAAAAGGATTGTTTGTTTACACGAGCTCTCTACAATGTTGACTCAAGGGCTTAAGTACTTAAAGCTGTCAATCAGTTGCGGTTGGGCGGTGACCACAAGACAATGGATTGTTTGCAAAGCACTTGAGTGCTGTTGACTGAACACTTAAGGATTTGTTTGTCCAGCACTTGAGACATTTTAAACTGAGCACAAACCAGTTTAAACAAATGGGAAACACATTCAAACCCATTACAGTCAATGGGGACAGATCGGTCCCTTTTGTATAGCCCAGATACATCCAGATTTGGGCGCAAAGATAACGGCTCCCAATGGGGTATAAAGATAGCCCCTCAGGAAGCCACTCTCTCTCTCTCTGCCGCCTTGCTTCCAATGCCCTGTCTACAAGAGGAACTCAACAGCACGCCCAAAGAAGTGGAATACCAGCAGTTACTTTTGAATTACTGGGGTATCTCTACTTCGGGGCAGTGAAGAATCTAAGACAGACCACAGGGGCACGGAGCAGGCATTCACCGGTGAGCATAAGCTTTCTGGCCCATTACAAGGCAACCTAGATAGGTATTAGGGGTAGGAATTAAAGGGAAATTTTGTTAAATTGTAATTTTAGAAAATTTTCCCCCGATGTGTCCGTTTCTCCTCCCTGTTAAGCAAAAGTGTGCTGTATTAAGTAAAAGTTTGCTGCGTTAAGTAAAAGTGTGCTGTATTCATCATTATTCTCAATTTATTCTTTATTTCAATAAATACTGGTCTTCTTTGCACCCAACCACGAGTCTCATTTTGTCTACATCGCTACTGAAATAAGTCTGGCGGTCCGAACCAGAAAAGGGAGCGATTCAAAACCGTATGAGGCCTGGAGCAGCTCAGATACTTCTGACTGGCCAGCGACAAACCCCAGGGGCAACCAAAACCACACCCCATCTGCTCCTCCCCTCCTTTCTACAAAATGGCGACCACGGCAGGCCCGTCGGCAACAGTATGCGATGTAGCAGACGGTGGTCTGGGTCTGGAGAGAGCAGCAGTTATTGGTTTTCTTTTTATCCAACTGATCTGTTTGTGGTTAGGCTCCCGCAAGCTTAGGGAAGTTAAAGCAGAGAGTTGGGATAAGGAAATGGAGATTGAAGAATACCAGGCCATGATAGAGCACCTGGTGGTCCAGTTTAGTGAGGGCAAAAGCCACATGAGGTACGAATTAGAGTACCTGAAGTGCTTAGTTGCAGAGGCCAAGAGCAATGAGATGAGGGTGCGGGAGGAAAACGCCCGCCGCATACAAGAAGTAAAAGAGCAGGAGGGAAAGGTTAAGGAGGTAAAGGCAGCGTATAAGCTGGCTTGCAACCAAGGGTTTGAGGAAGCAGATCATGGCCCCTGTAGGGAAGAGATAGAAAGCTTGAATATGGCTTTAAAGAGGGCAAAGGGGATGATATGTCTTATCAGCCCGAAGGCAGGTCAGTTGGACTTTATTGGCAACCCAAATAGAACCGTCTCCCAGGCAACACCCAGAACAAGGTTGGTTAGGGAATCAGAGGTCCCACGACTGCCACCCACAGCTCCGAGCCTTCAGGAGCTCTGGCAGCAAAGGGGGGTGGAGGATGAGGTGGTAGCGGAAGCACAGCAGAACCCCCTAGATAGGCCGGGACCAGGACCAGTGTACCTCCTCCGACAATGGAGGTACGATCCGCCCGTTGATGACGATGACCCAGGGGCCATCCAGAATCAGTTTGTGGTGCCGTATGGCACCCACCAGCTCAGGGACATGGTTAGCCACATCCCCAAGCTCACTAAAAAGGGAGACCCCTCACTGCACTTCAGGGAGATAGAACAAGCAGCTTGTGTTAATGACTGCGATGATGCAGAGCAAGCAAAAATGCTGCTGTTTTCCCTGGGAGGTGATCTCCTCCAGACCCTATCTGGTGAGTGCAAAAGGGGGCAGAAGGATTATGAGGATCTGAGGAATGAGATATTTGAGGCCATGGGACTCAACGATGGTAGTCCGTTCGCCCGGGTAGAAAGAACAGTGCAGCTCCCAGGGGAGTCCCCACAGGCATTCGCAGACAGACTGTGGCCAGTCTACCAGAGCGCATGCCCGGGAATGCCAGGGCGGGCAGCACTGAACCCAGTCCAATTGACTCACTGGCTCTGTTGTCTCATGACAAACAGCCTACCCCAGATCCAAGCCCAGGTCGCGGCTTGGTTTGCCCCCGAAACCCCCAGACCACCGAAGAAGCGGTGATCCACCAGCTCACAGTAGCCTTTAGAAACATGAGGTTTATTGAGGTGCCCCAACCCAAGGGAAAAGTCCATGAGGTTAAACCTGTGAGTCAGTGTAAGAAAGAGTGGCACCAGGAGGGTCCCTCCCAGGCCCGGTTAAATTGTTATTGGTGCGGGAAAGACGGTCACTGGAGAAAAGACTGTAAGAATCCCTGGACGGGTAACAAGGGAAAGGATCCCACAGCCCCAGCCCAAAAGGCAGGGCCAGATATCCATCCCGCTGCGATCGAGTCATTTTTACAGTCCCTATGATCTCTCCTCCTGGCCAGCCAGGGAAAAATAGCTGCCACCACCGGGGCTGTAGTTCCCTCGGCCCCCTCTACCGCCCCACTATGACTAGAGCCCGCACAGCCTGTCTACCTGTGTGACCTCCGGTATGACGGATGGAAGAGACCGCTTGTACAGATGGAGGTAGAGAGGGTTAAAGGGACCTATCTACTGGATACGGGAGCATCATGCACCGTGATCCACGCAGCTAGCCCCACCACCTCACCTCTGTTTAGCGGGGTTCCATACGCCTTATCGGGGTTCACCGGTAAGGAACAGGCGGGAATATTCTCCAAGCCGCTCTCAATCCACCTGAGCATGATCTGGACCAAATGGACATGCATCCTGGCAAGGTGGGAGGCGGAGGGAGGAAAGGGGATCCTAGGAGCCGACTTCCTGGTGGGCCACGGGATCCTCGTGGACCTCCGCAATCATTGCCTGTGGGGAACCAACACAGGTGAAGAGGAAGGTGTAGTAATCATCCCGAGCAAGGAAGGGAAGGGGACCCTGTGTACTGTGAAGCCTAAAGAAGGTTACGACCTCGGGCTCATGGTCGATGGTATCCCAGGGGAATTTCAGGCAGTCGTGCAGGCTAATCTAGCTGTGTTTGCCGCGCATAAACACGATTGCGGGAGGGTCACAGGGTTTGAGGTTAGAGTGGACGGGGACCCCATGGCCCGGCCCCAGAAGCAGTATAATTTCCCCAAAGAAGCAGAACCCGACATGGAGGCAGCTATGTCCTCTCTAGTACAACAGGGAGTGTTGAGGCCCATAGCCACCCAGGTTAACTCTCCGCTTTGGCCAGTCAGAAAACCGGACAATACATGGAGAACCACGGTGAACTATCGGGTGCTTAACAACAATATCCCAGCCTGTGCACACATGGTGGCAGCAGTTGCCGACCTGATAGGAAGTATTCCAGCATCCGCGACCACTTTCACGGTGCTGGATATTTCTTGCGGGTTTTGGTCCATCCCTTTAAGGAGGGAGGATCAGTACAAGTTTGCTTTTACCTTTAAGGGGGAACAGTACACATGGAACTGCTTGCCACAAGGTTTCCATAACAGCCCCAGCATCTTCCACCAGTGTATGGCAGATAGTTTAAAAGATTTTAGCCAGACAAACACAGTTGGTTCAATACGTGGATGACCTGCTCCTGTTCACTGATTCAGGAGAGGAGCACAGCCCACTATTAGCCGAACTGCTGGAGCTGTTCGGGAAAAGGGGTTTCAAAGTATACCCAAAGAAAGTGCAGATCGGCCAGCAGGAGGTCAAATTCCTGAGTCTGACCGTCTGCGCTGGAGAAAGGGCCATAGATAAGGCTAGGAGGGAAGCGGTACAAGAGTTACCGGTCCCTAACACAGTCAGGGGTGTGAGGTCATTTCTAGGGCGAACAGGGTACTGCAGAGACTTCATTGAGGACTATGCAGCCACAGCAGCCCCTCTGCTCTGACTCCTACATAAGGGAGTGGTGTGGCTTTGGGTTGAGGGTTGCCAGACAGCATTTGAAAAACTCAAGGGAGACTTGCAGACCGCACCAGCTCTAGGGGCCATAGATGGGGGGAAAGAGTATTTCCTGGAGTTAGCGGCTAGCGGGGATAGCCTAAGTGTGGTGCTGCTCCAAGAGCGGCACGGCAGGCTGAGGCCGGTAGTCTACTCTTCCAGGGTACTCACGGATGTGGAGAGGAGCTACTCTAACTGTGAGCGGCACCTTTTGGCCACACATTGGCCTGTGAAAAGATCTTTGATCTCCCATCACCCTCCTCACACACCACACACCCACCCAGATGCTTCTGGATGGGAGGATAAAAGTTTGGACAGTGAGCAGTGCCCACATTGCGCGCTGGACCCTCCTCCTCTCGCAGATGGATCTGAGGGTGAGGGGCCTTTGCAAGCCAAAGCTCGCGGCCAATATGGTATATCCTGGAACAGCCCATCGGTGTTCCATAGAAGGGGTATGGGAGGTGAACATAGGTTTACGGGCCGGGATACATCCCTCAGGCCGTGAGATCTATGTAGACAGATCCAGCATGGTATCTGCTGGCAAATGACTCACAGGTTGTGGAGTCTATGACCCAATGGCAAACATTGCCTTGGCAATCAAGCTCCCCAACACCATGAGTGCCCAACAGGCTGAACTGTCCGCGATGATGTACGTGGTTACCCACCCCGAAATCTTCCCTACCCCGTACACGATTTGCTCTGACAGCATGTTCAGTTGCAACTCGTGTACGGAATACCTGGCCATCTGGTCCTGTCGCGGGTATACCTCCGCCGACGGGAGGCCTTTAAGCCCCTGCTGGAGAAAATCCTGGCAGCCGTGGGGGAGGAAGGCGAGGTCTTCACCCACAAAGTAAAGGCCCATTCCTCCACAAAACCCCGCAGCCAAGGAGGTTGCTCACACAGGCACTTTCTGGGACCCGTATGAGTCCGGGCCCGTGGCAGAAGTTAGAGGCAGGGATGGTGTAATGATCAGTAACATGTCATTCTAGAATGGTACATTAGGTGGAGCTGTATGTTTAGTAGTGGGCTACCCACAAGGCAGTAGTCAAGATGGATGCCTGTACACTAGTCCACATGGCTGAATAAATGACTAGCTCAAGCTAGCTGTTCATAATGAAAACGTCTATTTATTAATGAACATAACATGGTACCAGGATTCGTAATATCTGCTGAATATTGTGAAATGCGACATGGAGAATCTGAAGCCACCGGAGGGTTTGAAACTCACGGGGAATGTCGACTGCAATTGGCGGACTTTCAAACAATAATTCGAACTCTACATTGCTGCCATCGGGTTTGGTACGAAGCCAGATGCAAGGAAAATTGCATTACTGCTCACGATTGCAGGGTCGCAGGCGATAGAGGTATTTAATACGTTTGTATTTGATCAAGAGGAGGACAGAGAAAAAATGGATGATGTGCTAAAGAAGTTTGATATACATTGTTCTCCCAAAAAGAACGAGGCCTATGAGAGGTACGCATTCTGTTCACGGACAGAGCAGCAAAATGAGGCTTTTGATAGCTTTGTGACTGATCTGAAACTGAAAGCACAGACATGTAATTTCTCTGAACTGAAATCATCCATGATTCATGACCAGATTGTGTTTGGTATTCATGATAAAAAGGTCAGGGAACATTTGTTGAGAGAAACCGCACTAACATTGGAGAATGCTGTGAAAATATGCCATGCCAGTGAGCTAGCTCAACAGCACGCAAAGACTTTCAGTGAAATTAATAATAATGCGATTGTAGTGAGAGATAGTGCTGCTGTCAGTGCTGTGTCCTACAAGGGGAAGAAACATGGGCAGAACAGAAATGCAAAGCAATCGGAGGATGGAATTTTTAATTGTAAACTCTGTGGTTACCAGCACCAGCCAAGACAATGCCCAGCGTTTGGAAAAATGTGCACAAAATGTAATGGAAAGAATCACTTTGCCAAACAATGCTTTTCAAAATTAAAAACAAAGAAAAGGCAACAAGTCAATGTGATTGAGGACACTGATTTAAGTGAGACATTTTTTGTTGGAATGGTGTCACGTGACAATATAGAAAAGGATACAGAAAATGTGCAGTCCTCAGGAATGGACAATGCTGAACATAAAGTTAATGCAGTAAAAGAGGACAAATGGATGATGCCACTGCAGGTAAATGGAGCATTAGTTACATTGAAACTAGACACTGGGGCAAAAGCAAACTTAATCAGTATGAGTGACATTAAAATATGAAAGGAATGCCCAAAATACAGAAAAAGTCAGTACTACTGAAGAACTATAATGGACAGAAAATAGATAGCTTAGGTGTTTGCAGACTTAAAGTGACAGTCAAAGACAAAATGCATCATCTCATGTTTTCTGTTGTGGCTGAAGGACTTGATTCACTACTAGGTGACAAAGCTTGTGAGGACTTAGAACTGGTCAAGAGAATCTACCGTATAAACTGTGCCATAAGCAGACCAGATGACTCAGTGGATTCTGTAGTGAGTAATTTCCAGGATGTGTTCAAAGGATTTGTAGTTCTACCATTCACTTACAAGATCCAGCTAAAGGAGGATGCTCAGCCAGTGGTACATGCTCCATGGAGAGTTCCAGCACCCCTGTGTGACCGGCTCAAGAAAGGACTGGACAGAATGACCACACTAGGAGTCATCAGGAAAGTCAAAGAGCCAACAGACTGGGTTAACTCCATGGTATGTGTAAAGAAAAAGAACAATGATCTAAGAGTATGCATGGATCCAAAGGACTTAAATGCAAACATAAAACGTGAACACTACCAGATTCCCAAGCGAGAAGAAATCACCAGTGAACTGTCAGGTGCCAGATACTTCACAAAGCTCGATGCCTCACAAGGATTTTGGCAACTAAAACTGGATGAAGAGAGCACCAAATACTGTACCTTCAACACACCATTTGGCAGGTATTGTTTCCTCAGAATGCCTTTCGGGATAATATCTGCACCTGAGATCTTTCATAGAGTGATGGAACACATAATTGAAGTTCTGGAAGGAGTTCGGGTCTATGTTGATGATATCATCATCTGGGGCTCCACACTGAAAGAACACAATGAGAGACTGATTAAGTGCTACAGAGCATACGCCGGAATGGACTGAAGCTCAACAAAGCCAAGTGTCAGTTTGGTGTCTAGGAAGTCACTTTCCTAGGAGATAATCTATCTGGTGAAGGAATAGAGCCAGATATGGAAAAAGTAAACGCCATACTCAACATGCCCTGACCCACTGACAAAAAAGGAGTGCTACGCATCATGGGGATGATAAACTTCATTGGAAAGTTCATTCCTAACTTGTCAGCAAAGACAGCCTGTCTGCGAGACCTGCTACATAAAACAAATGAGTTCGCATGGACAGAAAGACATGAACAAGAGTGGATGAACCTCAAAACAGTGCTGACAACCACACCTGTACTCACCTTCTTTGACCCAACAAAGAGAATCAAAGTGTCAATGGATGCATCAAAAGATGGCCTAGGCGCGGTCTTGCTACAAGCAGAGGGTAAAGATTGGAAGCCTGTTGCCTATGCCTCCAGGTCTATGACTGACTCTGAGTGCCGATACGCCCAGATTGAAAAGGAATGTCTAAGCTTGGTAGTTGGACTAGAAAAGTTCTATGGCTACCTATATGGACTTCCCGCCTTTACAGTTGAGACAGACCACAGCCCACTGGTTGCCATCATAAAAAAAAATCTGAATGAGATGTCTCCAAGGATTCAATGACTCATGATGAAGCTGCAAAGATATGACTTTGAACTGATCTACACACCAGGCAAGCACATAGTGTTAGCAGATGCACTATCCCGAGCACCCACAATGAGTCATGTGAGCTCTACTGAGGAAGACGTGGATGTTCATGTGAGTATGGTCACTGCTGCGCTGCCGGGTCAGACACAAAATCAAAGCAAATAGCAGAAGAAACAGTAAAAGATACAGTGTTACAAACAGTAATAGAGAACATTCATCATGGTTGGCCAAAAGGTTCCTGTCCAAAGTACTATCACATCAGGTCAGAGTTAAGTGTCGCAAGTGGACTATTACTAAAACAGAACAGAATAGTCATTCCACAGGTTCTACATCAAGGCATGCTCAAAAGGATTCATGAGGGACACCTTGGAATTGAACAATGCAAAAGGAGAGCAAGAGACACTGTTTATTGGCCTGGCATAAATAAGGACATTGAGAACATGATAGGCATATGTGAGACATGTCAGAACCACCAAAACAAACAAGCAAAGGAACCAATGATAGTAGCTGACTTACCAACAGCACCATGGCAAAAAGTTGGTATGGACCTCTTTCATTTGAATGGTAAAGACTATCTAATCGTGATTGACTACTATTCTAACTATCCTGAGATGGCGCTGCTCTCAAGCACATCAGCAAGCAGTGTCATAATGCATGTTAAATCCATCTTCGCCAGACATGGAATTCCCAGGATTGCCGTTAGCGACAATGGTCCGTGCTTCAACTGTAAAGAGTGGCAACAGTTTGCAGCACATTATGACTTTCAACACATCACATCCAGTCCTCTGTATGCTCAGTCGAATGGTAAGGCAGAGAAAGGTGTTCAAGTTCTCAAACAGCTACTGAAGAAAGCAACAGAAAGCAAGTCTGATCCTTATCTCGCCCTGCTGAGCTACCGAGCCTCCCCTTTAGACTGTGGTTCTTCACCTGCTGAACTCCTAATGGGTCGCAAGTTGCGCACCACGCTACCCTGCTGTGCAAAAGAAAAGCAGAGTAAGGAACTGAGACAGAGACTTCAACTGTTAAAGCTGAAACAAAAATCACACTATGACAAGTCATCCAAAACTCTGAAACCATTGACAAGGGTTGATGTTGTCAGGATTGAGGATCCATGGAACAGGAAAGCTACAGTTCTTGAGGAAGTAGGACGAAGGTCATACACCGTTAGAACTGAGGAAGGGCAGATTCTCAGGAGGAACCGCCGTTCCCTCCTGAAAACACAAGAAACTATCCAAGAGCAAATCAATGACAATGCCGCAACTGAATCTTGTCACTCACCACCAGAACAATCTAACACAAACACACATACAGGCTCTCATGAAAACACATCAGACTTACCTGTGCTGAGAAGATACACACGTGAAGTAAAAAAGCCTGATAGACTTCATCTTTGAGCACAAAGAAAACTATAATAAAAGGATGAAAAGCTTAGAGTTCATAAAGTAAAGCTTTGAAAATGTGTTGACTGTTGTGAAGATGTTTATGTCGTTATGATTGATTGATATTGATTTTGTTTAACCTCTAAGGAAGGGGGATGTAATGATCAGTAACATGTCATTCTAGAATGGTACACTAGGTGGAGCTGTATGTTAAGTAGTGGGCTACCCACAAGGCAGTAATCAAGATGGATGCCTGTACACTAGTCCACATGGCTGAATAAATGACTAGCTCAAGCTAGCTGTTCATAATGAAAACGTCTATTTATTAATGAACATAACAGATTGGGACCCAAGGGAGCTTTGGGGTAGTGTTAGCCCTGGATCTTAAAATGGTCCAAGCCCAGGACCCTGTCCTGAAAACAGTCCTTAGTGCAGTAATGGAGGGCAGGAAGTTAGAAGGCCCTTATAGCGCAGCCCCCCTCTCCATAAGGGAAGGCATGCTGTTCAGAGAGGAACAGTGGGTAGTACCCCAGCAACACCGGATGGAGTTGCTTCAACTGGCCCATGAGGGGCCGGGAGCAGGACACCCCGGGCCTGAGACCACCTGGCAACGGGTAGAACAGGCGGGATGGTGGCCAGGACTCCAGGAAGACGTCCGCGAGTTCTGTGCTAGCTGTCTTGTGTGCGCCGCAAATAACCCCAACCCCCACAGAAGGAAAGTGCCCATGGGACACGTTAAGAGGTTAGAGGGACCATGGCAGTCAATCCAGATCGACTACATCGGGCCCCTGCCCACTGCCCAGGGAGGCTACAAATATTGCCTCGTCCTGGTAGATGTGTTTTCCAAGTGGGTGGACGCCTTCCCCTGCAAAACCTCCACAGCACTAGGGACTGCAAGGACCTTGGTGCGGGAAGTATTCTCACGGTGGGGACTACCCCAGTTTTGTGGAGTCCGACCAGGGAAGCCACTTCACTGGCCAAGTCATGCAGAACACCCTTATGCTGCTCGGCATCAAGGGGAAGTGGCATGTAGCTCACAATCCACATCCCTCAGGGATTGTGGAGCGCATGAACTGCACCCTCAAGGAAAAGTTGAGGAAGGAGACAGTGGAGTCACCCCAAATATGGGCAGAGGCCCTGCCTCTAGTCCTCATGGGGAGCCGGGCCAGCCAGTCCAAGAGTACAGGGTATTCCCCGCACAAACTCATGACCGGTAGGGTTATGAGGACCCCCACCCATGTCCTAGCCCCAGTCCTTACTGAAGGGCAGCTTCGAGAAATAAGTCGGGATAGATTTGCCCAAGAACTCCTCGAGCACCTAAAACAGATTTATGGGCAGGCAGCAGGTAGCATGGGGAAGCAGCATCGGAATAATCGGTTGCTGCTCGAGCCTAGCAAGAGTCATCAGTGGGAGATAGGGGACCAGGTGATGGTTAGGAACTATGCCCAGGTGGGGAGTTTAGAGCCACTGTACATGGGACCCTATAGTATAGTCGATAGAGCCAGCCCCATGGTTTATGCAGTTAAACTGCCCCGGCGCGCAAAATGGTTCCACGTGAATCAGTGTAAATTGTTTAAGCCGGAGGCAGGGAAACGGGCAGCTGGGATTGAACTTGAGGTCAGAAATCCTCAGCCTGCAGTGGGTACAAGCTCACAGGCTGCACAGGCAGGCGCTGTGGCTTGTGTTAGGGGCGGAGCCATTCATGACCAGTGTAAATTGTTTAAGCAGGGGGACAGGGAAGGAGAATTCTGGGACCCCTGTAGAGCAGGTCCGGTAGCAGCAATCCAGGACAAGGGAGGCACACAGGGGATAGTTTTGGCCCCGGACCAAAAGCAGGTCCAAGCCCAAGATTCCGCCTTTAAGGCCGCCCTGATAAGGGAAAAGAGTTCAGAACAGGGTTACTGGCAGGCTGCTAGTTATATTAAACAGTGCAAATTGTACCTGAGATTAGAAATCCTCAGCCTGCAGCACGTACACTCACACAGACTGCACACGCAGGTGCAGTCGCATGCGTGAAGGGAGATGTTCCCCAGCACTTGGCCCGAGCGATTCCCCCTCTCTTGTGGGACTCCGGGGAGGAGCCTGAACCAGGTTTTAGACCTGAAGGGGAAGACTCTCAGCCACTGGCAGCTGGTGGCAAGGGATTGCCTGTCCCCAGCCCAGGTTTGGGAAGGGAGGGACCCGATGGAGAAGGTCCCCAGCCAGCAAGGAGTGTGACCCGAGCTAAGGGTCCGCTCGCCAGGGTAGCCCCACCAGTGACACTCCCTGGGAGGTCTCTTCGGGTACCCCAGCCCAAGAAAGTATGGTCACCCACTTTCCAGTGGAACAGGGCGGGCTCCCGAGTCAGGGAGTAGCCAAAAGACAGAAGTCCCCAACCAGCAGCCATAAGCTGTGAGGGACCTGAAGTTGGGACCAGTGCAGCCACGCCACAGGGAGCAGCCTGTGGCAGCCCAAACAGGGATTAGGCTGGCCGCCTGGAGATGGGCGGCGGATGTATATAGTTTAAGTAGTATAAGTTTAATAATGTGTACAAGTAAGTTAGAGTGTGTTAATTTTATATTGCAATTCGGTAGTGTTAATTATTAGAGTATAAGTTTTAAGTATGGAACAGTTCCAGAGTGTTGTCTATGTGAGCCGAGGTCGCGGGACCCGATCACATTCCCCCGAGCCAGAGAACCTAGCTAGATTTTTTTTTTAAAGTCTTTTCCAGAGCTTCTGGAGGTGCAGAGGTCCATCGTGTCTGTGGATGCTCAGGGAAGGGAGCACCCCTAGCCCACGAAGGGAGGGGTCTGCAGGAGGTAGATGCCCACAGCAATTAAACTGTTATTGGAAATCCAGAATAAGATTAAGAGTTTACAAAAAGCTTGTTAATTATTTTATATTTTGTATTATGTACTGGTCCAAGCTCCAAATGAAATAATGTGCGAATTTAGTTCCTAACTGTGAGATTGTACTACTTGTTTAGAGTCAAGTGAACAAATTGCATATGCCTGTGAATTGTTGTGTTCGTAGATTGTGGAAGTTTGAAATACATTTATGGCTGAAGAATGGTGCCATTTATTAAAGTGTCAGACAATTGCATTATAAAAAAAAGGAAGCTCGTTTTCTTCCGTTTGTATTTTTAACAGAAATGCTTTGGCTTGGTGGTAATCCCATTAAAGATGTTGTATCATGTTAAAACTATGTCACAAGTGGTGCAGGGGCATTGGATCCCTCCATGCTTGAATTATTGTAAATACTCAGTGGTGCAGGGGCATTGGACCCCTCCATGTTTGAATTATTGTAACTAATCATGTTTTTCTGTCGATAGATGCCTACCGTGTACTGCGATTCTCTCTGGGTAGGGAAGATGGAGCTGTCGAGGGATCAGAGATAGATATAGATAAGTATAAGGGAAGGTTGTTTGTGGGGGGTCAGAAATTATTGCTCACCTTTGAACAGGATACTACAAGCAAGTTTTAGTATCCTCGGGGGGACTGTAAGGTTTGGCAAAATTTCAGAAATTTCTGCAGCCCCTGAAGATTATTTGATTAAAAGAAAAACCTGGTTGGAATGTACCTTAAAAACCCAGGGCATCAAAAATGGCTGTCAGACCTCGTGGCAGAAGACAAAGGCAGCCTGTCTGAACATCTCCCATCACTGACTGAAGTACTTGAGGTACTTAAAACTGTCAATCAACTGCGGTTTAGGAAGTTCAAGAGAGGAACAAAAGGATTGTTTGTTTACATGAGCTCTCTACAATGTTGACTCAAGGGCTTAAGTACTTAAAGCTGTCAATCAGTTGTGGTTGGGCGGTGACCACAAGACAATGTATTGTTTACAAAGCACTTGAGTGCTGTTGACTGAACACTTAAGGATTTGTTTGTCCAGCACTTGAGACATTTTAAACTGAGCCCAAACCAGTTTAAATGAATGGGAAACACATTCAAACCCATTACAGTTAATGGGGACAGATCGGCCCCTTTTGTATAGCCCAGATACATCCAGATTTGGGCGTGAAGATAACGGCTCCCAATGGGGTATAAAGATAGCCCCTCAGGAAGCCACTCTCTCTCTCTCTGCCGCCTTGCTTCCGATGCCCTGCCTACAAGAGGAACAGCTCAACAGCACGCCCAAAGAAGTGGAATACCAGCAGTTACTTTTGAATTACTGGGGTATCTCTACTTTGGAATGGTGAAGAATCTAAGACAGACTGCAGGGGCATGGAGCAGGCGTTCACTGGTGAGCATAAGCTTTCTGGCCCATTACAAGGCAACCTAGATAGGTATTAGGGCTGGGAATTAAAGGGAAATTTTGTTAAATTGTAATTTTAGCCAATTTCCCTCGATGTGTCTGTTTCTCCTCCCTGTTAAGCAAAAGTGTGCTGTATTAAGCAAAGGGGTGCTGTATTAAATAAAAGTGTGCTGCGTTAAGTAAAAGTGTGCTGTATTCATCATTATTTTCAATTTATTCTTTATTTCAATAAATACTGGTCTTCTTTGCACCCAACCACGAGTTTTGTTTTGTCTACATCGCTACTGAAATAAGTCCGGCAGTCAGAACCAGAAAAGGGAGCGATTCGAAACCGCACGGGGCCTGGAGCAGCTCAGATACTTCTGACTGGCCAGAGACAAACCTCAGGGGCAACCAAAACCATACCCCATCTGGTCCCCCCCTCCATTTTCTACACCATCACTCTGCCTTCCCTACCCTACTCCTGCGCATCCTTACTCACACCAACTTACCTTGCACCTCCACCCATCCCTCTCTATCTACATTATCACTTCTCCATCTCAGTAACCACCCCTCACACTCACCCTCATCCTAGTCCAATCATACCAACTAACAACACACAAGGGTGTTTTAGCCAATGTTCGCGTAAACTTTTTGTTAATGTGTTGTCAAGCGTTTAAATCCTTATTGTCACCACTTTGCTTTCTTGGAAAGATTTGTGTGCATCTTTGAAAGTGTCTTAGTGTGTTCCAGTGAATGGTGAGACATAACATCCTTCTCCCCCCCCCCCTCAATGGTGATGAGTGTGAAAGGAATGGCTTGGGCATTGTCGGGATGCTTTATGGTGCTGGTGTGGGGTGGAGCCAACCTGGTGCATCATGTGGCAGCCAGGGTGTTCAGTGTTAAGTGAAGCAAATCTGGACATGGTGAGGCCATCACTGGTGTCCCGGGCAGCAATGTGCATGGGTGATGATGCCCTGTGTCCAATGCAGCATCAGTTGATTGCGGAGAAGGTTGGTGTGGATGTTGGTGCTGCTGGTGTGCCCGGTGCTGCTGGTGTTGGGGCTGATTGAGTTGGGATTCTGAGGACCAAGCTGAGATTTTTTCAAGGGCACCGATACTGATGGAATAGATGGCAGGTGAGGTTGAGATGACAGAAGCAATCCATCAATGTTGAGATAGGTTGCTCCAAGGAGGTGACACTGGATAGAGATATTACTCCAAACACTTCAAAAGTGCATAAAGCTCAAATGTGCTTCTAAATCATTAATGCTCCAACTTCTAAGATTTGGAAATGAACAGCTGTGAAATGGTAGGTTTTATACCATTTTTGCAGCATTCACCTATTCACAGCAATCCACAGTCATTGAGAACCCGTCATACTTACTTGACATGATAACCACTCTCCAGGAACCTCGTTGAAATCCTGGTAAAATGGTAAGTACATGGGAAAATGGTTCTTAACTACCTTTTAATAAGTTTTTAACTATCTACATTGGCTGACCTGCTGCTTGGTGTCTTGTCTGTTCATGGATGACAGACCCAACACTTGGGAAACTGACAAGGAGATGGGTTTACAGTGTGATACCGACCCTCTGTCAATCGTTGTGATTTTGACAGCGGACCCACCTCCAAACCCACACTCTGAGCGCCGGTAAAATTCAGCCACTTGTGTGTCCTCTGGTTACTGACTTTTCTGCCACTGGAAAAAGTTTCTCCATATTTACTCTATCAAAACTCTACATAATTTTGAACACCTCTATCAAATCTCCCCAGTAGGATTTTCTCATTAGCCCTGTGAGACTTGGCTTAAACAAGTTGAGTGGAGTGATAAACCTAGCCACAGGATTAGTTCCCTTCTTGTTCATTTTATTAAAATAAAAATGAATACTCACTACACAATCCCAATTTTACTACAGAGGTTAACAAAACTGAGCAACTAAATTTACTAAAAAATTCAGTAGCCAAGTATACACAACCTTTGTTTGGACTGTACTGCACCCAGAATCAAGAAGTGAGCAGCTCCTTCGATCTCTGGAGGTTTCCCCATGCATGTCTGTGCTCTTCTTCCTCGGAGACGGTTTCTTCGTCTTCACCGTCGGTTAACAATTTAAGTTTCCACAGGAGAGCTCAAAGACAAGGTTACTGTTGAACTTACAAAGAATATCTCTTGTTCAACAAAGTTGAGCACACCATGGTCAAATATTCCATGATGCGCCAGTATACTATCATTCAACACTTCCCTTCAGTTGTTTTATTCGTTCAATCTCTACACCCCTTAACCTTCTCTGCTCCAAGGAAAACAACCCCAGTTTCTCTAGTTTCTCCACGTAACTGAAGTCTTTCATCTTTGGTTCCATTTTAGTACATCTCCTCTGCAATCTTTCTAAGGCCTTGACATCCTTCCTTAAGTGTGGTGCCCAGAATTGGCCACACTCCAGCTGGGGCCTAACCAGCATTTTATGCTGCAGTTGTACAGGGCCTTGGTGAGACCACATCTTGAGTATTGTGTGCAGTTTTGGTCGCCTTATCTGAGGAAGGATGTTCTTGTCATGGAGGGAGTGCAGCGAAGATTCACCAGACTGATACCTGGGAGAGATTGGGTCGATTGGGCTTGTACTCGCTGGAGTTTAGAAGAACGAGAGGGGATCTCATTGAAACTTATAAAATTCTAACAGGACTGGCCAGACTGGATGCAGGAAGGATGTTCCCAATGGTCGGGGAGTCCAGAACCAGGGGTCACAGTCTAAGGATAAGGGGTAAGCCATTTAGGACAGAGATGAGGAGGAATTTCTTCACCCAGAGTGTGGTGAACCTGTGGAATGCTCTACCACAGAAGGCAGTTGAGGCCAATTCATCAAATATATTCAAGAAGGAGTTGAATATATTTCTTAAGGCTAAAGGGATCAAGGGATATGGGGAGAAAGCAGGGACAGGGTACTGAGTTTGGATGATCAGCCATGATCGCATTGAATGGCGGAACAGGCTCAAGGGGCCGAATGGCCTACTTCTGCTCCTATCTTCTATGTTTCTATGTTTCTATAAAGCTTTTAACAGTTGGAGAGAAATTTCCCAGGGATTTTCCTAATTTGGTCTTAGTTTTTTTTGTCTTTTCCACCAGTTTGCATGGCTAGGCAGGCGAGCCAATGGTGTATGTGACTTCAGCATGCCTGGATAGGTCAAGCTTAATTACTATATGTTCCTTTTCTATCCTAACTTTTATATGTTCAAAATTAGAGGAATCTCTACAAAGCTAAAACATAACAGAGCTACTTCACTTTTGTCATAGTCGCATAACACCATAAGGTATACTACCTCAAAAAGATGGATTCTTATTTTTACTAGGGTTAATGCATCAGTGCATTATACATAGTATTAATCAAGAAAATGAATATCAACATCAACTCAGTTGGAAAATTATTACTCAATCTATTGTATACTTCAACAGCTTTTGTTGCATAACCATAGAAATGATAAATAGATTGTTAGCTCCATGTGAATTCAGTAGCATATTAAATAATATATTTTTATTATGTCTATTATAAGTTATGAATCCACTTTTTAGTCAGATATTAGACCTGTTAAAAAAAACGAAGGAAATGCAATTGCAGCATTGAAAAATATTTCCTATGGGGAAAATTCTAACCTACCCATGCTGATAATGGTATTCCACCTTTAGGTCATCTTTGCTCCATGCATTAGATAGCTTTGCCTGCATGTATATGTTTGGTAGCTTCGAGACTATCATGTTAATGATGTTTTCCATATAAACGAGTCCAATGCTGACCTAGCATTAAAAGGCTCCTCAGGGACTTAAAAAGGCCAGCATCTATAGTGGTGAATGTCCTTTCAGTAAAACAAATTCATGGGTTGTGTACGATCATCAGAGAATTGTCAATCTGCCGTTTCTGCTGCCTTGCTAGTTTCCCTTAGCAACTGGGTTTCCACAGTGACTGACAGTCTCCATCGGTGCTTTGTCAGTTTTTTGCCTGCCTCTTTCATGATTACAGGCTGTCCCCTTTAATATTTAACAGACTCCTTCTGTTGTGTAGCATTGCCCCTATTTGTTTCATTAACGTAGAAGAGAACCAGTACTTCTGCTGAAATTAGGCATAGTTAATTATATAATATAAATCTGCTTCCATTTTAATTAGCCTTATCACATAACAGTCATACTGACAGAAAATAATACTCTGGCAGAGCTACGGTCTGATGTTATGTTTCTGACCCATCAACAGAAATAGAATTGCATCTGTATCAACTTTGAATTCTCATCTGATATATACAAGATGTAGAGTTTCCCATTCATCAAATACAGATTCTTTTTTCTCAATAAACTTAATACAATAGCTTTCATAGTTATTAATTCTCTTATGCAAACCAAGGAGATGAAGCATAATGACACTGCTAGTCACTACTGACACAAAAACTGACCAGAGTACAGTTAAAATACATTTAAATTAAGATAATGTATGTATTAGCTGTATAAATAATGACAGACTCACAGGAACAATTGCAAAGCTGTAACCTAATCGTAAGGTGGTTATAAGCTGCCAAGTTCTGCTCTGTTATGATAGTATTTGAACCCCAAACTTCAATTACTGTCTCGTAATCACTTCCAAGCATTCATTATTCTCCATATAATTGCTTTAAAGACAGAGTGGTGTGAATAAAAATGAAATTAGTCCTGATGACAATTAGGGTGTAACGTGGATGGAAACAAAACAAAAGGGTGCATTGGATATATATAATGCTCCTCATGAATAGCTGATCAAACACAAAAAATGGGATTGGAGAAAGTATTCAACTCTCTCGTTATCATTTCTGACATTTTTCATAAAGGTATATTTTTTATTTACCTGTTGTGGTTTATTTATAATGTTAAATTTCATAAAGCTTTATAAAGAGGAGTGTCTGCTTCCAATCCCTAAATCAATAATCTCTGAAAAGAAAGTCTATCACTGAACAGCACCAAATATATATTTATGCAGTTACAGAGCAAGTGGTGTGAAGACATTTAAGAATTTTAGGGCAATTTGGGTCAGTTCTTCATTTTCAACCCAGTGCAAATTAATTGACATTTGCATGAACAAGCTGGGGATAAACACTCCAAGAGACATTCCTTCACATATGTCAATATTGCAGATGGTTGAAAATTGCACTAAGGAATAAAAGCTATTTAGCCTGATTTTACACTGCACTCTTTGAAAATATATACCAGAACATACATCGTGCATGGATATTTTTGCACAGATAAGGATATTGAAAATTTAGTGATTGTTATGATGATTAATTGGGCCATGTTAATCCTTAAATGCTATAGATATAAAGCAAAGGCCAAGGACTGTAGCTAGGTGTCTGCTGAATGACATTTGCTTTACGAGACTATCCCAAAGCAAATCAGGGAATGTAGCATATTTTGTATTTGCTTTCAAAAGGTCAGAAGCTTACATACAGTGCAGAAAACCCAGCAAATTTTTATTCGTGGGTTTTTAGTATTCATGCAACCAAGAAGACCTGGCCTATAGAGACTACTTAAGGGTCAGCTGGCATCTCTGCAGATCATAATGATAAGTTATGGAAATAGTTTAATCTGCTAAGCAGCCTGATGTAGGCTGAATGACAAGGAATTGCCTTTCCGCTCACATAAGTATTTTTCTCTGTAAATGGGATGGATCCTCCTGTAAAAATAACAGCATGTTAACAACGCAGAGTTATTAATGCATAAATCAGCCAGCGAGTTCAGGGGATCAAGAAATTTCCAGATCTTGCTGGTCGATTTACGCCACTCTATTGTTTGCTTTACACAAATGGCATCTTGTCCTTAGCACCCCCATTATTTTTAATAACTTGCTGGATTTGCCCATTAATTGCCATTAAACTTACCACAGAAACTTAAGTCTAGTAACTAATAGTGTAAGTACCTTTTTAGCGATGTGATAATTGTTAATGCAGTGCTAATCAACCTCTTGGGCCCAGAAATTGAACAACTTAAACTGTGGAGTCTCATTCCTTCACATGGTAAATTGTTGTTAGAGATTTTAAAAATGTAAAATTTTTCTTTTTTCTTTTTTTTTTACTTTTCAATGTTGTCTCTTTTTTTCTCTCTTAATACAATCTTTCTTTCCCTCTCTTTATTTCTTTTTCTGTACCTGATTTAACTTTAATTCACCCACTCGAATTCACCCTCCTTCTCAGTCATTCTCTGTTTCTTTCTTTCTGAATCCTTAAATCTAATTGGTTAAGGAGATAGACTGTTGGTCCCACCATTCACTAACGACCCAGATGCCCTGTTGCCCTCACCGCGCCGGTATCTGCTCGCACTTCCAGCAAGTTACAGTGCAAAATATTTCTGAGCTGAACGGAGCAGAATAACATCTAACTGACACCATGCCGCAAGATGCCCCACTCCAGCAAGATATGGCCCATAATTTCAATCAAGGAAAATACTTCAGAAGAATCATTGTGGTGGGGGGGGGCGGGATTTTAGCTCCTTGTGGCTGGCAGGAACTGGGCAGCTGGGTAGTTAAAGTGGCAATGGAGCGCTACTCTGTCCATTCCCAATGCATTTGCACTTGTCGGCATTTAAACTGATGGGATTCTGGCAGTGTCAGGACCACCTGTCACAAATAGGCCAGGGCTTCATCAATACTTAAACGTCAAGGTCCGGTGACGTCAGTCAGAGCCCAATGCAGTCTTCAGTGCTGATTCGGTAGTGATGCCCAGTGCTGGATCCTCCAGTGAATCTTGGAGGAGGTCAGGTTGAACATAAAGGTGCTCCTCCGGGCCACACAAGGAAATCTTGGGACTCTCCCGACCATGATCGCTTCCGGACCCTCCCTCCCCAATTACTTACCTTTTGCTGGGGACCATCACTTCGGGTCCCTGGCAACGGCCTCCTGCCACCTGAAATCCTGCTCCCAACCATCGGCCCCCTGTCAGTCCCACCGGGTTTGGGCGCAAGTCCACCTGGAAGATGGTAATGAGGCCTGGCCATTAAAATCGTCTGGGCCTTCCCGCAGTCATTCCTAAATGGGCTGGCCACTTGCTAGGCCGTGTTCCTGCCTGGGAGTTAAAATCAACCCTATCGATTCAGCAAATTCATTGTAATGTCGAGGTAAGCTTTACATTTTTTATTTTTTAAGCTGAAGTGAGGGTTGTTAAGAAGAAACTGTTCTTTGGTTTCTCACAGAGCCTGAATTTCAGCCTCAATGTCTACAGGTTGTTAAACATCAAAAGTTAGAAGTGGCCATTTTATTTTCTGTGCAATGAAAAATGTATTTTATGCAACAGAAATGGTAGCCAAATATGTTTTTAATCTTAACCATGTGTTGGGTAGCATGAGAATTCATATGAGAAAAGCCAAGGGAACTATAGACTTATTATAAATACTGGATTGACAGTGAGAAACATTGCCTGAGTACTCACATTTTCACAGAACATCTATCCTTTTAGTTAAACAATTATCAATTTATAGCTGTTCAGCTTCGCAGTACATTATAAAGAAAACATGTTAAAGGTATTAGAAACACCTTGATCTGTCAGCCAAGTGTAATCGGCGGTGCCATCAGCTCAGTAAAGTGCTAGGAATGTCTCCCGTTGTCTGCAGCACCACGGGAGTTATCCTTATGCTTAGGAAATTTAACAGTTAGCAAAGAAAAGGAAGGCTTTTTCTTTCCCCACAATTATTCTTTACTTTTCCCAAAAGCTTTGACTCATGCTGGGTTCCGGTTCCAGAGGTTCCTGTTGCCTCCAATACCTTACTCAAGTGCTATTCATCCTGTTGATTAAAATAAAGATCACAAGAATCCAGGGTAGAACATGGGACTGGATCATCAGTTGGTTACAAAATAGGGAACTATTTGTGACAAGAGGAAAGCCAAAATGTGGGAATAAGTTGATACCATTTATTGGGACTGGAAACAATGTTGGTCCAAACACTGACCCTTGTAGGACTTTACTTAATGCTTTTCATGAGAACTCTCATGAATGCTCTTTATTTGCTATTTTAACCAGTTTCTTATCCAACCCCTTGTTCTATCCTAGATTCCTGTGGTGTTTAGTTTAATTAGGCATCTTTGATGCACAATTTAGTTGAAAGCTTTCAGGCAGTCATAAATAATCAAAATCACAGGCGATGCCACTATCTATTTATTCTCAAAAAAATCAAAGTGCTTTTTCAATCAAAATCGCCTTCTTTTAAAATCTATAATTTCTTACACAAGTACTTGTCCAGGCTACCCCTTGGAATAGATTTAAGTATTTTACATATAAACAATGTTAGAGCAAGGAGCCTTGTTCTGGACTGATGGACTATTTTATGTGCAGATAGCACCCTCTGGTGGTGGTTATGTGTTAGCAGTGTGTTTGTATGAAGCAGAGGTCATTTGACCTTTGTTCCTTTCTTCCTCTGTGAGGTCATTTGACCTTTGTTCCTTTCTTCCTGTGAGAGATCAATTGCCCTTTGTTCCTTTCTTCCTGTGAGAGGTCATTTGACCTTCGTACCTTTCTTCCTGTGTAACCCAGGAAGTAGGATTCCAGGAAGAACCTGGCAGTAAGGGAGGATTCCATGAGGGTTTCACAATCCAATGTAATCTGATTTCATATGTTATGCCAAGCGCAATATCTGTGAGTATCTTTGTTTGTTAGCATAATAGCAACGTTGTCAGAGTAGTATTTTGACAATAATATGTTTATAAAAGGTTAATATTTGATAGTTACAGAAGTTAGTCCAAATGTTAGTTAGTTATACAATTAATCTATTCTACTGTTGTAAATATGTTATATCTTATGTAATATCAAATGTATAGTACTCAGTTTATGTACAAAACATACTTTGTCTTTGTTTACAGTTTCTCAAAAATTGTTCAAGTAAAGGCTTCAAACAGCAAACGGCTTCACGAAGAATTATTTTGAATAAGTGTTTAACTTGCTGGATAACTAGATAGGAGCACATCTAGCGCAGCCAGTACAGTGAAAAGATAGCAATACGGCTAGCTGTGAAGAGCGGAGCAGGAGAAACCCAGAGTAAGCCTTAACCTCGTAGAGCACATCTACCTCACATCAACATGTCAGAAGATATTAACGAAAACGCTTTGCAGCGAGGAGAAGACCTTAAACAGGCAGACAAAACTGTAGAAGGTGACAATCGGTCTATAAGCTCCAGTTACGTCAGATCGCAAGCTGGTTCACGGTCATCAGGTGGTTCTAGAATAAGTGTGACTATCGCCAGAGCATGGGCTAAGCTAGTGGCAGCTCAAGCCAGAGCTGCGCATGTGAACAGTGAAATAGAAATAAAAGTAAGACAGGCCCATCTCCAAGCTGAACCCCAAGCTGAACAGGCCCGGCTTCAAGCAGAACAGGCCCGACTCCAAGCAGAACAGGCCCGACTCCAAGCTGAATTCCAAGCAGAACAGGCCCGACTCCAAGCTGGATTCCAAGCAGAACAGGCCCATCACCAAGTTCAACGCCAGGCTGAACAGGCCCGTCTCCAAGCCACATTAGACGCTCTGCAGGAACAGAAAGAGATAGATGCTGCATTAGCCGAGACACAAGTATTCGAGGCAATTTTGGAGGGAGCTGATCCCGAGACAGCTTACAAACCTTTAATTCCCGTTTCGTGGCAGAGTCCACGACAGCGCACCATAGATTACGTGAGCGGCCATGCTGACATACAGTTTACAGGAGAAAGGGATGAAGGCCCGCACACCTCTACAAATGCAAGCACTTCGTATAACATGACACAAGTTGCCAATCAAGGTCAAAGCAGACGGCGTGCCTCAAGCCGCAGTCTCCCCCAGCAGAACGGATGACACGGTGCAGAGGAATAGGTCGCCGAATAGAGAAAGTCAGAGGCAAATCCCCTCTCGGTTCCTTGAGACCCCCAACAGAGCCCCTAGCCAAGGCAACCCTGGCACAGGTTCCAGCACCTACGACCTCGCCAAATACCTTGCACGCACCCAGCTGCTGACTTCGGGGTTAATTAAGTTTGATGACAGGCCGGAGAATTATCGGGCTTGGAAGTCCTGCTTCCACGATGTCATATCGAGCTTAGACCTGTCAGCAGGAGAAGAGCTCTGCCTCCTTATCAAATGGCTCGGCCCAGAGTCCGCCAGACAGGCCTGCAGGATAAAAGCGGCCAATGTGGGACAGCTGCCAGAGGGGTTGAAGAAGGCTTGGGCGAGGCTGGAAGAAAGCTACGGCTCACCCGAAGCCATTGAAAGGGCTCTCTTTGACAGGTTGGAGAACTTTCCGAGGTTGACGAGTAAGGAACCCCAGAAGTTCCGCGACCTTGGAGATCTGCTGTCGGAACTCGAAGCCGCAAAGCAGGACGGCTACCTACCCGGTCTATCGCACTTAGACACTTCCAGAGGGGTAAGTCCCATCATTGAGAAGCTTCCATTTAACCTGCAGGAGAAATGGATAATGTTTGGATCAAAGTTCAAGCTAAAGCACAATGTGGCCTTCCTACCATTCTCTGCGTTCGTTAAATTCATCCGTAAAGAAGCCAAAGCCAGGAATGACCCCAGCTTCAACTTCTTCTCCGCCCACCCAGCACTTGCCAGAAGAGACAAGTTCGACAGACATGGAAAGATACCAATATCTGTCCACAAAATGCAAGTGTCCTCAACTGAGCACACAAAGATTCAGAAGAAACCTGAGGATATGAGCAAACAATGCCCTATCCACAACAAGCCCCATCCTTTAAAGAAGTGCAGAGGCTTCAGGGAGATGTCCCTGGAAGATCGGAAACAATATCTTAAAGAGAACTCTATATGTTTCAAGTGCTGCTCTTCCACGAGCCATCTCGCCAAGAACTGCAAGGTAGATGCAAAATGCACTGAATGTGAAAGTGATCGGCACGTTTCAGCACTACACCCAGGCCCAGCTCCTTGGAAGTCGGAGACGCCTCCTCCCGCTTCAGAGCACGGCAGGGAGAGAGAGGGAGCTGCTGGTCCGGAGATTATATCTAGGTGCACCGAGGTGTGTGGAGAAGGAGTGAGCGCAAGAGCATGCTCCAAGATATGCCTCGTTAATGTGTACCCTGCAGGATGTCGTCAGGAATCTGAAAAGATGTATGCCATACTAGATGAACAAAGCAATCGTTCTCTAGTAAGATCTGAGTTCTTCAACATCTTCAAGGTCAAAGGAAGTCCGTCGCCTTACACGCTGAAGACGTGTGCTGGACTTTCAGAGACAACCGTTCTGAGATTCCCACTCCGAATGCAGCTCGTCATCACCGTCATCTGAGACGCATTGCAGATGAGATCCCACCTCTTGATCCAGATGCAAGCATACTTCTGTTGTTGGAAAGAGACATCCTTAGGGTACATAAGATAAGGGAACAGATCAACGGTCCACATGATGCCCCTTTCGCCCAAAGGCTAGACCTCGGCTGGGTCATTGTTGGAGATGTGTGCCTCAAGGGCGCTCACAAGCCATCTCAGGTGAGCACACTCAAGACTTCCATCTTGGAGAATGGTCGCCCAAGCTACCTTACCCCATGCAGTAGTCAGATCCGAGTGACAGAAAAGTTCAGTCATACGGCTCAGCCTCAGAAAACCCCAGCGCTGATCTCCACAGACAGCATACAGATGATGCTCACTGGAGAGAACCCAGGTCAGTCAGTCTTCTGTCGCACCGCCAACGACCACAAACTTGCTCCATCGATCGACGACATGAGGTTCCTCCAGATTATGGACAATGAGGTCTCTCGTGACAGCTCTAACAGCTGGGTTGCACCCTTACCCTTCCGGAACCCCAGACGACGGCTGCCGAACAACAGGGAGTATGCCTATAATCGTCGTAACTCACTCCGTCGCACACTAGAGAAGAAGCCAGAGAAGAAAGCACACTTCCTAGAATTTGTCAAGAAAATGCTTGTCAATGATCATGCAGAGATAGCTCCTCCACTCCAGGAAGGCCAAGAGTGTTGGTACCGCCCTTCCTTCGGAGTCTATCACCCCAAAAAGCCGGAACAGATCCGCGTGGTGTTTGACTCCAGTGCACCATTTCAGGGAGTCTCTCTCAACGACGTACTCCTCACAGGGCCCGATCTCAGCAACAGCCTCTTGGGTGTGCTCATGAGATTCAGGAAAGAGCCCGTCGCCATCACTGCCGATATCCAACACATGTTTCATTGCTTCGTGGTGAGAGAAGACCACAGAGACTTCCTCCGCTTCCTGTGGTATCGGGACAATGACCCCAATAGAGACATTGTGGACTACAGAATGCGTGTCCATGTCTTTGGGAATAGCCCATCCCCTGCTGTCGCCATATACGGACTAAGGAGGGCTGCCAAGGAAGAAGACGATGACTTTGGCAGTGATGTGAGAGGGTTCATCGAACGAGAGTTCTATGTCGACGACGCACTGAAGTCATTCCCGACCGAAGCAGAGGCCATCAGTACCCTTGGACGAGCCCAGGAACTCCTTGCACCATCCAACCTCAGGTTGCATAAGATAGCCTCTAACAGACCAGCAGTGATGGAGGCATTCCCCCCTGAAGATCGTGCTAAGGACGTCAAAGACCTAGACCTCTTCACTGATGACCTCCCCCTACAGCGTAGCCTAGGTGTGTCATGGCACATAGCAACAGACACGTTCACGTTCCAAGTCTTAGACGTCAAGACACCCTTCACACGTAGAGGAGTGCTCTCTACAGTCAACAGCCTATACGACCCTCTCGGCTTCTTAGCCCCTGTCACCAGCAGGCTGCTCCTCAGGGAACTCTCCACACGCGCTGAAGAGTGGGATTCACCTCTCCCTGAAGAGATGGAAGCAGAGTGGGACAGATGGAGAGACTCACTCCAAGACTTACAGGAGATCCGAATACCTCGCTGCTATTCGTCTTCCTCTCCCTTAAATGCCCAATGCAAAGAGCTTTGTGTCTTTGCAGACGCATCCGCTAAGGCCATTGCAAGTGTGGCTTATCTGAAGGTCACCACTCAAAAAGGACAAAGCAAAATCGGCTTCGTCTTTGGTAAGGCCAAGTTGGCACCCCAGCCAGACCTCACCATACCCAGATTGGAACTGTGCGCAGCAGTATTAGCAGTTGAGATTGCAGAGTTCATAGAAGACGAGATTGATCTGAAGTTCGATAGCATCGCATATTATGTAGACAGTAAAGTGGTGCTAGGATACATCCATAACCAAAGTAGACGGTTCTACGTATACGTGAACAATAGGGTCCAACGTATTCGACAGTCCACATCCCCCGACCAGTGGAGGTACATCCCTACAGACCTGAACCCAGCTGACCATGGGTCTAGATCTGTAACAGAGTCCCTACTCAGCAGCACGATTTGGCTGTCAGGACCTGCTTTTCTTCAGGATCCGTTCCCACACTTCTCCAAAATCAACGAGTCATTCGACCTACTCAACCCTGTTTCTGACTGCGAGATATGCCCACAAGTAACAGCGAACGTTACTCAAATCTCTAAGGACCTGATGAGCACCAAATGCTTCGAGCGTTTCTCCAAATGGAACACTCTCATTAAGACAATAGCACGCCTAACCCATATAGCTCATACCTTCTCCCAACCTACGCAAGGGAGTAACTGCAATGGGTGGCACATCTGTCGTAAGAGTCCCTCTGAAGAGGGGCTCAAGAGAGCCACAATCCTTGTGATAAAGAGTGTCCAACATGAGTGTTATTCAGAGGAGTTGAAGTGCATAGCAGCAGAACGCAACCTACCCCCTCACAGCAGTCTATGGAAGCTGCATCCCATCGTCGATGCCGACTGCCTTCTCAGAGTTGGGGGACGCATATCGCAGTCTCAACTAGGAATGAATGTAAACAACCCCATCCTCATTCCAGGTCGTCATCATCTGGCCATTCTGCTTGTGCGTTATCATCATGAGGCTGTGAAGCACCAGGGCAGACATTTCACCGAAGGTGCCATCAGAGCAGACGGCCTCTGGTTGGTTGGAGCTAAGAGATGTGTCAGCGGCACGCTTTTCAAATGTGTCACCTGCAAAAAACTCCGTGGGAAGACGGAGCACCAACAGATGGCAGATCTGCCAGCCGAGTGGCTACAAGTAGCACCACCTTTCACCTACGTAGGCATAGCTGTTTTCGGACCATGGGACGTGGTCTCACGCCGCACCAGAGGAGGGCACGCCAACAGCAAGAGGTGGGCGGTGATGTTCCCATGTATGTCCACAAGAGCTGTACATATCGAAGTCATAGAAACAATGAGCGCCTCCAGCTTCATAAATGCTCTGAGAAGGTTTTTCTCAATTAGAGGCCCGGCAAAGCAAATACGCTCAGATTGCGGCACAAACTTTGTTGGCGCTTGCAGAGAGCTGAAGATGGATGGATCTAGTTCCAGCTCTCAGAGTGTGGAGACGTATCTCCAAGAGCAGAAATGCACCTGGGTATTCAACCCACCTCACTCATCCCACATGGGCAGCGCATGGGAGCGTATGATCGGCATTGCCCGCCGTATCCTTGACTGCATACTTCTCCAAGGTAGATCATCGTGCCTCACACATGAGGTCTTGACCACACTGATGGCTGAGGTCACCGCTGTGATGAATGCAAGGCCCCTCATTCCTGTATCTTCAGACCCAGAATCGCCCCTCATCCTCACTCCGGCCATGCTTTTGACCCAGAAGACAGGTGTTCCCCCTTGTCCTCCAGGAGAGTTTGGGGAAAGAGAACTCTTCAAGGAAGAATGGAAACGAGTCCAGAGTCTGGCAGACACGTTTTGGAACAGGTGGCGAAGGGAGTACCTCAACACACTGCAGAGCCGACGCAAGTGGCAGGACAAGAGGCCGGATCTCAAAGAAGGAGATGTTGTCTTGATGAGGGACAATCAGGTAAAAAGGAATGAGTGGCCTATGGCTATCATCGTGAACTCCCATCCCAGCTGGGACAGGAGAGTGAGAAAGGTGGACTTGAGAGTCATCAAAGAAGGAACAGCGAAAGTCTTCTCTCGGCCCGTCTCTGAGGTGGTTCTTCTTTTGTCGCCAGAGGACTCCAGTGACAAGTAGAGTTTGGATGATGTGGAGTCGTTAACGACCCCAGACAGGGAGTGTTCTGGACCAATGGACCATTTTATGTGCAGATAGCACCCTCTGGTGGTGGTTATGTGTTAGCAGTGTGTTTGTATGAAGCAGAGGCCATTTGACCTTTGTTCCTTTCTTCCTGTGTGAGGTCATTTGACCTTTGTTCCTTTCTTCCTGTGAGAGGTCATTTGACCTTTGTTCCTTTCTTCCTGTGAGAGGTCATTTGACCTTTGTTCCTTTCTTCCTGTGAGAGGTCATTTGACCTTTGTTCCTTTCTTCCTGTGAGTTGTCATTTGACCTTCGTACCTTTCTTCCTGTGTAACCCAGGAAGTAGAATCCCAGGAAGTAGAATTCCAGGAAGAACCTGGCAGTAATGGAGGATTCCATGAGGGTTTCAAAATCCAATGTAATCTGATTTTATATGTTAGGCCAAGTGCAATATCTGTGAGTATCTTTGTTTGTTAGCATAATAGCAATGTTGTCAGAGTAGTATTTTGACAATAATATGTTTATAAAAGGTTAATATTTGATAGTTACAGAAGTTAGTCCAAATATTAGTTAGTTATACAATTAATCTATTCTACCGTTGTAAATATGTTATATCTTATGTAATATCGAATGTATAGTACTCAGTTTATGTACAAAACATACTTTGTCTTTGTTTACAGTTTCACAAAAATTGTTCAAGTAAAGGCTTCAAACAGCAAACGGCTTCACGAAGAATTATTTTGAATAAGTGTTTAACTTGCTGGATAACTAGATAGGAGCACATCTAGCGCAGCCAGTACAGTGAAAAGATAGCAATACGGCTAGCTGTGAAGAGCGGAGCAGGAGAAACCCAGAGTAAGCCTTAACCTCGTAGAGCACATCTACCTCACATCAACATGTCAGAAGATATTAACGAAAACGCTTTGCAGCGAGGAGAAGACCTTAAACAGGCAGACAAAACTGTAGAAGGTGACAATCGGTCTATAAGCTCCAGTTACGTCAGATCGCAAGCTGGTTCACGGTCATCAGGTGGTTCTAGAATAAGTGTGACTATCGCCAGAGCATGGGCTAAGCTAGTGGCAGCTCAAGCCAGAGCTGCGCATGTGAACAGTGAAATAGAAATAAAAGTAAGACAGGCCCATCTCCAAGCTGAACCCCAAGCTGAACAGGCCCGGCTTCAAGCAGAACAGGCCCGACTCCAAGCAGAACAGGCCCGACTCCAAGCTGAATTCCAAGCAGAACAGGCCCGACTCCAAGCTGGATTCCAAGCAGAACAGGCCCATCACCAAGTTCAACGCCAGGCTGAACAGGCCCGTCTCCAAGCCACATTAGACGCTCTGCAGCAACAGAAAGAGATAGATGCTGCATTAGCCGAGACACAAGTATTCGAGGCAATTTTGGAGGGAGCTGATCCCGAGACAGCTTACAAACCTTTAATTCCCGTTTCGTGGCAGAGTCCACGACAGCGCACCATAGATTACGTGAGCGACCATGCTGACATACAGTTTACAGGAGAAAGGGATGAAGGCCCGCACACCTCTACAAATGCAAGCACTTCGTATAACATGACACAAGTTGCCAATCAAGGTCAAAGCAGACGGCGTGCCTCAAGCCGCAGTCTCCCCCAGCAGAACGGATGACACGGTGCAGAGGAATAGGTCGCCGAATAGAGAAAGTCAGAGGCAAATCCCCTCTCGGTTCCTTGAGACCCCCAACAGAGCCCCTAGCCAAGGCAACCCTGGCACAGGTCCCAGCACCTACGACCTCGCCAAATACCTTGCACGCACCCAGCTGCTGACTTCGGAGAAACTATTATGTTCCTATGTTTTATTTGTGGAAATAGCATTGAGAAATGATGGGGGAGAAAATTGCTTCAGACTTGTAACAAGAAAGGGTTCAAAGAACTTTGATCGCTCCTGTGAAAGCTAAGGCAAATAAAAGGATATTCAGAGCAAATCATTCATTGTGCTGGTGGATGGAGCTGAAAATTGGCCAACAATAATGTTCTAGAGTAAAGGGTTCAGGTACTTGGAAGAGTTGTGTAGAATGTCAAACAAAGACATGTAAACTAGACCAAGACAGTTACCTGGGCTGGAGGAAATTAGAAACAACTGTGATTGTCAAGGTTTAATTGTAGGTGAGATGCATAAGAGGAAAAACTCATGGGAATCCAGAGATCAGGTGGTGCTTAGACCTAAAAGATAACCTTGTCAAACAAACAAAATGTCCTGATCTAAAATAACTGCCAGATGGAAGTGGGGACAAAGAAGGTGGCATCAGTAGTATCAGCCATGATAGCTGAGTCATTTAGAAAACTGACACACCGCTGTGCTGAATTTAATTCATATACTTTGGCTATGCATATCTGACACAACATTTTATTAAATATTGTCATGCAGCAATCCTAATATATGAAACACTTAAAAAAATTTATGGCCATTTTCCCTTTCCTTTTCTATAATTTTTAGATGTTGCCGTTATATAAATATGCCTAATGAATGATGATGTAGGAATTGTACAACTGTCACATTGGCAAAATCACAGAAAGATGACATCGATTTGATCTGATAAGATATACCCACATTGCAACAGTCTTACAATGTCAGCCTAACCTGTGTCACTGATGTCAAATGTACCACTTAAATTACAACAAAAAGATGAATGAAAAGGAAGAGATGCTTCATGCAAACTGTATTGAGAATGTGAAAATCTTGGTATTTTTAAATCAATTGACATTGTTCTTTGTCCTTAGTACAAGAAATATGGAAAAAAGAAAGAAAGAACTAACTTACATTTATATCATTCCTATCCTGACCTCAAGGCACCCCAAAGCGCTTCACAGCCAATGAAGTACTTTTGAAGTGTAGTTACTGTTGTAAATGTGGGAAACACGGCAGCCAACCTGTGAACAACGAATTCCTACCAACAGCAATGTGATCAATGATAACGTACTCGGTGAGAAATTGGGCTTGGTAACATGCGTTTTTGGGTGCTATGAGTGCCCTTAGAGTTCCAAAATGGCGTCTGTGGCAAGCACACACTTGTGACACGAAGCACGCCGGATGCCATCTTGGTGCACGTGTTAGCGCGTGTGTAGTGAATGCTTGCTGGAAGTATGCAGAGCAGGAAATTATTGACGTCAATTAGCGTGCAACGCTGATTTGATGCCAGTGCTGCCATTTTGCAGCTCAATGGCCCAGCTGATGCCCACTCTTAAGCTCGCACAACTGAACATGCGTTAAGCAGCATGAAGGACCCCCCCACCCCACCAGTGCTATTTAAAGGGATCATCAACTACTTACAGTTTGTTGCCTACAATTCTACATGTTTTTGGTGCTTTTCGTAGTTGATTCAAGTTTCAAAAGTCTACAGGAAGTGGTGTGGCAGGTGCTGAAGTACTTTTTGTTGACTTCAAGGCTTCTGCACAAACCAATTGCTCACAGACATGGGTGCACTAGTAGGCCTTCCTCTTGGAATCGAGCATGAGGTTCAGGGAGCAATTCTCCTCCCTGAACCTCAGCGAGGAACAATGTGTGAAACATCTGCACTTCAGTAAGGGCCTCCTCATTGAAATCTGCCACCTGCTGCAGCCACAACTGCAGCCTGAGAGCAGAGCAAGGACTGCACAGCCAGTGGCTGTGAAAGTGACTGTGGCGATGAACTTTTATCTGTCGGGCTCCTTCCAGGCTGGAGCTGGAGATATTAGCAACATCTTGAAGTTTGCCGTCCACTGTTGCATAAAGGAGGTCACTGAGGCTCTCTATTCAAAGAGAACTAACTTCATTTAATTCTCTCTTGCCAGACACAAGCAAGCAGGGCAATCACGAGGTTTTGCTAGGATTGCTGGTTTCCCCATGGTGCAGGGTGCCATTGACTGCATACACATTCCTTTGTGGGCGGCAGATGTCAACTCTGCCATGTACTGGATCCGAAAGAGATTCCACTCCCTCAACGTCCAGCTGGTGTGTGATCATAGGCAGCGCATTGGGCAGGTCAATGCCCGGTATCCTGGCAGCAGTAATGATGCCTTCATTCTGCAGCAGTCTGCTTTGCCAGCTGTACTTCAGCCACCACTGCAAACCAAAGGGTGGTTACTGGATGACAAGGGCTATCTGTTGACATGACTGTGAGTCCAATTGCAAGCCACGCACACATGCGCAGCATGCATACAATGAGTGTCATGCTGCCACTTGAAATGTGATAGAGCAGACCATTGGTATGCTGAAACAACACTACCGCCACCTGGACTGCGCTGGAGGATCCTGCAATACTCAGCAGAGTGGGTGTCAAGAGTTGTGGTGGTCTGCTGCATGCTGAACAACCTCACCATCATGAGGTGACAGCCCTTGCCACCAGCTATCAGGCAAGAAGCTGAGGAGCAGGAGCACGAGGAAGAGGAGGAAGAGGCGGATGTGGAAGAGGAAGAGGTCGAAGAGGAAGGGAGGTGGTAACCTAAACAGTCCATTTCTGCCTGGGCTGTACATGAAGAACTTATTTGAGTGAGATACCAATAACCGCAACCCCAATTCCACATTCACTAGCAGTCCCACATTCCTTACCTTCCCTCTGTCACTGACTATTACAGCGTCCACTTGGTCACAATGAAAAAATAAAAGCCACCACAAAATAAACATTCCAACACAAATTTATAAATGAAATCATGCCAAATTGCATACAAACATCAACTAATCACCCTTGTGCATTCCCTTCATGCCTGTCTTCTGTGTGCCTTTGCCTTTCTTGTGCTCCTACGCGGTGCTACCCCAGTGGCTGCAGCATGGCTGGTGGAAGGCTGCTGACTTTCACTGGAGGAGACTGCAGAGGGCCTTGAGCAACTGTGGGCCTAGTGGGCACGGTTTCAGACTGCACCATCTTAGTATGGGCAACAGCAGTCTGGGCTGGCTAGCTGACAGGCAACAGCAAGGGCACTGGCGGAGTGGCAGGGATGAGAGGATAAATGCTGTCATTCTGAAAGAGGATAACAGCTCGTGCTCCATGGAGCCACTGCCACTCACCCGGGCAGCGCCTCAGCATTCCGAGCAATCTGCTGTGACACCCTGCAAGACCCTTTCCACACTTGTATCTACAGCCATGATGGCACCAGTCTAAGCTTCCTTGACAGCAAGCTGAGCTTGCATGGTAGCAAGCTGACCTTGCATGACTTCAGTCTGAGCTTCCACTGCAGCACTCAGACATTTGGTGGAAGCTGCTTGTGCTGCAATAAAAACTGAGACATCGGCCATTAGATGCTGTATCATGTTTGGTTCCACAAGAGTGTTGATGAGTTGTTCACCACTTCCATGCTGGAAAGGATGGGCTTCAAGCTCTGTGCCAAGTTGGTGCCAGACCCCTCCGTGATCCTAGACCTTGAACGCAGGATTTCTGTCAGGCTTGCCAATGCACCAAGCATTTCATTGTGCACACCCATCAGCTTTCTTCTGCTCCATGGAAGTGCTCATCTGAGTCCTCTGCAGCAGAACTAGTGTGCAACCTTGCCCTCCAGTAAGCTGGCACCTGCGCTATCATTGCCCCCTGCCCTGGCTGCAGTGCGCTTGTGCCCAGTGTCTCAAAACATGCAGATCCCACCTCTAATCTCACCTCTTAAGATACGCACAGTGTCAGTATCTGAGATGGTGGCTGTGAGTGTGAAAATGAGTGACGGTGTGTCTTCATCATCACTCTCCTTGGTCTTCCTCCACCAGTAAGAGGTCTATGCTTACGCCATCTGCAGTTTTAGTCAGAAGAGATTGTGGGATGAGGAGGAAGTAGGATGTGAGAAGGAGGATAACATATGAGGTTAACTTCATCTTCAATGGTTTCAGCCCCCCTGCTGGCTACGGCCTCAGCAATGGCACTACCAATAATGGCCAGCACCATCTCTTCCATGAGAGTTAAGAGATGCAGGAGCGTCTGACTCCCTTTGGTTAGTGCCTGCTGCCTTTGGTTGTGCACCAACTTGTCTTGCAAGAGAGAGGGAAGTGTGTCAGTGAGTGTGGTGCAATGTGTTTGGTTGATGTGGCTGTCATGGTTGAATAGCTGACAGTGTGTGCAAGCTGTGAGGTGTGGGTGTGAGGCTTGCAGCAGTGGTAAGTGTGTGAGGGTGAGGTGAAGCTATGATTGTGAGGTATGAATCATGATTGCGAGAGATTGTTGGTGGGTGGGCAATGGGGGTGTGGTGCATTGAGCAGTGTGTGAGGCTAGTGGTGCAGATAGAAACATAGAAACATAGAAGATAGGAGCAGGAGTAGCCATTCGGCCCCTCGAGCTTGTTCCGCCATTTAATGAGATCATGGCTGATCATCCAAATTCAGTACCCTGTCCCTGCTTTCTTCCCATATCCCTTGATCCCTTTAGCCTCAAGAAATATATCTAACTCCTTCTTGAATATATTTAATAAGTTGGCCTCAACTGCTTTTTGTGGTAGAGAATTCCACAGGTTCACCACTCTCTGGGTGACGAAATTCCTCCCCATCTCTGTCCTAAATGGCTTACCCCTTATCCTTAGACTGTGACCCCTGGTTCTGGACTCCCCAGCCATCGAGAACATCCTTCCTGCATCTAGTCTGTCTAGTCCTGTTGGAATTTTAAAAGTTTCAATGAGATCCCCCCTCATTCATCTAAACTCTAGCGAATATAAGCCTAATCGACCCAATCTCTCCTCATACGTCATTCCTGCCATCCCAGGTATCAGTCTGGTGAATCTTTTACTGCACTCCCTCCATGGCAAGAACATCCTTCCTCAGATAAGGCGACCAAAACTGCACACAATACTCAAGGTGTGGTCTCATCAAGGCCCTGTACAACTTCAACAAGATATCCCTGCTCCTGTACTCGAATCCTCTCGCTATGAATGGCGGGAATGACCTACGAAGAGAGATTAAATAGTTTGGGCTTGTACTCACTGGAGTTTAGAAGATTGAGAGGGGATCTCATCGAAACATATAAAATTATGGCAGGCCTGGACAGGCTGAATTCAGAGAGAATGTTTCCAATGGCCAGGGAGCACAGAACCAGGGGCCACAGTCTAAAAATAGCGGGCAAATCATTTAAAACAGAGATGAGGAAGAATTTCTTCACTCAAAGAGTGGTGAGCCTGTGGAATTCCCTGCCACAGAGGGCTGTGAAGGCTAATTCAATAAATATTTTCAAGAGAGAATTGGATATATTTCTGAAGGCTAAGGGGATTAAGGGTTACGGAGAAAAGGCGGGGACGGGGTACTGAACTGGTAAGATCAGCTATGATCTCAGACGAGGATCAGCCATGATCTCATTGAATGGCGGAGCAGGCTCGAAGGGCCGAATGGCCTACTCCTGTTCCTATCTCTATGTTACTAACATACCATTTGCCTTCTTAACCGCCTGCTGCACCTGCATGCTTACCTTCAGCGACTGGTGCACAAGGACACCCAGGTCTCGTTGCACTTCCACTTTTCCCAATCTATTGCCGTTCAATAATAATCTGTCTCCCTGTTTTTGCCACCAAAGTGGATAACCTCGCATTTATCCACATTATACTGCATCTGCCATGCATCTGCCCAATCACCCAACCTGTCCAAGTCATACTGGTGTTTCTCTGCATCCTCCTCACAGCACACACGCCCACCCAGCTTTGTGTCATCTGCAAAGTTGGAGATATTACATCTAGTTCCCTCGTCTAGATCATTAATACCTAAGATGGTGGGATGTGGCATTTGAAGAGGCATTCACTGACCTTGACCACTTGTGGGAGGTCATTAAACATCTTGCAGCACTGGATCCAGGTCCTGGCGGTAACACTCGTGGCTCTGACAGTTTGGGCTTTCTCCTCCCAGTGCCTTCTGGCACTCTGTCTGGAAGGCCACCTGCCCACCTGCGGGTAGAGGACCTGTCTTTTTATTTGTACCCCCAGGATCAAGCTCTCCAGTTGGGCATCTGAGAAGCTCCTTGCCCTTTCTCTTCCCTGCTGCAACATGTCTGCATCCACATTGCTAAGTGTGGGATGGTGAGGTGAAGCATATGCATGTTAGGTATGAGTCCTGATTGATAGAGCTTGCTGGTAGGTGAGTGATGGGGGTGTGGTGCATTGGGCAGTGGCTGAGGCTAGTGGTGCAGTTGGTGGGATATGGCATTTGAAGATGCATTCACTGACCTTGACCACTCGTGTGAGGTCATTAAACTTCTTGTGGCACTGCAGCCAGTTACTCAGGGCTAGACTCCTGGCATTGACTTCCACGGCTATCTGCACACACTGCCTTTCCGCCATGCATCTGGAGGGCCTCCTGCTCCCCCTTGTGGGTACAGGACAGCTCTCCTCGTTTGTACCTCCCCCACCAAAGCCTCCAGTGCAGTGTCAGAAAAACTTGGTACACATTCTCTCCCATTGTTCTATGTTGCACATTCCAAAAGATGTCAGCATCTCCAGCAGCCACAATGCACCTTCCCTTTAAGCTGTGCAGGCTAGCTTTAAGCTGTGTAGGCTAGCCTTAAGTAGTGCTAGCAAGGGCCCTCTGCTGATGTGTACAGACAATCAACAGCATGGTTACATAGAAACATAGAAACATAGAAGATAGGAGCAGGAGTAGGCCATTCGGCCCTTCGAGCCTGCTCCGCCATTCAATGAGATCATGGCTGATCATCCAAATTCAGTACCCTGTCCCTGCCTTCTCCCCATACCACTTGATCCCTTTAGCCTTAAGAAATAAGCCCAACTCTTTTTTGAATGTATTTAATGAACTGGCCTCCACCGCCCTCTGTGGCAGAGAATTCCAAAGGTTCACCACTCTCTGGGTGAAGAAATTCCTCCTCATTTCAGTCCTAAATGGCTTACCCCTTATCCTTAGACTATGACCCTGGTTCTGGACTCCCCGGCCATCATGAACATCCTTCCTGCACCTAGTCTGTCCAGGCCTGACAGAATTTTATAGGTTTCGATGAGATCCCCTCTCAATCTTCTAAACTCCAGTGAGTATAAGCCCAATCGACATAATCTCTCCTCATACGTCACTCCTGCCATCCCAGGTATCAGCCTGGTGAATCTTCGCTGCACTCCTTCCATGGCAAGAATGTCCTTCCTCAGGTAAGGCGACCAAAACTGCACACAATACTCAAGGTGCGGTCTCACCAAGGCCCTGTAGAACTGTAGCAAGACATCCTTGTTCCTGTACTCGAACCCTCTTGCTACGAAGGCCAATGTTAAGTCTGTGAATTATTTAGTTAATTAAGACACAGACTAATGAGTAACAATAAAAACAGGTCTTTACTGGTTGGAGGTAGGGACTATACTGAATACAAGATTACTGCACAGTGCTTATATACCGGTGTGTTCACCCCCGGTATTACGTCTACAGCAGCCTGAGAAAGTAGTACATCTCTTAAGGTGGAACAGGCTTAAGCTCTCTTAAGGTGGAACAGGTTACATACACAACACTCCTCCCTTCTTAGCTTTATAGTCATCCCCCCATTTAACACAACGTAATAACATATATACATATATAACTTCATGTTTAACGTAACATATCACAGATTCAGTCTCTGCGGAAAACAGTTCACAGATTCAATCTCTGTGGTGTAGTCGGTTCACGTTACTCATTCAATAGTCCTTTCATGGATTTAACAGCTTGAACTTCCGAACTGATTTGGCTCTGTTCGGAGGGACCACGTGTGTGATCTGGTAGAGGTGATAATGGTTCAGATGGGTCATCTTCTGTTTTTACTTTTCCTTTTCTGCTTCTTGGAGACTCTCTGGGCTCCATTGTCAGCTGCCACAGCTGCCAGCTGCATGCGCAGTTCCTCCTTCTCTTCCTCCTGTTTCCGTCGTAGAGCCAGCTTCTCCCGATGTTCCGTAGACTTTTGGTGCTCCTCCATGATTTCTGCACTTTGGGAGTTGAAGTTACAAGCTGGGCAGGACAGGACATCGTAATATTCGGTGTCGTCCACCAGGTCATGGTAATATTCGGTGTCGTCCTGAGCTAGACCAGTGAGAGGGTCGTCTATTTCCTCCATACCCAGCTGGACGTTAGCCAGCTCTTGTTCCAAATCCAGACATCTTTCCTGAAGAGACTTCTTCATGTGTACCTCTGCATCCAGCTTTTTCTGGGCTTTCAGCAAGTCGTTTACTAGTGACCTCATTTGTGATTTTAATACTTCAAATTCCTTTGGAGATTGATTGATCGGACTATGCAATCCCTCTACCGGAGCAACTGTTTCAGCGGTCTGTTGTTCTACATTGACGTGAGTCAGCGTACTTTTGGCATCCAATGGCTGCTCTGTTGCAGTCGTTTCAGTCTGTGTCGTCACATCAGCCATCTCAATTACTTTTGAGAGCTCCGAACCCTTTTCCTTTGAAGATCGCAGCTCGTGTTCAAGTTTTTCCCATTTCAGAGTCTTGTCCCTCAGCATATGAAGGAGTTGGCTGACCGTTAACTCTTCTGACACCAGATTATGGCACGCACCTTCAGAACCTGAATCAGCTTTGATTCGTTCGGCCTCCTCGCGCAGATGGTTGGTGTGCTCCTGCTCCATTTTCTCCATCAATTGCTTCTGTTGCCTTTCCAGATTCTCCCACTCTGTAACAAAGAACTTTTTTATTTCATTCATCTCTTGCTCAAAACGGTGAATCATTTGTTCTAATTGCTGTTGTAGTTTGAAATGGAGTTGAGTTCGAGCCCAGTGTCCCTCAAAAATGTGCATATCAGTAGACTTGACAGACTCAGAATTCTCTGTTAAACTATGTTGTTGTTGCTCAGTGGAATTCTGTGCTGAAACTTTGTCTTTTGCACATGGGTTGGTCTTACCATCATCAGTTCTAGAGTCTGGGCTGATTATCTGCACCGAGTTCTCACTCTTTATGGCTTTTAGCGAATGCCAGTCCATATTTATGTTTCTAAACCACTCCCGGCCTAGTAGTGGTGGACCTCCCTCCGGTAGCACATATAAGTCCATTATTTGACTTCCTTCGCCCTTGTTGGCCACTGCAACCTTTATTGTCCCGATGGGGTACACTCTCTGCCCCGTGTAGGTTGTCAATATAATCTCCGTATCCTGTAGGGGAATATGTTGGAATAACCTTCTGTAATCTTTCTTATTCATGACCGACAATGCCGATCCAGTGTCCAATTCCATTTTTACTTGGACTCCTTCTATCTGAAGAGTAACCCAAATTGTCTGGAGGTCTGCACCCTTACCAACGTTGAGTACCCTTAAGCTAGCCAGTTCAATACTGCTTAAGCCAGCCAGTTCATTACTGCTAGCGTCTGAATCGGACTCCTGTTCGGCCACCTTGTGTACTTTTGCGTATTTTCCTTGCGGTGACTTCTTGTTGCTGGTCTTCTTCCCTGACCTGCATACTCTAGCTATGTGTCCAAGCCTACCACAAGTTCGACATTCTTGGTTTTTAAACCAACACTGGTTCTGATCATGCGTTGTCTTTCCACAACGATAACATTTGCCAGAACTCACACCCAATTTGTGTGCACTGAGCTCCGGTGACCGTAGCTGCATTACTGCCGTGCCTCTCGCTGCGGCTTTGTGTGCTGCTGCCATTGTGACCGCCTTCTCAAGCGTCAGATCATTCTCCTCGAGCAGTCGCTTTTGTGTATCCTGCTTAAATAAACCACACACAAATTTGTCTCGTAGTGCATCTGTCAGTCCCGTTCCAAACTGGCAATATTTCGCTAATTTACGCAATTCCAGCAAATATTCAGCACTGCTTTCATGCTGTAGCTGCCTTCTGTCGTAAAATTTAAATCGTTCCGCTAGCATCAGCGGCGTGGGGTTTAGATGATCTTTCAGGACAGTAACAATCTCATCGAACGTCTTATCCGCCGGTTCATCTGGTGATAACAGGTGTTTCAATTGCCCGTATGTCTTCGCACCCATTAAATTTAATAATGTTAGAGCTTTATCTTGGTCACGAATTTTATTGGCCTTACAATAATTTTTTACTCTTTCAACATATATGGCCCAATCTTCGAGGTCACTATCAAAGGTGCTAATATTCCCGTGTTTAGGCATTGTAGATTTGCAATTTCTCAGATTTTATTTTCTTTACTTGTTATCAAAGATGGCGGCTTCCCGCTCTTGCCGTCGTCCTCCGCCCACAAAATGGCGCTTTTCCCGCGCTTGGCGGTCTTCACCCGTCCCCCGATGCCGTCTCCCTTCAGCCCCCGAGTGCGGCCCTTATCTTCGCCGCGATCACCCGAGTGCGGCCCTTATCAGCGGATGCGATCGATGGCCCGGCTGCGCCTCGCACTTGAAAGCGGCCCGGCCCTTATCAGTGCTTGCGATCGATGGCCCGGCTGCGCCTCGCACTCCAAATCCCTTATCTCCCGATCGCGATCGATGGCCCGCGCTGTGCACCGCGGCTCTCGTGCCTTCAATTTCTGCAGCCGCTGCCCTTTCAGCCCGAGTGCGGCCCTTATCGGTGGTTGCGGTCGATGGCCCGGCTGCGCCCCTCACTTCAAAGCGGCCCGGCCCTTATCTGCCGATCGCTATCGCCCTGTACCTCTGCCTTCCCCAGCCCTGTCTTCTACTCCGGTTCACAAGCTGATGGAGGCTTCAGGGTCCTAATGCCTGTCGCTTCCAGTGGGGTGGTGTGGTTTGAAACCTCTCTTCAACCGCCGTGGAATAACTGCCGCAGGGTAAGAACCTGACTCGTCGCCAGTGTTAAGTCTGTGAATTATTTAGTTAATTAAGACACAGACTAATGAGTAACAATAAAAACAGGTCTTTACTGGTTGGAGGTAGGGACTATACTGAATACAAGATTACTGCACAGTGCTTATATACCGGTGTGTTCACCCCCGGTATTACGTCTACAGCAGCCTGAGAAAGTAGTACATCTCTTAAGGTGGAACAGGCTTAAGCTCTCTTAAGGTGGAACAGGTTACATACACAACAGCCAACATACCATATGCCTTCTTAACCGCCTGCTGCACCTGCATGCTTACCTTCAGCGACTGGTGCACAAGAACACCCAGGTCTCTTTGCACTTCCCCTTCTCCCAATCTATTGCCATTCAAATAATAATCTGCCTTCCTGTTTTTGCCACCAAAGTGGATAACCTCACATTTATCCACATTATAGTGCATTTGCCATGTTTCTGCCCAATCAGCCAATCTGTCCAAATCGTACTGGAGTTTCACGGCATCCTCCTCACAGCTTACCCTCCCACCCAGCTTTGTGTCATCTGCAAATTTGGAGATATTACATCCAATTCCCTCGTCCAGATCATTAATATATATTGTGAACAGCTGGGGTCCTAGGACCGATCCTTGCGGTACCCCACTAGTCACTGCCTGCCACTCGGAAAATGACCCGTTTATTCCAACTCTTTGCTTTCTGTCCGCCAACCAGTTCTCTATCCAAGTCAATACCTTGCCCCCAATCCCATGTGCCTTAATTTTGCACGCTAATCTCTTATGTGGGACCTTATCGAAAGCCTTCTGAAAGTCCAAATACACCACATCCACTGGTTCTCCCTTATCTATTTTACCAGTTACATCCTCAAAAAATTCCAGTAGATTAGTCAAGCATGATTTACCTTTTGTAAATCCATGTTGACTTTGTCCGATCCTGTCACTGCTTACCAAGTGCTCTGCTATTACATCTTTTATAATAGATTCGAGCATTTTCCCCACTACTGATGTCAGGCTTACCGTTCTATAATTCCCCGCTTTTTCTCTACCACCTTTTTTGAATAGTGGGGTAACATTAGCTACCCTCCAATCCATGGGTACTGTTCCAGAGTCTATCGAGTTCTGGAAGATGACCAGCAATGCATCTACTATTTCTAGGGCCACTTCCTTAAGTACCCTGGGATGTAGATTATCAGGCCCTGGGGATTTATCGGCCTTCAGTCCCATCAATTTTCCGAACACCATTTCCCTACAAATACTGATTTCTTTCAGTTCCACCCTTTCATCAGGCCCTATGTTCCCGGGCATCTCTGGGAGGTTGTTTGTGTCCTCCTTTGTGAAGACAGAACCAAAGCATGAATTTAGTTGGTCAGCCATTTCTTTGTTTCCCATTATATATTCCCCTGATTCTGACTGTAACGGACCTACGCTTGACTTCACCAATCTTTTTCTCTTCACATATCTATAAAAGCTTTTACAGTCCGTTTTTATGTTCCCTGATAGCTTACTCTCATATTCTATTTTCCCTTTCTTAATGAATCCCTTTGTCCTCCTTTGTTGAATCCTAAACTGCTCCCAATCCTCAGGATTATTGCTTTTTCTGGCCAATTTATATGTCGTCTCCTTGGATCTTATGCTATCCCTAATTTCCCTTGTTAGCCACGGTTGAGTCACCTTTTTTGTTTTATTTTTATGCCAAACTGGGATGAACAAATTCTGTAGCTCATCCATTCGGTCTTTGAATGTTTGCCATTGCCTATCCACCGTCAACCCTTTGAGTGCCATTCCCCAATCAATCCTACCCAACTCGCTCCTCAGACCATCGTAGTTTCCTTTATTTAAATTGAGGACCCTAGTCTCTGAGTCAACTCTTCATTCTCCATCTTAATGAAGAATTCGATCATATTATGATCGCTCAGACCCAAGGGCCTCGTACAATAAGATTGCTAATTAATCCTTTCTCGTTACATAATACCCAGTCTAAGATGGCCTGAACTCTGGTTGGTTCCTCAACATATTGGTCAAGGAAACCATCCCGTAAACACTCCAGGAATTCCTCCTCCACAGTATTGTTACTAATTTGGTTGGCCCAATCTATATGTAGATTAAAGTCACCCATGATGACTGCTGTGCCCTTTTTGCACGCTTCTTTAATTTCCCTTTTAATGCCATCCCCAACCTCCGCCTTACTGTTGGGAGGTCTATATACCACTCCCACAAATGTTTTTTTTCCCTTAGTATTTCTCAATTCTACCCATACAGATTCCACATCATCAGAGCAAATATCCTTCATTACAATTGTATTAATCCCTTCTTTAACCAGTAATGCTACCCCACCTCCCTTTCCTTTTTGCCTATCTTTCCTGAATATCGAATACCCCTGGATGTTGAGTTCCCAGTCTTGGCCATCCTTGAGCCACGTTTCCATAATCCCAACCAAATCATATTCGTTTACCTCTATTTGTGCAGCCAATTCGTCCACCTTATTACAAATGCTCCTCGCATTAAGACACAAAGCCTTCAGGCTTGTTTTTTTAACGCTCTTAGACCTATTAGAATTATTATTTACTGTGGCCACGTTTGATTTAAACCGTTGATTTCTCTGACTGCCACTTTTGTTTTTCTCCTCCCTATCTTTTGCTTTTATCCCTGTTTCCCTTTCCTCTGTCTCCCTGCTCAGGCTCCCAACCCACTGCCATTTTATTTTAAACCCCCCTGAACAGTGCCAGCAAACTTCCCCGCAAGGATATTTGTCCGGCTCTGGTTCAGGTGCAACCCGTCCGACTTGTACAAGTCCCACCTTCCCCAGAAGCAGGCCCAGTGATCCAGGAAACTAAAGCCCTCCCTCCTGCACCAACTCTTTAGCCACGCATTCATCTGCTCTATCCTCCTATTCCTATACTCACTAGCACGTGGCACCGGGAGTAATCCAGAGATTACAACCTTTGAGGTCCTGCTCTTTAATCTGCTACCTAGCTCCCTAAATTCTTGCTGCAGGACCTCATCCCTCTTCCTACCCATGTCATTGGTCCCAATGTGAACCACGACCTCTGACTGTTCACCCTCCCCCTTCAGAATGCCCTGCAGCCGTTCAGTGACACCCTTGACCCTGGCACCAGGGAGGCAACAAACCATCCTGGAGTCACGTCTACGGCCACAGAAACGCCTATCTGTACCCCTTACGATAGAATCCCCTACCACTATTGCTCTCTCACTCTTTTTCCTCCCTTCCTGAGCAGCAGAAGCACGCCTGGTGCCGGGAAGTTGGCTGCTGCTGCCTTCCTCTGGTAAGTCATCCCCCTCAACAGTATCCAAATCAGTATACCTGTTTGAGAGGGGGATGGCCACAGGGGTCCCCTGCACTACCTGCCTGCCTCTACTGCTCTGCCTGATGTTCACCCATTTCCCTTCTGCCTCTGCAGCCCTTACCTGCGGTGTGACCACCTCATCAAACGTGTTATCCATGACCCTCTCAGCATCGTGAATGCTCCAAAGCCCATCCATCCGCAGCTCCAGTGCCACAATGCGGTCTGCTAGTAGCTGCAGCTGGATGCATTTCTGGCACACGTGGTCATCAGGGACACCGGCAGTGTCCCTGAATTCCCACATAGAGCAAGAGGAGCATAACACGGGGCTGGGCTCTCCTGGCATGACCTACCCTTTAATTAATTTAAATTAATTCACTATCACCAATTAAAGATAAACTCTAAGGCGCTTGTATGGTTTACCAACAGTCCCTGATACACCAGAAAAGACCTTAGCAACTATAAACCACAGAGTTAAAGTTTAAAAAAGAGAAATACTCACCAACCAATCACTTACCTGCTCCCTGGTGACGTCACACCCTGGTTACTTTTTACCTCTCTCCCCGCTGCTGAGTTGGTCGGGCCTCGCCTCACTCCTCCTTTTATCTGCCGCCTTGGTGCTCTCCTGGTCCGATCTGGTCGGGCCTCGCCTCGCTCTTCCTTTTATCTGCCGCCTCGGTGCTCTCCTGGTCCGATCTGGTCGGGCCTCGCCTCACTCCTCCTTTTATCTGCCGCCTCGGTGCTCTCCTGGTCCGATCTGGTCGGGCCTCGCCTCGCTCTTCCTTTTATCTGCCGCCTCGGTGCTCTCCTGGTCCGATCTGGTCGGGCCTCGCCTCACTCCTCCTTTTATCTGCCACCTCGGTGCTCTCCTGGTCTGATCTGGTTGGGCCTCGCCTCGCTCCTCCTTTTATCTGCCGCCTCGGTGCTCTCCTGGTCCGATCTGGTCGGGCCTCGCCTCACTCCTCCTTTTATCTGCCGCCTCGGTGCTCTCCTGGTCCGATCTGGTCCGGCCTCGCCTCACTCCTCCTTTTATCTGCCGCCTCGGTGCTCTCCTGATCCGATCTGGCCCGGCCTCGCCTCGCTCCTCCTTTTATCTGCCGCCTCGGTGCTCTCCTGGTCTGATCTGGTCGGGCCTCGCCTCGCTCCTCCTTTTATCTGCCGCCTCGGTGCTCTCCTGGTCCGATCTGGTCGGGCCTCGCCTCGCTCCTCCTTTTATCTGCCGCCTCGGTGCTCTCACTGGCTGCATGCAGAAATCATGTAAATGAGCAAGCAGCACAAAAAATGCCGTACTGCCTCCATTACATTAAACGGGCGTAGGTTAATTGCGCATCACGATCCGTGTGCCCGTTTTAGGGTGCTATCCAATTTGGCCCCCAATGTCTTTTTAGTCATGTTGGTTGAGGAATAAATATGGGCTAAGACACCAGGAAAATTCCCCCTGCTCCTCTACGAATAATGCTGTGGAATCTTTTAAGTGCACCTGAGAGGGTACCACAATTTAATGTCTCACGCGAAATATGAAAATAGTTTGCTTATTTATATCATTAATGGCTGTCTTCAATCATTTAGAATGGTAATTATGTCTTGTGCACCTTATTGTTCAAACTTGTTAACATCGTTTGGTTTCATGGTTGGAGAGGATGGGTGAAATTATTTCGGCGTTTCATTCCTTGTATCCTATGCCTTAATGTCTGACTATTAAACCTCCATCAGATACAGTGAAACCTCGACATATGTGAATATAGTGTTGTTAAAGAATGATAGTAGAGGAGGGAGAAGGCAATCAGGATATTTTATTACCCCCACCTATATAATGCTAAAGAATTCTGTAAAATTCTCCTCAATTGTACAAAACATTGACTTTCCTCATCAACATCCACATTTTGGAATTATTTTCATGCAAGGGATCAACGCCAGTGATAAAAGTCACAAGTCAATGTCAGACAGTAGGTCCAAAAAATAATGCAGAAAGCTGCATCTGCAACCAGAATGGACGCCATTTCAGTGGTGTTTCAACCAGAGAACATCAATATTGTTGGGCACACAGCAGAAAATCAATATGAAATCATTGGTGTTTCAGGTAAGATTTTTTTAAGACAGTATTTGCTAATATATGGACAAAGAGTCCTTGGCACTGAAAATATCTTCCTATGCTGCACTTCTTTAAAGACAATTCTGCAGTTGTACTTGACAGTATGCTAACCTAGACTCAGTCAATAGATATGGACTTGTCCGATAAGAAGTCATAATCAGTGCCCCATTCAATACTATTTGTACCCAGTGTTGGCTGACTTGTGTTTTAAATATATACATTTCTTGCTGAGTAATTAGGCCTGAAAATCCATGATTCCACTCCACCGCCATAACCGGAGCAGGATTTCTAATTTGCCATGGACTTTTGTGCCTAACCTTGTCAGAAACCCTGGAGTCAAGGGAAAGGTAGCATAGTGGTAATGTCACTGGGTGAGTAATCCAGAGGCCTGGACTAATGATCCACAGACGCGAGTTCAAATACCACCACGGGGAATTTAAATTCAGTTAATTAAATAAATCTGGAATAAAAAGCTAGTATCAGTAATGGTAACCACAAAACTATCGGATTGTCGTAAAAACCCATCTGGTTCACTAATGTCCTTTAGAGAAGGAAAACTGCCGTCCTTACCCAGTCTGGCCTATCTGTGACTCCAGACCCACAGCAATGTGGTTGACTCTTAACTGCCCTCTGAAATGCCCTGGCAAGTCACTCAGTTGTAACTAACCGCTACGAAACAAAATAATAAGAATGAAACCGGATGGACCACTCGGCATCGACCTCGGCACCGGCTACGGACATGGCAATGGCACAAGCAGCCCAGTCAACCCTGCAAAGTCCTCCTCACCAACATCTGGGGACTTGTGCCAAAATTGGGAGAGCTGTCCCACAGACTAGTCAAACAACAGCCTGACATAGTCATACTCACAGAATCATACCTTTCAGCCAATGTCCCGAACTCCTCCATTACCATCCCACCGGCAGGACAGGCCTACCAGGGGTGATATACAGTCGGGAAGGAGTGGCCCTGGGAGTCCTCAACATTGACTCCAGACCCCATGAAGTCTCATGGCTTCAGGTCAAGCATGGGCAAGGAAAACTCCTGCTGATTACCACCTACCGCCCTCCCTCAGCTGATGAATCAGTACTCCTCCATGTTGAACATTACTTGGAAGAAGCACTGAGAGTAGCAAGGGCACAGAATGTACTCTGGGTGGGGGACTTCAATGTCCATTATCAAGAGTGGCTCGGTAGCACCACTACTGACTGAGCTGGCCGAGTCCTGAAGGACATAACTGCCAGTCTGGGCCTTCGACAGGTGGTGAGAGAACCAACACGAGGGGAAAACCTATTTGACTTCGTCCTCGCCAATCTACCTGCCGCAGGTGCATCTGTCCATGACGGCATTGGTAGCAGTGACCACCGCACAATCATTGTGGAGACGAAGTCCCATCTTCACACTGAGGACACCCTCCATCATGTTGTGTGGCACTACCACCGTGCTAAATGTGATAGATTCAGAACAGATCTAGCAGCTCAAAACTGGGCATCCATGGGGTGCTGTGGGCCATCACCAGCAGCAGAATTATATTCCACCACAATATGTAACTTCATGGCCCGGCATATCCCTCAATCTACCATTAACACCAAGCCAGGGGACCAACCTTGGTTCAACAAGGAGTGTAGAAGAGCATGCCAGGAGCAGCACCAGTTGTACCTAAAAATGAGGTGCCAACTTGGGGAAGCTGCAACACAGGACTACATGTATGCTAAAAAGCAGGAGCAGCATGCTATAGACAGGGCTAAGCGATCCCACAATCAACGGGTCAGATCAAAGCTCTGCAGTCCTGCCACATCCAGTCGTGAATGGTTGTGGACCATTAAACAACTAACGGGAGGAGGAGGCTCCATGAATATCCCCATCCTCAATGATGGTGGAGCCCAGCACGTGAGGGCAAAAGACAAGGCTGAAGCATTTGCAACCATCTTCAGCCAGAAGTGCCGAGTGGATGATTCGTATCGGCCTACTCCCGAGGTGCCCACCATCACAGAAGCCAGTCTTCAGCCAATTCGATTCACTCCACGTGATATCAAGAAACGGCTGAGCGCACTGGATACAGCAAAGGCTATGGGCCCCGACAACATCCCGGCTATCGTGCTGAAGGCTTGTGCTCTAGAACTAGCCGTGCCTCTAGCCAAGCTGTTCCAGTACAACTACAACACTGGCATCTATCCGACAATATGGAAAACTGCCCAGGTATGTCCTGTCCACAAAAAGCAGGACAAATCCAACCCGGCCAATTACCGCCTCATCAGTCTACTCTCAATCATCAGCAAAGTGATGGAAGGTGTCATCGACAGTGCTATCAAGCGGCACATACTCACCAATAACCTGCTCACTGATGCACAGTTTGGGTTCCTCCAAGACCACTCGGCTCCCGATCTCATTACAGCCTTGGTCCAAACATGGACAAAGGAGCTGAATTCCAGAGGTGAGGTGAGAGTGACTGCCCTTGACATTAAGGCAGCATTTGACCGAGTGTGGCATCAAGGAGCCCTAGTAAAACTGAAGTCAATGGAGTCATACCTAGCACAAAGCAAGATGATTGTGGTGGTTGGAAGTCAATCATCACAGCCCCATGACATCGCTGCAGGAGTTCCTCAGGGCAGTGTCCTAAGCCCAACCATCTTCAGCTGCTTCATCTATTGACCTTCCCTCCAACATAAGTTCAGAAATGGGGATGTTCGCTGTTGACTGCAGTGTTCAGCGCCATTCACAACTCCTCAGATAATGAAGCAGTCCATGCCCGCATGCAACAAGACCTGGACGACGTTCAGGCTTGGGTTGATAAATGGCAGGTAACATTCGCGCCACAGAAGTGGCAGGCAATGATTATCTCCAACAAGCGAGAGTCTAACCACCTCCCTTTGGCATTACCATCACCGAATCTCCCAACATCAACATCCTGGGGGTCACCATTAACCTTAACTGGACCAGCCACATAAATACTGTAGTAACAAGAGCAGGTCAGAGACTAGTTATTCTGCGGCAAGCATCTCACCTCCCAACTCCCCAAAGCCTTTCCACCATCTACAAGGCACAAGTCAGGAGTCTGATGGAATGCTCGCCACTTGCCTGGATGAGTGCAGCTCCAACAACACTCAAGAAGCTTGACACCATCCAGGAAAAAGAAGCCCATTTGATTGGCACCCCATCCACCACCTTAAACATTCACTCCCTCCACCACCGGCGTACCATGGCTGCAGCATGTACCATCTACAAGATGCGCTGCAGCAACTTGCCAAGACTTCTTCGGCAGCACCTCCCAATCCCGCAACCTCTTCCACCTAGAAGGACAAGGACAGCAGGCGTATGGGAAAGCCACCACCTCCAAGTTCCCCTCCATGTCACACACCATCCTGACTTGGCAGTATATCGCCGATCCTTCATCGTCGCTGGGTCAAACTCCTGGAACTCCCGACCTAACAGCACTGTGGAAGTATCTTCACTGTTGTGTATGTACCTTTAAGGGAAGAACTGGTTTTAGACTGCAGTACCGGCAGTGACCACCCCTGTATAAAAGGCCCTAGCAGGCTTCTGTATTTCAGTCTGACGTTGCCCTCCTGATCAGCAAAGTACCTGTTAAACTGTTCTCTCGAAGTCCGTGTATTATTGAGGCGCGGACTTTACAGTGGCGACGAGTAAGTTCGAACTCACCTGCAGTGTGGCATCATCTCATGGGGATCTCGCCCTGAGAGGAGGTTTCTTGGAGGTCGTAGTCTGAGCAACGGGCGTCGACCATGGGCAACCGTCCAAAGAATTCATCGGTGTTCGGAGAATTGCGGGAGAGACTGTGGAGAGCTGTGCTTGGCTCCCCAGTTAAGGTGTTCCAGCAAATCGTGCTGGTAGCAGGTAGTGCGCTGCCCCTTCCGGACTGCGGCGGGCTCAAGCTTGATTGAGCGGCTCTACAAAAAGGGCCGCGAAGCGTCGCCGGGAAAAGAAAACAAGAGAGAGAGAGGGTGGAGCGCACAGGGTCTGTGCTCAAGAACCGGGCAGCGGAGAGAAAATAAACGGGGGGGAAGGAAAGCGAGACGTGCCGAAGCCGCGGGTCGCTGCCATTACCCCGTAGAACGCTAGGAGCAGCGCGGCAGCAAGGGGAAGAAGGAAAAGCGCGGGAGGTGCCATTTTATTCTATTGGGGAAGAAGATAAAGCGCGGGAGACGCCATTTTAAATCACCCAAAATGCCGAAAAGTGGCAGTATCACTGCTTTCGACAATGAGGTAGAAGACTGGACCACGTATGTGGAAAGAATTGAAGTGTACTGCAAGGCAAATGAGGTGGCCGATGGAAAGAGGGCGTCGGTATTATTGAATTTGATGGGCGCGAGTACGTACGGCCTATTGCGGAATTTAATTACCCCAGCTAAACCAATGGAGAAAAGTTTTGAGGAGATTGTTAATACCTTACAGGAACACCTAAACCCTACACCGCTGCTGATAGCAGAAAGATTCAAGTTCCATAAAAGGAACCAGCACAAAGATGAGAGCAATGCTGACTGTCTTACGGAACTACGCAAGTTATCGAAGCACTGCCAGTTCGGAGCAGGACTGGCAGACACCTTGCGGGATAAGTTTGTCTGCGGGCTCCAGAGTGAAGGAACCCAGAAACGACTACTTTCAAAAAAGGACCTGACGCTAGAACAGGCTTTCAGCGTGGCAGTATCCTACGAAGCAGCTGCATGGGGAGCTACGGAAATACAACAGAAACCACAAGAATACAGCGCTAACGAAATGGCGTATGGAGCAGAAAAGTGCTATCGCTGCAGCAGAACAACCCATGAGCAGAAGGACTGCTGGTTTAAGGACAAAGTATGCAGGCAATGCGGAAAAATGGGACATATAGCAAGAGTCTGCAGGTCGGGAAAGAAAACCAACACGACAAGAACTACTCAGAAACAGTACAGGAAAGTAAAGAAACTGACAGACAGTAGTTTGGAAGATCAGGAGAGTGATAAGGACTCCGGGAGCAGGAGACTAAGTTGTCTAAAGTTACACAACGTGATCGCAAAGGAAGATCACCGAGCCATTTGGGTCACCCTCATGATAGCAGGGTCCCCAGTAAAGATGGAATTGGACACAGGATCAGCCCTAACTGTCATGAATCGACGAGATTATGAGCGGCTATTCTCACACATACCCTTAAAGGACACGTCCATTGTATTGAAGACATACACGGGGCAAAAGGTCTACCCCAGAGGAAAAATAAGGGTGCCAGTTAAATATAACGGCAAGGAAAGACAGAAACTATATATGTATATACTACGAGATGGAGGACTGCCATTATTGAGATGTGAATGGATCCGAAAAATACAATTGGATTGGCATTCCATTCTGGCGCTAACTGTGACTGACAAAAAGAATGATGACGTCGCACCTGGACGACTGTCACAAATTCTATCTGACGCGGAAGAGGTGTTCCAACAAGGACTTGGAACTCTAAAAGGAGTAAAGGCAACCATAAAGATTGAGGATAACGCAAACCCAAAATTTTTCAAGGCCAGACCGGTGCCATACGCGATCCGCCCAGCCATTGAAGCTGAACTGGAGAGTCTGGAGTGTTTGGGTGTGCTGTCCAAGGTGGACTGGAGCGAGTGGGCCACACCCATCGTTCCTGTAATGAAGAAAGCATTGAGCAGCACGCCTGGGGAGCCAAGGAATGTTCGCATCTGTGGGGACTTCAAGGTGACTGTGAACCCAGTCCTGCACACAGTACATTATCCACTTCCGCGGATAGAAGATATTTTCGCCTCGCTATCTGGAGGGAAACGTTTTACAAAGATTGATCTGGCCCAAGCGTATCTACAAATGGAGGTGGAAGAAGCATCTAGAAAATACCTCACGATAAACACTCACAAAGGCCTTTACCAGTACAATCGACTGGTATTCGGGGTAGCATCGGCCCCGGCTATTTGGCAGAGGGCAATGGAACAAGTCCTGCAAGGGATCCCGGGGACCCAGTGTTATTTAGAAGACATCCTGGTTACGGGCGAAAATGACAATGAACACCTTGCCAACCTGGAGCAGGTGCTCACGAGATTACAGGAATATGTGCTATGAGCCAACCGCCCCAAATGCGAGTTCTTCAGGAGAAAAATCTCGTATTGTGGCCACATGATTGATGAGGAAGGGTTGCATAAGTCGCCGGACAAGATTGAGGCTGTAGTCAAGGCTCCAGCACCGGAAAATGTGTCGCAACTGAGGTCGTTCCTCGGGTTGGTGAACTACTACCATAAGTTCTTGCTGAATTTATCTACAATTCTGCACCCACTGAACGCCCTGCTGCAAACTGGAGTGACATCGAATTGGAGTGATGAGTGTAAGCGTGCCTTTCAGGAATGTAAATGCCTAATCACTTCAAAAGAAGTATTGGCCCACTACAACCCAACACTACCGATTCGGTTGGCGTGTGATGTGTCACCCTACGGCATTGGAGCGGTACTGTCACACAAATTCCGTGACAGGTTAGAGAGGCCAATAGCCTTTGCGTCACGCTCGCTAACCTCAGCCGAGCGTAACTATGCCCAGATTGACAGGGAGGCCCTCAGCCTGGTGTGGGGGGTGAAGAAGTTCAATCACTATCTGCACGGGCAGAAATTCACCCTACTGACTGATCATCAGCCCCTGGTCTCCATTTTTAACCCAAAGAAGGGCGTTCCGGTGATGACGGCGCAGCGGCTGCAAAGATGGTCACTTTTTCTAGGGGCACATCAGTACGACATAGAGTACAAGGGTACGAAACAGCATGGAAACGCTGATGGGCTGTCGCGCCTACCGTTGCCTATGGTAGAAGAAACACCTGCAGTGGACCCTGTTGAGATATTCCATGCGACCATAGTCGAATGTTTGCCTGTTACAAACTCGAGTATAGAGAAGGAAACCCGAAATGACCCGACACTCTCTCGGGTCTACGATTTGACGGTGAAGGGATGGCCAGCATATGGCGACTCACTGTTGCCAGCATTCTCGCCAAGGAGAGAACAGCTGTCAGTGTGCCGGGGAACCTTGATGTGTGGATCCCGAGTGGTAATTCCACCCAAGTTGAGAGATAGAGTGCTCAATGAGCTTCATGAGTGTCATCTGGGAGGGGTAAAAATGAAGAGCCTAGCCAGGGCGTTTGTGTGGTGGCCGGGAATCGATAAAGAAATCGAGGATATGACCAAGAGATCCATAGGATGCCAGAAGGTCCAAAACGCTCCACCACAGGCCCCGCTGCATCCATGGGAGTGGCCCTCATCTCCATGGCAACAGGTACACATTGATTTTGCTGGTCCATTTATGGACTCAATGTTTCTAATCGCTGTGAACGCCCATTCGAAATGGCCAGAGGTCATTAAAATGTCCTCCACCGCCACGGAGAAAACAATTGCAATCCTAAGGACCATCTTCACCAGGAATGGGTTGCCAGAACAGACTTGCTCCGACAATGGCCCACAGTTTGTGTCTGAGGATTTCCGGAGGTTCCTGAAGAATAATGGGGTGAAACATTACACATCTGCCCCATATCATCCAGCCACAAATGGATTGGCTGAGAGGTTTGTTCAGACCTTTAAAAAGGCCATAAAGGCAATGTATAATTACGACATACCACTACAACACAAGGTGGATGGTTTCTTGTTTGCTCCAGCCGTACTGTTCTTCAACCGAAGGCTAAGATGTCGCCTGGATTTGCTCAAAACAAACATCAGACGAGATGTTGAGGATAAGCAATTCCAGCACATAAATGAGAAGCCAACCTGGAGCTTCAAGGTAGGGCAACCAGTCTTGGCCCGCGACTACCGAACAGAAAAATGGCAGCCAGGAACGATATGCACACAGCAGGGACCACTAATGTATACAGTGGACGTTGGAGAGAGCATCGTGAGACGCCATGCTGACCAGATTCTAGAGTCACAGGAACAAGCCAAACCAATACCACGAGAAGGTGCACCTGGTAATCAACCTGAAGTACAGATTGCGTCTACCTCAGAAGCAATGGTATTGGAAGCTGACGAACCAACCAGTGACCATGAACCAGAATCAGCTTCGCCGCAAGAACAGGATACTCGAGAAAGGCGCTATCCAGTCAGGATCAGGAAGCCTCCTCAAAGACTGAACTTATAAATGATTATTTCAGTTGATGTATATAATATCCAGAAAGTTGTAATTAGTTATTATTTAGTTGTTAAATTAATGTTATGTACTGTTTATCTAAAAGGGGAGAAATTGTTGTGTATGTACCTTTAAGGGAAGAACTGGTTTTAGACTGCAGTACCAGCAGTGACCACCCCTGTATAAAAGGCCCTAACAGGCTTCTGTATTTCAGTCTGACGTTGCCCTCCTGTTCAGACCTCATTCTCAGCATTGCTGGCTGTGCAGCTGCCTCAGCAAGCAGAAGGAGAAGGAGAAGCCAGACCAGGAGAAGGAGGAGAGTTGAAAGTGGTGGTCTCCTGACCAGGAAGAGGAGGACAACGATAGGTCACCACCACCACCTCCACCATCATCATCACAACAACAGAGGTGCCTGGAGAGAGAGGACAGAGGAGGAGAAGGAGAAAGGAGGCCAGCAACATCATCAACCAGGGGAGAGGCCTTTCCTATCACTGCCTCCCCAAATTGGCCTCCACTTCAGGAGAGGGAGAGAGGGGAGAGAAGCCACCATCAACCACAACTGTTTGGAAGGAGGGAAGAGCAACATCCTTTGAACATCTACAGGTGGGTGTTATTTGGGGCACTCTCCCAAAGACTTTGTATTTTAGGTGGGGGGAGAAAAGAAGAAACAAGGCCGGATCATCAAGGGGTGTCTGTGTGTGTGTGTGGCTCTTGTTAAAAACTAGGCCACACACACCACTATTAAAAACCCCTTCTATTGCCTGACCTGGGACAGATGGAGCTGCCTAGGTGAAGCCCAATTCACTTTAACATCGTTAAGACCTGGTGTGGGACTGAGCCTGGGGCATCTCCAGCTTTCCCAGGTGAAGACATCTTCTCCCCCTGCCAGAAGACCACCGAAGACTTTACTTTATTTCCATCGGAGAGTGCACCCCTGCCGACACCCACCCACCCACCATCCTGAATGGCGACCCTGCACTTGCGGCCTCCCTCCTTCCCACCCCCCTCTCTCTCTCTCTTTGTCTCTCTCTGCTTCTTTCTCTGAGGCACCTCAATTTCATCTATCTTACTCAATTACCTATTGAGCAGAGGGGAGAAGGCCCCTCTCCCAATTTCAATCAATAAGGGGAGAGGTGTGCCTTCAATCTAAACAGCTCCCTCTGCTCAAATAGAAGACATACAAATAACTGAGGCCATTAACACCTTCAGGCCTGTGACTTGGGGTGAGTGCAGCCCTTTTTAGAAAACACCCCAAAATGGCGACTGCATCTTCGCCGGTGGTGGGGCCAGCCAGGACGTATGCGGGAGTGGCAGCCACAGCCACAGCTGCTCCTGCTGCTTCTGCTGCCCGGTCACCATTCAGACTGATAACAAAAAAGCTTGGGGTGAAGAGCTACACTCACCCCCACTATGACCATTGAGGCCTGCGTTAAAGCCAAGGCTGGGGTTGTCGGCCCCTCAGCCATCGTAGCAGCCTCAAAAATGTATGGGAAGGCTGTGTTCTTCCTGGTATCGGAGCGGGCAGTGTCCCTGGCCGTCGCCAAGGGGCTCAGCGTGGGCGGGACCTTCCTGCCGGTGGATCATCTCGAGGCCACCGCGCAGAGAATTGTCATCTCAAACGTCCCGCCCTATGTCCCTGGTGAGCTCCTCCTCCCACATTTGCGCCAACTTGGGGAGGTGAGGTTGGGGGTCACGCCCATCCCGCTCGGCTTCCGGGAAGCCAGCCTTCGCCACATCATCTCCTTCCGGCGCCAGCTATTCGTCCAGCTGGCGTGGGAGGAGGACACCGACGGGGCGTTCATCGTCCACCACGAGGGGACCGCCTATCGTGTCTTCTGGACGTCGGACGGTGTGCGATGCCACGCCTGCAAGGAGGTGGGGCACATTCGGAAAAACTGCCCCGCCTCCAAGGCCGCCAGATCGTCTGGTGTGGCCGAGGCTGGCGCCGCCGCCGCTCCTCCCCCCGGATCTGCCCGCGCGTCGGGAACATCTGATGCACGGTCGAAGTGGGGGGCCGATGCCACCAAGGCCTCCGGCGGGGGGGAGGGAGTGCGTCCGGCCGGAAAGAAGGCGCGGCAAAAAACTAAACACCTTAGGGCGGGTCCCCCTGTGGAGGGCCAGCCCTTGCCCCTTAAGCCCCTTACAACCGCGCTCCTCACGGAGTTAATCGGGGCAGACGCGAGTGGGAGGGGCTTCATGCCCGAGCCTGTGGCCGCAACCGCCGTAGCAGAAATGCCAATACCTGCGGCCGAGCTCGGGCCCGAGGAACCCGACAAACCTGCTCCGCCGGAGGGAGCAGAGGAGGAGGCCTCTGCAGACATGGAGGTCTCCCTCGTTCCCTCCATGTTAAAAAGAAGGCTCGGCCCCCTGGAAGAGGAGGAGGACCGGGAATGGAAGGTCCCTCCGAGCAGGGGGAGTCGTCGCCCGCCATGGGTACTGCGCGCCCCCCCCCCGCCCGCTGTCATCATCACCAGCGATCGGCAGGGGTTGCCTGTCCCCCGGGAGGCTGAGGCAGATGTGTCTGTCCGGCACGTGCCTCCCGGGGATGGGGACGAGACCCTGCCCGTGGGGGGGGGTCGCGGAACAACCCGCGGCGGTAATTGACATTTATCAGTACCGTTACCCCTCACCGGGTCGGGCGGCCTGGGGTCTGGGTCGGGCGAGCTCGAGGAAAATGAGCTCACCCAATGCGATCCGGACATCTCCCAGGGGCTGCTCGACCTGGTAGAGGTTTTAATTCAAAACACCCCATCCGCTGGGTCGGAGGTTGGTGGCGGGGAGGAGGATCATCCCCTGGCTGCGTCTCTGGTGCCGGACGTACTGGAGGAGCTGGGAATTGTTCTCTCCCCGGTTTCTCCGGTCGTTCTGGCGTCTGAGACGGGGGGGGACTCCGAACCGCCGCCGTCTTCTGGCCTGGCGCCCCTAGAGGAGCCCAGGGAGGAATCCTCTGCTGCCGATCCTGCGGGTGGGATCCGGGCGGAGGCGGGGCCGGCTGGTGCGGCAGAGCCGTTCGCTGCGCATTGCGTGATGGACGGGTCAGCTGCTGGTGACGACCCCCTGGAGGAGGATGGGGACTCGGTGATGGGCACGGAGGACGATTTGGACTCCAGCGCCGACGAGGCGCTGGATGACCTCGTGCCGCTCGCCAAGTCTCCCCTCATTCCCGTAAGGGAACTCCGGGACTTTATGGCCACGTGCCTGGGTCAGCACAATAAGGTCCGGCTGGCCCTCGACAGGTGGTCGGAGCTGGCGCTGCTCATCGTGTCCGTCCGCGCCGCCATTAAAATCATGGGCGCGGACGAGGGCGTGAACTCACTCGAGCTGCGTTGGCTCAGAACGTTCCTCACTGGGCTGCTGAGGAAGTGGCGGCTGACCAGCGGCTGCGCTCCCTCTCCCTGTTAGGTGTAGGTAGAGGTTGCACTATGCTTCTGACATGAAGATAACCATAGCCAGCCTCAACATCAACGGCAGCAGGGAGGCGTGCCGCAGATTCAATAATTTCTCGGTCCTTCGGGACGGGAAGTATGCGGTGTGCTTCCTGCAAAAAACCCACACCGTTCTGGGAGACGAAGCCACGTGGCTCCTGGAGTGGCAAGGAGGGGTCAGCATGAGTCACTCTCCAACAATTCCAGCGGGGTTGCTATCTTGCTGGCCCCGCATTTTCAGCCGGAGATCTTGGGGGTCAAGGAGCACGTGCCGGGCCGCTTGCTCCAGGTCACTGTTCGCCTGGGGGGCGTGCCGCTCCATCTAGTGAACGTGTATGCCCCTCAGACCGGTGCGCAGCAAGTGCGCTTCTTCGAAGAAGTGTCCGCTCTTTTGGGCTCCGTCGACGTGGGCGAGTGCATCATCCTCAGGGGGGATTTTAACTGCACCCTCGAGGCGAGGGACCGTTCGGGTCCCCCGCGAAGCCCAGCGGCGATGGAGAAGTTGAGGGACCTGGTCGGGTCCTTCAACTTGGTGGACGTCTGGCGAAATCTCCACCCCGACTCCAGCGCCTTCACTAGCGTGAGGTCTGGGGGAGGACGGTCCAGAATCGACCGTCTCTATATTTCCCGGGCGTACGCCTCCTGCGTTCTGGCGGCTTCCATGCGGCCGGTGCCGTGCACGGACCACCACCTGGTGTGGGTGGAGATCGCTCCGCTGCGCGCGCAGAGGGGGTCTGCGTGCTGGCATTTTAACAACCTGCTGCTGGAGGACGCGCGGTTCCAGGATTCGTTTCGTCGGTTCCGGGCCGACTGGAGAAGGAAGCGGGGGGGCTTCCCCTCCTTGAGGCTATGGTGGGACGTGGGCAAGGCTCACATCCGTCTCTTCTGTCAGGAGTACGCGAAGGGGTCGACCAAGAGGCGGGAGGCCTGGGTCGGGCGGTTGGAGAAGGAGGTGCTCGACCTGGAGTCTCGTCTCGGTCAGGTCGTCGAGGACCCAGCCCTGCGGAAGGTGTACGAAGAGAAGAAGGGCGCGCTGAAAGATCTGCAGCTCGTCGGGTCCCGAGGCGCGTACGTGAGGTCGCGGATCCAGCTCCTGCGGGACCTGGACCGCGGCTCCCCCTTCTTCTACTCGCTGGAAAAAAGACGGGGGGTCCGTAAGCAGCTCTTGGGGCTGCTGGCCGACGACGGATCTCTGGTCTTGGATCCGGAGGGAATCAGCGCAGAGACCCGCGCCTATTACGGGGCTCTGTTCTCTCCGGATCCATCCAGCAAGGATGCGCGCAGAGCTTTGTGGGAGGAGCTGCCGAAGGTCAGCCCGGAGGGCGCCGAAAAATTGGACGCTCCACTAAGCCTGGCGGAGCTGACCGGCGCCCTCCGCCAGCTCTCCAGGGGAAAGTCCCCGGGGCTGGACGGGCTGACCGTGGAGTTCCACAGGGCGTTCTGGGACGTCTTGAGGGGCGACTACGCGCGGGTCCTGGGGGAAAGTTTGGCGACCGGGGAGATGACCCTCTCTTGGCGCAGGGCGGTCATTGACCTGCTGCCTAAGAAGGGCGATCTCCGCCTCCTTAAGAACTGGCGCCCGGTCTCCCTCCTCAGCACGGACTATAAAATCTTTGCCAGGGCATGTCTGCTCGCCTTGGCACCGTGCTGGCCCACATGATCCACCCCGACCAGTCCTACACGGTCCCGGGCCGGACCATCCACGATAACATCCATCTTGTCCGGGACCTGGTCCACCACTCCCAGAGGGCTGGTCTGTCGGTCGCCTTCCTTTCCCTGGATCAGGAGAAGATGTTCGACAGGGTGGATCACGAGTATCTCTTCGGGACTCTGCGCGCATTCGGGTTCAGGACGCATTTCGTCGCCCGGATCCGACTTCTGTACGCCGCCGCGGAGTGTCTGATTAAAGTTAACGGGTCCTTGATGGCGCCCCTTCGCTTCGGGATGGGGGTGCATCAGGGATGCCCCATGTCCGGTCAGTTATACGCCGTTTGCGTAGAGCCTTTCCTGCGCCTCTTGCGGAAGAGGTTGACGGGATTGGCTCTGCAAGGGCCGGGCATGGAGGTGGTCCTCTCGGCTTACGCCAATGACGTGCTCCTCACGGTCACGGATCCCGCTGACTTGCGGAGGATGCGGGAATGCCAGCAGATTTACTCGGACGCATCCTCTGCCAAGATCAACTGGGAGAAATGCTCCGGACTCCTGGTGGGTCAGTGGCGGGTGGACTCCCTGCCGGAGGAGTTCAGGCCTCTCGCCTGGAGCACCACGCACCTCCTCTATTTGGGAGTCTACCTTAGCCCTGCCAAGGACGCCTGGCCGGCGAACTGGCAAGAGCTGGAGTCCAAAGTCACCGCTCGCCTAGGACGCTGGACAGGACTGCTCCGAGTGTTGTCCTACAGGGGTCGAGCGCTGGTCATAAACCAGCTGGTGGCCGCCATGTTGTGGTACCGGTTGGTCACTTTGATCCCTCCCCTGCGTTTGTCGCCAAGACGCAGAAGAAGCTCATCGACTTCTTCTGGGACAAAAGGAAGCACTGGGTCTCTGCCACGGTTCTGAGTCTCCCGCTTAGGGAGGGCGGTCAGGCGCTGGTGTGCCTTCGCACCCAGGCTGTGACTTTCCATCTTCAGACGCTGCAGAGATACCTGTACGTCGAGAATCCTCCGAGATGGTGTGCGCTGGCGACGTATTTCTTCCGCCAGCTGCACGGCTTCAATTACGACACACAGCTCCTGTTTGTGAAAGTGGGCGGCAGGCGTGCCGGCCTGCAGGAGCTGCCTGTCTTCTACCAGGAACTGCTATGGGTTTGGAACTACGTCGCTTCCAGGTGGAGCTCTCCCCCGTCAGGAGCGGCGGCTCTCCTCCGGGAGCCGCTGCTCAGGAATCCGCACCTCCACGACCGTGGGTTCGGGCGGCTGGCGGAGGGCAGGGCTGTGCCTGGCAAGGTGACCAGAGTTGGGGACCTGCTCGATGGCGGAGGAGCGGGCTGGATGTCGTCGGAGGAGCTGGCACGGCGCCTGTCCTGGGCTAACATCCGGCTCGCGGTCGAAGCCATCGAGTCGGTGAAAGTGGCACTGGGCGCCGACTCCACTAGGTGTATCGAGGCGGCTCAAGCACGTGGGGCGATCCCGTCCGAGCTTACCCCCGTTCGGACGGAATTCCTCATCGGTGCCCGGCCCCGAAACTCCCCTCGGGAACCGACACCTCACAACTTGAGCCGTCTCGAGGAAATACCCTCCATGCCTTTTCATTCCCCACGGAGGGGTTTCCTGTACGGCTGCTCCTGCACACCCTCCACTTTGCCATCTTTGTCTGCCGTCCGGACACGCCTTGGCGTGGCGTCTTGCTGACCAGCGGAGGTGGAGGTCCCCAATGGAGGGCTCTCTACGTGGGAGTCCTCCCTTGTTCCATCGGGGACTTGGCCTGGAGAGTGTTGCACGGAGCGGTCCCGTGCAATATGGTTTTAAGTAGGTTCACGGACTCCCAGGCTGCCTGCATTTTTTGCGGCCTGGAGGAGTCCCTGTTTCACATTTATGTCGAGTGTGAGAGGTTGCAGCCCCTCTTTCACTACTTGAAGGGGCTGCTCCTCGATTTTTGGTTGCACTTCAGTCCCACGCTCTTGATCTATGGTCACCCGGTGCGGAGGGGAGCGGGCAGGTTGGAGGACCTCCTCGTGGGACTGCTCCTGGGCCTGGCCAAGAGAGCCATCAATTGGTCCAGGCAGCGGGTGGTCGAGGGGGTCGTCCAGCCAGATTGCCTGCCTCTCTTCCGCGGCCATGTTCGCGCCCGGGTGGCCCTGGAGATGGAGCACGCGGTGTCTGCCGGTGCGCTTGAGTATTTCCATGACCGGTGGGTGCCACGGGGGCTGGAGTGCATCATCAACCCGGAAAACCAAATTTAAATTTGATATGTTAAGTTTTAGTTGAACTTTTGTTCATTTACAGTTCAATTTGTTTTTTTTTTGGGTCCAAACTAAAAGAGTGCCCTCCTGTTCAGTAAAGTACCTGTTAAACTGTTCTCCCGAAGTCCGTGTATTATTGAGGCGCGGACTTTACATTCACCACACGGACTGCAGCGGTTCAAGAAGGTGGCTCACCACCACCTTCTCAAGGGCAACTAGGGATGGGCAATAAATGCTGGTCTTGCCAGTGACGCCCAGATCCCATAAACGAATAAAAAGAAAGACAGGCATTTAGCATATAGTGGGTGGGGGCCTGCACCAGTGTAAGTGCAGCTGGGGCACCCTGAGGAGGAATTTTCAACAGAGGGCTGCTGCTTGGGTCCTGTCCTGGCAGCTCTGGCAGGCGATGGAGATATACAAAAACTGAGCCAAGTTGCTTTCTCCTTTGTTTGCCCTGAACCTCCATGAAGGTAAACCATTTCCAAAGTTGAAGTTTACAGGTATCAAACTGGTCTTTCTTACTTTGGTGGGCTCACTTCCTCCACAGTGGAGTACTGTTTGCCTGCCTCTTGTAATCATACAGTACATGGGGGGTGGGGGGATACTGGAGCTGGGACTTACGCCAATTCTGATCAGTAATGTCATTTTGTCAGTCCCACCTCCATCGGTGACTTCAGGCTGCAAGCGGGGTAGCACAAGGTCTGCCAATCCCCGCCCTCCAGAAAACTCAGTGCCTCTCAAGTGGATCCTGCCTCCGCCAGCTTCTTTCCCAGGGCTGTCATCCTACTGAACTCCACAAATAAACTCTAAAGCCTGCACATCTGCCAATGCACTTTATTATGTTTATGTTAATGTATTACAAGCCAAATGATTGTTGAATGTTTAAATGTCTTAATCTAAATGTACACTCTCGGGAGCCGCAAGCCTACATTTCGTTGTACTGCACTTGTGCACTAACAATGACAATAAAGTTGATTATGATTATGATTATTATGATTATGAAAATCAGAAGTGCATCCCCTTGCATCAATGTGAATTTTTCCATTCTTAGATTAGTTGTTCTTTTAGCCTAATCTATAATGTCAGCATATAAATAATGCTGTCATTTCATTGTAGCACTGAGGGAGTGTAGCATTGTCTGAGGTGCCATCCTTTATATGAAAAAATAAATTGAGACCTTGTGGTGGATTTCCCTTTAAAAGTCCGAGCAGTGGTGGGATGGTGCCTCCATCCGCCCCAACCCTGACTCTCTTTCAGAGCTAGGGGGTCATTCTCCAGGCATGCTGGGCTTCTGGCGGGATTTCCGCTGGCAAAAGGGAGCCTGCCATCTGCCATATATGCTGCAGTATGACCGCCACTACCGCACCACAGGAAGCTGGAGCAGCACGAAGGGGACACAGGCATCTCAAAAACATTGAGCCTCTGCCTTGTAGGCCTCTGCAGCCATCGAGACCTACACAGGCAATTTATTGGGGGCCAGATTGGAGGGAGAAGAAGCTGTGACAAGGCCTTCTACCCCCATGGAGGGACCTCAGAGCTGTTAATGCTTCTCTTCCTCTCGCCCTGACTTCAATTGGCAACACCTCCATGAATGCAACCGTGAATCTGGGAGTGTTCCCCAACTCACCACTCCCCCCACCCCCGCCCAGGCTGCTGTTCTTTCAGCATTTTACTAGTTGTACTTCTTGTTGCTGTCTCTCTTTATAATTGGAAGCAGTCAGGGGCATCACCCACTGCAGTGGAGACTATCACTCATCTTCATGGAGCCACCTAGTTACCTGCCTTTCAGTAGATCTCTACATGCGAATGTGAAGGCACCTCCTATGATGCCTGTGTTAACCTGGTCTCCCTGCATTCCTCCTCCCTGTCCTTCTCTTCTTCACCTAAATAACTCATATCGAGGGGGGAATCCCTAATGGATACAACATTCCCTCCGCTGTTGAATGTGTCAGAGTGCAAAATAGGAGCCCCAGAAAATAAAGCAGAAAGGTGTATCTATGAATGAGCATCCTACTAAAGTACCTATTGCCAAAAGTGCAGTAACTGGGCAGAATGATAACTATCAGAATATAGAACCCATAATGCCGCTGTTTCTAGAAAACCCAAACTTGCACCTCAGTAAAATAAAAGTCCTAATAAAAATAAACTTTTTTTGTTTAACTGGAGGCCATTAAACATACAAGACAAAATCTGGATTTGTGATAATTCATATACACTTCTGCTTGCATCTGTGAGATCAACCAGATTTACATTTTCAATGTCTTTTCAATTATGAAAATGCATACAGTATTTTTATGCTCTGATAAAAGCAGATGCAAACTATATTTTGTTATGCATCCCCATATCTAGATTTCAAGCTTTTTTTTTGCAAGTGGCGAGAGATAGGACAAATAAATTACATTTTGTTTTTCGGTGTGTGAAATAATCTGCAATTAGGAAAGCAGAGAGCCGATTGCAAAACATTAAAATAACAGGAATGTAGAAAGCACCAGCACTAAACATTCTCGGAGGGATTGAGAGTGAGGAAGTACAATGACCTATTTGAGAGGATCAACAACCTTAGAGTGGCACTCATGGACCAATCCACTTTACAGACCTTGTGGCTGTGTGGTCTACACCATTGGGCAATATTGGCTTGTGTGAGGAGCTCCGGGAGAACCTGGACCATCAAGATCATTGCTAAATTTCCTGCTTCATGCCAAAAACTGCTACATTTTAGCTTACTCATAGCTGGATGATATGTTTAAAAGAAGTTAAATTATGGCAGTCAATGAGAATTAGAATATGCCTCCTTCCATGTTAAAGACTATCAATCAGGTTACTGTTCAGGAAAGCTACCAGGTACATCAGTTTTCTTTTGTACCATATGAAGCTAAGTCATATTAAACAGGAATTCTACACCCTTGAAAGATTCACTTTATATCATGGGAGCAATAGACCAAATATAAATTTACATCTGCTAACCATTTGATTCTAAGCAAATCATCTGGAACAAGAAATGGTAATGTTCAGTGAACATATGAGTTTGGTTGTAATGCCAACTCTACCATCATGAATGTCACTGCTAAATTCCCTGGTTCATTCCACAACCCCTACATTTTAGCTAATTCAAATCTAGTTGATATGTTTAACATAAAATAAATTAGAGGAGATTAGTTTTTTGGGTAAATGGGCTGAATGCAGAGATTGCTTAGCAGTTGAAATGTTGTATAATATTCCTAACCACCACCTTAGAAGGAACAATGACTACCTTTTGAGACTTAGTTGAGAGCAAGTTGAGGGTATTTGCAGCTTTCAGGATCAAAGGATTCCTCTGTGCGCAGAACTTTCTATGGCTATGTTTAGATTGTTTCCAGTATACTGTTAGGTAAATCGGAAAATGTTTGAAGCTAAACAGAAACAGCTGGGTAAAAGATGATCCAGAGCTGAGAGTCCAGGGCTTCTCTTGTCAAGATTTAAATCACATGTAACCAAAACCATCACATTACCAGAAGACTCACTAATTGTACTTTTGGCACAGAAAATGAATACCTCCATTATCTCAATACCTCTGGGTTCCTTTCTAATATATCCCAGATAACATGTCAAATTTTGCTTCCTGAAGAATGTTTCCATTAAATATGAATAGGATCAATCTTTAAGCTATAGCAATGTCATGGTACAGAGGGCTCTGTGGGTTATATTTGCTTCGGAATGTTTTGTTTTTATTTATGTATACCTTATGTTGGTGTTGTCAGGATCCCATGAGGTCTCATGGCATCAAGTCAAACATGGGCAAGGAAACCTCTTGCTAATTACGACCTACCGCCCTCCCTCAGCTGATGAATCAGTACTCCTTCATGTTGAACACCAATTGGAAGAAGCACTGAGAGTAGCAAGGGCACAAAATGTCCTCTGGGTGGGGGACTTCAATGTCCATCACCAAGAGTGGCTCGGTAGCACCACAACTGACCGAGCTGGCCGAGTCCTAAAGGACATAGCTGCCAGACTGGGTCTGCGACAGGTGGTGAGGGAACCAACAAGAGGGGAAAACCTACTTGATCTCATCCTCACCAATCTACCTGTTGCAGATGCATCTGTCCATGACAGCATTGGTGGAAGTGACCACCGCACAGTCCTTGTGGAGACGAAGTCCCGTCTTCATGTTGAGGATACCCTCCACCGTGTTGTGTGGCACTACCACCGTGCTAAATGGGACAGATTTCGAACAGATCTGGCAACTCAAAACTGGGCATCCATGAGGCGCTGTGGGCCATCAGCAGCAGCAGAATTGTATTCAACCACAATCTGTAACCTCATGGCCCGGCATATCCCTCACTCTACCATTACCATCAAGCTGGGAGATCAACCCTGGTTTAACGAAGAGTGCAGGAGAGCATGCCGGGAACAGCACCAGGCATACTGAAAAATGAGGTGTCAACCTGGTGAGGCTACAACACAGGACTACTTGCATGCCAAACAACAGAAGCAACATGCGATAGACAGAGCTAAGCGATCTCACAACCATCGGATCAAATCAAATCAAAGCTCTGCAGTCCTGCCACATCCAGTCGTGAGTGGTGGTGGACAATTAAACAGTTAACAGGAGGAGGAGGCTCCAAAAATATCCCCATCCTCAATGATGGTGGAGCCCAGCACGTGTGCAAAAGATAAGGCTGAAGCATTTGCAACTATCTTCAGCCAGAAGTGCCGAGTGGATGATCCATCTCGGCCTCCTCCTGAGGTCCCCAGCATCACAGATGCCAGCCTTCAGCCCATTCAATTCACTCCACGTGATGTCAAGAAATGGCTGAAGACACTGGATACTGCAAAGGCTATGGGCCCTGACAACATTCCGGCAATAGTACTGAAGACTTGTACTCCAGAACTAGCTGCGCCCCTAGCCAAGCTGTTCCAGTACAGCTACAACACTGGCATCTACCCAGCAATGTGGAAAATTGCCCAAGTATGTCCTGTCTACAAAAAGCAGGACAAATCCGACCCGGCTAATTACCGTCCCATCAGTCTACTCTCAATCATCAGCAAAGTGATGGAAGGTGTCGTCGACAGTACTATCAAGCGGCACTTACTCAGCAATAACCTGCTAACTGACGCTCAGTTTGGGTTCCGCCAGGGCCACTCAGCTCCTGACCTCATTACAGCCTTGGTCCAAACATGGACAAAAGAGCTGAACTCAAGAGGTGAGGTGAGAGTGACTGCCCTTGACATCAAGGCAGCATTTGATCGAGTGTGGCATCAAGGAGCCCTAGAAAAACTGAAGTCAATGGGAATCAAAGGGAAAACTCTCCATTGGTTGGAATCATACCTAGCACAAAGGAAGTTGGCTGTGGTTGTTGGAGGTCATTCATCTCAATCACATGACATCACTGCAGGAGTTCCTCAGGGCAGTGTCCTAGGCCCAACCATCTTCAGCTGTTTCATCAATGACCTTCCCTCCATCATAAGGTCAGAAGTGGGGATGTTCGCTGATGATTGCACACTGTTCAGCACCATTCGAGACTCGTCAGATACTGACGCAGTCCATGTCCATATGCAGCAAGACCTGGACAACATTCAGACTTGGGCTGACAAGTGGCAAATAACATTCACACCACACAAATGCCAGGCAATGACCATCTCCAACAAGCAAGACTCTAACCATCTCCCCTTGACATTCAATGGCATTACCATCGCTGAATCCCCCACTATCAACATCCTGGGGGTTACCATTGATCAGAAACTGAACTGGACCAGCCATATAAATACTGTGGCTACAAGAGCAGGCCAGAGGCTGGGAATTCTGCGGCGAGTGTCTCACCTCCTGACTCCCCAAAGCCTTTCCACCATCTACAAGGCACAAGTCAGGAGTGTGATGGAATACTCTTCACTTACCTGGATAAGTGCAGCTCCAGCGACACTCAAGAAGCTCGACACCATTCAGGATAAAGCAGCCCGCTTGATTGGCACTCCATCCACCACCTTCAACATTCACTCCCTCCACCACCAGTGCACTGTGGCTGCAGTGTGTACCATCTACAAGATGCACTGCAGCAACTCGCCAAAGCTCCTTCAACAGCACCTTCCAAACCCGCAACCTCTACCACTTAGAAGGACAAGGGCAGCAGATGCATGGGAACATCACCACCTACAAGTTCCCCTCCAAGCCACACATCATCCTGACTTGGACCTGTATCGCCATTCCTTCACTGTCGCTGGGCCAAAATCCTGGAACTCCCTTCCTAACAGCATTGTGGGTGTACCTACACCATATGGACTGCAGCGGTTCAAGAAGGCGGCTCACCACCATCTTCTCAAGGGCAATTAGGGATGGGCACTAAATGCAGGCCTAGCCAGCGATGCCCACATCCCATCAATGAATTAAAAAAAAAGGTTTTTGTACTTATTTCTTCATCATCATTGTGATGAACAATTATGTGTTTCTTTTTAATATCCTGATCTGTATGGTTTTGACTTTATGTATTTTGATTGCTATAAAGATCTTTAGACAAGATGTATTAGAAATGTTGAAAAATAATTACACCTGCTTACAACTTTTGAAAATCTGGTATTTAAATTCTTCACAAAATCTTATTACCTTTCATTTTCTAAACTTCTGTTCCAAAAAAGGATTGTTCTTGCTTTAAATAATAGACAAGTCCTGTTCACCTCTCACTCCTGTGCACGCTGACCTATATTGGCTCCTGGTTCCTGAACGTCTCGGTTTTAAAATTTTCATCCTTGTGTTCAAAATCCCTCCATGGCCTCGCCCTCCCTATCTCTGTAAACCTCCTCCAGCCCTACAACACTCCGAGATCTCTGCGCTCCTCCCATTCTGGCCTCTTGTCCATCCCCCACTTCCTTGACCCCACCATTGACGGCCGTGCCTTCAGCCATCTGGGCCCTAAGCTCTGGATTCCTTCCCTAAACAGCTCCACCTCTCCACCTCTCACTCCTTTTTTAAGGTGCTCCTTAAAACCTACCTCTTTGACAAGCTTTTGGTCACCTGTCCTAATGTCTCCTGCTTTGGATCGGTCTCAATTTTTGTTTTGATAACACTCCTGTGAAGCACCTTGGGATGTTTTACTACATTAAAGGTACTATATCAATACAAGTTGTTGTTCACTTTCTTGGGTCTGCATTCAGATGCATTGGATCAACTGGGCACAGTGAATCTCTGAAAGTCAGTCGAGTCAGGGTCTATTTTTGTCTGTTTTTCTTTTTGTATATCTGGTACTCCACATGCGTCTCTCAAACCTTTTCTCTCCCTCTTTATGCCTGTCTCTTTTTTGTTCTCATACTCTCCCCTCTTCCTCCCACCTACCACAGAGACTTGGAGCTAACCTTGATGCTCCAAAGCTTTTATTAATGTGCAATTTATTGTCTTATTTTCTGTGTCAGCCTTGGCTCAGCTGTTGCACTCTTGCCTCTGAGTCAGTTCATTCCAGAAATTTAAGCACATAATCTAGGCTACTCCAATGTAATGCTGAGGGAGTGCTGCACTGTTGGAGGTGCCGTCTTTTGGATGAGACATTAAAGCAGAGCCTTGTCTGCCGTCTCAGGTGATGTTTTTGAATATTATAGATTTCCTTATGGTGACCACAAAATTAAGTGGGGAAAGGGATTGTATAAACTAATGTGGCTATTTTATATGTTTATAATAAAGCTGTTTTATTACAGGTTTGTTAGTCATGTTAGTTTAGAAAGCCCTGATTCTCTCTTATTTTCATGAAGTGTTCTCATTCCAGGGGAATACTTGTTTATTTCAGCAAGATTAGTGTCTGCCCAGTACAGCCAACAAATGGATCATACTTTAAATCAGGAATTGGACTACTGGGAGCAGAGGAAAGCAAACCAAAGGGAAAAACTAAATTGCCTCGGAGATGACAAGAAAAAATAAAGAAACTTAAAAGGAAGAAAATAGCCCAATTTTGACGAGAGAAAATTGTTTTTCTTGATAGCTGGGTGAATGTTCAATGCAACTCTTATCAAGTGGACATGGTTCAAAAAATATGATTTGATTTTTTGGGGTTAATATTCAATATTCAAAACCTATGTAGTATTCATTTGCAAATGTATTTTAATGTCTTTCTTAAAAAAGAGAAAGAAGCATTTTCACTATTACTCAAACCTGTAGAAATCGGCAAAGCTAAATTAAACTGTTTGTAATTATATTTGCTGTGGCCTCTTGGCCAAAAAGGATTAGATGAAGGGGAAGCAATAGTATTCCCTTGGTGCATTATTACAAGCTGGATTTCTCTACAACACAGCAGCATATGGTTCAGGACACGTGGTAGAGGATTTTGTTCATAAATAATATATTGAAATGTAAAATATGGAAAAAGGATTGCTCCCTTTGGAGAATTATACATTTAAATCCCGAATTTAGAACAAAGTAAGATTACATTTTTAGCTCAAAAAATTGTAAATGCATTGGCAATTTTTTACATAGCTCATGTGAGGCCAACCCTCTCTCTGGATCAGCTGAAGTGACAGAGCCAATAGTAAGCCTATTGCATCTGTTACTGTATCAACTGCTGTCTGTAAAACAGAGTCACTCTGCAGGTGGGTCAGAAGTCACAGCTGAACTCTATGTGACCTGCCCATATATTTCAAACAGTGGGCCTTGTTGGATCCGTGATTCAGAGGATATGTTGTTATTAAATAATCACACGGATGCTGTACATTAACAATAAACAGGTCTTTACTGGAGGAGGGTAGTCTCAAGACTGGGGGTACAGAGGCATGCGCAAAGCTTATATACCGGTGTGGTCACTGCCGGTACTACAGTATACAGGAGCTGTAAAAGTAGTTCTGACTTAAAGGCACATACACTACAATTCCTCCCCTTTTAGATTAGTAGTACCCTTAATATTCAAATAACAATTAACATTTCAACATGTACATTAAACAACAAAAGTCCATTTATAGATTTAGTCTTTGGGGCGGCTTCCTGACCCTTTCGGGATAGCGCCTTTCCGGAGGTTCTTGTTCTTGGTGCAGAGGTGATTCTGACCCCTTTTCATCGGGTAGTTCATTGGGTTCCACTGCTACTGGGTCTGAAGTAGATGCTACCGGTATGTCGGGTTCATCCCCAGGTACTCGTGACATGGGGTTGACGCGTTCTTGTGACGCTAAGATCTGATCGACGGGGCGTCTCACAATGTTCTCCCCGACATCCACTGTGTACATTAATGGCCCCTGCCTTGTACATATCGTTCCGGGTTGCCATTTCTCTGTTCGATAGTCCCGGGCCGAGACTGGTTGCCCTACATTGAAGCTCCTTGTCGGCTTCTCATTGATGTGCTGGAATTGTTTGTCCTCAACATTTCTTCGCACATTTGGTCTGAGCAAGTCCAGACGAGATCTCAACCTTCGGTTAAAGAATATCATGGCAGGGGTCTGGTTGGTAACTGCATGTGTCGCGTTTCGGTAGGCTAATAAGGAATTGTCCATCTTATGCTGTAGTGGAATTTCATCATCGCACATGGCCTTTATCGCCTTCTTAAAGGTTTGTATGAACCTCTCAGCCAATCCATTTGTGGCTGGATGATACAGGGCGGATGTGTACTGACTTACCCCATTCCTTCTCATAAATTTTTGGAACTCGTCGGACACAAACTGTGGTCCATTATCAGAGCAAATCTGCTCTGGCAACCCGTTTCTGGCAAATATGGTCCGTAGGACTGCAATCGTTTTCTCTGTAGTGGTTGAAGACATTTTTATCACCTCAGGCCACTTTCAATGAGCATCCACTGCTATTAAGAACATTGAGTCCATGAATGGACCAGCAAAATCAAGATGCACCCGTTGCCATGGAGAGGAGGGCCACTCCCATGGGTGTAGAGGGGCATGTGGTGGTGCATTTTGGACCTTCTGGCATCCTAAGCAACTCTTAGTTAGGTCTTCGATTTGTTGATCGATTCCCGGCCACCACACATAAGCCCTAGCAAGGCTTTTCATTTTCACTCCCCCCAGATGACCTTCATGTAGCTCATTTAGCACTCTCTCCCTTAACTTGGGTGGAATCACCACTCTGGATCCACACATCACTGTCCCCTGGCATACTGACAGCTGTTCTCTTCTGGATGAGAATGCTGGCAACAGTGAGTCGCCATGTGTTGGCCATCCCCTCACCGTCAATTCATATACCCGCGACAGCGTCGGATCATTGCGGGTCTCCTTCTCTATATCCGCGTTTGTTACTGGCAATCGTTCAATTATTGACGAATAAAATATCTCGATAGGGTCCACTGCTGGTGCTTCCTCCACAGTAGGCAGTGGCAGGCGCGATAGCCCATCAGCGTTCCCATGCTGTTTTGTGCCTTTATATTCTATTTCATATTGATTCGCCCCTAGAAACATGCACCATCTTTGTAACCGCTGTGCAGTCATCACTGGAACGCCCTTCTTAGGATTAAAGATGGAGACAAGTGGTTGGTGGTCAGTCAGTAAGGTAAACTTCTGCCCATGCAGATAGTGGTGGAATTTTTTTACTCCCCATACTAGGCTGAGGGCCTCCCTGTCAATCTGGGCGTAGTTGCGCTCGGCTGAGGTTAGTGACCGAGACGCAAAGGCTACTGGCCTCTCCAACCCGTCTGGGAATTTGTGCGACAGCACCGCTCCAATACCATAGGGTGATGCATCACATGCCAAACGAATTGGTAATGCTGGGTTGAAATGGGCCAGCACCTCTTTTGATGTGATCAATTCTTTACACTTCTGGAAAGCTCATCTACATTCGTCATCCCACTTCCATGGTACCCCTGTTTGCAGTAGGGTGTTCAGTGGGTGTAATACCGTAGACAAATTTGGTAAGAAGTTGTGGTAGTAGTTTACCAGCCCGAGGAACGACCTCAGTTGTGACACATTTTCCGGTGCTGGAGCCTTGACTACTGCCTCAATCTTGTCAGGGGACTTATGTAACCCCTCTTCATCGATGACGTGGCCACAATACGAGATCTGTTTCTGGAAAAACTCGCACTTGTAGCGATTAGCTCGTAGCCCATACTCCTTTAATCTGGTAAGCACCTTCTCCAAGTTGGCGAGGTGATCACCGTCATTTTCGCCCGTGACCAAGATGTCGTCCAAATAACACTGGGTCCCTGGAATTTGTAGTGTATGTACCTTTAAGAGCCCCTGTGTACTTTAATACCGGTAGTGACCACTCGGGTATAAAAGCCTGTATAGCGTCTTGTATCTTTTAGTTCACCTCCAGACTTTGTTCAGTAAACACTTGTTAAACCAACTCCTGCATTCTGTGTCTCCATTAACACACGGATACAACAGAATCCCTTGCAAGACTTGATCCATTGTCCTTTGCCAAATAGCCGGAGCTGATGCTACTCCAAACACCAGCCGGTTGTATTGATAGAGACCTTTATGAGTGTTGATTGTAAGGTATTGTTTCGAACTTTCTTCTACCTCCATTTGCAAGTACGCTTGGGCTAGATCAATTTTGGTGAAGCGTTTACCTCCAGATAGCGAGGCGAAAATATCCTCAATTCGTGGAAGCGGATATTGTACCATGTGAAGGACTGGGTTCACTGTCACCTTAAAATCCCCACAGATGCGGACGTTCTTTGGTTCCCCAGGCGTATTACTCAATGACCTCTTCATGACAGGAACGATGGGTGTAGCCCACTCGCTCCAGTCCACTTTGGACAGTACTCCTGAACGTTCCAACCCTTCCAGCTCTGCTTCAACAGCTGGTCTGATCGCATAAGGCACTGGTCTGGCCTTCAGAAACTCTGGGCATGCATTTTCCTCTATTTTAATCGTTGCTGTTATTCCTTTTAGTGTTCCTAGTCCCTCCTGGAACACTTCTTTTGTGTCAGTTAGCATTTTTGACAGTCGTCCAGGTGTGACGTCGTCATCCTTTTTGGCCTCAACCTTCAGTGCCTGTATGGAATGCCAATCTAATTGTATCTTCCGGATCCATTTACGTCCTAGCAGTGGTGGTCCTCCATCTGGCAATACATACATATCCATTTTAGGTATTTCCTGGCCTTTATATGTCACTTTCACCCTTATTTTTCCTTTGGGGTAGACTTTTTGCCCCGTATACGTCTTCAAGACAATCTCTGTAGCTTTCAAGGGTATGTGTGGAAATAGCTGCTTGTAGTCTCTTTGATTTATGACTGTTAGAACTGACCCTGTGTCCAATTCCATTTTCACTTGGACTCCATCTATCTTGAGTGTAACCCAGATAGTCTGGTGATCCTCCATTTTGGTTACCTTATGTAGTTTCAGACAACCCAGCTCCTTGCTTCCAGAGTCTGTGTCACTTTTCTGTTTGTCTGAACCACTGTCCATCACCTGGTGTACCCTTTTGTACTTCTCCTGTGGAGATTACTTACTGTTGGTTTTCTTCCCAGACCTGCAGACTCTTGCTATGTGCCCTGCTTTCCCACACTGTCTGCACACTTGGTCCTTGAACCAACAATCTTTCTGGTCATGTGTTGTTCTGCCGCAGCAATAGCACTTCCCTGTTCCATAGGACATTTCATTGGTGCCATATTCTTGCGGTCTCCATTGTATCTCTGCAGCGCCCCTTGCGGCTGCTTCGTGTGATACTGCCATACTGAAAGCTTTGTCCAGCGTAAGATCCTTTTCCAACAGAAGCCGTTACTGGGTTCCTTCACTCTGTAGCCCACACACAAACTTGTCCCTTAACGTATCTGCTAGCCCCGCTCCTAACTAGCAGTGTTTCGATAGCTTGCGCAGTTCCGTTAGGTACTCAGCATTGCTTTCGTCTTTGTGTTGGTTCCTTTTATGGAACTTAAATTGTTCTGCTATCAGCAGCGGTGTGGGGTTTAAGTGGTCCTATAGGATTTCTACTATGCTTTCAAAATTCTTGTTTACCGGCTTCTCTGGGGTTATTAGATTTCGCAGTAACCCATAAGTTTTTGCACCCATGGAATTTAACAGAACCAGTGCTTTATTAGCATCTGTCACTTAATTCGCCCTGCAGTACACCTCAATACGTCCACATATGTCACCCAATCTTCGACTTCATTGTTGAACGTAGAGATACTGCCACTCTTCGGCATCCTTGGGTGTGAGGTAACTGTCAAAAATGGCACCTCCCGTGCTTCCCCTTCTTCTCCGCTGGCACAAAATGGTGTCTCCCGCGCTTTCCTTCCTTCCCGCGCTCACCCTTCTTCTCCGCTGCGGCTTCTAAAAATGGCATCTCCCGTGCTCTTCCTTCTTCTCTGCGGCTCAATGGCGTCGCCCGCGCTCCCCTTTATTCGCCCCGTGGACCCTGTTCAGCCCGTGAGCCCTGGCTGTGCTCTGCGCGTTCTTCTTTTTATATTTTTCGACGCCGCTCAGTCTAGGACCTGGCTGTTTCTTTACCCTCTCTCTCTCCGGTTTGTTTTCTTTTTCTCGACGCCGCTCGGTGTTCAACCCCCGGCTGCGCCCTGCTCTCTTCACCCTCTGTCTTACCCCATCGACGCTGCTCGGCTTTCTCTCTGCCGTCGGTCGGCTCCAGCCGCCGCTGCTCGGGAAGGGTCTGCGCTGGACCTGTCGTCGGTCTCTTGCTGCTCGTCGTGGCTGGGGAACCAAGCCCGGCTCTCCACAGCGTCCCCTGTGAAGTTCAATCTCTGCCTGATGGCTGGGCGGTTGCTCGTGGTCGACGCCCGTGTTCCTGGCCTCGACTATTTTTTTTTATGTTGCAGGTAGATTCGAATCGACACTCGTTGCCACTGTTGGATCCATGATTCAGAGGATATGCTGTTATTAAATAATCACACAGATGCTGTACATTAACAATAAACAGGTCTTTCCTGTAGGAGGGTAGTCTCAAGACTGGGGGTACAGAGGCATGCACAAAGCTTATATACCGGTGTGGTCACTGCCGGTACTACAGTATGCAGGAGCTGTAAAAGTAGTTCTGACATAAAGGCACATACACTACAGGCCTGGCAGGGTGGCAGGAACCCTCCAAGGTTCAAGATTATTTATTTTTGTTTTGGTTAGTATCCTTCTATTCTAGCACCAATAATGTCGATCAAGGCATATTTCTTTCTTTAAAATTGCCTTACATGATCAGCAGACCAGAACACTTCGCGACCGAAAATGGCTCCTGGCACACCCAGCTTTTTTCTGAAATTCCATTGGTTCCTTTTTACTAAATTCAGAAAATTTCTGTTCTTTCTGATCTCAGAATTTTCTGTTTATAGCTAAAGGACCAAAGGAATATTGTTGGAACTTCTATAAATCTAAGGGTAATTGTCAACTCACTAAAAGCATTGGGAGATTCAAATTCTTAACATTTCATTTAAAAATGAAACTACTTAAGAGCCTTTTCATTTTCCATTTCAAATTTAGATCTTGCTATAATCTTCACATTTTCTGTCCTTTTCCCTCCTGTTCCCTAATTTTCAGGTTCTATTGGGCAGGCAGGGTTCTTCCCATTGGCTTGCTTTGTTTTGCTCCCAGTTGTCTAATTTCCATTTTAAAGTATGATCCATTTGTTGGCTGTACTGGGCAGACACAAATCTTGCTAAAATAAACACGGGTTCTCCTGGAAAGGGAACACTACATACAAATAAGTAAGGGTCAGGGCTTGTCTAAACTAACATAACTAATAAACCTGTAATGAAAGAGTTTTAACCCTAATCTAGTGCTCCTCCTCAGTGCTATCTGTGTGGTAGAAGGTTTGATTGCCTGGCTGCTGTACGCTGATACGAGCCTCCTGGCAGTTAGGTGTCACTTGCCTCCTGGCTGCTAAGACCTGGGATGGACCTTCTGCAGTTTGCACCTCTTATGCTGCTGCCTGGGCTGCCTGGCTAGCTGCAAGCATCAGAGAGGGCTGGCAGGCGGGTATTATTATGTCCGTGTTTAATTGAGACACGGACTGCAGGAGTTGATTATAACAAGTCTTTACTGAATGGAGACAACCTGGAAACTGAAACTACAGAAGCCTGCTAGGGCCATTTATACAGGGGTGGTCACTGCCGGTACTGCAGTCTGAGACCAGTTATTCCCTTAAAGGTACATACACAACAATTCCTCCCCTTTCAGATAAACAGTACATAACATTCATTTAGTAACTAAATAATAACTAATTACAATTACGGTTGCTAGATACATTGGTTGAAGTTAAGCAATTATAAGTTCAGTCTTTGAGGGGGCTTCCTGATTCTGTCTGGATAACGCCTCTTTGGGATATCAGGTTCTTCTGACAAGGTTGAGTCGGGATCAATGTCGTTGTTTGGTTCGTCTGCTTCCAATATCACCGATTCTGCGGTAGATGCAATTGGTACTTCGGTTTCATCGCCAGGTGTATCAGATCGTGGTGTGGAGTTGACGTTTTCCAGTGACTCTAGAATCTGGTCAGCATGGCGTCTTACAATGCTCTCTCCAACGTCCACGGTATACATTAGAGGTCCTCGCCGTGTACAGATCGTTCCTGGCTGCCATTTCTCTGTGCGGTAGTCCCGGGCCAAAACTGGTTGACCTATCTTAAAACTCCTGGTCGGCCTTTCATTCATATTCTGAAACTGTCTGTTCTCCACATCTCTTCTGACGTTTGGCTTAACCAAATCCAAGCGGCATCGTAGTCTTCAATTGAAGAACATCATGGCTGGAGTTTGGTTGGTAACCGCATGTGTCGCATTCCGGTAGGCAAACAAGAAGTTATCCACCTTGTGTTGTAGGGGTATATCTTCATTACACATTGCCTTGATAGCCTTCTTGAATGTTTGAACAAACCTCTCGGCCAATCCATTAGTAGCTGGATGATATGGGGCGGTTGTGTAATGCTTAACACCATTGTTCTTTAAGAACCTCTGGAACTCTTCAGACACAAACTGTGGTCCATTGTCAGAGCAAATCTGTTCAGGCAGCCCATTCCTGGCGAATATGGTTCGTAAGACTGTGATAGTTTTTTCTGTGGTGGTTGAGGATATTTTTATTACCTCTGGCCACTTTGAATGTGCATCCACCGCAATTAAAAACATCGAGTCCATAAAGGGGCCAGCAAAATCAATGTGCACCCTTTGCCATGGAGATGAGGGCCACTCCCATGGATGTAGAGGGGCTTGTGGTGGGGGGTTTTGGACCTTCTGGCATCCTGTACAGCTCTTGGTCATCTCTTTGATTTCTCTATCGATTTCCGGCCACCACACAAACGCTCTGGCTAAGTTCTTCATTTTTATGCCTCCCAGATGACCCTCATGAAGCTCATTGAGCACTCTATCCTTCAATTTGGGTGGAATTACTACTCTGGATCCACACATCAAGGTTCCTCTGCACACTGACAGCTGTTCTCTTCTCGGTGAGAATGCTGGCAGCAGTGGTTCGCCAAGTGCTGGCCATCCCTTCACCGTTAAATCATAGACCCAGGAGAGTGGCGGGTCATTGCGTGTTTCCTTTTCTATGTTTGCATTAGTCACAGGGAGACATTCGACTATAGTCGAGTGGAATAACTCCACTGGATCCACTGCCAGTTCTTCTTCCACCATCGGCAACGGTAGGCGCGACAATCCATCAGCATTCCCATGCTGTTTAGTTCCTTTGTACTCGATGTCATATTGGTGTGCCCCTAGGAAAAGGGACCACCTCTGTAGCCGTTGTGCCATCATTATCGGTACGCCCTTCTGAGGGTTGAAAATGGAGCCGAGAGGTTGATGATCAGTTAGTAGAGTAAATTTCTGACCGTGCAGGTAGTGATTGAACTTCTTCACCCCCCACACCAGGCTGAGGGCCTCTCTGTCAATCTGGGCGTAGTTACGCTCGGCTGAAGTTAACGAGCATGACGCAAAAGCTATCGGCCTCTCTGAACCATCAAGGAATTTATGTGACAGTACCGCTCCAACACCATAGGGAGACGCATCACACGCCAGTCTTATCGGTAGTGATGGGTTGTAGTGAGCCAATACTTCTCTTGAAGTGATTAGGTCCTTACTCTTCTGAAAGGCCCGCTTACATTCATCGCTCCATTTCCATGCTACTCCCGTTCGTAGTAGGGCATTCAGTGGATGCAGAATTGTGGACAAATTCAGCAAAAACTTATGGTAGTAATTCACCAATCCGAGGAATGACCTCAGTTGCGACACATTTTCAGGCGCTGGAGTCTTAACTGCCGCTTCAATTTTGTCAGGGGACTTATGCAACCCCTCTTCATCAATCACGTGGCCACAATACGATATCTGTTTCTTAACAAACTCGCACTTAGGGCGATTGGCTCGTAGCTCATGTTCACGTAGTCTAGTGAGCACCTGCTCTAGGTTGGCAAGGTGTTCACTGTCATCTTCACCTGTCACTAGGATGTCGTCCAAGTAACACTGAGTCCCCGGAATCCCTTGCAGGACTTGTTCCATCGCTCTTTGCCATATCGCCGGAGCTACTCCGAATACCAGTCGATTATACTGGTAAAGACCTTTGTGAGTGTTTATCGTGAGATACTTCCTAGAAGATTCTTCAACCTCCATCTGCAAATATGCTTGTGCTAGGTCAATTTTTGTAAAATGTTTCCCTCCAGATAGTGAGGCGAAGATATCTTCTATCCTTGGAAGAGGATATTGCACTGTGTGAAGGATTGGCTTCACCATCACCTTGAAGTCCCCACAGATGCGAACCTTCCTTGGCTCCTCAGACTTATTGTTTAACGTTTTCTTCATGACAGGAACGATGGGTGTCGCCCACTCGCTCCAGTCTACCTTAGATAACACGCCTGCATTCTCCAGATTCTCCAGCTCTGCCTCGACGGCTGGGCGAATTGCATATGGTACCGGTCTTGCTTTGAAAAACTTGGGAATTGCATTCTCCTCTAGTTTTATTGAGGCAGTTACGCCTTTAAGAGTGCCCAGTTCTTGTTGAAATACCTCTTTGGCGTCAGCTAAGATTGTTGACAATCGTCCAGGAGTGACGTCGTCATCCTTTTTACCAGCCACCGTCAGTGCCTGAATGGAGTGCCAGTCTAAACTTATCTTTCTGATCCAGTCACGTCCCAATAACTGTGGTCCACCATCTTGCAGAATGTAGAGATACAATTTCCGTATTTTCTTGCCGTTGTATTCGACAGGCACCCTTATTTTTCCTCTGGGGTATACTTTTTGCCCCGTATACATCCTCAAGACAATGGATGTCTCTCTCAAGGGTATGTGTGAGAATAGCAGCTCATAGTCTCGTTGATTCATGACGGTTAGAGCTGATCCTGTATCCAATTCCATTTTGACTTGGGACCCTGCTATCGTGAGGGTGACCCAAATGGTTCGGTGATCCTCTTTTGTGATTACGTTGTGAAGTTTGAGACAGCTTAGTCTCTTGTTCCCGGATTCACTATCGCTCATCTGGTCTTCGGAACTACTGTACGTCATCTTTTGTACTTTCCTGTATGGTTCCTTAGTGGCCTTTTTGTTGTCGTTGGTCTTCTTCCCAGACCTGCAAACTCGTGCAATGTGTCCCATCTTTCCGCATTGCCTGCATATTTTGTCCTTGGACCAGCAGTCCTTCTGGTCATGGTTTGTTCTGCCGCAGCAATAACATTTTGCAAATCCCCGTGTCATTTTGTGGGTGCCGTATTCCTGTGGCTTTTGTTGTATTTCCGCAGCTCCCCTTGCTGCTGCTTCGTACAATACTGCCACGCTGAAAGCCTTATCTAACATCAGCTCTTTCTCTGAGAGTAACCTCTTCTGGGTTCCTTCACTCAGGAGTCCACAGACAAATTTGTCCCGTAAGGTATCTGCCAGTCCTGCTCTGAACTGGCAGTGCTTTGATAGCTTGCGTAGTTCCGTAAGGTAATCAGCATTGCTCTCATTTTTATGCTGATTTCTCCTGTGGAATTTAAATCTTTCTGCTATCAGCAGCGGTATAGGATTTAGGTGTTCCTGTAGGATAGCAACAATTTCATTAAAACTCTTCGCCCTCGGTTTGGCTGGAGTAATCAGGTCCCGCAATAGGCCATACGTTCTTGCGCCCATTAAATTTAGCAATACCGATGCCTTTTTCTCATCGGCTATTTCGTTTGCCTCGCAATATACCTCGACTCTTTCCACATACGTAGTCCAGTCTTCTATTGCATTATCGAAGGCAGTGATATCGCCAGTCTTTGGCATCTTGAAAATCTAAGATGGCGCCTCCCGCACTTTGCCTTCGTCCCCGATGGATCAAAATGGCGCCTCCCACGCTTTTCTTTCTTCCCCGCCGAGTTAAGATGGCGCCTCCCGTGCTTTCCCGCCGCTGCCGCTGCTGCCAACGCTGTTGCTGGCGATTATATTTATTTTACTATCTTGTAATGGCGACGCCCTATGGTCTTCGCGCCTCCCCGATCGCTGCTGCCAACGCCACTCTCCGCGGTATTTTTATTTTTCTATCGCACGTCAATATTTGCTCCGTTAATTGAAGAACCGTTCCCGTCGTGGAGCGGACCCTCTGGGACACTTCCCTCCCTCTTCTTAGGTCCGAACGCTGCCCGGCTGCGAAGCACCGGCCGCGCCCTGTGTGCTCCACCCTCTCTCTCTCTCTTTGCTTCCCGACTCGCTGCCCGGCCCCGTTGCAGAGCCACCCGATCGAGCTCTAGCCCGCCGCAGCCCAGGAAGGATCAGTGCACTACCTGCCACCAGCCCGATTAGCTGGGAAACCACAGACTGGAGACCAAGCCTGGCTCTCGACAGTCTCTCCTGCACTTTTCAATTCGATGATTTGGAGGGCGGTTGCCCACGGTCGTCGCCCGTTTCTTGAGTTTCTTTGGACTATTTCTTTATTTTTTTTTTCTTCTGGCTTCGACCTTCAATAACGTCATCTGAGGTGCTGCCGAGTTGCAGGTAAGTTCGTTTCTTACTCGTCGCCAGTCTTATGTCCGTGTATAATTGAGACACGGACTGCAGGAGTTGATTATAACAAGTCTTTACTGAATGGAGACAGCCTGGAAACTGAAACTACAGAAGCCTGCTAGGGCCTTTTATACAGGGGTGGTCACTGCCGGTACTGCAGTCTGAGGCCAGTTATTCCCTTAAAGGTACATACACAACAGGTATACATGTGCTGCTATCTGGAAAGACAACAGCATCACAAAGAAAATAAAGAATAAACTTTCATTTATAGTGTGGCGGAGCCACCAAAGGACTCAGATCATTTGTACATAATTCCTTTAACAGCATGTTAGCCACAACCGGTGTCTGTATCTTTATCTGTATTGTTTAACTGAGCAGAGCGCGGTCACTTTAACAGGGCGGTCAAAACATGATGACGTCATGCCATTCATCACGTGATCCCTCACTGGCGAGAAGAACATGATGACGTCATGACGTCAGCCAGGGAATGGCCCGGGCAGTCCTCATGGAGCCTCTGAAGAGAGCAGACCTGTATTCGACGTTGTCCTGCAGTTTCTTGTTAAAACCTGTTTGTTTCATTAAAGTTCGTTTGATTGATTGCCTGAGCAGAACTCAGTCTTTTTGTTAGGAACTCCCGTTCCTACAATAGCACCTTTCATGGCGTGATGTCCTAAAGTGCTTTACAGTCAATGAATTGCTTTTGAAGTAAATAACAAATATAAAAGGGACCACTTTTGGTGATTTTTGTTGAAGGATAACTTTTAGCCAAGACATGGGGAGAAATCCCCCGTTCTTCTTCAAGTAGTGTCATAGGATCTTTTACATTCAGATGGGGTCTTAGTATAATATCTCATCATGTAAATGCATTTCTGCCACGTCACAAATAATGAGCACTGGCTCTGTATGAACACTGGTAAGTGGGACAACAGACCTAATAAGATCAATGAAACCCTGTGGGATAATCTGCTGGCAGTCTGGGGTGGAATCTGGATATGCCAAGTCCTGGCCATGAATCAGGGATTATGGCTGGCTTTTGGGGATGGAGGCTTCACTTGCCCCACACATAGGCTGGAATTTTTATCGTGGAGTCAGGTCGGTGCGTGCGGGCCGCGTAGCAGGTCGGGAACGTGATGTTCTGCTCAGTGTGTTCTTCAGGGTTAGGGTTAGGGTTAGACTTTAACTTAATGGCCCCACTTAAAGCAGTCATGCGCGTTTCCCGCCTCAATTAAATGGAGCAGGTCTGATGAGGTCATCAACGACTTGTTTCCAGCGCCAATATTTAAAGCAACCTTGCACACAACTCATTCGAAGGTTGCTAGAGGAGTGTGGAATGTCACATTAACCTTCATCCTGATGTGCCTGTCACCACAAACCCATCACTCTGCCTTCCCAAGCCTACTCCTGCACATCATTCCTCACCCCAATATAGCTTGCATGTCCACCCATCCCTCTCTCTCTCTATGTACACACTCATATCCCCATCTGACTAACCACCCCTCACACTCACCCCCAGCCTAAAGAAAGAAAGACTTGCATTTATATAGCACCTTTTATGACCACCGGATGTCTCAAAGTGACTTACAGCCAATTAAATACTTCTTGAAGTGGAGTCACTGTTGTAATGTTGCAATCATAGTAAGTAGCACGACAGAAGGAGACCATTTGGCATTGGCACCCACTCCTCTCATAGTCACCCTCTACAGATGTAACCCATCCATTACACTCATTCCATCGCTCTCACTCAAACTTCTCTTCTTTCCCTCCTTGCAGGAGAAAATAGCCCAGAACACGTGGGAGAGACAGAGAACCAGAGGTGGCCCTCCAGTCTTCACCCAACTGACTCCAGCAGAGGAGGGGGCTCTGGAGTTAAGTTAAAATTGCATCAATCTCCCACATCCATTTAGATTTGTGGGGGAAACACGAAATTCGGATAACACGACACCAGCCCGCACCTGAGTTAAAATCCAACCCTTTGTTTCTGTCTTCATGGAGGAAAACACAAAAAACCTCCCAGAAATATGAGAAAACATAGGGTGTGGCAAGAATGAGGAACTTAAAGAAATTATTATTAGTAAAAAACAGTACTAGCAAAATTAATGGGACTAAAAGTCGATATATCCCAGGGACTGGATGACCTACATCCTAGGGTTCTGAAAGAGGTGGTTATTGGGATAGTGGACACATTGGTTATCATCTTCCAAAATTCTATAGATTCTGGAATGGTTCCTGCAGATTGGAGGATAGCAAAAGTAACCCCGTTATTTAAGAAAGGAGGGAGAGAGAAAACGGGGAACTACAGACCTGTTAGTCTCAAATCAATAGTTGGGAAAATGCTGGAATCTATTAGAAAGGATGCAATAACTGGGCACATGAAAACTAATAGTAAGATTGGGCAGAGTCAACATGGATTTATGAAAGGGAAATCCTGTTTGACAAACCTATTGGAGTTCTTTGAGGATGTAACTGGTGGAGTAGACAAAGGGGAACTGGTAGATGTGGTGTATTTGGATTTTGAGAAGGCCTTCGATAAGGTCCCACACAAGAGGTTGGTGAACCAAATTAGGGCACATGGAATTGGGGGTAATATACTAGCATGGATTGAGAATTGGTTAACAGACAGAAAACAAAAAGTAGGGATAAACGGGTCTTTTTCAGGATGGCAGGCTGTGACTAGTGGGGATCGGTGCTTGGGCCACACCTATTCACAATCTATATGAATGATTTGGATGAGGGGACTAAATGTAACATTTCCAAATTTGCTGATGATACAATGCTAGGTGGCAGTGTCAGTTGTGAAGAGAATGTGAAGAGGCTTCAAGGGGATCTCGACAGACTCAGTGAGTGGGTGAGAACATGGTAGATGGAATATAATGTGGCTAAATGTGAAGTTATTCACTCTGGTAGAAAAAACAGAAAGGCAGAGTATTTCCAAAATGATGAAAGATTGGGGAATGCAGATGCTCAAAGGGACCTGGGTGTCCTTGTACATGAGTCACTGAAAGTGAATGTGCAGGTGCAACAAGCCATTAGGAAGGCAAATGGTATGCTGACCTTCATTACAAGAGGATTTGAGTACAGGAGTAAAGAAGTCTTACTCCAATTATATAGGGCTTTGGTGAGACCACACCTGGAGTGCTGTGTACAATTTTGGTCTCCTTACCTAAGGAAGGATATACTTGCCATAGAGGGAATGCAACAAAGGTTCACCAGACTGTTTCCTGGGATGGCAGGACTGTCGTATGAGAAGAGATTGAGTAAACTAGGCCTTTATTCTCTTGAATTCAGTAGAATGAGAGGGGATCTCATTGAAGCATACAAAATTATTATAGGGCTTGATAGGGTGGATGCTGGGTGAATGTTTCCATTGGCTGGGGATTCTAGAACCAGGAGCCACAGCCTCAGGATAAAGGGTAGGCCATTCAGGACTGAGATGAGAAGAAATTTCTTCATACAGAGAGTGGTGAATCTTTGGAATTCACTACCCCAGACGGCTGTGGAGGCTCAGTCATTGGGTATATTCAAAACAGAAGTCGATAGATTTCTGACTAGCAAGGGCATCAAGGGATATGGCGATAGGGCCAGTGAATGGAGTTGAGACAGAAGATCAGCCATGATCTCATTGAATGGTGGAGCAGGCTTGAAGAGCCGAATGGCCTACTCCTGCTCCTATTTCTTATGTTCTTATGTTCTTACCTCTTTGATCAGGCTTTTGGTCACCTGCCATAATTTATCCTTATGTGGCTCGGTGTCAAACTTTTGTCTTAAAATACTCCTGTGCAGTGCCGTGGGACGTTTTACTACATTAAAGGCGCTATATAAATACATGTTGTTGTTGTTGTTGCACAATTGCAGGAGAAGCAGACTTTGGCGGGGCCATTACAGGTTCCAAAGCCCAGAGGACGTTCGCCAAAAGTGTCTAACAAGTCACAGCAGGGAACTGAGCAGCCTGCCTCTACCTCTGCTGAAGCCACAGGGGTTGCACCTCATAGAAGCACTCGGAAAAGAAAAAAGACACAAACGTAGATGCACAAGGGTATGCACATGGGTGTATGAAAAAATGTTAGTGTTATGTTTCAGTTATTTTGATGACACATATAAATATATTTCTTTGCGCCACTTTCCGGTCTTGTCCATTTTTGCCTGCTACCTTGGAAGTGATTTTGTCACTTGGAGTGAATGATGGGACATTATTTAACCTCGAGCACTGGGGGTTTGGGTGAGAGGAAGGGCTTGATCATTGTAGGGATGCTTTATGGCGTTGTTGAGTGGGTGAACTTAGTACAGCATGTGGCAGCCATGTGGCTGCATTGGAGCAAGTTAAGTTAATATGACCATGGTGAGGCCATCACAGGCCTCCCGGGCAGCATTGTGCGCCACTGCTGGTGCCATCTCCACCTCAGGTTCCTCCTCCTGCTCCTTCTCGTTTTCCACCTGCGTCTCCTCCTCCTCCTCCTCTGAAGAGGCTGTGTGCTCTGTGCCTTGCTTCTCCTGCAGCTCCAATCCTCGCTGCTGCGCTATGTTGAGCAGCACGCAGCAAACAACCCTAGCTGGTGCGTACTGAAGGGCTCCTCCAGATCTGTCAAGGCATCTGCAGCGTTTCTTCAGCATGCCTATTGCTTGCTCTATGACACACCTGGTGGAGATGTGGCTCTCATTATAATGCTCCTCAGCCTCAGTACTTGGCCTCCTCAAGGGTGTCATGAGCCACGTCTTCAGTGGATAGCCCTTGTCTCCAAACAGCCAGCCAAAAAGCCTGTTTGGAGGTGCGAAGAGCTGCGGGAGGGTGGACTGACATAGGATGAAAGAGTCATGAGAGCTGCCAGGGAATCTCGCGCACACATGCATAATCATTTATTTTTTGTTGCAGACGAGCTGCACATTGAGGGAGTGGAAGCCCTTGTTGGATGATGGTGCCTTCATGGCCACACATGTGCAGTCAATGATGCCCTGCACCTGTGGAAAGTCAGACAGAGCCACAAAGCCGAGCACCCGCTCCGTAAAACTGGCCTCATCAGTGGCAAAGTTGATATAATTGGCTGACTTGTGAAACATGGCATCGGTCACCTGGGTGATGCACTGACTGCGAGATCCCACAAATGTCTGCTGCAGGTCCCTGGAAGGAGCCTGAGGCGAAGAAATTTGAGGGCAGTGTTGACTTTGACAGTCACTGGTAAGGAGTTTCCACCGACCGCTGGGCAGCAGGTCTTGTTCCAGCAAGCTACAAATGTCTGCGACAACCTGGTATAATAGCCTAAACCTCCCAAAGCACTGCTGCTCAGTCATGCTGAGGAAGCTCATCCTCTGCCTGTGTACCCTATGTTTTGATTTAATGTCAAGGGCAGTCCCTCTCACCTCACCTCTGGAATTCAGCTCTTTTGTCCATGTTTGGACCATAAAGAGGTCGGGAGTCGAGTGATCCTGGCGGAACCCAAACTGGGCATCGGTCAGCAGTTTATTGGTGAGTAAGTGCCGCTTGATAGCACTGTCAACGACACCTTCCATCACTTTGCTGATGATTGAGAGTAGACTGATGGAGTGGTAATTGGTTGGACTGGATTTGACCTGCTTTTTGTGGGCAGGCCATAACTGGGCAGTTTTCAACATTGCCGGGTAGATGCCAGTGTTGTAGCTGTACTGGAACAGCTTGACTAGAGGCGCAGCTAGTTCTGGAGCACAAGTCTTTAGCACGACAGCCGGCATGTTGTCAGGGCCTATAACCTTTGCTGTATCCAGTGCGCTCAGCCATTTCTTGATATCACATGGAGTGAATTGAATTGGCTGAAGACTGGCTTCATTGATGGCGGGGACCTCATGAGGAGGCTGATATGGACCATCCACTCGACACTTCTGGCTGAAGTTGGTGGCAAATGCTTCAGCTTTGTCTTTTGCACTCACGTGCTGGGCTCCGCCATCTTTGAGGATGGGGATATTCATGGAGCCTCCTCCTCCCGTTAGTTGTTTAATTGTCCACCACCTCTACTGGCATGAATATCTGCCATTCCCAGGTAGAAGGAAACATCCTCCTGATCCCAGAAAGTCCCCTGGTGTCAGCAGACAGGAGACACATCTTGGCAGTTACCTTAGGATGCACCCCATTGCAGATTTTTTGAGTCATTGTCTGTATCTGAACCCCAATCATTTGGAAGCCGAAAGAAGCAGTACTCTTAAGTCTGGTACCTGAGGCCTCGATTGCAAAATTTTAAGCATCTATAGCAGAAGTGCATATTGCCCTTAGCGCTTCTGTCCTGTGACTTCCCCTGCAGATGTCCCTGGAGCTGTTACATGCTCCAAAGTGGACTGCTTGTGCTACAAAGCCATCCTTCAACTGACCTGACATCTGCTGCACATTGTTGAGCTCTGTCCCCAGTGGCTGCAAGTATTCTTCTTTTAAAATTAGGACCCATGATACATGCGTCTCCAGACTTATGAGCCAAGGAACAATGTATCCTGACCTTATGGCCAGCAATGTCTTCCTCCTCATGCTCCACCTCTTCTCCTCCTGCTCATTGATGCTTTGTACATGCACTTTCCTCTGGCTTACTCTTTAATTTCTTCAGAAGAATGTCTCTGGGCTGTTGCTTGGGAGGGAAAGAGATGGTGTATGCTCTGAAATGTTGGCAGGGCTGAGTGCATTGTAGCCTGGCTTATCTTCCCTGGAAACATCTAGAGGAGGAAAAGAGGCAAAACGAGAATGTTTTCCCCTGAACAGAGCTCACATGTCACTTTCAGTAGAAGGAATAAAATGATTTTGTGATATGGTTTACTGACAACTAATGCTGTTGTTCATCATTTGATATCAAATAAGACAGCCAGAATATCATCTCATTTTGTGCCGTGAGTTATTTGATGATTGACGAGACCTATTTTTGCTCAGAATGAATGTCTGCAGATTGAACAGTGGATCCCAGATACATCAAGTTGGGAAACTTGATTTTTCAAGTGAGACTTCCTCACCTTGCGTTTACATGCAGCAGCAATGTGATGTGGGCATCATAGTAAAAGGTGCCTTCATGGGTGGTTTATTACTATGCTTTCTTATCTTAAGCAAGTTGTTCCAACTTATGTAGATCTATTTTGCACTGTTTCAGAGTCACTTTAAGCAGTCTTTGTGGCCCGTAATTGGCATTCAGTGGTGAAGCAATAGCCTCGAAGAAAGCGCCCCACAGAGATCTTGTGATCTCTGTGGCGGGAAGTTTAGGTTTCTCGACGTGTAATTCATTGTAGCACGGTCAATAGGGGATTCCTAGCGTGATGCAGCCATGCCAAGCAACCAATCACATTGAAGAATTCTCACAGACAGCAAACCAGGAAATGAAAAGCACTGATTCTCTGCACTTTTAAAAAATGTTACAGAGAGCGAAGCAAAGATTGAGACATACACATGAGATTGAGACATAAACATGGGGTTAAGATAGAAGCTGAAATATCATGAACAAATTAAAAATATATATATATTTTTAAATCCAATAATTTTTATCATAATGCAGAAATTTGACATTCCACAAATATAAAAATAAGTTTTTCAGGGCCAGAACAGTTGTTTAGCAGTCAATACGCTGTTAAAACCCCAGTTACAGGTTAACATTTAATGGGGTATTTAACAGTGATATTAACATGGAAAAGCTCAAGTTTTCATCAGTTTCACTGATTTCACTGATTTCCAGCTACAGGGGTGGGGTGGGTGGGTGGTGTCCACAGCACAGACTGTGTTGGAGCAGTGAACGACTGACTGCAACTCTAAATTTCCATGTTTAGATGTGCATGGGGAAGTCGGGGAAGGGAAGGTTCTGGGTTACAGCAGGGAATTTCAGGACTGTGTGGAGAATAAGAGAAATGTGACGAGGAGTCTTATCTGGACAGTCCTGGTAAGATCATTAAATTTCTCCCGGCACTGTAGCGAGATCCTTGGAACTATGATGATAGCATTGAATGGCTGGCCATCTCTCTCCACTGCTGCTTGATAATTTGCTGGGGCACTTTCACCAACGGAAGGAAAGAGGACCACCTTCCTGTTCCTCACTTGCTCCATGAGCACCTCCATCTGTTCCGGAGATTCGGGGAGCCCTGGCCAACATCATGCTGCCTGAAGCATCAGGAACGCGCTCTCTGCTGACCACTTTTGAAAAGTGCATGCCCCCTTTATGGACTGCAGGCTGCCTTTAAGTGATGGCAGGCTCACATGATTTTGTCCCCATCCAAATGGTGAGCTGCATATAAGTAGCGTGATTAGTGTTCTACCCTATAATGAAAATCGTCCCCAGTAACTTATGTACCTCTAAGTACCGCTCTCACTTTCCTATAACTCAGTCATCTGGCACTGGGGAATCAGCGTCATGGCCCATTCTCTGCACTACTTCCAGGGCTTGGATTACTTTATTCTGTTGAAATAGAAGATAAAGGAATTTCCTATGAATGCATTAAGCATTTGGTTGCTATCATTCAAAGAACCCAATTATTAATAGTCATTATCTGAACCCTGAAATATGTTACTATGTAGTTTTTTAAATAATAGCTACAATATTAAGGAGACCTTATCAGACGTCTCTTGTTTAAATATGTATTACAATGATTTGGGTACTGGGAGTAGCTGGGCTGTATATTTGCATACATGATTCATGACTCAAAATGAAACGTTTAATACTGGGACATCCAATGTCTTTTAAGTATTATGGAAAATTTAACAATTCATATTGATGGAATTCAATTTAAATGTGTTCCCAATATAAAACACTTAGCCAAATAATTTACTTGGATGCTGATTTAACTTTCATATCTCTACTGAGTACATTAATGTGATTGCAAGAAAATGGTTCTTTATAGCTGTGTGCGGTTAAGATAACATTTGAAATATGATTATAAAAATAGGTTTTAATGCCTATATTATTTCTTGATTTATTTATAGGTAAACCGTTTTGGGACACATGTTAAAATTGTAGGTGAACCCCTCCTCAATCCAGGAGCCGATTTCTGGTCATGGGGGTCGGGGACGGGTTTGGGGGGGATTTGGAATATGCAAAGGTCGCAGGTGAGGTTACTGCAGAGGCAAACAATTTTCAAGTTTAGTGAGTACTCAAGGCACAGGACCAGATGGGGAGCAATGAACACTGAGGAGTCAAGTTAGAAAGATGGGTAAGAAGGATTGCCGATGCTCAGGGCAGCGAGCTATGAAGGTAATGCTCAACAATGCAACAGGCCTGTGCAGAACAGTGAATGGTGCCATTACAGGAAGTGCGGGTCATAGGTGGCAAAGTGAGCACACATGGGATAGGGATCGGGAACAATGTGGAGGTAATAGCTGAAAGGAATGCCAGTTGGTCAAGTGATTAGTTCCACAGGGGACAGAGGTGCAATGAGATGAAAATTTCTGAGTTTCACACGGATAAAAACAAGCATAGGGAGCAACAGTCCAGGACAGGGAAACATTCCTTTGCCAGAGGGGACAGGAGACATCACAGGCAAAAGAACTGGCCAAAAACATATTTGAATCATTATTTTTTAGCTATAAGGAAGGGGGGAATAAAAGCTTGACAAAATATACACATTTAAAAATACAAATTAAAACTGACAAACTTGCCTAGTTTCTTACCTTGGAAAGTAAAAAAATCAATATAGCGCTGATTCAGAGGCCAGAGGCTCCACAAGTCTACCCAGTGACCAGAATCTGTACCTGCAGCATCACAGACTGTTACATCAATGGGAAAATCCGATTAAAAATGTGACAAAGCAGGGATCACTGGACGTGCACACAGTTTACATGGATAACTTCAAAGGGAATGCCGACATAGGAGCTTTGAATGGAAATATGGCAGGACATACACATTTTAATAATAGACGGATGGTGGTTGAAAGTTTTAAAATGCTTTGATCCTGCTTCTCATTACTAATTAAAGTTCTCAACATATTACCTTCTCGAATGGATGCCATTGAAGAACTCAATACCATAAAATATTAATTTTATTCTAATCTAGAGTCATTGCCTTTTTCTGTATTTTCCCTAGATTCAAATTTGTTCTTTTAAATTCTTCTATTGGGATTTCTTCTATACTGTTTGTAGAATTCTACTGAAAACAAATTAAGTGAAATAAAGAAAGACTTGTAATTATATCTCACCTTTCATGACCTCGCAACATCCCAAAGTGCTTTACAGCCAATTAATTATTTTTGAAGTGTAGTCACTGTTGTAATGTAGGAACACGGCAGCCAATTTGCGCACAGCAAGGTCCCACAAGCAGCAATGAGATAATGACCAGATAATCTGTTCTACTGATGTCGGTTGAGGGTTAACCGTTGGCCAGGACACCGAGAGAACTCCCCTGTTCTTCTTCAAAATAGTGCCATGGGATCTTTTATGCTCACCTGAGAGGACAAACGAGGCCTCGGTTTAACGTCATCCTCCGACAGTGCAGCGTTCCCTCACTATTGCACTGAAGGGTCAGGCAAAATTTTGGGCTCAAGTCTCTGGAGTGGAACTTGAACCTATGACCTTATGACTTAGAGGCAAGACTTCTACCCATGAGTTGGGGCTAACACTTGAGCTTTTTTTCTCAACCGATTACTGTAGTTAAGAATTACTCTTGCTAAAATAATTAAATGAGGGTCTTTGTATTTATTGTGCACCTTTGGAAGCGTTCATCAGAATTTGCTGCAGAGGATCTAACAATACTTGACAATAGTCTTGCATGTCAATGTACATTTCTAACTGTCTAACCACAGGCAAATTCAGCAGTCGCCCATAGTGTAGGTATACAGGGCTTCGATGTGTAGATTCATGATTTGAGGTTTTATGCACACAAAATATATCTGCCAAGCAAATATGTCAATCCCTCTGGAGTTCACTGACACACTTAGAAAATATATGTTTTAGGCCATGAAATTCAGTACCTTCGTGCCGGCTGTTAAGGTCGCTTTCGTCAAAAAAATGGCGGCTGCCTCGCTTCCGTCTACTTCTGGTGCGGGCCACGGTGGCCTCGATTTTGGGCAGGTCGGTAGCGCGGCCGTTGCCCGCATTTGCCAGAAGAATGCTATTGAGGCAGATCGTGACGTCAATCGGTGTTGCACGCTGATTTGACACACAACCTGCTATTTTGGACGTCGCTGCTCGATTACACGTCCTCTCCGAAGCACGCACAATTGAACGTGTGCTCAACTGCATGAGGGGCCCCCCACCAATTATATTTAAAGAGATCATCAACAACTTGCAGGTGACTTGCTTTTTGATTTCTACTGGCTCTGTGTAAGTTTGTGCAACTGTTTGGAGCTTTCTACAGTTATTTAAAGTTGGTGAGGTGACAGGGAGTGTTGTTGCAAGTGGAGAAGGCTTTGCTTCTGATTTCGAGGGTTCTGCTCAGACCACTTGCTCCTAGTCATGGGGGCTCTACTTGAAGTCCCCCTCGAGCTGGAGCATGACAGGGCGATGGAGCAGAGGCAGCGAAGAAGAGGACAAGCTGCTCACAGAGGGAGGAGGAGGAGAGGGAGGAGGGCTCTCAGCAGGAGGCCTTATTTAGCATCTCCCGAGAGCACTTCTCCTACCTGCACCTAAGCCAGGAGCAGTGTAGTTGGAGGCTTCACTTCACCAAGGAGGTGGTCACGGAACTTGGCCACCGTTAAGAACCAGACCTGCAGCCTTAGAGCAAGGCGACAATGGCTCTGCAAGTGGCCCTCAATGTGACCGTGGCCCTGAACTTTTTCACCAGCTGATCCTTCCAATCTGGAGCAGATGACATAGCTAACATCTCCCAGTTCACCGTCCATCGCTGCATCCGGGCGGTCACAGAGGCTCTGTACTCCAGGAGAAGGGACTCCATTGTCTTCGCTCTGAGCAGAGAGAAGCAAGAGGAGCATGCATGTGTAGGAATCAATAATAGTGGGGTTGGGGTTATTTGTCTCTGGCCAGTCAGAAGCCTCTGAGCTGCTCGAGGGACCCCCGTGCGGTTTCGAAGCGCTCCCCTATTCCTGGTTCTGACCGCCGGACTTATTCGGTAGCGATGTCGACAGAAAAACGTGACTCGTGGTTTTGGGTGCAAAACAGATCAGTATTTATTGAAACAAAAAAGAAAGAAACAATTTAAAATAAACTACACACCACACCTATGCCTGGTACAGCACTTTTGCTTAATGCAGTACACTTAGTGTCCACTAGAGCGCTCCTTGCTCAGTGCAACACTCCTTTAAATACAGTACTTTAAAAACAGCTACACAGTGTCCACTGGAGCACTTCTCTGCTCAGTGCAACACTCCTTTAGTAAAAATACAGCACTCTTAAATACAGCTATTCTCAGTGTCCCCTGAAGCACTTCCTCTGCTCAGTGCAACACTCCTTTATTAAAATAATAACAACACTTTCAAATACAGCTGCTCAGTGTCCTCTGGAGCACTTCTCTGCTCAGTGCAACACTCCTTTTATTAAAATACAGTACTTTTAAATACAGCTGCTCAAGTGTCCACTGGAGCACTTCTCTGCTCAGTGCAACACTGTCTTACTTAAATAGTGGAGGAGAGAACGGACACAACGAGGGAAAATTGACTAAAATCACAGTTCTAACAAAATTCCCACTTAAATTCCCACCCCTATACCTATTCTAAGTTGCCTTGTAAAGGGCCAGAAAAATATATGCTCACCGATGAGAAAATGCCTGCTCCGTGCTCTGCGATCTATGATCTTCACTGCCCCGAAGTAAAAACACCCCAGTATTTTAAAAGTAAACTGCTGGTGTTCCACTCCTTTAGGCAGGCTTCCACATTGTAGAGAGCATGGAGGCGAGGCCAGAGAGAGAGATGGCTTCTGAGAAGCTATGTTTTATACCCCATTTTGGGGCCGAAACCTTCCCGCCCAGATCCGGATGTATCTGGGCTAAACAAAAGAGATCCAAATTGTCCACTTGTCTGGGATGGGTTTGGATGACTTACCCATTCATTTAAACTGTTCCTTTTCTCAGTTTAAATGTCTCTTCAATTGTCTGTGATTGGCTTTGAATGTATTTCCATTCATCATGATTGGTTTGAATGGAGCTGTCTTGGTTTGAAAAAAACCTGTCTTTCTGTGATTGCTGAGTAAACAGCTTTGGAGGCTAGTGTAAACAAAGCCATTGTCCTTTGTGGTCAGGCTGAAACTGCAGCCTAAGTGGTTTGTAAACATAGTATCAGTTTCTGTAAACACATCGATTGTCTGCTGCAGGGGGGTGGGAACTCCCCTTTGATTGACAGATTGGAACCTTTTTCCACAGACCCAGGCTGCTCTTTCCAAGTCCTTTTGTCATGTGGTCTGATGGCCATTTTGATCCCTGGAAGTTTAACAGCATATCACCCAGGGATTCTTTAATCGAAATTAATCTTCGGAGCTGTAGGAAATGTTTTAATTATTGCAAAATCCTACAGTCCCCCCTCGGATACTAAAACTTGCTTCTAGTAACCTTGCCAAAAGTGAGCAATAATTTCTGACCTCCCACAAACAACCTTTCCTATACTTAACTAAATCTATCCTTGATCCCCCGACACCTCTATCTCCCCTGCCCAGAGAGAATCATAGTACGGCAGGCATCTATTGACAGAAAACCCCAAATTAATTCAATAATCAAAGCATGGAGGGGACCTACGCCCCTGCACCGCTTATATTCATAATAAGTCAAGCATGGAGGGGGTCCTATGCCCCTGCACTGCTTGTAACATAATTTTACCATCTTTAAAGGGATTGTCACCCAGCCAACTTATCTGCAACAAAAAAAAACAGATGGAAAACAATGAGCTTCCTTTTCTTTTTATTACAATGAGGCACTTTATTAAATGGCACTGTTCTTCAGCCAGAAATGTATTTTAAATATTCATGGAGCTGCAGGCACAACAATTCCTAGGCATATGCAATCCGTTCCCTTAACTCCAAACAAGCAGTAAAAATAAATCTGTAAATCCTTAGTCTTAAATTGTATTTCCAGCAGCAGTTTTTAAATGTTGTGGGCATCTGTTTTCCGCTGTCCCCTTTCTTCACGAGCTGGGAGTGCTTTCTTCCTCGGGTCTCATGACATGCTGGTCCTCAGTGCCTTCCAGAACTCTGAAAAAAACAAAAGAAAACATCTCGCCAGGTCCCCTGGCTCGGGGAAATGTAATCAGGTCCCGTGACCTTGATCCACAATACAATTCTGGAACCGTACCACACTCAAAACTTATACACTAATATTAATTTCAATATAAAAACAAAACTTAACACGTTCTACCTTAATAACACGTTCTACCTTAATACACGTTCTACCTTAATACATGTTCTACCTTAATACACGTTCTACCTTAACCTTATACACACTACTTGCACAAAGCTATATACAAGCGTCGCCCGTCTCCGGGCGGCCAGCTTAATCCCTGGTTGGGCTGTCACAGGCTGCTCCCTGCAGCATGGCTGGACTGATTCCAGCTTCTGGTCCCTCGCAGCTTATGGCTGCTGGTTGGGAACCTCTGCTCTTTGGCCTCTCCCTGACTCGGGAGACCGCCCTACTCTACTGGACAGTGGGTGACCACACTTTCTTGGGCTGGGGTACCCGAAGAGATCTCCTAGGGAGTGTCGCCGGTGGGGCTACCCTGGCGAGCAGACCCTTAGCTCGGGTCACACTCCCTGCTGGCTGGGGACCCCCTCCTTCGGGTCCCTCCCTTCCCAAACCTGGGCTGGGGACAGGCAATCCCTTGCCACCGGCTGCCAGTGGCTGAGAGCCTTCCCCTTCAGGTCTAAAACCTGGTTCAGGCTCCTCCTCGGAGTCCCACAAGAGAGGGAGAATCACTCGGGCCAAGTGCTGGGGAGCTTCTATAATCCCAGCTGCCTGTTCCCCTGCCCCCTGCTTAAACAAACTGCATTGTTTGATATAGCTGGCTGCCTGCCAGTAATCCTGTTCAAAATCATGAATAGCTCCTCCACTGACGCAAGCCACAGCGCCTGCCTGTGCAGCCTGTGAACTTGGACCTGCTGTGGGCTGGGGATTTCTATTCTCAGGTTCACTCCCAGCTGACTGTTTCCCTGTGGGTCCCATTAAGCTAAATGGGACCTTGTTAGACCGGGGTGAATGGGTCAGGCCCTCCGAGTGGACCACCGTGCTGGAGGCTCCAGTCTCCACCGAATATCTCCCCTGCACCATCTTCACCCCCGTCCCAACATAGGGCCTTCTCCCCTCAGCATTTTTGCAGGGACACAGGTCAACAGGCTCCGCTGGCTCTAGTCATTGCTGGGAGTGAGGTGGGGCAGACAGGGTCAAAGCACCGGTGGTGGCTGCTATTTTTCCCTGGTTGGTCAGAAGAGACCGTAGGGACCGCAAAAATGACTCAATTGCTGCGGGAGGGAGGTCTGACCTTACCTTTTGGGCTGGGGCTGTGGGATCCTTTCCCTTCTCCTTCCAAGGATTTTTACAGTCTTTTCTCCAGTGACCGTCTTTCCCGCACCCATAGCAATTTAACCTAGCCTGGGAGGGTCGGTTCCCCTCCTGGTGCCACTCTCTCTTACTCTGGCTCCCAGGTTTAACCTCATGGACTCTTCCCTTGGGTTGGGGAGCCTCGATACCCCTCATGTTCCTGAAGGCTACTGTGAGCTGGCGGATCAATGCTTCTTCAGTGGTTTGGGGGTTTCGGGGATCAAACCAAGCCATGACCTGGGCTTGGATCTGGGGTAGGCAGTTCGTCATGAGACACCGGAGCCAGTGAGTCAATTGGACTGGGTCCAGTGCTGCCCGCCCTGGCATTCCCGGGCATATGCTCCGGTAGATTGGCCACAGCCTGTCTGCGAACACCTGCGGGGACTCCCCTGGGAGCTGCACTGTTCTTTCCACCCGAGCGAACGGGCTACCATCATTGAGTTCCATGGCCTCCAATACCTCATTCTTGAGACCCTCATAATCCCTCTGCCCCCTTTTGCACTCGCCAGATAGGGACTGGAGGAGATCACCTGCCAGGGAAAACAGCAGCATTTTTGCTTGTTCTGCCTCATCGCAGTCATTTACACTAGCTGCTTGCTCTATCTCCCTGAAGTGCAGAGAGGGGTCTCCCTTTTTAGTGAGCTTAGGGATGTGGCTAACCATGTCCCTGAGCTGATGGGTGCCATACAGCACCAGAAACTGGTTCTGGATGGACCCTGGGTCATCTTCATCAATGGGCGGACCGTACCTCCGTTGTCGGAGGGGGTACACTGGTCCTGGTCCCGGCCTATCTAGCGGGGCCTGCTGTGCGTCCTCTACCTTCCCATCCTCCACCTCCCTTTGTTGCCAGAGCTCCTGAAAGCTCGGAGCCGTGGGTGGCGGGCGTGGGACCTCTGATTCCCTGACCAGCCTTTCCCTGGGTGTTGCCTGTGGGGCTGTTTTACTTAGGTTGCCAGTAAAATCCAGCTGACCTGCCTTTGGGCTGGTCAGGCATATCATCCCCTTTGCTCTTTTTAAAGCCATATTCAGGCTTTCTATCTCTGCCCTACAGGGGCCATGATCTGCTTCCTCAAACCCTTGCTCGCAGGCCAGCTTATATGCTGCCTTTACTTCCCTAACCTTCTCCTCCTGCTCTTTTAATTCTTGTATGAGGCAAGCGTTCTCCTCCCGCACCCTCATCTCATTGCTCTTGGCCTCTGCAACTAGGCACCTCAGGTACTCTGACTTGTGCCTCATGCGGCTTTTGCCCTCACTAAACTGAACTACCAGGTGCTCTACCTTGGCCTGGTATTCCTCAACCTCCCTTTCCCTATCCCAACTCTCTGCCCTAGCTTCGCTAAGCCTGCGGGTAACCTCCACAAGCCTGTGGGAACCTAACGACAAACAAACCAGTGGGATAAAAAGAAACCCAATAACTGCTGCTCTTTCCAGACTCAAACCACTGTCTGCCACATCGCCTACCGTTGCCGACGGTCCTGCCATGGTCACCATTTTGTAGGAATTAATACTAGCAGGGTTGGGGTTCTTTGTCTCTGGTCAGTCAGAAGCCTCTGAGCTGCTCCAGGGACCCCCGTGCGGTTTCAAAGCGCTCCCCTATTCCTGGTTCTGACCGCCGGACTTATTCGGTAGCGATGTCGACAGAAAAACGTGACTCGTGGTTTTGGGTGCAAAACAGATCAGTATTTATTGAAACAAAAAGAAAGAAACAATTTAAAATAAACGATAGACCACACCTATGCCTGGTACAGTACCTTTGCTTAACGCAGTACACTTAGTGTCCACTAGAGTGCTCCTTGCTCAGTGTAACACTCCTTTAAATACAGTACTTTAAAAACAGCTACACAGTGTCCACTGGAGCACTTCTCTGCTCAGTGCAACACTCCTTTAGTAAAAATACAGCACTCTTAAATACAGCTATTCTCAGTGTCCACTGAAGCACTTCCTCTGCTCAGTGCAACGCTCCTTTATTAAAATAACAGCACTTTCAAATACAGCTGCTCAGCGTCCACTGGAGCAATTCTCTGCTCAGTGCAACACTCCTTTTATTAAAATATACAGTACTTTTAAATACAGCTGCTCAAGTGTCCACTGGAGCACTTCTCTGCTCAGTGCAACACTGTCTTACTTAAATAGCGGAGGAGAGAACAGACACAATGAGGGAAAATTGACTAAAATCACAGTTCTAACAAAATTCCCACTTAAATTCCCACCCCATACCTATTCTAAGTTGCCTTGTAAAGGGCCAGAAAAATATATGCTCACCGATGAGAAAATGCCTGCTCCGTGCTCTGCGATCTATGATCTTCACTGCCCCAAAGTAAAAACACCCCAGTATTTTAAAAGTAAACTGCTGGTGTTCCACTCCTTTAGGCAGGCTCCCACATTGTAGAGAGCATGGAGGCGAGGCCAGAGAGAGAGATGGCTTCTGAGAAGCTATGTTTTATACCCCATTTTGGGGCCGAAACCCTCCCGCCCAGATCCGGGTGTATCTGGGCTAAACAAAAGAGATCCAAACTGTCCACTTGTCTGGGATGGGTTTGGATGAATTACCCATTCATTTAAACTGTTCCTTTTCTCAGTTTAAATGTCTCTTCAATTGTCTGTGATTGGCTTTGAATGTATTTCCATTCATCATGATGGGTTTGAATGGAGCTGTCTTGGTTTGAAAAAAACCTGTCTTTCTGTAATTGCTGAGTAAACAGCTTTGGAGGCTAGTGTAAACAAAGCCATTGTCCTTTGTGGTCAGGCTGAAACCGCAGCCTAAGTGGTTTGTAAACATAGTATCAGTTTCTGTAAACACATCGATTGTCTTGCTGCAGGGGGGTGGGAACTCCCCTTTGATTGGCAGATTGGAACCTTTTTCCACAGACCCAGGCTGCTCTTTCCAAGTCCTTTTGCCTTCGGCCATGCAGTCTGACGGCCATTTTGATCCCTGAAATTTTAAAAGCATATCACCCAGGGATTCTTTAAATGAAATTAATCTTCGGAGCTGTAGGAAATTTTGAAATTATTGCGAAATCCTACACATGTGGCTTTGCCAGGATATCGGGCTGCCCCATGGTGCAGGGCACCATCGACTGCACACACGTGGCTTTGTGGCCACCGCATATCACTCCTGAGATGTACCACAACCACAAATGCCCGGTATCCTGGCAGCAGTCATGATGCCTTTAGCTTCCGCCAGTCTGGTGTGTCAGCAATCTTCTAGCCACCACGTCGAACCTGAGGGTGGCTGCTCGGAGACACAGGCTATCCGCTCTACACCTGGCTGACGACTCCCCTCTGCAACCCCACCACTCGTGGCCAGCAGTCATGTAATGACAGCAATCCTGCCATGGGGAACCTCATCGAGCGGACCATCGGGGTGCTAAACCAACGGTTCCGCTGCTTTGACCACTTGGGAGGAGTCCTCCAGTACAAGTGGGTGTCCCATTTTGTGCTGGTCTGCTGCATCCTCCACAAATTGGTCATCATGAGGGTGCAGTCCTTGCCACCACAGGTCCGTGACCACCTCAGGAGGAGCAGGAGGAGGAGGAGGATGAAGGGAGGAGGCAGGCAGCAGATCCCTGTTCCAGATGGGCTAGCCGTGAGTACATCATCAGACTCTGATTCCAATGAGTGACAACCCAGATCCCCGTTGCTCAACACTTCCCCACCTTACCATCCCTCTGTCACGGAACGTCACAGTGTCCTCTTGGCCACACTGCTGAAATGAGAGCCATCACAAAACAAACATTCCAAACTGAATCAATCCAATATTACATAACAAAGTTAACTAATCACCCTTGTGCATTCCCTTAGTGTCTGTCTTTTCTGTTCCTTTGCCTATTCTCGTGCTCCTACAAAGTGCTACTCCAGTGGCTGCAGCATGGCTGGTGAAAGGCTGCTGACTTTCCGTGGGGGAGACTGCAGATGGCCTTGCAGGACGACCTTGAGCAGCTCTGGGCCTAGAAGGCCTGGCTGTAGACTGCACCACCTCGGCATGGGTGCCAGCGATCATGGCTGGCTGGTTGACAAGCAGCAGCAAGGGCACTGGTGGAGTGGCAGTGGTGGCAGTAGGAATGCTGTCGTTCTGAGAGAAGACAGCAGGTTTGTGCTCCACGGAGCCACTGCCACTCCCCTGGGGGCACGCCTCAGCATTCCTCACCATCTGTTGGAGCACAGATTGCTGGACTGCTGTGAAACCCTGTAAGCTCCTTTCCACACTAGTAAACACAGCCATGATGGCATCAGTTTGACTTTGTGTGGTAGCAAGCTGAGCCTGCATGAGAACAGTCTGAGCTTCCACTGCAACACTCAGACGCTGGGTCGCTTCCGCTTGTGCTGCAACGGACGTTGCAACATTGCCCATCAGACCCTGCATCATGGAAATCATGGGCTCCAAGCTCCATGCAAAGCTCCATACAATGTTGGAACCGGACTCCTCCATGCTTCTTGACACTGACAAGAGGCTCTCTGGCAGGCCTGTCATTGCACCAAGCATTTCTGTGTGAATGGCCATCACCCTTCTTCTGAAGGCCACCCCATCGAAGTCATCATCTGAGTCCTGTGCATCTGAACTCGTGTGCGCACTCGCCCTCCAGGGAGCTGGCACCCGAGCTACCCTTTCCCCCTGGCCTGGCTGCAGCCCACTCGTGCCCGTGACTCACCATGTGCAGATTCCACCTCTATACTACCCTCTAAAATTCATGCAGTGTCATTTTCAGAGCTGGTGCCTGGGAGTGTCAGATCGAGTGACAGTGACTCTTCTTCTCCATCACTCTTCTCCTCTACTTGCTCAGGGACTGGTCGGGCTGCTGGCAGTTCCTGAAAGGAGAAAGGCACAAGGGTTGGGTTGTGATGTGCATGCTTACACCATCAGCAGCTTGTAAGTGAGAAGAGATTGTGGGATGAAGGGACAGTGGGATGTGAGAAGAAGGATAACATATGAACATACCTAATCTATTGTGCAACGAGAAAGGGTTCATTAATAACCTTGTAGTAAAGGGGCCTTTATATGATAGAATTTTATATTGAGTTTGAAAGTGACTTAGTTAAATCCGAAACTAGGGTCTTAAATCTAAACAAAACTAACTACATAGGTGATGTAAGAAAACTACTAGGCACTTGGTCTAAGTGTTAAACAAAGCTTTAATCAACTGTTTTACAACATGGAGGTCTAGTTGTGTCCTTCACTAGTACCTGTTAAGAATGTCCAGCGCAAGCTGGGCCCGTGCCCGAGTATTTATACTCTCCCTGGACAGTGCCACCCGTAGGCCGCTCAGTATTATTTCATAAGTCTTTCTTTCATGAATGACTGATTCATGTCAGTAGGTATGAGGGGCGAGTTGGCTAAGGTAGATTGGGAAACTACATTAAAAGGTATGACAGTGGACAAGCAGTGGCTAGCATTTAAAGAATGAATACATAATTTACAACAAATATACATTCCTTTAAGGCACAAAAACCCCACAGGAAAAGTGGTCCAACCATTGCTAACAAGAGAAGTTAAAAATAGTATTAGATCAAAGGAAGAGGCTTATAATGCTGCCAAAAAGAGTAGTAAGCCTGAGGATTGGGAGGATTTTAAAATTCAGCAAAGGACGACCAAAAAATTGATAAAGAAATGGAAAATAGAATATGAGAGTAAACCAGCGAGAGACATAAAAACAGACTATAAAAGCTTCTATAGGTATGTAAAAAGGAAAAGATTAGCAAAAGTAAATGTGGGTCCCTTACAGGCTGAGACAGGAGAAATTATAATGGGGAATAAGGAAATGGCTGAGAAATAAAATAAATACTTTGTGTCTGTCTCCATGGAAGAAGACGCAAAAAACTTTCCGTAAATAGTGGACAACCAAGGGTCATTGCGAGAATGAGGAACTGAAAGATATTAGTATTAGTAAAAAAAAGTAGTACTGGAGAAATTAATGGGACTGAATGCCAATAAATCCCGTGGACCTGATGGCCTACATCCTAGGGTTTTGAAAGAGTTGGCTATGGAGATAGTGGATGCATTGGTTGTCATTTTCCAAAATTCCATAGATTCTAGAACGGTTCCCGCAGATTGGAAGGTAGCAAATGTAACCCCACTATTTAAGAAAGGAGAGAGAGAGAAAATGGGAAACTACAGACCAGTTAGCCTGACATCAGTAATAGGGAAAACGCTAGAATCTATTATTAAGGACGTGGTAACAGGGCACTTAGAAAATAATAATAGGATTGGGCAGAGTCAACACGGATTTATGAAAGGGAAATCGTGTTTGACAAATCTGTTAGAGTTTTTTGAGGTGGTAACTAGCAGAATTGATAAGGGGGAACCAGTGGATGTTGTGTATTTGGATTTTCAGAAGGCAAGAGGTTATCAAACAAAATTAGGGCTCATGGGATTAGGGGTAATATACTTGAGGATTGGTTAACGGACAGGAAAAAGAGAGTAGGAATAAATGGATCATTTTCGGGTTGGAAGGCTGTAACTAGTTGGGTACCGCAATGATCAGTGCTTGGGCCTCAGTTATTCACAATCTACATCAATGCAGGTACAGCAAGCAATTAGGAAAGCAAATGGTATTTGGGCCTTTATTACAAGAGGATTTGAGTATAAGAGTAAAGACATCTTACTGCAATTATATAGAGCCCTGGTGAGACGACACCTGGAGTATTGTGTACAGTTTTGGTCTCCTTATCTAAGGAAGGATATACTTGCCATAAAGGAAGTGCAATGAAGGTTCACCAGACTGGTTTCTGGGATGGGGGTGTTATGTCCTCATGAGACTTTTAGTATTGTGTTTTGTCTCCCCCTAGTGGTTTTACTACTTACCTCCCTATTGTTGATTTATGTCATGTGACATGATGAGAAAGTGAAAGTAAAACACAACCACGAGGGAGCTTAGAATTCATGGCTGGCGATGTATACTGTATCTGACGCCATCCTTCCCAGTTTCCCCCTTTGACTGGCATTGTCTGTAAGTAGCCTTTTATCAGATGTCTTTATGTTTGATCTATGTCACCATTTCTTGATATTTGTGGCCAGATGAGTTAAAATATTGCACTTTGTGGAGCTTCCATGTGGCTGGCTATTAGTCTTTCTCCTGGCATTTATGTGTTAGACCTTTGATTGTTGTATCAGATTTACCTCAAATTGTAATAGAACCGTCGAGTTATAGTGGTAACGTTTCGTTCTACTATCCTAGGTTTATTTTGTGTATTCAGATCGTGATTGTAATATCAATCGGCCTTATTTGATGTTGTAATTTCTTGCTCTCTTGTAGTTTCACCCTGTGTCATTAAACTGGATTAAAAGTAACAACGCCTCCTGTTTGGTGATGAGGGTTTAGCTGTCTGTCGAATCATAGTCATGAGGAGGACAGAACAGTGAAAAGACACCTTTCCCATGGGCGAATCTACTAAAGGTACAGATACTCAACACCAACATGATTCAATGCATCTCCGAAGCCATACATTCCAGACACCAGTCCCACAAGCTGAAATGGAGGAACAGTCACCATCGAAACAAGCAGAGGAGACCAGATCTCACTGTTGTGGCTCCTCCAGGCATTCAAGTAGGTCTGTTACTGGTGCAGCAGCAGAGATGGCCAGAGCCAAGGCCGAAGCAGCCAAAGCAAAGATATCCTTTGCTCAAAGGGAAATGGACATAAAAATGGAAAAGGCACATATTGAAGCAACATTAGCCGTATTGGATATGGAAAAAGAGGCAGCAGCAGCTCTAGCGGAGGCAGAAGTCCTTGAAGCAGCTGTTGAAGGTGAAGCAACAGGCAGCAACCTTAACCTTCATCTCCCTCACCAAGATCCAGTGCAACGCACCACAGAATACATACAAAGCCACTCCAGGTCACAAACTGTTAACTCTTCAATGCCCGACATAGAGCCTGTTCCAGAGTTAATACACGAACAGGAGGAGCCTGGCCATGCATCTCAGTGCTGTTGTGAGCTCAACAAAAACACTGTGGAAGAGGATGAACACAAGTTCCACCCAGAAGACCAAAGGCTAACCCATCATTATCGTTCACAATATCTGCAGACCTATCGCAGTCCAGCTGCTCTACCTCACTACGAGCAGACCCAAGGCATGTCAGATTTCGTGAGGTTCTTCGCACGTCGTGAACTCATCACCACCGGGTTGCTACAGTTCAACGACCAACCTGAAGGCTACAGAGCATGGAGGTCTACTTTTCAGAACACCATAAGAGGGTTAGACCTGTCAGCAAGTGAGGAAATCGACTTACTCGCTAAATGGCTGGGTAAGGAATCCTCTGAGCAGGCCAAGAGAATTCGAGCTGTGCACATTAACCTCCCGGAAAGGGGGTTGAAGAGGATATGGGATCGTCTGGACGAGAGCTATGGCTCCCCGGAGGTGGTTGAGAATGCACTGTTTAAGAAGCTGGAGAACTTTCCCAAGATCCTCAATCGCGACCGCCTGAAGCTCAGAGAGTTAGGTGACGTCCTAATGGAAATTGACTCAGCCAAAACTGAGGGAGGTCTGCCAGGTCTTCTGTACCTTGACACGGCACGTGGGATAAATCCCATTGTTGAAAAGTTACCATTCAACTTGCAGGAAAGATGGATAATTCAGGGATCAAAGTATAAGGAAGATCACAACGTTCCCTTCCCACCTTTCTCGTTTTTTGCCAAGTTTATCTGCCAGCAGGCTAAAATAAGAAACGACCCAAGCTTCTTTTTCTCCACTCAAAGCCCTGGGCCACCGAAGACAGCACAGTCTGCTACAAGCTACAACCAGAGAACTCCAGTGTCAGTTCATAAAACTGAAATGTCACTGTCCACCACCTCCTCCAGCGACAACGCAGATGGGAAAACGGACGACCCCGTCAAGCAATGCCCCATTCACAACAAGCCGCACCCGCTCAGGAGGTGTCGAAGCTTCAGAGAACGGACTTTGGAGGATCGCAAATCATTCTTAAAGGAACGTGGCATCTGTTATAAATGCTGTTCCTCTTCAACCCACCTGGCACGGGACTGTATCACGGCCGTCAAATGTGCAGAATGCAATAGCGAAGGCCACAACACAGCACTCCACCCAGGTCCAGCCCCCTGGGTCTCAACGGCCTCTACCGCCACAGCAGAGCACGGCGGGGAGGAAGAGGAAGACATTCTGACACCTGAAGTAGCCTCACATTGCACCAAGGTCTGCGGAGCACACATCAGCGGCAAATCCTGTTCCAAAATCTGTCTTGTGACAGTCTACCCTGAAGGACAGCAAGAGAAAGCCATAAAGATATATGCCATGCTGGATGACCAGAGTAACAGATCACTCGCCAAGTCTCAGTTCTTTGACCACTTTAACATAGAAGGAAACAGCTCCCCATATTCACTGAAAACTTGTGCCGGCCTAGTGGAGACATCAGGAAGGAGGGCCAGTGGTTTCGTAGTGGAGACCCTTGATGGAAAGACGAGTCTGCCTCTGCCCACACTAATAGAGTGTAACCAGGTGCCCGATAACAGGTCAGAGATCCCTACACCTGAAGCAGCGCTTCATCATGCTCATCTCAAACCAGTGGCTGACCAGATTCCACCGTTGAACCCTCAAGCTCCCATCCTGCTTCTACTAGGCAGAGACATATTGAGAATCCACAAGGTACGTGAACAGATAAATGGTCCACACGACTCACCTTATGCTCAGAGACTTGACCTAGGGTGGGTCATCATCGGTGATGTTTGTCTGGGAAACGCCCACAGACCTGCCAAAGTGAACACATTCCATACAAATGTGCTGGAGAATGGTCGCCCCTCACTCTTTGATCCGTGCCCCAACAGCTTTCAAGTGAAAGGAAGATACGGCATACAGGTTCCAAGCTCTCTCTCTGATGATCCTACTGAGCAACCAGAACACGGAAAGCAAGAGGATCATCTTGGCCAGGCAGTATTCAAAGGGACGAGTGACGATGACAAGTTAGCTCCTTCCATTGAGGACAAACACCTTATAAAGAACATGGATGAAGAGGTCTTCATGGACAGTAGCAATAGATGGGTCGTGCCTCTACCGTTCAGAACTCCAAGATGACAGCTTCCTAACAACCGAGGACAGGCACTCAATCGACTCATCTCTCTCCGCCGCACGCTGGAAAGAGAGCCAGATACAAAGGACCACTTCATTTCATTCATGCATAAAGCCATTGCCTCAGAAGACCACACCAATGACCTAAAGGACCTGGACCTTGGAGTTGACTTACCTCCTCTACAGCGCAGCCTTGGGCTCAGTTGGGACCTGAATACGGATACCTTTACCTTCCAAGTTGAAGACAGCGAAAAGCCCTTCACTCGTCGTGGTGTCCTTTCTACAGTGAATGGCCTGTTCGACCCCCTTGGGTTGGTGGCACCAGTCATCATCCGAGGAAAAGCTCTGCTTAGAGACCTCACGGCAGACACAAACGATTGGGATTCACCACTACCTCAAGAAAAGGAGGGATCTTGGCACATTTGGAGAAACTCTCTCCAAGACCTCAGAAAGCTTCAAATTCCAAGACCCTATACTCTCATCTCTCCCTCTGAAGCTCAACACAAAGAAATATGTGTCTTTTCTGATGCTTCAAACAATGCCATAGCTGCAGTTGCCTACCTCAAGGTCACAAACCCCAATGGAGATTGTGAAGCAGGCTTCATCCTCGGCAAGGCAAGGTTAACACCACGTCCCGAACACAGCATTCCACGACTGGAGCTCTGTGCTGCTGTTCTGGCTGTAGAGATGGCAGAACTGATCACCTCCGAGATTGATCTCAAGCCTGACTCTATCCAGTTCTACACAGACAGTAAGGTGGTGCTGGGCTACATATGCAACCAGACTAGAAGGTTTTATGTGTACGTCAATAACAGAGTCCAACGCAGCAGAAGGTCAACACAACCTGAACAATGGCACTATGGGCCTACTCACCTGAATCCAGCCGATCACGCCACCAGATCTGTCACTGCAGCTCGCTTAAGGGATACCACATGGCTTATAGGACCTGAATTCCGGTGTCCTCCCCAGCAGAAAGTCACAGAAGTGTCATTTTTTTCCATACGTGGACCGGCCAAGCAGCTTCGGTCTGACTGTGGTACCAACTTCATCGGAGCCTGCAAGGAGCTCGACATTCCTTCTTCTAACGATGACAACACAGTTAAGAGATACCTCGCAGACCAAGGTTGCACCTGGATCTTCAATCCGCCACATTCCTCACATATGGAAGCTTCATGGGAACGAATGATCGGCATCACACGCCACATATTGGGTGCAATGCTTCTGGAACATGGATTTTCCAGACTCACTCATGAAGTCCTCACCACATTCATGGCTGAAGTGGTAGCCATCATCGATGCAAGACCACTCGTCCCCCCTTCATCAGATGCAGAGTTTCCATTCATCCTGACGCCTGCCACCTTCCTCACTCAGAAAGGAGAAGCCATTCCTACACCTCCAGGAGAGTTCAGCAGCAAGGACCTCTACAGACATCAGTGGAAGCAGGTACAGAGTCTGGCCAACACCTTCTGGAGCCGTTGGCGACGCGAGTACCTGTCAACTCTCCAAGCACGTAGCAAATGGCAGTCATCAAAGACCAATGTGCAGACGGGGTACATAGTTTCAATGAAGGACAGTCAGAACAAAAGAAGTGAATGGCCGATGGGGATCATCTCAAAGGTTTTCCCCAGCAAAGATGGTAGAGTTCGGAAGGCAGAGGTCAAGATCCCAATCGATGATGGGACAAAGCTCTTCTACAGGCCAATCACAGAGATCGTGCTTCTTCTCTCCAAGGAAGACCAGGCGGTTGCTCCCTGATAAGTTGTATTTTCTTTATTATGTGGAATCTTAGAGACACCAGACGGGGAGTGTTATGTCCTCATGAGACTTTTAGTATTGTGTTTTGTCTCCCCCTAGTGGTTTTACTACTTACCTCCCTATTGTTGATTTATGTCATGTGACATGATGAGAAAGTGAAAGTAAAACACAACCACGAGGGAGCTTAGAATTCATGGCTGGCGATGTATACTGTATCTGACGCCATCCTTCCCAGTTTCCCCCTTTGACTGGCATTGTCTGTAAGTAGCCTTTTATCAGATGTCTTTATGTTTGATCTATGTCACCATTTCTTGATATTTGTGGCCAGATGAGTTAAAATATTGCACTTTGTGGAGTTTCCAAGTGGCTGGCTATTATCTTTCTCCTGGCATTTATGTGTTAGACCTTTGATTGTTGTATCAGATTTACCTCAAATTGTAATAGAACCGTCGAGTTATAGTGGTAACATTTCGTTCTACTATCCTAGGTTTATTTTGTGTATTCAGATCGTGATTGTAATATCAATCGGCCTTATTTGATGTTGTAATTTCTTGCTCTCTTGTAGTTTCACCCTGTGTCATTAAACTGGATTAAAAGTAACAACGCCTCCTGTTTGGTGATGAGGGTTTCGCTGTCTGTCGAATCATAGTCGTGAGGAGGACAGAACAGGGGGGATTGTCCTATGAAGAGAGATTGAGTAGACTAGGCTTATATTCTCTCGAGTTTAGAAGAATGAGTGGTGATCTCATTGAAACATACAAAATTCTTACAGGGTTTGACAGGGTAGATGCAGGGAGGATGTTTCCCCTGGCTGGGGAGTCTAGAACCAGGGGTCACAGTTCAGGAAAGTGGAGATGAGGTAGCAGATCAGCCATCATCTTATTAAATGGTGGAACAGGCTCGTAGGGCCAAACGGCCTACTCCTGCTCCTATTTCTTGTGTTCTTATACCGTCATCAGCCATGCTTTCACCATTACTGACACTAGCTTTTTATTCCAGATTTATTTTATTAGCTGAATTTAAATTCCCAAGCTGCCGTGGTGGGATTTGAACTCTCAGGATCATTAGCCCAGGCCTTTGGATTACTAGGCCAGTAACATAACCACTATGCTACCGTACCCATAAGTTTGGGCTTTCTCCTCCCAGTGCCTTCTGACGTTTTGTCTGGAAGGCCTCCTGTCCCCATGTGAGTAGAGGACCTGTCTTCTTATGTATACCCCCAGGACCAAGGCCTCCAGTGTTATATCTGAGGAACTCCTTGCATTTTCTCTTCCCTATTGTGACATGGCTGCATCCACAGTGGCAATGAGGTGCTTCTGCAACAAAACATCTCCCCTTTAAGAAGTGCAGAGAGCCTAGGCAAATGTTTATTGGCCTGTAGACTTAACCCGATATTGCCCCCCTGTCTTGAGCACTAAACCAACCAGCAGCCCATTTAGCGCTGAGTTCAGCGCTTCAATCATTATTTCGAGTAGACAGCATGCATTTTGCGTGCTGCCTGCACCACTTCGAACGTGCGCGGGCAGATCGCGCTTCGTAATCCCTGCACCCGTTTTCGGGCCCAATCCAATTTTACAGCACTAATCTTTAGCTAAATCTTTCAACTTAACCATCTGCTTGATACACGTACTTCTTAAATATCTAAGAGGCAACAACTTTTTTGCACTGCTGCTGATATAAAAGTAACATTTAGTACCTGGTTAGACAATCTTCCTTTGTCTTTGGTGGTTAATGTAACTTTTCATGTTCAAAATAGGAGCTGCACCACTGGTGGGGATAATCCTCCTATTTTGCACCTGAATTTCTAATATGCATTTCTAGTGGGCAAGGCTTTCTGCCAATGGGCACAAAGTCAGAAAATTATCCCTACAATACAAGCCTGGCTACCCAAAAGATGGTTGTTCTTCCTGTTGTTCCTTGCAAAAGCCATAGTGCCCCAATCTACAACTGACATGGTGGGCTGGATTTTGATACTGGGGCGGGCTGGGGTCGTGTAATCCGCATTTTGTGTTAGCCACCCGATTCTAAATCGACGTGGGAGAATGATGCGATTTTAACTTAATTGGCCAATTGAGTTCCAACGTGTGGGAACCCATGGCCAATGAGTTTTTCCAGTCTGAAAGTCGCCTCCGATGATGTCATCATTGCTGCTGCATTTAAGGTCTGCAACAAGCCTTACTTCTTCTGCAGACTGCCAACCTTTTGGCCTTTGCAGTGAGAGGCAGCTACAGGAAGAATGGCCAGCCAGAGACCTAGGTCTGCACCCCACTTCGATGACGTTACCGTGAAGGCTTTAGTGGAGGGAGCAAGAGCACATAAAGAGGTGCTCTTCCCTTCTACAGGGAGGAAGAAGCCTCCCCAGCAAACCAAGACAATGTGGATCCAGGTGGCCCAGGAGGCCAACTCCTTGTCAGTAAACCGCAGAACCTGGCTTCAGTGCAGGAAGAGATTTCATGACCCTCTGATCACTGGAAAAGTGAGTATGAATTTCCCATCACCCTCAATCTGACCCACATTGCCTCTCCTCACCAGCACTCAGCTTTAGCAATCTCTTCCTCCACATCTCACTTGACACTGACATCCATGCACCCTTACCCATTCCCTCTCTCTCTATGGTCGCATTCACCTAACTATTCGACACTGCAGCCCTCACACTCCCTATCACTGTGATGCAATTACAACTTACAACACACAGGGAGGGCCCTTGGTCTAGCCACCTCACTCCATCTTTGTCTCCTTCTAAGCATCTATGCTATGGATTCTCTACACTCACTCCTTCATTCTCACTCAAACTCCACTTGTCTCCCTCATTGCAGGAAAAGAGAGCTCACAATAAGAGAGAAAGAGCGAAGACAGGCGGCGGGCCACACTCAGTAGCCCACCTCACCCCCTGGGGAGGAGGCGGTCCTGGAGATCGTGGGAGTGGAGTGTTGTGTCCGTGTATAATAAGACACAGACTGCAGGAGAACGGTACAACAGGTGTTTACTCAACGTGGCTCACATTGGAACTGATCTGTACAGATTACTACTCAGTGCTATATACAGGTGTGGTCACTGCCGGTACTGCAGCATACCTGAGCTGTAAAAGATAGTTCCCCCCTTAAAGGTATATACATTACAATTCCTCCCCTTTTAGATTAACAGTACCATAACACTCATTTAACAATTAAATATCAAACTAATTACAATTAACACTTTTAACATGCAACATTAGCTGAAAATAGTCTATTTATATATTCAGCCTATGGGGAGGCTTCCTGATCCTTTCTGGATAGCGCCTTTCCCGAGTGTCTTGCTCTTGGTGCGGAGGCGATTCTGGTCCCCTGTCGTCGGTTGGTTCATCAGCTTCCGATGCTATTGTTTCTGGGGTAGATGCGACCTGTACGTCGGGTTCATCACCAGGTACGTATGGGCGAGGCATAGGGTTGACTTGTTCCTGTGACTCTAGGATCTGGTCAGCATGGCATCTCACGATGCTCTCCCCAACGTCCACTGTGTACATTAGTGGGCCCTGCCGTGTGCATATCGTTCCTGGCTGCCATTTTTCTGTTCGGTAGTCGCGGGCCAAGACTGGTTGCCCTACATTGAAGCTCCTTGTTGGCTTCTCATGGATGTGCTGGAATTGCTTACTCTCAACATCTCTTCGTACGTTTGGTCTGAGCAAATCCAGGTGAGATCTTAACCTACGGTTAAAGAACATCATGGCTGGGGCCTGGTTGGTGACTGCATGTGTCGCATTCCGGTAGGCGAACAGGAAATTGTACACCTTGTGCTGCAGCGGAATGTTGTCATTGTACATAGCCTTTATTGCCTTCTTAAAGGTTTGTACGAACCTCTCAGCAAATCCATTTGTGGCTGGATGATACGGGGTGGATGTGTAATGCCTTACCCCATTCTTTTTTAAGAACCTCCGGAACTCTTCGGACACAAACTGTGGTCCGTTGTCAGAGCAAATCTGTTCTGGCAAGCCATTCCTGGCAAAAATGGCCCGTAGGACTGCAATAATTTTCTCCGTGGTGGTGGAGGACATTTTGATGACCTCAGGCCATTTTGACTGCGCATCCACGGCTATTAAAAACATTGAGTCCATGAATGGACCAGCAAAATCAATATGCACCCGTTGCCATGGAGATGAGGGCCACTCCCATGGGTGTAGAGGGGCCTGTGGTGGTGCATTTTGGAATTTCTGGCATCCTGAGCAGCTTTTGGTCAGGTCCTTGAATTGTTTATCGATTCCCAGCCACCACACATAAGCCCTGGCTAGGCTTTTCATTTTTACCCCTCCCAGATGACCCTCATGAAGCTCATTGAGCACTCTATCCCTTAACTTGGGTGGAATTACCACTCGGGATCCACACATCAAGGTCCTTCGGCACACTGACAGCTGTTCTCTCCTTGTCGAGAATGCTGGCAACAGTGAGTCGCCATGTGCTGGCCATCCCTTCACCGTCAAATCATATACCCGAGACAGTGTCGGGTCATTTCGGGTTTCCTTTTCGATACAAGCATTAGTTACCGGTAGCTATTCAACTATAGTCGAATGGAATATTTTGACAGGATCCACTGCTGGTGCTTCCTCCGCAGTAGGCAGTATTATCTTCATTAATAAATAAACATTCTTATTATGAACACAGCTAGCTTTTGCTAGACACTTTATTGAGCACATGTGGACTAGTTACAGTATCTGTAGAGGCATCCATCTTGACTGCTGCCTTGTGGGTAGCCTAGTGCCTCATGGGTAATGTAGTCTTAATATACATACTGCTGGATAGTGTAGTCTTATATACATACAGCTATATACAGCTCTAAACAGCTCTACGGCTCCACCTAGTGTCCACGATAGAATGACATGTTATTGATCATTACATCCCCCTTTCTTTGCGGTCTAACAAAATCAATATCAATCAACTTTCAAGAAAACAATAAAGATAATATCAGTAACACTTTTGTTAGTGCTCTATAAACACAAACATTTTCAAAACAGTCAACACATTTTCAAAGCTTTACATTGTACTCAAAGATTAATTTATTCAGGCTTTTTTACTTCACATGTGGATCTTCTCAACACGGGTAAGTCTGATGTGTCTTCATGAGATTGTTCTGGCGGTGAATGACAAGATGCAGTTGCGGCATTGTCATCAATCTGGTCTTGAATAGTCTCTTGTGTTTTTAGGAGGGAACGGCGGTTCCTCCTGAGAATCTGTCCTTCCTCAGTTCTAACAGTGTATGACCTTGGTCCTACTTCCTCAAGAACTGTAGCTTTCCTGTTCCATGCATCTGGACCCTCAATCCTGACAATATCATCCCTTGTCAATGGTTTTAGAGTTTTGGATGACTTGTCATAGTATGATTTCTGTTTCAGCTTTAACAGTTGAAGTCTCTGTCTCAGTTCCTCACTTTGCTGTTGTTTTGCACAGCAGGGTAGCATGGTGCACAACTTGCGACCCATTAGTAGTTCAGCAGGTGAAGAACCACAGTCTAAAGTTGAGGCTCGGTAGCTCAGCAGGGCGAGATAAGGGTCAGACTTGCTTTCTGTCGCTTTCTTCAGTAGCTGCTTGAGAACTTGAACACCTTTCTCTGCCTTACCATTTGACTGAGCATACAAAGGACTGGATGTGATGTGCTGAAAGTCATAATGTGCTGCAAAATGTTGCCACTCCTTACAGTTGAAGCACGGACCATTGTCGCTAACGGCAATCCTGGGAATTCCATGTCTGGCGAAGATGGATTTCACATGCATTATGACACTGCTTGCTGTGGTGCTTGAGAGCAGCGCCATCTCAGGATAGTTAGAATAATAGTCAATCACTATTAGATAGTCTTTACCATTTAAATGAAAAAGTTCTATACCAACCTTTTGCCATGGTGCTGTTGGTATGTCAGCTACTATCATTGGTTCTTTTGCTTGTTTGTTTTGGTGTTTCTGACATGTCTCATATTTGCCTATCATGTTCTCAATGTCCTTATTTATGCCAGGCCAATAAACAGTGTCTCTTGCCCTCCTTTTGCATTTTTCAATTCCGAGGTGTCCCTCATGAATCCTTTTGAGCATGTCTTGACGTAGAGCCTGTGGAATGACTATTCTGTTCTGTGTTAGTAATAGTCCACTTGCGACACTCAATTCTGACCTTATGTGAAAATATTTTGGACAGGAACCTTTTGGCCAACCATGATGAATGTTCTCTATTACTGTTTGTAATACTGTATCTTTTACTATTTCTTCTGCTATTTGCTTTGATTTTGTGTCTGACACGGGCAGCGCAGCAGTGACCATACTCACATGAACATCCACGTCTTCTTCAGTAGAGCTCACATGACTCATTGTGGGTGCTCGGGATAGTGCATCTGCTAACACTATGTATTTGCCTGGTGTGTAGATCAGTTCAAAGTCATATCTTTGCAGCTTCATCATGAGTCGTTGAATCCTTGGAGACATCTCATTCAGGTTTTTTTTTATGATGGCAACCAGAGGGCTGTGGTCTGTCTCAACTGTGAAGGTGGGAAGTCCATATATGTAGCCATGAAACTTTTCTAGTCCAACTATCAAGCCTAGACATTCCTTTTCAATCTAGGCGTATCGACACTCAGTATCATTCATAGACCTGGAGGCATAGGCAACAGGCTTCCAATCTTCACCCTCTGCTTGTAGCAAGACCGCACCTAGGCCATCTTTTGATGCATCCGTTGACACTTTGATTCTTTTTGTTGGGTCAAAGAAGGTGAGTACAGGTGTGGTTGTCAGCACTGTTTTGAGGTTTATCCACTCTTGTTCATGTCTTTCTGTCCATGTGAACTCATTTGTTTTATGTAGCAGGTCTCGCAGACAGGCTGTCTTGGCTGACAAGTTAGGAATGAACTTTCCAATGAAGTTTATCATCCCCATGATGCGTAGCACTCCTTTTTTGTCAGTGGGTCAGGTCATTTTGAGCATGGCGTTTACTTTTTCCATATCTGGCTCTATTCCTTTACCAGATAGATTATCTCCTAGGAAAGTGACTTCCTGGATGCCAAACTGACACTTGGCTTTGTTGAGCTTCAGTCCATTCTGGCGTATGCTCTGTAGCACTTTAGTCAGTCTCTCATTGTGTTCTTTCAGTGTGGCACCCCAGATGATGATGTCATCAACATAGACCCGAACTCCTTCCAGACCTTCAATTATGTGTTCCATCGCTCTATGAAAGATTTCAGATGCAGATATTATCCCGAAAGGCATTCTGAGGAAACAATACCTGCCAAATGGTGTGTTGAAGGTACAGTATTTGGTGCTCTCTTCATCCAGTTTTAGTTGCCAAAATCCTTGTGAGGCATGCAGCTTTGTAAAGTATCTGGCACCTGACATTTCACTGGTGATTTCTTCTCGCTTGGGAATCTGGTAGTGTTCACGTTTTATGTTTGCATTTAAGTCCTTTGGATCCATGCATATTCTTAGATCATTGTTCTTTTTCTTTACACATACCATGGAGTTAACCCAGTCTGTTGGCTTTTCGACTTTCCTGATGACTCCTAGTGTGGTCATTCTGCCCAGTTCTTTCTTGAGCCAGTCACACAGGGATGCTGGAACTCTTCATGGAGCATGTACCACTGGCTGAGCATCCTCCTTTAGCTGGATCTTGTAAGTGAATGGTAGAACTCCAAATCCTTTGAACACATCCTGGAAATTATTCACTGCAGAATCCACCGAGTCATCTGGTCTGCTTATGGCACAGTTTATATGGTAAACTCTCTTGACCAGTTGTAAGTCCTCACAAGCTTTGTCACCCAGTAGTGAATCAAGTCGTTCAGCCACAACAGAAAACATGAGATGATGCACTTTGTCTTTGACTGTCACTTTAAGTCTGCATACACCTAAGCTATCTATTTTCTGTCCATTATAGTCCTTCAGTAGTACTGACTTTTTCTGTATTTTGGGCTTTTCTTTCATATTGTTAATGTCACTCATACTGATTAAATTTGCTTTTGCCCCAGTGTCTAGTTTCAAGGTAACTAATGCTCCATTTACCTGCAGTGGGATCATCCATTTGTCCTCTTTTACTGCATTAACTTTATGTTCAGCATTGTCCATTTCTGAGGGCTGCACATTTTCTGTATCCTTTTTGATATTGTCACATGACACCATTCCTACAAAAAATGTCTCACTTAAATCAGTGTCCTCAATTACTTTAACTCGTTGCCCTTTCTTAGTTTGTACTTTTGAAAAGCATTGTTTGGCAAAGTGATTCTTTCCATTACACTTTGTGCACATTTTTCCAAACGCTGGGCATTGTCTTAACTGGTGTTTGTAACCACAGCATTTACAATTAAAAATTTCATCCTCCGATTGCTTTTCATTTCTGTTCTGCCCACGTTTCTTCCCCTTGTAGGACACAGCACCGACAGCAGCATTATCACTCATTACAATCGCATCATTATTGATTTCACTGAAAGTCTTCACGTGCTTTCGAGCTAGCTCGCTGGCTTGGCATATTTGCACAGCATTTTCCAAATTTAGTTCGGTTTCTCTCAACAGACGTTCCCTGAATTTTTTATCATGAATACCAAATACAATCTGGTCACGAATCATGGATGCTTTGAGCTCAGAGAAATTACATGTCTGTGCTTTCAGTTTCAGATCAGTTATAAAGCTATCAAAAGTCTCATTTTGCTGCTTTGTCCGAGAACGGAAGATATATGTTTCATAGGTCTCATTCTTTTTGGGAGAGCAATGTGCATCAAATTTTTTTTAGCGCATCTTCTAATTTTTCTCTGTTCTCCACTGGATTAAATACAAATGTATTAAATACCTCTATCGCCTCTGGGCCTGCAACCATAAGCAGCAATACCATCTTCCTTGCGTCTGGCTTCGTACCGAATCCGATGGCTGCAATGTAGAGTATGAATTGTTGTTTAAGAGTCTGCCAATTGTAGTCAATATTTCCTGTGAGTTTCAAACGCTCTGGTGGCTTCAAATTCTCCATGTCGCTTTTCACAATTTTCAGCAGATCTTGACCAATCCTGGTACCATATTATTTTCATTAATAAATAGACATTCTTCTTATGAACACAGCTATCTTTTGCTAGAAACTTTATTGAGCACATGTGGACTAGGTACAGTATCTGTAGAGGCATCCATCTTGACTGCTGCCTTGTGGGTAGCCTAGTGCCTCATGGGTAATGTAGTCTTAATATACATACAGCTGGGTAGTTTATTCTTATATACATACAGCTATATACAGCTCTACACAGCTCTACAGCTCCACCTAGTGTCCACTATAGAATGACATGTTATTGATCATTACAGGCAGTGGCAGGCGGGATAGCCCATCAGCATTTCCATGCTGTTTCGTGCCTTTATATTCAATCTCATAGTGGTGCGCCCCTAGAAAAAGTGACCATCTTTGTAGTCGTTGTGCAGTCATCACCGGAACGCCCTTCTTTGGATTAAAAATGGAGACAAGAGGCTGGTGATCAGTCAGCAAGGTGAATTTCTGCCCGTGCAGATAGTGATTGAACTTTTTCACTCCCCACACTAGGCTGAGGGCCTCCCTGTCAATCTGGGTGTAGTTACGCTCGGCTGTGGTTAGTGATCGTGACGCAAAGGCTATTGGCCTCTCTGAGCCGTCCGAGAATTTGTGCGACAGCACTGCTCCAATGCCGTAGGGTGACGCATCACATGACAACCGAATTGGTAATGCTGGGTTGTAATGGCCCAATACCTCTTTCGATGTGATTAGTGTTTTGCTCTTCTGGAAAGCTCGTCTACATTCGTCACTCCACTTCCATGGCACCCCAGTTTGTAGTAGGGTGTTCAGTGGGTGTAGTATTGTAGACAAATTTGGCAAGAACTTATGGTAGTAGTTTACCAGCCCGAGGAACGACATCAGTTGTGACACATTTTCCGGTGCTGGAGCCTTGACTACTGCCTCAATCTTCTCTGGAGAGCTATGTAACCCCTCTTTATCGATAACGTGGCCACAATACGAGATCTGTGTTCTAAAAAACTTGCATTTGGGGCGGTTAGCTTGGAGCCCATATTCCTGCAATCTAGTTAGCACCTGCTCCAGGTTGGCAAGGTGATCACTGTCATTTTCGCCCGTGACCAGGATGTCGTCCAAATAACACTGGGTCCCTGGGATCCCTTGCAGGACTTGTTCCATTGCCCTCTGCCAAATAGCCGGAGCTGATGCTACCCCGAATACCAGCTAGTTGTATTGGTAGAGACCTTTATGGGTGTTGATTGTGAGGTATTTTTTTGATGCTTCTTCTACCTCCATTTGCAGATACGCCTGGGCCAGATCAATCTTAGTGAAGTGTTTCCCTCCAGATAGCGAGGTGAAAATATCTTCAATCCGCGGAAGTGGATATTGCACGGAGTGAAGGATCGGGTTCACTGTTACCTTAAAGTCCTCACAGATGCGAACCGTCCTTGGTTCCCCAGGCGTGCTGCTCAACGACTTTTTCATCACAGGGACGATGGGTGTAGCCCACTCGCTCCAGTCTACCTTGGACAGTACACCTGAACGTTCCAGACTCTCCAGCTCTGCTTCGACGGCTGGGCGGATCGCATAAGGTACCGGTCTGGCCTTAAAAAATTTTGGGCTTGCGTTTTCTTCAACCTTAATCGTTGCTGTCATGCCTTTTAGTGTCCGAGTCCTTGCTGGAACACTTCTTTTGCGTCAGTTAGGACCTTTGACAGTCGCCCAGGTGTGACGTCGTCATCCTTTTTGTCAGCTACAGTCAGTGCCTGTATGGAATGCCAATCCAGTTGTATTTTCCGGATCCATTCACATTCCAGTAATGGTGGTCCTCCATTTTGCAATACATACAGGTCTAGTTTTGGTGTTTCCTTACCGTTATATATAACGGTCACCCTTATTTTTACTTTGGGGTAGACTTTTAGCCCTGTGTACGTCTTCAAAATAATTTTTGTGTCTCTCAAGGGTATGTGTGAGAATAGCCGCTCGTAGTCCCGTCGGTTTATGACTGTTAGGGCTGATCCTGTGTCCAATTCCATCTTTACCTGGACTCCTGCTAACTTGCGAGTGACCCAAATGGTTCGGTGATCCTCCGTTGTGATCACATTATGTAGTTTCAGACAACTCAATTCCCTGCTTTCGGAGTCGTTATCACTCTTTTGTTAAGCTGAACTATTCTCCGTCATCTTATGTACCTTCTTGTAATTTCCTTTGGTCGGTTTCTTATTGCTGGTTTTCTTTCCCGACCTTCAGACTCGTGCTATGTGTCCTACTTTTCCACACTGTCTGCACACTTTGTCTTTGAACCAGCAATCATCCTGGTCGTGTGTTGTTCTGCCGCAGCGATAGCACTTCTCTGTTCCATAAGGCATTTCGTTTGTGCCATATTCTTGCGGTCTCTGTTGTCTCTCTGCAGCACCCCGTGTTGCTGCTTCATATGATCCCGCAATGCTGATAGCCTTTTCCAGCGGAAGGTCCTTTTCAGATAAAAGCCGTTTCTGGGTTCCTTCACTTTGAAGCCCACACACAAACTTGTCCCTTAAGGCATCTGCTAGTCCCGCTCCCAACTGGCAGTGTTTCGATAGTTTGCGCAGTTCTGTTAAATAATCAGCATTGCTTTCATCCTTATGCTGGTTCCGTTTGTTAAACTTGAATCTTTCTGCCATCAGCAGCGGTGTGGGCTTTAAATGTTCCTGTAGTATCATTACTATGTCTTCAAAACTCTTTTCCATTGGCTTCATTGGGGTTACTAGATTTCGTAATAAACCATATGTCTTTGCACCCATTAAATTTAACAATACCGATGCTTTCTTGTCATCTGACACCTCATTTGCCTTGCAGTATACCTCTATTCGTTCGACATATGTAGTCCAATCTTCGACTTCATTGTCAAATGCGGTGATACTGCCACTCTTCGGCATTTTGGGTGTGGTTTAAAATGGCGTCTCCCAATGGCTTAAAATGGCGTCTCCCACACTTTCCGTCCTCCCCCGCTGCTGCCAACGCCACTCCCGGCGGTTCTCGTGGCAATGGCGGTGCCCTGTAGGTTTCGCGCGCTTCTCCTGTGCTGCTGCCAACACCGCTCTCAGCGGTCCTCGTGGCAATGGCGGCGCCTCGCGGGTTTCTGTGCGTCTCTCTCTCTCTCTCTTCGACGCTGCTCGGCCTCTGAACACCGGCTGTGCCCTGTGCACTCTGCCCTCTCTCTCTTTCCCCCGCCAACGCTGCTCGGCCCTTTGCTGCGCCGCTCGGTCAGGCTCTAGCCCGCCGCTATCCGGGAAGTGTCTGTGCACTACCTGTTGCCAGCCCGTTTTGCTGCACCACCTCGACTGGAAAGCCAAGCCTGGCTCTCGACAGCCTCCCCCGCAATTCTCGAGTCTCTGCTGGATGACTGGGCGGTTGCCCGTGGTCGACGCCCGAGTCTCTGGCCTTGACCTCCAATCCATTGATCTCCAGGAACGAATCCCCGGGAGGTGATGCAGAGTTGCAGGTAGGTTCGAACTTGCCTTGTCGCCAATGTTGTGTCCGTGTATAGTAAGACACAGACTGCAGGAGAATGGTACAACAGGTGTTTACTCAACGTGGCTCACATTGGAACTGATCTGTACAGGTTACTACTCAGTGCTATATACAGGTGTGGTCACTGCCGGTACTGCAGTATACATGAGCTGTAAAAGGTAGTTCCCCCCTTAAAGGTATATACATTACATGGAGGAAGATTCCCAAGTGGGGGATGGACAGACGGGTGCATCACAGCAAGCTGGTGACAGAATAATTTTCAGTCTCTCTCAATGACATTGCATGAGTCGCTGATAATGATTCTGAAGCTGTAACAGATGGACTTATGATCATCTGCAATATGCAATGTGCATGTAACCTTGGCATCACATCTCTGACTCTTTCCTTTACTCCCCCACAGGACCATCGCAAGCACCTGAACCCACTAGCCAGGAAGAAGAGCCTGAGCATCCAGACTCCTCAGAGGAAGTTGCAACCTCTGAGGGCGCAGCGTCAGCAGAAATCAGTGCACCCAGCACCAGCGCAGACACTCGCACCTCGGTGGGACCATCGCGAGATAGGGTAGTGTTGTCACCTGGTGTATCACAGCTCACAAGTGAGCATCAGCAGATTGTGGAGACAGGGACAGCAGTGGAGAGTCCTAGTCGGAGGGCGCTGGACTCTGCCAGCTCGGCTCAGCTGCATGTTGACCCTCTGCCTCTGGGTCCATCCATAAGATCAACGGTGCTGGAACTCCAGGAACAGATGCAGGAGTCTCTGGCAGCTTTTGTCTCCAGAGTCACTGCGAGTGTGGAGTGAATGGAAGAGTCCATTGTGAACATGAGCAGAGCCTTTGTGGAGTCATTGGCACATGAACGCATCACCATTGAAAGGATGGCAACTTCCATGGAGGTGATAAGTCGCCAGAGTGCAGAAAACAAGGTGAGTGTTCTGATTAGAATGATATCTCTGGAGGAGCGATGGTCATCTATTGAACAGAGAAACCAGACGGTCATGGAAGTCCTTCTGAGTAGGACTGCCAGTGCAGATGCAGGTCCCCATGGCCCCCCTGATGTGCAGCAAGGTGCTCTCAATCCACTTGCAAGCGCTGAGGGGGACCTGACCCATGAGAGAGAAGTTGGTGGCAGACATCAAGGAAGTGGGGGCTCCTCTTCCAGCGCCCACACTTCCATGCCACTGCAGAGCCCTCGGCCAGGGCCCTACCAGAGTCCACACCCAATTGAGATCGGTGTCTCAACCCCTGCACAGCCGCAGGAACAGCAGACTGTTGACGAGCCCTCATAGGTTCGCAACCCCAGAGGATGCCCGCCAAAGGTTTTGAGACAGGAGCAGCAAGAAAGTGAGCAAGGGGCCTCCACATCTGCTGAAGCCACCGGGAAAGCACCACGTAGGAGCACGCGTAAGAGAAAGATGCTGCACAAATAGTCACAAGGGTAGTCACTTGGATGAAATTTGATGTTTTATGTTAAAAAGCTATCAGATGATTACTGTAAATAAAAAATCTGATGGCTACTGCTGTAGTTGTGGCGTGTTTCATTTCGTGAATGGGACTTCTGTAATGTATATACCGTTAAGGGGGGGAACTATGTTTTACAGCTCATGTATACTGCAGTACCGGCAGTGACCACACCTGTATATAACACTGAGTAGTAATCTGTACAGATCAGTTGCAGTGTGAGCCACGTTGAGTAAACACCTGTTGTACCATTCTCCGCAGTCTGTGTCTCATTATATGCGGACGTAACATTGGCAACGAGGCAGGTTCGAAACTACCTGCAACTCTGCATCACCTCTCGGGGATTCGTTCCTGGAGATCAGTGGATTGGAGGTCAAGGCCAGAGACTCGGGCATCAACCACAGGCAACTGCCCAGTCATCCAGCAGAGACTCGAGAATTGCGGGGGAGGCTGTCGAGAGCCAGGCTTGGCTTTCCAGTCGAGGTGGTCCAGCAAAATGGGTTGGCAACAGATAGTGCGCAGACCCTTCCTGGACAGCGGCGGGCTAGAGCCCGACCGAGCGGCACAGCAAAGGGCCGAGCAGCGTCGACGGGGGAGAGCGAGAGAGGGCAGAGCACACAGGGCACAGCCGGTGTTCAGGGGCCGAGCAGCGTCGGAGAGAGGGAGAGAGAGACGCGTAGAAACCCACAAGGCGCCACCATTGCCACGAGGGCCGCCGAGAGCGGCATTGGAAGCAGCGCAGGAGAAGCACGCGAAACCTACAGGGCGCCGCCATTGCCACGAGAACCGCCGGGAATGGCGTCGGCAGCAGCGGGGGAGGAAGGAAAGCGTGGGAGACGCCATTTTAAGACATTGGGAGACGCCATTTTAAACCACACCCAAAATGCCGAAGAGTGACAGTATCACCGCATTTGACAATGAAGTCGAAGATTGGACTACATATGTCGAACGAGTAGAGGTGTATTGCAAGGCAAATGGGGTGTCAGATGACAAGAAAGCGGCGGTATTGTTAAATTTAATGGGTGCAAAGACGTATGGTTTATTACGAAATCTAGTAACCCCAACGAAGCCAATGGAAAAGAGTTTTGAAGACAGAGTAACGATACTAAAAGAACATATAAACCCCACACCGCTGCTGACAGCAGAAAGATTCAAGTTTCACAAACGGAACCAGCATAAGGATGAAAGCAATGCTGATTATTTAATAGAACGGCGCAAACTGTCGAAACACTGCCAGTTTGGAGTGGGACTGGCAGTTACCTTAAGGGACAAGTTTGTGTGTGGGCTTCAAAGTGAAGGAACCCAGAAACGGCTTTTATCTGAAAAGGACCTTCCGCTGGAAAAGGCTTTCAGCATTGCGGTATCATATGAAGCAGCAACACGGGGCGCTGCAGAGATACAACAGAGACCGCAAGAATATGGCACAAACAAAATGTCATATGGAATAGAGAAGTGCTATCGCTGCGGCAGAACAACACACGACCAGAATGATTGCCGGTTCAAAGACAAAGTGTGCAGACAGTGTGGAAAAGTAGGACACATAGCACGAGTCTGCAGGTCGGGAAAGAAAACCAGCAATAAGAAACCGACCAAAGGAAATTACAAGAAGGTACATAAGATGACGGAGAATAGTTCAGCTTAACAAAAGAGTGATAACGACTCCGAAAGCAGGGAACTGAGTTGTCTGAAACTACATAATGTGATCACAACGGAGGATCACCGAACCATTTGGGTCACTCTCAAGTTAGCAGGAGTCCAGGTAAAGATGGAATTGGACACAGGATCAGCCCTAACAGTCATTCTCTCACATACCCCTGAGAGACACAAAAATTATTTTGAAGACGTACACGGGGCAAAAAGTCTACCCCAAAGGAACAATAAGTGTGACAGTTATATATAACGGTAAGGAAACACCAAAACTAGTCCTGTATGTATTGCAAGATGGAGGACCACTATTACTGGGACGTGAATGGATCCGGAAAATACAACTGGATTGGCATTCCATACAGGCACTGACTGTGGCTGACAAAAAGGATGACGACGTCACACCTGGGCGACTGTCAAAGATCCTAACTGACGCGAAGGAAGTGTTCCAGCAAGGACTCGGAACACGAAAAGGCATGACAGCAATGATTAAAATTGAAGAAAATGCAAGCCCAAAATTTTTTAAGGCCAGACCGGTACCTTATGCGATCCGCCCAGCCTTCGAAGCAGAGCTGGAGAGTCTGGAACGTTCAGGTGTACTGTCCAAGGTAGACTGGAGCGAGTGAGCTACACCCATCGTCCCTGTGATGAAAAAGTCGTTGAGCAGCACGCCTGGGGAACCAAGGAAGGTTCGCATCTGTGGGGACTTTAAGGTAACAGTGAACCCGGTCCTTCACACCGTACAATATCCACTTCCGCGGATTGAAGATATTTTTGCCTCGCTATCTGGAGGGAAACGCTTCACTAAGATTGATCTGGCCCAGGCGTATCTGCAAATGGAGGTAGAAAAAGCATCAAAAAAATACCTCACAATCAACACCCATAAAGGTCTCTACCAAGAGAACCGGCTCGTATTCGGGGTAGCATCAGCTCCGGCTATTTGGCAGAGGGCAGTGGAACAAGTCCTGCAAGGGATCCCAGGGACCCAGTGTTATTTGGACGAAATCCTGGTCACGGGCGAAAATGACAGTGATCACCCTGCCAACCTGGAGCAGGTGCTCACTAGATTGCAGGAATATGGGCTCTGAGCTAACCGCCCCAAATGCGAGTTTTTTAGAAAACAGATCTCGTATTGTGGCCACGTTATCAATAAAAAGGGGTTACATAAGTCCCCAGAGAAGATTGAGGCAGTAGTCAAGGCTCCAGCACCGGAAAATGTGTCACAATTGAGGTCGTTCCTCGGGCTGGTAAACTACTACCATAAGTTCTTGCCAAATTTGTCTACAATACTATACCCACTGAACACCCTACTACAAACTGGGGTGCCATGGAAGTGGCGTGACGAATGTAGACGAGCTTTCCAGAAGAGCAAAGCACTAATCACATCGAAAGAGATATTGGCCCATTACAACCCAGCATTACCAATTCGGTTGGCATGTGATGCGTCACCCTACAGCATTGGAGCGGTGCTGTCGCACAAATTCTCGGACGGCTCAGAGAGGCCAATAGCCTTCGCGTCACGATCACTAACCTCAGCCAAGCGTAACTACGCCCAGATTGACAGGGAGGCCCTCAGCCCAGTGTGGGGAGTGAAAAAGTTCAATCACTATCTGCACGGGCAGAAATTCACCTTGCTGACTGATCACCAGCCTCTTGTCTGCATTTTTAATCCGAAGAAGGGCGTTCCGGTGATGACTGCGCAACGACTACAAAGATGGTCACTTTTTCTAGGGGCGCACCACTATGAGATTGAATATAAGGGCATGAAACAGCATGGAAATGCTGATGGGCTGTCACACCTGCCACTGCCTACTATGGAGGAAGCACCAGCAGTGGATCCTGTCGAAATATTCCATTCGACTATAGTTGAATACCTACCGGTAACTAACGATTGTATCGAAAAGGAAACCCGAAATCACCCGACACTGTCTCGGGTATATGATTTGACAGTGAAGGGATGGCCAGCACATGGCGACTCACTGTTGCCAGCATTTTTGACAAGAAGACAACAGCTGTCAGTGTGCTGGGGGACCTTGATGTGTGGATCCCGAGTGGTAATTCCACCCAAGTTAAGGGATAGAGTGCTCAATGAGCTTCATGAGGGTCATCTGGGAGGGGTAAAAATGGAAAGCCTAGCCAGGGCTTATGTGTGGTGGCTGGGAATCAATAAACAAATCGAGGACCTGACCAAGAGCTGCTCAGGATGCCAGAAAGTCCAAAATGCACCACCACAGGCCCCTCTACACCCATGGGAGTGGCTCTCATCTCCATGGCAATGGGTGCATATTGATTTTGCTGGTCCATTCATGGACTCAATGTTTTTAATAGCCGTGGATGTGCACTCGAAATGGCCTGAGGTCATCAAAATGTCCTCCACCACCACGGAGAAAACTATTGCAGTCCTATGGACCATGTTTGCCAGGAATGGCTTGCCAGAACAGATTTGCTCCGACAACGGACCACAGTTTGTGTCCGAAGATTTCCGGAGGTTCTTGAAAAAGAATGGGGTAACGCATTACACATCCGCCCCGTATCATCCAGCCACAAATGGATTGGCTGAGAGGTTCGTACAAACCTTTAAGAAGGCAATAAAGGCTATGTACAATGACAACATTCCACTGCAGCACAAGGTGGACAATTTCCTGTTCGACTACCGGAATGCGACACATGCAGTCACCAACCAGGCCCCAGCCATGATGTTCTTTAACCGAAGGTTAAGATCTCACCTGGATTTGCTCAGACCAAACGTACGAAGAGATGTTGAGAGTAAGCAATTCCAGCACATCCATGAGAAGCCAACAAGGAGCTTCAATGTAGGGCAACCAGTCTTGGCCTGCGACTACCGAACAGAAAAATGGCAGCCAGGAACGATATGCACACGGCAGGGCCCATTAATGTACACAGTGGACGTTGGGGAGAGCATCATGAGATGCCATGCTGACCAGATCCTAGAGTCACAGGAACAAGTCAACCCCATGCCTCGCCCATACGTACCTGGTGATGAACCCGACGTACAGATCGCATCTACCCCAGAAACAGTAGCATCGGATGCTGATGAACCAACCGACGACAGGGGGCCAGAATCGCCTCCGCACCAAGAGCAAGACACTCGGGAAAGGCGCTACCCAGAAAGGATCAGGAAGCCTCCCCAAAGACTGAATATATAAATAGACTATTTTCAGCTAATGTTGCATGTTAAAAGTGTTAATTGTAATTAGTTTGATATTTAATTGTTAAATGAGTGTTATGGTATTGTTAATCTAAATGGGGAGGAATTGTAATGCATATACCATTAAGGGGGGGAACTATGTTTTACAGCTCATGTATACTGCAGTACTGGCAGTGACCACACCTGTATATAACACTGAGTAGTAATCTGCACAGATCAGTTGCAGTGTGAGCCACGTTGAGTAAACACCTGTTGTACCGTTCTCCGCAGTCTGTGTCTCATTATACACGGACGTAACAACTTCCACATTGAGGCTTAGGATTACTTGCAATTGTCAGTATGGTGGTCAAATTGCTAGGTATTCGCTGGTTCTTGGCCATTGTCGATGCTCAGGTAAGAAGCTGTGAGGCAAAAATGCTTGATTGGCTAGGCTAAGCAAATCTCGCCAAGATGAGTGCGTTCCTTGCATCCCGGGCAGCAATATTCTCGCGTACTGCTGCCGCTGGTTGATGGGCCTCTGCAAGATGTTCGTTTTTGCTCTCCTCCTCCTCCTTCTCCTCATCTGAGGAGGATATGTGATGAGCCACTTGGTCCTCAGGAATCTGCAAGCCATGACGCTGTGCCATGTTGTGAAGTGCACAGCAAACCATGACGATTCTGGAGACCCTGGCTGCTGAGTACTGCAGGGCTCCACCTGATCTATCCAGGTATCTGAAGCGCATCTTCAGCAAACCGATGGTTTGCTCGATTATGGCTCTGGTGGACATGTGGCTGGAGTTGTAGCACTCCGCTGCTTCGTTGGATAGGCTCCTCAATGACGTCATTAGCCACGTCTTCAGGGGATAGCCCTTGTCTCCAAGCAGCCATCTGTTAAGTTGGTCTGGCGGACTGAATAGCAGAGGCACACTAGACTGGCACAGTATGAAGGAGTCATGGCAACTGCCAGGGTACATGGCACAAACATGCAAAATTTCCTTCTTGTGGTCACACACCAGCTGAACGTTAAGGGAATGGAAGCCCTTGCGGTTGACAAAAATACCTGGATTGCGATGCGGTGCCTTACGGGCCACATGTGTGCATTCAACGATGCCCTGCACCATTGGAAAGCCTGCCAGATTAGCTAATCCAACCGCACGCGCTGTGGCACTTGCTTGATCCTTGGTGAAATGGATGTGATTGTGCGCGATGGCAAAGAGGGCATCGGTTACCTGCGTGATGCAAGTGTGTCCGGCCGCCTGGGAGATGCCGCTGATGTCTGCTGCTGATCCCTGGAATGAGCCTGAGGCAAAAAAGCTGAGTGCGGTGGTGACTTTGACGGCCACTGGTAAGGGTTGTCCACCTGGTCCTCTGGGCTCCAGGTCTTGTTGCAGCATTGCGCAGATGTCACCCATTACCTCTCGCAAAAGTCGGAGCCGCCTTTGACACTGCTGCTCAGACATGTTGAGGTAGCTGACCCTGTGTCTATAGGCCCTGTTTGGGGGGTATTTCCTGTGCCAACGGGCTTCCATGCGCTGGCCCCTTCTGGCCTGTGCAGCTTCAGGTGGGTGAGCAGCAGCTTGGCGCTCCTGTTGGTGCTGCTGCTGTTGGTGCTGTTGTTGTTCATGGTTCTGCTGGTGCCGTGGCTGGTCTTTGTCCTCATCTAATGTCCAGAAAGAAAGGAAATAAATGGCTCCCATGCTTCTGGTATATGCCTCAGTTGAGGAAGCGCTCAGTCAAGGTGGCGAGAGGGGTTTCCCAGGAGGTCACACTGGAGATGGGTATCAGGCTCCAAACCTCCACAGCTGTGGTTATGCCTTCTAAAGTTCCCCCAAACCTGAGACAACAAAGTCCTGCCACCTGCAAATGATGGCTGATCAAATCTCCTATTTAATGGTTGAGCTGCAGCTGATAGTCAGCAATCCAATTGTGCTACTGCCAGGTTTCACCATCGTGTTTCAGAACAGGCGTGCTTCACGTGAAAAAGTGTTAAAATCACAAAGGCATATCAAAATGGCATTATAGAGGCAATTTAGTGCTTGTTAAGGGTATTAATGGCCTATCCCTCCTCTTGGAGGCAGGACGGAGACGGGACCAGTTGACACAATTTTTCAAAAATTGCTTGGAGGCGGGATGGAGGCGGGGTTGGGCCCGCCCGCCAGTTTTTGCAATTTTAACCCCCCACCCACCTCCAACCCACCTCAATGGCCCGATGAAAATCCAACCCGGTGTGTTAGCAAATACTTCTTTAAGGGCTTCTTAAATAATTAGTCTTGAATATTTTACTTTGCCAGTCAGTCACATACAAAGAGTAATTCTACTCCAGCCTCAAACAATCCCTGTCCCGAGTCCCAATGGGCAACAAGCTTATCCTCCTTGGCGACTTTAACGCCAGAGTTGGAAAGGACACAGACTTCTGGGGAGGTGTGATCAGCAGAGAGGGGGTAGGGAAAGCCAACTCCAACGGTACCCTCCTCCTGATGAAATGCTTAGAACATGGCCTTGTCATAAGCCAACACTTTGTTTTGTTGGAGAGACAATTGTAAGGCTTTACGACAACACCCTTGCTCCAAGCACTGGCATCTGCTGGACTACATCATCGTCCGAGTGAGGGATTGCAAGGATGTCCGCATCACCTGCACCATGACAGGAGCTGACGACTGCTGGACAGACCATCGCCTAATCCGCTCTGTCATCTCCATCAACATAGCCCCAAAACAGCAGCGGCAACATAAGCAATGCCGCAGGAAAATCAATGCTGGAGCACTCAAAGACCCTGCTAAAAAAGCCCTATTCAGCCTGCACCTCACAAACAACCTGGCGACTCCCAGTGATTCAGAGACAGAGGCCTAGAAATTCAGTTAAGGCCCGCCAGCAGGCTAACGCCCAAAAGTTAGCGCTGCGCGCGGAGCCACTTGCGCCCGCCGGAAATTCAGTTTCAGCGCCCCAACTCGAAGGCGGCCGCTATTCAAGGGTTTCGGCGCCTCCGCTTGGGGCGCTGAAACTGAATATCGGCGCGCTAGGTGCCGCAGCGCCACCCGCTGCGGAGCGGCAGGCTGCGGTACTGCAGGCCTCCTCCTTCTCTTAAGGGGGAGGTGCCTGCAACAGCGAGATCGCCGCTGGATTGTGCTGGCAAATGAGCCCGGCACCACGGAGAAGTGCCGGGCTCGCGGAAAGCAGCCGGCAATGCCGCGGGGGGGGGGGTGGAGGAGGCCGGGGAAGGAGGTGCGGGCAGGCGGCTGCCGAAAAAGCGGCCGGCCGCACCTTCCCCTTTAAAGCGCCCCAGTAGCGCAGCAGTACGGCCCCGTTTTTCCAGCGCTGTTTGCGGCTGCTGCAGAAGAGGCGGCCGCAACTAAATATGGTGTTTGGGCCGGAAGCGGGGTGGAACTGGGGCACTGCACACACCGATGATGTCATCGGTGCCGGCGCAGCGCTACCGGCTACCGCCGCCATTACCGCAGCGCTGAATATCAGCGCACCCTCTTACACTGGCACAGAAACCCTATTTGGGCGGTAACTGGGCACAAAGCCCACTGAATTTCTAGGCCAGAGTGTCCACTGCGCCTGGTCTGCACTCAATACCTCCATAATCAGCACCTGTGAAACACCAAGACTGGTTCGACGAGAATGACCAGGAGATCCAGGAGCTAATAAGCTGAAAGCGCAAGGCATTCTTGATCTGGAAACAGCAACAGAACTCGAGAGCAAGAAAGCAGCTCTACAGACGCCTGAAGGCCGAGGTCCAACAAAAAACTTGGTTCCAAGGGTCTGCCTAAGAAGAACATAACTGATCATCCCAGAACTTAATTCTCTCAGATCAGGTGACTGCATTTCAAACATTTTGCGAAACACTAGGGAAATTTCCTTTAGTTATTTATCTGATTTCCGTGGTGTACTGCCTGTTGCTTTCTTAAATATTTCACTATCACTGCATCCAGTTGGCATCTAGGTCAAGCATCTGTGCTTTCACAGAATCTACTCCTCAATGCTCAGTCCCTCCTTGGATCAAGCAACAATAGAAGATTGTCCCATTCTTAAAAAATGTAAGAAGAGTAGGGATGAAAAGTTCATGAAGCTCATTTGGCTCAACAATTATTTAGTTCAGTGTTCTAGATCAAAATTCACCATCTGGAGTATGTTCATTTCAGTTTTGAATACTCCTACTGAGCCAACATTATTTCCACCCTATACATTTGCTCCATCTGGTCACAACTCTAGTGGAAAGAATTTGCTATTTAATTGTACATGGCTTGCAGTTTTATCAATTTGTTAACCTGTTCCTAGTTCTCTTCTGGTTTCACATAAAATGTTCTCTAATTCCACTTTATTGATTCATTACATGATTTTTTAGCTTATATTGGAGAAGTACTTTAATGGCAAACTGTTTGTTGTTCTTAGTAGATTTTCTTCTTCAGCACCAGGATGTGCGAGCTTGGCAGGCAGAAGTCCTTATCGCCAAAAAGCTCATCACTGGGCTGATGATCCTTTTTTTTTTACCTCATTCACAACAGGGTAACATTTCCTTTATATCTGGCTTGATAGAAGTACCTCTATGAATAGTTTTTTCTGACACCATTGTCATTGCTTTTGCCCGTTATGGAAATCTGTAGGAATTAATAAGCAGGGTTGGGGTTATTGTCTCTGGCCAGTCAGAAGCCTCTGAGCTGCTCCACGGACCCCCGTGCGGTTTCAAAGTGCTCCCCTATTCCTGGTTCTGACCGCTGGACTTATTCGGTAGCGATGTAGACAGAAAACGTGACTCGTGGTTGGATGTAAAACAGACCAGTATTTATTGAAACAAAAGAAACAAATTGAAAATAAACAGCACTTTACTTCTCACAGTAAATGCAGCAATTTTCTGCTTAGTGCAACACTGTTACTTGGATACAGCACTTTTAATACAGCTACTTAGTGTTCACTACAGCACTTTTCTGCTTAGTGCAACACTGTTACTTAGATGGGGAGGAGAAAACAGACACAATGAGGGAAAATTGCCTAAAATTGCAGTTTAACAAGATTCCCCTTAATTCCCACCCTTATACCTATTCTAAGTTGCCTTGTAATGGGCCAGAAAATGTATGCTCACCAATGAACGCCTGCCCCGTGCCCTTGCGGTATTAGATTCTTCACCACCCTGAAGATAGAGATACCCCAGTGTTTAAAAATAACTGCTGGTATTCCACTCCCTTGGGCGGGCTCCCAAGTTGTAGAGGGCATGGAGGTGAGGCTGCAGAGAGAGAGAGAGGCTTCCTGAGAAGCTATATTATACCCCATTTGGAGCAGAAATCTTCCCGCCCAAATCCGGATGCATCTGGGCTAAACAAAAGGGATCCAATGTCCCCATTAACTGTGATGGGTTTTGGATGAATTACCCATTTCCCTTGTGATGGGTTTTTGAATGTATTCCCATTCATCGTGATGGGTTTGAATAGAGCTGTCTTGGTTTGAAAGAAAACATGTCTATTTCCTTAATTGCTGACAAAACAGCCCTTTTAATGTTAGTGTAAACAAAGCCATTGTCCTGTGGTCAACTGGAACCACAATTGATTGGCAGTCTCAAGTGGTTAATCCTTTGTGTCAACATTGTAGCAGTTTAGTGTAAACAAACATTGATTGTCCTGCAGGGAGGGAAACTCCCTGAACTGCCTTTGATTGACAGTGTAACTACTCCATTGCTTCAGGGCTGGGGTTTTTTCTAAATCCTTTGTCAGCCATCTTTGATTTTCCCTTTTCATATGCACACAGTCTGTGCAGTATCTCCTGCCATGAGGTCGGACAGCCAGCTTTGATTATCCTTTTTCACAGACACACATAGGCTGCCTTTTCAGTCCTCTTTGTCAGCCCGTGCTTTGAAGAGAGACTGTCCTTTTGTCTTCTGCCGCGAGGTCTGATGGCCATTTTGACCCCTGGATTTTTAAAGGTATATTCTACCCAGGTATTTTTTTAATCAAAAAATCAATCTTCAGAACCATAGGAAATTTTGGAATTATTGCGAAATCTTACAATCACTGTCTTGATCTTTGAACCTCCAGCAGGATTGGCTGAAGCAGGACTACTTGGGGATAAGTTTAACTTTGTGTGACAGTGTAAAACAGGCAATAGTAAATCAGCAGCTTGTTTTCCATTGAAGTCAATTGTAATAAAAATCAGGAGAAATGTAAAACAGGCTGCCAATTCACTACCACCAGTTTTAACTATCGTACACAGTCAAAATGGCTCCCTATTCTGTGAACAAGCCCACTCTAAAGGCAAGGTATATTTGCTTCCCATTAGTAGCATAGAATGCACTTTCACCTAATAGCATCTTCATATTCCTTCCTTGCTCTGCAAAGAACTCCATCAAAAATCTATGGGTCAGACCATAAAAATACTGTTTGTCTTATTGATGATTTAAGCCCCAGTAAAATGTATGCCATGCTGTCCTAATGATACGCTAATGGCACTCCACTAGACAGGACTGGTTGTCGATGTTCAAGACATTGCTTCATGCTAACCTTGATCGCGAAAGATTTTAGCTGTGCCCATCAAACATTCTGTTCGAAAATCATTTTACATTCTGAAGAAGTGAGATTTTTTGCTCTGAGTAATTTTCTGACATCCTGGAGAAATTCCCCAAATCTTTTCTTTAAATTTCACTAAAAGTGTACAGCTTCAACGATAGTTTCACTCTTGTTGTCACTTCATCCATATCAAAAGCATCTGTTCATTCAGAATCAGACATCCTTCATTGATCATTAGTTTTTTCAGCTTCTTCTTTGGAATCTCTTAGCTGCTACCAAAAATATCCTGATAAACAGAGACTGACGTCCTGGAGATCATCTTCAAACCCTTTATTGTGATTTCAAAGCCTCGTACAATAACCAGTACTTGGAACAATTTATTTAAAATAAGCCTGATACTTGGCTCCCCTCAACAACTTGATGGGTGAGTTTATATTTGCTGTAGTACAGAGCAATACAGACCAGGAAGACGCCATGTTTGATGTTCAGGCCTATAACTTCAGCTGCACAGCGCCCATTTTTCGGGCACTAACTGGTCTACTAAGCCCCCAATATGGCGGGTAGGATATGCGTGCATATTTCCAGCTGGAAGTGTACCACCCACTATATTGGTGAAGGAAAAGGATAGGAGCCCAGGGCCCACAACTGAAACAGGTGTAACTCCCTTTGTACTTGCAAATAAGGGGCCTAATGCCTATGTGAGGCCCCCCACTACAAGATTGGTTTGCACTGGAGCAGTTGACGCCAGCGTTGGCTACACTCAGTAAAACTAGACCGTGGGGCCGCCTGCTACCAAAAAGATTTTGCAAATTTACTTACCTGAATGTGGTACCATATTTAAAGAATACAGGCTGCTACTTTCCCTGACCCGGCTTCCGATCATTAACACCCCCCACCCCCACCACCTCCTTAACTCCCAACCCCCGGCCTCCGATATCGGCGGCTCAACGGGCCTCACCATTCAGGTGTAGAGAATGCACCCAGCGCACTCAAATTTCTACCCCCAGTCTTTGTTGAGTTAACTTATTTCTGCAAGCGTGATAATGGAGGCCTTAATGTTCCCAGACAAGGGACAGGAAAAATTAGGCCAGCTCACTGAAACTAATTATTTTCCAATCGCCGCTGCTGGAAAGTACATTTTTGTGGATGAGGGTGATAACAGGATCATTTTGGCCGTCCCATGACCAACACAATCAAATAACTTGCTGACTCAAAATGATTAAGATTAAAATTGAAGAACAGCTATTTCTGTGAGGTACCACAGGGCAGCCAGCACCTGGAGTCTTGCACCATCAGCATCCATGACAGCGTCAACTTGCTGTAGTAGCCAAAGGAAGGCTTTGCACTGCAATTTTCAGAGCAGTTGTTCTTATCTGCTCATCAAATTGAAAATTACTGGAATCTTCCCAGGACAGACCATTTCAATAACAGTCATACACAAAATACATTATAGTGAGTGGTATCTCATTAATAAAGTGTTTTATATGTTTATCAATGTGCGATGCTGAATCAGAGGTTGCAGTACAGAATGGTATAATGAATGCCTCCCACATTCTACCATGCGTAAACTTGAGGTCATCCAAAACTCGGCTGCCCGTGTCCTAACTCGCACCAAGTCCCATTCTTCCATCACCCCTGTGCTCGGCGACCTACATTGGCTCCCGGTTAAGCAATGCCTTGATTTCAAAGTTCTCATCCTTGTTTTCAAACCCCTCCATGGCCTCGCCCCTCCCTATCTCTGTAATCTCCTCCAGCCCCACAACCCCCCGAGGTATCTGCGTTCCTCTAATTCTGCCCTCTTGAGAATCCCTGATTATAATCGCTCAACTATTGGCTGCCGTACATTCTGTTGCCTAGGCCCTAAGCCCTGGAATTCCCTGCCTAATCCTCTCCACCTCACTACCTCCCTTTCCCCCTTTAAGACGCTCCTTAAAACCTAACTCTTTGACCAAGCTTTTGGTCACCTGCCCTAATTTCTCCTTACGTGGCTCGGTGTCAAACTTTTTTGTCTTTTAATACTCCTGTGAAGCGCCTTGGGACGTTTTACTATGTTAAAGGCGCTATATAAATACAAGTTGTTGTTGTTGATGTTTGTCAATGTGCGATGCTGAATCAGAGGTTGCAGTACAGAATGGTATAATATATTGCATTATGTAAACGGTGCAGAGGTTGCAGTACAGAATGGTATAATGTATTGCATTATGTAAACGGTGCCCAATTTACCATCAATGAGCAAGTATTATTTATTTTTGAATATTATAAAACCAACTTTATCCATCTGGATGTAATCATTTATTCCAATGCAGTAATCACTCCAGATGTTCACAGTCAAAATAATAAAAATAAATTTTGAAGACTGAGTGGCACATGGGTTATTGTCTGATGCTTTCACTTCTGGAATCTGGGCATTCATTCCGGTATAATCATAGGTGTTCTTCTGAGGCTGTGGCTAAGACATATTATTGAGGCAAAATAAAGTCCCATGTCTAGCCTATGCCATACCAGATTGGAAGGGCGCGATATTCACGGGGAGAGTGCGAGGGGAGGCCAAAAACGGCCAAAGAACCCGGCAAGGCCGAGGACACGGAGCTCCTGCTGAAGTTAAAGGCAGGACCTCATTTTTTCTTCTGTTTCCAACCCGGCAGCTGGCCAAATTGACAGGCTTGCTGGCTGTCAGGCGGGAAAGCCAGCAGCAGGAGGTGGCAGCCAGGAGCCCTTGGGGTCTTTCCCGGCAATCAGGAAGGCAGAAGGTCAGTATTAGGGGCTTGGCGGGGGGTGGGTGATTTTGGGATCGGCCACAATCAGCTGGAGGGAGAGAGTCCATCAGGGCTGGAGCGGAGGAAGTTGGCGATCGTGGCAAGCGGAGAGAGAGGCCGCAATTGGCAGAAGGGAGGCCAAAGGCTTCCTTGAGGGGCCGGGGAGTGCACTCCTGCTCCTCTTGGCCCACAAGGAGTGCTGCAAAAGGCACTTACCTTGGGGATTCAGCAGCCCCAGCCCCAGCCCCAGCCCCAGCCTCCCTTTCACTGCCGGGTTTCCTGACCCCTGGGAAACCCACGCGGCAACTGTAAAATTTAAATTGGGCTCCCAACTGCACTGTGGGAGCCTGATTTAAATGTGTTAAACATAGAAACATAGAAGATAAGAGCAGGATTAGGCCATGCGGCCCTTCGAGCCTGCTCCGCCATTCAATGAGATCATGGCTGATCATCCAAATTCAGTACCCTGTCCCTGCCTTCTCCCCATATCCCTTGATCCCTTTAGCCTTAAGAGATATATCCAACTCTTTCTTGAATATATTTAATGAACTGGCCTCCACCGCCCTCTGTGGCAGAGAATTCCATAGGTTCACCACTCTCTGGGTGAAGAAATTCCTCCTCATTTCAGTTTAAATGGCTTACCCCTTATCCTTAGACTATGACCCCTGGTTCTGGACTCCCCGGCCATCAGAAACATCCTTCCTGCATCTAGTCTGTCCAGGCCTGAGAGAATTTTATAGGTTTCGATGAGATCCCCCCTCAATCTTCTAAACTCCAGTGAGCACAAGCCCAATCGACACAATCTCTCCTCATACGTCATTCCTGCCATCCCAGGTATCAGCCTGGTGAATCTTCGCTGCACTCCTTCCATGGCAAGAACATCCTTCCTCAGGTAAGGCGACCAAAACGGCACACAATACTCAAGGTGTGGTCTCACCAAGGCCCTGTACAACTGTAGCAAGACATCCTTGTTCCTGTACTCGAACCCTCTTGCTACGAAGGCCAACATACCATTTGCCTTCTTAACCACCTGCTGCACCTGCATGCTTACCTTCAGCGACTGGTGCACAAGAACACCCAGGTCTCTTTGCACTTCCCCTTCTCCCAATCTATTGCCATTCAAATAATAATATGCCTTCCTGTTTTTGCCACCAAAGTGGATAACCTCACATTTATCCACATTATAGTGCATTTGCCATGTTTCTGCCCAATCACCCAACCTGTCCAAATCGTACTGGAGTTTCACGGCATCCGCCGCACAGCTTACCCTCCCACCCACCTTTGTGTCGTCTGCAAATTTGGAGATATTGGGCCAGAAATTAGGTTCGGGGGCTTGCCGCGCGTGCAAGCCCCCGATGTGCACTTACCCGGCGCGCTAACATTTCAATCCTGGCCCGCAATGCATTTCCTGTCACTGGCCCACTTCAGGTCCTGCCGCGCTGTGCGTGCGTGACCCAGTGGCGTACTTACTGCGATGAGCTGGCTGGGATCACGTGAGCACTGGGCAACCAATGGGAGGTTGCAAAAGTTCATTCATGAGTTTGATAGTAAGAACTGTCAAACTCATGAAAACTCCTGGCTCCAAAACACTACTTAATCTTGAAAGAAAATTTATAAAAACATCGCACTACTTAAATAAACTATAAATAACTGTAAAAAACTATTTTAAACAATAATTTTAAATTTTGAAAAAAATTATTATATAAAAAATCGGGGCTAAAAATACACTTACCTTACTGTAAAGCCTTCAATAAAAATGAACCTGTGGAAAAATTTTCTAATTTTACTTAATAGACCACTTACCTGTTAAAAGTAACTACTTACGGCTGCTTTTTCCACGCGTAAAAACCGGAGCCTTTTCCCCACGGGCAACTCTAATAAAAAAAAGGGAAGTTCAGCGCGCACGCACTACCTGAAATCTCGCACGCGTTCCGCCTCTTAACCCCTTGGGTCAGAGGAGAGGAAATGCTGGTTTTCCCCGCATGCGCTGTGCATGCTGAAAACCAGCAATTCCTCCGGGCCCACGCGTGAGTACCCCATCCGTACTCACGTGTTGGGATAGGAATTACTGGCCCATTACATCCAATTCCCTCGTCCAGATCATTAATATATATTGTGAACAGCTGGGGTCCTAGGACCGATCCTTGCGGTACCCCACTAGTCACTGCCTGCCACTCGGAAAACGACCCGTTTATTCCAACTCTTTGCTTTCTGTCCGCCAACCAGTTTTCTATCCAAGTCAATATCTTGCCCCCAATCCCATGTGCCTTAATTTTGCATGCTAATCTCTTATGTGGGACCTTATCAAAAGCCTTCTGAACGTCCAAATACACCACATGGCCTGATAAGCAACGATGACGAGACGGAGTACAAAGATGAGATAGTCCAGCTGATGAGATGGTGCAATGACAACAACCTTGCCCTGAACGTTGGCAAGACTAAGGAGCTCATCGTGGACTTAAGAAGCCACCATGGGGAACCATTGCCCCATCAGCATAGACGGGACACCAGTGGAAGTCGTCAGTTGCTTCCGATTCCTGGGACTGCAGATCTCTGATGACCTGGCCTGGAACCATAATACTGAGGCTATGCTGAAGAAGGCACACCAGCACCTTTACCCTCTACGGTGCCTGAGGAAATGCGGCATAAGCACACAGTGGCTTGTGAACTTTTACCGCGGCACCATAGAGAGTGTCTTGACGAGTGGTGTCAATGTGTGGTATGGTAACAGCACTGCACAGAACAAGAAAGCCATCCAGAGAGTTGTGAATACGGCAGAAAAGATAATCGGGTGTGCACTTCCGTCCATCGAGGAGATCTTCCAGACCAGGTGCCGGAACAAGGCCCGCTCCTTCATCCAGGACCCCAATCACCCTGGGCACAAACTGTTCTCCCTCCTGCGGTCCGGACATCGGTACCGCAGCATCCGAACCAGGACCAGCAGGTTTAAGAACAGTTTCTATCCACAGGCAGTGCACCTACTGAACTGCTAACCGCACTGCCCCATATATTATAGTTATATGTTTATGTAAATATATATATTATACTTATATTACCATATATTTATCATATTATATTACTATTATTTCCAGTGGTAATTGAGGCTTTTTTGCACTATTCATCATATCCTGCAACTTTGACTGTTATTGCTATACTTTCTGCTTATTTGCTTATTGTTTTTATTTATACTTGTTTTTATTTTTTGCTTTTATATTTATATGCTTGTATTGTGGGAGTGAGTGGGGAGTAAGCATTCCATTGTACTAGTTACATATGGCAATAAAATGATCTTGAATCTTGAATCTTGAATCTTGAATCCACTGGTTCTCCCTTATCTATTTTACCAGTTACATCCTCAAAAAATTACAGTAGATTAGTCAAGCATGATTTACCTTTTGTAAATCCATGTTGACTTTGTCCGATCCTGTCACTGCTTTCCAAGTGCTCTGCTATTACATCTTTTATAATAGACTCTAGCATTTTCCTCACTACTGATGTCAGGCTTACCGGTCTATAATTCTCCACTTTTTCTCTACCACCTTTTTTGAATAGTGGGGTAACATTAGCTACCCGCCAATCCATGGGTACTGTTCCAGAGTCTATCGAGTTCTGGAAGATGACCAGCAATGAATCTACTATTTCTAGGGCCACTTCCTTAAGTACCCTGGGATGTAGATTATCAGGCCCTGGGGATTTATCGGCCTTCAGTCCCATCAATTTTCCTAACACCATTTCCCTACAAATACTGATTTCTTTCAGTTCAACCCTTTCATCAGACCCTATGTTCCCCGGCATCTCTGGGAGGTTATTTGTGTCCTCTTTTGTGAAGACAGAACCAAAGCATGTATTTAGTTGGTGAAATGTCCTGCCTCTCCACAGCGGGACACCGGAACGCCACAAAACCCACCACCGTAAAAATGGCAACAGTTGTGTACGTGGCTGGTTGGTCACGTGTTCCCTGTTTTTTCATCTTTAACACCCCCCCGACCCTCTCCCACCCATCCTGGGGTTTAATATCGAGGCCAAATCATGGAAAAATGATTCATTGACTTCTTTCCCCTTGATAAGCACTTAAATTCACACAAAAAAATTGATCAACAACATCATTTGTACACAATGCCAGCTGTATAGGCAGCACAACCTGCATCAAAGTAATATCTGCAATTTTTGAGTTAAACCAGACATGGGTATCTCTAGGCTATTGTTAATGGGCACTGTAACAAATTAATGTATCGTGGCCTAAAAATTGGGTTTTGGCGCAGCGACGGCTTTAGCGCCGGAAGTTAGTGCCGGAGCTAAGTCGCGCTGGGCGGGCCAAAAATTCACTAGTTCTGCGCCCAAACGGCTGCCGGCGCTGCTGAAAGCTGTTTGCGCCTGAAAACTGGCGCTACGCGCTGAATTGCGGCGCTATTCCGGCGCTGCGGCGCCCGCTGCGGTGCGGCAGGTTCGGGAAGTGCAGGCCTCCTCCTTCCCTTAAGGAGGAGCTGCCTGCACCCGGCCGCGGCCCGCGAAAATCATTGTAAAAATGAGCCCGGCACCTCGGACAAGTGCCGGGCTTGCATCTGTCCCGGGGGGGGGGGGGAGAAGTCCGGGGAGGGAGCTGCGGCCAGGCGGCCGGCGGGAAAGCGGCCGGCCGCCGCGGGTCCTTTAATGCGCCGGCGCAAAGTCCAGTAAGGCACCTCTGCCAGAACGTTGCTTGCGGCTGCCACGGGCGAGGCGGCCGCAAGTCAATTTCGGAGTTCGGGCGGGTTACCATGGCAACCGGGACGCTGCGCACACCGATGACGTCATCAGTGCCGGCGCAGCGCTAACGGCCTAACGCCGATTTAGGGACCCACTCAATTTCCAAACTGGCCATAACTTCGGCGCTAGGCCTTCTAGCGCCTCAAAAGCGGCGCTAAGCCTACCGAATTTCTAGGCCCAATTCTTTTATGCTTGAAAGTGGCAAAGGGAAAATTAGACATTGATAATTGAATGCAGCCAAGAATGTAACAATTATCATTATACCCGTGCTGGTTTGGCTTCCTGGTGTATCTGATGAATCCCATGCAGCCCGCCATTTGTCTCAGTGAACACTCACCACTTCCTTTCCCGCAGCTAGGAGAGCACTTGGGATTACATCACCTGGAGAAGCAGCAAGAAATAATACACAAGCTGCATTTCCTGATCAGTTGCCCCCTTTTATTGGGTGTGAAATGGCACAACCAATCATGAAATTAGGCAGAGATCTATAACGTTTCATCTCTGCCCTGTTTCATCATATCTGATCTTATGACGCACTCGCGATAGCCTCTGAAGCATCTTCTGGTTTATGGGCAGTGCACGTAAATGAGCGAATAATGATGTCACTATGCCGTTCATGTGATTTTTCCTTTCTGCCCATTTACTGTTGTGCCCTTTACTCACCCATAAGTACTGGGTATTCTGGGTTGCTAGGCACTGAGTCATTATGGTAATCAGTTTAAAGAGACCAGTAGTAAGATGGTCGCATTGTCAAGCCATTGCTTCTCTATTTTTTTGTTGTTTTTGTTTGCTTGTTGCCATTGAGGGCATTTAAAAAAATCCTGCCACATTGGGTTATCCCCATGGAATTTCTCTATACCGCTGCTTTTTGGAAGAAGCAGAGAAGGAAGAACAGACAGATTAGGTTTTTTTTTTATTTGTTCATGGGATCTGGGCATCGCTGACAAGGCCAGCATTTTTTGCCCATTCCTAGTTGCCCTTGAGAAGGTGGTGGTGAGCCGCCTCCTTGAACCACTGCAGTCCATGTGGTGAAGGTACTCCCACAGTGCTGTTAGGTAGAGAGTTCCAGGATTTTGACCCAGCGATGATGAAGGAACGGCGATATATACTTCCAAGTCAGGATGGTGTGTGACTTGGAGGGGAACTTGGAGGTGGTGGTGTTCCCATGCGCCTGCTGTCCTTGTCCTTTTAGGTAGTAGAGGTCGCGGACTTGGGAGGTGCTGCCAAAGAAGCCTTGGCAGGTTGCTGCAGTGCATCTTGTAGATGGTACACACTGCAGCCGCAGTATGCCAGTGGTGGAGGGAGTGAATGTTTAAGGTGGTGGATGGGGTGCCAATCAAGTGGGCTGCTTTGTCTTGGATGGTGTCGAGCTTCTTGAGTGTTGTTGGAGCTGCACTCATCCAGGCAAGTGAAGAGTATTCCATCACACTCCTGACTTGTGCCTTGTAGATGGTGGAAAGTGTAGTGTATGTGCCTTTAAGTCAGAACTACTTTTTACAGCTCCTGTATACTGTAGTACTGGCAGTGACCACACCGGTATATAAGCTGTGCGCATGCCTCTGTACCCCAGTCTAGAGATTACCCTCCTCCAGTAAAGACCTGTTATTTGTTAATGTACAGCATCCGTGTGATTATTTATCCACTGAACCACGGATCTAACAGTGGCGACGAGTGTCGATTCGAATCTACCTGCAACATAAAAAATTTAAAAAAAATAGACGAGGCCAGGAACACGGGCGTTGACCACGAACAACCGCCCAGCAGTCAGGCAGAGATCCTACTTCGCTGGGGAGGCTGTGGAGAGCCGGGCTTGGTTCCCCAGCCACAACGAGCAGTAAGAGACCGACGACCGGTCGAGAGCAGGCCCTTCCCGAGCAGCGGCGGCTGGAGCCGACCAACGGCAGAGAGAGAGCCGAGCAGCGTTGACGGGGTAAGAAAGTGGGTGAAGAGAGCAGGGCACAGCCGGGGGTTGAACACCGAGCGGCGTCGAGGAAAAATACTGCAAACTGGAGAGAGAGAGGGTAAGAAACAGCCGGGTTCTAGACTGAGCGGCGTCGACAAATATCAAGAGAAGAACACGCAGAGCACAGCCAGGGATCACGGGCTGATCAGGGTCCACGGGGCGAAGCAAGGGGAGACGCCATTGAGCTGCGGAGAAGCAGGGAGAGCGCGGGAGACGCCATTGAGCCGCGGAGAAGCAGGGAGAGCACGGGAGGCACCATTGAGCTGCAGAGAAGAAGGAAGAGTGCGGGAGATGCCATTTTGAGAAGCCGCAGCGGAGAAGAAGGGCGAGCGCGGGAAGGAAGGAAAGCGCGGGAGATGCCATTTTGTGCCAGCGGAGAAGAAGGGGAAGCGCGGGAGGCGCCATTGATGATAGTTAACGCACAAACAAGGATGCCGAAGAGTGGCAGTATCTCTACGTTCGACAATGAAGTCGAAGATTGGGCGACATATGTGGAACGTATTGAGGTGTACTGCAGGGCGAATGAAGTGCCAGATGCTAAGAAAGCACTGGTTCTGTTAAACTCCATGGGTGCAAAAACTTATGGGTTACTCCGAAATCTAATAACCCCAGAGAAGCCGGTGAACAAAAATTTTGAAAGCATAGTAGAAATCCTACAGGACCACTTAAACCCCACACCGCTGCTGATAGCAGAACGATTTAAGTTCCATAAAAGGAACCAACACAAAGACGAAAGCAATGCTGAGTACCTAATGGAACTGCGCATGCTTTTGAAATACTGCCACTTTGGAGCGGGACTAGCAGACACGTTAAGGGACAAGTTTGTGTGTGGGCTACAAAGTGAAGGAACCCAGAAACGGCTTTTATCAGAAAAGGACCTTACGCTGGACAAAGCTTTCAGTATGGCAGTATCACACGAAGCAGCCGCAAGGGGCGCTGCAGAGATACAACGGAGACCGCAAGAATATGGCACCAACGAAATGACCTATGGAACAGGGAAGTGCTATCGCTGCGGCAGAACAACACATGACCAGCAAGATTGTTGGTTCAAGGACCAAGTCTGCAGACAGTGCGGGAAAGCAGGACACAGCAAGAGTCTGCAGGTCTGGGAAGAAAACCAACAGTAAGAAATCTCCACAGGAGAAGTACAAATAGGTACACCAGGTGATGGACAGTGGTTCAGACGAACAGAAAAGTGACACAGACTCCGGATGCAAGGAGCTGGGTTGTCTGAAACTACATAATGTAACCAAAATGAAGGATCACCAGACTATCTGGGTTACACTCAAGATAGACGGAGTCCAAGTGGAAATGGAATTGGACACAGGGTCAGCTCTAACAGTCATAAATCAAAGAGACTACAAGCGGCTATTTTCACACATACCCTTGAAAGCTACAGAGATTGTCTTGAAGACGTATACGGGGCAAAAAGTCTACCCCAAAGGAAAAATAAGGGTGAAAGTGACATATAAAGGCCAGGAAATACCTAAAATGGATATATATGTATTGCCAAATGGAGGACCATCACTGCTAGGACGTGAATGGATCCGGAAGATACAATTAGATTGGCATTCCATACAGGCACTGAAGGTTGAGGCCAAAAAGGATGACGACGTCACACCTGGACGACTGTCAAAAATGCTAACTGACGCAAAAGAAGTATTCCAGGAGGGACTAGGAACACTAAAAGGAATAACAGCAACAATTAAAATAGAGGAAAATGCAAGCCCAAAGTTTCTGAAGGCCAGACCAGTGCCTTATGCGATCAGACCAGCTGTTGAAGCAGAGCTGGAAGGGTTGGAACGTTCAGGAGTACTGTCCAAAGTGGACTGGAGCGAGTGGGCTACACCCATTGTTCCTGTAACGAAGAGGTTGTTGAGTAATACGCCTGGGGAACCAAAGAAGGTCCGCATCTGTGGGGATTTTAAGGTGACAGTGAACCCAGTCCTTCACACGGTGCAATATCCGCTTCCACGAATTGAGGATATTTTCGCCTCGCTATTTGGTGGTAAACGCTTCACCAAAATTGATCTAGCCCAGGCGTACTTGCAAATGGAGGTAGAAGAAGCTTCGAAACATTACCTTACGATCAACACTCATAAAGGTCTCTATCAATACAACCGGCTGGTGTTTGGAGTAGCCTCGGCTCCGGCTATCTGGCAAAGGGCGATGGATCAGGTCCTGCAAGGGATTCCAGGGACCCAGTGTTATTTGGACGACATCTTGGTCACGGGCGAAAATGACGGTGAACACCTCGCTAACTTGGAGAAGGTGCTCACCGGATTAAAGGAGTATGGGCTACGAGCTAATCGCCACAAGTGCGAGTTTTTCCAGAAACAGATCTCGTATTGCGGCCACGTCATCGATGAAGAGGGGTTACATAAGTCCCCTGACAAGATGGAGGCGGTAGTCAAGGCTCCAGCACCGGAAAATGTGTCACAACTGAGGTCGTTCCTCGGGCTGGTAAACTATTACCACAAGTTCTTACCAAATTTGTTTACGGTATTACACCCGCTGAACACCCTACTGCAAACAGGGGTACCATGGAAGTGGGATGACAAATGTAGACGAGCTTTCCAGAAGTGTAATGAATTGATCACATCACAAGAGGTGTTGGCCCATTTCAACCCAGCACTACCAATTCGTTTGGCATGTGGTGCATCACCCTACGGCATTGGAGCGGTGCTGTCGCACAAATTCCCAGACGGGTTGGAGAGGCCAGTAGCCTTTGCGTCTTGGTCACTAACCTCAGCCGAGCGCAACTACGCCCAGATTGACAGGGAGGCCCTCAGCCTAGTATAGGGTGTAAAAAGATTCAACCACTATCTGCATGGGCAGAAGTTCACCTTGCTGACTGACCACCAACCACTTGTCTCCATCTTTAATCCTAAGAAGAGCGTGCCAGTAATGACTGCACAGCGGTTACAAAATTGGTCCCTGTTTCTAGGGGCGAATCAATATGAAATAGAATATAAAGGCACGAAACAGCATGGGAAAGCTGATGGGCTATCGCGCCTGCCACTGCCTACTGTGGAGGAAGCACCAGCAGTGGACCCTATCGAGATATTTTATTCGTCGATAATTGAACGATTGCCAGTGACAAACGCGGATATAGAGAAGGGGACCCGCAATGATCCGACGCTGTCATGGGTATATGAATTAACGGTGAGAGGATGGCCAACACATGGCGACTCACTGTTGCCAGCATTCTCATCCAGAAGAGAACAGCTGTCAGTATGCCAGGGGACAGTGATGTGTGGATCCAGAGTGGTGATTCCACCCAAGTTAAGGGAGAGAGTGCTAAATGAGCTACATGAAGGTCATCTGGGGGGAGTGAAAATGAAAAGCCTTGCTGGGGCTTATGTGTGGTGGCCGGGAATCGATCAACAAATCGAAGACCTACCTAAGAGCTGCTTAGGGTGCCAGAAGGCCCAAAATGCACCACCACATGCCCCTCTACACCCATGGGAGTGGCCCTCCTCTCCATGGCAACGGGTGCACATTGATTTCGCTGGTCCATTTATGGGCTCAATGTTCTTAATAGCAGTGGATGCTCATTCAAAGTGGCCTGAGGTGATAAAGATGTCTTCAACCACTACAGAGAAAACGATTGCAGTCCTACGGACCATATTTGCCAGAAATGGTTTGCCAGAGCAGATCTGCTCTGATAATGGACCACAGTTTGTGTCCGACGAGTTCCAAAAATTCATGAAAAGGAATGGGGTAAGGCATTACACATCCGCCCCGTATCATCCAGCCATCAATGGATTGGCTGAGAGGTTCGTACAAACCTTTAAGAAGGCGATAAAGGCCATGTGCGACGAGGAAATTCCACTACAGCATAAGATGGACAATTTCTTATTAGCCTACCGAAACGCGACACATGCAGTTAACAACCAGACCCCGGCCATGATGTTCTTTAACCGAAGGTTGAGATCTCGTCTGGACTTGCTCAGACCAAATGTGCGAAGAAATGTTGAGGACAAACAATTCCAGCACATCAATGAGAAGCCGACAAGGAGCTTCAATGTAGGGCAACCAGCCTTGGCCCGTGACTATCGAACAGAGAAGTGGCAACCCGGAAAGATATGTACAAGGCAGGGGCCATTAATGTACACATGGATGTCGGGGAGAACATTGTGAGGCGCCACGTCGATCAGATCTTAGCGTCACAGGAACGCGTCAACCCCATGTCTCGAGTACCTGGGGATGAACCCGACATAACGGTAGCATCTACGTCAGACCCAGTAGCAGTGGAACCCGATGAACTACCCGATGAAAAGGGGTCAGACTCGCCTCTGCACCAAGAACAAGAACCTCTGGAAAGGCGCTATCCCGAAAGGGTCAGGAAGCCGCTCCAAAGACTGAATCTATAAATGGACTTTTGATATTTAATGTACATGTAAAAATGTAATTGTTATTTGAATATTAAGGGGGTATTATTAATCTAAAAATTGAGGAATTGTAGTGTATGTGCCTTTAAGTCAGAACTACTTTTTACAGCTCCTGTATACTGTAGTGCCGGCAGTGACCACACCGGTATATAAGCTGTGCGCATGCCTCTGTACCCCAGTCTAGAGATTACCCTCCTCCAGTAAAGACCTGTTATTTGTTAATGTACATCATCCGTGTGATTATTTATCCACTGAACCACGGATCTAACAGAAAGGCTTTGGGGAGTCAGGAGGTGAGACACTCGCCACAGAATACCTAGCCTCTGACCGGCTTTTTTGACAGAGTATTTATGTGGCTGGTCCATGGTGACCCCCAGGATGTTGATGGTGGGGGATTCGACGATGGTAATGTCGTTGAACAGCAAGGGGTGGTGGTTAGACGCTCGCTTGTTGGAGATAATCATTACCTGGCACATGTGTGGTGCAAATGTTACCTGCCACTTATCAGCCCAAGCCTGAATGTTGTCCAGGTCTTGCTGCATGCAGGCATGGACTGCTTCATTATCTGAGGAGTTGCGAATGGCACTGAACACTGCAGTCATCAAAGAACATCCCCACTTCTGGCCTTATGTTGGAGGGAAGGTCATTGATGAAGCAGCTGAAGATGGTTGGGCCTAGGACCCTCAGTCAAATGCTGTCTTGATGTCAAGGGCAGTCACTCTCACCTCACCTCAGGAATTCAGCTCCTTTGTCCATGTTTGGACAAGGTTGTAATGAGGTCGGTAGCCGAGTGGTCTTGGCGGAAGCCAAACTGGGCATCAGTGAGCAGGTTATTGGTGAGTAAGTGTCGCTTGATAGCACTGTCAATGACACTTACCATCACTTTGCTGATGATTGAGAGTAGACTGATTGGGCGGTAATTGGCCGGATTTGATTTGTCCTGCTTTTTGTGGACAGGACATACCTGGCCAGTTTTCCACAGTGTCGGATAGTTGCCAGTATTGTAGCTGTACTGGAACAGCTTAGCTAGAGGCACGGCTAGTTCTGGAGCACAAGTCTTCAGCCTGATAGCCGGGGTGTTGTTGGGGCCCATAGCCTCAGCCATTTCTTGACATCACGTGGAGTGAATCGAATTGGCCGAAGGCTGGCTTCTGTGATGGTGGGGACCTCAGAAGTAGGCTGATATGGATGATCCACTCGGCACTTCTGGCTGAAGATGGTTGCAAACGCTTCAGCCTTGTCTTTTTCACTCACGTGCTGGGCTCCACCATCATTGAGGATGGGGACATTCATGGGGCCTCCTTCTCCCATTAGTTGTTTAATGGTCCACCACCATTCACGACTGGATGTGGCAGGACTGCAGAGCTTTGATCTGATCCGTTGATTCTGGGATCACTTAGCCCTGTCTATAGCATGCTGCTTCCACTTTTTAGCATGCATGTAGTCCTGTGTTGCAGCTTCCCCAGGTTGGCACCTCATTTTTAGGTACATCTGCTGCTGCTCCCAGCATGCTCTTCTACACTCCTTATTGAACCAGGGTTGGTCCCCTGGCTTGGTGGTAATGGTAGAGTGAGGGATATGCCAGGCCATGAAGTTAAATATTGTGGTGGAATACAATTCTGCTGCTGCTGATGGGGAGGAAGGGGAGGAAGTTTTGCTGCAGCTATACAAAGCCCTGATTAGACCATATCTGGAGTATTGTGTACAGTCTGGGCACTGCACCTTAGAAAGGATATACTGGGCTTGGAAGGTGGAAGGAGCGCAGTGCAGATTCACCAGAAAGTTGCCTGGACTCCAGGGTTGGATTATCAGAAGCGATTACATAAACTGAGCTCGCATCCCCTGGAATGCAGAGGTTATGGGTGATTTGATTGAGGTTTTTAGGATCTTGAAAGGAATTGATAGGGTAGATAGAGAGAAAGCTTGTTTACTGGTGGGGGAGTCGAGGACAAGGAGACAGAACCTTAAAATCAGAGCCAAGCCATTCAGGAGAGCAGTTAGGAAACACTTCTTCATGAAAAGGGTGAGGAAGTGTGGAACTCTCTCCCACAAAAAGCAGTAGATGCTAGCTCAATTCATTATTTTAAATCTGAGATCGATAGACATTTTGCCAGCTAAGGGTATTAAGGCATATGGAGCCAAGGCAGGTGGCTGGAGTTAAGATACAGTTCAGCCGTGATCTCATTGAATGGTGGAGCATGCTCGAGGGCCTGAATGACGTAGTCCTGTTCCTATGTTATAAGAAGTTTCCTTGTTTCTGATCTCCATGCTTGCCCTTATAAGCTGTAGCAAAACTTTGAATCCTGCAGCATCACTCACTGCCCAAAAGGCAAAGTCCTGTAGGGGGTGGCGGGTGTGGCGCGTGCGCCCAATCAGTTGTGCCCCTGACTGTCTATGAGTGGTTCAAATCACTCCCACGCCCCTGGGTTCTAGACACCGGACTTAGGTACAAGCGGCGATACAGAAAACTCGAGTAGACAGGTGGTTTGGTGTAAGAAAACCAAGATTTTATTAAAACAGAAAATAAAACAGTCTTATGAGAAGTCACCAGTATAAAATATAGGCAAATACGAAACAACTATACTTATTCAGGGAATGGGGAACACACGGCACATCGAGGGAAAACAAACTACATTAACAATCCCCTTATCCTTATCCCACCCCCATACCTAACTAGATTAAGCTATGAGGGGCCAGAATTCATGCTCACCAATCCAAAGCAAAGCCAGCTGTTTAAAACGGATGCGGGTTTTGAGGTTTGGTCTTCTGTCCTTTTAGGTACCCTGTCACCATGTGGTCTCAGGGCGCGGTGCTGGAGCTGCTGCTGCGACACACCTTTCTTCTCCTCAGCTACCGTCGTCGTCTCGTCGTGATGGGTTCTCCTCTTCTTCTCCCTCGGGCGGTCGTCGGCATTAACGTTGTGCCTATAGGGCAGTTGGCAGTTTTAACTGCTTAGATTTTCCTACCCAAGCGTCAAACGCCAGTATATTCTTTGTGGCGTAGACACCTGCGTTTATTCGCAATGTTCAACAAGATTTTTGCCTCCCCAAGCGCCAGCTTATAACTAGGCGCTTGGCCTTTTATCAATACGTGTTTCACTGCCCTGCTCTGCTCTTATCGAGTTGTTACCTTCTTCTTCGTCTCTTTTCGTCTCGTCTCATTCGCCTCGTTTCCTCTGCCCTCTCTCGTGGCTCGGGTGTCCTAGGTGACTTTGGGCTCGGGTCTCGTTCCCCTCCCCTGAAGTTGGTATGGGTGTCCTTGACTGTTGAAAATTTACTGTGGGGAGCGAGGAGAGAACCCGCCACGAGGCCAGGGCACAAGTATGGGCGGCGGCAGCCCAAGGCAGAGCAAGAGTCAAGAGCCAAGAGCAAGAGCGAGCAGAGAGCGATTGCTACTGGGGGCCTACAGTGATATTCCTTTCGATGGCCCCTTATCTGCGTGACAAATCAGGTTAGTTCATTGTTGCAATTTTGGCGGGCTGTTTTAAATGATTATAGCAATCTAAGTTAACTGGTTTTAGATGGCCGTTCATCGCACCTGATGGCCTTAATGTCCGGGCTGTATTGTCATTAATGCATTCTAATTGGCTTGTCCAGCCTTGATGGCTCCCATAAGCTGTTTCCGATTATTTATGTGGGCAACCCAATGGCCTCATGTTTAAGCCTAACTGGTTTTGATCTGTTTACGATCTGATGTAATGCATATTCAATGTTTGCTGTCTGGTTTCCAAAACACAAAGTCCTTTTTCACAGAAAAATGCATCTTAAGTTTTGATTTCCCAAAGTTGCTTGTGCTGCCACAGAGCCAAGCTTTTTTAAAATCTTGCAGGCTTTTGGTCACGAGGTGTGGACGCCATCTTTTGGGTACCCTTTTTTTAAAATGTCCATGCGGGGTCCCTTTTATTAATAACCTTGGGGGTATGTGGGAATTTTGCGAATCTTACTGTCCCAATCAGAGAAGGTTCCCATAGTAGGAGCTTGCCTGTCATATTTATATTAAGCTCACCCTGGAAATTCGCATGAGGTTCATTCTACACAGGCCAGGCTAATGAGATTCATTAGACCAACTTCTGGCTGTGTCTAAAAGCGAAGCTCATGTCTCAGAAATGGGAAATGCACCAAAATGCAGTTATTTGGAATATATGTTGCCATCGCAATTCTTGTGTTACTCAGGTAAAAGCCACAATTTTAACTCCCTGGCAGGAGTTATGCGGCCAGGGACCGAGGCAGATGATAAACCGTCTGGCCCTCCATAGTGTGAGGCCCAGGAACTTTTAAAACTCAGGCCTCATCTGCACAGGCCCTATCAGTCTCCCGTCCAAGCCCAGCTGAAAGCACTAGCTGACTGGTGGGCAGGAGCAGGCTTTTGGGTGGCAAGAGGCTATTGTCAGGGACCCGAAGGAATGGTCCCCACCAATCAGGTAAATGGTTAGAAGGGAATCACAGTAGGGGGGAGGAGGGATGTGAGGGAAACGGGAAGCCCAAGGTTTCCTTGTGGGGCTTGGAGGAAACTCAAAAAAATAAAGTTAGCCACCCTTTCTGGGTCTCTTCCAACCCCGGCTCCTCTTGCTGCCAGGTTGAGCTGGCGGGGAAGCTATGATGACTTTCCCATGCAGGCCTTGGGTTAAAATTGCAATCAAGCCCTGATGACACCATCGGAGCTGATCTACATATTTAAAGAAGGACACTGCTGCCTTCTAGTGGGTGTCCCTCTTGCCTACTCAAAAATGCAGGTTGAGTTAACAACTGGTGGGAAGCCAGTGGGACCAGAAGGGGTAAATCTCTACAGTCATTTTAACTGCCCACCTGCCTAGTTTCTGCTGGGTGTGGGGGGGTGGTGGTGATGGGGGGGGGGATGAGGGTTAAAATTGGTACTAAAGAGTTAGATCTGCGAAATGGAAGCAAACATTAGGGAGTAGACTTTCGGCTTCAGTGCTCCAGTATAGAGTACTGTGTGCAAGGCGTAATTATTACAAAATCAGGTGCCACTGTCTATAACTTTTCATCCATTAAAATCTAATGAAGATGACTCAGAAAATCCTGGGACTGGAGAAGGCAGAAAGCTTAATTTTGACCTGGGGTAGGGAGGAATTTAGGGCGGACCCCATTTACACCAATGTTCCGCCCCATTTGCATTGGCTCTTCAAATCCTAGTGGGGGAAAAGCATGGATGGATCTTCGGATCCCCGCCCCCTGCACCCCCGCCACCCCCAGTCAAAGAGATGTGTTTGAGAGAGTTCCCAGGCTTTCCCAAGAATTCTGCCCAGATGGCCTTAGTAGCCCTCATTGAAACTCATGCTGAAAGCTGGCATGGCTCCTGTTCAGGCTTTTAAAAAGACCCCAAACCTTTACTAGACCGTGCTAACCAATTTTGTAGTGGATTGACTACCTTAGTCTGAAGCACAATGGCTCCACTTGGAGCTAATGATTTTTCTGGGCTATATATTATTTGGCTCTGAGTACCTGGGGTACCTCAGCTGGCGTGGTTGCGGGCCACTTTGGCTTCCAGCAAATGGATCGGGGTGGGCACCATTGAAGTGCGATCTACCTGCCTGCTAGGATAATTGGGGGATCCATTCTGCACATTTGTGTGGTTGGAATGGGCCACCAGGCACTTCAGGGTTAAAGATCTACCCCACTATTTCAACTGTTAGGAGAAAATAACCAAGAAAAGCAACTAACAATCAAGCGATTGAAAATATGTCCAATCAAAAATCTCCGTCATGCCCCGTGTGCACCAGTTTATGGAGTGAAACAGATCGGAAATTTAACGGTGATCTGTTTCGCTGGATCTCTGCTGAGTTCGTGCTCCACACATCTTTCAGTGCCAGGAATTTCCCACCAGAAACAGACGGAAGCTTCCGATTAATATTCAGATTAAGAATGGCTGACATCATTTCATTGTCCACCAACTTCCCAAAGTTGCTGCGTGCTGCATTATGTTGAGGGGTCAGCTACATGAAATTTTCTGGTCCCACCACCAGGCTACCTCTCTGCAGCCATCCAAATTTGCACTTGGGGTTGTAAATACTTATGATAGTAAGCTGATCCTGGAAAAATGCATGTGATTAGCATATTGCCATTCTGAATAGATTTGCACCAATTCTTAATAATTTGAGGCCAAATTTCATCACGAGTCAAAAATCAGCCCCAGTGTATCCAATTGTAGAATTCAGTGTACATGTGAAATGAACCAGGCACCAAGATCCTTATGCATTTGGCTGCAGGGGTCGGTCTGTTGCTACAGCCATATGTAGGTGGATGTGTGCCAAAAGGGGGGCTTCAATTACCTGCTTAAAGTAGAAGTAGACAGCATGATGATGGACTCTTCCCTTGTCTCCTGTGGGTACTGGGTAGGTTCTTGTGGCATAAAGATTGAGGGTAGTTGTAACCTTCTCTACCACTGGCACTACAGTGTGGGTGACTGCTGTCCTTAAAGATCTTCATGTGCCAGGCAACACACTTCAGTCATGAACTTTTACCGCTGCACAATAGAGAGCATCCTGAGAAACTATCACAGTATGGTATGGCAGCTGTAGCTACTATGACCGGAAAGCCCTGCAGCGGGTAGTCAAAACTGCCCAACGCATTACCGGCACCCGGCTACCGACCATAGAGCACATATACCAGAAACGCTGTTTACGGAGGTCACGGACCATCATCAAAGACCCTACCCACCCCAGCCACAGTCTGTTCGCCCTCCTGCCATCTGGGAGACGCTACAGATGCATTCGCACCCGAACGACCAGATTTAGGAACAGCTTCTTTCCCAGGGCTGTCATCCTACTGAACTCCACGAATAAATTCTAAAGCCTGCACATCTGCCAATGCACTTTATTATGTTTATGTTAATGTATTACAAGCCAAATGAATGTTGAATGTTTAAATGTCTTAATCTAAATGTACACTCTCGGGAGCCGCAAGCCTACATTTCGTTGCACTGCACTTGTGCACTAACAATGACAATAAAGTTGATTATTATTATTATTATTATTATTAAGCTTGAGCTTTATCATGCACAGGGTGGTACTATTACTGTAAATCTACTTGGGCAGTTTGTCCTATGAATCGTGTCCTTCCTATCCTGTGATCCCAGACTGCCCTTCTCCCACAGGTGCACTGTGACATAGCTGAAAGTGACCATTTCATCAATGCTGTGTGGGTGAAAAATCCTCTGTATAATTCCTTGTGGGAATATTCTCAACACATGCAACTCTTACTCCTAATGGGAGCACATAACATATTTTTAATATGTCCCACAGAGGACAACTTCACATCTTTGTTAACATACACCTTTAGTAAGCTTTTCAGTCACTAACAAGGCCATTTCTCCTGCTCTTATTACAATTATTTCAGGCTACAATGAAAACTGAAACTCATGATAATAACTGAAAAGAATTGCATAACTGCCGACCCTTCCTAGTTTAGTCACAGCTACTATTGTTATTAGTCTTTACATATCCAGGAAAACATCACCTATGTTTATCATCTGCACATCAATATGTAATGGGAAATGATAGATTAAACTTACTTGAAATGTCAAATCGACATAAGAGATGAAATCACAAAAAAAGCCTCAAGCATAATGGAATTGATTTTTCCAAAACTGTTTTTCATGCTATGTGGTTTTTACTTTTCTTTCGTTTATACCTTTAAGGTAATAGTTGGAATTTTTTTGTGAATAAATGGATTTTAATATAAAATGAAATCCCAACTTCATTAAAGCTTTGAAAAATTAATTTAAAAAAATGTCCCCCTGAATATTGAAGATGTGATTTTCATTACAGAAATAGTATTAAGAATATTTTTGTTAGAGCTTGTAACAAACACCAGAATGTTGTATATTTTTCTTTGTCAATGTGAAGGCTGCAGAATTGAACTATGCATCGGCCCAGTATTTGTTAATAGATTCCTAAAGCAATGGTGCTAGATTAATTTTCCAGGGAGCTACAACCATTTGATTCACCATTCCAATGCATTCATCCAATTCTGAGATTTATTTCAAGAAGAAGACAATGCTTGTTTTTTTACTTGGTACAAATATCTGAGATTGAACTATGGATGATTGTAAATCTGGATCATGAAACTGAGCTTTGATTGCTTTCATTGTCCACTGAAAAATACCACCTTTGTTACTTACTTATAAGCTCATATGATCATTTGGAAATTTCCTCAGAGCTGCTTCTTCACCTCTGCAGCCGTTTGCAGGAGCAATGCTAGAGTTTAAACAGTTAAATCCGCATATCTTACTTGCGCAGGAAAATGGTAAGCTTGTCTTTAGAGAAAAAAGATCTGACATGAAGAACACCCTGGTGAGTGTGGCGGTGCAGACGATCTCTGCAGCATCAAGATGTCAGGAGGAGGTTCATAGGGCAATTGTTGCTTCTGGAGTGGCAGCAGCGACTGCTTCCGTAGATACCTCAAAAACACTTTGGCCTAGAAATTGGGTTCTGGTCTTGCCAGGGCTGTAGCGCCAGAAAGTTTGCGCCAGCGGTAATGCGGCAGCGCCCGACGAAAATTCGGGTGCGCCGGGCCCAGACGGCGGCGGGCGCTAAAACCCTCCTTTAGCGCCTCAAAACGGGCGTGAACTTGGGTTTCCCGGCGCTAATCCCCCGCTGCGGCACCCGATGCGGTGCGGCAGGCGGGGGAACTGCAGGCCTCCTCCTCCTGTTAAGGAGGAGCTGCCTGCAGCCGACAACTGTCCGGCGGATTGCCCCGACATCTGAGCCCGGCACCTCGGGGAAGTGCCGGGCTCGCATGAGACACTGATCAGGGCCGCGGGGGGGGAATGCAGGAGTCCGGGAAGGGAGGTGCGGGCAGGCGGCCGCCGGGAACGCGGCCGGCCGCCGCTCCACCTTTATGCGCCGGCGCACACTGGGGGAAGACTCTGTTGCCAGAGTCTTAGTTGCGCCTGCCACGGGCGAGGCGGGCGCAACTGAATTTCGGCTTGGGGCCGGGTTACCACGGCAACCGGGACGCTGCGCACACCGATGACATCATCGGTGCCGGCGCAGCGCTACCGGTCTACCGCCGCGGAAGGGCCCCAGGCAATTTAGGAACCGGCGCCAATTGCAGCACTAGGCCCTCTAGCGCTGCAAAATCAGTGCTAAGGGCACTGAATTTCTAGGCCTTTATTCGGACCATCCCACCTGCTCTCACACAGGCCATTATCCCAACTAAGCCCATGTGCAGCACTAGTGAGATGCAAGGAGTGGATACAGATAACTGATAACTGCATTAGTGCAGCCCTGATAACTGCATTAGTGCAGCCCTGATAACTGCATTAGTGCAGCCCTGGTAACTGCATTAGTGCAGCCCTGATAACTGCATTAGTGCAGCCCTGATAACTGCATTAGTGCAGCCCCCTCCAATATCTGCATATGAAGAAGCTTCTGGCCTAGGCTTGGTAGACATCAGATGCACAGCACCATGAGATCAGAAGCAGGTCTTGCAAGGCCATCAGCATCACTGGGACGACTGGTTCTTGAAGGCTCCATTAATTCAGTCTCAGCCACAAAATCTCTCAAACTCCTGTGACTAAGGTAGTACCACGTAGGAGTAAGCGCTTAGAATCAGGTGTGAAAAGAGTTTCAGTACAAGGGATAGTTACAGTGATAAGTAGTAGTAGGGCATAACAAAGAACAAAATGGAGGTAAAGATATAAATATTTGGCAATTCGGTTTGTTTGTGTAAAAATTCAATGAAGGCCTCCTGTTCTCTTTTTTAGATGGTGATATATGTTTGCAAGTGTCCTCTCCCTGAGAGGATATTAGTGGTATCACAGAGTTGGATAATGGTTATTGGAGAAGAAGGCAAGGGATAATCAAGGTTTTTTTGCGTTACGCAGATGGATTGCACCCTTTCTAGTGGAAGAAGTTGGTGATGATTTCCTGCCTGAAGGTGTGTGTTGCTGGCATCAGGTTGACCCCTGCCAATGGCCAAGTTATGGAGTCTGCAACAAGCCACTATGATTCTCAAAATCTGTACTGTACCATACGGCTCCCCCTGACCAATCCAGGCAATATAAACATGACTTCAGAATTCTGATCTGCTCAACTATAATTTGTGTCACACTCAATGCTTCATTATACCTGTTTTTGACCTCGGTCATCAGATGACAGAAATGAGTCATTGGCCATCTTGACAAATGACTCTGCTGAGCTGTGCAGGTATCCTGGAGTGCCTGAGAATAAAATAATCATGGCTGCTTTCTGACATGAAGAATGAGGTTGCTTGCATCACTCACTATCTGTAAATTCAGTAAATGAAATCCCCTCCTCTTGGTGAAGTGGATGGTGCTTTCAGACAGGACCTTTATTGTCACATAGCTGCCACCAATAGCATTTGGGAAAATCCAGCCACTTGAAATAATGTTGATTGCTGTCTCTGTTTTGCTAAGCCCATGGGGAAGTTAATGAACTCGGAGAGGTGCAGGCACAGGGCATCTTTCACCTGTGTAATGTACAAATACACTGCTGACTGATATGACTAATGTCACCAGAGGTTGCTTGGAAACATCTGGGTGCATAAAAATGTAGTGCTGTGTAGGGATTTTGCAATAATTTCGAGATTTCCTACAGTTCTGAAGATTAATTTTGATTAAAAGAATACCTGGGTAATATACCTTTAAAAATCCAGGGATCAAAATGGCCATCAGACTGCATGGCAGAAGACAAAAGGACTTGAAAAGGCAGCCTGCTGTGTCTGTGAGAAAGGTTCAATGGAGCAGTCAATCTGCCAATCAAAGGGGAGATCCCCTCCCTGCAGGAGACAATTGACAGAAACTGTGTTTATTTATTCAAAGGATTAACCACTTGACTGCGGTTTCAGTCTGACCACAAGGACAATGACTTTTGTTTACACTAACCTACTCAAGCAATCAAGGAAATAGACATGCTTTTTTTCAAACCACGGCAGCTTTATTCAAAAGCCCATCACAGACAATGAGGACACATTTAAACTGCAGCTTTATTCAAAAGACCATCACAGACAATGAGGACACATTTAAACGGAAAAAAAACAGTTTAAATGAATGGGTGATTCATCCAAACCCATTACAAGACAATGGGGACAGTTTGGATCCCTGGATTTGGGCGGGCCCCAAATGGGGTATAAAAGATAGCTTCTCAGAAGCCATCTCTCTCTCTGTGGCCTCACCTCTGTGCTCTCTACAACGTAGGAGCCTGCCTAAAGGAGTGGAACACCAGCAGTTTACTTTTAAAATACTGGGGTGTTTTTACTTCGGGGCAGTGAAGATCAAAGATCACAGGGCACGGAGCAGGCAGTTTTTCATTGGTGAGCATATATTTTTCTGGCCCATTACAAGGCAACTTAGAATAGGTATAGGGGTGGGAATTAAGTGGGAATTTTGTTAGAACTGTGATTTTAGTCGATTTTCCCTCGTTGTGTCCATTCTCTCCTCCCCTATTTAAGTAACAGTGTTGCACTATCAGATAAGGCTGTAGTGAACACTGAGAGTAGCAGTATTAAAGTGCTGTTTTTAAGTAAAAGCCACTAAGCAAAGGTGCTGTAGTGAGCAAGGTGTTTCTGTATTTAAAAGTGCTATTAAAAAGGGTGTTGCACTAAGCAGAGAAGTGCTTCAGTGGACACTAAGGGTTCTGTATTAAAGTGCTGTTTTTAAGTAAAAGCCACTAAGCAAAGGTGCTGTAGTGAGCAAGGTGTTTCTATATTAAAAGTGCTATTTAAAAGGGTGTTGCACTAAGCAGAGAAGTGCTTCAGTGGACACTAAGGGTTCTGTATTAAAGTGCTGTTTTTAAGTAAAAGCCACTAAGCAAAGGTGCTGTAGTGAGCAAGGTGTTTCTATATTAAAAGTACTATTTAAAAGGGTGTTGCACTAAGCAGAGAAGTGCTTCAGTGGACACTAAGGGTTCTGTATTAAAGTGCTGTTTTTAAGTAAAAGCCACTAAGCAAAGGTGCTGTAGTGAGCAAGGTGTTTCTATATTTAAAAGTGCTGTATTTAAATAAAGGAGTGTTGCACTGAGCAAAGCACGCTCTAGTGGACACTAAGTGTACTGCGTTAAGCAAGAGTGCTGTACCAGGCACAGGTGTGCTGTATCTATCATTTTAAGTTGTTTCTTTCTTTTTGTTTCAATAAATGCTGGTCTGTTTTGCACCCAAACCACGAGTCACGTTTTCTGTCTACATCGCTACCGAATAAGTCCGGCGGACATAACCAGGAATAGGGGAGTGCTTCGAAACCGCACGGGGGTCCCTGGAGCAGCTCAGAGGCTTCTGACTGGCCAGGGACAATAACACCAACCCCGCTGTTAATTCCTACAGCTGTTGTCACCTGTACAACCACAAAAAAGACTGCACCCCTAGTGGAAAGAGGCTGCAGATCAGGTTACAAGAGCTGGCATATCTCACTTACAGCCACTGCCTATGAGAAAAATCCAGATAGGACCTTCTTGGTCTGTAGAGCCTGTGGCGTAGATACCTATAGATCTGGTGTTGCTTGTGTGCATGCTGCCAATTCTTTCTGTCTCTATCCTCATCGTCGTCCTCCTTCTCAAAGCACAGGAACAATGGAAGTCTAAGAGGGAAATCAATTATTTTCCTAAAAGCAACTCTTTAAATTGCCTGCAAAATTAAGCTACAACCTTTCAATACACAGATTTCACATATTGGAAGTCACTTCCAGCCAAAACAGTTTTGCAGGATTACTTCCCTGTATGACCATTGATCTTACTAAATCAGTACTGTACCCAACACCTTCACCTTTATAATGATGGTTTTCGAGCACTGTTAAATGGGCAATAAGTCTAGGAAATTCTGGGGACCATTAAGCCACACCCTGCCTTCATGTGCTTAAGTCGAGGTGGGCTTTTGACAGATGGCTCAGTTATGTGGGGTCATGGAAGGAAATCATGGTAGCCATTTTTTGGGGGCAGAATTTCAGCAGAGGGCCACCCACCACATTTCAGCAAGGAAAATCCAGTCCTTACAGTTTGCCTTGATGTGTTGCCTTAGACTTGACAGCAGAGATATTAGAGATCTGCCGGCACCTTAGGTAGCAGTAACAGTTCATGTGCATGCTGAATGGAGGTAGGAGAAACTCTGCTGTGGATTTTTACTTGTTTAAATGAGGCTGACCCAAAATTTTTGAACTCAAGGTAATTCTTGTATGCTTTGTACAAATCATTGCTCGAGGCTTGGGATTTGTTTTTATATATTTGTTCTTGTCCTCTGTGTCCCCCGTCCCTGCTTGAACTGTAGATTTTCCTTCTGATCTTGTTAACTATGCTGTTTGCACCATAGTGTTTCAAAGCTGGAGGATCGTTTTGAAATAATAATAATAATAATTATGATGCATTTGGTATCAACCCATTACATTTCATTAGGCAAGACAGCTCACAAAACCTGAGCACTCTGTGTTGGAGAACTGAGGAGAGCTCAACCTGATTAACTAGAAAATCAGAATAAATGCATGCCTAATCCAAGTGCATAATTCCCCTGTGTCCATCAGTAAGAGTTAATGCACTCAGAACTCATACTTACTGGCAGATAAATCTCTGTTATGTGGTCAAAAGAGTGTAATGAGTTTGACCTACATAACAGGAGACTATCTTCCAGTAACTGAGAGTTTTGAGTGCATTAAGGCTTTTATAGCTTGAGCTGTGGTTAGGCATGTTTTAGTGTATTTGTAATTATTGTATGTTCTATTTTATGATTGGGGAATGTTGCATTTTTTTTGAAGTACTGCTATATTGTATTACTGAAATATATCAGGTCACTCCATTAGTCAGGATCAATGCTTACCTTCACAAGAAGATGTTACTGAAGTTTTGATAAGTACCTTCTTAATTAAAAAATAATTTTCATTGAAATTATTTGTTTTCATAGCAGCAGTGCAAAGAAGTCACCATAAATACATTTGAAATGGCCAAACTATATTTAATAAATCAGCAATAGGTCGCATGTTCAGACATTTCTGTTGCAATTTATACAATGACACCAACAATTGTTAACTAAAATATTCCACCTGGATGGAGAATTTTTAAGCTATATCAACATGGAATAGTAATAGCTCTTTACAAATTATAAGAGTGTCTTTGTAAAAGCTTGTAGGAATCCTTGACATTACAACACTTTCTCTTCACAATTTCCCTTCCCCAAACTTTTTTCCCCTCCTGTGCCCAGAGTACTGACTCATACGAAGGTACATTTTCCAGTTGCCACTGGTCATGGTGCCAGTGTAGAACGGTTATTGGAGCAGCCAGGAAATGTCTCACTTTTTCCATGAGAAGCCAGCAACAGAATGAGAGAGCTGTGCAATTTATTCAGATATTATGTGACAAGAGAAAGAAAAATGCAAGAGTAGCATAGAATAGATGACCTTTTGCAGCTCTGGCTCCTGACAGCTCTGAACAACCATGAGCAGTAACAGAGCACAGATATTAATGAGGAGCCCCTTCAGCCATCAGGATCATTATCAAACACACTACAAGCAACTTGTTACAGCAATTCAGATGCCTGGACAGATCGGGCAGCGTGGTGGTGGTGGGGGTGGGGGGGCAGGTGGGGGAGTGGCAGGGAGGCATGATCTCCAAAATCAGGATAACAAGCACCTCCAAAAATACCTCAGGAAATAGAGGTAATCTGCTGTTTCTCCAGGCGTGCTCAAGAAAAACAAAGGAGCTTCTTTAAATGGGAACTGCAGCCTTTAAGATCTACAGTTTTTCGCTAATTCCCATCCCCGGCTGACAGCGGGCTCCTGCAGACAGCCCCAATCCAGACTGGGACAAGAAGATTTCTGTAATATATGTGGGTAGAACAAATGAAGGACAGAGACACGATGAGTTGCTAGTCCATGTGCTTGCTTTATTAGACCAGAGCGAACTGAGCATGCTCGTACCAAACCATGTGACGAACCATGTGATAATACATTACACTGCTTTCTCCCTTAACAAAATGTATATATTCCCCCCTCAAATACAACAAATCTATGGTCCCACCTTTCCCAGCATTACATGTATCACATAACAAAAACTTCTGGCTTTTTTTCTTTTAAATGAACTACAAATCCAGTTTAATAACAGGTTTGCGGAGCCTTCCTGATCTCCTTACAGAAGGTTTTAGTATTGAACCAATTTGTGGGTTGTTTTGTTTTGGTTCCGAACTCAAAGATGATCCTGTTTCTATCTCAGACTTGGTTGAACCTGGTACTTCAGTTACTGGAGTCTGAACTGAGTCAAGCTCATGTATGTGTTCATGATCAAGTGACTCAAGATCACTGTCAAATCCAGGCCAGTAAACAAAGCTTCTTGCAATTGATTTCATACTGACGATCCCTGGATGTTCAGTGTGAAGTTTGGCCAGAATTCTATCTCTCAAAGAAGTAGGTACCACCACTCTGTTTCCCCACTTGATACAACCTTGCTCACAAGACAATTCAGTATGACGGTTATGGAATGGTTTCAATTTTGTGTCCATACACTGGTCAGTCCATCCATTCAAGGTGTTTTCACACACTCTTTTCAGTACTGAGTCCTTTTGAGTCGATTGGATTTTCTTGATTCCAAACACTATGGCGAGTGCTTCCATTTCAATTTGCACGTAGTTTTTTTTGCTCTTCGTGAGGGTTCGCAATGCAAACGCAATTGGTTTCTCTTGGCCATCATCCATTATGTGGTTTATGACAGCTTCCAGACCATAGTTGGAAGCATCACACACTAACGCTCACGCTCTGTGTTGTAATGCACAAGTAGAGCATCGCTAGAGAGACTTCTTACAAGCGTCGTAAGCTTCCTGTTGTGCTTTCGTCCACTTCTACTGGACATCCTTCTTGAGGAGCTCATACAATGGAGCTAACATGGTCGTTAACTCAGGTAAGAAACATGCGTAGTACTGGACCATTCCAAGGAAAGATCTTAACTCAGACACGTTCTGTGGCTTTGGAGCATGGATGACAGCATCAAACTTTTCCTTTACTGGTTGCAATCAATTTGCATCAACTTTCAGACCAAGGTACACAACCTCGGGCTGCACAAAAGCATATTTGCTCCTTTTCAATTTGACATTGTAGGCATTCAACCTTTGAAGCATTATATCTAACACTTCTAGAGTTTCTTCCTTGCTGCTTGTTTGGATCAGCACATCATCTTGATTGCATAAGCAATTTGGAATTCCTTGCAAAATCTTATCCATCGTAGCCTGGAAGATTTTGGGGGAGGACTTTACACCATACAGCAGCTTGGTGTATGAGTACAGTCCCTTGTGTGTGTTGATGGTGAGACACTGTTGACTCTCTTTGTCAATATTCAGCTGAGCATAAGCATGCGACAGGTCAAGCTTGGAGAAAACCTTTGACCCAGAGAATGCTGCATACAAATCTTGCGATGTAGGTAACGGGTACTGCTCATCGTCAATTGCTTGGTTGATAGTAACTTTGTAGTCACCGTACAAGTGTAAAGTTTTGTCTGCTTTGGGTACCACCATTCACTTTTGTCAGTTTTTATGAGCACTCCTTTCTCTCTGAGCTTCGCTAGCTCTCCCTCCACCTGACTTTTCAACGCATTGGGCACCGGCCTTGCCTTACAATAGACAGGCTTCACGTTGGACTTGATGCAGATATGCACATTATACCCAGTGATGCCCTCATAACTGTCTGTGAACATGTTTTCGTACTTGTTCAGCATTGTGTTGAGTTGCTTCTTTGAAGCATCTACACTGTAGATGTGTTTCCAGTCTAGTTTTAACTTTCTCGACCAGTCTTTGCCCATGAAGGTTGGCCTGTTGTTGTTGCTCGCTGCAATAATAGGCAGCTTTACTGACTGGCCATTGTGTTGAACTGTACATTCCATTTGTCCACATGTCTCCAGGATTTCTCCGGAGTAGGTTTTTAACTCTACGGTACTCTTTGTAAGTGGTATTTGATTAAACCTACTCTCGTGTGTCCTTACTCATGATGGAGCAGTCCGCCGCTGTGTCGATACACATATCAATATATTGCTCATTGATCAAATGTTTTGTACAGAAGTCTTTCTCACGACTGCTAACATTGCCGCTAGTGGCATAGATACTGTAGATTCCTAGTTCTTCAACATTAGGTGTGTTCACTTCAATATTGTTAACTCCTCTCTTTTGTTGTTGCTGCTTTGCATTGCCACTCAAATGGTCCTTGCTTCTTGCTTTAGATCTAGCTTTTCAAGCTGTTGAATTATGGCCTTGCTCCTGATAGTGAAAATACTTCGCATTTCTGTATTAGCAGGGCTGTAGTGAGTGATTTCCATTGCAGTGATAACAATTCACTGAATTGCTCTCACTGACATGCTTTTGACTCGGACTCACAGCTTTAGGTTTGGCGGTAGCTTTGTGACTGTAGACCTTAGCTGCACTAGTCACTTGAGTTGGTGGGAGCTCCCTAGCATTCTTAGATGACATCTCCATAGATAGGGCAATGCTATGTCAAACGTTAGGATCGGAATGTTCAGTAACTTGGACTGTGTGCGCACATCCTCCAGTCCACACATAAACTTATCTCGCAACACACGATCCAAAAATGTGCCAAAGTTACAATGCAAAGACAGGTTCTTAAGAGCTACAATGCACTCACTGATGGTTTCACTTTGTTTTTGGTTTCTGGTACCAAACTTATAGCTCTCTGCTATTTCTAACAGCATTGGGTTGAAATGGCCCTCGAGTTTCTCGACAATGTCTTCAAACGATGCATCCTTCGTTTTCACTGGCGCGAGTAGGTTTGTCAACATTCCATAGACACCTGGCCCAATCTCCATTAGAAAAATTGTTTTTTTCCGTTCACAAATTACTTTATTTTGAGCTTGAACATTCTCATCTGCTCCTTTGGTCTCAATAATGTTATTGGTCTTAAAAAACATCTCCATCTGCTCAATGTAAGAACTGAATGGTTCCCGAGCTTGGTCATACATGCCAAGACTTCTGATGAATCCTGTATATGCGGCCATGATTGTCCCGATCCCGAAGGACAGTGACTCAGCATGCTCCCTGTGTACATGTGAGAATCAAAACCGCTGTTGCTGTGTATACATACACACGAAGGTGAAGCACAGACGATTCTGCATGAGCATTAATGGTAAAACATTGCAAAAATTCAGTTTAGGTGTCACAAATTCACCTTAAACTTGTCCACTCGAAGGTTGAACTCTGTGTCTTTCCATGATCCCTAAAAATGGCTTTGGGATCCCATCCTCATCGCCAAAATGTAATATACTTGGGTAGAACAAATGAGGGACAGAGACACAATGAGTTGCTAGTCCATGTACTTGCTTTATTAGGTCAGAGCAAACTGAGCATGCTCATACCAAACCATGTGATGAACCATGTGAGCTTACACAGTGATTGTCAGCAAGCTATTTGACTGTAAGGAGCATCATAACTAAACTCCATCCTATTTTCATTCGCTGCCTACAAATACAGATTTTCTAGCCTGGGTCAGGAATGCGAACCCTGGCTGTTTTCCTCCTTCTTTAAACCAAAGAAATTGAGATCAATTGTACTATGCTGGCTAACAGCACATCTCATGACCAGAGCTCCCGCTAAGGCGCGCGTGCAGCTGAGCAGTGGTCTGAGTGGTTCCGCGCAGGCCACTCAACGGTTTTTACATTGTAGGTACTGCACATGCACAAAAATTTGAATGGGCCACGCATTGCAGGAGGCTGGCCGCACAGGAGGCAGAGCTGCTTATGGGAGACATTGCTAGTGATTGGATCTTCCTGGTGTGTACAACTCAGTTTTACACTGGGCGGTGGATTTAGCAGCTGAAATACCAGGAAAGCTCTGTTTTGAGAGTTTAACCTGTCCCCTCTATGTCCTAGAGTTGTTCAACTGATGCCTAAATGGACAGTGTGTGAAAAATGTCTTCAGGAGATACTATTAAAACTGAGATATATGGAGATCTTTGTTCTTACATTAACTACCTCTTCAGATTTTTTGAAATTCACTCTTTGGTCGGAATTTTTGGTACCTGGGCAGGTCAGTTGCGGGCATTCACCACGGCGGGTCGCAACCCCATTCTTCATACCATGCTACTCCTGAGAACGACTTTCCATTAATGGGGTTTATTAAGTCTGCCCTGCATGTTACCCGGCCCTATTAAATGGTGCAGGTCTGATGATGTCAGCGATGACGCGTTTCAGCCAGGATATTTAAAGGAGCCATGGCCACATTGCAGTTGAAGATTCATCTTGGAGTGGATTGGACTGCTACAAAGAGTGCCAAACATGACTGCACTGAGACAGAGGGCTGCACCCAAGTTCTCCGATGACTCCCTCCATATGCTTGTGGAGGGAGTCAGAGCACGCAGGGAGGTCCTCTTCCCTTCTGATGGGTGGAAGAGACCTCCCCAGGAGATAAAAGGAACCTGGCTCCAAATAATAGAGGAGGTGAACAGCAGGGATGTGGTGAGGAGGACCTGGGTGCAGTGCCAGAAATGCTTTAATGATCTCATTAGATCAGGAAAAGTGAGTGCAAAGCCACACTCAACTTCATCCTGCTGTGCCTCTCATCATATCCCCATCACTCTGCCTTCCCAACCCTGCTCCTGCACATCCTTACTCACACCAACATACCTTGCATGCCCACCCATCCCTCTCTTTCTATCTACATTATCACATCCCCATCTGACTAACCACCCCTCACACTCACCCTCATCCTAATGCAATCACAGCAACTAACAACACACAAGGAGGCCAGGCTCGGGTGCTGGTGGGATCTGGGGCGCAGGTTCCTCCTCCTCCCCCTACTCGCCTTCCAGCTGATGCTCCTCCTTCTCCTCCTCTGAAGAGGCTGTGCACTCAGTGCCTTGCTCCTCATGCAGCGCTAATCCTTGCTGCTGCGCTATGTTGTGCAGGGCGCAGCAGACCACGACGATTCTGGAGACCCTGGCTGGTGCGTACTGAAGGGCTCCTCCAGATTTGTCAAGGCATCTGAAGTGCATTTTCAGCAAGCTTATTGTCTACTCTATGATACATCTGGTGGAAATGTGGCTTTCATTATATCTCTCCTGAGCCTCAGTACTTGGTCTCCTCAAGGGTGCTGTAAAGTCCGCGGCTCAATAATACACGGACTTCGGGAGAATAGTTTAACAGGTACTTTACTGAACAAGAGGCAGCTTGAAACTGAAACTACAGAAGCCTGCTAGGGCCTTTTATACAGGGGTGGTCACTGCCGGTACTGCAGTCTAAGACCAGTTATTCCCTTAAAGGTACATACACAACAATTCCTCCCCTTTTAGATAAACAGTACATAACATTCATTTAACAACTAAATAATAACTAATTACAATTACAATTTTCTCAGTAATATATACATCAACTGAAATAGTCATTTATAAGTTCAGTCTTTGAGGAGGCTTCCTGGTCCGGACTGGATAGTACCTTTCTCGAGTATCCTGCTCTGGCGGTGGAGTCAATTCTGGCTCATTGTCATTGGTTGGTTCGTCAGCTTCCAACACCCCTGCTTCTGAGGTAGATGCAATCTGTATTTCGGGCTCATTACCAGGTGCACATGCTTGTGGTACAGGTTTGGCTTGTTCCTGTGACTCTAGAATCTGGTCAGAATGGCGTCTCATGATGCTCTCTCCAACGTCCACTGTGTACATTAGTGGTCCCTGCTGTGTGCATATCGTTCCTGGCTGCCGTTTTTCTGTTTGGTAGTCGCGGGCCAAGACTGGTTGCCCTATCTTGAAGCTCCTGGTTGGCTTCTCATTTATGTGCTGGAACTGCTTATCCTCAACATCTCGTCTTATGTTTGGTTTGAGCAAATCCAAGCGACATCTTAGTCTCCGGTTGAAAAACAGTACGGCTGGAGTTTGGTTGGTTACTGCATGTGTCGCATTCCGGTAAGCAAAAAGGAAGTTATCCACCTTGTGTTGCAGTGGTATGTCGTCATTATACATTGCCTTTATGGCCTTTTTAAAGGTCTGAACAAACCTCTCAGCCAATCCATTTGTGGCTGGATGATATGGGGCAGATGTGTAATGTTTCACCCCATTATTCTTCAGGAACCTCCGGAAATCCTCAGACACAAACTGTGGGCCATTGTCGGAACAGATCTATTCTGGCAACCCATTCCTGGCGAAGATGGTCCTTAGGACTGCAATAGTTTTCTCCGTGGTGGTGGAGGACATTTTAATGACCTCTGGCCATTTCGAATGGGTGTCCACAGCGATTAGAAACATTGAGTCCATAAATGGACCAGCAAAATCAATGTGTACCCGTTGCCATGGAGATGAGGGCCACTCCCATGGATGTAGCGGGGCCTGTGGTGGAGCGTTTTGGACCTTCTGGCATCCTGTGCATCTCTTGGTCATATCCTCGATTTCTTTATCGATTCCCGGCCACCACACAAACGCCCTGGCTAGGCTCTTCATTTTTACCCCTCCCAGATGACCCTTGTGAAGCTCATTGAGTACTCTCTCTCTCAACTTGGGTGGAATTACCACTCGGGATCCACACATCAAGGTTCCCCGGCACACTGACAGCTGTTCCCTCCTTGGCGAGAATGCTGGCAATAGTGAGTTGCCATATGCTGGCCATCCCTTCACCGTCAAATCATAGACCCGAGAGAGTGTCGGGTCATTTCGGGTTTCCTTCTCAATACTTGCGTTTGTAACAGGCAAACATTCGACTATGGTCGCACGGAATATCTCCACAGGGTCCACTGCAGGTGCTTCTTCCGCCGTAGGCAACGGTAGGCGCGACAGCCCATCAGCATTTCCATGTTGTTTCGTACCTTTGTACTCTGTCATACTGATGTGCCCCTAGAAACAGTGACCATCTTTGCAGCCGTTGCGCCGTCATCACCGGAACGCCCTTCTTTGGGTTAAAAATTGAGATCAGGAGTTGATGATCAGTCAGTAGAGTGAATTTCTGCCCGTGCAGATAGTGATTGAACTTCTTCACCCCCCACACCAGGCTGAGGGCCTCCCTGTCAATCTGGGCATAGTTACGCTCGGCTGAGGTTAGCGAGCGCGATGCAAAGGCTATTGGCCTCTCTGAACTATCACGGAATTTGTGTGACAGCACCGCTCCAATGCCGTAAGGTGACGCATCACATGCCAACCGAATCGGTAGTGTTGGGTTGTAGTGGGCCAATACTTCTTATGAAGTGATTTGGCATTTACATTCCTGAAAGGCACGCTTACACTCATCACTCCATTTCCATGTTACACCAGTTTGAAGGAGGGCGTTCAGTGGGTGCAGAATTGTAGATAAATTCGGCAAGAACTTATGGTAGTAGTTCACCAACCCGAGGAACGACCTCAGTTGCGACACATTTTCTGGTGCTGGAGCCTTGACTACAGCCTCAATCTTGTCCGGCGACTTATGCAACCCTTCCTCATCAATCATGTGGCCACAATACGAGATTTGTCTCCTGAAGAACTCGCATTTGGGATGGTTGGCTCGTAGCCCATATTCCTGCAATCTCATGAGCACCTGTTCCAGGTTGGCAAGGTGTTCATTGTCATTTTCGCCCGTAACCAGGATGTCGTCCAAATAACAGTGGGTCCCCGGGATCCCTTGCAGGAATTGTTCCATTGCCCTCTGCCACATAGCCGGGGCCGATGCTGTCCCAAATACCAGTCGATTGTACTGGTAAAGGCCTTTGTGAGTGTTTATCATGAGGTATTTCCTAGATGCTTCTTCCACCTCCATTTGTAGATATGCTTGAGCCAGGTCAATCTTTGTAAAACGTTTCCCTCCAGATAGTGAGGTGAAAATATCTTCTATCCGCGGAAGCGGATACTGTACTGTGTGCAGGACTGGGTTCACAGTCACCTTGAAGTCCTCACAGATGCGAACCTTCCTTGGCTCCCCAGGCGTGCTGCTCAATGCTTTCTTCATTACAGGAACGATGGGTGTGGCCCACTTGCTCCAGTCCACCTTAGACAGCACCCACAGCTGGGCGTATCGCGTATGGCCTTGAAAAATTTTGGGGTTGCGTTATCCTCAATCTTTATGGTTGCCTTTACTCCTTTTAGAGTCCCAAGTCCTTGTTGGAACACCTCTTCCGCGTCAGATAGAATTTGTGACAGATGTCCAGGTGCGACGTCATCATCTTTTTTGTCAGTCACAGTTAGTGCCAGAATGGAATGCCAATCCAATTGTAGTCTTCGGATCCATTCACGTCCCAATAATGGTGGTCCTCCATCTCGTAGTATATACATGTATAGTTTCTGTGTTTTCTTTCTGTTATATTCAACTGGCACCCTTATTTTTCCTCTGGGGTAGACCTTTTGCCCCGTGTATGTCTTCAATACAATGGACGTGTCCTTTAAGGGTATGTGTGAGAATAGCCGCTCATAGTCTCGTCGATTCATAACAGTTAGGGCTGATCCTGTGTCCAATTCCATCTTCACTGGGGACCATGCTATCATGAGGGTGACCCAAATGGTTCGGTGATCTACTTTTGCGATCACGTTGTGTAACTTTAAACAACTTAGTCGCCTGCTCCCGGAGTCCTTATCACTCTCCTGATCTTCTGAACTACTATCTGTCAGTTTCTTTACTTTCCTGCACTGTTCCTTAGTAGTTCTTGTCATGTTGGTCTTCTTTCCCGACCTGCAGACTCTTGCTATATGTCCCATTTTCCCGCATTGCCTGCATATTTTATCTTTAAACCAGCAGTCCTTCTGCTCATGGGTTGTTCTGCCGCAGCGATAGCACTTTTCGGCTCCATACGCCATTTTGTTAGCGCTGTATTCTTGTGGTTTCTGTTGTATTTCTGCAGCTCCCCGTGCTGCTGCTTCGTAGGATACTGCCACGCTGCAAGCCTGTTCTAGCGTCAGGTCCTTTTTTGAAAGTAGTCGTTTCTGGGTTCCTTCACTCTGGAGCCCGCAGACAAACTTATCCCGTAAAGTGTCTGCCAGTCCTGCTCCAAACTGGCAGTGCTTCGATAACTTGCGTAGTTCCTTAAGGTAGTCAGCATTGCTCTCATCTTCGTGCTGGTTTCTTTTATGGAACTTGAATCTTTCTGCTATCAGCAGTGGTGTAGGGCTTAGGTGTTCCTGTAAGATATGAACAATCTCCTCAAAACTTTTCTCCATTGGTTTAGCTGGGGTAATTAAATTCCGCAATAGGCCATACGTACTCGCACCCATCAGATTTAATAATACCGACGCCCTCTTTCCATCAGCCACCTCATTTGCCTTGCAGTACACTTCAATTCTTTCCACATACGTGGTCCAGTCTTCTACCTCGTTGTCGAAAGCAGTGATACTGCCACTTTTTGGCATCTTGGGCGATTTAAAATGGCGCCTCCCGCGCTTTTGCTTCTTCCCCAATGGAATAAAATGGCGCCTCCCGCGCTTTTGCTTCTTCCCCTTACTGCCACGCTGCTCCTAGCGTTCTACGGGGTAATGGCGGTGACCCGCAGCTTCGGTGCGTCTCGCTTTCCTTCCCCCCCGTTTAGTTTCTCTCCGCTGTCCTGTTCTCGAGCACCGACCGCGCCCTGTGCGCTCCACCCTCTCTCTCTTGTTTTCTTTTCCCGGCGACGCTGCGCGGCCCGATTTGTAGAGCCGCTCAATCGAGCTTGAGCCAGCCGCAGTCCGGAAGGGTCAGCGCACTACCTGCTACCAGCACGATTCACTGGAACCACAGTCTCTCCCGCAATTCTCCAAACACCGATGGATTCTTTGGGCGGTTGCCCTCGGTCGACGCCCATTGCTCAGACTACGACCTTCCAGGACCTTCCTTTCAGGCGAGATCCCCGTGAGATGATGCCACACTGCAGGTGAGTTCGAACTTACTCGTCGCCACTGTAAAGTCCGCGCCTCAATAATACACGGACTTCGGGAGAACAGTTTAACAGGTACTTTACTGAACAAGAGGCAGCTTGAAACTGAAACTACAGAAGCCTGCTAGGGCCTTTTATACAGGGGTGGTCACTGCCGGTACTGCAGCCTAAGACCAGTTATTCCCTTAAAGGGACATACACAACAGGTGCCATGAGCCACGTCTTCAGTGGCCCTTGTCTCCAAGCAGCCAGCTGGAAAGTCTGTTTGGAGGAGCAAAGAGCTGAGGAATGGTGGATTTGGCACAGGACAAAAGAATCATGGCAGCTGCCAGGAAAATTTGCGCACACATGCATGATGATCTTCCTATGGTTGCAGACCAGCTGCACATTGAGGGAGTGGAAGCACCTGTGGTTGACAAACACTCCTGGGTGATGATGGGGTGCCCTGCTGGTCACATGTGTGCAGTCGATGACGCCCTGCACCTGTGGGAAGCCAGCCAGAGAGGTAAAGCCAAGTGCCCGCTCAGTAACACTGGTTTCATCAGTAGCAAAGTTGATATAATTGGCTGACTTGTCAAAGAGGGCATCAGTGACCTGTGTGATGCATCTGTGGGTGGTCGACTGCGAGATGCTGCAAATGTCTGTTGCTGATCCCTGGAAGAAGCCAGAGGTGAAGAAGTTGAGGGCGGTGGTGACTTTGACAGCCACTGGCAAGGCGTGTCCACCGGGTCCTCTGGGCTGCAGGTCTTGCTCCAGCAATGTGCAAATGTCTGCGATGACCTGGCGCGATAGCCTGAGCCTCCTTTGGCACTGCTGCTCAGTCATGTTGAGGAACCTCATCCTCTGTCTGTATATCCTGTGTTGGGGGTCGTAGAGTCATAGAGTAATACAGCACGGATAGAGGCCCTTCGGCCCATCGTGTCCGCGCCGGCCATCAAGCCCTGTCTAATCTAATCCCATATTCCAGCATTTGGTCCGTAGCCTTGTATGCTATGGCATTTCAAGTGCTCATCCAAATGCTTCTTAAATGTTGTGAGGGTTTCTGCCTCCACAACCCTTTCAGGCAGTGAGTTCCAGACTCCAACCACCCTCTGGGTGAAAAAATTCTTTCTCAAATCCCCTCTAAACCTCCCGCCCTTTACCTTGAATCTATGCCCCCTAGTTATTGACCCCTCTACTAAGGGAAAAAGCTCCTCAGCATCCATCCTATCTATGCCCCTCATAATTTTGTACACCTCAATCATGTCCCCCCTCAGCCTCCTCTGCTCCAAGGAAAACAAACCCAATCTGCCCAGTCTCTCTTCATAGCTGAAGCGCTCCAGCCCTGGTAACATCCTGGTGAACCTCCTCTGCACCCTCTCTAACGCGATCACATCCTTCCTGTAGTGTGGCGACCAGAACTGCACACAGTATTCCAGCTGTGGCCTAACCAGTGTTTTATACAGCTCCATCATAGCCTCCTTGCTCTTATATTCTATGCCTCGGCTAATGAAGGCAAGTATCCCATATGCCTTTTTTACCACCTTATCCACCTGTTCCGCCGCCTTCAGGGATCTGTGTACTTGCACACCCAGATCCCTCTGACCCTCCGTCTTGCCTAGGGTCTTTCCATTCATTGTGTATTCCCTTGCCTTGTTAGTCCCCCCAAAGTGCATCACCTCGCACTTTTCCGGGTTAAATTCCATTTGCCACTGTTCCGCCCATCTGACCAACCCATCTATATCGTCCTGCAGACTGAGGCTACCCTCCTCGCTATTTACCACCCTACCAATTTTTGTATCATCCGCGAACTTACTGATCATACCTTTTACATTCATATCTAAGTCATTAATGTAGACCACAAACAGCAAGGGACCCAGCACCGATCCCTGTGGTACCCCACTGGCCACAGGCTTCCAGTCACAAAAACAACCTTCGACCATCACCCTCTGCCTTCTGCCACTAAGCCAGTTTTGTATCCAATGTGCCAAGGCACCCTGGATTCCATGGGCTCTTACCTTCTTCACCAGTCTCCTGTGCGGGACTTTATCGAAGGCCTTACTGAAATCCATGTATACCACATCCACTGCGTTACCCTCATCCACACACCTAGTCACCCCCTCAAAAAATTCAATCAAATTAGTCAGACATGACCTTCCCTTGACAAAGCCATGTTGACTATCCCTGATTAATCCTTGCCTCTCCAAGTGGAGACAAATTTTGTCCCTCAGAATTTTTTCCAATAATTTTCCTACCACTGATGTTAGGCTCACTGGCCTGTAGTTCCCCGGTTTTTCCCTACTACCCTTCTTGAATAATGGTACTACATTAGCGGTTCTCCAGTCCTCTGGCACATCCCCTGTGGCCAGAGAGGTCCTGAATATATGTGTTAGAGCCCCCGCAATCTCTTCCTTTGCCTCACACAGCAGCCTGGGATACATTTCATCCAGGCCTGGGGATTTATCCATTTTTAGCCCAGCTAAAACCGCCAATACCTCCTCCCTCTCGATGTTAATATGTTCGAGCATATCGCAGTCCCCCCGCCCTATTTCTATGTCTACATTGTCCTTCTCCATAGTGAAAACAGATGCAAAAAATTCATTTAGAACCCCTCCTACATCTTCCGGCTCCACACACAGATTTCCACTTTTGTCCCTAATGGGCCCTATTTTTTCCCTAGTTATCCTCTTACCCTTAATATACTTATAAAACATCTTAGGATTTTCCTTTATTTTGCTCGCCAGTATTATTTCATGGCCTCTCCTTGATCTTCTAATTTCTTTTTTAAGTATCCCCCTGCACTTTTTGTACTCCTCTAGGGCTTCCTCCGTCTTTAGCCTTTTGTATATACCAAAAGCCCTCCTTTTTTTCCTAATCCATTCTCGTATATCCCCTGACATCCAAGGTTCCCTGTGGTTTTTGGAACCACTCTTGACCTTTACGGGAACATGTTGCCATTGTATGATCTCAATCTCCCTTCTGAAAGCCTCCCATTGCTCCGATGCGGATTTTCCTACAAGTAGCTGATCCCAGTCCATTTTGGCCAGATCCTGCCTTATCCTATTAAAATCGGCCTTCCCCCAATTTAGAACCTTTATTTCCGGCCCATCCCTGTCCTTTTCCATGACCACCTTAAATCTTACCATATTATGGTCACTATCACCAAAGTGCTCACCTACTAGCACTTTTTCCACTTGGCCGGCCACATTCCCTAGAATTAGGTCCAGTACCGCCCCCTCTCTTGTAGGACTTACTACATGCTGGCTCAAAAAGCTCTCCTGGATGCACTTTAAGAATTCTACACCCTCTGAGCCTTTCACACTCTGACTATCCCAGTTAATATTGGGGAAGTTGAAATCCCCCATTATTATTACCCTATTATTTGCACATTTCTCTGAGATTTGCCTACATATCTGTTCCTCTATCTCCCCCTGACTGTTTGGAGGCCTATAGTACACTCCCAGCAAAGTGCTTGCCCCCTTTTTGTTTTTAAGCTCCACCCATATGGCCTCATTAGAGGAACCTGCTAATATATCATCCCTCCTTACTGCAGTAATTGACTCCTTAATTAATATTGCGACACCCCCTCCTCTTATACCTCCCCCTCTGTCTCGCCTGAAGATTCTGTACCCCGGAATATTGAGCTGCCAGTCTTGCCCCTCCTTCAACCATGTCTCCGTGATAGCAACAATATCATACTCCCATGTGTTTATCAACACCTTCAGTTCATCCACCTTATTTGCAAGACTCCCTGCATTAAAATAGATGCCATCCAGCCTTGCCCTTATATATTTGCCCTGTCTACCAAGCTGACTTGTTTTTTTCTCGATAATTGGCAGCACATCACCCCCTATTTCAGCTCCCCTCTGTATCCCATCCCCCTGCCAAGTTAGTTTAAACCCCCCCCAACAGTGCTAGCAAACCTCCCCGCAAGGATATTTGTCCCGCTCTGGTTCAGGTGCAACCCGTCCGACTTGTACAAGTCCCACCTTTCCCAGAAGCAGGCCCAGTGATCCAGGAAAGTAAAACCCTCCCCCCTACACCAACTCTTTAGCCACGCATTCATCTGCTCTATCCTCCCATTCCTATACTTACTAGCACGTGGTATCGCCTCTGGCACGGCGCAGCTCTGCGCTGAGCCCTCTGTCCTGTGCAGCATCAAGTGATTGAGGAGAATGTTGGTGGTGTTGTTGTTTGTGCTGCTGGTGTTGAGGCTCATCGTGGTCCAATTCTGAGGATTTTAAATGGCACCCCATGCTGATGGACTAGGTCAAATAGAGATGACAGAAGCAATCTGTCAATGGTGTGATAGGTTGTACCAATGAATTGAGGCTGGATGGCGACTTTGTTGGAAACACTTGCAACCTCTAGAAAGCTAAACCTGTGCTGAAAATGGCATGTTGGCCTTCGTAGCGAGAGGGTTTGAGTACAGGAACAAGGATGTCTTGCTGCAGTTATACAGGGCCTTGGTGAGACCACATCTTGAGTATTCTGTGCAGTTTTGGTCGCCTTACCTGAGGAAGGATGTTCTTGCCATGGAAGGAGTTCAGCGAAGATTCACCAGGCTGATACCTGGGATGGCAGGAATGACGTATGAGGAGAGATTGAGTCGATTGGTCTTGTACTCGCTGGAGTTTAGAAGAATGAGAGGGGATCTCATTGAAACTTATAAAATTCTGACAAGACTGGACAGACTAGATGCAGGAAGGATGTTCCCGATGGTCGGGGAGTCCAGAACCAGGGGTCACAGTCTAAGGATAAGGGGTAGGCCATTTAGGACAGAAATGAGGAGGAATTTCTTCACCCAGAGAGTGGTGAACCTGTGGAATTCTCTACCACAGAAGGGGGGGTGGAGCGCGACCCACGGGGGGCCGCAACCCTCGGGGGGGCGCGACCCTCGGGGGGGCCGCGACCCTCGGGGGGGCCGCGACCCTCGGTGGGGGCCGCGACCCTCGGTGGGGGGGGCCATGACCCTCGGTGGGGGGGGCCGTGACCCTCGGTGGGGGGGGCCGCGACCCTCGGGGGGGCCCCCCACCCTCCCTCCCCTCCCTCCCCCCTGCGCCCCCCCCTTCCCCCCCTCTCCCCCCCTTCCCTTCCCCCCCTCCCCCCCTTCCCCCCTCCCCCTTCCCTTCCCCCCTCCCCCCTTCCCTTCCCCCCCTTCCCTTCCCCCCCTGCCCTCCCTTCCCCCCCGCCCTCCCTCCTCCCCCCCCGCCCTCCCTCCCCCCCCCAGTCGCTCTCTCTCTCTCTCTTCCAACAACAACATGCCCTCGAAAAAGCCTCGGCACCGCCGGGCACTTCAGCTATAATGAATATATGGATAATGCGATAATGTGGTGGGGAGCCAACTACGAGCAGTAATTTAACTAAGTTCAGATGATGTCATAAATCCTGGGAGTAAAGACTGATCTTTAACAACTGTCAACGATTAGTTTATAACACTGAAATAATTTCCTGGTATCTGTCCTCTTTCAGTTTTTTGTGGGGCATGTGCTCTTTTTAGGTCAGCTTTTGTGCTGGCAGCAGCTGTCTATATGGATGCCAAATGTTAGCAGGAAGGCCAAACGTCAATGTGCTCCATGCCCTTGAAGAGTAAGGCTGATCACACAGCATTATGAATAATCTTGACATTACTGCGGGTTTAGCAAGAAATGATCTCTGGCTGATTACTGATAAATACTGTAACCATTGCATATATTAAAAGGATTTGTGTGAATGTGCAAGCTAGTTCTCATGTAATAATGAATAACAATTAATAAATTCATCATTTTTTTTAATTGGAAGCAACTGCTGCAAAAACACAGAACTGTATGCCCTTTACTCGGTCCCAGGTTTCTAGGATTTTTACTACATAAATAATTGTACTTTCTTCTTCTGAATTTCAGCCTTGCTCTCCTGGAGATACTGACTCATCCTGAGACGTGGTTCCACGAGTGTCAGCCACCTTCCAGCACCTCACCTTTGTGCCATTCTTCATGTGGGAGCCTCGACAGTGAGATTCGGCAGGCAATTCGTCCATGGGCTAATTGACAGCTGTTGAATAATGGATAAATGTATCGAGGAGCCTGATCTTATCCTCACCTATTGCCCACACAAATACTTTCCAGCAGTAGTCACTGGACAGCAATCAGAAGTGGGAACCATGGCTTTTTAAAAGGTTTTTTTATCTATATAATTACATATTTGTTTTTTAAGGGAAAATTCTCCGAAAGTGAGATGCAGGATTCAAATCCAAGTGGTCTCAGCTACACCAGAAACTGTTTGCGAGGTAATTTTTTGCAACTGATGGCTGGTGAGTTAGAGTGCTGACATTTCCTGGCAGTCACTCATCAGGTCCAGCAGAACTCTTGGCCCTGATAGCTTATACCTCGCTGGGAAAACGTCATAGTTGCTGTTCCGTACACTAATGATAACAAGCAAGTGTGTCATAGCAGTGGAGAGAAAGGCTTCAAACGGTGAGAATGATGAACTTTAAGATTAGATTGTTTATTCCTGCTGATTGTTTGGAAAAATAGTATTTTTAATGTGGGGGAGGGGTTTCCATGACACCTTAGAGCCAAATGAGTGAGACTGAGCATTTAGACTCTGTAATTCTGTGGGGGTTATCGTAGTCTCCCACCATAGCTTTGCAGGAGACCAGTGGAACCTCTCACCCCAACCCCACCCCACTTGAGAAATGGTGCAATCTGCTGAAAACTCCATTCATACCATTCCTCTGGGGGGTTTACAGTCTCCCACCAAAGTTACGGCAGGGGACCGGGAATTTCAGGGATCTAGCATCTAACTTAAATCGGTGATTTTTGTGTTCTGAGTCTCCAACCTCAAGGAAACGGAACCAGGTTTACAATATGTCTAATATTATAACAATGCAAATAATGGTATTCACTGTCTCACTCAATGTGTTTTTCCTGCGCAATAACTTCTTTACTTCTGACCACTTCTTGGAAATATATACAAGCTCAACAATGTTCTCTCAGAACTGATTCTAACCAGTTACATAAATGACAAAACATATGACAGGCCACTTTACATTCCACATACTTAATTCCAGCAGCTACTTAACAGTATGCAATGATTCCCAGGTGCCTAATCTATCTATCCTAATTATATTAATATGTTTAACAAGTTGAGGCTGCTCAAACCTGCTTCATGTAGGACCGCTATAGACTTTTATTGCAGAAGTCTGAGTTGGATTTAAACCAAGATACCAGAAGTGAAAAGATAATGGACCAGAATTTGCTGTCAAAATAATGGCGAGTTTAATTTGCATGGCGTTATTAATGTATAATTCGTCCAGCAACTTGTGGTGAGGAAGTAATACCCCATGAATTGTGAATCATCACAAATTGCTGGACAATTTGCACTGCTCCGCTGTTAGCCTCGCAAAAATGGGAGCTCGCCCTCAACTTTTCGGTGAGTTTCAAGAAATTGCTGCATTTGCGCATTAATTGACAAGTAAATTCACTGCAAAAAGAAAGTTTAACAATGTAAGTACCTTTTTAATGATGAGGTTTACATTACTGCAATGCCACTCAACCTCTCTAGCCCAGAAAGGGAACAATTGAAACTGTGGCATCTCATTCCTACAGGTAGTAAATTGTTGTTAGAGATTTTATAAATGTAAATTTAATATTTTTTCTTACTTTTCTGTCTCTTTTTTCTCTATTTCTCTTAATCCAATATTTCTTTCCTGTTCTTTAGTTCTCTTTCTGTACCTGATTTGACTCTAATTCACCCTATTTCTTTCTCAGTCCTTCCTCTATTTCCTTCTCAATCCTTAAATCTCATTGGTTAAAGAAGTATACTGTTGGCCCACTCCTACACCAAGGTCCCAGATGTCCTGTTGCCCTCACTGCACCATTATCAGCTTGTGCTTCCAGCAACTTGCAGTGCAAACATTTTTCAAGCTGAAGTGCGAGGGAAAAAGTCTAAATACTGGGTTACCCCCCACCCCGCTACATCAAATCCTGGGCCAATAAGGGCAATTTTCCAAATTTGGCAGGTTACTTCACCCACCATACGTGGTGCATATGGGAAATTCGGGCACACATCTAAATTATCAATATGCGCAGTTAGAAAATTACCTGTTATGTATGATCCCAGAGAATCACCTGCAATGGCTTCTCTTCCCACTCCCACATCTTTACCTCTGCTGTCCCCCAAGGATCTATCCTTGGCCCCCTCCTATTTCTCAACTACATGTTGCCCCTTGGCGACATCATCCAAAAACACAGCGTCGGTTTCCACATGTGCGCTGGCGACACCTAGCTCGACCTCACTATTTCTTCTCTCAACCTCTCCACGGTGTCTAAATTACATAGAAACATAGAAGATAGGAGCAGGAGTAGGCCATTCGGCCTTTCGAGCCTGCTCCGCCATTCAACGAGATCATGGCTGATCATCCAAACCCTAGCACCCGGTCCCTACACCGACAGCCATCCCACCCAAGCCCTATCCCCGTAACCCCGTAACCCCAAGTATTTAATCCCCCCTAACACTAAGGGCCAATTTTTATCATGGCCAATCAACCTAACCCACACAAATTGTCAGACTGCTTGTCTGGCATACAGTTCAGGATGAGGAAAAATTTTCCCCAATTAAATGTTGGGAAAACCGAAGCTATTATTTTCGATCCCTGCCACAAACTCCGTTCCCTAGCCACTGACTCCATCCCTCTCCCGAACATCTGCCTGAGGCTGAACCACACTGTTCGCAACCTTGGTGTCATATTTGACCCTGAAATGAGTTTCCGACCACATATCCACAGCATAACAAAGACCGCCTACTTCCACCTCCGTAACATTGCCCGTCTCCGCCCTTGCCTCAGCTCATCTGCTGCTGAAACCCTCATCCATGCCGTTGTTACCTCTAGACTTGACTATTCCAATGCACTCCTGGCTGGCCTCCCACATTCCACCCTACGTAAACTTGAGGCCATCCAAAACTCAGCTGCCCGTGTCCTAACTCACACCAAGTCCCATTCACCCATCACTCCTGTGCTCGCTGACCTATATTGGCTCCCGGTTAAGCAGCGCCTCGATTTCAAAATTCTCATCCTTGTTTTCAAATCCTTTCATGGCCTCGCCTCTTCCTATCTCTGTAATCTCCTTCATCCCCACAACCCCCCGAGATATCTGCGCTCCTCTAATTCTGCCCTCTTGAAGATTCCTCATTATAATCGCTCTCCCATTGGTGGCCGTGCCTTCTGTTGCCTAGACCCTAAGCTCTGGAATTCCCTGCCTAAACCTGTCTGCCTCACTACCTCTCTTTCCTCCTTTAAGACGCTCCTTTTGGTCACCTGCCCTAATTTATCCTTATGTGGATTGGTATCAAATTTTTTGTCTTAAAATACTCCTGTGCAGCGCCTTGGGGCGTTTTACTACGTTAAAGACACTATATAAATACAAGTTGTTGTTGTTGATCACTAATTTGGATATTTGGTTGTGTTATGAATCATCTGTGGCAGAACCACTGAATGACTCTGGCTAACTGTATATAATTCTCTTTAACGATGTTCTAACACCAGCCTAAACCTGTACCATTGTGTTAGGCATTACTGTGTTTTGTATATAGAGTTTGCATGTATGGGGCGTGGCCCCTATAAAAGTGCGGGAAAACGCGGGTAAACGCGATGACGTCACGTCGCAAACCACGGGGCTGCCCAGGCAGTCCTCGTGGCATCTCCGTTGAGTAAAGTCCTGTTTAATTGTTCTCTTGTGTCGATCTCCGTTATTCGTAGGAATTCGTTAATTCCTACTTTGGTGACCCTGTTTTTGTGAACGTTTTCACAAAAGAAGAGCACTGCATGGAAGCAAACACCGTTTCGCTAAAGCAACCGCAGTTCTGGGAGCAGCAAGCGCCCTCATGGTTTATTCAGGTCGAGGCCCAGTTCGCCCTGAGGAACATCGATGCGGATCAGACCAAGTATCTTTATGTGGTCTCCTCACTCGACAGCTCTACCGCCTCTTGGATCGTCAGCCTCCTCGAAAACCCCCCAACGGAGCGCAAGTATGAAACCCTCAAAGCGTGGTTACTGCAGGTTTTCGGGCTCACAAAATCGGAGTGCGCCCGTCGATTACTTGCTATGCACGGGCTCGGGGACTCCAAGCCTTCAGAGTTGATGAGCCAAATGCTCACACGCCTGGGCTCAGAACGGGAATGTTTCCTATTCCGCGAGATTTTCCTCAGCCAACTGCCTGAACAGGTACAAGCTGCCCTGGCCAGATCTGAAATTGAAGACTGCACAACACTCGCTGCGTAGGCTGACAACATTTTCACCGTAACTCGGCAGTACTGTGCCACCACGAGGCACCCATCTCCCGCAGACGCCACCCCAGCTCGTCAGCCTGCTGGGCTGTGGTTCTACCATGCGCAGTTTGGCGCGAAGGCGAAGCGTTGCCACCCTCCCTGCAGTTTTCCCCAACAAAACAAACAACAACTGACATTGCGACCACTGAGGAACGGGTCTAATGGACACCCCGCGGTCGCGATGGCAGTCGGCAACGCGGGAAAATTGCTGTTCATCACTGATACTCTCTCCGGTCGTCGTTTTCTTTGTGACACCGGAGCGCAGTGCAGCATTTTAGCCACGTCCGCCCTCGATGTGCAGACGGGGAATCACGGCCCCACCCTTGAAGCGGCCAATGGCGGAACAATTCGGACCTTCGGCAGATGGCGAGTGGAGGTGTGCCTCAGGGAGCAACGTTTTCACTGGGAGTTTGTTATGGCCAAAGTTTCCCAGCCCCTCCTCGGCGCGGCTTTCCTGTGCGCCAACAGCCTCCTGGTTGACGTTAGGAACCGGGGGCTAATCAACGCAGTAACTTTTAATTTTATTCAGTGTTACCGCAGTAACACTACGTCGCGCACCGTCTCTTGTGCGTTCCCGACTCCTGATGAGTTCGCTCGCCTGCTCGGCGAATTCCCCGACCTGACAAGACCCACGTTCTCCGCCACAGCCACAAAACATGGTGTGGAACACCACATCACCACCAACGGCCCCCCGGTCTACGCGCGGGCCCGACGCTTGGAACCTGGCAAGCTGGCGGTCGCAAAGGCGGAGTTTGCAACTATGGAACGGTTAGGGATTATTCGTCGGTCAAATAGTCCCTGGTCTTTGTTAGATCCGTGGTTCAGTGGATAAATAATTACACAGATGCTGTACATAAACAAATAACAGGTCTTTACTGGAGGAGGGTAATCTCTAGACTGGGGTACAGAGGCATGCGCACAGCTTATATACCGGTGCGGTCACTGCCGGTACCACAGTATACAGGAGCTGTAAAAAGTAGTTCTGACTTAAAGCACATACACTACAATTCCTCCCTTTTTAGATTAATAATACCCCCTTAATATTCAAATAACAATTACATTTTTACATGTACATTCAATAACAAAAGTCCATTTATAGATTCAGTCTTTGGGGCAGCTTCCTGACCCTTTCGGGATAGCGCCTTTCCGGAGGTTCTTGTTCTTGGTGCAGAGGCGATTCTGACCCCCTTTCATTGGGTAGTTCATCGGGTTCCACTGCTACTGGGTCTGAAGTAGATACTACCGGTATGTCGGGTTCATCCCCAGGTACTCGAGACATGGGGTTGACGCGTTCCTGTGATGCGAAGATCTGATCGACGTGGCGTCTCACAATGTTCTCCCCGACATCCACTGTGTACATTAATGGCCCCTGCCTTGTACATATCGTTCCGGGTTGCCACTTCTCTGTTCGATAGTCCCGGGCCAAGACTGGTTGCCCTACATTGAAGCTCCTTGTGGGCTTCTCGTTGATGTGCTGGTATTGTTTGTCCTCAACATTTCTTCGCACATTTGGTCTGAGCAAGTCCAGATGAGATCTCAACCTTCGGTTAAAGAACATCATGGCCGGGGTCTGGTTGGTAACTGCATGTGTCGCGTTTCGGTAGGCTAATAAGAAATTGTCCATCTTATGCTGTAGTGGAATTTCCTCATCGCACATGGCCTTTATCGCCTTCTTAAAGGTTTGTACGAACCTCTCAGCCAATCCATTGGTGGCTGGATGATACGGGGCGGATGTGTAATGCCTTACCCCATTCCTTTCCATGAATTTTTGGAACTCGTCGGACACAAACTGTGGTCCATTATCAGACCAGATCTGCTCTGGCAACCCGTTTCTGGCAAATATGGTCCGTAGGACTGCAATCGTTTTCTCTGTAGTGGTTGAAGACATCTTTATCACCTCAGGCCTGAGTCCATGAATGGACCAGCGAAATAAATGTGCACCCGTTGCCATGGAGAGGAGGGCCACTCCCATGGGTGTAGAGGGGCATGTGGTGGTGCATTTTGGACCTTCTGGCATCCTAAGCAGCTCTTAGTTAGGTCTTCGATTTGTTGATCGATTCCCGGCCACCACACATAAGCCCTAGCTAGGCTTTTCATTTTCACTCCCCCCAGATGACCTTCATGTAGCTCATTTAGCACTCTCTCCCTTAACTTGGGTGGAATCACCACTCTGGATCCACACATCACTGTCCCCTGGCATACTGACAGCTGTTCTCTTCTGGATGAGAATGCTGGCAACAGTGAGCTGCCATGCATTGGCCATCCCCTCACCGTCAATTCATATACCCGTGACAGCGTCGGATCATTGCGGGCCTCCTTCTCTATATCCGCGTTTGTTACTGGCAATCATTCAATTATCGCCGAATAAAATATCTCGATAGGGTCCACTGCTGGTGCTTCCTCCACAGTAGGCAGTGGCAGGCGCGATAGCCCATTAGCGTTCCCATGCTGTCTCGTGCCTTTATATTCTATTTCATGTTGATTCGCCCCTAGAAACAGGGACCATCTTTGTAACCGCTGTGCAGTCATTACTGGCACGCCCTTCTGAGGATTAAAGATGGAGACAAGTGGTTGGTGGTCAGTCAACAAGGTGAACCTCTGTCCATGCAGATAGTGGTTGAATTTTTTTACTCCCCATAATAGGCTGAGGGCCTCCCTGTCAATCTAGGCGTAGTTGCACTCGGCTGAGGTTAGTGACCGAGACGCAAAGGCTACTGGCCTCTCCAACCCGTCTGGGAATTTGTGCGACAGCACCGCTCCAATGCCGTAGGGTGATGCATCACATGCCAAACGAATTGGTAGTGCTGGGTTGAAATGGGCCAACACCTCTTTTGATGTGATCAATTCTTTACACTTCTGGAAAGCTCGTCTACGTTCGTCATCCCACTTCCATGGTACCCCTGTTTGCAGTAGGTTGTTCAGCGGGTGTAATACCGTAGACAAATTTGGTAAGAACTTGTGGTAATAGTTTACCAGCCCGAGGAACGACCTTAGTTGTGACACATTTTCCGGTGCTGGAGCCTTGACTACTGCCTCTATCTTGTCAGGGGACTTATGTAACCCCTCTTCATCGATGATGTGGCCGCAATACGAGATCTGTTTCTGGAAAAACTCGCACTTGTGGCGATTAGCTCGTAGCCCATATTCCTTTAATCTGGCGAGCACCTTCTCCAAGTTAGCGAGGTGATCACCGTCATTTTCGCCCGTGACCAAGATGTCGTCCAAATAACACTGGGTCCCTGGAATCCCTTGGAGGACCTGATCCATCACCCTTTGCCAGATCGCTGGAGCCGAGGCTACTCCAAACACCAGCTGATTGTATTGATAGAGACCTTTATGGGTGTTGATCATTAGATAATGTTTCGAAGCTTCTTCTACCTCCATTTGCAAGTACGCAAGGGCTAGATCAATTTTGGTGAAGCGTTTACCACCAGATAGCGAGGTGAAAATATCCTCAATTCGTGGAAGCGGATATTGCACCGTGTGAAGGACTGGGTTCACTGTCACCTTAAAATCCCCACAGATGTGGACCTTCTTTGGTTCCCCAGGCGTATTACTCAACGACCTCTTCATTACAGGAATGATGGGTGTAGCTCACTCGCTCCAGTCCACTTTGGACAGTACTCCTGAATGTTCCAACCCTTCCAGCTCTGCTTCAACAGCTGGTCTGATCGCATAAGGCACTGGTCTGGCCTTCAGAAACTTTGGGCTTGCATTTTCCTCTATTTTAATCGTTGCTGTTATTCCTTTTAGTGTTCCTAGTCCCTCCTGGAACACTTCTTTTGCGTCAGTTAGCATTTTTGACAGTCGTCCAGGTGTGACGTCGTCATCCTTTTTGGCCTCCACCTTCAGTGCCTGTATGGAATGCCAATCTAAATGTATCTTCCGGATCCATTCACATCCTAGCAGTGGTGGTCCTCCATTTGGCAATACATATATATCCATTTTAGGTATTTCCTGACCTTTATATGTCACTTTCATCCTTATTTTTCCTTTGGGGTAGACTTTTTGCCCTGTATACGTCTTCAAGACAATCTCTGTAGCTTTCAAGGGTATGTGTGAAAATAGCCGCTTGTAGTCTCTTTGATTTATGACTGTTAGAGCTGACCCTGTGTCCAATTCCATTTCCACTTGGACTCCGTCTATCTTGAGTGTAACCCAGATAGTCTGGTGATCCTCCATTTCGGTTACATTATGTAGTTTCAGACAACCCAGCTCCTTGCTTCCGGAGTCTGTGTCACTTTTCTGTTCATCTGAACCACTGTCCATCACCTGGTGTACCTTTTTGTACTTCTCCTGTGGAGATTTCTTACTGTTGGTTTTCTTCCCAGACCTGCAGACTCTTGCTATGTGTCTTGCTTTCCCACACTGTCTGCACACTTGGTCCTTGAAGCAACAATCTTTCTGGTCATGTGTTGTTCTGCCGCAGCGATAGCACTTCCCTGTTCCATAGGTCATTTCGTTGGTGCCATATTCTTGCGGTCTCCGTTGTATCTCTGCAGCGCCCCTTGCGGCTGCTTCGTGTGATACTGCCATACTGAAAGCTTTGTCCGGCGTAAGGTCATTTTCTGATAGAAGCTGTTTCTGGGTTCCTTCACTTTGTAGCTCACACACAAACTTGTCCCTTAACGTGTCTGCTAGTCCCGCTCCAAACTGGCAGTATTTCGATAGCTTGCGCAGTTCCGTTAGGTACTCAGCATTGCTTTCGTCTTTGTGTTGGTTCCTTTTATGGAACTTAAATCGTTCTGCTATCAGCAGCGGTGTGGGGTTTAAGTGGTCCTGTAGGATTTCTACTATGCTTTCAAAATTCTTGTTTACCGGCTTCTCTGGGGTTATTAGATTTCGCAGTAACCCATAAGTTTTTGCACCCATGGAATTTAACAGAACCAGTGCTTTCTTAGCATCTGGCACTTAATTCGCCCTGCAGTACACCTGAATACGTTTCACATATGTCGCCCAATCTTCGACTTCATTGTCGAACGTAGAGATACTGCCACTCTTCGGCATCCTTGGTTGTGCATTAACTATCACCAATGGCACCTCCCGCGCTTCCCCTTCTTCTCCGCTGGCACAAAATGGCATCTCCCGCGCTTTCCTTCCTTCCTGCGTCGCCCGTCTTCTCCGCTGCGGCTTCGCAAAATGGCGTCTCCCGCACTCTTCCTTCTTCTCCGCGGCTCAATGGCACCTCCCGCGCTCTCCCTGCTTCTCCGCGGGTCCATGGCGTCTCCCGCGCTCTCCCTGCTTCTCTGCGGCACAATGGCGTCTCCCTTTGCTTCGCCCCGCGGACCCTGATCAGCCCGTGATTCCTGGCTGTGCTCTGCGCGTTCTTCTCTTGATATTTGTCGACGCCGCTCAGTCTAGAACCCGGCTTTTTCTTACCCTCTCTCTCTCCGATTTGCAGTATTTCCTCGACGCTGCTCGGTGATCAACCCCCGGCTGCACCCTGCTCTCTTCACCCTCTTACTTACCCCGTCGACGCTGCCCGGCTCTCTCTCTCTGCCGTCGGTCGGCTCCAGCCGCCGCTGCTCGGGAAGGGTCTGCTCTGTACCTGTCGTCAGTCTCTTACTGCTCGTTGTGGCTGGGGAACCAAGCCCTGCTCTCCACAGCCTCCCCAGCGAAGTTGGATCTCTGCCTGACTGCTGGGCGGTTGCTCACAGTCGATGCCCGTGTTCCTGGGCTCGACTATTTAAAAAAAAAAAATTTATGTTGCAGGTGGATTCGCATCAACACTCGTCACCACTGTTAGATCCATGTTTCAGTGGATAAATAATTACACGGAAGCTGTACATAAACAAATAACAGGTCTTTACTGGAGGAGGGTAATCTCTAGACTGGGGTACAGAGGCATGCGCACAGCTTATATACTGGTGTGGTCACTGCCGATACAACTTTATACAGGAGCTGTAAAAAGTCGTTCTGACTTAAAGCACATACACTACAGTCTTCACCCCTCCATATCGTCCTGAAGCCTGGCGGCGGATGGCGGCCATGCAGCGACTATCGATGCCTAAATGACGCCACCACTCCTGATCGGTACCCGATCCCCCACATTCAGGATTTCTCTGCCCATTTGGCAGGGAACACCATGTTCTCAAAAGTCGACCTCGGCCAGGGCTACCACCAGGTCCCAGTTCATCCACAAGACTGTAATGATCAGTAACCTGTCATTCTAGAATGGTACACTAGGTGGAGCTGTATGTTGCTGTATGTAGGAGCTGTATGTATATATGAGTGGGACTACCCACGATGCACTAGGCCACCCAGAAGGCAGTAGTCAAGATGGATGCTGTACTTTTGGCAGGAAACACCGTGTTCTCTAAAGTCGACCTCGTCCGGGGCTACCACCAGGTCCCAGTTCATCCACAAGACATCCAGAAGACCGCAGTCATCACCCCATTCGGCCTCTTCGAGTTTTTACGAATGCCGTTTGTGTTAAAGAACGCCGCCCAGGTTTTCCAACGCCTGATGGACTCCCTGCTGCGGGACCTCAAGTTCCTCTTCATCTACCTAGATGATATTCTAATTGCCAGTCCTACTAAGGAAGAACATACCTGTCACCTACGCACCCTTTTTCGATGCCTCAGCCAACACGGCCTGATTATCAACCCGGCCAAGTGTCAGTTTGGCCTGCACCAAATTGACTTCCTGGGGCATCGCATTACCTCAGAGGGAGCGGTTCCTTTACCTTCGAAAGTAGAGGCTGTGACATCCTTTCCACGCCCGCAGAACGTAAAGGCCCTGCAGGAATTTCTAGGCATGGTAAACTTTTACCACCATTTCGTGCCTAAGGTGGCACTACTCATGCAGCCCCTGTACGAGGCCCTCAAGGGCAAGACTGGCAAGAACCCGGTAGACTGGACGGATGACATGGCCCAAGCGTTCGCCGACACCAAAAGCGCCTTAGCCAACGTGACTATGCTGGTGCACCCGCTACCAGGAGCCACCATCGCCCTCACCACCGACGTGTCAGACTACGCAGTTGGTGCCGTGCAACAGCAGTGGATGAACGGGACGTGGCAGCCGTTGGCATTCTTCAGCCGTCAACTACGGCAGAACGAGAGCGCATACAGCACGTTCGACCGGGAGTTGCTTGCCCTTTTTCTGGCCATCCGCCATTTTCGGTTCCTATTGGAAGGACGTCCTTTCACTGCCTTTGTGGACCATAAGCCGCTAACCTTTGCAATGGCCAAGACCGCCGAACCGTGGTCAGCCCGACAGTAGTGTCAACTGACCTACATATCCGAATTCACCACGGATATACAGCACGTGGCCGGTAAGGACAACCTGGTGGCAGACTGCCTCTCCCGAGCGATCGTTGTAGTGTATGTAACTGTTCTACCTTTAAGAGAACTATTTTAGGTGTGGCACTACTTTATCTTGGCTGCTGTATACTGTAATACCGACGGTGACCACACCGGTATATAAGTGCTGTGTCAGGATTTATTGGGCAGATTCGCCCTGACCTTCGAATAGTAAAGTCCTGTTAAAGTTACTCTTGTAGTCTGTGTATTAATTCAACATAATACCCACAGACTTTACAGTGGCGACGAGTTCGATCTTACCCTGCGGCAACAATACTTCCGAAGCAGTTAACGAGCGTCGAGAAGAGGCACCCGCCCTCGTCGTTCTGCTGAGAGAAAACTCGAGTCTGCAGAGCAAGGAAGAAGGAAGAATTCAGACACGAAGCCTTCCATCAGCAACAGGCACTGATTGTCCCTTCTGCCACAGTGGTGAGTGAGCCGATCAGCACGAGAAGCAAGTCGGCCACGGTGACTGTGAGTAAAGGGAAAATAAAAAAATAAACGGAGGATAAGGGCGGTGAACTCGACCACGGTCGGGGGAAAGGAGCCGGACAGAAGTCGGGCCCAGAGGCGCTGAGACTGGGGCAGCGTGGAGCACGGAAGCCGCGGTACAAGCGGGCTGGGAGACGCAACGGCGTCGTGAGACAGCTAGACCGCGACCGGCGAAAAAGGCCGGGCAGCGACCGAGGCCACGAAGTGCTGCGACCGGGATCGTAAGGCGCGGGAAGATATAAAAATAAATAAACCGCGGTGAACTCAGCCGCAGCCGGGGAGGAAAGCACCGGACTGTGAGAGGGCTGGGAGGCGCGATTGGAGTGAAAAAGGCCGGGCAGCGACCGAGGCCACGAGGCGCTGCGACCGGGATCATAAGGCACGGAAAGATATAAAAATAAATAAATCGCGGAGAACGCAGCCGGGGAGGAAAGCACCGGACTGCGAGAGGGCTGGGAGGTGCGATTGGAAGCCGCTGAGGGAGAGACAGAGCCCGAGCGAGCGGGAGAGACAGAGCCCGAGCGAGGGAGACTGAGCGAGATCCAGCCCAGCGGCTGAAACTGTTCGCCATCAACGGGTTGTACCCAGCGCCGGTTGCCCTGCCGAGAAAAGGGAACAAGGAACGCACTGAAGCCGACGCGCAGGCTGCGAACCCCGAAAGCCAGCGGTCGTCGCCCGAGGGAAAAGCTTACCCCTCCCGCCAGGGGAAGAAACGCGGGAAGCCGCCAGTAGGCGGGGAAGAAGACAGAAGCGGGAAACCGCCATTTTGAAAGTGGGCGGGGAAAGAAGACAAGCGCGGGAAACCACCATTTTGGAAAAAAAAAAGTTAAAGAAATATTTCGTTGTTGTTTGTCAGGAAGAGGGTGAAGATGCCTAAGCGTAGTAACATCAACGGTTTCGATTCCTATGTGGAAGATTGGGCCACGTATGTAGAACGCATCGAGATATATTGTAAGGTCAATAAGATAGCAAATTATGACAAAGCTCTAACCTTACTAAACTCAATGGGTGTGAAGACATACGGGTTATTGAAGCATCTTCTATCACCAGCTAAACCGGCGGATCAGTCTTTCGCTTATATTGTTGCTGTCCTGAAGGATCATTTGAACCCCGCACCGCTGATGTTAGCGGAACGATCTAAATTTTACGTGAGAATGCAACTAAAAGAGGAAAGCAACGCAGAGTACCTGGTTGAACTGCATAGACTAGCAAAATACTGCCAGTTTGGGGTAAATCTGTCAGAGGCACTGAGAGACAAGTTCGTGTGCGGAATGTCGAAGGAAGGAATACAAAAACGACTGCTCGAAGAGAACGATCTTACACTTGAGAAGGCTGTCCTTATTGCAGCATCGCACGAAGCCGCAGCGAGAGGCACGGCGGAAATGCAGCGGAAGACAGCGGTACTCAGTATGGATCAAATGACTTCGGGTACAACGAAATGTTACCGTTGTGGGAAGACAACACACGATCAGAACCAATGCTGGTTTAAAAACCAGGAATGTAGGAAATGTGGCAAGCCTGGTCACATAGCTAAAGTACGCCGGTCAGGAAAGAAGACCAGCAATAATAAGTCACCACAGAAGAAGTACAGAAAGGTACATAAGGTGACTGGGAAGAGTCCAGATGAACAGAATTCGGATTCAGACTCCAACAGCAAGGAACTGGGTAGTCTGGGGATTCACAATGTGAGTAAAGAAGCTGACCGATAAACTATCTGGGTCACACTACAGATTGCAAAAGTCCAAGTGAAAATGGAAGTGGACACTGGATCGGCGTTGACGGTCATGGATAAGCAAGATTACAAAAAGTTGTTCAAACATATTCCCCTACGGGATACGGAGATAGTATTGCAGACATACACGGGGCATAAAGTATACCCCATCGGAAAGATAAAAGTCAAGGTGAGATACAAGGACAAAGATCACCAAGGGATGGACATGTATGTGCTACCCGAGGGAGGTCCACCACTTCTGGGACGGGAGTGGATCAGGAAAATAAAGATAGACTGGCACTCACTAAACACAATGACGGTAGATTCCGGAAAGGAAGATGTCAAACCTGAACGGTTGTCCAGAATATTGGACGAAGCCAAAGAGGTATTTCAGCAAGGACTGGGAACACTGAGAGGAATTAAGGCAAAAATCAAGATTGCGGAACATGCAAGCCCAAAATTTTTCAAAGCCAGATCGGTACCTTACGCGATACGACCTGCTGTGGAGGCAGAACTGGAAGAGCTTGAACATTCAGGGGTACTGTCTAAGGTGGACTGGAGTGAGTGGGCCACGCCCATTGTTCCCGTCATGAAGTCTTCATCAAGTAACAAGCCAGGGTGACCGGGAAAGGTCCGCATCTGCGGAGACTTCAAGATCACAGTTAATTCGGTGCTTCACACGGTACAATACCCGCTTCCGCGGATTGAGGATATCTTTGCTTCATTGTCTGGCGGGAAACACTTCACCAAGATAGACCTGGCACAAGCATACTTACAAATGGAAGTCGAGGAAGAGTCGTGCCAGTATCTCACAATCAACACACACAGAGGCTTGTATCGTTATAATAGACTGGTTTTTGGAGTAGCTTCGGCTCCAGCAATTTGGCAGAGGGCCATGGAGCAGGTCTTACAGGGGATTCCAAGCACTCAGTGTTACTTGGACGATATCCTGATTACAGGAGAGGGCGAGGAGGAACACCTCGCAAATTTGAAACTGGTGCTCACCAGGTTGAAGGAATATGGCCTTCGAGTTAATCGCCAGAAATGTGAGTTCTTCCAGAAACGGATCTCTTACTGCAGTCATGTCATTGACCAAGAGGGGCTGCACAAGTCACCTGACAAGATAGAAGCTGTCGTGAAGGCCCCCGCTCCAGAAAATGTATCACAGTTGAGATCGTTTCTGGGGTTGATTAATTATTACCACAAGTTTCTGCCAAGTCTATCCACGGTGCTGCATCCGCTGAATGCTCTGTTGCGGAAAGAAGAACCATGGAAGTGGAGCGAGGACTGTAAGAAGGCCTTTCGCAGAAGCAAGGCGTTGATTACCTCTGAGGAAGTGTTGGCTCATTTCAACCCAACGTTACCTCTTCGTCTAGCTTGTGATGCTTCCCCTTATGGAATTGGAGCAGTACTTTCACACAAGTTACCAAATGGCTCGGAAAGGCCAGTCGCATTTGCGTCCCGATCATTGACCTCCGCTGAGCGAAATTATGCTCAGATAGATAGGGAGGCCCTCAGCCTTGTGTGGGGAGTAAAGAAATTCAATCATTACCTGCAGGGCAAGAAGTTCACATTACTGACAGACCACCAGCCGTTGGTGTCCATATTCAACCCTAACAAGGCCGTTTCCACTATGACAGCGCAAAGGCTACAGAGGTGGTCCATGTTACTTGGGGCACACCAATATGACATCGAATACAAAAGGTCCAAACAGCATGGAAATGCTGATGGGTTATCGCGCCTACCGTTGCCAGTAGTAGAAGAGGCGGCTACAGGGGACCCGGTAGAGATGTTCCACTCATCCATAGTGGAATGTCTATCAGTAACAAATTCGATGATCGAAAATGAAACAAGAAATGATCCGACTCTCTCACGAGTCTACGATTTAACGGTGGAGGGATGGCCAGCACATGGCGAACCAACGCTGCCCGCATTTTCGCAAAGAAAAGAACAGCTGTCAGTGTGCCAAGGAACCTTGATGTGTGGATCTAGAGTGGTGATTCCACCCAAACGTCAGCATAAGGTGCTAAAGGAGCTTCACGAGGGGCATCTGGGTGGAGCAAAAATGAAGAACCTAGCAAGAGCGTTTGTGTGGTGGCCAGGTATTGATGGAGACATTGAACAAATAACCAAGAGCTGTCTAGGATGCCAGAAGGTCCAAAACGCGCCACCACAAGCTCCTCTGCATCCATGGGAGTGGCCCTCATCTCCTTGGCAAAGGGTACACGTCGACTTTGCTGGTCCATTTATGGACTCAATGTTTCTAATCGCGGTGGATGCACACTCCAAGTGGCCAGAGGTAATAAAGATGTCCTCCACCACCACGGAAAAAACCATCACAGTATTACGGACCATATTTGCTAGGAATGGCCTGCCGGAACAGATCTGTTCTGATAATGGACCGCAATTTGTGTCCGAAGAATTCAGGAAGTTCTTAAAAAGGAATGGGGTCAAGCACTACACGTCAGCCCCATACCATCCCGCCACCAATGGATTAGCTGAAAGGTTTGTCCAGACCTTCAAGAAGGCCATAAAGGCCATGGGTAATGAAGACATCAACCTACAACATAAGGTAGATAACTTCTTGTTGGCGTACAGGAATGCAACACATGCGGTCACAAACCAAACTCCCGCCATGATGTTTTTCAATAGAAGACTAAGATGCCGGTTGGATTTGATTAAGCCAAAGGTCAGAAGGGACGTAGAGAACCGGCAATTTCAGGGCATGAATGAAAGGCCAACTAGATCCTTTCAGATAGGTCAACAAGTTTTGGCCCGGGACTACCGTACCGAGAAATGGCAGCCTGGATCTATTGGGAAAAGGCTAGGGCCGCTGATGTATACCGTGGACATTGGTGACAGCATCATAAGGCGACATGTTGACCAGATCATAGGGTCATCCACAAAGGACCAACCTACTCCACAACCTTACACGGCTAATGTTGAAGCAGAGATACCCAGAGCACCTACCTCCGATCTGGTAATACTAGAATCAGATGAACCTGACACTGTCCTTCAAGCCGAATCGACCTTGCCAGAAGAACCTACTACCCCGCCGAAAACTACTACACCACCGAGGCGTTATCCGGACAGAGTCAGGAAGCCTCCAGAGAGACTGAATCTGTGAACTGTTTTGCATAAGTTGTATATATGTTATGATGTTATTTTAATGGGGAATAAGTATGTTGTAAGCTAAAAAGGGTGGATTGTAGTGTATGTAACTGTTCTACCTTTAAGAGAACTATTTTAGGTGTGGCACTACTTTATCTTGGCTGCTGTATACTGTAATACCGACGGTGAGCACACCGGTATATAAGTGCTGTGTCAGGATTTATTGGGCAGGTTCGCCCTGACCTTCGAATAGTAAAGTCCTGTTAAAGTTACTCTTGTAGTCTGTGTATTAATTCGCCATAATACCTACAGACTTTACAATCGTCAATACGGTTCATTTGGGCATCGACTACGCCCTCATGGCAGCGGACCAAGCCTCAGACCCGGAAGTCCAAGCTTACAGAACAGCCATCACTGGCCTCCAGTTGGCCGACGTCAAGTTCCATTCGGCAGGTACCACGCTGTTGTTTGACGTCTCCGTACAGGATCCTCGCCCTGTCGTGCCAGTCGTCTGGCGCCGCAAAGTGTTCGACGCCATACATGGGTTGTCACACCCAGGAATGAAGGCCTCTCAGAAACTAATGTCAGCGAAATTTATATGGCATGGCATGCATAAAGATGTACGCGACTGTGCCAACACCTGCGTGGTCTGCCAAAAGGCCAAGGTACAGCGCCACATCAAAGCTCCGTTGGCCACCTTCACATTTCTGGAGCGACGTTTTGACCATGTCAATGTGGACCTGGTAGGACCACTCCCACCCTCCCATGATTTTTCACACATCCTGACCATGGTTGACTGTACCACCAGATGGCCGGAGGCGGTCCCCCTGTCATCCACTACTTCGGTGGACGTGGCCAGAGCGTTCATTTCCTCCTGGATTGCCCCTTTCGGAGTGCCCGCAGATATTTTGTCAGACAGGGGACTGCAGTTTTCCTCCGAACTCTGGAATGCAGTGGCCCAAGGATTCGGTGTCAAATTACACCGCACCACGCCCTACCACCCACAGGCGAATGGCCTCTGCGAACGCTTCCACCGGTCAATGAAAGCCGCCCTGAGGGCCAGCCTCCAGGACACTGGATGGGCAGACAGGCTACCGTGGGTCCTGTTGGGTCTTCGCACGGCACCCAAAGAAGACTTCACTCTTCATCAGCGGAGCTTGTGTATGGTCAGCCACTGCGAGTCCCAGGGGACTTCCTACCAACATCGACAGAGCCATAGTCCGCATCTGCCCAGCTTGCTAGTCACCAAGAGGCAGCCAGATGTTTCGCACCGGTGCCCACTTCGCATCACGGGCTGCAGAGGTCACACGTTCCCACGGAGCTTCACAAGGCTGAATACGTTTTTATTCGCCATGATGCACATAGGGATCCGCTCAGGGCCCCAAATACCAGTCCCTTCCGTGTGTTGGAAGCAGGGGGCTAAACCTTCACGGTAGATGTCTGTGGTAAACCGGACCACATTTCAGTCGACCGCTTAAAGCCAGCACATTTAGACCTCGACCGCCCCATCAAGACAGTACAACCGCCGAGAGGGGGTCGGCCACCCATCGTAGTTACGGCAGACCAAGTGCGACCGCCCACCAAACCGCCAGCCGACCAGCAGCCTCCGCCTCGAGAGTACAGGAGTCGTTCTGACAGGGTCGTCAGACCCCCTCACCGTTTGACTTTGTCCGTTAAAGCGAATTCTGGGGGGGCGCATGTGACAGAACCACTGAATGACTCTGGCTAACTGTATATAATTCTCTTTAACGATGTTCTAACACCAGCCTAAACCTGTACCATTGTGTTAGGCATTACTGTGTTTTGTATATAGAGTTTGCATGTACGGGGCATGGCCCCTTTAAGAGCACGGGAAAACGCGGGTAAACGCGATGACGTCACGTCGCAAACCATGGGACTGCCCAGGCAGTCCTCGTGGCATCTCTGTTGAGTAAAGACCTGTTTAATTGTTCTCTTGTGTCGATCGCCGTTATTCGTAGGAATTCGTTAATTCCTACACATCCATGTTTTATGTTATGATTGTTTTGGTATGTGTTGCAAGTGAGCAATAAATCTGAGTGAGTTTTACTGGCCATTGTTTGGTCATTGCGGAGAAATTTCTTCACTGAGAGTGGTGAATCTTTGGAATTCTCTACCCCAGTGGGCTGTGTAGGCTCAGTCGTTGAGTATATTCAAGACAGAGTATGAAGTGGCTGTAGAATGAGATTGCGATATTATTTGATTGATTTAAAGTTCAGTACTTTATCAAAAAAGTTAAACTTGTATCTTCCTTACTTTTTGTGCAGCTTTATTAATTTGAGCCATGTTCATAACACGATTAACTGGAGAAAGAAAATTTTAGAAAACCATGAATTTTGTGAAGATTAACGAAATACATTAACAAGTAAGATTGTTATTTTCTCATAAATTATGTTTCAAGTCATCAAAATATTAAATAATAAATGAAAATATGTTGTAATTTTTCACCAAAATGGATTAATGCAGCATAAAAGTATAAGATTTAAAAAGTAAGCAAAGTCTCTTTTCTTCAATACTTTAAACTTTTTGGCTCTCAGCTGATTTCCTTGGGGCCTGTGGTGGGAGTGGACCAGTGGGGGTGGAAAATTGGCAGCATCCGGAATCGTCAGGTTTCTGCCATGATGGACGATGAAAGAGAATTCTTGCTAGTTGCTGTGGTGGGTGCAAGTTCCATTCCATAGATGGCATTATGTTCGAAAGGAGGCATGGCCGTGGGATGGCATACATTGCTACATCTTCCTCATTCTCCTCCCCCCCGCCCCCCGACCCCCACCCACCAGCATATGTCCAAGATGCGCATAGACCGGCGGCGGCACCCATTGATATAAGAACATAAGAAATAGGAGCAGGAGTAGGCCATTCGGCCCTTCGAGCCTGCTCCGCCATTCAATAAGATCATGGCTGATCTTCTGCCTCAACTCCACTTTCCTGAACTATCCCCATATCCCTTGATTCCCTTAATATTCAAAAATCTCTGTCTTGAATATACTCAACGACTGAGCCTGCACAGCCCTCTGGGGTAGAGAATTCCAGATTCACCACCCTCTGAGTGAAGAAATTTCTCCTCATCTCAGTCCTAAATGGCCGACCCCTTATTCTGAGACTGTGACCCCTGGTTCCATACCCCCCAGCCAGGGGAAACGTCCTCCCTGCATCTACCCTGTCAAACCCTGTAAGAATTTTATATGTTTCAATGAGATCACCTCTCATTCTTCTAAACTCTAGAGAATATTGGCCTAGTCTACTCAATCTGTCCTCATAGGACAATACCCCCATCCCAGGAACCAGTCTGGTGAACCTTTGTTGCACTCCCTCTATGGCAAGTATATCCTTCCTTAGGTAAGGAGACCAAAACTGTACACAATACTCCAGGTGTGGTCTCTCCAGGGCCCGATAAATTGCAGTAAGACGTCTTTACTCTTATACTCAAATCCTCTTGTAATAAAGGCCAACATACCACTTGCTTCCCTAATTGCTTGCTGTACCTGCATGGCAACTTTCAGTGATTCGTGTACAAGGACACCCAGGTCCCTCTGAACACCAACATTTCCCAATCTCTCACCATTTAAAAAATACTCTGCTTTTCTATTTTTTCTACCAAAGCGGATAACTTCACATTTTTCCACATTATGTTCCATTTGCCATGTTCTTGCCCACTCACTTAGCCTGTCCATATCCCCTTGAAGCCTCCTTGCATCCTCCTCACAACTTACATTCCCACCCAGCTTTGTATCATCAGCAAACTTGGATATATTACATTTGGTCCCCTCATCCAAATCATTGATGTAAATTGTGAATATCTGAGGCCCAAGCACTGATCCTTGCGGTACCCCACTATTTACAGCCTGCCAACCCGAAAATGACCTGTTTATTCCTACTCTCTGTTTTCTGTCCGTTAATCAATCCTCAATCCATGCTAGTATATTACCTCCAATCCCATGAGCCCTAATTTTGTTTAATAACCTCTTGTGTGGCACCTTATCGAATTCCTTCTGAAAATTCATTGGGATTATTAAAACTAACTAAGCCTGCCCTGACCCCAGAAGATCCAGTGGGGTCACGGGTGGAGGTCACTGGCACATCGACCTATGGTGGTGGAGCGGGACCATAGAATTTTAGCCCCTTCTACCATTTTAGTATTGCTTATTAGTGCTTTATTCACAGAAGTACCATTTTAATTAGCAAGTGCGATTGACAATCTTTTAACTTCTTACTTCCATATTGCACTAATTCACTGTTTCTACATTGAACTGCATCTGTCACCTGTCTGCCCATTCTGCAACCTATTAATGTTCTCCTGCAGTCTTTTACAGTATTTATCACAATTTTCTATCCGCTATTTCACAATATGCACACCTGACCAGTGAGGGTTACCGTCAGTAGCATCAATTCATAAAATCAACCCTCTGTATCCAAGTAGACATGAAAGGTTAATGCCTTTGAAATAAAATAGAATACAATCTGAGGTTGTTTTTAGGACTAACTAAAATATCTCAGTCTGGCTAACATTAATGACAGATTTTATTGCAGTAAAAGAATAATTAAATACAGTGGCATTCCTTTAAACATGGAAACAGTTCGGTTTCAGAAATTACTATAGAAGACAGTAATTTATTGCACTATTAACAAGATAATCACACTACTGAGTCTAGACCAATGAAGAATTTGTATTAATTTTATTATTAGCATTTTTGTCATTTCTTGATGCATTTTGTAATGACATTATCCATATTCATATTGATATGCCAAAGTTTAATTTTATGTTCAGAACTTTTGTGCAGATTTTTTGAAATCTGTGGAAATGTATTATTTTGGCCATGGCACTAACTTAGAAACATAGAAACATAGAAGATAGGAGCAGGAGTAGGCCATTCGGCCCCTCGAGCCTGCTCTGCCATTTAATGAGATCGTGGCAGATCATCCAAATTTAGTACCCTGTCCCTGCTTTCTCCCCATATCCCTTGATCCCTTTAGCCTTAAGAAATATATCTAACTCCTTCTTGAATATATTTAATGAATTGGCCTCAACTGCCTTTTGTGGTAGAGAATTCCACAGGTTCACCACTCTCTGGGTGAAGAAATTCCTCCTCATCTCTGTCCTAAATGACTTACCCCTTATTTTTAGACTGTGACCCCTGGTGCTGGACTCCCCCACCATTGGGAACATCCTTTCTGCATCTAGTCTGTCTAGTCTATTTAGAATTTTATAAGTTTCAATGAGATCCCCTCTCATTCTTCTAAACTCCAGCGAATATAAGCCCAATCGACACAATCTCTCCTCATACGTCATTCCTGCCATCCCAGGTATCAGCCTGGTGAATCTTCGCTGCACTCCCTCCATGGCAAGAACATCCTTCCTCCGGTAAGGCGACCAAAACTGCACACAATACTCAAGGTGTGGTCTCACTTATACTTATATTCAGTACAAACAAAATTACAAAAGGTTTGTATCCACAAATGAATAAAATGGGACATTGTGCGAGATAGCATATTATGGTGCAGCATATGTATACAAATGTATTAATGTTTAACATTTACAAATGTATGATTTTAATTAAGTTTTATTACAAAAGATTGTAGTTGCTTTGTGTGAGGAATTAGTACTCCGCACATATAATTGTGAGTACTTTACGTGAGAAGGTGGAGAAGATATCAGCTGCCAGCTACTTTTCATGAGCTTCAGTTCAAGTACGTTTCACAAGATTCCAAAGCGGTTTTACTGACAACATTTATTTTTAAAGGGAACTTTTATTTTTATGAATACTTGCCAGGCAGCTTAAAAACCAGCATCAACATTCTCCTCCACCAAGAACATCTGCTGAGTAAATATAAACCATTTACATAAAACAGAAAACTGTCAAATATACATAAAGGTAGTAGGAGGGGAAATCGCTGTTTCAACTTGTTCAGAATCGAATTTAAGGAAGTGTGAAGCAAAATTCCTAAAAACAGCCTTTGGTTTGATTCATTGGACTGATCTCAGAAAATAAGGTTTTAAAAAATATTCAAAGTTAAACTGGCTTGAAAATTACAATTATTTAAATCAGTTCACATTAGCTTGAATTTAGTCTCAAATGTATGTTTTTATCTGTGTATTAGTACTGCATCCAAACAACTAGAATTATGATTATGAAGGACAATATTTTATATGCCATTGGACTTCTGATAAACTATAAACACTTCAAGATTAGCGCATATATAATTGAAAAGTAGTACTTAATCTTGTAAAAGTTATTATGAAAGTTGAAACAAAAGCAGAAAATGCTGACGATACAACAATGGCCCAGATATTACGATCCCTACGGGTGTGTACGCGCTGTGTACCCACCCGTAGGGACATTGGAAATGCCGGTTTTAGGCATGCACAGCGCATGTGCTGAAAACCAGCATTTCCGATCTGTCAAGAATGGTCTTGACAGATCCTCCGGCTGCCCTGGAGAAGGGCCTCTGTGGGCGGATAGTTCCGCTTTTTGGAGACCCTCTGCCCGCAGAAAACCCTTACAATTCTTACACCTGGTAAAAGGCCTGCTTTTAGCAGGATAAGAGTTGAAAAAAGTAAAAAGAAAAATTCACTGATTTATCATTTAAAAATACTTTAAAAAAAGGTAAGTTTATTTTTAGCCCCATAAAAAACTTTAATTATTTTTGTTTAAAATTTATTGTAATTTCAAGCCATTTTAAAAATGTGATAAAAAAAATTATTTGAAGTTTTACTATGTTTTTGGGGTGATCTCCATTCATCTATTTGACAGGTCTTCCTGTCAAATGTATGAAGGGAGATTCCCTTCTGTGATTGGGTCCCCATGGCCCACATGATCCCAGGGACACTGCGAACTACCTGTGCCTCTGGGATATGTGGGCCCTGCACACTTCAAGTTTGGAGAGGCCTAGAAGCAGAAGCGGGTGTGTCCCGGGAGCCCTCAGGTAAGGGCGTAGGTTTTTCCAGATCGCAGGCCTCTGCCCGCGGGAGGCCTGTGATCGGAAAATACAGGGCAATAGGTTTATCAACACCTGTGAAGGGTAGAGACAGGTTAATATCTCATGTATAGACCCACATCAGAATAGTTAACTTGTCTTCTCTCTTCACAGATACTGATAGACCTGCTGTGTAGTTCTCACATTTTCTATTTTTATTTCAAATTTCCAGCATGTGCGCTTCCTTTTTGTTTTAGTTTTGAAAGAAGTATTTTATTGTGGAGATGCCAACATCGACCGCTCACTTCTTCTTGACACTGCAGTTGACACGAACCCAAAGGGAGAACATCAGAAATTGAGGCGGCAGTGGCAATTATTGCTGCAGATGGAAGTTTAATTTCTCAGTCGGCTTCAAACGGTAATTAAGATCAGGACCAAAATTTATTTTGGGGACTGTTTTCTAATTTGTTAATGCAAATTGCATCCTGTTTGTTGTACTATTGGTTCCACTGGTGCTGCCCTAGGCTAACTTCTACTTAAATATCTAGTCAATGTTTGCCTTCACCTTGAACTGAATTCTAAATGACAAGCGAACAACAAATGCTGTAAACTTCACAAATTGAACATCATTGTCAGTGTTTGTATTTAGTGTACAGGAGCAGAGGGCAGAGAACCCCTGGCATCAGACACCCCTGGGAATGCATCTACCCCACCTCATTGCTTGCAACACCTGTGGTTACCCAGGGAGGTGGCTATTGAGCTTGTGCCATCTCATGGTACCCCAGGTGGATGTGTAGCTTTGCCATTAGCTCTTAAAGTGACCACAGCTTTATACTTAAAATGCTTTCAAGTTGCCACAGGGGATTTGACAGGAGCAAGCTATTCTTCAAATGCACTGATGCATCCTAGATATCACTAAAGGCTCTGTTAAAACACATAACTTGTTAGATACACTTTGGCACCTTCCTACTGCAGAGATACAGATGGCATGGCTAATATTAACAATTTCCCAAGGATTTACAACATAATTGATTGCACAGACATGTCGTTCAGCTTTCATCAGTGAAGCTGCATACTACAAAAACAGAAATGGATATCTGTCAATGTGCAGATAGTTGGGATGATTCCACGATTCTGCATTTTCTATGAGGAGATGCTTTCACAGGTAGGAGAATAGAGGCTACAGTGAATCAGGCTGCAGCAATGCATCAGTATCTGCAGGCACACCTAGCTCGAGTAACTGGGTTCTGTAACATTATTAACTGAAAGATACAGTACGGGGTACCATGACCATTACAATCGCTTTCTTTAGTGGCTTTCTTGATGTCACCAAATTTCTTCTACACTTCCTTAATGCTTATTTTGGTTTCTAGCACAGCTTTGACAACCTGTGTCACCTCTTTCCATGCATGGTTGGCGAGTCTTAGTTCTTGAGTAACTTGCTGACTTAAATACAGCACAGATACCGCACATCCAGTAAGTGCATTTGATGCTTGTTAAATTATTGTACAAAAATGCAGTTAGGCCAACACTGTACCCCTCTGTAGATGCTGTGTTGTGAATAGGCAACAATATTGGCCAGTAATTTCCGATAGGAGGCTTCCTGCGTGAGAATGCCTCCTATCGGAAAAAAATCTGCAAACTTACCTGAGGGCTCCCGAGGTCCGGACACTTCCACACCTGGGCCTCTCCACAGTCAAAATACACAGGGCCCACGTATCCCAGGGGTGCATGCAGTTCGCAAGCGTCCCTGGGATCACGTGGGCCAGGCCAGCCAATAGGAGAAGGGAATCTCCCTTCATACTTTTGACAGATAGACCTGTCAAATATATGAATGGAGATCACCCCAAAAACACAGTAAAACATTAAATACATTTTTAAAAAACCATCACATTTTTAAAATGAGTTAAAATTACGATAAATTAAATATTTTAAACAAAAATTTATTTTTTGAAAAAAATAATTAAAGTTTTTAATGGGGCTAAAAATAAACTTACCTTTTTTAAAAGTATTTTAAAATTATAAATGAGTGGAAAAAATGTTTTTTTTTACTTTTTGCATATGCTGGTAAAAGCAGGCCTTACGCAGGTTTTTACCAGGTGTAAGATTTCTAACAGTTTTCAGCGGGCGGAGGTTCTCCAGAAAGCGGAACTCTCCACCCGCAGAGGCCCTTCTCCAGGGCAGGCATCCGATCTGTCATGAAACCGGCATTTCCGATGTCCCTACAGGTGTGTACACAGCCCGTACATACCCGTAGATATCAGAAAATACGGGCCATTATATCAGTGTGAAAACTTGTTAAAGAAGAACTTTGGAAAATTTAAAATTTTAAAAATGGTTTATATCTGCACCATTAACTGTTAACTTCCAGTCTTCCTGTTTCAATTTGTAATCTGTTTGTTTGCATTTTTTTCTTGAAATAAACTGGGAGGGGAGACATTAAGTAACCAACAAAAATCATATGTTCTTTGTTCATGTCACAACCACAATCTCTCCTGTTCCTTCCCTCTCCACGTGCTTTTATCACATTTATTAGGGTTGTTAAAACACTTAATAGGTGCCTAACAGCTGCTGTGCTGCTTCCTTTTCTTTTTTGCCACTAACGTGAGTGACATGGAAGCTAAATTATCCGTACACAGAGAGGTCGAGCCGCAACCAGTTGGACTGGCTGCCTTACAAATGGCATTTTCAGCAATAACTTCAGAGGAGGCATTTGTCCTTAAAATCTGCTGATTTGACTGGATTCAATGCAGAAAAGACTTTTAGGTGTCAAAAAATTTCTTCCAGTCAATTTAGTAGGCATCAGAGATACAATTAGAATCAAATCTGAGGTTTCTCAAGATGAATTTAAATATCTTCAGTTGGACTAATAGTACAGGCAAATTTTATTTAAAAGTACTTAAACAGTATCACTCATTTAAATATGGACTTTTAATAAGATTTGTTTTTATAAATTGCTGTAAAATTTAAGTCAATATTTCTGCTAATAAATTAATCACACCACTGGGGGTGGCCCAACAAGAAATCTGTGTCACTCTAAATCCGTAGTTTTGTTACATTTGATCTACATCGAGTTACATTGAGTCTACAGCACAGAAATAGGCAATTCGGCCCAACTACTCTATGTCAGTGTTTATGCTCCACACGAGCCTCCTCCCACCCTTCTTCATCTAACCCCATCACCATATCCTTCTATTCCTTTCTCCTTCATGTGCTTATCTAGCTTCCCCTCAGCTGCATCTATACTATTTGCCTCAAATACCACTTGTGGCAGCTCATTTCACATTCTTACCATTCTTTGTGTAAAGAAGTTTCTCCTGAATTCCCTATTGGAATTATCAGTGACTATCTTATATTTATGACTTCTAGTTTTGGACTCCCCCACGAAATGGAAACATTTTCTCTACGTCGACCCTATCAAACCCTTTCATCATCTTAAAGACTGCTATCAGGTCACCCCTCAGCCGTTTCTTTTTGAGAGAAAGGAGCCCCAACCTGTTCTGCCTTGCCTGATAAGTACATCCTTTCAGTTCTGGTATCATCCTGTGAATGTTTTTGGCACCTTCTCCAGTGCCTCTATATCCTTTTTATAATATGGAGACCAGAACTCTGCACAGTACTCCAAGGGTGGTCTAACCAAGGTTCGATACAAGCTTAACATAATGTCTCTGCTTTTCAATTCTATCCCTCTAGAAATGAACCCCAGTGTTTTTTTTAATGGCCTTATTAACTTGCATTGCTACTTTTAGTGATTTGTGTATTTATACCCTTAAATCCCTTTGCTCCTCTACCCCATTCAGACTCTTACTATCCAAGCAGTATGAGGCCTCCTTATTCTTCCTAACAAAATACATGACCTCACACTTATCTGTATTGAAATTAATTTGCCAATTACATGCCCATTCTGCCAGTTTATTAATATCTTCCTGTATTTTGTCACATTCTCTCTTTGTATTAACTACACTCCTATTTTGACGTTGTCCGCAAATTTTGAAATTGTACCTCCAATTCCTGAGTCCAAATCATTAATGTAAATTATGAACAACAGTGGTCCCAGCACGATCCTTGTGGAACACCACTTCTCACCTTTTGCCAGTCTGAGTAGCTACCCTACTCTCTGTTTTCTGTTTTGTAGCCAGCTTACTATTCATTCTGCTACCTGTCCCCCTGACTCCACATGAGTCTACTATCGAACACCTATGGAAAACCAAATATATTACATCTACTACATTACCCTTGTCTACTCTTTCTGTTATTTCTTCAAAGAATTCTATAGATATGTGAAGAGAAAAAGATTGGTGAAGTCAAGCGTAGGTCCCTTGCAGTCAGAATCAGGGGAATTTATAATGGGGAACAAAGAAATGGCAGACCAATTAAATGCATACTTTGGTTCTGTCTTCACAAAGGAGGACACAAATAACCTCCCAGAGATGTCATGGAACATAAGGTCTAATGAGAGGGAGGAACTGAATGAAATCAGTATTTGTAGGGAAATGGTGTTAGGGAAATTGACGGGATTCAAGGCCGATAAATCCCCAGGGCCTGATAATCTACATCCTAGGGTACTTAAGGAATCACAGAATCACAGAAACCCCACAGTGCAGATAGAGGCCATTTCGGCCCATCGAGCCTGCACCGACACATATCCCACCCGATCCCCGTAACCCCTACACCAACACATATCCCCATTTAATCCCCCGAACACTAAGGGTCAATTTATCATAGCCAATCAACCTAACCCACACATCTTTGGACTGTGGGAGGAAACCGGAGCACCCGGAGGAAACCCACGCAGACACGGGGAGAATGTGCAAACTCCACACAGACAGTCACCCGAGGCCGGATTCGAACCCGGGTCCCTGGCGCTGTGAGGCAACAGTGCTAACCACTATGCCACCGTGCTGCCCTAGAAATAGTAGATGCATTGCTGGTCATCTTCCAAAATTCTATAGACTCTGGAACAGTTCCCATGGATTGGAGGGTAGCTAATGTAACCCCACTATTCAAAAAAGGTGGTAGAGAGAAAACGGGGAATTATGAACCGGTAAGCCTGACATCGGTAATGGGGAAAATGCTAGAGTTCATTATAAAAGATGTAATAGCAGAGCACTTGGAAAACAGTGAAAGGATCGGACAAAGTCAACATGGATTTACAAAAGGTAAATCGTGCTTGACTAATCTACTGGAATTTTTGAGGATGTAATTGGTAGAATAGATAAGGGAGAACCAGTGGATGTGGTGTATTTGGACTTTCAGAAGGCTTTCGATAAAGTCCCACATAAGAGATTAGCGTGTAAAGTTAAAGCACATGGGATTGGGGGTAAGGTATTGACTTGGATGGAGAACTGGTTGGCAGACAGGAAGCAAAGAGTTGGAATAAACGGGTCTTTTTCTGAGTGGCAGGCAGTGACTAGTGGGGTACTGCAGGGATCGGTGCTAGGACCCCAGCTATTCACAATATATACTAATAATCTAGACGAGGGAACTAGATGTAATATCTCCAAGTTTGCAGACGACACAAAGCTGGGTGTGCATGTGTGCTGTGAGGAGGATGCCAAGAAACTCCAGTATGATTTGGACAGGTTGGGTGATTGGGCAGATGCATGGCAGATGCAGTATAATGTGGATAAATGTGAGGTTATCCACTTTGGTGGCAAAAACAGGAAGGCAGATTATTATCTGAACAGCAATAGATTGGGAGAAGGGGAAGTGCAACGAGACCTGGGTGTCCTTGTGCACCAGTCGCTGAAGGTAAGCATGCAGGTGCAGCAGGCAGTTAAGAAGGCAAGTGGTATGTTGGCCTTCATACCGAGAGAATTCGAGTACAGGAACAAGAATGTCTTGCTGCAGTTGTACAGGGCCTTGGTGAGACCACACCTTGAGTATTGTGTGCAGTTTTAGTCGCCTTATCTGAGGAAGGATATTCTTGCCATGGAGGGAGTGCAGCGAAGATTCACCAGACTGATACCTGGGATGGCAGGAATGACGTATGAGGAGAGATTGGGTCGATTGGGCTTATATTCGCTGGAGTTTAGAAGAATGAGAGGGGATCTCATTGAAACTTATAACATTCTAACAGGACTAGACAGACTAGATGCTGGAAGGATGTTCCCGATGGCGGGGGAGTCCAGAACCAGGGGTCACAGTCTAAGGATAAGGGGTAAGCCATTTAGGACAGAGATAAGGAGGAATTTCTTCACCCAGAGAATGGTGAACCTGTGGAATTCTCTACCACACAAGGCAGTTGAGGCCAATTCATTAAATATATTCAAGAAGGAGTTAGATATATTTCTTAAGGCAAAAGGGATCAAGTGATATGGGGAGAAAGCAGGGACAGGGTACTGAATTTGGATGATCTGCCATGATCTCATTAAATGGTGGAGCAGGCTCGAGGGGCCGAATGGCCTACTCCTGCTCCTATCTTCTATGTTTCTATGTTTCTAATTCAATACGATTGGTGAAGCATAAACTCCCGTTTTGAAATCTGTGCTGACTACTTGTTACTTATATTTTCGGTTTCTAAATGTTTTTCTTTTCAATCTTTGAGTAAAGATTCCATTATTTTTCTTATCACTGACTTTAAGCTAAGTGGTCTATAGTTTCCTGGTTCTATCTCACTTTTTTAAATTTAGGATCTATTTTATGTTTACATTATTTACAAGCATGCTTTGTATTTTTTACTGAATTCATTATAATATTTGATAATATAAATTTGAGACTGCAAGTTAGTAAATTATTATATGATACTATTGTTACTTAATAATGTTTCTTGTAACTTTGATTAAAAGTAGATAAATATTGTACATGAAATCTGAGGTTATATTTTCCTCTGGGTACTAATTTGAATAAAAAGTAGACCTGTGAATAGATGGTTGAAAATAATTAGACTTTTCAACCCAGATTTTAACACCAGCAGTAACCAGCTTTCTTTCATTTTTACCACTACACTGAATATTACACACAATCAAAAATAAGTGTAAGTAAATTAACAAGAAAATAAGCATAAAAAGGAGCTTGTTAAGACTCTGCAAGCCTGCACAGCAGATCATATCAACAAAAAATGAATCCTTAATTCTCATTTAGGACAGAGGTTAATTATATGAAGATAGTGCAAGATTTGAATGTATCAGCAGGGCATTAACAGCAGGGAAAATACAGAGGCTTTTTCAGTCTCACAGAATGGTCAATGTCAGCTGGCTCATTCCTAGGACAGGGAGAGTTGAAGGAGAAGGTCAGCCTGGGAGCACAAAGGGTGTAGGAAGTGCCCAACTCACAGAATAAACTACTCCAGCAAACAGATCCACTGTGCCAGATTCAGCTACCTGAGCATGGCCAAGCAAATCCACTGTGCCAGATTCAGCTACCTGAGCATGGCCAAGCAAATCCACTGTGCCAGATTCAGCTACCTGAGCTTGGCCAAGCAAATCCACTGTGCCAGAGTCAGCTACCTGAGCTTAGCCAAGCAAATCCACTGTGCCAGATTCAGCTACCTGAGCATAGCCAAGCAAATCCACTGTGCCAGATTCAGCTACCTGAGCATGGCCAAGCAAATCCACTGTGCCAGATTCAGCTACTTGAGCATGGCCAAGCAAATCCACTGTGCCAGAGTCAGCTACCTGAGCTTAGCCAAGCAAATCCACTGTGCCAGATTCAGCTACCTGAGCATGGCCAAGCAAATCCACTGTGCCAGAGTCAGCTACCTGAGCATGGCCAAGCAAATCCACTGTGCCAGATTCAGCTACCTGAGCTTAGCCAAGCAAATCCACTGTGCCAGAGTCAGCTACCTGAGCTTAGCCAAGCAGATCCACTGTGCCAGATTCAACTACCTGAGCTTAGCCAAGCAAATCCACTGTGCCAGATTCAGCTACCTGAGCATGGCCAAGCAAATCCACTGTGCCAGAGTCAGCTACCTGAGCTTGGCCAAGCAAATCCACTGTGCCAGAGTCAGCTACCTGAGCATGGCCAAGCAACAGTGAACGTAAGAACATAAGAACATAAGAAATAGGAGCTGGAGTAGGCCATTTGGCACTTTGAGCCTGCCCTGCTATTCAGTAAGATCATGGCTGATCTTCTACCTCAACTCCACCTTCCCACACTATCCCCATATCCCTTAATTACCTAAGTTCCCAAAAATGTATTGACCTCTGTCTTGAATATACTCAACAACTGAGCATCCACAGCTCTCTGGGGTAGAGAAGTCCAAAGATTCACAACCTTTTGAGTGAAGAAATTTCTCCTCATCTAGTCCTAAATGGCCGACTCCTTATTCTGTGACTGTGACCCCGTGTTCTAGTTTCCCCAGCCAGGGGAAATATTTTTCCAGCATTAACCCTGTCAAGCTCCATCAGAATTTTATATGTTTCCATTAGATCACCTCTCATTCTTCTAAACTCAAAGGAATATAGGCCTCGTCTACTCAATCTCTTCTCATAGGGCAATCCCCTCATCACAGGAACCAGTCTAGTGAACCTTCGCTGCACTCCCTCTAAAGCAAGTATGGTTTTCCTTAGGTAAGGAGACCAGAACTGTACACAGTACTCCACGTGTGGCCTCACCAATACCCTGTATAATTGTAGTAAGACTTCTTTACTCTTATAGTCTAATCCCTTTGTAAGAAAGGCTAATATACCATTTGTTTTCTTAATTGCTTGCTGTACCTGCATGTTAACTTTTTATGATTCATGTACAAGGACACCCAGGTTCCTCTGAGTGCAAACATTTCCCAGTCTCACACCATTCAAAAAATATTCTGCCTTCTTGTTTTTGCTAACAAAGTGGATAACTTCACTCTTCCCCACATTGTATTCCATTTGCCATTTTCTTGCCCACTCAGTCAACCTGTTTATATCTCTCTTGCAGCCTCTTTGCGTCCTCCTCACAGCTTACTTTCCCACCTAACTTTGTATCATCAGCAAACTTGGATATGTTACACTCAGTCCCTTCATCTAAGTCATTAATATAGATTGTAAATAGCTGAGGCCCAAGCACTGGTCCTTGCGGTACCCTGCTAGTTACAGCCTGCCGACCTGAAAAAGTCCTGTTTATTCCTACTCTCTGTTTTCTGTCAATTAACCAATCCTCAATCCATGCTAATATATTACCCCCAATCTCATGAGTCCTAATTTTGTGTAATAACCTCTTGTGTGGCACCTTATCGAATGCTTTTTGAAAATCCAAATAAACTATATCCACTGGTTCCCCCTGTCCATCCTACTAGTTACATCTTCAAAATACTCTAGCAGATTTGTCAACCGCGATTTCCCTTTCATAACACCATGTTGATTCTGTCTAATCATATTATGATTATCTAAGTGCCCTGTTACCATGTCCCTAATAATAGATTCTAGAATTTTGCCTACTACTGATGTCAGGCTAACTAACCTATAGGGCTGGATTTTACCAGCCCTGAGGAGGTGGGTTTGGAGGCGAGAATGCTGGAAAAGTCAAAAAGAAGGGGAGCGGGTCCCGAACCCGCTCTCAACCCGCCTCCAACCAATCTTCCTGGGAGTTGGGTCCCTGATTTGCACAGGGACCCGACTCCTAGCAGCGGGAAGAGGATTATAGCCACTTAACTGCTTGTTAACAGATAGTTAACAGGCAGTTAAGAGGCTTTTTCCAATTTTTAGACTTCTGCTGCAGGCTTCCTGATGGGTAAGTGAGGCATGCTATGGGTCTGTTGTACTGTTGGTGTACAGATAACAGCTTCAGAAGTGGTGTGAAGGATGCAATGAGACACTGGTGAGTATCAGAGGTGAGGAAATGTTGGGAAAGTCATTTTTAATATGTTTAGATTTTTCTGTAGGTGACAAGATTTGAAGTGTTAGTGTTGCCTCACTTCAATGGGAGAAGTGACAGATCACTTCTGTACCCTCCTGCAGCTGCAATTTGTTTCATCCTAAGGAGAGAGTCATTGAAGAGCCTGGGTACAAGGGCTCACCTGTGTACAGTGACTGTCAGTGTTTGACAGCACCTCAATGCTGTCAAACACTGTCAAATCATCTGTCAAAAATTTATGGTTCATGAGCCTCTAAGAAAACCATCTGACACTGGCTTTCCCTTAATTGGCCAGCAAGCCCGCAGGGCAGGCTTAACAAGGCCAAATCAGGGGAAAATAGTATCTGTGTGCTGGGACGTCGCTGGGGGCGGGACTAGAACCCGGAAGGCAGCAGTCCCGCCCCCAATTCGTCTCAGTGATTAAAATCCAGCTCATAGTTCCCCGTTTTTTCTCTTCCTCCTTTCTTAAATAGCAGGGTTATGTTTGCTATCTTCCAATCCTTGGGGGCTGTTCTAGAATCTAGGGAATTCTGAAAGATTAATACCAGTGCATCCACTATCTCTGCAGCTACCTCTTTTAAAAACTTAGGATGCAGGTCGTCAGGTCCAGGGGATTTGTCGCCACTTAATCCCATTAATTTCTCCAGTACTATGTCTTTACTTATACTGGTTTTGTTAAGTTCCTCATTCTCTCTAGACCCTTGGTTCCCCATTATTTCCGGATTGATTTTTGTGTCTTCTACCATGAAGACAGATACAAAGGGCAGGATTTTCATTGAGCCATGGAGGCGGGATTGGAGGCGTGTGGGGGATTAAAATATTGACATCGGGGGGCACAAACCTATCCCGCCCCAACCCGTTTCAAAGGAGGCGGGTACCGGACCAGCGCTGGGACCCACCTCCCCGAGGCGGGAAGGGGATTAGTGCCAATGAACTGCCTGTTAACAGGTAGTTAACAGGCAGTTTTTAGCCTAATCCCTATTTTTATTGGTGAAGTGTGGGATTTCCGATGGCTCCAAAGCACGCCAAGTTAGCGAGGCGGGCCGTCAGGATGAAGGGCTTGGAGGGGTCGAGATATCCGGTGTTCAGGTGAGTGATGGGTGCATGAGTGCAGAGATAAGTGTGTTTGGTGTGTGTAAAGTGTTTAAATAAGTTTTACTTACATGTACTTACCTTTACAGCCTTCCTTCCTTCAGGTCTCGGGAGTCCCTCATCTTATCGGCACAGAAAGCAGAATGGCCGCGATCTGTCAAAAATTGCAGCATCAGCTTTCTGTTCCAGAGAGATCTCTAAATTATCCTGAGATGAAGGAATTAACTTGGAGTACAGATTGTTAGTGTTTGACAGCTTCAAACAGCTGTCGAACGCTGATATTTCATCTGTCAAAAGCTCTTGACAGATGAAATGTCAATCTGTGACGTCACCTGTTGCCAGGTGGCCCTTAATTGGCCTGCTGAGCCCGCTGGGCAGGCTCAACCAGGTCAATCAAGTGAAAATCGTGTGGGTTGGGCACAAATCGATGGAGGCAGGACTACAACCCCGAAAGTTGTAGTCCCGCCTCCTACCCACCTCCTCAATGAAAATCCAGCCCAAAGTATTTGTTTAATGTCTCTGCCATTTCGTTATTGCCCATTATAATTTCTCCTGTCTCTGCCTCTAATAGGCCCATGTTTACTTTCACTAATCTTTTCCTATTTACATACCTATAGAAACATTTACAATCTATTTTTATGTCTCTTGCTAATTTACTCTCATATTATTTTTTCTCTTTCCTTACCAATTTCTTGGTGCTCCTTTGCTGAATTCTAAAATCCTCCCAATCCTCAGGCTTACTACTCTTTTTGGCAACATTATAAGCCTCTTCCTTTGATCTAACACTATCTTTAACTACTCTTATTAGCCATGGTTGGATCACTTTTCCTGTGGGGTTTCTGTGCCTTAAAGGAATGTATATTTGTTGTAAATTATGTTTTAATTCTTTAAATGCTAGCCATTGCTTGTCTACCGTCATACCTTGTAATGTAATTTCCCAATCTACCTTAGCCAACTCACTCCTCATACCTACATAGTTTGCTTTGTTTAGATTTAAGACCCTAGTTTCGGATTTAACTAAATCACTTTCAAATTCAATATAAAATTCTATCATATGGTCACTCTTTCCTAAAGACCCCTTTACTACAAGGTTATTAATTAACCCTTTCTCATTGTACAGTACTAGATCTAAAATAGCCTGTTCCCCAGTTGGCTCCTCAACATACTGATCTAGAAAACTATCTTGCATAAATTCCATGAATTCGTCCTCCACACTATTACTGCAAATTTGGTTTGCTCAGTCTATATGTAGATGAAAGTCCCCCATGATTACTGTAATTACCCTTGTTACATGCACCTCTAATTTCCTGATTTACACTCTGCCCTACATTACAACTATGGTTTGGGAGCCTATAAACAACTCCTACCAATGTTTTCTGCCCCTTGCTGTTTCTTAGCTCCACCCAAACTGATTCTACTTCTTGATTTTCCGAGCCAAGATCCTTTCTCTCAATTATTAAATTAAATTACAGTCAGCGAGATTAATCTGGTAATTCTTCAACGTTTCTCAGAAATTAAGCAAAATAGCTTGTAACAAATGCTTTCTTAGCAGCAAGTCTTTAGTATTACATTGTGTACCTAGGTATGGATAGATGTTATACATTGAAATAAGTCAGCTTAGAAGGAAATAAAGAGCCAGAATTTTCAGGAATGGCGTGTTTGGCCATGCAGCCCATTTACGCTCACACTAAACTTATCTCGCACTAGACGTGCACCAAAATTTGCTGGAATTCAGGTCCACTAACGGGCTGTTCTTTATCCTCTCGCTGCTGCCGTTGCTTTAATTCAGGTCCACTCTCGGGCCACTGCCGCTGCTTTAATTCTCTCTATCTTAACTAGATAGTGTAGGAATTGACGAATTCCTACGAATAACTGAGATCGACACAGGAGAACAATGAAACAGATCTTTACTCAACGGAAATGCCACGAGGACTGCCTGGGCAGTCACGTGGTTTGCGACATGACGTCATCATGTTTGCCTGCGTTTTCCCACACTCTTAAAGGGGCCACGCCCTGTACATGCAAACTCTATATACAAAACACAGTAATGCCTAACACAATGGTACAGGCTTAGGCTGGTGTTAGAACATCGTTAAAGAAAATTATATACAGTTAGCCAGAGTCATTCAGTGGTTCTGCCACATGCGCCCCCCAGAATTTGCTTCAACAGACAAAGTCAAACGGTGAGGGGGTCTGACGACCCTGTCAGAACGACACCTGTACTCCCGAGGCGGAGGCTGCAGGGCGGCTGGCGGTCTGGCGGGCGGTGGCACTTGGTCTGCCGTAACGACGATGGGTGGCCGACCCTGTCTCGGCGGTTGTGCTGTCTCGACGGGGCAGTCGAGGTCCAAATGTGCTGGCTTTAAGCAATCGACCAAAATGTGGTCCGGTTTACCACCGACATCTACCATGAAGGTTTTGTCCCCTGCTTCCAACACGCGGAAGGGACCGGTATATGGGGCCTTGAGTGGATCCCTATGTGCGTCATGGTGAATAAAAACGTACTCAGCCTTGTGAAGCTCCGTGGGAACGTGTGACCTCTGCAGCCCGTGGTGCGAAGTGGGCACCGGTGCGAAACATCTGGCCGCCTCTTGGTGATTAGCAAGCTGGGCAGACGCGGACCATGGCTCCGTCGATATTGGTAGGAAGTCCCCTGGGACTCGCAGCGGCTGACCATACACGAGTTCCGCAGATGAAGAGTGAAGGTCTTCTTTGGGGGCCGTGCGAAGGCCCAACAGGGCCCACGGTAGCTTGTCTGCCCATCAAGCATCCTGGAGGCTGGCCCTCAGGGCTGCTTTCATTGAGCGGTGGAAGCGTTCGCAGAGGCCATTCGCCTGTGGGTGGTAGGCTGTGGTGCGGTGTAATTTGACACCGAGTCCTTGGGCCACTGCATTCCAGAGTTCGGAGGAAAACTGCGGTCCCCTGTTTGACGAAATATCTGCGGGCACTCCGAAACGGGCGATCCAGGTGGAAATGAATGCCCTGGCCACGTCCACCGAAGTAGTGGATGACAGGGGAACTGCCTCTGGCCATCTGGTGGTGCGGTCAACCATGGTCAGGATATGTGAAAAACCATGGGAGGGTGGGAGTGGTCCTACCAGGTCCACGTTGACATGGTCAAAACGTCGCTCCAGAACTGTGAAGGCGGCCAACAGACATTTGACGTGGCGCTGTACCTTTGCCTTTTGGCAGACCACGCAGGTGTTGGCCCAGTCGCGGACATCTTTATGCATGCCATGCCATACAAATTTCGCGGACATCAGTTTCTGAGAGGCCTTCATTCCAGGGTGTGACAACCCATGTATGGCGTTGAACACTTTGCGGCGCCAGACGACCGGCACGACAGGGCGAGGATCCTGTACGGAGACGTCACACAACAGCGTGGTACCTGCCGAATGGAACTTGACGTCGGCCAACTGGAGGCCGGTGATGGCCGTTCTGTAAGCTTGGACCTCCGGGTCTGAGGCTTGGTCCACTGCCATGAGGGCGTAGTCGATGCCCAAATGAACTGTATTGACGACCGCGCGGGAGAGGCAGTCTGCCACCAGGTTGTCCTTACCGGCCACGTGCCGTATATCCGTGGTGAATTCGGTTATGTAGGTCAGTTGACGCTGCTGTCGGGCTGACCACGGTTCGGCGGTCTTGGACATTGCAAAGGTCAGCGGCTTGTGGTCCACAAAGGCGGTGAAAGGACATCCTTCCAGAAGGAACCGAAAATGGCGGCTGGCCAGAAAAAGGGCGAGCAACTCCCGGTCGAACGTGCTGTATGCTCTCTCATTCTGCCGTAGTTGACGGCTGAAGAATGCCAACGGCTGCCACGTCCCGTTCACCCACTGCTGTTACACGGCACCGACTGTGTAGTCTGACGCGTCGGTGGTGAGGGCGATGGTGGCTCCTGGCAGCGGGTGCGCCAGCATAGCCGCATTGGCTAAGGCGCTTTTGGTGTCGGCGAACGCTCGAGCCATGTCATCCGTCCAGTCTACCGGGTTCTTGCCAGTCTTGCCCTTGAGGGCCTCGTACAGGGGCCACATGAGTAGTGCCGCCTTAGGCACGAAATGGTGGTAAAAATTTACCATGCCTAGGAATTCCTGCAGGGCCTTTATGTTCTGTGGGTGTGGAAAAGATGTCACCGCCTCTACCTTCGAAGGTAAAGGAACCGTTCCCTCTGAGGTGATGCGATGCCCCAGGAAGTCAATTTGGTGCAGGCCAAACTGACACTTGGCCGGGTTGATAATCAAGCCGTGTTGGCTGAGGCGCCAAAAAAGGGTGCGTAGGTGACAGGTATGTTCTTCCTTGGTAGGACTGGCAATTAGAACATCGTCCAGGTAGACGAAGAGGAACTTGAGGTCCCACAGCATGGAGTCCATCAGGCGTTGGAAAGCCTGGGCGGCGTTCTTTAACCCAAACGGCATCTGTAAAAACTCAAAGAGGCTGAATGGGGTGATGACTGCGGTCTTCTGGACGACCTGTGGATGAACTGGGACCTGGTGGTAGCCTCGGACGAGGTCGACTTTTGAGAAAACGGTGTTCACTGCCAAATGGGCAGAGAAATCCTGGATATGGGGAATCGGGTACCGATCAGGAGTGGTGGCATCGTTTAGTCGTCGATAGTCGCCGCATGGCCGCCATCCGCCGCCAGGCTTCGGGACGATATGGAGGGGTGAAGACCAGGGACTATTCGACCGGCGAATAATCCCTAACCGTTCCATGGTGGCGAACTCTGCCTTTGCGACTGCCAGCTTGCCAGGTTCCAGGCGCCGGGCCCGCGCGTAGACAGGGGGGCCGTTGGTGGTGATGTGGTGTTCCACACCATGTTTCGTGGCTGTGGAGGAGAACGTGGGTCTTGTCAGGTCGGGGAATTCGCTGAGCAGGCGAGCGAACTCATCAGGAGTCGGGAACGCACAGGAGACGGTGCATGACATAGTGTTACTGCGGTAACACGGAAGAGAATTAAAAGTGGCTGCGTTGATCAGCCGCCAGTTCTGAACGTCGACCAGGAGGCTGTTGGCGCACAGGAAATCCACGCCGAGGAGGGGCTGGGAAACTTTGGCCGTAACAAACTCCCATTGAAAACGTTGCCCCCCGAGGCACAACTCCACTCGTCGTCTGCCGAAGGTCAAAATTGTGCCACCATTGGCCGCTTCAAGGGCGGGGCCGTGATTCCCCGTCTGCACATCGAGGGCGGACGCGGGTAAAATGCTGCACTGTGCTCCGGTGTCACACAGAAAACGATGACCGGAGAGGGTATCGGTGATGAACAGCAATTTTCCCGCGTTGCCGATTGCCATTGTGGCCGCAGGGTGCCTGTTAGACCTGTTCCTCGGTGGTCGCAGTGTCAGATGATGCTTTTTTTTGGGGGGGAAAACTGCAGGGAGGGCGGCAACGCTTCGCCTTCGCGCCGAACTGCGCGTGGTAGAAACACAGCCTAGCACGCTAACCAGCTGGGGCGGTGTCTGCGGGGGATGGGTGCCTCGTGGCGGCGCAGTTCTGCCGAGTTACAGCGAAAATTTTGTCAGCCTCCGCCGCGAGTGTTGCGCAGTCTTCAGTTTCAGATCTGGCCAGGGCAGTTTGTACCTGTTCAGGCAGTTGGCTGAGGAAAATCTCACGGAATAGGAAACATTCCCATTCTGAGACCAGGCGTGTGAGCAATTGGCTCATCAACTCTGAAGGCTTGGAGTCCCCGAGCCCGGGCATAGCGAGTAATCGACGGGCGCGCTCCAATTTTGTGAGCCCGAAAACTTGCAGTAACTGCGCTTTGAGGGTTTCATACTTGCGCTCCATTGGGGGTTTTTTGAGAAGGCTGACGATCCGAGAGGCAGTAGAGCTGTCGAGTGCGGAGACCACGTAAAGATACCTGGTCTGATCCGCATCGATGTTCCTCAGGGCGAACTGGGCCTCGACCTGAATAAACCACGAGGGCGCTTGCTGCTCCCAGAACTGCGGTAGCTTTAGTGAAACGGCATTTGCCTCCATGCTGTGCTCTTCTTCTGTGAAAACATTCACAAAAACGGGTTCACCAATGTAGGAATTGATGAATTCCTACGAATAACTGAGATCGACACAGGAGAACAATGAAACAGGTCTTTACTCAACAGAAATGCCACGAGGACTGCCTGGGCAGTCACATGGTTTGCGACGTGACGTCATCGCGTTTGCCCGCGTTTTCCCGCACTCTTAAAGGGGCCACGCCCCGTACATGCAAACTCTGTATACAAAACACAGTAATGCCTAACACAATGGTACAGGCTTAGGCTGGTGTTAGAGCATCGTTAAAGAGAATTATATACAGTTAGCCAGAGTCATTCAGTGGTTCTGCCACAATAGAGTAATAAATATAACTATAAATAATTATGTGAATAAAGACTTTAACTAAGAGAGTGAGAAAAGTGGCCAGAAGTGTCGTCGGCTGGAGGAGGTCGAGCTCCGGTTTTCGGAGCTTGAGCAGCAGCTGGCGTCACTATGGTACATCCGCGAGGCTGAGAGCTATGTGGATAGCACGTTTCGGGAGGTGGTCACTCCGCAGCATAAGAGTGCACAGGCAGAGAGGGAATGGGTGACCATCAGACAGACAAGGAGGACCAGGCAGGTAGTGTAGGAGTCCTCTGAGTGCATCTCACTCTCCAACCAGTATTCTGGTGAGGATGATGTATCCTCTCGGGTGTACAGCCAGAGCCAAGTCCATGGCACCATAGGTGGCTCAGCTGTATGGTGTGGGGGGGGAGGGCGGGGGGTGCGGAGGCAGATCAGGATGGCAATAGTGGTAGGGGATTTGATAGTTAGGGGAAAAGACAGGCGTTTCTGCGGCCGCAGATGTGATTCCAGGATGGTATGTTGCCTCCCTGTTGCCAGGGTCAAAGATGTCAATGAGTGGCTGCAGAACATTCTGAGGGGGGAGGGTGAACAGCTAGAGGTTGTGGTCCATAACGGTGCCAATGAAATAGGTAGAAAGAGGGATGAGGTCCTCCAGGCAGATTTTAGGGAACTAGGAAAGAGATTGAAAAGCAGGACCTCAAAGGTATTAGTCTCTGGATTACTTCCTGTGCCATGAGCTAGTGCGTATAGAAATAGGAGGATAGAGCAGATGAATGCGTGGCTGGAGAGATGGTGCAGGAGGGACAGCTTCAGATTCCTGGGACATTAGGTCCGGTTCTGGGAGAGGTGGGACCTGTACAGGCCAGATGGGTCGCACCTCAACAGGGCTAGAACCAATGTCTTTGCCGGGGTTGGGAGGGTGGTTTGCTAGTGCTGTTGGGGAGGGTTTAAACTAATTTGGCAGGAGGATGGGCACCAGGATGTAACATTAGAAAGGAGAAACAAAGTGCACAAAGGATGGGAAGAGACAGATAGCACTAGAGTAAGAAATAGTAAGGTAGTAGGAGGGATCAGATCAGAGAATACAAGAAGGTCTAAGATAGGTTTGTAAATGTGTGTAAATGGTAAATAAGGCTGGTGAGCTGCAGGCGCAAATATCCACATGGGAATATGATGTTGTGGTGATAACGGAAACCTGGCTCAAAAAAGGGCAGGATAGGGTACTAAATATTCCTGGATATAGGATGTTCAGGAAAGATTGGCAGGCAAAGCTGTAATTGAACAATGGGCTGCCTTTAAAGAGGAGATGGTTCGGGTACTGTTGAGGTACATTCCCACAAGGGGGAAAGGTAGGGCAACTACTGTCAGAGCTCCCTAGATGATGAAAGAGATAGAGAGTAAGATAAAGCAAAAAAAGGGGGCGAATGACAGATGTCAGGTTGAGAACACAAGTGAGAATGAAGCTAAATATAGAAAGTTCAGCGGGGAAGTGAAAAAGAAAGTAAGAGGGGCAAAGAGAGTATGAGAATAGATTAGCAGCTAATATAAAAGGGAATTCAAAAGTCTTCTATAGGCATTATCTATTATCTATCTATATATATAAACGGATCGTTCTTTCTGTCTGTCTGTCTATCTGTCTGTCCTTCTGTCTGTCTGTCCTCGGGTGTGCGTCTGTCCGGCTATGCGCTCGAAAGTTACAGAGCGTATCTACGCGTGCGTTACGTCGAAAGAAAGCTCACCTTTCCGAAACGCTGGTAAGCGTATTTACGTTTCAGCCGGACGAAAATTGCGCCCGCGGTATCCGAAAAACCTTCAACATTCCACTCATTAGCATCTCATTATCCGCTCATTAGCGGCAGAGTGACCTCGAGGTCGACCAATCGTACGCCGGGTTGCTGGCGCGTGCGGCCGGGCCCTCCTACGGTCGAGTGACGGGACGATTGACCAATCCTACGCTTTGGTGACCTGACGGTCGACCAATCGGTGTGTGTGTGGGCGGGCCTTATCGTTCTGAACCGAGGTGAGTCGCCGCCATCTTGATTCCAAACTTTTCCTTTCTTTTTCCCGCTTTCTGCGTCTTTAAAAAAAACGTTGCTTTTAAAACACATATTGTTTTTAAAAAAAAAAAGATTTAGAAAGTAATTAACTTATCTAATCTCATTAATTTTCCTACCTTTCCCCGTTTTTCCAGGTAGGCCTCGAAGCATCGGCCTCTCCTCTGCACCCACGCCCGAGCTAGGCACCTCCCGGCCCCAGTCAACAAGCGGCCCTCGATCGCCACCATCTTTGTGAAGGCTGGAGGGGCGGGCCTCAGCCGAGCGCCGCTACCGCCGCCATCTTAGTAAAGGCTGCTGCAGCGGTGGCGGCACGGAGCACCATGGAGCAGGTGCGCGGCGGCGTCTAACTCGCCCCCCCCCCCCGCCCCCAGTCTGTCTCTCTCTCTCTCTCTTCCCCGCGCCTCCTGAATGCGCAGGGGAAGAGGCCCGGCGCACGCCGCATTCGGAGACTTCAACTCCGTGACAGGTAAGGAGAGTCTTCGTTCATGTTGGACGGCGGGCGGGTTCCTCGGGTGCTGATCCCTGGTGGTGTGGGGCCGGAGCCGGGCTTTTACCTTGCCCTGGAGAGCGGGCGGACGGCGGGGCCTGGAGTAGCAAATCGGCCCCACGGCAGAAGAAAAACTGAGAGCGACAGAGGGGAACAGATGTCAGAGAGACAGAGAAATAGGGAGGGAGGATAGGCAGGGAGGGAGAGGGGCAGGGAGGGAGAGGGGCAGGGAGGGAGAGGGAAGAGAGAGAGGGGGTGGGGGGGAGGGAAGAGAGAGAGGGGTGGGGGGGAGGGGGGAGAGAGAGAGGGTGGGGGGGAGGGGAGAGAGAGAGAGAGGGTGGGGGGGAGGGGAGAGAGGAGAGGGTGGTGTAGTGTCCGTGTGTAGATAAAGACACTGAAGACAGGAGTTGGTTCATAGGTATTTACTAAGCAAGTCTGGGGGGGGGGTTTCTAAAGGATATACACAATACACAGGCTTATATAGCCCAAGTGGCAATTACCGGCATTACGCACACCTGGGGCTCTTAAAGGCACATACACCATAATTGCTCTTAAAGGCACATACACCACAATTCCTCCCCTTCTAGCTAACTAGTACATCATATCTTAAGTAATTATTAATTACATGTTATATGCAAAATAATATACATTGCTGTATTAATTAATTATAAGTTAGTCTCTCAGGAGGCTTCCTGACTCGGTCCGGATAACGCCTCGGGGGTGTAGTAGTTTCTGGTGGTGTAGTAGGTTCTTCTGGCAAGGCTGATTCGGCTTGAAGGCCAGTGTCGGGTTCATCGGGCTCCAGTATCACCGGATCGGAGGTAGATATGGGTATCTCTACTTCATCGTTAGATGTATAGAGTGGTGGTGTAGGTTGTCCCTTTTCGGATGACTTGATGATTTGGTCAGCATGGCACCTTATTATGCTGTCTCCGATGTCCACGGTATACATCAGTGGTCCTAATCGTGTGCAGATAGTTCCAGGCTGCCATTTCTCGGTACGGTAGTCCCGGGCCAAAACCGGTTGGCCTATCTGGAAGGCCCTAGTTGGCCTTTCATTCATGCCCTGAAACTGCCGGTTCTCCACGTCCCTTCGGATGTTGGGCTTGACCAAATCCAGCCGGCATCTTAGGTTTCTATTGTAGAACATCATGGCGGGAGTTTGGTTAGTAACCATATGCGTTGCATTCCTATATGCAAATAAGAAGTTATCCACCTTGTGCTGAAGTTTTATGTCTTCATTACCCATGGCCTTGATGGCCTTCTTAAAGGTCTGGACAAACCTTTCAGCCAATCCATTGGTGGCGGGATGGTATGGGGCGGACGTGTAGTGCTTTACCCCATTGTTCTTTAAGAACTTTCTGAATTCTTCGGACACAAATTGCGGTCCATTATCAGAACATATTTGCTCCGGCAGCCCATTCCTGGCAAATATGGTCCTTAATACTGTGATGGTTTTTCCCGTGGTGGTGGAGGACATCTTTATTACCTCCGGCCACTTGGAGTGTGCATCAACTGCGATTAAGAACATTGAGTCCATAAATGGACCAGCAAAGTCGATGTGCACCCTTTGCCAGGGAGATGAGGGCCACTCCCATGGATGTAGAGGGGCCTGTGGCGGAGCATTTTGGACCTTCTGGCATCCTAGGCAGCTCTTGGTCATGTCTTCGATGTCTCCATCGATACCTGGCCACCATACAAACGCCCTAGCTAGGTTCTTCATTTTCACTCCACTCAGATGCCCCTCGTGAAGCTCCTTTAGCACTTTATCCTGGAGTTTGGGTGGAATCACCACT